>NW_026643094.1:2728851-5457702 GCF_028827825.1 Penicillium malachiteum
AAGCACCGTCAGAGAGCGCTCCAACGCTGCCGTTCCCCCTCCAGCGACGCGACGAGCGAAATATCGTCTGTTACCAAAATGTTCCTTCAATGCCTCGGCCAGCACTCCCAAAACGTCCTTATATATACCCAACGTCTCTTTTCTCTCCTCCTTCGAAAAAGCTTCGCCATCATAGAGCTCCGCGACCTGGCCTGCCAGGTCTAAGAGGGTTTGAAAACCCCGCAAGTGTCGAAATGTGTCCTTGGCGGTTCGTGGGCGGGCATCGTCAATAAATGTATGGCGGAGACGGAGAAGAGGCTCGGTAGCCGAAAGGGCTTGTGGGAGGGTGATCGAGTTGCTCGTGAGGGATTTCAACTGTTGTAAGGTAGGTGCCAATTCATCGGCCAATCGCTCAATTGATCCCGAGGGCGAGGGAGTGAGGGGCGGCGGAGCCATAACCAAATCTTATCCACGACCTATCCGATGGTGGAATACCATCAGAGACCGTGAATGGGCGATTGGCGAGTCGAGTGAGGCGGTCTGCATTGGTCTGGGGGGTGACGTTGGTGGGGAATGGGATCAGAAACATTCACACCATCCGAAGTGGAGTTGGAAACCACACGTTTCAATGTTCGGATGATCCAGACAATACACACAACAACAACCTTTGCCTTATCATTGAAAAATGGATCGGCAAGATGTTTATTGAGAGGCTCTATTACCATTGAACGGACAGCGGGGGAGGAACCTATCAGGTGACTTTTGGGGGCGGCCTCTTTTGGGGCGCAATGATGCGATCTGCCAAGTTCCAAGGTTTCAGTTTCCGGTATTATTGAGATGGAGCAAGTTTACAGCGTCAGGTATAAGTTACGAGATAAGGAGAGACCTTGGAACTTCCGATAAAAGATAACTACTAGGTAAAATGTGGAGAAATCTTGTGATCAACCTTTCCAGGGTTAGAATGATCATGACTCTTTATGGAAGTAGTATTGATTTATGTCTATCATTGCCCCCATTCTAGGCTGCATTAACCACCAATAATGCCTCGCGTCATCCGGATAGAAGCACGCGAGTTCGGAGGTTCCGTTGCCTTGTTCGTCACCTGGGGCACGAGAGTTGCTTAGTGGCCTGCCAGGTACCCGATTCTCATGCTGCACCGGGCAATATTCGGATTAGGACTCCGTACTAGTACTCAAAGGATAGGATTTAGCATAATAAACTCATTTATCTAACAGTCGGTATAAACAAACCATGGGAAGTAAGCAATCCCAATTATGTATAATTCATCCAATATTACAAGTCCATTCTGGTCTGCATGATGTGCGATAAGCATCTATCGCGTTTGACCGGGGAAAGCTACAGCATTCAGCTCCTCTTTACAATACATGACCATACCGCCCACCCCCGGTCTCGCTCCCCACTTAGCATCCTACGGGATCGACAGCCAGCGTCAAATCGAACAAGTCATCTGCGCCCGTATCAGTAATGTAATCGCCCGCTTGCATCATCCCGGATCCCCTAGATAAGGTCCACTGACTCTTACCTCCTCATTTCTCCTCACTCTCTCCCTCTCCCTCTTTCAACCCTTCTCCCTATATCTTCCCCCAATACACCCACTTCCATCAAACCTACTGATTATTTTTCCTATTCATTCTCTTTCTATTTTATTTTATCCACTCTCGTTCCAAGTCGATCTCGCCCATCATGAAAGGCTTCCTCGGCTTGACGCTGCTCCCGCTGCTGGCAGCTGCGTCACCAGCTTGGATGGATACCATCCATAATGGAGCTGCTCCCATTATTTCATCCACAAACTCACAGGAGATCCCAGACTCTTATATTGTCGTGTTTAAGAAACACATCAGTCCGTCAGTGGCTTCATCTCATCACAGCTGGGTGCAGGACATCCATTCTACCCATAATAAGGACCGAATGGAGCTGAAGAAGCGTGGGCTCTTCGACTTTGACTTTGAGACTTCCTTCCTGGGTATGAAGGATACCTTCCACATCGCTGGTTCGCTCATGGGATACTCTGGTCACTTCCACGAGGATGTCATCGAGCAGGTCCGCCGTCATCCGGATGTAAGTAGTAGACCTTACCCCAGTTTCCCCCATGATAAGCTCCCGCTAACCCAATCAACCCTTATCCATAGGTTGAGTACATCGAGAAGGACTCTGAGGTTCACCACATGACTAACCACGCTACCGAGAAGAACGCCCCCTGGGGTCTGGCCCGTATTTCCCACCGGGAGAGCCTTTCCTTCGGTACCTTCAACAAGTACCTGTATGCCGAAGATGGCGGTGAGGGTGTCGATGCCTATGTGATCGACACCGGTACCAACACCGACCACGTTGATTTCGAGGGCCGTGCCAACTGGGGCAAGACCATCCCTCAGGGTGATGAGGATGAGGATGGTAACGGTCACGGTACTCACTGCTCAGGTACCATCGCTGGCCGCAAGTACGGTGTTGCCAAGAAGGCCAACGTCTACGCTGTCAAGGTCCTCCGCTCCAACGGCTCTGGTACCATGTCTGATGTCGTCAAGGGTGTCGAGTGGGCTGCCGAGGCTCACATTAAGAAGACGAAGGAGGCCAAGGCTGGCAAGGTCAAGAAGGGCTGGAAGGGAAGTGTTGCCAACATGTCTCTGGGCGGTGGTAGCTCTCGCACTCTGGACCTTGCTGTCAACGCCGCCGTTGAGGCCGGTATCCACTTCGCCGTCGCTGCTGGCAACGACAATGCCGATGCTTGCAACTACTCCCCTGCTGCTGCCGAGAACGCTGTCACCGTTGGTGCCTCCACTCTGGCTGATGAGCGTGCTTACTTCTCCAACTACGGAAAGTGCACTGACATCTTCGCTCCCGGTCTGAACATCGAGTCCACCTGGATTGGCAGCCAGTACGCCATCAACACCATCTCAGGAACCTCCATGGCCTCCCCTCACATTGCTGGTCTGCTGGCCTACTACGTTTCCCTGCAGCCCTCTTCTGACTCAGCTTACGCTGTCGCTGAGATCACTCCTAAGAAGCTCAAGGACACCCTGATTACCATCGCCACCTCCGGTGCTCTCACCGACATTCCCTCCGACACTCCTAACGTAAGTAATCCCAAAAAACCCTCCACTGGCACCCATATACACAATGTGATCAATACTAACTTGGCTTTTAGCTGCTTGCCTGGAACGGTGGTGGTTCTTCCAACTACTCTGAGATCGTTGCCAAGGGTGGCTACAAGGCCGGCGCCGCCAGCCACGTCCCTGATGTCAAGGAGCTGCTTGAGAACGCTGAGAAGACCGCTCACGCCGAGCTCAGTGCTATCTACAGCCACATCAAGGATGCTGTCTCCGCTTAGAGTAGACAATTGGATTGAGCCTTGTCTGTGACTGGGCTCTTTATATGGGCATATGGATGGATGGTTACCACACTGGCGCAGATCATTTGGCTTTTTATCTCGGACTTTTTTATGTTTTGTTTCCCGATTTTTCCCTTTGGAGATCCCTACACACGGGTGATCAATTCCACACCTCATTAACCAGACTGTCGCTCCTTGCTTGTCTTTTTATTGTTACCGTAGCATATACTTCGGTCACAACTATACATTTCCTATGCCATCTAGAATGTGTTTAGGTTCATATACGAGTTTTCGCAGACTTGACAACCGTCGTCCCCTCTTGCCTAGTCGTAGATCACTATTTTTCGGTGGCTATCCGTAAAGACACTCCTCTTATGTCCCAACTAATAGTATCTATAGGACAGTCTTCATCTGACGTACATCTTGGTGCTTCTCCAAGTCCCAACACCACTGACTCGCTTTCTCAGTCCTTTCCTGCCCCAGCACAGGAATGCATTGATCCACAAATTTCTCCACGAGTTGAGCATCGGTCATAGGTCTTTCCAAGCTCCCCACCGCATGATCCACATGCTTCTCAATAGTGGCATGCTCCCCATTCTCTTTCTTAAGCAGGACCGTAAGATGACACTCATCAGCCCGAAGCTTCTCATTAATAGTAGCTTGGATCCGGTCTCGAATATCCACCACTCGCGGGTCAGTGACAATTCGATCCTCATACTGTGCTGGAGTCGCCTTCCCAAACAACAATCCAACCGCACCACCATGATAAACACTGAATTTCCCTTCCAATCCATCTCTCGGTGTCTTCTTCCCCGTTAATTCAAGAACCAAGGGATGAACCTTCACCTGAACGTCTATAATCTGATCAACAGAAAGTCCCATCCGGGTTAGTTCCTCATGAACCAAGATACACCCATCAATAATAGGATGCACCACAATTCCACAAGGAAACGGCTTGAATGCATTCTGAACGATCTCCCAGCGCCCATTCGGCGCAAGGCTCTTAATTTGCGCGTGTAGCTGGTTGGAGCTACTAACCACATTCGCCCAGCCGCGCTTGGCTTCTAGCGCTGTGGTCGAACTGGTGTAGTCCTCTGATGCTAGGATCGCGGCGAGAAGACCGTTTTGTGCGGCTCGACCTGGGTGGAAGGATTTGGTGTGTGAACCGAACATCTCCCGGAGTCCGGTGACTTGTGTTGCGGCGAGACCGATTGCATGCGCTGTTTGGGTGGTGGAGAGAGATAGTAGTTTGGACACTGCTACCGCTGCACCGATTGAGCCTGTGGAGCTTGTGATGTGCCTGAAGAATGAGAATTAGTATACTGGTTACAGTTGTCATGTATGGACTAGTGATTGTATAGTAGTTGTGTATTGCAACCTGGGACTTGGACACCTCCGAGTTCAAATAATTGAAACATTGAATACTAGGAGAGAAGGAAGTAACTTACCACCCAACATCATAATGATCAGGCCAAACCCCCAACCCAACCTTACACTCTGCTTCCACGCCCGCGACCAGCGCCGTGATAAACTCCTCACCAGAGACACTTCTCTCCAACGATTCCGCAACAGCCAATAAAGCCGACGCAACCGGTCCAGTGGGATGAATAATCGTATCGAGATGCGTATCGTCGTAGTCATGAACATGTGACGCAATCCCATTGAACAGCGCCGCATGCATGGCGTCCACGTCGACGCTTCCCTCCGAACCCAGGAGTCGCGAGGTTGGGGGACCGGAGAATCGGGCCAGCGCTTTGCGGGCTATGCTTGTTGCTGGATGGGCGCTTCCACCTACTGTGCACCCGGCCCAGTTGTAGAAGCTGCGGATTGCGGCTGTTCTTACATCGGTTGGCAGGGTGGTGAAGGTTAGATTTGTGGTCCAGGTTGCTAGTGCTTCGGTGGCCATTTTGAGTTTTTGTATATGAGTTAAAAGTTCCCTTGAAAGTCACGGAGTTTCAATATTGAATATGGGTTCAAGCTATGTGGGATTGTGGACACTTGAGTGTAGATGGTGCTATCTAGTGTTCAAATGTGCAGTGGATCAAATTTGTGACGTTTGGAGCTCCGATATAGGAACTTCAAGTTGAGGGGTCGAGATATGTACCCACTTTCAAGAAGTTGGAGATGACGGTCCCGGGGAATCTACAATAGCTACTAGCTACAGAATCGGACTAGTAGTATTAGTAGTACTGAGAGCAAAGTAATAAGCTTCAAATGCGCAAGAAAATCAAGGTTGTAATTACTATTCGGATGCACTAAGGGTCTTACCACATAGTACTTATGCGTGGTCTGAACTTGAAAGGAAGCGGGGAAGAAATTAGTATTTGATCCGAATAGAGCTCTATTAGGGACGAAATATACATTCCTACCCACAACGTCCCCAGTAGGAGTTGGGATATAATAACTGCCACTGTATATGTACTAGTACATAACCTTGGAAGTCTTCAAGTTGAAATAACTACCATTTGAGGGGTAGAGGACTATGTCATGGCCTGATCGCGGTCACCTTCAATTTTGAAGGATTTAAGGATCAACGGTGACTAGCACTTGAGTCAATTGACATGCCAAGTGACCTTTGACGGGAGTGGGGAATAGTCAATTGAAGGACCTCTGGGATATATGAAAAAAAAATATGTCTACTATAGGTCAAGGATCCAGGGTCATATGCGCAGTTGTGCGCATGACCCGTATATGCATACTTTTTGTCTGACATTTAGGTACATGGTTAATTGTTCACCGCCTTTCTATAATCAAACTTGCATATTCCTGCATGTACTGTGTAGAAGACAATGAGATACAACAACTCTTTTGAAGAAACATAACAAATATCTTGACTATACCAACTGGCGAGTGGAAATGAAAGTGGCCCCGGACCAATTAAACGAGATGAAATAACCACATTTACATATCGGGGTGGGAAGTTGATTATGGATCTATATTAATCCTAGTAAATTGACTAGTTCTACTAGCTTCAAACTACTGAAGTGCTAAGAACCAGGGGCGATAACGCATATGTTCGCCGTTTGAAGTATATCGCCTCGGCTATTTCACCTTAAAAGTGCCGAGTTAGAGTTGCCATGGAAATTCCTATCAGTTTTAGTCCTTCAATCTTAGAATTGTGAAGAATATCTGAAATTTCCAAGCTAACCTAGCCTATTGTAGACCCCGATCACAGTTACGCCATAGCTCTGCGATAAACAAGTGGGGAACCCGATAAGCAGTCAGCTGCTCGGTAGTTTCAAGGGTGTTCGAGGGGAACTTCAACTTCAATATTTAATATGAATATTTCAAGTTGAACACTTGAAGAGCTATATTCAAATCAAGAAAGTATTACTAGTTTATATAGAACAATCTTATTATATTCCCGAGTCAAGTCTGGTTTCGGTTCCACGTCCATAATGGTACCTGGCTCCACCATGCTGATGTAGTGGTGGACCATGTTACCCTCCCCTCGTTTCCGGATTTAAAAAAAAAAGCCCAGACCTCTTTGAGGAAAATCCCTAATCCCTGTGATTTTTTTTAATCCGAGTCTTTTTATCCTTTCCATCTATGACTCGGGTCATGTTCACTGTGACTCTTCCAACTTTGAATATATAGTGATTACACAAACGGTTTTTTAAACGGTTCTCGGTTCCGGACTTTTCCTGACTCCGACTTTGCCTTCTTTCCGCTTTCGCTTTGCGATGCGAGCCTTCGATTCGTGAATCGTTGTTCACTTAGGGGAGGTTTCCGACTTTATTCTTTCACTTTGTTCGCCTATTCTTATTGAATTATTAACTGGAATTCTCCTGATTGTCACCCCCGGGGGAGAAAAGCCGTGGAGCTTTGGAGCATTTCCCTCGTTTTCCCTATCGCATTGCTCCGTCATGCTCCCGCAATGTGCAGGCCCCATCTGGGCTGTGGATGATCTCTCTAGATGTTTCCAACGCAAGTAAGTTTCTTGGTACTTTTTTATTTTTTAGAATTTGTTTTTTTATTTTCCCTCTGCGATCAGCGGGTGGTCTCACATCTTGGTGTTACAAGCCGGCGACCGTTACAAGATTACAAAAACTAATTGAAAAAAATTGTTCCGATATAGCACCCTGCAAGTAACATTGCCCCTCGCAGCTTGCAGCTTATCCCTCCTCTGGATTGTCCTTCGCCTAGCATATCGCTATTTCGTTTCCAAACAAGGTGTCGCCTACAAGGTTCTTCCGAACGATGTCTCGGAAAATGAGGCTCCTAGCAGCCCGGAATCGGAATCCGACCCAATGCTGTTTCAGGCAGCTCAAACAGAACAATTGAAGCTAGAAATCGATCGTCCGCGTGGACAATTTATCGTCATTTCACTGGAAATCGCAGCCTTGGTAGGCCAGGTTGCGGTCTATGTGTGTATCCTATCAACTGAAGCTTGGGGTCGCCATGGAATATTTCCCGCAATCGCGGGTTTGGTATCCTGGGGTTATATACTGTTCTTGGTTTTAGTGCGTTTGCTACTGTCTACAATGGAAATTTTGTCGGCACCGCGCCTATGGAATCATACTGCAGCACTATATGGATTACAATGGCTTTTCAACATCATGGTCTTCCGATCTGCCATAATTCACCCGCTCTCAAAACACGCCCTCATTCTCAGCAGTATTGGATTTGCCCTGGGTACATTACTGGTTCTAATTTCCTTGACTACTCGCCGTGGCAACAAGCCCGTCTATGTGGAACGTGAAGATGGATTGGAACCTCCACGCTACCCCATGGCCAGTCTCTTATCTCTCGCCACATTTGCCTGGCTGGATCCCCTTGTCATGAAGGGTTACCGACAGCCATTGGAACTGGAGGATGTTTGGAACTTGACACCACACCAAAAGGCAGCAGCAGTTTTGACCGACTTTCAAAGCAGGAAGATGAAGGGATCTTTGGCTTGGAAGCTGCTTAGATTCTTCATTGGAACCATTTTGAAGCAAGGCGCCTGGACCATCTTTGCCAATTTGTTTGTATTCGTTCCCAGCTTACTTTTGAAGGCGATCCTCGAGTATGTTGAGGACCCTCGATCAACTACCCCCAATGCTGCTTGGTTGTATGCAATTCTTCTCTTCTGCTCTGCTATTGTTCAGGGCGTCGCTGATGGCCAAGCGCTCTATATTGGTCGTAAGATGGGTGTGAAAATCCGTGCGATCATTATCGGTGAGATCTACTCAAAGGCTCTCCGCCGCAAGGCTGGCGCGTCGTTGGATGCTGTTCGCAAAGCAACAGAGGAGCAGCAGGAGGCACCCAAGAGCAAAAAGAAGTCTCTCAAGAGTAAGCTCCTCTGCTTTGGTCGGGACAAGAAGTCCTCCAATGAGAATGATACCGAGACAGGTCGCAAGGTTGAGGCCGACGTGGAGGAAGCTGCCATGCAGGCTAATGTCGGTACTATCATCAACTTGATGGCCATTGATTCCTTCAAGGTTAGTGAGGTTGGAGCTTACTTGCATTTCTTGTGGGCCAGTGTCCCTGTGCAAATCACTATGGCCATCACCCTGCTATACAAGATCATGGGATTCAGCTCATTTGCTGGTATCGTCATCATGGTTTTCATGCTGCCGGTAAACCTCTTCATCGCTCGTCAGTTCAACAAAGTCCAAAACCAAATCCTCAAGGGTACGGATGCTCGTATTCATGCTACCAATGAAGTACTTCAAAATATCCGTATCATCAAGTACTTTGCTTGGGAACAGCGTTTCCAGGATGTTGTCAATGAAAAGCGCAAGGCCGAGCTCAAATCCTTGCGCAAACGTTATATCCTGTGGTCTTGTGCGGCCACAGTTTGGTACGGTACACCTATCTTGATCACCTTCATGTCATTCTTCTTGTACACTGTTGTCGAGAAGAAGCAGTTAACACCCTCAATCGCGTTCCCTGCCTTGTCAATGTTCTCGCTGCTGCGTGTGCCCTTGGACCAATTGGCCGATATGGTGGCACACGTACAAGAATCACAGGTCTCTCTCGCTCGTGTTGATAAGTATCTCAACGAAGAAGAGACCGAGAAGTATGAACAGCTCCGTCATACTAGCGGTGTCTCGGATGGCCCTGCCCAGATTGGACTAGAGAAGGCGACTCTCACATGGGGAACCTCTAAGCCCCAACCACAGCAGGCTTCCTCTGCTGAGACTGGTGCAGATGCGTTCCGCCTCATTAACATCGATGTTAAGTTCCCGATTGGTCGTCTGAGCATTGTCGCTGGCCCTACCGGATCTGGTAAAACTTCTATGCTTATGGCTCTGCTTGGTGAAATGCGACTCATTGAAGGTCGTGTCCACCTCCCCGGTGGAGTGTCAAGTCGTGCCGAGCTTCCAGTTGACCCCGCCACTGGCCTGATTGACAGCGTCGCTTACTGTGCCCAGGAAGCCTGGCTAGTGAACGACACTGTGAAGGAGAACATCACATTTGCTTGCCCCTGGGACGAGAAGCGTTACCGTGCAGTCATCAAGGCATGTGCCCTGGAACGGGATCTTGAAATCCTTGATGCCGGTGACCAGACCTTGGTTGGTGAGAAGGGAATCAGTTTGTCTGGTGGCCAGAAGCAGAGAATCTCTCTTGCTCGGGCTGTCTACAGCAGTGCGCGACACTTGCTTCTGGACGACTGTCTCTCTGCCGTTGATTCGCACACTGCCAAGCACATCTTCCGCCAGGCTCTGACTGGTCCACTCATGATCAACCGTACTTGTATTCTGGTTACCCACAATGTTGCTCTCACTGTTCCCCAGGCAGACCATGTTGTGGTCCTTGAGAACGGAAAAATCAGCGCCCAGGGTCGCCCTGATGATGTTGCTGCTACTGGCGCTCTCGGTGACGAGTTCTTCAAGTCTCGACCCGGATCCCATGCTAGTTCCCGCGGCCTGTCCCGTATGCCCTCTGACACCGAGGCGGAAGATGAGGCCAATGGTCACGAGCCGACAGGAGCCAATGGATCAGCCAACGGAACCGCAAAGAAGGACCAAAAGGATGATAAGGGCAAACTGCAAGAGTCCAAGGCTGTTGGTAACGTCAAGTGGTCCACGATCACCATGTATCTGGGTTCCATGGGCCAGTGGTACTATTGGATCGCAGCCGTTGCAGTATTCTGTTTGCAGCAGCTGGGCTCTGTATCAACAAACATTTGGATCCGAGAGTGGGCGAATGCATACCAGACTTCTAACCGAGGTGTAGAAACCGATGTTGGTCGTTATGCCGCTGCTGCTCACTTGAAGCCCCCGACTTTCAACGTTGGCAGTGTTTCAAAGGTCAGCACTTGGAGTCCTCCGCAACTCTCAATTAGTGTAAACCCCACAAGCCCTACCACTCCTGATGGTCAGGTTAACGTTGGTTACTACTTAATGGTCTATGCCCTCCTGGGTGTCGGTTACATTGCTATCTCTCTGACTCGTGAGGCTGTCCTGTTCTGGGGATCCCTTCACGCTTCTTGGAAGATTCATGACCGCCTCTTGAAGACAGTCATGCATGCCAAGTTCCGCTTCTTTGATTCCACGCCGCTCGGTCAACTCATGAACCGATTCTCCAAGGATGTTGAATCTCTTGATCAGGAAGTTGCGCCTGTGGCCATCGGAATGCTGCATAGTCTCGCTTCTGTGATTATGATTGTGATTCTCATTTCTATTATTACCCCGGGATTCTTGATTGCAGGAATTTTCATTACCCTCGTGTACACCGCTTTGGGAGCTATCTACCTAAACTCTTCTCGTGATCTAAAGCGACTTGAATCTGTGCAGCGAAGCCCATTGTACCAACAGTTCGGAGAGACTTTGAATGGTATTGTTACAATTCGTGCTTATGGTGATGGCCCTCGATTCATTGTTGATAACCATCGCCGCATCAACGCTTATAACCGACCTCATATCTACCTCTGGGCTAGCAACCGCTGGCTCGCGCTTCGAGTGGACTGGACTGGTGCTTTGGTATCTTTCTTCTCCGCTACATTCGTCCTCATCAATGTTGGAAAGATCGATGCTGGTGCTGCTGGTCTTTCCCTGACTTACGCTGTTACCTTTACGGAGAACGTGCTTTGGCTCGTCCGTCTGTATTCAGAGGTTCAGCAAAATATGAACTCGGTTGAGCGTGTGAGAGAGTATCTGGAAGTCGATCAAGAGGCCGCTCCTGTCATTCCTGAGTCACGACCATCCAAAGACTGGCCGACCGAAGGTGCAGTAGAGTTCGTGGGCTACAGCACCCGCTACCGACCTGACCTGGATCCTGTTCTGAAGGAAGTCTCCTTCTCCGTCAAGGCTGGCGAAAAGGTCGGTATTGTTGGTCGCACAGGTGCTGGTAAGAGTTCACTTGCCCTGGCTCTTTTCCGCGGACTGGAAGCCGAGAAGGGTCAGATTTTGATTGATGGCGTCGACATTGGTTCTATTGGTTTGCGGGATCTTCGTGAGGCTATTACCATCGTGCCTCAAGACCCGACCTTGTTCACTGGCACCATTCGAAGCAATTTGGATCCGTTCGGCCTGTTTAGTGACGAGGAGATCTTCACGGCGATCCGTCGTGTGCACCTCATCGGAGCCACTGCCTCCGGTACCACAACCCCCATGACTGAAAGCACTTCTACCGCCGTCGAAACCAACGGTACAGCCAACGGAACAGCCGACGGCAGTGCTGTGACTGTCGCAGACAACAAGAACATCTTCCACAACCTAGACAGTCTTGTCTCTGAATCCGGATCCAATCTATCCCAGGGCCAGCGTCAGCTTCTGTGTCTTGCTCGTGCACTCCTCAAAAAGCCCCGTGTTCTCATGATGGACGAAGCCACCGCCTCGATCGATTATGCCACCGATGCAAAGATCCAGGAAACCCTCCGTGAACTACATGATAGCACAATTATCACAATTGCTCACCGTCTTCAAACAATCATCGACTACGACAAGGTCCTAGTCCTTGATCACGGCCGCGTCATTGAATTCGATCACCCCTGGACTCTGATCAACCGTGACGAAGGTCTATTCCGCAGCATGTGTGATAACAGCGGTAACATGGATGTACTCCTCGATGGAGCCAAACGCGCCTGGGTGCAAAAGCGTCTAGTCGATGATTCCTAATCTTGCTTGATCATTTTGCATTTTTCATATATCTCTTAACTACGCGTACATATTCATTTTTTCCATCTTCCTCCTTCACTCTTATTACTCATATCTTTCCTTGGGGAGAGAGGCATGAAAAAAAGAGTTCGTGTACTTTTCATTTCTCTGGGCGGCTCTTGTGCTTCTGTTGGTCGTCATTCTTGACCATTTTTGTCTTCAGACCTCATGGCGTCATGGGCATTTCTGTTTACTACAATAAATTATTTCGGTTATGTCGAAAATTTAAGCTCATTACCTCATGTTTGTTTGTCAAGGGTCCATAATACGATATTTCAAGTTACTAAAAGCAGTGAGTAATGCTCCAAGTCATGACCTCTGACCGCGCATAGTATCGCTGGCATATAGCTACAACCCCAGATTTGAAGGCATCGAGAACCCAGCTAGACAATGCAATTCAGAGCTAACATTTGAAACTAGGCAATCTGGAATCACCTCCCAGGCTGGAGCTTGAGTAATGATCAAACAGTCTAGTCATCATTGCTGAAAATAACATCACATGTAAATACTACAAGTAAACTTGCTAGTTCAGTGAGTAATGGAAGATCCTCGAGTCACGAGGAGTCAATCGCAGGCAGAAGTTCAGAGCTCCCAAGCAGCTATTTGTGATAACCAACTTGATACTCTTGAACCAAGCTTCAAGTTCTCGATCCATGCAAAAGAAGGAGGCTGGCCGTCACACAACATATTTCGGTGTATTACCCAGGCATGCTCCCGACGGAGGCTGACATCAACTGTGGACCTGGCTGCCTGGTCTGACCCAGGTCGGTGAACACAAGGTACTCTACTCCGTTATGTGGATCCGATCGACCAATACATATGTGCAAGATGAGGTCAGGCGTGCCGCATGAGTAGGCGCGTCTCATCGGAAGGCAGATGTATAATTGCCCAGCCTCCTTTTTTTTTTCTTGATTTACCCCTTTAATTTAGATCGGATCCTCCTTATGGAATGATCCACATTTAAGGATAAAGTGAGGGAAAATTGAAGCTGGGGCTGGGAGGTAAAGTGCAAGTTGCATACCTCTCAGTGAGAGGAGGTGGAGGCTCAATAGCCCGTAGGCAGCCGTGTGGAGCGTGTGTGGGGAAACAGAACCCAACTTTGAGTAACGTATGTATCCGTCGCAGTACGGAGCATCCGTAAGCCGTAGTATGATTCAGTTTCATCGTACGGAGTAATTTGTCCGGTGACCTTATCACCGATCGGCAAGAAACCAATAAATGAGCTCACTTGCATAAGCCACAAAAGTCCAAGCAAATTATAAATCACTCAACGCCTATATCGGACCCCACGGACCACAGTGACGATACACAAGAGCGCAGCGATGAAGAATAAGACAAGCATAGATGGGACAAATGGAGGCGTGGTGATAACCATTTGAGAAGACTCAGAGAGGACCCAATCGACCTGCACAGTCTTGGCTTGTACTTGAGTCTGGATGTCTGCTGCATGATTCTGGCCCACATAATTCGAAGACGAGACCTCAAGTGATTGGGCGAGCTCGGGACTGATGTCCTGATCAGGATCAGAAAGAGGTGCGCGGAGAATGTCGATCTCTTTATCCGGTGTTCCGATTGACTGTAGTTGTTGTGACTGCCCAGTCCCTACCCCCTCATGCGCCATTTCATGTCCATTTGGCGAGTTGTTCACAGTGGCTGCTTCGTGAAGAGCAAATAATTCATCGGCGATCTCTTCCTCATCCGGGACAGTTTCAGGGAAGTAGTAAGGGGTTCGTTTGGCGAAATTATTGAGCTTGGCTTCGGAGTTCTGGTTGGTTGGTTTGGTGGATAACACCTGAGCGGAGTCGGTGGGCTCCCAGGTTGATTCTAGTGCTGCAGAATCTTGAAGTTTTGCTATCGAGGCAGGTGGGATAGCTGCTGATGTGGCGAGGCTGGTAAACCTCAATAGTATAGGAATTATAGCGAGCATTTGATCTGAAGGGTCCGACTCCTCCGTATCTCAAAGATGGGGTTAAAGATGGGGTTGTACTGATTACGAAGGTGCTGATAAAGAATGATCACATCACTGGAAACAACTTGTGATGTCGAATAGAGGAGAGATAAAAGATGGCAGTCTGTCACCTAGACATACTACTAGTAGTAATATATGAGAAAATCAGATATAACCAAGGAGAAGTAAGAACTGGAGGGGAAATGAAAAAGCAATGGATTCGGATGCCACGGGACTAGTAGTGCCCACCGGAGCGGGTCGGCTTTGGGTGTTTCTGCAGGTGCTCCAGGCTATTGTGGAGCTTTTATGCCTTAATGCACATCACTGGGAATTATGCCTGCGGCAACTTTGGTCAAGAAAAAATACTGTTTATTCTATTTTATTTATTTATTTTTGAACATTTGAATAGTCTAGACTCTATGGATAATCTATGTTAACTCGACCCACTATTGTCAGTACATGAAAAGGCCGACGGAATTTGTCCATCACGATATGCCTCATTGATCTGTACAACAACCCCATAGGTGCCACCAACCGCGATAAACGCCCCTAGAAAGAGCAAGAACACATGAAACCCATAAATCAGCTTGCGCAAGAGACTGCCTTTCCAGTAGTCGGCATGAGTGTATAGCCATAGCCATCCAGGGAGGCTAATCGCCAATGGGGCAAAACACAAAGCGCCAACAAGAGCAAGCACATACGTGAAAATGGGTATCGCACACGCAAGAATGAAAGAGATGGCAGCCACGCCAATTGTACAGCTTAGCCAGGTGCCCCAGTGAACTGCTGTGTTTGCCTGCAAATGTCTCGAAGTGCGCAAAATTCGCACGAATAGATACTTCGCTGCGACATGGACGTATAGACATCCACTGATAATGAGCCCGGGGAGGGCAATCCCGTATGCGACCCGTTTGACAGTGGGACCAGCACTACCGAGGGAAGGCGACGCGATCCATTTGCCACACCAGGCATAGATGACTAGACTAAATGTCAGGTAGGATGCGGTCACCAGACTCATGCTGAGGTAGACAGCCTTCGGATAATCCTTTGGTTTGCGCATCTCTGAGATCACTGGCAGGAATGCAGATGTAGCAGAACTCGATACGAAGATGGTCGCTGCAGCAGTAATCCCGGTAGTAAAGCTGGGACTACCGATAACATTGTATCCTAGATCAAAGTCTCCTGTCTGAGGTGCAGCAGCCGGTCGATCCCTTGTAGTGACTCCGATGCTGGAAATAGTTAGCAGATGCAAGACATATCATTGAATGACTCAGCTGAACATACACAATGATAAAGACAGCAATATACACGCTGGCGAATCCGACCCAGGTAAGCCAGCCAATATGGGAAAACTTCCGGACACTTGCACAGGCTGCAATGACCATCGTAGCAATGAAGGAAAACCAGACTGTACAGATAGCATACAAAGAAAGCGCATTAAGCGCGGTCGAGACACCAATTATCCCAGACGCAGCGACGATAACATAGCCAATTGTGAATAAAAATCCAACCACTTCCTTGAGAATTGGTCCACCAACAACCTGTGCCATATCGGCGATAGAATGGCAGCTTGGGTAGGCATTACGGAAGTTCCCCTGCAAGATAGCACAGTAGGTATTGAGAAGAGTCCAGCCTATAACATTGAGAGAACCTGGTAGAGCTCCCAGATCATACATTAATGATGGAATGGAGAGTACGCCAGTAGCGAAGATAACTGGATCGGAAAGAAGCCATGTTAGCGGTTCTGAATTTCGATGACAATGGCATCTGTTGAATCAATTGATGACTTACTCTTAAGGAAGATCACACTTGCCCGAATCCAGCTGTCGGTTCGAAAGTCAACTTGACCATCGCCTCTTTTGAAAACCTCATTCTGGTCTTGTACTTCTGCCTTTAGTGTATTCACTGGATAGGAGTCATCGGAAAAGTTGGGCGCCTCCTTGATATCATTTTCCATGGTAGTCATCATGAAATTGAGATGCGAATCTTCGTTGTAGCAGATCGAAACCCGTCTATTCCCACTGGCAGGCTAGGACTCGGAATATTTTTAAATCTCCAGGGTGAATATATAGGAGAATGCTCCACCAAGTGAGCACTTATCTCTCCCCGAGTTCTCCCATGAATGACAAGATCATTTCCTCTTTGACAGACTCAGAGGTGGAGTTTCTGGGGTTTCAATGCTCTGATTGAGCTAGGGCGCGATAACGAGCTAGAAGGAATGGAATGGCTCCACTGATTTCCCCACGAATTCTAGCTATCTGATAACAAACTTGATCCTCTGGAAGGATTGTCCATCGAGAGGTTTTGGGTAGGTCGGTTGGGGTAAACCCGGCCGGATGACCGCAATCGGTAAAGCCTTGGAGTAGGTGATTGCACTGCATAAGTGAGGGGGTTGGGAGATACCTGAGATAAGACTGGAAAATTAGCCAAGCTAAACTATGCATTCAGTCTGGGCCAGTTGACGATGGCTAAACATGGAATTGGAGACGCTGGAGAAGGTTGGAGTAAGAGCAATGTTCGGCAATTGGCCTGACAAATGTTGGGGATTTGGGTCAGATATCAAATAACCTTGGAAGCTCATAGTAGTAATATGTAGTAATATTAAATGTTATATCGTGACATATGGATTTAAGTCGAACGTTTTGCTTGCCTAAAGATTCCATGGTTGCAGAAATAAGTCGTAATGCTGACAAGCTACGTTCCATGTTGATTTTATCTTACCTGACCTTGAATCTGGCTGATATTAGTTACAACGTTTCAGCCCTTTTCATATAAGATAAAAAGATGAGTATTCATAATAGTTAATTATTTCAACATTGAGCCAGCTGGGGTAGGCATTAAAGCTCCGGGTGGAGGAGCATTCCTCGACTTGAATTCACGGCACACCTGCTCCATTTTCACAAACTCCACCCCATCATGTCTCAAGAAGTGTTCAATGAGCCTATAGAGGTTAGCAAATTGTGCCTATGTAATTAGAAGGTGGCGCAAACCTTTCATGCATTAAGAGAACATGTGGTCTCCCTGAGACATCCGGATGAATCGTAATCGGAAATATGAACTCATCATATTCTCGATAGAAATAATCGAAATGATCTCGCCAAATGTCCTCAACATCTCGCGGATTGACATAGCCATGGCTATTGGGAGAATTCTTGATAAACATCATCGGTGGTAGATCATCAATATACCAATTGGAAGGGATCTCAACTAGGCCAGTCTGAGGACCACGTTCCAAAGGCTTCATCCAGGTTTCCGCTTTCTGCTTGTAATCGATCTTGGTCCAGGTGTCACCTGTTCGCAGATAATATGGTTGGCAATCTTCGTGACTCATACTATGGTCGTACTCAATCCCATAGTCAAGAAGCAGCTGTGCTCCCTTCTTACTTGTTTCCCACCTGTATATATTAGATAAAGTTTCTGGGAATAGATCTTTTTCCCCACATACCAGGGCGCGACACTTCCTCGGGGAGGTTTGCCCGCAAACTCTGTGAGCATTCGGTACGTTTTGTCCAGCACGTCTCGCTGTTGCTCAATGCTCATGTCGGTTGGGTTCTCGTGAGAGTATCCGTGCAATCCAATCTCATGTCCAGCATCCCGGACTGCTGCCATGTCTTCTGGAAATGTCTCCAACGAATGACCAGGAATAAACCAGGTGGTCTTGATACCATATTTGTTAAACAGCTTCAAGAGACGTCGTGTTCCGATAGTTCCAGCCCAAACACCTGAGCAAGCATATTAGTACAGCTCACCGGACATTATCCCATGCCTAGCTCACCTCGACTAATGTCGTTGGTTGAATCTTCGCCTCCGTATGAGCCGAGCCATCCTGCAACAGCATCGACGTCGACCCCATAGGTGATGAGAACTCGTTTGTGACCCATTGATCACGAGATGGGGGATGATGGAGTGTGATTCAAAGCAAAGGCCAAATGAGAGAATTTGTACGGATCAATATGCCGGGAATCGATAAGAAAGCTTGGAGTTGTCGGGGCCACTGCAACATGGTCTTATAGCCGATCTTCATGTTGTTGAACTCAGATAACATCATATTTGAGTTGTAATTCGGATGACTCAAGTAAAGCTTAACTTACTTAGATGTTAGATGTTGGCGTACATATCCCGTCATCTCCCAGGGATCGACAGATTACTTGTTGTGGGTCTACTGGGTCTGAATCCGTCTGATATGTCCAAATGTTGGAGTCGGATTGGGGTCAATCAACACCGTCGGCAAAATGGCGATCCTGGTCCAACCATCCATTATTAGGTAAGTAGTCATTGGAGAGTGAACCCCGACCACTGAATGTCGGCAAGCGCCGATGATGTTAAAGAGAAATTATCAGTGACTGTCCTCTTAAATCTCTGTAACCCCAAGGATCAAGTATCAGATATCAGAGGCCCTGCCCATCATGTCAGTTCTTTTCACCAGCATATCGGAGTAAGTATACAGTGGGTTCAGGCTCAGATGGTACTTGTACCTTGTAACTTTAGATTACTGACTGCATGAAAGAAACAACCCGGTTAAACCAGGCGATGCTGAGGCGCTTATCCAACCCTTGGGGCTGACTATTGATCCATCGGAGTCAAATGACTTCCATACATTACTAGCTGCAGTTCACGAATGTGCCGAGGGTGTTCTTGCTCTTCCAGATTATCAACCGGTGTCTGATCAAGTCAAGTATCCACGGGAGAACGTTCGACGACCAGGTAAAGACGAGCAGGTCCTGGGACAAGCCTGGGCACACCGATTCCTTATTCGAGGAACCCCAGGAGGTGCCTTGACTGGGAAATCAATCAGCCTGAAGGATGTCATTGCAGTAGCTGGAGTACCACAGCTCATGGGCAGTGATATCATTCCATCGTGGACACCCACAACTGATGCGACTGTTGTGACGAGGCTTCTGGAAGCTGGTGCAAATATTCATGGAACCTCCACCTGCGAGAATCTTTGCCATTCCACTTCGTCATATACCAGTGCTCAGGGTGTTGTTGAAAATCCATATGCAACTGGCTATTCTGCTGGAGGAAGTACTTCTGGAGGTGCTGCTCTAGTTTCAGCTAAGCTGGTTGACATTACTATTGGAGGCGATCAGGGTGGAAGTATTCGTGTTCCTGCCTCACTTTGTGGATGTAGGTGGCACATTTATTCTTTTTTCTTAAACTTTTATTCTAATTCTCAATAGGTGTTGGACTAAAACCCACATACGGACGTGTCCCATATACAGGCGTCGCCAGCGGTGATGCAATGAATGATCATGTTGGACCTTTAGCACGAACAACCATGGAAGTTGCAACATGTCTTGACGCCATCAGTGGCTATGATGGCATTGATGACCGGTCCTTAGGTAGTACAAAGCCAGACTCAACAAATTTTGCAACAACTCTTAAACAAGGCCCTCGGCGACTTGACGGCCTCCTTATCGGACTCCTCAAGGAAGGCTTTGAGCATGAAGCAGTAGCATCCACTGTTCGGCAATCCGTTCTAACTGCTGCTAAAAGGTTTGAAGAGCTAGGTGCAACTATCGAGGAAATATCCCTCCCAGGTCACTTGCAAGGGCCAGCAATTTGGACCATCCAGCAACGAATAGCCGGTGCACAAACTCTGCTAGGTCAAAATACTGGTCGAAGAAGCTTGTGTATGACGGAAATGGAACGAGCCAGGCTACCCTGGACCGATGAAGGATTTCGACGAGCCTTTCCCTCAACAAAGAATGTGATTATCAACGGCCTTTACCTCACGTCACAGTTTCCGGATCTTTATGGCAAAACAGTCAACATTGGACGTCAAATGAGTGATAAATACCAAGTCTTGTTTGAGAAGTACGATGCGATCGTGATGCCGACCACTCCAGTGGTTGCTCCTAGACATGGTACACGAGGCTTACCTGTGGAGTCTCTTCAACCAAGTATGGGGCTCACAATTAATACTGCCATTTTCAATGTGACGGGCCATCCGGCCATGTCAATCCCTATCGGATTTGCGCCAGCCAAGGACGATGAAGAGATAATGTTACCTGTCGGCATGCAGATTGTCGGTGGCCTATGGCAGGAAGAGAAGATTCTACGAATAGGACATGCATGGGAGTCTCACTATGAGTGGACTAAAATGCAGTTTAGTACTGAGCTGAACTAGCCGTGGAGGAGAATCATAGCAACCTAATATTAGTTTTCCTTGAAATACATACATACAGAGTTGAAGATGCCATTCATGGTCTCAAGTGCAGTGCTGTCTCTCAATCCCACGTCATTATATTGGGCAGCTATATGATATCCGCGTACCTAGTGGGCATGTCACATGTGACACCGCTACTAGTCACTGCGTGTCCCTCCCCCTCAAGATACTACCTAGGCACAGAGCTAATTTCTTTATCACTCTCAGATTTATTTGCTTTTCTCATCTTGTCCACTGAGTCCACTGAGTCCCCATTTCTCGACATGAATGACACAAGAATTCCCCTAGACCAGATCCTAGGGAACGGAGGCACCGCTGTTGTCACACTGAAGACGGATTCGCTGTGAAAATGCCACTACGGTACCTATGGATCACAGATGTCGATCTACAGTGCTATTTGCGTGTCGTTCAGCTCGAGCAAGAAGTTTACCGCCGATTACAATCGAGCCATACAGAGCGTTGTCGTTCTATTGTCGAATGCGTTGAATTTCTTCCCAAGGCTACCAAACTTCGCTGGATGAAGAATGGGAATCTTCGCGCTTTCCTAGCAAATAACCGACCTTCTCAGTCACTAAAATTGAATTGGTTCTGTGATATGGCATCAGGTCTTGCATTCATGGAAAGAAGATCCTCGTCGCGGATATTGCAAGTCGAAACATCCTGATCGATTCTGATCTTTCTATCAAGTTCTGCGATTTTACCGAAGCCTCACTTCTCCCACTCGACACTGATATGGAAACTATCGACGGAGGAGGGTATAATACACTACTTGATATAGCCTTGCTTGGAGCTGTCTTCTACGAAATTGTCACCGGTGAGAAGTGTGAAATTGATCTTTTTGTCGACAGTGATCGAGCTCAATGGCCGGCTAGGCAAAATCTGCCACTCACTGAAGATATCTGGCTTGGCTCTGTGATTCAGGACTGTTGGACTGGTATATACCCTACCGCAAATTCTTTGCTTCAGGCCTTGGTAGCATCTCGTGATAAGCTTCATCATTAAAAGTACTGCCAACATTTGGAGGCATCTGGATCTCAATTTGACACAGGTAGCTCTGCTGATTTGAGGTGCAATTCCATAAACTGTAGAGGGGTTGCTCCGACTGATATCATGATGGATCAAACATTGAAGAATCAAGTCATGTGATGGTGAATTTATTATATTTATACCGTAATGTACCCTCCGTCCACAACCATGGCATGACCCTGGACAAATGAAGCCTGGGTTGAGCAAAGAAAAAGGGCCGCATCAGCCACTTCAGCGGGCTTTCCCATTCGTTGCATTGGAGCAATCTGGGCTGCAGGGGTAATGGCCTCCCGGACTTCTTTTTTCTCCATTATCAAGGGGGTCTCAATAACTCCAGGACAGACACAGTTCACTCGGATCCCATCTTTGGAATGATCAATCGCATCCGCACGAGTCATTCCAATTATTGCAGATTTCGACGCGCAATAAGCAGCTATGAGAGCCAAATAATCAGTAAGTCAATACACCTAACATGAATAGGCGAACTTACGCGCATTGGGCCGACCGACAATACCCAACTGACTTGCGATATTGACCACTGCACCGCGCTGTGGTGGGCGGCTGGGATCATGGCTGGGAAGCGGATCCTGTGCAAGCATTTGTGTGAGCTGTGCTTTAGAAGAAAGCCAACACCCCCGATAATTAATATTATTGACGCGATCGAATTCGGCAAGGCTGGTTTCCCCTGATCGCATGGGTAAACCTAGCACACCAGCACAATTCACAGCATAGTCAACTCGGCCGAATGCTTTCACGACCTTGGCGATAAATAATTCAGCGAACTGGTCATCCGCTACGTTCCCAAGATGTGCAAGCAGTTGGGTATTGGGGTGGGCGATGGCGATAGCCTCCTTAGTTTGCTCAAGCGTCTTTTCATTCAAGTCTGTGATTGCGATCCTCTCACATCCCGCTGTCGCAAAAGCGCGAGCTACAGCAGCTCCTATACCTATGAGGTTATTGAAATTAGCAATGTCCAAATGGGATCCACATCGGTGATCTTTCCGAGGTCTGCATATGATTACCGGATCCCCCAGCGCCAGTGACCACGGCCACACCTGGAAAAAGACGTTTGACCAACATAGGTCATTTATGTTTCTCAATAATGAAAGAAAGAAAAAACACACTGCCTATTAGCAGGTCCAGGTATATTGCTATATTTCCAATTTCAATATTCCTTGTCATATGGTGAAGAGTGGATCGAGACCTCGGGAACTGATAAGAGTGGAGTAAATTGGAGTCACCGCTTGGAGTAATTATCACTCAATCATTGGATTCTCTCCGAACCAGCTTGTACTGCTTGTCCCCTCCCCCGAGCCCACTTTCCTTTCCTTTCTCCAAGTACTCCGACATGCCATCCCCATCTCTATCACCTTCACCCCAGATTAAAGGCCGTGTTGCAAAAGCCCGGATTTGTCCCCATTGTGGCCGAGGCTTCCGCCGAACTGAACATTTGGAGCGCCATGTGCGAACCCGTAAGCGGCCCATTTGGAGTCTAGCACCTTGTGGCGGAGAAAACTGACTGTAGCTCCATAGACACCAAGGAGAAACCTTTCATTTGTTTTTGTGGAGCAGCTTTTACTAGACGAGATCTATTGAAGAGACATAATCGACTTGCACATCAAGATGACCTGTCGTCTACTAATTCTCAACCCGTTGGGTCACCGGTGAGGGCCGGTTCTCAAGCACCCCAGGTTGCAGCCCCGGGAGTCATCCCACAAAGGTATGATGCATCTGTCCGTCCAGTAGGATCAATTCCGGCCCCTTCAACGGTGCATCCATGGCCTGTACCCCAACCGGAGCATGCATCGTATCTATCACAAAGCCAGGCCAGCGGCATGATGCCGGCTGCCCCAGCTAATCACCACCCGGAGGCTCATCCTGGCATGCATGACCCGGCTATGATCCAAGCTGCGCAGTTGCTTATTCCTGGAGATTACCAGGCCCCTCGTAAGTTTTCAAAAATATCAAAATGATGCCAATGACTGACACTCTCCCTAGCGCTGTCCTATTTACCAGAAGATCTGAATCATTTTCAAGAATTCACTCATTTTTTGGATTCAATCGGGCTTCCGGCTGAATGGCTTCCTAACGAAGGAGAAGGCATTCAAATTCAAGAAATTGGTCTGGAAGACGTGCAAAAGACCACACAACCACCCCAGGAGCAATCACGACCCCAACGAACTCGAGAAGAGTCTCGTGGCGATTCTCCATTCCGGTCATGGTTGCCGTCAGTACCTAGGGGCGACCAGAGCCTAACAACTATTTCAGATACAGGTATGCATTATGTCCGATTCTTACTGGCGATGTTTTGAAAGCTAATTGTAAGTTTAGAACCGCCACACGCTGTCAATGCTTGTAGGTTCAATGTCTCTGAGGATCAACGGTTTCGACTCGCTGCTTCGCTTGAGGACTTTCGCAATGTTATACCCGACTTCACTCTTCCATCCCGCCACACATTAACCCGATACTTAACATCCTACTTTGAAGGATTTCATCCTCATATTCCATTCATTCACGTCCCGACATTTCGCTTTAATGAGTGCTCCCCAGAACTAGGGCTGGCTATAATGACGATTGGAGCCCAGTATCGATTTGAGCACCGCAACGCCGAAAAAATATTTCATGTTTCCAAAGCGATCTTATATGAACGTATTTCCAGAGAAGCTCGCATTGCTGCACATGGTTACCCCTCTTCACTGGGCGATATGCAATATACAAATGGGAGAGAAAACCAGCCCGCGACCCTTACGTCTAGTGCGTCGAGACAGATGGAAGTCATTCGCTGTCTGTTAGTGCTCATGAGCTATGCTACCTGGGAACGAGCTGGGCTCGTACAAGAGGCATTCCAACTTCAAGCTCAGCTCGTTCAAATCCTTCGGGAGGCGGGGTTGACAGAACCGCAGTCTGATCCACATGCTTTATCGACAGACTGGTATGAATGGGCTGACCAGGAGTCAATCCGGCGAACTAAACTTATCTCTTTCTGCTTCATACATATACATAGCATCGCCTACAATGTCTACCCGTCTCTTCGGAGCAGCGAGATACATATGCGACTTCCTTGCTCTACCAAAGAATGGATAGCCAAAAATGCCACGGAGTGGGAAGCTGCTCAACAAGAGCGGGGGCCTCAGCAGCTTTTCTTCCAAGATGCTCTCACTCTACTACTGCAGAAGTCAAGATCTGCAGTTCCAATCAATCCTATTCCCTCGCCATTGGGAAATTACATGCTGCTTCATGGTCTACTTCAGCGGATCCACATAGTCAGTGAATTATCATTACCAAATGGAAACCACTCGACCACCCTACCAACCGAAGAGCTTAACAAGATCGAGTAAGTATACCAAAAAAAGCCTTCTACTTCTTAATCACATCTAACTAAATGGTAAATAGACGTGCTCTTCGTTCCTGGACATCCGTTTGGCAACAAGCTCCCGAGTCAAGTCTTGACCCACATAATGCAAATGGACCCATCCCATTCACATCTAGTGCGCTATTAGGTTTAGCCTATGTGCGATTGTCCTTGAATCTCGGTCCATATCGCCGACTTGAAACGCGAGATCCATTGACAATAGCGTCCGCTCTTTGCCAATCCCCCAAACCTGAACGAAGTTACCGTCTTATCCCCGCGTTGATATATGCCGCTCACGCCCTCAGCATTCCTGTGCGATTAGGGATTGATCATATTGCCCGGAGTCAAGCCTTTTTCTGGAGTGTGCGCCACTCTCTTGCTAGTTTGGAATGTGCTGTCCTACTAAGTAAATGGCTTTTCACACTTGCTGAAGCGGCTCCGGATCAAGAACTCAGTGGTAAGCCTGCTATCTATACAATAGCTATCTCGATTTAATAGAACTAACAGTTATGCAGAGAATGAAAGTCGCATACTCAGATGGACCCAATGCATTGTGGAAGAAGCATACTCTTCAATTGATTTAGAAGATGAACCTGAAACTCCGCTCAACTTGGATCCAGCATCTTTGGGAATGGCGGTACTCAGATTATGGTCAAGGTTATTCAAACACAACACTCAATGGCCTTTCATCAATGCCCTTGGTAAGAGCTTGGAGAAGTATATGACTATGATCTGATTTGAATTCGACTTGTATCCCTATCATATGCACGTCATAATGTGTGTTCCTTCAAAATACCCCTTACGATATTTGAACATAGTTCTAGACCTCAACTTGTTAATATGAAATACTACTATTGGGTGATTGAACTTTCTGATATTTCTGGGACTGGAATATCGAAAGAGATCAAAGCACCAACTGACTAAAACCACCTGACTTAAAAATCCATGCCATAAACTTGAAGTTCTATAAATTCCAGATGTGACCTTATCAAAATCCCATCTTGTGACTACTAACGGGCCGAGTAAAGTAAGTGTCATGCTCTTGATACTTCAATAAATCAAGAATCTAAACTGATTATATGATAGCTAGCACAACTACTATGGGTCTGCCTCTGAATATACTGTCACGGTCTCTTGATATTTTGTTCATGATCGCGAACTTCCTAGCGGCACCAGATTCACTCAACCTAATACAATGCAGCCGATACTTCAAAGAAACTTTGCTTGAACAACTCTGGAGAAACTCCGACGCTATGGCTTTCCTATGGGCTCTAAAAAAGCCTTGCGATAATACTGCAGAACGTGCGATGAAATTCAGACCTCCAAATATCCATGCTTATATGTCTATATGGATGGATTCGTTCAAAATGGAAAGGCGTTTCCTGTCTCGGGCTGCTGAATATGGGCTTCCAAAAGCAACCTCACTTCTTATTAAGCAAGGAATGGATGTAAACTATATCTCACCCCTTTGCAATGAGACGCCACTTCTTGCAGCACTCCGTCCTAAAGAAGTCTCCTTCGAACTGAGGTTTGAGGCCATACCTAAGCTAGCTGGATATCTCGAAGTTGTCAAAATCCTACTTGAGAACGGGGCAAATCTTGAATCTCGTGGGGAAAGAGGGAATATTGCCCTGGCTCTTGCTGTGAGAATAGAAGAGAGTAAGCCATGGGTGAGGTTGCTGCTCGAATACAATCCAGATGTCAACTCCAGGAATGATTATGGTGAAACCCCTCTGTCTCTTCTAATGGACTCGGACAATTACTCTGTGATAGAGTTATTGATTAGCCATGGAGCGGACGTTGGAGCATTGATTCCTTCTCACAACTCCCATACACCAATCATAGCCATCGGGCATGCCTCAGCAAAGACCACAAGCCTTCTGATTAAACATGGGGCATCCCCATATGGTGGATATAACCTCTATAGGTATTCTATACTTCAAGTTTACTACGCCGGAATTTGGAGGTGCTTCGTCTCATACTTGGATGTAAACCTCCAGAAGAAACTGATGATTATTCAAGCCGGGCAAAGGCGGACGTTGCTGCAAAATGTCAAGATGAAATTGAATGGGCTGAAGGACATGATAATGAAACTGTACATCTGATGAGGGAAATGATTGCTCTTTTGGATGAGTAGCGCTTAAACTATTCAAGTTCATTCTGAATTTGCAGTCAGAACTAGTAGTATTCACAGGTTTTATATGCTTACATATCAATATCCATGAAGTTGATAGTATTGTGAAAAATCTTCCCCCTGAATTTCCCGAGGTCATTTCTTTCTTGCAACTTGGTTATTGTCTCTTTTATCTCCGTAGACAGTCTGCCAACTAGATACTGTAGCATTCAAAATCGCGAGAGTGACTCTTGGAACATACAAGAGAACATCATTACTTTGGCTCTCTATTTATACGGCAAGGCAGCGGGGCAATAAGGATTAAAGAGAGGTAGTCAGCCTTAAGCTTGAACATCAATGTAGAGAGTACTAAGCACTTGTTTGCAGCAAACTAGTAGGAGAGGGACCAAGAAGGCACATCTGGTATGTGCATAGACTGAGCGCGTAGCGCGTTTTCATGGTAAATATCAGGGGTCCGACCATGGGCATTGATCGGATGCCCAGACTCTACCATTCATCTGTCATTTGCAAGTACAAAAAGTACGATTGCCCCCTGAAGTGACCAAAATAAGCAGCCGCTTTTCATCGCTCACACCTTTCCGGAAACACCAATTGACTTATGTATGATGAAGGGTGCTTGCAAAGAGTTCGCAGCAAAAATTAAAGCCCTTGTATATAAGATATCCAAGCTGGTCTATCCAAAGGTATCCACAAGTATTAATTGACCCTGGACATCGCTGATAATTGACAAAGAAAATAGACGATCCGGAGACAGAAGTAAAGGGGGAACAGATCCACATAACCGACACAACACGCTCTTCAAGCGGCAAGTGCCTCAGAGATACAATGACGCATACAAAGAAAGCAAGCAACGATAACAATCCTTTTGAAATAAAGACCTTGCGAAAGAAATTATCACAACATTTCGCCGGCAGGACTACAACGCCACCCAGCACAGAGTCTAAAGACTCCAAACCGATCATAGTTACAAAGGTGCAATTGATTGAATTCCATGATACGAAGACGGACTTTGTTATGGAGATTGATGAGGATGGTAAGAAGCTAGTCCGCCGATATGACGCCTTCAGTGTGATGAAGCTTCATGGAGCAGAGGAGGCAATTGAGAAGTTCGGCTCCCATATTCTGCCCAAGGAAGGGCTACAGCGGAAAACTTAGCGAATAGAGCCAGGTCATTAGGTAGCCTTGCGCTTAGTGGCGGGGAAGAAAGCAACTATTTTTATTGAGGGGAGTTGATGGCAACTGTTCCATATCAATAGAGCCTGGAACGTCTTGGACTCAGGACGATGATCTGAAAACCGGGAGCAAGATGAAAGATAACAGATACACGAGCTCCGTCATCCCAGAATCTGCAGTTTCCATAGGATTGTCTGTACGCAATTTATGCTGTTTAACACTAGTTCTTATCACCTTAGCCTCACGGAATGGAATAGGATGAAGCACTAAGCCCTGCCATCATATATTTCAGACAAATTACTCTAAATACTCAAAGAGAAGATATGAAAAGCTTGCACTATGCTTGTGTTTGGGCGCAAGACATTGAAAATGCGACAAAACGAGGTATGATGATTGATTAATAGCGACGAAGAGCAAGGAATCTCTTAACTTTGTTTCAATGTGCTTTAGGAACACCAAGAGCACTAACATTCTGACGCAAGGATCCTAGTTTGGAAAGTAAATCCGTCCCTAGCTAAGTATGTTGTATAGTCTATCTCTCAAAACTTATCTCCATTAGAGTAGTATTGAAACATGCCTCCAGTCAAATATCTCTAGTCGAAGTCAAGAACTTTAATGTATCTAACAATTAATGCTGAGGTATATATACTAGCTTATGGCCCTGCCTAGAAGTATCCTGCTTTGACTGTTTCAAACACCAACGTCAGGCAGAATATCCACATGGTCCCTTGCTACAGTGCCTAGCGAAATCAGCTTCCTCCCTAGAGATCGGATTTCTTCTCCCAGGCCGCACTGCCAAGGCGCTAAGGCTGTAAAATATTTGACTGCCATCAATGAACAATACAGCTACAAAGAGTATTACTGTACATGGTATCTGACCAAAGCTGCAGTCATGTGGATGATATAGTCTCTGAGAGCAGCTCGATCGAATAAAACAACTCGAAGATACATCTGGAATAATCAATATGCATAGTACCGGCTGTGGAAGGCCCACTATTGTGGCCATCAATTTTTAGACCCCAGGAACAGCCACGAGGCTGTTAAAATGTTTTATTTTTGAACATGAAATCAAAACGCACACTTGTACATGTAGATCTAAATCGGGTTGTGTTTATGTTCCCCGATTAAGTTTTTTTTTCCTTTCCTTTTTTTAGGTGATAGGGAATAGACAGGGGAAGAAGACGTAGTTTCGTGAGGGCCCTCAAGATTGAATGCTGACGCTAGTCTCCAAAGGAGATCTAATCCTGTGAGAGCAGCCTTCCTTTGCTAATGCCTTGGTGCCATATTTCCACCACTCTTTACCGCCGTTCTGCCTGCCCGTGTGGCCAGTTCGACGTGGCACATGGTCATTATTTAGTCACGTGAGCTGCATTCAATCTGCAAGACCGCGGCTTAATCCAATGATAGTATGCCTTCTGCCGCCCAACTGCATTGCCCTCAGCTGGGGCTGAGCTACCCTGCTGGTGACGTGGCTGCCATGGGGATCTTACTTCTTGTGAGTGGCTCATCAACCTCTACGACCGAGATACACCTTTTCTGATATTCATTATCACTGAAATTCACCTTTGCTCTCAACTACTGTAGACCCACATGGCCTGCCCTCCACGCGATGCTTTCCAGATCGGATGGATCTGCGCCCTTCCGATTGAGGCTGCTGCTGCCACAGAAATGCTGGATGAGAATTTTGGGATTCTCCAGGAGCAAGATGCAGCTGATACCAACACCTACATATTGGGCCGAGTTGGCAAACACCATGTTGTAATCGCTTGTCTCCCAGGAGGCCAATACGGAACAACCTCAGCAACCGCCGTCGCGAATGATATGATTCGTACATTCTCTAAATCACTTCGTGTGGGACTGATGGTCGGTATTGGGGGTGGAATTCCGTCGGCTACTCATGATATTCGGCTCGGCGATATCGTGATTAGCTACCCCCAGGGCACTTGTGGTGGGGTGATACAATACGATATGGGAAAAGTGGTCACTGGAGGTGAATTTGAACGAACTGGATCGCTGAACAGACCCCCACGGGCTTTATTGGCTGCAGTCAGCGCGATGAGGGCTGCTGAGCTAACAGACGACCCTCGGTATCCTGAATTCCTCCGTAACGCCGCTCAAAGAACACCACGAACGGGAAGAATTTCGCCCGACCAAAAACAGAGCTCGATCGACTGTTTAAGCCACAGCATGAGCACTCCACGACTGCCAGTACTTGCACTATATGCCTGGTCGAATGGGAGGTGATCAGAAGCCAGCGTGAGAATGATGATCCGCAGCCCCATTATGGACTTATTGCATCTGGAAATTCCGTCATCAAACATGGGGGGGACAAGGGAGCACCTCAGGTCGAAGACAGGAGCGCTATGCTTTGAGATGGAGGCAGCCGATTTGATGTTAGATTTTCCCTGCATCGTCATCCGCGGTATTTGTGATTATGCCGACTCGCATAAGAATAAGGAGTGGCAAGGATACTGTACCATACAATCAGCATTTACAGCGGCCCTGAATTACCCGTAGTACGACCCGCCGTATAAATGATCTGCGCTAAGGTCTTGGCAGTGGGTCCAAAAAAGAGTGTTTGAGTGTTTATCGGTCAAGCCGATATTGAGAATGACTGTACTACATATCTTTCTTTGTGATTTCTTTTGTCAAAAGTCAACGAAGTCTTGAATCCAGGTAGGATACGTGTACTGTACACAAACACATAATTTATTAACGCCCGTTAGCTAAGCCGGTAGGGCAACTATTGCTGATCTACTTTACGCGTATATAGTACTGTGTCTCCTTAGAGCCCATAAATAAGACCTTGCCATATATGTCATTTCCAACAAGCAGTGTCGCATCGAACCAAAGAGAACTCTTTTGTTGAACCGAGAAACTTTGGGCACGCTTCAAATGTGTAGTCTATGCTCGTAAGCGAGATTTTTACTTTATCTTGATGATCTTGGAGTATTCTGAGAATGAGGTCACTCTTATACGGACGCCTGTAGAAACACATCAGTGGCGTCCAAAATCGATGCTTTGGTCCATTGATGAAGGGCTTCGTAGCCATAGCATGGACTTCCTTTAATAGCATGAAAATTCTTTTTGTAACTGAGAGCGTCAATGTAACCCTGATTCAAGAACTCCCTAGGATCACACAGTCTCGAGCAGGCCCAAAGCGTGCTAAGTCTCATTCGTTGAACGAGCTAACCTCGCTCACTTTTTTGTCTCCGTTTTGGTAATGGTAGCTGATTTCTCTCAGTTCCAGAGGAGAATATTGAGAAGCACCTGAGAAATGCTCCGAAAATGTATCGCGGTACCATGATTTTCAAGAGCAATTCTGCGTAGCAAATTCTATTAGAGTCCAACTCATTGAAGGCGATAATACATCTCATTTTAGAAAACACCTTGAGATGGGGCGAACACGTTGTCCATAATAAGGTCGTGTTGGCAGCTTAGGATTATCAACGGGCTAGGGATATTCCACAGCAAAGAAAACGATTTTCCATTTTTACGGGGCAGATATGTACAGTACACTGCACGCTATTCAATGGGGCGATCAACAAAACATGCGCGCCAAAGCGTTGGTAATAGGACCCAAGAGAACAAATGCAGTAATTAGGGAGGAAGCGGATTCCGCTAACCATGGATGTATGTATTTCCATGCCCGCATGCGTTGGGTATCAACATGACTAACGATTTGACCCCCGCTACTGACACCTGTTGCCTTCACAACACCAAGACGCTGGTCAACTCGTTCAAGCCGAACCATCCAAAGGAGTAAATCTCGGGTCAGTTCAGTCACTCCTATTCATTGCCCGGTTTTCTAAGACATCTGGTCAAATCTACCATCCATTCGCTCCGCCTGGCTCCATCGGCATCAATTTCAGCCCTCAAAAACAAACAAGTCCTAAAGTAACATCGTTTAATTGCAATCAAAAATCTCTTCCAATACTCCATCTGTCCAATCAAACCCCTCGGCGATCAGTGGGCAGCCAACCTCGAACAACATCTATCAGAATTATAACCGAATGAAACCAGGCTTGAATTTCCAATTCATCAGATGGATCCTCTCCCAGTAGACATCGAAGTGGATAGTACCATTGGTGTCTCCCAGACAGGCAGAAATCATGTAATTAACCTTCCAGGCAGAGGGTCCGCCTCCTTCACAGCGCTCGGAGTGGGAGAAGTCTATCCCCGAAATATCGATTGCCAGGGTGCTAATCTTCGAGGAATCTGTTAAGGGGCTCATGGGTTAGCTTCTGAGATTTAACTTGGCAAAGAGATTATATTGTATCAACATACCTCGCTCACTGACCCTGGTGGGGGGGATTAGCTCTGCCTGAGCTAAAGATGTTGATGACTTTCATGGGGGACTCTCCCTCTCGGTGGATTAAAGTACCTCTGTGTTGGATCATTACATCCAGTCGTAAGCGATCTCCCTGAATATACGTGTGATTAGTTGGAATTTCCATGAGATGGGTAATTTGGAACGGTTGCAGAGTCACGAAAATATACCTTTTTCACGAGCCAGTCAATTGAACCATTTTGGAAAGCAGAGCCCAAACACGAGTTTATGGGAAGGGAAAAGTCGACTGGATTCACGGTTGAGAACCCGAAGTGGCACGGACTACGCATGCTTTGTAGCTCAACTTTGCCACTACCCCATGCGATCGCACCCTGGACGACAGCCGTCAATCTGATAAAGACTTATAAGAAGGATTGTGGCCAAAGCCAAGGGAATAAACGTATACATACGCATTTTGACGGTCTGTGATGATGGTCATATCGGGAAATGCACGTATGATCTCACTTTGAAGGAAACGCGAAAGAGAGAATCCTCCGACAAGCAAGATTTTCTAAAATTCGTCAGTACATTCCAAATACCATCTTTCTCTGTAAGCTCACATACTTTAATGGCTGGTGCTTCTCCTTTCATACTATTGGCTTCACTCATGTGGCTATTCAAGTAATTGACAATTGTCCTGACAGAGGGTTGGAATAGCTTGAGAAGATCGGCACTGAGTGTGTCGACTTTAGCATCTCCCTAATAATACATGGACTTAGGGAATAAAGGAGGTTTCTTACCTGGATAGTATCACATGTCCTGTGCTTTGATTATACCACTTTGGGTCTGAGGGTTGCGACACGTTCATTTTGAGGGGGAGTTGGAAAATCGCATTTCCATGTCCAGTAAATGCACACTTAACTTTCATGAAATCCTGCATGAATTCGCTTGTGAGCCCAATCACATACCATGGTAAGCTAGAAAAGACAACACCGAATCTTTAAACTCCCTATCCACCGAAGTGGAACCGTATAGTTTCCCTTCATTATTTGATTAGCCTATGTTCAATTCTATCTCAGGGATGCTGAAAGACCTTACCTGAGCCTGGAGCAAGCTTATCGTATACAAGAGGAGTATACTTTGAGATCACAAAACTCACAATATCCTAGATAGCAACATTAAATTAAACAAAATAAAATCAGGCTCGTAAAGGGTAATTGACAACTGTTCCTCCCCCACAGTCGCAGACTAGAACTCCGTCTCCAGTCTTTGAAACTTATTAGTCTTTCAATCCAAACTCACATACCGAAAATAGTGTAACATACCTTGAGAGGTAAGGTTCCTGCATTATCTTGCAAGGTCGATAGAGCGAAGATGATGGCAGCGTCAGCCTCTATAAGTAGGCAGACATCATCACACTTCCTCGATCTAAACCCGCTGTTTCGATAGCAAAAAGCATATCCTACCTGGCTTCTGTGGACCAGTGCCCTGGTATGGTAAAACAGAATTTGATGGTGCTTGTCTCCAGGCTCTTCTCGGCATTGGTACATTTTTCTTTCAGATGGTCCCAGATCTTGGCCCGGAGAGCGCCCAGGTAATCTGAGATCGTGTCAATTGAGGATTTCCCTCTTGGAAGAGACATAATCCCTCGAGAACCTGCCCAACCCATTACCTCTGCTTTCCAGCTCTCGATCTCGATCTCAAGATCATCATCCAAGAATAACTTAAACCAAGAGATCATATTGGGCTCTTTCTGAGCAAGAAATCCCCACTGGTTCTCCTGAAGATTGGGGTTCTTCAATATAAGCAAGAACACTTAGAATCTTCTTGGGACGAGTCTTATCATCAAGTTGATTAATCAACCTAGGATAATAATAGGGGTTACCTAGCAAAATACTAGAGTAGCCAATGGCTAGAAGCGTTTATTAGAATACTCGCAAATTAATCATGTAATCATAAGCTCTTCTCGGAGATCATGACTTACCAAAGGCTGTAGTGCCAAAGTCAACCCCGACCACAATATCGTGCTTAGGTGTGGGCATGATGAATAATAATTATAATTCGTGAGAGCTGACTTTCTGCGATGATCGAGGGTTTTCTGCAAGTATAGGGTTGATTTTCTATGATAATCGTTGGAAGAGATTAGAGTTCACAAGAGTATTTTGGGAAATTTGCTTCTTTTTATGACCTATAGGTTAAGGGGTTTCTACCTAGCTAGTCCACAATGGCTATTATCATCGACTGGTAAGAAATGAGAAGCCTCATCTCAAAAGTGTAATTGAATCAATGAGAAGCGTCAGAATCATCAGCTTCAGCCATCTGTAATTTCCCGCCACTGTCGGTTTCCGCGACATTTCCAAAGGTTGACTCAGGCCATGAGTGTTATCTATCATATTTGAAACCGTCAAAGATTCACCGACATTTTGAAAACTTTACTATATGCTAATTAGGAAACAACAGGGATCCTTGTGTCTTGAATTCATCAAAATGAAGACCGCGTCTTTATTTTAAGGGTATGTCTAAGAATAATATTCTATTGGTTTCTATGAGTTTGCAATAGTGTCAACCTTAGAACTCAGCGTCATTTGCATGCATCTTGAAATGTGTTTCAAGGATCCTTTTCTTTTTAGGAGGCAAACTTGATGCACTATATCCGAGATCTAAAATCATGAAGACCTAGAGGTGGTCTCTACTCAGAGGTCCTGGTTGCCATGTTTCACGAGGGCTGCCTATTCTAGTCTCTAGTGTTTTATGATGCTTCCATGCATATTCCTAAATTGAAGCGCTTGCGTATAGATGACGTGGCACTAAGTTAGTCTGTAACTTCAGATTCTCATCAAAAGAATAATGGAGGAAAATATATATGTACATTCCTAGGAATGTGCTTTCACTGATCAAGGTTTATGGCTTGGCCAAGACTGTGTATGTAATTGATAGGGTTTTCTCTGTTAGATATTGTGGATCCAGACAGCCTACAAAATCCCGAATACGAATATCTTCAAATATTTGAAATGTCTGGCTTCAAGCCACATCCAAAATATACAGGGGTTCATATCGGTTGTTCTGTAGATCCCTCTAATACTGGGAAGAGTATTTCGTCTGTAGATGCAATAGTGTGTAGGATTCAGTAATCTAACACACCGCACTTTCGATTCTAGGCCTATCTCTAGCTAGTGATTTTCAAAAAACGAGACACGGGTTTCTCCGGGAGTAAGGGCGTTTTTTTCTCACGAATCCTTTGACCACAAAGAACCCTTTGAACGCCACCTAGTCTATTTCAAAACCAAAAAGAAATAAAAGAAAACCCTAGTTGCTCTGATCTTGGTCGTAAATGATGGTATACAAAAATTCAATATTTGAACGAATGTCTTAGCCGCTCTCTAGGGCTGTCGCTCGGTACACAATCTCTCTCTTTCCCAACTTTTTCAACCCTTTTGGTTTTTGTCCGAAGCATTTATTTCCCAATCTCATCTCTGGTGACTGTTCCTAGCAAGCAGGATGTGCAAAAGAGAGAAATCTCGAATGAGCAATACCCCGAAACGAAAGAAACTGCAGCCAAGCCCAGAGGCGGAGGTGGTAGGTTTGATAAAATTGTTCCAATTTTAACAGAGGATGAGAAAGACTGAATATCAAATATAGGCTGATGATACCCCTCCACCCGGTTCTGAGTTAGACACTGGGTGCATCAAAGTTGAGACCAGCAAAGAAGAAAATCATAACAGATCATCTAAGGTATTCCAAGATTGGTATATGTCCCATGAAATGAACTAACAAGTGTTCTATACACACAGAATTGCTGCTCATCCCCAATGAATTCCTTGGAAAATGACACATCCCTTCCCTTGACCGTTAAGGACCATGATAAGTCATCACAAAAGTCGAAACAATCAACACCTATTTCGAATCAATCTGAACGACTGCCACCTGTCCGACGTCAAACACTGTATAGAGAGAGATCTCCAGTGGCCGAAGAGAGCTCTTCAGACACAGACGAGAGCTATTTTGAGAGAGACCGGAGGTCGGGGTGGCAAAAAAAACCCCGTCCTGCTCCCCGGGACATGTTCCATCCTGATTACCCTTTTACCAAGAAAGACCCATATATTCAGCCACAGGAAGTCCTACCACTTCCAAACTTTACCTATACCTACAGAAGCTTTGAGGGATTTTGTGATTATATGTTTCCCCAAGAGCCGGATGATAAAGTCTCTTGTATGACTTCCGACATAAAACACTGGGTCAACGATTACTGTGGATCTCCAGTGGACATCGAAAACAGAATGACTACAGAGCAGAAACAAGCTGTGCTTAACTTTTTAGGAGATTGGTGCCTCTACAATGACTGGGACTCGCTGATCGCCACATTTCCCAACCAACGCTTTCGATTCCATACATTCACCCAGGCCATCATTATGAAGGATATCTTTCAGAGTCTTGTCGAGAATCCGTTCTACTATATGGACTTGGATACTCATTGGGACGGAAGCTCAGAGACTCTTCCTCCTACATTTGGAAAAGAGCTATATCAACATTGGCAAAAGCTTCTTCGCGGTGAGTTACGTTAGTGATACTATCCTATTACTCTGTCCTAATGTCTACTAATTTCTTTATCCTCTAGTGGATGAGCTAAGTGCGGAGAAGTGGCGTATTTCCACAGTTCAAATAATGAACAGGTATCTTGAGCCCACTGCTAGGCCAAAAACAGACCCCATATGGCCTGTTGAGGCATGGGACTGCACCACTGGTATACGGAGCTGGAATATTAGGCAGAGGTATGTAAATCAGTTGGTTCAAAACATGCTGGATCGATCCAGTCTCATTTCGCCTATGTTACTGGACCACGATCCCCAGAAGGAGCTAGACACCGAGCACCCTTTCCGTCGGGATGGACTGCTGCGTCGATGCTATGAGCAGGCCTGTGACTTTGCTGTCCAGATGTGGGTCAGGGATAAATCGATAATTCGTTTTGACGAGAAAATCAACGAGATAGGTCCATATACACTACTGCCATACCCTGACAGGGCGGGCACGCGTGACATGAAAAGGTGGTGGTCCAGCGGGTATGATTTCCATGATACTCCGTTCGATGATTCAACCGTCGAATTACATAAGGGACAAGAAACTACGATGATTTTGTGGCCTGCAATCTGGTCTGTCCGCTGCAGGCACATGACTGTGCCTTCTCGGAGTCTTAAATCATTTTTTTTCTGGGTATGGAGGAAGGAGTAATCTTCAGAGGGGCAGAGAATATACATATGTAGATGAGAGGGACTGGGTCTATACTATCCTTGCCTGTGGGCGTGTTTATCTTGCGGGCAGAGGGTTCGTGAAGCCGGACAATGCCCCTCGCAAGTGATCATTCTGTAATTTCCTAAATTCTCAAAGGGATTGATACGTAGTATACAGTCACCCCCTTCTTTCTCATCTGCGCCTCTCTATTTTCTTCTTTTTGTCTGTATTTATGTTCTTGGTTGCGTTGTCACTAAGATTGTTGTTTTGAATGCTGAAAGATAGGACGACTCCATATCCTATCCTGGGAGATTGGCGGAGGAAATTCAATTCGGATTTTTAGAAAATTCTTGAATGCCTTATTCTAATTTTTTTTCGTTCCTCCATCCCTGGGAACTTGTAGCTGTATCTGGATACCTTGCGTCTGAATTGATAAATTAAGTTGAATAGCTCCAACTTAAGGTCTGCTTTAGTTAAACCCTTGCAATGCCTTCTGATCTCGATATCAATACTGGTATTGTATCCTACATACGTAGAGCTTATAGAAGATAGGAGGTTTTTTTGGCCACGCACCCTAGAGTAAATTGCTGAAAATTCAATATCATTCTCAGGAGCAAGCATGGCTTGATGCAATAGTGCATTGAATAATTGTGCCTAAAGCACACGTATCTAAAACACTAATTTCCGGGAATCACATCACAATTGACTGGCCACTTGATCCAGGCTCACTGGTCTCACCCTTAGCCTTTCCACTCACCAAGAGCTCCTGGGATCGTCAGGCCTATAAATATACTTGACACCTATGTACTATATAACCTTGTAATTATCCTGTTGACTTGAATTTGAATACCTATACTATAATTCTTGTCCAAGTCATCAGCTTTTGTTAAATTGGACTCTCAGTCTATCTATTCTATCTGCCTACCTTCAGTGTACGGCAACAAGTTCATCACAATGAAACCAGAATATCATATCTCTCGATCTCTAGAGAGATTCGAACCAGCGGAGTCATCATCTCGACCCTACATTTCTCCATTACCACTTTATTTACCATCCAAGTTCGACAAAGTGAAGCTCGAACGACGTTTACCTGCTGCACGCACCTTGCGCTCTTTCTGGGCTTCCCTTAGGCATCAATTTGCCGTTCATTGAGCTCGTTTCTGGACACCGCTACCAAATGACTCGAATATGAAGGGTTTCCATATCTGGACAGCAGCCTTGATCAAGCTCCAGCCAGTTGAAGTAAAGGCAAGGCTCTGTTGATATGGGAGCCCAACAAGGAGCTGTGTACCAACAAATCCCTCTCTAGTGCACAAAGAGCGTTTATCCGACAAGCAAAGTCCAAAGGACCAATCCAGCTGTGGGTCAATACGGAGCAGGCTATCATTCACTGCCCCATTCACGCAGCGCTAGACAATAAATCTACCTCACAAGAACAGTACGCTCTAGCTTCCTCGCTGGAGTGGCTCGGCTCAATCATCACATTCGGGGACCATCGATTGGCAAGGGGGGATACTAGGCTGAAGTCACAGCAATATTCGAAATTGGCTTCCATCATTTGCACAGACATGTGTAATCTAGTAGGTGGGTCAACCTAAACTGATCCAATTGCAGTTGTAGAAGCTGCGGTTGAGCCCCACATCATATCTCAAAGCAGCATGACTAGATCCAGAATTGGACTAGCGGCAAGGCCCGAGATAGTTTCTGTATGAAAAAGATGGAAGCCGATTTCGAATATTGCTGTATTGAGAAAGATATCTGGAGAAAGCGAATCAAATGAGCTGAGTCCAGATGCCTTTCAATTAGAAAGGGGAACCAATTGACCGCTATGAAACCTTTCGTTTTTCGACAATGGTGCTACAAGGTGCGTCGACAGTTCAAAGGGATGGGCGAGCGGCGTTTTATAGGTGGATGGCAGATGACGGGAGCGGTAAAAGCGGCCAGCGTGGGCGCTAAGCCTGAAGCGGATCAGGGGTGGGTTGCAGTACCCGAACGGGCAGGGATATGGCGAAATCAAGCAGGCGGTAGATAGCGGCATATGAATGGTTGAACCCCGCTAACCGTCACAACAATTACTGAAGAACTCGAAGGCCGTTTCTATTGAATGGATAAGCTTAACCTACTAGTTTTATCTTGTTTTGTTGGGCCTTGAAATGAATGACCTTAAAATGATGATAATCGCAAATTCATTTTGAAAAAAAAACGCCTCGAATTGAGCCCAATAAATACTTACGGATAATTCTTTTTTGCTGCCAATAAACTAAAAAATCAACTTGAAGCCAATATTTCATCGATCAATCTTTTGTAACGGTATGAAACCTCCATCGCCTAGTCCGAAAGCTCAATCAAAGTGCCTGTGGGCACTGCAGGCATTTCAGGACCCACAGGAACTTCCTGCTGTGAAGGAGCTTCTTCGACAACCTCCTCCTCCTCAAAATCAATCAGGTCTGGCTCATCAAGCTGCGTTTGCTTCAATCGTTGGGCCTCCTTAGCCTCGATCAACTCCTTTGACAGGAACCCATTGTCAACCTCTGCAAGCGCTCGCTGCACCTCCTCCGAGTTAAGGTCCGTGGCGCTTGCCAATACTCCAAGGTGATTATCCATCACTTTGGCGCCCCCCATTGGCAAAGTTCACCCATCTATTCGTAGCCTGTTGATTTTGAGGAGGAACAGGCGTAGGTCGTGCCAGTGGCGGAATAACCCGAGATCCATTTTTTAAAGGTGGGCGGCGAGTGTGCACGTTGCTGCGACCGTAGAAGATGCTCTGTCGCGGGACCGGGGGAGGGGACGTCGTTGATTGGGAGGCAAGGCAGGCCTGCGAGGTAGTGCGCCGGATATAACTGTATTTTGAAATCTCTGCACCACCTCGACGAGCCTGCCTTTCTGAACTTGAACACACCCACAGCTGTGGATGTGAGTCTCTCCGCATGTTTTGGTACACGTCGCCTTACAGCACGAGCGGATGTCGCCGCAGGGTTTCCGACAGATAATCTTGCCGTGAGAAGATCTATACAGCGGGTCAGTATTGCTTCAATAGAGCTAGAGCTGGATGCAGTGACTTGCCCATGGCATTTGTGTGGACATACATGACCACACTTCAGTGTCGCCCCACACACCATATCGCAGCCGCCATTTATCTGCTGCCAATCCCCTGGAACTATAATTTGAGATTAGAAAATTGGGTGATAGAAGAAACTACGGCGAAGTGAGATAAGTATGCTTACCTTTGACCTCCATGTGACTGCCATGTCTCTCGCAGGTGAGTTTCAAGGCACCTCCAATGCGGCTGTCGCCGTCGACAGCGAATATGTCGATGACTTGCTTCCATAATGAACTCACAGAAGAAAGCAATGTCGAATTTCCAAAAAGGAAAAAACCCCGCCTAGCGCGAGACAATGCAACGCATACCCGATTGTCAACTGCAAGGAATCCAATTCCCTTGGACGTGTTGCTGCGGACAAGCGAGGCTAGAATGATGTCGTTCTCCTCACCTTGATATGAATCTACCGTAACAACATTTGGAATGTGCTGCCCGAGAGCTTTGTTTGTTCTCAGAAGTTTGAGCAACAACTTCCTCTGCCCATTGTAAAATGTCAAGATTGTCATCGCACTGGACGGAGTGCCGTTCCTAAGCAGATACGTGTAGAGCCCGACAGTCATGACAGCCTCCATCTCATTGAGCTTTGACGAAAGACTATCACCATTCTCGGGCCACTGATGATCGAAGAAATATGATCGCATAGACCCCATTCCTGGAATAGGAGGATATCCTGTAACTGAATGATGGTCCTGAAGCTTTCCATAAATCGGCTGAAGGAGTTCACTGATTTCTGGTATCATGCGTCGCTGCTCTCGTAGCATGATAAATGGTAAGTTATTTGCAACCAACCGTTCGAACATAGATACATCCAGGAAGAATGGTGGTCCTGCCAGATCATGCATAGAGCATTGTCCCTTGAGCTGCTTGTGATCACCAACAAGTATCAACTGTTGCAATGACTCAAAGCATGCAGCTGCAACCGGTGCTTCGATAACTTCAGCTGCTTCTTCGATCAGAACTATCTTGGGGCTCAGACTAGCCAAGAGGCCACGATATTTGCACAGACCTGTTGTTGTCATTGCAACCAGCTTGGCTCCTCGGAGAATTTCATGGTCACGTTCCCATCTGCCGATGCGCAAGTTGTTTGAAACTCCAGCGTAAAAAGAGGCCAATTTAGATACGTGTTTTTGAAGGATTTGAAACAACTTCGCGCGAAGGTGATTATAGAGTGAGCCTCGATGTTTAATCGGAACCTTCGAAAAGTCTGGGCTCTGAAGATAGAGCTCAATGGTCTCCTCTGAAACCACCTCCCGTGACTTGCCGCGAAAGGATGTCGCGAAAGTCACAGATCTTCCTTTCAGACCCTCATAATCTTCATTATCAGGCCCTTGCTCAGCTTCGAGCTCTTGTAGCTGCTCATACTCTGCGTCGATGTCATCAAATATGGAATTCTCATTCTCCTCACCGTAATTTGGCTCAAATAGTTCAATTTGGTCACTAAGCCACTCCTTGAACGGATCCACTCTCTGATCACCACTGGCCGTCAGCCATACATTGGTCTCCTGCGCCATGGAATCGAATTGCTCTTGGGTCAAGAGACCATATTTGACGAATGTACCAGCGCTCAGAGGGCCCATGCAAACTAGTTCATTCTCCAATGGCTTGAAAAGCTCAACAATCTCAGCGGTAATTTGTCGATACTCTGTCATCGCTGGCTCTAAAAGGCCATCATCCAGGCGACGAGGGTTGAAGGAACGTCTGACGGAGTACAGCGTTCTTTGGCAAATTTCTAAATCCTTGCACCTCCCACCCAACCGAATATAGTTCTTTTCAAAATGGGCCACTTGTCTGAGAAGCTGGTCCAATGCATGGTTTGTATGAGCGGCAATGATGATAGGAGGCTCACCGGCAATCGTATTGGCGAGAAGGATTTTCAGCGCAATGACAGATATATGAGTCTTTCCTGTTCCTGGAGGTCCCTGAATCAGGGCGAGCTTTTTTGTCAGCATCTCTTTTAGGGCTTGCCATTGAAGATCGTTAAGATTTCCCAATGGGGTCGTGGGAAGATCTGTCAGAACATTGTACGAAGATTTGACTTCAGAAGAGGTGCCAGTCAGGCACTGGAAATCTAATGAAGAATTTTCCATAATACTGTCCGAGACCGGAACATTGGCGTCCAAGTGACAGATGTGATTGCTCAAAGGGAAACTATCAAATATTAAAGATCATATTTCAAATGAGAAATCGCTAGCATACTTACCTTTCATGATAAAGCTTCTGAAGAGCTGTGAGGGTGTGCCGATAGGCTTCAAAATAACCCACTCTAGACTCAACCATGATCCATTCTGTCTGTGGATCGAAATCGATATCTTCGGGAGTGGCGAAGTAAATATCGACTTGGTGAGGATAATTTGAGACCAGATCCAGCGGTCGAGCTGCAACAGTTGCGACCACACACTTGGATTTGAATGCGTCCTTAGCGGGAGACAAAGCAACCACAGATCCGGCAAGCAAGCGAGAAGAGTACTTCCATAAGATCTTTTTACCAGCACGATGAGTGGAGAATCGTATCCGAAAGGCCATGCCTCCCTGAGCCATAGTGATGCGAACAATGTGTACCTAATAAAACATTAAATGTTAGAACAGTTGTGTATAACAATGACTTTTTGTGATGTGATACCATACCTTTTCATACACAACCACATCCTTGGTGTCAACCATCGAGGGATCAGCCCGCATGTATGCCACTGCGTCACGAAGTGGCGCAACAGAATCCTCCCGTAGGAGGGCATAGTGAGCTCCCATGTATTCCCCGGTTGACCCCCAAGGTTTTGTGGTGCAATTTGGCTGCAGAAGAACATCACCGTCTGTAATGCCCTCGGAACCCACGAGTTCTTCCTCAGAGGGCAGCTCTGACTTCTCCACCCACTCTGCATTCTGCTTGGCAGAAGGACCATGGGCTTGAAAGTATTGACGGACAGCCAGGTTAGCTGTCCGTTTTGTGTTGATGGTGTCCATGCCAGTGTGTGGAAACATATTGATCAAGGCTTGGTAGTATGTACCAGTAGCGCGACGAAGGAAGAATTCGGAAGTGTGAAGGTTCGAGGAAGAAAAACAGGCCAGTGGAAGTAAGAGGTAAGACTTAAAGTGCCCCTTGAAAGGTTGATGAGGTTGAATTGACTGATAAGTTGAAAGAATGAAGGTGTAAAAGAAGGTAGTAAGTTCCTTCCATAACTGCCCAGGTGCGCACTTTTTCTTTTCATAACGTCTTAAGACTCTAACGAGATAGTGATTTAATCTGATAATTTGAATGAGAAGGATTGACTATTTTCAATATTATCAGTACATCTAATATTCAATCTTTTCTAATGCTTTCGAGAATGAAGTTGACAAATGTTTATGTTGAGATTCAAGCTTGAATAAAGCATGACAAAGACCAATATATGATTGTCAGTCGCGATACAACTTGAAATAAGCGCTAGATGGGCAGAAATGATGCATTTATCACATATAGCTTTGATTTAGTGCATTCTTGTGATTCAGAATTAATTATCAAAACTTCCAAGGTTCATTTACTATTCAAGTGCATTTAAGAGGCCTTCTGGAATCTATATTGTAGGTATAGATGTAGGATTACGCTGATTGGTCAGACCCTGGCGGGAGATCACTTGACTCCAAAGGCTTCAACATTGAACTTGCGCGTTCTCATCGTTCACTCCTTTCAAGTCCCCAATTCTTGCCAATTCTCTCCCAATTTCTAGAAATTGATCATATTTTCAAATCAATTCCTTTATTGCTATTCTATCCTCTTTGCAAAAAGACTGTCAGAGCTTTATCACAACCCGCGCAGTGCTGAAATCAGCCGCGCGCGACCGCATATTCATCGGCCTCCCCAATCACGCTAGGGCAAAAAAGATTCAAAGACCTACAAGTCATTGATAATAATACTCATAATACACAGCTACGAGAGTGGGAACTATGGCGTCCCTTGAGGAGGAGGAAGACCGGGACTTGGGAGGTAGGTTGTTTCCTCATAGCTTTCCCCATACCCCACAGAGAGGGCGCATAGCTGACAATTTCTACGTTTGATAATTAGGATCCCAAGATGGAAGTAGTGATAATGAAATGGAGGACAATATGCGCGACATTGACGAAGGCGATGGCGATGGAGATAATGACAATGACAACGAACCGGATGCCGACCAAGACCAATATCAAGATCAAGACCCGGATAGCCCTTCAAATGCTAGTCAGGCCTCGGAAGGAGCTGGATTGGCGTCGCAACAAAATCAAGATACGAATATGACATCCCCTGGAAATGCAGATACCTCCATGGCGGACTCCTTCTCCATCTACCACCCTAGCGTGCGCCCAGAATGCCTGTCGGCCAAAACCTATGATATCCTCCCTACCACTGCCGCCCCTCACAGTACCTCAATCAATGCAATTGCCACAACCGCCGATATGCGCTGGGTTTTCAGCGGCGGGTCCGATGGATACACGCGAAAGTTCAACTGGGCTGAATCAATCAACAGTAAGCTCATGTTGACTGTGGCGCAAAGGCACCCCTTTGTCGACAGTGTTGTCAAAGCTGGTGTGTTAATGACATATTGGGAAAATATGGATGGAAATAGTCTGTCGCCAGTTTACTCCCTCGCATGTCAAAGTGAAGGGCTCTGGCTTCTCTCAGGATTAGAGTCTGGCGCTATTCGACTACAGTCGTTGCGTCACGATGAAGGCAAAGAGATTGTACAATTACGACAACATACATCAGCTGTTTCCTCGTTGGTCTTGACTTCGGATGAGGCGTCGCTTCTGTCAGGCAGCTGGGACAAACGAGTCTTTGATTGGGATTTGAATACTGGACAAGCCCGTCGAGCATTTGGTGGAAGCGCTGTTCAAATATCTACAGTACAGATTCGCCCAGAATCCAGTCTCCCCGTTCCACAGGATACGATCGATTTTATGTCTAATGGTGGCACATACTCCTCCAATTATCAGGCCCGAAACATAGACAAATTCAATTCCATGGATCACTCTCAAGACGCAGGAGACGCAGGTGCTGCTGAAAACCCGCAGGCGGGTTCACCGGCAGATTCTCTATTCGGCGGAGGAGATTCATTGTTTGGAGATGCAGATGGTGGCGCTGCTGATGGAGGAGAACCCTCGGGTGGTGTGTTTGGAGTCGATGAGGATGATGAGTTTGGCAAGGCTATGGCAAGCGGCCTGGCGGACGCAGATGCTCCCGGAGAGGTTGATACTGAGCCCCCACAAGCCGACATGAAACATCAGCCAGATTCTGCTGCGCCCGAGCCGAACGTGGGGGCAGATGGTCCAGAGCCAAATCGCGAGCATACAGATACCGAGATGTCAGGTACTGAGCCACCGCCACATGTGAATGGACTCCCCAAAGCAGAAGATATCGAATCATTCAAGAACCAAGATCTATCTCACGCTGCTCCGACCGAGCAGCAAGGATCCGGGACCGATACTACATTCCTGGCAGCGTCTATTGATGGAACGATTCGGGTGTGGGATAGACGCCAACCAGATCCAGTGGCTCGGATCAGTCCACGTAATGTTCCACCATGGTGCATGAACGCGTGCTGGTCTCCAGATGGAAACTACATCTACGCTGGACGACGAAATGGCACCGTAGAAGAGTTCAGTCTACACAAGGGTCTGCGGGAGGCCGAACGCACATTCAAATTCCCTCAAGGGAGTGGTCCGGTGACAGCACTCAAGGTGATGCCGAACGGCCGTCATTTAGTCTGGTGAGTTTGAAACCATTGATCAATTTTCTAGAATTGATTCTAACATGTCCCAGCGCCTCTCACGATATTCTACGTCTGTACGACTTGCAACATGACCAAGCATCCCGCCAAGCCACCACTCCATTCCTAATCATTCCAGGTCATCGTACAGGCACCATCTCTCAACTCTACATTGATAATGCATGTCGCTTCATGATCTCTGCCAGTGGAAATCGCGGCTGGGAGGGAAATACCACGGATGTTTTCCTGGGCTACGAGATCGGAGTTCCTCAATGATAGGACTTCCCGCTTTGGATTGATGCCTGTGCTAAGTGTGTTCGATCCGCAGAGTTGCCACACCTTATCTCATCCAGCTACTATGACTGGTTTCCTGACAATAATAAAGAAAACAAACTTTCATGAAGTAATCAATACCCGTATTTACATTATGAACCGTAAACTGGAAAGAGCGACTAAACCTGAACGCCAAACTTGATATCAACTTGAACATGTGCACGCAACGATGGTATATCCCAAGAAAACCGGATCAATCATTCTTCATCATGTCAAAAGCCATCACCGAAATGCAGTTCCGGACAAACATCTTGTCGCTGTTTTCGCCAGCTTTGTAACAGTGGGTTTTTGTTCCCACTTCCCTTCTCCTTGCTGTGTTTTCCAAAGTAAACATAGGCTGGCAGCTCGGTGATCTCCTCGTCCTCGTCATCGTCAGACATAATACTCTGCGACCTGCGGACAAGAGCTTTGAAATCGGGCATGATAGGATTGGGCACATGTGTTCGAGCCTGTACATGTCCGCTTCCTACATTATTCACAGTGATCAAATAGACAGGTGGTAAATCAGCATCACGTTCCGGACGGAGGGTCATCGGTGTCCAAGCCAAGTTGTCATAGGAATCCTCGCGATTTGTGTCATACACGAGCGGCAATGGTTGAGACAAAAGGATATCGTCCAATTTCTCGATGTCAAGAATCATGCCCGGCGCTTGCAAATAAAGTACACTGTCATATTGCATAAACTGAACTTGGCCTAGTCTGAGCAGTTTGGTGTCGGTCGCCGAGTAGCCTTTGGCAGCAGTCATATCAATTGGAAGTAACCAGATGCCATATTTGATGCTTGCGGAGCGTAGGATTGAAAGGGCCTCTGAAGCAGGCTTTCCGAGCTCTGCTGTAGACATGCGATCCCATTCCTCAGGGTACATGAATAGACGATCCTGAATTGAGGTCTTGCTTGTTGCTAAATGCTTGAAAAAGAGAATGACAGAGCATATGTCCGAAGGATCAGGGTTCGAAAGAAGCTGGAGATATGCGTAATTTCCACCTAGATTCTGGCGGCGATCGTGGCTTGTCTGTGGAGTGTCGGAATCACTCATCGAACTTAGATCTGAATCTGATAAGCCACGCTTTCGAGCGGAATTTTGGAATGTAGATCCCCGGGATCCTTCACCATGATGGGACCCAGGGGGTGGGCGTAGCGCATGCTGAATGCTCTTCACCGATTGTTGCTGTAGGACATATCCAGCCAAAAATAGCATCATTGAGAAGATGCACACCACCCCCATCGACACAATTGTGGAGACCGTTGACGAAGAAAGAAGGACCATGGCTGCCGCTGGTGGATGCAAGACATGAAAGGAATGTGAAGCATTGGATAAAATTCAAACCATCTCCTCATAACTACTGGTCCCTGAGACCCTGGATTCATGTGGGTAACCCTGGGGCCTGGAGAGGGGAGGGGATCCACGGTGTCTAGCCCCCCTGTTTCATGACATCAATTGTTTACCAGGTTGGCCGTGCGACTATCGATAAGGGACTTGGCGCGTCCGCGCCGGTTGCGCATCTGCCACTTTTCACCGCCCTGTAGTAACTTGATCGTAGATCCTTTCCAAGCTCTCTCCTCCACATTTTTTGACATCCACATCGATATGGCTCAGTCTCACCGCGCAGACGCTAGCGCATTCCTCGATAACCGTGGCTATACTGGCCCGCTTGTTCGGGGACTTAACCCGGTGACACTATTCGAAAAAGCGGTGCGCGACCGTATCACGGACTCCTACTACTGGAAGGAACAGTGCTTCGGTTTGAATGCAGCAACTCTCTGCGATCGTGCGGTCGAGTTGACATTCGTTGGTGGTACATACGGTGTCTCCGAAAAGCCATCACCATTCCTCTGTCTCGCTTTCAAGCTTCTGCAGCTCAACCCCGAACGCGACGTCATTCTCGAGTATCTCAATTTCAGCGATCCGGGCAGTGAAGACGATGGTGAAGGCGGCGCCCAGAATGGAATCCTGCAATCTCGTGGAGACTTCAAATATCTACGGGCTCTCGCAGCGTTCTACGTCCGGCTTACATTCAGCGCCGCCGACGTTTACAAGACCCTGGAGCCGTTGCTCCTCGATTACCGGAAATTGAAGCGTCGAGTTCGGGATTCATTCACCCTCACATATATGGACCAATTTATCGATGATCTCCTGACGAAAGACCGTATTTGTGGTACCAGTCTGTGGAAGTTGCCGTCGCGCTCCCATCTGGAGGACTTGGATATGTTGGAGGAGCGAATCAGTCCCCTCGCGGATGAACTGGAGGAGCTCGACCAGAACAGCGATGACGGCGATCGGGATTCTAGTGACAACGATTCTTCAAGTCGGAAGGACAATGGTGATGATGGCGACGATTGAAAAGTTTACCTTTGAGCAAACACGATCCATTATACATCAAACTGCTTCGCAACCATTGTTGTACCCCGCGCCGCTGATACTGAACCTCTTGGTTGGATCAATCCTCCATGATGCTGGTCATCTAGTTGAGGTTTCTGCAGGCATGCGGGACTTACAGTTCTATTCAAACGATACCCATTTAGCCATTTATGTTCATACCGTCTGGTCCGTGTCAGTAGTATCTGGCACTTAACATTCCTCATAATATCTCATTTTGACAGGTCTTTCGAGACTACGGTTGTCATACATTGTGATAATTGAACAAACAAAGCTGCCTCCATTGTATTATAGCTCACAAAAAGCCTCCAACCTGAGTGTGAAATGAAAAGAATAATCGCAATACAGAGCGTCAATAAACTTGCAACTTAGAACCCTTGCTGTCGATGCCACTTTTCCTTCCATCCTCTAAACCACGGACTATCATCCAGAGTCGCGACCTCCCATCCTTTGGGCACGGCACCACTCTCTTCTTGCTCCTTGGCCCACTCCTCGAGCTTCGGTAGAATCATATGCTCAACATGCCACACACCCTTGTACTGCATCAGGCTCCGCTTGCCCTCTTTTAATACCTTTGATATTAAAGCCGGGATGGCGGGTTCATCACGGAACTCGGAAATAGGTGTAAAAACGGCCTTGAAGTTGAAGACAACAGACGCGGATAGAGGGAGACGACGAAGTGTTTGCCAATCGACACGTAGAAAACAGTCTTCCACGGTAAGATTGGGATCCTGTGACTCCCGAAGAGCGACATGTGGGTCATCAGGTGCCATATACAGTGGTTGACCGACCTCAAGACCCCATGAAGCTCGTTGGATAGGTTTCTCGGTGGGCATCTTGGTAAAATACCTACCAAAGATTTGATCAAGTCAGCCTCTATTCTCTCACTTCATGGACGATTCAATGAAAGACTTTTGAAGTGTATCCAGCTTACCGGTCCATAGAGAACTGCATCTTCTCTTTATAATCCGGAATAGGAGAATGAATCTCATGTAACTGCTTCCCAATCTTGGTAGCCACATTCCATCCAATTGCCGAGCATATAACCGCTGCACGAAGGATATAGTACCCAGTCTCATCATCCCGCAACATGAGTGCAAAATCTTCAGGTACATGATCAAGGAGAACTTCCAATGCGGGCTTCGCTTTAATATCCTCTTCGATTCCTAGAATCCGATTATGCAGTATATGCTTATCAGTCAATGTGAAGTGCTGTGGATATCTCGCACAAATAAATTGCAAGACCATCTCCATAAGTTCCTTGCAAGCTAGCTCGGATCCAGGTAAAGCGTCAAGAACCGCTTTTCCATTCTTCGCGAATAATGCTTTACGCTGGGCAATACGAGCTCTGTATGTGCTCTCGAGTTCGATCCACCAATCAGTCTCTAGCTTTGTCAAGGCTGTTATGAAAGCGAGAACTACGTTAGTTCAGTTTCCTTTGGTGATATTGGGGATTTGTCACATACACATGGTTTGATGGTATGCCCATCGGAACGGACGGTATGGTCTTGGCTTCGCTTTATCAATATCATGGGCATGGTAAGGACTAGGAAGTGGAACTCCGCTCAGTGTGGCATAGTCCGGGAAGTGGCCAAGGGCTTTCACTTCTTCTACCGAGAATCCAGTTGGTGTGTACAAGTTGCCCGGGCTGTTCATATAATTGGCGGTCATGGGCAAGAGATTTTGGCACACTTTGGCTTCATCAATTTCATTGCAGTGGGAACGAGTTCCATTTAGCTGGAGGAGGGATTCCCTTCGTTGAGGTGGTAGGGCATCAGTGTAGCTTGAGGGCGATGTGGTGCTGTTGCCATTCTTTGTCCCGGGTGATACGGATCGGGGTGGCGTTCTAGCTGTTGAATTCTTGCGGCCGCGTAGGGTCAATCCGTTCCATACATATTTGCTTGAGAGTCGGTGGAGAATAAAATAGAAGGCGCTGATGGCTGCTAGGACCAGACCGGCTTGGGAGGCGCTCTCGGAGATCCTTAGGGTATCCATAATGGCTTAATCCATAGAGATTATTAGCCAAGAAGGCAGGACATGGATGTACGCCTAATCTGATATTTTATAAAATGTAAGCAGAAATGTCTCACTAGACATGCTATGGGAGCTTTCCAACCTTTAGAACTACTCAGTGATATTTGTGAAGTGGGAGAGTGGTTTATAAGAATCTTTATAAGTGGAACGGAGACAGAAGATACACAGGTATTCAAGTTCTTAGATCCGGATCCATGAAGCGGGGAAGCTCATTTCCATTGAGCTGGGTAATATCCACGCATAGTATAGCTATTTTGGTTAGTTTGCTGGCTGTGAAACCAGATTGCTTTTTCCTTGTTAGGTGAGAAAATGCATATCTACTCGTGGGCCTCAACTATGATGGTTACGTTACTTATAATATCAGGATGGCAGTGTGGAGGATCAGTATATTATTATCTTAAATTGGACTTTCTATCATGATAAGTTGATATCTAAAACTTCAAGTTGTGCTTTGCGTGTAGGAGGAAGGAAAGAAGTGGTGGTTTTGTTTGTGGTCTACTAATCTCATCCTTAACACCATCTGAGAAACCAGCGAATTCTAGCAGTGCATGAAAATAAGAGCTTGACTATAACAACTATGAGTATACATGATAAAACATACAGATCCAAACTTCTAAGGTTCTGGAGTCTCTGGACTATGTGCACAGAATGGGAAGAAAAGGATTCACTATACCTAAAAAGGCAAAAAAGTCCAGGCGCTTTGAAGAAGCAAATTGATTTGATAAGAAAACGTCACTCATCTTGAACGTGGATAAGAATGATACGTGTATGAAAGTTTATCTTGATTACGAAATAAAAATCTACAATATGAACCTTGGAACATGTGTTGAAAGGCAAATGTTTGAATGGGTTTCAATATTGGAACCTTGGAACTCATATGGTTGCTTAGCCAACTAGTTGCGAGTGGCTTGCATCACGGGCTTGATGGGAGTAATATGAGCTTTATATGAAAGAACTCGTGATTAATATTGAATCACTCGAAATTATTTGATGCATCCCCAAGTTAGCTCATTCAAATTCGAGGATTGACATAGGAATTATAATTATTCGAATATAGAATATGGTTCAGGTTGGGATAGTGGTATAGATTTCGTTTAAGACTATCACTATGTAGCTGCAACTTGGCATATTGATTGACAGCAATGAATGTCACGGTCTTACTACCACACACTTGAGTGCTCGCAATCACCAACCTGAACACTTCAAGCTCCAAGTCACACGGACTTGTCAACTCATGGATAGTATCGCGTAAACCCAACACTCACTCCTATTATACGACGATTCAAGAGATCAATATGGATCACAGCTCATGTGTCGCGCCACCAACTGATAAGGGCCCGTTCTTGGTCATGATGGTGAGAACTTCATAAAGCACGTCGGCAGCCGCCCTAAATAGCCACTTAGTTCGATATTTCTCAAATATCACCAAGAAGTTTCAGAATGCTTACATGGTTGTCAATTCAGCATTGGTGTCATAAGCTGGTGCGACCTCAACAATATCCGCGCCGATAAAATTGATACCGTCGAGTCCTCGAATGATTGACCTCAGTTCACGAGTAGACCACCCGCCAGTCTCGGGTGTTCCTGTAGCGGGTGCGACTAGCGATTTATTAGGTAAAGCCCAATAGCTCCGTGTTTTGGAAAATACATACAAGCAGGGTCGATGGAGTCAATATCAATCGATAGATATACTGGGTTCACGGTTCCGACACGGTCGCGAATCTTTTTGATAATACCCTCGGTACCTGAAATGGTCAGTGTAAGGCTTAAATGTGAAGGCATTTTGGGCGTGGGAATAAAACTCCATACCAATAGTATCAATCTCACGAGCCTCAACTATCTCAAAGCCACAATAACCATCATTTTCATAATCCGATGGCCCAGAAAGAGTTGTGCGAATACCAGCATGAATATTTGTATCGTTCTTCAGCAGTCCTTCCATGGCAGCATGGTAGAAGTACGTCCCGTGGTTGATGGCAGCCACCTCACTAGGAGAACCACCGAAGACCTTTGGCTTCCATGTGTCGCTATAGGTTATTCGTGTTAGAACTGGCATTTTTGGCGAACGGATATTGATGTATACTTACAGATGACTATCAAAGTGGATTACAGTCACTGGACCATAAGCTCTGTTGATGCTCCGCAGCAGGGGCAAAGTAATGGTGTGGTCTCCTCCCAAAGTGATGACTCGTGGAAGAGTCCTACCAGCTTGCGATTTTCCTTGTTTGTCTGCGTCCGTGAAAGGTCTGCGCATCAATACACTGTTGTGTCCTTCCTCAATCTGCTGAATCGCCCAGGCATTGTCGTACCTTGAATAATGTATTAGCATATTAGTTTCCTAGAAGCCCTCAATTTTTGGACATACGAGGTGACGGGAATATCTCCGCAATCCAGGATTTTCATCGCCCCAGAGAATGGATTGGCTTGGAGTGGCACGTTGTAACCTCCACTAGATTCACAGTATTAGCGTACTTCGTGGTGGAATGAAAGATTGAGAACAAGAAGAGAAATTTGTCAAGAGACAATCCGTAGTATTCATCTCATCCAAAAAGCTCCTTTTCTGTCTGTCACATACTAGAGATTCAGGCGACGAGATCCTTGTCTAATACCACTAGGGCCAAATCGTGCACCAGGTCGGTAGGATGTTCCAGTATCAAAGGGAGCACCGAGGAACGCGATATCGTATTGCACATCGTCGGTGGCCAAGCAAGGAGAGTACGGAAGACGACCGAACGTGGATACTCCAGAGAATACCGAGTCCGCCTGAGAAGTCGAAGAGGTTAGCAAGATCCAACCGCAAGTATCAATGTGAGATCATGCGTACCTGTGTGCCTCCATCACCTGGGAGGGTATTGTACCAAATGTCTTTGTATGGACCTGCAAGGGGAGTTTGATCATGACTTCCATGGGCCGCTGCCAGGCCGACCAAGGCAGTAACTCCAGCTACAACCAATCTCATTGTGATCAAGTGCTTATAACTAATATGCTGCAGTATCAAGTAGGTAACTCCAAATTCTGAACTGGGGCATGATGAATTTAGATGTATGTTGGGCGAAATGAAGCTTATATTCTTAGATGCTTCACTTACCACCGAAACAAGATCTTCAGCTGAAAAGAAACAGACATGATAGACCAAGCTGATTATACTAGTATCTACTGGTAATTTTTACAAGCATGGATCAACGTATACAGTGACCTACTGGTTGACCAAAACACTCCGAGACAATTGCATCAGACATAAATCTAGCCTGGAATTCTCTCTCCACTTTGCCTTAATCCGGCTACTGCTTGGAGAGTCGTGATCCCTGAAAGATAGATCGTCTTCGTATCATTGAGATCGATTGTTTTGTTTTCTCAACTCTTTTCACCTTCCCAATGAAGAAATCTAGGATGCTGTCGTTGGGCCTTGAATCACATCTGCATGCCATCATATGCAAGGATGTGCAATGCAAATCGAAAAAGGAAGTCCGGGGGAGAATGACATGATAACTCGATCTTATAAACTGAAGAATAAGATAAGCTGTGTTTGAGTTATTGATAGTATGGCTTATCAGTGGGCGATCAGGGCAAAAGGCCAATGAGGGGAAGATCATCTATCAGTTCAACACTCGTATACAGAATTTCTCCGAGAACGGACGCATTATGTGGATCATAATACCCCGCGGAGAATATCTTCATTCTTTCTCTTTTATTTCAAACCCTGTTTGTTTATACCCCAGAATTCTTATCTAAGATTTGCATAGTGGGTAGATTTGGGTTTGCGCTGGCATACAGGAAGCTAGATACGTTGTGCTTACTTGCGCCCGATAAGTTATGAAACAACAACTTGAATATTACACTAGAAAATCCTTCCATGCGGCTAGAGATCAATGATAACAGCATAAGCAACGATAACCCAAAATCAAATAGTTAAGAAAGAGTAAAGAAAAAGTTGCATAGAGTTGTGACAGTCTCTTGAATGGTTGCCGTGTTTAGTCTGAAACAGAGGCTAGACGTCACTGATAAGGGTCTATATTGCTTAGATCTCTGTCTAATGATTCTATCAGCTATTAAAGGAAAATACCAAGTAGGTGATAGGAAATTATTTAATGACTTATGAAGTAAATAGCTTAAACAAACCAGGCTATGCCCACTTCGAGCTATCATTGCATACAACATTGATTTTTTCCATATACCTTAGTATCCAACATGAATAACGAAAAGACCTTGGATCTTGTTAAGCACAATCAAGAGCAGATTTCGAATCCCCTTGGACTTCAATCTCCGATAAATGTTGAGCATGGAACGCAGGTCGTTTTGAATACATCAGCCATCAGTAGAAATGGAGTGAAAGTTCATCCGCAGCCTACATCTGATCCTCTAGATCCCTTGAATTGGTCTGGTTTTCAAAAGCATGCCATTCTTTCAATTGTTATGCTGAAGTATGTGTCACCTGGATTGGTCTGATCTCTTGTTTCGCGTCTAATCAGACTTAATAATGTTGATTGTGTTGCTAGATATTTTCTTTTCACATACCTCACAACAACTACAGTCCCATCTTTCACTGAAATCCAGACGCAATACCAGATCAACTACTCTCAGGTGAACTGGACAGTTGCTGTTCCTGCGTTGGGCCTCTCTGTGGGACCACTCATATGGTCATCTTTGAGTGACATCTATGGGCGAAGACTCATATTTCTGGTTGGCACAACCATAGCCTTGGTATCAACAGTCGGAGCTGCAGTTGCCGATACTTACTCAGGTTATATGGCAGCTCGGTTCTTCCAGGGTTTTGGTGTTAGTCCTGCATCTACAGTCGGGATGGCTGTTGGTACGTCAAATCCAATTTCTTCTCAGTGCGCCGTGTTACTCATCTATCGAAATTAGTAAATGATCTATTTTTCGACTATCAACGTGGACAAAAGCTCGGCTTGTGGGTGTTAGCTCTTGACTCAGGCCTTCTTCTCGGGCCGACCTGTAAGTTTCCGACTGTATTTTTAGCCTTTGATGAAATCAACTAACTGAAAAATTTGAAGTCGGTGGATTTCTGAATCTCGTCAGTGCACAGTGGATAAATTGGTTCAATGCCATTCTGTTCGCTTTGCTACTGGTCCTTGAATTATATTTCATGCCAGAAACCTTATACCCCAGACAGCAGATGCTCATCAATGAGATGCAACTGAAGGGCGATCAAGAGAAAAATAGAGGCGATTCGAGAAAAAGCGAAGCTGACAGTAAGATGTTGGCGCCGGGCACCCCAATCTCAGAAGAGTCATTGCTTTCAAATCTACCCCGAACGAAGATATTGGCCTTTGTGAACCTACGACCCATACCTGGTATGCGCCACCCAAAGCCATGGGACTCTGTGATTCGATTTGTCCTTACGTTCAAAATGCCGGTCGTTGTGATTGCTGTGCTCGGATACTCGTTCGTATGGTACTGGTGGGTTCTCTCTGTCATCACTATGGTTCCATCTGCATATGCAGAATACACACCCCTGATCCAGGGATTGCTATTCTTGGGGTTATTCTTGGGTACTATCGTGTCGGAGATTTGCTGCTCTGGGCGTCTTAGTGACTATATCGTTGCAAGACTATCGAAGCGGAATGACACTCAGCCCATGGCTGAAATGCGCTTGTGGCTAGCCTATCCCGCTATTCTGATCACAGCTGGTATGTAACAAGCAGAAAGCAAACAGTTTACATTGACTTTTAACTCTTCTCTTAGTCGGCTTGATTGTTTGGGGTGTTAGTATCGATCAAAACTATCACTGGATTGTCGGTCAAATCGCTTTCTTCCTGTGTATGACACCTTTTCAAATTCCCTGTTCCCATGAGCCTTCACAATTCATAATGAGCAGAAGCTAATTTCTCTTTAGTCGCTGCCGGAATACAAATCGGCAATACCGCTGCAAGCAGCTATATAGTCGATGCGTATCCCTTGCAATCAACAAGTGTTGTTACATTTTACGCTGTTTTTCTCAATCTGAGTGCTTTCATCAACCCGGTATCTTAGATCCCCTCCACATTCTCCCTGCATACCCCAGAACCTCCAAGATGCTAATTCGAATTAAACAGTTCTTTACTGTTTCGTGGGAAGCCTCGGTTGGTTGGACTTGGACTTTCACAACTCAGGCACTAATTGTCACCATCGGAGGCGGCCTGGTCATGGGTACTCTGCATAAATACGGAGGCTGGATGCGCGAGAAGGCACCACAACCCTCTTGGGTGAATCCTGAATTTGATATAGGCGCATAGGTAGTAATGCTGCTGGAGCTTGCACACATGCATACATAGTATGTCAATATAGCTTCGAATTTGAATCAACCAAACACCAGTGTGTCAAATGAGCACATATACTAGTATTTCAATATTGAGATCTTTTCATCTGAACTGTTCTCCTAGTTTTCAATCCAATTATATGTATATTCATTAAATTTCAAGTTCACTACAAAATGGCCAAAACTCAATGGATGTAAAACTCCACCTAGGAGGGTGGAATCATAATCGTGTTACGAGTGGATATGGAACACATTTGGTACACAAGAGGGGTCACGTCAAATTTCCCGCCTGTCTCAGAACAGATCTCTTATCAGTTTCAATTTTGAATGCTATTTGTTCTGATCTTTAACTTGGTTGTGGAGTAAGATCAACTTTCGGATGAATGTGGACACTTACTGTACCAATACCGTGATCATCATCTCCAGGGCTGGCATAACCTTGGAAGTCACGGCACTTTAGCAATCGTGCATAACAGTTGCCCCTAGCCGGAGCTCCGCTCATTCGCCCAGAGTTGCCATGAAACTGACTGTTTCAGTTTTTGTGGCTGCCTCAGGAAGGCTGCAGGGTAATCCTGGAAAAGAATCCCCAATGAGAAGACAGAAATGAATATAAACAATGATGGGAAGAAAATCAATAAGAAGTTGACATAACATGAAAAACAGTCAATATGATGGATCACATTGGGCTGCGTTATGTTTGTCCAACCTGCATGTATCTGACCCGCAGATAGTAGTAAATGTTTGGAGAGTTCGGGCGAGGCTTTCATGGCGGGGGTGGTGGGGCTGGAAGAGTAGGAGTCGCTGACGGAGATCAAGATGATGGTTCCGATAAAGAATTTCGGCAGTCAAGAAGTTCATTTGATTTATAAATAATTTGCTACATTGATATGATATCTCGTACTTCTTAGGTTGGGGTTACAATTGCCCCTATCTCGATTCCTCAAGTATGATTCCATCCTCCTTCCTAATTGGGGTACTGGATAGAGAAGTAAACTCTCTCTTTCTATTTCAGCTTCATGATGATGCACAACACTTCTTAGTCCGAGGTGGATTATTCATGTTATTATTTCTCATCTTTCAGCTCTTATCATCAAATCTATCACCAATTACAGGTTTACACATACTATGTGTGTTGAGAAAACTGGGATAATGCAAGTACAATGCAAAAATAACTGTTATGTTCGTATTTATGACACCCGAGATCGGATCAAACAAGTCATAGTCTTTTTCAAATGTTGAAATCTTATGAACAAAAGTCCGAGATGACGATTGCCGACACAGCGAGTCTTAGTTCTATACATTGGTATCTACTGTCGAGCTAGCCCCAAACTACCCGCTGAGGATATCATCATGATGAACTTCCCGGCAAGTTAAATTCACTAACTCATTCCATTGTCGAGTATTGAATAACCATTGTGCTGCGACCATCGTCTCAACCCTTCTTGTTGACGCAGCATCATGTCGAGCCCCGAACGAAAAGACCAGACCTCTGCTTCTAATAGCAACTCAATCAGTCCACCAAACGAGTATACTTCTCTTCTACCTCAGTCTTTTCCTGAGAATGATTCCAATCCTCAGTCAGACGATGTCTCAAACAACGAATTTTCCAATCCTGTGCTAAAGGAGTCTTGGATCTTGCTTAAGGGTGCTGTCCCAGTGATCCTCGCTTATATGCTACAAATGAGCCTGCAAGCCGTCACTGTCATTATAGCTGGTCGTGAATCTGCACTTAACCTGGCTGTCAGCGCCTTTTCTCTGATGTTTGCAATGGTTACCGGGTGGATGATTGCTCTAGGTGGCACTACTGCGCTGGATACGTTGGCGTCCTCGTCGTTCACGGGCAGTAAAAACAAACACGACTTGGGAATATTACTCCAGCGAGCATTTTTGGTTCTCGGCCTTCTCTACATACCAGCTGCTATTGTCTGGGCCTACTCTTATCCCATATTCCTGGCGCTTGGTCAAGACCCTGAGCTCTCATATCAGAGTTCTAGATTCTTGACATGTCTCATTCCAGGAGGGCTAGGGTATATCTACTTTGAAATTATGAAAAAGTACTTACAAGCGCAAGGTAAGTCATCGTCCCAAGTTTGGAATTTTAGGTTCCAGGTTCTAATGCCAGACTGTCCGATTAGGAATCATGAGAGCAGGAACATACGTCCTTATGATAACCTCACCGCTGAATGCCCTTCTATGCTACACTTTCTGTTATACACTCGACATTGGAATCCTCGGAGCTCCACTCGCTGCCAACATCTCATACTGGCTCTCATTCATCTTACTGGTTCTCTATGCAAAATTTGTCGCTGGCTCCGAATGCTGGGGCGGATGGTCGCGAGAAGCCTTTAAGAATTTGATCCCATTTACACGTCTAGCCATTCTAGGCATCCTTCACATTGGCACGGAGTGGTGGGCATTCGAAATCGTCGCACTTGCTGCCGGTCGCCTAGGCACAGTTTCATTAGCCTCTCAGAGTGTGATAATGACTGCCGATCAGATCATGAACACTATTCCATTTGGCCTTGGCGTTTCAACTTCTTCACGAGTGGGAAACCTACTCGGGGCAAGGGATGCAAAAGGAGCGATGCGCTCTTCTCATCTAGCCGCTATTCTTTCCTGTCTTTTTGGTGGAGTAGTACTAACCATCTTGATGGGGACGAGGAATCATTTTGCAAAGATATTCAACGACGATCCTCGTGTTATTGAACTTACCTCTGAAGTCATACCTTACGTCGCACTATTTCAGATTGCAGACGGCATAAATGGTAGCTGCGGCGGCGTTTTACGAGGCATGGGAAGACAGCATCTGGGTGCAGCGGTGAATGTTGTGAGCTATTATTGTTTCGCTTTGCCTTTGGGAGTTTACCTTGCATTTCAACGTTGCTGGGGACTCAAGGGTCTTTGGGTCGGTCAGTGTGTCGCTCTTTACTGTGTTGGTATCTTAGAGTGGGGCATTGTTGCATTCACCCGGTGGGATGATGAGGTTCGCAATGCATTCAAACGCATGGACCATGCGAGGACGGTGGAGTTCGAGGGTGATGCAGAGGTATCAGTCTGAAGCTTCTTCCAGGATGATCATTTATTTGATGAGTTGATTGTCAAGCAGTATATGGAGCCTAGAATTCGATTTTTTTCTATAATTTGTGATCAATTGGAACCTTGGAACAATATACTTGATCTATACCCATCTGAGTTGAAGTCGATCTTGTAGTTGGTTGATGTTGCTTTTCCAAGTTCTGCCAGTTGGAATCCTGATCTATGACGTCATGAAATCTCGGACTGATCGCTTTGTCAGCAGGAGTGGTCAGCCGTCAGCATCGAGGTTGAAAACATTGATCCTCGGATACTCCTAATAGTAAACTATTGAATAGAGTTAGATTGACTGTGATTTCTGCAAGAATGTCGACATCTGCAAAGACCATCATCGCAACCGGCGCATCATCTGGCCTGGTGAGACCCGAAATCTTGGTTGGCCGTATTCCAAACTATTGATTGCTGATGCAAACTCCAGGGATTCGAAGTAATCAAACAGCTACTGGAGCAGTCAGAGCAAGCCTACAATTTTATTCTGGGTGTTCGCAGCACCGAGAAGGTACAGGCTGCATACAATGATCTTGGATATGACACCACCAAGCACTCTATCACTATCCTTCCTCTCGATCTCTTGAGTCTGCGAAGTGTACAGCTTTTCACGCAGCAAGCTCTCGCCAAATTAGGCCCTCATCGTATTGATTATCTTTTCCTCAATGCTGGAATGTTAGATAAAGCTGAGGGACCTGGTCCTCATGGCTCTCAATGGTGTGAGGGATATGTGGTGAACCATTTGGGTAAGTGGGGAATTACCCCGCCAACCTAAACTCTAGAACAAAAGAAGACTGATGAATGTGTTTAATAAACAGCGCAACACTATTTTGTTCATTTATTGCGCGAGACACTTACCGCTTCGCAGACTCGTCTTGTCTTTGTGTCATCTGGCGCAATTCGCAATGTCCGAGGCCAGGATCCAGGTGAGTGGTCAGAATAAGCCCCACTTGTAAGCAGCTTATTGTTAACATGCCCGAACTACAGCTACTCTTGATGTCGACCTGAAAGCCAACTCAGGTGCTGGTATCGGCCCAGTTTACAGTGCTTCGAAATTTGTGGGTCTGTTAGGCGCGCACTACTGGCGTCGCAACCTTCCTCAATGCATTGTTGTTGCCGTTTCTCCTGGTCTGATCCCCAGTACTGGTCTTGCTACTAGCCTGGGCTTGAGCATGAGTATGCCGGATGCTAAGACTATTCCTGAGGGTAAGCAATTTTTCTCTTATCTTATTCTGCTTAAATGTAGTGTCTGACAATTTGAAAGGCGCCCAAAACCTTCTCCGTGCCTTCACAGTTAAGGATTTCCCGGCGGACCCAGAGCAAGTTTTCCTCACTAGCTGGGGAGACTGGTGGTCTAAGGAGGTTATCGCTCTGAGCCTTGATAAGACTTTACAAGACAAGTGGTGCCTCAGCAGGGAGGAAATTGAGAAGCAGGAGGTTCTTTCCAATGAGTAAGGCTCTAGCAGTCAAATCAACGATCTAACGGGTTAGTATCATCTAGTAGAATCTAATGCCTTTTTACTTTATGCATATATGGTATTGTGGTTCGAAATAACTTTTCGTCTCATCCCGCCGGTTGGTAGACCAGATATATAAGATTTTGGGATAGATCCACTGGTTGACGAGTCAAGCTAGCTGGGTGATATTCAGTCTCAACTTGAACACAGTGAGGCAACACGTTCGAGTACGCCGCATCTCCTGCCACCTACATCACACATCGATCATGTTGTGGAATTTTAGGTTTGCCCATCCTCGTAACTTAAGGCTCGGGTTACTTGGCGAAATAAGCTTAACGCTCTCGAAGTCTAAATCCGACGACTATCTGTAATTACTATCCAAGAATCCATCCGAACACACGTTGTATCAGGATATTGCAGTCGTGCGTCTCATTTATGACTATCAGTTGAGAAAATTTTGAGACTCCATCTTGAAGAAGATGCAACGTAGTCAGAGTGAGGCTTCCACGGAATAACCGGGCAAGTTGCCGAGCACTCGACAAGACCGATTGAGTTGGAAGATTCCAAGGTTCGCTCACTTAAACTTTCGAAGCCACTTGACCAAATCCGTTCCAATGTTACAATGCTCTTCGCAGTTCAAACATTTGATGATGCCCAACTGTTGCATGCACTCTTCTTTATCTGAGTTCGAGTCGGCAGCCTCGAGAAGAAGGCAATCCTTAGGCTACAACAAATTTGCACAACACAGAGTTTTCTTACAAGATTATTGCAATGTCACTTGCTCATGTTCAAGTTTTTTTAGAAAGAAATTTTCATTTCCACTAATCATTAATCAATATATACTACTAGTAGCCATTGATCATAAACTTCCGTAAATCAGTACGTTATGCGTAACTTATGATCATAGCATGCCACACATTCAAATTACATAAAATAGATAAAAGCCTCAGGCTTCTTAGTAAGCCTTCTCGTCAACGTGAGGCTGAGTGACCTCGACCTCATCAGCGGTGACAGCAGTCTTGATGTCCTCGACATTCTCAATGCCGGCCAGACCAAGGGTCTCGTAGATGCGCTGCATACGGTCGCGGTCGGAGGCGGCAATGGTGGCATCATCACCGCCGAAGAAGATATCCAGCTCCTCAAGGGTCTTGTCCTTAGTCTCAGGGGCGAACCACCAGATGAACAGACCACCGATACCACTGAAGATGGCGAAGAAGATGTAGGTGCCGTACTTCATGCTGCCGAGCATGTCCTTAGTGGTCAAACCAATGATGAAGTTGAAGAACCAGTTGGTGGAAGCGACAATGGCGACACCACGAGAACGTTGACTGTTGGGGAAGATTTCCTGAGCCAAAACCCAAGCGACGGGACCTATTGATTCAAAAGTTAGCAATTAAGCACGGATAAGGAAAGGTAAGTGGAGAAAAGACATACCCCAAGAGTAGGCGAAGTTGACGGCGAAGAGCCAGATGAAGGCAATAGCCACCCAACCTTGTGCTTTGTCGAGACCAAGGTTGAGATTCCAGTTATCCTCGTAGATACCCTCAACAGTAGCAACAACAATGTGGCAACAGAACATGCCGATGGCACCGACAATAAGGAAGGTCTTACGTCCGAATTTGTCGAGCCAAAGGACAGCGGGAATGGTGAAGGTGATCTGCAGAATACCGGTCACACCAGTAGCGAGGAGATCCGTCTTGGTAGAGCTGAAACCGAAACTCTTGAAGATTTGGGGAGCGTAGTACAGGACAGCATTGATACCGGTGAACTGCTGGCAAACCATGGTACCACATCCAAGGAAGAGACGCTTGAGCATGTGGGGAGCAAAGAGAGCCTTCCAGGGACCAAGCTTTCCACCGCTACCAACCAACTCAGCCTCACTCTCCTCGTCGAACATAACAGCAGCCTTGATTTCGAGGAACTCGGCACGGACGTTGGGGTCGTTGGCAGGAAGACGGCGGAGCTTGGAGAGAGAGGCAAGAGCTTCCTCCTCACGGTGCTTCATCATCAACCAACGAGGAGAGAAGGGGAAGTAAAACATTCCGAAGAACAAAATCCAAGCAGGAATGATCTGCAAGGCCAAGGGCAGACGCCAGGCAATGGTCTTCTGGCCGAGACAGGTGTGGCCGTGGTTTTGGGCAGCGTTGAAGGTTCCGTCGGCGAGGTAGGGGTTGGCGATACCCTCGGGCTTGCAAGTGTTGCCACCGACGAACTGCATACCGTAGTCGAGCCAGAAGGCAATGGAGGTACCGATGGTGATGGAAAGCTGCTGCAGGGAAACAAGAGATCCACGCAGCTCGGGAAGAGCAATCTCAGCCTGGTAAAGAGGAATAACCATACTGAACATACCAATACCGACACCACCAATGACACGACCAGCGAAGAAGTAAGCAGGTGCCTGAGCACCAGCCTGCAGACCAGTACCGAGGGTGAAGATAACGACAGCAACCATCATGGCGTACTTTCGAGAGATACGATCCGCAAGAACACCGTTGATCAGAGCACCGGCCCAAGCACCAAGCTCAAGAGCAGACACCAACCAACCCTGGATGGTCGAACCCATGAACGTGGGGAAGTGGTTCTCGAAGTTCTCCATAACAAGAACAGGACTCATCACACCTTGATCATAACCATACATGATACAACCAAGAGAGGCGAAACAACATGTCAAGGCAACATATGGGTTCTTGAGCATACCCACGATACCGTGGGACTTCTCCGCAGCCTTGCGGCCGACTACTGACTGACTGACCGCCATAGTGATAGCGTATAATCAGAAAGAGTAGAGAGTATAGAAAAAAAGTGGTGATCACAAAAAAGAAAGTTCTGTGGGGTGGGAAGTACCAGACATTTATAGGAAATTTTTCTTCTTTCTCTGCATTTTTTTTTCTCTTGTAAGAGCTAGTGCTCTGGCCAAGCCACTTTCTCCAGACCACGAAAACGCAGTCCTCGTGCTTCGTAGCCCCAGTCCCCAGTATCATGGCTGACAATGCCCTATGGGGGGGACCCTTGGTCACAGGATTCCATGTGCCGTGGCAAGCTAACCACAAACTAAGATATAGTAGGTTAGACTCGGGGAACAAAGTATAAGTCGGAAATGCTATATTCCGGAGATACGAAACACTGGCAGAGGTATGTAAAACCTTCCTCCACTAGCGAACGCCACTAAGCTTTCTGGCCAAGAGGAAAAGCCTGGAAAAGCCAAGTTGTGTCAAGCCCACGGCGTTGAGTGGATAGCGATGCGCCGAACTTTTTGAAAAAACAAGCCTCCTTTTCAAGAAAACGCCACTATTGGCCGGTTACATGACCATCCATTCCTTCAACTTGTCAGCTTAGACAGATTGTTTTTCCCCAAAGCTCAAGGGTCCCTCTTTTTTCGGGGGTGCTTCTCTATTAGCAGTCTAGTGCTTACGGGGGAACTGACATGCAGGCAATTCCCGACACCTTAATACCCCGCCTGTGACCGATATTTGACCGATGCCATTTGACACATGAGAAATTGTATTGGATAGATCTCGTACCGAAAATACTGTACGGAGTAGAACGTCTCAGCTTGAGGATTAATCCGATCAACGGCTTTTTTACGGAGGAACAATGGTCTGACTGGGGATCCATACTCGGGAATGCCGTAAGAGAATGGATCTGGGTGGCCGAGCCGCGTCCTTGTGATGAGAAGAAAAAATTTTCAGTAGCTAATTAAGGATCGCTAAATCGAAGGGGCAAAAAAAAGAGGCATCCAGGCGAGGTAGTCTCTTGAAAGAAAAAAAAAATCGAAAATTTTTCAAAATTAGAATAGCGGGGAGTGATTAACCTCATCTAGGTTAAGGTCGATAAAAGACGATCCCAGATTCAGTATGGTATGTTCTTGGCTCGTACGATATTCGGAGGAAACGAAGAGCGAAAGAGGGACCGTAACATTCTGGAATCCATCTCCATAAGCCACGAGGTTTCGGTACCTCAAAAGGTTCCATGGATTGTATGAGTTCTGACCTATAATCTTAGCCGTGTGGATGTTAGTTACCACATTTTTCCATTCTTTTTCTCCGTTGTCAGGTCAAGTGGATATCGGGATCAATGAGCTCGGTATAAATGCCAAGCTTTCGGGGAACCGAATCGCGGAGGGGACGCGTGGCTCAAATTTTGCCCATGGGGCTTGGATTCCGGAGAGATTGATCATCTTTTTTCAGAGCTTTGCCAGTTCCAGACGCCCGGTGAGTGAAAAGTGAACACTGTTCGTGGGGATAGAAATCCGGGGTCAGGAGACGTTCATCTGGCGATAGGCCGGGGGCGGAAATGAGAAACACTTTAGCGTAAATTATTTCAATTATTTTTTTTTCTCTTTGATCAAAGATTTTTGTTTGGATGAAATTGATTTTTCTGCGTCGGCCAACCGAGCCCGCTGATATGCCGGTTCTTCCGGTCTCGGCCAGAAAAGCCTTAGTTCCAGCATAGGCCCCGGGGCCCTTTAGAGGGGCCTACAAGTCCTTTGAGATTGTAGGGTCTCTTTTAATTTCCTGAACCAATGATTTCACAGTATAGTTGCCCGTCCCTGGCTCGGGTCTAACCGACAATTAGATGCGAGATTTGCCCATCTGGTTTAGTGAGAAAGTTTAGTCGGGACATTATGATTGACTCCCTTCCTGCATCTCTCATGGCTTTGACCCCTTTGGACTAGGCAGACCCCGGACTATCTGGGGAGACTTAATTCACTATGGAGTTTTACATAGGGGGGATTGGACTCATAGGACCGATGCGCACGGACTATGTAGTAAATGAGCTGGGCTAAGACCCAAAACAATACGATTTTGCGATGCTGAGTCAAGGAACACTCATCCCCCACAAAAAGCACCACATGTAAAACAAACCGGAAACTACGAACCTTCTAGTACACAAACATCCTCTGATCTTGTTGGTGGCGTGCTGCGCAAGCCATGTGTGGGTGTTGTGTGGGAGGGGTCTACTAACAATTCCATACTACTAGTATGACTCGAAGCTCCCTTCCTTCTATACTAGAAATCTGGGGTTTTCTGTTCTGACGGTGGGTCATGATCACCAGCTGGGATTCAAGAGCAGATACGGGGAATACTTCTAGCTCTGTCACCTGGACATGCACAGGGAAGCCGTGAATGATACCCTCTACTATCAATAACTGGGACTACCTAGAGACCGGTAGTATCGCCAATCATAGGCTCCCTAGGTACTCCGTACAATGTTTCACATGTAGTGAGTTGGCATGCCAGCGGTGCAGCAGGATATACTGTACCCTTTGGTCCGAGCCACTTGATCATATCTCCTCCCAGCAACCTTGGAATATTAAGCATTGCCTTTATTGGAACTGTGCATACGCGTGGATTCTAAGTACCAGAAATTTTAGTGCTTGCTAGTAACATTTGAATACTCCGCACAAGTGAAACCAATATCATGGCCTCGTACTGCTTTAATCTGATATCTGGAAGTTTACTAACTCGGATGGTATCCCGAGGAAGATAGCTCATCCGGAGAGTCTATATTGAGCATAGTGTCTTTCCCTCCCGAGGTCCAAGTAATAATGTCTGTGGTCATCGAATTGTCGTAATTCAGAGCTTCAAGTTTGCGGCGTCAACATTCAACTGCTACTAATACTTCCATTTCAATACTATTTCTTAAATCCGAATGTTGATGTTCTGTGGCATCAATGCCCCTTCCACGGAATTCCCGAACTTTTGAACTTGCCAGTAAGGTTTATAAAGCCGGGCGCCATAACCGTCCCACATTGCCAAGGGTGGCGGTAACACTGAGTCTGGTTCATTCGTTCTAATCTCGGTCTCAAGCTCTGGCCCGGGGAGGAATTTTATCGCAGAAGGATCTTTTTGCTATGATCCCACAATATCCCACAGCCACGTAAGGTGCTAACCTGAACGGGTGTGGACGTGGCGTTCTCCAATAGCAAAGAGATGAAGGCCTGATATAACTCCAAGTTCTCAGCATAATTTTAGATACTAGAAAAAAAAGAATCGGCATATGATCATTGATATAAATATCAGTCCATTTAGTGCCAAAGAGATGGGATCATATTGATATCAGACCACTGCACATGTGCATCGCCCTAATATTACACACGTGCATAGTACTATGTATATTCAAGTTCATGTGGTCTAAGCCCTGGGGCACTTGAGGTCTCAGTAGCACTTGAGTAGTGATATATAGCTCTCTCTCAAGTGCTCACTGCCCAGGTGGCACTTATGTACTAGCCCTGGAAGATGATGGATCTTCCCTTCCCTATGCTCCATGGATGAGCCTATACACATACTAGTTGACGATTGTCCATCTTCGTCCCTTTCGCATCCTTGCACATTTAGAATTAAGCCCCAGACATGGCACCGTGACGTTCCATCAATCTTCTTTGCAGTATCTACGATAGTGGTAGTAATACTACATACTACCAGTGACTGCCCCTGGCAGCACTTGAGTGCTGTTGAAGTTACACCTTTTGTCTTTATGGTCTCTCCCGAGGTCAGTAATTGACATTCCACTCAAGCAGCGTGATTTTGTCTGCTTGGTATTTAATATCCAGCAGCTCCCAGGAAACTACACGCTCACTGCTTTTTCTGCCAGGCGTCTGGGCATAGGTGATGCGGATGGATGTCGGGCTAGGTGAGTGTGGCCGTGTTACACCTGAGCAATGCACGAATAGTACTAGTATCTAGGAAACATCTACCTCAGGATAGAATTACTCCAGTTTTTATGAGTTTTTCTAGTTAGGCACATCCATATAACTTCCCACTAAGTTCACTCTCACGTCACGGTACTATTCTATATTCAACTTGAATTTTTTCAACATTGTGAATCCATTTGAAAAATCTTAAACCCCTTCATCCACGGAATTTGTATCTCTGATTTGCCTTGACTTCTAGAGGTATTAATACCCTTAGAAACTCAATTTATTGCATTGAGCACAACTTGTGTCTTCTAAAACAATGGCAGTCACATTAATAGCTCAGATATGCTATCTTAAGAAACAAGGTGCATCCTAGTTTCATCAATCTTTGTTTTCCCCCATACTGAAATAATATATCCTTTGTTTCCATTTTTTGCTACTAATACAGATTTAAGTTTGTCAGAAAGATGTCTCATTTTTTGGGACAAAAAGAAAGACAGTGTCTGTCAGGGTCACGTCTGACTTTCAGATCTTTCAGCTTGATTCAAGTTTCTCCTTTTTGCAGGCTCAACTTCGCTGAGTTAAATCAATCTCAGTGTCCTCATGGGTATTGAAAGCCTTTGCTACCGCTCACTGGAATAGAACAACACGCCACAGCCTTATTCTCGTTTATTCTCGTTACTCCCCCTAGTGTTTATAAGACATTCTATTCCCCAGGATCAGGAATACCCATTACCATCACACCCTGAAAGAGACTTCATTCGTATTGAGAAGGGGTTCCTTTTCTTCTCAAGTTCTTCTAACACTGTTCATACAGCTCACACTTTCGCCACATCATGTCCCCCTTTGGAGAGATCTCGCTCGATGCTCCATGCAGGATCAGAATCATACGGAACAACAATTTGCTGCAGAGCAGTCATCCTCTCAAGTCACCAATCACCTTGGGGATCTGCCCCTTGAACTCTTACTCATGATATGTGATTTCTGTGACACCTCATCACTTGTTAACCTCGCCCGTTCAAGCAAAGGATTCTTGGGAACCTTAAGAGTCAGAAAAGAATGACCGTGCTAGGAAGGGGCTTCTATGTCCACCAGAGGCGCCATTCGAACCCCACGATGACAAGGTACCTCAAATAAATCTTTGGATTAATGAACCAATGCCGTGGATGTGGATGTATAAACGCATGGCTAGAGGAGGCTTGAACAATACAGGATACCTTTGCCGAGTGATTGAGACAGGTAAAGTCGACCGGTTAAAGTTTCTTCTTGATCTGGGTGCTAATCCAAATTGGTGCACCATTTATGGAACCACTTTGTTGATTTATGCTGTACAAGAAAACCAGGCCAAAATCGTTCAATTGCTTCTAGACCGAGGTGCTGATGTCAATACTAAAATCTGGAGATCACCACCTGTGAGAGGATATTCTTTTGATTCATTTTACTATGCACACTACCTAGTAGAAGGTGATGTTGTTACACGGTTACTACTCACTAGCGGGGTGCATTTGACTGAAGCCCATATACATAAAGGCATACATTTCCGTTCTCTCGAGACTATTCGTGTACTAGTTGAAAATTTGACTCCGGCTACGTTCATGGGAAAAGAGAGTTACAAAGATTGGAATTTCAGCCTGCTCCATGAACTCACGGAACGAGAGGGACGCGATGCCCTGGATCTTGCGCTCTCTTTCAACCTCCCAGAGGAGATATTGAATGCGCGTTCCCCATCAGGTCGCACGGCTCTTCATGAGGCCCTTGTTAACGACAAGTTCCGACATCTAGCTTCCACTCTCATTAGTACTTGTGGCATTGACCTTGGCCTTAAAACTGACCTTGGCCTTAAAAATATATGTGGAGCCACGGCATTGCATATTGCTCTGGAACGGCAAGAATGGGACTTGGCTCACGAAATCATCAAGGCGGGGTGTCAATTGAATGTCATCGTTCTACACTATGGATTGTTTCATTGGAACGAACTACATATTTCTATTGCGAAGAATGCCCCCGTGGATATTATTTCTAGTTTGCTGACTGGTGGTGCGGGTATTAGTTAATCGCGTTAGCGATTTCAAGTCTCATATCGATTCAGCCACTTTGCAAACTCTCTTGTCGTGAGCAATTGAAAAGGGAGATGAAGATGAGGTTCGCACAATCCTTGATATGGGAATTGATCGGCCAGATTTGACGATCTAGCCACGGTGAGACGCCTATCCAGCAGGCTAAACACTTGGGCAATGTAGAGATCATTCGTATTTTAGAAGCTCCCCAGGGCTAGTTATAGAATAGAACATAGTGATAGAAGGATGGAGAGCTGGCATGTCGGAGTTAATGAGAAGGTGATATCTACACCTGGTCTCAACAAATTGAACCAACTTGATATTCCAAGTTGGTGAAAAAGAAATTTGGATGGATGGATTGTTTGGTCTATGTTAGTCCAATTGTAAATTATAAATTGTGCTATGAAAAACTCAGAATATTCAAGTTTTCTCTTCGAATTCGTCTGGTAGTGCATATTCAAGATTTGAGGTAAGGAAAGTAACACGAGTGCCCAGGTGAGGTTCTCAACCATCAAACACCCATACATGACGTAGTCAGGTTTCATAAATCACGCCACGTCAGTGAGATCTACAGATCTACATGGATATACGAGACCCTTAGGTTGGAGGGTAGCAATGGAAGAGTAATAATCACTGTGATCGTCCGATTCAGAAATGGTACCTAGGTATATGCAAGAGAATTTAGCTGTTACTCAAGTGATGGGAGGATAATTGTATTTCTCTAAGCATCATGAGTTAAGGCCATAGCAGAAACCTAGATGAGATAGGCACATGAATTAAGGAAAAGAGAAAAAGAAATTGGGATAAGAGCTGGCTGGATAGTACAATAGGTGAAATCAGAATTAGAGGAAAGAAAGATCAAGGAAATGGAGGCGATCTGGAGAGGGTCGGAAGTATGTACTGGAATCATATGGGCTGTGCGTCCATCGTCCACGGTATTTATGCAAGAGGTATGTAATGCTGGGTGCTCGTGAACTCGTCTCGACGGCGAATCATCGCTTCCCCCAAAGTAACCTTTGGAGGCGGGAAAGAAAAAGAAAGAAAAAAGTGGGCGCCGCTTAAACTCGTGTACTGTTGTGCCTCGCATTCATCCTTTTCGCGTCTAGACAGGGAGAGAGAGACCGTGGTGGCATGATGAAAGGAGCTCAGAACACATCCGACTTCAAATGTCTTCCCATCTCGGTTTTCCTCCTGACCACCACCTTAAGAATAAGAAGGAAAGAAGTCAAAGTGACTAATGGGTATCATAACAGAGCTGTTTTGGTAAATTCATGCGGAATTAAGGATGAAGGTAAACTCGGGTAGGGACGAGGGCGGGAAGAAGAAAACACAGATGGTGATGTGTGAGACGGATTTAGTCAGGGTTGGTAAGCTGTTATTGGTTAGAAAATGATCAACTGCACAGTGATTTTTCAGAATAATACTTACGCGAAGAACGGGTCGCGAGTAGTCCTCGTTGTCCTGCAGCGAGACACTGCTATCCCGACGACCATTGTGGTAGAGGGCGGTGTCCGTCTTCATACGGTTATCGGTGAAAGTGGCCTTACGACCCAGGCTGGATCCACCAGCACCTCCAGGGAAAACACCACGAGACCAGCTCGAACCTTGACTAGTTCGATCCGCCATATCTTGGCTAGGAACCGGGCTTGCAGAACGAGCACGCTTGCGATAGAAGAAGATGAGGAAAACCAGCGCTGCGATCAAGGCGAGACCTCCAATGACACCAACCACTATTCCAGCAATTGATCCTCCACTGAGACCAGAGCTCTTGTCACTAGTACTGGATCCCTTGTTACTGGCAGAGCCGGATGTAGCGGCTGAAACGGCAATGGTGATTGTTTTGACTTCTCCATCCGAGGAGGTGGTGACAGCTACCTGAGCAGTGGTAGTAGTGCTGCCGGTGGAGGAGGAGGACGAGGAGCTAGTCTATATTAAGAGTTAGCAAGATGTATCCCTTTGCTGGGTTGGGGTGATCAAAGATGACCATACGATCAATGATGTGCTTGAGGATGTGGTAGATGTAGTAGTCCCCTAATCCAGGCATTAAAAATCAGGACCCCTTGAAGAGCGCAGATTTAACCAGGACAAATGAGACTCAAAAAGACAAAGGTGGTAACTCGGGGAAATTCCTTGGGGCAAGAGCAAATGGACATAACATTAAACAGGAAGGGGAACGTACTGAGGAGGTCGAAGAGGAACCAGCAGCAGTGCTAGTCACGCTATTATCATCAATGGCGACGTAGGCAAAGACACCCTTGGAAGCACTTCCACAACTATCAGAAAGATAACCAGGACATCCTGTGTCACATTCGGTTGTATTCTTTTGAGTATCGGCAGCTGGTGCAACGTTGGAGCACCAACATTTCTTCCCTTGAAGAATGCCTAGAGCGTAGCTAGCACAGGTGACCTCACAAGCACCGTTAGACTGATAGATATTGCTGACTATTTGAGTCAAAGTTAGTAAAAATGATTCATTTTTCCTGACCTTGAATTTGACATCAGTTTCAAAAGGGAGTCCACCCACCAGCACTGAATGAGGATCCAGTATTCTCGGTCGAACAATAAGCTAGGGTCGTAGCTGCCCAGGCCTGTGGCAGTAAGGCCAAAGCCGAAACCACCAGTGAAAAACGCATGATGGAATAAGAGAGTGGCGTGACGTCTCGATATGGTGACCTCCTTTTTTTTTGTTGGTTGATCTCTTAGATCAGGTCCTGATGACCACCAATTTCACAGCACAGGTTTTTTGTGAGAGCGTTCACGAACGGATAGTCGGGGTAGAATGAGACGGAAAATCGAAATTGTGTGTGCCGACCGGTGGAAGAGTGTCGATCGCCCGTAGAGGACACCGGGGGTGGATGAGTGGTGCGGGAAAGTAAACGAATGCCTGATAATCCCACACCTAACCACCTGAGAGTTTCTTTAATTTAAAGGCCGCAATGATTGTCAGAAGGGAATTCGCATTGTCCTTCTAGGCCTTTATGATAAGTCGGGGGAGTTGCCTATGGGTGGGGTGGGAAACGAGTGTAAAGGGTAAGGGGGGGGGGGAAAGAAAGTAAAGAGGAGAAAGGGTAAAGATCACAAAAAGTCACGGGAATTAGGAACGTTTCTACTGTTTCTATGGACTAAAGTTGGTAATGCCGCTAGCTTTGCTTGTGGATACTGTGCATTTGTTCACGCACGTCCTTTTTGGGCCATTTTTTGGGTGTCAAATTTGGTGTATGATTATAGCTTGTAGTATACGTTAAGATTCTATCTTGTTTTGATTTATCTTTTACTTCTAATGTTAATTGAACTAGTCTGATTTGATCCTAAGTTGTACCATGGGATTTTCAGGGACGCTTTAATAGTTTAGTTCCTGCACCCTTTCCCCTTGGCTTTGTTTTTTTGTTTCTATGCATAAAAGGACTCGAAACCTGACGCGGCGCACAGTAAACCGAATACCAATTTGGTCTATGGGATCCACATCGGTAACATTGGTTGGCGTGGCGCATTATTCTCCCAGGAGATTCTAACATTCCCAGCCCTTCATTCCTTCATTTTCTTTGTTCTTTTTTTATATCTTTGAATCTAAGATGTCTTTTAAGGAACAAGTTGTTTTTATTAAACTTGATTCTTTCTACGGATTGATTCCGGTGACACCTGAGTGTTGTGTGACCGGAGGGGGGTGATAACGCGAACTAGAGCGAGGCATACGTAATATGTGGATAAGAGTTGAGAGTTGGTCTGTCTCAGAAGCTGCACTAACAAGCCACACAGAAGCTCTCCCGCAAGCCACATGAAATTATCTCTCGGGTATCCTATTCCGTGTCCCGATATTACAGCTACATATGAAAGATGACACTTACTGAGCTGGACTATGGAGTATAGTCCATATAATCAACTGTTGTTTTCCAGTCTGGAGTACAGAGCATAGAGTACAGGTTAATATACTCATCTCAACCAGAACTCATGAACCCGATCGCAAATGAATATTTGAATATTCTAATCACACTTGGCTCCTGGCCTAATTTGACAAGGGTTGGAGCTTTTTTCCAGTCAACTGGTGCTGTGGATTGGTCTATCCGATTCGACGATATCCATAATCATCCTGATTGATCAAAAAAACTGGGCATAGACGCCAGAGGCGACGATCAATTTGTGAAATCCCAGCAGATCCCAGTCTATCCATGGACATCCGAGTGTGACGGCACTTGCATACAGTCCTCAAATCATAAAGAACCCCTCTTTGGTGCCTGCACATGTGTATGCCTGTACAGACTGATGCCGCAGTTTCCGGTTGCCCCTCAACCAGCAGGACTCCCTCAAGTTTATTGGACATTTGAAGACCGATTAGTCTTGTTCTGGTAAGGGACTTGCTTATTATTTGCCCCCGGGGCGGGCCTAGTTGTTCTGCTTGTGGATGGTTTTTTTTTTTTTGTTTTTTTTTCTTCCTCCCCCTGAACCCATTCTGGGGCGTAAATTGTAAATAAAATACAGGACAGTCCTCCCTACCCTTATATTCTGATATCATATGAGTGGGTATGAAGGGTATCTGCTGTACCATACAATAGCTGTCTGTATGGACAGCTGTACTCATCTTAACTATGGGGGTCGGATCCAGACTGACGAAGAATCTTGGTCAAAGTGGATCAGTGTGGCTCCACACTGTAAATTGGCCAGGACGTTGACGGAATTTGAATGATATGATGCTGCATCGATCGTGATCGGTCTGGTCGATTCTTTTATGACCTCTCAGACTATTCCACAATTATTCTGGATAGATCCCCTCTATAACCCTGTATTCCTACACACTTTGTAGCCGACACATGTGCACTTCGCAGTACCTACTTGAGTAGGTAATATTAGACATGTCATCTTCAAATGTTTTTCTTTTCTTGAGTCATGTTATGAAAGACTTCGGATTTCAGATCTCGCCCCCCCCCCCTTACTCTCTGCCGATCGAATCCGTTGAATAATCCTCCGTACTCCGTACTAGGACGGATTAACGGGTATACAATCCACCCTGGTGATCACGAAGCTTCCCGAAGAGATCATGTAATCGGCGTTAATGATTCTAAGCCTCGAAATCAACATTGAGATTACTGACATCGGGAAGAACTTCAAAGTTACAACACCAATACAATCATATCACAAGACTCGAACCAGCCTGAGTGTTCCACTATGTACGGAGGTCGGTCCGGAAAGTTCTCGCCAGAAATTATAATTTCTTTTTCTCACACTAGGCTATATACAGTAAATATTGAAATATATCGCGTAATCAAGATGTATATAAAACGGAAATATATAGTACTGAAATATAATAACAGCTTGAAACAGTAAATATTCACATATCTTCCCATATATCGCTGTCGCTGTCGCTGTCGCTGTCGCTGTCGTTGCCGCTGCCGCTGTTATAGGCGTTATCACCTAACCCGCTAGGGGCTACTTCACCTAATTTATCACGCCCCTCACCGTATTCGTTGCCCCCTTCTAGTCTAATGACTTGCTGTATATGCCATGGTATACGTTCAATCCAAGCTTGAATTTGCGCCTGTGGTAGATCACGCCACGCAGCCTCCCATACTTTAATCCCTTCTTTACGCGATTTAGGTGCTCCTTTTCGCGTAGTGTATCTCTTCATCCAAGGCCATGCAGGTTCAATCATATTTAGATCAGGCGAATTTCCAGGCCAGATCATTCGTTGGACCCCCATTATATCAAATATTCGCTGTTGGTAGTGATGTGAATGGGCTGGTGCTTTATCCTCTTGAACTATTGTTTTCGTTCGAATTCGAGCACATTCTTGGGCGAATGGAAGTAGTTTTGGGGCTAAAATCACGGTGTTGTATCGGTACCAATCGATTCCACCTTTCGAATTGCGTGCAAGCTTTCCATTCTTCTGAGTCCATCTCCACTGAGGTTGTCTTCCAGGCTTATTGCGTAGCCCTAATCGCTGTATACCTGAATTAAGCTCCCATTCTGCACGCATAATAGGCTCTAATTCAGTATTCCATTCGGCGATTTGGTGTTCTGCTTCACGCTTTTGGGCTGTAGTTTCAGGTACCCAACAATGACAGGGGCCCTTCTGATCATAAGAAAAAGCACCCCAAAACATGAACTCAGAGGCCCCCTTCCAACGTTCTCGAATACAGCTTCGGACGAACCGCTCACTAGAAGTACGCCATACACGATATCCACCCCGACGGTGTAATAAAACAACCGCAGTTTCATCAGTCCAAATCACATTCTTCCAGTCTTCTATAGTCCAATGGGCGTGTTTTAAACACCATTCAAGACGTTGTTTTTTCTGCTCAGCGGCAAGCCCAGGCTTACGTGTAGGCTTTGTTTTTCGTAGGCCAATTTTTCGTAGTACATGCCAAACTGTTGTTTTTGATATATTAATCCCTAATTATAGAAGAAATATTAGAGGAAATAACATATCAAGTAACATATGAGATAACATATCAAATAACACACCAAGTAACACATCAAATATTATACTAAATAACATATTAAATAACACACTAAATAAAATATCAAATCTTAGAATAACTAACCTGATTCACTGCGTAGCTCTGCAGCTAGCTGTTCACATGTTTTCTCACGCCCATAGCGGTCTACACGGATTTTCGCCCCAAGTGTGGTTTTAAGCTCATCTGTTTGCTTAGATGGACGCCCAGAACGTGCTTTATCAGCTAACATTTCATCTGATATATTGAATGGTCGCTGATTCGGCTGAAAACCTCGTTCGAGTGCACGGTTCCATATGTCTCCTATAGTACGCCGTGGAATATTCATAAATTCACTGATCTCCTTAGGGGCATGTCCTTGGGCCCTTAGGTATACAATGACAGCACGTTGCGCAATATTGGTCTTCATTGTAGCTGTATAGGTGGGACAAAAGTGTAGCTGTGTAGGTGGGATAAAAGTGTGAAGGGGTGTACGGACTGTAGGCGGGGTAAAAGATAAAGATCTACGTGTCCACGGGTGTTATAAGCAATATTTAGCCTAGTACGTAACACGGCAATACATCCAATATACAGCAGGCTATACACCTGACATACAGGGCCGGTAATATATCAAGAAAAAGAAATTATAATTTCTGGCGAGAACTTTCCGGACCGACCTCCGTACTTGGCAGCTTTATCCACAGATGCATCTGGATGTACAAAATTCACCCATTCACTTGCAAGTGGTACCTGACCTCTCCACGGCCCTCTCCACAAAGCCCATGAATGATCCATTAATATGCCTGAGACAAGTCCACAATATACTCGGGTGGCGGCAGGGATATGTGTAATCATGTGGGCTGGGTTGCATCAAGGAAAAGGGGATGCATGGATCTAGACGCCTCAGGATGAATGATCGCCGGTCAATTTTTAAAAAAGCTTTGCTATCCAGATGTCCACGTAGGCTTATGTTTGGGGGCGATTCCTCCAGCATATCCACGAGATTCCATGAGACCAGACTTGGGAAGTTCGATTTGGCAACTTGAAAGTCACGTAGGCACCTGATAAGCAACTTGAATTTAAATTTCACTTTCTTGATGATCAGGTGTGGATGTATCCGGATATCTGGTTTGGTATGTTTTACAGGAACCATACGTAACATGCCAATATGCATTTGGTGGCTTGCGGATTGACTCTTGGCTACAGGTGTAGTTGATGATGATTTGTTGCCGCGGTAAAGATTTCCAATAAGCGGAACATTGACGTCGACAATGCCAGTGTGGCTTGCTGCTAAGAATATATGTTGCTAAGAATACCAGTGAAGAGTTTTCATTTAATGTTTATGCACATGTGCTCTTTCATCAAGTTCTTTAGGGTGTTTGCTCTACGTTCACGTATCAGAGGCCTTCAAACTTGACAAGGATATTCAAATGTTTCTTAACCGAGAAAGTCAATCTCAAACAAGTCTCACTTGGATAGAGTATATTTCTGCTTTCTAACTTAAATTTATATGTAGTGACATCATAATTATAAGAGTGAGGCAGTGTTCATTAATTAAACTCAGACGACAACTTGAATCATGTGTAGTACAGTGGTTTAGTCCCTGAAAGACCAGTACTACTAGCATCGAGTCATCGCCCAGGCGGGGGCGTCCCTGTGCCAATGGGTATCCTTCCAAGTTGGTACCTAGGTACTCCTGAGGTCATGATGAATGTGAGTTGATATCAAAGAAAGAATCTTATTCAAGCCCTTACCTAAGTAAAATGGACGTGTTGACCTGTATAGTATGTGAGAGATACTAATCAAAATGCGACAGATTAATGTTAACTATCTAGTAGTTGGAGTACTAGCAAGTGGATAGTGGACTTAATATCTTAATACTGGGGCATGGCCTGTAAAGCTAGGAATGAGCTAATATGCATGCTGTTAGAAATGTAAATGACAAGTCCGCAGTCAAGGATTGAGGGCTTACCAGTAATTCCAATTGCGACCATGTGGCAATATCAGCAGGAGCGTGAACTAATCCTTCGTCTACTACAGTTGAAAGTGGCATTCGAACACCCAAAATATCGGCATATTGCAATGCCATTGCATCCATCTGGCTGGCTGTCATACTGCACCCCGATGGGCTGGAATGGCACTGGATTTGTTTGAGCGCTTCCAGCTGCAGCTCTTGTAGGACAAGAGCATATCGCGCAACAAGGGCGTTATCTGTTGCAAAGGTAGCAAGATGATTCTCCAAGCGAGTTGCAGAATTCAAATACTGTTGATACACGTCTGCAGGTGAAGATGCTTGTTGGATTGTGTATACGAACAGAACGGCGGCAGCTGAGAAGCCATAATAGCAGGCACCCTATGAATAGCTAATCAGTTCACACTCAAAGCCCTCCTACTGTCTAAAAACAGGGCTCCGGAACCTTACCCAAAATGATCGAAACATCACACCGTCTTGAAACATTTGGCACACCCTATTGACAACATTTATAGCGGCGCCCAAGCACTCCTTAACTCCATCGTTGACTATCATCCTATATTGATCAAGCTCATCTCTGGAGCTGATCCTGTGCTGTTTGCTAAATCCCCTTAGCAAAAGGGGCCTGTTTGCGAGGATTACTGCATGCCAATATGTATAGTGCAGAACATCTCGTTGCCGATGAAATATAGGAATAAGAGGTGTACGCCTTGAAGGATCCATTTGCAAGAAGATGGGCAGCTCGGCACACCACTGTTGCAAAAGAGTCGTATATTTTGCCGCGAGGGTACATTGGTCTTCGATCGACACTGCGCGAATAGAATATAACTTTCGGAGGATCTTGGTTAAGATACGATGAAGCCTAAACTTGACAAGATGCCTTGTTAAATAACCAAGAATGGGACAGCGTCACACAGGGTGTGGATAGAATTACTTATAGTACGCAACGGGGGCAATCATTGTGGAGTACTCGGAGCTTCTCGCTGGCGCTAGAATATCCATGTGAACGCTCAAGTCATCGATTCCGGATGGTAGTTCTTGGTCAATGTCTTCGTCGTGAAATATCTTTGGACGGCCGAGCGTTAGGCTGAGATGCGTATCAAGGCAATAAGCACTCCAGAAGGTTCTGCGGCTACAGTCTGAGTCAATGCAGTTAGAACACTTTACTCGGCTCGAAGGGTGCTGCCGATGCAAGCCCAAAGCCAGAGCGAGACGGGCTACCGTTCCAAATAAGCTCCAGCAATGATTCACTCGCGACCTTGAGAGGAGCCAAAAGCATTGGAATAGCCTTGCCTGCACGCTACTAAGTCCCACAAAACTTCGCTCTTTAGAGAGTTGGTAGTCGGCTGCTAAGAAGTAGCGAACACTAACCATCCTATATCAGCGGTTATCCTGGTCGTACTGCGGATGGGGAACAGAAAGAGAGTTCCATTGTATAATAACTGACCTTTTATCTTCAGCTTTCTCAGCTTCAAATTCAGTTTTGTGCTCCTGAGCCATGGCAAAGATCATCCAGAGCATCGCGCGCTGAGCAGGCGCATTCTCAACATCTCTCATGGCTCCTAGAGTTTGCTGGAATTGCTCAAGCCACTCCTCTATTGTCCGTCGATGAATAATTCGATCTATAGGTATTGTGAATTCAAAGAATGTCTTGACCAGCCGCGACGACTCTTCTGGCGAGATCATGATTGAAGGAACAGGGTCGTATTCAGCCATCGGCGCGTCGCCAAAGGTGAAACTAGATGATGTGGGTTGGGTATTATGAAGACGCTTTTGCACACGCGCCAAGAAAGACAAGCCAGATGCTGGACCGACATATTGACCTTCATGGTCAGTAGTTGCATCCGGCGACGCGCCTAGGGGGCTTCTTTCGATCAGCGTGTTGTTCACCTCAAAGTCGTCGAGATCAGTCCCCGATGCTGAATGCGAGTTTTCTTCCTCGGTTCGCGCGTTAGATTCCAGGGGCACTGCCCTACGCGAGTTGTTGGAGCTGTTTAGTTCTTGATTATCGGAATTACCCGCGCGAGACTTCCGCCCACGCTTATTCGGAACGGTGTAAATGCACCTTGTCGCCTCCCTGGCACAGAAGCTACAAGGCCGATTACCTGTGCAGCGGATTTTTCTCCTATAGAAAGTTTCAGTCACCTTTATCACGTAGTATTTTGCAATGGTCAATGGCTTACCTTTTGCAGCGGTCGCATGCATGGGAAACGCGGATACGGACTCGCTTGACCCTCTCAGCGGATTCGGGAGAAGCTTGGACGATGCTAAACCTGCTTGAATCGTTCACCCATGGCTCGCCACTCTCTATATTGCCGAAATTCTCCATTCTGTCCGATAGAGCCAATGAAAAGAAGTGTACACGGATTAAAAGACGGTTGATAACGAGACGGATGCGGGTATGCGAACGGCTCAATTGAACTGCTTCTCAACAAACTTGGATAAGCAACTTCGGAAATATGGGTAATTAGATAGATGGACCTCGGGAGTCTTCTGCTGCTGGTCCAATCTAAGAAGAAATGATTGGATAACCGGGGTGAAATCACCCGTGATCGTGTTGGTGAGCCACATGTGCAGTTGGGAGTTGCACTTTGTGGGGGAAAACCTTGGAATGTACCTAGTGTTGTTATCAATACGAACATACCCGAGCATTTCATTGGCAGAAGTACTAGAATAGAAAAATAAAGACCTTCCAAGTTGAACTTCATAGGTGGAAATTCTAGTCAATTTGAACAATTTTGAATTTCCAACGTATATTTCACGTTTATCCACAAACCAATCGGGAATTCGGGGTTTTTGTTCCCTTTCTTTCTTTCTTTTAAAGATCCTGATAGGTGATGGATGGGATGCAGCAGGCCATCAAGACTCGGTTACCACATGGTCAAATATTCAGGGGGGCTCATGACGCTTCCCCAGTTGTGTGGGGAACGCGGGGAAGCCGGTATTGCCGTCGACCATCAACAACCTTGCCCAGGTGGAAGCGGTTGAAAGAAATTGAACCGTAGTGGAAAATTCAAGTTGTAGTGATAAAACCCATTCAAATATTATTATTTATCAAGGCTCCATCTCGTTTTTGTTATTTAAAATACATCAGCTCCTCGCCAGAATCTTACCTTCCCCGATTCTGAGTGATATTGTGACCTGTCTTCAATTTGACGTACCCAGAAATAACGACGAAAGCCAGAAAATGAACTCCAATTTATGGATGCTTGGGGGTTTGATAGCCGGTGTAGCCGTTGCTGCAACGGCTGTCATTGATCCATCACTCAAGCCTTCATTTTCAACGGTGGCCAATGTTTCAAGAGTTGATTATAGCCTTTCAGAGTATGATCGCATCGTGCTCCTAGTCGATGATGAGCCCTTCTTCTACAATGGAGTACAACTTAGAGTTGACAAGATGGCTGGTATCTGGAACATGACGGATGTTGAAATTGAGCCATTCTTCCAACTCATAGCCAATGATGGCTTTACAGTGGTCAATTGTCAACTTACCTGGGCTGATATTCAGCCGGATACATTCTACAACGCTTCAGAGTCAACCTATATCCGAGGTGGTAGATATGAAAACTACAATTATGTAGCGAATGTCTCACATCGCATTGGTTACGAAGCTGGAGACGAGGCCAACCAGGAGCTATCGTACATCAAATTCGATTATAGTGACTATTCACTCGCTCAGATCGACGCGGCGAAAGTACGCATCTATGTAAATTCAGCCCCTGATAATGATGTGGCATTCTCTGCGAACCTTTACGGCATTGCCAATGACACTTGGTCTGCATCTGACCTCACCTGGGCGAATGCACCTTCTCACGATGGAGTCAACATTTCCGGAACAAAAGATACGGATTATTGGTTCACTGATTCCAACCCTTCCTGGGACCCAATCAACCAAGCCAGTTACTACGATTTTGACGCATCATCCTTCATCAGAAACCATACTTCGAACGGTATCGCCAGCTTCATCTTCCAGCCCCAGATCAACAATACCGACCTAGCCAACGGTGCTACTCTATACGGCGCCAAAGGCCCTTTGCCCCCACAACTTTGGTAATCCAGTACAGAAAGCTGGGACTTTTCCCATGTTGATAAATTACTGGAATGGGCTGGTGCTGCTGGGATCAAGCTTGAATTCATCTGGTTTGGCTCGGATAGCACTAGCTCCACAGAAGACTTTCGGGTTCCGTATTTCGTCTTTCGGCATGAATTGGTGGAGAAAATCCAAAATGATGGAACCGTTGTTCCCGTCATGCTCAAAAACCAAGGCTATGGTTATGGAGTATACTGGTATCTTTCGGATAAGAATGACCTTGAGCTTCGAGCTCTCGAAAAGAAGGCACTGAAAACTTTGATGAATCATGTGGCTAGCTTTAACAGCGCCAATGGAGATATTAAAACACTAGTCGGAGTCGATGTCGCCAATGAGAACTCGGTCACGCATATCCACGGAGTAGGCGATACTGTTTACCACAATCCTGCCACCTGGGGTGCATACGTCAACTTTTCCTCGCAAGCCGCTTTTGTCGCCCGTACCGAGTGGGAGTATACCGTGAATTTGGCCAATGGAATTAAGGAGTCTAATTATCCTGTCTGGACGCGATTGAATACATTCACGACTGCGGAGGAAAAGTCGATTGACTACAATGAGGAAATGAGAGTATCCGGTGGTACGAGTTTGGATTTCGTGGGACTCGATCCTTATTCCACATCCACAAGCACCCTTTATAGCTATGGTCATCAACAGACTGTTGTTGGTACCTCGGATGAAAATTGGGCTGAGGGCTCTAATCTACCTATGGTCATGGAGAACTCTGGTGCCGTTTCAAGCGCTGAATCATTGCTTCTTGCTTCACTGGCCGGTGGAGCCTTCTACAATGTCTATGAGTACATGGGCCCTGATAATTTTGGCTTGTATTATCCGAAAGATACATCCACCGATGACTTCACTCCGGTGGCACGCGGCACATACGTTGCTGATGTCGTCAAGACCAACAAACTACTCAAGAGCTTGGCTCTCGATCTATCCACCAAAAGGCCTAGTGGCGCCAATGGAACTAGGCTGGTATATTTCAACCCTTTCAGCAACAGTACCTCAACTCAAGGCAGAATTTTGACCTTTGCAACTTCATTCACCGGTAACTCTACCGGTACTGTTGGACTTGCAATTGTTCGAAGTGACCACACTATTTTGTTGGCTAGTACTCGCGACTCAACATTCAGTATTTCTGGCATTGTCGACTATGGCATTGAAGCTGTGGAGTATGGCTACTACACAGCGGCGGGTAACTTTGTGGCTAATGGCACTCAATCATATATCGCTAATGCTACTGGCATCTCCGTTGATGTTGCCCAAGGCCTGCTTGTACATATTCAAACCAAGGATGCCTTTTTCGCTGTGAAATGACCTGGAGGGAATTTTGAGTAGGTGGTAGTATTAATGGGATTTCATTTCACTCCGTGGTAAACTGAAGCATGTGGAAATAGCATTGAGGGACTGTAAATGGCCAATTTATTTTTCTTCTACTTTTAGGTACATGTATCCTGTACCTTCTAGACTGTGTAAAATTCATGATCGCACAAAAGACCTGGGGACCTTGGGAGCTATGTCGAAAACCTTCAATGATATGAGAACTCATGATGACTATGGGACTCAGATAGTATTCAATTGATCCCAATGTTCCAGTCCCAAATTCAGCATCTATTCTGGGCAATGGATACGTTGCAAATAGTCTTCAATCTACTGGAAATCACGACACTGGACAAGTTAATTGTGGTGTTTTAATGATTGAAGATATTGACTCGGAACTGTCTTAGTTGGAACACGCACGCCCATGAACTAGTATACGTATATGAAATCCTCATTCTTCAAGTCAGTGACGTCAAGGAGTCCCTTGTCGTTCTCAACCGCAGCGCGTTGGTCCTGAACATCCTCAACTTCCACTGCTTTACTTTCCCAGAGCTTTTCCTTATTAATCATAGACATATCGGGCAGACGACCTGATTTTCCCAGTTCAATACGTTTCTTCTCATGCTTCTTGTTGAGGTAAGCGAGATAAAATGGGGTTAGTCTAGATTCATCTCATTAGTTCCGCAAGATAACCTAACTGCTGAAAAGGCGTCAAAAATGGAGTGACCTACCCGCAAATCACCCCAACAGTGACAAACATAGCAAGATCTGCGATGAGGCCTGTTCGGTACAGAGGCGCCTCATCGGTAGAGTAAAGAAGTGGTCCAATCACATTACCAGTGCACATGCCAACAAAAACAATGCCGGACGTGCACTTTTTCTTTGTATCACCTGCAGTGTTCTGCGCTTGCCATGCGTATAGCATGGGAGTGATTCCTGCCAGACAGGATACCTATGAAAAGCGTGCCCAGGTGTCAGCTAATTTTTTAAACGTAAGACTCTGAGTTTAGACACATAGGCCATACCAGATAATATCCAAACAGTAGAACTCCCTTTTGGGACCGTGGAACGGTAAGCATCAGAATAGCTCCAATTGTAGGTAGAACGCTAAGGCCAGCAATAACAAGGCCTTTACGTTGGGTCTTGGTAGCTATCCATGCAGCACCAATAATGGAGATGACCTGAACAACTCCAAATGGGATATTGAACAGAATAGTCTGAAAGCTGTTGAAACCAAAGGACTTGACGATGAGGGAGCCAAATGTTCCAATACCTCCACTCGCAATACTTCCAGTGTCCTCTCCGTCAGTTGAATGATTCCTTTTCTGTACTATTTCTGTGTTGGCATTTTGAGGAGACTTACGAGATAGCAATAATAGCGAAGAACCAGCACCATGTCTTCAAATCCAAGAATGTCTCCAAAACATGGTCCCAGCGCCATTCATGGTCAGAAATACCCATTTGGTTGGCCCGTAGTCGCTCTGTGGCAATAATTCTTTCCCTCTCATTCAAGCACTTGGCTTCAATTGGCGAGTCGGGCATAAACCAAAAGATCAAAAAAGCGTATAGTACTGTGAGTAACCCACAGAACAGAAAGATAGTTTGATATCGGTAAATAGTGGTGCTGCTGATATGTCCAAGACCATAAGTTACCAAGCTACCAATGATAGAGGTAACACCGTTCATCGCATTCCAATAGCTAACACGCATAGTTTGTTCGCTCCGACGCCACCACATCTGTGTGATGGCAACGCAACAGGGAGCGATGAATGCCTCGAAGGAGCCGAGAACAAACCGCATGCCGAGTAATGATGGGAAATTTGTACAAGCCGCCATTATTGATAGCGCAGAGCCCCAGAGAAGCACGGCCGATCCCAAAACCTTGCCTGCTGGAAGCTTCACGAGGATCAAAGCCACGAGAGGCTGCATGACAAGTTGAGCGAGGTAGAGAATAGATCCAAGCCACGAGTATTGAAGGCCGACCAAGTGAGCATCATCACTGAGACCGAAGATAGATACATAGCTATAAAATTGTGATGTGAGAATGGCTATTCTTGCCATATTACTCTATCGAAATAAAAACATTTTTGAAGGAGTGCATACCTCAATGAACTTTTATCCAGTTGCTGGAAAAAGTATGCCCACAGCACCAAAACTAGGACACGTTTGTCGATACGTCGGACAACAGCTTTCTCCTCTTCGTATGTGAAACTAATTGCCTCGGCCGAATGGTTGGCTAGAAACTCGATGGCCTTGGAATGCGATACAGGAACTTGGGTGGGTTCGTTTTTGGAAGGGGCGACACAAACTTCATCTTTGTCTTTATTGTCCATATTGAGTGCAAAAGTCCAGCCTGAGGCAAGTTCAAGTTGCGAAGTGTTTCTGTCTGTGACTCGGATTCCTTGGATCCTAGTGCTGTTGTTGAAGTATTGCTACTGCTGGGTTTCTTTTTTCGATACAAAACTGGAATTTCAATTCAGTCTTATCTAGGGTGGACCTTCAGTATTTATTTAAAACTTGAAGAGATGAATTGTAAGATATTTGATATATCCGCTCAAACACCCATACATCAATCTAAACCTTTGGACCCCGGATTCGGGAGAAGAACCCATGGAGTAGTCTTTGCACCAATGATACATTGGCATTTCAGCCAAACCTTGGAAGGGGGCTGCATTGTCCCCCAAAGTTCACTTCAAATGGGTGAGCATGCCACAAAGTGGCGTAGAAGGCGGGGAAATCGATGTCAAGTGATCCACATGCGAGAATTCAATATGACAATGACAAAAGATTTCGTGGGAAGTATCAACCGACGCTAATCCTTTCTTGTGGTGCCGGCAATTCTCCGTTCCTAGGCCCGTGAATACTACTTTTATCCGTTCCTATTATCCGTTCATTTTCCTTTAGGGCTGAACCTTGGAAGCCGGGATTCAGTTGTCATCAAGCGGTTTCAACATCAGCTATGTCTTCCTATTTTTTTGATTCTCCGTCAGGGTGATAACTATTTCAAGATGGATAGATGAGGGTGTTTCTCCGACCTCATAATACTTTTATTAGTACATATTAGCTTGGCATTCTCACCATTCCACTTTATCCTGGCTAAAACTTGAAGTATGGACTCTGTCTCATGCTTATTGCTCACTCTTAGTGAAAATGTTGTTCCGAGTAGCATTGATCTACTTCATTCAGGATATAGAACACCGGGAAATACCTGCTTCAGTCAATGTAGAGTATGCGACGTGGAATTTTCAGACAGGAAAACAAATATTCTACGAATACAAGTCAGGACTGGTGAAGTGATCCACTGGTGCCCAACATTTGAACGCTTGTAATCCTTTTACAGGGAGGCTGTCAACTGTGTAGTTCGGTAGACACGACATGATATTCATAACGATCAAATGGTAATGTGCTGCTATATCTGTCTTTTTTTTCTAAAGAAACCTTGGAAGGCATTTTTGTCTGTGGTTCAACAGATATTGTCCCAACAAACATGGAGTCCATGTTTACTTTCCGAAGTATAATCAATTTGCAAACAATAGTCAAAGAAAATGGCTGGATGATCTAGGTGAATGTTGCACCCGGCGGATCGCTGCGCCAACAAAAGCCCCTCAAGGAAGATTTATTATGTCTCTGACTTGCACAGCCTGTCCCGTACGAATAGAGCGGTTTGCAGCGAGACCAGTCAAGATCGAAGCTGCGCCATCAATGTGGCTCGCGGCTCTCATATTCTCATTCGGCTCCCTTATTCCAAAGAGATCATTTAGCAACAGGTTGTCACCACCTCCATGGCCTCCTTCGGCTTCTTCAACAGCTATGACACGTGGCTCTTTGAATAACTGTCGCAGAGTAAGGGTGATGCTCTCGGCAGCACCTTCAAGAGATTGCTCCCCACCAGAATTGACATAGCTACTCTCAACAATCTCCGCTTCTAGTCTGCCTGCAGTTCCATTGAAACTAATGCGAAATCCTTCCCATGGAGCATAGGCCGTGAGCGAGTAAGTGAGAACAACATCATTCTCATATCGAACAAGCACATTCATTGTGTCTTCGATATTGATGCCATCTCCAAAGACGCTTTGGTCACGATAGTACCCATCTTCATGCTCGGCGTCAAGATACAGGGCCTTAAGCATACCATTTTCTTCAAGATGTAAAGCAAACGGATCATCTTTCGCACTTTCACTGCCGTGAGCTCTTGAGTAAAACTTGCTTACACCACGATCCTCGGCATTCTTCTTGCCGTAAAATTTGAGATCGCCTTGTGCATACACGGTTTTAGGGCGAGACTGAAGCCAGAAGTTGACTAGATCAAAGTGATGAGTGGACTTATGGACTAAGAGCCCACCACTGTTTCTCGCATCACGATGCCAGCGTCGGAAATAGTCAGCGCCGTGACTGGTATTTAGCATCCATTCGAAATGAATACTGGTCACCGTGCCGATAGCTCCTGACTGTATGATTTCGAATATTTTGGTATTATGAGGCGCGTATCGGTAGTTGAACGTCACCCTCACCTTTCGCTGGGTACGTTCAACGGCGGAGAAGATCGCGCTACATTGTGGAGCATCGATGGTCATTGGCTTCTCAGTAATGACATCACAACCAGAATCCAACGCTCTCACAATGTAGGTGTGATGTGTACGGTCGATAGATGTCACAATAATCTCGTCTGGCTTTGTTTCTTTGATCATGGAGTCAAAGTCATCACTATGATAGGTCGCGATTTGACCACCAGTAATACTGTCGATGTTTGACTTGGCATAGGCAAGACGGGTACGATTATTATCGCAAATGGCAACCAAGATACTCGTCTCAGTGAAATTCTTCGCAATATTCGTGTAAAAGAGACGGGACCTTCCCCCAGTGCCAACGAGGGCATATCGTCTCTTCCTCGGCACCTCGTTGTCACCCATACTGATAAGATCTTTGGCGATTGTTGATAAGTTTTGATGGGCACAAGGAATAATCGATGGTGATATGGTAATAGCTCCTAGAAAAAGCGCAAGGTCAAATCATTTATAGTCCTATGGACATGTTCTTATTCCTGGTTCAACTTTTTTCTCTGCTCCTCTGTATTTCTCTCCCACTAGCCGAGCGGCTTCTACTTTTTTTTCCCAACGGCACAAATTGAACGGAACATTTCAACTTCCATTTTGTAATTTTGCGTATACGGCTTCATTTTCCAGCCCTGGAGGTACCGGTTGACGAGTGGTGGATATTACTTTTCGGAACATTTGAATGGACATTATCTAAAATTCCGTGCCAAGAAAAACACCTCCGTTTTACCCTTTTCTTTTGTCGCCATCGGCTCGGATCCTGATACACAACTTCCAAGGTTGTGGGGTTTCAATGTCTCCCTACTCCTGAGGTAGGCACTGGTAGTGGAACTCTCGGTGTCCGCAGTCCCCTTACAAACTTGAACATTTGAAATATACTACAAGTCACATGTATCATGATGTTTATATCGGGCGAGGTCAATATAGTCATAATATCGTATGATTCGTATCATATGGCTCATAACGCTAACCCATAACGCTAACTAACCCTGCATGCTAACTTTGAGTAACTGAAATTTCTTGAACAAGTTCATCGACGGCTATCAATAATCCACTCTCGCTCCTTAACTCTTCGTTCACCAGTCCATCGAGGACGCGGAGATCTTCTATCCACCAGCGAAGCCGAACGAGCAGGTCGAGATTCACGCTCGTTATTAATTTGCTGGATACGTCGTCGTCGAGCCTGACGGATCTCATCGGACAACTGAATCAGTTCATCAAGCTGGTTCTGTAAAATAATAATGTTAGAATAAGTTCAATTCACAAGTGGAACAAGGGACATTACCGGTTCCAGGTCGGAAAAAATGTAGTAGTAGGCCCTGGTCTCTTCAAACTCATATCCCAATCGTTCGATTGCATCACGAACCACCAAGTCTTTGGTGATTTCCGTCCAACGTTCATTCAAGTTGACCTCTGGCTTAGGGGGGCTCGGGCTCCGGTTCCACTCGATGGCCACGTTCAGTTTCAACCTCAGTTTCTGCTTCTGCTTCGGACTCGTCAGAGGATGCATCCTTAGGGGCAACTTCAACAATTTGGAGGGCTCCAGTCATTTCAACCACTTCCTCTTTTGAGGGAGTTTGAACTACAGACCACTCGTCTGTACTCTCCAGCTTCAACTCCTCGGCAAAGGATCGCGGAGTGGAGGTTGTCTCGCGGATGTCTATCTCATCCTCCTCAGAATCACGATATTGCAATCCCCGACTACGGGTAAAGCCTTCTAATTCTCTCTCACCGTTTAGATAAGGGGGCATTTGTGCTCGGCGTCGCCCATCAGTTTCCAAGGAATTTATGAATTCAGCGGTTTGACCGCCAAGAGTAGATTGTTCTTCATCGAGATGATTGAAATCAATATTTTCTTCCAGTCGACGTCCTCTTCTTTGGCTCCTAAATGTATGGATCAGATGAAAGGCTCACAAATTCAAAGCTACATATTATCTAAGCAAATTTCACGCACCGGCGACGGACATGAGTTTCATCAATGCTGTGACGTGAGGCTGCATTTTCTGGGCTGGGTGCACGAGGAGGCCGGGCCGTGTCATATCCTGTAAGTTAGGTTTCAATTAGCCCTGAATACATAGGCAGTAAACCGATGTTTAGTGAACCGACCATGATCGGTTTGACGATAGCGCATGACAATTTCTTCAACAACTGGAGATTCCCGCGCTGGGTCAGGGGATGAATCTCGCTCTTTGAGTGAGGAGCGACGTCGTTGGTCTCGGCGAACCTTAAGTTCATCACTTCCTATGCTTAGTCGTCGGCGCTCTCTTTTATCCCGCAGGATCTCCTTTTGCTCTTCTTCCTTCTGTCGCTCTCGGTAAAACTTATTGAAGTACGGCTCAAAATTTTCATCAGATGGCCAGGCTCTGGGTGGTCCTTGGTCATATTTAGAGCCACTTTGACGACGGTGACCCGGCGAGAACATGTCCTCCTCATCCTCGCTCTCTTCTTGGGGTGTAGGTCTGTCCTTCCACTGCATGATCATCTCATCTTCTCGCGACAAACTGGTGGAACGTAAGGGTTTGGGATGTTTTGAGCACGGCCTTTCTGAACGATCGACAATTCCCATTGCCTCATCACGGGTACGATACTTTCGGCCTGGGCCATAAGACTGAGCAAGTAGCTCATCACGGACCTCAGAAAACGATCTTTCTCGGCGTCGTGATTCGGGTACACGAATCTCGAATGGTGGCACACGTCCCCGGCGACGAATCACCTCCTCTTCTTCCCGGTCAAACTCAGCGTGGGGTCGTTGGTAGCTACCACGTCGCTCTCGTCTGTCAATTATGATTTCTTCCTCTAATTCGCGAGGACGTCGTCTTCTGCCACTGCGTGTCTCTCTTTCCTCCACAATGAGCTCTTTTTCATCGAAAGCACGAGTTGGTGCAGGTCGTGGTCGGGGATGTGAAAAAGCATCTTCTGCGAACATTACTTCTTCACTGGATCTTCTCATGCGGATAGGTGGATCAGGGACAGGAACAGGGATGGGTGGTTCAGGTCTGCGTCGAGGGGGAGCGAAAGGCTCCCGTACAAATTCTCGTGGAATGCGATCCCTGAGCCGCATGCGTTCCATCTCCTCAATAGGCGGCGAAATCCTTGGCCGACCGTACTCAATATCATCTTCATATCCACGTCCAGTCCGGCGTGAGCGTGGGTATCTTTTGCGATCAGCTTCGACATCATCTACTTCATAGTAGTATTTTGTGGTTGAGGTTCGACGAGACATGATTATGGTTGAGAAGAGTACCGGGTCATTCGTCGAGGTTGGTGAAATGGGTCATTGGGTATCATCCACTCAGTGCCTAATCATTCATGAGTTGGCACAAGTTGATACGTCGTCACCCGAATGTGACGCCCAACGGAATGTGTGAATGAGATCAGCTTGGTGACGTGAGCCGGGGCAGACCTGCAGATGTATGAAGGTTAGATCTTTGATCAAATTCAGCCTAAAGTTAGGCAAATGGTCAATTACGGTGCAACTGACGTCTTGTTTTTTTTGGAGAGCTCAAGTCACGGATGGTGAAGAAGGGTTGATTGTTTTGGATGGTCTGGGTGATGAAGAAGCACAAGGACTGCAAGGTGCTCAGTCTCTCACACGTGATGCAGCATCAGGCAGACTGAATCATGAAACTAGGCGTCACTGCTATGGCTCATAGCGAAGGCAGAGGTGTGGGTTCAAAGGTTCAAGGGTTCAAGGTATCGCGGGGTACGAGCAATTGTCAGGGCGCGTGCCGAAATTCAGCCTTACCAATGTTGCTCCGTTGCTTGGGGAAACAAGAATTGGCACAGTGAAGATCAACCTCCTGGTCACGAGGTTGAATTCAGGGTGCAAGGAAAGTACCCTCATTCACTGAATTACCCAAATCTTGGAAACCGCCTTAGCACCGTCTTAGTATGTCAAGGCACATCTGTTGGGGGCGCAGCACTATCGCTAGAGAATCCGGTGACCCCGCTACCCGCTGATGTCACACATACATTGTGGGACTATGGGATTTGCTATGACATGGCTACAGGTGAGTAGAAACTGAAGGCTAATGTAAGCTATAATGAGCAGTTTTATTTGTTTATTTAATGTATATAGATCAAGTGGCACGATCCATGGTTCAAAGTGGGCTTTTGACTGGGTCAACCGTAGTAATAAAAACCGGGATGACGTTAAAGGCTCATAGTTGACAGGGGTATATAGCAGGAGTATATTGTTCAAAGGATAAACTTGAACTACTCGTCAATCACAGAGTTCATAAGGTTGCCACTCAAATAATATGCAAGTCCAAACGCCGTGACTCATCCATGTCCATCATCACCTGGGCATGCACTAACATTTGAATACTGAGGTTAGCTGACAACATTTGAACCCATCAAAAGGCAAGGCGCATCTGTCCCTTTTCGGACTTTCCACGGGTGCTTCGACCTCCTCGGCCACGACTTGTCGGTCGAGAAGAATTTACGGAGCGTTCTTGTGGTTGAGCATTCCGTGCGGCCTGTCGTTCCTCATTCTCCAAGTCTTTGGCAAAATGCCAATCCTCATGTTCTTCTTTTTCATATTCAAGAATGGACTTGGAACAGCGTGGACAAGTAAACTGTGGGATATCGAAGTTCTCTTCCGGAGAAGCCACGCCCTCTATGGTGAATGATGCCGAGGCTCCATCTAGTTGGGACTGGGGACATCCTTCCTCGGATGGGGCAGAGCCACTAACAGGCGGCTGGTTGAAAAAGCGTTTAATGCTTTTTTCGTCGAGCTTCCTCTTCTTCTCCGCTGGCGGCTGTTCACTAAATGCAGTGTCCATATCACGAGATCTAGATGCATGGGTCAAAGACTTGGCCTGATCACCGCGAACCAAGAAGCCTTCAATGGCCCTGTTCTTGGACACACCATCCTCAAAATTGCTCACGCTCAAAGACAAGTTTGCACATGGCCATGCTTGTCCATCAGCAAGGACTTGGCACAGCAAAGTCTGAGCCAGCTCAAAAAGTAAATTCTCATCAATAGTATTAGAACCCGGAATAGGAATCTGGCGAGATCGAGTCGCTACAAGCCGATGGTGTAGAGTGATGACTCGAGGACGGCGTCTGTTTTCAAGTACACCATCCTCGACTAGTCGTCCGTAGATATCAGCTGCAAAGATGTGCAGCCACTTCTCTGCTTGTTCGACTGAATTGATGCTTGGGCGGAATGACTTTGCAGATAACATAGATTTGATCTGAGTTCGGGGGTTGACCTCGCTGCGATCATCTCCGCGGATAGTACCATATAGCCAAGTAGCTGTGTGGTCATCCAGTTTGGCACGAAGCTGATCCAACGACACGTCAAGAAGACCACTTACTTGATCGGTGCCAAAATCGGATGTGATCTGGTCTCCGAGCTTGCCACCCAACATCCGGATCTGAGTAAATTTATACCCAGCCAGAAAGTTTTGAACAGCGCGATTTCGCACGACGGTTTGTTTATCTGGCTTGTTGCAAGCACTGCCTAGTTTGGCAAGCATCTTATTACGTGCAACTCCCGCAGAGCATGTGTAGTGGAGATTATCCCACACAGCCTTTCTGACTGATCTTGTAATCTCTGCGGCCACCAGCATGACCACATCATCCCAATCCGGGTCATCTTCCTCGCTTTCCTGGAGGTCCAAATCTATGAGGCAATCCTGGTCCCATTGGAGCGCCGTTGTAGGAGGACAAGGCAATTCAACGTCCTTCTTGTCATTTTTTGCAATCGCCCGGAGTTCCGGATACCTCCGTAGCAAGACACAATAGATGAGAGGAGATAGATCAATGAAGACTTCATCGATACTGGCCTTTTCCAGACTCGCTGACAGTCCCTGTATGAGACCAACAGTTTCATCGTCATCTGAATCGTCCGTGCACCATCTCTCTACCTCATCCTTCATAGTTTTGAGAATCTTCCGCGACTCCGCCCGATAAGGATCCAAGGACACCTTATCAGTCTTGATATTCCGAAACGAATCATCCCGATAAGCCCATCGACCACCCTCACCCTCTCGAAACGTTGCAACGTGTTGTAAGATGATATTGGGGCATATTTTTCTGGCTTCCCCAGCTGTAATCATGCGGTTGATACCGAATGGTCTCGCCGGATAGTTCACCGCAATCAAGGATTCCCACTGACGGACAGCAAGTGGGGTATCACGCGGTGTGCCCAATCGCACCATCTCACATTGTGCATAAAAGGCATCGAGATCGATGTGTGCAATCGCGCGTAGAGGTGTTGCAGTAGAGCCTTGGCGCAGGAGTTGGAAGTGGCGATGGGTATACCGGGAGCGTTTTACGGCATCGGGAGGCGTGTTGAGCGGGTCTGCAGACGACATAATATAAGATGCGTCATGGTCAGATGGAAAGCGAAAGCTCTTTGAGAAAGAGAGTGAGCTCTTAGAGAAGCTTCGTTGAGGTTTGGAAAGCTTTGGTGACCCTTGGGATGGATGTCCCAATGTGGATTAGCGTCTGCACGTGTTTGGCTTAGAGCCTCAGGTTGCCAAAACAAACCATCCAAACTAGACAAACCACACAAACATCGGATATTAACTACACAATCCAGATCATAACAAACACCCTTGGAAGTATTCCATATAATATTAAATTGATATTACATTCCTAAGTCTGTGCTCAGGTGGCTTGATACTAGTAGTATTTTCATATCTAGTCAGGTTGAGAACTTTTCAAGGATTATGGGGATGGTTTGCTTTTTTTTTCTTCTTCCCACTCAATTGTTTATTGAACACCCGAGAACATACGGAATATTCCGTGGGCGGCTACATATACCTTGGCATGGACTCAGCTCACCGAGGTCAAAGTACAGAGTATTGGAAGCACTGTGACGCCTCAACATCTGACCTCGTTCAATTTCCAATGTCGTCAGCATCAAAACATATTTCTTTTTTTCTTATCCTTTCATTTCACTTTTGCGCCCACCAATTCGTGTTGGTCCAGACCAACCAAAACGCGCTGTGTGATCTCCTGCCTTGTGCTGACATAGCCGTACGCTGAGTGGCTCACGGGCGATCGGAGTCCTGCCCAACACGCATTCATGCCCAACGCAACTTCATGCAGTTTGGTGGCAACGGTCTGTCACTATTCCACCGATCTGGTCGCAGATTGGCCCCCTTACTGCAGTATTCGTTGCAGAGGAGGGTGAGGATCATCCCTTGTGGCCCTCATAGGTCCCGATTTGTCCAACCTTGTCATGCTCACGAGTCCGGGTCTAAGATTCCCGTCTTTTGCCACGGAGGGAGTCATCCTATAACGCTTTTTAGTCACTTCTATGTACTAACATAGGTTGACCGCTTCCTTGCTCCCCAACCCCCCATGACATACACTAGGTAAGCAATGATGAAAAAAAAGCAAAGAAAAAAACGCCCCTCTCACGAGATCCAATATGATGCCCAAGTGGCCCTACCAAAGACACTCGGACCCTTCAAGTTGTATCTAAATAATATGGGGGATCGGCCCTAGAAGTCAGCCTTTGTGAAAGTTTACGTAGTCTGGACCAAGACTAGGACCAGGATTGACTCTTCAAATCCCCTGGTTTCTTCATTATAAGGGTCTTTAGTGGAATAAGTTCAGGGCTAAGGAACATATTCGGTTAGAGACAGTGTGGTACAAAGTACTCTGTCCATTGATGTACGGGGAGTACCGTAGTACGCAGAATTTGCAGAATATTGCAGAATTTTCCAGATTTCTTTTTTTTTTTATTATTTTATTATTTTATTAGTATTATTTTCTCATGACTCTAAACCATTTTGGACCATGCATGCTTTTGACTTGATAAGTGGGGGAGTCGTGGCACCAGCCCAAGAAGAACGGCCCAACCGCCCTGCCCACTTTAGTTCGCCCCTTCTTCTTCCTTCTTTTCCATCTTTCCCATTTCTCTTACTACCTCCCCCCCTATCCTTTACACCTGGTCCATTGGAAAAAAAAAGGGACTCACTTAATTATAAAAGGCCAAAAAAAAAGATTCCCGGATACACTTGTGAGGAAGTGTGGCACTCCCAAACTTCCAGAGGATCTCTTTCCAACCCCGCCTCGGTGTTTCTCTCTTTCTCATCTCCCGACTTCGACTTGATTAGGTCGATCCCTATTTTCTCTCAGCAAAATTCCAAGGATTTTGATTTGAAAATTTCTTTTAAGCCCGGAACAACCACCACTGGACCCTAAGGATACCCCCTGGATATTTTACCTTCCCTGGATACAAAGGACTGTTTTGCTCTTCCGACCATAGGATCTCTTGTGGCCATCTCTCCCGTGGACTTTCGCCTGAATATCTATTTGATCTCTACCCAAGGATTCGACTCATTGTCATTTGAAGTGGTGACATTTGTGGATATCTTTGCACCGATCGCTCCATAGAACTCCAAAAAAAAGAGAACCAAATCTGTACATTTTTTGCCAATATAGCGGACACAACAACCCCAAGGATTTCACATCTACCCGGACTTTCTTTTCTTTTTCTTCTTTTTGGCCCGTCGGACCTGAGGACCCGTTGAAAAAAAAACTCCGGATACATCTTATTGCCTCAGGACACATTATGACAGGCCGTCAAAATGAATACTTTATTCCGGGTGAAGGAATCAGCCGCGAGGTGATCCAAGCAGATATCTGTCGGTACCTTGGAAATGACGCCCTTGTGCGACCGGGCAGCCATGGTGTCCGTTGCCCTTTTTCTTTGCTGTTATTTTGATGAAACCCGAGCGTAATGACTGACTTCCGCCGTACAGGGCCGCCAGGGATTTTTTATTCGTGCCTATCGGAATTTGACATCAGTAAGTTGATATACCGCGATGAATCCAATTGAAAATACAACCCAAAAAAACCAGCGACGAGGAAACCATCTGACCAAGGACCATCTGGATTTAACAGGAAATGATTGCTGATCTGAAGGCTGACTCTGCTCGTTGGGAAGCGGACGTCTCACGTCGAGCTGATCTAGGCTATCCACGAGGTAGTTACATTCAGGATGTGAACATGTCACACCCCCCTAACACTGGACCAGCGAGCTATTCCACTTCAGCTGTCCATGAGGTTCGTCAACAACAGGGGCCATCCCCTACAACATTCAGTGCTGCTCCTGCGCAGACATATATGGACCCTTATTCCCAAGGCTCATATGCCGGAACCCAAAATGCTCCCTACAACCAACCCCCTTCTTCCTACAGCTCCACACATTCACCTTACGGATCAGGCCAAGCTCCGTATCCTCCCCCTCAAGTCACCTACCCTGGCTCCACGCAGCCTGTCGTGACAGCTGCGGATATGCACCCTTCTTCCTACACCTACGCGGCCGGCTATGGTTATGAGGGCGGCCGAAATGCCCCTGAGATACCCAGGACCCGGCTATGATGACCAGTCGGATTATTCTCCCCAAACAACCGGGATGGCATACCCTACCACTACTGCCCCAGATCCCCGGATAGGAATGGAGCCGAGATACACTCCGGAATACGAGCGCAGTAGACCGCAACCCACCAGAGAACGAGACCCGCATCGTCGGCGGTAAATCCCAGATACCAGACTGGTATCTAGTTTCTGTCTTGTGCATTACATAAATTGCTTCTTCTCCATTATGGTCCACTGGATGGATGAAAAATCTCTTTTTTCCTTTGCCGCTCTGGACTGGGTCGAAATTCCTGGAACCTAATGATCTCTCCGATGAAACACAAAAATTCTCAAAAAATTATTCCTTGGACCTCCTCCGCTCTCCTCTCATTCATCGGTCTTACCTTTCCATTCCTTCGAAATAGAGAATACACCTCTTCTCTTGGAATTCCGGGATCACCCCCTAGGAACAGATCTCTTCTGTTGCATTGATCCAATCAGGTTCTCCACTTCACCATTCGTCGGATATGAATGCCATTTCTTTTTTCTCCATGGATTGATTCCACACTGGATACCATTGGCCGCTCGGGTCTGAGACTCGAACATGGTCCCCCAGGAGGGTTCTCCATATTTAATTAGTCTGCGCTATCGTGCAGTTGGCTCGTTGGGAGTAGGAGCATTATGCGTTGAACGATGGTTTTATGAAAACGGAGGCTCTTCTCAGCTTTGGAGCTGTTTGGGATTTCTTGCTTTTGCTTAATGACCTGCCGGATATCCACCAGCCACTCTGGGATTTTGTGGACTTTCTTCTTTTCTTTTTCTTTCTTTTTTCTTCCTTGGATGTTGATTCGATGGTGTACAGGGTTTGTGTTTGTGCTTTTAGCAATGTTTGTTCCATTTATTTTTTTTTTTCTCGTTTAACCTTTTCAGATTTGAATTGGTCTCCCCTTCGTGGGACATACGGCTCATGCCTCGCATGTTTGCTTTTTTCTGGGGGTCTTCCACTGGTTATTGGGAGAGACTGCTTTCATAAAGCGTGCTGATGATTGAACTACATGTAGATATGAGCATATACGGCGTTATCTGCCTTTGTGGTTGGTGCTTTGGTTTTGATCGGTTCTATCATATTAATAAAGCCTTTCGTCTCCTACCACAATGAAACACCAGGCATCATGACCTCTTGAAACATCTCATCATACGTTTAAACTTCCTTCTTGTAAACTTTGATTGCGTACGGAGTACTGTCGGGCTTAATTCCGTGTCTAAATTGGAGAAAAAAGGGTCCATCACTAGCAATTGATGTATCTTGATGTTCAGGTACTGATGATTTGAACTTGAAGTCAGGAGTCAGGAACCTTGGAGTCCCGCGTCGGGTACCTTCACCCACCTGGGCAGTCAACATACTAAGTTGAACCTTCAAGTTGGAACCTTTGGTGTCGACTTCACTACCACTACTACTACTACTACTACTACATGTACATGCCAGTGATGCTAATACATACAGGGTATGCAGCTACTAGTACCAGCACTCGAGTGCTATCAATATTAGCCCTTGAGTACGACTGCACATGTGTATATGTAAATTTGTGCATGTATAAGTCGATGGAGTCTCAGGCTGGTACTTGAAGCCTAAGCCCTGGAGCCAGCCTTGCATCACTGGCAGTGCCTGATCCCTATTGGAACATTTGAATACCATGGCGATACTTCCAAGGTTGCAGCATTCATAGGTAATAGCCTCCATGATCTTGATACTATATAGTATTCAAATGCTGTATAATGAAAGTGGTTACCCCAGCGTGAATATTTGATATAAGATCTGCTGGGCCATTCAAATGTTTGTAGATATTACATCATACTAGTATAAGATGTCCGAGTTTTGAAAGGACATGCCCAGGTGTGTCTGCTTCATATAGCATATCCATAGATGCATGTGCTAATGCCAGTGCTAGATGATTGATCCCAGATGTCAATGCTACATGCCAGTGCTCACATACTCACCTGGACATGCAAATGTCCACTAATGCCCAGGATTCCAGCAAATGAGAGTTGATCGATTACCGATTACCACCATTTGAACAAAGATTAAGATTTGGCCAGATTCTAGTGCCATATCTCTCGGTCTAAGACTACTATCTACATTTGACTTTGATCCCAATCAAAGACATAATTGAACACAAGAAATCGACTTGATGTCGTTTATATGATCACTCTTAAACATAGTACATACACTGCAGCGCGATACTCTCGAGACTCGACTATCCCAAGACCATATACGCGAACGAGATTGGTATCAAAACGCCTCTTTGTGGGGAGTAACAACCAGGGATAGGTTCGTTTCTTGCTGGCTCATAGCCGGGGTCGTCGATATGAATCCCCGGTTATGACAGTAACTCCACCCAGATCTCTCCATTTTGCTCAATTAATGCGCATCCATTCCATGACCAAGAATTGCCCGACACGGGTTCTTATGCTATCCGGCAGCTCCGTTTTCGTTGACTTTGGTCATTCTTTACTCGTCATCGAAGCCCTTGGGGATTGATCGCGGGCCCTTCGGGACTGTATAAATCAAGCATAATTATCAGTTTTCGTCGCTTTGAAACAGTAAGAAGAGTTCGAATTCTTACCGGGATATGAGAGGGGAATGGGCTCCGGGTCAACGTCACCAAGTGCACGACGGATGGGAGGCAGGGTGACCAGAGCAACGGGGCCCATGGAACCGATCACGAGGGAGAAGAAGATAGCAGGCTTCTCATGAGCGGCCCAGCGAATGTAGCGAAGAGGAGTCGACCAGAATTGAGGGGTAGACATGGTGAATGAACGAAGTCGACTGACGAGACTTGAGGGAGAAAATTTGCTGACGTAGCGGTACGAAGGACCAAAAAACTCAAGACCACAGCACTATGAACAAGGAATTGAGTATAAATGGAAATCACCCAGTGAAAAACTGTGGTGTAGAGGACGTGGGACCGTTGAACGAGATCAAAATCGGGAGGTCGTGGGGAAGAGGTGAGGTTCGACCGGAGATGCGCAGGTCCCAGAGTCTTGGCATCCGCCCGATTAACACGTCGCCCTTTCTATCTATACAACTCCGAACTTCTCCCCTCACCAACCAACCTATCCCTCCTTTTTTCTTTATTTTTCACAAGGTGTCCCGCTCCGCTGTGCGGAATTATTTATTAAAATGCGGTGGTGCCTTGCGTTACTTATCTGTGCCCTTGTGGCTGCAGTAAACGCTCTTAGTAGCTCTGGAAGCCGCCTGCTGGTGGTGTTGGATGATACCACCGAGAAGAGCAGTTTCTCGACATTGTGGTCGGATCTTGAAGGTGATCTAACGTACCATGCTGATTGAATATCATTGCTGACTTTTATACAATAGAACGAGGATATGACCTGTCTTTCGAGTCTCCCAAGAGTGATCAGCTATCCCTCTTCGCTCATGGCGAGAGAGCTTATGACCACCTTCTGATCCTCCCTCCCAAGTCAAAGGGTAAGATGATATCACTATTTGAAGCCTTAAACATCTCAATTGACTCTTCTAATTAGGCCTCGGACCTGCACTGAGCCCCAAGAACATTCTGGATTTCCTGAACAAGGACGGCAACATTGTCCTTGCTCTTTCTGGCAAATCTTCCACCTCCAGCGCTATTAGCTCCCTCCTCTTGGAAGTCGATATTCACCTCTCCAATGATCGCTCCGCCGTTGTCATTGACCACTTCAACTACGATACCCTGTCGGCCGCCGAGAAGCACGATGTCCTCCTCCTCCAGCGCCCTGGTGCTCTACGTCCCGATGTTAAGGCCTTCTTTGATGGTGAGGGTGTGCTTGCACTCCCTCGTGTTGCTCCTCAGACCCTGGGTAGCGACAGCCAGCTTCTTGCGCCGATTCTGAAAGCTCCTAGCACTGCTTACGCGTACAACCCTAAGGAGGAGATGTCTTCGCCCGACGACATTGAGTCGACCGGCTCCCAATTGAATGTGGTTTCGGCTGTTCAAGCCCGTAACTCCGCTCGCTTCACTATTCTGGGTTCCGTCGAGGCTCTTGAGGACAAGTGGTTCTCCGCCTCTGTCAAGGCTCCTAATGGCAAGAAGGTCCCCACTGTGAACCGTGAGTTTGCCAAGCAATTGACTGCTTGGACCTTCAAGGAGACTGGTGTTCTGAAGGTTGGAAAGATTGAGCACCACCTGGCTACTGATGGTGAGGTGGCTGCGGAGGATCTGAACCCCAAGATCTACCGTATCAAGAATGAGACCGTGCGTGAACCTTATATATTAAAGCCTTCTTCTTTATCTCATCAAACTAACGCCTCTTATCTATACAGGTTTTCAACATTGAGGTCTCTGAGTACGTTTATGACAAGTGGGTTCCCTTCGAGGTCCCCGGTGATGATGAGCTCCAACTGGAATTCACCATGCTCTCGCCTTTCCACCGCCTGGCTCTCCAGCCCACCAGCCGTACCGAGACTAGCGCTGTGTACAGCACCCAGTTTATCACTCCAGACCAGCATGGCATCTTCTCTTTCCGTGTGAACTACAAGCGTCCGTTCTTCACTAACATTGAGGAGAAGCATGAGGTGACCGTGCGTCACTTTGCGCACGACGAATACCCACGCAGCTGGGCCATCAGCGGCGGCTGGGTGTGGATTGCTGGCCTTTGGTCAGTCATTGGCGGTTTCCTAGCCTTCGTCATTGTCTGGCTTTACTCAGCTCCTACAGCCAACAAGGTCAAGAAGACCCAGTAAATTTTGTATTAAATTGTACCGTCAATGATGATGTGAAATATATTACATTTCTTTTCATATGATTGCATATTCCGAGTCTCAGGCTGAAGTTCAAATCATCATGTCGACCCAAGCTTTCCATTCTACGAGAAATATGGAATTTGAACAGTTCATTTACGTTCTGTCGAATTGCAAATTGGATTATGCTTCGGCGATGTCCAAGGTAAACGATAAAATAAAATCAGAACTCCAGACCATGCCAGCATGGATCAGAATCTCTAGTCCATGTAAAATACAGCACGCGCCGAGTCACCCAAGCATTGCTCGGGTGGGCCCAGACACTGATTGGGATGCTTCCTCCCATGTATGTCCCTCAAGGAAATATTGCTTTCCTTACAGACCTCGAGTCTTCTCTGGGTCCATCTGCACCTCATCTCCACTGATCTCCTTGACAGTTGTGTAAGCCGGCTTTCCAGCGTAGAGCTGATCAGACTGTGATGGTTTGCCGTCCATTTCTTTCGCAACAGAGATTGGGTGGTTTCCGCGGAAGCGTTTTCGCATATCGATCATGCCACGCCTATTGAGATAGAGGAGATAGTAATTAGCCATAATATTCTCTGTTTTCCATCTGTTGCTAAGTTGTTGTCGTTGTCGATCCGGTCCGGGGTTCGAAATGATGATTGACTCACTTGCACTCGCTGAATCCCTTCTTCAACTGTTGGCATTTCATAGGTAGCTCCTCAGCCAACGGAGAGCTCAAGCACTCACGCGGCGTGTGCCGCTGGACCATAATGCAGTCCGATTCCTGTAGACATTGGGCCAGTGCCTCTCCTGTGATTTGGTAGTTAGCGGAATGATCTGGGAGGGTAACATAGCGGGTCAAAGAGTAAAAGCGGGCCCTGTCAATAGAATAATCGGCTTCACTCACTGATATCTGCGCATGAACTCGGCATTGTGATCGAGGATATGCAACACGCTTAAGTCAAAGGACAAATTCGGCATCATTCGACTTATTGCTGATTGGTCTACCCCGGATGAGTAAGCACAGCGTTCACATGTCCGAGATGACGTCGCCAGAACCAATTCGGTCGCCTTTCGTCTTTAACACTTCTTCTTCCTTATTATACATTGATGGCAGTATTTATATTGAACATATGCGTGTATGTTTAGCATTATGTCGCGAGTTCCATTTATCGGGAGATTGTTCTGGTAAGTTCATGAATGAACCTGAAAACACCACATGTGGCAGGTAACCACTACAAGGTACCTTCCAAACCCATAGTAACAACAACAACTCATGTGGTACCATTCTAGGTTCGAATACCTAGCACTGCTAGGATCCTTGATCCTAGTCTTTCTAGAAACTGTCATTCACCTTATTACGTTCTGTCTTCGTGAGTTGCTTCATATCTTTCTTATCAAGTACGCGTCGCTGACCAACTCGCGATTAGCATCACCAATCATTCGGTTCTGTTACGATCAATCGAAGAAAATATTCAATCTGGTTATTCCTGAAGCACGGGATAAACGTACGAAGGAAGAAATACTCGCCGCTTCAATCGCCGAGGCATCAGACTTTACCGAGATCTGCTCGCTGTTTGGATACGAGGCGGAGGAGCACATTGTACAGACTCGCGATGGATACCTGCTTGGATTACACCGATTGGCCTATCGAAAAGGAGAAGAAGATATGCGCGTCAATCAGGGTCCCAGTTCAATCACCAAGAAAGTTGTCTATCTTCACCATGGCCTTCTCATGTCTAGTGAGGTGTGGGTTGCCTTGACTGACGAGCAGCGTTGTCTTCCCTTCCAGCTGGTTGAAAAGGGGTATGACGTTTGGCTGGGCAACAACCGGGGCAACAAGTATGCGAAGAAATCAGTCCGGTTTTCCCCTGGCTCAAACGAATTCTGGGACTTCTCTATCGACCAATTCGCCTTCCACGATATCCCAAATAGCATCGAGTACATTCTGGATGTGACGAGTCAACCATCCTTATCATACATTGGTTTCTCACAGGGAACGGCTCAAGCTTTTGCTACCTTATCGATTCACCCCCTATTGAACCAAAAGGTCGATGTGTTCGTGGCCCTGGCTCCGGCCATGGCACCATCGGGTCTTCGCAACCGCATTGTCGACTCACTCATGAAGGCTTCTCCAAATTTTTTATTCTTACTCTTTGGCAGAAGAAGTATTCTCTCCTCTACGACTATGTGGCAGACAATATTGTACCCGCCGATCTATGTTCGCATTATCGACTCGGCCTTATCACTTCTGTTCAACTGGCAGTGTCGCAATATTACTCATACCCAAAAACTTGCCGCCTACCTCCACCTTTACTCCTTCACCAGTACCAAGTCAGTAGTTCACTGGTTCCAGATTATTCGCAACAAGAATTTCCAATTCTATGACGACGAACTCCAGACTCCTTTCAGCCTTGTTGCCAGCGAGCGTTTCTACAAACCTGTCAAGTACCCGACTCGCAATATCAAAACACCTATCGTTCTACTCTATGGCGATAGCGACAGTCTCGTCGATATCAATGTCATGCTTCAGGGATTACCACGCGGCACTGTAGCCAAACCCATTCATACATACGAACATCTGGACTTCTTATGGGCAGCCGACGTGGACAAACAGGTCTTCCACCATGTTTTCGATGCTCTTGAAACCCACAGCCCAAAAGGGGTGAATGGGATCAGCGTGGCCAATGGCGTTAACGAAGTCAATGGAATCGATATATCCGCTTCAAGTCATTCACGACTGGACCGACCTCCCATTACAAGTCACACTTCGAACAGCTCTCATCCGAGACATCATGTTCATATTCCCAGTGATACCGTTCATAACGCTGCGCCATAGCTGGGCTTTTCCCTTCTTCCTACGTGTTCATTTCTTGCGTCTTGTACATTCACAGCTTTGCAACATCCCCATACCCCATATCATGAATCCCCATGGAATTTTATTTGTTTTTTTTATTCAATCTAAACCTAGAAAGCAATACACACGACTATGTCTAGAGCCAACTAAAGAAAAAAATATTTTAGTAACTAGTATTCAAAATAAATTAGTGTCTTGGCTCACTAGCAACATGATACTAGATCATATACGCTCCTCCACAAGCCTGGAATGTCTGGCCAGTCAACCACTGGGACTCTGGGCTTGCAATCAACGCAGCAATGTTCGAGACATCCTCAGGAAGCCCAACCCGGCCCAGCGGCGACCACTTTGATAGCATGGTCTCAATCTGCTCCGGCGTCATTTTATCACCACCAGGGATGTACTCCGCCGAGTTTTCATCGTACATATCGGTCTTCACACCACCCGCAGCGATACAATTAACCGTGATATTGCGAGAACCAAAGTCAACGGCAAGACACTTGGTCATGCCTTGAACAGCAGATTTCGAGGCAGCATAAACTGCATGGCGAGGAACACCCTGAGATAATAAAATCAGTAAATTATTCAAAAAAACATAAGACCCCAATTTCTTAACTTACCTTCACAGCCGAAATAGACGAAGTGAGCATAACACGTCCATGATCCGCCATGTACTTATAGGCCTGTTGCGCAACAAAATACTGGCCCTTGACATTCACCCCAAAGACACGATCGATATCTGCCCCCGTCACCTCCGAGTGATCCGCAAAATACTCAATCCCCGAGTTGCTCACAGCGATATCCAACCTCCCAAACTCACGCATCAGCGTCTCGAACATGGCGCTGACTTCTTTCTCCTGAGAGACATCGGCTTGGATCGTTATTGCTTGGACACCAAGTGCGCGGACTTGCTTGGCTACTTCTTCTGCTCCACTTGCGGATGAAACATAGTTAATTGCGACGTTGGCTCCGAGTTCAGCGAGCTTGATGGCGATAGCAGCTCCGATACCACGGCTTCCGCCAGTGACTATATTTTAAAGTGTTAGTCTGCGTATTTGGTATCAATTTTGATGGATACATGCCAATTGCCACTTTTCCCGTTAGGTGCTTGTTGACGGTCATTTCTAGAGAGTGTGGTAGATCGATTGTGGTGGCGATTAGTGGGGGTTGCAAGGGACTCGCCATCTTAATATCCTTTTATACTTATATCTATTTCGTCAGATTATTATGGTGATTAACCAATCAATAGCTCCAGGTGTCTTTTTTGTAGGGTTGAGCACGCATCGGAGCGGTCTGCCCCGCATCGTGGTGTTCAGCTGCACATGTGAGCGTGCAGGCATGATCTATTCCTTTTGGGGTATTGACCTGCAGTATTAGTACCATGGTGAAGCACAATTTCAATGTTTGAGGGTCTCAAAGCAGTACTTTGGCCTCTTCTTTATGTAGTAAGACTCTTGGAGGAACATCTTGCATATTTCATCATGCAGTCTCAGCCGTAAACTCTCCCTTGATAAATCCCATTAAACCTTGCATCCAAAAGAGAGGCTTTGAAGCCGAGAGAGCAAGAGACCATGATGTATTCAAATTTCCAAGTCATATTGAGCAAATCCATCGTGGGTTATGAATCAATTCCGGTCTCCTATAAACTTGAACCTTATCTGAATTCAGCAAAAAAAGAAAACGCTCCAAAACTTTTAATTCAACATCATAAAAAAGAACCTCTCCTCGCTAGACTATGCCAAGTGATAATCCAGACTCTAGTGGCAATTTTTGTATACAAGCCCACCGTTTCTCATAACCAGGAAAGCTTGAAACTGATCTCTATCCTTTTGTTTACTCATCACAGTCAATCTCACTCTTTTCTTCCGCGGGCTTCCTACCCACGAGGTAGAAAGTGACAACCAGTGCCGCAGTTCCAAACACTGGTGAAATCAGATTAGTTATGCTCCTATCTCATGAAATAATATAATATCGACAGTAGTAACTTACATGGTGCAGCAAGAAAGCTCTTTCGGAAACTGGCTTCGACAGAGAGTCTGGCATCGGTTGGAAGGGAGGCAGCCAATCGACTGTGTTTCAATATCTCATTCACCATCTTTCAAGTTCTCATGTTAGTCAATAAATCAAATAAGTCGAGGAAATTAGCTTATGCAAAGCATCAATCTTACCCTCATGCCTTCAACACCTCCACCGAATACCGATTTCAAACCACTTGCGAAGGCACTCCGAATGGCTCCTGCGGTAACAGATACACCCACAACTGAACCAATTTGTTGCATCAGATAATATGTGGTGATCAATCTCGCAGAATAATCTTCCGGTGAATAGGCGGATAATTCCACAAATTGGGTTGAAAACAATATACCCAATCCAATGCCGTAAGGAAAGGAATAAATCAATTCCCAGGTGTATATTGTGAAGAAACACCAACGAATCGTAATAAGAACGCCGCTCAAGATAGTTATAACGAGACCAGCCTGGGTCAATCCATGATATTTGCCGGTGCTGTAGCTCCATATTAGCACCCGCATTGACTCATCCATAGTTAAACAGTAAGATATGGTACTAACCTTTGGATTTTCCTTCCAGCTATGTATCCACCCACTGCACCTCCAAGCGCTGGAGGAGCTAAACTGGCAGATGCTGCAACCATCGAAAACCCTTTCATGCGAACAAAGAATTCGCTGAGAACCGAAGACAGCTACATATGACAATCAGATTCAAGTAAGACACATTCAAATGTTGGACAGTAATTAAACACGAGACGGATTCACTCACAGCTAGATCAGAAATCATAATCAATATCTGCACAACACAAACAACGCCAGTTCTGCTTGACAACATAAAAGACAATGGGATGAGTGGTCTTTTGGCCCAACGCATCTCGTGTGTACAGAATATCAGCCCAAGTAATAGACTTGCAGACCCAAGCCCAATGCTAAGGTATAGTTTATTTCCAGGGACTGTCTCGGCTTGTAAAACTTGGACCATCATCAAGCCGGATAGAATGGTACACACGAGCAACGTCATACCAGAGTAATCGAGTTCCGTTCTACTCGAGTCATCTTTGCTTTGGTCTTGACTTTCTAGCGTGGTAGATTTTGTCTCTGTAGGTGAGTCTTTTGGAAGTTGGAGAATCGCCATCAGTGTACAGATGATAACGATCGGTACGTGAACGAGGAACGACCTAGACGTGTCAGCATCAATACTGGAAGTGTCCCCTTTCTTCTGGATTTTTACCATCTCCATCCGATTAAAGTGGCTAACAGCCCACCTATAGCTCCTCCACTACTATATCCAATCATGGTAACAGTCATGAAGTAGCTTCGCAACACTGCGACTCCAGTGGGACCTCCAATATCTAGGCGCAAACCCTTTGTTAACAATATGTTGATAATCGTCTCATCTCTTTTGACTTACCATTCAGAAGGATAGAAGACAAATCCAACATGCCCGAGCTGCCAAATCCGGTGATGACTCTGCCAAGGATAGCGATGTAAATGTTCATCGACATTCCCTGCAAATCTAAGATCAGTAATTGAGATCAAAAGTAGAAGGATATAGGTTTGGCATACATAGTAAAGCAACCCACAGCATACACAATGTATGAGAACAAATAGGTATGCTTCCTCCCCCAGGCATCGCAGAGCTGACCATACTACTCATAGCTAGGGTTAATATTTTGAAAAACAAGCATCTGTTCACTGCCGTGGAAGTTCAAATCAACTTACAATTGGAAGTGATATCATGTATCCAAGATTAAATCCAGTGATAAGCCATGTGCTAGCATTCGTGGCATCAAAATTCGCCGCAATATCTGAAGCAGTTGAAAGAACAAAGGAGTCATCCGATGATGCAAGGAAAGATGCTGTCAATTGATTAGCATTATTAGATGTTTTTTTCGTTTCCTCAGTAAGAAAGAGCTGAGCATACATATCAACATCACAGTCAGGAAACTCCTGGCGATTTTAGGTTTAGTTGATCCATTTTCCAAATCCTGATGAGCGGTGTTTGGCTTCTGAAGAAGCGGGGATTCTTCCCCTGTCATTTTAGAGGTGCGATTGTCGACTGAGTGTAGGCAAAATCACACTTATGAGAATGGTTTTCTCTTGCAAATTTTTATGATCTCTATGGTAGGAGAAGAAGTAACAAATCACACCTGGAATACCCCAGCATCCCATAAATTCTTATCATGTCAATCTCATCTTATGTGGGGCTAGACATTAATAATACGTAAGTTGGGGTTAAGTTGGGGTTATTATCCCCTTTCAAGATGAGATATCGCTTGCCGGTTAGTGGGTCTTGACTCTTAGTATTATTGGACCTCGGGAAGACTCAAGTGCTTCAACTCAGTGACTCAGACTACTAGTAAAATGCAAAGAGCTGAGATTTGTATTTGTAAAAAGCAAATTTAATATTTGTGCAAGAAATCCGTATTGAATGACTCATATTGAATGCACATTTGCTGGGATGTGTTAGACAAAATGATAAATCGAGCGGCGCATATGCATGGAATTATCCCCTTGCAGTATGGAGGTGGAAAGTTCTTTCAACTTAGCAATCATAGCATAGAAAAACACATTGAGTCAGAATTTGTATAAACTACCAGATCAAAACTCCGCGTACAAATCGGATGAACATTATATGAAAAGTGGAATAGGAGAGTACCAGTTGACCTCAATCAACAGAAACGAACTATACTTCGAGCTCCATCTAAGATCTTCCTGGACACTGGCAGTAACCTGGGCAAAATAGAATCAATTGCCACTGGCAGCACTTGCTTTCTATCATAAATACTCGTGAATAGTAACACGATACCCACACGCCTCCGCTGGGAATCGCAACAACGACAATATCCTTTGGTCCGAACTAGACTCCAAAAACATACAAATGGCTATACACTCCTTCCTGATCCTTGCCTCAACCCAAGGCTGCCACTCATAAAGAGAGCACATAAGGCCCATCCAATGCGCCAAAATAATGAGCGCACGTGGATCCCTCTTCCGTAAAAGAGCCAGAAACTCACACTCCAACCTCCCCATGAACGAAGCAACATGTGCTACATTAGGACCGCTGGGTTCCAGCACCATTAACTCAGAAAGATATTTCAGGGGTGTATAGTAAATATTCGAGTCCTCAGTAGTTTCTTCGTCGATCTCACAAAGATCTGCTAGGTCTGGACTAAGACCTTCTCGACCTTTTGTTTCCTCCTGTTTGAATATCTTGTCTCCTGTTCTGTCAACTTCCTTGAATGCTTCACACCATATGCTTTTGGGGAGATATGATGATGTCAGGGTTAAAATGCAACGTAGGCCGCTTTGGAGAGCGAGCCAGTTCATGGATTCGGGCTTGTTTGTTAGGACCCAAGAGTCTATTGGCTCGAATTTCTCGGGGCAGATTGTCATGACACCCATGAGCATGCAGGTTGATAAGAGAGCGTCAACATTTTCTTCGTCGATTTTGGATGATAAGGCTTTTTGGTAAAGGTTTATGGCGTGTTGCCAGAAATATGATTCTGCAATGGCTCGTTCTTTGTTTGGGGAGAAACGATTGAAGTGGAGCATGCCGACTCCTAGGATGGTGTACATTAAATGAGGGCTCTTTAGATTTGAATTAGAGGATTCATTGAGGGTAGAGAAGGATAATGCATTGCATTGTTTTGGGAATACGCACTGAAAATGCGACGCGAATCATATCTGTCTTCATGACATTCCGAATTGCAGGGGCAGCGATTGTACCAGTTGAACAATTGACGAAATGATGAAACGCGACTGTGCTTATCGGTGTATCGGAATTCTTGCTCGTCAATGAATAAGGATTCCATCTCTGATCATGACTTAATGTGACCTCGATACTTTTTGTGATATCTTCAAGGGAAAGAGAAGCAAAGAGAGAAGTCGGTGGAGAGACAGACATCCATTCAGGAGAATTTTCCTCACGGCGAGAAACAGCTAACTCGGACTCTGATGAATAGTTGCATTGAATACCTCGAGTATTGCATCGTTGACATTCTGGTTTCCCTTCGTCACACTATACAACTTAGTCATGTTTCATCTTGAGCTTTCTGGTACGGCACACCTTGACTTTTCGTTTTTTGCACGTAAGACAGCCAGCCCGGGACTTTTTGTGAGCTCTTCGGGAGTGAAATTCTTGTTTTCTCTGCCCTGGCGGAGATACCCGAAATACGGTCTGGAGACCTTGAGGACTGGGGGGCTTGTTGGAGGTGCCACTGCTATCCGAGTATGTGTGCTCTACTCGTTTGCCATCCACAGGAACTAACATGGCTGTACTGAATAATTGTGCCGGAAAAAATAGAACATAAAGATCAGGATGAAAATAACAACATGGAGCAATAGGCAGATCTTCTTAAGATAATTATCGCAGTTGGAAATAAAGTTAAGCATCGCCACGCTCAAATCACGTGGCGGGGCAATGCTTCTATGCATGTTCTAGCAAGATGTTGAGGCTATTATCACTCTGCAAAAAAGCAGTCATGCTAGTTTAGGGGGGAAATCAAGTTCCAAAGGTTTAGCATATTGACCCAATGCTCAATACTCATGTAGGCGGGTCGAGGATTTACAGTCACCATGAGCGTTTTTTTTTTAGCTCTAGGGCTACAGACTTACGCTATGGCCAGGCATTCTTCTAAATACGAGCCTGGAAAAGCAAAGACATACTGAGGAGAGAAACTTGAAGTCATATGAACGATTCAATTGTTAACCGTCCTCACAACTTGACTAGCCATACTGACAGCATACAAAGAGGGTCCTCAACGGATCTAAAGATCGGTTACATGGTGTCAAAGAGAGCCCTCATTAGATAGATCGTTCATCCAGCGGGCAAATCAAAAATCCCACATCTCCAAGTTCGCCCAAATCAAAGCACGGTAAACGCCTTTCCGAGACTGCATCAGAGAGGATGAAAGAAAAAAAAAGGTGTAAAGAAGCTGGCAGAGTACATATGGCAGTAACACAGGAAGAAATGAAGGGAAGAAAAAAGTATGTAGGATGTTGTTTTTGTTTTTCTTGTCGTCAAGGGGGCATGACAAGGTCGAGGCATCAATCCTCATCCACACTGAGATCGGCAGCGTTGTTGCTGGCGCTGTCGAAGTTGGAGTTGTTGAATGTGAGCTTCAACTTTGGCTGGGTGCTCGGTGTACCTGCAGTCAACGGGGTATCAGTGCCAGAGGCGGCACCAGTCGACTGACCGTCGCCGACAGTAGAGCCGAGATCATCAAAATTGGCAAATTGAGGGTGATCAAGAGTCTGCCTCTTCAACTCCATCAAGCATTTAGCCTAGTAGACATGGTTAGTATCACCCTGTTAAAAACAAATATCACAAACTAGTAAAAACTTACCTCAATGTCATTTGCATCCTGGAACAGGATACTGCCATCCTCATTGTAGGTTCTGGCATTCTGGCAAAGGAGATGAATATCATCTCGGAACTCCTTCAAGCTCTGATAGTCATCGCGCTTCAACTTCTTTTCAATCGCGTCCATCGCAATCGGGTTCTTGATAATCATGTAGTAATCAGGATACTGCGATCGGGGCGGGGGCTTCATGAATGGCTCAATAATAGCACGAAGAAGGGGACCTTCCTCGCTGTCGGACCCTTCAGCTGGGAACTCCTGCTCCATTTCCTTCAGAGACTGAAGAGTAGTTGACACAATACGAGTCAAAATAGCGCGGTCCGCGCTGCTCAGAGTGTCAGGAATCTTTGGCTGGCGACCACGCTTCTTCTTCGGCTGCGGAGTCTCCTCAATGGGTTCCTCGGCCTTGCGCTTGGGGGCCGGACCGCGACGGCGACCTTGCTTTCGCTGAGGAGTTTCAGACTCATCGACAATGGAGGGCTCGGGTGAAGACTCCATGCCCTGTGCCTTTTTACTCTTCTTCTCCTTGCGAGCAGCACGCTCAGCGGCACGGCGTTCGTTCTTCTCGATAACTTGATCCAGGGTGAGTCGACCCTCCTCGAGGCCTTCCATGGCATCCAAGAATTGCTGCTCAGACAAGCCATCATCATATCTTGTCACCTTGCGCTCACGAGCACCACGTCCATAAACCTCGGGATCGGCATCCTCAGTGACAGGGTTGTCTTCCTGCAGATAAATATCGGGAAGTTCTTGGTCGCACATGAGACGGGGGAGTTTTTTGCCGGGGCCATATTGAGAATTGAGCGCGCGCTCCTTGTCCATTTCCTGGAAGATTTTGATCTCCTCCTCGGAACGAGCCATGATTTCGTTAAGGTCATCATCATCCATTTCATCTTGCTCGCTGATTTGATCAGCAGCTTCTGCGGTATCGAGAAGGGTTCGAAGAAGAGCATCACGTTCCTCGTTGGTTGACTTGTTATCGAATTTTCCGGCCTGAATGACCTTTCCATCCATATCAAGCTTAAACTGCGCACGCTCCAGAATCTTCTCTTCAACAGAGTTGGAACTGATGAGTCGCAAGATTCGAACTTCGTTCTTCTGACCGATACGGTGAGCACGATCCTGGGCTTGCAAATCCTGGTGAGGGTTCCAATCCGAGTCGTAGATGATGACGGTATCAGCAGTCTGCAAATTCAAACCAAGACCACCAGCACGTGTGGAAAGTAAAAAGCAGAAGTACTCCGAGTTGGGGTCATTGAAGACCTTCAAGAGATCTGATCGATCATCGGACTTGGTGGAACCATCTAATCGAAGGTATTTAAGGCCACGCATACGAAGGAAATCCTCCATGATGTTCATGATCTGAGTCATTTGGAAGAACATCAAGACACGGTGACCAGTGACACGGAACTTGGGCAGGATGCGATCAAGAAGTTCGAATTTACCAGCAGTTCGCCAAAGAAGATCGTTGGTCATGCGAGTAGGATTCATCTGGTCCTCAACGGGTTCAAAGACAAAAGGATGGTTGCAAAGCTTACGCAGCTGCATAAGCATGTTACTCAAACCACGCATTCCAGTCTTTCCACCCTTGCCATCGCCAACGGCAATCTTGTTGTGTGTGACAAGTTGCTTGTAAAGCTTTGCTTGCAAGGCAGAGAATCGACACTTGACAACACGCTCCTGCTTGTCGGGCAAGTCCTTCTCCACGTCCTTCTTGAGACGACGGAGCAGGAATGGACGAAGCACCTTGTGCAGACGACGAATTACAAGCAACTGCTCTTCTTCGCTCAGATCCATTCGGTCCTGGCCACCAGTATTGGCGAATGGAGTGTTGAACCACTCATCGAACGACTTCACCGACTTGAAGATGTTCGGCAGAACGAAGTTGAGAAGAGCCCACAGTTCAGGAAGGTTGTTTTGCAAGGGAGTACCAGTCAAAATCAAACGGTATCGGCTGACGTAGTAGGTCGACAAAGTGCTGCTCAACTTGGAGTTCGCGTTCTTCATACGGTGACCTTCGTCGACAATCATGTGAGTCCACTTGATCTTGCTCAAAATAGGGCGATCCTTAATGATGTATTCGTAAGTCGTCAGGAGAACCTGGAAGTTGCCCCATCGAATCTGCTGTTGCTGCTGCTTTCGCGCATTTGGAGGTCCCTTGTACACGACCTTGGTGACAGAGGGCGCCCATTTGTCAAACTCGATGTTCCAGTTAGTCAGTGTACTCAGAGGCACAATGACCAGGAAAGGACCGTTATTCCGCTTCTTCTCGATGATGTGGGTGATCAGACTGATGGTCTGGATAGTCTTTCCGAGACCCATTTCATCGGCCAAGATACCGTTCAAGTTGTTGTTGTACAACGAGATCATCCACTGCAGACCCTTCAATTGGTACTCCTTCAGAGAACCACCAACCAGGATGCTAGGCTGTTCGGTGACCTGCTCCCGGATACGATGAGCCACGGCATAGTAATCGATCTTTTTCTTGTTAGGATCTTGCTCGGTCTCATCATCGTCACTGTCAGCAATCTCCTCCTCTTCTTCTTCGTCTAGTTCCTCATCTTCACCATAGCGTTCGGCTTGGTTGCGCTGCTGCCGCCTGACTGAGGCAGCAAGCTCCTTCAAGAACTTGTCGGTCTGGTTGAGCAGATGGGAAATACGGGAATCCTTGGCCTGGCCAAGCAGCTTCATGTAGGTTTCCTCATCGTTGGCCTTCAGGGCCTGGAGACGTTGCTTGGCTGTTCGCTCCACGCGACGCTGCTCCTCTCGCTCCATATGCTGGTGGTGCTGTACCATCATGCGACCCAGTTTCTGGGAACGTGTGCGAACTCCAGTGGAGATATTAGCAAGCTCGGCGCCATGGTTGAGAATAGCCTGGAGCTGGTCGTACTGCTTCTTCTTCTCCCTGGTCTCACGAGCATCCCGTTGTTGCTTCTCAAGGGTCTCAGTGAGTCGAGCCTCACGCAGATTGGGCGTCTTAATCTTGCGATGAACGTAGCGGTTTGCAGTCATTCCTTGGCTGTATTGAAACATCTCGCGAGAGATAATGTCGCGAAGTCGCTGCTGCTTGGCATATTTGTCGATGGCTGCGAGCTCGTTGTAGACTCGAACCTTCAATGAGTCGTCACGAGTCGGGGCGTCGCTCGTCTCAGTATCCCAAACATCAACTGAGGCAGATTGCTCGGCAAGAACTTCCCGACGGCGAGCCATCGTGTGCATCAAAACTTCTTGTCGGCGTGCACGAATCTCCTGCAAATCCAGACCATAAGGCCAGACAGCAGGGATAGAGGGACGGTTTTTACTGATGCGGTACTTGTGGTAGTTTATCTGGGAATGCAATGCTGCGGGAGCCTCGAGACCACTGTACCAGTCTGCTTGGGGGGGTAACATCTTCATTGCCTTCAGCATTGTCAATGATCCTCTCTGCTTCCGCGACAGTAGCCTTGGCGCGCGACGGGATAGCTGCTGCAGTTAAATCGCTCAGAGTTTGAAAATCGTGGTTGGTGATAACAGTGCTGCTCTTCGCCTTCTCGTACAAAAGCTGTTGCTGTCGGTACAGGCTGTATTGAGCCTTGGTCCATGGTCCACTTCCGGCTACTGCAGGTCTTTCGGCTTGAGGCTGGGGTTGGCTTTGGGGTTGGCTTGGTCCTTGGCCGATTCCTGGAGCGGACGGAGTAGAGACATTTTGACCTGAGGGGATTCTGTCAGACACAAAACATATCTATATGCAAGAAAGAATTTGACTGATACTAACCCTGAGCGACGTGAGCCGCAGCAGCCTTCTTCTGTTGGAAAGCCATGACTTGCACATAAACGGAGAGAAAATATTTGTAGGTTTCTTTCTTGTCATTGGGAAGATCATCAACACGTATGCCTTTAGCATCCATCTGGGCTTTCATTTGGCGAAGTTTCTAAATTTATAATATTAGCTCTGGTCAACAGTGAATGAGCCTTGGAGGTGGCGGCAGTGAATGACAGCCGGAGTGAAGTGGAAGGGCAAAAAATCATTGAATGTTTGACATGACAATATCTTGGTATTGGTTACTCACTTGGAGAATCTCCTTCACTTGATCGGCATTCAAGTTTTGCAATGGATTCGCGACCTGGGCTGAGGTCGCGCCATTGGTTGGCGCCATCATTGGCGCCGATTGTGTGGATGCCATAGTATTTGTCTCTTTCTTGTTTAATTCATAAGTCGCGATAGAGTGGGCTGCTTGCCAGTCTATGATCAATGAAGACAATTACTTTTATGGTGAATGTCGCAGACTCCACTTATTGCCTTTGGCCTGACGCGACCGAACACGGAAGGGGGTAGAATATTGATGAGAGGGTAAAGACGTGATGGTTAGGGTAAGGTTTAATAGTCCGGGATGGTCGTGGTGGTCGTTCACGACCAGTAAGAGACTCTTGGCGATGAGAGACGCGATGATTAGGCGCGTGGTCGGCGGATCGGGGATGCGATCGATGGAGATTATGGAGAGGGGGCGGGTACTTGGAACAAAAGGGGAGAAATGATATTAATACGGGGGCGAGCCTGTTGCGCGGTGCAGGGCTCAAAAAAAGGGAATAGAGTAAATGCGGGGAGGATGGCGCGTGGCCGTGGATGAGAATGGAGATGGAGGGGACCGAGTTGCGCGACGCTCTCACTCGGGGAAACCTGGGTGCTCTCCAAGTTCGTAACAACAGGAAAGGGAGGAGATTTCGTGGGTATCACGTGATGTCTGCTGAGTCAAAACTGGTCTGTGCTGAACGCGCTGAAGGATCCACCTACAGTGTAGTCTTCAGAACCAATCATAGTTAACATGATTTTAGGCGTCCAGGCCACTGTTTACATGGATTAATGCATATGTGCATCTTTCATACATATAGGGAGTATTTATGTCAGTTAGCCGATCTATATTCATCTTAGCCACCAGGAGATATCTCCATTACACTGGCAACTTACATCACTACTTACTATGATAGAAAAAAAATGTGGATTGTATATGCCAGTGACGCCATAGTTCCATATAATTGTAGTTTCACTAGTGCTATACTCAGGATCAACTCATGCACGAACCAATGCAGCTCAGAGTCAAAGGAACAAATAATCCCAGTGTCCAACTCAAGAAAACAATGCAAAAAGGAGAGTCTCACAATGACATAAAGGGAAATATGGGTAAAACGAACGGAAAAAAATGCTACCTAAGTAGCAAGCACTAATAAGATCCAGCGCTAGAAGAGATAATAATAAGAAAAGAAAACAAAGTAAAGCCAAACACTCGTTTTAAATCGCAATGCCAAACGCCCCCGGTCCACCATCCCGGGTTGAATACACCTCATCTGCTTCCTATGCAGTGGTCAAGGTGCGCTTGACGGGTGGAGGTGGAGGTGGCTTCTTTGCACGAGATGGGGGAGGTGGTGGAGGGGCTTTCTTCGACAATCCAGATGCATTCAAAGCTGTAGAGCTAGGTCGGCGTGATGGCACGCTACCATGAGATGTAGCTGGAGAGCATGATCGATCACCGTACATCCGCTCTGGGCTGGAACGACCATAGGAGCCATAGGAGCTAACCTCTGAATCGGCATATGGATCCACAGTGGATCGAGCATTCAGGTAGGTGCTGCTTCGACGGGTCGAGAGAGTGTCACTTGCGGTTCGTTGGATCCATTGAGATGCCACCGGAGATTGCTCTTGTCGAAGCTGGGTCGGGCCCTCAAAAGTGGGGGTTCGACTCAAGACAGGCCGCGAATAAGAGTTGTTGGTGGGATACGCATCTCTCGGGGAAGCATCCGCGTGATTAGACGATACTGTCCGAGTCGGCCGAATTACGGGTCGGGCCTCCACAGCGTTCGTCAGCTCCTCCTGCACGGGCTCATACCTCTCTTGGTACGAGTGAGCTGTGTTGGAACGAGCTCGTCCAGGGTGACGGCGTCCGGGTGCCGGAGCAGGTGCGGCTCTATAATTACATGTTAATATGACAGAACTAGAGTGAGTGAATTTGAGGGAACTTACCCGCCAGGCCACTCGTTCCTCAGTTGCAGAAGGGCCTCCCGGCACCTGTCATGGTATTCCAGCTGGGCGTCCAGGAATGAGGTCAGATCCATCACGCTGTCAACTTCGGCGTCCTTAATGTCCTGCATGCGGCGAAGAACATCGTCATTAGCTTCTTCATATTTGACTTTTTGCGTCCGAAGCTCCTCTTCGACCCGGAAGTCCTCTTTCTTCGCTTTTTCCATCTTGGAAAGAGAAGTATCATATGCCAGTCGTCGACTGTCTAGCTTCTTGCGAGCCTGCTGATACTCTTTCATCTGGGTCAGAGATCGCTCTAGGGATTCAAGCCAGCTTGAATTCGCTTGTGTAATGTAACTTTCTTGAACACGAGCAATGCGCTCTTCGGTGCGTCCAAGCACTAAATATAGCCGTTAGAGATGTGGTTCAAGCGACTTTAGTGATATTCACTTACTAAGTAGGCACTGCCCGTATTCTGAGTTGACATCAAAGTCCTCTCCATGGCTGACCATGCTGCCTCCCAGATGAGCGACAGGCAAGGTCTTCTCCTTATCGTCGCCCTCGGTACGCTTGGAGATGGCCTTGACGTAAGCAGTCATGGACTTATGAATGCGGTCGACGCCTGTAAACCAACCACATTAGTATGAGGAGTCGATCTCTCAGTTAATTCGAGTTCTGTTTTGTTTACCTTCATGTCGCACTCCCATCTCTGTCTCCAGAGCCTTGAAATCATCTGATTGGTTGGTCTTGGCCTCACCACCCATCCGCTCTCCAGCCCACTGCTTAAAGCGTCCGATTCTCTTGTTCACGTGCATGATGAAGTTGGATTATTCTCTGGAGTGTGAGAAAGTTGGTAGGTGGCAGAACTAGTGTTGAAAATCTTCGAAATAGAAAACCCCTCTTGTCGCAGGCCGGCAGCGATTGGAGTAAATGTGTAATTGTTTTGTGAAACGATTGTAAATTTGCCTTGGAAGTACGAGTTCGAAGGAACAAACAGAAAAGAGTGGAAGTTGAGAAGGGGGGAGAGGTGGGGGAAAGAAAAGAAAGGGGAGGTTGGGGAAGGAAGCGAAGGGGAGAGAGAGACTTGTTGATAATAAAGATCCGGAGTAACTCCCACTCAAGACTTAAGATGGCAAATTCAATTAATCATTCACGCTATTGATAATTTATTTTAGATAAAAAAGGAAAATACAGAAAAAATAGTATTAAAAAGAAAGTAACAAAGCAATCAGAATGTATCAACTAATTCAGAAATTCTGGAACCCCCTAAAGCGTTTCACTGCTTGCATCCCAGATACAAATGTCGATCGGTGGAGAATGCGCTTCAGCTTTCTTTTTATTCCTTTCTTTTTTTCTTGTCTTATAATTTCAAGTTTCTATGATCTAGATCCTTAAACTGGAAGTAAACCAGAAAATCCCCCCTTTTTCTCTCCCAAGATCTGGGAAATTGAAAGTGTTTCATCTAGGCTCGATAATCTCGATGGCGGTTAAAGGTGACACGCGTTAGTGGGCCGTCGGTGGGGAAACGACAATAAGTTCAATTCCAATTGGAAGACCAGGAACTTCGTCCCGGATCGTCTTAGGCTATAATTATCTTCTTGACACGCCACCCTTTGGATTTCACAATGTACTCGGTACAAGAGGGAACAGGGTCTTGTGGATAAGTTCCATAAGGCGCCAATTGAATCATCATACTTGACTACTTGACTGCGGTGATCCCAACGGGATGCGTGTCGCCTGCCGATCGCACTCCATGCAAATCGCTGTAACGACTACGAGAGTGCACGGTGCATGGTGCATTGGGCACCACAAAAGTCTGGAGTTCTGGGTTTCGTCCATGTTTCAGTTTATCCTTACCGATTTAATGCCAAGCGTGCATGGTGGTGGCGATGAATATTAGCCACGTCAAATCATCGTTGAATCTGAAATGTGACTTAATCTATTTCTTATCCTTCACAGCCTTCTATGCAGGGTCGCCTGGCTTCCTGAAGACCTGTAATATGCTTATCTTTACTCCTGATAGATACGGAGTTGCGATATGTATCATGTATCCTGCCAGGTGTACTCCCCACTATGGTGTAACAGACCCATTGCTTGTTCGGAGTTATCAAGTCATAATGTAAACTCATGTCTCATTGCCGTCATATGCATCATATAATGTGATTAGAAAATAAAAGAAATCAGAAGCCTAAAAGACCCACCCCCGCCCCCTCTTTTGCCTAGAAAGAACCGGTTCGCGACCGTCTCACCTGGGCGCTCAAAGAATCCGGGGATCAATAGAGCAAGCTTCCCAAGGCTCTAGCCGCCCTTGTTCCTCAGCCGCCAACAAAAGATCAAACTCATTCCATGAATAGTCCATGATGACAGGGGAATCCAGCGGAGCCGCTCCCTCAGGAAGCGCGCTGCCTCGCACTAAATCCACATCAAAATCCCAATCCCTCTTCGTCCCCAATCCCCTTACCCTCAATGGCGATGGTTGTTGGGGTGGTGTTTCAAACTCAGACAAAGTCTCTGGTGATAAAGAGCCTGAAGCACAGCTTCCATTCCGAGTCACACTAATAGCATACTGACCCGGCGTAACGCCGAGTAACTTTTTAAACACCCGATGGAAGTGGCTTGGTGTCAGCCCTGCCTGAGCCGCCAGTTCATTCAATCGGGGTTTTTGTCCTGCAGCAGTTTTTTCCCGGATTTCCTTGCATGCTTTCTTGACCATTGCTGTTTGGGGATTACTCTGCACTGCGGTACCGTCCAACTGTGGCCGGCAGCGCTTACAGGGCCGGAAACCTGCATTCTCGGCTTGGGAAGGAGTGTTGTAGAATTTGACATTGGTTCGGCGAGCAAGACGGGCACCACAAGATGGTCGGCAGTAGATTTTTGTGGTGATGACACCGTAGACGAAGCTGTTCACTGTGGTATCACGCTTGGTTATGGCTTGCCACCGCTCAGCGGAGGTGAGGGTTTCCGTAGTCTGACTGAGTCGAGGGATTTTTTGTGTGGGATTTGCAATCATCATGAGAAATCGTAAGCAATATTATCTCGAGTTGCACTTCAAGTTACGAATATACTGTATAACTCGGAATTTGTGGGTACAATGAGTGAGAAAAGAAACTTGAAGCGTCCTGAATATTAAATGGGCTTTCAAATGTTCTGATCATCCGCTGATTGGTCAATTTGAGAGCAACGGGTTTAATCCGATCATTGTACTAGGAAATGCGACCATAAATAATATTGTTTACATGGATGGAATTGAGCCCTGGAGGTCTCAATAGCTTGATCATGATCCATGTTTATCTTTAACCCTTAGGTGTCACTGGCGCTTAACAGGTAGGCATCAGTTCCGAGATTTCGTACTAGTATGTACATTTGAAAGCGCCGGTTACGGCCCGAGGTTTATGTATATATAATCATCGACAAAACTTGAAGCACCGTGATTTTACTAGTAGACCTCCCAAGGTCCGAGTCCAGGACTCGGATTGAGCATACTACCTACTACTAATACAACATTTGAACTGTCCTCGGGTGACTTGACTCGAAATCTTGCCTAATATACTGGCACCACAGTGCCACTGCTCCAGGGCTGAGGTGATACATCAATCCGGCTGGATCAATGCCCAGGTGGATTGCCCAGGTGATCCATCATAATCCAACCTTCCAAGGTTGGAACCTTGGAAATCAACCGGCGATTTGTATGGACTCAGATCAAGCAATGTACATGATCCGAGTCATGATGGATACAATTGAGGGTTCCATTGTACTCAAGCGCTCAACACTGGCATCCATTGAACCTCAGGCTTGGAACATTTGAACTTGGAGTGCTACATATGTACTACTACTAGTACTACCTATGTACATATGATTGATTGAAATTTCCGAGTCGGGATCACTGGCACTGGCAGCAATTCTATGCACATGAGTAATACGTTGACTCCGAGTCCTGAAGGTCGAGTACTGGCACCGTGACTTCAAGTTTCCAAGGTTGAGACAAGTCCACATATGTAGGTAGTAATAAGTACCAATTCCTGTCTCGATACCTGGGAAAGGTATCTTCAACCTTCAAATATTCTCGACATCTAGAAGTCGTACCTATACATATAGATTAATAGGTGGGGACACCTGTATTATGTACACGCGGAAGAACATTGGAACATGGAAGGTTTGCATTGGCCAGCGGGCATGTGGACTGGGCCAGCCTGAGACACCGATGACTGAAGTCCATATAGATCGGACTCACTTGAACATCAAGATATTAGGATCAACCTTAAAAATCCACCTAACTAAATCTTATGTACTCAGTAGATATCAATCCTATCTAAGATTGATTGAATTAATGTACTGGTCTACAATCTACAAGGGCAGGCACCAGGACAGTTTGAAGTTTCGAAGGTGTATCATTGAGCCCCACTGGGCCATTTTTGATTTTCCATCCTGCCCTCGACAGAGGCCAACCCCGGACCCCATTCCATCACCCTTTTTTGTTGGTTTGTTCAGAAAAAGGATGGTGGCCACAACCTTAATTCGCTAAGGGCGCATGGGACGCTTATCCGCAGCCGCCTAAGTACATATGTCTCGTAGCAGAAGTCCATTTTCAACCCGTCACAAGAATAACTCCACAAATCATCATCACTACCCTTAATCCTTGGTCTTCTGGGTACCACGGAGCAGACCAGTACGGCGGGCAGCAATGAGACCAGCCTTTTGACCCTGGGCGGCGTAGCGAGAGATGGTAGAAGCCTTACCAATGTGCTGGTGGTTACCACCACCGTGAGGCTGTAGAGATAGAAAAAAACCACGTTAGAAAAAACGGATCCTGGAATCCATAGATTTGGGGGATAAAAGCAGTCAAAACTTACGTGATCGACGGGGTTCATGGCAACACCACGAGTCTTGGGCCAAGAGTTGCGCTTGACGGCGAACTTGTGCTTGGCGCGAGAAGCCTTCAGGAGGGGCTTGTCGGTACGGCCACCACCGGCGACGATACCAACCATACCACGGGCGGTGTTCTTGACGACCTTCTTAGCACCGGAGGGGAGCTTGATGCGGGTCTTGCCCTCATCGGGGTTGTGGCCGATGACGGTAACGTAGTTACCGGAGGTACGACCAAGCGCACCACGGTCACCAGCCTTCTCCTCGACGTTGGTGATGACGGTACCCTCGGGCATGGAGGCGAGAGGAAGAACGTTGCCGACGGTCAGCTGAGCGTTCTTACCGGCGTAGATGAACTGGCCGGTGTACATGCCCTCGTTGGCGATGAAGGTCTCGGTGATCATCTTGAACTTGTAAGGGTGACGGAACTGGACCTTGGCGAGGGGAGCACCACGACCGGCATCGTGGATGATCTCCTTGACAACACCACGGGTGTATCCGTGGCGCTCAGCGTAATCGAGGGTACGGAACTGAGCGGGGGCCTTGTTGAGACGGGTGTTGGCCGCTATAGACAGAAAAAAAAATCGACATCAGCAATCCATTCCAAATTCCCTTTGCGATTGTGGTGTAAAATGGTGTGGTGTATTCCAGTGTAATTCCATTCTCTTGCCTGCTCGCGAATGCAGCGTCGTCCGAAATTTCAATCCAGGATGTGTTTGTGGGATTTTTGGATGCGGTCGCACTCACTGAAAATGGAGCCACGGCCCTTCCTCTGGTTGCGGATCACACGACCCATGGCGACTGTCTGTAGGGAAAGAAGAACCTGTTGTTAGTATAACTGAGGAGGACAGACGAGGTCGGGGACGGTCGAGAAGGAAAGGTCGTACCTCGAATTGAAGATAGGCTTGTCGTTGGGAGGATGAGAAATCGTTGGAGACCGGGACTGTGTGGGCTTTAGGGCGCAGTCGCTAATCAAACCCAATTGGGGTTAGTGGTATGTGGATTATATAATTAGATCACCTGACTTTCGATCCATGGATTCACTAGACCAGTTGACAGTCTCTACTTCGCAATTCCCCACAAGACAAATAATTTTCAATCAGCTATCAGGAAAAAAAAAATTAGACCATAATAGGAATATTATCGCAATTAGAGAGTCTGACCCCTCTCAAAGAGCATTTACACCAAATGGGTCACTAGTAGACTATTCTCATCTTTTCAGTGGTCATGGTAGCCGATGTCCAGGCTGCTCTGCCGATGACCTAGTGCCCTCACGTGACCCTATCGATAACCCTGAGGCCCATAACTCGGTCCTGCACTTGGTATCATCACCCCGACCGTGCTGGATAAGTTGATTCATCTTGAGTACCTGGGCATAAACCATCGAATATTTGATCTCATACATTTAACTTAAAACAATTCAGGTCATTTTCTCAACAGTCGCCAGGAGACATGTAATTGAATATGATAAGCCTGAGAGACATTCAATGGTACTTCTCTAACAAGGTTTATACTACCAAGCTCCAGGGGGTTCAACTTTTTAACAGCAAGACCGTTTTGAATGTTTTGATTCAATTCCGAGCTGAATAATTGCCTTGTAAATGAGATCTCAGTCCTCAGAGATCACCCACATTCAAAATCTCGCCTTGGTACCTAGTTTAGGCAAAACCTATGCACTTAGAATCGATTTCATGTAGGAAGCCCTGTATAGATCATAATAGAAAAGCTCTCCTATTTAATTTTCAACTCATAACCATACTACACAAGCTCATTGCGTAGAAGAATAGGCGCGTAAGGAATCCATTAAATAATCACCTTTGCGGGCGCAGTTCCCAAGGACCCGACGTGACGTTTCCTTCGCGCACTTCAACTCTGTTCTTAGCATCTATCTTAACCACCCCCAACAACCCCACCTCTGAACATGGCACATTCAGATTCAGATATTTCTTCGCTGTCATCAGCACCTCCGACAGATGATGAAGCTATGGAGGTCGATGAAGCTCCAGTTGGTATTGCAAAGTACTTTAAGAAGGAGTCGGAAACTCCGCCGCCAAAGCGGGAGCCATCACCACCGCATGAATATGTCCTGGCCGATAATCCCAAGATTCCTGTGAGTTTTCCTGTCGCTGATATGTTCAATGGATTACTAGATTCTGTCATATACATATGACGCGTTTGTTATAATCAAAAACACGTTTGCTGAGTGATCGCATTGTTTAGTTCCTTGTCACGTTCCGCGCGCGCTTCCACGAAGCCTTTCCTCGAAGCATGCCTCATTTTGGACCACAGGATATTGAGAGAGGGTTAGAAGAGTCACCGCCTGGTGAATATGTAGAGAGATTACTATGCGCATTACTTGGCCTTGTTTTGAACCGCAAGAAGGACGTTGAGTATGGTCGCCACCCGATCGCCATCCCGCAATCCGGCGCAGAGCTACCAATACCCGATCGCTCTGAGCTATTACAGGCCAAAAGACATCAGGATCAAAGGAACTGACAATATATAATTTCTAGACGGAATCACTACACGCGACCACTGGAAGAGGCAATTTCGACGCATCAGTCGCAATGGCCCAAAGCATGGGAGGGCAAGAATCCCCTTCATGGGGGTCGCAGCTTTGCGACCATGTCGCCGGAAGAACGTGTATGCACCAGAGCTTTCTTTTTGGTTATGCCGAGATTTTCTTCTGACTTTTATTTTTCTCATCTTTTCTAGCTCGAACTATTAAGAGCATTGGTTCTCTGGTCTCTTTCCTCATCTGATGCCATTCAGGCCAAAATCAAGGAATCGTACAAACAAGCGCGCCACGACGATGATCTCAACCAACCGCTGTCTGTCCAAGCCTGGGGCCGAGATAGTTTGAAAAGGCGATACTGGCTCATTGAAGGGCAAGATGACACCCATTTCCGCCTGTACCGAGAAAGTAACCCCTCTCTGAAGAATATCAGCTGGCGGAGTGTCGCTGGAAGTATTCCTGAGATACAAATCATTGCCGAGAAGCTTCAGCAAGAGAAGGGAACAAATGCCAAGAAACTTAGTGAGCGGATTATGGCAGCTATTCCACGATTCGAAGCATCAGAAGAGGTCAGTTTTGTATGAAAATAATCAAGGTATAGAGCTGACAGAAAGCCTAGAAACGGCGCCGTCGTGATTATCGTCTTGCACGCAAGGCTGCGTTCTCTCGACCTGAGCCTGGCTTTTCAATGTACGAAGGCCGCACTCGTGGCAAACGGTTGAAGTACACGTACTCTGAGGATGAGGACATGTTCTCCGACGACCAATCTACCAGGCGGTCTGCTCGCAATGCCTCATCTAATGTGGCACCTGCTGAGTCTCGTACACGATTTACTGCTAGCGGAAGACAGGTCCGATCTCGCGCTGGAGGCCTATACGGAGAGGCCCTGCTTAGTGGACAGCGAGAAGATTCGGATGAAGAGGAAGAAGATACTACACGACCACAGAGATCTAGAACATCTACTAATCCTAATGGCTATTCTGGGTATGCGGCTGATGACCTTGATGATGAGTCGGAGGCTCGAGATTCTGGAAATGAAAGTGGCCATGAATGGTGCAGTGGAGATGATGAAAACGATTTTGAGGGCGACGACGAAGGAGAAAATGCAAGTGGCGATGAGTCAATCATCGATGGCGAACCCCCCTAGCCTTGTTGTCCAGCTTCGATATGGGAAAGGAAATGTACCAAGTGAACTCAAAACATCTGCCGAGGAGCCGCCTCCTGGGCAGGATCCTCTGGTGAAACCTGTTAGTCAAGATGGGGCCTCTACAGTTTACCCTACTCCCGCACCGCAGACTTCACAGCCGATCACTACGCCTGCAGCTCCAGCGGCAGTGGTAGCTGCATCGCCCATGTCAATTGGTGCCATCACTGAAGCCCCAAAGAGCAGTCACCCAACCGAAGCCAATGGATGGTCTGGACCAATTCCTCATGCCGAAAGTCATTCTGTCGCTGGAGCCCCTCAAGCTCCTCTTACCCCATGATTGAACCCGCAAAATTAAGCCTTTGAGATGCCCGTTTTTGGATAGAGAAGTCAAGAAGTCATTTATGTGTACTGTTTCGCTCCAGAGGGGAACCTTTGCTTGAAATGTATTATTTCTGTACAATAGAGCGATACGATAGGGATCGAAATAAGATAATCAGTTGAAAGAGAGGAATATACTCGTATCAAATGTAGGAAATGTGGCGTAATAATCTAGATATTGGGATATATAACAGACAATATGGATAGTACAGTAGAACTTGAACAAAACAAATATTCGAAACCATAACCCCAACGCCAAAAAAGTGCTAATCAGACAAGACGTAGCTGGCATCCAAGTTTAAGGACTTGAAACCCAGTCATAGTATTTTTAATCACAAGATATCAATCCGACCCAGCGTTAGAAAACTGGGCTTCATAGAACTGCAAAAACTCCAATAGCATCAGTCGCATTGCCCCTATTCGAAGAGCGAGGTAGAGAGTCCATAACGATGTCTACTCACTTCTTCAACTTGCGATGCCAACTTCGGGCTCTTAGTCCACTTGGGTGGAAGCTTCCAGTTATTGACCTCGTACCACCAACGACGAACTTTGCTGCCCAGCGTTTGTCCACCAAGGGAGGCACTGCGGTTCCAGAACTTCCAACCAGAAAGTGCAAGTGTCCAGACTGTGCCTTGAATAAGTGGGAGGAGGACCTATGGAATTACCACCAGTTATTAGAAAGTGCTTAAACAAAACATGACATCTCACAGGTACTTACTTGGTCCCTTATGGTGATCCATGCCACCCGTCCCCAGGTATCCGCATCCTTCAGACTAGCTAGATAACTTTGTTCGAAGCGAAGGTCGGGGAGTGGAGGGAGTGTCTGATGCCGGCGCAAGGGCCGAATTACCCGGCTCTCATCGACGATATCCGAGGACAAGCTGCCGGCGTCCGAAGCTGGAGCAGCAACCACGGGGCGTTTCTCGGAGGCCGCAGTGGACGGGTTGATGTCATGAGCAGCGGAGGGATGGGACTGAATTGAGGCGGTTTGAATGATCTCAGGGATCTCCAGTGTATGGTCGGCCATGGTGAAGTATTTTGAGATTAAATGATTGGGGAAATAGTATTTTGTCCCTTTGGAAATAAAAGCAAATAGACTTGTCACGGTTAAACTGATGGAACATATCACATCAAGTGGAGCCGCTTTCCGCCCGGTGCCCGGACTCTTTTCTGCCGGGCCCCTCCATCCTCTCCCACCTTCAGGTTCTCCTCCTGCTCCTCTTTTTATTTTGTTCAATTCATTTCCCCCGTTATCTAATACTTCCCTTTTTGTCTTCATTTTCATCTCAAAATGGCTGCCCCTCAAGGTTACCCTCTTCTGTGCTTGGAGAACCCTCTCCTCGATATCCAGGCTCGTGCTGACGATGCCCTCCTCGAGAAGTATGGCCTGAAGGCCAATGATGCTATCCTCGCTGAGGAGCAGCACATGGGTCTCTACGATGACCTCATGAAGCTTGATGCTAAACTTATCCCCGGTGGTGCTGCTCAGAACACTGCCCGGGGTGCTCAGTACCTGCTGCCCGATAACTCTGTCCTCTACATCGGTTGTGTTGGTAAGGACAACTACGGTGAGATCCTCAAGAAGACCTGCGAGGAGGCCGGTGTCCACACTGAGTACCGTGTGGACGAGACCCAGCCCACTGGCAAGTGCGGTGCTGTCATCACTGGCCACAACCGCAGCCTGTGCACCCACCTCGCTGCTGCCAACGAGTACAAGCTCGAGCACCTGAAGCAGGCCCACATCTGGGACCTCGTCGAGAAGGCCCAGTTCTACTTTGTCGGTGGTTTCCACCCTGACTGTCTGTGTTCCTGCTATCCTGGCCCTCGCTGAGGAGGCCGCTGCCAAGAACAAGGTATGGTTGAATCCTTGCCCTAATTTATAGATCGTCTGCTCACATACATGGAAACCTTCAGCCCTTCATGCTCTCTCTGTCCGCTCCTTTCATCGCCCAGTTCTTCAAGGACCAGTTGGACAGTGTTCTCCCCTACACTGACTACACTGTCTGTAACGAGACTGAGGCTGTTGCCTACTCTGAGAGTCACCAGTGGGGTACCGAGAATGTGGTTGAGATCGCCAAGAAGCTCGCCCTCCTGCCCAAGAAGAACAACAAGCGTGCTCGTGTCTCCATCGTCACTCAGGGCACTGAAGCTACCATTGTTGCCGTCGCTTCCCTCAGCGGCGAGGTTGAGATCAAGACCTTCAACGTCCACGAGCTCCCCAAGGAGGCCATCAACGACACCAACGGTGCCGGGTGAGTTAACAAGTCCCTCCGAGTTGATTGAAATATGCGGAATGCTAATATATACCGTAGTGATGCCTTCGCTGGTGGTTTCCTCGCCGGTCTTGTCGGTGGCAAGTCCCTGGAGGACTCCGTCGACATGGGCCAGTGGCTCGCCGCCAAGAGCATCCAGGAGCTTGGACCTTCGTAAGTTTGCCCGTAATGCCCTAATCTCTGTAACCACATACTAACGTTGAGCGATTTTATAGCTTCCCCTACCCCAAGCAGACCTACTCCCGGTCATAAATCAGTACCGCTCAAAATTAGATATGATGACTTTTCAACACAAGATTTTCCACTTTGGAAGATCTCGGTGCAACTCAATGCCACTTGACTGAACTTGCACCACCAACCTTTGGATGATTCAACCCTCTATACCCAATTATTTTCTTATTATATTTTTCTATTTCTTATTATATTTCCGACTTAACGTCGAAGAATCGAACGCAAAGGCACTTGTCCCTTGGGTGATATCTCTTTCTTTTTACTCCCGAGGTCGTTTCAATCAAGACAAAATGGGTACACATGTATTCGAAGGACTGTTGCGCTGGACATCTCACGTCTAACATGGCGTCTTCAAGTTTGCATTGTTGTGCGATATGGATAGAAAAAAAAACTGGAAGTCGGAAACTCGAACTCAGTGGAGATATATCCACAGATAGGTATCAACTTCCAAAGTTCAACGGGATAAACCGGGGCAGGCCCTGTTTTCAACAACAACAACAACCAACCCATTACCAATGGAATGAACATTTTTGAAAGAACTTGAAAATTTAAATGAAATGAAACGATGAGATCGAAACTTTGGGTTTTAATTGCAACATTGAATGTTCATATGGACCTCCAGGGCTGCTCTTTACAAGAATACTTAGTACTGGTAGGTAGTCTTCCAAGGTTACTACCTAGGTACCTACATGTAGGTATGATCCATCCACACCTGGGCAGATTTAAACGGTAACAAGATGATGCTAATTTGAATATTCATTGACCCTATCATCAACACTAGACCCCCACCACTTTCTGCATAATACTACCTAACCCATTCCCGAAACCAAAGCCCTTTCCAAAGAGTCGTATCTTGAATGTGCATCCATCATGTCACATCCACACGCTAAGACATTGCAAGAGGAATAAAGAAAGGGGTGACACAAAGACAGAAGACTATTTTGGTCATGACTGGACTTCATCTCGCATGAAACAGAGAAAAGAACAAAGAAGAGAAAATGAAAAGGGAGAAATGGAAACATCAACACATCGACAGTCATTCTAATGTCTCAGTTCCAACATCATTCTCAGCTGTGTCGAGTGTTGAACGCGCAGTGCAGACCACTTATCTATCTTTTCATAACACGAAAAGAAAGTGAAAGGGAATGCCACAGAAAGGAAACAAGGAGTGATAGGAATTATCGAGAATGGATCCATACATCTCAATGCAGAGCGTAGAAAACCATGAAATCCTAACTTGAGAGGGGAGACAATTCAGGTTATGAGAACAGATCGGGTTGAGAGTCAAGGGCTCGTAGACCACGATGCTGAAACTCGACGCTGAAATGCAGTTGCATCCATCAGAAAGGAAATATCAAAACGAGCATGGACATCGATCAGATCTCATTAACCATGACATATGAATGTCTGATCTGTGCTGGATAGTTCTTGACCATGTGAAACGGGAATAGAGCACACCGATACCAGAATACGTAAAGAGAATCCAGTTGCGCAGGATTTGAGATAATTTGACATCACCTTCTCGTATAGCTGATACGGGGTGAGTTAAGAATGTGCTGCAGAGCACATAATGCCATATTTTCATACTTACCGTACTAAAAACAAAAGCCGGGAATATGATCAGCCTCCTTGACCGCATCGTGGTGTCTGTCCAATAGCACCAAGTTGAGAAGCCGATTTTCGGTGGCCGCCCAAGCCAGGGGGGAATTGACTCGTGCTAGATGCAAGGCTACTGGCGATGAATGCATCATTCGCCCATGATGGTGCAGGCATACTCGACATAGCTTGGCTGGGCAACTCGTAAGAGCCAAAGGTCATTCGACCGAGTGATTCTCGTTCCCAAGTATTTGCTGGATAGGGCCGAGTTGGGACCTGAGGCTGAGCCTGGGCTGCAGACATGTTGGAGGCTGCCATCCATGAAGGAACAGACGGCGATGCATCCATTGAATTCGAAAACTGAGTTTGACCCATCATGCCGTGGCGGAGTAGTTCGTTGGCGATCTGGCCTTGAGAGGGGGACCGCTCGGACATGGGATTGACCGGAGACATTTGCTGCATTGGGGCCTGCGGGCCAAGACCTGGTGGAGTACGTGGAGATGTGCCGTCTCTTAGCGGGCCCGAAGATGAAGTGTTCCAGATACTTGGAATACTGGGCAGAGCGGGCAGCGGCGTGTATGACTGAGACAAGGACGTATGAAGAGCTGCAGCAGCATTGACAGCCGGCGGGCCCAGGCCCGGAGGAGCCCTAGGGGTCCCAAGCGGCTGCACGCCTGGTTCAGTGAAAGGAAAGCCATGTGAACTGGGCCTGATATGACCGGGCGGCGTGATCATATCCTCATTGTCATTTAGAAATGATGCAAACTGATCGGGAATGCCAGGTGCATTCTCATAAGTGTCCGACTCGACCAGACGTTCAACGCCTTCCACAATGCGATGCATATTGGCAGACATCGATGCAGTGGCTGACTGAGAGCCTCCAAACATGCTGCGAGCCTCGGCGACCGAATTTGAGTCTTGAGTTGGCGGTGGAATATCCTCGCGCTCAATGTTGGCATTTGGAAGAGTATCCGGACGACCCATCGGGCTGGAGAAGATTTGAGAAGACAGACCATCCTCTTGATAGATGAAGGTCTTCTTATCTTCATCGTCCACCAGAGCAATAGGAATTCTGTTTCCAACGACCAGGTCAAGACCATCGATAACAAATTCGCGAACCCGATAAAGCATTTCCATATTCGGATGACTTCTTTCAACACCGGGATCGGTCACACGAGGTTTAAGCTGGTCCTCCGTAGCATAGTATCGGCGAGTATTGGCTTTCTGATCTAGAGGTGCAAATCCGAGACTTTCTTCGTCTTCCTCTAGAAGGTAGTCAATCTCTGGGAGATGCACAACATCAAAGGTAGACGCAAGAAGAGTCAGGGTTCCAGCATAAATCTTCCAGAATTCCTTGATCTGGATCGAGAGAGCCGAGTCCTTTTCTTCCTTCTGCGCGATAAGGAAGTCGCTAGTAGCGAGAAGCCAGGAACTGTAATGGCGCAGAGCAGGTAGGATTCGACGCGCAACCACAGTCATCTTGTCTGGTCCATTATCAGCAGGCTTGCTATTGGATTCTTCCACTGCGAACCGTTCCAGCTCAACCAGCAAGATTTGTAGCAATGTGAAAAATGTCTTCACGTTGATACGCTCGAAGAAGATGCGCGCATTCGCCGACTCTTCGGTAGCTCGTGCTCGAGCAAAATCCTCGGCGGCAATATTGACAAGGCAGAATTTTTGGAGCGTACCCTCCAGGGATCTCTGTTCTCTGACATCCACAGCCAGCTGGCTCATAACCTCACTCTCTAATTCATCGTGCTCTGAGAAATCATTGCCCTTATAGCACTGCGCATGAAGATAGACAAACCAAGGAGCCAAAGCTCGGCCTGGGATACCGGCATCTTCTGGACGAATCAACTCTCGCTTGGCCCACGCATTCATAACCTTTCTAAATTCAATCTCCAGGTTTCCCTTAGCCGATGGATGGGGATCCCGAGCTGACAATGCCCTGTAGAGGTGATAGGTAGCACGGAAGTGATTGCCATCAGCGAGCGCAATAACCGCCAATTGATTGTGTGACGCGCCCGAGGTAGGGTAGATGACCGAAGCCAAATCATAATAGCCGATGGCCGGGCCCCAGTTACGATCCTTGTTCACTAATTCCGTTTCCCGATACCGAGAGAGGTCACCGAGTCGAATAAGCGTTGCGTGGCAAGATTGAAGAATGCGCTTCCGTAAGTCCGGCGTAACTTTGATTGGGGGCTGCGCGGCGAGGTCTGGAAAAGAGACGAAATGATTAGCATTTTCTTTCTAACCGTCAGACCGACTGAGAGGTTATTATGTAGAATATGTCGCACTTTCAAAATTGAACTTGCGCGCAACTTTCTCCAATTCCAGAATGCCGCCGAAGTGCGAAGAAAGATGCTGGATGTATCCGCGGTAGAAACGCTGACTTGATTTGATGAAGTCCAGATAATGCTTTTCGAGCTTCCGTTTCTCGACGGGCTTCTTTTTAACGTTCTCCTCTTTGTGCTATCCAGATTCGCACGAGTCAGCGACCAGAATATCTATATGCCTTCTTCCCAAATGACCGGCACTCACGCGAGAGAGCTTCTTGCGAAAGCGGGTATTGACTTTCAAGTGTGCTTCCCATAGGCGACCTTCAATGTCGTATTCTCGAGCGGCATCGAAATCGAGGAGGATAGCATTCTGGGATGCGGAGCGGAGCCTAACGACATGATCATATCATGGTCAGTGTGAACCGAGGGGGGGCGCACAGGTATTAATGTAAGACTGACTCGGCTAGATAGTGCGTAAACTCCACGTAGGTTGGTTCCTTCTCAGCGAGGCATCGCAAGAGCTCCCTTTCAGCATCAAGCGCAATCCTAAAAACCATCATTGTAAGAAGCTGTATTCAATTTTTGATATCTTGTCTTTTTCACTGTGTCAAGCACGGAGGGGTGGTCGGAGCACTCACTGCCACGCATCCTGGAACGAGGACGCCATAGTCGGGAAACCCGCTGACTCCAGGTGTGCGTCAGATGAGTCCTAGAAAGACGTCGGACTTAAAACACAGTAGAAAAGCCATCAGGCCTGATGGGGGGAGGTGAGAGGAGAGAAGATCTTAAGATCCGATATCAAGAAAAAGCGTGGAGTAAAAGGCACAAGCGCGGCAACTCCCCCTTGGACAGCGGTGATTGGATACGATAGAAGCGAGTGGGGATTTTCTCATCTACATTGAACTTGATCACTTTGACCTTCAATTATACTAGTATCTTTCAATGATGTGAGAATATTGAGTCTTCTTTTATTTCTTTTATAACCTTATCAATTCATTTCATCATGGAATAACCCCTTATGACTATCTATCTTGTCGCCACACCCTACTGCATAAAGCCCCGCCAAAGTGGACCGTGACCGATCACATTAAGCAGGCCCGACACCGCAAAGTCAGAGCTGGTAAATATGTCTAAACGCTCTCGGAGCCACTCTGGCTCCTCCTCAGACCTGGACTCGCATCCAAGGTCCCCGGATACAACAGATCACTCCACACCTCCACCAGAGAGAACGAAGATCGCGCGGGACTCTATTTCCGTCTCTGAGGTTATGCACTGTGCACTACCACCCCATAGAGAGACTCTCTCCTTTGCTTCTTATGAGGACTACGAAGTTCACTATCAGCAAACTCATGTCAACCGCTGTTCACAGTGTGGCAAGAATTTCCCCACTGGACATTTCTTGAACCTGCATATCGAGGAAAACCATGATCCTCTTGTAGCAGCCCGAAAAGAACGAGGTGATAAAACGGTATGTGATATGACTGCATATACGAGGCTTGAAGATGGGACTTTTCCTAATTCATGTCTGAATGAGTAGTACAGCTGTTTTGTTGAAACATGCGAGCGACAATGCTCGACCCCCCAGAAACGACGAATGCACCTGATAGACAAGCATATGTTTCCCAGGGTAAGTTCAGAGTAGCAATTCGCTTCCAAAGACATTGCTAACTAGTCCCAATTGCAGAGCTACAATTTCTACATTATTAATGATGGGATCGACAAACACACTTCTCTATTGAGGCCCATGAATAGCGATCGAAACCGTCGGCGCATTTCTACGGCATCTATCTCCTCCATCAACGAAGGACGACTACGACGTCGGAGTTCGGCATCCCAACCAAATACTGCAACAACTACTCCTCAGGCATCAGCAACTCAGACTAAACCAGTCACAGATGATATGGAGATCGATAACTTGGAACGGTCCATGTCGGCACTTCGGTTTGTGCCTGCCAGTGTAACAAGAAACAAGGTTAAGGCGTCTCGGTAAATTCTTGAAGATACCCTTAATTCCATAAATTACTTATGGTCCAATTCAATCATGACAACCTTGAAATGCATCAATCCCATTTAGTTCTTTATATGACCGCAGTAAAAGGAAATTATCCCGAATAATTGTTTTCAAGGTTCAAGCTTGATTGAAATCAGAATGAAATGCCAAACACATCACTGCTTCTGAAAACCACGCAGGATCGGGTATAGACAGCAATTGCAGATGACGAGTCATAATACATACAGAAAAGTAAGAATTCTCCCAGTTCCTTCCAACGTTTCCAATCCACATGTACAGAACTCCAATAGATATCCACCAAAAGAAATAAAGAAATAAAGAAAGAAGAAAGAAAAAGAACATTCACAAAGAAGGTAAACAATGAGACAAAAATGAATCAAAGGAATTAAAGAAAAACGTCGAGCAATAACGTCATTAAGGTGGCCAAGCCACTGTGTCATAGCAACTTCATGGGTATCAGAAATGGCGTTCAGATATACGGACCCCAGAAGTTCCTCTCTTAGCTCTCTAAGAGATCTGCATAAGCATCCAAGCTTGATCCAACCAGGTCGACAATCGCCCAGCTGGTATTTCCCTTGAAAGTGCGAGCCCAAACGCGGACAATAGCCACGCTCAGCTGGCGCACCTTAAAAGGATTAGCCATGAACTCCAAGTCCGGTGCACCAGGTGGATCAACAGCCATGTCAGTTTCATCCATCATGCTCTTAATCCACAAAAGAAGTTTTCGTTCATGTTCCGAAAGCCGCTGTTCGGGTTGCGTTGCTGGAATAGCGAGTAACCAGCGACTTAGAAGGAATGCACACTCAAGACTGCAAAGAGAGTGTTGGATACTCCAGAAAAAGGAGTGTGTGCGAGCCACGAAGTCGATACCCAGGCGGACTGGAATGGAGAGAGCATGAGCAGAGTGAAGCAGCGCCATGATTAGGCGTGGACTGCGAACAATCGGGGGTGATTCAGCTAGAGCCCCTGCGATTTGCATGGGATCCTGGGTGATGAGGTGTCGACAGGGGCCTAAATCAACGTGCAATCTAATATAAGCAAGGCCGAGGAGCGCAGTTGATGTGAATGCGATAGGACCCGCTGGGTTTTGAGGATCGATGCTAGATTCGGGGGTTCGTTTCCACAATGCTTTCCAGGCACTCAAGGAATTATCCAGCACATTGAGATCTTCTTGCCTTAAACTGGTGCCCTGCATATTCGGCGCAGAGAGACAAAGCTGGCGGGCGAAGAAAATTTGCTGAATTACGGCATGAATGAGGATGTAGTTGCCCAGGGGAGAGATTGGGGCTGATGGGTGCGAGATAGAGGATTTTAAGAAAAGCCGCGCAAACGCATCTTGGAAAGAGACATCGGTGCCTTGCCGCGTGCGGTACGCTCGACGCCATTGAATGGCGTTGTTGGCTTTCCATAAGTCATGGGAGCAGGGCATATTCAGCTTCAGCTCCCCATTTAAAATCAACGGGGGAATGTTGTACATGATGGAGTGCAGGTTGAAGAAACAGTAGACAATCATCTTTGTTCGTCTGTTACCTTCTCGTCGCACCCATTCTTCCCAGCTGATGGGATCTGGAGTGGGAGGTGGTTCCGTCAGGCCATGTTCACGAACGAGCCTGGCCAGGGTACTTTGGAGTGAGAGGATTTCTCGTAGCAATTCTGGGTGTCTTTCCCAGGAGGCAAACACTGTAAGTAGTAAGAAGGTTCGGATCACTTCCATATGGGCATCCGAATCGTCAGGTGTATAGATAGACGCGTTGACAGGAGGATTTGGCAGATGATGGTGTGTTTGAAAGGGGCTGCTGGTTGTATTTGAGATCATAGAAGAGCCACGTGAATTATAATGCCCAGAAGGAGGAGATATGTAATTCCAAGATGGATGAGGTACTTGCCGACTATCCCGCCGACGAAGGCGTTCTAGCAAGATAGCCTTTGCCGCATGGAACAAGTCGATTCCCCGACCATTTTCGAATCGGTAATGCGATCCAGCAGCGGCCGTGGCCAATGTGAGCTCTGGTGAGCATTTGGCAATAGACAGAGTGGGAACATGCACAAACGGTAGATGTTCATTTAACCCATTAATATATCCAGCGAAAAACCGGGATAGGGCATGTCGAGACGGTGGCACGAATCCTTTTGGCAGAACAAATGAGAATTCCTCAAGTTTTGAGACGAATATTTGACGATCAGCATTTGAAATATCCCAAGCCGGTCGAGATCCTTCATCCTGAAGGCCAATGCGATCTTCAATCTCATGTGATTCGGGCTGCAGCGATGGTAATCGGGATCCAAAGTTGGAAAATGATGGGTGTTCATCCACTTGCATTCGAGGATCACTCATCAAATCTCCACCCAGCCTTCCTGATGAAGTTACTTGTTGTTTCGAGTCCATGGATAAACCTGGGGGTAGCATTGGTTCTTCAACAGAGGAGAATACTCCCGAATCCCAGTCTGAGGAGAGGCCAACACTTTCTAAGAAGACAGTAAAATCTTGGACCGGGTCACCCAAATCTGTGAGATCCAATATAGAGGGCTCTAGACCATAATTATCGGTGATCGCTCTCTCTGGAACATGAGGAAGGGAATGGGATGGCGTGCCGACCGAATGCGATGTTTTCCTGATCGACTCCAGACTCTCCTGTTGTCCTTCCAATGCAACATGGCTCGCAGCATGCGACAATAAATTCAAGTCATAACCCCAAGAGGGATTGAAATGTGGGGTGTCTACTATCGACGGTGGTTGGATCTGCACCTCGGGAGGTGGAGGAGGAGGGACTTGGGTATGGACGGGAATAGCGTCGGCCAACTCTAGCATGCGCGACTCGTGGTGGGCAGGTTGGGTAATGGACGACTGAATTGGAATTTCATGGTGACTGTTCTCGTTTCCATTCTGTGTACGATGTTCTCGACCAGCTGCAGTCTCAGCGGGATGGACCAAGCGCTCATGTCGCACTAATAAGTCACTGGTTGCATGCGTGTAAGCGATTGGACGGTTATAAGTTGACCATTCGGATAGAAATTACCTTCGCGCAAAAGATTTGGAGCAAATGTCACATGAGAAGGGCTTCTCCTTGGTATCTAATTTGTCCTACATTAGTCCAGAGGTCACTCCCATGTTTTTGGGGTTACTCAACGAGTGCGGAGATGGCGTTGGAGATGCTCCAGGCGGGCGAAAGATCGGCTGCAATATTCACAAGAAAGAGACTTGCGATGAGCGGTAGCCTTCTTCTTGACTTTGGCAGCTTTATCGTCCTCCATGGTGGGGGGTAAAAATTTCCGAGGGAGTTGGGGTTATTTTTTACCAGAGAGGGGAAAAGAATTTGAGGCTTTTGGGAAACTTGGGAACTTCTTTGAGCGGGGAAAAAAATGGACTGTGGGGTTGGACGCGGGTGAGGGGGGGAAAAAAGCGTGAGGGTCACGTGGGATATACTATAGTCATGCCATGAAATTCATTAAAAAACAATTTATGCATAGATTCAAGTTGGAGAGAAATTGGTAGGGGGGAATTCTACTCCGAGTTTGTAGTGTGGCCGCATAACAGGTTGTTCTGCATGGTCTCCACCAACTTGAAGTGCGGAGAGCCGATGCCCAACTGGTCAAGTTGGAGCATGTATAAAGTACTTGATACCTGATATTACATATACTCTATAGCTGAATTATGGAGTATCATATATCTATTTAGTTGAATTCAACCTTGGAAACGATGTAGAGTTCTGAGGTATCTACTGGTAAATATGTGGAGCTGATACTACCTACAAGCCATACGGAGTACATGCTAGGTTAATAACAACATGCATATAATGTATCACAATTATTGGTTGGATATGAATGATTCGATAAGGTGTGTTTAAGCATACAGCTCGAATATAGGATTTGTTCTCATGTATTAAGGATAAAATTAGCGAGCTGTATCTAGTGGCCAGGTTACGTTACTTGAGGTGATCTAAATAGAAATTGGATGCCAAGACTTATTCAGAATAATTTGATATAATTAAGCTTAAATATGGGACATCTAGATGAAGTAGATTGGATTCTTGGAGCCTAAGGTTCCTACGTAATAGAAAGTAGTAGCACTGACAGGTCACTTCTAATATCTTCTCATATAGCAGTTCCAAAAAGGTACTTAGGCATACTAGTAGTAGGTAATAGAAGGTGCTCCAGCTGAGACATGATAAGTTTAAAATATGATAGTAGGTTAATAATTATTGGTTAGTACTACCAATCATCCGAGACTATGCTCAAGTGCCGTGTCAACTCAGGCTTTCAAGGTTCAAGTTGAAAACATACGCAGGTACAGCCGGAGGCATCTAATTGATGAGATATACCTTGATCATAAGTAGTTAGCATCATAGATGATGAGAAGGGCATTGGTAATCCCCGTCTACTTATATCCTGATTGGTGTATCAGTACATTTTCACTTTATGTCTTAATAATCTATACCAGTATCCATTGGATCCATGCAGCAAGTGGTCTCTTAGGACCCGTCCGAGTCCGAGTCATATAGTACCGAGTAGTCCTTACTAAAACATTGAAGTGACTTCTGACAACTCTGAGTCAATTTGAAGACACGGCTCTGGAGAACCTAAATCCTGAAGTAAGAGGTAGACAAAGTACCAGTGAGAGATACTAGCCAACCCTTCGAAGTAAGATATATCTAAAGTAGAAGTAAGAGATATAAATAATACCTAGTGAATGTGAGAGACTTAGTATCTTTCTGCTAGTATACCTATTAAAACTTACTTTTATAATGAGCCTATATCTTATCCTTGATCCGGATGTTTCTTATATAGCTCAGTTTTACTAAGATTCTTTTTCCTTTTTCCACCAAATTTTGAAGACTTGAAACATCACGATATGGGGATGCCCCTTGATACATCCATGGACCGTTGTCTCACTTTGATCCTGCTACACCACAATTTTTCCCCGAAAATCCCCCCTGAAACGTCAGATAAAATTAATTAAGTAGTTCATCTAAATTTCTTTAATCCGTACTACGAAGAGTTTTTCAGATCATCTGTGTCTTGGCTGTCAAGTGGAGAGCTAATCGGGATAAACGCCCGATCTCTCACACTAAGTGGTTCTTCCACCGATCTTCCCACCCCAAAAAAGCTCAGACATCTTCAGTCCGTTGTCCTTTCCAATTCCAATCCAGCCCGCCAGGGACCCTTTGTCCTCTTTGTTCCATTGTGCAACACAGGTCAGTATTCATTTCTGTCGCACCTAATGTCCGGGGCCCAATAGGCGGTGGTCTGGTGGTCGGGCCTGGGCCGCATATCATCGCCCCTCCTGGTCCCCAGACCCCATCATCATTTGACAACCCAGTTCAACCATATCCCCATAAACAACGACTGACCCTTTCAACAGTGTTCCATGATTATGTGTTGATACTACTCCTCGAAACCTCCGACTACGAATCGAGCCCGGCTCAAACGGCCCTTGTCCGCGGAGGCAAGGGCGTGTGATTTAGCCGCCGAACATCAAGGGCGAGATAAGGATACCTCGTGGCATCCACGGGCACAAAGGCATCATGCTGGCGAAGACGCAGTATGCTAATGGCCCCTTGGGGGTACCAACTCCAGTTACGGCTCACCCCACAACCACCACTCGACCTGGAACGGCCACTCGACTGGATGGATTTGGTTTCACAAGCCCAACCAAGTCGGATTTTTCAGAGGGGCAAGATGAGCTGGCGAATATTCGGTGAGACTACAGATTGTCAGTATATCATCCACTGGCGACGCGTACTGACTTGATATAGGGTGTGGGATGAGAAGAGAGTGGTGGTCTGGCTCCACAGCATCAAATGTGGACAGTACGAGCAACTATTCAGAGGTATTTGCTCTTACCAAGCGGTCTGAAGATGAATGGCCATTGACCTCATTGCAGCAAATCATTTCACCGGCGATAACCTGATCGATTGCGACCATAAGATACTACAGGAGATGGGAATCAAGAAGGTCGGAGATCGAGTGCGGATCTTCGTCGCAATTAAGAACCTTCGGAGCAAGGCCGTCGTCGTCACCCCCGACAGAAGAATATTGTAAGACATTCATTACTCATCACTTCCTGCGATATGTGCACTGACCTTCTATAGAACAAACTAGCTGCTTTAGAAACCGCCGCCTTATCCACCGAACCCTCGCGCTTCTCGGGCTTCCCAACATTGGGTAATCGACGCATGTCTCAACTGGCGGAGGAGTTTGGAAGACCATCTATTGCGACATCTCCGGCCGGGGATTCAGATCGATGGCGCAAGGATTACATGAACCAGCCATCATCGGGCAGCTCAGGGAATGGTCGCAATGACGGATCGAGCCGAGGAAGTTCGCACCCACGAAACCCTAGTCTCGACGGGTTGACCATGGGTCCTCTACCACCCAATTCGCCAGTCATTCGCGTGATCTACACCGGAGGACAGACCAAGGTCTTGGATATTCGGCATTGCAAAACACCCGATGAGGTCATGGTCGGCGTGCTCAAGAAACTTCAGCTTCCAGAGCATCAATACAGAAACTATTGCTTCTATGTCTTAGATGGACTAGATCCAGATCTGGCAAATTGCCGACGACTGACTGAGAGTGAGCTTATGGAAATCTGCGAGGGCGTCTCCAAGTCTGAACGTGGCCGTTTGATCTTGCGAAAGATTCATGCTGGAGAGCCGGATGATGACGAACTTCGTCGTGCATCGCAGCTGGCTGTGGATGAGAGTTCTGTCACACACCAAATCGCGTTGAACAAATCCAGTCGTCGCCAGCAGAACAAGATTCAACAGCTCACAGGTGAATCCTGGCAGGTTATCAATACTAAACAGCCAGTCTCACCAATGGGCCCCCGGCATCGTCCTTCTCCGTCTAATGATCCAGAGCAAATGTCGCCTAATGACCAGCGCAATCCGGTGGCTAAGCTTCGTTCATTCTTCGGCCAGAGACCTCCAAGTGAGATGATTATCCACGAGCTTCCGTCCTTCTTCCCGAGTCATGATAAGCAAGATATTGAGAAGACAATGCGGAGATCACAACGTCTCAGTCGTGCAGCCAGTCGCCTCAGTGTTGTCAGCAATTACAGTATCGCATCAAGCTTGAAGGATGCGCCGCCACTTCCACCCCTACCTTCTATCCCTCCCATACCCCCAATGCCCAACATTGCCGATGCCTGGCTGCAGAACCAAGGCGTGGCACCGGCCGCTCGTGCACGACCTATCTCAATTTCCAAATTTAATCTCCCCCAGGCTTCATACCGGGACTCTATTGCATCAACCACCCTTCAACCACTCCAGGAAGAATCACCAACATCAACAGAACCGAACCGGAAGTCCTACATTTCTCTTGATAGTGGCTCCGATGACGCTATTCCCTCGCCCCAGAGTACGGTCGGTGAGACTATGAGTGTTGCTACCCTTGAAGGCGATGCATTCAACGATCAGATGAGCGTGATTGTTGCAGAAGACGATGACGAGGAGGACCCCGGCCTGAACGATTTCTTGGCTGGCAACAACTTCGCACCGGCGAACTGGATGAAGGGCTCACTTATCGGCGAAGGTTCCTTTGGAAGTGTCTTCCTGGCTCTGCATGCCATTACCGGTGAACTCATGGCTGTGAAACAAGTTGAGATCCCCTCTGCTACCAAGGGCACGGACTTCGATCAACGCAAGAACACCATGGTCACTGCGCTCAAGCACGAGATCGAGCTTCTCCAGGGCATGCATCATCCAAATATCGTACAGTACCTGGGCACATCCGCTGATGAGGAACATCTGAACATTTTCCTGGAGTATGTGCCTGGTGGTTCCATCGCTACCATGCTGAAACAATACAACACCTTCCAGGAACCCCTTGTCAAAAACTTTGTTCGACAGATTCTCGCGGGTCTATCCTACCTGCACAGTAAAGATATTATCCACCGAGATATTAAGGGCGCAAACATTCTTGTAGACAACAAGGGTGGTGTCAAGATTTCCGATTTCGGTATCTCGAAGCGTGTGGAGGCATCTCACGTCCTGGGATCCCGCGCTAGCAGTGGTGGAGGTGGCCACATCAATCGCCCCTCTCTCCAGGGAAGTGTGTACTGGATGGCACCTGAAGTTGTGCGACAAACCGCGCACACCAAGAAGGCCGATATCTGGGGTCTGGGCTGTCTGGTTGTTGAGATGTTTATCGGTGCTCACCCATTCCCTGACTGCAGTCAGCTTCAAGCGATCTTTGCCATTGGAAGTAATAAGGCTCGCCCCCCGGCTCCAGAGCATGTGAGTCAGGAGGCTAAGGATTTCCTTGATATGACCTTCCAGATTGATTATGAGAAGCGGCCCAGTGCAGATGAGCTTCTAAAATGCAAGTTCCTGGCTATGCCGAAACTGGGATGATTGATGCTTTTCTTTTCTTTCTATTTTTCATTCAGCACAATGATATCCATGCATGATGGTTCTGATTTGATGGGTTATTCTTGTTCGGGATCTGGGTCTCGTTGGTCATGGAGTACTTTGCGTGTACACTTAGTGGTCTCCTCGAGCTTTAGCTTTGATTTAAGCACAGCGAATCCCATGATCATTATTATTACAATTCTATTTGAGGATAGCTACTGCCATAGTTCTTTTCTAATGTCTTTCGCTTGATAAAATTGGTAAAAAAATGAAGAGATAATACAAAATGTTGGGTGAATCGCAATGACCACTATGCAGGTCACTTCTAAAGTTACAGGTTTTGTAGGAACACAATGTGCCGAAGGGGATGAGAGGAACGAAATCACAACACCAGTAGAGTTAAGTGATTAGTTTAGTGCCTCAGTGGATGATCTTTCCGTAGAAAGGAATACCCATAGCGCTGAGGAGCAGACGGGCGTCCTTGTCCGCCTTGGCGGTGGTGTGGAGGGTGATATGGCAACCAGGAATCATCTTAGGGGGGGTACCTAAAAAACAAGCAGATTAGTATCAGAACGAAAGCAACAAAGCCAATGACAAATGGAACCCTGGGAAAAGAAGACTTACATATCATAGTTGACCTCAATCTCAGGGAAAAGAGCAACTTGCTCCGGTTCCAGACCGAAGGTAATGTTTCCACTGCTATCACCACTGCTTCCCTTAACACCAGGCCAATCTTTAATGCGAGGGAGAACAACATCAATCAGCTTTCCAAGGAAGTGATACATGTTTTCACCGTGCAGCTCAGCCTTCACAGCCACAGTATCACGACCAGGGACAATGCTCCAGTTAGCAACACTAGACTTGGACTTGAAGGTCTCAACTCGGACGTTGGAGATAGCCTGCACGGCGATACCAGCAACATGCAACCAACCGGAGTGGTCTGAAGCGGCGGACTTCACGTAACTGTGTATAGTGATGCGCTCAACCTTGGGGACGTTGTTGAATTTGATTGGCTTGCGGAGTAAACGCAATACATCTCCACCACGCGGTCCGCGGAGAGGACGGTTCTTGTGGTACGGGGAGCTGTCATCCCATTCACGGAGACGGGATGCCTTGACTGGAGGCTTGAAGCCTGGTGGAGTGTGCACGTAGCAGAGGGTGAGGATGTCAGATGCGACGGTTGAGTTGTAGGTCTGCTCGGCACGGGGAAGAGCGAAAGGACCGGGGACGAAGAGACGGGAGGAGGGATCGGAGGGAGCAGGGGGTTGGTGAGGGTGAAGAGGACCGCGATCATATTTAGGAGAGCGGAATTGGTATCTGGACGTTTCGAGTTAGGATAAATCTTTTTTTGGGACTGTTTCAAGAAGCTTCTCCGTCCTTGTCCCGTTGGGAAAAAGAGAGCACTGCGAATGGAGGATACATACCGACTCCGGGGAAGTTGGGTTTTGCGAGCTTTGCTTCGCGCAACGGGGTCAAATGACTTTGCGTCGGCATCGGAAACTTGCGCCGACAATGAAGACGAGGTCTCTAAGTCCTCGAGCTGGTCTGATAGACGTCGACCCGGGGCTTCATCGGAGACATTGCGTCGGCCCAAAAAGGCCTGGGGGCGGGCAGAAGGGGCGAATGCCCTGGGAAGTGCCCTTGCCAGGTATCTGGATGGCTCTCTGGCAGCCATTGTGTGGGGAGATATATGGTATTGTTGAACTCGAGGTTCTATGGAGCCCAGGGACCTGCGGGAAAATTGTTTGCACTTCGGGGATCAAGTCACGTGGCTAAATATTTGATGCCTGATATACGAGGTGTTAGTGTCGACGACCAACTGGTTCATATAGTTCCAGGCGAAAACGGTAACCTCAATTTTAGGGAACAATAGTACCTTCAAGTCAATTTAGCTCAAGGTCATAGTACTGTTGTATGAACTCAAACATTTGCTGGAGTTCTTCAAGCTTGAAATGACATTTTGAATGTGTTTCGAATCACCACCCATGAATTCTAACTACCGTGGACGTAACAGCGCTAGCCGCAGCAGCATTCCAAGGGCTAAATGAACCTTGCTTATATGGACCTAACTTGAAGAACTGCTGCCAGCACTACTTTAACACGATCTGAATGTTCAAACTTGAATGTTAAATAGGCACTTAGACCGAAATATTGGAAGCCTTGCTAGGAGGACTCAGTTTGACCAGCCTGACATCTGGAATGGAATATAAAATCAACTCATATGTATGAATAAGTTATTATTTTGGGATTCATACGATCCTGGAATCATTCATTACTTGCTCGGGACATATGGTACCAGAAAGAGGAGAGCAAACAGTAAGAAAATTGCAATATCGAAGATATCGATTTGGGCTGGCAAACTACGACTAACTTTTGGATACCAGGCAACATGAGAATGGAGATTCAGCCTAGGCAAACGCGCATGATGTGATAGTTCTATTCAAGTCACTGAAGAAGAAATATCCCCATATACTGCATATTTGAATTCGAAATTGAAAATCCAGATCTGCAAGGCGGGTATGGAGTACAGCTTCAAATGTTCCTCTTTGAGATGCCATTCGAGATCACCGACTCGGAACAGACCGCCTAACCTACCGCCCGGCAGATTGCATTGTGATCAGACGCTCGTGCCCCGCGAAAGTGATCAACACGTCCGAGCTTCATTCGATCAGCCCGCACCTGTCTTATCGAATCATCTTGCATCCATCTCTTTTGACGACCGGAGTGGCTCTCTTGAGTTATCCCGTGCCGCATATCAGAAGCTACCGTGGCATATGATGTGCTTTCTAAGAGTTCTATGGAAATCCTGCAGCCTCGAGTCCACCTGCCGTTAGTCTAGCTTCCTGACTACGTAGCCTGGAGGCTTCTCCGCATGTCGCCCGCTCAGTGATCTCATCAACCTACCTTTCCGATTTCCCTGTTAACCAGGGAGTTCCTGAAACCCGACATATCATTTCAAATACGCACAGCCACTATGAGCGGGATTCACAAGTTTCTTACTCGTCGTGACCGGCGCCGACAAGGCAAAGAAGAGGTACTGTCACAACTTTCTTTCAAATCCGAACAATCTTTCAGCCTTTCCCAGGATACATGAACCAGTCGCTTATATATTTTATCTTATTCATAGAATTCTCCTAATGTTTCCTTGCCTATTTTTCGTGGCCTTTTTGAAAAACAAGCCACAGCCGAGGAGAACCAAGAGCATCAGCGAAAGGTTCCACTCTCAATCTCTCCATTGATGTTCATGCATTAACCAGAACTCATACATAGACGCGATTGATCGAAGCCAAGATCCGAGGAATGGGTATCAGTGGCCTTGAAGAGCGTCATTTCAATTATGCTTTGCATGCCACCAAGGAGGATACCGACCAGGCGGTCACCCTGCTGTTGCTACTAGAGGACTCGATTGAGGGTATCATCAGAACCTACAAACCATCCACGAAGCTTCTGGGTGCAGAGAATCGACAAGGTGTGACCTGTTACTTGGACGCCTTGCTTTTCGCCATGTTTGCTCGGCTCGACTGCTTTGAAGCGATTTTATACAAATCATTCAACGATGAGCCCCGTCGGAAGTTGGTCACTTTGCTGAGGTTGTGGGTCAATCTGCTGCGATCAGGTAAATTGATCACAGCTGATATGGTATGTCAATTCTAAACTTTAATTTCAATTTACCTTTGCCCCTTTGAAGATCTTGAACCTGACATTTGGAAGACGAAACACATCCAAGATGCCCTTGCTGAGTGTGGCTGGGAAGATGCCGCTAAGCTGCAACAGCAGGACACCTCCGAAGCTTTTACCTTTATAACGGAAAAGCTAGAACTTCCCCTACTCACGCTCAAGATGGATATCTACCATTTTGGGAAGGAAGACGCAAGTGGTGATCACAAGTTCATCAATGAACGTTTGTTGGAAGTTGCCATTCCGCCTGAACCTACAGATGGTCGAACAATCACCCTCGAAGATTGCCTTGAGGCCTACTTCAACAACAGAATTGAAGTGAAACGGTATCTTGAGCGACGAAACACCCTGGGATCTACCAGATCATTTGAATCGCTGTCCACGACCAAAGGCTTCGCTTCTCACGTCGAGGAGGTTGGCTCCACTCCAAGACTTTCACCAGTCCAATCCGTTCAATCCAATTCGCCTCGAATTGGCAGATTAGGCTCTTGGTCGTCCTTTTCGGAGTTCAACGAATCTCTGTCGTCAGGACGAAGACTCAGTCGAAAGGATAGCCTGGTTAGAGAGCGATTTGTTCCCAACTCCTCAGACAGTCCATCATCTAGTGATCAGGATCCGTTTACGTCAGATAATTCTCAAAGGGGCAATTATCGGAAAGAAGTGATGATGCCGGCGTGGCAATTCTTCAGTTTGATACGTATGTCGACCCTCCCTTTGAGTCAAAATTGAATCTCGGCTAATAAAGCTAACTTGGACAGCATGGTACACTGACAATACACCAACCAGTGATGCTCAAGTTGCAGCACACTTTTCTTCCAAAAGGCCTATTCTGGGAATATGCCTGAAGCGCTACTCTTTCCTTCCGAATGGAACATCCGTCCGACTGAATACGTTTGTTGACATTCCAACCGAAATTGGACTGCCACATTTCATCCAGGATGACAACATGGATTCGAACGCTCCGATCTATGGGAACTTTAAGCTATCTCTACAGTCGATAGTCTGCCACAGAGGCAACTCGGTTGACTCAGGTCATTACATCGCCATCGTCAGAGGTACAAGCCCTGTTCCACCAGGATCGAGTGATGGAACAGGTCCCATTTCTTGCGAGGCACCTAAACACTGGATGAGGTTTGATGATCTAGCAAAGGAACGGGTGACTCTTATCGATATCGAGCAGGCTTTGAAAACCGAGTCACCATACCTATTGTTTTATCAGATTCTTCCAATTGACCAAGACGCTTCCATGGCTAACTACCAACACAAGCCATCGTCCTCAGACGCATCTGGCAGTACTTTGGATGGCGACATGACCGAATTTGCTCGAAAGCTCTCCAACTTGTCAGCTGAAGATAAATTGGACACCGGCCTCTTTGAGGATATCTCCTCTGCTCGTCCCAGCGTTGAAATCACCGGACCAGATAATGGCGCCCCGGCTTCACGAAATAGCGAAAGACCAAGTAGCGTGCTATTTTCAGAGATCAATCTACCTCCACCTCCAACGGCTCGATCCATGCCATCATCGTCGCCTCGATTAACACCCATGGACGAAGATGGCGGCAAAGGATTCCCTTTCGGACGTCGTGGATCACGCACTACAAAAAGCAGCACAGGAAGCCGTGCTGGTAGCCAGTCCGGAGAAAACAGAATCGGTGCTACTTTCTCACGATTCGCCGGAAGGCTGAGCAAAGACAGATTCACCATTGATAGCGATGATGAATCTACTACCGTCGACATGGAAAATGCCATGCACGAAGACGGCAAGCTGGAACCACCTGTTGAGAGCCGAGATAATAAATTCGGCAGAGGCCGAACCAAGGATCGTGTCCTGAAGGGCAAAAACAAAGAGAAATCGAAGGAGAAGACCCGGAATCCAGACCGGGAATGCGTGGTGATGTGAACGAGGGAGGAACTCATGGGCTTTTTATTCCAGCGGATTTATGATACCCCACACCTCATATTGTGTTGTTCCTCGATATTTCTGTTTGTTTTGCATATTTAAACTATTGATACCCGATGCATATAACAGACATGTATTTTAGAGATATATTAGTATCGACGCAAGAGAATGCGATCAACTCGAGAAGTCCACTAGCTACTAGTGGAACATTTTTAACCTCATCGACGATCTTTTTTTTCCATCAATAGCCTATGATAATTCAAAATAGCACCTACTAGCAGTACCTGTGGACTACTAGTACAAGTAGTCTCAAAAACTTGGAATTCTTCAGTCAAGAAATATAAGATAAAATTGGGTGATCCATTCTTCCAGTTCAACCAGTTGACTTATTCAACAAGTTCTTCCTTATCCAACTAGATGTATAGCGGCCCGGGTAGCCCTCTTCAGGTACGCCTTTATACTACGGTGGTAGTTGAGGCAGTACTCCTTACATACCTAGAGTAGGTAACCAGTGTCCTGAAGATACTACTATCTGAGCAGCATTTAACGCACGAAGTGTGTGTTGAAAATTGCTACTAGCTAGAGTTATTATCTATGAATTTGGCGACTCAGATTAGTATGGACGTCATTTTCCCAGCCTCATGTTGAAGCCTCAGGCACCAACTCGCCCTCCGCATTCCACCTTGTCTTGCCAAATCCCCCTCTAACTAAGCTAACTTACATGCAGCTTGCCCGAAGTCGCCGGGTGAGATAGCTTCTTAAAGTTGTCATGGCGCTGGATGGACCCGGCAGTTATATTGCTCCCAACGGCCTAATCGAGCCTGCAGACTCCCTGCCTATTTTCGATGTGCAGCGGGTGCAGCTCCAATTCCCCATTGCGGCCGACTTCGTGGCGGCGCAGGTCGCCAACAATGTGCTAATACTGGCTCTATCGACTAACCGTATTCTACGGATTGATCTCGACTCACCCGAAGATATTGATGGTATGATATATTTCACTATTCTCTTACTATCCCTTTGCTCAATGTTTACTGGGGTGACCGGAGCCTAATTGTGTTTATTCGTTACAGACATCGACCTACCCAAAAAGTCCTCCGAGATTGGCTTAATCCGTCGCATGTTCCTTGATCCCTCGGCTTCCCATTTGATTATCTGCACTACACTCGGCGAGAATTACTACCTCCATACCCAATCGCGTCAACCCAAGGCCTTGTCCCGCTTAAAAGGCGTATCCGTCGAAAGTATTGCTTGGAACCCTTCGCTGCCAACTGCCTCAACACGCGAGATTCTTCTGGGCACAACAGATGGTAATGTCTATGAAACATACATCGAGCCGTCAACGGAGTTCTATCGACGAGAAGAGAAATATGTTACTGCGGTATACAAGGTGCCTGACGCCTCGCCCGTTATCGGGATCTGTGCGGAGACAGTTCCATCGAGATCCGCCGATCAACGAAGGGTGATTGTGGCAACTTATGGAAAGTTGGTTCACTTCCTGGGTCGCGTTGGACCTGCGAAACAAGGAAGAGAAGGTGGTGGATCTTTATATGCGGATCTTTTCCAGCGTGAGACGCCCCTGATCCATGAGGTAGCACATCCAACGGGTACGGCACCGTCGGCCTTGATAACCTCATCATCTGCGACCGATTCCGGCAGTGGGTATCAAATCGATAACACTACTGAGAAGGCGTTTGCGTGGCTCAGCTCGCAAGGAATTTACCATGGCAAACTCTCCTCCGGCTCTCCATTTGAGACCGCAAACATGCTTCCCCGGTCGAAGTTCCCAGCCACCGAATCTGCTCGGGGCGGACGAAAGATGATACAAGATCCGATCACCGCAATGACATTATCCCAATGGCACGTTTTGGCGCTCGTTGAAGGGCGAGTCGTTGCGGTCAACCGTTTAAGCGAAGAAACCGTGTACGATCAAGCTGTGTTGGAGCCTAGACAAAGCGTCTTGGGTCTTTTAACAGATCTAACTCAAAATACCTACTGGCTCTTCACAAATCAGGAAATCTATGAAGTCGTTGCCAACGACGAAGATAGAGATGTTTGGAAAGTTTTCCTTGCTGAACAGAAGTTTGATGACGCTTTAGAATATGCCCGAAGCCCTGCACAGCGAGATGCCGTTTTGACTGCTTCGGGTGACTCCTTGGCCAAGCAAGGCCGTTATTTTGAAGCAGCGAAGGTATGGGGCAAAAGTAGCAAGGGCTTTGAGGAGGTCTGTTTGACCTTGATTGATAACAAGGAGTACGATGCTCTGCGGAAATACCTCATCTCGCAGTTGTCCACATACAAGAAGTCGTCTGTTATGCAAAGACTTATGGTTGCAAGTTGGCTGATAGAAATTTTCATGTCGAAGCTTAATTCATTGGATGACAACATCGCAACAAAAGCGGAGTTGACAGAGGGTGCCACTACTGGAGATATCAAGGATGAGCTGGGTAGCGTCCGAGCAGAATTTCAAGAATTCGTCAACAAGCATAAAGCGGACCTGGATAAGAAGACGGTCTACGGAATCATCAGCAGCCACGGCCGGGAAGAAGAATTGTTATTCTTTGCTACTGTTGCCAATGACTTCAACTATGTCCTCTCCTACTGGATTCAGCGAGAGAAATGGACTGAAGCGCTCAATGTTCTCCAAAGACAGAGCGAACCGGATGTCTTTTACAAATACAGTAGTGTGCTCATGACACATGCTGCTACAAGTCTAATCGAGATTTTGATGCGGCAGACAAATCTTGATCCTGAGCGCCTTATTCCTGCGCTGCTTAATTACAACAAGACTACGAGTGTTTCATTGAACAACAACCAGGCTGTCCGATACTTGAACTTCATCATCGTCAACCACCCTCACCCTTCTGCAGCTGTCCACAACACTCTTATCTCCATTCACGCTTCAAGTCAGTCAGCCTCAGAAGCTGGACTTCTTACCTATCTTCAGTCGCAGTCATCCTCACCACCTCCGTATGACGCGGATTTTGCCCTTCGACTTTGTATTCAACATAAACGCGTCCAGTCATGCATCCACATCTACAGTGCCATGGGCCAATACCTGCAAGCAGTCGAGCTTTCCCTGGAGCATGACGATATCGAGTTGGCCGCAATCGTTGCAGACCGACCGGAGGGCAATGACAAGCTTCGTAAGAAACTCTGGCTCCTAGTTGCCGAGAAAAAGATTCGTCAGCCAGGTACTGGTATCAAAGATGCGATTGAATTCTTGCGCCGCTGCGAACTCCTTCGCATTGAAGATCTCATCCCTTTCTTCCCCGACTTCGTTGTTATAGACGACTTCAAAGATGAAATATGTAGCGCTTTGGAGGAGTACTCCCGTCTCATTGATAATTTGCGTCAGGAAATGGATAATTCAGCGCATACTGCCCGCCAGATCCGCAATGAGATTACTGGTCTGGATACCCGTTATGCTATCGTTGAGCCCGGCGAGAAGTGTTGGATCTGTTCCTTGCCTCTTCTCAGTCGCCAATTTTTTGTCTTCCCTTGTCAACATGCCTTCCATAGTGACTGTCTGGGCAAAGAGGTCTTGGAGGGTGCAGGCGGCAAGAAGAAGTACATCCGAGATCTACAGACACAATTGAGCAAAAGAGATCTTTCTGCCTCCCGACGAGAAGAGATCGTGAAGGAACTGGATGGTCTTGTTGCTGAAGCTTGGTGAGTTGTCTCTGCCCGCCTGATCCTTGTCCCCCTGTAACTTTCACTAACGTTGACCTAGTATCCTTTGCGGTGACCATGCTATCAAACAGATCGACAAGCCATTCATTGCCGCTTCCGAGACAGATGAGTGGGCTCTGTAGTCTGTTGGTCTGATGATATTTACTTTTTTTGTGTTATGATGACTGCTCCAATAGGAATTTCATGGAGGGGCTGGGATCGGATCGACTTTCTATTATGCAATACCCTCTTTTTCTTCTCTTTTAGCGTGGTTCTTCCCTGTGTCTTAAGATCCCTCGTAAATAGCTACCAATATACCTTGTTGAAATGCGGGCCAAATCATTATTTTCTCGAGCTCGAGCTCTCAGTTCTAGCTCATGGTAGCACCTGGTTCTTCCCCGGTAAGCTACCACTGTGACGTCAGGATCCAAATAAACTTGATAATGATTTCGACCGTCGAACGACATGTGCGTCTATATTTGTTTTTGTGCGACATCTACTCTGGACGTGGCGTTCTGCGAGAGACGTGGAGCTTCTGTTGTGGTGTTTGTCTTTAAGCACTAACCCGCTCCCCCACTTTACATCTGACTCCTCTTCGACATGGATACATCATCCAGGAGAAAAAGATAAGACCTGAGTGGAGGCTTCCAATTCCATTGAATATCCAAAGAAATCCTCAAACCAAAAAATTGCTGTCGAAAAAAATCAATTACGAAAAAAAAATCAAGTGCTCAAGCCTTCACCACAACAAAGACAACAATCACACTTGAACTACCAAGGTCCAAGCTCAAGCAAACAGTAAGCCTCGATATCAAACCAAATGGAATACAACCTCTCAATTGAAATCTTCGGCACAGGCGAAGACCCCAAACATCGTTCTCACTGGGGCTTCGTAATTCATCAACCGCCACGCACATTCGGCGATCTCCTCCACGTCTGGCCTATCGACATCGAGAAACTTTGGTATGACTTTGAGCCACGTTTCGGTACCGAGCTCAATATTATGCAGGCACTTGGTCTGTGCCAAATCTCCACTTTGAGCTCTTCACAACGAAGACAGGCTATTGAAGTTATTAGCCAAGAGCCTGCCCCGAGAGATGGAAGGAGAAAATGTCAGGATTGGATCTTTAGTACATTGATTTCCTTGGAAGTTGAGGAGCTGGTTCCACCTGGAACTTCGGAGTTTTGGAAAGGGATGGTTGGATTGCCTGCGAAAGAGGTCCAAAGTGCGGTTGGTGTTAATTGGACATCTGTTGGGAACTGAGTGATCATGGGGGTTTGAGTTCTAAGAATACATTTAGGAATAATTGATCTCAAATTAATGGGCTAAGGCTCTTTTGGTCAACTGGTCATTATGGTTGATATGAATCCTAGACATTCATAATTTGTAGATTAGCTTGTTTGGTTTGAATTTTCTTTGCACCCAGAATTAAATAGAGGCTTCATTCAGAATCAACCCAGCTGCCAGTGCCTTAGGACTATTCAACATTGGAAGATTTGTCATAGCTCAGGCTGTTTGACGTAACTGACGCTCGTCTTGTCCACATCCAAATCGTCTTTAGCTCGCTCAATATCGACAGTAAGTCGACTAGGTTCTGTGGTGGCCTTGAAAGCCCAAATGCTTTGGTTTTCGAAGATCTCATCGATCTCTTCCAGAGATTTGCCGCATGTCTCCTGGAACAAGAAAAAGACGTGGATTGCGGCAACGATGCAGAAAGTCCCGAAAATACAGTAGGTCTATCAGAATTAGTGCGTGACCTCTATTAATGTTCAAATGGTTATACAGCGATAAAGTTGCTACTTACCTTCCACTGGATGTTTTGAAATGCTGGAGGTGTGAAGAATGTTAAAGCAAAGTTACAGCCCCAGTTGAAAAAGGTCGCTAGAGACACAGCTTTGCTACGGATGTAAAGGGGAATAATCTCGGGTGGGTATGCCCTATGAGTCGAATCAGTAGCCATCACCTTATTAGTTTTGTTCACCGATAGACTGACCATCCAAGAGGACTAAAAAACACATTTGTTAGCAAACATTTCCAATCTTAGTACGATGATTTTGTACATACCCCCATGTGGGTGCGTAGCATGCAATAAAAAGATATGAGCACGCAATTATAGCCTTAGAGGCCTTCGAGTTCGTAACTTTCCAGCGCACAGTGGGTGAACCATTTAGTCCACCTGGCACATAGTGACCATATGAAGCCATGAGTCCTGCTTGTGTGAACTGAAGAACACCCATTGCGAGAGCCCCAAAAATAAAGAGGTGTCGTCGTGGAAGTCGGTCGATGAAGATGAGGGCAGGTAATGTCATAATCACGTTAATAACATACTGTATAGATGCCGAGAGCAGTGTGTTATTGCCAGTCAAACCAGCCATCTAAAGTTTTGATCAGCCTTAGCCAGGAATATGAATGAGAGGTCGTTTAAAACCCACTTCGAATATGTAGACAATGTAATACATCATTGCATTTGTTCCCGTCAACTGAGCCCATATGTGAGTGAAGATGCCACAGTGAACTCGAATCAAGTTGCGCGAGTTGAAAAGTTCGAGCCAGGATGTGCTCTGGTACTGTTTCTCAATTCTTCAAACCCCTTGTCAGCTCATCAGACCAATACTGAAAACGTAAAAGATGACTTACTCTATCTTTTCTTGCATCTCACGGATTTGTGCAACAACAATGGGATCTAGTGCATTGCCTTGACCATGTAACTGTGAAAGAACCTCTGTAGCTTCTTCCCATCTGTCTTGTGATGCCAGCCAGCGGGGCGAGCGAGGAATCATCGGAAGGCAGCTCAGTAGTGCGATAGCTGGAATCCTTTGTATGCCCCATGGAAGTCGGAACACGCCGTTATTCCCCATAAAGGAAGCACCGTAGCTGATGAAGTACATTATCAGGATCTAACATGCGAGTCAGTGGAGATATGAGTAATATAGACGGAAGACTGAACTTACACCCCAAGTAATCATCCATTGTTGCAAAGAAAGTAGTCGACCACGTTGATGAGGCAAACTGATCTCAGCGATGAGAATCGGTCCTTGGCTAGTCAACATACCTACTGCGAATCCGTTGATAATACGGGAGACGATCAGCATGGCAACGTTCTGCACAGCACACATCAAGGTTGATCCAACAAGCCATATAATACATGCGATGAAAAGAAAATCACGACGACCAAACCGATCACTGGTCCATGATGAGAAGAGAGATCCTAACAAAGATCCCCCAGCCATGCTGGCCGTAATACCACCCTGAACTACCGAATCAGGATGGTTAAAGTATATCTTGTACTCATTTGTACCGATGATAGCAGACATACTAGACACATCGAAGCCTTGAATAAGACCTCCGATGGTCGTCATCCCACTGATCACGTACACATTGCTCAGACCTGAAGCCTTTCCCATGACTGTAGGATAACTTGGAATCAAAAACGAAGAGCTATGAGTAGCTCTAATTCCCAGCTCTGGGGCCCCGGATTTTTATCTACTCCACTCCATCAAAAAGCTCTAGAATCGCGCGCCAATGACACAAACGGTTTAGCCGACATCCGTTGAAGGTCCGGGAGCCGTGGAGTCAGATCCGTTGGATGGTAGTTCGTCAACCAACGCTATGATGGTGCCATCCGCACCAGTGATCCAACATGGGCAATAATCAGGGGATTCAAGCGAATGAAATCACCTCTTGATTAATACACTCAGACATGGGAAACGTAATTCTCTACGACTATTCTGCCATGGGCCACCGCACCTAAAGCCGTGTATAGCCGAGTGCCATGCGAGAGCCGATCTTTCTCCTTGCATCCCTCGGAATTCGCCATGTCGTGGAGTGGGGATATTGAGCTTGGTTCAATGCAGGAGAATGTGTCTGGAACGCGACGATCTAAGTCAGGTCAGATTAGCGTCAGCGATTCATGCTTATTTGAAGTACACATGAGCTGATACTTGAAACAGGCTGTACATTGTGCCGAGCTCGTAAAGTCAAATGTGATGAGAAATGGCCGAATTGTCTGAATTGTGAACGCCTTCAGCTTGATTGTCCTGGACCACCTGCTCCGGGTGCTATTACCCGTTCCAGACCACAAAGGCAAGGCGACCACGACACCCTTACCCAAGCAGGCACACTTCGACAACGAGTCGCCAAATCCTGTCACCCATGTCGCGTTGCAAAGACAAGATGTTCTGGTGGGTCTATATGTGGGCGATGTGCTAGCAAGGGGCTTGATTGCACCTCTGCAGCCAGTTCGCGTCGGACCAAAAATGACAGAGGTCTGTCATCCCAACATTTCCAAGTGCGTCGTAGTACACCCACAGATATCAATTCGGCAAGCGGGCTCCATACGACGATTCAAACGTCTCTTACGTCCAAATCAACTTTAGGTGAACTACCGAACTCTTTTGAATGGTAGGTCTCTGCCGTTATTTACCGCAACATCTTTAAAGCTGACTTGGTGAGGCTGTATACTTCGGAGATTCCCAGAGGCGAGAGGCTATACATTTTGGTTGAGGAATATTTTGCTCATATCCATCCACTGAGATGTAATGGCTTCGTGCATAAGCCTTCATTTATGCAGCAACTAGATGAAGATCCCGAATCATGTCGCCAGAGTGAATCTTTGCTTCATGTCATCTGCGCGTTAGGTGCAAAGTGAGTCCATTCACTTAGTTTTCTCAAATGGAAAGGCCCTAAATAACATAATTCAGATTCTTTGCACTTAATAATAACTCACAGTTGTCTTCAGAGACAGTACTCAAGGCAGGCAACCGATGGGCTAGGATTGCGAAAGCACGTATTTTCGTGGATATGGATGATTTGTCGTTGGAGAAGCTGATGGTTAGTCCTCCCCGTATAATTCTCTAGTTCAATTTGTTAACAGTTCTATACCATCCAGACCACAATTCTGCTGTATGAGCATGATCTTCGGATCGGAAGCTACGCAAGTGCGTTCATGCTGAGCAGCATGACGGCGCGGATGTCACAGGCACTGCAATTGAATTTGGAGATTTCTGCTGATGTGTTATGTACAAAACCAGAATCATCTTCGATTAATACTGAGACCAGGCGGCGGCTCATGTGGAGCTGTTACTTGCTCGATAGCTGGGTCGGTAGTGGTGTCAACCAACTTACCTTACTTGAGGATCGAGACTTGAAAATCCAGCTTCCGTGCCATAGTCACAACTTTTCGCTGGGAATCTCGTGTATAACAGAGACTATGAAAAATGAAAAAGTGTTAAGCTTCATCCCAAATGACCAAGTACCTCCCGATCCTTCTCAGAATATGGGAATTGAGGCATATTTCATTCGCCTTGTTAGCATCCGGAAGAAAGTGTTACGGTTTGTGCGATTATCCAATTCAGTCACTCTCAGCATTCAACTGACAAAGTACACCCAGATATGTCAAGCATTTAGATACAGGAAAACCTCCATGGCAAGCCGATTCTGAATTCAGTTTACTATGTTCCGAGCTTCACTCGTGGCGTCTCTCTCTTCCTCAAAGCTTGCTTTGGAACCCAAGCTCAATATATGCGCGGAAAGAGTCCTCTCAACTCGGTGCACTCACCTTACTGTGGTGTACGTTCTATCAGACATTAGTCGACCTCTATCGCATCGGAATGCCGGTTTTATTCCGTATACAAAAACACTTTATCTTTCCTCCAGAGCAAAAGGAGTTTCTGGAGCACTGTCAAAAGGTCTGCTTTGATAATGCTCGCGAGGCATCTACCATACTATCTGAGGCGCTGCGGCATGGTCTCAAGAATCTTGCAGACACTTGGTTATGTATCATTGCACATGATGGCACAAAAGTAATTTTGTATTACCTGAAACTACAAGAAGCTGCATCTTCGAGTAGCATGGACCAGAGAGAAAGGAATGAGGCAATTGCATTGGTTCAAAGTAATCTTCAGGTATTGCTGCAAATGAGGTCTATGGTAAAAACGGCCGAGCATTGTGTAAGTGTCTCTCTGAATTTGCTTTTATTCCTGACCTCATCTCACATTCAGACCCATACTTATGTGTTTTCAGTCACTCTCAGTTTTGAAAATCATGGCAGCAGCGGAGATAAAACCTGATATTCCTTTCGCCCCTCTTCTAAATGAAAGCTCCACAGAAACGTCGGAAGATACGTATGTGAAACATTAATCACTCATACGAAAATGAATACTGATGAGATTTAACAAAAATAGCCCCCCATCACCCGAATCACCAGCCCAGGAGTCACCAGAGAACATTCTTAACCCCCTCGCAATCTATCGTATGGCTCGGACAGCCTTACACGGAAAGCGAATCAAATCCCCCCTCGTCATGTCAAACACCAGAAAACAACGAATCCTCATCGCCAAATTCCACAAATAGGTCAAAAAACATATCAGCTGTACAAGCCTCTGACATCGACTTGAAGAATTCATTGCATATTCCTCAGCAGAGCCACCAATGGCCCTTCCATGATGCAGGCGGAATTTCAACCCTTGACCAAGTCTATGCAACTACTCAAAGAGATAGGGAATCTCCATCTATGACACCCAATATCATCACATCCATATCACAACCACCCTTTGGCGACATCTGGGATCCGGCAGATTCAGCGCTTCTGGATATGCTGGATGGGGGCATGACCACATGGACAGCGGACTACCTGACAGATGGACAGTCTGGTATTGACCCTTTTCTCTTTCCTTTCTAACGGAGGATCAGGCAATATCTGGAATTTAAGCTATGATTGGCATGGTGAGCGCAGAAGGAATATTCAAAGAGTGATAGGCAAAATCGTGATTCACAAGAAATCCATCTTACGCAAGGCGCAACTCAAGAGTCAAGTCTACAGATCTAGTGCTTCAATGACCCACAGTCGGGATCAATGAGATCGCCCGTCATTGAAAAAAGCATGCATATAACCACTCCAATCAACTGGAATTAAGAGAGGGTGATAGCAGGTCAAGTCTGACAGGCGATTGTCCTACCGACATCCTGCCTTGTTTGAGCTGCATTATTCGGGTAGCTATCATGTTCATTGGTAAATGGGTCTTCCGAGTCCCGGTTATAGATGTGCACAGCATTAATATGAGTAACCATTCACAATAATCCTCAAAGTTGAGACTCGGATCATTTTCAAATGATCTTGGAAACCGTTGAGTGGCAAAAGTCGATTCCTTTTCCATCTCTTCTCTGCATCTCCCGCGCGCTTGACACATTGAACTTTTATTTTGCTTCTTTTCCTCCACAGTAAGTTTTCGATCTGGGTTTCAAAATAAAGCACAATCCATCGACTTGGGAATCTGCCATGGCGGACGTATGGAAAGATCACTATGATTTCATTGTGATTGGCGGTAAGCTGATCCATATTAAAGTGATCTACCCGCTACTAACAGCTCCTAGGAGGGACTGCTGGCAATGTCGTTGCTGGCAGATTAGCAGAAAACCCAAGTTTGAAGATACTAATCATTGAAGCTGGTGTTGGGTTAGTCAATCCGTCATGAAAACTTTGAGTCTGTGCTAAATTATTCCAAGAAATCCGAGGGAACTTCCAGAAATCACTACTCCGGCCCACACGTTTCAATCGCATGGAGACAAACATGACTGGTGCTACAGGACAACATTTGTTGATACACAGAGCTATCGACGTGTTGAGACACCAAATACGCGTGGCAAGATACTCGGGGGAAGCAGTAGCCTGAATTGCTTTACATGGGTTCCAGGAAGTAAAGAAACATTTGATTCCTGGGCTGAATATGGTGGAGATGATTGGACATGGGAAAACTGCAAGGAATATTTCACGAAGGTGAGACTATCAATTAGTTGAGAATACCTTTTGCTAAAATCATAGAAAATCTTAGGCTACGAGATACCATGATGATGACCAGAAACATGACCCTGAGTTCTCAAGACTTGGTCGAGATGGACCATTGAATATCTCTCACGCAGACCTCCTTCCAGAGACAGCAGCCTTCCGAGAAGCACTGATAAAAGCCTGGGAAAGTAAGCGCCTGCAATTAACGAGTGATGTATACTCTGGGAAAATGGAAGGCCTTACGCATTGCGTAACTACTATTCACAACGGCGTTCGATCGGAGAGTTCTGTGTTTATAACAAACAAGCCCAATGTGGATGTCATGGCATCTACAATTGCTAGGGAAATAAAATTTGACGGAAATTCAGCAGTCAGTGTTACTGTGACAGATAAGGATGGCTTAGAGAGCACATTCAAAGCAAAGAAAGAAATTATCTTATCTGGGGGCGTTTTCGAAACACCCAAACTCCTCCTCTTATCCGGAATTGGACCAAGAACTGAGCTTGCTCATCATGCAATTGATCCAGTGGTCGTTTCAGAGAATGTTGGAAAAAACCTAATGGATCATCCAATCTTACCTCATGTTTTCCGACTGAAGGATGGTATGGGACTGGATAGCATTCTGCATCAGTATGGGCCGCTACAGAATGATGCAAAAAGACAATACGATGAGCACAACACAGGTCCCCTAGCCAGTGGGATTCTGGAGTTAATCGCATTCTGTCGCATTGATGACCGACTCGATGTGTATGAAGAGTATCGTGATGCCAAAGAGATGAATGGAGGGACAGATCCATATGGACCAGAGGGCCAACCACATTTCGAGATAGACTTTATGGCAAGTCAAACGATTTCCACCAGACAGACTATTATGAACTAACATTTAAAGCCAATATTTGCTCCACCGTTTCAACGAGACTTTTCCGTTCCCGAGGAGGAGGATTGGATGACTGTCATAGTCAATCTAGTCCGTCCACAGTCCAGAAATGGCTTCGTGAGACTGACTTCACTAGACCCACATGAGCAGCCGGAAATTAATCTCAACTTCTTTTCCAATAAACTGGATATTCTTGCCCTTCGTGAAGGTGTCCGTTTTGTTGATGACGTCTTAATGACAGGCGATGGCATGAAGGATATCATTCACGAGGATTATCCATGGCCAATCCAACGTACATCAGACAAGGAGATGGATTCAATGATTCTTGATCGAGCTCAAACTGGATTCAGTGAGCTTTCCTCAATTCAGTCTCACATATATGCGCAGATGATTTTAACTAACTTGGTGTATCTAGACCCGTGCGGGACCGCCAGACTGTCGATGAATGTTGAACAAGGCGTTGTTGATCCTGAGCTGCGAGTGCATGGAGTAAGGAATTTGCGTGTAGTCGATGCATCTATCATTCCCGTCATCCCAGACTGCAGAATCCAGAATGCTGTCTATATGATAGCAGAAAAGGTAAGATAAACTAGGAGAACCGGTGGCACTTGAGTCTAATTTGATTGTAGGGCGCTGATTTCATCAAATCTTCATATCCGTCCCTTTTTGGGCAATATAAAGATATCCCGAATCCCCTTCCTGTTGATAGCTGAGCCTGAGATGAAACTACCATGGCCATGTTGAAATACTGGCAGCATGGTCGGATTCTTTTCTACTAGCTCTTTGTATGGAGCTTAATGACATGTTAATATTTGAATGACGGACGAAAGAATAACCAGTAACATTTGAAAAATACTTCCACATAAGATCATTCTTCCCGTATCATGATGAACAAATCTTCGGATATTAAGACAAAATCCATGTAATAGCGGTACTGTTCCTGGGCGTTCGAGCTGCAAAGACTCGGAAGAATATAGGTGGATTTCAGACTCGGAGCTTCCTTATTCAAACGATAAGAAAATTAGAACTTGAATTCCTCTTCCTATCAAGTGCTATCATTGATCCTAACTTTATTTTTTTTCCCAATACCATTAGATCCACCTAGGCATATACATAGTCTCATACCTAATCTCAGACCCGTCATGGCCCCATGGCATTCCATCTCCGGATGAATGGAGAATATCAGGTCTGGAGACATTTATGAACTTAGATCACCTGAGAAGATAATTGAGCTTTGGATTATCTGGAGACACTATCTACACTAACGTTCATTTTGAATATGTAGTACTATCTACTCTGCTCTATTTAGGAAAGTATAACCGTCACGTGTAGATGCGGGGAAGACCACGCGATAAGCATAATTCAACTTGAAAAAGGAATGTGACGCCGACACTATCAACCTCTCTCAATCACTCCAGTTTTTACCCCAGGTCTTGCCATATCATGAGGTCGGATACTCAGCATGATGACATGAAGATGGGAACTATAAAAAGCCCTGCTGGTCGAGGACCCGGGTGAAGTTGAACATTCGACCATCCGTTCATGAAATCAAGCAAAATGGGATCTGTCCAAATCGAGATATGGTGTCCTCATCATTGGCGCTGGATTATCCGGTGTTTACAGCCTTTAACGCCTAAGGAAACGATTTCCCTCCTGGCGTATTCGTGTCCTAGAGGCTGCCGAAAGTGTGGGTGGTACCTGGAATTGGAATCGCTATCCAGGTGCACGAGTCGACTCCGAATCTCTATCTTATGCTTTCTCCTTTGATGAGGAACTCATGAATGAATGGCATTGGAAGGAGTCATTCGCACCACAATCGGAAATTCTTCGGTACATCGAGCGAATTGCGGAGAAGCACGATCTCAACAAGGACATCCGGTTTCAGAACAGGATCAAATCAGCCCGCTGGCAAGATTATGATGGGACTTGGCTATTTTCAGGCGAACGTGGCCAGCAATATCAGATGACCTTCTTTATCAGTTGTATGGGCTTCTTATCAACTCCCAGCTTACCTGCTATTCCAGGCATCGAGTCTTTCAAGGGTGAAGCATTCCACACTTCTCGGTAGCCGCGGGACCTTAATATCAATCGAGATTTCGCCAATAAGCGCATCGGTGTTATCGGAACAGGCGCAACAGGTATTCAAACTATTACGGCTGTTGCAAAAGAGCCATCTGTCAACTCTGTCAGTCTTCCAAAGGACCGCGAACTGGTCAGCACCACTGCGCAATGAAGAGATCACCCTTGAACAATGAAAGAGCATCAGGAAAAGTACGATAGTATCTTCCAACTTTGTGCTTCCACTCAAGGCTGTTTCATGCATCAAGCAGATGCCCGGAAATCTTTGGAAGTGACAGAGGAAGAACGCCGGGCGCTGTGGGAAGAAGTCTACGCAAAGCCGGGCTTTGCAAAGTGGCTTGGTGTTTTCAGCGACACATACACTAACCGCGAGGCCAACAAACTATACTCAGATTTCATGGCCAGCAAGATCCGTGAAAGAATCAACGATCCAGAGGTGGCCGATAGTCTTATTCCCAAGAACCATGGCTTCGGAACCCGACGCGTTCCGCTCGAAAGTGGCTACTTTGGAAACTTATAATAAGCCCAACGTTTATCTTGTCGATATGCAAAAGACTCCCGTGGAGAAGATCACTGAGACTGGAATCACAACAACAAATGGGGCGCATCACGAACTTGATGTTTTGATTTACGCAACTGGCTTCGATGCAATCACTGGTTCTTTCAGCTCTATTGAGTGGCATGCTAAGGACGGCCGCCCGTTGCTGGGAAGCAGTGATACCAAGGAAGGAGGACAAGCAATATGGGTGGATCACCGACCACAGACCTATCTCGGTCTAACAGCCTGCTCGATGCCAAACATGTTTATGGTTCTCGGACCTCATCAACCATTCGGCAACGCACCACGCACAATTGAGCATGCTGTTACTGTCGTCTCGGACCTGCTACAGTACTGCAAAGATAATAATTATAATTATGTTGAGCCAACCCCTGAAGCCGTGGAGAAATGGACTGAGCATGTTGTTGAATGTAGCAAAGGTCACCTTGCTAACGAGGTGGATGGCTGGATGACAGGAGTGAACAAGAATGTGAAGGGCAAGTCTGTTCGTAGTAGTGCCAGATACTCTGGTAGTGCTGTTGAATATCGGCGGCGGTGTTCCGAGTGTAAAGAATCTGGTTGGGAAGGTCTGACATTTGCATGATTTGGATAAACTTGAATTTAACTTCTCTATTGATTACTCAGACTTCCCAATAGCTGTAGAGACTTCCGACCTTACAACTTCTGCACTATGGAAAAATTCTTGATCCCGTTGAGACACTGCGGCAGTAGAACGTCGCCCGGAAGAATCCAACACTTTTTCAACGGCCTGCAGAAGCTGCAGATCTCTCTTTGGTGTTCCCATAATATCAATCACAACTGGTAGATACTCAGTCCTCTTAGTAACTTTCGAGATGTACGGTACTAGTACATCCCCAATAGGAATCATAATATCGGGAGCCCCAACATTTTGAAGAATAGGAGGTAGAAAAATCTGGTCCAATGCAGATTTCCAAAGAGGGGATTCAGTATGCTCATCGCGGTAGTTTGGAGCGGCATTCGCGACCGGGAGAACTACAAGAGGCTCAATTCCATCGGCTTGTCCAATTAGCATGGTTTCTAGTAGCCAATCTCTGTATATTTCCATTTTCTTGGTTCCATCTTCATGTTCAGCCTTCGAAATGGCGGCACCTTTCTCCCATCTTTGCTCCACGAATGGAAGAACATATAGCGGCTTGCCATCATGTTTAATGGCATATCCCTCACGAAACCCGTCAAATGCATGATAATACGTGTAGTGATACATCTGTGCTACTGTGTCGACCAAATATTCATCCAGATCATCAGACGTTCCAGGAGGATGGGACTCCTTCCATGCTTCTCGTATGGAGAGCCTGTTCACTGTGGCGGGAAGTAGAGTCACCATATCCGCAACAAATTCATCTATCATGTAAATTTGAAATAACCTTGGAAGTGGATGTGTAGCAAATTAATCAGGTGCTAGTATTTTACCAGCCTGGATAGCCAAGTACATAAGAAGAAACAACATGGCTCCTATGTAGTTTAATGAAGGGGAGAAAAGAAACAACTCGGCCCAGCTGGCCCAAGGTTAGCGGTCTCTGACTGCCCAGGTGGAGGACAGAGGCATTATCAGGATGGTCTGGCCTTGATCGATGGTTGAGGTGGCTCCAGAGGGCGGGAGGGCCTTACGGGCAAATATTTTTAAAAATTTTCTGATCCGCTATTTCTATCTGTGTTTTCAAAAAGCAAAAATGATCAAGAATGAATGAGATATCAAGGATGATGATGTAGTGATGGATGTATCAAGTGAGGCTATTCGCAGAATCTCACCTCACACCTCGATGCGCACTGGATTTCAAAAGTCCCCGGTTTGACTCCCTCGGATCAACATTTAATTTTCTTTTTCATCTATTGGAATATTGTCTTTATTACTAGTACACTCAAATGCTGCTTTTTATGGCCAACCCACAACTTGCCATTTGCAACCGCATTCCTGATAATTTCAAGTTCCTCGAATCAATGTAACTTGAACTACAAAGCTGGTAAGAGGTACTTCAAGTTGGCATCTGGGCAACACGTGCATTTTCCTTTCAAGGCTCTACTCCGTCTTTATATGATCAAGATTCCAGGGATTTGATATTACCCGGAATCAACCTTGGGAGCTAAACACGGGGGATTAAAGTACGTGGTGCCCACACGAGAGGTGTATTGCCCACATGTGCAGATTCTTCCACTAATCAATAAGGGAACGGTAGCCTGATTGTCTGCCGTGTCATCCGTTCAACTCCAGGCTGTTAACAAGAACTTCCGGTGCCTGATCAACTGTGGAGCCAGACCCCATTAATTGCGGGTCCTTAATCCTTTGGGGGAGCATTCGGACCCTGAAAGGCTTCATTTTAGTGTGAATTGTAGCCTACCGAGTGCAACATAGTGCTTATGGCCCCCGCCAAGAAGTAACTAAACGATTTAACTTGATTAAATCAAGAATTTCAGAAATTAACCCGCGGTTTGCATGGAGAATTCTGCGTTGCGGCTCTTCTGACTTGAAATTATAAAAAGCATGATCGAGACGGATTCTCTACCTCCATTCTCAACCATACCGACTGACTGGCATTCACGATGGCTCTCCTTTTCGCTGGTCTTTCATTGTTAGCAGCTACTCAAGCAGCTAAACTTACTTCGGTTGTTGTCCCTGGTGGATGCTACAATCTACCTGACTATGAGTCTGCCAGCCCTGATAATGCCGGGTTCGCCGGTCCCTGGGTTGTCTATGCTGATCAATGCGTGAACACGACCGCCCCTGACAACGCGTGCAGCATGGAAGGATTCGGTAGCCAACCTGTGGCTTGGGAGCAGGAAGAGGGAAATACCATTGTTGAAAGGGGATATGTAAGATGAGCAGAGCCCACAGTTGAGTTGATTATGCTAATAATATGATAGATTGGTATCGTTGAGGAGAACGATCTGGCCAAGTCCCCACTTCGCTGTATGGATGGCATCGGCTTTCAAGCTTGGGTCCCCGTCGGCGACTCTGCAGAGTACCGGGCAGTCAACATCACAGACATGCCGTACAGCGCTGAGCTTATGTGGAATCTTGGGTCTTACAGTGAGCCTATCCAGGCTTACTACCACTACTTGAGTGGCGTGAAACAGGATGGTATCTTCCTTGGTTCCCACAATGTTACCACCTGGGGTATCTCGCTCCAGGATGGTGTGGCTGGGAGTGGTGGAAAGCCGTGGTGGATGATTCGTTTACTGGGTCCAGGTAGTGCGGATCCTCAGACTGGAGATGCTTTGGAGGATGGTGAATACCGTACCTTCATTCGCATTGACGGGAGCTAAGGGTGTTTTGCCCAAGTAGCCTCGAAAGTTTGAGCCCGGAGGTTTTGTAATATCTGGAATGTACTGCACGTCCCCGAGGTCGCTTCACACAAGCAACACTCTACATAGTTACTCAAGTGCTATAACGTAAGCCACGGCCGTTCCGATCACACGGCCGTTCCGATCACTCCATCAAAAATCGCGTCTTTCAGCCAAAACATTTACTTCAAACCCCTGCGATGCCACCAGTTCGTTCTGAATCTCGGCAGAAATTAGCCAACCAAGAGGGCAAGGTCTTATTAGCCCTTGACGATATCAAAATGGCCGTACCACGTCTCTTCGCGCTGCAGCAAAGCTCTATGAGATACCCTACACTACACTCCATGTGCGCGCGCATGGCCTATCTTCATGGCATGATAAGCGTCCATCTGGCCATGAATTGACTCAACTAGAAGAAGATTCACTTGCTGAGTGGATAATCTCTATGAATACACGTGGAGCAGCACCTAGGCTATCTACTGTAGGAGAAATGGCTAATATCCTTCTTGCTGCACGTGGATCAACCTCTTCTTCTACCGTTGGTGTTAATTGGCCGTCAAGCTTTATCACGCGTCGAAATGAGCTCCGTACACGTATCTCAAGACGCTATAACTACCAACGTGCTTTGAATGAAGATCCAAAGATACTACGAGAGTGGTTCACCACTGTCCAACGTGTGATTAATGAGAATGGTATCCAACCTGAGGATATCTACAACTTTGATGAGACAGGCTTTGCAATGGGCCTAATTTCAACACAGACAGTTGTAACACGGCAAGAATACTCCGGTCGGCGATCGATTCTACAGCCTGGAAATCGTGAATGGGTGACAGCAATTGAAGCTATCTGTGCAGATGGCTATTCATTACCACCATGTGTGATTTTTAAGGGAAAGGTTGCTATCGCTAGCTGGTTCGATAATCTACCAAAAGACTGGCGATTCGAGGTCTCAGCTAATGGCTGGACTACCGATGAGATTGGCCTACGTTGGCTAGAAAGGCTATTTATCCCATTAACAAATTCACGTGTCCGTGGTCGATTTCGGTTATTGATTCTTGATGGCCATGGAAGCCACCTTACGCCCCAATTTGACCGAATCTGCTCAGAGAATAATATCATTCCACTATGTATGCCTGCGCATTCATCACATTTATTACAGCCATTGGATGTTGGCTGTTTTGCGGTATTAAAACGTGCCTATGGTCGCTTTATAAGTGATCTTGCACGTACAGGCTATAACCATATCGATAAGCTTGATTTCTTAGTTGATTTTCAACGCGCCCGGTTTGAAGCTTTGAAACCAGCTACTATCCAGAATAGCTTTATAGCTACAGGATTAGTACCAATTGATGCTGAAAAAGTTCTTTCTAAATTGAATATTTCGCTACGAACACCTACACCACCAGGTAGTCGACCAGGCAGCCGAAGCAGTCAATTTTCACCTAAGACACCTAGGACTGTGGTTCAGCTTCAAAAGCAAGCTTCAATACTGAAAGATCTTTTAAAACAGCGATCAAACAGCCCTCCAAGCCCGTCAAAATTGATCTTAGATCAGATCATCAAAGGCCACTCGATAGCACTACACAACACAGCACTACTGGCACAAGAAAACGCCAATTTACGTGCAGCAAATGAGAAGAAACGGCAGAAGCGCAGTCGATCAACTAGGCAGATACCATGCGATCAGGCTTTGACAGTTGAAGAAGGCCTACAGCTACTTGCGCAGGTGGAAACGCCTGTTGAAACACCTATAGTCGAATCACACACCCAGGTTGAACTGCCTATTCAGCCGAATCAGCCAGCCAAAAAGGCTCCACCTAGGTGTAGTGGGTGTCGAGAGATTGGCCATCGCGTTAATGTATGTAAAAATCGCTATATTTAGCTGAATTTATTAGTGTTGGTTGAGATGATCGAATTTAAAAAATTTCTAGTGGGGTGGGTGATCGGAACGGCCGTGGCTTACGTTACCCCAATAATATTTGACTAAGCACACATGCAAACCTCATTATGTATTTACGTGCTCAGCTAGATATTAAAGATAGTATCAACTGATCTATTACTAAAAGCGGCAAGGGTGGGCATCAAAGTAGAAAGGGAAATTTCGATGGAGTGAAACGACCTTGAAACTTCTCAATAGACATGTGGTATGCGCGAATTATAAAATATAACAATGAACTATACATAGAAAGACAGTATTTTTAGAACCCGGGTATTCCTAGCCCCTCCAATTAGGCATTGTTTCTTCATCATCGTCCACGATCACAACCATCCAGACTCCTACCTCTCCGTTACTGGCATAGAGAGGAGTGCAGTGAACCCAACGGTTACGACCGTCGGTGTTAAATCGAGTGACCCACTTGATTCGAGCAGTGACACTGCGTCCATTCATCATTGCTTGTGTGAGCTCATCCTTTACGGCAGACGAGCTACCGATACGGGACATAAAAGACGACTGAAGCATGCCAGGGATCTGAAGTGAGGGTGATGTGAAAATAACTTTAAGTGATGGGTATGGTCGGACAAGCAAATACTATAAGAAAATATCATTGTCTGTCGCAGGGATCTGCAATGATAACGGAAGCAATAACTTACATTCTCATAAACACCGGCCAAGGATCCACGCAGTAATGGTGACTTCATGTCTCGCAGTCGAATTGCCTCTGTTTCGCTGTCGACAGAGCCTCCACGCTGTAACCAGGTTCGATTACCCCGACTAGATGCTCTGCCGTTCGGTGGCTGGAAGAGATCACCGCCGTACTCTTGTGCAGCCGTCAACTCCTTAGGGCTAAACAGCTCTGCGAGCTGTTGAAACTCGTCCTTGTGTGGGGGTTCGGGCATCTCAGCAATGCTTTCCTCATCAGGGTCGCGGTATCGGGATTGTAGTTCAATCAGAGATTCCATTTGTGCGCCACCAAGGGTGAATCCTGACACATCGATTTGCGCACCGATGAAGTACTTGACACGGCCTTGGCTATCACAAAGAGGGGAGCATTGGAGGAGGTTCATGAATGGGGATCCGTCGCGGCGACTAGACGATGTGAATTCATAGGTTAGTTGGGTTTCTTCGTGTATTTTGAGTATGCGACAAATATCTTACTAGTTTAGGAAGAGCTCGGAGTGATGCCGGCATTCTTCAATGCCTTCTCGGATACGCCGAACACTGTTTTTGTTCGTCTTGGGCCCTTGCAAGAATCGGCAGTTGCGTCCAAGCACATAGTCCATGCCGTACTGCGTTGTTCGATGAAATTCTGTTCCCGTTAGAAATGCACGTTGAAATGATTGGCGGCAGACAAACCTTCAGATGCAAAAATGATTGGGTTATCAGGGCGCGTTGGGTCTGTGAGACAAAAAACCTCAGCTAGCGCATTGGATGTATCTCGGAACTTTAGTGGTAGTGTGCCGCGAATGCGCTCTTCCACAATCTTGCTAGTAATGCTGATGCACCTTGCTGCGATAAAGGCGGGCAGCTCTTCAGCTGTCAAGGCATGCAAGCCATCTATGACGCGCTGCTCCAGGACCTGGTTGGTAGTGATTCCGACAGCCTGTGTTCCTGTTTGAACAATTTGGACAGCTGGAGGTGGCACATCTGTGGATAATCGGACCAGCGCGTTCGCATACTCAATCGCTTTGAGAGCTTTAACAGCGTTGAGGTAGTAGGTAAGAGTGGAGATTGAGCGCGGCCGTTCTTCCAGAAGAAAGTCGCGAAACCGAACTAGCCAGCGCGGAGTGTTGAGAATTGTTAACATATGTTCAGTTCCGAACATGACATCGGAAAGACGCTCCAGTTTATGCAGAGGCGCCTCACTACCCTCGAAGGGCGCAATAAGATCATAGGAAGCGCCGTCATCATTAAAAGGATGAAACTCTTCTCGGTCCTCATTTGGGTTCATCTCCTGCAGCAGGGGCAGATCACTCGTTGTCACAAGATCTGCTGCTGCGACATTGCGTCGGATGTTCTTGATGGATGCCTGAGGTGGGGGGGAAAACCGTCTCTTCGTCTATCGCATCTAGATTCTTGGGTCGAGTAGGCGGATAAGGAAAATCATCCAGGATTTGATCACTCCTACATTATTCGTCAGTAATGAGCAGCGCGCATCCTGGGCGTATTGATCGCACCTGGATGTTCTCCCAGATTCCGTAACCCACTCATGGTACTCATCTGGCAACGTCTCTGTAAACGAGCGCAGAGACTCGGCGTCAGGACTGGCGATCCCGGTATTAAGATCTGTACGAAACATGATTAGGCCAATGTGAAGCTTGTTTCTTTCCTTTTTTTTTTCGCGGTTTTTCTTCTTCTGCGCGACCCTTGCAAAAACCGGGGAATCTACCTTGTCTTTAATACCTAACCCCCAACTGTGCCAAATGAGTGTGCATCTTATGCATCAATTGATCGACTATATCCACAAGTGGAATTTGCAGAAGAAGCATGCGAACACAAGATCTTAACAGGGGGGTCAAGACGACAATTACGAGCACAATGTGCCAGGTCACAATTGGAAAGTGAACGATCGATCGGTGTGCGGCCGCCGAACTCCACGAGATCGGTGTGATTTTTCAAGCAGTGATGCAATAGTGCAGCAAAGGGTTCGAGTAAGACATTTCCGATGCGAAGAACATTCGGTGATCTGCGGTTCTGTTGAGTCTATCGATTTTTGCGTTCCGCGGCAAGACCTTGACAGGGAGCCTACTCCGTGTTGATTGGCTTTGCAGGATTTTGGATAGATCGAACCGTTAGGCATGCGGTTACATTGCCATATGGGTTCGTTGTACTCCGTAAGTGGAGAATCTGAGGTGAATTTGTTATTCTCCATTTGAAATTCCTTTATCACTTGCATTGAGATATCCGTTTTGCGGGATTTGGTCACGGTAGGATGTTTAAGCATATCCGGGGTGAATTGATCCGTGTTTCAACTTGCAGGAAGGTTTTCCCCCTACTCTTGCTTCCCTGGAGATCTGCCTTATTCGTCAAAAGTACGAGGTCAGAGCGCCTTCGTGGATAGGTACAATGGGGTCTAGATTGCGGCTGGAGATGTTGACCCGACACTTTGGGTTTCCTAGTAGATGGAGTCGATAGTCAGTACGAAGTACGAAACAACAATAGGAGGACTTCGCGACAATCCTATAGTCCGTGCTCCGTGGTACGCTGGACTTGTCGGCTGTTCGCTCCATTCTCCACCAGAAGAGCCAGCGATCTGCCGTGAGTGGAGCCAATGCCCGTATTCCAACTTGCAAATATGTACTTTGTGATTCTGCCGAGGTGGTTATCGCTCTGCAACAATAAAAAGAAATAATAAATATATTTGAAGATGTGGGCAATTGAATAATGTCAGCCTGCAGCATATTTGAAATAATAACCTGTTCTCAAAATTGAAGCGAACCATATGTACAAAGTGCGGACTTGAAGTAGATATATCCTAGCGTCAAGGTAAGGGCGATATCGCGATAAGATAAGAACCCCCGGGCCTTATCGATAAGCGAAAATTTTCGGATTCGATAAGCTTCATCTCCGAGGTACTTCAATGTTGACGTCTATTCAAAATGCCCGAGAAGGTCCATACCCATTTTGGTGACGAACAGGAGTCTGCTCCGAAGCAGACTCTGCAGGCCTTGCCCGAGTCTACAGAACCCCAGGATGCTGGCCGCAAGAAGAAGCGGGCTAAGAAGCGCAAGCGCGATGAGTCCAATGACGAGTCCCAACCTAAGCCACGCGATCAAGAACCTCCTCAGACAGAAAAGACACTGCCCATATTGCCTGCGCAAAAGGAAGAGTCGATAGTGGAAATTCAGACTGAAGTCCCTGCTGAAGCGGAAGTGGCAGACGCTCCTCAACCACAATTGGCCAACAATGCGCCCAAATCGAAGCCGAAGACAAAATCCAAACCTTTGACCGATACCAAGACGAACTTCACCTCCCTCCGAGACAAGGCCGCCAAGCTTTACGAGTTGCGCAAGAAATTGCCTATTTTTGGACACGCAGATGAGATCAGAAAGAACCTCCGAGAGCAAGATGTTATGCTTCTAGTAGGTGAAACTGGTAGCGGAAAGAGTACTCAAATCCCGCAGTTTCTGGTGAATGAGTTCTGGTGTCGCCCGACCCAAGCCAAGATTCCCCAGAAAGACGGCTCATCCAAGTCCATCAATGTGGGCGGCTGCATCGCGATTACCCAGCCTCGACGAGTGGCTGCCATTTCCCTTGCCCGTCGTGTCGCCGAAGAGATGGGAACACCCCTTGGATCATCGTCGCCAGCTAGCAAAGTTGGTTATTCGGTTCGATTCGATACATCGACCTCGCCGAGTACAAGAGTCAAATTCTTGACTGAAGGAATGTTGTTACAGGAGATGTTGCACGACCCATGGCTCACAAAGTACAGTGCCATTGTGGTAGATGAGGTGCACGAACGAGGTATCAACGTTGACTTGGTTACTGGATTTCTACGGAATCTAGTCTCTGGCAAGCGCGAGGGACGAGGAGGTATCCCATTGAAAGTTGTAGTCATGAGTGCTACAGCGGATATGGAGAGTCTGCTTGGATTTTTCCAAGAGGGTTTTAAAGCCCAGCCTCAAATCCAAAACGGCGACACAAATGGGGCGACCGAGAGTAAAGATGTCACCAAAGATATCTCAGTCTGTCATATCAAGGGCCGACAGTTCCCTGTCAAAACTATCTACGCGCCGGAGCCCGTGCATGACTTTGTGGATGCCGCTCTCAAGATCATTTTCCAAATTCACTACAAGGAGCCATTGCCTGGTGATATTCTCGTCTTCTTGACTGGTCAGGAAACAGTAGAGGCCTTGGAAAACCTGGTTAATGAGTACGCCGTTGGGATGGATCCCTCTTTACCCCGGATTCAAGTCCTCCCGCTGTTTGCTGCTCTTCCCCAGGCTGCCCAGCAGCGCGTGTTTGCACCAGCACCATTTCGCACTCGCAAGGTGATTCTGTCGACTAATATTGCTGAAACATCAGTGACAGTCGCCGGAGTACGCCACGTGGTGGATTGTGGTAAGGCCAAAATCAAGCAGTTCCGTACACGACTTGGTCTGGACTCCTTGCTTGTGAAGCCTATTTCAAAGTCAGCGGCCATTCAGCGAAAGGGTCGTGCTGGTCGTGAAGCCCCTGGTCAATGCTACCGTCTATATACCGAACAGGATTATCTGACTCTCGACGAAACCAACACTCCTGAGATTTTACGATGTGATTTGAGTCAGGCACTCCTCAACATGAAGGCTCGCGGTGTTGATGATATTGTGCGATTCCCATTCTTGACCCGTCCTCCTCGTGAGGCGTTAGAAAAAGCTTTGCTTCAACTATTGAACATAGATGCGCTTGGAGACGATGGAGGCATCAGCGATGTCGGCCTACATATTGCCAAGCTGCCATTGACACCCACACTTGGACGAGTTCTGTTGGCAGCTTCTGAACATGGAAAGGAATGTTTGATTGATGTGATCGACATCATCTCCTGTTTTAGCGTGGAGAATATCTTCCTTAACACCTCATCTGAGGAGAAGAAGGAAGCTGCAGAGGCGGCCCGGCGGGAGCTTTACCGCCGCGAGGGCGATCATCTGACATTGTTGATGACAGTGCGGGCCTACGCCGGTGAGAATGCCGATCGAAAAGTGTGGGCTGAGCGGCACTTGGTGTCTCATCGGGCGATGCAGTCAGTGATGGTAAGTTTCCGATCTCGATGACATGCATAGTGCACCAACACTAATTGTGACTCTCTTTTTCTTCTTTTTTTTTAGGATGTTCGGAAACAACTGCGCACTCAGTGTCGCCAATCAAAACTCTTGCCCCGTGATGACCGACAGGACCAATATCATGATCCTGCACCTGTGCCCATCTTGCAGAGCTTCTTACGTGGCTTTGCGACTAACACTGCTCGACTGGTCCCCGATGGTAGCTACCGTACGGTGGTTGGTAACCAGACCGTTGCGATTCACCCCTCCAGCGTTTTATTCGGCAAGAAGGTCGAAGCTATCATGTATAATGAGTTTGTTTTCACCAACCGGAGCTATGCGCGGGGTGTAAGCGCAGTACAGATGGACTGGGTTGGTGAGGCCCTTGCTGGACAATGAGTGTGTTTGGTTGGTTTCCTTAGATGCCAGAAGACGTCATGCCATATTATGTCTCGTATATACCCTTCAAAAATTCAGCGAAGATCATACATGTCAAGTTTTCCTGTTCAAAACTTTGTACAGGTTGCAGCGCACTTCAAACATGCATCGGTGATCCGGTTTACAGGTGGGCGATCAGCGCATCCTTGCATTTACCCCGTTGGTCGAGCCACTGGACATGTTTTGCCACAAACTCCACATTAAACGCTTGGTGACCTATGCCACGGTGTTTTCCTCCGTATTCCGTACTCTTAGGCCTGGTAATCTATCTTTTCGGTGTACACAGCACATGTAGCCAGGGGGAAATCTGAGCACTCATGTTATGCACTAGACTCGGGCAATCACACGCGAGCTATCGAGTCGTCTGAGCTGAGAATCTCACTTTATCCACCTCTCTGGATGTTTATTTTTATACCTCTCATTATTTCTCTCATTAAGAAGATATCAAACACTTTGTACTGTTTACACGTCTGATCTTCCCTCTTGACTCGAAGTATACTAGTCCGATACCGCTACTTGGATCATCCCCACCGCCTTATCGTTATCAACGCATCATCATCCCCCAACATCACGCCTGCCACGTTTACTACGCTTTATTCTTTGTTTCTACCTTCTAAACCCCTCAAAATTTTCGGAATTTCTTTTCATATTTAAACGGAATCTCCGCTTCCGACCGCAAAAGCGGTCTTTTCGTTGCGGAGAAGATCCAGTCCTATTTATCCATAGCCTAGGAAGGCTTATCTAGTCCAGCTGCCCGATCTACTACCCCAGTCATTACCATGGCCTTCCGTGTCCCAGCCCAGGTTCCACGGAGAAGAACCTCGTACTCCTCCCCACAAGCCCCTCCTCCCCTCGATATCCCTACTCCCACTCCAGAACAGCAAACCGACGATACAACACAATGGGTACTGTTTTCTCCGACCGCCGATACCCACACAAGCTCTACCGATCGTACTCGTACAGCCGGAGCCTCTCGACTAAGTGACTTTGGTTCCTTTGGTACTGCGATCCGATCTACAGCCGGTCCTGAAGGTCAGGCTGTGGATGAGGATGTACTAGAGGACCAGTTGGACGATGATGGCACTGAGCTAGATAGCTTAGATGATGGGCTGCATGCTTTTCGCGCCCCATCACTGCCCTCCGCTCCACCTGCACGTCTCGATCAGGAAACTGCTGCTATACTACCCGCCCATGATGGCTTAGGTAGCTTTCAAGCATCCAGCCAGCTGGCGCAGGAGCAGATCTGGCAGCACGAGCAATATAACCCGCAACGGCGACCCTATGCTTCGACCCAACACCGCCGACGCTCAAGCGTCCTGCATCATTTGGATACAGTGAATGAAGGCGAGGCAGATGTCGAACGGGATCGCTGGCAGCGGATCGAAGAGTGGAGGATGGATCAAAGTCGAGCGCTTTTACAAGATATCGAGCGTCAGACTCGACGGCGACGCGGTAGTCGTATTAGTCGTTCTGGTGTCTCTGACTCTGATGCGATTGATCAGATTTCTCCCGCTCGCATCACTGGAACACTACCTGAGCCAGCGATCAAATCTGAGGAAGATCCAGAGACTGATGAGTCGTTCTGGCAACGTATTACTCGGAAGGTGATTCGAGATTTGATTGGAATTGACGATTCCTTACTCTCTGTTATATTTGGTGAATCCTTGCTGGACGAGCCATCCACACCAAAGAATTTTGAAGACCTTGATATGGAAACCGTTCTAGCCCGAGCGCTGGAGCCGGAGCACTCAGATCCGCCCATTTGGCAGAGCCGCGTCCTTCAACGGATCGCTCACGAGCTTGGAATCTTGGTGCATCAATTCTGTGAGCACCCGGGCGCTTTCACGACTTACTATCAAATGACCAAGGATATATCCGGTGAATATGCGGGTATGTCTTTAAATCTCCTAGCGGAGAGTAATATTACTCAAAAAGAGACCGAGAACACGGACTCAACGTCTGTAAATACTACGATTGACGATTCCATACCATCACCACAATTTAAACCAACCCTCCAAGACGCGAATCGAGAGCATGAAGCTCAATGGGGCATTGAAGAGGATGAACCTACTGCCAGTGGAGGAGACCCAGTCTCTGAATCCGCCCGGCTGCAGTCCGAACAAGAATACTGGGAACGCGGACTGGATGTTATGATGGTTTTCCGTTATCTTCGCACCCGTTTCGGTCGCCGAGGGTGCATGCCAGCTGACAAGCATTCCTCAACCCCTTCTCCCCGCCACACACAAGATGCTTCCCGTCGAGCTGCTATGATCCGCCAGCACCACCCCCTTGTTGCTCGAGCTCACTCCAGATCCCAGGCTCAGGCTCGCCGTGCGTCTCAGCTCTCTGGAGTTACAGGTCCTGTGGGCGTTTCATCACCTTTACTTCGTCCCCATCTTCGTCGACCTAGTTCGAGCTGCGCAAGCCAAAGTGCTAAGCTCTCGGCTATCTCTAGTCGTCGAACTCTTACTGGATCGAGCCGCAACTACTGGGACCTTGGCGGCAGTGTTGATAGTAGCAGCGTCATTGGCGTCGGAGCTGGACTCGGTGCCTGGGGCGAGACATAATTTTGTGCATTATTCATTGAACCTTGGAGTTATTTGGTGGCCTTGTTATATCATATCATATTATACGTTTACATATTGCGGAACATCATAGCAGACATCTGGAAGAACAAACTTGCATCTTGCCTTGAAATTCAATCATAATTTTATACATCTGAGTCCACTGGCAAATATCTCGCTCAGCTGGTAACAGCTTTTGCCATATATACTGATTTTGGAGTTATTGAAGGGCTATATGATAGGTGAATCATTCAAACTCGAACCTCCATATCTCAATCGGAGTCTAGACTTGCGAGCAGACTAGCAGATGGAGCAAAGAACGTCGTCCCTGTCAAAGGAGTCGAGAAATCCAGCAACCGATCATGCAGTCCCGGGGGATCCCCAAGAAACATCCGCTCTAGCATCTTTTCAATGACCCACAATCGACGAGTATATCCAATGAAATAGGTTCCGAACTCTCCAGATCCAGGAGACCCAAATGGCATATTGTCGCGCAGAATATCATGCTCATCACCCTGCTCATCCTCGATAGTATTAAGGGTCTTGTGAGACCGCTGTCCAGAAACAGCATCATCAAGTTCAACATTATCAAACTTCGTGCGTCCGATAATCTTCTCCTGTTGTTCCACAGGTAGACCTTTCCAAGCCGCAATATCATGCGCATATTTCTGAACAACGATATAGCTTCCACCCGACGCAGCCGTGTCCTCCTCCGCTACAAGCACGGAAGAGGGTACAGACGGTCCAACCGGGTTGGCGGTACCATCTACGAAACCAAGAAGATCGCGAACATCAAAGTAGCGGAATCCAATCGTCTCATCGATGACTGACACAGAATCGCCTAGTTGGTCCATGAGCTGACGCTCAAACTCAAAGCAGATATCGCGGCGCTCGGCGCGAATATGAAAGAGTAGGTCGCCTGGTGTTGAAACGGCTGTGTGTTTGGCACCTTTGACTTCGCGGAAAGGATGCAGCTCGGCTGGTCGAGGAAGTTTGGTTAGATTATCCCATATATCGCTGCCGATGCCGACTGTACAGGCGAATTGGGCACTCAAGTCGCGAATAGAGACGTTTTTGGCGAGACTGTCTAACCCTGCGAGTGTGGATCTGATAGTTTGAATTGAATCGGGCTTCTTGGTTGCTGTTACAACAAGGAATGTTGCGGATTGCGTTAATGGAGCGTCGACACGCTGTGGTTCAATGGGTGTGCGTTGACTGCTCATGGTTGCTTTGTTCAGATGGGGAAATATTCTGGTGCGGGGAGATAACTGAGGTATGTCGTGTCTTGGAAGCCTTAAGGCTTTATGTGATAAGTATTTTCTATGGCCTCTGGTGAAAATGAGGGTAAAATGTCGTGCTTTAGAGGATCCTCGGGCGCGAAGAATGTGGTTAAAGTAGTAGGATGTGAAACTACCCACTAGTGGCCTGCTCATATTTGGTCCCAAGCTACGAGAGAAGGTGGGAATGTACTTATTAAAGCACAAGATAAGGAGGAGTCAACTTATCTGATGTTCTATAGAAATAAGATGATTGGTTCGGCATCGAAAGGAAGATGAGATGATTTATCTCTCATGATGTCATACAAAAGATCACATCTATTACAGACTCGGAGTTTCAGTATTTAAATGAATCATAGAAACTGAATAATTCTGAATAATTTAACAACTGAGAATTTAAAGCCTAACGCGCAGTATAGCCACCGTCCACCATCAATGAAGACCCTGTAACAAAAGAGCTGCGTCCGCCTGCGAGATATAGTACTCCATCCGCAATTTCCTCTGGTCTCCCCATCCTCTCCATGGGCACCGCGGTGCCAATTCGCTCCATCATAGCCTGCAGAATCTGCGGGGATTTGGTGGTGAGTGGTGTCTCCGTGTATCCGGGACAAATAGCATTGATGCGCAATCCCTTGCTTGCATAATCATCCGAAGCAGTCTTCGTCAGACCAATGACCGCGTGTTTACTCGCAGTGTAGGCCGTGGAAAGGGGAATGCCAACGACTCCTTGAATTGAAGAAAAGTTGATAATAGAGCCGCGTTGCAAGGGTCTCCCATCAATACTAGACTTTATAGGCTCTTGCTCGAGCATAATCCTGGCTGCAGCGCGGAGGACGAAGAACGTCCCTGTAAGATTGATGTTCAAAATCCGCTCCCAGTCACTGGTTTCACAGAAAGCAGCTCCGCCGGGGTGCTTCATGGCAATGCCAGCAGCATTGACGACATAGTCAAGTCGACCGAAAGTTTTCGCGACTGTTTCGACAACTTCGTTGACTCGAGATTCATCGGCGATGTTGGAAGGGAAGAGTTCGATACGTGTGGGAGTGGCCAAGCCCTTTTGCTTTTGGCTTGCTTCGATCTCGGATTTAATGGCATCCAGAGCTTCTTGATTCAAATCGAGGAGAGCAAGACCCGAAGCTCCTTCGCTGGCGAATGCAAGAGCGCATGCTCGCCCAATACCCGATGCGGCACCTGTGATCAACGCGATGCCGGGGACGTCCATTGCAGATATTTCTCAGGAGAAGGGTTGAGAGTAATTGAGGTTTTGATATTTTCAAATAGAAAAATGATTTTGGATGTGTTCTTTGGTTCTAGAGGACTTGTCTGGGAATAAGTAGACTGTACAACACCGTGAGTCCGTGACTCTATACACTCTCCGCAGTGGGGCTGTCGCGGAGGCTTGCCTAAACAAAACAACCTTCTTATCTTACACTCAGCAATGTGTCAACACAATTATCAAAAGAGGCAGTTTGCATATGCATGCAGAACCAGTAGTATCAGCAGGCCAGAAGGTGAGGGGAAATCCCAAATTCAATGACTTGGTCATGCAAGCAAGATGCATGGTGTCGATGTACTAGTACTAGTATCACCTACCAAACCAAACACACCAAACACGCCATCATGATGATACTCAAACTTGAAGAGAGATGTGGGTGCTGCATTTCAATATTATTATATTCCCTACCTACTCGTCAACTGGTAGATAGACTGGAGACTCCGAGTCATTATGTGATGAGCTCTCTATCATAGACCTGGGCATATCTGGTGGCACATGTGCACGTCCATGTCAACTATTCGAAATTCTTTACTTTTTTTTAGTTCGGTCAAGTTCTTCAAGTTTGCAAGATGCATATGTGGAAGGTCGTTCCGAGCAATCAATAGTCTGATAAATCATATTTGCACATGTGATAGGCCAAAATAATTTCAAGAAAAGCTCTCTATATTTTAGCATCTAATCGACATCATGATCTGGAGGAATTCGCTCTTTGTCTAATCTATCATTTGGGAACCTCCGGGATGGTACCTGACATCTCAAGTAGTATTTATAGAGAGATTCAAATTCCATAGACCCCGGAATACAAAATACTATATCTAGCAGATCCATCCTCCGTCCACATTGTAAACTGCCCCAGTCACAAATGATGCTTCATCGCTCAGTAAAAAGGCAATTACATTGGCCACTTCGATTGGCTCCGCATGTCGCTTCTGGGCAGTGGCTTGAAGACCACGCTTAACATCCTCGGCATCCTCCCCTGGGACATGGGTGTATTGACAGAGCCTGTATATTTCAATCAGCCTGTGTCTTGAGTCGGGAAACACGATGCAGATGCTATCTTGATCTCACCTGGTGCAACGCAATTCACTCGAATTTTCTGGTTTTCTTTTGCTGCAGTCCTAGATAACCCAATGACGGCAGCTTTGCTAGCACAATATGGCGAGACACCGGGTGCTCCCATCTGTCCAAAGGTGCTTGCAGCAGAAACCTGGTGATGTTTAACAGTATTCTTGAAGTTTGAGCTGAGATACTTACAATACTAGCACCTGCTTTCATGGCTCTAAGCTGTGCTCTCAGACAGAAAAACACACCCCGCGTGTTAACTGCGAAGATGAAATCCCAAGTTTCATCACTAATCTCGGTGATAGGCTGGGCTGGGCTAATAATTCCTGCCATGTTCACTGCGCCATCGAGTTTGCCCAGCTTCTCAACAGTAGAGTCGATCCATGCATCAACATTCTGGCTGTGTCGTATATCAACAACAGTGTAAATGTGATTTTGTCCAGGCAAAGATTCTTGGGCGTTCTTGACAGCGGCTTCGTTAATATCCGCCAAGGATATGATTGCACCACGAGAAGCTAGTAATTTTGCAGTAGCAAGCCCCATGCCTGAGGCTGCACCGGTGATAGCAATCTGAAAGATCGAATATTCAGCAAGATATACTCTCATACATAATTATTCATACTTACCACTTTGCCCTCAAAAGATGCCATTTTTATCGGATTTGAAAGCTGAAAATCTTCAATTTGCGGTTATGTGACGAGAGGAGAGATAGGAAATCCCATAATCTTGTAGACATCCATGATTATTAAATAGATTTTCCCCATTACGTAGAAATCGATGAAATGGATGAGGAAATCGATGAATACTAACATTTTGATAAGCATAAATCAGATAGGAAGGTATCCGCGGCTCCAACTTGAACGGGCAAGTGTTCGCTATCTGACTCCACCTTCATTATCATTCCCGGCAAATCATCGGACTTCACCCGACCTATAACCAACTCTCTCAATGTGAGCTGTCTGCACTCATTATGGTGACACGTACCTCTGCACGCAGAGACACCGGCGCGCATACACGATCTTCCACAGGATGTGCAACAGTATGTACTTCTTTGCTCTGAACGCATGACTTGACTGATCTGAGCAGTGTCGGAGTCGTCACGTCAAATGCGACGAGGGACGCCCAACATGTTCCATGTGTGCATACTTCGATCTGCCATGCGCTGGATACAAGAAGGATGTATTCTTTGACAGTAAAAATCCAGACAGTCAAATTCGCTTTCGCCGACCTCTTTTGACTGAGGAAGAGCGACAACGAATGAGTGAATGGCTGGTATCAACTGCCCCACCAAAGTCAACAGCCAGATTACTCTCGCTCATCGATGAAGAGAGTGAAAAACGTTCCTCGGGATCAGATGAAATGGGACTTGTATTTGGTCCCTTTGGAGTTTTCAAAGTGCGGCAAGGTCAAGATGAGTGTTCATCACCCCTGGCAAGTGAATCCCTCCCACCGGTAGAGGAATCTGAAGATACTACTACAAGTAGCCCTCCGCAAAACATCTCCCAAATTTTGGAAACAATTCCGATAGCTTCGAACTTTGCTCAGTGGTCTCCCGAGTTCATGCAATCACTTCTTGAACAGCCTGATCAAGATCTCAGTCCAACAACTCCAAACTTGCTTGACATGATAATGGATCAAAGTCATTTGGAAACTCCTAGTATGACAATGCCGCCACACGACTATCAGCTCACTACATTTATCCCGACCACATATTCTCCAGTTTCCTCCTTAACCTCCTCTAACATTACCAAGTCCATTCCCCAGGATGCCGTTTTCCTTCTAAAACATTACTCGTCAACAGTCATAAGTCTCATGACCCCAGTACGGCACAAGAAGACACCCTGGCATATCCTATTTATTCCACATATTAAGGACTGTCTCGCAGCCCTAGCACTTGGTGAAGACCTGAGCCACGCGAGTCTGTGTGCTTTCTTCGGTACCTTAGCTATCAGTGCTTTCAGTTTGGGCGGAATGTCTCAATCTGAAAATTGGCTGGACCAAGGGCAGACATATCTCCAACGTGCTCACAGCCACGCAAGGTCAATGCTTATAACCGCCTATGATATTCCAAAACCAGCAAAATACAAGTCAATATTGATGGCAATCCTGACGATGGTACAAGTGTCTAACTTTTCGGGAAACCGACACCAAGCAGAGGAATATTTCCTAGAAGCTGAGAAATTCATCCGCTTAAGAGGGTTGAAGCGAAAGAAATCTCGCAAAGTCCGTCTTCTACATCACTGTTATGTCTTCGAGCGTATGTTCCACGAGAGCATCTTCGTATGTGGTGCCAACTCAATTCAGCGTCGTCATGTCCGTCGAGCGATTGAGTCCAGTGGTCTTTCTCGGTGTAGCGTCGATGGTCTTTCTTTCCGTCTATACAAATGGCAAAATCTACAACAGGAGATGCTACGAGTACGAGATCGGGAAGAAGGAGAGAATGATCTGCACCTTGAACGGCCAGGATTATTTTCAGCTACCCTTTACCCAGAGATTTTCGGAGTTCCCGAGCCTTGGATTCTGCTTCTTTCTCTAGTGATACGACTTGCAGTCGAAAAGGATGGTGCCGAGCAAGACCCGAACGGCAGCGGCCTGAATCTAAGAGACTATATCAGTCGGGCGAAGGCGCTGGAGGATTATATCAATCAACTCCAACGACCGAGTGAAATGGCCTTCTCTTCTACAACTCAGCAGTCCTCGATTGATCGGCATATTTTGGAGAACATGCTTGAGGCGATGCGACATGCACTAGCCATTTACTTTTACCGACGCATCTATAACCTAAGTGCGTCTATGCTGCAAGAAAAGGTGGTTAAGGTTCGCGATTGCCTGCTGCAGTGTCAGTGCGTTGATTCAAGCGTTGTCCATGGATCCGCAAGCTTTATATGGCCTGCGTTCATTGCGGCATGTGAAGCGGAGGATCCCGAGGTGCAGAAGTCTTTCGCTACCTGGTTTGAGACCTCAGCGAGGCGGAGTGGTCTTTCTTGTTTTAGTCAGACACTTGGTTCAGTTGAGGAAATATGGGAAGAGAAGTGTGTGACCTATGGACAGAGTGTTACTTGGTTGGATCTCATGAGAAGAATTGGTTCTCAGCAGCAGGAAATAGTATTTTGAGGAGGAAATCGGGTTCCCTTTCCCACCTGGGCAGCCTTGCGGTTGGACATCAATCATGATGATAATTGTTTAAGAAATATTTGTATTTATTGATCTTATTGGAATGACATGATAGATTTAAATAGCATCAATTAATTAAAAGTCCGATCGTACATAAGTCCAAAGTACCTGCCTGTGTTTATTTCCTGTGGCATAAATCATCATGAAGTAATCCAATCCCCAATTCATGGACAACATCATGTTATAAAATAGATAGAGAACGCCCCTCGCCCAGATAGTATGAAAAAGTATACATTCGGATCATGGAATTGCAGGATCCTTCGAGTTTGAAGCATATTCCTCACGAAGATGCTCAGAACTTGACGAGGCCAACCAGCTTCCACGATCTTTCTTCAGGCGTGAGGCGGATATGTCTTTAAAGCCGTATCCGTCATGGCTACCAGTACTTTCCTCCCTTCTTCCACGTAGAAGCAGCCGGAAATATGAGAAGATCGGGACGGCAGAGGCACAGAGGATGGCACAGGTGAGCTCGACTACACTCAGTATCTCAAATGCTGTGAGAGTCCATGTGTCATCGTCTGCCATTTCCGTTCCCGCCAATAAGACGGTGACTCGAGCCAAAGAACATCCGAAGGACCTAAGAAGTTTGTTAGTCTCACATGTGAATCCTTAGCAGGCTGTGTGAATGTCTGTCTTCAAGATATGACTTACACGAAACCCACTGAGAAGACTGCTGTGAGTCCAAGCTTGCGCTTTATATCCATTTGCAGGGTGATGACCGTTATGATCGGCAAGAGCAGAATAGCAAGGTCTGAAACCATACTCAAGACCAAGGGAGCACCAATGTCGCCTAAAGGTTGGACGCAAGTACCGGTCTCATTGGTATACGCATTGACTCTTTCCCAGTACCAGTTGACAGGCGAGCATTGCAGGATATAGAACAGGATGGTACCTAGACACAAAAGTGTGGCAAAGACCAGGTTGATCCACCAAGTGACTTTAAGCCATGTCTGATTCACGATAAATAGGCGACGATAATAAGTCAAAAGGGCGACTTTTGTTGCGAAGATCGATGGTCCGTTGAAGAGAGCAGTTACCCAGACACTCTGAGAAGCCGCGATTCATTAGCATCATGGAATAAGGAGAGTGGAGGGTGGAAGTTGTTATTTCAATTCGTTTCACTCACAGCAAATACTGAGACGAGGTCCTTATATGACGGGTCTTGGGCTACTATGCGGAAGGTATGAATACCTAAGCCTTTAGTCCCTGCAATTATTGTTGCGATGGTTCCAACATTGGCAAACAACTAGTGACATCATATTAGTATGGCTGATGAGTAGCAAGGATGAGCATAAATTGAAGGGACTTATAGCATACCAACGCTGCAACGAGAAAATAATCCTCCATGAAAGTCTTCCTATGAACTTTCCACTGGGCCCAGATGCGCATCGGGACAGATACATTTCCAAGCAGCATCATCACACCGCAGACGCCATAGATTGCTGACTGTCTGCTCTGCGGCCATTCTTCCAGTTCTGTTGAGGTAAGAGAAGTCATGATTGTCGTGCACGACAAGGGTAAGGGAAATTGAAATTCAATTTCGAAGGTGATTGCGGCATTTAGCTGTAAGTATTCTGATAATCACTGGGGCCAATTCTACATCTCTTTCTGCAGTTCCACTGGAATCAAACTCTACATCCTTCTTCTCTATATTAGGATGTTGCCTCTCCAAGTTGGGGGCCAGGGGCTCATTGATATTCAAAGCTAAAAGTTTCCATCGCATGACGCCGAGTCAGTCTTCTGAGGACCACTCCGTATTTACTTAGTAAACAACACGTATAGCACTAACTCCTGAAGGATCATATTTGATGAAGCTTACAGGCTACTTTAATGCGAAGGATTTGCACAAATTTCTGCAAATTGCAATGAAATTGGCTCTTGGGCCCCACATGCAACCTCGCATATTGACCTTGGGGGCTATAATCCATAATTTCTGAAGAAAACATGCATTAAATGATAAATGCATGAATAGAGCACGGGATAAAGCTTCATTTCGAGATTAATCCCCTTTATAGAAAGTGTCCACAGACTAATATCCTGACGGGGCCAAATTCCAAGTTTTCTCTTGCCTTTAGTCGTTTAGGCAAAATCCAGGTCGCGGAATTCGCGTAAAAGCTTTCCACTCCAATGCTTAGCGCTGCTTTTCATGCAAGTAAGCCAGACTAATTTCATCGTGGCGTGGTCCATGGTCTCAATTCTCACTTAGTGCTTGTTATCAGCACCAATCAGCCAAGCCAGCCACACCCGCTATTTTGACTAGCACTTGCACATCGACTCCACTCCAAAGCCCCCACAAAGAAACAAAGAAACATGGAAACAAGTTGAACTGTTACATGGTCGAATAGCCTGTTCAATAAACATTTATTGAAACAACGGCCCCCTTATTTGGATCATACAGTGGCCCCCTCAATCTTCCAGCAGAACTATACACTACTAACAACATTGAATATGGCTCAAGGATACTCTCAGGAGGATGGCCCCGTTGAGGCGCCACCAGGAGTCATGAATGCTAAGACAATTTGCGAACCCCTCTCTGAGATCCCGGATCCTGCTCGGGAAGTCCTGGAGAAATGGAGTCAGATTCCTTCCGCTGATGTAGTTCAGCATGTGAATGATGTGGTAGGTCTCTTCCAGCCTGTTTTCTAAGTTCCCAGTGGGGTTCATTGCTGACTGTGAATTTAGAGGGACCGCGCGTATGAAGTGGTAAGTGGTCGATCGATTTCCTGAAGAATATGTGCGAGATGTTAATGGAGTTGTTATAGTATCCATGGCCATCAATTGGTCTCTATCAATTTCTTGACATCCACATGTTGGGGTTCGACTCTTATCCTGAAATCCTTCAGTCGATCAAGGAAGGAGGCCTATTTTTGGACCTAGGGTGCTGTTTCGCACAAGAGATTCGGCAGCTGGTTAGTGAAACGATGATCTTTTCTAAAATGAGTTAAAGAAAAAAGACAAATTCCTAATTCATTACTGACAAATATGGACTTAGGTCCTTGATGGAGCACCAGCAGAAAATGTCTTCGGTGCCGACCTATCTATCGATCTCATGAACATGGGATATAAGCTATTCCTGGATGAGGAAAAGCTCGGTGTCAGATTCATTACAAGTGATATTTTTGACAGCCAATCAACCCTTAGGTCAGAGTTCAAAGGTCGATTCAGTGTGATTCATGCCAGCAACTTCTTTCACGTTTTTCCATGGGCGAAAACTATTGAAGTTGCTAAAATCACCCTCGGATTGCTCAGTGATCAACCTGGATCTACTATTTTAGGCACTCAGGTTGGTACTAAGAGAGCCAAAAACGTCGCTTTTCCCCATGTAAATAAGACTGCTTTTTTCCATACCCCAGGAACTTGGAAGAAGCTTTGGGTTATCGCCGCTGAGGAAATGGGCATTCAAGTCGACGTCCAGGCGACTGAGTCTTATTTCCCTAGTCATGATTTACATGGATGGCCCGAAGAGCTGGAATTCATTCGGCTACGCTTCCAGATTAGGAGATTGTCCTGAGCTTTTCAGGGTTATTCACTGCCAGTGTGAAGTTGGAATAGGTAGACGCTCAAATTTAAAGATTAAAATTACTAGAATATTTCTATAGACGTTTGAATATGCTCATTCTAAGACTCCTTCCACTACCAGTAGTATTTCAGACATTTGAATCATCCCAAATAGCCTGCACCACTGACAGTGTATCTCCAGCTGGTCTCTCTATTCCAACCCATTTGAAGCGCGGATCTGCGCTCTGCAGCAACGCCCGCCACATAGCCTCATCCCTTTCCCGAGCATTCAACAAAACCAACATATTAATATCCATTGCCGTATCCTGTCTTCTCTTCCACATCGGCTTGTTTTTGTGATCCAGAACATGATCATGAATCAGCACGCGCGTGCCCTGTCGCATCCCAGGTACCAAGCACTTCAGAATATTGATCGCATGGACATCACCCCAGTTATGTAGTACATGTCGTAGATAGAACACGGCGACATCACGAAGTGGCTGCAGAGCGAAGAAATCGTGAACCTGGAATTCTACATTCTTCATTGCATTTTGTGATGCTTTCTCAATCACTTCAGGCAGCTCCTGGACGACATAGTGCAAATGTGGATAAATTTCGGCCGCCGCCAAGGAAATTGCCCCATGCGCGCCACCAACATCCACAAAGACGGAGCCCGACGGGAGAGGCTGGAGGATTGGCCGGGACGCTTCAAGGAAAGAGGAGGGGCTGAAGCCGGAGCCGGAGGAATAACCCCTTTTGCTAGCGGCAAAAGTAGCTGCTCTCTCGGGGGATTGAGAAAGGGCGCTATAGAGAGTGAGGTTGTTGTTTGCGAGAGCGAACCCCTGTTCATTTTGATGAGTGAATTAGTGGCTGAAGGGGCAGAAGGATTCGGTTTCAGAACTCACTGATTTTGTCGGATCCGAGGAACCTGGAAATCGTTTCAAAGATTCAATTGTCTATAGATTGGGGGGGAAATTATGAGTTTGTGGTTTGTTGTTTGTGAGGCGTTTGACAGCCCTGGAAGTTACACTCAGTGACTCACCCTAGTTGCGCCAGGCCAACTATTTTCGCAAGTTGATCCAATCCAACCATGAATACCTTCTTGGCGGAGAAGCATGCTGGCTCTAGTGTGAACCACCTCATTTTCATTGGGCTCGTCAAATACGCGAATCGTCATTGCATGGCGCAGCAGGCGCCGGACATCCCCTTCAGGTAGTCCACATTGTTCAGCCAGTCCTGCAAAGGTGACGGGCTCGCCGGAGGTGGGCACAAGTTTGGCAATGTTAAACTGCTGAATAAAATGCAGTGATACGAGATTCGCATGCTACTGAGAAATTAGATGGTCTCCGGGGTCAATTAGAGAGTTGACAAGTCGACCTACCGCGGCATATGATCGGAGAAGATCTGCTGGCTCAAGAAGAAGATCTTGAATCTCACAGACTGCATTCAGTAGATTATTTCGAGCATCATCTGCTGCTGGAGGGAAATCAATTGACGTCGGGCAGTCCGACAAAAATGAGGGTTCCTTGAGTTCATGTTGAGCCAAAAGAGTGCGCAACTCTTGAGCCGATTTGGTGATAGTGCTCACTAGATGGTCAATTTGTGATGAGGCCATCTTGTTTTGCTAAAAGCTATCCAAATCCCTTGGATATAGACTGGTTTTATGCTGCAACAGTTGACAAATGAAATTTGATCATGGCTCCATGGGCGTGAGCCGGGAAATGCCTCATCCGTTATGTACCCATCGTGATAACTCATCCTAGCACAATTCCATATACACACTTTGTATATGGGTTCTTCACGGAGAGACTATCCACAATGGGATCAAAATCCGCCACTAATGAAATACCGAGAAGTAGATTTGGGGGCGAAAATAGTTGGTTGGTTCGGTAAAGGATAAGCATTGGGGGCTAAAAGACTATGGTGCTTATTTTCTGGCCCCATATGCTGAATCCATTACATTGAATATGTTGATCGCAGCGCCGGAAGAAGGTAGGTTGCAGCGACAAACACAAATATCGTACTAGTGTTGAGTCCAGCCCTGGCCTAGTGATGCACATGTGCCATTGGAACACTTCACGGGTCAGGACTCGGTTCAATCGTTCCGCGTGTTGAACAAGTGAAAGAAAATGGAAATTATTTAGAAAACATAAATTTAGGAAGAATTCAAGAGGTCGTTTCAACTTCTCATTTGCCTCTCTCTGCAGATCAGAAACAATTAGCACTCCATTATGCTTGCTCCGGTTGTTCCTTCTCCTACTATCGCTTTTTCCTCCCTAGAGAAACCCCAACTAAGGCAAAGCCTCGTTGAGGGCCTGGAGAAGCTTGATAAAATAGGAAACCTCTCATCGGAGGCCACCTCGCTGCTAGAGGTTTTCTATAGAGCCGCAGAAAGCTCGGCTGGCATCACATTTTATCAATCAAATGGTTCTGAAGTCACATCGAAGCGTCTAACTTACCAAGACCTCCTGGATCAAGCTTTGAATGATGCAGGAATTATCCAAAGGCTGAGTGATAACCTAGAACGGGATAGTGTTTTCTTATTACACTTTGACACGCATGAGGAGAACATTCGCTGGTTCTGGGCTGTGACAGCAGCGGGATACTTGCCTTGCATTGTGCCCAAGTTTGCCTCATCCGACGAGCGACGAATTGCCCAAGCAGAACATATTCTGCGCTTACTTGACGGACCAATCATTCTTACCAGTGGTCGTATGGCATGCGCCTTTAAAGATGTGGAAGTCAAGGCATTGCATCGCATGGACGATGTTGTGCATAAAGCCACATCCTTAAACTCGGCCATTCCACCATTGACACGCAATCAGCGCGAAGATGACCTCGGGGCTCTAATGCTGACATCTGGCAGCACGGGCTTCTCCAAGGCTGTGTGTCTGCGTCAACCGCAAATGCTGGCTTCAGCGGCTGGTAAGGCGGCACATTGTGGTGCCACACCTCAGGATGTGTTTATGAGCTGGATTGCGTTCGACCATGTGGTCAATCTTGTTGAGATGCATTTACATGCCATGCGACTGGGGGCAGAGCAAATCCAGGTATCTACCGAAGAGATACTGAAGAATCCGCTTCGCTTCCTTGATTTGGTTGACCAGCACCGTGTATCACTGAGCTTTGCTCCCAACTTCTTTCTGGCACTATTATCCGAACGTGTATCTTGTGCAGATTTTGACAAGGAGTCAGTATCCTGGGATCTCTCATCTCTCCGCTGTGTGTTCTCTGGTGGAGAAGCCACAGTGCGGCAGATGGCAGCAAACCTCTCTCGCGCACTCCAACCTTTTGGAGCTCAACCTTTCATCCGCGCTGGCTATGGACTGACCGAGTCTTGTGCCGGTATGATTTGGGATGTGATTGATCATACCGTCGATGACCTTTATAATGCCCCCGGCGAATTTCTTACTTGTGGTTTACCCATCCCTGGGGTGAAGATGCGTGTGATTTCCGATATCACTGGAAAGGAGGCGAAGGCAGGCGAAGAAGGTACTCTACAGCTGTATGGTGCCGTTATGTTCAGGGAATACTACCGTGACCCAGTAGCTACCCGTTCAGCTTTCACTGATGATGGCTGGTTCATCACAGGAGATAACTCCTATCTAGACGAACGTGGCCAGTTGTACATTACCGGGCGAACCAAAGATACTTTACTAATCAATGGTCTTACCATATTCGCCGTGGAGGTTGAGCATAGCATCGAACAAGCACTTATTCCAGGTGTGACACCGAGTTATACGCTAGTCTTCGCCCACCGACCTGCAGGAGCCGTGACCGAGTCATACTGTGTTCTGTATCTCGCCAGCTACGACCATGATGACGACGATGCCAGGGTACAGGCCAATGATGCCATTGAGCGCATTGCCAGTCTGGTTGTTCACGTCAAGCCTGCCGCGATTCTTCCCATTGCTCGCAGCCACTTCGAGAAAACTTCCTTGGGAAAACTATCTCGTGCTCATTTCAGACGTCTCTTTGAAAATGGTACACTTGATCCAGAACGCGAATTCCATGTATCGCGTCTTCAGGCATACCGTCAGGCTCATCGCCAACCACCCTCCTCTGAAATTGAGCAAACCATTCTCGATATCGTCTGCAAGCGTCTCTCTGTAGACCCCAACGAGGTCAGCGTTACAACCAATCTGTTCCAGCTTGGTCTCTCCTCCCTGGACTTTTACACGGTCACTCAAGACCTCCACCATACATTCAACGCCCGCGTTACTCTTCCCGAACTTCTTGCCGATCCCTCTATCTCTGGCCTCTCTCAACGCATCTCCGCCTCGATGAGCGATACCAATACAGAATATAACCCAGTCGTCTGTCTCCAACCACACGGCTCAAAGACTCCGCTGTGGCTCGTTCATCCAGCTTCAGGAAATGTTCTCATCTTCACGGCCCTCGCACGAGCATTCCACGACCGCCCCGTATATGCATTCCGCGCTCGTGGCACTCAGCCTGGCGAACCATTATTCACCAGTTTTACCGAGATGGCGGATGAATACACTGCTGCACTCCTGAAGAGTCAGCCCGAGGGTCCTTACGCTATAGCTGGGTACTCACTTGGAAGTAGCATCGCATTCGAGATCGCCAAGCGACTCGAAAGTACCGGTGCTGAAGTTCGTTTTTTGGGTGCCTTAGACGGTCCACCGGATATTGCACCGCTAGTAGGCGATCTTACTTGGACCGAAGCCTTGGTAATGATTGGCTATTTCTATGAGTTGATCTCAGAGAGGAGATGTATCGAGTTGATGCCAGAGCTGAAAGATGAGCCTGCCGATTATGCTTTGGATTATGTTCTTCGTGAAGCGAATCCACAGCGGGTGAAGGTTTTGGGCTTGGAGAGAGCTGAACTGATCCATGTTACCGATATCACGCATGGCTTTTGTAGTTCGGCTGGAAAGTGGATGCCTGCTGGAACAGTGCAGTCTCCTGTGGATGTCTTTGCAGTAGAGCCTTTATTGACAGTCACGGATAAGAAGGATGTTTGGATTAGACATTATCTTGGGAAGTGGCAAGCATTGACTAAGGAAGGCATGACGGTGCATTCTTGCGAAGGTCGCCATGCTGATATGCTAGGACTGGAGTTTGTGAATTCTTTGGCCTTGATTTTGCGGAGAGTATTATCTGAGCGTGGTGCTTAGTTCTTTTGATACTCATTTTCTAGGTATAACAGTACATCCTGGTGGACAAATATGAACAAGATTTGAATATAATAGTCTTAGGACCAAAATGATGTAATTAACTTGAGAGATGTGAATATGAAACTGAATTGATATTGGACAGGTCCTGCATATATAAATTTCTAAGTCATAAATTTCTTTAATTTGGCGTTGTTATATGCATCGATCATAAATCATCACTTGCTCTCAAGGCCCCAGCCTCGCACACGGCTAAAGACATAGGCACGGTCATTGCGAAGACCAAACTCACCCAGGTCATCAGTGAGCTTGTTGTAGTTCCAAAAACCTCTCCAAATCAATTTTGTATTTTTGGACTGGTTCGACTGAGACTTGGATGCCGATGTCGATCGTAAGGACAAGTGCATAAGGTAAGTGTACTTCGATTCTACGCCCTCGGTTTCAATGAAAATATCCCGTGGGTCTGAAGACTCCGGGGTCTGGTTAAGACCTTCGGCAGTTTGATTTTCCTCATCGGGAAGAGGCACGGGGGATGTCAGGCGCCAGCGTCCACGATGCCCATGTTTAAGGGCGTTCATCGCAACAGGCGGTATAGGATCAGCTGCACCAGACAAAGACTGGCCTTGCTCGGAAAGCCGGCGCTGATGCTGTTTGTGTGAGGTAGCCCGAGCAGTCTTAATGTTTTCCTTGCTGATGTGGGGCACCACATCTACTGGCTCGGTTGTTGAGAGCAAAGAAACCACAGTTCCATCGGGGTAGAATCGCAAGTAGCGATAATAAGTCACAATATGAATGGGGGTGTTCCAAGACACAGTTTGATATGTTGACTGGGCACCCGGCCTGGTGTAGTTGACTGTGCTTATATAGATTCCAGTAAACCGGATTCGTGGATAAGACTGGAATACTTGACTCCACGAAGCCAGCGGCTTGGGGATCTCCAAAGAGACTCCCTTTGGAAATGGTGTGTATCTTGTGCAGTTGAGGGTATAGATAGGATTTCCATAGAGATCACAGGCGTATGTATAGTGCATCCCGGCAAAGCCAAACTCGGGATTTTGACAAATTCCTTTCCAAATGTGTTGTTCCCGCAAAAAATAGTATGCAAATCTCTTGCAAACCAGGGCCATCCGACCAAAAGTGGCAGGGTCGCGCAAGCTCATATGTCGTAGGAGTTCCACTATAACCTCGGACGGCAAATTCGCGATAGGGCACGGCGGTGGTGGAGTATTCTCAATAGCAGGTTCCGCTTGTGGGATAGGAGAATTGGCGAATGATTCGATCAATTCGTTTATGGGCAACAACTCGACTTGAGAAGGGGCTGGCACCGGCACAGGCACTGTCTCTGATCCGCTTGGCGCCGGCTGCGCAGGCTTCTTCCACACATGCGCAAAGTGCTTGTTGCGATAAGTCTGGTCTACACTAGCATCAAGCTGGAAAACAGTTAGCAAAATATGATAAAAGATGGTTTATGCTACAAACACTCACCCGGTAAGCTTTCCGGTAGTCCTGTAGACTATCACCAAGTTTGCCCGCTGCTTCCTTCTCCACTGCCCGCTCAAAATGTTCCAAGGCGGAGCTAGGTTCATGACGATCCTTTCGAGTAAACACATCCTCTTCATGAGCCTTCTCTGGTTCCACACTCAGTTGCCCGACCTGTTGGGCAAGGTCCTCGGTATCAAAGGATGCCGGCGGGGCTCCCTCTTCTTCAAGGTCCTTGCGGTGAGACGCCGCATGTTGACTTGGAAGGAATCGAGTCGGGTGCGGGTCCCGAGTCTCAGATTGAGGGGTACCTCTAGGTTCAGATCGACCAGAAACCTCTTCGCGCCACTGGCGACGGAACGATTCAAGCTCCGGATTGTCTGTCATGGTATGAGGGGCGTCCGGTGTCGGAGATCGATTGCGATTGATAAGCCCACCTGGAGGGTCCACTGGGGCAGAAAGACAGATAGACAGAAAAGAGGGGGAAATAGAAGAAATCTATACAATAAATATAACATGCGCCATTGATTTTAGAACTTGTTGACCTCTTTCAAGCTTGAAACCTCAAAACTCGGTGAATATCAAGTAACAGAGAGAGAGAGCCGGGAAGCTTATCTCCGCCCGCCACCTCCCGCAAAACCCCGAAAAACTTCTAGACCGAGAGTGACGCATCTTTCTTAACAATCTCGCGCCGCATCCCTCTTTTTATCACACATTTTGTCTACTTAGGCTGTGCCTACTAATTGAATGCCGACCGAGTTAAATTTGAGCTCCTCCTTCAAGCCTCCAGGTACTCCCGGGAGCGAATTCGTTGCCGATATCGATTCCTCGGGGACGTCATGGACGTCCAGTTTTGAGGAGACTTCCACGATGGCCACTTCAACAGGGGCCGTTGCAACTCCTTCGGTTGGGAATAATCATACTACAAGTACCGATATTTCACTCGGGCAGCGAATGATTTCTGCCTCGGCTGGTAATATCTTGACCGGGCTCCTCGGTAAGTTAGAGAGACCGATGGCAAGTACCCTCGAAATGAAGTCATAGCTAATCCACGATCACAGTTACACCTCTCGATGTCGTGCGCGTTCGTCTACAATCTCAATCTCAACCACAACCTTCTGCGGCCTCACAATACACCACCCATACTACTCGATCCTTAAAGAACCTCCCTCCGAATATTGGAATCACCGCCTGTTGTCGGGAAGTATTCTGGGTTGGAGATAATGCGCAAATGTGTATGCTGGGCCCTCAAGGCAGTTCTATTGGAAGTCAGGCACATCCAGCTATAGACTGCGCGGTTGAGGAGACACAGCGACGGACATTTACATCAACATTGGATGGGTTACGGAAGATTGCTAGGAATGAAGGAGTGTCCACATTATGGCGAGGCCTTAGCCCGACGTTAATGATGGGTATTCCCGCGAACATTATTTATTTCGCCGGATATGACTGGTTACGATTTGATGAGAACAGTCCCGTGCGAAAAACAATTCCAGATGTTTATGTGCCATTTGTCGGAGGCGCCATCGCGCGGACAACGGCAGCAGCAGCTACCAGTCCTGTCGAGATGTTCCGCACCCGCCTCCAGGCTACCCCAGGAACGGGCGCAGGACATTTCAAAGCGACTCTGCAGGGATTACACCAAATGACTAAAGTCAACGGATACGCGTCTCTCTGGCGTGGACTGTCGCTGACGATGTGGCGTGACGTTCCGTTTTCTGGTCTCTACTGGTGGGGATATGAAAAGATAAAGCTCAGCCTGGAGTCAGCACGCCAACACACAACTGTCACAGCGATCGAGGCTGAAGTTCCCTCTTCTGCGACCGCATTCCTGGATAGCTTTATTGCTGGTGCCGCCTCGGGGTCTGTGGCTGCTTTAGTAACTACACCATTTGATGTTGGCAAGACGCGACAGCAAGTCTATTTGCACATGGACCATGTGCCTAGTAATGGTCAGCGATCTGCTAATATTCCCAAGGCCGTTATTCCTGAGCAACTATCACTCCCCAAGTTCCTCATGCACATTTTCCGAGAGGAAGGCACTGCTGGACTCTTCCGCGGCTGGTCAGCACGATGTCTTAAGGTTGCGCCAGCCTGCGCGATCATGATTTCAACATACGAACTTGGCAAGCGTATGGCCCGAGAGGTTAATGAACGACGACACGAGGCTTGAAAATACCTCCTCTCCTTTATTCTGTACTTTTAATGCATGCGATCATTGTTTGATCGCCTCTCCTCTACTCCTGTTTTCGCGTCGTTTTTGCCACCTTTTCCCCTGGGTTCAGGCGTTCTGTTTTGATACCGCATCAGCCGAACTATAGACATGTATGTATCGGTTTCTTTCTTTGTCTCAAAGCATGTTCGGAGTGGGTTTCTGGGATCAAAAGTACCCCTATTCTTGTATTATACGTTCTCAACAATCTCACCTTGGCAAATAATCTTGGAATCTTGGAAAAACCTTCGAAGTACCTCGTGATTCACCTGGGCATATTCATGTCTTAGATCGCCCTCTCGATGTAGATATGTTGTCTAATACAACTACTCGACTTCTTATGGATGTTCAAACCGATGACTTGAGTAGTATCGCTTGAGGCTAACTTAACTACTTTTTTACTAGTATTACCCTCTACTGATCATACTTTCAGCCTCGGTCCTGCACCCAGGCTAATGCAGGCAATACGCTAACAAAGCCAGGGCACTAATGTGCAAATAAGCAGGGGTTTGAGGTGCATGGGGTCTGTTCAGCGCCTCCTTTTACCCGGGTGCTTTGACTCATCGATCGGCACTGGCAGCCATAGTTGGCTTAGGGCGAACCAGGATGCCCGCCAGGCGTGTTCATCTGATCGCGCTTGAGGCTGAATCCCCTGAAGTCCGGCCCCCAAATCTCGTATTATCTTCCATTTAAATGATCCCTTCCCATGGTTCGCGCTATCCGTGCAATATAGGTCCAGTTGACAGCACTGTGAACCATGCCGTCGTCCTCAGTTTCTGGATTAAGGCGCCCGCCCTGGTTTGAGCATATCCAGAACGTGTCCAAGACGAACGTGGAGTAGGTGGACTCCAAATTCCCCGCTCATACGAGGAAATCAGCTAACTGGTCTGCAGTATTGTTGCTGTGCCGCCTATTGGAGCACATCATCAAAAGCCATGGACTGCACATAATAACAACATACCCTGGCTTAAAAACGAGTTGCTTCAACAAGTACCTAGAGCACGGGTCTTGTTATACCATCATGGACATGTCCACGAGCACGACAAGATTGAAAATCTAGGTCAACGCCTGTTAAACATATTATTAGATGAACGCAGAAAACACAGCAGTCGGCGACCATTATTCTTTATCTGCCATAGCACAGGAGGCCTCGTGGCAAAGTCATGTCTGGCTTTAGCTTCACGGGCCGAGCCGGCCCAGGCTATACTAACCAGCTGCTATGGCATCGCTTTCCTAGCAACTCCTCACCAAGGCTCGAGTTATCTATCGGCGGAGGAATATATGCCAAGTATTCATCGCATACTTCATCTTGAGCAGGATCTTCCTGCATCTCTCAGGGAACAATTTCGGCCTCGTCAGGATACACTCTGGCATCTTTCGAACCAGTTCAAAGCACTATCAGCTGATATGAAAGTCTGGTCGTTTCTTGAAACTATTGACTCCACCTTGACTGTATTGGATGTGGATTTTGGGACCACCGTGGAGTTTCATGCGCCCATTACATCGATTCGTTCTGGGTTATTGGATATTGAGCATGAGAATGAAATCCCAATGGCAACGGACCACATCGGAGCAGCCAGTTTCCAAGGCCAGGAAGGAGTACGCAATACGTTTCTGGTTGAGTTAGCCGATGCAGTCAACACGGCGGTGGAGCTCTCTAGTCATATAGATACCGAGTTGAACGTGGAACAAGAGGTGAAGGTTCAGATCAATGGATTTTTCGAGGACCCTGCATTGGGTGTCAGCGATGAGAGTCCTCTCAAACTATGGTCAACGCATGTCTCCTTGGAGGAGTATCTCGCTCGTGGACCTGGAGCATGTCTTCGGGATCGCTTGAAGCGTATCCACCCGGGTGGATTTGACGACTCCTCTATAAGCAGCTTTGACAGTCATCCCGTTCCACCTATCGTCCCTCCACAGGACCACCTCGATCACAATGAACATAATGAGACCCAGCAAGAAACTCGCCAGGAGCATCAAGAAACCAGGCCCTCCAGACCCACTATACGAGAAAGTCGAAGCTTCATCTCACCAGAAAATCAACTTTCTCCCACAATCCATATCACAGAAGCTTCCATGGATGGCTATTTTGGTAGAGAGCGTCCCTCAAGTGAAAGTCCACCGCCACCGGTGGAGCGAAAACGGAAATCCTCTATAGCCAAAGTGTTTGGTATATCCCATCTTCGGGCTCATAGACGAAGTACTTCGGATACAAGTTCTCAAGGAAGTAGCTCACGACCCGCATCGTAAGGACCACCCATCAATTTGAAAATTATACTCCATATACTAACAAAAACAGGGGATCTAACTCGTCGCCACGAAGTACCGGGTTCCTAGTAATCCCTCCATCAACACGAGACCGCATCAATCAACACGGCGATGCACCGGACATCCCTCGCTCAGTGCCTCGGTTCGATAGACCTGACCCCGATACTGAGAAACTACTCTGGATCCACGTTCCATATACACATACTGGATGGGTATCCCAGGTAATTCGTCGTGCCTGTCAAGATCGTCAACTTGAAGAACCAAGTTTGTAGGTAGTCAGTATTTCTCCCATGATGTTATGTACTAACTTGCATTGTAGTCTGAGGAAGTTTATCAATGACGAGAACTGGTATTCAAACCTCAACCGAGCGCGGCATTCGGAGCCTCATGCTCGATTTGTGAGACCTCGATGCATCCATTCCCGTCAGATGGATGTATCCCAAGGAATCAAAGCAGATGATTCGCATGATCCTCAATTAGCTCTCTATGTAAGTCTATCTTATCAACCAGCTTAATCTTTTCGCTAATACTCACTCTGGCAGACACCATATGTAAGTCACTAATGCCAGGCCTTTGTCCTGATGTATGCTAATTATCACAGCTTCATTGGGATACGTACCGGAATCTCATCCAGCGACGCAAGGTAGTTCAAGATCGACTTCGACAAGGTCGTTCACGCCCGGTACCACCCCGAATCGCTAATGCCAGCCTCGAGGCCCAGCTCATATGGCAATACTTGGGTTGTGAACCACCTATTCATTTCAGACGTACACTCGACCAATTCGGATACCCGAATCTACGGTCAACAATAGCTCGAGACGATGATCAAATGCTCTGGAAGCGTACTCGCAGGCCAGCTCGCATTGATGATCAACTCCGAGAGTATCTAGATGCGGCGAGCGACGAGCCCGATACAGAGCCAACGGAGTTCATGGATGGTAATGTACTAATGGTTGATCAACTTTGGCTCTGGATTGTCGATCAAAAGACCATCGTGACATTCTTCCCGAACCAGGAGGCTACGACATCTGAGGGAAAACTTTTTGAACAATCTAATCTTCACAGCAGTCTATATAATGAATTGAATGGGGATTTAGCGAGACGGTTTGAAACAGCGGGCGACCTTGCCGCCCTAATCATGTTGCATGCTGTGACTGTTCTCTTGGATCGAACTCTTCACCATGATCTTCAGGTTTTGAGAATATTTGAAGAATCTATAAGCATATTGGTATCGTTCCCACCCTTGTCTTAGCTGGTGAACTATCAATTTTAACCATTTATTCAGACTGAATCGGTGACGAAATCCTTCAAAAGATTCCGTAATCGTGGCTTCGCCGATAGACCCGCCGATCATAATCGTACTGCTGAAGGCAAGATCATGACTTCTACGCAGCGAGATCAACGAGATCGCCAGGTAGCACGACGCAACCGCGATGACCTATCCGTCCTGTTAGAACTACGAGACATTGAAGACGAGCTATCAACCATTATTAAACTTCTTGATCAGCAAGATGGAGTGATAAAGACTATGATGAAGTATTTCAATTTAAAGGACGGAAGCTGTGGAAAGGTGTTCCTTGATGCCGCACAGGTTCGGATTAATGAGTATCGAGCCCAGATGGGGGATATGAAAGAGAATAGTCATCTTGCTCAGAAAGCGGTATGAAATCAGACTCCACAGGTATATGTATTTTATGAGTATCAGCTAACTATGATTAGGTTGAAACACTCCTGGATCTGAAACAGAAACAGGCAAATGTGGATGAAGCCAAAATGGCGCGCTGGCAAGCAGAAGAAACCCAAAACCAGTCTCGATCCTTGATGGTCTTCACCATTTTCACCGTAATGTATGAAGCATTCTTCCCAAAGTGGCATATTCAAAACTAATAAAGAAAGTTTCTTACCCTTATCATTCTTCACCTCCCTCTTCGGTATGAACGCTCGAGAATGGAGCGGAGTATCAGAGAACATGCCTCTAGCCGAGATGTTCGAAATCGCAGGTATGAATTAGCCACTTGATTGAACTACATTTGAGATTGTTCACATCTAATCTGACTCTTAAAAAAGCACCAGCCTCATTCGCGATAATCGCCTTTGCTCTTTTAATGGCATTTAGCGAGAAACTACGAGAAGCAGTAACAAAATCCCACAAGATTGGATTCGGGCTTTGGGGCGACTTTATTTCCGGTCCTATCAAAGACTTTCTACATTGGCGCTCCATCAAGAATCAAATTCCTCCGCTTGCTTCTGAAGACTCGCGGATGCGCAAAAGGTTCGATCAGTACCTTGGGTATGAACAGCACCGGGTTAAGTTTGATGAGGATTTTTGGCAAAGAAGGAAAGAAGCTAAAAAGCCTGTTTTGGAGGTTGAGTGGAAGAATTCCAAGATTGCGCATCCTCCGACTGCGACTAAGGAGGTTATTTTGGAGAAGCCTAAGCCTACACATGGAGGTGAGGCTAGATTACCTGTTTGATTATTGTATTATATTTCATATTTGAACAGTGATAGAATGTTTAACCACTCCAGGCTTGAGTTTGGCTGAGAAGTACTGTCAAAAAGACATCCTATGTTTTAGCCAGGTTTTACTTGTAAGCACCCATACAGACTTGCACATGTGGCAGACCTGGGAAGTAGCCCTAGATGAACTCATAGCTGTATTGTAGTAATGGATATCGTATTCTGTAAGAAAATCTGTAAAAAGATGAAAGATAGTATGCGCCACAAACATCCATGGATCACTCAGTGGTATCTACATAGAATTGATCCGAAACCACGACGCCAGCTTTTGAATGCAGGGTCTGGATAAATAAAATAGAAAAGTCTTTGAATTGAGAATACCACAAATGACACCTGGGCGGTCATCTGAGACTCAAAACTTCAAAGAAACATTTGAAAAGATATTCGAGTATAAGAGGTAAAAGAACGAACTCCCAGTGCTGAACTCCCTTCTGAACACGTTCGATGCAAAGAAAAATGAAATAACCGTCACTGATCGGGGCGCCTGTGATGTACAGCATGGGAAATGCAAATAACCTTGGAATGCAAGAGTCTGAGTGTCTCACGATCGAGGGCAATGAGAATCAACCAGTTATCATTACTGGTATTTCCCACTGCCACCATGACAAACTCCCTCTCAAGCCTTCCCATTCGTAGATACTATTGTTGATGAGATATTCATTGCAGAATATTTCAAAATAGTCTCCATCATTTGACTAGGTTGTAAGGGCTTTGACACATAATCATCCATGCCAGATTCAAGGCACTTTTCGCGGTCTCCCAGCATGGCATGTGCAGTAAGCGCAACAATGGGTGTACGAGGTAGACTCTGGGCCTTCTCATATTGTCTGATTGTAGCTGTTGCCTCAAACCCACCCATCACAGGCATCTGAATATCCATGAGGACCACATCATATCGTCGACATTGAACCTCTTGCACAGCTTGCAACCCATTCCCAACAACGGTGACATGGTGTTTGGCTTTTTCAAGGATGCGGACAGCCACCTTGACATTGACGTCGTTATCTTCCGCAAGCAGGATGGAAAGAGGACGACTGTGTCCAGGTTGTGCGTGATTTGTGCGATCTCCAAGGGACAGAATAATCGCATTCCAAAGGTCGATCGGACGGCAAGGTGTAGTAATATAGGCTGTTATTCCCAAAGAACTAGTGGTTTTGATTGTCAGGGATAGGTCCGTGGCCATGATCACGACAGGGACGGTGGAGAAATGGTCACAAGTGCGCAATGTGAGAACCTCCTCCATTGTCGAGGCAATGATTGCACTGAAAGAGCTTTCCTCGCCGTTGCATCGACCTGAGGCAAGCTGCTTTTGCGTCATTACTACTGACTGAAGCCCAAGTTCATGCAACATGCGGACCGCTAGGGTTCCAGTTTCCTTCTGATCGCTGATCACGAGGAACCGGCGGCCTCTATGAGAAATGAGCTGCTCGGCGAGGGCGACCGGAGGCTCACTGACTTTCAACTTGCAGGTGAAACCAAAGGTACTGCCCTTCCCTAGGTTTGATTTGACCCAAATATCACCACCCATGAGAGAAATGAGCCTCTTGGAGATGGCAAGTCCCAGACCTGTGCCTCCAAAACGACGTGTCATGGAGCCATCCGCCTGTTGGAAATTGTCGAATATGAGACCAAGTTTGCTTTGTTCGATCCCGATTCCAGAATCTGAGACTGAGAACTCAAAGGTGGTTTCATCTGGAGCACAGGTGATGTCCTGGATGCGTTTGACCAAGACGTGGATTTCGCCGTGATCAGTGAACTTCACTGCGTTGCCCACCAAATTAATCATGACTTGTCGAATACGATAAGCATCGCCAATCAGGTAATCGGGTACATTTCCATCAACAGAGTATATTAAGCTCAATGCTTTCTCGACAGTTTGCACGTCGAATGCTTTCAGGACGCGCCATACGGTAGTGCTCAGACTGAATGCAGTCTTTTCGATTTTCATATGATTCGCCTCGATCTTGGAGATATCAAGAATGTCGTCAATGATGGTCAAGAGGCTAATGGCAAGGCTATGAACCATGCTTAGGGTTTCACGAATAGTCGCTGGTAGGTCGTCTGTATCGAGTGCTAAGCTGGTCAACCCGATGATACCATTCATCGGAGTACGGATTTCGTGACTAGGAGGATTTTGTTAGTTTGTGTGACCAGCTTCCACAGTCGAAACTGAAGACCATACCTTGTGTTTGCAAGAAACTCTGATTTACTGCGATTCGCCAACTCAGCAGCTTCACGGGCAGCCGTATTGCGCTGGATACTATCTCGTAAACTTGAGATCATCTTATTGATCTTCTGCTTTAGATCATCCATTTCACCTGATGCCGACACGGTGATCAGGGACGTGAAGTCACCACTCATGGCCGCTTCTGTAATTTCTCCAAACGCGCGAACCTGCGACGTGAGGTTGTCTGCCATCGTATTGACATCTTCACTGATCGACCTCCAAATACCATGTGAGCCCTCCACATTTGCCTGTCCACCAAGCTGACCACGCACTCCCACATCCCTCGCTACCCCTTTTAGCTCTCGTGCAAATTGTCCCAACCCATCCACCATACTGTTGATTGTTTCTTTGAGGGTGAGGATCTCGCCTTGGGCATGGACTTCGATTTTGGTGCTCAGATCGCCACGAGCGATCGCCTGAGTAACGTTGGAAATTTGCCGGACTTGCATCGTTAGGTTCTGGGCCATCGTGTTGACATTGTCGGTAAGATTCCGCCACTGTCCCTCGACATTCTCAACCTGTGCTTGACCACCCAGTGTACCATCGGTTCCGACCTCGCGGGCTACTCGGCTGACTTCGAATGCGAATTGATTGAGCCGGTCGACCATTGCGTTAATCGTAAGCTTCAGATCCAAGATTTCTCCCTTCACATCCGCAGTCACTTTCATTGTCAAGTCTCCACGCGCCACAGCAGTTGTTACTTTGGCAATTTCGCGGACTTGTTGTGTCAGATTCGAGGCCATACGGTTCACGTTATCGGTCAGGTTCTTCCACGTTCCCTCCACACCATGAACAACCGCCTGGCCACCAAGGGTACCGTCCGATCCAACTTCTCGAGCCACACGGCTGACCTCGAAGGCAAACTCTCGCAATTGGTCCACCATATTGTTGATAATATTCTTCAACAACAAGATCTCTCCCTTGCAGTCTGCTTGCACTTTGCTAGTAAGATCACCCTTTGCCACGGCGGTGGTCACAGTCGTAATATCACGGACTTGAGTCGTAAGATTGTTCGCCATGGCGTTCACGTTGACTGTCAATTCTTCCCAGATACCCTGGATGCCCTCGATCTTGGCTTGGCCTCCCAACACTCCTTCCGTGCCGACCTCGCGAGCCACTTTGGAGACTTCTTGACTAAACACCTGCAACTGATCCATCATTGTATTGATAGTCTGCTTGAAAGTTGCGATGTCGGGTGAAATCTCCAGGGGGTGCATTCGTGCTCTTTGGGATAGATCGCCATGAGCGACTTGGGTGATGATCTCCCCGATCTCTCTTAGCTCCTTCTGAAATGCCTCATTGATGTGAGTGTGTTTTCGTAGTTCTTTACGAAGATGGGAGCATTCGCGCTCGATCTCGGCGATAGATGAGTGAGCCTCACGACATTGAATCAGCTCCTCCACGATCTGCGAAATGAATTCCCGTGGTACCGAAACCTCCGGACTCTGTTGGTGCTGTAAGGCGGCTCGAGCCTGAAAGAGGTCGACATCGGCAGCCCGACTCATCTCCACTGCCATGATGGGTTGACAGTAGAGAAACTTGGGGTAAGAACCCGGAATCGTAGGCCAGATGGTAAAACGAAGGTGGGTATAATAAGCAGCAATGCTCCACTTTCTTTAGACTCGAAAGTCAGATCAAAGTAGAGGGGGCGTAATACCGGGGGTGTAATATTATTTGGGTAATTTTCCCCAAAGGTCCGGGGTTTGCCGAGGTGAGGGAATTCCCCCTGGTCGGAGATGAGAAAAGCAGCGGGGCTTGAGTAGAGTAGGCGCTCTTGTATGCATAACCGACCTCGAAGGTATTAAAGAGAAGAGGGGAGAGGGAAAGAGAAAAAAAGGTTCACAGTCTAAGGGGGGAAAGGTCATGTACTGGTAAACCTTGGAAGTGTGAGAGTAAGTTAAGAGGGACGAAACACGGGATGAAAATGCTGTCAATATAATTGTAGTCTAGACCGCCGATAGCTTACGCCTATTGGTGCAAAAGGTGCAAAACGAACAAAATGAACAAAATACCCGACGTATGATCCAATTACTTAGTTTTATCGCCACGCGCTGGAAAAGGGATATGCATATATTGCTCAGCTGGTATGAACTATCATAAGAAATATGTGGAGATATACGAACTTGATCTTAAGGTCTGCAGAGTTATATCTAGATGCAGATCAGCAAGGCTGCCCAGGTGTCAATGCGGGACGATCCTTAATTAACTTGGTCCACCTCTACAGGTCTTGTCCATCTGTCGATCTTGATAGATTATAACGGTTAAATACTCCCCATCCAATAGTGCTCACAACTTCAAAGGTTGAACCTCAGTGGAAAGCACCTGAGCATATGTGCATGACCACCTGGGCACCTTATCATACTACATGCAACTTGAATGTTACTTGGAGAGACGATCTTATCCAGGTGGAATATACTCGAAATTTAAGTTGAAACAAAAAAAAGAATAGTTTATAGCATCAAATAGAATGCATTAGCACCACATGGAGAGGGAATATGTTACAGTATTGCGCCGGAACCTTTTTCGAGCCCCAGAGAGTGGAGATGTTAAAAAAATGAGAAAAAAAAAATTGGAATACATGGTAATGAAAAAAACAGGCAAAAATACAGGTATAGGAAAGGAACACCAAACCGTTACAAAGATCCAGGGCCGCTGGGAAAGACACAGCGATGCAAAGAGATGCGCGGGGAAGTCATCAAGAGAGCACTAGGGTACAAGGGTTGAAGGAAAACATGGAGCTGGGGGCGCTTAGAACATACCGCCGCCCATGCCACCCATACCGCCCATACCACCACCAGGGGGACCGGCAGGTCCCTTCTCCTCGGGAGCGTCAACGATGGCGACCTCGGTGGTACCCAGCAGGGAAGCAACACCGGAAGCATCAACCAGAGCGGTGCGAACGACCTTGAGAGGGTCAACGATACCGCCGGCGATCATGTCAATGTATTCACCCTTGGAGCTGTCAAAACCCTTGTTGAAGTCCTTGGCGTACTCGTCGGTCAGCTTGCCAACAATAACGCTGCCCTCCAGACCGGCGTTCTCGACAATGGTGCGGGCGGGGCGGGTGATAGCGCTCTTGATGATGCTAACACCGAGCTGCTGGTCGAAGTTGGCGGGCTTGACGGAGTCCAGGGCGTTGGCAGAGGCCTTGAGCAGAGCGGTACCACCACCGGGCAGGATACCCTGCTCAACGGCAGCGCGGGTGGCGTTCAGGGCGTCAACAACACGGTCCTTCTTCTCACCGACCTCAACCTCGGAGGCACCGCCAACCTTGATGACGGCAACACCGCCGGAGAGCTTAGCAAGACGCTCCTGCAGCTTCTCCTTCTCGTACTCAGAGGTGGTGGGGTCAGCAATGAAGCCACGGATCTGCTCGCAACGCTGAGAGATGTTGTCCTTGGATCCCTCACCGTTGAGGATGATGGTGTCCTCCTTGGTGATGGTGATGGAGCCAGTGGAGCCGAGCATCTCGGGGGTGAGCTTCTCGAGCTTGATGTCCAGCTCATCGGTGAAGACGGTACCGTTGGTGAGGACAGCAAGGTCACCAAGGATGCTCTTGCGGTTGTCACCGAAGCCAGGAGCCTTGACAGCAGCGACCTGGAGCTGGCCACGGAGCTTGTTCAGGATGCAGACAGCGAGAGCCTCACCCTCGATGTCCTCAGCGATGATGACCAGAGGGCGGCGGAGGGTAGTGGAGGCCTCGAGAGCGGGGATGATGTCCTGGACGGCGGAGATCTTCTTCTCGGAGAGCAGGATCAGAGGCTTCTCGAACTCAACCTTCTGGGACTTGGGGTCGGTGATGAAGTAGGGGGAGGTGTAACCGCGGTCGAAGCGCATACCCTCAGTGACCTCGAGCTCATCCTCAAGGGTCTTACCCTCCTTGACAGTGATAACACCCTCCTTGCCGACACGCTCCATGGCAGTGGAGATGAGCTTACCGACGTGGATGTCGCCGTTACCGGAGATGGTAGCAACCTGGGCGATCTCCTCACCAGTGGTGATGTCGCGCTTGTTCTCCTGCAGGTACTTGACAACAGCATCAACAGCAGCCTGGATACCGCGGCGCAGATCCATGGGGTTGCAGCCAGCCGCAACGTTCTTCACGGTCTCGGAGAAGATAGCACGGGCAAGGCAGGTAGCGGTGGTGGTACCGTCACCGGCAAGCTCGTTGGTCTTGGAGGCGACATCCTGGAGAAGGCGGGCACCGAGGTTCTCGAACTTGTCCTGTAGCTGGATAGCCTTGGCAACAGTGACACCATCTATACAAGAGGACGTTTAGTATTGGGGGTTTCCTCTTTCTTCGCCTCTCTCGCTACTTCCAATGGTATCGAAGAATTGACACGTACCCTTAGTGATCTTGGGGGAACCGTAAGGAGAGTCAATGAGAACATTGCGACCCTTGGGTCCCAGAGTAGAAGTAACAGCCTTGGCCAGAGTGTCAACACCCTTGAGAAGGCTGGCACGAGCGTCAACGCCAAACTTGAGCTCCTGTTTGTTGGGTTAGCCGAGGATCTTCGGAATTGAGGTGATATGATTCCCAGTGCTTCAGCATAAGGGATTGAAGGCTCTACGCACCTTGTGGGCAAAACGCTGCTGCTGGACGCTCAGAGTGGAGCGGGAGAAAGGGGCACGCTTGGAGGCGGCGGACAGGACCGAAGCCCGGGAAGAGAGAGCGCGCTGCATGGTTCAAGAATAAACAATAAAAAGGAAAAGCTCAAAAGGAATTAAAAAGGGTTTATAGAGAAATGAGAAAGGCAACCCGATAAGGAGGGTTGATGATGGAGGAAGATGGGGAGAGATAGAGAGCTGGAGATGAAGCCAAAGTCTCGAAAATTTTCCCTTTCCTTCTCCCCAACCCCGGGAAGCTTGGCGGCAGAAGGAGCTAGAAGATCACATGATCACGGGTCTCCGGATCAACGGGACTATCAAGTTACGACTTACAAGTATCAACAACATCAATTGATTGAATAAAATCATCTATTAACCTTGGAATTATGGCCGGGATTACATTTCTTGGTGATTATTAAGGTCCGTTAATTATCTATCGATTCAAGTTGGTCTACATCTTGTATCTCACTTCAAGTTGGCAAACTTGAGCGAATCGGAAAAACAACCCGATGGAACTCCGAGTCACGGTCCGGCTATGTTCGGCTTCGGCACGGTAGTATATATCACTAGTACCTACATACTACTACTAGTACTAGTAGGAACATGAAGTTGAACCTGAGCATCCAGATGATCCAGCAACTTGAAATCAATCAATATTCATTTCATGTCATAGCACTTCAAATGTTGAGTGGATGGTGCAATTTGAAAATAAAGTCTCAAGCGCAACTAATTTTATATTTCAATTTCCAAGGTTTTAGTAGCTCTTCATTCAAATGTTGACTATACTAGCACTTGAGATTTCAAATTATGGCGTTTGTTGAAGTGGTGCTGCATGAGCCTCAACTTCAAGGCTGCAAATGTTGTGCGGGACGGGCAAAGTATCAGCCGAGGAATCTACTTCAACATTTGAACCTTCAAGTTGGATGTTGACGTTGTTCGAACTTTGACCACGTCCATGATGTGCATAACAACTACCTCATCTGGGTCAAGACTTGAATTGATGTTCCCACTACAACATTTTGAATTAATGGCACTAGAAATTTGAATTTAAACTTGAATAAATTAACCTTGATTGTGAAGGGCTAGTAAATCACTTCTTATCACTTGAAAAGATCCTTGCAACCTTGAGATCCTGCTGCAGAACTTAGAAAAAGCGAAACACCTTCGACATTCAAGGTACACGTCGATCGGACGTGAAAAAAAAAACCAAGCTCCTATGACTCCTGAGCGAAAAAAAAGCCATCATGGCAGAAAAGCAAACAAACAAAAGACCGCAAAAAGCGAATGCCAATGCTGCAACTCCATTCTCATATCATCCGTCCATTCATTCGAGACAACTGACAGCCAGTTGACCCTCAAAAACAGACCGATTTGAGGTAGCGTGCAGTCTCAGCGCTGAAGACAGAACATCTATCTAGTAGATGTTCTTTGATTCATAGAAATTGAAATCATCGTCGTCACGCAAGGTGGGATCTATCGCGTCGGTTTTCTCAATCGATCCCATCATATCATCTTCGGCAGCGGTCCCTTCATTGTACTCAGCGAACATAGAGGCAGGCGCATAGGAGGAAGAATCGGCGGATTCATCCCAATTGAGGTATTGATTCCAATTCTCCGCACCATTTCCGGTGTTTCCCCCCAAAACGGGCGGGTTCACGTTGGCATGCATTCCGGCAGGATGAAGATAGGATGGCTGCTGGACAAACCCAGTCGGGGCCCCCATGAACTGCGGGGCGACAGATTCCTCATAAGGGCTCATTGGGCGAGATCCTCTAGCGATAGCCTGGAATGGCGGCCCATTAGGATTGCCGTGGCCAAAACCACCTGTAACTACAGGGGACTGCTGTTCAGTGGGGTAGGCGACTTGAGAAAGAGTTGGGTTCGAGTAGATGTTGAACGGATTGGGGCCATTACCCAGGTAAACGGCGTGGGAGCGATAGGAAACTGGAGACATAAGCTGGGATCCATGTCCTCCAAGGTTGGAAGGAGAGGAGTGGATCTGCTGGCTGCCCGTTCCTGGGGTGGATTGATCAGGAGTCATTTCCATGGGAGCCCCTCCAACATGACCGGAAACTGAAAGGTTGTAAAGAGCGTTGGCATCGATAGGCAAGCAGACAATCTTGGATCCCTCATAATTCTCGCTTTCACCATTGAAGTTGCTGACTGAGATACTTTCATCACCGCTGTCATAATCAGGATCTTCATCAGAATTGTTACCAAAGTTGAGGAAAGGGGCTCCAACACACATGAGGGCATCTTCGTCAGAACCCTCATCGTGGGCGTCGCTGACATCATGGTCCTTGCGCTTCTGTGAAGTAGCGCTGACACGACGGTCGCGCCCCTTCAAGCGATGACTTTCTTTACGGGGAAGATGAGAACGCTTCCAAGCTGGGTCAGAGTTTTTCTTGCTCTTGCGTCGACGCTTGGGGTTCTGGTTCTCCTCCTCGCTAGTCCAGTCAATAGGCTCATCGTCAGTCAGATCACCATCGGAGCTTGGCGCCTGCTCATTATCCCTCTTGGAAGTTGACTTCTTGCGGCTTGTCTTGCCAGTGGCATTTGCTGCAGCTGGAATGGATCGGCGAAGTGGAGGGGGCACAGGCTTGTTCTCGGCCTCACGGCGGGTGCGCAGCTTTGACAGGTGCTGAATGATAGCGCCTTCGGTGAATTTGGTGCCCATTGTCTCGGCACACAGCGACCATGGGATCTTAACGCCCGTTGCATTGCAAGATTGCTGAACAGTTAACAGCAGCTGAATGTCCAGGTCATCTATCTCTGTCAGTATAGCTGGCCATGTGATTCATTCTTTCAAAAATATATTGGACACAAGATGACTGCAGAATAGTCGATCACATTCATGATATCACGAACAAAGTCCGAGTGGTGCAAGGTGTTAAACAAACAAGGGAAGCCCGAGGAACAGACAAAAGAGCAAAGAAGGAAAAAACAAAGAGGTTGCCGAATCAAAATGAATCTAGCACAGGGCACTCAACTTACTATCCCAGCGAACTAGCTGTCGCGGCTCTCGGCCATCGCCGCGGAGCTTTGGAGGCCGGTGCCTTTTTCCAGGCGTTTTAGCGCCCGGAGTAGGCGAACTCATGATGAATTCAACCAAGTCTGTTAACAAAGAATGTTAGTTAGGATGACTATGAAGCTGCACAGGCGCCTCATGAGAGAGAAACGCGTGGAACCCCAGCTCCCGCAGATCTCCCAGCCCAGGTTATCGATATGATCCTAGGCGAAATCTCACAAGAGTTCCCAAAACAAGAATACTTGAGGAGTCTCTGTTGAAATATTGAAGAAAGACACAACAGGCAGGCGAGGGTGGACCGAAACAATGGACGCTCAATCTCGACTCTTCCAAGATGATATAACGCGTCGATATCGCGTTACCTGCGGGGATACAGCGAGGACAGAGAAACCACCAAACTCTCCTGATGGGAGCAGCTATCTTGAAGGAGTGAAACTGACCTTGATTGATGAATTCGGAGTGATGTTGGTTAAGAATTGGATTTGAGGTGAGTGTAAGAATAGTGGATGGAGGGGAGAGAAGAGAAGGTGGAAAAGTGAGAGAATGAATGGGTGTCTTAAAGCTTTCTCCAGGCGCCAATAGCAAGATTATCAGATCGCCTTGGAGTCCATAAGGTAAGGGAACGGCTATTCAGACGATATCTCCATGGAGCCACCCAAGGCCGCCCTGTGGTATTGCTAGAGTTGTTGAGACTCTAGTCTTTGCTCAAACCTCCTGCATCCTGGCTCTTGAAAAATGACGCCTGAAGCTAAAGATGCTATGTTGAATATTTGCACACATACTAGAGGCTATCAAGAGGTATTTGTTTTATTATAGTGTGATTTGGTATTGCTCCTATTCTTTGCAAAAAGCATACACCTTTGCCAAGTCTCCAAAACACATGGCCGTGGCTTAAGATGTTCGAACCAATGAAGTTGAGTCCTTCAAAAGAGAACATTCGAAGGAATTTAGCTCCCCGCAAATTGTGTTGTGGACATCCAATATGTTGCTTAGTGGTTGGCTATCGAGGCAACCATCGCAAACTTGAAGGAGTGCAAACATCTACCGTTCATGCCGCCTAATTCCTAGATCAGAACCTTAAAGGTTAGATTACGATTGATAATAAATACAAGTTCCTTCAAAAAGTGTCCAAAACATTTAACCGCACGGATAAGCAATGGTGGATTGGGTCTACGACAAATGCAAAAGGGTTATAGATCCGGTGCAGAGAGCTTCAACCGGTTGAAAACGGGGATAGAACGTAAGCCACAACAACGTCGTAAAATTCGAAAAAATACTACGGATTATATTTATCAGAGTCAGTTAACCTGTTTGCTGTAATTCAAATATCATATACGGTCTACAAGTGCGTGAACGTTGCGGGGGAAAATGATGGTTTAACGTACAAATTTGCATTGAGGTTGCCGATTTATCCACGTGACAGAGCTTCAACACGTCCACGTGATCACCACTCCCGATCCTCCGAAGTCGAACGCTTCCAAACTCACCCGAAGCCGTTTTCACCCCCTTCAATCGAAACACCTCCTCATTCCACTCCATTCAAAATGACTGCCGTCTGGAAAGCCGCTGGCCTTACGTGCGTTTCTCTTCATAATCATTCGGAATTATTGATTTACTAACGCCGTGACAGTTACAACCGTTACCTGGCCATTGCCGCCCGCACGGTGCGCCGGTCTCTGAAGGACGGTCCTCGTCTCGCCTCTGAGCGCCGCGGCCAGATGGACCTCCGTTTCGCCAAGTGGGAGGTTAGTTGATATAAACCAGAAATTCCCGAAGCTTCGAGCCAGAAACTGACAAGATTCCGGCTACACAGAACGGCAAGCAAGGCAACGTCCGCTCTCTCGCCCAGGCCAACGATGAGGCCGTTGCTCAGGCTGCTGAGAAATAAACGACCAAATTCGCAACAATGCACTCTTCAACCGCGAGAATTTGATTGGGAAAATGTCGGACCTAGGCTTGGAAGGCCTGGGGAGGAGAAGATAGACTCCGGGGAAGCATTGAACTTGTACATGTGTAGCAATACAGGCCTGTCTGGGTTTGACAGAGCCTAGAAATCGCACTCTGCTTTTCTTTTCTTTTTATTCCATGAACTCGTATTTGATTGCCATTGAACTTGTGGATATTTTTTTCCCTTGGTATATATTGTAAGAGAAATCTTTATAAAAAGTGATCTGTTGAGCCGGCCGCACCTGCGTGACTGCGTCACAGGTACCGGTCTGCCTGCCCGAATCGCTTTTTCCCGCCCACGCTCTTTCCCCCACTCACCCCTCGATCCGTTCGTTCTCTCTCAACCTCATTTCTTCACGGCCGTTGCAAGCTTTGATTTTCCATGATCTGGATCGGCAGCGGACTGCAGAGCCCCAATTTCCTCTGCGATGCTGCCGAATAATGAGGTTCGTGTGCCCCCGCGGCCACTTACGCCGTCCGCTCCTCGGCGCGACATTACGGCCGAGTTCACAGAAGCGGCCTCAAGTAAGTTACTCCGAGTCCTATCCAGCTGGTAGTATTGCAGGTCTGACGATTTCACTTCATTGCAGAGCTACAGATCGGCGAACTCGTAAAAGATGAGGCATTCACACTCTTCGAAGCTGTTGGCGCATTGGAGGTACATCTTTGTTACACGGAGCGATAAATCGGCGAGAGGACACTGTGCTGACGGATTTTGCCATTAATGCAGATTATGGACTCGAAAATGGACAGCGGATACATTGCCTCAGGGGAGAACCAAGCGCAGGCGCTGGAGGACAATTACGATGTGCGACAAGAGTTGTCACCGGAGCAGGTCGTGGGTTTGATGGACCAGTTGCTTTGTTATGAGGTGTGTTCACATTTGGAATTGAGATGCACAGTCAGATTCAGTGGTTTTAATGATAAATTAGATGGCATGGCATATGGGTCATCCTCTTTCCCAGACGTTGTTTACATCCATCTATCTCGACAAGCTACTGTGGCCAGTACCCAGGACCATGGAGGATGCCCGATTTGACCGTGTGCCTAGCGACTCACCCCTCATCAGCCTTGTGCTTCGCTCATATTGCCTTGCACTGATCAAGGCCTGCGACCTTGTTCATAGCCGAGTGGCGGGCGAGTATTACTACGAAGTAAGTAGAAGCTGCAAGCAACTCTGATATAGTCTCTGACCGTTGTCATTACGCTTTTAGGAAGAGGACTTTGTCGCTCAGCTTTACCATCGTAACCTGTTATCTCCCTTTGACCCCTCCCACTTTTACCGCCTGCTGGACCAGGCGGTTGCGTGGGTGGATGCACAGAATGAAATGGACCAAAAGCTTCGAGATGCAATTCGGACTCGATTGATGTTTCGGTATGAATTCATGACTGCTCTTGATCAGGATCTTGAGGTTTTGGATACAAGGTCCACAGAAAACTTCAAATCATGTTTAGCACACCTCGATGCTCTGAAGGAGTCTTACCCCCTTGGCAAACCAGTGCCAGAAGCTTTCAGTTTGAAGATTCAACGCAAACTTGCCAGCACTGTGCCACCTCGTCCAATCGTGCATATCAATCATGAAGATGCACTTGATCATCTCAAGCGTCTCTGCAAAGACGCTATTGACATGCAGCAAATTCTTGAATATTGGGGACCTACCAACATCAAGGTAAGACTACTGACCTTTCTTACCGTTTCTTACCGTGACTTTCCCCTTGTTAATATTTTATCCTAGACTGCTATATGGACGCTTCTTTCTCGAAAGCCCCAGCCCTCCGTTTATATTCGCTGTCTGATGCAAGCTTTGATCGTGAGCGACATGACTATTCTAGGGGCAGTATCCGTCAGGAAATTCCTTTATGATGATCTTGTCGAGCTGGTACTGCCATCAAGCATTCTTCTCCAATCAAATATGGATGAGGTGGAAGTTCCATCCGATCCTCGATTCCAAATAGCTCGACTCATGGACGGATTTGTGAAACGATTTGCCCAGGTATGTGCAGCCGGTCTCAACTATTTGAACCATGAAACTGACCCCTCTTAGCCTTTTGTAGATTCAGTGCGATGTGCTTGCTTGAACCGGTGTCGTGTTCGTCGGACAGTTTGCCATACTGTTGTGGACTGGGATAATCTTCAGATGGAAGTCAGTATTTCCACCTGCTTTTTGAAATGGATGTCATTCTCATCTTAATACAGGCCGAAGAACTCGATTTACAACTCCAATCCCTCAGCAAGGAGCCTCCGCTGCAGCTTCATGGTGGCGAACCAACCTACTCATATCCACTCAGCAGCTGGGCATACCATCAGAAATTAACACAGCTTCGAATGATCCTTCAGATGGGCTTTGAGCTTTCCATCTACTCACCAGAGGAGCTCCCAGGGATGTACTGGTATCTTTCGCACATCTGTTCCACTCACCTTGGCCATCTTGATCGGATACGCACTTTTATTGTCGCAGCTCGAAAAAGAGACTTGTCCGCTTCAAACATCCATGCAGCAAGCACCAGTCGGGCAGCTGCCGCATTTCACAGATGTTACCGGTGCCTGGAAAGACTGACCACGCAGCTCATTGCTGTGGATGCTTTCGCGATTGCCCTCCACGCATTATACGTTCTTCTGGCACGACACAAGGTACTACCATCTGCTGCCGGGTCTGATGCGTACTCAACGGACAAGTTACGCTATGAGATTCGCATGAAGCCCTTCCTCCCCATATCTCTACCTGAATTAGTTCCGTATGAAGAATATCACCGCGAGGCTACTCTACAAGGTGATACAGACGTGACCATTTTAGAACGTGCCTCCAAAGCCATCACGGAGGCTAGAAAGGCCTGGGAAGCGACACTTGCCCATGGCGCTTTTGTTGAGGCTGTCTCGGCGAAGAAGACTCCACCCATTGCCATTGAGGAAGATTGGCAACGCAATGTGAAGGATACTATGCGTGCTTGTATCGGAGCTAGCATTGCCATTGAGACGGTTAAGAAAGCACTTTATAGTGATGAAAGGCCGGTGAAATTGCAGGTCAATATCCCCGAGGTCGGGAGCAAGAGCCGATGGCATGATTGGTGGAGCGTGCCGCAAGTTTCGCAGCAGTCAGAGTCTTAGTGCAAAGTTAGCCTCATTTTTAGGTAGTTTAGCATTTTGAGCGATCTCTTAGATCGAAGAAAAAAAAACATCATATTCAAGATATTCATATTCATGAATAGTGCAGATGTGTATATCAAGTTCAAGCCCATACTCTGTACTCTAACTAGATATATTGGGGACTATGTAGTGTGTACTAGAAGAAAACAAAACAAACCTAACAAACCCAACAAACTCTTCTACAAGTCACTTTCTCTTCCCCACATCTTCCCGTCTCTTCATGCAGCTTTTGAGCACTTTTTGTTGATTTTGACATTATTCTCTTGTTGATTGGTTTTTTGGTTTTTCTTCCGATAAAGTGGGGGAGAAATGCAAGTTGGATTCCAAGTACTACACACAGTACGCTCCCCAACTTTGCATCCTCAACAACTCCGACGGTCCGCTTAAGCCGCCAACCAAGGAACGCGGCCGCGTTATGAAATCATCGATTTTTCTTCCGACGTCCAAGTAACCCTTGTTAGCGCTGTCAATCTTCTAATTGACTTCGCGATCGACACTTCATCCACGCCAGTTTCGGCATCTCGGAAACTTCCATCATCACGGCCCCCCGAAGATCACAGTTTCTTTTCTTCTTTTCCCCAGAACAACTTGATCTGGGGCAAGCTCACGGACCTACCACAATACCGCCGCCACAATCCCTGTTACTGGTTAGTGGTTTAACCGAGATTCGATACATCTCGCGCGCCGCCTACTATCTATCTTTCTCGCTATCTTGCTCTACGTCCCACGTCCATCCCCATTCCTCGATTTGCCTATGCTGCTCTTTTTGGCCTTCCGCTCGCTGCAGGCAGCCTGACCAAGCTCCTTCTCCCCACCCTTACTCTTTCCGAGTGAAGGAGTAAGAGAGTGATTCTATACCGCGGGGCTCTGAAAAAATGCCGACGTATCCTATTCGCCGCCGACCGCGCGAGTGCAAGACCTGCCTGCCATGTCGTGCCAGCAAAGTCCGTTGCGACCGCAACGTTCCTGTGGGAATTGCGTTAAACGAAACTTTACCTGTTCATACGGTCGCCCGTCATCCAACAAGTATTCGATCCCGACGATCTCTCTCAATAATCCACCATCTGCGCCGTCACAGCCTTCCTTCGTCTCGCCCGCCGGCACGTCATCGTTCCCATACCCCACACAGCATGCCTCTTCCGCTGTCGATCACCCCTCCGGAATGAGTGATGAGCCTGACTCAGACCTACCGGAGATAATAGATATCTCCCAGGCTGAGTGGGATGAGATAAACAATAAGATGGTGGCCATGGAAGGTATCCTCGGTAGTCTCTCGTCGCTTTTCAATTCTCATTCGTCCCGTAAACGAAGCGAGGATCAGGGAATGGATCGCAAGGATTCTATCCGGTCGGAAGGTGTTTACGGATCGAACGTGCTGAAGACTGGTGCCGTCCATCTCGGTTCTCGTTCCGCCTTGGTGGATATTTTGGACAAATCCAAGGGTTCGGAGGATGCAGCGCAGGCGCTGCCACAGGAGGATCTTCTGGCCGAATTAGCACTGGGCAATGAGTCTGTTGCATATCCCTTTGTGGATCTTTGGTCATCCGATCCCTATACTTTCAATATTGCGGGAGTGTGTGCGGTTCTTCCAGATGATGCACAATGTCGAAGGTGAGATGGCTCAAGAGTCGAAGACGAGTTGGGGAACCATGCTAACGGTGTGAGTCTCCAGATTCGTGCAATTCTATAAAGATATCGGTGCGGTGTTGTACCCTGTACTACCTGATCTCAACGAACTTGACCGAAAAACAGACCGGTTACTTCTGGGAAGACAGCGGGCCGGTGGTATCTATAAGCCGGATGCCAACGGATTAGTCAAGCCGTTTGGGATGGATTTGCACTTCCTCAGCTTGCTTTTTGCGATACTTGCCTCTGGGTGCCAATTGTCAGATCTCCCGGAGCGGGATCGTGAGCTGACATCATGGGTATATGGTGCGACCCCCCCAAGTTCCCACGTTCACACGTTCACCGTGTCGATGACTCAATCTCCCCGAAGAGGATACTGACTTTCGATGCAGTATCTTGCGCGTACCAGTGTCTGCGAATGTTGAATTACGTCTCGCAACCTACAGTAGAGGTTATACAGATTCTCCTCATTATCAGCAATGTTTTGTCATACAACATGAATGCTGGCGCATCCTACACCTTACTGGGTAATTTCCACTTGATTCCGAATACATTTGGCGAATACCTCCTAACAATCTTTGCTTAGGAATGACGGAGCGAATGTGTCTGGTTCTTGGACTCCACGTGGAAACCACAGGGTTTTCACTTGAGGAACAAGCTTTGCGAAGGCGCGTATGGTGAGTTTGGACCAGTCTCTCTTTTCGTTGTTGCTTTATTGACCAAAATCCTTGCCATGTTTTAGGTGGGCAATGGCATTCCAGAATAGCCACTTTTCACTTGCTTATGATCGACCTTCTATTACTATGGTCAGCCAACCAGAGATTCCCTTTGATCGTAAATCGATGCCAGGACATCGTACCTACTTTGAAACCTTGTGCCGCGTGGTGTCTCTTGCATTGGAAGTGTTACGATCACGAATGCATCCGAACTCCTCTCAGCCGCCATTTCACGAGATTCAAGAGTACAAGCATCGAATCCAGCGTATGCTTGCAGAGGCCACACCACATCTGCGACATCGAGAAAACTGCGTCTCCTTGTCAGAGCATATCGAACGAACAGAGCTCCGTCTACACTCTTCATACCTCCTTTCAGTGTTATGTCGTGTCTCACTAGACTCCCATGCGCATTTAGATCACCATCGTCGAGCTTTGATTCGGGAGGATTGTATTAGCAGTTTGATTGAGACGGTTGACGCATTTGTGGAATTGCATGAAATCAACTCGCACTGCTCTCGATCTTGGATTAGTTTGCAAAGATCAATTGCTTCGGCTTTCTTGCTAGTCACGAATGACGATGGCCCGCGAACGTGGGAGCTCATTGATCGACTGGAAAAAGTTCTAGTCGCACATGTATACGCAGACGGGGACGCGGACCTTAATAATCGCACCGACTCTGCGAAACATCTTGCCTCTTCTCTTCGTGCTTTGCGTGAAATTCGGGAAGCGTTCCGTGCGCGCAAACCTGCGCCGTCGACCGCGACATCGCGTCAACCTCAGTCCTTCTCCCCACTTATCATGCCATCTCCTCCGTCGGTTGATACCACCCCCGAATTGCCCACCAACTTCGCACTTTCTGGTTCCGCACTTCCTATGGACGATTGGAGTATGCGCAATATTTTAGGCCGTGTTTCTGATGTCATGTTGTTCCCGAGTATGAGTGGACAGAGTCCAGCGGTTTAGGTCTTGCATTATGGCGTTTCCAGGCGTTTTATTCGGAAAGGAGGAGATTGGGGCCATACACTGGAAGTTTGGATATCGATATACCCCTGCATGACTGCATTGTCAGTTTGGTCAATATTTTCGACCTAATCAGCCACTTGTTATGGTCAACACACTGACACGAATTTTTTTTGGACGGGATTTTTTTTGGAGGAAGTTTTTTTTTGTCATTTCTTTTCCCCCCATGCACATACCTCGCACATTGCTAGTACTTAGAGCGCTGTGATATCATCGTCACCGACAATACAACCACAGTCGAGTCTCCGAAACTCGGATGTTTCAAATAAAACAGCCATCCATTCTCTTGCAACCAAACTGCGAAGCAGGAAATGAGCAAGCCCCTTCAATAAATATCACCGTCAGCCCATACGCAGCGTCACAAGCGTCACTTGGTGAGCATTCCCCTCGGATCCGGGGGCATCCGCCTCCGTTGGGTCTGACTCGCTCTATTTAAATCCCTACATCATTCGGTAAAGTCGGCGCTCGATCCCACACATTATGACCTAGCCAACAGTGTGGAGATAGCGAGTGGACACTCTAATTCAGTCGGGCACCTTTCTACCCCCGCCGTTCGGCCGGCCGAGAAATCGCCGCGGCCCGTTGAGATAGGATCGTCTGATCGACCGTGCTTCTCTCCACGACCCTCGGGGGGTTTAACCTAACCCTCGATTCAGCCCAACGATGTCAGCTTTTTCCAAGGTTTCCAAGGTTTCCAAGGTTCTATGACGGCCTATCCTACTCGTATCTTGTCATATATGTGGAGATTCTTCCCGGTATCTTCAATGATGCAATATCAATCTTCAGATTGCCGTCTGACCCATTTTTCCTATCCACATGGGTCCTTTGCTTATGAGCTCCGAACCTTATGCTGGTGCTCTGCCGCGTTAACGAGGTCCTTCGGCACTTGAGTCTCGTGATGGTATCCATCTGGGGAAGCTGCAAGATTGACCCTTTTATAGGTATGTGAGCTACCAATGGGATAAAGAGGACCAAGTTAGGGTGCGCCGCGGTCCTTGGGAAAGTGTCCTGCTTATGGCCTGTGGGCCAGACCCACAATCCTTTAGGCTAGCGATCGCCTAAGAATGCCTTTTTTTGGATGGAGACCCGGATCACTAGTACGAGTTGGTCCTGGTTAACCTATATCTTATTTTTATCGTGTCTTCCGGCCGAGGGTCTCGGAATGAAGATTCCCATGCACGTTTTAGCCAAGGCTGATGAAGATCTCAATTTCTATCCTGAATAGGCCGAGCTGGATGAGATTTCTGGGCATGAATTGTCCTCAAACGTGATTATTTTGATCTGACTATAGGTAGCATTCCTACAATTCATTGATGTCAAGTGGTTGATCCCTTAAGATGAGCACTGGCAGTGAAAACCACTCATCCCTATAAGTCAAGACCAGCTTCTTTCCATACAATTTTCCGCCTTTCCTGTACGGACTCCCCATCATCCTCATCAAAAACCGTGGCTGAGATGATAAATATCGCGAAACCAACCCAAAGCTCCAGAATAATCCGGCATATATTTCCGCAACAGACCTTTCCACTCTGCATCATTCGAGCCGAACCCAAACATCGCACCAACATACTCCCACCAAACAGGAAAATAACCAGACGTCTCCCAATCAATAATCCCAGTAAGCTTGAACGTCTCCGGATCAACCATAATATTGCAATTCGTGAGATCGGCGTGCGCAAGTGTCCAGGGTAAAGGGGAGGGCATCCTCTCCTTCCAAAGCGCAGCAACCTCATCTGGTACATCCTTGAAATTCGCAACCATCGTATCCCACAGCTCATCCTGCGTCGAGAAGGGACCATGAACTGTATATGAATCCCCGCCAAGAAGGAACGCATTATGTAGCGGCTGGCGATTAACGCTCTGTATCTTCGGCGAGTGAAACTGTCTCAGTTGAGAAATGTATTCCGCAGTCTCCTTAGCAAGTTCTTCTCTCTTTTCCTCTGTTATCTTTGACCATACTTTCTCGAGAGTTTCACCAGGAACTCGCTCTGCGAGTATAAAATGCCGAGTACCGTCTGTCCATTCTTTCGCTATACCAGGTACTGGGATTATGGTGTTTTCTTTGACGAAGGTTGTAGTCGCTGCCTCATGGACTGGTGGGTTCGAGTTTCGATCTTTAAGGATGAACTTCGATCCTAGAGACCATGCTCCTCGATCGCCGGCTTCGTAGAATAGTTTTAGATTGCTCTTGTAGCTGCAATACCTCTATCGTTCTGGTGTCCAGGTACATGCGAGACAGGGGATCTGATCTTTCGGGTCAGAGGGTTCCATTTTGAATGAGATAGAATTGAAGAGGTGGGTATTGAATGCTGTAAATGCTGGATGGAGCTGGTGGTTTTATAATAAAGCCAGTGTCAGTGGGGATCATTCAAATGTTTTGAGCCGCATCAAGTCTGGCCAAAGTAGCGGTGAGATTTCATGCCAGCACTTGAGGTGCTACTCCGTATATGATGCAGGGGACCGCAGTGGTCCAGAAGGAATAGATGTATCACTTTTAATTCCCTCTGCCAGATCGAAAGAGGGGTTGATGATACTCAAGTGCTTCTAGGGTTATTGCAAGAGTGATTTGATGTAAATCATTTCCCGCCTCTGATGACTCTGGCAATGAATTACTAGTACTACAAGTTTTCAAGCTCTAGGTTGTTTGATAAATAAGCAATACATCGAATATTTCGAGACTTACTTTTCTCTTCCATTATGTATGTACGATTTAAGTTTGAGTTCCAGCTTGCACCTGGGCAGGTCTTGGGCAGTAAAGATGGTACATAGGGATGAGAAGTTTTATATCTAGAATATGGGGACCTCAGGCTGTGAAATAAATGCCAAAAATGACAGCTTTTGATTCCAAAAGGACCTCTTTTCGTCCAACAACATCACTTTTAAGGTTTGATATTCCCAATAGATTCATTCCACTTACGACCAAAACGACGCCAAAAATGGCTCCATTCTGCAGTGCCATCTAAGCGTCCTCTCTCATCACCCTATCCAGTCAGGCGCTTCAAGTTATACATGTAATAAACTCCATCTTTCCCCTCTCTAAATGTCCTCATATTTCCAGGTGGTCTCCTCTTTAGAGTGGGCTATATATGCATGCATGCACTGGCATAACTTTCTTGGACCCGTGGGGAACCTTGGAAGAGTCCGGATTTTGGTCCCTTGACGTCTTGGCGGGTCCAAATAGAGCATGGTACATCTGAAATGCGCTAGGACAAGGACTAATCAATTGGAATATTACTATTGATCTAGACCCAGTGGGGAATAATACTAGGTGTGGAAATTCAGATGCAAATGAACCGCCGGCGAGAACATGGATATAGAGAATCACAAACTTGAACAGGAGATCCTTCTGCCATACCACGTGAGCATACTTATTGGGCACTACTAAGTACCTACTAGTATGAGAAAGAAACCATAGTAAACACACTATATTAGGCATAATTTTTGAAATATAAACTTCAAATTGGAACATTTGAAAACACCTAATGAGATGACGCAGCTATACCCCACATGCGAACTGTTAGTTCATTGCCAACTAGTGCCAACTAGTTATCACAGACAAATGATAGGCAACTTGAACCTATGATTTTGACCAAGACAAGACTAGTTTCTCTTGTTGTTTTCTCGCTTACTAGCTAGGCTATTATCCTCAACCCCCTTCCAGTGCTGTGCTTCCTACTTTCAACCCAGCTAGGGAAATATTCAATTACTGATCCACACTTATCCAGTCGCTATCCATGCCTTCAGAGATATCATTGGAGGTTCAAAATGGCTCTTTTCCAAATAATGATTGGATTTCGGAACGACCACCACTGGACTTGCCTTTTTTTCTGATTCCGTCAGCAATATTTGAGGGTGGAGCTCTTGTAAGTTCATCCGGGGATTTTGATCGCTTGTCCTCTTTAGACTAATAAACTTCAGGTTGTGAATACAGATGGTAACATCACTGCAACACTTTCCGCCACTTTAAGAGAAGATGGGAGTGCCATTCGACTTCCCCTACGACAAAGATTCCACGGCCTTCCAATCTTTATCTTTCATCGCTTGGCAAAGGTTGTCATTCTTTCTCAATTCTCGGTAAAAGGATCAAGTCTGCTTAGCTCCTTTCTTTTGAATGTTATGGCAGAAAGGTTACTTTCGACGCTGAAAGTAGCTAACGTACATAATATCATTTCGGAACACTCAAAAGATCAAAAGATGATACTATCGACCTTTCAGCGCATCTTTAGTCTATCCTTATGGCATCAAAGCTTTTCAGCTGCACTCCTTTACAGCATATGCTCAAGCTTGTGCTTTTACCTTCCCCTCTACGTGGGCCGTTCGATATTCTTTGAAGTTGGTGACTTTATGTCTCACAAGAACCTGAAAATCATATTGCTTATTCTTTTGACTTCAGTCCTTTATTTTGGGCTTGTGATACCCTCATATGCTGTCTTCATACGGGTGGCTGCCTCCACTTTGCCATTGCAAATTGGTGCAAGACATAAAGTGGACACAAAACTAAGTATCCACATGGCATGGCAAAGCTTCTCGTGGTCAGCTCGAATTGGTTTCTTTAAAATGCTTGCCAATGTCCTGGTGACAGAAGTATGTTTAGGGTTCATTGTGCTCACATACGTGCTTATCCTCTGTCATCCGGAGCTGCACCAAGATGTTGCGCGATGTTTTGCGAAGTATGCTGGATAGTAACAATTAAGTCATGGATGTGGAATATTCTCTGTGGCACTCCCATATACATGCCATGTTGCATACTAGTGCTGTGTTCAAATGAACTTGAAGGTTGATTTACTTATATGTTATAAGAGCTCTAAATTAGAATTAATAGTGTGGCATACAAGCCTTTCATCTGTATTTATTAGACAAGAGTCATCTCATTGCTGATGAACCAGTATGGTTATCACCTCGTATGTTGTTTCAACGTCTCCAGCAAGACATGGATCAATAAACCGACATGCGTGAACGCCACACAGGAGAGTGCTGATCTTGACCAATGTCCGTCAGTGTAGCGGTGGTATAGGGCGCAGAGGCCGATGAGGAGAACGCAACCTTGGAAGCAAGCTGGAGTAGATCTATAGAGTTTAAGAGTTCTACAAAGTTGCAAGGTTAGCGACATCAAGCAAATTTTTGATATCAGGATCATGACCAGCTGCTTTCTTACAAGTGTGTGGAGAAGGATCAATCGGAGTGATAGTAGTAAATAATATGTAATGATGAGGAGCTGGAGAAAGGATGGAATCAGCCTGAAGGAGACAGGGGAATAAAATATTCTTCTACCAGTCCAAAACTTCGATGATGAGAGAGCAGCCGATACTCATATGGCTACCTAGACACTCCGAAGTCGTAATTCAGCTCAGGAGATAATTAATGTATCAATCTGTGCTAGATTATATCGCAGTGACGTGGCCTCACCGTGCTTAGAAGGCATTTAGTGGAGAACTTCGGAGAGCTAGGCTTTGTGTTCGGTGTTCCCAATAATCTCCACATGTGCATGATCCAACCGTTCGGAACCCGTGCGTGAGCCTGAGCTTAGCTCGGCTCGGCTCGGTCCACGCGGCGTAACAAATGCCGCGATAGGAATCTGAGTGCTTGGGTTCGCGTAATCAATCACCACTTTTTCGTGGAGTTTGCAGACTGAAGGGTATGTACCTAGAATGATGGCAGTCTACTATAGCAAGAGAACTCTGGAGAAAGATATTCTGTCTCCACCACCTTCGCAGGAATAGGTAAATGCTTCCTGGATATCCTGGCTCTCCTATAGGCTAGTAAGGCTCAGGAGCGAATGTTCGTTTACAATAGAAATACACATGAAGCGAGTGTCACAATGCAGCATTAGTCCCTTTTGGCCACCAAACCATCGCATAAAGAGGTACCCCAGACCCACCTGACTGTCTAGTTGCATCTGCATTGACTTTTCCTTTCCCAAGAATGATTTCTTCAATTTCCTGGAATCCCAACGAGAGATATAAATCGCGGGAGCTTGGACTCGTCGCTTCAAGCCAGATGGGGACATCCTCAGCTCGAGCCGTCTTCTGATGCTGTCTCATGATAGCCTTTGCAAGGCCTGGCAGTGGAGTGAGTAATTTATCAAGATGCAATGATTATCATAGACCCACCTTTTCCTCGATGTTCATGCTCAGTCCCAATGCTGAAAATATAGTAGTATAGCTTCTGACCATGCAGACCTTTCTTTTTCGCATTGTCTGTCATACCAGAGAACTCTGTCCAAAGACGCTCCTACACTTAGCTTTCTCTCTGATGCCCCTTTCCTTCAAGGGATCAATCCTACCTTGAGACCCGAGAAACCAATCCTCCACAGAACACTGAGAAACCCAGCATACAGTAGCTTCCACGCATTATCAATGTATTTCCCCGGGGGTACAAGCACAGATGCCGCTTTCCAGCCATCTGCCTCGGTAATGATCGCGTCATTCAGTAATGCCGACTTGACTAGTGTAGACCAGTAGGTGGGTAGATATGCCAGGCGTTCCTCTTCCGACATTTCGAGTAACATGTATGTAACAACTGGGTCGGTATCGAAAACGTGACCATTTAAACGGGCAACGGGTTCTAGGAGCGCTGGTCTTCTTAGTCAAGTCAAGGTACGGTCTGGTTAGCTCCGGAGGGAACTCACTGTCTTTGCCATGAGTGAGTGGGATGGGCGTCTTCGACATGGTTAGGAATACAGTCTAGACTGGAGACTCCCATATGAATAATGAATAATTTATGTGCATTTCCAGGCCGACAGACATGTTGATCAAGGTGCACATGTGAGTTGAAGACTCAAGAACAACTGTAGTCATGGATGGATGTCTCATGTTTGAGACGACGTAATTTGTTATGTAAGCTAAATATTTCTCATTTGGGCATGGTTCATGGCATTTTTACCTTGATACAGTTGTATGAACCCATGTTTTTTGACCATAGCTTGATCTTTTTAGTAGTAGTATTGATGTCAGAGCCCTGGAGAGTCTGATTTTATCTACTACTAGCAGTACTTCAATGGATTAACCTTGAAATATAGTGGGGCCTATCTCCACTGGAGACTCGGTGTGCAACACCGAAGTAACAAAACGAACCCCTGAATATCAGATCAAATCTACAATTGACCACTACTAGTATAAAGGGATTTCATTTTAACTTGAAGCTATTAATTAGTACACAAGTGCTGTCAGCCTGAGGCTAATGACAATATGGACAGGGAAAATCAGTTTTTGTAGACTAGCGAACTTGAAGACCGTCCAGGTTGATTCTCCGTGATAATAATCTTTTCCACCAGAGAGGAAAGGCTAGCTTCGGGTACAGGAGTTTTTGCTTATCGATATGGCTTCAACGGATCATTCAATGCCAAAAACCTGAGGTAGGTTCCCGTCATTCACGCAAATCCACTTGGGTAGTAAACAGCATCGTGTGAATGATATCATTCACGCTGGGGCTAGGCATGGCTTCAACTCGAATATAAAAGGACTCCATTATGAGTTTATGCACTTACACTGCGCTTTTCTCCCCCACATGTGCCGCTCTTGTTGCACCACAATGGCCATTTTTCAGTCTATCCTGAATGCCTTGTTTGGCTTGGGTCAGAAGTTCAATGTCCTTAATCCAGCCTTTCAGTTTGTTCGGACTACCCTGTTCTCTTACCTCAAAGAAATGATGAAATTTACCGTTCCAGCCTTTTATTTCCGCATTATGGCTATCATTGAGGGAGGTGAGCAAACTATTGGTATCGTGGTGTGGGGGTTTAAGTGGGGAACTGGTGACCGGAACCGGGATGGAATTCTCCCTCTGGCATAATTTGCATAACCCGGTACCGGCATTCCTCATTTCTCTCCTGCCGATGCAGTCCTGGCTCTAAATACAACCTTTTCTTTTCCAAAGAGCCTCCCATCTACCAAAATATCCCTAAACCCACCGTCAAAATGGGTAATACAACTCTTCTTATTCTGGACATACAAAATGGTGTCATTGATCAACTCGAAAACACCGATTCCTACCTCTCAGGCCTAGCCGAGGCCCTATCTACAGCTCGCAATAACTCTATCAAAGTCATCCACGTTATCACAGCCTTTCGAAATGGATACCCCGAAAACAACCCCAACAACTCTTCAGTGCCTGCCGTTGCAGCGCGTGGTCAATACAAAGAAGGCGATTTCTCAGTCCAAGTTCATTCAAAGGTGGCTCCAACTCCCGAAGAACCCATCATTACAAAACGCCGTGTCTCAGCCTTCTTTGGAACTGAGCTTGACATGATTCTCCGGTGCTCGAATACCGATCATCTTGTTGTGGCGGGTCTTATTACTAGTGGTGCCGTTTTATCCACTGTTCGACAAGCTATGGACCTCGATTACCGTATCACAGTGCTACGGGATTTATGTATGGATCGTGATGAGGAGGTACACCGAGTCTTGATGGATAAGGTGTTCCAGAGGAAAACTATGGTTATTTCTGCGCAGGAATGGATCACTCAAGTCAATGCTGCAGCCTAGCTAGGTCTATTTGCAATGGAATTTCAAAATGCGTTTTAAGTGCTTTGTAGTCATTTCATAAGCACTGCTGATCATTGCATGAAGAATTCATAGTCGGATCCGGGGTATGGGTAGAGAAAAGTAGAAACTCTCAACCCGTTGATACTCATTTATCTGAAGTAATACTTCCGAGACCATGATCAATCTCAAGTGCTGCTAAAGCTTGGAATCTTGCCCCTCTAGTTTGATGTTCAATCGTATAAATACTAAATATATTACTAGTACACCTTAATTAATTCAACTTCAAGTTGAAGTTGGAAACGACCTGAGAGAAAATTACTACAGGAGATTCTATTTTTCTCCAAAGCATGACTATGCAAAGCTGTATTTGTTCTTTTTTTTTTGGAAGAACTTCGCTGTGATTTGATTTCAAGTTCAAAAGATCACCTACCAAAGAGCCACAGTTGATAGTCAGCGCGGAAACAGAAATGCAGGTGATCGACAACAATTGACCTACCTTGAAAGTACGTACCCAGGGCCAAGCTTAATTCTTTAAACCCTTTCAAGTTACTCTCAATGATAGAGTTGATTTTTAATCATTATAAATCACATCATGCAGTAGGTCGAATATAATGATAAATTCTGCTAGTACAGTGCCATGTTTTTATCTGATGTGTACTTCACAATATTCATCTTAAACTCCCACTGGCATCTCATCAGTCCATATGTCCCAAAAGTCTGGCCTCTCATGGGTCCTTGAGACCTAATCTGGCATTTATGGTTTCAAGTTGATTCACGATCACCCAATCCCCGAAATAGGAGATCAAGATGTACTAGTGAGGCTACATGCAGCGTCTCTCAATTATCGCGATATCTTAATAGCCAAGGTACATAAAGTGTAGAAACAATTCACGTAGAGCTCTAGTAGTATTCTACGCTGACCTCAAATTTCTCAGAGTACTGTCCCACTTCCATTCTTCCGCCCAGGAGTTATTCCAGCCTCAGATGGAGCCGGAGTGGTTGAAAAAGTAGGCATCAAGGTCCAAGAATTCCGACCAGGCGATCGAGTCTGTACCTATATTATCCCTCATATGCCTGAATCCAAGCAATTGTGTTTAATAGATACTTGTCATGGGCTTGGTCAAGCGGTTGACGGTACTTTGTGACACCATGGAGTCTTTCATGAGACTGCGCTTGTGCGTATGCCAGCAAAGCTTGACTTCCTTCAAGCGAGCACACTGACATGCTCCGGATTGACGGCCTGGAATGCCTTGTTCGGAGTTGAAGGATATAAGCCCAGGAAAGGAGACTGGGTCCTCGTACAAGGTACTGGAGGTGTCTCAATTGCTGCTTTACAGGTAGCCTTTCATCTCGCCTCTGTAGATTCTCAGATTGCTGATTTTGAGATATTTTGCTATTGCAATCGGAGCTACGGTAATCGCAATAACAAGTACAGATGAAAAAGCAGAAAAACTAAAATCTCTCGGTGCTCACCATGTGATCAATTATCGAAGGGATCTCGATTGAGGTGAAACAGCCAAGAACTTGACTCCAGAGGGCGAAGGTGTGCATATTGTTGTCGATGTTGGTGGTCTTTCCACACTTGCACAATCTCTCAAAGCAATTAGTGTTGGTGGACTACTTGTCCTAGCAGTTGTTTTGGGTAAATTGGAAGACGGGGGCATCGACTCCTTCTATCATGGATTGTCAGATGCGTGTGTGTACAGCGCGTGGGTTTTTCCTGGGGACCCGAGATCAGTTTCGTGAGATGAATCGATTCATAGACGCCCATGAGATCGAACCTGTCATTGACGACCGAGTCTTCGAGTTCGAGGATGTCAAGGCTGCATATGGGTTATTGGAGAGACAGCAGCATTTCTCTAAAAGGTGTATACGTATACAGCATGAATGAACTACATCATTGATTGTCCTTAAATCATTCATTTGTCGCTGTCTAGCTGTTGATCTCTTGCTAGGCAATGTAGCTAACAGATTGAATCGTGAATCGTGAAATCTTCATCTAAATCTAAAGCTTCACCTGGTTTCGATCCTGTGAACCAGAGCAACATGTTGGCTCTGGATGCAGGGTGGACTTGTTAAAAGACTGCGCAGACTGCGGAACATCCAGCGCAGGGTTCTTGTTGAAGAATCCATCTGGCTTCAGCATCACACTAACGCGTTCGACCGGCATCACAGGGAAATCTTCAGGACGAGGGTTGTGGGTGAGACCGAAAGCTAAAAGAGAGTAAGTATAATACATTACTTTGAGCGTCGAAAGTAACTTACTGTGCCAAAGAACGACATCCTCATCTTCAACCGCATCATTTCTGCCAGCCCAGACCTCCACACCCTCGGAACTCTTGCTTTGGTTCGTGAACTCGCCTGCGGCGAATATCTCATCATCTTGATACTTGGTCACCCAAATAGGACGAGTTGCGAACTGAGCACGTTTGGTTCCAAAGGACTTGGGAGAAGCCAGCATCATCTGACTTGGTGAAGTCTGCAGCTTATAAGCAATGGGGTGGTGTGTAACAGGGTTAATAATGTTATCATTGCGGATCTTAAACACCCGATGACGATCCACGCTTGTCCATGCGCTACCGCTTTGCTTGATTATATTCTTCTCGGTTGTGTACCCGACAGACCAAGGGTTTGAGTCATCCTCTGGCATGGGGACACTATCCTCGTAATAGATGGTATTTTTAAATCCATCCACTGCAGGATCCACGCGTAGAGAGAACAGATGCTGATGGAACGGAGCCATCACGCCAGGTCCAACATTAGTACCCCATGGTACCGTTTGGCCATTCTCATTATCGAAGGGTACCGTTGACAGGATACCAGTTGCACGAACCTCGAGTTCAATGTTGGCGGCTTGATCGAGAATAAAAGCGAAGATGTACTCGTAGTTTGCGACCGTGCAGATCATCTGGACGACGAGTTGTCTGTTTCGAACGACTGTCGCAGCCCCGCTGCGGTAATTGGTGTGTTTGTGCTGGAGACCGTTGTCCTGCTCGTGCATGCAGATAACATTCTGAAGTTGGATGGGAACACCCTGGGCATCTGTGCGGTATCCATCGAAGTATTTAATGTGGCCTAGACAATCACAGCCCAGGGCAAGTTGGTTGGCTGTGATTCCAAAACCAACATCGCCAACATCGAATGCTTGCTTGCGGTGGTAGGGACCACGAGGGTCTAGCTTGGTCAGCAATAGATCAAAATAATACAATAATTAATATCGTTATTATAAGATTATCACATACCTCCATATGGAACCGTCATCTCCGAGAAAGATAGACGATAGAATGTGTTGCGACCATCATAGGTCACGTTATGCAACACCAGTCCCTCACGATTGTTGAATCCAACACGGAAGCGCCACTTCTGCCATGAGACAGCATTCCCGATCACATTAAAGGAGGCACCTTCAGGCTGTTGAACGACATATGGTTTCAGATCAGTACGCAAAGGTTCATCCAGCAACTCATGTGCGTACTGGACGGTAGGAACGGGCTTCCATGGCTGGGTATCGGTGGTCTGGAAATCAGGCCCCCCGGGGAGGTAGTCCATGCGGACCAGCTGGTGAGTGATGCCATCAAAGACCGGCGAAAACTTGCAAGGAAGAGAGTACTGATTATTCCCCGGGTGGTCTGTTGCCACAATGTACATGTAGCACTGGAACAGGCGCCGATTCTCCTTGGAGTCATCAGTTCCGTAAATCCACGGATCCAGACAAACGGTCATGCCAGAGGGGAGCTTCAACTTCTCAATCTCCGCTTTGACAGCGGGGTGACTCAGACAGACTTGCTCGATCTCGAGCATTTCGTCCACATCGAGGGGGCCCTATGGCTTCTGTTACTATTTATAATGACGATCTTTATGAACAGTACATACCTGTACATCTTTCGGCAACTCCTTGGCCGAGACAATGGACTTGGTGTCGGCGTTCAGCAGGGCCTTATAGAAGGATCCATTGTCAAGGCGATGAAACAATGCCATCAACAATCGTGCAGGCTTCTTCGGACGGGGTTTTCCCAATCTTTCGGCCTCAATATACGGAATGACATCTTGCTTGATAGGCTCCTGAAGGTCAATGCGCTTGTAGCGCAATTTGACACCGGGGAAAGCGGATTCCAAGATTGTCACTGCCAATTGAATCTCCCCTGGAGTGATGGGGTCAAAGGGGTGAAGACTCGCCATGCTCAAGTTCTGAATGGAGTATTCTTGTGATATGATACAGATCCAGAAGTAAACAGCGAACTTCTTGGTCTTTTATATCTTTTGACCCAAACCATTTTGGGTAAATCTTTCGACAAGCGGGGGTTCAAATGTGATTCGTCGAGTCGAATCCACCGGCGCATCCTTACCATTTTACGGTTTAGCGCCAGAAGAGACTGATAACTGATATTTGGTGTGATTGGTTGGATCTTGGTGGAGAACTGGAGACATTTAAGGGTTCAATGTTGGCGATGAAGAGAAGACTATATGGTGTGTCATACGCGATAGCACTGGAGGGACCAGGTGGATTCAAAGCTTCAATTATTAATATCATTGCCATTGATCTTCACCTGGGCACATGAATCCGAAATCGTTTCAAATTAAAGTTGAACATTCAAATGTTGGATCCATGGATTTCATCCGTACCTTGGAGCCAAACATTCAAACTAATACGGGAGACTATAACGGCAATCTGGCCATAACCCCTATATCACTGGCAGAAAAAAAAAGAAAACTATAATACATACCATAACAGGCCTTGTGGCCTGGGCCTACCTAACCTTCTTATTTCTACGGAGTACTCCATACTGAATACTCACCTAGGTAAGGTTCAATTTAACACCCCTATCCTTAAAGCCAAATTTCTATAAAACTATGGACAGTAAGTATTCTAACCTAATTACCCTTTATTTATAATATACCAATCTTTAACCTATAGATATTTTCATATTATTACTAATATTTTTTCATTATTATTTATACTATCTTACTTTAGAAACTACTAGCATTTATACAATTATAATTTTGGCCTCTCTCACTTTAGCTATCTCTCACTTCGCCATAATTCACATTTCTCTTAAAAAAGACAAAGTCACTTCTTACCAATCAGAATAGACCATTGGTCATAATAAATCACATTGCTGATTTTTATTATAGCTAGAATCAACTTTTCCACGGCCTACAGTAGGCCCCTACTAAGGCTTGAGAGGTAATCAGGTATGTATTATTGAGATTTTTACAGCCTACTGACTCAGTATCCGGCGGTGAGGTAGGCGGTAAACTTTTACTATGGGAAAAATGGGTCATGGCCAGATGGCTGTTATAGTCTCCTGTCAAACTAACCAGTTTGGAAGACGACTAATAGTACATTGCTCAACAAAACCTTGGAATTGGAACTTGGATGCATGAGACGAGGTGCTCTGAATAAATGTCACCTACGCCATTTCAGCCAAACTATTTTTCATTCCAAAATGAGGACAAAATGAGGAGGAACTCCACGTGTAAAACGCGAGCTGGTTGTAATCCAGGGCTGGGAATGTCCCGCAGGGGTGTATACAAGGGACAAGGGGCATAGTAGTCGAATCGACCCCAATTGATTTCGTTAATTAGAATCTTCAATTTATCTAGTTTCAATTTATTGATAGCTCATAGCTTTCTTATAGACACAATGAAAAATAAATAACAATAGCCACAATTGAGCTCAATTTCGGGGGGATATCGGACCATTTGCGAGCCAAAATGGGTCGGAATTCGGGGCTGCTACACTCCATATCAGATCGGATTTCCAGATCTGACGCGACTTTTGACATTCCAGATCTCCATGGTCCAGACTATCGCGTAGAACTAGTATAAAGCCTTGTCACGTCCCTCGTCGCGTGCTTGACTGAAACCCACGAAGCCGACCACATCAACCACCATGTTCCTATAAGCATGCAAGCGACCGACAATTGAGACGATCATACTAACACCATCCACAGCAGATCTGTCATAGTATTCCTGAAATTCAGTCTTGATTATTATTCTTCTTTCCTCTTTCCTTGAGTACGACAACCTCGCGATATCGACTACTTCCATAATCCAGCATCATGGCGTGGACAAAATCTAAACTTCTACTCTTGCTCACCGGCACTCAGTATGCTTCGGGCTTCAAAAGCTATCGTCATGCGCATGGGCATCTCATGCCCCACGCTGAGTCCCTAGAGCCTCGAGACATAGCCTGGGCTGATAGAATCCCGGCTGACATGTTAATCGAGTTTCGCACCCTCACCACTACTGTATACCAAGATTGTAGACCTACCAACACAATCTTTGTTACAACCACCGTTATCGAAGATCTATTAGTAGAGCCAACTTATTCTCACCCCGAGCCTACCAACTTCGCGATCCAACAGCCTCAAGTAGCTGAATCTGAAGCTACGACCACAATCCACATGACAAAAACCGTTATGGATATCATGAGGGAGGACCTGCATTCCACCAAAACAATTGTGCGCTCTATTCCTGGATACGGCAATGCGACAGTCACTGTAGGACTGGATATCAACACACCATCCCGAGCAGCGTCAGAGGAAACCCCCACCGAAACCCACTTTTCGCCAAAGATCCCAGATTCAGTACATGGTACCGAAAACGAAGCCTCACGCGTTGTCTCAGATGATACAGAGCCACTCAGAGAGGCATTAGTCGATGAAAAACCAAACGCAATTCCTACACCAACCGATCCTGCGCCTGGGCTCTTACCAAAACTACCGGTCTTACCACAATTACTTCCCGCGACAGCAGTGCCTGACCTGTCACAATTGACACACGCTCTCGATCCACACGGACAACCTCTTCCATCCGATATCGAGTGGACCTCCCTTCCAAAGGACGGTAAATTTTCTACCAAAGGATTCGGGGGACGCAGTGCTCCCAAGGGGACGAATGTGAAATATCGCGGGAATATCGGGATTCCCTGGGGGAGCAACATCAATCTCGTGAGTCCATTCACAGCACACGAGTATAAATACGTTGTGAAATTCCAAGGCTCAAATACCGAGCCATGGACGGTGACCGTTTGGAATAAAGTTGGACCAGATGGGAAGATGGATGGATGGTATGGGAATTCCGCATTGACGTTTGTTCTTGCACCTGGCGAGACGCGTTATTTAGCCTTTGATGAAGATTCAGAAGGGGCTTGGGGTGCTGCGCCCGGAACGAAGGGCCTTCCGATTGACCCCTGGGGTGGATATACTTCTACTTGGGGAGAATTTACTTTTGGTGATGTGGAGAATAATGGATGGTCTGGCTGGGATGTCTCGGCTATTCAGGCGCAGATTGCTCATGATACTGTGCAAGGGATGCGGATATGTCAGGCTGATGGGAAGGGTTGCTCGATTATCACACCTGGTGCTAAGAAGGTGGTTAATGCTTATACTGAGTCGATGAAGCATCATGATGGGATTGGTGGAGCTGCGGCTCCTGGGCCTGTTAGACTTGTGGTGGATCTTGATTATCAAGGATAATTTTAATGTTTAATTTGCATGTAAATAAGAGCAAGGTGTTAGGATGCTTTGGAAGTGCAAGGCGGCATTGTTTTTGCATTCATATTGAACGCAGTATCTTGAGAATTCAATGACTTCAAATAACCTGAACAAAAACACCAGTGAAAGTACTACAATACACAAAAATTCAAAATTGAGATGAACACGACTTTCCAAGTTTTATAATCACAATCGCGCAGATCAAAATGTTCGCGACCAGACATTATGCTTAGGACATGGCCGGAATGTTCATAGCCTTGATAGTCCAGACCTTGCCACTTTGGCTTGAGGCGAGTCCAGTATAACTGGCACCAGAGCTGGTGACAATAGTGTCTCCGAAGGTGGCATCACCAGCATCGAGGGTGATGGTCGTGTTGAGGTACTGCTGGGCAGCGATAGTACCGGTGCAATCATCATCACACTCGGTTCCGGTACCGTAACTATTCTTATTAGCAGGATTCAAGTGCACTTAAAAAATGGAACTCATTCTTACCCATCCATGTAAGGTCCAGCAGCAATAGAGTAGGTGGACAGAAGAGCTCCAGTCACATCATTGGTCACAGTTCTGCAAGGGTTAGTACATCGTACGTGGTTCATTTGCGAAGAAGTCCTATACTCACTGAATCCAGGTCTGTCCATCACTCTCGAGGTTATACTCAATTCGCACATGATCAGTTCCACTAACAGGGCTGCCATCGCCACTGTACTGTCCAAAGGACCCGAAGACACTGGCACGCACACACCACTGTCCAGTTGTCGCGCCGCACCACGAGTTATCGGGCCAGCTCTCCAGGGTGGTTTGGATCAGATCACCTGTACCATTTGACATACCAGGCCACAGGAAAAGCTCTCCATTCTGTGTGGAGGGAGCTGTACCCGGAATGATGGTCGTGACGGCGTTGACGATGTTTGCCTTTGATGGACCGAGTGAGACGGCACCACCCCAGCTGTCTCTCTTGACAGTCGGGGAACCTCTTGGGATTAATCCGGCAGTGGCAAGGCCAGCACCAGCGAGGAGAGGAAGAATGATTTGCATTTTTGCGAGACTTTTGGAGAATGCCAATTTTGATCTTGGATTGATGCCAAGTTGAAGAATAAGGGTCTACTATTTATACCCAAGTTAGCACTGGAAGATGCAGGGTAAATTCAGGGTCAATTTATCCATTTAATTATAAGCCAAGAAGTGATGTTTTAACCCAAAACGAATTAAGATGACAGGCTAGTGGGTTGAAACGGCGGTAGTTCCACCCTACAGCATGCTGATTGATGCATTAATCCGGACTACCCAGGAACGGACAGGGTCCGAACATGATCCGCGAAGTGGAGATACAATTTAGAAAAGGATAAAAAGCCGAATACTCCATTCAGATATACAGCCGTAGCTAACAATCGCAGTGGAGAAGGGAATAATAATAGTATGGTTGCCTCTGTACGTGAAACAACCCACTGACTGCATGAACAAATGGAGACTGGAGACATGCGCCCGTGGCAATCTGGGATATATTGAATTACTCCAGATATTCCCCATTTGTCTCTCGGTGGATTATATCAAACATTGGCTTTGCACTAAACCACCCAGCTCCGTGAGTTCCCACTGTTTTATATGTTTCGGCAGCGTCGGCATCGTCGATCTTGATGGTAGCCCCGCCCCGACCTGCAGCAGCGGCATCTGCTAAGAGCTGAGCGTAGCAACACTTCTCCAGACAAACAAACCAGTAGACGGCTTCTTCAACAGTCTGACCGACCGTGAGCAGACCGTGGTTCTGTAAGATTGCTGCTTTCTTACCGCCCAACGTCTCTGCGATAGCGTGGCCTTCTTCCTCTGCCAGAACAACACCTCTGAATTGTTTATACACTGCGTGGTCCTAAGAGTTCAAGGAAAATCAGAGGTCAGTCCTGAAAAAAACAATTCAAGTTTCAATGGTGAAGCTCACATTATAAAAGGCACAGGAATCCTGCGTGATAATATCAAGTGGTCGACCCAGCGAAGCAAATGCCTTCCCATAGATACTGTGGCTATGAGCTGCACAGATCACATCGGGACGAGCTGTATGGATCGCTGCATGAATCATGAAAGCCGCCGAGTTAAGCATGCGATTCGCACCACCAGCAATAACTTGGCCTGAGTGGTCAACCTGGATCAAGTCCGAGGCCTTGATCAATGAAAAGGCTGTACCGAATGGGTTTACCCAGAATGTGGTTGGGTCGACGGGATCTCGAATAGTGATATGTCCGGCAACACCTATTGAAAAAAGTATTAGTTCGAGTCTAATAATAGAAGACTGACAAGTTCTATAGGAATTTGAGTATGCGCCTTCAATAGCGTACCTTCATCATAGCCAAACTTTCCAAAGATGCGAAACGCAGCTGCCAGCTGGCCCTTTAATTGTTCACGCTGTTTGAGCTTGTCCTCCTCGACTGGCATAGTCGGGATTGGCAGCACGGCTTTCTTGCCGTCGGCTGACTTAGGAAGCACATTTTCGGTGACTGTATCGATAGCTGCTGGGGGTGCCATGGTGAATATGAATTGGTAAATGGAATGAGTGCAGAGAAACCAACCCGAGAATTGGGCCGCACCTCTTATAAGTACCCCTCCCAGGGGCAAACACTTATCGGCAGTCCATTTGAGATGTAAGTCTGATTGGATGAAGTGATACTAAATCAGTTTCTCCATTCTTGGATCAGGCTGGATGAGTCCAAGCGGCCAGTTCCCCGCATCTCACAGCCTCGGTAGCATACCATGGAGCTCGGATTTGACGAATTTGTAAGACGGATAAAGCAAAAATGACTGTCGTGTAATGCTGACTACACATGTGCATGAACCTGAATTTAGAGCTTCAATTTTCATCCCATTGGGGAAAAATTATGTATTGTGGTCTGCATGTGTACGAAAAAGTATACAATTCCTTCCCAAGACAAGATTTGGATATGATCAAAACCAGACGCTGTATCACCAAGAAAAAATGCATAAAAATTAGAAAATGCCCGAAATAGTCGTAAATCATCATGGAAGGGGGAAATATCCCTCTTCAACTTCTCTCATCAGGACTTTCAGCAGATCCTGATCGGCTGCGTTCATAGCTTCACTCGCAAATTGAGTCGTAATAGGCATTTGACCCACTCTACCGACCAGCGGTTTTAAATCAGCCTGACAAAGAGTCCCCACCTCTGGAAGAGCCCCAGTCTGGAAATAAGTACGAATTCTTTTGGCTATGCATACTGATGGCGCGGCTAACGTGGTATGCTACAGGAAAGTTAATTTTATATGAAGATTAATGAGTAGGACCGGATTTTTACCTACCCCTTCTGAATCTTGTTCAAGCAATACTGATCCCGGAAATCGCCACGTCATATGTTGTGCACTGTTCCATATTAGAAATGTCTCTAGCAGAGATGTGGAAAAGCCGTACCTGTGCAGCGGTGTAACTGGATCGAGGGTATTTGATACAAATAGCATTGGATGTGAGGTGATACCTCCCATTGGACCTTGATATTGGTCAGTAAAAGAACTTCAGAATAGTACCTATTCGTCACCATACCTTTGAATGGATACTTTGCTCGTGCTTTCCACCCCGCACAAGCGAGCTCCATCTGAGCCCAGTAATCCCCCAAGGTCTTACTATCCTCCTTCATACCACGCCACATCTCCGTAAAACTATCAATATTGTGATCCGCCAGAAACTCGGCATCTGTGCAGAGAATAGCAGACATCGCATAGAGAGAATTATCCAGGCCTTGCGTGCACTGGGAGGACCACGGACCCGCAATACTGCATTCACTTGATGGGCATGAGCTGAAGTGTCGTTCATGTTTGAAATCGGCCATAGGGATCGCATTCCCCTCGGCAAGAGCACCAACCATCTCCGCTAATACGGGGAATGCAAGCAGCGGTTGGTAAACCGCAACTCGGAGAATGGCCTTGAGGTCTGTCCAAGTAATAACCTCCGGACCTCGATTTGAAGAGGCCATAACCGGAATAGAAGCATTAAGTAGTTGGTCCTCGAGCGCCCAATAAGCCGACTTGATTGCGTCGGGGCCTCCGTCCGCATAAAATGGGCATCCAGTTGGTCCAACAGCGTCACAGTAAAGACCGAAGCGATCGAAGATAGCATCAGCATCAACTATGACATTTTTCCCTTTGCCAGTGTAGTACATATCCATATTAACCACACCATCAAGGACAGCTCGGGATACTCGATCTGGGTAAAGAGCTGCAAACGTCGCTCCTAAGACCGTTCCATATGAACGACCCCAATACAAGAGTGGCTCTTCGTCTCGATGCCACTCCGTGCGCTTTGCAATGGCACCCATAGCATCATAACCATGAAGCTTATCATCTGCCTTCTGTGCCTTCAAACCCTCTTTCTCGCGCCACTCTCCATGGCGTTCCACAATAGTTAGCATGTCTCGGGCCACAAGTGGAGTATTAACATAGGACATCATCGAAGCATCTTTATCATTGTTATATACCCCGTTCATCTCATAGGCCGAGCACCCAAGATTCAGCGCCTGCGTACGCTGCCAACTCTTCAGGAGCGCACCGGGACTGCTGCCAAGCATGCCCTCCGCCTCAACCTGTAGCTCCCAATTCCGCTGAGAAACAGGATCAGGAAAACATGTTAAAGCTGGGTCAGTGGATCCTACACCACGCGGATCAAAACCAATGATGTCAAAATACTTGTCATCGGAGTTCATTGAACCAGCATCTGGGTCATTTTCCGCATCAACAATTGTCTGGAGACTTCGGCCCGAAAGAACCGCTTGTAATGTTCCAGGGCCACCAGGGCCACCTGAATCCTCATTAGCTCATGAGCGCTTGTGCATAATCTAACAATTTCAACTCACCGGGATTAATTAGAACAGCACCTCCATAGCGAGGATCGCTAATCGGTACCTTTGCAGGGAGCTTAACAACCGCCAACACGAATTTCCGACCTTCAGGATCCGGATCTTCATAGTCCATTGGCACTTCCAGACGAGCACACTGAAAATCATCTCCACAATTATGATACTCCAATATCTCTCTCGGTGAAATCTGGTCCCAGGTCAACGGTGCCGTGGATGGAATAACCGAAGGTCGAGTCTTGAATTTCTCCAGAAACGTGAAATCCGTACAAGTTTTAACAATAATCACTGTGGCCAAAATTAACTCCGCCCAGAGCATCACCCTCCTCCCCCTTTCCCTCCATAATACCGGTTGAAGTTGTAAAAGCGGGCGGGATTCGGTAGATTTCCAGTCCTCCATTGCTCATAATCCGAATACGAGCGTTGAGCGCAAGGGGCTCTAACAGCCCTTTTGAATCGAATCCTGACAACTCTAGGGACCAAGGGTCGACCACTAAATCCAGAAAACAAAGAAGATAATTTCCTGACACTTTCTGCCCGCAAAAGAAACCAAAATCTGGTAAGTCAGATAAGCACAACAAAAAGAACTAGGGAAAACCCAGCTGAGCCATGGCTCAACGATCGCAGGGTCCACAGAGGTCCACAGAGTGGGGAATAATGGAGACAAAGCCTATCAATGATCCCGAATGAAGCGGTCGGGCTGTGGATCATTGCCCATAGTTTCTCCCTGTATTCATTCATTGGTTTAGATAGAGAGAGGGATGTAGCTGCACGAGAAGAAGAAAAAAGTAAAAATTGATCGGCTGAGAAATCGCTGCATTCTGATGGGCTGACGGGCTGGGAAATCCTATCAAGTCCATGTGAGGAGTAAATGCCGGGTTATGGCGGGGAACCATCAACCCAATAATGCCTGATAAGAGTTAGTGACATGCTGAGATAGGCTAAACTCCTACCTACATATACGAATGTAGACTTGGCGTAGCTGGCCACTCATCTTTCTGGTTGTGGAGAGGGATTCTGGTTTGCTGAAACCGCTGCATGTTCATTTGGTGTTGGGCTGAGTGGGGCGCTGTTCTCCCACCACAGTGACTGACTCACTGAGCATTTGCATTTCCATATGGCAGCCTGGTTGACTCAGGTATTTTGACCAATAAGTCAGACTTTGGACGCCTCACAATTGAGGAATTCATTTCGATAAGTTTCGTGGCACCATAGAGCATAGCTATTAGCTTCACATATGATCGTGGATTGGCGGTCTAAACCGGAGAGATGCATCCATACAGGGAGAAAAATTGGGAAATCGTCCGGTTTTATACCTCAAAACACATATACTTACGAATAAAGTGGGCTGTGGCACAAAAATCATTGTAATAACGCCAGGTGCGTCGTCATCATCGGGTCGATGCTGTGGCACAAGGCTGCCAGGTCTGACATGGGGGCCGCAGAGCCGCAAAACTGGCCTATATAACCATACTCATTTCCTCTTGCATCACCACTCTCTCAAAATTGCACTCTCTTTCGCTCTCATATCCACAATCATCAAGCATCAAATCAAAATGACACTCTTACTTGAGACCTACATCAGCGAGATCACCGATCGTCCCTTAACTGACACCATCCACGCAATCGCCGAGCTCTTCCCAGGTCTTAAAGGAAGCGTCTCACCCAAATGCAAATACCTCATCACACACCCCGACTACTCAGGGGAAGCGCTTCTCAACGATCTGGGCAAGCTCTTCCTCAACTGTGCCGAACAGTGCAAGAACGAGCACGCCTCATTCCAGATTCGTTTGCTGCACCACTCCCTCGATGACCCCTTTGAAAATCTTTACAGAGAACTGTATAAAGAGGCCAAAGAGGGGGTGCTTAATGGGACGATTGTGCAGGAACCGAGCACCGAAGAGGGTTGTGCCTGCTGCCGTGGCGACCCCGACGCAACGATACTCTCAGGATTTCATGATGGTAATGCTTTCTATTATCCCGAAGAAGAGTACCGGGGTATTTGGGGAGACCAGAGTGAACGTGGATCATCCACTTATTATGATGAGGGGAGACGTGTGTCGCATTTGATGGCTTCAAAGGAACAGGTTGAGGAGGCGTTGGCGCGGGCCGAGGCTGAGGCTCCCGTGGCTAGCAGACTGTAGTTATTTACAGCCTTTCATTAGGCAATAGGGAATATTTTACTTCCAAAGAGGATTGAGTGGGATATAAATTTGATCTCTTGATGAAGGATAAAAGAATATTCCGGGACAGAAACTGATACTGAACCCCCAAAAATAACGAGAATGATAATGAAAATATTGAAATGAGGATGTTAAAATGGTGGCCAACTTACTGCATGTCTTGTTAAAAGAAGGCCAAAAAGCATTGACCAGTACCTTGATGGGGAAATGATAAGACCAATTTGATGTAGAGGGCTCAAAAAATAAAAGCAAACTTTTCAACGACGGCCACCACGTCTAGCACCACCACCTCGGCCTTTCTTCGGTGGCGGTCTCTTTTTAGATGATCCATGTGACCCAGGAGGTCCAGGCGGTCCTCGAGGAGCCTCTCGACCTCCTCGGGGTGCTCGAAAAGGAGCTCGGGGAGGCGGCCGAGAAAGTCCACGAGGAGGTGGACGGGAAGGTGCGCGAGGAGCAGGTCGTGCAGGAGGACGCTTAGAGCGAGGCGAGGAGGAAGCCACAATAGCTGGAGTTATAGTAGCGTCAGAATCGGCAACACCGGATTCGACACTCTGCAGATATGTGACGAAGTCATGGAAGTCTTCGAAGTCGCGCCAAGTGCGTGAACACTGGTCTTTGATAGAGGGGTTAATTCGCTCCCATAGGTGAAGAAGGCGATTGTGATCCTTGGTGTTCCAGCATTTCGCATATCGTAGCATAAGGAAGACAAAGTCACGAAGCGACTGTCCATTTCCTTGCTTAACATTGCAGTACAACTTTCGAGACTCCTGCTCAGTTCCATCGGGTGGAAGTAGCTGAACGAGGAACGTGCAGAATGTTAGCCAAGACACTTTAGGAAGTCGATTGGCATACGCGTTCCACCGAGCCAGTAGCGGTTCATGAAGACAACGTTTGCCGGCTTCGATCTTGTGCTCGTCATCATAGTAATTTGAGTACTTTTTGAAATGGACTTCAATATTGCCTGTGAAGTTTCTGAATTCCCACCAAGAACCCGCGCTGTAAGTTGGGACATGGGGGTGTGGCGGCGCAGGTGACATGCGACGTGCATGAGGTCCCGGAGTCTGTCTGCCTGCAGCTACTGTGTATTGATGAGGACCCGTAGGAGTACGCGCTCTTGGTGGAGTACGTGCCCTTGGTGCTTCTGGAGGGCGTTCCCGGGAACGGTATCGTGTCCTTGATGGAGAACGAGATCTGCGCCGTCTTGGTGAGCGGGTCCGGTCTCTTCTCACTGGCGACCGGTTTCCATATGATGGCCGCGCTGCAGGAGAGGGAGTCCTGTATCTTCTAGATGTTGCTGGTCTGGACGGCGAGCGAGGTCGAACTGACCTGGCAGGTGGCGAACGACCTCTATTTCTGGAACGAGAACGATCTCTTTGGTGTCTAGAAGGAGAGCAATCTCTGGGATATCTGGAAGGTGACCGAGCTCGGGGAGGAGAACGAAGCCTGGGTCGGGATGGAGAGCGAGCTTTAGGTTGTTTTGGGGGCGATCGTTGTCTTGGACCGGTAGGTGGAAAGGCCTCTTGTTGAATAGGTTGCGGTGCGAGTTGCGGTACGGGTTGCACCATTATGGGTTGCTCTGCAGGTCTCACCTGAGGCAGTTGCGTAGGCTGCTCCTTAATAACTGGCTTTGACTCTTGCTGGATAATACCATAATCCTCCAATTCAGCAGGGAACAGATTGCCTCTCAAGCCACTCAGCATCCTCACACGTTCGGGGATAGAATTTTCAATGACTTGAAGATACACCGTGTACGATATGTAGTCATCAAATTCCGTATGAGGCTTGCTGGCCTTTGCTCGAACAGATGGGAGAATTCCGTCCAAAAGACGCAACTTGTGATCATGAACGGTGAAAGTTGGAAGATGGGGCTCCCACTGGATCAGCCAAAGGGCGAAATGTCTAACAGGCTGGTTGGCGAACTGAGCACCATTTGAGAACAACATGGTAGCTGTTCTCTCATTGCTGTTGCGAGCGAGGGCATGCGCCAGGAAAGTAAGGTAGGATTTCCATGACCTCCCACGTTTGTGAGCGAATGCAATCCAAGGATTGCGAAACTGTGGTGCAAGTAAGCGGGCGCCGAGCTCGAGTCTAGGTTCATCCTCGGCGTAGTGTGTGGGGAACTTAAGGAAATACTCGTCAAGCCCCGCCAGAAACCGTTGACACTCATCCCATTTGGAGGCTTGATAAACGCCAAGTTTAGGGGGCGGGGGTGGGAAAGTGTATGCCTTGTTCACTTGCAGTGCTGGGTCATGATCTACTGGCTTGTTTGCACGTGGGCCTTCTTTCACAAAGGCAGCATCCGACGCAGGTGACACAGGCACATTATTGGTTGGCTTGACAACATGTCCATTGGTCTGCACACTGGGCGTGTTGTTCTGTTTCACCGCAGGCGAACTTAGTACCTGCTTTACCGGCATGGCTGGTCCCGTTGGTGCGCCAGTCGGCAGCGGCTGCAGCGGCGGTAGTCCAAGCTTGTTGTCCCTGAGTGTGATAGTGGGAATCAGCATCGGCTTCGGGGGCGACTGTACCGTCGGCTTGCTAAACTGGGCATCCCTCAGTGTTATAGTGGGAATCGACTTCGGGACTGCATTCATCTTTGGTTCTGGTGGCTCAGCGGCCACATTAGGAGCCACTGGAACAGGTACTGCTGGCTTTGTGATCGGAGCAGATAGCTGAGCAGGGAGCTTGACGGTGAGTGTCGGCGCTTTGCGAGGTGGTTGTATCTTTGCGGGAGAGGGAATGGGATTGATTTTCTGGATTTTAGCTGGCGGCACTTCGTTGTCTCCACGGGGACTTGCTGCAGATGGGCGGACTGCCGGGGTAGGGCTAACGTCATTCGCAGCGGAAACAGCAGGACGCTTGGCGCTCTGGACTGTAGCCGGTGGTGTCTTGAGCTGTCCAGCCTGTTTTGACGTCACCACAGGTTGAGAGACTGGCTTGGTGGACCCAGATGCCAGAAGGCCAGTGCGTGCCGGATGGACTCCCTGAGAGTTAGTAACCCCACCATTTGTGATATGGCCCTTCTGAACAGGGGACGCCTGCTCGGATTGAGGGCTCACAACTGACTCGATAAAAGCAGCCACCATGCTGCTAGTATCCGGGAGAGGGGTCACTGAGGGGACCGGGGTGCCCTCGCAACTCTGAGTACGAGCTGCATTAAGCTTGTCTTCTGCTTCTTGTAGCAACCTCTCCTCCTCCGCAACCTGGGATTGCAGCTCAATAAGCTGGCGTCGTTTACGCAAGCCTCCTATTTGAGCCCGTAAGCGGGCCATCTGGGCATCCATCTCGGATACCTCGTCGCCCGCTGCCATGATATCCGGTGTTTCCTCACGGCAAAGGGAACTGTTGTGTGGATGAAGGGTGTGTAGGTCGTGAGGGGTAGGAACCCCACTTCTTGGGTTCGAGATATGGTATTCGGGGAAGTCACAAAAAAGAATTGTTTTAAAATCCAAGCTTGGGCAAGTAAAAAATTTAAGGGAAGTCCACAATCTCGCGGGGATCTCAAAATCATGTCTCTCCAGCTGTCAGTCAACCGTGACTTTCCTTAGGAACATGGATATTCTGCTAATCGCTGATCAAGTTAACCAATAATGTAAGATATTGGAAATAGCGGTGAAGTAGTATACATCTATAATTGGGTAAAAATGAAAGCGGTGTGGAAGTAGACCCGTAAACGCGTTAAGTATACGTGACTGATCACTTTCTCTGATTGACACGTCTATACGCTAAAGTGAATAGAGAAAATTGGGCTGCAAAGTGGAGAACGAATGGTAACACGCGTGAAATGAAGCAGGTATTCAGAAATAAATTAAATATTATATATACAGCATATACTCCGTACAGTATGTCCAGTTATGAATATCACTCAGTTGACCTTTATTTTCCAGGTGACCCGATCAGGCAGGTAAACTTGCGATTGGGTGTATCATCCAGGGCATTCTTCACCAGATTCCACACATTCAAATCGTACGCCTCGCCAATATGTCCAACTGGATCCAGTGGGCAGTAGGTCTGAACCCAGACATTCTGAACACCATCTTCATGAATAAATGCAGTGGTGGGCGGGGTGACCAGTTCGTCGTACTTGGACGCAATGATCGTGATGTTGTTACCCGGTTGCGCGATGGGAGTTCCGTCATTCAATCGTTCCACAGCAGGTCCATCAGGGCCAAGGTCATTGCACGCCGCACATCCGACTGTGTCTAGGACATCGCCGACGACTTCCCGAGTGAGATTACCCAGAACATAAGCAAGCTCGTAAATACCCGCAAATGTGGTTGAGTGTGTGGGTGGTGCGATGGCGGCAATACGATCAATCAGGTGGGAGACACCTTCGAACTTCGGTACATAGAGGGATTGGAAGGCACCTTCAGAATGGCCGACGAGGTTCACCTTGCTCTTGCCGGTCTTCTCAACAACTTCCTTAATGTACGCAGCGATCTCAGGTGCAGACTCATCGACGGCCTTGAGTCCACCGAGAAATGGGAACCCTTCGTAAGCTCCATAGGTCAAGGAGTAGGTGCAGTAACCTTCGCTCTGCAGCCAGTATTGGAGATAGTTTAGATCTTCATAGTATGTAGCACCTAGACCATGTAGCAAAACCACGGGATTGGATGAGCTTTCGCAAGAGAAATCGTTAATCCCTGTCGCTTTGACTGTAGCTGCAGCCACCAAGGCCGAGGTGAAGATTTTGCGAATAGAAGTCATTGAGAGTCAATAGATGCAAGGCTGGGGTGTCACAAAAGAAAAACAAAGCTGCAGAAGCTGAGTTTTAATTGACAGCTCATGGCAGCTTCCACCCATGGTCTCCTTTTCAGCTTATTTCCCAAATCGCGTGTCGGATCCATCCGTGCCTGGAACTATTGATGTCGATCGAGAAATTGAGGATATTGAGTGGTCAGGGTAGTGGACCCTCAAGTTCTGTTCCGTCTTAGTGGGCTCAATGTGGAGTCTTTTAATCTTGCAGACTTGGAACTTACCCAATGAAAAAAATATTGACGGGATCAAAGGATCGAAGGTTGTCAGATTGAGGTCAGAGTTGTGATACGTCAATTTCCATTTACATGTATAGTGGCACTGGAGTAATGTGAAGTATCCAACTTGAAGATTCGAAGGTATTCTAATTGGAGAGAAAAGACTTTTGTTATGGAATCCTGAGTACGCCGTATCGTGATCTCGTTTAATAACAAAAAAAAGGATCTGCCTCATTATGTGACTTCAAGTTTGATCCGTGTTGAGTGGTGAGTCCTTATGAGTGGAGAGCTCGGACATATTGCCACCCCAAAGGCCCAAGGAATGGCGCTTCTCAACTAGACTCAAAACTTCAGCCATAAAAGCTCGCTCGGGACCGCCATCAGGGAAGGCTTCCCATGCCACACGTGTAGGAAACGCCAGGCGATTGATCATGTTTCCGGGTGCCGTGAGAATATAATATTCATATGTGCGACAAATGCCGCATCCAAGCTCATACTTCTCCATCAGAGAGACTCGATCCACCGGGCGGGTATCAATAGACGAGAGGATCAAGCGAACAGCATAGTATACACACATGGTTTGTGCAAGGAGAAGGTTTGGATATGTAAGTTTGGTTGCGGCATAGACAGCGCCAGTCCGCAAGTCTCGTCTTCTAAATATCGGGAATCCCTGCTCGCCTTTTTGCTCTGCTTCTTGTGGGGGACCATCTGGGTAGCACTCAACCCAATCTTGATGCCATTGGTAGAAACGACCTGTGAGATCAGTAATTCCATTCCAAATAGCAGTTTGCTTCACTGTCATTTCTTGTGCTCCCATCACGGATGACTCTTGTGCCTCCTGGAATTGATCTGATTGCGCTAGTAATGCAGGAACTTCGGCTGCCAGGTCAAGCAGGTGGTGTAGGATATCCTTAGTAGTCGTTCCGGCCGACCACGGGATTGTTTTCCACTCTTCGCGAGCAAGGAAGGATGGCTGTCGTGTTGCCATCGCACCACCGATCCAGTAAGGTCGTAGCTCAGTGAAGAGAAGATGCTCCACTCCATACATGTGATTTTCTGGTCCTCGATGTTCAATTAATCGCACAGCACCTCTGACATGAGCTGGGACACCACTATGTGTCGTCCTTTCCACACTCTCAAAAGCAAGTAACAGGGTGACTGTCACTAGCGTTGCTTCTGATTTAGATCGCTCAGGGTCAATCAATGCGTCCTGCAGTCCACGCAATACTCGTGGGTACAAACGAAAGCCCGACGCCTCAATTTCTTTATTTTGCACCGATCTACCAAAGAAAGCGACGGAGACTGCCTCGAATGCGTCAGAGATCAACGGTGAAAACATTCGAATCTCTGCAGCTGCGCGCAGAGCTCCTGCTCGACCAGACTTAGAATCGACCTCTGGACTAAACGCATCGACAAACCGTTCCACGAATATATCCACGGCGGGTCTTTGCATGCTCATCACAGAGATCGTTCCGGACGATCCTGATTCGGAACCACTGGACAAGGACATTCGTTCAGAAAGTTCACCATTTTCATCCTCCTCATCTTCGAGCGGATCATTGAAGTTGACCTCCCAGCTCGAATCTCGAGTAGATCGTCGGATTGGAATGACAGATCGTCGCAAACCGCCCGTATAATCGTAACCTTCGTATGCTGCAAGAAATAAAAAAGGTTCAGCTCGTGCAATCATAATAATAGCAGCGCTGATCCCAACCTACCTTCATGTCCCTCCCACGGTCCTACTTTCACCAGACTTCTCTTTACTCCACCATGTGCGGATCGAATCTCACGCACGAGCTGGTCAACTACACTAGACGGGGCGGATCGAATAGAGTCAAATAAGCCCTCAAGCTGGTCCAGCCGCTCGAGTTCTTGATCTCCAGACCCTGCAGCGAGACAGCGTTAGTGGCAGATGCTAGAGCCACGATTGGGCGATTTCAATGGAAATGAGACCCGGAGCCCCGCTGAAGTATAAAGGAACTAGGGGATGCCTCCACATACCATCTCGTCTTTCATCAACTTTTGTCCTCAATTCTCGGATCTCCGCCCGCAAATTCCTAATTTCCTCCGCTTGAGTAATAGGACGAGCTTCCTCGTCGGGAATGTTTTCGTAGACGCATTTCGATGGGTACCCGTGAGCGCAGCATGCATGACAAGGCTTAACACGATCACACTAGAACGGAGCGATGTTAGCTCTGTTTGCTCCGTTTGAATTGTGTACGTAGAATGTCTTTCAGTGGGGTGGCAGTGTAGACAGGGGGGCGCTTCGGGTACGGGAATAACGGTCCCTCCCGTCGCAGGGGATCTGAGCGGACAGTACCTTGACTTTACGAATTCTGCAGACCTTACAGGAGCGCGACTGGCGATTAGGCGCCTTCCTGACTCGTGAGTCGGGGGCGGATGGTCGCAATTCACCGACCATGGGGACGCGGCAATGGAGCGAAGGGGGAGGAGAGAATCATGCTGCGACCAACGGCACGGCGGGATTTGAACGAGTGAGATTTCGTCCGAGATCTCCTTCTCGGGGCGGTGGGGGGCGTCTCACAAGGGCCCAATTTTGGACCACCGATAGCTCTAGTAACTGGGGTTCTCAGGGACTCTGATAGCTCTGATAGGATGGTGGAGCTGCGGATCCTGCTCCGCACGTTGCGGCCGAATCCACTATTCAGTGGCCCCATTGGCGGAATGCAAGATGATGAGGCCGCGCAAACACTGTCACTGGCTTGAATTGGTAATGAGGGGCCGGTCGTTGGGATTGGGGACCTGTAAAATGACCTATCGGAATTGGATGGAATGATGTTGTAGCTCAACATAAGCCAATCGGCCTAGATTGCTTGAAGATTCCAACTCCCTATCTGGAGTATGGGTATGGGAATTCATCCCCACCATGCACTATGTGAATGTACATTCAAGGTCAAGTTTCTCGGGGGATCAAGATACTGAAGAATTCACTTGAAGCAGTTTCCAAGATCATAAGCTACCCAAGCCAGGAGAGGCAGGGACTCACCTGGACAGGGACGAAATACTCGCCCTTGAAAAATGAGCCAAGACGTCAATCTCCTCTATTAGTACAGAGTACCAAACATTTATTTGTTATATTCCAAGGTTCCAATTTCAAAAATCATAATCAAAATGCGGGGTTTCCCCTTTAATTTTCATAGAATTCTCAGATTCCTAAGCTATGTTACTACTACCTAGTACCTACTAGTACCGGCTTAGCATCTTATCATAATTGAGGCCAAAATGGACTCGGAGTAGTCCATGTTGAATAAGTAATTTACCTACTACAACTCCTTATTCCAAGGTTCTTTTGAAGTCATAGTAGCAAACTGCGCCTGAAGTGTCCCTGGGTGAGTCTACTACTAGTAGTACAACCAGTTGACTAGTCCTAGAAGTCTAAGAAATATTTCTGGTTCCACTTACATATAGTATGTACAAACACTTGAAGTATCATGATCATGATCTCCTGCATTTATAACTGGAAATTAAAGAGAGGTCAAAAGACCCGGAAGTTCAAGCTGGGCTCGATATCTAAATGCGAGATTTTCCTTTTGACATTATTCAACTACATACTCACTCTTCAGTCCCGTATTTGGCAGGTTGCATTTCTGTAGATGAATTTGCATTCCATCTGATTAGTATATGTGCTACCTAGTGTGATAATATCCTGGCAGTTTACTCTCAAAGCTCCTGGAGCTTTTATCATATCAATACTGAAATCCCCGTCGGCATATTACAAGTCCTCAGAAAAAGGGCAAAGTATCTACTCGGCACTCAACATTTGAAGTGCTTGGCCAGGAATCTCAGTCAAGTAGACACAGTGACACTACAGCCATGTTCACATACTTAAGTACCCAGTCAGTATGTAGTAAGTACAGGTATCTGGTGACATACCCCTCTTTGCATGTAAGTACCTACACGGTTACCTACGGGGTCACCTACATGATTACCTGGAAGGGAAGGCTAGCTGCTATATGCCAGGTGTTTAGTTGGATATAGGCAACTGGTAGCCATAGGGATGAGCTATACATCGGTTAATTCTGCCTCTCTGCTCTGCCAGGCGGGGAGGAAACTCGAAAAACCACTGCAACCCAAGTAGGAAAAGAGGTCTATAACATACTAATATACTGTAATTCCAAATGATGTCAGCCATTATTTCAGACATAAGGAATTATTGAATAAGATGAAAAGGAAGAACAGTTTGAACAACTTGAACAACTTGAAAGCGGAGAAACTGCGAGGCTATTATTTTTACCATGATAAGAGTACTATGGTAGTAGCGCGTGGCGTATAGCACTGTGGCAACTTAAACCTCGGTAAAATATAAAAATAAAGCTGGGCAAACCCCCAATCTTGAACATAAGCGCCACTGAAAATAGTGGTATCGGGAAATGCTTTCCCTTTGGTTATAGTCTCCAAGATCAGCGGAGCAACAAGCTACACAGAGAAGATAATACACGGAACAAAGTCAAAAGACTAATCTGAAACTCAAAGAATTCCACAAAAGATACCCATGATCTCACCATCTGGTCCAAAGCACGCGGATTTGGTCCGAGAAATACAAGTTGAACTCTTGAGTCTGGAGGTCCAAGGCCTAGCACGGTCCATCTGGGGAACCGTGTACACGAAGCTTTACACCATAAGAGGCTTGGCGTGGTTGAAACCCGGATTTGAGTGGCTTTGAATCGTGGGGTAACTCACCTCCATGGTCCTTTTGGGCCTATCATTCTCGTCATATGCATCTCACACCACCTTGGCACTTCGTGTATCTCTTGTCTTTCTCCGCAATCCGCACTTTTTATACCCCGTTAGGAGTGGAGGTGGCTAGTCCCCCCCCCCCCCCATGTTTTTCCCCAGACTCACATAATACGTCTGGGGTTACTTGAGATCGTCGGAGATACAAGAATCCGGAGGCTGTCTTATTGGACTGCGTAAAGATGAGCAAAGGCACCCCTGGAAAACTTCCGAGTCAAGCTGTCTTCTCTGTCTGAGATTCCCCTCTTTAGAATGGAGAATATAAAGCGACCACCCCGCACAGCTGACCTCCAGCAGTTTTTTTACTATCATCTCTGAATTTTACCCGATATCATCGAAGCCAGTGCTATTATTTCAAAATGGCCAGCAAGGAGCTTGGTCTCCCCGACCCTGATGTGGTCCAGGAGAAGGGCGAGGTATCCCATGAAGAAGCAGTATACAGAGCTTCACTTTCGGAAGAGGAGAAGATCGTCGAGCGCCAACTGCTTCGTCGCATCGATTCTTTGATTATGCCCCTGGTGGTATTGGTTTATCTTTTGAATTATATCGATCGGTGAGATTTCGGCGCGCGGGCCCTATGCTAGTTGATAATTGCTAATGCGGGAACCCTCGGATAGTAATAATTACGCTGCCGCTAAGCTTCAAGGTCTTACCGAAGAGCTTCATTTGACTGATACACAATACCAAACCTGCTTGTCAATCCTTTTCGTCGCCTATATTCTGATGCAAATCCCGAGTAACTTACTTCTCAATTATATGGGTCGGCCTTCGATTTATTTGGGGTTCTTCACTACAGCATGGGGTCTTGTATCCGCCTTGACAAGCCAAGTCAGTGGTTACGGAGGCATGGCTGCGTGTCGCTTTATTCTAGGACTGGTTGGTAAGTACGAAATGAAATCCTCCCTATAAATTCCATATTTACTGATTATCTTCCAGAGGCTCCTTTCTTTGCTGGTGTGCTCTTTTATCTCTCCAAGTGGTACACAAAGAAAGAACTCGCATTCCGAATGAGTCTCTTCTACTCCGGATCCCTGATTAGCGGTGCTTTCGGAAACCTCATCGCCGCTGGAATTCTTAGCGGCTTGAAGGGAAAACGCGGATTATCCGCATGGCAATGGCTATATATCATTGAGGGATCAATTACGATGCTCGTGGGAATCGTGATCTGCTTCCTTCTTCCCGATTTTCCGGAAACATGGAAACTACTATCTCCAGAAATGCGCCGTGTCGCTGAGCGACGTCTTGCAGTGGAAGCCGCCGAAGCCGACGTGGATGAGGAGGGTGGCATGAGTCAGATCAAAGGATTCAAGCTGGCAATGACAGATATCAAGACCTACGTACTTGCTCTTGGCTATATGTGTATCACTGGAGCTGCTGGATTCCAAAACTTCTTCCCAACACTCGCTGAGACCCTCGGTTATAACAACACAATTTCGCTGCTACTCGTAGCACCTCCATATGTCTTCATGGTCTTCTACAGTCTCGCACATTCATGGCTCTCGGACAGGTTTGAGAAGCGATTCTGGTTCTTCGTTTACCCGATCCCTATCACAATCGTGGGCTTTGTGGTATTCATGACAGTGGGCGAATTTGGTCCACGATACTTCTCGATGTTCTTAATGATCTTCGTTTTCGCCCAGAATGGCTCGCTTTATTCCTGGATTGCGAATGCCATTCCACGTCCCCCAGCCAAGCGTGCAGCAGCCTATGCTTTTATCAACGCGCTGGGTAACTCGGCCAGTATCTGGACACCATATACCTACCTTGCAAATGAGAAGCCATATTACAGAACTGCGCTGTCGGTATGTGTCGGTCTTCAAGTGCTCGGCGGGCTTTGCGGAATGTTCATGTATTTCAATCTTCGCATGCTCAACAAGCGACAAGAGCGATTGGAGAATGAGGACTACCAGCTGAGCGAGAAAGAACTTCGCCGACTGCAAGTGACTGCAGATCTTGAAGACATTGATATTGCTGCTGCGCGGCAATTGCAGAAGGGGTTCCGATACACGCTGTAGTGAGATGATAGATGATGGTACTCTTTTCTCTTTTCTTTAATTCAATGAAGCGATTTGATACCAGTTGTGAGCCCACAACTGCTAAAACCAATCTTGAGATCAACAGTAGATCTTTAATCCAGGAATGAGCCAAAGTCCCAGTGTAGGTCGTACGAGTGGTGCCAATTCCTGCCCCACTAGAATCCACTCGAATGCGGAGTAATTCTTGACAGAAACGGCTCTCACGGAGATCACCTGGGCCCCAGCTACTTTTAAAACTTCCATCCACCCAACAGATCAAAAGCTTTTCTTTTACTCTTAACTTTCAGAAGACTCTTTGTTCTACCTACCAGGTAACCTGATCAGAAATAACCAAATCAAGTGTCTTCGTGTCTCATTCCAGAGTGATCGACATACCGTCCCTTTCTCTCCACTTCCTCTGTTCCACTGTCGCTCCACTCGACTCTATCAGACATGATGCAGTCTGCACTTTATCGTCCGGTTCTTTCGCTAGCTCGTAACCCCGCAATCACTCGATCCTTCTCGGCAGCACCATCAATCCTGGGAGCTGGAGATACTGGTTCTCCCAAACCACGGGGCTTTTTGGCGGAGTAAGTGACCAAGGGAGTCGGTGACGTCACTACCAAGGTAATTCTGACTTGAACAGAAATGATGCATTTGTTCGTCGAGAGGCTGCAAGTGAGGCCATGTACGTTCGGGAACATGAGAGAGAAAAGTATGTGGTCAACTTATGAAATTTTTTTTATTTCGCAACTTTGTTAACCCAGGTGCAGGCTTGAGTTGCTTCGAAAGAAGCTGAAGGAGCAAAAGAAGCATACGGATGAGTTGGACAAATATCTGTACGTGTTTCTCCTAGGAATTGGTCTATCTGCGGGATTGAGAATATGCTAACAGTTTTTAGTGAGGAACTGCTTGCAGATCAAGGTGGTGAGAAGAACTAGGTTTTGTACCTATGGTCCTACTACGACTGAGAAAATTGATCGAGGATATGAGTGCCTCTCCGTAGCAATTACACATATGCAATCTTTTATTATCGACCCTTTCACTGCTTTTATATCCTAGGCTTGTTTCAATGGCATAAATTATGCTTTCGCTAGCTTCAGCAAAATCAGCCTCTGCTTAGATTTTTGCTTGCCATCTCCACCGGTAGCTAAGACAGGCCCACCGAGCCATCACGAACATTCCCAGTGCAACTATGAGCACGCTACCCAGATACGCGACCATTGCTCTTGATCCAACTGCCTGCAGCATCTCACCACCGATTGGGATACAAATGAGGGTACTGGGTGTATAGACTGTCAGTTAACTGATTACAACAACCAGGATTAGAAGATAGGAACCACTTACGCAATGCTCACAATGGAGTAACAAGCGCCAAATCTTCCCCCAACCTCGCTCGCTTTGGATATCTGTCCAATACACGCGGGCGCCAGACTTAGGAATGACCCCGACGCTAGTCCGAAGACTATGCTGAACATGTATAAACCAACTAAAGTGCCACCGAAGGGTAGCCAGATCACGAATACAGCGAGAGCTCCGAGCGTGATGAGTGCTGCTTGTGTGTTGATCCGACCATATTTATCGGCGACCCTACCAGCAATGAGCCGGCCTACCGTTGAGAAGCTAAAAGATTGTGAGTTAGTTTTAACAAATAACCACAGCGAGTCCCAAGAAAAGGGATATTCATACACGTTAAGTACAGCCAGCAGGATCACACTGGTAGAAGTGCTGAATCCCTGCATCACGACATAGGTCGGATAAAGACCAATGCCAGCGAAGACCTCCAATTCCAAGCCTGCAATGCCAGTTAGCTCCCAATTGCACAGACTGGATCCTGGAGAATCGGTTGCCACTTACTGAAAGTCCCTAGAGTCAACCAAGTAAACCGCGCATCCTTAAACGCCCGCAAATTGATAGTCGACTTGCTTCTCCCCTTCGGCAGACGAGATCTCACCAACAAAATCCCAAATCCACACAGAATACCCACAATCAGCGCCAACAATCGAATCGACCATTTATATCCAATACTAGTAAATGCCGACCGAAGCATCAACGGAAAAGCCACACCACCAAGCCCAGCTCCAGCCATCGCAGTACCCATCGCCATGCCAACTTTCTGATTAAACCAATGTGGCACAGCAGCCAAAGCAACAGTACTCAACAGCGCAGCGCCTGTACCCGTAACGACACCCATGGTTAACAGAAAATGCCAATACAATCGACACTCTGCTAGGATCAAGAGTCCAGCAACATAACAGATTGTACCTGCGATAAGAATGCCCGTCGGTCCGTACCTATCGAACATTGAACCAACCTGCGCACTTAATCCTAGACCAAAGAAAAGGAATAGACCAGGGATCCAACCCACGACACTGGTGGAGTAATTCGATAATTGGTGCGTGACGAAATAACTTTGGAGAACACCGGTTGAGTTCATTAATCCGTAAGTACTCATGAGCAGAAAGAATGACCCTGCGATAACACTCCAAGAGCGGAGTCCTCCATCTGGGAATTGGTCATCTGGAACTGGCTCAAGGATATGAGTTGTTACTGAGGATTGTTGTGCTGGTGGTTCAATTATCGTGAATGCTGATTGTGGGGCTTCATCGTCATGTACACTCGGGTACCTAGGGTCATCATGTCTGCTACTTGATGCCGAGGGTTCCTCGAGACCTCTTTCTCTTGAGAATAATGGTTTATCGGTGACTGTGATACCAGATTTGAGCTGTGTAGCCATCTTTATCTGGGCGGAGTGGTTATAGTGGGAAGAGAATGGTGCAGGGTTGGAAGGGCGCAAATTGACATTTATCAATCATCGGGTGCCGTTCCCGATTTCGGTGATTGAACGCGACATGCATTGCTTCAACAGAGAAGATTGGTGGTTTCGGGATTCTAGCCGGGGAAAATTGGGTCTGAAGTGTCGGGGTCACAATCGGGGAAGGCTTTGTGGGTCTGGAATCTGGATGGCCCATCTTGTGTGATAACACTGCCCAGGTGATAAGTGTAGTTTATCCTATCGCTGGAGAATCCGATCTTCGTTCTAGCTTATCAAATTCTGCATAGTCGATTCTCATAATATTCTCGAATCTTGGATGGATGGCTTTAGTCATGAAGTTCAGATGAATCGCCTGTAAATGCTAATTACATGCGCAGATCACCAATCTATGAAGTTTACAGAAAAATTCAGCCGATAAGCTACTACATAGTAGTAAGAGCTCAGATATATTAGATAGCACTTGAGTATTACTAGTAATGCAAGTTGATCCTGAATCCCTGATCATGCCAGTGATTCTCATTCATCAATGTCTACTATAGACCTCTTTTTCTACTTGGGTCACAGTGGTTTTATTCACCGCCGGACGCCTGTCTTGATACCCGACTCGGAGGAGAGACTACAGCTTGATTCCCTAGGGCTACCAATTGCCTATATCCAACCTTGGAACAATATACATAACAGTTAACCTTCCCTTCCAGATACCCCTCCAGCTAACCCTGTAGGTACTCGGTCACCTGTAGATGCTCTGACTCGGACGGAGCCATGTACTTAAGTATGTGAACACACCTGGCCAAGCACTTGAGTCCTGAGGACATATCTTTCCCGATTACAAATGCTCGCTGCTACTATGTACACTGGCAGTGCTGCGCGCGGCGTGAGTACTTGTGTACTAGTACCTATGTGGGGGCCGTAAATTCATTCGAGTCTTACCTCTTTGGGTCCCCGCCTATTCAAGTCACGGTTTAACCTCTCTTCAACTTGAACTTCACCCAGAACTGATCTTTGAGATCAAACACCCTGATATTCCTAAAATGCCTATTCCAGTTGAACAGATCCTCGCACCATATGAATACAAACCCGAGCTCGTGGAGCGCATAGCCTCACGGACAGTCAAACCCCCTATCACCATAACCAAACCCAATCCAGAATGGCCACAACGATTCGAAGAAGTCAAAACGCGAATTGAAAAAGCCCTTGGGTCCTTCATTGCGGTGATCACTCATACCGGCTCAACCAGTGTTCCCGGTCTACCCGCAAAAGACATTATTGACATCGATTTGACTCTGAAAGATGCCACGGATGAAGTATCATATGTGAAGCCACTGGAAGAGGCAGGGTTCAAGTTTCTCTTACGCGAGCCCCGATGGCATGAGCACCGGTTCTTTGTTGAGGATTGGCCTAACGCCTACCATGTTAATCTCCATGTGTGGGGCCCTGACTCACCTGAGGCTGCTCGTCACCTTATCTTTCGTGACTGGTTACTTAAATCGCCGGCGGACCGGGATCTTTATGCAAAGGTGAAATATGAAGCGGCGGAACAGACTTCGGATGAGGAATCAGTTATGGATTATACTCTTAGGAAGGATAAGGTGATTCAGGAGATTTTAGGAAGAGCATTTCGTGATTTGGGCTATATCGAATGAATTGGAGATACTCAACACTGAAGTTATGAGTCGACAAAGGACATATTAAAATTTTTCATTCTGAAGACGCAAAAGATGACCTAGCTAAGAACATTGAATGCACTTGATCTGAACTTCAACTATTTCAATCTCATTCAATAAATTGCACCTTCAACAATTCAAAAAAGAAACCATCATAACGCGAAAGGACTGCTTGAAATATCAATCAATGGGTTGAACCTTCGAAAATTACAAAAGAAAAATGCAATAACTCAGAAACACTAGAAACACTGTTTGTAATATCAATCAAGAATAATAGGATCCGAGGAATCATCACCACCGGTCATCACAACTGGAATGCGATTTAAAGCAATCTGAATAGAGTCATCGTTCTCAGTCTTGATCTTGACAGATTCTTCCAAGGCTTTTGGCTCTGGGGACTTCTTCGGAGGAGTCTTCTCTTCAATGGTCTTTGGAGTATCGTCCTGAGCACCGACTTGAGAATTTTCCTGAATATTTTCCTGCAGATCAGCTTGGAAATCACCCTTGGTATTATCCTGGACATCCCCGGGGACATCAAGTACCACAATGGCATCACCCTGAAGGTCAACTAGGACAAGATCAGCCTGGTTCTCCTGAGTGACTCCCTGAGCATCATTCTGTGCATCTTTGGGAGTATTTGCCGGGGCATTGTCTGTCTTGGTGTTAGTCTGAGCCACTCCTTGAGGATCCTTTTGCATGTCCTCTGGGGCATCAACGATGATGGTATCTGGCTGATTAATTGCCTGAACAGCTACTTGAGGCTCATTTTGAGCCTCAGCTGGAGCATCAAGCTCAATAACATCATTCGAGACATCACTCAGTTCACTGTCAGTTTCTTCTTCATCAGAGCTTTCAGCATCGTTTTCTTCCTTTTTCTCAGTCAAGTCCACATCTTCATCATCATCTCGGCAGTTGTTGCAGCGTACTTTTTCCACGCCGTGGCGATCGATAAAGTTGCGTCTGTTCTCTTCATGTTCACCGAAGATACAGTATTTCTGTTCATACTCGAGGCAATAAACGCAGATACCTTCGTAGATCAGTTTGGTACTGCGAGGGATACCACAGTGAAGACAGAAATAGTATGAGAGCAAAGAAGATCCTGGGACAGAGACTGGTGAGCCAATGTATTCGGGAGTTCCCTCATAGCCACTTGAGAAGTTTGCCGGGAAATAGTTCCATGGTGGCATTGGCATGGGCTGCATTGTTATGGGTTGGGGAAAGGGCATATAATGAGCCATTGGCATCTGCTGCTGGAAGGACATTGAATACTGGAAAGGCATTGGTCTTGGCATCTGGCGTGCCTGAGGAATGGAAGCCGGGGTCGGAGTAGGAACAGGAGCAGGAGTAGATTGCATGATGGGAGCTGGCGCTGGAGCAGGTCTTGGGATGGGTCTTGGGATGGGTCTTGGGATGGGTCTTGGGATGGGTCTTGGGGTGGGTCTCGCGTTAGATCCAGATGGCCGGCTTGGACCTGCCAGGAGTTCCCGAGCCCTTCTGCGCTCTTCCTCAAGCTGCTTCTCTCTTCTTTTCCTTTTGTACTCTCGGTCATTCTATCTCTAAGTTAGCCTGAGTTCTGTGCTTATCAAACCAAAGAAAAAGGATATTGGATCAAATACATCTCTGTGAATCTTTCGGCAACGACTGCACATCTTGCACAATTGAAGTCCGTTTAGTGAGATGAATTCCGTGATACCAAAGTTGTCCTTGCACTTGATGCAGGTTCGAATGTTAAGACCTTCTGCGGACGCTTGCTCCCAAGCATTCATGTTGAATATCTGGAAGATGGTGATCTCGAAAGAAGCCGGACAATAGGATATGGAGATACGAGGAAAGGTTTGAAAAGCACCTTTTGAGGCTGCGCTGGAGGAAAATGAAGGTCGAATGTGGGAGATGGAAGAAAATTGATAGAGGATTGACCTCAGGAGGAAGAAAAGATGTTGAGTACCAACCGATTTTCGGTTTGGTATAGGGTTGACCTGTGGTTGTAACTCAGCTTGTTGATCAGGATGAAGCAAAGAAAAGAAAAAGAAAAGAAAAGAAAAGTACTAAGGAAAACAAAAGATTAAGGGAAAAAAACAAGTCAAGTCTTCACGCGTCAGTGAGATCAAGAGGTGTATGTAGCTGGCTTGGGGTAGGAAATTGACTTCAAAGGGTGGAAGTGTGTTGGAAAGGAAAAGAGATGGAAAATAAAGGAAAAGAAGATAGAAAAGGAAGGGAAAATCGCTTGTAAGGTTTTGCGCAGAACGACGAATTTTGGGAGACTTACAACGGGACTGTCGTTCTGTTGATATGGTCAGGTTAGAAAGATGGAAATGAGAAGAGATGGAGAACATGGAAAGAAGGGGGAAGAAATAGACAAGAATGAGAAAATTGCTTGTAATGTTTCAAGCAAAATGACGATGGTTAGGCGACTTATCACAAAACTATCGTTGTGTCGATATAGTCAAGCCAGAGAGATAAGAAAAGAAAAGAAAAGTACCTACAGAGGAGTGTTGAAATAGGCTGCTTGAGTTTCCAAGCAGAGTGTTGATATGGTCAAGTTGGAGAGATAGAAAGGGAAAAGAGCACCTATAGAGCAGTGTTAAAATATAGGCTGGTTAATGTCTGTTGGGTGTAGTGTTAACCTCAGGCCTTCAAGTTGGAACTGCCACAGTGAGTAGGTTGATCAGGAGGAAAGTAAAAATATCAAGGGGACTAAAACTTCCAAGGTTAGAAGAGTCAGAAGTCAAACAGTCGAAAGAGCAGGAGGAAAACAATATGATCATAAACTTAGACGAAGGTATACACTAAGAATAGATATACAACAAGGAGGATTAAAGCAACGTGGGTAGATATGCTAAGCCTGTAGCTTATTCGTTGAATCTTGTTCTGTTCAGCTGTTTATAATGACAATTCGTCTTCCAACTCCAATCATTCCTAATACGCCAGTATTCAATATCTTCATTATTCGTTAAGAATCATCGACTTTTGATATAACCTGACCATAAGTAATTAGCAGGGGCTATACTAGTAAACTGCTACATATATGGTGACATTGAAGTGCTTACATAGTCTCACTTATCTTTGACTTGTTCCTCACTTATCCCTCATTTGCTCCTCACATATCTTTTATTTGTTGAAAGCAAATATACCGAGCTAGCTCACCTCTTCTGCTTGCTGTCTCCAGTTCGGAGACAGCAATTTGAAGTGATTTGAGGTCTAACTCGTCGTCGTCGTCGATCAAGGGTTCATCTGCGCCCGGGAGCAAAGGCATAAGCGGTATATCCATTGCACTTTGTAGTGTGTCGAGGCGATGGAGAAGGTCTTGTTGTGCAAGTCGCTGCATAGACGTACATGCGAGTACATGTCTGATATCAGGCTCGCCCGCCCGCGCCTGCTTCTGTATCTTTTGTAGGGAGAGTTCACACAGCCGGTAGGCAAGTTGGTCGGAATCAGTAGATGGATTGTGTGTAGCAAAGGCTGGGTGAGGAGGTGTAGCATTAACAACACGGAGTTGTTTTCGGCCCCGATTCAAACTTGGCGAGAAGTTGCGAGTGATAACTCTGCTGGCCTGCATTTTGAGAGTCGTGTATATACTTGTTTATGGTGGTGATGAGGATTTCCACAAGGTTGTTTCTTAAGAAAGTAGTCAGAGTCAGTTGAAATGGATATTATAGACAGGGAAAGCTTGATATAATCGACTCATGGTGAGCTCATGAGCAACCTAAGAGGGTCATACCACATTTCCCATCAGTAAAGAGTTGGACTGTTTTCACCCATATGTCGCCACTGCATCATGCCACTGCCGAATCACCAACCACAATAGCCTATCAAAATGCGGAATTTCTCATGATTTGTCGATCCTCGTGATTGATTGCTTCCATGAACAATCAAAGATCAGCGATTGCCAAATATAACAACTTGATAGGATCCCTGGCCAGGCCTTTTGCGATCATGGCAATGATTTCGGCATATACCATCAATCTTCACGGATCTAAGTCTGTGTAGGCTTCAGAGCCCCGGAGATCACGGATAAATAATGTATCGGGGAGCCAATATTCGAAATGATCATCTTATCTTGCCAATCACTTTGTTCCCCCGGTCGGCCCATGGAATGATCTCCTTTTACCCCGCCCATACATCCCGGTCTGAAAGCGAATCATAACAAACATTTGAACTCCAATCAAAAGGAATGTGAAAATTGAATACTTGACTCTGTATCTGGAGCTGAATTTTGCTAGATTTTGGAAATGATTCGAAATCTTGACTGGAGGTTCTCGGACTCGGAATCGGAGCGGGTTCAGACTGGCAGATTCACCAGTTGACCAGAAACTTGTACCAGCGCAGAACATTGAAAAGGGTACAAGGATGAGATGGATCCCTTTCAAGGTCAGTATAAATATTAAACATCCAAATTTCAAGTTTTCTTGCCTAGGTGCCTAGGAAAGGGAAATTCGAAGCTCTCAAGGTCGATATCCAACATTCAAATGCAAGGTTCGAACTTGAACTTGAAGGTTCAAAATGTTGAATCTGCCAGAAGTTCAATGTGTGCAGACTAATTTAGGGAAGTATATATGAATGGGATCTCCGGATTTCAATGATGTTTCTAGTAGTACATACTAGTACGTACATAGTCCTGGAGATACTAGTAGTCTTCAACTTGAACTTGAAGTTTGGAGTAAAAGCCCGGAGATCATTGATTCAATTACTACATACTACTGGTAGTACTACCTAGGCAGTTGCCTATATCCAACTAATATCCATGCACATGTGGTGTATACCTAGATATGTAGCAGCTACCTAGCCTCAGGCTTCCTTCCCCTTCAGTTAACCCCGTAGGTAACTGTCAACGGTACCTAGGTGCTTGGGGGAAGAGAAAGAAGGTTCCGTGGACGGTGATATCTACAAGGGACGGGGCCTATGGTCCCATGTCTAACAGTAACCCCGTAGGTAACCCCATAGGTACTTACATATGTACAACATTTGAAAGAAGTGTAGGTCTTCCGAGTCAGTCACCTGTAGTTGCTACTGACTGAGTCCTGTACTTAAGTATGTGAGCATCCGAATCCCTGTCTGAGCGGATTTGAACGCACCTCAACTTGAAGTGCTAGCCAAGCACTTGAGTGCTGAGACATACGGTCACATATGAACCTTTCCCAATTTCGCTGTTACAGCGCCACCAGTTGACGCTTCGTGTGGCGTGAGAACTTGTAGTACTAGTACTCACTCCTAGCCGACCGCGACATTCGTGGATATTGCATTCAAGTTGAAGTACCAGTAGTACTAGGAGTAGTACGGAAAGCTGGCTGTTTCAAGCTAGAGTATGACAGGACTTGACATCTGGAAGAACACGACTCGGGATCTGTGACGTCTGCCCAGATAAAGAGGATTGGATTTAACTTTCAGGGTCCAACGCCCCTAAACTGGAAAGGGATACAGACTCGGAATTCAAGTTCAAGTTCAAGTTGAGGCTTTATAATGTTTGATCTTTCAAGATTATTCCGAGTCAATACATGATTCAAGGCGAGTCTCCATTGAATTACGCACACTGGCATCTACTAGTAGTAACAATGGGGCGATGAGCTGACCGCTCCACACTGGCACTAAGTAGATCTTCCTCGCGATATGGGTAAATCCTTTAGAACTATCAATTTCAAAACACTAGTCCACGGGTATGGAGTACTAGTAGCAGCAGCAGCGCCTGACTACTAGATGAAAACGGCATTGTTGAACTGCACATGTGTGCCTACTAACGCAATGATTTCGAATTATAAGCATCTAGTCTAATAAAGAAAAACGTACATAGTCAGCTCTGACTCGCTGTTCACTCAATTATAATTAACTCATTAGTACGTAACCGGGCACAGCTGAATGATTTTTAAGTTAGGTTACATTGATGTCGACGGTAGGCATCAACGATAGAGAATAAATGAGAAGATAGGTCGGAAGGATTGAACCTCCGACTGATCCTGATTAGGATCTATCACGGAGTTTAGAAGTAGACTTAATTGCTCACGGATATAAAAAAACCTCGGAGATGAGAGAGGTCTTAATTCTGGAAGCCTACCCAAGTGGAGCTGATGGATGCTGTGAGGATTAATGCCGCTGAGTCAGCGCACTCCAAAAACCGATCTCACCCGGGAAAACCCTGTTTATTTATCGGCTTGATCGGTGTTTAGAACACCCGATATTGATCAAATGAACCATCCGGTTATCAATTCTGATCTATTTCAGGTTATTTCAAGCTTCCAACATGCTCATGACTGCACGAAACAAGTCAATCCGAATTGAATATGCATATACGGTGTCCCGGTCTACCAAATATGGTCAATGAAGCTGCCCAGGTGCCCAGGTGCCCAGGTGAACAAACAATGGATGTGTCAGCGGAAGATGCCAAGTTCCGGGTTTTCTTTACATCGGGCCTCCCCCTGGTGAGATCCACATTGGCTTGAGAGCAGAAATTTTGATCCATTATGGCGTGGGTCCCTCAGCCCGAACAAATAAGGATTCATTGTTCCCATGCTAAAACAAAATGATCTCTCCTTAGCCATGGGTCAGCCGCGTGGAAATGCTGATGCCATGAGCCGAATGGGGCCTAAATCTCCTAAATGCGAGCAAATGCGAGCTATGATTGGAAATCTTTGTCTCGGAGGGACTCTCGGAGTGACTCAAAAGCCGTCTGTTCACATACTTCAAAATGGGACCCACATATGCGCTGTGACTTGCGTTTCCAATAATACACATAAAGAGTCTGATAGCCCACATATGACGAAAAAACGTTAAACGCAAATTTCGGTGCCATCATGGAGGAATCTAACCCACCTCCATCTGAGAAGGTGTCATTGGATATCAGGTATGAGACTGAGAGTACAGGCACTGTGCTTGGAGAAGAAACTCCTATCAAGAAGAGCATCAACAGCAGCCCTGCTCAAAGCGAATACAAACCCGAGTCGTCTTTGTTGTTACAGATTCAACAACAGAATGAGCGAGACCTAGCATCCGGGTTCAAGCGACAGGAGCTGGGTGTTACCTGGCAAAATGTCAACGTCGACGTGATCAGTGCCGACTCCGCCGTGCAAGAGAATTTCTTTTCCCAATTCAACATCCCCCAACACATCAAGGAGTCTCGCAGCAAAGCTCCCCTCCGTACCATCTTGCATAACAGTCATGGTTGCGTCAAGCCTGGCGAGATGTTGCTCGTTCTGGGTCGTCCAGGATCCGGCTGCACCACACTTTTGAAGATGCTGGCGAATCGACGAGGTGGATACCAGTCCGTGCAAGGAGATGTTCGATTTGGTTCATTGACTGCCGATGAGGCGGAGAATTTCCGTGGCCAAATCGTCATGAACACTGAGGAAGAGTTGTTCTTTCCTACCTTGACGGTGGGCCAGACCATGGATTTCGCAACTCGTCTCAAGGTTCCTTTCAAGTTGCCCAATGGTGTCGAGTCTGCCGAGGAATACAGTAAACAGTCAAAGGAATTCTTGATGGAAACTTTGGGAATCTCACACACACATGATACCAAGGTTGGTGATGAATATGTCCGTGGTGTCTCTGGTGGTGAGCGCAAGCGTGTCTCCATCATTGAAACTATGGCCACTCGAGGATCCATTTTCTGTTGGGATAACAGTACTCGTGGTCTCGATGCAAGCAGTGCTCTTGAATGGACAAAGGCTATCCGTGCTATGACAGATACTCTTGGATTGTCCACTATTGTCACCTTGTACCAAGCTGGTAACGGAATCTACGACCTTTTCGACAAGGTTCTCGTTCTCGACGAGGGCGAGCAAATCTACTATGGTCCCCGCACAGAGGCTCGTCCCTTTATGGAGGAGGCGGGTTTCATCTGCCGTGAGGGTTCCAATGTTGCTGATTTCCTCACTGGTATCACCGTTCCTACTGAGCGCCGCATTCGCGAAAACTACGAACACCGCTTCCCTCGCAACAAGGATGCCCTTCGAGAGGTCTATGAAAAGTCATCTATTCATACACAGATGATCTCCGAATATAACTATCCCGATTCAGATGTTGCTCGTGAGCGCACCCAAGACTTTAAAGAGGGTGTGGTTTTCGAAACCTCCAAGCAGTTGCCCAAGAATAGTGCTCTTACTGTCAGCTTCACTGACCAGGTCAAGGCCTGTATTGTGCGACAGTACCAGATTCTCTGGGGAGACAAGGCAACCTTTATCATCAAGCAGGTTGCCACGTTGGTCCAGGCCTTGATTGCAGGATCGCTTTTCTACAACGCCGCTGATAACTCCAGTGGTCTGTTCATCAAATCTGGTGCACTTTTCTTCTCGCTGTTATACCACAGTCTGCTTGCGATGTCCGAGGTTACAGACTCCTTCAGTGGACGTCCCGTACTTGTTAAACACAAGGACTTCGCATACTTCCACCCAGCTGCGTTCTGTATCGCTCAGATCACCGCTGATATCCCTGTTCTACTGTTCCAAGTCAGCATGTTTGCCGTCATTGTTTACTTCATGGTTGGTTTGACTATGTCTGCTGGTATTTTCTTCACCTACTGGGTTGTTGTGTTTGGAGCTACCATGGTAAGATCGATATGATTCCCTTTTCTAAAGAGTATTAGCTGACTTTCACAATAGACTATGACTGCCTTGTTCCGCGCCATTGGAGCTTTGTTCACAACATTTGACGGAGCTTCCAAGGTGTCAGGTTTCTTGATTGCTGCGCTCATCATGTACACTGGTTATATGATTGAGAAGCCCGAAATGCACCCCTGGCTTGAGTGGATCTTTTGGATTGACCCACTTTCATACGGCTTTGAGGCCCTTCTTTCAAACGAGTTTTACGGAAAGACCATCCCTTGCGTTGGTTCCAATCTCATTCCCAATGGTCCTGGCTACACCGACTCCCTATACCAGGCTTGTGCTGGTGTTGGCGGCGCTAAGCAAGGTGCCACATCCGTTAGCGGAGTGGATTATCTTGCCTCGCTTTCCTATGACCGCTCCCATTTGTGGCGAAACTTCGGTATCAACTGGGCTTGGTGGGCTTTGTTCGTTGCTGTCACTGTCATTGCTACCTCCAAGTGGAAATCGGCCGCTGAGAATGGAAGCTGTCTTGTCATTCCTCGTGAACGTCTCGATGCTCACCGTCAAAACTCCAAGTTTGATGAAGAGTCCGGGGTCCAGGAGAAGTCCAAGCCTTCTGAGAATGATGCGCATGACTCCGAGGCTTCTTCTAAGGATATCGATAACCAACTTGTTCGGAATACATCCGTGTTTACCTGGAAGGATTTGAGCTACACTGTTAAGACTCCTACTGGCGATCGGGTCTTGTTGAATAACATTTATGGTTGGGTCAAGCCCGGTATGCTGGGAGCTCTTATGGGTTCTTCCGGTGCCGGTAAGACTACACTGCTTGATGTTCTTGCCCAACGTAAGACAGAGGGTACTATCCAGGGTTCGATTATGGTTGATGGACGTGACCTACCTATCTCCTTCCAGCGCTCCGCTGGATACTGTGAGCAACTGGACGTCCTGGAGCCTTTCGCCACCGTTCGTGAATCTCTTGAATTCTCTGCCTTGCTGCGTCAGTCCAGAGATACTCCGCGTGAAGAGAAGCTGAAGTACGTTGACACCATTATTGATCTTCTGGAACTTCATGACCTCGCCGATACCCTCGTCGGTCGCGTTGGTGCTGGTCTGAGCGTTGAACAGCGCAAGCGTGTCACCATTGGTGTTGAGCTTGTGTCCAAGCCTAGCATTCTGATTTTCCTTGATGAACCCACCTCCGGACTGGACGGTCAATCTGCCTACAACACCGTGCGTTTCCTTCGCAAGTTGGCCGATGTTGGCCAGGCTGTTCTGGTCACTATTCACCAGCCCTCCGCCCAGTTGTTTGCCGAATTCGACACCTTGCTACTTCTTGCCAAGGGTGGAAAGACTGTCTATTTCGGAGAAATTGGTGACAATGGTCAGACGATTAAGGATTACTTCGGACGTTACGACGCTCCCTGCCCTCCCAACACCAACCCTGCTGAGCACATGATTGATGTCGTATCTGGTCAACTTAGCCAAGGCCGCGACTGGAACCAGATCTGGCTTGAATCCCCTGAGCACGAGAAATCTTTCAAGGAACTCAACAACATCATTGAAACCGCCGCAGCTGCCCCTCCTGGTACCTTCGATGATGGCCAGGAATTCGCTACATCTCTCTGGGAACAGACCAAGTTGGTCACCACCCGCATGAGCACCGCGCTTTTCCGTAACACCGACTATATCGACAACAAGCTGGCCCTGCACATCGGTTCCGCTCTTTTCAACGGATTCTCATTCTGGATGATTGGCGACAGCGTCGCCAGCATGCAACTCCGTCTTTTCACAATTTTCAATTTCATTTTCGTCGCCCCCGGTGTCATCAATCAATTACAACCACTTTTCATCGAACGCCGATCCATCTACGAGCAGCGAGAGAAGAAATCCAAGATGTACTCCTGGAAGGCCTTCGTCACTGCCCTAGTCGTCTCCGAAATCCCCTACCTCTGCATCTGCGCTGTTCTCTACTTCGTCTGCTGGTACTACACCGTTGGATTCCCTAGTGATTCCAACAAAGCCGGCGCAACATTCCTTATGATGCTTCTGTACGAGTTCGTGTACACTGGTATTGGTCAATTCGTTGCAGCCTACGCTCCCAACGCTACCTTCGCCGCTCTCGTTAACCCCGTTATCATCGGTATCCTGGTTTCCTTCTGTGGTGTCCTGGTACCATATGGAGAGATTACTGCGTTCTGGCGATACTGGATTTACTGGATGAATCCATTCAATTATCTCATGGGTGGTATGCTTGTCTTCGATGCTTGGGATGTGAATGTGAAGTGCAAGGAGAGCGAATTCGCTGTTTTCAATACCCCGAATAACTCTACATGCGCTGATTACCTCTCTACCTACCTGGAGACCATTGGCAAGAGTATGAACCTTGTTAACCCGAATGCTACCTCTGGTTGCAAGGTTTGCGAGTATACCAAGGGCTCGGACTATCTCAATGATCTCAATCTTCTGGAGTACTACTACGGATGGCGTGATATTGGTATTGTCGCCATATTTGCGCTCAGTTCGTATGCTTTGGTCTACCTGCTGATGAAGCTGCGGACCAAGGCCTCTAAGAAGGCTGAGTGAACACTCTTTTCCTTTCCTTTCCTTTTCTTTTTTTTTATTACTATATTCCAACGAATTTTCGGATTTCGATGAGATAGACAAGATAGACTGCATTCTAGCATTTGACATTCATGCGATTTTCATATCGCACAAAATAATAATTTCATGTTCATTAATTATTCAATTCAACTCCATTCTCTATTCATACATTAGCCATGAACCATCATAGAGTAACTTGGATAGATTCATGGACAAGTTCCAATTTCACTCAAGTTATCTCATGTAGCTATGGCAGAATTTACGATAAACTTGAACTTGAAGGATATTAAGAAGTAATGATAATATGAGGTCATATCATATGATGCTGCCCAGCAGAAAGAAAAGTCTAGATACATGAACCAACACCGGATCTATCAACGCTAAAAGATCAAATAAATCGCAATCGCTAAAAAAACAAGATGAATCCCTCTAAACCAAACTCCACAAAGAACCGATGAAATCTTTATCGTGTATATGCAAGAAAAAAGAACCAAAAAAATCTAGAAGCTGAAAAGACCAGTGCGCTTCTTCCCGAAAGGATAAATTATGAGAGCGGACATGAAAAGACCAACGGTAATACCAATAGCAACCTGAATCATTCCGTATCCAAGACTGGAAACAGATGTACTGGAATCATCAGTTGATGATGTGTTACCAGAGATAACCTCGTTGGCGTAGCTCAGACCAGATAGTAAGGAACCACTGGATGCAAGACCAGATGGAACAAGCACGAAGATACCAGGTAAAATAGCAGTTGCGGCATGACCATGCCACAGACGACTGTATAAGTTACCCAGAAGACCAACAGTAAATGCACCAACGGTATTCGCGACTTCAGATGAAGAGCCGAATTTCAGTGTGCTGAAGTAGTTGGCAATGTATCCGGCAGTAGCGATGAAGACCATAACTGGCATCTGCTTCCACTTGGCCTGATTGACGAGTGCGAGGAATACGGCATAAATGGCAACGAAGGGAAACTTGCGCACGTAGACTGATCCGTATACGTCGAGATTGGGACATGTGGTTTGGGAGGATGCGTTGTGGTCCATTAGACCGTAGATTGTAAGACCAACTGTGATACCGTAGCCGAGGAAGAGAGAATAGATGATAGCGTACACCATGCGAATCGAGCCAGCGATCATTTGGTGGGATTGCAGTTCCAGACTGCTGCAGAGGACTGTGAAACCGGGGAGGATAAGAGCGACGGAGGATTGAGCAAGAGCAGAGAGGCAGAATAGGGGTTCCCCATTGTGCGTAATGCTACCGAAAGCACGCGCCAGGAATGAGGTTAAGATGGCAGCGGTGACTTCGAAGACGTTGGAGTAGAGGACTGAGCGGGGAGCGATAACGTGTTGCATGAACCCAACGAGGCAGCCGAGAATGAAGATAATAGGCATATCGATTGGACGGGCTTCGAAAGCAAATGGACCGACCGCGGCACTGGCTAAACCGTAGCAAAGAACCGTGAGCCACTTGTTGTATCGTGACTTGCGCTGCATGATATCGTCCAACTCTTGGCTGGCTTCCTCGACACCAATCAGGTCGTGGACGACGTTCTTGTACACATTGTGGGTATCAGCAAGTCGGCCCAGGTCGACACCTTGCACCATTCTCACGAGCTTGACCTCGGCGGTACGAGTTGCCGGATCATCGAAAGACATGATCATACAACCGGGAAGGTAGAGGAACTGTCCTGAAACCTCCAGAACTCGCGCAGTCATCTGCATGTACTCTTCCAAACGGTGGGTAGGAGCGCCATAGCGCATCAGAGCACGGCACAATTGCATGATGTATCGCTGACGGGAGATGATCTCGGCAATATGCACGGTAACACGGATTTCATCCTCGAGACGAGTCTTGCGCTTGCTCTTCTTGTGTCGCTTACCAGGTTGGAATGCCTCAGCAGCCGCCGGCAAGCTAGCAGAACTGAAGTTCATAGAAGCATTGATCAGCGAAGAGGTTGATCGATGGTTAGACTTCTTGTACCACTTGAGCTTCTCCTTTCGAGGGGTAGCAGCTCCAGAAGTAGGCATAGACGGACCCAGAGATGGCGAAACAGACCCGATCTTCTTCGGGGTCGTCACACCAGACGAGACCTGAGTCTCACTATCCGAGTCATCACTAATGACACTCTCCGGGCGCGAGGAGCCACCATTTTGAACCGCCTGAAGTCTCAGAAGCTGCGACAAGATACCACTACTACCGCCACCGAATCCACTTGATCGACGACGCGCAGCAGCAGTATAATCTCGCAGCAAGCCCTCAGGGGTAGTTTGGCCCGAGCGTTGGTAAGCACCACGTGGCTTGCGCTTCAAACGGTCTCCGACCGATGTCATACTGCGCACGAGACGATGCGCCTCGGCGCTTGGCGCAGCCTCAATGGGTTCATCGCCAGCTTCCAGAGCGCGCAATCCATCTGCATCACGACGAGCGCGACGAGCTTGGATTTCTTCCAGCGGAATGCTAGAGTCAAAGTCATCGGGAAGAAGGGATGCATTCAGGGCCTCGCCCTCATCCGTAGGACGACCGAGACGTTCACTCCATTTGACAGTCTTCTGTCGAACTAATTGACGAGCCGCGCGGAATCGCTCACCAACAGATTGTTGTCTTTGCACGGAATCCGGCTCATTCTTCTCTGAGAAACCATTGTATGAATCCTTGCGGGTGCGACCGCTACCGTGGCGGGAATGTGCGGGGACCGGCGGGGTGACGCTTCCGGATAACGGGATATCGCTCAGCTCTGCTGGCGGCAGTAGAGGACGTTGGGACGCGTCAGATTGGTCTGAAACGACTCGTAGAGTGTCGGATGGGTGTAAGTATCGTTCACTGAGACGACTGATTGAGCGAAAGCGCACACGAGGCGATCGGGTGCGAGATTCTATTTGAGGTTCCTCTGCAGCGGGTTCGGGTAACGTGGGCGGCGAAGGCGGCGAAGGTGTTTGTAATCCGGAGACAAATTGAATACTCTCTTCAGTTGGTTGACGTTCAAAACTTGGACGGGTGCTTGGGTTTGTAGAGGGGAATGGATATTCGGCGTAATCATCGTTCGGACTAGGGTGTGGAAAAGGAATTGAGTCGGACATGAGTAGAGGACCGGTCAAGCCGGGAGTGACTCTATGTGTGAACGAAGGACAATGAAACGAAGGTGATGGATGATGGATGAGGAAAAAGAGAGTGAGGGAATGACAGGCAGTATAGTATATAAATATTTTTATTAAAAAAAATTAAGAGTCACAGAGTCTAGACTGGAGTTCGGGGAGTATCAATGCTCTGAACCACGGATCCAGTATAAGGAATTCGGGCTTGTAACATGGGGGAGTTTGAACTTAGGGTCTTTATTTTTCCTATGTGTTTGTGTATTTTATATAGAATTCCATATTAGATTTATTTTATTATTTTTCTGACAATCTTAACTTTTTCCTGATTTTTTTTTCACACTTTTTTAGTATTCATCCACCTAGATCAGGGATCGTCGGATCCGCATAAATTCCCATCGATAAGGGACATGCATGACAGCTAAGAGGTGATTCGCTATTATAAACTGACTTGCAGAGATTTCTAGCTTTGTCTTTTTATACTAAAATTCGCCTTATCCTCTAATAGGACCTTGATACTATCGGGTATCATCATGACCTCTTCCCCCCTTCATCTCCGTGATTATGCCTACTCAAACTGCCTAACTTTCGGTAAATTCCTGGATTTCTTTCCTCAGAATTCTAGAACCGAACACGTACCACCCGCACATCATGGTGGGTCGGTGGCAATTCACAATGACAGTGGCACCGGGGGCCGAGCGAACCTACCCGCTCTCTACTTTCCAAGGCTTCCATGGAAAAGAAAAAATAGTGGAATCTAGCGTGGTGAGAATTGCCAGCCCTGAACTGATCTTAGCAAAGAAGAAAAATTTCCCTTATCATCTCATGATAATATCCACAATTAGGTTCGCATTCGGTCTTCCCGAGCTGACGATCCCGGGATGCCGGTCCATATTATGGTGCCGGTGCCGTATAGCCACCTCCTGAGCTTTGATCCCGAGTTAACCTATATAAGATTCAAGTTTTGAATATGATGGTCAATGGGGGAACTGGGATTACATCAGAGATCGTCAAATATTGCACAGCTATGGAGTCAATAGCAAGGGGGGGTAAAACACATAGCATAGTGGGGGGGACTCCAACAGTAAATGGAGCACTTGAGCTCAAGCCAAGATCTCGGTTATACATAGAAACAGCTTTCGAAGCTCCACCATGGCAAACTTGAACATAAAACAAAAGATGTCGAAACACATTACGAATTCATTGGCGAATAATTGTCCAGAAGTTCATATCAAACTAAACACAAAGCGCCACCAAGTGGGTCATTTTCACACCACCTGATCATTTAGCGCAGAGTCCATGTTCTCGAATCCCCTTAGTGCTCCCTGAGGCTGCCACGAAAATACACACTAAGAACTCACTAAGAACTCAAATCCAAGCTTTTAGCTGTAAAAGAGTGCATTTCAGGGTTATCTAGACAAAATAGAAAGAAAAAAAGGTCCAGCCGTATAGTGTCTCCACCATCCCACCTTGTCCCAATCTGCAACGTGTATCACACTCTCATAGCACTCGGTACACACCTGGACACATCTACTCCAAGCGCTTTTTATCCGGAAGAGCCCACCCATTCAAGTATCCTACACCGGCGTTGAGATACGTCGCATATCCTAACCACGCGGCATACGGAGTCATTAACCAGAAAGCTGTACGGTCCGCATCCCACCAGTTGATCATCAACAAGGCCACATTGCCCACCAAAAACGCCATATCGCCAAGGGCCGCGGCTGGTCGCCCCACTCCAAAGAAAAGTGGCATCCAGAGGAAGTTCAAAGCCAGTTGACTCGTGTAAAGGGTCTGGGCGCTATTGTTAGCGTCATGAGCCGCTAGTGAGAGTGATCGAGACGCTGTAACGGTCGCATGGTGAGACGCATATCCCATTAGTCCATAGAGTACCGTCCAGGCCGGTCCGAAGAGCCAGCCCGGCGGACTGAAGGGCGGTTGCCGAAGATCCTTGTAGGTACTTTGGGTTTTGTTTCCTAAAGATGTGATACATTAGCGTCTCGTCATTTGATAGATGAGGGATTTTCGGGATTTTCGGAATCCTGAGACTATTTTTTTTTTTTTTCCAGGTACTCACGGTTCACAAGGAGGGCTGTGGCGGTCCCGCCGATGATTGGCGTGGCGATCGAGAGTAGGGGTGATGAGAAAACTCCCTGTGGCAGAGCAAAAGACCAAGGCATGATGTGGACAATCTGATAGCTGATTTATTTATTATGGTGTGATTTGTGATTCAACAAACAGTGAAGTTCTAAATGCGCGCGCGAAAGGGGAATTGAAACCATCGATCGCGATCTGGTGGCTTTCACATTCAACTACGTCACTGGTAACTCGAGAGCTTGGTTATTGACTCCAGCCAACCAGCAAGGTCAATATTCTAATATTCTCCTAAGACGTGACAAATACTTGGATGAGGTCAACTCTATCCCAGATACATTATGGTGCATGTTGTCGCATTGTGCATGATGCATAGTCGGTGCAGGATTCTGCGCGAAATCCGCCTTCCACTTTCCCCTGTATGCGTTGGTCAATGCGACGGAAATTTCAAGACGCCTCCTTTAGCGGGGCTTTCTATCGCCAGGTGATACTTGGTGAATGAGAATCCCCTTTGCTGCCCAACGGGGATATCACAAAGCTTAGGCCGTTGAGATCTCGTACACCGTAAAGGGGTCATATGGGGCCTCTCGATGTGGAGAGGAAACACTACCAATTAGCCACAAACATCATATGCATGGGCAACTTGAAAGATAGATAATAAACAATGCGAGTTTCGCCAATTGCATCTTCAGGCGGTCCCATGAGCCTGAGATCAACTTGACAAGACCGGGATAACCCCTTGAGTGCCCTCGGCGCTAAATTTTCGGCTTCATTAGTACGCAGAACTAGACAGGGAGCTTATTCCGAACCATTCTAATGGGTCAGGATAGCTAATGATGCTCGCACGGTCACTATCCTGAAAAGGTAGTGATCAACTGAGCTCTTCGGTCGTGACAGGTGGGTAAGATGATCTGCAAGAGAGCTTCCAAGATTCACATGCTCAAATTGCCACTGACTTGGACCTGTACAGCAACCTGCAATATGAGATAAGAAATGAAATCATTTGCAATCAATCTCGATTCCAAAATTGACCGGTTTGCTACTACTCGAATTTTGATCATTTCCGCGGTACCCGAAGTGTTTCTACTATTTCTACTATGGACATCGTATATCTCCGACCCATTAATTATCCGATGAGATCAGCCCTATGACTTCGAGTTCTGATTCGATGACTCGAAACTCTATTACATGGTTCAGCGGTAATTTTTTTGGTATGAACTATTGGTTTGAAATAACTTTTCTGCTTGAGTTACTCTGGAACGTTCTAAACGTTACTTGCATGGACCGGTAAGCGCCGTGGCTTGTTCGGAACCTCGAATCAAACAAGTTATCCAAACCATCCTAATATTCTGCATATTCTACATTGCACCATCTCTAGACATCTTGAAACACATTGCGTTTCCCACTGCTCCATTGTCCACGAGTATTCACGACAGCTCTTGAGTGGCCCACTCTAAAATAATTATCCGAGCCAATCACATTGGATAATTGAGTGGATTAGTGGAGCCTCGATCCAAATTTAGATGTGCCATCTGAATCGAGTCCCGCTCATTCATCAACCATGGATATCATGCACATTCCAGCCATTGTATAACTTTATTCTATCCGGATTTGCCATTGAAGTCTAGACCTGGGCCTCGTGAAACAAGCAACGTCATATCTTCCGTACATCACTACATCATTGTGGAGATATATGAGTGTTGTTATTTACAGACAGGCACTTTTGATAAGGACTACGAAGACAAACAAGTCGATCTAGAACATCATGATCCCCGATGAATCCAAGAAAAGCATTTTGGAATTCCGAGTCTCACACAGAATAACAACGCCAATGCCTTATTCCTTATCAAGCATATCTTTATATCCTTTGTGGGGATATCATAACTTGAACGCTGGCGCACACCCATTCCAGCCATTTGTGTCGCATCCATGAATATCAAGAAGGCACACAGATAGACAGCCGCACCAGCAAAAACTACTGTTTTCGCCATTTTCACGCCGTACGGCCTCCAAATGCACCAAAACGAAGATCAAATGAAAGAGAATATCGCGAAGAGCGCGTACCAAAAAGATAAGAAAAAAGTTCAACGGCGAGCGTGCGAATTAAACTGATGACTTCCGCCGTGGAAACGAGACAAGAATAAAAAAGAACAGTAATCGGACAGTACTCAAACCAATATGACCAGGCCAGGTAGCTAGGCCACCCGACCTGGTCAGCATACCAAAATCCGTTTTATCCCTATGAGGGAACAAAGGCATTCTGACAGATCTGAGTGATGCATCCAGCTCCACATTTTGGTGTCTAAGCCCTTTGAAGTATCCAGACTCCGCACAGCGAAAGGGAAACTTCATGCCAGCATACTAAGGGCTAAAGAAAATGTGTCGAGAGCTGTGAAAATAAGAAATAATATTCTGGTAAGACCGGCTTCAGGTTCATGTGCTAATAGCCTGTTATATTGTACCCATGTGTGCAGGCACAAGAGTCTTGTTTTCTTCATATCATGTACAATCCTCACTCCCAAGGGGTATATTGGACTCTGTCCATCATGATATGTCGCCGCACACAACTATCCTCCCACATATCTCACCACCCCACCACCCGTCTTTTTTCAAACGTGAACCAAATGAAAGCCGCGGTTGAGGAGCATATTTACCGAAAATATAAAAAAAGAAATCATTTGCGACTGTGCGAATTGAACCGATGAACTTTCGGTGAGGCAAAAAAAGAAAAAAAAAAGAACAAGCAAACAGAGCAATTTGACCAGGTCAGATGGGCTCAGAGCCTCCACCCCCTCCCCCTCCCCCTCCCCCCTAGACCACTTGACCTGGTCATTATAGTGGATTACTTTTTATCCCTATGAGGGAAAGACAGGCATTCAGAGGGGTTTTTCCTGTGCCTCTAACTCTACATTTTGGTGTCCTCGCCCTTTAAAGTCTTGGCTCTGAGTATAGCAGAAGAGAAATGCTATGCCAACATTTCAAGGGCCAAAATAATATCCCCAAAGCAATACATTTGGTGTTGACCGAGTATTATATGGTAAATTCAAAATAAATACATCAATCGATGTGCGAAGTCATAATAATACTAGTAAGAACAAGTTGACACACTCACCTGGGCACCGGCACAAGCACAATACTAGCGAGGGACACCCTAAGGCATAGATATGGCCAGAGAGCACTTCAGTTATAGGTGGGGGCCCTGGAGTTCCTTTCCATAGTCTCGGGCTTGTAGGTATAAGGCAAAAGCACCGAACATTCAAAAACATCATAGATGATATAATTTGAAGAAATTGGACTCGGAGTTGGTGCTGAGGTCCAGATGTCTCCAGGGCTGTAGATACTGCACAGCGCTGGAGGTATATAATACCATATCGAATCCGTTGACCTCCAGGGCTGTGGACGACTTCCAAAGTTCCAAGATCTTTCCCAAGGCATAATCATATTTTCATAATTTTCCGAGGGGGATCAGAAGTAAACATGTATTCATATTGTTGCGATAGATCAAATATTGTGCATTAAATGATTTGTCGATAGTTCTTTGGTTGGACTCTCAGCCATTGGGACTAGCTCGATGAGGAGGAAGTCGAAGCAGGAGGAGCTTAGCGCGCATTATCTTTGGAATGTTGTTGGCGCATTTGCGTATCTGGAAGGCATAGCCTTGAATCTTTATGTATCGTGTCAGTTCAGGGCTTCATATTTGTGACAGTTGGCACGGTATGAGAGCCATTGTCACTTAGCTTGATGGCTGCGATCCTTATGGGTTGAGTTTTTTGGTGAATGGAGAAAGTACGTGTTGGGATTCTTGGGAGCCGTGTATTTGGGAGAGTATGGAGAGAAGTTCTAGTTGGCCGGAGAGCTATCTAGACAAACAGTGTGTTCCGAACTACTTTGTAAGGTCACTCGCTGATAAGGTTGCTTGACATTTCCACGAGCAGGGAGCGAAGTGAATATTCTATCTTCTATAACTACTCCAAAAAGCGATATTATACATACATGATAGCGTGATACGGGGAGACAAATGACGAATCGGGTTTCTCTCTAGGGTGACATGGTGTGGTTGTGGGCAGCTGTCACTGTAGCTCGCTTGATAAGCCCCTCACGATCCATCAGGATCACGATTCCCCGCTCCGATAGCACCAACTCCACCTTTCAATTGATAAACTGGTCAATTTCCTGTTCAATTACTTTTCAATGTGAGAGTGATACAACGTTGATTCTTCAAATCCAACATCATACCGAGAACCGAAATAATGACGAAAACAGTGTTGCCAGCTCTGCCACACCCAGATTCAACCCTTTCGATATGGCATCGGACAACGCGCTCATTCCCGCACCTGCATGCAAATCGACTCATCCCAGTGCCCGCATCAACAAAATATCTGATCATAGGCTCGGGACTTTCTGGGGCGCTGACTGCGTGGAAGTTAGTTGAGAGTGGAGTTAAGGGTGAGGACGTTTTGATCATCGAGGCTCGAGAAGCAGTCTCCGGTGCTAGTGGGAGGAATGCTGGACATATTCGACCTGGTGAGTGCTCTGTCTTCACTTCCCCGTCACAGATTCATATCGTTTCAGCCCTAACTTCTACTTAGACTCTTTTCGTGGGTTTCCTGATTATGCTGCATTTCATGGACCCGATCAAGCCAAGAAAGTCTTGGAGAATGAAAGGGCTGTTCTGGAGAGTGTTCGCAAATTTGTCAAGGCGCACAATATTGATAGTGATTTCAATTACATGAGAACATTTGAAGTTGCCCTGACGGAAGAGTTCGTCGCTCTTCTAGCTAAAGCCCTGGAGGAGTTCAAAGCTGCTGGTGGCGATACTTCCCACATCAAGTTCTACGAAGGGGAAGAGGCGAAACGAGAGACCAGAGTTCCCAATGCACTTTGTGCTTACGAGTCTCCCGCGGCATCGAATCATCCAGGAAAGCTAGTACAGTGGATTTTGAATGATTTCATCAGCAAAGAGGGTAAGTTATGGACTCACTGTCCAGCAACCAAGATCACTCGCGCCGAGGGCTCTACAGCTGGCTTGAGATGGAAAGTCTCTACTCCCCGTGGGATTGTGGCTGCCGAGACTGTTGTTCATTGCACCAATGCTTATGCTTCGTACCTGTTACCCGAATTGACCAAGTTCATTTCGCCTCGTCGATCGCAGGTCAATTCATTTGTCCCACCCCTTTCGCTTTCTGGTGAATATACTCTCAAGCATACAATGGCATTAAGATATAAAGCAGATCACTTCTTCTCCGTCAATTCTTTGACTAATGGCATGGTCTTACTCGGCGGTACAGGGACTAAGAATAGCTCAGATATGACATCCGAAGATTTGGCCTCGCTTGATGATTCGAAATACAGCGATCGCCTGGCAGAGAATAGCACGAGGGAGTTTTTGAGCCTCTGTCCAGAGTTTGAAGCCACAACACTCCGACATGGGGAAGGACTGGATCACGCATGGACTGGGATCATTGGTATGACGGCGGACCGTGTACCGTTGATCGGACCCATCGAAGGTCTTGAGGGTCAATGGATTTGCGCCGGATTTAATGGCCATGGTAAGTTTATCTGGACAAATTCTTTATCCAAGATCTCCTCTCTGACTATGGACAGGAATGGCTGGGATTTTTACTTGTGCCCCTGGATTGGTCAAGTTGATGTCTGGTCTTTCTTGGCAAGATACTGGTCTCCCAGAATGTTTCCAATTCAGTACCGAGAGAATCTATCGTTTCATAAGACAAGTTGGAAAGAGCGCTCTTTGAATTACTTGAAAACTTAACTTGAATGTTCATGAACCTTTGCCTGTGGCATTCCTGATGTGCTGGATACTATACTTGTGAGGCAGGCCTGCGGCCCATACATACCAGTGAATCAATGCTATAGATACCGAGTCACGCTTCATTGAGCAAGCTCATTCCACTTCTCATGACCTGAGCTATCCGTCCACAACATAGGATATTTATGACACATAATAACATGTGTATCTTGTCAAAGCCCCAACTCTCTGCAGTGAGGTGTATATGCAAATTGACTAATTCGGATTAGCGTCGCTATCGTGCACCCGATTAGGGTTAGCGCATTATCACTACGGATCAACCAACCTACACAATCATTGGTTGATTTCAAGTATATTTGCACAATCTAATGGAGATGACACTTGACAATCTACCAGTGATCTATCATTTGACTAATTCCATCTTCCTCGCTACCCTGATGAGGTTCGCGCAACCGAGGGTGGAGTATGATAAACTTTTCCCGGACCTTGCCGATCACAATGACCACAAAACACAGTCTGAGGCTTGAAGAGTCACATGGAAAGAGAATATTTATAGAGGGCTTAAGCCCCCCCACCTTGAAAACCACTGAAAATTCTTATACAGATAACCGGCTACTGGCAGCTCCACTAGCATCACAATGAGAACAGTCCTCTCAAACGACTATCTCATCTCAGACCGAGGCGGTGTCATCGAAAATCGACATGCAGTCCATGCAGCGATCGTGGATAGCACTGGCCGTCTTCTATACTCCCTAGGCGACCCATCACGAATAACCCTCGCAAGATCCGCCGCAAAGCCAGCCCAAGCTGTCGCAATCCTTGAAACAGGCGCATTCGACAGATTCGATTTCGATGACGCGGACCTTGCCCTTATGTGTGCATCGCACAGCAGCGAAGAGCGACATATAGCTCGCGCACGCAATATATTGGAAAAGATCGGGGCCAACGAAGGAAATCTTCAATGCGGTGGTCATACCTCTATATCCAATGCTGTAAACCGAGCATGGATCAAGAAAGACTTTACTCCAACGGCAGTTTGTAGTAACTGTTCTGGGAAACATGCTGGCATGATTGCTGCGACGATAGCACTTGGTGCCGATGTCGACACGTACCATTTGCCCACCCATCCAATGCAGGTCCGGGTCAAGAATACCGTGAACGAGATATGTGGCCTTGATGAACAAGGTTCAACATGGGGGTTGGATGGATGCAATCTACCTGCTCCGGCATTTCCTTTGCTTTACTTGGCTAGAATGTATGCATCATTTGCTGCTGCTGCCTCTGGGAACCATGCTACAACTACACGTTCTCCTCGAACCCTAGCACAGTCTCGTGTCTTCAAAGGTATGTCCCAGAACTCAGAGTATGTTGCGGGCGAAGATCGGTTTTGCACGATTCTCATGCGTGCATTCCAAGGTCTACTTATTGGGAAAATTGGCGCAGATGGTTGTTATGGTATCGGGATCCAGGAGTCCGAGGAGACGACACGACTTGGTGGTAATGGGTCAATCGGCATCGCCATCAAGATTGAGGATGGCAATATAGATGTTTTGTATTCGGCTGTAGCGGAGGTCTTGGAGCAGCGTCAGATAGGAAATCCTGATATGCGTCAAGAGGTTGCTAGATTTCATTCACCAGAGATTAGGAACACGGTGGGAATTGTAACAGGAAGACTTGTGCCGTGTTTCAAGCTACGAGAGATATGAAGTACGGAGTGGGACATGTGTTGGAATAAAATGGGCTGGCATTTCATTCACTTTTTTTGGTGTTTGTGTTTTCTAGAATACATGAGATTCGTTGTTTTTTTGGACTTTTTTTAATTTTCCACGTTCTTTTTTTTTGTCTTTCTCAGTGGGCAGCTTTTTTTTCAAGGTTTTTTCTTTTCAATTTTTTTTGTTGTTTTGTTGTTTTCTGAGAGAAAAAAAAGAAAACCGAAACACATCCCCTCAACCCTCAACCTATCCACGAAGCCATGTCATGTGAGGCTCGTACCCGTCACTCGGTGGGAATAATGTGAAGCATGGATCTATCAACCATCCAGCTCACTTTCTCGCACCCAAGTGACAAGCACGAACCTCACACAACAATAGATATCGCGGAGAAGCGGCCTACTGGACCATTTCGTTGAAGGTGGGTGTGCGGAGGTAGTTCCGCCCATCTACCTTCACGGCACAAGCAACCTGATTACCCTCGCCATCACGGAGGGTTGAATCCTTCGCATCGAAGGTTATGGCGAGGTCCCGCTGGGCCTGACCCATGAAGAAAATATTGAGTCGAAGGCCTTCATAGTAGCGGCAATCGACTGTGATCTCATCGGAGGTACCGTCTGTCAAGAGCACCTCGATCTTTACCTTACCCCATCCCGAAGCCCGAGTCTTCGCCATCTCAGGGATCCGCTGAAGCACCTTACAGACGGGCTTATCATCCCGGTCATACTCCTGATAATCAGTCATGACTGACTTATCACCCGCATGCGTGAGGGGCGTCCTCATCAACAATCACCCAAGGCTTGACCTTTCCGTTATCTGAGAGTTTGATGAGGGGTTCGGCCGGTCCTGTTGGCTCGGTGCTGCGCTTGCCAAATATTCTCGCTTCAATCGACCCAAACTTCGGAGCGTCCTGTCGATTTTCATCTGCTGCTGGTGCCTTCTCCTCTTCATTAATCGAAAGCTGACGCTGTTTCACTGCCGTCTTATCACCAACAACCGGACGACCAACAGAGGGGCTACCGATAGTGATGCCACCAAGAGTCAGACCACTGGAAGAGGAGTCATCAACAGAGGAGCTATCTCCTGTGGAACCACCAAGGGTCTGAGCAGCAGGAGTCGGGCTATCAAGGGTCTGAGCATCAAATTTCTCCGGTTCGTACATCCAAATGCCACCTTTCGGTTGCCAGTTCGGAGGGCGTGCATCCGGATTCAGCCAGTAGCACTTGGAGGCCAAGTGGAATAAACCTCCACAATATGCGCATTTCTTGTCCTCGGTGTATTGCGGCAGTGTTTCACGTAGCATCTTTGCGTGTTCGTGGTGATTCGCACCGGGAGGGGGCCAGTACTTTCGATTTTGCAGTCTGAGGACAGCTTGGGCTGTTTCCAGGCGTTCGACGATATTATGGCAAGTGTCTTGAAAGTCCACGATACTGAAATCACTCTGAAGATGATAATCATCGGCCTTTTTGTTTAGGTCCGCGATTATGGGGGCGAAAATGCTCTTGTTGTCGAATATGTGCAGCTTGACCAAGAGTTGGCAAAGTGCAAAGTATGGGTGGATTCGGACAGGCTGAGTTGCCCAAATGTCGAGCAGCATTTCCATGAACTGCAAGACAAATTCCTTTGTGGTGGCGTAAGTATCAGGGATTATCCACATGAACTTCTGAACACAAGAGATATCTGCATATATTGCGGCGGTTTCGAACTCGGCTTTTGCTTCAGCAATAAGCTCGTCTGCCAGCTCAGTACGCTTTCCATGGGCCAAGATCTTTTTCAGCAGGTCATCGGAAATGTTATGGGCAAGCCACTTGGAAACCTTGCGCGAGAAATCAAGCCAGCGGCTTGATTCAGGACTCTCGCGACGGGGTCGGGGGACTTTAATGTCCAGAAGCTTATCGAGTCCGAGCGTCTTTAGGTACCAGGTGATGTTGCGAAGCCAGATATCGAAATCCCCTGGATTCTTGAGAAAGTAATGGACGCTAGTGATATCCAGGTTGAAACTCAACGGAAGGTTAGTAGCCTGGTCATCCTGGTCATCCGGTTCATCCTTAGGTAGGATAGACCAGTCCCTGTCCTGAGAAGCGGCCGACATGTTGGCTACGAGTGAATTTGCGATGTGAACGAAGAGGTTCAATAATGGGGAAAAAAAGCGTATGGGAACGAAGAAATTTTGGTGTACGGTGGTGATAAAGAAGAAGGGAGATGGAGGGTGCGGGCGAAGTGACGGATCGAAGTGACGGGTCGACGGCGAAGAGCTCGCGTCTGGAGCTAAACAACCACCGCGTCTTAAAAATTTTAGCTAGGCGGGCGTGCTTTTTCTGCCTACGACCGTCTGATAATAGTAGAATTCAATAAAATTGTGAGCATTCTCTTTAATACTTATGACTGATGCGGGCCAAGCCTTTTTTTTTCTCCCACGCCCTACTTTCCCATGAAAAAAAAACATTCATCAGTCTGTCATAAAGCGTTTTCAATAGAGCTAATATCACATCGGATTCTGAGTCCTCTTAGGGTTTCTGAATGTCTGTTCACTAACAGGATAACTTTGAAAAATGTATAATGGTATGTGATTCAATTTTTGTCACCGCTGTGCTATATCCGGACTGCGTCTATTGACGTACTAACACACCTCTATAGCGCATGCGACCTTGGCGGAGAGTCTCCATAGCTTCTTCGATTCCTTCCTTGTTCAAGGGGAACTTCATTGTGGTCGGCACAATTTTTTTGTCCGCAGCGAATTGCACCAGGGACCGGAGGCTTTGCCGAGAGGCAACAAGGGACCCCTGCACACGGATTCCCCTCATATTCAGGGACAGCATTGGAACTGGAGATGGCGCAAAGTCGACTGTCAATGGGTAAATTGATCCCATGGTATCCATCAAGGGGATGAGGCTGAAGCCAGGTTAGCAGGAGTCTTAATCATGGGACTGGGGTTTGAACATACGAGGAATAATCAACATTAGCACTACCACACAGCAGAAGGTGCTTAACTGGCTTGCAATCTTCCAGCTTCTGGCCAGCTTTGAATACATGGTACTCGGAAGCACCAAAGCTAAAGGCTTCTTCTCGCTTGGCCTCGGAACTGGAGAAGACCACGACATGGCAGCCCATAGCAGCTGCCAGCTTAATCGCCAGATGGCCCAGACCACCGATGCCCATGATTCCAATTCTATCAGTCGAGCGGACACCATATTCACTCAGGATAGTCCAGACAGTTGCACCAGCACACATAAGAGGTGCCGCATCAGCAGGGTCATAGCCCTGGGGAATAGGAACTACACAGCCGGCATCCCAGACAACACCACGACTGAAGGATCCCAGGTCATGATCATGGGAGCCGTATTCTTTCTTGTTCTCACAGTATTGATCCCAGCCTATTTGGTGAGTTAGCCTCCATGGCATGACGGTTATTAGGGCCCCATTCAGAACCTACCATTCAGACATTTTTCACAGGTTCCGCAAACGTAGTGGGTGAATCCGAATCCAACATATTCGCCGACCTTGACATTGTTGACGTTCTGGCCGATCTGACGCACAATTCCAACACCCTCGTGGCCAAGGACCTGCCCGGACTTCAAGAAGTGCTCGTCCGTTCCACACAGACCAGAATGTGTGGTCTCGATATAAACTTCATTAAAGCCTAAGGTTCGGGTTGTTGTATCTTCAACGATCTTTCCCTCCTGCGATCCACGGAAAACATCGAAAGTGACACTCATTCTGGTTGGATTTTGAGTTGAAGTTGAGGAATAGAGGTATTGAAATGTGAATAAAGATTTGCGGATCGAATCCAGGAACAAGTCTAATACTTAAATACATTTGGTGGGTCAGAACCCGTTGTCTACGAACAGGTTCTCTAATCCAACTTGATTTCTCAGAATTATGACATATCAAACCAATTTTTTCCATATGCCGAGGTCCCTCCAAGGAATTTTCTATGGAATTTTGAGGCAAATCTTCAAAATTAGGGTTATCCTGCGGAAACTACTATGATCCATGGTCCTGCAAGAGGGGACCTGATCCCAAATAGATAAAAGCTCCGTATAGCCGCAATCCGAAGCATCCGAGGAAGAAGATTCTTCGAATAATCTTCGCTCAGTCTACCTGTTTAGGAAAAGCCGTGGATACTCTGTTGATATAGTATCCACCATAACCAAACTCCAACCCGTCGGCCAAACCTATTCACCCGAGAACAGGGAAAATTCGGCGACTTTTCTGTTGCCACTGACACAAAATCTGACTGAATAAAGTTATTACTAAGAGATCACCACGTGGGAATATGCTTCTGTGGCGTTCACGTACATAATTGGCGGTCAGATCTAATGCTTGGTTTCAAGTTTTTGCTTAACTACGTTCCAAGGTTAAAAACACTCTGCTTTGTTATTAATCTATATGCCAGGATAGTACTACAGTAGCAGGCCAAACTTCTGGAATATCACACAATATCCAATACGAGTGCCATTTATTATGATTATGATATTCGAGGTTTTATGCGAGAATGAACTGAAGACTACACATATGAATGAGGCTCAGCTAGCGCCTGCGCCTTTCCGTTTCAAGTTATAAAAGTGGATCCCACAAGATTCAAGTTTCAACATTTGAACAATTCCATGATTCCATGATTCATGTACTGGATTTTATGGAATATTTGAATGATTTGATTGGTTGCCAGTGCTGTAATATACATGACCCACATAAATTTAATAAGCGCGAGGAAATATCCCACTAGTTAGTTATTCCACAAATCCCTTGTCTCCCCTCATATAACCAAAAATGAAGTTTTGCTCAACGGTTCCATAACTCAGTTGGTTAGAGTGTCATGCTAATAACGTGAAAGTCGAGGGTTCGACCCCCTCTGGGACCATTCTTTTTGTTTTTATCTTAATCTGCTCTGGTTGTGAATCTTTTTTTGTTGGCCCTACTGCTCCCTGTTCAGTGTAGTCATAAATCTCAATCTATTTTCAATTCAGCGGTCGTCCTAGGTGCTGAGCCCTGGGAAATGCCCCAATTATATCTTCAAATATCACTAATGGATGGCCCTGTATATTAGAATAATGTTTGACTGGTATTCCAAACAGCATTCTGAAAGAGAAGAGTAGTAAAATTCGCTTTGAAGACTCTGTATGTCCTCGCGAAAAAAAATTTCGAACTCCAACTCAAAAAGCAAACGGCAGGTATAATTTTGAATATTGAATGAAGGCCTTCACTATCACAAAGATCGTTGAAAGTCTTCAACTTGAAGTTGGTTAAGAGAAGAATGATGACAACTGCCAGTCACAGTGAGTCATTGAATGGATTTATATTACCAACATTGTGCATCACATTTGCACTGGCATGATCATCATGATGCCCACTGGCAGGTGCCCAGGTGATGCACATGTGATGCAGCGAGCTAAAGTTTAGTCCTTCATCAAAGGTGAAGTTGGAACAATTCTCTCCCAAACTCCAGGTGATAGTGCCATCCGCGCCAGGTATCTTGTACATTGTGCTCGTATGAAGGGAGGAGAGCAGGTATTAACTGTCCTCATTCCAGTCAACGGAATCGAGATGACCAGTGGAGCAGCCTGAGTCCACAGGTTAGTTCATATATAATATACAAATGAATATTGAAAGTGAAATAGTGAAATCAGATGGGAAAAATTGTCTGATAAAGATACTGAGTCCCGGCCATCGCTGAGCCTTAGCTCCGAAAGAAAAGTCCCTAGACCAGGTGCTTCGGGCTGCAACAGATCTGGGCGCTAACACCACAGATGGTGACAGCCCAAGAGGACTGCGGGCTGTGATGGATGTCAATGGCGGAGTCATCAACTTCAAAAACATGGATGCCCCTGATATCAGCAGCCGACTTTTCAAAATTCGTCACTGCGCTCGAAGGCAGCGGCTCCCACGGCTGGGTTCCGCACAAGTATTTCAGTAGACAGATTCTCAGACGAGAGCACGCAAAGCACATCGTTGCTACGGACGATGGTCCACCAACTGACATCCATCATTACCTGGCATAATGAGTACAATGTATCCTCATCTCATCCTCACCATGTTGCGTCTTTCTGTGAGAAGCCCGCATCATCCGGGGGAGAAACACATTTTACGTCCTTGTTGGCAGTATACAACAGACTGAAGAAGGAGTGTCCGGAGTTACTGGAGCAGTCTGCCAAGATACATGTACAAGTCCACGGGTTTCACCATAAAGCTGTGCAGACTCACGGTCTTGTGGGTGGAAATGGTGTGTTCTCTTCTGCTGCATTTGGGCCTGTAGACGAGAACTTGCAAGGGAAGTAGCAACGCCAACCTGTAGAGGCTCGCATTGAGACATTGATGAGATGGATGGTTGGAGTCGGGAAACCATGGATGCCCCTTGGCGAGGATTTGACTGGGAATGGACTGAGACCGGTGGACTGAACATTACTCACCGTGTGGCTGGTATTCGCATGCAGCCTACTCGAAAAGTGCCCCTACCCAATTATCTTGACTAGTCTTGACGCTCTTCTTTAGATCTCCGGTATGGAAGAGGATGAAGTTATTCCAAGGGAATAGATGGACAAGGCGGATGAAATCCAAAACGAACTTGCGTCCGGTGATGCGATGGCAATTAATGTGAGTATAGAAATCTCTCCAAAGTTCAACTCAAGTCTAGTACTAATGGAGAATCCAATAAAAGTTTGCGGACCAGCATGCACGCCTGCCCAGAGACACCGGCTAGCTTCTGGGATAAGCCGGGACTTCGCGGTGTCCCTATGAAGGTGTAAGCAAAATTACAAGTATTGAATGTATTTCTTCTGATGCCCACAGGTAACAGAGATGCAGCTAGCGCTGAATAACCTTCTGGCTAGTCCAATTGCCCATAATCTCATTAGTTCTCTAGTGGTAAGATACATGCCAGTGCTTGGGTCTACATACTCCGAGCCTGTAGGGCCCTTCAATGGTATTGAGAATGAAAATATCAGATATATGTGAGGTTTATTTCCAAGGCTGTCACGTTATGAGCACTGGCAGGCCTTGAATTCGCAAGGTCGAATGTGTTGGAAGTAAAAGTCATATTGCTCGATGATTATTTCGGAGTCTCGAATGATAGTAACAGGAGCTTCCACGCCAGACACCGGGAAGACCTGAACAAGATAATGAACTGCTCCGCTAAAAACTACTGCAGACTGGCCGAAAAAAATAAATTTCTGACAAAATGGGCGCAGCCGCAAAACAAAAGGAAGAAAAAAGAGCATATGACAAAAAAAGACTGCCCGACCTGACTCCATCGCACATAAACCATGTCCGCATATCAAGGAAGAGGACGCGCAAGCTTCAGGAAGAAATTGATAGCTGACGTGGTATTATTGATTAGTCGTCAGCAGAGGTGTCCACAAGGTCACCGTCAGGGATGTCCGCAGGGGTATCGGCAAAGGTATCGGCCTTGCGTGCATCGCGCTTGGAGTTGGGCTTCTGAGCAGGAGTCCACTGGGTATCTTCTCCCTCATCACCCTCGGCATTGGTAGTGGCGGCAGCCTTTCCGCGACGACGCTTGGGCTTGGGCTTGTCCTCAGCGGCAGCTTCCTCGCCCTCCTTGTCGGCATCAGCAGCCTTGCGCTTAGTGCCCTTAGGAGCGCGAGCACGCTTCTTGGGCTCAGTCTTCTGGGGCTCAACGTCAGCCTCGGCGCCAGCATCGATATTGCCTGTCTCGGTAGTTGTCTCCTTGGTAGCCTCGGTGTCCTCGGCGTTTTCGACAGGCTTCTCCTCTTCAGTATCAACTTTGGTGGCCTTCTTGCGACCTCGGGCAGGCTTCTTCACCTCAGCATCACCGTTTTCCCCATTTGCAGTATCGGCCTTGACGGCCTTCTTGCGACCACGGGCAGGCTTATTGGGCTCATCATTGTCGTTCTCCTCCTTGTCGGCATCGGCCTTAACGGCCTTCTTGCGGCCTCGAGCGGGCTTCTTCACCTCAGCATCGCCATTCTCCACATTTTCGGCATCGGCCTTGACAACCTTCTTGCGACCGCGGGCAGGCTTCTTTGGCTCATCATTTTCGTTCTCCTCGGTGGCATCCTTGATGGCATCATCAGCCTTGACGGTCTTCTTGCGACCCCGAGCAGGCTTCTTTGGCTCATCATCGCCATCGTCCTCGGTATCGTTGTCCTTTGCCTTAGGAGCAGCCTTCTTGGCGCGACCCTTCTTGGGCTTCTCATCAACGTTCTCATCATCTTCATTGGTAGCCTTAGGCTTTCCAGCCTTCTTGGGGCTCTTTGAGTCATCGTTCAGTTCGTCATCCTGTAACGGTGTTAGTCATGTATCAATATTTATAAAGGAGTGAATATCATACAGTTGCATTAGCCTTTTTTCCACGGGGCTTTGGGACACGGAAAAAGCGGCAGCCAGGGCGATTCATTTCAACGTCCTAGAATGGGCCAATTTGGTTAATTTCCTCACAATGGTATCAAATTGTACCATATCGGGATCACTTACGCCATTCCATTCATCATCATTGACATGACCCTGCTCAAATGCACGACGGACCTTGTCCTGAAGTTCCTCGGGGATCTCATCGAAGCCATCCAAAAGAGTCGGGTCGACTTCCTCAGACTCGTCTCCCTCCTGCAGATCATTCTTGATGTTCTGAATCACAGTAGGAGAGGTACAGCCCCTTTGAATCATTAGTTCTCCTGAAAATGAAGCGTGTTTAGAAACAGGATGCTTTTCTTTGCTTACCAGTGGCGCCACATCCAGGCCTGGATTCTCTCGGTATCAATCCAAGTGCCCACGCGCAGGGCGCCTTTCGGGATCTTCACCTTGGCATCCTTACATTCTTTGTTCTGACAGCCAGCACGATTAGAGGGACTGAGTTCTGCAAACAAGTGTCAGTGTTGAATAAATTATGTGGTGAGATTTAGCGATGGAGATGATGGAGATGCTTGGTCAGTGCGAGGGCCAACCGCACCGCACGATATCATCTCAAAATCAAGCGTTCGCCGCGCACATCCACGCGTCAATAGATTTAAGAAACATTGATACAGTGCAGGCAAAGAAGGATGGGTTGATAAGTTTTCCTTTTGATTGAAAAATCATCAATCTTGAAGTCAAACTTACCGACACGGTGAGGCATGATTACAGGCGACGCGCCAGTGAACCTTACACAAAAAAAAAGTTTCAGAAAAGAGAAGCAGAGGGAAAATAAAACGGCAGTTCAAACTGATGATTTCCAGAAACCGCCAGTCTGAAGTAGAGGGAACTGGGGGAAAGGAGAAAAGTTGGGGGTTGAGGGGAGTTTAAGAGGAGAGGGTGACGTGACTCCAGGCTGAGGTGCAAATCAAACTGATACTTTGGGGACACAATCTTTTCAACCTCTAACCATATTTCTGGACTAATTATTATGCGGCTCGGGATTTACTAATTGATTCAAGATTTTGAATTTATTATTATGATAATATCCCTGTTAAATATCCTAATTAGTCCACTTATCATTGATCAAAGAGATCATGTACTGTTACCAGCGACCGTCCAGTAGCAGGCACTATGCTCTATCAGCAAAATGGGTGTACAATGGGTCTTTTTTGTCCCCAAGATTAAGTATCAATTACTCTTCTCCTAAATGCATATTTGCTGGATTTATATTGAGAATATTAAAAATCTATTGGTGTGAAATTGATGATCTTTTGTGATTCATGCAATGGGCTATACATACCACACTAATTGGGCGCCGATGTCAAAGATGCATGTGCCTAAATACAAGTTGCCTAAAATGTACAATAGCAAGTCTATCAAGGGCGATATATTATATCCAGTCTCCAATCTCTATACTATGCATCAGTAGTTAGTATCATCTTTGATTTATCAGAATCTACTAGTATGGACTCGGAGTCCTATCCTTTAATTCATTCAGCACCATGCCCATAGCATGTGTAGATAAGATATAAGTACCCAAATAAACCATAAAAATAGAAAAAGAAAAATTGATTCTCGAATAATAATACAACTATTTTATAAGAATTCTATATTATTATCAAAAATTAGACATCAGGATGATTTATACTCTGTAGACCTCTCAAGTGCTCCCAAACCGAAAGCGGTTAGTGTGTTCCGCGGAGCTTCAAATGTTCTTCGCATCTTCAACTTCATGTTCAACCCACGTCTACTTCTCCATTTGCCACTTAGCGCCTTTCTCCTTGTCGCAAGGGTATCTCCAAATTCCAAACACGCAAAACAATTTTCTGGGAGCAAATACTACATCAATACTCGGTAAAATACCGGGCAACGAAAAAAAAAAGACCGAGGTCGCAAGCAACCATGTCTGAACCTGGCCCCGATTCCCTTCCTACCAGCGCCGATCCGCGCAGCAAACGGCCCACTAAGCGCCGCGCCATTACACCACACTCCGAACAAGCAACGGAGATCAAAACCCTGTTTAAAGACCCATCGAAAGAGGTTCGCCTCCCAACTGCCGCGAAAGATCGCACCGTCGCGTCGCTTTCCGCGCCACCGGAGATTGTCACCAATGTCCAGGGTTCATCTGCTGGTGCTGGATCTGGCGAGTTCCACGTCTACAAGGCCAGCCGACGACGCGAATATGAGCGATTACGGAGTATGCAGGCGGAGGTAGATAAGGAGAAGAATGATGAAGATTGGGAGAAAGAGCGGGAAGAGGCAAAGAAGAAGGATGATGCGAAGACGGATAAGAATCGACGGAGGAGAGATAAGAAGAAGGCTGCGAGGGGAAAGCAGAAGAATGGTGGTGGTGCGGATATGGATGTTGATGGTCCTGCGCCGGGCATGAAGAAGAATCCCAATGTCCCTGGTGTGTCTCTTGGTGGCCAGACTGATGGTGCTGGAGAACAGTATGCAGAGGAGGCTCCTGGTGTGATTATCCACGACGATGATTGAATGGCGAATCATGGTGGATGCTGTATGATACTGATACCCATTTTATGCTAATTGAGAAACTTGAAGCGTCTTTCTGTTCAATTTTCGATATTTGACAGACCATGGCATTTTTATAGTATAGTGTAGTAGCCCTTCCTTCACCTAGAACTTGCATAGTATGCACTTCATGGTGTTCAAGACTTTGAGTCATACTCTGGTACTTGAAGTTTGCTATACTAGTACACCCCGTATCCTGAAGCACCTGCTTTCCTGGCTCACACTCCTCCAACTTGCCCAGGTGAGGACTCAGACTTGACTCAGACTTGAGTCTTGACTCCCAAGCACTTCGACTCCAACAACTTAATATCTACGCACACATTTAACCAAATTCTTCTTGGTATAACCCAGCCCTGGAGGTTACATCCCTCCGATTACGGTAAAAGATACGAGTGGGGTTTTACATAACCCGAGGAACCGCGGACTCCTTGCCGGCCTGAGTCAGACTCGAACGGAGTTTTCCCCTCGATCCCAGGTAGTCAGAGAAAGGCAGTGATTCTTCCCCTGTGCTGATTTCCCATTTTACAAAGGTTGCGCGGTGCCTAAATTCAAATTTTGATCATGGCCGCCACAACTGAGGGAACAACCACTCAGCAACCAGGCCGAGAATCAGCTACCCGGCTTGGCGAGGATATCGATGTAAACGAGACTACATCCCTGCTGAAATCTGCCAAAGCTGAGCCTGCAGATGTGCGTCTACCAGGCCAACAGTATGGAGCGACGACAGAAGCAAACGGTGATGTCGTTTCTGAGGTGGATAGTCAGGACGAGAAACCTTTGCCCTTGGCTCAGATCCTCTTTCTCTGCTATGCCCGGGCGATAGAGCCCCTGGCGTTCTTTTCTATCTTTCCATATGTTAGTCAGATGGTTCAGGATAATGGGAATGTTCCGGACTCGGATATTGGGTTTTATAGTGGACTTATTGAGTCCATGTTCTCCTTGACTCAGGCTATGGTTATGCTCTTCTGGGGCCGTTTGGCCGATCGCATTGGACGTAAGCCTGTTCTGGTCTTCTCTTTGCTAGGTGTGACTGTTGCAACTAGTCTCTTTGGAACCGCCAGATCTATCGGGCAGATGATTTTGTTCAGATGTATTGCTGGTGTCTTTGCTGGAACGATCGTCACAATCCGCACCATGGTAGCTGAGCATAGCACGCCTGCAACTCAGGCCCGCGCATTCAGCTGGTTCGCTTTTAGCGGCAACCTGGGCATTTTCCTCGGTCCTCTACTGGGTGGTGCACTTGCTGACCCGGTCCGTCAATACCCCGGTCTCTTTGGAGGAATGCGTTTCTTCGAGGACTACCCCTACGCGCTATCCAGCTTCGTCGTGGCGATTATTGGAGCCACTGCCGCTATGTCGACTGCCTTCTTTGTTGAAGAAACATTGAAGAAGGAGCCTGCAGCCGCAGGTGTTGATGATAATGAGGCGTTGGACAACATCTCTGTCCGCCATCAAAACCGTGACATGACAACATGGGAGCTTCTTAAAGCGCCCGGTGTAGCTACAGTGATTTACGTCTACGGTCATCTGATGGTTCTTGCCTTTGCCTACACAGCTATCATTCCCGTCTTCTGGTTCACGCCTGTTTCCCTCGGTGGATATGGCTTTACACCTATGCAGATTTCTCTTCTGATGGGTATGAACGGCGCTGCGCAGGCTGCTTGGCTTCTCTTGGTCTTCCCTCCACTACAGAAGCGCATTGGAACAAAGGGTGTGATACGTCTATGCGCAGCTGCCTACCCATGCTTCTTACTAGCCTGTCCTTTTGGAAACGTCCTGCTACGTATTGGAACCAAGGCCGCTATCAATACTTTCTGGGTCTTCGTGCCCTTGTCTCTGATTATTGGATGTGGTGTGAGTATGAGTTTCACGGCAGCTCAGCTGGCTATCAACGACGTATCACCTTCCCCCAGGGTCCTGGGTACTCTCAACGCCGTGTCCTTGACTAGCACTAGTGTGCTGAGGGCTTTCACACCGGCTCTTTCTACCACTCTCTTCGCGCTGGGCGCGAGGTCTCAGCTACTTGCTGGCCACGCTATCTGGTTGTTCCTAGCCTTGTTTGCTTCTGGGCTGCTACTTGCTACCAAGTATCTCCCAGAGCCTCCCAAGACCCGCAAGCGCCAGAGCAGCCAGGAGAGCTAATATCATTGACTTGATTTGAAAAGCACAATGGTCGAACCTGGGGCCTTGAGAACTACGAACCTAAAGGTGGTTTCAAGCTCGAATGGTTATTTTTAACGCCTCACCTTGCATGTACTACGTCAATTTGAGGTCTCGTCATATGACGGACAAAGAGCATATATCCATACCATGCGAATATACCCATGTGACAATTCATTTTGGTCTAGAATGTTCATACAAGAAAGAAAACCGGAGGTATTCGTATAGCATTATGTACGGACCTCAGGTCCTGAATCATCTTTTTGTTTTTTGGTTCTTGCTCATATCTATTACTTACTCCTCGCCACCACCAACGCCGCCGGCTTGTTGAGCCGACTTACCACTGCAGATATCGTCGACACGAAGAAGCAAGCATGCGGACTAGAATAGTAGTTAGCTGACCGTAGATTTGATAGGAGAAGACAAAAGCTTCTTAGGCTTACCTCGACAGCAGTCTTAATACTCTGGAGCTTAACAGCCTCAGGCTCCCAAACACCGTACTCCTTCATATCGACCAGGTTACCAGTCTCGCCATCCAGACCCCAAGAGTTGTGGCCCTCAACGTGCTTGGCACGCAGGCGGGTCAAAACACGAATGGGGCTAGCACCAGCGTTCTGAGCGAGTGTGCGAGGAATAACCTCCATGGCATCAGCAACAGCCTTGTAAGGCCACTGCTGCACGCCCTCGATGGAGCGAGCCAATTGGCTGAGCTTGACAGAGACAGCCATCTCAATAGCACCACCACCGGGGGACAGACGAGGGTGGAAGATGACGTTACGGGCAACGCCCATAGCGTCGTGGAGGTTACGCTCGATCTCGTTCAGGATATCCTTGGAAGGACCGCGCAGCAGAATGGTACAGGCCTTGGGGGACTGGCACTTGCGCATAAATGTGAAGTATTCGTCACCAATCTTCTCAATCTCGAACAGTCCGCAGCGGGTACCGATGTCGGACTCTTGGATGTCGTCGACACGGTTGACAATGGTAGCTCCGGTGGCACGGGCGATACGGTTGTTGTCGGTCTTACGGACACGGCGGAGGGCAGTAATGTTGGCCTTCATGAAGAAGTGCTGTGCAAGGTCTGAGAGGAAAGAAGCGGTTAGATAAGTGACCTAATGCACAGAATGAACATAAAGAGTAATTCTTACCAGAAACACCCTTCTCGGTGATGACAATATCGGGCTTGAACGCCACGATGGCGTCGCACATGTGCTTGACCTGCTCCTCCTCAATCTGCAGAATACGGTTCCAGTCATCTTCCTTTGAGACCTCAATGTTTGTCTGAGACTCTCCCTTCTTGTACTCGAGAGGGCAGTCGAGCAAAAGAATACGGGGGTTCTCAATTCTCCTCCGCATCTTGGGGTGGGTGATATCCTTGTTGACCATGACACCATCAATGACCTCGGAGTCTTCGATTTGACCACCAGGGATCTTCTCAATACGAGCGTAACGCTTGATATCCACCTCCTGCTTTCCACCACCCACATCAAAGGAAACCGTTCGCACGGCGGTCAATGCCAGGTTGCACATGAGATCGGACCACCGAGAAACGAACTTGGTACCAATGGAAGACTGGATAAGAGAGGCCATAGCCTTATCATCAGTGATATCGACGGGTACGGAAACCTCTTCGATGATCTGGAGGGCATCGGCGAGGGCGCGCTTGAAGGCGGAGATAATGACGACGGGGTGAATGTTACGTTCAAGTTGAGGGAGAGACTGAGCAAGCATCTCACCAGCTGGAATGGTGTTAGTGATTTCTTTCCCCGCACTCTCATTTACCCATTCATAAGAAACATACCCAAGATGATGACGGATGTAGTACCATCACCGACCTCCTCGTCCTGGGTACGGCTGAGCTCGATCATGCTCTTGGCTGCGGGATGGGAGACCTCGATTTCACGCAGAATAGCGTGACCGTCGTTGGTGAGAACAATACCACCCATTGGGTCGAGAAGCATCTTCAACATGGCCTTGGGACCGAGACATGACCGAATGATGTCGGCCACACTAGTGGGGGGTATATCATATTAGTATCGGGGCGGAGGAAGGAACAGCAGAGACCGGGGAATGCGGGAGAGAATCGTACGTCTTAGCAGCAGTAATGTTGGACAGCTGTGCTCGGCGACCAACTTGGCGATCACCGGCATTGGTGTCTATTCAGGAGGCCGTAGGTTAGTAAATGCCGCCTTAGGGGAGGAATCGGAGGGGTACGCACTCATCACCACCACCGGAGCCTGCATTTTGGCGGTAATTCAATATGGGAAATCAAAGAAAAAGGGAACGAAGTAGACTCTAGTCCAGATGCAACAAAAGACTCCTGATGGATAAAGAGGTCAACTCGGCGCCGCGTTGAGGTCGCCCGCATCCCAAATTTCCAAAGTGGGAGCTCCTTGGCACTAAACCCAAACGGGTAGGGACAAACTAAGCAAACAGGGACTACATTGACCGATCATTATATCACACTCAACAGTTACTTATAACAACTACTTATGATCAATAAATTGAAAGATTTGATCGATAGTGTACACAGTAGCATTTCTATTTACTTGTCAAATGATTACACATCAACAAATACTACATACATCTCCAGAATATTCGTACAAGTGTCCCTGATTGTTTTCCGCCGGCCCCACCCCTCATTACTCAGAAACATCCCCATGCTCGTTTTGACTCTACCAAGGCGGCATTCCAAGTCATTATTAGTATACCCGGCTTTCTCCAATCTCGACCACATCAAAAACTCCTGTTTCAGGAAGGCCAAACTTCTTCAGAGCGGTCTTCAACTTCTCTGGGGGCTCAAGTACATCTTCCTCGGTCAGAACCCAAGTGCCCCAGTGAATTCCCAATGCATTCTTGCATTTAGTATCTTGAAACATCGAGACAGCATCGTGAGGGTCACCATGAACAGGACTCCATACATGACGAGGGGCGTATGCACCAATTGGGATCAATCCAAGGTCGAAGGGACCCCGGAACTCGCCCACCTGCTTGAAAGCAGGGCAAACAGGGAAATCATATTTGGGATCATGGTCATCCTCTCCTTCGGGGACTTCAGTAACTGGACGGTATCCGGTGTCTCTGTGTAAACAAACTTCGTCAGCCGAACAGTTCTTTGGGTGTTGGATTATGAATGAGGGCTTACCCTGCGAAGTATACTTTCTTCCCTCCCGATTCGAGTGCCCACGAGCACCACAATGTTTTATTTCGGTCATGAATACCCCGCGCGCTGACATGCTGACAAGGTAAAGAGCCAATGCGGGCTGTAATATCCGCGCTCTTCATATCTCCTTCACCCACGGCCTCAACCTTCGCTTCCGTCTGGGTTGACGGTGATAATGTGATATCGCGCTCCTCCCACCAGTCCAATTCGGTAACCTTGTGAAATCCACATTTTTCAAACCAGGATTTATTCCCAAGCGGGACGAAGAAATGGCAGTTGGGATGTAACTTGGCAATTGCGCTAACGGTATGGTAGGACAGGTGATCGTAGTGGTTGTGAGAAATGAAAACAGCATCGATAAACGGGAAATCTTTTGGTTGACATGGCGCGTCTGTAAAGCGTTTGGGTCCTAGTAAGTTGTATGGTCCACAGTGTTCCTCGAGAACCGGGTCGAAGAGGACGCGTAGGCCGCCGGGAAATTCAACATAGTATGCAGCATGGCCCAGCCAAGTTGCTCGTAATTGGGGAGTTTCGCGGGTAGGAAGGAATTCGGGTTTGCGAACAGGAACCGTGGGACCACTGGTATCGGGAATATTGCCTTTTCCATTGAAGCGACGCCTAGGAAAACAATGTTAAAATTCGCGCGAACACTTCCAAGCGCATATTAGACTTACTTCATAACCTCTGCAACATTTTTAAGCCCGACATCTCGCCATGAGCTGGTAGAAATTTCGAGTCAGTGTCATGCCATACACAAGGTGACAACATGGATCACTCACTCCCAGGGATTTCTAAATCCCGATTTACCATGATGACTCTTTTGGGCAGCATCTTCAGGTGCTGGTCTAGTTGAAGCGGTGGCTACTGTCAACGCGTAGAGAATTTCTGTTGTAGTTGCACCCATTTTGCGAATCGAGGTGTAGGGCCTGTATAGACTCGGCCTAAAATGGCGGGGACGATGCAGAAAACCACGCATGGGGAAAAGAGCCTTTTTTTAAATGCTACCACGGAGTATTAGAAGGACATCAAAAGTCAAAAAATCATCAATTCATCGCTCTTGGGGGCCTGAGTAGATTTCTGTGATGTGATTGGGACAAATTGACGGGAGAGCCACTCATCACTCCTAAATCCGAGTATCTCCGCCTAACTTGAATTGCCCGGCGTACATGGTCTTGCCGACTCCGATTATGATATGGGATATCATGGGATCAGAAATTTTTTGATAGAGCAGAACATAGTTTCAAGTTGAATTGAATATTAATCTAATGAATTTATCCAAATTTCAATCATTGTCATGAACAGTATAATGTATAGTGTAACCGGGCAGATCAAACTAGATCGGCCCGTTGTAACTCCGATATCACTTCTTATCGTGAGCTACAGATCTTTTGGCTTCATTGAGTCTCAAGTCTGGGTATGGAGTCAAGTGGCACTCCCAATGTGGTGACTGCACCATCTGCAGGAGATTTAATCCTGCAGCAAAAAACACAGGCTATCCAAAATGCCCAACAGTCGGCTCAAAATGGCGACGGTGGTATTTTCTCTCAACTTACAAGCAATCCCTTATTCACAGCAGTATGTGTCTCTTTGCAGCGCTAGCTTCGGTATTGGCTAATGAAATTGATTAAATGTAGGGATTTGGCCTTGCGGGTCTAGGAGCAGGTCTCACCTTCGCCCAAAAAGGAGTCCGCCAGGGTGCAGCTTTATTACGCCGGCGCATGCTGGTTGATGTCGAGATCAGCATCAAAGATGATTCATACCCATGGTTCCTACACTGGATGACCCTCTATCAGCAATCGCAAGTTGGTGCAGCCCGTGCGACCGCCACGAACTCTGGCTTCATCGATCGCATGCTCCAAAAAATGACACCCGGAATGCGCCATCTCTCAATCCAAACCCAGAAAGTCGAACACTCCAACGGCGCGATTCATACCCACTTTTCCCTCGTTCCTGGACCTGGAAAGCATGTCCTTCGCTATAAAAATGCATTTATCTTCGTCAATCGCGTCCGTGAATCCAAGTCCCGCGATATCCAGACCGGAAAACCATGGGAGACGATCACTTTAACGACTCTTTACTCTCATCGCCATATCTTCGAGGATCTTTTCACCGAAGCTCACGCTTACGCTGCCAAGTCACATGAAGGGAAAACAACAATCTATAATTCTTGGGGTACGGAGTGGAAACCATTTGGCAACCCCCGACGGAAGCGTCCACTCGAGTCAGTGGTTCTTGCTGAGGGTGTCAAGGAGCGGATTGTGAAGGATGTGCAAGATTTCATCTCGAGTGCCTCCTGGTATAACGACCGAGGTATTCCTTATCGACGAGGTTATCTGTTGTATGGACCTCCCGGAACTGGCAAGAGTTCTTTTATTCAAGCGCTAGCTGGTGAACTCGATTACGATATTGCGATCCTGAATCTTAGTGAGCGTGGACTGACCGATGACCGGCTAAATCATCTCCTGACTATTGTTCCTAATCGGACATTGGTTTTACTGGAGGATGTAGATGCCGCTTTCTCGAATCGCCGTACGCAATCTGATGCAGACGGATATCGGGGAGCCAACGTCACGTTCTCTGGGTTACTGAATGCGATGGACGGAGTGGCTAGCGCCGAGGAACGAATTATCTTCCTCACTACCAATCATGTTGAGCGGCTTGACGAAGCCTTGGTTCGACCAGGGCGCGTAGATATGACTGTCCGTCTTGGCGAGGTATCACGTTATCAAGTCGGCCGTCTCTGGGATCGATTCTATGAAGACATTGACACCAATGGGTCGCACCGAAAGATTTTCCTCGACCGGCTTCAAGACTTTGGCTTGATCGAGGATGAGAATGGTTATAAGGCCGATCGCTCTCGAAACACTAGTGCGGCATCTCTGCAAGGTCTCTTCTTGTATAACAAGGGCGATATGGAGGGCGCGATTGCTATGGCCGAGGGACTTACCTATTCGGTGCATGATGAAGCAATGGAACACAACGGCCCTCAGTGAATAACTGTGGATCTGACTGTATGATGTAAATATTCCCCAGCAAAATGTACAATATAGAAGAAATCCTGTTATCTTTGTCCCGCATTTTCTGCAGTTTCTGCAGACTCTCTTCATCCAATCCCGCTCGTCTTTTGTGGTGCAAGCCCCGGTGAGTTGCATCTCCGCATGCGCCGAATCTTCAAGATCACTGAACTTTACGGTGAGATTTACACTGACAATACAACCAATCGGCAACTTGAAGAGCGAGAAATTAATGAATTGGGTGCTAAAACCACCAATCATGGAGTTCGTGACGCGCCTTTCCCTGCAGTCACTATCCCCGTCGCACGGACTCAACCAATCACACCCATTAACAATTAAGCGCCCGGCCCCAAAAATAGGCTTGTCACATACTTATCCCATCCTGCACGGTGTGAAGGAACCGATTCCCACCGACACAAATGGGGTATATGTCAGTTAAAACATCCCCCTGTTCGGGGTCCTGGACAATGTATCAAGTTTTTCTTCAAGGAGACCCACGAGCCTATCAATCTGTCGTGGTGTGGTCTAGTACTAGTCTGGATCTATATACAACTGCCTTCAAATTCATGACCACTGGTAGTCATGAGTCAATTTCAACTATTTCCATCGACATCGCCGGAGCCAAAGGTGCCCAAGAACCCGTTTCGTAAGGGTATCAAGAAGCCAGTCTCGACTGTTGAGTTAGAGGCCTCAATCCCTCTCGATGATCTCCAGGATTCCTCCAAAACAAGCGAGTCAGTGCTACTACAAATTATCCAAGATACTCAGACTCTTCCTCCCCTCCTCCTTTACCAGCACATCTTGCGCGATCAAAATCTCCTTCCAAATCGGTCTCATCTTATGAGTCCTTTTCTCCTCAATCGTCCCGTAGCCGAAGTCGACAAGAGAGTCGACCAAATCATCGAGCCTTACCGTCGCAAAGTAGTATGAGCAATAGCAGCGGTAGTTTTCGCACAGTTAATTCAGCCGTATCGCCTCAGTCTTCTCAATCGTCTGTTTCGCCAGTTCCAATGAGATCAATGTTTCCTCAATTTGACCCCAAGCTTCCACTTGATCAGCAGGGCTCGCCACCCATGTCGAGCGATACACCTGAGGCGATAAGGAAGGCTCGGAGGCCTAAGTTGACGCTGGCTTCAACTTCTGAAATTGACCAGTTTCTCGGCCCAAAGACTGTGCCTGCGAGTGTACTGAACTTTCCGACTGGGGTTCTGGAATCTGACGAGGTTCGATTTTCTTCACCGCATGAATTGGAGATGTTATGGGAGGCTGCAAATGGACAGCGACCACAGCAACTATATGGCACATTTAATCTGCGACTGACAAAGTGAGTTTGATTTTTGATAATTTCAACCAGTCATAAGATCTGTCTTTCTGACTTGATTCAAGAACCGGTCCTGCAACCTTCGCATTTGGAAACTCCCAACAACCATTTTATACGTTGCAGACGTATTCGAATAACGAAATATCGATCTCTCGGGCAGCGCCATCAAACCCTGATAATGATGTTCCAATCATGACATTCAGTCTTGAGGACCGCAGTCGTCGCGACCACCCCAATGACGGACTTATTGCACTCCTCTTTTCGCGGCTTGCTGCTATGCTTGCGATCGATCAGGCCGCCGAACTCAGCAAAAAACACAACCTCGCTGGATCCGAGGCCTCGGAAGTCGAGAGGAACGCCCTCAAGCGAGCCGCAGCTCAGGAGTCATGTCGACTATCTTGGAATCGGAATCTAAGACTTTACGAGCTTCGTCATCCCTCATTATCTAAACGAAATCCTCCTGCCCTTTTGGGAGCTGCAGGTATACCGCTTTCGCCTGTGCAGGCACAGTCATCCGGGGTTCTTTACATCACTGTCTCTACTCCATCGAGCGATACGAGCCCTAAGCAGCCTCCAACAATTATCGTCACTGGTCCCGTGTCTTCTACTGCATTCGAAGCCGCGCAACAAGCTGCCAATCCTCGCACATCGACCTTACCTGCTCCAGACTTGGACGAGCCCCTCGCAACTCTAGACTTTGCCACTCGAACATTCTCTATCTGTCCTGCAGCTGTTATTGCCACAATTCCATCATTATATGCAGTCGATTCCTTGATTGCAGCCATTCTGGCAGTGGCTGTATCAGATGAATCCACCAACCCCATCCTCGCAGATATGGAGCTCGGCTCTCCCAAGTCAATAGCGCCAAGCGTAAAGTCAATGTCGCGACAGGGTCAGCCATTCCGTGGAAAGCTCATTACAACTCTCGCAGAGCGCGAAGACTATGCTGAGAGTATCGAGCTGGCCTCTCAAATCGAGTCAGCAGCTGCCAAATCTGCTGCTCATCCGAAAAGTAACTATTTGAAATTCTGGAGCCAGAAGAATGTCACACCGCAGGACGTCAAGGAGTCATCGAAGTCCAAGAAATCCAAAAATAAGCAAATCGTGGTCGAAGAATTCGACCTTGAGAAATATGGTCGCTACGGTCGGACCTCCTCACGCGAGGGGGAGAAACTCCCCGGAATAGTCCGAGGGATTTTGAGAATTCTCTTTTTTGCTTTGGATCTAATAGTCAAAACATTGACTGCTTTTGTTAAAGTGTTGGCATGGCTATTGGTAAATATGACTCGTTGTGTGACCAGTGAGAAGTTCTAAGCTGGACTTGGATATAATGTGGATTCTTTTTTGATTTCTGCCACTTCACTTCTGACAACTCATTTCTGTTCCTCTTCTTATTTTTTATTTGTATTCTTTTTGTTATCTCTTTTTAAATCTTGTTTAATGTCTTCAAAGGTTTTTTTTTAAGTGACATGAATCATGTTCACCGCTAGTTATACCCAATCAACGATCTTTACTACGAACACAACCTTGGAAACCACATGTGCATGCACAGGTGACTTCTGCATATTTATGATATCCGCATCTGCATTATCTCCTACATATCATACATCAGATAAACCAACGTGTTCAAGTTCATGATAAACCTGATCTTGATCTGGTCCAAGTTTAAGTTTTTACTGGCTACAATACTAACCCGCACGCTATGAACTAGACTGATCTTTTATCCAGTTATCCATTCAATGGCAAGATATGCCGAGAACCCACCCACTTGATAGGAACTACGATTTTCAACGTGGATCTCAATGTGGATTTCAGCTCGCCATGAATATGACGTGGTGGATCTCCCGTCAATAGTTCGTCATATCGTCCAATGATTAACATTGAATTCCTTCTAGCGCCCAAATAGAATACCCAACTCGGCATCTCCGGCCGTTTGTTACACGGGCACCCTGATGATTCAAGTTCTTAGCCCTAGAGATGATTTAAAATCTTTTTGAGTCCACTAGGGGTGGAATCATGATTCAATTCTGTTGAACGCGATCCATTGAAGCTTCTCCAAGCTCTCAATTCCCACTTCCCTAGCTGCAATGGCGGACAATTCTACATTCCCGTTCACGATAACGGAACATGTTATCGATGGACAGCATATTCGGGAGTATCCGGATGCTACCGTTGACGGAAGCTCATCCCTGAAGCTTGTCTTGAAGAAATACACCCCTGTCAATAACCCCAATCCCCAGCCCGGTGACGTAACAATAATTGGGGCTCATGGATGTGGATTTCCAAAGGTGAGTAGCTACGATCTTAGCGCCAGATATCATGGTAGCTTGCGAAGTGGATTAGCTGACGAGTCACCTACATAGGAGCTATATGAGCCACTATGGGAAGACATACTCTCCCGGAGCGAACAAGACGGTTACAGAATCCGATCTATATGGATAGCCGATGTCTCGAACCTTGGTGCTAGCAGCATTCAAAATGAGAAAGTTCTCGGAAATGATCGTAAGAACACAATATTCCATATCCACATTGAAGATGCCCAAGCTAACTATATCAAGCATCATGGCTGGACCACAGTCGCGATCTACTCCACATGATCAACAAATTCCGCGATGAGATGCCACAGCCTATTGTAGGTGTGGGACATAGCATGGGTGCAGGACAACTGTACGACACTTCACCCAACCTAAAAACTCGAGATATCCCTTACTGACATTGTATGCAGTGTTCTTCTATCACTTCTTCATCCCCGTCTCTTCACATCCTTAAGCCTCGTCGAACCTGTCATCGCACCAGACATAATAACGGGTAAAGGTCCCCTCTTGTCCATCGTTTCACTAAAGCGCCGCGACACATGGAAATCCCGATCTGCAGCCATCGAAGCCGCGCAGAAAGCGCACAAAAAATGGGACAAGCGTGTTCTCGACAGATGGATTCTTCATGCATACCGTGATCTCCCAACATCCACATCAACTCAATCGACCAACTCCGAAGCAATCCCAACCGATAATCCCGTCACGCTTACCAGCTCAAAATACCAAGAGGTACTGCAGTACCTGCGACCAAACCCATCCAGTCATTTAACCCTGGGCGAGGAACCACAAGAAACACCGGATACTCCTCCCCATGATCCTCTTCTCTATCCCGATATCATCGGGGACCCCGAAACCACAAATCGATTCTATCGCTTTGAGCCAATCTTCGCATGGAAAATGTTAAAGCATGTGCGTCCACCTGTACAGTACGTATTGGGAAAGAGCAGTCCCATTTTCTCAACGGAGAATCGTACAAAGATGGTTGAGCGCACAGGAAGGGGAATTGGTGGAAGTGGCGGAGTTCGCGCTGGACGGGTGGAACAGAAAATCATTAAGGGCTCTCATCAGCTACCTTTGGAGCAGGCAACTGAGACAGCTAGTGCTGTTGGTCCTTGGATCAGCAAGTCTATTCGGATTTGGGAGGAGGATGAGGTGCGAGTTGCTGAAGGGTGGGCTCGTCAGCCTTTGGATGAGAGATTGAAAGGCATGTCGGGCTGGATTCCTGAGTTGCAGAAGATGATGGAAGGGGATACGCCCAGAAGAGATTCGAGGCTTTGATTGAATACTTAATGGTTGGTGATTTTCCTGTGATTTTCAATTCTAGATTTAAACTGGGCTATAGATTCTAATTATGCACTGGGGATCGTTCATTTATGCACTGAGCCCTGTAAGTCAAACAAATTCCAAATTTAATGTTTGAGCATCGACTATCTCATATACAACACTCCTTCACTCTTGAAGAACGAATTTTGAACACACTGGCAGCGATAAGGATCTCGCCCCTACCCCGGCAAGGACCTGAAGGAGTGGTCGGTCTCCGAGTCGTTTACTTATGTCGGACTATTACTCTCACGTTCCTGACGACCAAATTCTCCCATAGCCAATCTCAGTACTCTTCCCGATGAGTACTTCAGGCAATGGCAGGTATACACCTCTGGATATCTACTGAGTCACTTACTGGACGATCTTTTTAAGAGCCCTGACTCAGGGTGCTAGCGATCAAGTGCTCTCTTCAAGTGAATGACCCCCCCTACAGGAAAATAACATCTCAATTGACTTCAAACTCCGGAGTATTCTTTTCCATTCATGACTCGACGTCAGTTTCCTAATCTCCGGAGAAATCCCGCGACTCTAATTTTAGTCTTGGAAAACCGGATGAGGGAGAGGATACTGCCGTTGGGGTCCAAGCACGTTTTGATTATCTTGATCTTCAATCCTTTGACCGGTTCAAGTTAGTGAACAGGGTTCTGACTCGGCACGGAGGCTCCAAGTGGGGCAGGGCAGGACCCTGAATCTGTTTGTTATACAGTATGAAGATCGATATTCCTTGATTAACCAGCGCCAACAGATTCTAGACAGAAGCCAGAACCTTGAAAAGCGAGAATACTCCATCCAAGGATCTCTTAACGGACAGAAAACCTATCCGTATGGCTCCCTTTTCCCGCCATTCACGGAGTGCATCAATCTCGTATTCAATGTCTCAGCCACTACACTTTGCCAAGAACAATCTTCATTCCGCGCACCAGTCAGAGATGCGTGGAGTTCAGATAGTGGAGAGAGAGAAAGAGTCTCATGGAGGATAAACATTCAAGCTTAATCCAATTGAGAAGAGGCCTGCGAGGCTGGCAGATATGGTGCAAGAGGAAAATTAAACAGTGATCAAGACCCGAAATTAGGGGTTTTGGGGGCCACAAGTTAACTTCAGGTATATACGGAGTAGTCCCGTCGCATCGCGTGCGATCATCTAATAAATTCACTTCTATTCATTTGTTGACCATGCCTCAATTACAATCTTGTGGGCTGTACGGCCTTTCCTTCTTTTTTGGCGAAACTTGTGTCTGCATTCCCAAATGCTGATTCCAAACCTGTTGCTCATGCTGGCTTTCAGCGCAATATTCCCGCTCCAACCAATGCGCCAGGGCCAGCAGATAGTGCCCTGAACAAGCGAGATTCTGTTGATACTGCATATGCTACAAGTAGCTCATGTTACCCAGTAACAACATACACATCATGGGTTCCCGCCAGTGTATGCGGTTATGTGGACGGCATGTGGGAGGATGGTATGTGCTCTCTTTGCATCATGAGCTTGTTAAGAGACTCCAACACTAACTTTCATCTCAGATAGTATGGTTTATTGCGGAAGTGGGAATCAATGCGTATTTCATACATCAGACAGCAGCTATCCTGGCATGGTAGGCTGCTGTGCTGGCAACGACCCCAACGCCTGCGCATACGAGACGACGTGCTACGATAATAATGATATCTCTGCCACGCCCAGTCTGACAGAGCATTATGATATTTTCGGTGTTTACTGCACAGCCACTGGCGCTCCAGCCTGTCAGACATGGACATATCCCGACCTCGGCGTTATGGGTTACGGGTGTGGCTATACTGCTGATTTCGAGACCTTATACTTGGTAGCTACATTGACATCTACCACCGATACCAGTTATTACGATGGGTACCCCACCGTTGCCGCTGTCAGTCCTTCAATTGTCGATGATCAGTGGATTGATATCTATGTGTCTGGCACCGCCGCTACAGCCACGACGGCAATGTCGGCTGAAGTAACACCGGGCCTGACCACTTCAACTACCTCTCAGTCAACAACAAACAGTCCCTCATCAGTACCCAGTCACTCATCGAAGAAAAGCTCATCTAAAAATACTGCAGCTATTGCTGGAGGTGTTGTTGGTGGAGTAGTCGGCGCAGCTGGTATCGGTGCAGCGATTTTTATGTTTTGGCTCCTGCAAAAGAAGAGAAAGCATAAAAATACAAACACGATCGCTGAAGCCTCACAACCTGCATTCGGTGGCTCAGGTCCAACTGAGAACATGCCTCAATATCCTACGAGTATCCTTGTACCCCCTCAGGAGGTCGAGGGCAGCACATATCAGCAATATGCTGAAGTAGACGGATATTCCGCAGCCCAGAAATTCCCGAGCTCAGCTGCAGCTCTAGATTCTTTGGATAACAAGGCTCAAGCGATGGATTCAAAGAGCTTTGTTGCAGAATTGCCTGCTCATCAGGATGAACAACGTCCCCTCTCTGGTGACACGTCGCGGCCAAGTTCACCCCAACGTCGATAGGGCTGTTATGCATGTGTATGGGCTCAAGTTTCGACGGTTTTTATTGCATATTTCTACAGTATATCCTTTTTGATACCTGTGAGCTTCTTTGAAAGCTTATGGGACATTATACCCAGTGTTTATGTATATAATTCTTTTTGACAACATATTAGTTCAAATGTTCATAGCACGACTTGGAGTCGCCATTAGTGAATGCACTCGAGTCCTTTCAAAAGATTGAGAATGCTAGAAGAATAGCACTCAATCTCAGCTATTTTTTGATACTAAATAGTACCTGATAACTCACTCAGTAACACGAGAGCTCAAGAACCTTGGAATACGGAGAGTATGCAGTGTCACGGTCCGTGACTGAGGCTATTGGCAGCGGGCATCTGTACAGCGCCCTCTCCCCAAATTGAATTCGATGAATCAGATGGATGAATTTTCCTACTTATCTTTGACTTGGAACCTCTAAGGATAAAATAACTCGAAAGCCCCCTGAACCCTGAATTTCCTGATCCTGAACATTCTTCGGAGGGAAGGGTGGCCAGGGATAGAAGCGAGCACAGCAGCGGAGACATGGCAACTGGCACATTCTTTTGTCATTCCAAAGCGATCAACAGGGGATTTCTCTCGGTATCCACAGCAACTGAGGCGAAATTGGATGCCGACAGAAGCCTAGATACACAGTTTGGAAGGGCGTCCACTTCCTAATGTGGAGATGGAACGACATACCTTCACGTCATGCCCGCCAACGACGGCACCAGGGATCAAGGGATGCACAAAAGGGCAAATTATGTATCTTGTTTACTATGATTTTCAGATACTACTTATATGGCGAGAACTTCTCAGTGCCGTGGGCGGCTACGTGCTTTTGATTTTCCTGCATCAGCTCTTGATTTGATTCCTCTATACCCATCACACAAAACAATCATATAATCTTTCAAAATGCGTTCCTTCATCACTACCGCTGTTCTCATTGCTGGTGTCACTGCCCAGACTACCAGTGACTACCTCAAGTGTGCTGTGAGTATTCGATCGCTTAGTACCGATAAGGAAGACGCACTAACATTCATATAGGACGCTGCCTTCGATGGCATCGACCTCTCCACTTTGCAGGAGTGCTCCGACAAGAGCAGCACTGATTGCTTCTGCTCCAACAGTGATGCTCTGAGCAAGATCTCCGACTCCGCTGCCAAAGTCTGCAGCGACGCCGGTGTTGGTACGTATCCTTTCCCTCACCGCAAAATCCCGAAACAGGGTAACTAACGAATAAACAGACCTGAAGAATTTGCAGAGCTCCCTGTGCTCCAGCGATCGTGAGGCTGCCCCAGCTCGCCATGCTAGCAACCCCATGGAGCCAGCTAGCAACATGCACATGAACATGCACATGGCTGATGGAAAGCGTGCCTACGCTCCTCCTGCGCCTGCCGAGGCTGCCGCTCCTCGCGTTATCTACGTGACCGAGACCAAGACCGAGTGCGGTTGCCGGGCTACTCCATCTGCCTTTGACCCCTCGCACCTGTCCCAGATCCCTGTTGATGTTCCTGCTAGCAGCAGCATGGCTCCCATGGGCGCTGCCTCTACCCCTGTCTACTCGAATGGTATCTTGGTCGGTGCTGCTTCTTCTTCTCGTGCATTTGGCTCCCAGATGGCTGCTACCCCCACCCCATCTGGTGCCTCTGCAAACCGTTTCAACACCTTCCAGGGTGCCGCACCTCAGGTTAGCGCTGCCCGTGGCGGTATCGCTGCCCTCGGCGTCGCTGCTGTCATGGGATTGATGATCGCTCTGTAAGATGAAGGTGCAAAGATTCCTTTTTGTGTGATGGATTCTCTATGATCAAGGGCACTGGATCAGGTGGTGTATCATTTCTTGGACTGTTTTGATATGATTTATTTTTCCTTTTATGGGTCTTGGGAGTTTATATTTTTTTTTATCTGTTCCTTGGAGAGCCGATTGACTGGGTAGTACTATGGATATTGAAACTATAATGATCAATGAAGTATGATTTATTCTACTATCATTCTTGCTCCTGTAGCGGGCTAGATAATACAGAAGTCGTAGTGTAGGTCCTCAGCTTGTGAATACAATGGTCCAACACATTTGAGCGACACCTTAAAGTTCACATTGAATATATCTGAAAGTATACAGACGACTTATTAGGTGCGCGACTATTTCACCGGGTAGGCTGACAGGTAGGTGAACAGGTAAGCGAAGAAGTACTCGAACAAACATGTAGACGCTGCTGGATTTGCGAAACCTCAAGCAGGCTCATAGAATTGTCCCAGTGCCACACTAGAAAAAAAAGCAAACCATTCTTTACTGGGAAAGGCGGCCGTGAACTCAAATTATCTTCTCCAAGCTGTGCATGCATTGCCATTCATTTTAGGCCTTCATGGACCGCAATATTCTCAGCGATCGTGTTGATACCTCAACAAGCTTCCCCGAACACTTCGATTTCTTGATAAGCTTGAAGTCATACGCTAGATGCAACGAGTTTAACTCCCCTCGCATTTTGAATGAATCTCCAAGGAGCCCTTGTCTTCCTGATCCACTGGGTAAAATCCCTTCTCAATGATACCCAGGTGTCGGGTTGGTAACGATTTACCATTTCCGACAACGTGAAAGTACATAAGCATATCATTGGGGGTAAGGGTCACCTGCTTTATACCACGAGTCACTGCCAGGTAAAAAGAGCCTTCTAGTTCATGCACATGTGCTAGGTGAGGAAAGATAACAGCGGAGTGCGGGTGATGGAGGCTTCTTCACGGTGCGGTTATGCCGTATGTGGCAAAGAGAACTTGAAGTGACTTCAGGTTTACTATAGCTTGTTGGCACCCTATTTTCTAGTTATATGTGGTACCTGAAGTCAGGTGCAGCTGAGCTCAATATCAAATGACGTCGTCTGTTTATAGTCAAGATATCCTACTTCCAACCTTGGAAGGTTATAGACTCAAGTGCTTGCCAGTGTGTGTGATCTTCATTGAGATTCAAGTTTAGAGAAAATCAAGGCTACATTCAAATCTTGTCTTGCGCACATTATTCGTAACCCTCCTTCTATCTCCCGCTGCGGCGATGTCAACAGTATGTGGCATTGATGATGGGAGTGGAAAAGGTTGTAATAGTAAATTGGACTATTAGAACATCCATTTTGAATCTTCAAGCTTCAAATATTGGATTAATCAATATGATAAAACCTGAATTTTGACAGAAGCACCGAGGATTGGAGCAAAAGTAAAAATACTAGTTAGCAACATTTCCAAGTGAGCTTCTTTTGAAGCAATAGAAGATGTAAAATACACCGCAAGTCCCCATGTATAACCAAACTTCATTTCTCTCATATCGTGGTCATAGTCCCAGCTATCCTCTTCTCAAACCCATTGAATCTCCTCATGTTTTGGCGGTTTATCAATGAGATCAAATGGGCGCTGAGTACAGTCATCAATAAGACCATACTTCGAAGCCAGCATAATCTTCCGAAAGTATTTAGAATCACTATCGGGGTTCAGTGGATAATACAATTTCATGGTCTCCTTTTGTTTATCCGTAAAGGCAAAGCCATGAGCTGCTTCGCAACAGCCACATTCAACTGTACAATGACCAACTCCTAACCGGCGGTTAGGTTCAAGTTGGTGCTTGCGCTTTTGACAGCATCCACAAGCTCGACCACAACATCCGCCTCTATCAACACAATCCTGGACAAGTGTTTTATGGAGATACCATTCAGGCTGTGGTCGCCATAGGTTAAGTCCCTTTTTTGTCGAGGTGCTCAATTTTGGCCATAGACTTTTTCTTTCTTGTTCAGTCATGAAGAACTCTGCTGGAAGTTCTTCGAGCTCTTTTCCTATTTCTTCCACTTCTTTGACATCTGACTTGAAGTCGTTTTGATTCATTTTCTCTTGTAAAAGAATCTCTCTTTGAGTAATTTCTCGAAGTCGGCGCTCAAGTCGGAGAAACCCATCAATTAGTTCACGTTTACCCTTGTCCCAACCGTGACGCCGGGCCTTTTTTTCACGATTGTGCTGGAGCTTATATATGTTATCTTCTCGCTCTGATTCCATTTCAACTTCAACCTTTTGAAGCTTCTTGCCCTTGAATATGCCAACTTGAAGGAAGCGGGCTATGGTGGTGGTAGATGAAGGACTCATACAACGCTGAGGTCTGAGGTCGAGCCTGGTATTATTAACTAGCAGGGTTGCTCGGTGCTCGGTATGTTGCAGGGATTTGGGAGAGAAAAGTTGAAATCAAAGGATTTTGATCTTGATGTATATCATCTCTGGCCTGTTTGGGAAGCGGAGCGTTTCAACGTCCAAGTTGAGCTTAGTAGCACTTCCAAGGTCTTATTATTTGTTTTCTTAGTAATATAGGAAATTACTAAGGAGAATTCCAAGGTTATTGGAGCCACCTGAGCAAATTTGAGTTTACCCTTAGTAAATGATATTCGTCGTCGTAGTGGTAATTGCGCCCTCAAGTGCTAGTATTCAAACATTTGAACTTCCAAGGTTAAACCTTGGAAGATATCAATTCATTAATTTACTATAGAAGTGCCCACGAGTACCTACAAAATAACAGAGTATCTAGGAAAGCAAGGCATAATCATATACTCATAGCCATCGAATAAACCAGCCCATCATCAAACTCATCACAGCATAAAGCTCTCCACTCAAGCATGAACCGCCTGCTGAACACGCGGGTAAAGCTCAACAAGCTTATAATAGATATCCGGATGATCATTAATCATAACCTGAGGATCCCAACCCATCGCCACAAAGATAGTCTCAACACCACTTCCGATAGGAGTCATGAAGATCTGGCAAATCTGAAGACCAATCACAAACGAGAAAGCCATGATAACAGCAGTGAAATCACCACCTGAGTTGTAAGCCGGTTTGGTGAATTGCAAGTACAAGTAAGCCAGCAAGGAACAGACATAGGCCACAAAGGTAGAACCCATAGTCAAGACAGGGCCCATCAGACAATCCTGCACCAAGGCATCAATTCCACGGTCGCGCATCATCGTCCATGTATCCTTTGCAGCAGGGATATAAGCCTTTCCGTATAGTGCGATATGGCAGAAGGCATAGCGATTGAACAACGTGACTAGCCAGTCAAGCAAAGAGATAAAGCAACCCAGAATCCAGATGAATATCGAACCCACGATATTTCCCTGTGCGGCTTCCTGTCGTTGAGCAACAGAGCATGCTTGGCGCATCATGTTGATGATGGCAATGATCAAACTGCCAAAACTGATACTGCCAAAGGAATAAGTCGTCGCACGACGAAACGCTCCGCGAGTAGCACCCTTTGGCATTCCACCTGCTGACCGACTCCAGAAATACCAAGACCCGTATACACCCGCGATTGTGGTGTGAACCGTGTTCTTGACCCACTCGCTGAGCCAATACATGGCAAAAGTAGCATAAACCACTAAACCGATAACCTTCGCGTTGCTGCACCCGCCATTTGCGCATGCTGGATTCGTACCAGTAGAATCAGGCTCGTATGCAACATAAATCGCGACAAGAGTGACTGAGAACCATGCCGAAAACGCAACAGTCACGAGACCGCCCAACGCGCTGACGAGGAAGACATTCCCATGCTTTCGAGCAATATCCATAGTGGTCTGTAGCATGAATGCAGTAAACGGGATACGCGGGATCCAACTAATGAAACAGATAATCGCGAAGACACCAAATAGAAGGAACACTATTCCTCCTCCATACTGCTTGCGCGCGATATAGTAAATGCCTGTTGCAAGAGCGAAGACGATATTTAAGATACCCGTGATCCAAATGAAGGTTTTGGTGAAATAGCGCGCGGCCATGAAATATCCCCATGAGAAGACCAGCGCGACACACAGGACGAAGATGAATAAGACAAGCGTGTTGGTGTTCAATGAGAAATCATTCCCTGAGTCATAGATGCCTCCTCCACTGAATCCTTTGTTCGTCGCGTACGAGTGGATTGTTAAGCCCGAGACTGCTACATAGCCCAGGAAGACCGCGATCAGCTGTGGAAGTTTTTCATTTAGCTTCCATCTCGTGTGCACCTTGATATAGTATGCAAATGCTACCCAAAGGTATCACTTACCAAGAGCCCTGCCCATATATCGTTATACTTCGGCTGGTCGATCTTGAAGGCTTCCTTGAAAGTCTGACCAGATTGAGGCGGCGCATTCTCTGGGTATGGAGGTGGGGGTTTTGGCTCTGCGACAGGCGGCTGGTAGTTCCCATTCTGTTGATTATAGCCATTGGTATAGTTGATGGGTTGACCCTGCTGGTCGAACCCTTGGTTGGGATTGTAATAACTCGCTGCTTGACCACTCATGACTGCATCATCTAGAATAAACGCATGAATCAATAAGAGAAGAAGAAATCAAGGAACATTTTGGGCAGGAAGTAAGGAGGTTTTTATTTCCGCATTGGAAATCCATGACGACATGCAACATCAAGACGGGAAGTAACACGGTCCAATCTCCAATGATCTTCAATTATCTTCATGTTCATCGGGGATCGCTGGACCCTTGAATCTCAGAAAAAAAAAGTTAGATTTAAGGGCCAAAAGACCTGTATTTGGGGGGAATATGATAATATGTTCTATATACAAGAATAAAGAAAAAAAGATATGAATGCCATGCGTGATCCAGTGTATGATGCGATCGTTTTTTTTCCATGACAACGCCCAGAAAGTAGCCAGAAAAAGTAAATGCAAGGAGGTTTCATCCAGGTCTGTTCGGATGCCTGCAGTGCTCTGTTGAACTTGACATAATTATGATTAGGAAAATTAGTACAGAGCTCCCAATTGGTCCAAAGTGGTCGAGCCCTGCAGGTTGTACAACTGTCCATTTCTTGGCCAGCCAGCAAGGATCCGAGTGTCCCACTTTCAGGTCTATATCAGGCTCGATTTCCCCGAACAACGGATCAAGGGAACTCAAATGCAGCTTTATCGAAATGCATGGTGCTTTAGATGGCGCCAGGAGTCAGCCACTCGAGTTTCAATACCAGGATGGGCGTTCCGCCGACGAACGGGAAAATCATCTGTCGCAGGCTTTAGTTCACCCTTGCTGAAAGCAATTGATCGACGCATCTTCTCTTGACGGACAGCTGTACGGCGAGCAGCACGCAATTCATCGATGCGGCCTTGTCCAACTCGATGTTTTCGCAAGAAACAGTCTTCTAGTAAAGCATTGGCATCAAGTATTTTCTTGGGCACGGTTTGCACAACTTGGAAGACTTCCATTGGATCGGAGACCGCTAGGATATCGCGCTCACAAGCTTTAAATATAGCTAATGAGACACGGAAGAATGTTTTGGATCCCTCGTAGAAGAAGATGTCCCAGACACGCAGAGTGGTTTCTAGAGGGAGAGTGCCGATGAAGACAGACATGAGCCAATTCGTCAGACCCAGAGTGATGTCAGGCAAACGTGAATTGACGTTCAGGGGAGGAGGTTTGCCACGGCCAGTGGGAGTGCCTCCCATGCTGGCTATTTTGGCGTAGATTGCGGGCGTGGTATCCCGTAGGAGAACCATTAGAATCCAAAGATCGATGTTTGCACCTTCCAGGCTGATTTCATGTGTGCCAGGTAAGTAGACCGAGGTGATAATATGCAACATCCAAAAGGCTTTCTCCTCGGGGAGGAAAAGGAGAAGCATGCCAGTGATAAAGTTGAGCGACTGAGTGTATCCCACTTTAGGATTGTAGAGGGCAAAGGCATACAGAACTCGACGAAGAGATTGAATCATCTGCGTCTCCGTTACCCCGGAACTCTGGGGGTTGCCGCCCGATTTCTCTGCAGCATCAACAGATTCCGGTTTAAAATGAAGGTTGTCGGGGAAGGTTCGGTGAAGATCACGCTCAATGTGCTCTTTGTCATCATTGCTAGGTGAAGCCATGACCTCCGCCACAAGCTTATCGTAAAGGCCAGTGTTGTTGTTCAGGAGCTCATACCCACCAGCGTACCAGAACCACGCAGCACCTCTGTACTCAGATGGAATTCCTTTTCGCACAAATCGTTTGAGCTTGGTCGACTGGGGTGGAAATGTGGAGGGGTTTGTGATCGGAAGACCATGTTCTTGTAACATAGCATGCCACTTCATTCTTCGTTGAGCTGTGTAATTTGAATACGGGCCCTTCCACCCGTCATACTGCTCACGGGTCACGTATTGAGTTGCTTTACGAAACCCATAATCATCTCTCGTTTCATTTCCCGAATTGAATGGAGGAGGTACAGGGCCTGGAATGAAGATTTTGGATTGTGCTCGTTTGTGAACAGACTGAATGCTAGAGGTGTGGTCGGAGGATGAGGCCTCCGGTTGTGGAGGTGTAGAGATCACAGGTGGTAGAGGTTCCGATGGAGCAGTTTCAGGTAAAGGAGCTTCAGAAGGTGGTAGCGGTATTGTAGAATCCACGTGCACAGGTTCAACCCATGCTGATGCTGGAAGTGGAGGAACGGGAGGAACCTCCTCCATGAGAGGCTTCGGAGGTGGTATACCTTCCAGGTGCATATCCCGAGAAGGAGGCGGTGTTATTGACGGCGCTTTGCTATCTGCTCGGGATCTTGGAGAACCAGGCTCCTCTGTTACATCACTGAATCCATCCAAGTACATAGAGATTGCATCTTCAACACTCATACCCCCATCCATGCTGTAAGGAGCATCGGGCGTATCTGGAGACATATCAGTAATTGAGCTACTCTTGGTGAGAACGCTGCTGCGCTCTGTACCACTGTGCTGCTCAATGCTAGATCGAGAGGTCATCGCAGAATTGACACTGGTTCGAAGGCTATTATCGTCCGCGGGTCCGTTGGAAGGAAAGCGCGGTATTGGCAAACCATGAGGCGTTAGCTCTTGGCGGCGGTCTGGGGATTCTTGCAATCTGGGCCGCCTCCCGTGTAGTCTAGATGTGGACATGGATATGCGCAGCCCACCTCTAGCTGGCGGGGCCTTGCGAGGGGGTGGTCGGTCCGGTTCGTTATCGCGCGGGTAGAATCTTGGAGGATGGTGTTCGGGGGATGGTAAAGGTGGGTAGACAGATCTCTTTGCTCTCCATTCTTCTCCATTGTCCTGCGGGGAACCTGCCCGCAAGGATTCAGGAAGCCATGGTCGATCATCTGAGACAGGTTGGCTTCCCGGGGGAATGGGTGAGCGCGAACGCGTGCGATACGGCTGGTTGAGGGAACGCGGCGACGCTCTCGGGGAAGGTATGTTGGTCAGTGGCACACGTGGATCAATCCGCAGGGGATCTAATCGGGGTCCATTGGCAATTTTGCGACGACCTCGTAATTCCGATTCAACCAAGGGAGGCGGGTATCTCGAGCTTCCATTTTCTGTGACCATGGCCACGAGCTAGCAACCAGATCCCGCTGGACATTTGTTTTTTGCGACGGGAAGAAATCAAATTTGATGGCTATCTCGAGCCGGAAAGTGGTCAAATTGAAATTGGCGAATAGGAAAATAGTCGCGTGTGTATGGCGTGGTGTATATTGTACTCCGTTTCAGGGCAGGCTTTATGGTTATCGCGGCCGAGAAGGAGAGAAAAAGAGAACCAGAGGCAATGAAAAATCGAACGAAAGGCTGAGCAAAACCTTGCTCTTGGGAGTGGTCAAAGGGAATTGAATCTCTCTAACCAGAAAGGAAGACGAAAAGAAAGGACAGCCTGCCAGAGGACTGGAATGAGGGAAAAGAAGATGATTTTGAGACAAAAATCAACAGAACCCTGATCTGGTTTAGCGTCACATGACGTAGACTGGCAAGGGCGTTTCATAATTTCATAATTTCATAAATACAAGAAAAAAGTCAATTTTACTGGTAAGTAATTTACTCCTCTTTTTTATTTCTAAAAATCTGACTTGTCTAATAAGAATTTTGGAATAAATTAAGGTGTTTCTGGGGATACGAGCTGTACAATGTCCTATGTATGCGCAACGGGAGGGACCACGGATGCATCGCCGATCAGGGACTTTGTTTACGGAGTACAGTCTGGAGCATCTGGGCATACATCCGGTTACCCTGACAAGTTGGAGACGGTAAAAGACCTTGCAACTATTCAATTCTCCTATTAGATTCTTTTTTTATTTGGTTTTTTTGCCATTGAGCATCTTAAAATCAATAATAGTGCTAAGTAGGGACTATTTACGCATAGATCCTTCAGGGCTTAGGCTTAGGCTTAGGCCCAAATGCCGAGATGAGAATGTTGGGCTTTGCTTTTTACCCCAACACTATTGCCCTGGTGATGAATTTATACATACACCCCTTTGATACTCTTCATCTTATCCTTGTGATTAAAAGTCAGATCAAAGGAAAACATCTATGTTGACACCAGTTCATGTGTTCATTAGAATATCCCAGGGGCATTCACTGGTGCAAATTAAGAGTACCAAGTCCTCCGGAGGTCGCGGCCGGGTGGATAACGATGTCTATCTAGGCCCTGATGGGCATCTCGGTAGGATCCACAACACCATTGAATGATCACGATTCTAGGAATGTGTCTGTGCAATGTTCTCGAAGCCCATTCCATTACAGGGGGAGTACGGAGAACTCCGTATGTTTCAAATGTTACATACCTAGGTACCAACTCTCCACATTTTCAAGTAGGGCAAATAGTCCCGAAAATAGATCTATCGTCAATGAATGCATCATTGTTCAAATTCATAACAACCGAATACATTCCCTGTGCGGAGTAGTGCGGAGTACAGAGTCCGCACGACTGTATTTCTCCTAAAACTGAACCTTGGAAGCTATATTACCTTTTTGAGACGTATTCAAAATGTTCTTGAATGGCCTCGTTTAAGAATCACAAATTACGCCTAGATCCACGAATCCACTATCCAGGAGTCGGAAATACTCCAGGACTCTATTGATTGTATTCAAGTTTCCTGTAATAGTCCGGTACTGCTCAGATGCAACTCCTCACTGCACTAATACTAGTACATAGTGGTAGTCAACAGGTCTCCTCACTCTTCTTGGAAGTTAAAGGTTCATACCTATATTCATGACATCTATCATTCTAGCTGGTTCAAGTAGATTAACTTTCACGTTTATAGGACTCAACCTTGGTTTAAAGTGGATCAGTACTGCTGATAGGACCAATAAGAGGCCTTAATTTAATAATCATCCAATCATATCATACCAAAAACAAGCTGTAAAAGGGGCCCGGGGAAGGATGAAACTGTCTAATGCGGATCAAATCTAGCGGTTTGTGATAAGTCAACCAGGGAAGAAACCTTGCAGCCATGTGTTTTCGCTTAACTGTCGTTCGTCCCTCGTTATCAAAGAATGATCTATCATAGTTGCTCAGAATAGACTCCTCTTACCCACAATCTTTATCTTCATTTTATCAGCATTGTCAAGCTCTGAACATAGTAGAGGAAGTTGAAGTTGAAGTCCGAGTCCCCAGTATATGCAGGTATATTCATATCATGATCTTGTGACCAATGTCCCGATATTGAAAACTTGAACTGCATCTGGCCCGGTGAGACACTTCAGTCCCATAACCGCGACTACCAATTAGGCCCAGATGCCTGGTATACAGAATCCGAAGTCTGCATGCAAGTGGACATGCTCACCGGCTACGGTGACAAAATTAAGATCACGATGATGCCCAGGTGCATGATCCTGCTAAGACACGGCGGACGAAACATCGTGACATCTATCAAGTCTCGGTATTGACAGCACTGAATTGAAATATGTTGCGAAAACACGTGTCTACACCCGTGGACATGTTCATCATTTCAAATTTCAAGGTTTCGAACCATACACGATAGATATACTCCGTGTCAGAGTCAAAAAACCTCACGGGTGGGGCTGGGCCATCTATAAGAAACCTTGGAAGTAACTACCGGGGAACTTGTTCCCTCTGTATGGGGAAGATGCGGCACATGCAATCATTACAAAAGAAAGTGACAGCTCGGATTTCTTTCGAATTGCTACTGCATCAATTAGCGCTACTTCAATCTTTGAGTGACGTGGACAAGGTATGGACCAGCATCTCCAGATATCCTTGTCATATTTCAGAGTATCAGCTCAAGGCAACATTCAAGTTAAAGCTCCACACCTAAATTACTCTCAAATTGCTCAATTTCCAGAAGCATTCGGATGATTGAAATTTGATGAATCAACACGAAAGTGTGCGGTAAACAGCGGCTCACATATGTATGCATCCTGCACCTACTACTTTAGAGCACTTTTCAGCCCCGGAGATAAGGAGAGGGTACTCAAGCCTCAGCTCTGGAGGCAAATTTGTCTCATTTTACTAACAGGTAGTTGCTACGGGAGACTGGCCCAGTAGATATAATTGTTTTTCGTTAAATCGTGCGAACAGTTGTTGCGGCCTGGGGAAATTCAAAGATTGAGAGGATCAGAGACATCTGCAGCAGTCATGTACGGCAGCCTATAGTCGCCACCCAATATACAGGACACTGGCATATCCTGGCTTTCAACTGATCCACGCTGAATCAAGCTCTTGACAACCTCCCGATGGTTGATTTCAAACATGTCTACGATTGTTACTGAGGAGCTTGAAATGCTACAGAATTTCATCAAGTAAAAAGAATAAGTGCATGGGATCAACGAGATTGATTCATTTTATTTTTGATATGTTCAGGCACAAGTCTTGGGAACAGGTCTCAGCTTGTCCGAGTCATTACACAGGCCAAAGGGCTATTGCAGAGAAAGAGATGCAGGAATTTGGCAGCGTCGAAGTCATTAGGCGTGGCTCATGGGTCCTTGTCCCGATTATTAAGCTTTAGCATCAGCATTTGCATGCTTGTGAGTCCACTCGCGCGCAATCTCCTCATATCGCTTCTTGTCGTTCTTGTATTGCTCAGCAATCCGACCCTCGACCGCATCATCGGGCATGGGCTCGGCGAGCAGTTGACGAGCAAACTGCAGCACAGCACTGATCTTTGAGCTGGGCTTCCATTCATCCGCTCTCAGCATACCAAGACACATGCTCCCCTTTTCATCATTTGTCACGTTGGGGTGGTAGATCTTTGTTGCGAACGAGACCGTAGGAGGCTTGAAGGGGTACCCGGTTGGCAGGGAAAGTTTGACTAGGAATCGACCTTTCTGTGTGAACAAATAGATCAGTAATAAGTCTTTTTTAAATAGGAATATAATTCGGGGTTTGTTTCCTCCCCCTTGTAGCCGTTGTCCGGGCTTGACTGCCCCCTGCCTGACTGGGTTGGCAGGGGAACATCCCGGGCCATCGGAGAATAAGTATAGTAGAACGCCTTACCTCATAAGGGGAACCTTCAGGACCTTCCATGTACACCTTCCACTCATAAAGGTTGGACTCATCGGCCAGCTCAACAGTGATACCTTCCGGGGGCGACTCTGTGAGCTCAGCCAGCTCCTGTGATAAGAGAAATGAGAATCAGTAACCGCACCCGAAAGCGCACCACAAGATACAAAGAAGATTGTGATCAGAAGATGATTAGCTTACCTTTGAAATGCGCTTCAGACTACCCATATTGTCACTTCTGATCACCTTGTAGCGGGGCGCGTGATGACTGCGGGGTGCGCGTTGATGGCAGAGACGTGCCTTTTGTCTGAAAGGCGAAGTCTAGAAGATCAGCTTTAGTGATCTAATCATGGATTTAATGAAAGGCCGTCAAAATACTTGCACCGTGTGAGTCACGAATGAAGTGTGGTAGCTCCGAGGTCGTAAAGCTCAAAGCTCCGAGGAGTGGGAAGTGGGGGTGCGCGAAGACGTCAATATCGGCCCGCAGGGTCAGAATAGCTCCAGCTCCAGAGCCCCAAAACAAAACATCTTTCCTACAAACTATGTACTTTACTAGATAATTATAGATACAGGACACAGCTTTTTTTCTTCTTAATTTGTACTTTAGATATTTATGAAATCTTCGTATTTGGGAGCAGTTACTTAAATCCGCTTTTTAATACACTCTATAGATTATTCCCGCTGCAACATAACCATCAGTCCCATCAGACCTAACAGAACGGTCTTTAGCCAGGGGTGCTCAGATAGCATGATGGTCACATAGCCGACCATGGGGATATATCCCCGAACAGATCCAACAATATCGGCCTCTCGGTCAAGGTGATCCTGGCCTTTCGCATAAACTGGGAGATCGATCATTAGTCTCAGAGCAATAAAAATAAACTAGACAGGGTTGCACAAACGTTCAGTGTCATCGGCAAGATTGTTATCACCCTAAATAACAAATAGCGATTGTCAGTTACTATAAAAAAAACCATCACAATTCAAACTCTATTGTCATACCTTGGTTAGCAGCATGTGGGTACTGGGCGTCATATCACTATATTAAACAACAGTTAGTTAGACAATCGCAAAATGAGGGTTTCTCCAGAGGTCTCAGAGCACGAAAGTCCACATACACTGTGATTTCTTTGACTTTATTCTTGGCGTCAACTTCGGGAAATGTCCGGACAACACGGTGCACGATGCTAGGAACTGTCAGTGGGAGGAAGACTCGGGCGACGCGGGCTTCCTTACGGGATATCCTTTCCTCGCACATTATACCTATTCCCAGTCAGTATTAACCTCACATGAAAATGTAATCCTTATGATTGCGGATACTCACACTACCACCTCGCCAACCTCTGCTCTAGGACTGCGATTCCAAAGCTAAGGCCCACCATATCAGTCTAGAGTTCCAAGTGTGAATTGGTGAAGAACGTGGATCAACTCACGAAAAGTAAGTCTCCGCGTTGGAAAGCAGGTTCCATCGAGCCGGAAAGAACAACAACGATTGGGCTGCTGCTTGCCGAAAAGATAGAAAGACCCTTCCAGAGCATGAAAGCTGTTGATAGAACGCTACGCATTGTCAGCGGGACACTAGGCCAAGGAATCGCAAAGTGGCGGATATTTACAGTGCAAAGTTCAGCACCTGTCCTATTGTCTGTCGGACATTTGTGGCACCGGAGGATAGTGAGGATAGCATGGCAGGCGACTCTCGTGGAAGGTAAGATTAAGAAGGGAGCTTCGCAGAGGTCGTCACGATACGGTGGGATAAAGAATGAGGACTTCAGGTAGTTGTTAAGAACTATAAAGATAGATTGTATTAGCGGTAGGTCAGGGATCTCATAAGATCAGGGTAGAAGCTCACTGGTCCCAGCAGTGCCGAGTTCAAATGTTGTTGTTGCGGAGCTGATTATCTTGAATGCGGAGAGGTGGCCTCCGTCTCGCCGCGTCTCGCCGCCTTCACAATTGCCCTCTTACTATACCCGCAGTCATCCCTAACTTAACTATCACTTTGGGCTGAATAGAGCTTTAGAACTTGGGAACAAAAAATCTCCATTAATAAAAAGTTCTTGGTTTTTGCAACAGTTGGAGAGATAATGCATCAACTTCTAGCTAATCAAGTATCATAGTCAGCCATACATCAATTGTCCCAATTAGACAATGTTTAAGAGTCCTCCTTTTTGGGTTGAATAGCCAGCCTTACCCACTGACAGGTGAATCATAGTTGATCAAGACCCGGGGCTTTGTACACATGCATTAAGACCTGCACTTAAGCTGTACGATACCGATCAATTGGACTTGCGCTCTTATGCTTACCATGCTACCTGGGCACATCAATGCACTTCACATCAATGTTTCCAATATTTGAATTTCCCCTCCGAGGTACTACGATATACCACATATGCACATATATCTCTTGTAGATTAATTCTTCACTTCATATGAGACACTCAATGATGCGATAAGTTAGGCCACGTCATGCACTGTCCATTTTGCGGCATAAAGCAAAAGAATCTTATCCCGGAATCTTATGGAATCTTATTTTGGATTTTGACATCATTTGTCATATTTTCAAGAACTCATTGATGAATATTATATGCTGGATCATCAATATTAACTTGGATCAGTTCAGAAAGGTCCCCCCCTCGTAACCCAAGGAATGCAGATAGCCGTCGTGTTCATCCCTTGGAGTATGGGGTCACACTTAACCTTGGAAGTTGAACCAGATATAAACCGATTTAATTGATTGATCACTTTAATCCATACATAGTAATCCAGGTATCAGTCCATTATATTGACCTCTTATCTCATATAATATATGTGTGAGGTCTTATTCCTCGGGATTATAGTTGCAGATCAAATATTCTCAGCCCAAGAAAAGAGCGGAGCCTTTACATACCATAGAGGCAGCCTCTCATTCTTCGGAGTAATAAAAAGAAGCTAATCAAATCCCCCCTGTGTGCTACGCGCCAATAATGTACATGTGACACATGTGTACATGGAATCAAATATCAAGTGCATGGAAATAAGAAATTTTCCGAGCTGTATCCCATCCCGACTTCGGAACTGTACTGTGCTCTATATAAGATTGATTCTAACTTGAAGGTTTCTATGGATCTTCAGAAGAGAAGACAGTCAACAAATGATTCAGTATGAAGTCTAGTTTGCTTCATATGACAGACTTCGAGTCGGATGAGTCCAAGATCTCATTAGAGAAGGAGCTTCGAGAGCGACATCTCGAACTCACTCCGGATGGAAGCGCTCTACGATGGAGACGTGACAATCCTAAATATCCGAGGAATTGGACGGGGCTTCGGAAATTTTACGATACAGGGGTTATCTGTTTGTTGGATCTCTTTATGTGTGTGTTCCGTCTTGATGACCAAGGTTTATGGTTTTCCGAGTTGCTAACATCATATTCTCAGAACTGCAAGCAGTACAGCAGGTGTAAGTCGTCGGCCTGGTCATCACAAGGACATAGCTGAAGTACAGATATAGGCGGCCGCAGCAGCAGAAGCAAAACACGAATATCATCTAGATCCAACCTTGGCAACTTTTTGCTTTGTCTCTTTGTATGAGTATCAGTACGGATCTTGAGCTTTGATATCCTAACAATTATTTAGATTCCTCCTTGGTCAGTGTCTAGGTAACATTGTTTTACCTCCATGGTCTGAGTGCTTTGGGCGGAAGAGGATGTACCTTCTCAGCAGTGGTCTGAGCAGTATCTGCTGTGCAGTCATCGGACTTGTTCATTCTCTACCCACAGCTATTATTATGCGCATTATTGCTGGCACTCTTGCGGCGGTTCCTGGAACCATTCTGGGAGGAAGTATTGAAGATTTGTTCAATAGTCAGGCCCGAATCTGGGTCGTGTTTTTCTGGACTGCCGCTTCCAATATTGGCTTGATACTTGGGCCTATCATGAGCAGTTATATCATTGAGGCTCTAGATTGGTATGGTCTACTACTTTCTCATTGTTGAAGACAAGACTGATGCTAAGCTTCAACATCTTCTAGGCGATGGGTATTTTTTACCTACGCAATGATTCTCGCGGCTCTCACAATCCTATTAATGTTCATCAAAGAATCCCGATCGTCTTGCGTCTTGACATGTGAGGTTAATAAGCTGCGGCACATACTTCCCACAATTCCATCGGCCCTGAATCACGATCACTCTCCGGATATGCAAACGTTCGCGAAGGAAGCCCTCTTCAGACCAGTTCAATTATTTTTCCAAGAGCCAATCATTTTTACAATTTCTATGATGATCTCTGTTGCAATGTCTATTATTTACATTTTCACCGAAGCTCTGCAACCCATCTATCAATCTATGGGCTTCTCCGCATCACAAGCCTCATTGATCTTTATGGCGATTGGTCTAGGGACTTGTTTTAGCACTCTGACCCGTATCCTCGATTGCTATATCTTCAACCGTCGACGCGATCAAGGTCTTCCGATCAAGCCAGAGCACAAGCTAGCAGGTCTGGCAATCGGTGTGCCCTTCCTGGCAGTTGGGCTATGGTGGTTCGGATGGACCATCCCGCCTAAGGTACCGGCACTAGGTGGACACTGGGTAGTGCCCACCGTCGCACTAGTTCTTGTTGGCTATGCATTGACAGAGTTAGACTCGGTTTTATATGGGTATATATCGGACAGTTATTTGAGTTACTCAGCGAGTGCGACCGCGGCTGTTGCATTCATGAGAGGTATGCTATCTGCAACATTTCCACTTTTCACAAATCAGATGTTCGATGGGTTAGGTGCCAATATCGCCGTTTCAATACTGGCCGCTGTTGCAACGGTATTCTGCGTTGTTCCACCCTTGTTCATTTGCTATGGTGAGAGAATTCGAAAGAAGAGTCGTTTTGCAAGGTACAGTTGGGAAATTCAAGAGGAGATGGGAAAAGAGGATGAAATTTAGCTTCTTTGTGCTTCAGTACATAGCGAGATCTTGGGGCACATGGGAAAACCGTGTGGCAATTGAGCCCTGAGGCATTCAAATTGACACAGTTCTTCATCTGGCCCCGGGGATGCCGATGCTAGACCGGTTGAAGCCCATTATACCCTCAAGTCATGACGTTCAAATGTTTGTACCTATGCCAATGGTCATTTAATAGTGTACTTATACAGTCTACCAGTTGAAATCATAAATTTTTGGACAATCAAATATAACTAAACTACCAGTTGACTGTTCGCAACTTTCCGCTATCTGGGGACATGCTTTCTATTCTCTTTCAAAATCTCACAATTCAAATTGACAGGTAGACGAATCAATAGCAAGAAATATCTTAACATTCGAACAACATGCTAGCGTCTATGACATGATAGAAGCCCCATATCTAAACCATCTGAGGGGTTGCATCTGATTTGTTCTGTGATTGATCTGCCTCCCAATACACATGTTGCTTGCCATGTCGTGTAATCAATCCATATACATCGAACGGATCGATGAACTTCTGGATCCAGTGGCGAGGATCATCATACCCTGGACCTTCGATTTCCGTCACACCATCCTGGGCGAGGTAAATTTTGTTTGAGCGTGGCAGCTTGTGCATAGGATGGAAGATGTTTAGCATGGTGGTATTACTGTACATAAATACCACCTCAAAGAACCAGAAGAACCACTCCTGTTTCAGAACAGGGCTAATGTGCTGGATATCGGAATAGGTGTTCAAGCTGGCCGCGGTGAAGTACTCGACTGTGCGGTAAATTGTTCGAACAGTAATCAGCGCGCAACTAATGTATAGCACAATGAGACAACGCTTAATCTTATTATTGAGCACACTTCCTTTTATGCAATTGAAGTGGAATCGTGTGGCAAGTGCGACAAATGCAGCCATCAATATGAGCTGGAGGATCAAAGCTGCCTTGAGCAGTGCCTTTCCGACATTTTGTTGTTGCTGTGTAGAGTTGGCGCTGGCAAGCTGAACGGCACCATTGGCAGTTATAACTTCAATGATAACTCCAAGGGCAATGAACGTCGAGTACACGCGACCGGGATGAATGGGTGAGTGGTATGGAATGTAATAGAGGATTCGACCTAGGATGAAATAATTGGCTCCTTCGTGAACGGGCCTAGGAGGGGGAAAGTCATTGGGTCAAGCCCTGGAGATTGAGGAGTTAAGTAAGGTCTTGGAGGCAAAAGGGGACTAACGGTCCAGCAAGTAGCAGAACGCTACTTGCGATGTAAATATTCACATTATCCCATTCACCAAAGGCAGCGACAGTGCGAGTGATGAATCCTCCCGTGAAAAGTAGAGCGGACCATGGCAAGAGGCCAGTGACTTTCCAGGACTTGTGCTTTCTGTAAGGGATAGAGCACGTTAGACTGACTCGGTATATACGGCAATATTCTTTGAGTGAATAGGTTCATACATAGTTTGGTATAGATGAACAGCTCCTGAAATTGCGAAAAGAATCGCAAAGGCAATGGGGGCACCTTTATTTGGTGCATAGAACCAGAGGCTTCCCTCTTCTACTAGTCATTAGAATTCCGGCTTCCAAGCCCTGAAGGTTGTAGCGTTATGCATGATAGTTTGCAAAAATGGAACTCACGGTATGATCTTGGGTCGAGCATTATTGAAGTAAAGGCTTCAGACTCGGAGCGAGATTGGTTTGATATCAGGCTGTGTATGCATTAGAATGCATCCATCCATGAATATTTGTATGAAATGCGAATGAACATTTGAAAGCTTGCCTGGGCACTGAGGAGATGCTTCAAAATGTTTCGTCCGAGTCTGTATTCAAACTTTGAGTAGCGGATGGTAGTAGTAGTACCTAGGTAGGTAGGCAGTGCTGCCAGTGGTAGGGATTCAAATGTTGAATCTGTTGATGCTTTTCAAGCACTCAAGGTTTCAGCTTTAGCGGAAGGCCTGCGTATATATGTCCAAGTTGAATTGGAAACACTCAAGTGCTTCTGAGTTCGATACATTTAGTCTCAAGCGAAAACGAGTTACCCAGTTGGGATATATTGAACCACAAATCATATCCAGTATGCTGTCATATGGAGAATCTTTCCAGGGCTGACGGCAGCAAATCAGTAGCCATGGTTCAGAGTCTCCGAACACGAGATCCGCATAGAAGGCGTAGATGATGGCCCCAATACGAGACAGCGGGCCCATGCGTCATTTCAAGGGTCTTGTGGTCCCATTGAAAAATCCCCGCTCAAAAGCTCCAAGTTCTTCCAAGGTTGTGATCACGTACTCCACGCTGGTGATTTGGATGTAATGACTTGGAGTACACGACCTTGCTCAAAATGGTAATCTCGTACTCGGGAAGCGGAGCCTTGTGGAGCCTTGCGGAGCCTCAGCGTATGTATGATGCAAAAAGATAATTTTAAGCTAGAAGAAAGCCAACCAAATGGGCAAAAAGAGACATCAAATGGGTCAATTGATTTTTCAAATGTGATATCAATCCATCATGTAAGTTGATAATAATGATACATGCAAGGACTTTGAAAAATATATATACAACTTGCCCTCAAGTCTAGTGTAGACTTTATAAATTCTTAAAACTTCCAAGTTGAAACCACCTGGGCAAACAACCAAACCAACATTTGAATTTGTGCGGCCACCAAAAATTCATCATAGGTGGATCACTGACAGAAGTTAGCAAGACTATCCATGACTCCAGATGTCAGCAGCACCGTGACACGCTATATCCATCATTCCCGAGGTCACTCCATCGTAAATCATGTAATACATGGTCTACTTACCATAATAAATGTCAAATTATTTGATGCATCAGGACTCAGGAGAATTTACTTTAGTCTCTTGGGTGGGCTTCTCACCATTCTCCTTCTCAGCCTTCTTCTTCTCAACCTCCTCTTGCTCAGCCTTGGCCTTATCAGCCTTTAGGTTGCTGGCAGTAGTCTCCTTATGGAATCCTCTGAAATGGGCCGGCAGGGTTGGATCCCATGCCCCTCTCTGCCTATAAAATTCATTGTTAGCTAACAAAGCTCCCCGCACCGAGGTAGATAGGCTCAGGATATACCTGTAGTACTCATTTCGAGCAATAGACATAGTGAACATTATGGTCAGGAAGGTCACACCCAGACCAAGCAACTCATACCGGCCGGCACTGTTGAGAGACTTCATGATGGGTGTTGGGGATTTCAAAAGTTCCTCCAGGCCTTTGATTGTATCGGTGGGGGATTCTTTTGTCTCAAGTTGGTTGATGAGAGGCATTGTGGGATGTAGGGGATGGATACAGGGGATTGATACTAATTTTGTTCAAGTTAGTAGACCTCAAGGCTCTTTTCCTACTTGGGTAGCAGTGGTTTTTCGATTTGCTCGCCATCTGGAAGAATACCCAGAGGGGCAGGCCGTCGATTTTCTAGTGGGAGGGGGAACGAACTGTGTGCGGCGGTCGCATGAGGAAGGAAGGAAGTCCACCAAGGTGTGTGTTATCTACAGCCCTGCAGGCAGGCAGACCCCCTGGATTTTTTTTCTTTTGTTTATTCCATCTAAACATGAGTATATCTCTCTTAATTCAGCTACCTCTCACTTTAGGATATCTCTTACTTCAGTTATCTCTCACTTTAGATATCTGTCTATATCTAACTGTATAGCAGCTAGCCTTCCCTTCTAGGTAATCATGTAGGTAACTGAGTATGAAACCCTGTAGGTACTTATATTCAAAGAGGGGCATGTCACCACCTGTACAGTCACCTATACATACTACTGACTAAGCACTAAAGTATGTGAGCCTGGCTGTAGTGTCACAGACTCACAGTGTCCACATATGTACTTGACCGAGATTTCTGGTCAAGCACTGACTCAAATGTTAAGTGCTGAGTAGATACCTTTTCCCAATTTCATTGCTACAGTGCTGTGCGAAGCGCGGCATCAGTACTTATAAATATACTCCTTGGGGTCCCTAAACTCAGGGAAGTAGACACGAGTAATTGATGGTGTTGTTGGGAATCGGGATATGAGATGGCTAGAGGAAATATTTCAAAATTTATAGTCAAGTACTACCTAGTGAAGAGGGGAACCGTTAGGCAGTGTATTCTAGATACACGGGTCGATCCAGCTAGCATGAATGGATAACACCAACCAACATGTACGTTGTGTAGGAGTGTGTATTCTAGACTATAACGACGGGCATTCTTGTACGTACAAAGACGGGACTGAAAACATGACAAAACAGAGATGTAACCAAACGGTAATTCTTAGCACGGTACGTGTAGTAGGGGACAGGGTACCCCACTACACTAGGTACTGGCTGTGTTTGATTCTAATGATAAGCCTTGAATGAGTTACTAGTTTCCTTCTCTAGGTAGATTATCGATAATTCTATAAAATTCTATAAAATATTGAAAAGCTCAAAATGAGATGTGAATATCACATGACAATTTAGACGGTTGCCGTGACAACGCACATCACCTCCACATCGGGAAAGCGCGGGTGGAGATCTGTGGACATCGAATGTGATCTCGATTTCTTTGCACATCTCCACAACTCAACGTTCTGGTACCTTGCAGAACACCGTCAATATGGCATCTAAACAGCCCCAACCGTCATTATTTCAAGTCTATCTCCGCCTTCGCCCCCCATTCGCCGAGAAACACAATGAATCCGACCGTTTCCTCGCTGTCGAGCCTCCTGAGGCACAGGACGACGCCGAGATTATCGCGCCTGTCTCGACTCATGTCACTCTACAGCCTCCCAATGATTCGCGGAAGCGTGCGATCGAGAGATTTGGTTTTACAAAAGTTTTCGAGGAAAGCGCATCTCAGTTGGACTTATTCCACGACACGGGTATGGAATCCCTAATTCGAGGCGTTCTCAAGGAAGGTCGCGATGGATTGGTGGCCACACTGGGAGTGACAGGTAGCGGAAAGGTTTGAGCATCCCCCCCCCCATTTGGGTCGATCAATTTGAGACTTATAGTTGCAGAGTCATACCATTTTGGGATCCAAGTCACAACGAGGAATGACCCAAATGGCATTAGATGTCATTTTCCGATCACTGCGACCAACTCTGAAAACGGAGGATGGCAGCATTAGTCCCATGATGCTCGCCTCGCTCGCCGGGTCTGATACATCCGAAGCGCAAATATTTTCCGCCCAAACGTTTCTGGAGGCCGTATATGGCGAACCCAATGGGAACGGCGGCCGCAATTCAAGAGCGCAAACCCCTATGAGCCCCTCTCGCGCACAAACCCCACTGACGGTACGGAGCCCCATAATCCTCAATGTCCCAGGATCGCCAGTAAAGCGTCCAACTACCCCTGGATCTGGTCTTCCAAGACCTTGTATCAACCCTGGAAGCCCACCAAAGGCGGACTCAATTCCAACGTCGACTCAAAATCGCACGGATTGGCCCAGCGGACTCACTTCAGTGACCGATCATCCGGAGAGGAATCCAGGCCCCTTCAATCCCCTTCCTTACACACGTCCCAATCCCCATGAAGTTCGTTTAGCTAAATCTCGACTTATTGTCTTTAAGGAGCCGACCCCTGCATTGATCTTCCCTCGCCGTCAACCGCGTGACCGTCCCACCGCACTGCCTCGAGTTCCCGACGTGAGCCACTTAGCTATTGACCTCAATTCCGATGCCGATTATGTGGTGCTTGTTTCTATGTACGAGGTCTATAATGACCGAATCTTCGACCTTCTATCGCCCGCCATAAACCCAGGCAACACGATGTCTCGAGGAAATAACCAGAAAGATCGTCGACGCCCATTATTGTTCAAATCTACTGAGGGCTCGCCTGACCGGAAGGTAGTTGCGGGGCTCCGTAAGATTGCCTGTGGCACTTATGAAGAAGCTCTGTCTATTCTCGATGTTGGGTTGACAGAGCGCAAAGTTACAGGCACAGGAGCGAACAGCGTTAGCTCACGAAGCCATGGCTTCTTCTCTCTCGAAGTGAAGAAGCTCACACATAACAAACGATATGGAGAAACCACTTGGGTGGGAAACGCACTCACAGTTGTGGATTTAGCTGGTGAGTTTTTCGAGAAAGAATGTAAGATTATTGGCTAATAAATGCAGGATCGGAACGAGCAAGAACCGCGAAGACAGCTGGTGCCACTCTCGTAGAGGCTGGAAAGATCAATGAAAGTTTGATGTACCTGGGTCAGTGTCTGCAAATGCAGAGTAACTTACAAGACGGCATCAAGGTAGGGCTTCTCCAATCAATATTTAAATATGTGCGCAACTCACATTATATAGACTGCGCTTGTTCCTTACCGCCAGTGCAAGCTCACTGAACTACTATTTTCCAACTCCTTCCCATCATCCAACCAAATGTCGCGAGGTCATTATCCACAGAAGGCTGTCATGGTTGTCACTGCCGATCCTCTCGGTGACTTCAATGCAACCTCCCAGATCTTGCGGTACTCTGCATTAGCGCGTGAAGTCACAGTACCGCGCATGCCTTCGCTTACGGAGTCTATTCATTCTTTCACGTCTGGTCGAGACCGAACAACTAGTGGGCGTACTTCACCCAATGACGCATCTGCAGAAGAGCTGGAACAGGCGACCACAGAGATTGCACGGCTCACGAGTGATTGCCATGGCCTTGCTATCCGTTTGGCCGAAGAAGAAATTATGCGCTCCGAAATGGAAATCAGACTGAGAGCTGCCGAGGAGCGATGTGTTGATATCGAACAAGAGGTTCGTGAGGAATGCTGGGCTGAGATGGATGAGATGATGGAGGCAGAACGTAGACGCTGGCAAAGTGCATGGGATGACCAGGTCAGTTTCTACCAACATCGAGGAGATGCTCAAGCATCAATGCTAATGATATGCAGACTGGTCGCAATGATGAGCACGTTGATCGAAAAATTGAGTTGGTCTCTCGTGGGTTCAACAGTAAGTTGATATTGTTCACTTCAAATCAAATCATCATGTTCGGGACTGATCATCCATGCTAGTTTACGAAGACCCGGAACCATCCTTAAATGAAAGAGCTGAAGAGCTTGAGAATGAAAACGAGCAGCTTCGCCGCCGTATCGCCGCTCTTGAGCGTGAAATGCATTCGCATTCTCCCACCCGGAAGCCTAGGGCCAAAAATGCTGCACCCAGCCAGTCATCCAACCTCCTCGGCCGAGAAAGCGACATCGAGAATGCTCTGCAGCGCATGAATCAACTTAACCTCACAGACACCATGTTCTCTCCTGCGCCTCCTCCATCCTCGCCAGGCAAAAAGATGAGAAAACTGGGCACCAGAAAGATGGACTTGGGTCCTGAAATGGATATTTGAAGAATGCGAGCTCGCTTCGCCTGTCATGACCGTTATGAATTGTTTTTTATGGACTGCTGGATTTGTTTGATACACCCCATGGGCAAGGAGACTTGGCTTCGGCGTTTTGAATTCCTAAATTTGGCGGAACAGGGCATAATATCTTCTGGGTTTCTACTTGTTTATTTTAATTTGAAGTTTGAACATAATAATTTTAGTTATTTTCTGACTCGGACTTTTAATCCTGAATCTTATGCTGCACTATTTCTTAAAAGTAGTAATGTTTATGCCGTTAGAACAGAGACAACCGCTGCTTCATGATACCAGTTCAAAGTTTCTAGGGACAGTCCGAGTCTAGCTACAGTGCGATACTGGGACAAGATTTTATCATTTTTCGAGTCAACGTGGATTGGAAATGCTAGTATTACGCAATCTCAAAAGCAATTGCTGGTATCAATGTAAATGTAGCCATAAAATCTCCATAACGCCGGTCTGTGCTCATTTGCAGGACATAACTCCAAGCCCCCAAAAAGTTTCCCTCGCAAGAAAAATAAAGCAGAATAAGAAAGATCAAGTAGGCTAAGCTGGTATGGTGTCCATGGCGTCCAGTCTTTCAGTGTCCTCACCGGGGGTAGCCCTGTCAGGGTCATCCTCTTCATCGACCTTAGCCTCATGTTCATCATCTTGGTCATCCAGCCTGCTATCCTCAATGACTGTTTCATCGCCCTCGTCGTCCTGCATCTCTTCGTCGTCATTTCCAGCATCGTCGATATCTAGAGTATCCTCGATACCGGTCTCAACTTCAGTGGCATCGGCATCTCCTTCACCCTCCTCCTCGTCCTCGCCTTCGCCCTCATTTTCATTGATTTCTTCATCCTCGTCCCCCTCCACTTCTTCATTCTCCTCATTTTCCTCATTCTCTTCATCTCCACTTCCACCATCATCTTCGGTATCACCCACTTCCTCACGCAGTTTAGAGAAAAGCTTTGGCTTGCGTTCGGAGGAGGTGATATCGAGTCTCGATTCATCAATATCGGTCATCTCGGTTTCATCACCACTATCACGATGAGCATTGAGGTCTGCACCATGAGCTCCACTGTCAAGTCCTGCCGCAGCCTCGTGCTTTCCAGCAATAGAAGTAGGGCCTGAAGAAGCTGCCGCATTGGAGCCCCGTCGGGTTGGCGTTGCTTGTTCACCATCCCCGGTAGACGTCAGCTTGCTCGTCGCAGTTCGGGGTGCCAATTTCAGATTCACAATAGTATCGGCTCGCTTTTGAATGTCCCGGCGAGCGATACCCTTGGTACGACCGCGGGGAGCAGGGGTGTCTGATGCTGGGAGCGAGGCAGCGGGTGTCGAGGCCTCGGTGTTTGTGTCGCCTGTCATGAGAAGGTGATCAACCTTCATCTTTTCTTTGTTCTCCTCAGTCACTTGCTCCACAAGCAGAGGCATGTTAACCTCATAAACCCGAGAGTAGAGATCTGCGATGAGATCTTCAAACATGGTAACCTTCATCAAGTTGTTGTTGAGTTTCTTCAACTCCAGAGCGTCCCGGATCAGCTCCAGAATAGCCTGGCTTTCTGGTACTAAAGCATTCAAGCTTTCCAGTCGGGCTGTCTTCGAAGAGAATTCTTCCCAGCCAATTGGTTTGAACACAGTTTCTTCGTGGCCTTCGTTGATTTGAGCAGCTCTCCGAATCATCTTGGCGAAGGTCAAGCAAACATCTTCCCAAAGCTTTGAATGGTTGATGAAATCGCCTTGCTTCTTTCTGACGCGGCGGAGCAATTGGTCCAAGCTAGCACGATCATCCAGCTGGTCAAGCAAATTGACAAAGAAATAGACGTAGCGCGTCGTGTACACAAAATGTCTACCGGGCCTTTCGAATTCAGGCCGCCATACTTGAATCGTGAGTGTTTTTGTGAAGATCTGGGACATTTCATGTTTTGCAGCTGCAGCTGTCGTCGCGTTCTTGTCATCATCATAGATAATATGTGCAGCCTTGGCGCTCATCCGATGATGCCAGTTCGACTTATCGGCGCTCTTGAATTTCTTGATGACTTCAAGGATGTAAGGCTTCCAAGCGTCCATATTTTCGGGCGTATCCACCTTGCGGGCCCAAGGAGTGATGGTGAGGATTTTACTTCCCTCCGAAGGCTAATTATTTTAGTGAAAAGAACACATAGAAAGGAGAGGATGATACTTACTGTCAAATGTTCTCCAAGAACTAATCTGTGAACGATCGACAAGAGCTTGAAGTGAGGCTCGAAAATGGGATCAGCCCGCGAATCCCTGCGTTGCGGAAGGGCTGAAATGGCGTTACGGAATGCATCTAGCACATCTTGGACTTCAACAGGTTTCGAGGTTGTACGCAATGAGTCATCGCAGTTAAACATCTTCCACAAGCTCTTCCCGAGGAAGTAGTGGGTTCTAGTTCACAATTAGCACGGGTAACACACTAATTCATAGAAATTGAGTACTGACATCCAATGCTTTGGCTTCTCATTGGTTGCTTTCCTGAGAAGATTGCTGGCAAAATTCCAAACAGAGTAGCGTGACATTTCTTTGAAAGGCTGTGCCTTATACATCTGTTGACTTTCCTGGCTGCTGAAATGTCGAGAGAAATCTTCCAACGAGAAGGCAGCCATTGAGAGTGGATCCCGAGAAGAAGCATAGAGGCGAATTCCAAAGTCCGTATAGAGATCAGACAGTAAACTTCGTGTCTCTACTGTAGGCTCAGCAGTGTTGGCAGCCACCGAAACGGCCATTGCATAACAATGGATTGCATATCTCTGTGTCGCAGCCAGTTCCTGTTCCGTACGGCTGTTGTTAATCTTGTCTGCACCCCATGTAATCTCTTCCTCCAGTTTTGTGTCATAGGCCTGTGCTAGCCGGTACCAAGTCTCCCATCTACCAGTTCCATTATCCAAATCTTGTCGAAAGAAGGTTATGGCATCTTCTAGCTCTGAGATCGATCCAGGACTTAGGCGTTTTTGAGCTCGGAACTTCGTCAGAGTAGCATGACCAAGGAGGAAATACCACCCCTTGGCGGCAATCTTGGCGTTCTCTCCAGGTACTGGATGCATAGAAAGTTCTGTTACTCCCTGTATGGCTCGAAGAAGGTGGGAGGGGTTGATCGGGGCCTTGATGTATGCGCTGAAAACGCGCCTGTTGAGGCTTAGTTGCGGTGATTGCGAAGAAGCTTTCACTGAGCCAAGTGGCGCAGGAGGTTTCACTGGACCGATTGCAAGCTGCATTTTTTCAATGGTCATCTTAAGCTCTGATTTGGACAGGTCTTTCATGTTCATTTTGTTTGCTTGTCTCATAACAAAGTCGATCATCATGGTAGCTGTATGACGATCCAGTTTCTCAGGAGAACATCCATGATCAGTAGTGCCGTCAACAGAGGAAGTGGAGAACTTGATACCATAAAGATCGAAGAGCACTTGGCAGATATCGAATTCGTAATCACCCTTAGTCTCAAGATCAAGTAACTCGGACTTCAGGAGCTTCAAGAATCGTTTTTGTGAATAGCGGCACATGGACCGAACCCCCAGCGCATGATGCACAGAGCGAAGAATATGGATATGATCTTCCGATGGCTTATTGGAGATGTTTGAGGTATTCGAAGCGGCTTTGTTCTGGGATACTGCTTCGTTGAAAAGGGTATAGAGCAAAATCCAGCACCGTACATACATTTCTCGCATTCTGTCTTTGAAGTTCTCAAGAGTTTTTGCCAGGCCTCCACGAAGATCACGTCCAGAAATTTGACCGACCCGGACCGCATCCTCGTAAAGGACGAAACTGTGCAGAATCCGAGTTAACCTAGCGACGGCAGATATGGACGATTGCAAATGATCCATATCTAAGCATTCGTAAGATTTATCATTGTCAGGTTGTTGCAGCACCAGGGGGATAAGTTTGCCCATAATTCCATCCAGAGTTTTAAGACAACCCAGCAAAGAAACTTCACGAATACCACTCGCCTCCTGCAGGTGCTTCACGTCTTCAAGCTCACGCATGACCGTCTCGATACTTCGCAAATGACATGAAACCACCTTCGGGGGGGTAATCGATGCTCTGATACGCATCTTGAAGTTTTCGCCAGAGGAAGAGTCGTAATGTGGCATCTCCTCGGTCAAGGAAAGATGCCATCTCGCTCGAATTTGATGGAGTCACTACTACATCATTCTCGGAATCTCCCACATACTGCGCTGATGAAGGCTCAAGGATTGGCTCAATAGCTTCTATCATTGAGATTGGATCTTCGTCGTCTGCCTTGAATACCTGGGCGAAGAAATCCATGCATTTGAGTTTGAGCGCTTCTTGATCAATGGTGGCAATAGAGAGTTCGGCCATGATAGAATTATTGATGAGTCTGATTATAGGGTCGTTGATAGATTGAAACGTTTGCTTCAAATCCTGAAGACACAACAGGATGTGATCACGATCAGCTTCTCCGGCAAGATTGAGATGAAATGTCGATGTCCACAAATGACGAAATGCGATATTCTGTCGGCACTTCTCGGACGGACAGTACGCTATGCAGAGTTCCAAAGAGGTCCGGGCTAGCATAGCCCATCGCGTCAATCGGTCACGCTGCGAAAGTGTGTTTTGTTGGCCTGCCTCATTGCTAAGACTCTCAACAGAGGAAAATATATCCAACTGTATCTCGTAGATGGCTTGAATCATTTCCACATCCGCAAAGTCCTTGGTATCATATTTGAATTCATTTTCAGAGTCTGATCCAAGGACTCGACGCTCCAGACCTGTCACATTTTCACATAATCTGGCAAGCACGTATGCATCCTCACGGAGTAAAAGATCTACAGCGACCTTCTTGACTTCCTGGGGCCACAAAAAACTTGTATACGCAGATTTCATTGCCATGAATTCCGAGACGTGTTCACCAAACTGTGGCATGAGCAGACGTCTGAGCCATTCGAACGACACATCATGGGGATGCATGTAATTGGCGTTGTTGATAGTTTCCGCAAAGCTGTAAATCTCCTCTCCGGATGGCAGCTGCTCGTGAACGGGTTGTCTTCGGGCTGTCTTCCTGGAATGTTCAAGAAACACGGCTAATCCAGACTTGTTCGATCCTGATAAGCCCTTCAACGAAGGATCATCTTTTTGTTGCATCAATCGAGATTTTTCATCATTCCAATGTTTGATAATGCCACGCATATCCTGGAACAATCTAGTCTTGGGGTCCTGCGGTACCTCGTCAAGTTCGTTTAAAGTAGCCACTTTTTCCCTGAGATCTTCGATGGTTCCAAGAACAGGAACGCCAGCTTTGCTGAACGAGGATCCGAGAGTATTGAACATCCATTGATCTGCATTGACGAAAATTTCAAGACGATCCTCGTAGTATTTCTCTTGATCAAAGGCAACTTCTTCAGGCTGCACAAGCGCATCGGCATTGGATTCACGGGCCCGTGTTCTTCGGCTCTTCATGCGTCCTCCTTCTGGAGGATCATCATTTGCCGCTGATGCAGATGATCTCTTGCGTGCGCCGATTGGTGATTTGGGCTCTGAATGTTCTTTTTCTGGCTCTTCTTCACCAAGTTGTTGCTCAGCTGGAACAGAATGACCTTCCAATGACTCCATGAGTTGTTTTTCTGCGTTTTGGTCAAAAGAAGACTGTTCCTCTGTAGGTTCTGTTATTTCTGTGGTTTCTGCCGGCTCTTGGGGCGCGTCTTCAGGTAGTTCTTTGGGCTCATCGACTTGATTGGCCTCTTTGAGCGACTCGGCCTCATCCAACATATCGATATCGCCATTCTCTGTCTTGCTTTCCTCAGTTTTGTTCTTGGGGTCATCTTCAATGCCCTCCATTTTGACAGATACAGTATCTAGTAGCTCAGATTCCCTGGTTGGAAGAGTTACATAGAACGATCGACTTGGGGCATCACCCATAGGAGCTGCTTCCTCATCATCCAGCGCTTGGAGAATGGCTTTTCCTATTAAATCCCAGGTAGCGTCAGAGGGCGCGATCTCCCGGCGGCGAGAGGTGGACAAAGCAAGAGGACCTTTAGAGGAACTCAATGAGCCAATCTCAGTCGGAAGATCTGGGAGATATGGGTACGGATCTTCATGCTGCTTGAGATATTTGGCAAGAGCTTTTTTTGTCTTCTTGACGGGCACTTGTGACGCAGACAGACCGTCAAATAGCGAAGTCAGGGTGGCTCGCAAACGGTCCTCCGAAAAGATCTCTTCCAATCCAAGCAGTTCCGGTCGTATCTCAAGGCGATTGTCATCGTCGGCAAGTACACTCTCGAGACAGAATCGATTCAACCGATAACTTTTCAGAGCACTGCTAAGCCTCGCGCTTTGTCTCCATAGATTGAGATCCGTGTCATCTCGTTCCAAAGCATCTGCAAACGATCCCAAAGCTTGTCTAGAAGCCTGAAATGTTTTCTGTACTGTCTCGGGGTCTTGCGCAGCGGTTCGGATCGTTTCGTGTACTGAATCGAGGAGGTATTTTCCGTAGTTCTTGTAGGATAGGTAGAGAGTCTGAAAAAGGCTGGAGGTGGAGTCGTTGACGTTGAATTCCGTACTTGTATCGGCAGATTCTTCATCAGCAACGTTCGCTACTTGCGCATCTGATTCCGCAGCTCGTTTGAAGTCCGAAATCGATTCGGGGTATTTGAAGATCTCCGAGCTAAGAAGAGATTCGTAGGCTTCTGCTGCTTGGGTATAGAACTCAGGACCTTGCGAATGAAGCTTAAGGGCGGTTTGGTAGAGCTTCAGCGCTTCTTCGATTTGAAGCTCCTTGGTATCGTCAACCTCATCCTCAATGATATCGTCTGGCTCCACATTCAATGAGACCCAGCTTGCCATGGTTGTAGCTTTCCACGCAGGGTGATCAGGGAGAGAATGAAGAAAGGTCAAGTAGCAAGGATAGCATTGCCGTACTTTATCCACATCTCTCGAGGTAAGTTATCAAAGTAGGAGGAAATGAAACTGATAAGAATCGCCGACGCCAAACACGAGTTCCACGCGTGATTCCATATCAGGCAATAGCGCTCTCTCCGCCTTTAGTGCCTTATGGCCTGAATCTCTTTCGGACTGTTTGTGTAGTCAATCACCCCTCTCCATCCTCGAATACATTATTCATTTGGCCTCTACTTTTTTTAAAAAAAAAACGTCGCTCAATTCTCCTAGCTCTCTTTACGAAACTCATAGTTGAGACTGCTGCGTCTTTTTGGCCGGCGCGATGGTTGCGCCCGCTGTCCCTGAGTATGCTCCTGTTCCCCCGGTTTACGTGTTCCGAGTTTCCGGGGATCGCATCGCATGCGCATAGCCATTGTCTCTGAACGGCAAGGGATGGGATGCTGCGCAAGTTTTTGAATGTGTGGCTAATACGAAAGAACTTGCAATAGGATTCACGAGGAGGAGGAGATCTATATTGCCGTTGATGCGCGTACCGAGTCATTGCAGAACTTGCGGGAGCTGGGGCCTCCAGACTTGGTATATTTGGTGAAGCAGCCAAAGGCCAACTCCACTCGCCAGGTTAGTATAAAGATTTCATATATGCTGCACAATTGGAACCAGAACCTAGCTGATAATCCACTTATTTGCTTTCTAGACTGGTGTATATCACCACGTTACTGGTATCGATGCCTCTTCGTCAGCCAGTCTTGCCGCCTATGTCAACACCCTCACGTTCTCTCCCCTCGATAAGACGCACAAGGTGGTTTCAGGAATCTACTGGTGAGAAACAATAATCTCTAGTGTTTCCGATCGTGACCCTGACAGCTCACATAGTTGCTACAATGCGTTCTCTCACCTGGACATGCGAGTCGAAGTTAAGATTCCTGGAAGCTTAGAGGCTTACTGTATCGATGAGCGCGGAGACAAGCGCGTTGCTACGGAAGCTTTATGGCTGGAGACTTTCCTCTGCGCTGTTCTTAGAGCTTATCTGTACGCTGATGATGGATGTGGAGACCAAATCAAGAAGATTGTCGGTGTTCGACGCTTCAACCCAATTACCAACACAGAAATGGAGCATAAGTTCTTGGATGCTGCTGAGAGATTGTTTTTCTTGGGTATGCTTATAATTCACACTATCAGAAACTGTGCTAGTTACTAACAATGCGACAGGACGCCAACTCAGCTCCGATCCCGAAACCCAAGTTCCAAACACTGTGAGCAATCATCTCACTTCCGGAATCCTCAAGTACATTCACACAACCGGCCGCTACACATCTGGTATCAATCTTTTCGAGAAGCTGCGCACACGAGATGTGGAGGTTTCATCCCTGTTGGCCCGAGTACAATTGATGGCCGATGAGGAAGTTCAGGCTGTACGGTTGATGTACGACGCTTTGCAGGATGTCCCAATGGACTATGCTCTGCTTGATTGCCAGGCTTCATTCTGTCAGACTAAGGGCGAAGGAGAAATGGCCTTGGAGTGTGCTAAGCGGGCAGTGACTGCTGCGCCGAGCGAGTTCACCACCTGGGCCCGTCTTGCTGAAGTATATGTCGGACTGGAACGATGGGACTTAGCCCTTCTCACTCTCAACTCTTGCCCCATGTTTACATACCAAGATAAGGATACCCCACGCATGCCACAGCCATCCCGCATTATGCTTCCAATCCTCTCGGAGAGCATACTCGACGAAATCGATGAAGGCCAGCCCAAGCAGGGCGACCCCCATGACTTCATACATCCATCTCTACGAAAATTGCACGCTGCCGGTTATCAGGGAACATTCTTGAAAGCCTACAACCTTTTAACAAAGATTGCTGCTGCAATTGGATGGGATCAACTGTTGAGGGTACGAAGTGAGGTTTTCGTCATGGAGGAGGAGTACCGCGTCGAGCGTCATCATGTGCCGAAACCTGCACAGTCACTTGAGGCAGAGTTGAACGGTCACGGTTCCAGTAGCACCGGAGAGGACGAGGAAGAGGACTCAGGCTCTGTCACTGGTCCTGGTCCAGAAAATTCCGCAAATTCAGCTGCTGTCAATGGCGACTCCAACGCTGCAGATGCCGAGAGCTCTATTGAGCGACCCGAACAAACAGTTGCGTCGGAGGTGGTTAAGTCCGGCAATGAAGATGTATGCTTCCCCATCCACATAAGAAAAATGACCATGCGTGTGCTAATTCTTTTTTCACTGTACAGTCTGACCCATCACACACCGCATACACCCAATTCCGCAACAAGCGCCTTTGTGAGCGATGGCTAGACAACCTTTTCATGGTCCTGTACGAGGACCTTCGCATCTATACTATCTGGCGCACAGAGATGGCTCAGTTCCGTCAACAGGCAATGGAGTACAAAAAGTCCCCCACTGAGTGGGAGATTCTTGGTGAGCTGGCGGAAAGACTTCACCACTTCGACGAGGGCATCGAAGCGTACCAGAACTGTCTGGCAACTCGATTCTCACCCAAGGCCATGCGTGGTCTGCTGAAGCTGTACGAGAAGCGGAATGACACTCGGGGGATGTTGGGTGCACTGATCCGTCTCATCGCATGGCAATACCGCTGGTACTCCGAGGTAAGAATCCTATCCCCAAAATCCACCAACCTTGTTTTCACATGCTAACCTGAATAGTTCTCTCCGGAGCTGTTGTTCTTAGTGCGTAAGCTGATTGAGGACGAGGGCGCCGTCAAGGTTCGCAGCATCGTGCAAGCCACCAACTTGCCCCAGCCCGTCCTGGATCTTACACACCAGTACTGTCAGCTGTGTGCCACATTCCGCAGCAGCGGTAGTGATACTTAAAGGTTTTGTTAGCAAATATTGTTTATCCGATTAGGCTGGGCCGAGGCTTTTCTGAAGCCATATTTCTGTGGGGGGGGGGTAAGATAAAGGGACGCTTGCAGCGGTAATGATTATCATTCATGAGGCCTGTTTCTTGATGCCTAGGTAATTTATCTCATTTTCCTTCCCATTTTTTTTCCTGTCAATTAAACTGCCGCGGTGTATCTTAGATGGTAAATAGGGTATTATTTTCTCACAATTTGTTCATTTTATTGCAAATAGCTCAGGTGACAACCTGAGTTCACCATTGAGATTACATGACAAGGATGGTGTCACAGGCGCTGAGCACGTCAACTGCCACAAAAAGAAATAGTTCCTCGAGGTGCATGAACTCGGAGGTAACGTCTGAATCCTCAGGTCACAACGTCCGTACAGGAGGCCCCCAAGGTCAGTTAGAAGGAGCACTTGAGGGGAATCATGCTATGAATCCCTCGAAGGATACAACTTACTAGTCTGAATTAAGAAGGATCTCATCAAGCTCACCCGGGCTGATTCCAACGTAATCTCAATGAGGCTATACGAATTCTGCAGACGAAAGAAACTACCCAATTAAGTATGTGATTAAATAGGCTAGATCAAATGTGACAATCCACTATGCAGCTCTAATTTACGTAAAAGGAAAGTTACATGGCGATAGAATCAATAGAACCATACCAAAGACGGCCTGAGGATAGTGTAGAATGACAAGAAATGGGACAAGTGGGGTTTAGTGAGGGGGCTGGCTTATGGGGTTCTTCTGGGGGCGATATCCGGCGAATGTGTATAGAAAGAGAAACATGACCAAAGTTGGCATTGGGGGCCATGATGTCAGTGTAAGTTTTAACCTCTTTAGCTCATCTCATATGAGATTCAGCATATCAGTGATTGTAAGTGTCAACATCTGATGAGCTTATGGCTTACTTGGCCTTTCAGGATCCTCTTTGCTTCAGTAATATGGCCCCCATTTCTTACTGCACATATGCTAGTGCTAGCAGCTTGGCCATTAAGCGGCATGTTTCTGCAGCTTTAGCGTGCCAAGACAAGTTATGCGATGAAATGCGACATCTGCAGGCAGATGAAAGAAGCATTTAGAAAGGAATTAACTAGAATGGAGCCAGTTGGGTCCATTAATCACGCAATACGGATATAATCTCCAGGGCTGTGGGGATATTCTGCGCATGTTTATTTACTTCAAATGCTAACTAAACAGCATCCATGTATAATGAACCAACAAAACTTAGTACCTAGATGGTAGTCTTCTAGTAACTAGAAAACTGAGGTCAATACATAGTAGGATTGTGCGTTCATAAATAAAAAATTAAATTTCATTAGTTTTCTACTCAATTGGCTCTGGTAAGCCGCCTAGCAACTAGCAACCACTTCAAAACCATAAGCTGGCTTAGAGCCTTGGAGGACGGGGCCAGAAATCGAACATTGAGGTTGGCCCCCGAGATGACTTGCAGAAACGGATTAGTGAAGGATCAATGGAGGATACCATTTTTGATATTCCAGATATAGACAAGTGATCAATAGTATCTTGGAACCTTGCAAGACTTCAAGAAAAACTATAAAGCCAGGCTCATCGACCAGCAAATCTCTCTTCATCATCCACCATCAATCCAATCTTCCTCACAAACAATCAATCAATCCACAAAAAACTTTTCGGTTTTCATTCCTCCAATCTATACAAAATGTCTGCTCCTGTTATTGTCATTGGCCCCCGCGAGGAACTCGCCGCCGCTGCTGTTGTCCACCTCCAGCCTGAGTGGGATGGTAAGTAGTTCAACATTGCAGATCCTTATGATAACCCAGCAACTAATTGAGATACAGTCATCCACGTTGTTGACAACGTCGAGTCCGCCGTTGCTGAAATCCCCGCCCTTCTGAGCGGTGCTCCCGTTCCTCCCAGCGCTCTGGGCTCCAAGAACTACGGTAACGGTGTTGCCGCCGTCATCGTTGCCGGTCCCTTCAGCGATGCTGACTTCGAGACTGTCCGCGCTGCCTCCGCCTCTGTCTCTGCCGTTCCCTGGCTCAAGTTCGACATCAGCAAGCCTGCTCCTGCCATCACCCCCGAGGGTGGTGCTGAGGTCATGGCCCGCCTCAAGGGTGGTCTCGCCGCTGCTGCCCCTGGTGTCGATGCTGTCATCCTCTACTAGATGACACAACCTTATCAATTGTCCTCTGTGCAATTTTTATATGAGTGAATGTGCTAGTTTCTTTGTTTATAGCCTGGATTGAATAAAGCATCTTTTTTATCTTTTATCTATGTTTTGATCATATCACATTGTGAAAGTAGAACCAATTCACACCGCGTAGCTTTAACTTCAAATGTTACCTATTCAAGGGTTTGGGAGTCGCACTTGCATGTGGTCTTGTATTCAGCTTTATGTAAGACTTCATTCTCAATCTGGACACAACCTTGGAACCTTCAAGTCTTCCTCACTCCTCGCCCCACACACTGGCACTTACTAGTAGGCACTCCATCATCATTCCCTCCAGATTTCCACGGATCCTCGGTATTCTAACCTTGGAATTGAGGGTTTAAATGACAGTTTTTTTTTCTATGGTTCTTCCAAGGTTTTCGACTAGTACCAGTCTCAATCAAACATCCATCATCCACCGTGACGATCCGATCTTCTGCACATGGGTCCCCACCGGGCGAGTCAGAGAGATAGGGAAATATACTCAAAGCCTCATACATAGTATCAACTCCAAGGCTCTTTTCCCTCGATAATTCAACATTTGAAGCTTCCCGAGGTCAACGTGCTGTTTAACCATAGTAACCTTCAACCTTGGAAGTTGCCCAGGTGGAACTTAAAGTCCCAATATCATGATGCACCTGCGATGGATATGTAGTACATACTATGTATGTATTTCTTGTCAACATGTGCAGGTAGAGTCCACGGGTGACCTACCCACTGGCAGTAACTAGTAGTAGTATATATATTCTTCATGTAACTTGGAAATCATCGCCATTTTAATGTTGATACCTAATTTCACCTGGGGATTACTAGTAGTAGTAGGTAAATACAAATGAAATTAAACAGGAAAAAAAACACGGATTTCCCTTAATTAATTAAAGACGTAGATCAAAGTTGAGACAAAAGCCCAAAAAATAATAGACAAAAAAGAAGTTGCGCTGGGAGGGAATCGAACCCCCCCCCTGCTCTTGACATCACTTGGAAGAGAGCAATCCTGTTTAAATTGTTAGTGTTCCGTTGATTTGAACTCGGAAGCGGATAAATTCTTACCTAACCACTAGACCACCAGCGCGGCTTAATGCGGAAAGGATCATAACAAGTACTTATCAAGCTACAATCATGAGCATCCAGAGGCCCAAATGTACCTCGATTCCCAGCTTTCGCAACATTGAATGACTCCAAAATCCGAGAGTTCGAAATCATTTCAAAAATAGTGTGTAAAAGAATCATATTGTAGAAAGTTTTTTTTTTCAAAAAAAAAGAGGACAAAAAAAAGATGCGCTGGGAGGGAATCGAACCCCCCCCTGCTCTTAACATCACTTGGAAGAGAGCAATCCTGAATAATTTATTAGCTGAAATTCTTGTAATATGCTGAAGTCGGAAATTCTCACCTAACCACTAGACCACCAGCGCGATCTGTGTTAGTCAGCGACCAGAATTCGGTACAAACCATAGAATATTCTCCTCGTCTACTTGGCATGGTTCCAGGTTAAGAGCCCTGGAAGTCACTTTCAACCTAGAATATTGGAGCAACTTGATGTGAATTCCGAAGTACCTAACCATCAATACCTATATACCGCATAGGCAGTACAAATAGTAGCCCAATGATTCAACAGTCAATGCATACCTATGTGTCCTAGTAACATAGGGAGTATAGAAAGCATTCATCTATAGATTAAATTGAGCAGCATGTATACTAGTAGTTCATACTACCTTCAAAGTGCTAGAATTTGCACCGATTGATATGAAATATCTACTAGTATCCCCGGGCCAGTCTATATGTACTCTCCAGTCAAGTACTGCAAGGAACTCTTGAAGCCCGGTTTGAAATGGATAACATCTATGACTGCTATACCTCCAGATGTCCATAAGCCAGGACCACCTAGATAGTAGTATCTTATATCAAAGATAGATGATACATCGAACTATCGAAATATAAAGCCATTTTCAAGAAGTTCTGGAGACAAAAAGCCAGTGTACTCCACACATAATTTATTCATCATCCTCCTCTTCGTCATCGATCTCTACCAGATCCGCTTCTTTAGGAACAACGCCGCCCTTAGCCTTAGCTGCAGCTTGAGCTGGACCACTAGTCTCTGCCGTCTCATCGGCATCCTCATCGTCCTCACCCTCTGCCTCAGCTTCTTCATCCTCCGCATCTTCCTCATCGCCATTGGCAGCTTTCTCATCGGCTTCAACGGACTTAGTCTTTTGCTTCTTGGCAGCTGGAGGGCCTAGACGGAGAATTGGGTAGTGAGCAATCGGATCATACATAATTGCGACGATAGCAAATATGATAGTGAGATGAAAAGCATACCTTCAGCTTCTGGCTCTTCTTCTTCGTCGGAGTATTCCCCCTCCTCGCCTTCCTCGTCCTCTTCATCGCTTACATCATCGACTTCGACCTCGGAGTCCTCGTACCTATCAATGCGCGCATCGAGTTAGAGGTTGTTCTAGTACTCATGGGGTCTCCATCGATGCATTGGATGGTTGGGGAAGCATTGCGACCAATGCGCAATAAATCGCGCATAAGCCGAGGCTTATATGTAGTTCGGCGCAGGTTGGTTGAAATTGGGTAGGGGAACATCATCGCCAACACGTAACACTTACTCCTCTTCCTCCTCACTATCATCACTCGGAAGCGCCTGGAGCTCCTCCTCGGGGTCATTCTTTCTCTTGCGAGTGGACATTGTGCGAAAAATAAGGAATTATAATGAATGGACTCCCAAATTGAGACCAAGGAGGAAGTATATAGTTTATAAGGGGGAGGGAGGAAGTAGGGAGAAAGAGGAAGGAATCAATTCTCAGCCTCGCGCAGTAGTTATAAGAGCGAGAAGGGGGAAAAGAGTGGTAGAGAGTGGCAGTTACCACTGGGGAAGGGGGAAACGGAACCAAGGGAGAGGGGGCGCATAAGCTGAGGTGACGACATATGGATTTGATAGCTTTAAGCTGGGAGGGTGTGGAGACGGAAGTGCGTGGCACTGAATCCTGTGCGTGGTAGATAGATAGAGCATGAATCAGAGAGGCTGGACCTTTTTTTTTTCTCTTTTTTCTTTTCTTTTTTCCCCTGTTCTATTTACATTCCACCCTGGTTGCTGGTTGTTGCTCAGACCCCTAGATGTGAGAGGGACTTGATCCCTCCATTTCCCCATTTCCACTTTCCCGGCTTTTCTTTCCTTCCCCCTCTTCCCCCCAAAATAATCCCTCAATGTAGTAGTTTAATCAACCCCTTTTAATCATTTACTGTGCCAAGAATTCAAAATTCGCCATACTGGGATCTAACAGATTCTCATCAAGCCCAAATCCATATGTTCCAACCATATCATAGATCAGATCTGGTGGCGGGAAACCTTGAGCCATCGCATTCGCGCCCCCTGGCACGTCGCGGCCGTCCACAGTCTCCCCATTACTAGTACCCACCTGCCATGCAGCCTCCCAGGAGTCAAAACGCTCTAGCATTTTGCCTAGTCCACGTGCAATGTGTCGCGTCAAATGACGCTCACCAGCTGAGACACAGTTCATCAAGTCAATCACTCGCTCAACAAGCCGACGCACCTGGCGCGCATTGATGCTGAGGTAGGCTGAATTCCAGTTGATAGCTACTTTCAGTAGGAAAACTGCCGAGAAAGTGACCATGGTATGAGTAAAAATAGGAACTCCTACGATGGCATCTCGTATGTCAGGCTCCTCCAGTACCATGTTCAGACAAGCCATGGCGGATGAAATGGCGATATTAGCCGATTCCTTGCGATCCATAGAGAAAACAGGTGTATTAGAGGGTGAAAGAGCGCGCAGAGATAGCGAGTTAAGTTGGAACTTGGCGAAATGGTAGTGTAAGACAACGCCCTTAGAAGGGTATGTGCGTACATATGAACTGTCGCCTATTGTAGAGTTAGTCAAGATAGTTCTAATTGAAGAAGCAGAAGTAATAGTAGTAGCTCACCTGATCGAGGTTGCCAGAGAAGTCGCCATTGATCCACTGCAACATTATATACACGAAGCTGGCCAAAGTCCGCTTCAGTGAGGGCTTGCTCTGTATCACTGCCAAACATGCGGTAGGCCTCGGTCAAAATCATAAATAAAGCAACCTGCGCGAGGAGGCGAATATCGCCTGGTACTACCATCGGTAGTTCCAGAAAAACCTCGTAATTTCGAATCGCAGTGTCCTCGTGAATCACAGGTGGCCGCCCGTAAGCAATACTAAAGTGGTGATCGCACACATAAAGCAGATACCACAATTGCGCCCGTTCGTATTGATCGGTGTGACCCCGCGTGAGGCGTTGGTAGCTCTGATGCAGACCCAACTCGGTTGCAATACGAACCGCATGTCCTGAGAGCTTCCAACTTAACTCCGACAACCAGAAAGCACCAACACAAAGGCCTCGAACATCGTCTAGCGTATGTGCCCGGGTAAGGGCCATACTCGATACTAAAGACACGTACTCATTATAACATCGGTTCAATGTCTCAGTGCGATTTGGTATGTGAAGTGCCGCCACCGTCAAGACTGCAGCTGAAAGCAGAGTAGATGCGCGACGAACGGATGTCAGATCACGATGTACCAGAATGATTCCGCCCCAAAGGAGCTGGTTCATTGTGCGGCTGAAGTATGCAAAGAGCTCTTCGGCCTCATGGATCGATATTAGACCACGGGTAATAAAATCCTCTTCTAATAAGGTCTTCTTTGGTGCTTCGATATGATTGTTTCGTAGATTGCGCAACTTGGTGACTTCGTACAAACTGCGCATGGGTGCTGGTACCAACTCCGGATCTTGGAGATCAGGTTCTTGCGAATGCTCTCGAGTGACGTCCATCACTACCCCTGGCCCATCATGGTGACTGGTAAGCGGTTGAGAGATATCAATGGATGGCCGGTATGCATGGTGTGAGGCAGCTGGACTGGAACCAATGAGAGAGTCTCCAGCGGTATAAGTCGAGAGATCGGGAAGTCCTGCTTGTCGCAATAGCTGCGATACAGCGGCTTGTAATTGTTGCATTGAAGAAGATGCTTGCGACTTCCATCTAAGATATGGAATAAAAAATCATGTTAGAATTGTGTAGTTTTCACAATGCACTCTCCATCTGGAGAGAGTAGGGGTCATTGAGTGCACGCACATCCCATCGTCGTCGACAAATTTTTGCGAAAAATCATTCACGACACATTTGATTCGACTTCGAACACATTTTGTGCAATTCGACTCGCCTGGTCGGAATTCGCATCGAATCTTGTGTCGTTTACACTCCGCACCTGGTGGCGCTGATTAGCGATGCATGATGTGGGGAAGTCTTCAGACTTACAGGCGCGGGCTTTGGAAATCTTAGGTGCTGGCCGTGACTCTCCGGAGCGAACGGATTCCTTTGGAGAGTCCAATCCAGCTTCTGTTGAGGACCGTTTGAGTGGGGTCGAAGCATCCATGCTGGGATGGAAGATGTAGTCGGTGATGCTCCGGGGTTTAGGGGAAAATCCATTTTGGCGGGGAAGCGGAGGTGGATTCCCGATGCTGGCCGAGGCCACTTCTCCGACTTTCTTCTATTCTACCAGGGCCCTTCTTCTACCCCTGAGTGCAGGCCTACACTAATCAATTTGCTGACCCTATATAGCATGCTAGCTCTCCAGGAGTCCAGGTTGATTTTTGACTTCAATGATCTTCATATACGTCAACTTGAACTGGCCAAACATGATTTCATTTATACTTCCATCACATCAGTCTCTACTCCGGGGATGTCAGAATGTACCTGAACTGGACACAACTTGAATATAGGACCGAATTGAAAAGCACCTCAAGCTGCCTGCGAAGCCAATTCGTGGTAGCAGATCCACCCAACCACATTCCAACCGGGCAAAGTCCGGTGCGGAGGACTAACAACGGACCCCCCTCGGACTTGATGCGAACGCGGAGAGTAGAGCAATCCCCATAAACTCTGGCAACGACAACAAATTCCGAAGAAGAAAACAAGAATTCCGCATACTCGAAAATTGAGAAACGAAGTCTCCCTTATCATCATGCACATTCTCATCACTGGCGCGGCCGGTTTCATCGGTCAATTGCTTGCCAAAGAGCTGCTAAACGACCCCACATATCGCGTCACACTGACAGACATTCACCAACCTCCAATTCCCAACGGTGTCAAATACCCACAAAATGCGACCGCCGTCAAGGCAGATCTTCTAACAGCGGCGAAGGAGGTCGTTGACGCTTCTCTGGATGCGGTCTACGCCTTCCATGGGATCATGTCCTCTGGATCAGAGGCCAACTTTGACCTGGGCATGAGCGTCAACATTGACGCCACCCGGAATCTATTGGATGCATTGCGACACAACTGCCCTGGCGTTCGAGTTATTTACTCCTCAAGCCAAGCTGTGTATGGGCAGCCCCTGCCAGAGATCGTGACCGACAACGTGATCCCGACGCCTGAATCATCATACGGTGCCGAGAAAGTTGTTTGCGAGACCTTGATAAATGAGTACACTCGGCGGAAGTTCATCAATGGATTTACTCTGCGATTTCCCACCATCTCTGTTCGCCCCGGCGCACCAACTGCCGCCGCCTCTTCCTTCCTCTCGGGAATGATTCGTGAACCACTAGCTGGCCAGGAATGTGTTATTCCTATCGAGGATCGGTCGTTCAAATCATGGCTGTGCTCGCCAAAGACCCTGGTGCATAACCTTCTCCTCACACTCAACCTTCCTGGGGACGCTGTACCCCCTCATATCCGCCAGATTAATGTGCCTGGTATCTGTGTGACTGTCCAAGGCATGATGGATGCCCTGGAGAATGTCGGCGGTAAAGATAAGCTCGGTCTTCTTAAAGAGAAAGAAGATCCAGCTCTTATTCCAATCCTGAAGTCCTGGCCCACTCAGTTTGATAACGCACAGGCTATATCCCTGGGCTTCAAGCGCGATGAGTCCTTCGAGCAGGCAGTCAAAGATTACAAAGAGGCCCTATGAAACAATTACAAATCATGTGTATAGATAGAACCCAGACATCGTAAAGTCCAATAGACTAAACCTATTTCCTTGTTGTGCATTGATTATACTCCAAGTATGCTGCTATCCATTTCAGTACTCGAGGGCTGACTCCATGACAAAATTAATCGCAGCGCTAGGCAAAAAAGGAAGGCCCTTCTTAGACCGTTCAGTTCACCTACTGGAAATTTTTCTGAAAAAAAAAAGAGAAAAAAAAAGAAAAAAAGACAAGGTCCATCCCGGGCTCGAACCGGGGATTTCAGAAAGTGTGTCTCAAAATCTGACGTCCTATTTTGGGTCTGTTAGATTTGAATCTGGTGATAAGAATCATGGGAAAGCCGTACCTAACCACTAGACTAATGAACCAGATAGTGCTTATGTCATCTATGTTTGAGTATACCCAAGTTTGTTTAACACTGTTCACTTTGCTTTGGCCACCCCTGTCAGGTTAGGCCAGCGACAGAGTGCACCCACTTTTTTGGGGGGTAGTATTTTTATCTGGGCTCACCATGGAAAAGGTACGGAGTACATAAAACACTAAAGTTGAATTTTTTCAACGACATTTGGTAGGGATATGATTTTTTTTACCACATATGTTATAAGAAGTGTTTATATAAATTATCACATCTTTTTGAGTAAATCAATAGAAAAGATAACTATATTATAGTACTATGTATTGAAGAGGGGAACGCAGTGAGGTAGTCGGAATACACGGGTCGTTCCAGCACAACAAACCCCCACACCAATGCTAATGCATAAGACCAAAGGCGAACCCAAAGGTCCCATTAAGAAGAAAGGGAAGACAAGGACATTGTAGCTAGAATCAAGCTGGATGTCTTATACTAAGACATAGGGGGTAAGACGAGAACGGCAGAACGGAGCAGACCATAAGTACTAGCTATTGCGTAGGCTTAGTTGAATTTAGTGAGTTTTTTTTTTGGCAGAATTAGTGGCAGAATCTAGGCGGTAAAAATCGTGACAGAAACTTTTTTAACAATATTCCAAGCCCTGGAGGTTGTAGACCAAGTGGTGTAACGTGGCAGTCAAGCAACACAGGCACCTAGGCAGGAAAACTATCCACTCAACTCAACCTTGGAAGCTGTTAGTAAATCTAATATTGTATAAAATATTATGGTCGACAATAGAGGAGACAAAAGGAAGGAAAAGAAAAGGAGTAAGAAAGAAGGAAAGAAAAAGAAAAAAAAATTGAAAAAAAGAAAGGTCCATCCCGGGCTCGAACCGGGGATTTCAGAAGCTGTGTGTGTATGTCAAAATCTGACGTCCTAACCACTAGACTAATGAACCAGATTGTTGCTAATAAGGTTTAGTTTGCTAATAAGAGGGATTCCCGGTCTTCCAACCCCAGGTAGAAGTTTGCCCTCACATGGATGTATCTTGTATATTTTCAGGTATACTTCAGCTCATTTCCTTATGATTGACATTAATTAATCACTAAATTCCAAGCATGCCACCATCTACTCCGACACTCGCTCCAGTAACGAAATCACTCGCGGGGCTAGACAGAAATATCAAGGCTCCCCTTAGATCGCTCGGATCACCCCATCGCCCTGCCGGGGTTCGCTGAATAACGCAATCATTGTATTCCTGATGCTTGGCTAGGGCGGCCGTCATTGGGGTGGTGAAATATATTTTGAAGCTTGGAGTTAGCATTTTGATTCATCATGATTTTGCCAGCCCTGGAGGTCTTCGTTGTGCCACGCGATACATACCCTGGACAAATACAATTGACTTGAATATTTCGACCTGCGAGCTCATTGCTGAATGCTTTTGTAAACCGAACAGCACTCGCCTTAGAAGCAGCATATTCGGAAGTGTTCCAGGCAGCCTGGTATGCTGTCATGGACCCGATATTGATGATCTCCCCGGGGCATCGAAGTCGGAGGAGTTGTTGGCCATTTCTTGGGCAGCAACAAAGCTACCTTTAAGGTTGACATCTAGCACCTATGAGTCAAAATTAGCATTTCATTGAGAAAATAAGAAGAGACCACTCCTACTACTTACAAGGCTGATATCTTCATCCGTCAGAGTTTCCAATGGTCCATGTCGATTTATGCCAGCGCAGTTGACGAGGATATCAGGCACAATGCCCGACATCCATATGTCAGTGAAGCACTTGGGAACTGATACAGAGTCTCCAAGATTGCAGTCAAATCGATGAAATTCAGCGCCAAAAGAGCGCACCTCCTTCTCCAAAGTCCCGACCGCAGAATCGCCTGGCAATTGGATTGAGACGACATTTGCTCCTGCTTCGGCTAGTGCGATCCCAAGAGACTTCCCTAGACCCCCTGTTATCCCAGTCCATATCGCTTTCTTTCCTCGAACAGAGAATAAGTCAGTCAAGAGCGTGGGTTCTTTCTTCTCGCTCTCTTCCACAGGGAATGCTTTCGCACGGGCAAACTTGGACAATGATGACTGGGCTCGAACTGGCTGTATGGCTGATAGTGATAGTCGAGCCAGAGGACAGTAGAACCTCGTCTTTCGTTGGATTATTGAAGCCATTTTGCCTCTGGTCTGGGATATAATATAATCTATTTTTCTGGGGGTCTATTGAGTCATCTAAAGAATGGTATTTACTCTTAACAGCTACTACATTTAGGCAGAAATAGGCAGTTGTAGGACCAATCACCAATTCAATTTTACTCAGTATTTTCTTCGGTCTTGGGGTTCAGTGGGATGAATGCATGAGATGAATGCATTCGAGAATCTAGATCTCGGCATCCTTGAAGGTCACCGGACGTAGTGGGGGATAGTCTACGGGTGCTGTGGGGAACCCCGCAGCCGGCAGCCGGTACCCGATAAGGGGATTCCGGCGGAAGCTATAGTTTCCGATTCTTCAATTTTAGGTGGGTTCGATGTTAGAAAAAAAAATTAAAATTATCGAATCACTTAAGAGAACAAATGAATTTGATCTTAATAAGAAAGAAGCGGTCACCAGCTTGCTGGATCCTAGATTAATAAGTTGATTAATAATTGTGGATTAGTTCAAAAGACCGGAATCATGCTTAGCCGCATGAGTCGATCTTGTTTCATCACATCTGTCAAATACCTGTGACCTCTACAAAAATCAACCCATCCAATTTTACAAATCGCTTCCAATCAACCATGACATTGCCGACCAAATCGCAGCGCTGGGTGCTCCGTGAAAAGCCCTATGGCGAACCTGTACTCGGCGGTGACAAGCCAACCTTTAAACTAGAGACCGCTGATATCCCGACCATCAGGGATGGACAAGTCCTGTTGAAAACACTGTACTTGAGTAATGATCCTGCACAACGCTCATGGATCTCGCCACTAGCTCAGAAAGAAAGACTTTACGTGCCACCAGTTCAAGTGGGTAACCCAATGAGTTCTATGGGAATTGCCCGTGTCGTGGAATCTCGCAGTCCCAAAGTTGCTGTTGGTTCTTTGGTTACAGGTGCACCTGGATGGAGCGAATACGCGGCACAAGATGCAGAAAGTGTCGCTGTGATCACTCCCCAGCCTGGTTTGCCTGAAACTCATTTCCTGGGCGCTCTTGGATTGCCAGGATTTACAGCATACTATGCCCTGACGCAAATTGTCAAGGCGACAAGTAAGGACGCCATTGTTGTTAGTGGTGCGGCTGGTGCTGTTGGCACTATGGTTGTCCAGATTGCCAAGAAAATGATTGGATGTCGAAAGGTACATCCTCTTCTCGTTTCGCCAATGGCGTGAAAATACTTGCAGTTTCTTTGATCTAATTGAATTTTTAGGTTATCGGCATTGCTGGTACGGATGAAAAGTGTCGGTGGGTGGAGAAGCTCGGCGCCGATGTTTGCGTGAACTATAAGTCGCCATCTTTCAAGGAAGAGCTCACCAAAGAGACGGAAGGATTCGTCGAGATCTATTTCGGTGGGTGACTCATCTATCGGAAATCGGAGTATTGGAAACTAATTATAGTCTTGAATCAGACAATGTTGGTGGTGATATTCTCGACTTCATGTTGACCAGATTAGCCAAGTTTGGTCGAGTCGCAGCTAGGTATGAGTCTCAGAATACCCTGATATTAACACGTCCAGGAAATACTGACTTTGACAGTGGCACCATTTCGAACTATAACAAGGACTCGGATATAACTGGTCTCAAGAACTTCTATGTAAGTTGCTCTGTCAATATTCCCCTTCCATGATGTTAAAAGACCCTGTAAATTGACCTCATTATAGGAAGTCGTGACAATGCGTCTCCAGATTCTCGGCTTCATCAATACTGATTGGATTGATAATTTGTCCGAAGTCCGAGCCATTCTGGTTGATGAGTGGAAAAAGGGAACTCTCCTCATTGGATATGAGAGTGAAATGGTCATCGAAACTGAGTTTGAAGATATTCCCCGTACTTGGATGATGCTTTATTCCGGAGGAAACACTGGCAAGCTGGTTACAAAGCTGAAGGAGTAAATTCATATACTGCATAGACTCGGAATAGAAATACCATTCCATACATGCATTTCGATGGCTATCTTGGTCTTCAATCACCTTCAATAATCTCTAATTCATACTTCAAATGCGTCTTAAGTTATTATTTCAAATTACTAATGCGGCATCTGTCGTAAGAGTGTGTTCAAATATTGAGACTGAAGGCTTTATAATATCTCTACCGGTAAATTTATCTGCTACTTGTGGAATAACCTTGGGATCTAGCGCTGTTTATAGACAATAGAGGCATCAATTTTGAGCATGAGTGCATGCATTGACTTATTTCAAATTTATTCAATTATACTATGCATTGATTATCGAATAAATTGGTCTGCAAAGTCCTCCCCGAGTCCGATCTTCTTGTAATGCTCTCGTGCACTCTTCAACTTGGAAAAAACATCCTCAATTCCAATCGCATTCCCTTCCGGATCAACATAGATGTAAGCTCCAGTCACATGGAACATAGTAATCATCTCCTCCACACCCTCTGGTACCTCAAGTGTATGGATATCACCCGATGGTTCATAACTGTATCCTCCCTCGTTGGCCCACCAATCATGCTCCAGGTAATGCCATCTTCCCTTCAAAGTTGTCGCATGCACGGGGCCAGTATGACGGTGGCGACTAAGAATACCGGATCGTCGCACACGGAGCAAATTCACAAAATAGCCCTGAGAAACGGAAAATAGAAGCGGTCGGAACCAAATATCCGGGGCTTGGGGCACCCAATATTTTTCGTCATCGTCGACTGGATTGCCGAAATTCAGGATCTTGGGTACAACGAGATCTTCTACCACATTGGGAAGAGGCTCGCCTCGGTAGGGTATCGCTTCAGCGGTAGGACGCTGGTTGTCCGATTTGGAGTCTTGTATAGAGCCCATTATGGTCTGAGTTGAGTGGTATCGGAGTATGAACTTGAAGGAGTTGTGTAGAGCCAATCGGTTTATATCAAATCAGCGGATGACAATTAATAATTGACTGAGCTGACAGGTAAATTCCCGAAGCGATTCACATCACTATTATAGCGATTGCAGAAGTACTGGTATTCCTCATGAAACAATAAATTCATGTTGTCATGTTCCTCAAGTGTGAAGATCCGATATGGAATGAGTGGGGGCTTGCTTACTTCCACCGGCAATAGCCTCCGAGGTCGGGAGCCCTTGGATGCCGCCGGAACTAACATTTGAATACCCCAGGCCTAATGACATCCCTCGGTGTTCGCGCCGAGATAAAAATGCGGGGGATGTTGATCACTTCAGAATAATGGAATAGTTTGGACTCTTGTCCAAGGAGATTCACGGGATTTGTCACGGTGTTACATTGTTAGAATGAAAATTTTTGATTGAACTATACGTCTGCTCATGTCGGGATCCGAACGAAGTGGAGATGGAATAGAAAATACTGAATGCATGTGTTTCCAGTCTCCACAACTATTCCACCCAATAGCCTGACACTCTCTTGAACTAATCAGAGTTGACATGCTCAAGACCGACAGAAGTCGGAGCCTCCTTCTCATTAGTTGAATCTGAATCATCATATCGTGCGTTCTCAATATCATGTCGCCGACGATCCACTCGACTGGCTTCAATCACTGCCACTCCTTTCACACTTTCTTGAACACCTTGAGTAAAGCAACTCCATCCATGCCCTTTGCCTTCAAAGATATAATCAATTTGCTCCAGGGATAGACCTTTGGTTTCTGGATATAGGAAATAAACCATCGGTATGAACGATGCGTTAAAAACAGCCCCTAGATCAATGTCAGAATAAGGTAGAATTTCCATAATAGCAGATAAGACTAGGTTCAGGGAACATACAGACGACATAATATTTCCAGCCAATGGCTGCAAGGCTTGAAGGTGTTACGGTGACCACGATACCATTAACTGCTCAGACGTTAGATATGAACAACTGCGAGAGGAAGGATTGACTAACACAGCCAGTTTGACGCCGAAGCAACTGCACCGCCCTTTGAACGCATTTTTAAGGAATTGATTTCCTAAGAAGAATATCGCTATTAGATATTGCCAGCCGAAGCGATGAAAATAACGCCCGAGTGGTTACCGGTGCATACATCCATGGAACATTCAGATAGCTAGCCAAGCATATTAGTCTCTTGTTCAATCGAAGCCCCGAGATTCAGTTCGTTCTCATACCTCATTCCAAAGGCATCATAGAATAAACAATACATCACAACTGTCATGATGGCACCGCCTTGGCCTGGAACATTGAAGCCGACCGCAATCAATGCCGACAAGATCATCATAGCCACTGCACCCCACAGCATGATGGTCCGTCTACCAATCTTCTCAATGAATAAGACTGGCATGAATGAGAACACTGCATATTGAGTTGCAGCCACTGCAGCAATTATGTGACCCATATTCTCTTTAACAGGAAGGTATTCAACGAGAACGATGGGTAAGTAGTATGCGATCGAGCTATGATTTCCCGGTGTCAGCCTTAAAGCTTCGTAATGAGGGTAAGTATGATGACTTACTTGATACCAGTCAGTTGCTGCATATAGAGAACACCAAATCCCAAGAGCATACGGCGGAAATTTTGCTGGCCTCCGTTTTTGAAAAGATCACTCCATGAACTCTGTCCCTCTTCTTCCAGTGCCGCACTAATCTCATCGCGGACTCGAAGCACTTCTGGGTCATTTTCGTCACGGTCCTGGAGACGAGCAATGATTCGCGTCGCTTCCTCAATCGACTTGTGATTCGCGACCCATCTTGGAGATTCGACGAGGAACGGGACGCTTACAAGAAGGTAACTTGCTAATATCAGCTGCACACAAATAGGGAAAATCCACTGGAATTGTGACGCGGCATACGAGGCTCCTAATGTTATCCAGTTCGATAAGAGAAAGCCGGTGTTGATGTTGGCACTTTGAATTGTGAGGTAAACACCGCGATTATCTGCCCCTGGGACTTCGGATTGCCACTGGAGAAAATTCGTGTTAGTAATTCAGGTCTATAGGGAGTTCGCAGAGTCTTCACATACCGTGGGAACAATTGATGTCATTACACCCACGCCCATTCCTGTCACAACTCGACCGACCATCAGGTGTGGGATCACCCTGGCGGTAGCTTGGAGGATTGTCCCGACAATGACGAAGACGCAGCCAATATACTGCGATAGTCAGCCACAGCTAAAATCTGCTAACCATCGAAGTTTTGATCTTACAATGGACTTTCTTCTCCCTAGCTTCTCGCCAATTATTAGAGTGAGAAGGGATCCAATCAAACAGCCAATATCATAGAGGCCAGTGATAAGTCCTTGTTGTAATGCCTGCAGAGTCTTTGTCAGCATTATTTTTTATTATTCTGATGAATTTATATCAATTGGTTGATTTACCGAAGGGTTGTTGAATTGGTTCACAAACGAAGTTGAATCGATAATGTCGCCCATCACTCCTTGATCATCTGTCAAGCGTCAGAACATGCCCATTGAAACAGATCATTCAAGGTCGGGAGTTATTACAGCCAAAAAGCAAAAAGCCCATGCTAGTGGCAGCACTGATATTCATGTCCAACGTTCTACTCCTGGGTTGAAACATTTTGAAGTTAAAATGAAGGTAAAGATAAGCAAGTGCTACAGCAATGAGAAGAGAAATCCTTAATCATGATTTATCGATTAGTCGTTAACTATTTATTCACATGGAAAGTGTCCACATATTGCGTTGATAGACAAGGATGGCTAGCAACTCCCCATAACGAGTTCCGGGGCCCCGCAAAGCTATAACCCAGTCCCGGAACTTTCCTGGATGCGGGGAGTGGTAAAATAGGCAATCTGGATATGCGTCGGTGGCTACACATTCTTCTTTTTTCAGAATCCTTGTCAAGTTCTCGGTAGATGAGACTACTCTAATCTCAGTAGCTATTCCAAATAATCTTGAGATCAGGCATATGGAAGCATTCCATCATTTGAATCTTTTATTCAAGTTCAATGCGAGCACAATTAATGAGATCTTAGTCTCATATTTCAAACTCATTATATGAAAGGAGTTCAATTATCCTTTTCAAAATATTCTGATTCCAAAAGGTCAGCTTTCCAATGCAGCCTACCTACCTCTTACCCCCTTACTCATGCTTCCGGTGGAAGAAAAGAGGATGATACTCACTGTCTTGGCAATCTGTTTTAAGATGAGAAATTAGTTCTCCCTAGGAATTTCGTTTTCTCCATCTCATAGCAATTTTTTTAGATAGAGTTTCACTGTACTCGTGCAGCGAGTGGGTGAAGCTCGGTAAATCCGGCTAAGCGGCTGAGGAGGATCAAACTGATAGAGTTCAGGATCAGACAAAGAGGGGAGACCACCTGGACAGGGTTCTCCTCAATGAATCATGAGTCTTGATATGTTATCCAAAGTCCAAGTCATGGTCCCTGTTTAGTAGAACCTTGAATGAGCCAATAAGAAGAAAAGTAACAACCCCCACACGGCGACCAAGCTTTTAGTGAAGTGTGGGGTAAATAGACAACTTCCCGCCAACTTCAACTCTGTCGTCATCATCACTCCCCAATTGACAAGCAAGATGGACCGCGAACGTCCCGTTGAGTATGGCAGGGCAAAACGTGCACCTCGGGTGTCCTCAGCGTGCCAGCGATGCCGTCGGCAGAAGCTAAAATGCGATCGGGAGCGACCCTGCGCGCTCTGTACTCGGTCTGGGGTAATCTGCATCTCCGAAAATCGTCCCACGCAGAGAAGGCGCAGGGGCGGTAATCGAAATGCAGCAAATAATGCAGCTCGAACTCCGCGAGAGGTATCGGTACCTGTAGATCCTTTGGATGGCAACGTCGTGACGACACTTGGTAGTGCAATTATAACACCGGAGCGCGATCTGATCAGCTCCGAGGAGCTGAGTAATGATGCTCTTAAATATCAAAGCTCTGGAGATAATGTCTCCGGCTGGTTTGGTCCTAATGCTCGAACCTCGTCTGCGGGAATGACACAGGAGGTGAGTGGACTCGAAGTGTAAACAACTGTATGCGTATTAACCAATGCGTCGCAGATCATTGACCAGTTTAGCCCAAAGACGATACTGGCTAGCTCAACCTCTGCATTGCCAGGAGGCTCAAGATCAGATGATGTGCTTGGTAACCACGCCGAGAAGTCGAGGTTGATCGAGACGTTTGATTTTGAATTCCCTCTCAGACCTGTTGCGGACTTCCTCTTGGAAACGTATCTTGGAGCCGTCCACTGGTTTATGATGGTGTTTCATGAGCCCACATTCCGAAACCAATATGAGAGTATCTTGGATGATCACTCATCTCCCAAATCAAACTCCAAGCTACTTTTGATCATCCTCGTACTCTCACTGGGAGCACATTATACCACAGATGACCGAGTGAAAGCCCACAGTCCAACATTTGATTTGGAAAAATTTCGCGAAAAATCACTAGCGAAGGTTAAAGAGCGTTTATGGGACTTGCTTGACGATTCAGATGTCGAGTCTGTGCAGGTTTGTGTCTTGCTTGGCTCATTCTATTTGTATCACGGTCGCCCAAACCTAGCATATGTGGTCCTTGGGGCCGGTATCCGATGCAGTCAAATTATGGGCTTGGATAAAGAGTCATCGTGGCGAAGGGTGTCAGAGATGGAAAAAGAGGAACGGCGAAGAACGTTTTGGGCGCTATTTGTGTTTGATAGGTGAGTAGTCTGATCTTTGGTTCAGCATCTTGCCTCATCATACTAACATGGCGCGACAGATTTGCTTCGATTGTTTACGGGAAGCCCTGCTCTATTCAAAGAGAAGGAATTGACGTGAAGATGCCCCAAAACCTCGGAGACACCACGATACAGCATCCACATTTTCACAGTGTGGCTTCTATGCCCGACGGCACAACGGAATCTGTCACAAGCTTTACCTACGTCAAGTTCAAAATTCAGCTTTACCAACTTGCGTCCCCCATTGTTGCTGATGTTTACTTCCACCGTAACTCAGATCCTAGTATTCTTGCAGCAAGGGTGATGAAAATTGATCGCCAATTACGGACCTGGTTCACGAGTTTGCCTCCGGAACTGAAGCTGCAGGAGCTGTGCCGCCAAGGTATGAAAGAGACTCCACAAAATGCTCGGATATTTATGCTGCAAGCCCTTGCTTTGCAGCTTGCATACGATAATGTGAAGATACTCCTCCACCGACCGTCACTATCGCAGAACATTCTCAATATGACCCCTGGGCCTGCTGAGGAAAATTCCCCACAAAACAGAGACGGACAGTCCTTCACTTACACCCGCGAAGCCCAAGGTGCGCTTCTTACAAGCAGAGATAATTGCTGGGAATCTGCGATCCAATCATCCAGATTAGGGATATACGGGCAATGTCTTGAATACGCACGCGAAACCCACGCAGCAGCATTTTTGGGTATAAATTTATTCACTGCGAGCATGGTCCTTTGCGTGTTTGCATTGTCAAATCCGATATCTACCCAGGCACAGCTTGCTAAGCAGGCTGTGACCCGAGTCATGTCTCTGTCTCGATTTCTTGCCAACCGATCTATTCTATCCGGTCAGACTAACTTAGTTCTTCGAGACTTGGTGAACCTGATTCTTGAAAAGGAAAGAAAAGTTATGCTTTTCGCCGATAAGGAGCCTCTCACTTCACGGCCCAACTATAACCAGATGGGAGTCGCCAGCAAGGAAACAATCCCCATGAATACATTATCGCCTATGCCATCTGAGGCTTTTGAAGAACCACAAGAGTATAGGTCGCTGTCTCAGTCTCCATTTGAGGATCCTAATGCACCATTTTCTGCCTCTCTACTTGCAAATGTCACGGGCCAGATTCATGACATTCCGGACTTCGCAAATTTGGATTTTGATGACGGCATCGCCACTCTCCAAGAAGGTATGTTGATTTGCTTGAGTAATATCCTCGAACTGTAGACTAAGAGACTCAAGCTAACAGCACATAAATTGTAGCCATGTTTCCTACCATCAACACCCAAGGCTCATGGAATTTTCCATCCGAGATGGGTGTTTCAAGCGCCCCATTCCAGCCAGGCGAAAGAATTATGAATCCGGATTTTGACATTACCAACTCTATTGGACAAACATGGCTATGGAACCCGTTCTCTGAGTCCTATAGGGGCTAACTGTATACATTGACTATTGTACAATACTTTCCATGTTCAAGTTTCACTGCAAGAACCAAGTTCTATTGACCATGATGGTGGTCTCACCATCTTATTTCCTCTATTTATCTAACAAGTGACATCACATAGTCAGCTCCAATTCCAACACTCTCATAATGAGCCTTGGCTGTCTCAAGTTGAGTGAACACATCCTCAACCCCGACGGGGGTTCCATCAGGCTCAACGTATGTGTATGAGCCAGTCACATGAAACAGAGTAACCATTTCCTCAACCCCCTCAGGAACTTCCAACGTGTGGATATCACCAGGTGGCTCATAGGAATAACTTCCAGGGGTAGCCCACCAATCGTGCTCGAGGTAATGCCAGCGTCCTTTGAGTGTCGCAGCATGGACAGGGCCGGAATGCCGGTGTCGCGATAGGATGCCGGATTTGCGCACGCGAAGGATATTCACCCAGTACCCTTGAGACAAGGAGAACAGAAGAGGTCGGAACCAAACATTTGGTTGTTGGGGGACCCAGTATTTTTCCTCTTCTTCGAGATTGAGAACGGATGGAATGACGAGGTCGTTGGCAACGCCTGTGAGGAGAGGTCCGCTGTAGGGGACTGCTTCTGCGAGAGGGCGCTCGGATGGAGGCGGCATTATGTGAGGCAAAACGAGGAGAAAGAATCAAAATATCAGAGTTTGATTATTATGGTTATTATGTTTGGATTAAAATGTTGGAAATCCTGGGAACTTCTCTCCTAGCAGCTAAATCTACCATCAATAAATAGCCTATGCAACTGAATACCCCGCTTCAAGTAAAACGAGCAAATAAATTTTGAAGAATTACAAATGAAAGAGATTTAATCTATGACAGGGATCATGAAAGGACTTGTGACATCTAGAACACCGTTCAACTGTTGTTGTACACGATCGGAAGAGCAGACGGTTAAATTGATAGCTTCCGGTGGAAACTCCCACGTTAAGAAGACATCCAACGGGTCGGAGATCGGATTTCAATCGATCATCATTGCCAACTTGTAAATATCAAGCTTACAAAAATGATGGCAAAGAGAACACCAAGCTGCACGCTTTTGAACTTATGCGTGTCTATGCAGACTCGGGCTTCCTACTTTCTACATTTCTGAATCAAGATGGGATCTACTATCGACTGCCACCCACCTCTGAATGACCTCTTCTCCATCCGGGACAAGACAGCCATATGTACTGGTGTTACGGGTGGAATAGGCCAAGAGTTGTGTCTTACTCTAGCCCAGGCCGGTGCCAATATTGTTTCTATACAATTAGTGGACGACCCAAATGGCCCTAAACTCCGTGCCGCTGTCGAAGCACTGGGACGATCCTTCAGTGCATTTGAGTGTGATATTTGTGACTCAAAGGCTCTACGAGAAACATTTGGCAAAATTTGGAGGAATGAGATTCAGCCTGATATTTTGCTGAATTGTGCAGGAGTGAATCGAAGGGGAAAGGTCGAAGATTTGACCGATGAGGACATTGATGTTGTGAGTGACAACATCTGAGATATCAGACGTCCCCCTCTTCTAATCGAAGCGCTTATATTAATGACTCTATTCAGGTCCTCGGAACAAACCTCAAAGCAAGCTACGTTGCGGCCCAAGAATTTGGGCGACAATTAATAGCACTTGAGCGCCCTGGGAAGATCGTGAACATTGGTTCGATGCTCTGTTTCCTAGGAATGTATAATGTTTCTGCATATGCCGCCTCTAAAGGAGGCGTCTTGCAAATGACAAAGGCTTTTAGCAATGAATGGGCCTCGAAAGGTATTCAGGTCAATTGTATTTGTCCCGGGTAAGTTTGTCACCTTCATATTGGCAGATCCACTCATACTAACATAAACCTTGAGGTATTTAAAAACACCTATGACGAAGAAGATCGTGGACGATCCCGAATACAGCTCATATATCATGACACGTACTCCAGCTCGGCGTTGGGGTGAACCCAAAGATTTACGAGGAGCACTCATCTTCTTAGCGAGCCCCGCCAGTGATTTTGTAACAGGGACCAGTATTGTGGTCGATGGTGGTATGTTGGCTATGTAAAGGCAGATCCAGCTTTGATCTCAAGTGATCAAATCATGAATGAAATATCTATTGACAAGCTTCGTGTTATTTATCTTCTCGTTATTGCTTTTGCCGTATAATCAAAGGGGTTCTTTACACCCCGCACTGTGTCTTTTTCCCCCTTGAAACCCGTTCGGCCGAACTTCACTCACCTGAGCAGGTCACACATCAATATCACCTTCTCGATATAACTAAAAGAATGACGATGATCTCAGGCAGCTTCGTGCCCAGCTAGTATATCTGGTTGTCGGGCTGAAGTTTCCCCTCTCTGTGTTTTTTTCTCAACACGACATCTCTCAAGTTTTTTTCTCTTTCTCACCTTATCACCTTGTCGACCTTGAAAACTTGAACATTATGCCTACCATTATGGTGGCTGTTTTTCGTGGGGACCCGATCGACTGGGCTATGTATCGACACACAGCGATTCACGTTCGATACGCAGATGGAGAAGATCATCTTCTGCATGTAACCGGCGCACACCCGTTTTTCGAATACACACCGCAACCCGAAGACCCAACGAATATCGGCTTGAAGGTGGAGGCGCTAATCCCGGTATCGAGCCCTGGGGATTCCTTCACGAAAGAAATGATCGAGAATTCGTGCGCGCAAACACCAGTTCGAAATGATCCTCATAATAAAGATTGGAACTGCCAGAATTGGGTGGGAGAAGCACTAACGGGTCTGGTTTCGATTGGCTGTGTAACCAAGGAGCAAAGATCAACTGCGCTAGGGAGAATGTTGGATGTTTGTCTGGAAGCTGAAGAGGAATGAGTCTCAGGTATGTGAGTTCTCTCATGACTACTTTATATTTTCGTTCCTAGTCTGACTATTCAATAGGTACTACTTTTAGAACAACTGGATTTCCCAGTCACTGTTCAACTTGAGTTTCTGGTTACTTTCCGCGTCTGAGATACACTTCAAGTTCAATTTGCGAGTTCATGAAAATAATCAAATACATCCACTACCTAATTCATCAAAATATGCAGGCTCGGGCTTCAAACATGTCCACATATGTCGATAAAACTATCAGTGTCAAGATTTTCTCATTCTCAAGACCGTATTGACGCCGTGACTTCATCTCCAAACCTGAGATCTCTTAGCATGCATTCGGGTATTAAAAATCAAAAGCGCTCCCAAACCTGTCCATCAATAGAAATCAGCCTATTGAACAGCTGGTTTCTCATTCCCATAGCTGTCAATTGGTAAGATTGACGCGGCTCCTTGCCGACAATAAGCAGGCCATCAACAACCTCTTTCCCTCCCATCGCCCATCCAACAACTAACTTTCCCTTCCACCCCATTCCACCTTGCTTCTTCATCTCTTGGACATCCGAGATAGGAATTTTGAACAGTACCGAGCTGCTCTTTCGGCTTTCAATTTGGATATCTCCATGCTGGATATCCGTGGTGAAGTACAATAGCGGAGGCTCCTTTGTTGAGTCAATAACAGCCGCTCCACGCTTACCTTTATACCTGGCTTCGAACTCCACAGGGCCAATTGGTACACTCTGTTTGCCCTTTGAACGTAATACGCCAACCCGATTCGCGGCAGGAACAGAGCCGATCATTGCCCGAACCTTGTCTAGCCCTCTTTTGCTTTCGACTCCAGTTGCTGTAGTGCTCTTGAAGAGGCCGATTACTCTGGATGACCAGGTATTCCGACCTATCGCGTGACTCTGAGGAGCCGTATCATGCGTCCTCATTTGTTGCGCATCATCGGAGGCGGCCTTGTGGATATCTTCTGGTGTAGCACCAAGAGTAAGCTCTTCATGATGGAGTGAGATTGGTCTAGATGGCGGTCTATCCAGTGAGCTTGGCGGTGGTGGTAATGGTGATGCATTGGCCTCGCCAATTCGAAGAAGGGTGAGAGTTAGTTGTGCGTTTGTCGGAACACCTTTGAGTAGTGAGCTGCAGAGGCAAATGATTAGCAGAGAATTATCTGTGTGATTGTCAACATACTTCTGTAACTCCAAGAGCTTTTCCCATCGAGGATATTTCCGGTTCAAACATTGGATCCCGCGCCAGATGATTGGATCTCCAAAGAATGCGAACCCAATGAAGAAACTAGTGGACTTTACAAGAGCATAGCTCGATGTAAACCTCGACAGGAGCCACAGCGGCGCTATAACCGAGGCGAGGCGCAGCTGAGGAAAAAGTCGTGGGAAGGGTGGCGTGCCAGACAGAGCACTTGAAAGCCTAGTTAGCCTTATACAGACAGAAATCATGGAGATTGGTGCGAAACGGACTTTCCAAATTTCTCATACATATCAGTAATATCGTTAATTACTTGCATCGAGATATTGGCAGCCTCCAAAACGGATTGTTTCATGGGTTGTCGAGTTTTGTCATGCGTATCAACTGGAATCCCCCCACTCGCAGCGCTCTGCGCATCGGCAGAATTGGAAACAATATCCATCGCATCTGGAACACTCGCTTCGAAAGGTGCATCCTCAGGAACAGCTTGGTCGTTCTTCCCGACAGCACTCCCGACAGCAACAGTAGCAATTCCAGCTACCAGGTTACTAGCCTCCTTTTCAGCAGCTTCACCTTTGAAGTTTTCCGGCGCACCAGTAATACTATGATCGGATCCAAGTACGCCGGCTTTGGGTTTCTGAACGCCACCCGTACTCTTGTCCACGAGAGCAAGTGGGGCTGGAGGAAACAGCAATAGCCGACATGGAGGAACCAAGATGATTGCGAGTAAAGTGGCGAAGAATGCTGGCATTAGAGAATCAAGCAGCCAGGCCATAGTGTACGCACTACAGAAAATAGCCGTTCGACGAGGTTCTTTCCAGGACCGTAGGCGAGCGACATGCTTGATGAACCCTGTTAGGCCAATCACAACTGTGGTATAGAACCTTTCAAGAGTCGCCCTCAGCTTATCTGGCGAAAACTCATCATCGTCGGATCGAGTGAGGTCAAGATTCTGAAGAGGAGCGGTTGGTATTGCTTTGACATTGTAGACTTGCTATTGATGGTCAGGCATAGAGTCTCAGGGAAATATAATCCAAGCCGATGTCAGACCTTATCAAATCTCCTCAGAAGCATCCATAAGTCTTCATTTGACAATCCAGCTACCAAGGCCTCGTCAAAATGCTCAGAGGGCTTATTCCATCCTAAATCTGTCACTTCGGTAGTATTGTCTGTTTGCTGTGATAGGCCTTTCTCATCCTGTTCAATTTGAGACAATACATGGCTATCAGTTGGCCCCTCAAGAGTCGGAGGCCTCTCTGTAATTCCATTCGTGTTAACACCACGGCTGAAGCCTGCGTCTGATGGAGGCGATGGTCCTGTCATTATTGAAGATAGTAACAAGTTTTGTAGGTAGGCTGTAATACCCGGGTAAAGCAGCCATTCATAGATCGATAGTGAGTTAAGAGAGAGTTAAATAGAAGGAATGGACCTGATTTCACTTATGAGACATGGGTTACAAAGTCTCTCTTTTGTTCTTCCTTGTACTTCAACCTGTACTCGGGTTAGTGACGTCATCCTGAATACTGACCAGTTGATGACCTCTGACCTCAATGTCAACTCGAGATCGAAAGATTTCAGGCTGATGGTCGAATGAAAAGATAATGTTCATATGTTTGACTCAAATGAGACCATTACTTTCTCTACTGTACCATACATATCAACATAGTGTGTTCGCTGTCGTCAAACAATGATGTCACATGACATACGCGCTCCAAAAATGGAATCCAAAATGTCGCGTCGTTCAACCAACACTTCAAAAATTCTCAACTTAACCTGATGGCAGAGAGACCACCATGAGCGAGCAGTGTGCTAATCCTTTGTTGCTGGGATGGATCAAAGAATGGCTGGATCAAGCCCGTGAGCGCAACAGCAAGGGTGTGACAGTGTGGGTATCTCGCGTCCTTTTCGCGTCCTTTTCGTGATCCCTCGGTACTGATGTCATTCTAGCTACAAGAAGGCCTACGAGTCGATGAAAGCATGTCCCTTGGAATTTGAGCACCCATCGCAGGCTCAACAACTGAGCGGACTAGGGCCGAAACTATGCGATCGTTTAACGGAGAAACTCAAGGCACACTGTGCGGAGCACGGCCTTCCCATGCCGGAGCCTCCTGGTCAAGGTGAGAGCACCCTATAAACAAACTACAACCCCCCCCCCCCCCCAAAAAAAAAAAAGTGAAAAAAGGTGAAATCTTACAAGTTTTATTTTAGGAAATAAAAGAACATCTGATATTGGCGTTGCTGATCAGCCTGCCAAAAAGCCCCGAAAAACTAAGCCTTATGTTCCAGCTCTACGGTCTGGTGCTTATGCTCTTTTGCTAGGCCTAGCAACGATAGGAGAAAATGCGGCACAGGGCATGACCAAGGCTCACCTCATTGAAGTGGCCCAGCCGTGGTGCGACAGTTCTTTCACGGCGCCAACTGACCCAACGAAATTCTACACAGCATGGAACTCTATGAAAACCCTCGTTCGGAAAGATTTGGTCTATGAGCATGGTCGGCCACTTCGAAAATATGCACTCTCTGAAGACGGCTGGGAAGTCGCTAAAAGAATCCAGAAGACACTTCCTGAGTCAGCCCAGAACATGATGGCCTTCACAGGAAGTGACTTCCAGGGTCAAACTTCACAAGGTGCTTCGGCTACTGGCGCTCTTTCGATCGATGATGATGACGAAGTGCAACTTGAATATGAATCTCAGTCAACTATTCCGCGATTCCCAGCCTCAAATACTGACGGCCCGACCGACCCAATCTCGCTCCCTCCTGGAAGCTTCACCATCCAGCTTGTGTTAGATACCCGTGAAGTCCGTACATCAACAGACAGAGACTACATTGCGAATGAGCTCATCAAACAAGGCATCACTCCACAGGTCCGTGCTCTAGAACTAGGCGACGCGATGTGGGTAGCCAAATGCCGTGATCCAGCTTACCTCTCCCGCTACGGCGAAGAAGGCGACGAGGTGATGCTAGACTGGATTGTTGAAAGAAAACGTCTGGATGATCTGATAGGGTCAATCAAAGATGGTCGATTCCACGAACAGAAGTTTCGTCTCCGTCGCTCTGGCATCAAACATGTCATCTACCTGATTGAAGAATTCTCAGTGACGCACCCCGATGCTGCGGGCGGCGCGCAGAAATACCAGGATATGGTCGCATCGGCTATTGCATCCACGCAAGTTGTCAATGGCTATTTCATCAAAAAAACTAAAAATCTGGACGACTCGATCCGATACCTGGCACGCATGACCCTGCTTCTCCGAAAGATGTATGGAGCCTATGACACGCCTAATGAAGAACCTAGTTCCAGCCAGCCTGCGGCATCATCAAAAGTCTCTCTTATTCCCAGTCGCTGCATTTCCTCTACTCAGTCTTATTTGACACTCCTGGATAGTCTTCGTGCCCAGGATGATTCCCTCACATATGGCGTGACCTTTTCCACTTTCTCTGCCCTGTCCTCGAAATCAGATGTGCTTACTCTCCGAGACATCTTTCTGAAGATGCTCATGTGTACCCGCGGTGTGACAGGCGAAAAGGCGCTTGAGCTACAACGACATTGGCAAACACCTCGTGGTCTGGTGGAAGCTTACATGGCTCTAGAGCCCAAAGATCGGGAAGCAATGGTGTCCAACCGGCTACAATCTTTGGTGGGCAGGAAAAAGATTCCCAAAGCCGTGAGCAAGCGGATTTCAGAGATATGGGGCCAGAGCGGTTAGAACAAACGAATATCGATGTTACGCATTTCTTAACATGAAATTTGAAATAGATCAAGATGAAAACGAATTAAGCATTATCTTTTAACAATGGCAATAATCTAGACTGGACTAGATACTACTAATTATCCATTACAGTCCACTTCTTGATACATTGACTCGGATCATCCACTTCCGTCGCACTTCGGGTTTCGTTTCGGCTTTGAAAATCCATACCCGAAGACCAAAGCTATGACAAACCCGAACAATCTCAGCCTAACACGGCGATGAAAAAAAAGATCTAGATCAAACTCAAGCCACAGTGGGTCTTTTTATGGAAATTCTAGTAGGGAAAAAGGTTAAAACTCTTCGGATTTGATTCTATAGCTAACAATTTTGAAAACCGAGATGCGTAGTTCATCTCCACCGGAATCTTCAAATCTGCGTCAATGGTCGCGAAGATTGAATATTTTCCTTTTAAACTATTTCAACCTCAATATTTGATGCTTCCAAGGGATTCAACACCCCAAAATGCAGGAAGAAAAGTGCGATAGACCTGTGACGAGGTCACAGGATTATGATTCGGATTCCACTAGCAGCTCATTAACCAAATTGGAGTTTGACGACTCAGAAGAATTCGATAGCTGGAAAGGATGGGCAGTGGTAGCAGCTTCCTCATGTATTCTTTTCATCTACCTCGGAATTATCTATTCATGGGGCGTGCTGGAGACAGAGCTTGTTGATACAATGTCTTTCTCATTAACAACAATGACCTTTGTCGGTTCCTTGGCTACCTCATTTATGGTTTCGATCGGATTCTTAGTCGGCATGTTCATTCGACGAGTTGGATATCGACGAACTGCGTGTCTTGGTGCTCTCTTGATGGGACTTGGAGAATTCATGGCTAGCTGGGCGACCAAAAGTCTACCTGGTTTGTTTATTTGTCACGGTGTGGTATTTGGCATTGGAGGTGGCTTGACTATCCTGGTATGTGATTCTTGTTTGTGAAATAAATGCGTGTCCTTTAGACATCGATGCATGCCTATACCCCGGTATAAGATGACCCGTTTCCTAACTGTGGTATCTAGCCCTGTTCAACTGTGCCTCTTCGGTGGTTCCGCAAGCACCGTGGTCTGGCAACTGGTGTGGTTTTTGGAGGAGGAAGTCTTGGAGCAGCGATCATGAGTGTCGCTACAAATCTACTTGTCGATGAGGTCGGCGCTGCATGGACCTTTCGGATATTCGGTCTCCTCTTATGGGCTGTCTGTATACCAGCAGGACTCTTCATTCGGAAACCAAAGAATGCCAACATAACCGTCCCAGAGCTCCAGTGGTATGTTTTCAAGTTGAAATGCGAAGTTCAATGATTTGAGAAAGACCAGAGACTAATCACCAGGAATCTCTACAGGTACCGGTTCAAAGAACGAAAATTCCTTGTTCTGTTCATCGGTAGTGGACTGGGCTGTTTCCCATTATTCGTTCCATCATATTTCATTCCCATTTTCGCGCGCGCGGTTGCTTCACAAAAAGTTGCTATCATTATCCTGGCATTTTGGAATGTCGCCTCGACCATCGGGCGGGTAGGAGCTGGATTCCTAGCTGACTCGGTCTTGGGACCGCTGAACAGTCTCGTTCTATCTTTGTTTTTGGCCGGTGTCAGCTCTCTAGTGATTTGGCCCTTTTCAAGCTCCATCGCGGTATTGTCCGTCTTCATTGTGATCAATGGTATGGGCTGTGGTGCATTCTTTAGTCTCATTCCCACAACAGTTGGGTCAATGTTTGGTGCTCGGAATGCCCTTGGTATCCTTCCACTTCTCTGGCTCGGATGGTTCTTTGGTTATTTCTTTGTAAGACATGGACTTTTTTTCTCTATCTTGACTGCGCAATTCTAACAAGTTATTCCAGGGATCACCCATCGCAGCCGGACTCTATGCCATGGCCGACAAAAACTCCGGAATTTCTGCATACCGACCAGCCGCTTATTATACGGGCGCAATGTCCATCGTGGGCATGTTAATCATTGTATGCGTCCGCTGGATGTACTGTGGGAAGTTGATGACCCGCGTCTGAGACCCCAGAAGTATTATTTTGCCTCGTTGCAGCGTCAACATCTCCACCTCCACCTCCACCTCCACCTCCTTGGTCCAAAATGAGACCGAACTCTGCAGGCCACCACTGCGACCATGCGCCTTGTTCACAAGCGCTGTTGGTCAAATCGGTCAGGATATCTGTTAATGGCATATCCAAATGCATCGAGTCGCCCTCGAAGTTTAATGGCTCCACTGGTCTGCCATCATCTCGCCCCTCGGCCCCTTCAATCTCCTGGATATGCTGGTCTGATCGATCGAGAACGCGGAATTCGTGAATGGATTGGTGAAGAATATCGAAATCGTCTCGAGTTTTGCCAAAGTACCGACCGCGGTCGTCAGCAGCTCTTTCGTATAAGAGAGAAGCATATTTAAGGGTTTTAATCTGCGGGACATGAGTTAAAACCAGGAACACGGGGTGGACAACATAATCTGAGAAAGATTGCCCATAGCTAGGGTGGAACATACCCAGGCATCACCAAGCTTCCAAACCCCACGGAATTCTTCTAGATAGTCTAGACACATCTTCATCAATTCATCTGCACGAATGCTACGACCAATATTCATCTGTGGAAACCGAAAAATGTAGAGGTTCATGTAAGCGGCGGAAAATGCGCAGAATCCGACAAAGGGCGTCGCAAGAGCAATTCCACATTCTCCCGCCTCGTGAAGGAGATCGGCAATGCGCTCTGCCGCTTCGAATAGCTCGCGCGCACTCTCTTCCCACCATCCCAAGGGTGCCTCCGCCTCCAGGGTTGGGTGATCGACTGGTCCTCTCGGCGCTGATACCGTGGTCGGTAAGAACGGGAAGTATTCCCGATGTAGCATAAGAGTGCAGACATAGTATAGCAGGTTAATGTATGTGAAAGATTCTCCATAACCAAGGCTCATGTGAATAGCCACTGAGTTGCTGGGATAATGAAGTCGATGATGCTGTCCTGCTCGCCACGCCCTAAGTTGACTTTGTGTGCGATACCAGGGTGACCCGCTCACCCACGGACAATTCTCTGGTGCGCACATCCCTGGAGCCCGTCGACCATCATTAAAAATGAACGTCATGACTTGTGCCCAGATATCGAATCCGGATACTAGGATCTCAAACCCGTGGGCGATGATTAAAGGCTCCTCGGGTTGTTGATCAAGGAGCGGTGTGCTTCGCTCAAAGCCCATGGTGATTAGGTTAGCATCAGGGCCAAAGGCAAATTCTACCGTGCTCAATGGACGCATAACCTTCAGCTTGACCATCTCGGACATTGGTAGCATGGGTGGGTTGTATGTGCCAGAGCTGATCATTCGATCCATGATGAAACATGCCCAGAATGCTCGATTTTCAATAGCCAAGGATACTGCGTCTTTTGACCCGTCAGCTGTTGGTTCTAGTGGGTAGGGTGCTACTCGTTGGCTGTGAATCGCTTGCATCACTCGAGTTGCTATTCCTGTTTCTTTATGTCAGTCTTTGGTCTGAATACCATATGAAATTTGACTTTTGCATCTATCATTGTGATCAATAGGGTCATTTCACAACGTACCACAATAGATCCATGCCTGATGAAAGCCACAAGAGCCCCATTCGTGTAGTGTCATAATTAGCAGGGATTGCACGGTGTGGATGCGAGGCGGTCGTAGTATTTCATCGGCTAGTTTGGCTTTGGTGTAATCCAAATAAGCCTCACTGGAGAGTAAATGGACCGCCCAGTCTTGATTCACCAATACTGGCTGCACTTTCACAACCGCCAGCATAGCCGCCAGGAGCGTTCTTGTGGACTGGGAATTAGACTGTAGGTCTTTTTGAAAGGCGGGAATGTGTAATATTCCCAGTTCAGGAAATTTATTAGTGAAGACATTTAGTCCCTTGAGGATAGTACCGGCGCTCAAATTGTCCAGATGCTGGTCTATCATGGCAATCGAGGCATTTTGGTCCGTCCGTCTGCCCACGTAACTTGAAGTGACAGTAGGATTGGACGGGTGTACTGGTCTTCTTGCATCGTCATTTGCCGTAGGCGAGTGAGAGATATTTGATGCTTTTAATATCTCTCTTCGGCTTGATCGCTGATTGGGCCTCGTGAGAGTACAGCCTGTAATACCAGACTTCCGACACTTTTCACATGGTGCAGTTCCTGAATGCACACATTTAATCTTCGCTTTTCTGCAGCTGGGTCAATTGGATATCCAGTAAGTAGGGTATGATGAGAGGAGCCGTACCGGCATGATGCACAGGAGACACTTGATCTCATTTTCACTCTTTGTCTGTTATTAGGAACTCTGTCCCAGTAGGATGCTACGGTACTGAGAGAGTATAGTGGAAATTTTCGGATTTGGTGGCTCGGTTCTCGGATTGACTTCTTGGCATTGTATGAACACTGCAGTTTGGAGGCATTCTTCAACGATGCTCTATTAACCGCCATCAATCAACATTTTCTGTTCCACTAGAAAGGTAGATAACTTTCAAGTTTCCAGCTTAATGCAAGATTTACTATTTAACTCAGGCTCCCAGTGATGAAAATCAAGACATACTAGTAAATGATGCCTGGGTGCCAAGGCATCAATCTGAAGTGAACATTCCCGAGATATCAAGCACCGGCACAACTCCATGCTATTTAACGAGTATGCACGTAAATTTGGACTTTTCTATGTGACAAATAGGCACTTGGAAAATAAAGGCTAAATTATCCCCATACCAGCGGATTCATCTACTAGTATAGATACCAAGTTTGAAGATTTAGATAGAGCTATGCAATATCAAACATTTGAAGCTAGTACAATTGCGGCCTAGCGTCATGCGAGCTTGATTCTTGTCTTTTCTATGTTTGAATCGGATGAAATATCATCAATAACTGCACATTTACATCGTATATACCATCTTGAAATCCGGAGGAAGTAGCACATGTATCGAATTCTAATGGTAGAGGTTAAGAAATCAGATGCCACGCTAAAAAAAATTCAACCACATCGAAGGCTGACATGTCGTAAATTGAATAAAACAGACAAAAAAGAAGAAAAGCAAAAAAGAAGTGACCAGGCCCGAGCTCAATCAATCCGAGGACCTCATCGGAATAACATGTCGTGTGATTTTGTTACTCATTACAATTCATGAAGGAAGTATCCGTCGGTTAAATAATGACTCTTCAAATGCTCCCGATTCTCAGCGATGGCAGGCTATCAAGAGGCATGCAATGTTTCCCTTAATTCATCCGACAATGGATAAACTTGCTCATCCGGTAAAAGCTTTCTTGCGGCCTTGAGAGAACCCATTTCGACACGATCCCTAATCTCGTGCATCATATCGGTAACATCCACAATGGAAACAATCCATTCATCAACATATCTCTCTACAGCTTCGGGACCAAGTCCAATCTGAATAGACCGATAATTCAAGGGCCGGAATTCAAAGTTCCGCTCCGGGTCCCATTGTATGCGAACTGGGCTGGCATGTAGTTGCTTCTGCCATTGTTCCTTGGTCAACGTGCTATTGTGCCCGCTAGCGCCCCAATGGCTTAGACATGAATTTTTGAGAGCCCATTCAAATCCTTCACGGGTAATCTCAATAGCTAACACACGCTCTTGGCGCTGTTTTGTTGCCCATCCGCTGCGGTATGCCATCCATAAGAAAGATGGTTTGATCCATGTCATCCGGACCCGGGTGAAGGGTAGCTTGAATTTCTGTGCCTCGAGTGCTGGGTTGGCAATTTCGGATGAATAGGCTTGGTAGACCGTTATAGTTTTCGGAGTATAGACTGCGCGAATAGCTCGGTAGCTGTGGGGATCAGGAACTTGATCTGGCATTATGTTCCAACTTGAAGATTGCGATCGTTTAATTACTTTGGGGCAGGAATCAGGGTGGATGCAATTGGCGTTCTGTTCAATGGTTTCGCATACATACAATTGGAGGGTTTGCATATTCTTTGGGAAGAAAAACAGGACGAGTCAATTTCATTGATTACCTTTATATTAATGAAGGCTTTACTATAACGAAATGTCTGTTGACTCATAAGTTGCCCAGTTGCTCAGCCACCCTGAGTCACCATACTCGTATTCGACTTGAAATGTTCCAAGATTGGTTCACTGGGCAAGTTTGAGACGCGAGGTGATCAAAGTGCCCAATGCTTCATTGATTGACATTTTATAATTTGGATTCTCTTGACTTTGACACACAAAATATTTATTCAAAAATATAGATCAATCAAAAGAAAAAAGAAAAGAAAAGAAAAGAAAAGATCAAGGCAAAAAGAGATGGTCCCAGAGGGGGTCGAACCCTCGACTTTCACGTTATTAGCATGACACTCTAACCAACTGAGTTATGGAACCGTTGAGAAAAAATCAATTTTTGGCTATATGAGGGGAGACGAGGGATTTGTGGAATAGTGGGGTCTTTTCTATTTCCACTCCTTATGACTTTCACATGTTTGCTTCTAAAAGCTGAAAAGAGAACTTGGAAATCTTAAAGAACATTTTGAATAGTGACCAAGGTCTATCTTGATCTAGTCTAGTTCATATTCTCCGTAGCAGAAAAAATAATTTTCCTGGCGGAACTAAGACATAAACGACTTTTCTGTCCATGTGCCATGGGTGAATCTTCCTGAAACGTTGTCGGCTCCAGGACCAAATTTGAATTATATATAGGCAACTTGAATTCTCCAAACAACTTTTTTTTTTTCCTTTTCTTTCTTCTTTTATACCCCTCCAGCACTTACCCTTTTTCAAACTTGAATTTCCTTCAAAAATTTCGAAGACACTCGAACTCGAATCACCAAAAGCATTATGTACTGGTATTATACCGAGGTTCCACAACCCAGCGCGGGACCTCTGAGAGCTCTCGCCAGAAACACACATTATCATGCCTCTCGGACTGGGCATCTCTTACTCTCCGCATGTACACCCAAGACCAAAGTTGGCGTGAATACATTATGTGGACTGCCCGAAGAGTTATTTTTCGCAATATACGACATGGTCTCGTTGGAAGATCAGATCTGTATTTCACTGTGCAATCATCGACTTGCCTACCTATCTCGAAAACGTGGAATGCATCGAGATTCTCGCTCATATAATCTGGAAACTCCGGGCATAATTGCAACACGATCGGAACGAGACCTCCCAGAGTATTTCTTCTGCGACTTTTGTCGGCTTCTTCACAAGTATGATGGATCCGAGGCCTTTGGAATGAATGTAATGTGCCCGAAGAACCTAGTCGATACCCATGTGTCCAGAGAAATTGCTGGAATCAAGGTCATGGTGTCGTGAGAGCCCATGGTCAAGATGTCTTTTCGGCCAGAAAGATCTCTTTTCTTCAAGTCAAGCTCGCTATGAGACGATTTGACTATGGTCCAAAGGCAGGGATCAATATTGATTCTTTACGCTATACACAAGTCCACCACTATCCCCCCGAGGAGACGGTCAACCCGGAAATTACATCGCTTTTTTTTCAATAGAAGCACAGATATATCCTGGAGTTCCTGGTCGAGGTGTTTATATCAGGATGCAAGACATAGTGCTTGCGGAAAAACCACATGGTTTGATTTATCCACCGTATGGAACTCCAACTGAAAGTCCTCTTTTCCCTCCAAATGCGCTCGAGCTATGCCAACACATTGGGTTCAAAGAATTGATAATTCCGGTTGTGAAGTCCTTCATTAATGGCAAGGGAAGCAAGGTGTCAACTTCTCATACTTGTGATAAGTACAAAACAGATTCTCAAATTGATGTCTGTATGCTTGGTTCAAAAGCAGCTCTCATCATGACAAGATGGGTCTACTTGGGCCCTGGGGTTATTTCAGAATCCCTTTTCTGGAAGTATCGTGGGATACCTCGACACCTGGTTCCAAAATTAGTTTCATGCTCCCGCTCCGCGTCCTGGGAAATTGGTAAAAACAAGCCAGGGAATCTCCTTCCAGACCCGCGCTCCTGTCTTGAAAAATTGGCTTCTGGATCATTTCAGGACTTACAGTCACGCAATGCCTCCTATCTTCAAGATCAAAGATACTTGAAAGTTTTTCATCGCAATCTGTTGGTATGGTATAAATCGTTCGAAGAGCCAGGTTTGAGAGGGGCCATTCATTCCTGTCGATATTTCATGGGAAGAGAGCTACAAGCAAAACCAGGCACAATCATCGCTTGTATTGGTGATGCAATGAAGGAGATGGAGTATCTTATGCAACCACGCGACACTCTTCCTTATCTCAGTATTTAATGTCATGCAAGTGCATCTCCAAGTCCATGGTTACTTTATTCCATGGAGATATTGTTGAAATATGCGGGTGTGTATTAATGGATTTATTATCACCTTTGGAGGCCGCAGGGTATATTGTTATCGGTTGATCACGAGTTGTTTGGGTGGAAGTGTTCAGGATTTCTTGCACAGTCTTTATTTTGATGTAATCTATATTGTTAACGAAGCAGATATGAATTGGCCGGATGGTGTAGTTGGTTATCACGTATCGTTAACACTCCAATTGGACTGTAAACCGATAAGGTCCTCGGATCGAGCCCGGGTCTGGTCACTTTCTTTTTCTTCGTCAAGTTTTTATATTTTAGCTAAATCACCTACCATTCGAGGTTCCGCCAGTAGAAAAGGAAAACTATTCATAGTCCATGGGCTGAGGCTAACTCCTACCAGGACTTGTCAGACATCCTGATCGACTTTTACCATCTCTTTACCTTTGGTCACGCGTGATACCGCCAAACATGTTGCTCCAAACCAAATCCTATCCTACCTATTGAGTCACAACATTAGCCTACTTCGCGATCTGGAGTTGCCGCTTGAATCAGCACTGTCTGCGCCGCCAAGGAGGAGGATCTCTTAGGGAAAACCGTGGCCATTAGAGGGATAAACCATGGCCCCCAATGGAAAAGCTGCGATCCTCTGGATAAGGTGGACCCTCATTCCAATCTTCAATGCTTTAAAGTGATCTCTACCTAGCATCAGATAGCAGATAGTGACAAAACATTTGCAAAATGGAAGAGGTTACACAGCCCGGGTCTTCAGGTGCCCTCACTGCTCAAAGTCAATATTCTTACCAGTTTCCATGAATACCGCTGTCCCCCCAGTTTCAGGTTTCAATAATGGCTTCGGTCTTCCACTGTCTACTCCAGCAGGGTTTGGAGCCCCGGTTTCTTTCCCCCCAGAGTAGCTTCGGCGATCCCTGTATACCACCAGGGCTTAGAGACCCTGGGCCCTCTCCACCACCGGGTGCCTTTGCCAACGTGGTTTTGCTAGCTCCAGCCAAGGTTTCTCCTCCACGACCGCATGCCTTCGACAACGTGTCTTCAAAAGCAGGGTTTGGAGCCCCTGAATCCTCTCTTGACGATAATCCATTACCGGTTTCTCAAGGCAATAATGGCTTCAGCAGTGCTCCACTACCTGCTAAACCCAAACCTTCTTTTGATAATATATCTCAGGGGGCATTGGGGTTTGGAACTACATGTCCTTCATCTCAGACTTCATCTAAGTCCTCTCCAGGCTTGGTGAGCACTGAAGCTCGGGGTGACAATAGCACTAAGGATAGATGATATCGAGATGATAATGGAAGGAGAGCAGTATTTGAAGGCAACTATCTGAATGTTGGGAAGGAACGCTACTATTTACGACTCTTTTTGCAATAAAATTCCAATGTTTTCTTTGAAGCTTTTACTAGTAGATACCTGCCAGTGAGGATATCTGACCTTATTTGGATCAATTATTCCTTTCTCAAAGGCAAATAAGTCAAAAACAGAAACTAAATAGAAAAGTCCAGATGAAAATAGAAAAAGGTTACAAATGCGGCGAAGGATTTCGATCGACTGGAGAGTAGCTCGGCATGCGAAAGAATATATTTGAATAATACATACATATACTAGGTAGTAGTGGGTCGATTTCTCGCTACACTAAGAACTAGCTCGAAGAAATAAATGAAAACATTTCTAGTGCAAATCGGCTGAAACGTCGAGTTATCTGGACTGTGAGGAAGAACATTGAAAGGGGTCAACGAACTTGAGCGTCTAGTCGAGTCATAACTTGAAGTTCCTATTTCACTACTGGCCGAGAAAGAAACTCGACCTCCATCTCGCCGGGCGCGTAAATATGTGTTCTTTGTTCAGACTTTGGCGGAAGCGGGAAAATGCGCTCGTGGATCCTGCCAGTGCCTCTGGTGTGTATGAATTCCATCAACCTTGGAAGTCTCTATTCTACCTATTGTAGTGGGGTACCCTGTCCCCTACTACACGTACCGTGCTAAGAATTACCGTTTGGTTACATCTCTGTTTTGTCATGTTTTCAGTCCCGTCATTGTAAGTACAAGAATGCCCGTCGTTATAGTCTAGAATACACACTCCTACACATCTCTCATCCCACCCCTACGGGGTAGTCCGGCCACAACGTACATGTTGGTTGGTGTTATCCATTCATGCTAGCTGGATCGACCCGTGTATCTAGAATACACTGCCTAACGGTTCCCCTCTTCACTATGTATTCAGGGCATTTTACAGCCTGGATGGATTAAAAAATATAGCGTTAGAAATTCTAGGGTTCAAGTTTGTGCATATGTTACTGTAGAAAATGCATATTGTAAAGATGTTTCAATGTTGAAGGATCTTATCAGTGCTAAGGAGCGACTACCAAATTGAAGACTAACCCCACAAGGCTCAAGTTCTATATGTGAAAGAACGACAGCCCCAGAGAGAGCAAAAGTAGGCCATTGCCTGTGGACTTCTAGGACAGAAAGGCTTGGGAGAGTGGTGGTCCAAAGGAGCGTGGTTGTGCTAAGGCACAATTCAGAAAGTGTCTCACGGACTCAGCTGAGAAAAGTGGGTCACTTTCCAGCGGTCGCGACTCGCGTGAGCCCAGTATGAAGTTTCTCCTTAGCTTGCAGCAATATTAAAATGGAGATGCAATAGAAAATAAACAAGACAGGAGCTTGCAAGATGACAGGAAATATAAAAAATCACTCAACGATGTTCTTTTATCCTTGATAGTTGCTGCTGCGGATGCTTCATCGGCATAGTGAGTGACCTCTTGAGGTAATTCATCTTTCGGTCTTTTTTTGCCGATAGAATACATGTATGTTGCGACTAACATTATTCAATTTGTGATTTGACATCAGCTTGCCCCATCTTCAGCTGAAGAGACACTGCCCGTCACTAGTTGCGTCTCGAGCCGGCTCATGTAAGTCACTATAGCCGACAACTTTGGAAGTGTCTTATGACCTCCACTTGCCACTTGCCCCTCCAGCTTTCAAGTTATATTTCATACCCAGACTTCAAGTTCCTGCATTTCACCAATTCGGCCCGAGCCGGAGAATTCTTTGGATTAGCAGGTTATTTTTGCCTGTAATCTAATATATCCATACGATGTCACCGAGCTGACGCAATGTGGCTGAATGACAGGAGCTGGGCGTATTAATATCTTGTCAATGAACTTGACTGAGAACTTAAAAAGACAAACATGTACTGCCAGGTGGCTAGTCTAGCCGAGCAAAAGAATCAAGGTAAAACCTGACGAAGACAGGGATTCTTAGGATAAAACAGCCTGAGATAATTAATCTTAACCCCCTCTTTCTTCATATCTGGTTCTATATATATATATATATGAAAATCAGCTTTCAAAAAAACATTTGAACTCAAGCCACTCGATATTCTATTAAATAACTTCATCCAAGCTCAAGAGTCACTGACATTAAATGGCAGACCCTTCTCAACATACTGGCCTAGCCGCCACCTGGACCTTACAAACCGGAAACCCTCCCCCAACTGAGTGGATTGCCTTACTCCAGAATGGACGAAGCTCCGAATCCCTAGCCGATGGTGTCTTTATGCCAGACGACCGTTGCATAGTGGATCCGGTTGATTACAAGGACGGCGGGAAGTATCGCTGTGAGTATTATATCACGCCATGAATATCAATCAACATGACGGCTAATGTTCTCCCATTAGCCATCGTCAAATTACAAATGACTTTCGAGGGTATGCCTCCCAAAATGGCAACCATGGGTACCGGCTGGCTAATTCGCCCGGATATTCTTGTGACTTCTGGACAGTGTGTCTACGACCACGACGGAAACGATGGTCAGGGATATGGCCGGGTTAGCACCATGCACTGCCACATTGGGTACAATGGTCGCGACTCTCTGAAAGGTCCGTCTGTGCAGAGTCGATATGCGAAGAAGATTGTGACCACTGGCGAGTGGATCGACAGTCGAGACAATATTAATCGCGATGTTGCCTTTGTGAAGCTTGATGTGCCATTCACAGGCAACCTGTGCAATTTTTCATATGCTGAAACTCCGATGAAAAGAACTGAGTTAATCGGTATTGTTGGATATCCGGGTGATGAGCACCTTACGGATGAAGAGTGGGTTGATGAGATTGGCGCTCAGATGTATGAGTTATTCCATGATATCAGGTTCGACCTAGAAGATCATCCCTCCCATATACTACAGCACCGTGTGTCTGCATACAGTGGTAAGTTCTATGATTTAATGTTGTGATGCTATAACCCCTTTAGTAAGGATATATAACTAACAAACCTTTATGGGTAAATATAGGCCAGTCTGGATCTCCTATCCTCTGTAAGAGGACTCAAGTATCTATTGGTACCCACTGTTCCATTTTAGGTGATAAGAATTCTGCCAGTACTATCAGAGGTCAATATGGGATTGACTATGATGCCTATATCTCGGCCTTAACCACATGCTATCCAATAATCAAATCTATTGATTGTATCAACTTTGTTAAGCCCAGCAATCTGGCTACTACCACCAAAGTTCCCAATCTCCCCTCTCATAACACCCTGTCCCCAGACCTTATGAGTAAGGGGGACTTCCTCAATGCTCTCCAGTCTGTTATTGGTGTTAATGCTTGGGTAGGAGAGGTTAATAAATCAATTACCTCCATGTCTCCCCTGCTTGAGCCGCTTGATGGGCCGCTTGATGGGCCGCTGTCAGCTGTAGCCGGTTCTGCCCTCGCAGCCATTATCCAAGCCGCTGGCACTGAGTCTGATTTCGTGAGCACTACCCAAGCAACTCATGGGGCAACAGAGCGTGCTGTCCTCGCCGAGTCAATACTGCAGTCCGTCCTCAGAATCGAAGACACCGAGCTGATGGAGAAACTCATGCACAACATGCGAATTACTTACTCTGAGCTGGCCCCGCATGTCACCAACATTGCCGCCAAAATGACACATCTTCTGAAGGATTCTGCACTGACTATCGCCGCCACCCAGGACTCTGTGAGGAAGAGCGACAACTTGAAAATCGGTGAGCGTGGAGGCATTTCAAACGACGCAGAGTCTGTGCCCGGCATTAATGCAATTCAAGCTCCATCTGTGGAGGGTGTGCTGGGACCCGCTACAATTAGCAATAGCGAGGGAGGCTTCTTTGACAAACTGGTCACTGTCTTTCGCAAGGGCTTGGAGGTAGGGGGACCATTCATGGCGGGCCCTACTCCTCATATACAGTTGGAGATTCTGAACGAAGCATGGGCACCATCCGGAGAGGGACGTATATCCCAAGCCCAAATCGCACACAATTCCGACCTAAAAAATGACGAAAGTTCTGTCCTCAGTGATGATGCGATTCAAGCCCCAGTTGTGGAGGGTGTGTTGGGACCGACCGCAATTAGCAATAGCGAGACAAGCTTCTCTGATGAACTGCTCTCTTTCATTCACAAGTCGGTGAAAACTATGGAACCATTGACTCGCAAGGCCTCTTATGAGGTTGTGAAAAAGGGATGGCCAACTTGGAGAGAGCAAAGTGTGTCCCTAGCCCAAACCGAGAATAATTCTGACCTAAATACTGCTGTCCTGCTCACCCAGAGAGCCGTTATGGCAGAGGCAGCCCTTTGTGCTGTCATCAAACTTGAAACGAATGACGTTGCCCGCGTTTCTAATTCCCAGAAGGAATCCCAGTTCGGCGCTCAAGGGTTTTTTGACAGCATCAAATCTATGGCCCAGGTCATTGGTGATGCCGTGTCCGAGGCCGCCCCGAAGGTAATGAACGCTATTTTGCCAATCGCGGTACGTGCCTTGGGTAAGGAAATTGCAGTGTCATCTTCGAATGACGATGATATCCCGGCACCTCCAGCGCGCGGCAAAAGGTCACCATCCATTGCTGGTATAAGTGACGATCACAACCTCGGCTCCGCTTTGGAGCTGAGTGCCTTGTCTCTATAAGCCATTTGGCAAAGTCCGTTCCTACCTCTATTAAACTGCGTCCCAGTTCCAGAGAGCCGCAATTTGCAGATGTTGTCGGCACGACCCAGAATCCTTATTTATCCCCCAACTAATGTAAGGGAGCGATGAGCTTGTAGAAGTCCGATAAACACCTGCTAATACGACTTAATTTCAGGCTCGTGCTCGAAGGATTTGGTTAGGCCGCAACACTCTATGAATCTCGTCTACTTTCTTGATGGGACTTCCCTTATGGCAGTATCATAGGCGTTTTCCTGCTTTTCCTGCCATTGTCCAGACTTTTTGCTTCTTCTTTTAATGGATTGGCTTTGATTTAATCCCGCCTGTCTGCTCATATGTCAAACTTGAAAATACTTTTTCGAATGGATTTGATTACAGTCCCAATAAGTATTCATATAGGTAGAGATTAACCCCAAATTCCCAGCAGAGGGTGGATTAAAGCGGCGAGATAGGTAAGTGTTTGCTATTATTCACTAGCAACTTAGCCCATTTTACACTCTGTGTTTTCCATATATCCTACACTAGCACGGCTTGAAAGTGGTTAATCTTTATTTTTGGTCTTTCGATCCTGCCATTGGTCTCTATTAACTACGCAAGTTTGATTATGTACTGCCAGTGAAATGCTGTGGAGTCAGTGTGAGAAATGTGACATGGCCTGACGCATGTCCAATAACCAGGGTATCATCCACGGTCACGGTACACGTTGACCGATAGTCATGAGGAAGCAATATTATTTTTGGGGGTCCTTGAAAGACCCAACCATCATCTACAAAGAAATCTCGGCTTCCCACTTCATCCCAATTAGGATCGAATGATCGAACGTCTAGTCGACCATGCCTAGTTGTAAGCATTTGGCTATCCTCGGAAAAGAAATCGGCATATCCTCACTCATAGAGTACAGGAGCTCCAGTGCCTTGAAGTGACGTTGCCCAATCATTTGACCTGTTTTTATGTTCCAGAGTTGGATGTAAGACTCGGAAACATTAGCAATAGCTAGCTTTTCTTCTCTAGAGAAGGCTGAATACATAGGCAGATGCATGTCTGGATCTTCTTCTGGACCCAACTCGAATGTTTGCGCAAAAAGGGTCACTGATTCCCCGGAGTTCACATCCCAGATATCAAACTGACAAGTCTTCTTGATGTCGTCTGGATATGTTTTCCTGGATAAAACACCCATCATTGCTCCATCCGGCGACCAAAAGAAATCAAAACCTCGATCATGTTTTTTGAACGGCATTTTAAGGCCAGGAACTGCCCATCGGGAGAAAACTTCAACTCAATGGGTTTTTCAATCAGACCATAGAGAGTGTGAAGAAGTGTGCCAGTATCAAAATCCCAAATCCTGACCACTGGAATCTCATCCCCCAACTCTATATCATCTTCTCTCATATCCTGAGGTATTTCCTGAAGTGTAAACAAAAGCGATTTGCCCAGCAGTCTTTTCTAAGAGGTGATTCAGGTGAATGTAAAGTGATCCCAGAAAGAGATATAACATCTTTATTTATTAGTAAATAACCCCTTCCTTATTAGATATCTTAAAAATGAATTAACATTTAGATAAAATAATTCTCTAAAATTCATACAATAAAATTTTTATTACAAAATCTAAATATTTTTTAAGATTTATACATAGCTAGGATTGGCTAAATGCATTTCTACCCGTGGACAACACTGCATACCGAATATGAGCTATACAGTATCGGCACGATCTATCCACTATAGCCACATGCCAACATTGGAAAGTTCTTAATTTTGCGACCCCTGAGCCCGCAGCCACTATGTATCGGTACAGTCTTCAAGGTTTAGCCGACTTTTTTCGGGGATGCACCAGTGATTTTTTATGACCCTACTGACCCTCCAAGCTGAAAAAGAGTGTAATATTACTAGACCACGATGCCCTATCTGCGTCTAAGCATCTGCACATAACGTAATCGGTAAGCGAGTGGCCCATGCAAGCGAGCGGCCCAGTCCAAAACACATAGTAAAAGTGGTAAATTACAACTTCATTTCTCAGCCACAACAAATTAAATTTAGTCACAGCTTAAAAAGTAAGCTACTTACTATATTTCTAGTCAGATCTCGAACTGAGGAACCCTTTAAATGAGTATTCGTTGCGTTTACCAAAAATACCACGTATTTTTCATGAACTTCATCACAAGATATATATCTGAACTATCACGCCTTGGTTCTTCCTAAAACTGTTCCAATCCATTCAGAGACATATATTCAATACCGTCCTATCATATAAATCCATTCTAATTTATTCTGGTTGAGAAATGAAGTTGTAATTTACCACTTTTACTATGTGTTTGGACTGGGCCGCTCGCTTGCATGGGCCATTCGCTTACCGATTACGTTACTGTAACCTTGGTGGCCTGAATTACAAATACGACGCGCATGTGGCGAGAGTGATGGAGAGGTATATATCTTTCAGCCCCGTAATGAAGTATATAGAAAGCGACTGCAAGGGGAAAAGAACCCCTATTTCTACGGCGAAACGACCGCCTTATATACTTGTTGACTACGGAGGTCGGTCCGGAAAGTTCTCGCCAGAAATTATAATTTCTTTTTCTTGATATATTACCGGCCCTGTATGTCAGGTGTATAGCCTGCTGTATATTGGATGTATTGCCGTGTTACGTACTAGGCTAAATATTGCTTATAACACCCGTGGACACGTAGATCTTTATCTTTTACCCCGCCTACAGTCCGTACACCCCTTCACACTTTTATCCCACCTACACAGCTACACTTTTGTCCCACCTATACAGCTACAATGAAGACCAATATTGCGCAACGTGCTGTCATTGTATACCTAAGGGCCCAAGGACATGCCCCTAAGGAGATCAGTGAATTTATGAATATTCCACGGCGTACTATAGGAGACATATGGAACCGTGCACTCGAACGAGGTTTTCAGCCGAATCAGCGACCATTCAATATATCAGATGAAATGTTAGCTGATAAAGCACGTTCTGGGCGTCCATCTAAGCAAACAGATGAGCTTAAAACCACACTTGGGGCGAAAATCCGTGTAGACCGCTATGGGCGTGAGAAAACATGTGAACAGCTAGCTGCAGAGCTACGCAGTGAATCAGGTTAGTTATTCTAAGATTTGATATTTTATTTAGTGTGTTATTTAATATGTTATTTAGTATAATATTTGATGTGTTACTTGGTGTGTTATTTGATATGTTATCTCATATGTTACTTGATATGTTATTTCCTCTAATATTTCTTCTATAATTAGGGATTAATATATCAAAAACAACAGTTTGGCATGTACTACGAAAAATTGGCCTACGAAAAACAAAGCCTACACGTAAGCCTGGGCTTGCCGCTGAGCAGAAAAAACAACGTCTTGAATGGTGTTTAAAACACGCCCATTGGACTATAGAAGACTGGAAGAATGTGATTTGGACTGATGAAACTGCGGTTGTTTTATTACACCGTCGGGGTGGATATCGTGTATGGCGTACTTCTAGTGAGCGGTTCGTCCGAAGCTGTATTCGAGAACGTTGGAAGGGGGCCTCTGAGTTCATGTTTTGGGGTGCTTTTTCTTATGATCAGAAGGGCCCCTGTCATTGTTGGGTACCTGAAACTACAGCCCAAAAGCGTGAAGCAGAACACCAAATCGCCGAATGGAATACTGAATTAGAGCCTATTATGCGTGCAGAATGGGAGCTTAATTCAGGTATACAGCGATTAGGGCTACGCAATAAGCCTGGAAGACAACCTCAGTGGAGATGGACTCAGAAGAATGGAAAGCTTGCACGCAATTCGAAAGGTGGAATCGATTGGTACCGATACAACACCGTGATTTTAGCCCCAAAACTACTTCCATTCGCCCAAGAATGTGCTCGAATTCGAACGAAAACAATAGTTCAAGAGGATAAAGCACCAGCCCATTCACATCACTACCAACAGCGAATATTTGATATAATGGGGGTCCAACGAATGATCTGGCCTGGAAATTCGCCTGATCTAAATATGATTGAACCTGCATGGCCTTGGATGAAGAGATACACTACGCGAAAAGGAGCACCTAAATCGCGTAAAGAAGGGATTAAAGTATGGGAGGCTGCGTGGCGTGATCTACCACAGGCGCAAATTCAAGCTTGGATTGAACGTATACCATGGCATATACAGCAAGTCATTAGACTAGAAGGGGGCAACGAATACGGTGAGGGGCGTGATAAATTAGGTGAAGTAGCCCCTAGCGGGTTAGGTGATAACGCCTATAACAGCGGCAGCGGCAACGACAGCGACAGCGACAGCGACAGCGACAGCGACAGCGATATATGGGAAGATATGTGAATATTTACTGTTTCAAGCTGTTATTATATTTCAGTACTATATATTTCCGTTTTATATACATCTTGATTACGCGATATATTTCAATATTTACTGTATATAGCCTAGTGTGAGAAAAAGAAATTATAATTTCTGGCGAGAACTTTCCGGACCGACCTCCGTAGCGGGCTAAGCCTTAATAGAATCGTGACCTAGATATTTTGGTATACCATTCCGTCCGCTTTTTTGACTCAATCAAATGCCAGGTGGTGATACCTTTTCCATAGTTCTCAATAAAGTAATTGAAATCAATCCCACATTTTTTTACTCTGCCCCCGCGCCTCCCTCCGGGGAAAATTAGCCCTTTAAATATCTGTCCGCCGTGAACTACGTAGTTTAGTGGGGTACCCTGTCCCCTACTACGCGTACCGTACGGGTATGATATTTCGGTACTGTTCATTCCTTACGTTATGTTATGTTGTGTTATTGTACGTACAAGATTGGCGTTCGATACTAGAAGACAATACACACTCCTACACATCTCTGATCTGACCCCTACGGGTAGTCCGGACACATTGTCTTTGTTGGTTGGTGTTGTTCTTTCAGTCTAGCTGGATCGACCCGTGTATCTCGAATACACTGCCTCACGGTTCCCCTCTTTAGTAGCTACGTACCAATGGTTTCAGCGGATCATAGTGAGGGTAGACCCACTTCCAAATAATATAGGCGCTCCAAGCGGCTAGAAAATAATAATTATTTATCAGGATCTTGTTGTGATTCCAAGCCTATCTCCTGCCTCTATGGCAAATCGCCCAGGTGGGGCTAGGTTGTCGGCTTGGGGAGGGCCAAAACTTAGCGTGTTTGTTTTTTAAACAGCTTCTCGGTTTACAAGATACTAGGTGGGAATGCCACGATTTTTCCAAAAAGTGTCACGCACAACCGTGGTTTTTCCGCTACCACCCCCAGGTTATCACGTATCGTTAACAAGTCACTTGACTTCTTATTCCGATAAGGTCCTCGGATCGAGCCCGGGTCTGGTCACTTCTTTTTTTAAATCATTTTTCGTCCCAATTTCCCCCTCATTTCCTTTTTTTTCTTTCTTATTTTTGACTAAGAAATGGATATCTTAATCAAGTTCTAAAATCGTGAGAGGAACACAACTTGAAAACTACCACGTCACCTATATCTCCCGTTGCTATCTGCTATAGTTGGGAGCCGCACCCACACCCCGTAAAAATAGGAGATGTTGCCCCCTAGGATTCCCCGAAGCCCCTATGGGAACCCTCACTGGTGTATATGTCTTTCCTTTTTTCCCTTCCCCTTCTCGCTATCGTGTATGAAATTGAGATCAATATCCTACCTATTCAAATGGTTACCGAGTCCAGTGCTCTTAGGCGGATCAAGTACTTAATATTGACTAGGTAACACCGAGTCTCTCGCTGCGGTTGGGATAGAATCTATGCAATAGAAAATAAGAAATTTGGACGAAGAAAGCTTGGAAGTCTAGCCCGGGCTTACGCAATATGTAGTCAGGCTCAATAGTGCCATTAAATGCTCTTTATACTTAGCTTTATGAGGTTCACTAAGCTCAGAGTCAAGAAAAGTATGGACCTGAGCTTTCGATTCCTCACAGTGAAAGTAAATACGATTAGTTTCAAGGGTAGTAATTAAGAGATCCTCGTTTAAAAAGAGTCAATAGTCGGATTTCTCGCGTAAACCTCTACCATAACTACACATAAGCTTGTTCTGATACTAGTAATGGAATACAGTTTGACATCCAAGTGATATTTTCTTGATCGTTTTAAATACATGAGTGCATCCAAGGTTTCAAAAACAGAAAAATCAATTTAGCATAACAAAAAACCCCGAGTGCTCCGTGCTTCAAAAGTTTCCAACTATTTTGCAATGGCGTTGACCAACTTTCCCAAACTAGTCTTGGCGTAACTCAACACAAAACTCGCCAGCTCCTTGTACATAACTGGCTTTTCTTCCTCCTCGCGTCCATCGTATGTCGTCTCGAGCTGTGAAGCAGACGAGGCCACCTCAAGATAAAGGCTGCGCTCGGGACCAAGTTCTCCGAGACAAACTATGAAACTTCCAAACTTAAGGAGCATTGAGTTCAAGATAAGACGGCACATACGGCCATTTCCATCAAGAAAAGGGTGAATGTTCACAAAAATATGCGTATACTTCGCCGCAAGACTGATTGGATCAATAGATCCAGACTTGATGGCCTCGCTCATATCGCTGTCCAGTTGGCGGATCATCTCTTTCATCTTGATTGGAAGAGCCGTTGGAGCGGTGAAAGTGTTAAACCCAGCACTAACGTCAACGGAACGATAAACACCACTATATTCAGTCCAGGGTGCAGTTTCGGCATCAACTTTGTAAGTAAGAATGCGATGCGTTTCCAAAATAAGTTCCTCAGACAGGTCCTGGTCATGGAGGCAGAGTTGCGTTATGATATACGCAGCAGCCTTGGCGTGCTGCACTATCTCGCGACGACTGCGCAGGATGGCTGAAGAGCTCGTGGAAAGCTTTGCTTTCATGCGCTCTGCCTTGATTTTCTGGTACTCCTCGTCCCGTTCTTGAATGTCTTCGGACACATTTTCTCCACGGAAAATCATCATACAGAGATTCCAGGTAATATCAAGTCCACAGCCCGCTTTTTCGATCATGTTCGACCCATAGACCATTTTTGTAAGACACTCCAAGATATGATCCTCCAAGTTGGCTTGCTGCTTTGGATCCAGAGTGCTTTGGAGGAGGCGTTGTACTTCGCTCTCAAGCTCCATCATCTCTGGGAAAACAGCATCAGGATCAAAATCTTGGTGGGCAATCTTGTAATTGTAAACTTCATCCTGGATGATGGTAAATTTTGTCTCAATCCCACGAACGGAGCGGGACAACGTTCCATGGGCGAGACGCAAAGTCGACTTCATCATCTTGGCCAGTGATTTCCCAATGTGACCTTTGGGAGCGGCTACATGTGTCGATGGGGTCGAGGAGATATTCAGGCCTTCAAACGCAGACTCCAGACTCGCACGCTTCTGTTTGCTGCGCTTTATTGGAGAAACCATGTTGATTTCTTGCCGAGAGTTTTGATGGAGGTGAAAGGATGGCGGCGCCGGTTGCGAGATTGAGATCTATCGATGTCGATAGTTGTTTTTGCAGTGTGCTCGGATCGATTGAGGCAGATAGCGTCGGAGCCAAGGCGTTGAGAGAATGATGACGAAGAGAAAATAAGAGGAGGAGCAGACATACTTAAATAGGTTGTCGGAGCTGGAATTTTGAGGTATAGTGAATCTAAAAGGCTTAGTGCATTCCACCACACCTTGGAAGGGTAGATCATTTACCGCAGTGAATAGCGGCCCGCGGACAGACCGCTATTCACTACGGCAGCCCGGGTGTCATTCTGGCAGGTCTCTACCTGGTTTAGGCATGGCTTCCGGCACTGGGAACCTTGGAACCTTGGAACCTTCTAAGGTTCCATAAATATCCGTCCCCGACAGCCTTTTGGGGATATTTTGGCTATATCTCTCTGTGGCCTATGGTGACAGTAGGTCCTATATGTAAGTGCATCGTGGGGCTGTCATGTTGCGTTAATCAGGATCTAGGGCTCGGTAATTAATAATTAACGGTGCATAGAGCATTCTCATTTTTTTTCTGGGATCAATAACAATCATGCCTAGCGTATCTGTTTTTATATGGTCTCTAGGGTCTAGGGACCTTATGCTGTGCGGGAAGGCTATGGTTTTCCGAGTAAATGCCACGATGATTTACAAGAGTGCCACACCAGAATCGTGGTCTTCCCGCTATCACCCTATGGTTATCACGTATCGTTAACACTCCATTGGACTGTAAACCGATAAGGTCCTCGGATCGAGCCCGGGTCTGGTCACATCTTTTTTTTTTTTCGTCTTTGGAGAAATAAACTTCTTGGGGAAAAAATGGATTTCGTTTGGCTATATATGTGGATCCGTCTTTACCGCCATATTCTACCTCCAATTCTGCCGTGTAAATCACCGACCGCCTATTCCTTTTCGATGTACATATTCGGAACATCATTTTACCTGTTGACATTCCAAGGTTTTCTGGCCTGGCGTAGATCCCCGCAGCCCTCCCTTTCCTTCTTCCTTCTTCGTGCCCTTTTTTCTCTGCGTTTTCGTCCCCTTCAGCAGAAAAGGGGATTTTGGAATAGCGCGCCGTCCTGTAATTTTCCACTCTACTACTTGGTGATTTCCATTTGAAAAGAGCCGTTGAAACAGAAACCCAAGACTTAACCTCTCTGTTGCTTTCGGTCGTCATTCAATTCATCTGTTTGGAGTGATAGTACTCGAATTTGCAGGTACCTGGTTTGCGTTTCATCACACAGGGCATTCCATTTAAGTTCTTTGGACTTGACAGGATGAACATCGTGTGTGCTCGCAATCTATGCACACCGGCAAGGTTGTAATTATTTATACAATTGCACGAGCAGCAACACCATATAGCAGTGCCTCCAGTTCGGTGAAGAAGGGCATTGGAAGTGTCGGGGCTTTCAAAACCTTCACCTGGCTGATTGTCACCCATATCTTCACCCAGGGAAGAATCCAAGTTTTGAGAAAATTCCGTTTCAATGTGTCCCTCTGTCCCTCGCGGTGAAGACTCCTCGAGAGGCACAGCGTTTGAATCTTCAAATTCTGGGTCAAGGTGCGCAGACATTGCGCCACAGGGGCTGGTGTCATCACCGTTCGCATTTACTTGCATTATGGACAAAGCTCTACGCGACATGGAACTTTCTTTGTTCTCAATGTGGGTGTTTCTGGCATTTTGGGGGTTGTTTCTAGCCATTCTCCAGATTCAATCAACTTTGTTTGATTGCTTAAAATCAACATGGAATCCAAGATCACATGTAGCATTGCACATCGTAACTTATCAAGACATGGTTCTCATCTAACATAGTACATACATGTACATCATTCACTCCAGCTTCCATCCCTTCTGAACCTTCATCTTCGCATACCATTCCTTGACATACCCCTTTCCAATATGAGGCCCATAAAGCTCAGTTTCCCACTGAGGCGTAGGAGGACGAAGGCCGGTTTCTTCAAGACAGGTCTTCCGCAGCTCCTCAATACTTCCGCCACGATCATAAATAGAGACCTCGCCCAGCGAAGCACGCTCCAAATGCATCTTTGCCCGCAGCTCCTCAGTAGACGCATTATCAACTGTAAAGTCGTCGTTCACAACAACACCGTACCCATTCCGGGCTCCGTCGAAGGTAACAAGCTTGCGGTGGGCCTCAAGAGCAACCCTTTCGGCTGGCCGCGTCAGTGGATCGCCTAAGCCACCTCCGCCCCAGGTCACCCATTCGAGCAGATCGCCAACGTCCACGCGGATATGGTCGCATTTCGAAGGAAGAATCTCGACAGGTGGGTTCTCAGCGGAGATGGAGTAGCGGTAGAGGATTTTGCGGGATCGCTGACCTGGCTTACCAAGCTTGATTCCCCAGGGCGGGGTGAACCATCTATCATCATGGATGCTAGCTTAAGTATTAGTCTATGTATGTAATCTTCATATTTCTGAACCGTACCTGACTTCACCACGACACAGAAACCTGTACTTCGTGCCCTGCGCGTTACCGCCGCGGTAGAACCCCGGACCACCACTGTCGGCGACGCTTTCGTTGGACTCGATGCGGAGGGGGTAGTTGAGCTCCAGAAATTCGGCTGGTTGATTTTTAATTGCAGGAAATAAACAGTGGCAATCCGGTCCGTCACCTGCTTGTCGCGCGGGGACGCCTCCGAATCCGATCTGGTAGAGCTGGAACCATTCGCCGTTGGGCTTGAAGCCCGAGTAGAACAAGTGCGGCGAGTCGCTGAATCCGGCAGCGGCTTGGTACGCGTCGTTCTTTTGGCCGATGAGGGCCTGGATGATATCTAGTGTACGACCCATCAAGTGTGTGCGGCATGAAATGGGGGCTGGCCGTACAGGTTTTAACACGCTGCCTTCAGGAATGTGGACGTCGATCAGGTCGTGGAAGCCGTCGTTGATTACGGTGCCTGGTGCAGCGGCCTTTGGAGAACACCTAGTTAGCAAGAGTCATGGAGGAAACTGTAGAAATTACTCACATAAATCAGATAAAAGCCGATAAAAAGCTTAAACATCGTCTCTGAAAGAAAGAAATTGACGGAGGATTGAGCTTGCGGGCTTGTGCCAGTCCAGTCAAAGGAAATTCGATGACCGTCAACCTTTTGCATGGAGCAGGTCAGTGCCCAGGGTCCGACGCCGTGGCCATCATCGTCCACAAAGTCAGTGAAGGTGCATTCTTTGTCGTCAAACTCGCGTTCAATAATCTTTGCTAGTCCGGCGCGGTTTCGCTGCAGTAACTCCTCAGAGGCGGCTAGGTAGACCTCGACTCCGAAGCGCGTGGCCAACTCGGAGACCCGGTTAGAGGCCATGGAGCATGCCGCCACGATGGCAATCAGATCAGAGCGGTACCAGTCAGGTTGGCGGGAGTTTCTGCACAACAGATCTACCAGATCCGAGCTCATGACGCCGCGGCTGTAGAGTTTCAGGCAGGGAATCTGGACACCATCCTCGAATACTGAAGTGGAGTTGATGGACATACTTCCGGGAACCCTGCCGCCGACATCTGTGAGATGACCAAATTGCGAGGCCCATCCAATGATTCTATGCTCGTAGAAGATTGGTAAGAGAACGATAATATCGTTCAGATGGCTGACTGCTCCTTGGACCTGGTAGGTGTCGTTGGTGATAAAGATGTCACCTTCTTCGATAGTACCATGCCAAGCCTCAAGAAACTGAGGAATAAAGCTGCCAAATTGGCCAACAAGCATCTGTCCCTTGCTGTTCGTGATAACATTGAACTCGTCTTGCTGTTCCCGAATAGCCGGAGACATACTGCACCGCAACATCATCTTGTCCATCTCGCCTCGGATAGAAGCGAGGGCTGCGGAGATCAGCGTGGGAATGAGAGGAGTGTTCTTGACAACGTCGGCCGCAGATTGAACTGTGTGGCTGACTGCATCAGAGGACTTGGCGAGTGGATTGATCAGGATGTTACCTATGCTATCAATCTCTCCGTAGTGACCAGGCAAAATCAAGGTGTTACTGCCCATCTCCGTGATGATACATGGCCCATTTAGCTGGACACCCTCCTGGCTGATCTTTGTGCGATCCCACACGGTAGCCTTTTGCTGGCTGCCCTGCACCGTAATTGTTTGCTCGCCCACCTTGGATCCTGGCGCAGGCTCCTTGGACGCGGCCTTTTCAATTCGTGGGATGTCAACTATAGGCGAGTCATCCACTAGAATAACACCCAGACGAATCAACTCCAATTCAAAGTTCGGCAGACAGTAGGTAAAAAGCTGTTGATGCTGGCTGTCGAATTTTTGGCGAATCACGTGCTGCCAGTCCTCAGTATCGAGGGCCAGCTCGTCCGCTTCGAGGTCGACGGTGATTGTCAATGCTTGGCCCTTGTACCGCAGATCGGCCTGATACTGCGCTTTCCAGGTGATGGGCCATGAGGAGCCGATGGACTTACTTAGGGTATCTCGACCCTGCTTCTCCAATGTGGCGTACTGGTCTCTGACAACTGCAGATGTAATTTCGGACACTAGTCGGATGAAAGTCGCGGACTTCTCATGGCTGATCTTCGTGAAAGAATCTCCCTGCGCGCATAACATTCCAGGCGCGGGAGGAATGATGATCACCGACACTCCAAGTAGCTGGCCAACAGCGTTCGCATGCAGAGGACCTGCACCACCGAAGGCCACCAGGGCAAATTCTCGAGGATCGTAGCCCTGCTCCATGGAAACCTGACGCAAGGCTCCATAAATTGTCTCATTTGTAAGAGCGATGATATCCTCTGCCACCTGAGAGACAGGAAGGCCCATCTGCGATGACATTTCCTCGACAGATTTGACTGCCGCCTTCATGTCCAACAAAAAGTCACCTCCCAGCAGGGCCTGGGGCAAATAACCCAGAACCAAGTTTGCATCCGTGACTGTTGCCTGAGTGCCACCGTGTCCGTAGCATGCAGGTCCCGGTGATGCGCCAGCACTTTCAGGGCCTACCCTGAGAGTGCTGGTGAGCTCCATATATTCTGCAATTGACCCGCCCCCTGCTCCGACAGTATGGATATCCACGGCCGGGGAGCGAACAGACAGGTTTCCGATTGTTGTATGTCGTCGAAGCTGAGGCTGGCCGTTGTATATAAGAGCACAATCGGTGGAAGTACCACCCATATCCAATGTGATGAGGTTCTTATATGGAGTACTTCGGGCCACGACGTCTGCCACTCCTGTAACACCTCCAGCTGGACCAGACATGAGAATGTTAACAGGCAACTCCCCAGCTAGGGCCAAGCTGGTCAAGCCACCATCACTCTTAAGCACCCGAATGATATCGCTTTCGGCGGCGAGCGTGTCGACAAGGTTCGAGAGATATTTTTGGACCTGCAGGGGTGAGTTCTCAGTTGCGGACCATGCAATGTAAACGGCAAGACCAACTCACCACCGGCTTGAGGAAGGCGCTCGTGCATGTGGTCACCGTGCGCTCGAATTCACCCAATTCTGGCAGAACATCGGCCGAACAGATAACAGTGACATCAGGACCGAGCTCTTCGCGAATGACTTTCTCGACTACCCTTTCGTGGGCATTGCTACTATGAGAGTTCAACAAGGAGATGGCCACAGCTTCGGGATTTTCCTTGCTCAGCGATCGCAGGCTCCGCCGCAGATCCTCAACATCTACAGCTGTGACCGGCTCTCCATGCACTGACATGCGCTCTTTGCATTGCACCACCCGTTCCAAGGGGACAATTGGCTCTGGCGGTACAAAGTTCAGCCAAGCACCCAATCCGCCCGGGATCTGGGATCGACGCAAAGCCAGAATGTCTTTGTGGCCAGCTGTGAGCACGAGAGCAGTCTTCGCGCCCTTGCCTTCTAGGACTGCGTTGGTTCCCGTTGTCGTTCCATGGTGAATGAACTGGAACTTTCCCTCCCAGTCGAATTGGGATTTGAGGATTTCGCGGGCTTGCTTGATGCCGTTTTGAATACCGATGCTTTGGTCGGGGATTGTGGTAGGAACCTTGGTCCGTACGGCCTGACCGTCAGGTGTGAAAACATATACGTCGGTGAAGGTACCACCGACATCAACTCCGAGTTGATATCCTTGATTCATGGCGTTCTTTCGTTGATGGGAATACGAGCGTGCCACAAAGCAGCATGCAGGAGATCAATGTGAGCCGGCGGGATAGAGGGGTAGCGACACATTGCGAGTGGGTACATAGGTTGGAACACAAGTATGACATCTCTCGCAGATAGTCAAGGCTGCGGTTTCGAAAACTTCGTAACGTGAGGGTCCAGGTCCACGGGTGGCTTGAGGTGGATCCCGAGCGGGTACTGCCCGCGGACCCAGGTGAGGATCGGCAACAAGTGTTTGAAAACACCGATGCTGTAAAGATTATGTACAGTCTAATCGGGACATCCAAAGGGTCCGCTCAATGCAGAGAGGGAACGAACTGCGCTCAATTATTAGTTTTTCAAGATAATTGTGGGGAACTGTATGTAGCTAAGACCTAGATTGATACAAGTGTATACTAGCTGTACTAGCCCCCAGCCGTGCCACCCACTTAAACTACTAAACTCTAGCACTTCAAAAAATCAAAAAAGAACTGTTGAGAACTTTTGAACATTCACTCCTTCCAAACTCAACTCCTACACATCTCATCATGGCTCTCAAGGAGCAGGGCTTCACATCGGACGCCGAACGAACCAGCGTCACAGACTCGACCGAAGAATATGAAACTTTCAAGAAGACCGAAGACGGTGTCGCCTTTCGCAACGTCAGGTGGTTCAAAGCCTGTATAATCCTCGTCAAGGTCTGAAAAGAATGCGTGTCCTCAATAATCCCTGCAATTGATCCGTTCAAGTTCTCCCACCCGGAAATGTAGCATCTTCATCCGTGTGGCGTAACGATACCCAAAGAAGAATTAGAACCGTTGATCAATCCTTTTTAGGGATTTCATGCAAGCCTCCACAAAGCACTTATCGCAAGGCCCCCTCATGGATTGCAACATCTGAACTCAGATCATGCTCTCCAACGAGAAATTGTTTACAGCGCCTTCCAGGGCTGTGGGTCTGTGCCAGATCATCCTGTCTCCACCTCCGCTGAACTTAGTTTGGCCCTAAAGTGACCATTAAGCTGCAGTAATATACCTCTACTAAGTGAAGTGGGAGCTCAACTACTCCTGGAGCCCTCAGGTTCCGGTTGAAGGACACTCTCGATGTCGGGCATGCACATGTGATAATTCTTCAATTTTCGTTCTTTTTCCCGAAATCCCCAGGGTTCACCTGGGCAGTTCCAAGGATGGCTTCAAGGCTGTAATTCAATGGTTCGTTAATTACATTCCTAATTTGCCCAGGTGGAGTAGCGTCCACGGTGGGATTCTAGATCTGGGCGGCAAATCGTTCCTCCACATGTGCATCAGTCATCTGGAAGACTGTTTGATATCGCTGGTTACTATGAAATCGCCTGCTCCGGAGAGGGTTTGATACCGTAACCTCAAATGATCCAGGTGCTATATCTTCAAAATACAAGCGGGGATTCGTACCTATAAGGTGATTGTGATTGGGAGCTGTCTCATATGTAATCGTATTGAAGCGATCCAGGATTCTTCCACAAAATATGTCCTTATTATTTCAATGCTATTCCACCAATACCTACATCCTAATCTAAAGGCCAAGAAGTTGGCACATATGTGCACTCGTACCTCTGTTAAGAATAGAGAGATACCTGATCCCCAGTTGGATAACAGACATCTAGAGTAGCTATGGATTTGTGTAAAGAATAAATAGTCAGTATTAATCCTAAAGCTTGAACAACCTTCATATAACCTCCCCCATTAAACAAGTAAGGCCAGAAACAATGTATTCTCCTGATCATGGTGGGCAAAACCACTCTCAACTCTTAACACACAGGAGCTAGCAAGTTCCTCCAAGTTCCGGTCCAGTGAGCGCAAAGCTTTCTACCCATTATAATAATGAAGAAGGGTGCAACTACCGCACATCAAGTATTGTGGGAGATCCCATTCCAGCCGAGTTAAGATCGAGACTTTATTGTTTTGTGTACGAGGCAACTTGGCTATTTGTCTCTGAGACAGCTCGGAGATTCGATGATTGCATAGGGAAAAGCAGATAAGATCGGCCGACGGAAGAAAGTCGCATATTGACAATATTAGTTTAGGAGGGAGCCCAGCAAATGTTGTAGGGCTAAGCGTAGGATAAGAGCTGATCGTCTTGCATGAACTAGCCATTCTATGTGAAGTGGCCGTTTTTTGTGGCCAGAACGTTGAACATCCGATTTAACACGATTCTCAAAGATCGCAGAAAAGGAATACGGGAGAAGTGAAGAGTAGGTGGATCAGAGAAACCTTCCAGGGGTCGTAGGTTGTTCATCCATGGGACATCTGCCGTTTCCAAGTTTGTGGTGGTTAGACCCAAATTAGACTAGTAGTAAATTCATGATTCCAAGGTTGTGATATGAGATTGGGAAAGATGGAATAAACTAAAAATAGGCGGAGATGTTGGAACTGGCGCTGGAATGAACCACAATTCTTCTTTTTTTCTTTCAAGTTAACATCGTGAAAGAAAAGCTCTCCAAAGCTCCACTTCCAACCATCATTTATCGCTACCGTGCTGATGCCAAAATTTTTTCTCTTCATGGTCCTTCTGATCTTCGGAAGAAATCCTTCTTCTCATATTCGATTGATGACGCCCCACATGTGGAAGAGATATTCTACCTGGAGACCTATCTCAATCCAATAATGTACGTGATCCACTCCAAATAAGGGCTGAATGACATAGAGACATCTGGAGCTCAACATGCCTCTATCCCTTAAGAGTGCTGTGGAGCACATGTGTTTGCATCTCAAGTAAGTGGAAGAGTTGATTAAGATAGCGCCAGATTGACCTGGGGGATAGCTGTCCTGGAACGAAGTTGACTGCTTTCTTTCATTGTACCAGATATTTTCTTTCATATGCACACCTGCACCGCTGGAAGTGATCTTTCTGCCCGGATTTATTGTCAAGCGCTTTGATTTATTGATTCCAAGGGATGTGAAAAATCAGTCTCAAAGACCTTTGCCATGGCATATTGATGAAAATTCCTCTCAGTTCTTTCATTCACCAGCCAACCTCGAAATCATAAGACAATGTTCCGGAATTTTGAAGTTTCCTTTCAAGTCTGGAGTCTATCACTGCTTTCATCAATTTGCTTTCAAGATGCTGCCAGTAAGTCACACAGGCTCTTTCAATAATTTGATGTTCTAAATATAACTTATGGGCTTTAACTGATGGCGAGTCTATCTTTATACTTAATACTCGGTCCAAACCAACCATCAACTAAACCTTTTCCTAATCTACGGAACTCCAAATACCTCTTAAACAGTTCAATCTTATAGCAAGAAGCTATAATCCTGCTCAAAAGTACCAACATGTCCACCCGTACTGGCACGAAACTGGATGACTCGGGGAAGAATAGTTCAAAGAGGCCTAGAGGAAAGCAGAGGGGTTCGAATCCCAGGAGCTCAAGTGGAAGGAAGCACGAACAAGGACCTTCCAACCTGACAGATGATGAACATGACTCCAAGCGGTCTAAGTCCGAGGATAGTTCAGAACAATTATTTGAGTCCGCGGAAGAGGAAGCTAATTTATCCGATTCAACCCGGGTGCGTAGAAAGAAGCACAAAGATTTGCTTGAGATGCTGTCTTTACTTGAGAAGCGGGATCATATTCTAGAGAAAGAAGAGGAAGAAGCCAACCGTGATCCAAAATACACCCCAAGACCCAGAAGACCCCTTTTCAAAAGATATAACTTTGAAGCAAGGCCCATTATATACCCAGAGGAAGTTCCGGCGGACTGGCATCATGAGGATACGGACATTGATGAATAGTAAGGACTCGAAAATTTAATTCTTCTAATGAGAATCATTTGTTGACTTCAGTTCCTCACAGTGACATCGATGCTATGATAGAACGATGCGAGCAAAGAATCGATGATGCAGTCCTGCCGCAGCTATGGGTAGACAGACTAGAGCAATACCAACAGATGAAAGCCAATAGGGAGGCTCTTCAGGCTGGACCAGATGCAGCTTTTGGAGTGCCCGTTCTGGCGCGTCTGCAGACTCTTAAAGCAGCTCTCAAACATATTGACGAATGGGGAGACGTTTTCCAACAAAAGAGAAACATTGAGGGTATCATGAAAGCTTACAGGTCTTTTGATTTGTGGTATTATCCAGGTCGAGTGACTTATTGGTATAGAGGAAGGCAGGTTGCGGGCCCTGAAAATTTCGAGTGGAGCCGTTATTTGAGCTATTATAATAGTCCAGATCATAACGGGAAGGAGTTTTGTGTTGAAGGAGTAAGTATAATCCTCGATGCGTATGAAAATTTGACCTTTGACTTCAAATCTTCCAAGGTTCTAATGCTATAGCCAAATCCACGCATATATACGAGCTTTAGACTGACTTGACTTGTTACTCATTAGATTGATATGTTCACTTTGAACAACAGCATGGCGCATTGTAATCCTGAACTAAACATGAAGCTCGAAAAAAACCCATATGTTGAAAATAAGTTCAGATATACACCACATAATCATGTACGTTTTTCCTCCTACCGCACTGGATCTCATACACTGGCATAAGATCCCAAATGCGTCTTTCAAATGTTCAACATTGAACATGATTCTATGCCGAACTTCTGATTAATAAATGTTTTAGTGGGAACTCAGCTTCAAATCGCCATTTTTACCCCCATCGACTGCATGTACCCGAGATTTTCTTGATGATACAGGGGCTACCTTCCCACACCTTCTCATGAGAGATCTAATGGATATAGAACATTTTGGCCAAGGGGCTCCATTTTTGACTTGGGCCCATGCACAGACTTCTCAAGGAACAGTCCTAACTCCAGTGGTCATGCTCGAATTTAACATAAAATGGCCGCCTAATCAACCTGAGCTACTTGTAGGGCGGAGAATGGCTGCCAAATCTTATTTATACGCATTCGAGCATTGGTATCCCCTCGCAGTGACTGTATTTGGGACAAAAAGAATTGATAGCGTGCAAAGATTGAGTGGACTTTGGGTGCATCGTCTATTTTATACTGCGAGAGCTCCCGATAACCAAGGAGCACTATATGTCAATGAAAGTCACAAAGGATTAAGGGAGGCGATCCCCGACGTTAACAACTTAGATGCAATATTGCCAGATCAGGTAAATGGCGCCGATATGGACGATTACCTTGAGAGAGGATTGGACGGTGACTTCCTAAGTCCCTTAACGAGTACAATAGCACAGTAGTTGTTAAGGTTCTGACTTCAAATTGCTTCAAGCTCAGAGCCTCAATTACTCACTCCACATTTCAAGTATTAGCTTACTTCAGCAGTGACATTGAAGTTGTCCCTACAAATGTTTTCTGTTTTCTCGAATTTCAAAGTTCAGTTACTGCCAGTGGGTTTATTTCTGCCTTTTCTATAGAAGCCAAATTCTCTTCAAGTTCTTTTATCCTCGCTTGCTTCAAGTTAGAAGACTTCTCATCTCACATGTACTAGTAGTATCATGTCTTGTTCCTCTTGTCATATCAATTTGGAAAACATGTTTTGTCGAGTAGTAACTAGTAATCTTTGTCATAAGTTATACTGGACTATCAGCCCTGATGGCTGCCACCTGGGCAGCTGATGCACAGGGGCTTGAAATATGTGATTGTTATGTAAAATTTCCACCCTTGTATTTTAGTCGAATAAGCCTTTGCCAATAATTCATGATGCCAGAACCTTGGAATAGCACAGGCTGTTTGAGTACGGCTGAGCGGACGCGAAGACCTCTCCTTATGCGATTTTCCAAGAAGCTTCAAGTTATTGTATGTGCCTATTGACCATTGCAGAGATTTTAGTATAAAAAAACCCTTACTCATTCAATTATCTTCCTCGCTGGTGGTTTGAATAAAGTCTCCAAAGGCTGAGGAGGCCAAGGTCCGCTGTCAAAAATACAACCAATTTCATATTGACCAGAATCCAAAAGAACTCCATTCTCAAGCTTCTCATCGTCCTGGTCTGGCAAAAAGACCCACGCAGAAGAATTTACAGGAATTAAAATAGCCATTGAAAAGGCTGAGCCTTCCAAAGTCCAGGAGCATTTAATTCGCCCATATGGACTTTCGTACTGAATCTGTGCGCTGGTGATAGTTCCTCCTGGAATAGGTCTGATTTTGAAAACCTTCCAACCTGGCTCAAGTATGCTTAGCCCACCGATTTTCTCATGTAGCCAATTGGCAACGGAACCGAGAGCATAATGATTGAAGCTAGTCATCTGTCCTGGGTTGATTGTTCCATCAGGCAACATACTATTCCATCTCTCCCAAGTTGAGGTAGCCCCCATGGTGACTGGGTAAAGCCATGACGGACAACTTGTTTCCAAAAGCATGCGGTAGGCGATTTGATGCCAGCCTGTTTTGCTTAGTGCGTGGGTAACAATTGGCGTACCCGCAAATCCAGTCGCAACTCGAAATTTGGCAAAGCGGACTTTCCGAGCTAATCGATCCCCAGCAGCTGCGACTTGGGCTTGCGTTTCAAAAAGGCAGAACTTCAAGGCAAGAGAAAGGGATGTTTGCGTGTCGCACATCACCATACCTTTTGGTGTGATATATTTCTGCTGGAAAGCTTGTTTCAGGCGAGCATGATCTGCGCTATATCGTTCCTGATCGTCCGGTTCGCTCAAAATGCCGGATATCTCGCTCAAAACACCAGTCACATAAACAAGGTAGGCATCTGCGACAAAGACTCCGTCGGTTTGGCCGTTTCCAGGATCCTCTGGGGGAGCAGATGGGTCTAGCCAGTCTCCATGCTGCCAAAGCGATGTAGTCCACAATCCATCTTCACCTCGTGAGCAGCCACGATCCAGCCAAGATTTCATGCTCTTGTATTGTCTCTTTAAAATTGTTGGATCTCCAAACCACTTATAAAGGGCCCACGGAACTAAGATAGAAGCATCTCCCCACACAGCCTGGGGTGGACGAGACTCCTTTGCGAATTGAACATTGGGTATGATCATTGGCGGAACACCATTATCATCGTCTTGCTCCAAGACCAGATCAGCTAGCCAATCGGCCAGCATTCCATTTGTATTGTAGAGGAAATTAGCTGTCGGGCTGAATACTTGAATATCACCCGTCCAACCCAGACGCTCGTCCCGCTGAGGACAGTCTGTCGGAATCCAGAGAAAATTACCTCGCATACTCCACACAGAATTCTCGTGAAGTCGGTTGATTTGACTATCAGAACATGAAAACCAGCCTATGCGAGGCATATCACTATGAATGACTACTGCGCATACCTTATCGGCTGTCAATGGACACGAGTCATCTTCTGGAGACCACCCGGTCACTTCGACGAACCGGAATCCATGAAATGTAAAGCTTGGCGACCATTCTTTGAGCTCTTTACCAGAGCAGATGATGGTATCGGTGCATTTGGCAGCTCGGAGGGGACGCATTCCGATTTCACCACGTTCCAGAACTTCGGCATGTCTAAATGCCACACGATGGCCAACCGGCTTCGTCAATGATCGAATTTGTAGTGTGCCCACCAAATTCTGACCAAAGTCCAACAGTAACTTTCTAGACGGAGATCGAAAAATCTTCTGTGGTGGTATGGTTTCTGTGGCTCGAGCTGGCGGTCCCTCAGGCAAAGTGAGTGTGGCCGAGGGAAGAGGAAGAACAGTCACTGGAGTCCATTGTGTGCCAGGTTGGGCAGGAGAGCCTGTCTTCCAACCAGGCTGCTCCGACAACATATCAAAAACCTCACCATCGTATATCTCACTGCTCAGCATGGGTCCCACGTTCCATTCCCATTCCTTGTCGCTTGTAATCAATAGAGGTGGGCTCTCATCTTCGAATGTGATTTCCAGCTGTGCGATTAGACCGATATCCTTGCCGTAGATCTGCCGACCCTCCCTCCACAGTTGAGACGCGAACCAGCCTTCACCGATCTCTGCTGCCAGCATATTCACTTTATCGAAGAGAATGAGATCGGTCACATCAAAAATATGATAGTTGTATCGAAAGCGGTATGAGGTAAATCCAGGAGCCATAAAATAATCGCCCACGCGCGTTCCATTGAGATAGATGTGATAAACACCTTGAGCGGTAACATAAAGTCTTGCACGTCGAATCTTGCCGTTATTTGAAGATGCTTCAAATGACCTTCTGAGTAGAAGTGGACGAATAGGTTTATCAGGAGAGGTTTCTTGTTGTCCAGTAATTAACCGGGCCTGCCATTCACTTTGATCCAGCAGGCCCACCTCGACTGATGACCATGCAGACCATTCTGTTGGAGTAGGCTGCTGACGATCTTGTGAGCTACCGATAGATCTCACCCGAACTAAGACCCCTTCTCTGGAGTGTAAAGGAGAGCTTGGCCAAGGCACCCGGACGGACTGAGGAGAGTCCACTCGATAATGTTCTGGTAATCCATTTCGCTGAATTTCTATCTCATAGGCGTGCTGTTTCCACCCTCTGCTCTCTCGGTCACTGCAGACAAACTGCCATGAAATGTCAGGCGTGGTGTTCTGTATTCCGAAACCGTCCACGCGATTGTCAAACGTTGGTGGTCCGAGGGAAATGGGACTGAATTCATTCATCGTCGCGGAGGAGGTGAAGAAAATGAGCTTGTGTACAACCGATTGGTCCCAGTATTTCTATCTCCAATATTAAGCAATTAAACTGGGTCGGCCATCAATTCATTCAGCACTGAGAGATTATTTGTCAAGTGAGGATTTTTGAGTGCCCAACCAACATACCCCGCATAGTCCTTACGCCTCAGCAGCAAAGATGGCGCAATCGCATGAAAGCGGACCTAGCTTTACAAACTTGAAATTATTATCAAACTGCACCTAGTTGATTGCAAAATTAACCGTGATACTCAATATGAACAAAAATCAAATTGTCGATCTGAGTACTCAGAAGCTCTCCATACCGTGAAGCTACACGGTTGAGTGAATATTGACCGGCTTCTCACGTTGTAAATGCTGATGAGTTTGCAGATTCGTGATATTTAAGCCAAAGATACGATGCAAGGCCTCTAATACCATACTAGTACCTCCAAACTATGGCAGGAGAAGTCAGATAAGGAGAAAATAAATGAAATGAGATAAATGTCCATTGCAATTTCCGCCTATTAAGCCGCTGTTGGCCTGAATGGAAAATGCAGTTGCGAACTCGAGAAAAAAAAGCAGAAATGACAGAAAAAAGAAACATCAAGCATTAGAAACAAACATTTGAACAACCCTTGTGTATAAACAAACCCAGGAATAGATGAATCGACGCTTGAGAGAGGACGAACAATTTCCACAAAGCCACATCGTAGCATTAGAGTGATCCACACTGGTTGGCCCTATGCTTCATGAGATTATGCCAAAGCTAGCTTTTAAACACTCTGGAGCTCCTCTCCAGAAGAAACCATTGGCTGCTTAGACAAGGTGGCGTTACTGTAGTGCCCCTGAGCCTTGGCCGAGAGCATTCTCCACTGGTCACCCATAATTCTTCCTGGGTGGGCGACAGTCATGGCCACACAGGCAATGGTAACCATAGCACTCTCCAGAATCATCAGAGCAACTTCGTTGTTGGCGAGAGCACTGCTGAATCCGCCCTGTAGCTCGGCAACACGGAAGCAGGATCGAATGTAGATAGTGAGGACGGCAACTCCAAGACCTGGTTTCGTAATAAAGTTAGACTGAGCCCAACAGGAGGTAAGATAATTTCGCAGTACTTACCCATAAGGAACATCGTCCACTTGCGACTGGCACGAAGAGAGTCAGTGGCCTCGTTCTTCATGATCTCTGCGCTACGACGCACCCTCAAAGCAAAGTCCAAAGCGAGTGCGACGAACAAGGTCAGCGATCCAACCTGGAAAGCCAAACCAGCAATCATGGTGTTAACACCAGCATTGCTCAGGCTTTGTTGGTCAGACTTCGCAATAGAGCTCACAGCACCACCGGCAGCTTGAAGGATCAAAGCGATCAAATCACAAGTCATGAAAATGTAACTGTATGTCTTCGGGCGAAGTCGGGAGATATCCTCTCCGTACACAATGACGATTTTTCCAAGGCAAATGTAGATGGCAGCGGTGAAGAAAGCAGGTCCAATAGTGAGAGGAATAAGATACCTAGATGCGGGATTCTTGGTTAGCTGGTTTGATTTATTGACTTGGGGAAAACAAAGGCACATACAAGAGGAATCCGCTGAAGTTGAATGGGTTGTGATGCATCATGATACGACCAGCGTATCCCAATACTTCAAGAATAAGACCCGGGAGCATCGCTCCCATGTATGTCCATATGCGGAATCTCGTTCCCAGGTAAGCTTGTGCAGCCATAATAACGCTGAAAATCAGGACGAATAGAATGTTTGCTGCAAGGTTTGGCTGGTAGGTGACATGCGCCAAACTAATTGGACAGGTTGCCAAGGTACAGTCGTCAATGAGGATTCCATTGTAGTAGTCTGACATCTTGTATAGAGGTATAGGTTGATTGAGTCCTGATTTTTTTTTGATATTCACAAGGAAAGATAGAGAAATCGGCAAAGATATTAGATGAATAGGATGATTGAATCGGAACTGTGATGAGTTGCTTGATATTCTTCATTTTCATTGCATTCAATGCCATCTTTATACCATCGTGACAACTTGTCAGGCCTACCTATTACCCATCCAGGACTCGGAGTCTATGCCCTATGAGTCTATACCATATCCTAAAATAATGTTTATACAAAGACCCTACGAGTTGGGGGCTAGATTGGGGGTCAAGATTAGCTTTCTGAACTGCGATTGGAAGTTCTATATCCCGTTGATACTCCACACTTCGCACTTCGCAACTACCGGGGTACGAAGAGAGTACGAAGGGGTATCAAAATGGGGGCCAAAAGACCGGGAGAGAACGGGATTCAGCTCATATTCCCACTCCGCGGACCGCCCCGCTCAGCCTCACTTCGGACTCTTAAAAGTCCCCCTGTCCGACCTGCATTCTAGATCATATTCCGCCGCTCTTTGCCTGCCCCATACAATGTCCGCTCCGAGCCAAGGGCGGGTCAAAACCTGTGAAGGATGCGTTCGCTCTAAAATTAGATGTTCTCGCGCCTCTTCCGCACAGAAGTGCGATCGGTAGGGCAGAGATACCCCACTTTCTCCCCCTTTTACGGTTATTCGAAACTAATAAAGCTTCATAGGTGCATCCGCTTAGGCTTGGACTGTTATTATCGTCTGTCAAAGGCTCGAGACCCCAAAAAGAGAGCAGCGTATGTATCCATTTTTTACCCATCTTGATCATGATCATGCAGATCATGCTAACTCCGGTTATATGAAGGCGTATAGAGGAGCTCGAAGACAAGGTTGATAGGATTCTGGGTCAATTAACCAACAACCCACAATCGGGTCCATCAACTTCATCGTCATCCCAAACCAGTCAAATCAGCGAACCCAGCACCCGAAACCCCTGTGATGTGATCGGCGATGGACTGGTCACACAGGAGGATGCGTCCCGTCTCCTGGAGAGCTATCGCGAGATGATCCCCTGTTTTCCATATGTGCAGCTCCCGAAGGATTCGACTATTGAGAGTCTCAGATCAGAGAAACCTTTCCTGCTGCTATCCATCTTGTTTGTCTCCTCGTTTCAGAACGTCCCACTTCATCTCGCACTCGAGAAAATTTCAACCGCATATCTTGGGGGCCAAGTCTTACAGGGAAATGGTGTTCACCCATTGGACACCCTACAGGGCTTGCTTGTTACTATAGGCGGGTATGTGCATGAAAAAGTCTGTGCTATCTATATCCACAATCGTTGACCATAGCAATAGAGCCAAAAAAAGCCACCATTTGATTCGACTTTCTGGGTATCTTCATCTGGCACAAGGCATCATCAATGATATCAGACTCGATTACCCAGCCAAGGTTCGTATGGCAAGAAAAAGACTTAGTGTTATGGTAGACGCAGATGTCCCAGAAAAATCGATATCGGTGCAAAATGAAGAAATGCGGGCACTGGTGGGATATTTCATCCTTGATAAATGGTGAGTATTGTCTTTTGCGAAACAAAAGTCTATTTTTAGGTTCACTGACATGATTTTTTTCCCTTCTAGTCGCTCGACCATGTTGCAAAGAACAAACAAAATGCCCTTGACACCTTTCATACAGTCGTGTGCGGCAAAGTTGTCGCACGAATGTGAATATCCCACGGATCAGTTTCTACTAGGCCAAGTCCACTTCCAACACATGCTTGGGCAAGTTGATGAACTAGTGGCTCGGGGATTGGATCACACCAACCCTCCACTTGCAGACATAGAAAGCATTGTTTGCACCCTTCGAAGCCAGATGGAAGGATACAAATCCCAGTTTCCCGTCCATTATCACCATGACAGTAAGTTAACTTGACTTCTTCCTTTTTATAATTCAAATCGTAACACTCGATCAGTTTTCCTCGGGGCAGATTCTAGCATTTTCGATGTCCATCTCTACCAAACAGTCTTTTTCGACGTATACCCATCCGCAAGTGCTGTTGAGTCTATCGAACCACTGGTAGCTCTCCAACGAATCCACGCTCTCTGTCAGGGACTGGCGGCCGCGCAGCGATGCATGAGCTTCTACTTTAGTCTTCCGCTCGGAATCGAAAAGAGATGGAGCTATCTCCAGTGGATAACCAACGGCTTTGGCATTATGGCTTCATGCAAGCTTGCTTTAGCCGCTATGGAGCCTTCGATCCGGGATCATGATCAAGTTCGAGCACTCAGAGAGTCATTAAACATGCGTATGCAGCTAGAAAACATACTTTTGCGTTTGGAAACGCTTGACAAGGATTGCAAAGGCGGAATCTCAGATGGACCCGAGACTTTCCACTACCACACTTGGACTCGCCAAATATCCGATTGGTTTCAAAATAAATATTACCTTGCGCGACTGAATGGTGCAGGTGAGCATAGAGGCCCGTCCTCAGCTCCAAGTGTTGGAACAAATTGGGTTCCTGGAAGCAGTGTATACGAAGTACCACTGACTGGTTATGGTTTCCCTTGGATGGACCCCCCGGATGTGGCGATAGAAAGTCTGTTTCCTGGTGCCGGCCATTCAGTTTGAATGAAGACCCCCTCCTAAGAGGGGTTTGGCTGCCAGTGGCAATCTGTGGAAAGATGATGATTTACTCTTCCAACCTCAACGGGTCGTTGGTACCAAAAATTAGGTGTGCAAAACTCGGTCTGTAATCCTGAGCTGTTTGAACCACCGAGCATACGAAGGTCGGTTCTGGAATTTCACAGTTCTCAGGGTTGTAAATATGAATGAATTTATGATGATTTGTACAGGCGTTCAAGGGGTAGAATAAACCTGAAGGTTATTGAACAGAATTTGAAAATAGAATGTCCATGACACCTTCACTCGGTATAAACATGCCATCTGGAGGGAGGTTTCCCATCAATATGAACTTGAAACCCCCGATAGCGATATAATGACAATGACAAGTAATCTTGGAGAGCCACGAGAACCTAAATGCCACTAAAATGGCTCCAGAGCAGGGTCCACTGATCTCCCTTCCTCCAAAAGCTCTTTCCATAGCTGCTCCTTGAACATTTTTCCTCTATCTCCATCAAGAAAAGGAGTGTGTCCCACCACCTGCCCACCCATCGGCAGAAATTTCCCATGGCTCTCAGCACCAGCTTCTACCGCAGCATGTATAATAGAACGACCACCCTGTTGTATCGGTATAGCTTTCAGCTTCAGAAAGATCCAGATAATCGGTTGGATCCACATTGAAAGCTGCGACGTGATCCCTGTGTTCACTACCCGGGACAGACGCTGTTGACAATGACTTCGGAAGCAGGCACCAGCGAAGCAAGCTTCTGCGCGAGGCCAATGATCGCTAGCTTACTGTTGAAGTATCGTTTAGATGGCGTGATGAGTTTCTTGTTGTCGAAATATTCAAGCACCGTACAATTGGGTGGAATCGGGACTTTCTCAAGATCGCTTTTGAAGTGGTTGAATGAGCCTAGAAACGTCACGCGCGTGGGAGTGCTTCGTCGAGCAGCTGTGGCTCGGAGCAGGCCCAGAAGCTCAAACACAATGAAGAAGTGAGTGTAGCAATTGACTTGCATGTTCTTTTCGTGGCCACCCTTGGTATCTTCGAAATCGTATAGCGTGATGCCCCCATTGCAAAGCAGAAGATCTAGCTCAGGAACTTGCTCTTTCACTTGCTGACAGAATCGCAGAGCTGATTGGTAGTCCTCCAGATCTAGGTCGAAAAATTCGAGTTGGCATTTTGGGTTCACGTGTTGGATTTCTGCATTTTCACGCAATGCTGCAATGGCATTTCTACCCCTGACTTCAGAGCGAGTGGTGATAATCACCCTCGATGCTGACAGGAGAATCGCTTGGCGCGCAACCTCGAAGCCAAGCCCTTTGTTACCTCCGGTAATTATGATTGTTTTTCCCGCCAGCGTGGACCCATTGGGGAGCGATGTTGTTTGGTCGGACATATTTATTTAGAACCACAGATAAACCAGTTTTTCTCACTGTTAGGCTGATGGTCAAGATTCAGGGATCAATGAGTTCAGTCCCATTAGTAGTATTACCCGATAAAGTTAGACTGAATCAGCTGACAGCATCCTTCAGGCTAAATCTCGGGTTTTATTGTATAACTCCGATAACATCTGCCTTACGAAGTCAGCTCTTTATACAGCAGCAATTTGGTACTGGGTGCAACTGTCTGTCCCCACCCTGATATGCATAAATCTCTATTGTTTCTCCAAGTCATGGTTCGCAGGTGCCTATGATGACACGTACATGTAGCTCAGGTGGAAATAGAATTTACTAGTAGTTTATTGAGGCACCAACAACACGTGTACCCACGCGGTTTTTTAGAGGAACCCGTGGACATGGATAATGTCATTATTTTTCTATTCTGTTAAAATATTCAATTGATAGAATTATCCAAAGAACTAAGTGTAATTTTTGCAAGGAAGATTTTTTTTTATTTAGCCATATGGATCCTCTTTCAAAGGCTCCCTAGGCAAAGGTGCCATGGAATTAATTATTTTCGGCCGATGTATAGGGTCAAGCCCCCACCGAAAACTCTTGGCTCGCTGACACTGTTTGACACTGTTTGTATTCTCGCCATGCATTATTGTGGGGCCTTATCGGCCGATGTATTGTCTTGCCAAGGGCACCCTCTTGGCATCTTGGTTATCTTTGCTTAGTTCTATGCAGGATATCTGGATGTTAAATACAAGGTAGGGGTATCGACAGCTCTTAAACCTATTGGTACTATCGAATATCCTTTATTCTGTATTCAAGTTGCTTCCGACACTGTGTTGCTCAAGAAAGACCTTACGCGACGAAATAGACACTCACTACTATATCTTCATACTACCTTTGAAAAAAATCGGGAAAATCATACACTCTCAGTCCACTGCCATGTTTCTCAAATGGCAGTTGAGTCTGCTTTCATTTCAACAACTCCTTGTGCTTGCTGCAACACTACAAACCCCCTCGAGAGATCGATCCTCGGGCGATGAATCACCGGCAGCAGTGGGTGAAGAGTCGAGAAATCCAGATTCCGAGTCCTCTTCTTCACTGAGCTGCTCCCTTGACATGGTCGACCTCAAAGAAGTCGACTATAATACTATTTTTGATGGTGCCTACGGTTCTCGATTCGAAAACACCATCCTTACCCTTTGTTCTGAGGAGGGCAAACAAATACCTTGGAAAAAGACCAGCCAATTCGAACCTTCAATTTTAGACCAAGTGGCGGAGCGGTGCTGCTCAGATATTATGTATGGTTTGGAAACAGGTCCGCTCAAAAGTGTGCATTCCGAGTCTGTGGGATTTCATTATCCTCAGGCTGCCACTGGTAGTGCCAATGGGGGTCTTTTCAAGTTGTTCTTCTTCTCAGCTTTTGTATTTTGTCTATTGTATATTATTAAACTTACATACGGGCGCAAGAGATAACTAGGAGTTTTGTTTTTTAAAACAAAAATTCATTGGCAGATGTCATCAATAAATGTGAAGCCAGTTACACCCAAGGCTTGACCTTATCAAATTTGAGACAAAACTTCAAATACCAAGTAGGCTGTGTCAATCATAGACTCACAATTGTTTGACGAGAGCCAAGAAGCTCTTTGGACCTGGGCACTCCACCTGGGCACTCCACCTGGCAGGCTCCAGCCCTGGAGGGCACCTGGGCAGGGATGTAGGATGACTAAGTCACAACCTGCAGCCCGCCGCGCCACGCCGCACCGCGCCGCACTCCCTTGTCGTGTATCTTCGACTATGGATTTCTCTTTTTGAGCCCTCTTAAGAGTCACTCATACCATGCAGACATCAATACATATCAGTCGCAAACGTCCTGTAACGGCATGCACAGAATGTCGCCGAAGGAAACAAAAGGTGTCCTGCAATCAGCTCCGTATTTAAGGGACATTTATGAGTACTAAATTATTGGTAGTGCGACCGTGAAAGGCCATGCAATATGTGCACCGGGAGGGGTGTCCCGGATAGGTGCACATATGAATATTCAACAAGGTAAGGCCTGATCAATGTAGTCGCTTGAAATGATCTCTTGTTATTTACACAAGAAACATCGATCTTCTAACTAGTACTTCTGATCACAGCCCCGATGATGGATCGACTTCCAGAGCAGACCAAATACCTCTGCAAAGTCCTCCCTTGACAATCAATGGAAGTAATTCTTCAGAGATGCTTACAGACCAGTCAATCCGGAATCAAGTTGGATATGGTGGGCCCAATGAGGCGAACTCTCTCTCGGAACTATATGAAGTCGGTTTAAGATCCTCTTTCTTGTTGATTATTACAAAACTGACGGAGATGAGATAGCTTATCGGAGATAATAGCCAGCTACCTCCGCTCCATTCCACATCCAGCAGCATGCCTTTGACCTCACAGATGATGCGAAACTTTTCCCATCTTTGTGCAATGATGCCTTCCCGTGCAGTTACACGAGAACTCATCGAGATCTATTTCTCAGAGGCCAATTGGTATCTTGCACTACTAGAAAAGCATTACTTTGAAAAGCTCTTCAGCTCTTGGTGTGCTATCAGCGACCAGCCTAGAGAAATTTCCCATTTCGAGGGGGTTTCTAGCGATCTTCTCCATTTTCCAGCTCTGATATTTCAGGTCCTGGCTGTTGCTTTGCAATTTACCGCTCCCAACATGCCCTGTATTCAGGCTTTAGGGATAGACAGTTTTACTCAACGTGACTTTCTCTCGAATAATTTCTCCACTAGAGGGATGGAAATCTCGAGCCTTGTGGGAAGACATGACCCCACAATTACTGCTGTCCAGAGCGATCTCATGAGGTCATTGTGGCTGAAGAACTCCAGTCGTGGGAGGGAAGCATGGCAAGTCTTAGGCGGTGCAATCAGGTCAGTTTTCACATCACCGTCTAATTGAGGAAATTTCTAACCATCTCTGAATAGGATGGCTCAAGATCTAGGACTCCACCGACAGGCTAAGGTCATTCAAAAAGTGCAATCTCCACTAGAAGAAACTCTTGATCTCTTGTGGTATGATGAGTATAAACGAAGGTTATGGGTCAAGTTATATTCCTGGGATAGGTAGGACTCTCTTGCCCTCATCTGCGGCCTATCATGATACTCATAAAAATAGTCATATGGCTTTCACTCTTGGCAGACCTCGAGCAATCAACAGCAGCGACTGTATAATACTGCCGCCATTAGATCGCGATATCCCTGCAGATCCCTCGAAAACGATTCCGACGGCTTTATTCTCCCATGAGCCTCCATCATCCTTCACGCCCCATCTCTTTCAATACGCCGTCTGTCAGCAGATGCATGAAGCCATGTCGCTAGGTCTTCATAGAAGCCACATTGAAGATTATAGTCGGGTCGAGATTATTCATGACCGCATAATTTCTTTACTGAACAACTTGCCTCCTGTGCACAGGTTGGCAAACCCCGATACGTCCTGGGATTCAACCCATACACATATCCCTAAGCAGCGTCAACAAATAGCAACAGCGGCGCATTCATTCCTCGTGGCCCTGCACAGACCGCATTCGAAAACCCATGCGGCTAGTCGTGATGCCGCAACTCATTCAGCGCTTTCTATACTCGATGCACAAGAACGTCTCTTCGCTCTTATGGCAAATCAGTACTCTAATATCTACGCTCTCTCCGTCTATACCGTCGATGCCTCTATCTTTCTTTCCGTCACCACCCTTCAATACCCACCCTCGGATCCTGCTCTAGCAGAGATAATTGATCGTGCAATTGAGAAGGCTAGAAGTCGTCTTGAATTTATGAAGGAAAGAGTTTCCTTATCAAATTCAGCGTTACAGATTCTAAAACTTTGTCACCTCAAAAAACAGTCCCTGTCACAACTCCAGTTTTATGCCCCCACGTTTGCGGTTCCTCAATCCACCCAAATAGGAGAAACTGCTGCTTCGGGCGCGATGAGGATTGATGGCACATCAGATCCCGCGCCAATAAGTCCTGTACAAGTCCATATGCCCAGTACCATGTCAAATTTTGAGCCTAGCCAAATTGACAGTGCGGTTATGTTTGACGATTTCATCATGTCGGATTTTGACGTTGAGTCGTGGGTGCAACAGATGGGACTGATGAATGATCTGGACGATTATTGATATACATCTCAAACGATTCATCCTAGCTTAATCTCAGACACTATTTACTCAAATCGATTTTCAACAGCCAACGGGCAGGCCAGCTGCTGTATAATTTGCACATGTGAATTACGAAGAAAAAGAATTATCAATGGGATGACTGTAAACTTGAAGAAGTCAACTCGAACAATGCTAGGCGGTCAAAAAACTTCCAGTACTCGAGTAGTAGAAGAGCCTGAGGTCCAGATGTCTATTACATAAATGAGTGCTTAGATGGTTTACATATGTAGATGCTGTTCTCCAACATTTGAATGATCAGTGTCATTTACTGACAACAAATTATCCTGGGAAGATACTACTTTTCACCTCAAAAAAGAGAAATTAAGCATGTGTTGCACATGTGCTACTCGAAATTTATAAGAGAGGGGAAAATGTAAGCTATGGCGCCCTTCTGCGGAAAGTCAAAAAGCGAGAATCTATAGGATTCAATATCTATTTCTTTTGTCTAGTGAACATCTGGAACAGGGTTGCGATTTTTCAAGATTGTGCGGCTCTTTTATCACCACTATAGATGAGAAACATAGCCCGTTCAGTGCCAGAACTTGAGCTCTTTACCCCGGACTATTTCCCATCCCTGGTTCATAGCCTCGACCACATCCCCAGGCAAGGGTCCATGAGAAAGAGCCACCAAGTTCTCCTCCGAGTGCTTCAGGCTGCTAGCGCCAATAATGATGCCATCACCCTTTTCTGCCTTCAGCTGAGAGTGATGAGACAACCAACGAAGTGCACACTCAGCCTCGGAAAGCCCATTTTTCTTGGCAACTGGCCGCAGAGTCTCCAACGCATCAAAGTAGCAGTCGTCGAAGTAACGGTTGCGAGACAGTTTACCCTGGTCGCGCTTCGGGTCAAACCGAGAGCCTTCCTCGAACTCAGTCATGTCGCGGGTATAACGACTAGTCAAAAAACCTCCAGCTAGGGGATTGAAGCAATAAAAAGATAGACCGTAGTAGCGCAGACATGGGAACAGCTCAGCTTCGACCGCGCGGTGGAAAGAATTGTAGAGACCCTGGTAGACGGAGGGTTTGACCCATCCATTCTTCTCACAGAGTTCACAGATCTGTGCGACTTCCCACGCCTGGTAATTGCTAATACCATACTTCTCAAAAAGTCCCTCCTCGTATAGTTCGTTGACTGCACGAAGAGTCTCCGCAAATGGCACGGTTCGATCCGGTCCATGAAGATACCAGGTTGTGACCTTATCGACCCCCAGTGCCTTCAGACTTCGAAGCAGACCTTTACGGAGGCCCTCGGAAGAGTGGTGGTAAAGCTCATCTGGCGACAGAGCTGGTCGAATGGCGGTTGGGTAGAGTTTGGTATCAATTTTGATCCCACGGCTTGGGCAGTCCAAAGCTCCAAGGTACTCCTCCGATGAACCTCCACCGTAGACTCGGGCAGTATCAACTGTGTCATGACCATACTTTTGAAACATGTCGAGGACGGCCTTCGTTTCGTCAATGGTGTGAATCCGGGTCATTTCCACGCCTACAGATGATAATAGTTAGTGCCGTGGTAAACGCCTTGACTGATTTCGAACAACATACCTGGCTTTCCAAGGGTCATAGCTCCAAAAATGACCTTAACTCCAGCACTGCCGGCTGTCGGTGAGGTTGTCATATTTGCTAGAATTCAGATAACCTTGCAAGTGACAATGGTGAAGTGTAAGCTTGAAGTGATAATTGGAAGAGTTCAAGTTGTCAAGGGACTCGGGAGTGCACAGGTGAGTAATAAATAGTGGTGGCACTGGTGGGGAGGAGGGGTCGTTAGATTTTCAATGCAAAAAACCGAGATGTCATTAGATCGGACATGTAGGGACCTTAAATCCGTCACTTCATTCATTAGTAAATTTGCTGGCATATACTGCAGATTTGATATGCTCAATTTTAAAGGAAATACGGATCGCTGATTGGAGAATATTGTTAAGGATGATATTTCCTTGAAAATAAACCAATAACAACCTTTCGGCCGATGATCCACCCAGTGTGGATCAGATTGCCAATATCGGCCGATGAGGCGATGAGCGTCATCTCAAGTTGGGTTCGACTCGGAGTTAGACACATCGCCGACCAATTTAGACAGAGAATAGAAAGCTGTGCCGTATATAAGTATGGAGAAATCGGTCCTCAATCTGAAACCATCAATCGTTGTGACACCAAAATTAAAATACATCATTATTCCTTGAGACCAAACCAAAAGAATGAAGGTTCTCGTGACAGGTAAGATCCCTCGAACGTCTCTTCTCACAGCTAGAAGTAGCTAATCCTTGGATTTAGGGGGGCTCTGGCTTCATTGCCTCTCACTGCTTAAAGGTATTGATCTGCAATGTTCAAGCATACAAGTTCTCAACAGTACTGACACGACGCCTAGACTTTACTTGCTAGAAACCATACTGTGGTTACTACTGTTCGGAGCGCCGAAAAAGGTGAAAAGATCATCGCTGCTTATCCGGAATCTTCCAAGGGCCAGCTTTCCTACGTGGTTGTTCCTGACATTGCCCAAGAACACGCGTTTGACCAAGCCATCATTTCGGACCCCCCATTTGATGCTATTCTTCACACCGCAAGCCCATTTCATTTCAACTTCCAGGAACCCAAGGAGCTACTTGACCCTGCAATCAATGGCACGAAGGGAATTTTACGCGCAATCAAGGACAAAGCCCCTTCAGTGAAGCGAGTAGTCATTACCTCTTCCTTTGCTGCTATCGTTAGCCCAGGCGAACATCCCGACGTGTACAGCGAGAGCCAATGGAACACAGTCACCTACGAGGAAGGCATTGAATATCGTGAAAAAACCTACCGTGCAAGCAAGGCACTCGCTGAGCGAGCTGCATGGTCTTTCATGGAAGAAGAGAAGCCCGGATTTTCTCTTGCAACCATATGCCCTCCGTGGGTCTTTGGACCTCCAATTCATGCCCCTGAGTCCCAGGCAGCACTGAATACATCAAACGCTTATTTTTTGATGTTGATGCATGGAGGATGGAAGGAAAAGTTGCCTCCAACTGGCACCTGGCTCTGGGTTGATGTGCGAGACATCGCTCTTGCTCACGTCAGAGCTATGGAAGTTCCCGAGGCAGCTGGAAAGCGGTTCTTTACTACTGCTGGCCACTTTGATATGAAAGAAGTTGCAGAAATTGCCAAGAAGAGATTCCCTGAGTATGCCGACAAACTTCCGACTGAGTTGGCGTCGGACAAGCCCAGCCGTCTTTATGGCTTCGACAACAGCCGCTCGAAGGAAATTCTTGGGCTAGAATATCTGTCACTGGAGAACTCTGTTGTCGACACAATCAAGTTCCTACAGAGTCATCAAATTTGATCACTCAGATAGAAAACTCAGCAATCTCAAGGTGACTCTCAGCCTACTCCCCTGATCTGCAGCTAATGTAACATTGCTGGGGGGTCAAGGAATGCGCATCATGGAGCAACAATATTGATAGGAATGAGATCAGCTTGTACATACGCCTTTGTTATTCAAAATTTGTAAATAGATGTATATCTTCCGAAATTAAACAAAGGACCAGGGTCAGAGACTAGTAAGTCAGAGTTATAGCAGAGAATTTGTTGACTCTTTCAATCACTGTCATCAGTTTCTTACACATCACCGCCTTTATCTTCAGCTTCCCGGTGCTCGCCGACGTCCTGCTGCAGATGGGTGTAAATGTGCAAAATCAGGGTCTTGCATAGCGCGTTGCATGAAATATTCAAGAAATCCTGCGGGCATAGGGCCATTACCTCCACCTCTCCCTCGACCACCAACACCAACACCACCTGCACGTGTAGCCCTCATTGCATGCATAAATGGGTCTTCTATTTCATAGCCCTCATAATCATAGGCAAATTTGTCATCATCATAGTCATATTCATCATCGTCGTCATCATCGTCATCACCCATTAACCCACCCCTTCCGGTCTTTGCATACGGTCCAAGAAGGAAATTAACCTTGGTACCCTTGAATAGGTCCACAAGAGTCTGATGTGCTTGCTCTGGGGTTTTGCCTTTTGGAATGATCTGACCAGGGAGCTGAATGGGCTGCGTGATATCGACCGAAATCATTCTAAAGTTGACAAGGTCCGGATATGAGCCCTTCCTGCATTCTTTCGCAATATTTTTCACCAAATTGATGACGGGAGAGTTGCAGTCGCCAACAGTCAAACTCCTAAGTGCAGGGGCAAGTTGAGGGTTGACTGAGACGATTGCTTGATGAAGGTGAAGCTCTTGAAGAGCCGTGAAATCGCGTAGAGGCCCCATTTTGATGCGGCTAGAAAGGAATCGCTGCCAATCCCTGAGATCGCTAGGCTCCCTGATGAAGCCTAGATGCAAATACTCGAGAGTGTCTTTATGTGTCATGAGGGCTTCGCGTGCATGGGCCGCATTGAACTGCGATCCCATGTAGGTATCAGGCTCACGTTGTCCGAGGGTTATCATCAAAGTTATCAAACGCAAATGCCCTCAGTTTCTTGCATGCGTGTGTGAGTTTCTTCAAGAACGCAGCATCGATACCGCAACCCCGGAAAACTAGCTCTTCCATATGCAGTGTTCCTGATTCCCATGTGGATGGAAATGTTGTGCTTTGGAGATCACCGTACTCTACAATGGAAAGTTTTAGGCTAGGCAAAGACAGAAGCTCGTGGTAGGACGCAATGTCGTAACCACTATTTTCAGCCTTACCTACCAGACAAATGGCTTCAAGCTTTCCCAAAAGTAGGGTTCCGGGGGAAAAGGTCCGAAAAGGCGCTCATGGAAAAAGGCCGCCAGGGAGGATGAGGCGACGAACATTGGGAGTTATGTTGATGACCAATGCAGCGAATACACTGAGGTCGCCTTTCCTCATATGAGAAATCCAGTCGTCCTCTTTATCGCCGAGCTTGAGGTCTTTGATTGCTTTCGTAAAAAGCTCGATGTCGCTGGAGGCAATGTCGGCAATATCATCATCGTCATTTTCAGGTTGGTCGAACATTAACGGCCCCCTCAATGGTAATATTGTGAACAAATTGACCGAGGTAGGGATGAGTATAGAGGGTCCTTGCAAAGCGGACCGTGTCCTGGACATTGCCAAGTATGCCGTCATCGACGAATTCAAAACAGAGCAGAGATTGGGCGATATCACGGAACCTCTTTGAAACTAGGCACATATTGTATAGACTCATGTAGCCATCTTAGTCATCTTGCTTGCCGTTGTTCTTTTTCTTGGTGCCCCAATTCTTAAACTGTGTTACCTCCCATTGGGGGGCCCGACCGGGGATAGAGGAGGACAGAATATGCCTGACAAGCTCATCTGGAAGTTCTTGCAGATTAGGCATTTTTGGTTTGGAAAACTCAGAAGAGCTCAACGCAGATGCCGGAATAGAAGAAATTGAAAAAAAGAATCCAGGGGAATATGACCTTGAGACGTGTCGAGTGTTGAGTCCTGGACGTGTTGGACGTGTCCAACGCGGGATGCCTGCATGTACCATAACAGGAAATCAGGGCTCTTATATTAGGGCTTCCATTATGATTGATTGATCATTGGTTCAAATCAATCCAGGTACACCATGGATCGAAATCAGTTTCACCACTTGCACTAAGAAGTTATTTCTCTAACCCTACTTTGAAACCCACCATACCTATTGCGGTTACTCTACCTCTGATCACCTGTCTTGGCGTAATTTTCATACATATATAAATAACAGCATAGAAACAGATTCTATATTACACTCGTAACGTATGGCTTTGGCAGCTTCCAGAATGTGCAATGATTTTCTACGAAGTATATAGCAGCACATACGCCAGGAACTTCGTATGTCGATACCCAGAAATAGCGTGAACAGGCGATGTGGTTGAAATGATATTGCAAAGCCAACAGCTCACTAGTTAACTCGTTAATAGGAGCTGCTTATGAAGCAAAGTATATGCATAACGTAGCTCCCGGTTGACCTGGCCACCCCAAAACACATACAAAATATTGGATATTGATTCCTCTATATCTCAACCACCAGAGATTTATTTCTATTAAAGCATTAGCATCTACAATTCCCAGGCTGTATAAAGAGCACATCTAGATTTTAGACCTTTCAGAGTATTATTTCAATGCTTTACCATAAAATACAGCGTAATTTTGACGTTTTAGATTTGAACGTATATATCTCTACTAGTTCTTGAAGGAATTTCCCTAGACTACACCATTATGTTAGAAACGATAACTTTATTCTATATATGCAATATATTATCTTAAATAAATATATTTGTTGAGATATGAAGTTATGATTTGTCGCATTTTGTATGTGTTTTGGGGTGGCCAGATCAACCGGGTGGCCAGGTCAACCGGGAGCTACGTTACTTATCTACATATCCCAATCCAAGCGTTGAACAAATGAACTTGGAGAGCTGGCACAGAATTATTTTTCCTTCTTGTTTTTTAAGCGTTTTGCACGGCTTGATTGAGCTGCCGCCATTAAGAGAGCCTGGTCCGCTTCAGAAAGTTTCTCCTTGGTCTCTTCCATGGCCATGGCGGCCTTGAGATCTTCCTTCGTTTTTTCGACTTGATCGTCTGTTGGAGCACTGTTTCTGATAAGGCCGATAATAATTTCCTGGCTCTTGGGGTTATCGACCCAATTTGGGATCTTGTCCAAGGACTCGCGATTTTGTTTGTAGTAACTGAGAATGGATGCGAAGCTCTCGCGGGCCTTTTTATCACTCATGGTCACAACTGTGTGGATAAATATGAAGACAGAATGCTTCTTCTTCCGCAAAACTTTTTCACTATATATATTTCATGTGAGGAGATATATATTCAGGTTTAAGATTACTCACCTTACCTCAGTTAATGTTTTGTTGGCTTACGGAAGAAGAATACATGGTTAAGCGGGGTAAAAGAGGGGTTAAGTATGTCGCTATTGAGGAGCCTAGCTGACAGTCAGCATAAGTACCCTTACACTTCAAATGTTGCATTTGAAAGGCTTACTAGTGACTAGCCAGAAAGATCTTCCAACCAATAAGCCCTTTACATTACTTAAGCACGGGCTATATTTCCTAGTCTCTTAGGTTTCAACCTTCGAATCAATATTTCGTAGATTTCACTATTTATTCACTCGAAGCAGAACCAAATCTTCCGAGATCATAATTCAAGCAGCTCATCAATTGGATAGTGATCGCGAAAGTTTTCTTGATCACCTGCGCACTTGTCAGTCTTGAGCTTCACGAGTTCTCTCATTTCTTGTCGCTGTTCTTCGCTCAAAAGTTGAATACGGTCATCCAACGTGGTAAAGGTTCCATAGCACTGTGGATCAATAAATTTCCAATAAATTTCGTCGAACATGGAACTGTACCTTGCTGCTAAGCAGGTCCAAAATAACCCAGTCTCCATGGAATCTTTCATACGGAGAGAAAGACGCTGTGGCTCAAATAGAAGTTGTTGTTCAATCAGTCTGTTTTCATGGTCGCAAAGAACTTCCAGGAAGGCATCAAGTCTAGGCAAATAGCGAGCCAGAAAGTGATCGAGATCGTCCTCCCAGTCCTCCGGACTTTGCAATAAGAGCCACCAAGGAGCTACCCATGTAAACTCAGCAGGTGCGGTATATGTAAACTCCCAATCAATAACACCTGAAACATGCGCTGTAGCGATATCTACAAGCACATTTGAAGGACGGAAGTCATCACAATATAACCGGAATGGCCTTTGACGATGCTCAGTGCAAAGGTTCTTTGTAATCTCTAAAAAAAGACAGCGAGCAACAAATTTCCTCTGGCAGTCTTCCTTGCTGCTAACAGCATCGTGTTGTTGCAACCGGAGTTGGGAAAGATGTTGCATAGCAAGCGTTTCAAAATATTCTGTCGCTGATTTAAAGCTGTGTGAAGGGAAAACTTCTCCTGGTAGATTGGCAGACACCATCAATTCGTTCATGTTGAAGGTGAGTGGTCGCTGAGTGATAGCAAAACTGCCTTCATTTCCCTCAAGTGCACCAATGGAATCAAATTCATATTGAGAAAGCTCGAGTATGTATGAAGCCATTTCGCGGTAGGCCCTCTTAAAATCCCGGTTATTTATTTGCGGGTTCAGGACCGGTCGTCCCGCCAAAGAAGGATCCCGAAGGATCTGTGACAATGGCACTCCATCAAGAAATGCCATAACAATATACGGACCTGCCCAGCAGACCCCGGAGCCAAAAACTTCAGGAACAGGAATAGAAGTGGTATGGCGTATCCACCTCATGGTAGCAACTTCAATCTGGACTTTCTCTCTGCGGCAAATAGCGCGTCCAAGAGCAGCGAAACGGACAATGACATCTGGTCCCTCATCATATCGAACCCGATAGCAAATATTGAAAGCGCCGCTTCTCCATAGACATGCAGATACAGCTTTCCCTGGTCGATGTCTCTCAGCGAGTTGCATGGACGAAATTTCTGGGTTTCGGCTCGACCAAAGATTCAGCCAGGCAGCGGCTTTCTGTTCCTGTTTTTGTTGAGCAAGATGATCAAAATCCATTTTTATCGGCGGTCACAGTTTCAAGGTATATCAGGATGCAGAAGCAATGTCAGCGACAGAAGAAAAGTTCTACCGTCGTGAAAGGAGGCAGACTGATAATTGACTCCCCTAGGTTCCGGAGTTGGATACTACCGTGTTTGTCACGTGACACTCGATCTTTTCGTAGTAGGCGGTCTGGAATTGAAATTTGAAGACTAGATTTACATCCACCTGAATATTTGATAAATCTAATTCTGTTATAATTTGTGCTACCTTAGAGCACGCCTCAAGCAATGAACTACGGAGAGTCGGTATAAACACATCTCACGTAATATATCAAAATAACCACCTGGTAGTATCTTTCAATACAATACACAAATTGAAACTAACACTAGTCTGAAGCCAGACTAGCGTGTTTCAAAAAAGGGTTTAAGAAAGAATCTCTGTGTGTAAGTGGTGAAACTGATTTCGATCTGGAGTGTAGTGATCCACATGTACTCCGTATCTGTCGACCACTAGTTCACCGTAGATGATCTATCTCAGGCACTACAATGGCTAAGATGGTCCACACGTGATTTCAACATACTGATTCGCGGAGCACCTACTCCACTTTGATCTATACTCTCTTGCACCACTATATCAACATTGGAAAGCCATTCACAACCTCAAACATCCAGGTCACACAAATGTGATCTGGCCTTCACAAATTCACTATTTGAGCACCTCTATCATACTCCTGAAATGGATTTACCAAAACTCCAGACAAGAATCATACAGGGATCCAGAACAGCATGCCCTTAACTGACAGTCATCGTACGTGAATCTCTCTGTCAGAAATTTGAAAACGTATCAATCTAACCTAAGAAGAGCCTCCTCTGGAGCCAGAAGAGAGGGAGATTGTCAAGTATTACAATGGCTGGACCAACTACATGTTCTCGTACTGTCTAAAGCCCTGGAATGACGATGATGCTGAGGAGGGCAAGGCAATCCTAGAGGCAATGATCCAGCATGATAAGGAAGCCGAGCATAATGAGCTTGAAGAAAATCACCATGGCTATATTGATGATTGCAGCTACCATGATGAGGACAGCAATGACCATAACGATAGCTTCAATCATGATGGCACTCACAATACCAATCATGAAGATGATTCTGACAGCTACGATCATGAAACTGAGACAGCTGTTGATGATTACGCTGGTGACTACAGCTATGAGGATTATGGTGACTTGAACAGCGATGAATGCTACTGGGACTATTAGGATCGACTTGACTTCTGACGCTATAACCTCCAGGGAAATTTTCATGAATTAGCCAATACCTCTTAGATTTGAATTGAGACGACCTGGCCCTCCTATTAGACCCAAATAATCAATGATATTATACTCTTCAAACATTTGGGCCCACAAGTATACTGTTGAAGTTTGGGCCACCATTATTTGGTTCAATAGCGCTCCAGTCACGTAGAGCTTGAATCTTCCTCCTCCACACTTCCTCAGCGCATTTGCTCAATACGCAGCTCTTCACTCTCCAAGAATCCTGGTTCATCGGAATAGACATGTAAGAGTGTCTGTCTTGCTCCGCTTCACATTCCCTCATTTATTGCAGTCTCAATCGCTATCAGCATCATTCTCAAGCCCATCAAGTCCAAATACTTTGAACAAAGAAATACTGGTCACTGACTGCTTTTCAGTGTATTACACTGGACGAGAGATAAGTTTGTTTAGCTTCTCTCTATTTATGAACAAAGACTAACTTGATTCCTTCAGCGTGTTGCATCGTTTATGAACACAGACCTTCGTGATTCCTTCAACATTTTGTATCAACTCTCTTTCATCCTTCGCTTGAAACGAATCAACACAGCTCAGTCCTTTCAAGCTCAGCTTGAACATCACAAAAAAACATGTCTCGCCCGGAGAACCCCACGGCGCTTTCAGGCTTAGACGTGGCCGAGAGCATTCATCTTGAAGACCGAGAGCTTTTCGAGTCCACAAAGTATTGGCTTTTCACACTGTTCCGAATTGTCTATGATGCGGAAGCGCTTGAGCCCATGGAAGTCCCCGAGGTCTCAAAGCATTTCATATGGCTCATGATCGACTTATCCGTAAAAATGACGTTCCTCCATGTGAAAAAGTTGCTGGATTTGATGCGCTTGGAAGCAGCAAAATTGGCCCTGAGACCTAGGGTTCCAGTTGAGATTGTGGATCTGATTCTCCAACAAATTCCGGAAAGTCCACTTGTCACGGAAATTCCGAATATCATGCGCTGCAAAACAGATCTCGCTTTGGAAATTGCGAAATTAGACCTTCAACGATAAATTAAATCCATACTTCTGGATGATGTTAGCAACCTGTGCTGGTGATTCCGTTCTCGACGAGCCTACCAAGGAAGAGAACAACACATACGTGCAGCAAACGAAAATTCCGCTTGGACGCAACGCTCCCTACTGGCTCATGACTCCTGGAGCGATAGAGTTTCTTAAGGAGAAACTTATGCATCAACCCTAGAAGAGCAGGAGATGGATTATTCCAAGTTGGAGCGACATCTAAGTTTAGGAAACTGGGAGTATGGATATTGTACAATAAAAATGAAGACATCGGTGTGTAGTAGCCGAACTTAAGACTGACTAAACTTTGGCGAGCAAATTTCGATAATTGGTATGCTTCGAAATGAGGATGTTATTCTGACTACCATAGTACTAAACTTGCATAGTATTCACCGGGTAGAGCACTGAAGAGATTCAGTTACTGAGAGGCGTAAAATACTGCAAGTAAATCTTCTGCACGCTTTCCATAGGCTCGATAAGTCGACTCCAAGGCCGGGAGGGGAAAGTTGGCATTTTTCTCTCTAATGAAATCCAAGGCTCCTGGGGTTTCAATCCAACAAAACCGTTGACCTCTCCGCGTGATCCAAGAGGCCGCCTCAATGGGACTCCCACATCCAGCGGACATGGGGTCGGTATTGTATCGACCTACGACAGACTGAATAATGTCGAGTGGTGGGTTTGCCAACAGCCTCCACCAGTAGAGGTTGGTCTGGTAAATTTTCTTGTAAAGGGCGTCGACCTGGGAATCAAGCTCTGCGATTACAGGGGACAGATCGCGGGCACTCATGATGCGGCGATTGGCCTTGATTGCTGAGCTGCGAGGAATATTGGCCATGATATTTTTTAGCACCTCCTCGGGGACATTCGGCCCAGCGGCTTGACGGGCATTGTGAAGGTCCTTCAGATCCAGCAGAATCTTGATCTTCAACAGAGTCAAAGTTAAAAGGAAGGTGATGCTGTCTGTCATGTCCATAAATCTCACCTCTATGTTCAACCAGAGATCAACATCCTCAAGAATATCGGCATTCTTAATTGGGGTTGGTGCGATTTGTCCAGGTGAGTGATTTTCAGATTCCTCCCAGATGGTCCACGCCTTGATGAATCCATAGACCTCTTGATCTTCATCAAGTCGAATCCAAAGAGTTGAAACCAGACCGCCCGAAAGTAATTTATCGTGGTAGTAGGGCATCATCAGCTTCGAGAGAGCAATTCCTTCTCTCACGGATTTCTTGGTGTACAAGCGCTCCATGCAGTCAGTCAAATTGAAAATTGCAGGGAAATAAGTTTTTGCGTCAGCTGGAAAGCGCTCATCTCTGCGAACAGTGCCAAGTCGCGACAGATTGGGAAGTGAGGGGTCGCTGGGATGAGGACCCAACTGAGCATCGATGACTGCCACGGTCGCTTGAGTCTGTTTCACATCATTGCAGATCTCTTTGTTTTCACGTCGATGCTGGGCCTGGTGCTCTCTACTGCAGTAAGATAGCACACCACAGTCAGTGCAGGTTTTCAGGTCTTCTTTCTTATCACAGATCGCACATCCCCAAGGTAAGACTTTTTTCGGTTGAACGGGGGCTTGGAGCAGGAATGCTGGTTGCACGTATGTACCTGGGGGATCCATTGTCGATTGGCTTTTTTGGGAATATTTTGGGGGATGTTTTTGGAGGGGCTATCCAGCTAAGGAGTGGAGAGATGGAGGACGAGAAAACTTGAAGTGAGGCTTGATAAAAGATTCAAATGTTTGCAATCAGTGAAAGCATCACGAACGCTAGGTACAAGCCACAGTGAAAATGGTATGGAAATAGAACAGAAGTCAACATAGGAAATGTTTATTTCATAACTTTTATGTGAGAGATAGAAAGTGAGCCGTTTGATAAGTCGTGACTTGCTGCGTGAAATGTATGGCTGCACATCGGAATTACCGGTTGACTTCTACAGTTCCACTGCTCCAACATTCAACTTATTATACAATCGCTTCAATTGTTAAGTGGGAAATTTGCAATATCTTTCACAGTCTTGCATAGAAGCCCCCGGTCTCAAGTCCATCCCTCCCCGTCTTATTATTACTTGGTTTTAGATTTTGAGTCGCATACTCCGAATTCACGTTGGTGAATACGTGATAAATCCAGGAAGCGAGCAGCAAACTTGAAATCATTTAATCTACAGAAGAATTGAGAAAAAGGCAGAATGTTTTATTCATTATATTGAAATTTAGTCTGCTATCGATAGAGGGTAAGCTAAGAGCAATCATGAGAGGGAAGGTGACTAGAAGGAAAAGCAAATTGAGCTCTACGCTCAAGCTAGTGGATATTAGGCTGAAAAACACAAACGCAGAAAAATCTTCCCATCTCATCTCAAGCCTCATATCTCAATCATCATCACTGCCGACATCATAATAATCATCCTCATACTGGCCTGCAAACGCTTGCTCAATGTGATCATCATCATCATCCTCATAACCATAGTTGTCATCAATCTCGTCGGGATCCTGAGTACCTGTAGGGGCCTCATCGCCCGGAGCGAGAGTATCGTTGTCAAGGTTATTCTCTGGCAGTTTGCCCTCGGCTACCGTTTCCGAAGCTGCATCCTCCGTTGGTTTGGTCACTGGTGCAGAAGGTGAACGACTAGAACGAGGGGGAGGAGTAGCTTCATGAGGTTTGGCGACAGTACTGGGAGCATGAGACTTGCGTTTGCGACGAGCAGGTGCTGCTGCAGGAGGAAGACTATGGCGCGATGTGACACTCATACTGCGACTTCGGCTTCGGAGATTCTTCTCATCCTTGGCTTCAGGAGTATCTCCGGGATTTTCGCCGCCATATAATGTGTCCAGTAAAGAATAATTGATCTTCTTACTGAATCCACGCACCTCCAGCATGCGTCGTGTGGCTTCTGCTGGAGTTGACGCACGAGAGCTACGACCTTCAGCGTCTTGGCCCTCAAGATAGCCCACGTCACCAAGGCGTCCCTTTCGACGCTTGCGTGGCTTGCGATTTGTTTCATTTCCCATAGCCTCGTCGAGTGCACGTTTCAAGGCCTTTGATTGTTGTGTGCGAAGGTAGTCCTTGTTGTCTGTCACCCAAATGCGCTCTTTCATTTCCACCTCTGCGGGGGTGAGGAGACAATGAGCAACTTCGGGGTCATCTTCGAACTCAGCAGAATCAATCTCTTTGTCGTCTGAGACCGGCTTCTTGGTTTCTTTGTCGATCACACTGTCAATCATGGAGGACCCCTTTGAAAGCATCAGATGCATCTCGCTTTCTAGAGACTCCTCGGATTCCTGCTGCTCCTTAGTCGGAGTCGGCAGTGAAACTCGACGTTGACCCTTGCCTTTGTCCTTGTGTTCGGCCGCTTCTTGCTTGCTATCTTCGATAACTCCGCTGACAGCATTCGTGATGGACGAGCGTCGGTGGGTGGTCTCAAATAAGGCGGGATCAATTGGGATGTCAGGAATCGCAAAGCCATCTGCGTCGACACGACGAGGTTGAGTAGAGTCTGCCTCGCTTACCAAATCATCTTCGATTTCGGGTGTTGCCTCTGGTAGCCTGGGCACTGCCTGGCTTAGCCTTCGGCCTTCTCTTGCTCGAGTGAAAGAAGGGGGGTCATGTGCATTTTCTAGTTGCACGGATCGGAATTGGTCCACAGTGAGTTCTCCGCTCTCTGTCGAACCGAACTCCAGCAGACGTTGACTGATTGTAATCTCAGTGACTTTCACAACGTACACCACCTCGCGAACGGTTCGGCGGAAATTGTTCATGCGCGCTGCGAGGATAAGCGCGGCACCGCAAATACCAGCCGGTCGTCGACCGGTGGTCATCCAGTCACGATTCATTCGCTGCACAATGCGTACCGCCTCACCAGCAACCGACATGGTGGACGAACCGAATTCTAATTGCTTGGCAAAACGGTAGATCAAGCTTTCCGGATCAATGGGGTTCATTAGGAAGACATTTCCACCTATCCGGAGCTCATCGAGAAGCGCCTTATAGGTTCGACCAAGTTTGAAGACATTAATCTGGATAACGAGAAGTTAAGTTAGTCATATTTCTCAAAAGCGTGGAAAAAAAGCAGAGCTCAAACTTACCATTAGAACATCAGCGAAGTCGATCAGCATAACGGTATTTCCGGCTTGGCGACGGCAGGCAATATAAAGACAAACAGCAGCGACAGTCTTAATTCGACGACCTTGAATGAAGTTCAACCCGGCAGCAAGCTTGAATACTTGACCAGCAGCTTTGGAAGCACTCTCGGGAATGTTCAGTCGTCGTGTGCACTGGAAGATGTATTGATTTCCTGGTATTCATTAGTTTTTTTATCACCAGAGAAGGCTGCATATACCAGATTACTTACCACTTGCTTCGGTTATTTCACGGCTTTCCATGCCACCACCTCGCTGAAAGCCCGGACCAAAGCTCCGAGTATGAGTCTGGCCCTCTCCAACAAAAGTACCCTGCACTACAGCAGCACCGGAAGAGGATTCACCGAATGTCACCTCCGAGACAATGTTGGATTCGCTAATAACTGTACCACAGCCGGTACAAACTTTTGATCCGTCATCGTCGACGATATGCGGCGCAGGACAGCCCGGGTTGGGACAGCTTGATGTCTTTGGGTGTGTCGTGGGTCGTGCTGACTGGGGGCGTCCAATTGATCCAGGACGCTTGATAGGTGTCGAATTTGAGGTTTTGAGGGTGGCGAGGCGTCCAATTGGAGCCCGGGGACCACGAGAACCCACGGTGATGCGTGTAGGCTTTGCTACCGACATTGTGGCGGGAGGACGATGAAGATGGAAAAGAAGTGAGGACGGCAATTGAGAAGAGGATTGTCGTATGTAGATGAGACGAAGGAGATCGAATGTCAAGATGTCTTGACAGATCAAAGTGCCTTTCCAGTAGGACTAAATTGGGGATATCTGCATTTCGCGTCGCGATAAGATGGATGAAGGAGGCGGGAGGGAATAAAATGAAGAAAAAAATGTAGAGATCAGAGTGGGAGCAAGGGAATTGATGTGGGTATTGAGTAGCTGGCCCAAGTCATTCACTGAATACTGTCGAATTGAAGATATCTCCTCCAATGTATGCAGTTCTTCTTCCTGATCAAAGTCCGTTTTTTCCCCTTGCTTCACGTCAAAAAAAGATAAGTGATAAGGACGCGATGAGTGAAGCGCGTGCGGGCGATGGGCCGAGTGAAGTTTTTTTTCCAACTTCCGGCCCACCGCGCAGGTGGCTTAGTGGTTGAGTCACGTGGTCGGGAAACGCCTCCTCAAATGAGTCACTTGAGCATTATCAGTGTTCGAGCCCAGATGGAGATGTTGTAAAATATGTTTTGAAAAGTCTTCAAATGAACAAAATAGCAGCAAATAAAGGTTCTTTTGGAGTCTCCTTGCTTATTTTTATTTTCTGAGTCGAGAGTGAAGTTGAACATTCGAAATAAACTGCTTGCTGTGAGAGTTCTCTAAAGTGACCTCGATGCACTTGATAATTGAACTAGTCCTAAATAGGAAGTAATCACTTCATGCCTGAGATTTCTCCCTTTACGCCTTAATTATCAGGCACGAACGAAATCATTTTTCTCTCTACATACAAACTGCCGGTGTGTATCACTTACTTTGCCTAGATCTATGTGCTACGTGTTCGTATATGCACTGGATCTATAGTTTTCATGTAGACTGGAAATTAGGGCGCTCAGTTTTCTATTGATTAGATTTGAAAATCGAAAAAATATCCCAATCTCCTACCAGCCAGTTGACGACTAGGCTTATACGCATACGCGGCGCAGTCTTGTCAAGATGCCCTTGACGCTGACGCCCTTAGACCTATAGAAGCATGCACATGATCAAGTCCTTCAAGGTTTATGAGTTCTCTTCTTCATGCATTCTTGGCCGATACTTCAATTGTTTGCTAGCAGCATACTACACGAAAATCGTGGCTAACGATCATTGGAATGTAGTTGCGGCATTTGTGCGTGGTTTGGACGTGGATCGCGCACAAATGGCTCGTCCGTGCCGTCCTCTTACACTCCACCCCGTTCCTGGATATTTCTTTTTCTTTCTTTTCCAGTGATGCCATATATGATCTTACATATAACTGGTCCCCCGTCCTTATCGATGATGCAAAACTTGAACTTGCTGTCTCGTAGTCTCCGGTCTTGACTTGAGTGGCGCGATCCTTGATATTGACCCACACTACCCGCATCGGTTCTAACAAAGCCTTAAAGACGACCAATACCCTACATAAAGGCCTACTTGATCTCAAACTTGGTGCACAATACCAATCGCTCGATAAATTTTGTCGCGTGGTGCCCTTGTGACGATCTTGAAGATCTCCCCAGTCTCATTCATGATGTCGTCAGCGCCAAGGAGCCCACCTCGCACGCCGAAGATGCAGTCGCAAGATCCAGAGTCCGAAACAAGACGCAGTGTGTTTTGGGTTGGCAATGTGCATTGTGCTTCATGCGTTGCTTATGTTACTGAGGTCCTGTCGGAGATTCCATCTGTCAAGGACATTGATGTCTCGATCCTTACTCATGAAGTGCGCGTTACCCATGGTATTTCTGTACAGCCAGCAGATCTTGTTTCTGCTCTAATTCAGGCTGCATTCGAGGTACACCATGTCTCGACATATGATGACCGAGGGGTGACAATATCAGAGCTTGATACCACCACTTGGAATCCCCGCAACTCGATTCTATTCGCAACTCCCAGAACATCATATTCCAGCATCTCCTCGAATTTGAAAGATAAATTGCACACGAACAGAGATAAACGACACATTGCCAACTGCGACGCTTGCAAAAAAGAAGAAGCCATCAGTATATCCTGTTCTTCTCCCTTGACCGACTCTACTAGCACACCACGTGAGAAAGTCACACCGAAGGATGCTTGGAGTGCCGATCTTGAAGCAGGTCAAGGCTGGAATGAAAAATATATCGAGTCCTCACAGTTTCATAATAAATCACCAGCTCTTACTCAAAATGCCTCCACATATCATTCCCCTCGAATTCCTTCGCCAATCCCTGAAACGCCTCAATTGCCATCACCGGAGCCAATTGAAGAATACACTGCACGTATCAGCGTTGGTGGAATGAGCTGCGCATCGTGTGTGAATAGTGTTACAGCTGCCATTGAGGATCTTGACTGTGTTAATCATGTTACCGTCAACCTGCTCACAAACAGTGCCACGGTCGTATTCGTTGGTCCTCAGGATAACGTGGATAAAATCATTGACCAAATAGAGGATATCGGATTCGAAGCGTTCCTTGACGAAGTGATATCAGTATCTACCGCCTCAAACCCCACCCAGACTACCGAAGAATACGTCACCGAAATCGCGATTACCGGCATGACCTGCGGATCATGTGTTGGTTCAGTGACTCGAGGACTCGAAGAACTTTCCTTTGTTCGAAATGTCTCGGTTAACTTGCTGTCTCATAGCGGCAAGGTGGAATTCCACGGACGAGATAACTTGGATAATATCGTAGAGAGAATTGAGGATCTGGGTTATGATGCCGCGGTCAACAGTGTTCATCCTGTGGCCGAAAACCGTGATGATATTCCTACTGTGCAAAAAAGAACAATCGCTATTCGTATTGACGGAATGTTCTGCCATCACTGCCCCGAGAAGGTTGTGGCCTGCTTGGAGTCTCTTCCAAATGTCACGGTCGAGGAAAACCCGTCAGAAAAGAATCCTATTCTCAGGGTCACCTATACGCCGGAGCCACCGTCTTTGACTATCCGGAATATTCTTGCCACAATCGATGAAGCTAATGGAGCTTTCAGTGCAAGTATCTATCATCCACCAAGTATCGAGGATCGCTCCCGTGCCATGCAATTACATGAACGGAGTAGATTATTACTTCGTTTGATTTTCGTATTCGCCGTGGCCATACCAACCTTCATTGTTGGTATTGTTTTCATGTCTCTTGTGTCCTCGCAAAATCCGATTCGTCAATATCTCGAGCGGAAGATCTGGTCCGGGAGTGTGACACGCACAGAGTGGGCGCTTTTCATCATGTCGACACCCGTCATGGTCTACGGCACTGATGTGTTCCACGTTCGAGCCATGAAAGAGATTCATGCCCTGTGGCGTCCCGGAAGTCGTGTGCCGATTCTGCGGAGATTCTATCGGTTCGGTAGTATGAATCTCTTGATATCTGCAGGAACTGCAGTCGCCTACTTCGCGTCTCTCGCTGTGCTCATAGTCGACGCGGTAGTTGGAACCAAATCAAGCGCCTCGAGCACAACTTATTTCGACTCTGTTGTGTTCTTGACCCTTTTCATTCTCGCTGGTCGATTTCTGGAAGCATACAGCAAAGCAAAAACTGGAGATGCGGTTTCTTCTCTGGGAAACCTTCGTCCTTCCGAGGCTCTACTGATCCATTCTCGTGGCGTGGATTCGTCAAATACATCAGATTCCGATATGACCACACGCATTAACGTTGATCTCTTGGAAATTGGCGATATCGTTCGCATTCCTCATGGTGCATCTCCACCAGCGGATGGTATCGTAGTTGAAGAGGGAAATTTCCAATTCGACGAAAGCTCTCTCACTGGAGAGTCGCGTCCCATCAAAAAGAACACTGGTGATCAGGTCTACACAGGCTCCGTAAATGTTGGTCAGCCCATGCAAATTAAGGTCACTGCGCTCGGAGGCTCATCCATGCTGGATCAAATCATTTCAGTGGTTCGCGAAGGTCAAAGTAAACGTGCTCCTCTCGAAAGAGTAGCAGATCTACTTACATCGCACTTTGTACCGGTCATCACTCTTATTGCTATCCTCACCTTCATCATCTGGCTTGCACTGGGACATTCTGGTGTGTTGCCTTCTGATTATCTCGATGTGGCGGAGGGTGGATGGACGTTCTGGAGCTTGGAATTCGCGATCGCAGTCTTTGTGGTCGCTTGTCCATGTGGATTGGCTTTGGCTGCGCCCACTGCTCTCTTTGTCGGAGGTGGCCTCGCAGCGAAACATGGAATCTTGGTCAAGGGTGGCGGTGAAGCATTCCAAGAAGCCAGTCGGCTTGATGCTATCATTTTTGACAAGACTGGAACGCTGACTGAAGGTGGGAGTCTTAAGGTCTCTGATCATGAGGTCTTGACGAAAGATGAAGGTCTTTTGAAGATTGCCTGGGCTCTAGCTCGCAGACTTGAAGAGAGTAGCAACCACCCCATCGCACAGGCTATAACCGCTTTCTGTGCATCACAACCTCGCGCCGATATCTTGTCCTCTGATATTCATGAGATCAGTGGCCAAGGAATGAAAGGAACTTTCACTGTGTCTAATGAGGCAACCGAACAGCAATACGAAGCTGCTATTGGAAATGAACGCCTACTTGACAGCATTCTACCCTCCGGCACAGACTCCTATTTTGTGTCGAATTTGCTTTCGCAGTTCCAAACAGCCGGCAAATCAACTGCGATACTCTCGCTTCGTCTTCTCAACCCTGAAGCTCCCACGGAGTCCCAATTCATCCCCGCGATTGTTTTCGCGACCTCAGATACCATCCGACCTGAAGCAATCGAAGTAATTTCCGAGCTTCATAAGCGACACGTTGAAGTCTTCATGTGTACCGGTGACAACCAAAGAACAGCGCACACCGTCGCGGACATGCTTGGAATCTCCAGATCCAATGTAATGGCTGATGTACTTCCCTCAGAGAAAGCTGCTTTTGTCCGTCGAGTTCAAGATGGCTCAGCGAAAGGTCCACACGAGCAACGAATCACTCGTCCAATTGTCGCATTCGTCGGTGATGGAGTGAATGATTCTCCGGCACTTGCAGCTGCCGATGTGAGTATCGCTATGGCTTCTGGATCAGATGTTGCGATCAATTCCGCCAGCTTCATTCTGCTTAATTCAGATCTCAGTACGATTCTTCAGCTGGTTCTTCTCAGTCGACGGGTATTCAACCGCGTGCGACTAAATTTTGGATGGGCGCTGGTTTACAATGTGTGTCTCGTTCCTGTTGCTGCGGGTGTCTTCTATCCTATTATTAGTGGTCGCCATCAGAAGTCTGTCGGTGGTGAGATGGTCAATGTGGATGAACATTGGAGACTGAGCCCGGTGTGGGCTGCGTTGGCGATGGCGTTGAGTAGCATTTCTGTTGTCTCGAGCAGCCTGGCTTTGAGAATTGATCTTGGAAAGATCAAGAAAATCTTTGGCTGGAAGAAATGAAGGCCATATGCGGATGCTCATCCGTTCTACAATGATCAATGTCGAAGAATCTGAGATACCCATATTTTTGTTATAACTTTTTTACTTTCCTGTGTTACTACATGCAAATTTTCATAATAGACTTGTCGGGAGCTCTGTGTTCGCTACCTATGATAGAATGTGTCTCTCCAAATATACAAAAAAGAAATTGCATACAAGTAATCTTGAAATCACTGGCATACTGCACTGAGTGCTCTAAATTACTGAAGCACGCGTGCAGCCCGTACATAGCGTGAGATAAATTTGAATCATTCCCGACTCTATATATTGAATGTAGCTCCGAACCACCAGGTCACACCCTTTATGACAAAAAACGAGTGGACTTCGTAAAGCACGCCTGCTGGTATGCGATGCCCAGTGTGGACCCAGATCTCAATGAAATCATTACCAATTTGCCAGTCCGACAACCATACTAAACTGACCACCAGCAGCGGCTGATGCCAGTTTCTTACCCTCAAGAGACTTGCTCTGAAGAAGGGTAGGTGTTTCCACTTCATCAAGACCAACCTGACCGGCTTGGCTTTGAGCATTAAAGCCCCAACTATAACCCTTCCCAGAGTCCGTGACAGCAAAGGAGTGATCAGTACCTGAAGCTGCGAATACGACCCGACCATCAATTCCCCTGAGCAAAGTCGGTTGCGTTAGTATGCGCGGCCTGTCATATTCATCATGAATCACATCGGATGGTGCCATATCTTTGAGTCCCAAACCAAGTGCCTTGTTGTCAATACGGCCCCATGCCAAGCACTTCCCAGATTCAGTAACAGCTATGCTGTGGTCCTTGCCGCCGAATATTGAGACCAGGGCTCCATGGTTTCTAAAGGCGCGGATTTCTGATGGAAAGGGAATCATTGCATCATTCTGGCCAGCAGTCGTCGAAATCCCTGTTTGTCCGAAGTTATTCGATCCCCATCCATATACCACGCCGTGAGTATGTACAGCGAATGAATGGTATAGACCAACACCGATGTCGCAAATTCCTGGAGGAAGAGCACATTGATACGGTGTACGCGGGTGTGGTGGTCGCTGTCGTGGGCTTGCCCGTCGACGACCAAGTTGATGTTGCTCGTCACAGCCCCAGCTGAAGACAGTACCTTTTGAGGTTAGTGCTAGGATGTGTTGTGCCCCAGCGACAATTTTTGTAACGTTCTCAAGACCCAGGATGAGGGTAGGGATTCGCTGTTCCTTTTTACTCTCCAGCGAGAATCCGACACTACCACTTGAGCCCTGGGATACAAGTTGTTAGTCACATAAAAATAACAAATACTTTTTTTTCTTTCTATAAACATACTCTGAAATTTCCCCAGCCGTAAACTAATCCATCCACTGTCAGGGCAAAAGTCGCACTGTCTGACGCGGCTAATTGGGCGAAAACAGTGCCCTGCGGGAAGTATGAGGAGTCCACAGGCATCGGGGTCGCCTCTTTCAGGTTGATTAACACGTCATCATCATCGCTGTCCTCACTCGACCCAGCGTCCCCATTCGCATTCTGCGCATTGTCTGTATCTTTGTCCGCCTTAGTATCGCGAGCCAAGGTGCCCTCGTCATTGACGCCCCAGGTCAAAATTTGATTATCGTGAGTCAGCGCGACGGAGTGAACTCCTCCCACAGCGACATGTACAACACCAACAGTATGAGCGGCCAGTTTCTGGTTTAGCACGGGACGAAGTATTTCTGACTTCTTGGTGAGGTCTCCCAGGCCAAGTTCGCCGTAACAATTGGTTCCAAACACGTAGACATCCAGTACTTTAGTGGGTACGTTATTTTTAAATTGATGATCTAGATTCCGTACACATTTGTTCGTTAGTAAATTAGTTAACGCGTTTTTGAATTAATTGCAGGCCAGTATACCTTTCTGGCGTTTATGGCTTTTCTTGAAGGAGTCGATTGTGCTGGTGTCTTTCTTTTCGGCCTTCCTCTTGCGCCCTCGGGATGTCTCCACTGACTCCACATTTGCCTTCTTTTTTGGGTCCGCGGAGCTGGGCTGCCGTTTAGAAGGCATATTCGAACACAAGTATCAATTTGATTCAATGATTCGAGGAGAAAGCACAGATGAGCTTGTTTAGCATCTGAGAGGCAAAGTATGGGTTTGAAGATGTGTTCTTTGATCTTAGCAGAATCAACAGACCCATATAAGAGGTAAACAGCTAGGCACGTGACCTCAAAAACACCTGACCAGGATCCATTACTGTTCCAAGGTTGACCAGTTCCACAGCCGTAGCCTTGTCCTTAATCAACTGGTAATTGGAATGTTAATAACTCGGAAGCTACTGAGGTTCTACAGTCTACACCTCAGCCCTGTCAGGCTACGAGGTAGTTAAAACCCTTGGAAACCATATATTAAACATTTCATGTTCTCATTTGGTGTCATAAATAAAACTGAATATTTGAAAGGTACAGGGAACTCCACAATTACGCCAGGAAACCGAAACCCCGCCGGTATAATCCATAGTAAAACACCATTCCAACACACCCTCCAGGGGCGTGAATGAACCCGGGCTGCGCGAACTGGGTCAGTCGGGCGCAAGTGAGTGGAAGAGAACACTAAATCCAGTAAAGATTAAAAAGAACAAGAAGAACAAAGAGTTGGCGGTCGAGGAAGGGCGTGGTCGCTTTGTCGAGTGCCAAGTCGAGAGGGTGCACGCAAGATTTTGTTCCTCTTTTTTTCGATATCGTTCGGTTTTTTTCGAAGGAGGTAAAAAAAGAATAAGAAAATAAAATAGATCGAATTTACGAGTCGATCTCCATACCCATTTCTACACCCCCGCTCAGCCCCGCTCCCATGTTGAGGCTGGAAGGCGCATTCGAAAGAGCTTGTTGCAGAAGTGGTATCCCAGTATCCCCGTTGGCGGTGAAAGGCTTGATTGAAGGGGCGTTATTTGATCGGCTGGAGGCAGTAATAGGAGCAGTGCCTTCGAAAATGATGGGCGTGTTGCGTAGATTTTGCAGGCAAGCATCCCAGGAGGAGGCCACAAGCTGGGCCTGGGTGAGGTCTTCATTGAAGAGGTAGAAAACAGGTGCCAGAGTAGTGGTGGAAGAGGCACCCACGAGGTAGGCGTTGAGAGCGCGGCTTTTCATGAGCATTTGCGAGCCACGTAGGTAAGCGGCGTATTGGTTGTCGATGTATTTAGTCCAACCGCGGACAGCAGGAGCCATGTCATCGTCGATACCAATGCGTTGCCAGCTGATGCCGAGAAGACGGGTGGCATCGTCGATGTGAGGTTCGGCAGGTGGCGTAGATCCACCAGGGAGGATACGGTGCTGGTCAGCTTGAGAACCATTGAGGCGATGCTGGATCGAGGAAAGGGCAATGTCGTCAAGGCCCGGGGCGGAAGTGTCGAGACGCTGGGCTTTACGGCTGATATCGGCGGCATCAGCTTGCTGCGCATTCGACCGCGACGAGACTGGAGCCACTGCGGCGGCTTGGGATTCGGCTGTCTCTTCATACCATGTGCCGGTTTGACTCTCGGCGGATATGGCGAGACCAGTTTGAGGATTGAGGAGAACCATTCCTTCACCATAGATGGGCTCTACCTTGGCAGCTGGGGCAGGCTTCGGAATTGGAGGTACGGCGAGGGCCTCTTCAAATGAAGCTTCATCACGCGACCTCTTGCGAGATGGCTTTGGCGCGGTAGCAGCGGGCGTAGGCCCGGAGCTAGAGATAGGATGGACTGGGCCTACCCCAGCAAAGACAGAGCCGGGGCTAGCAGGGAAACCATGAAAGCTAGTAGGTGCTCTCAGCAGGGACTGGGAGGGAAACTGAGCGAAGGCGTGTTCCTGGGTAGGAGAAAGAGCCATGGCGGGACCGTCGGAAAGGCGTTCAAGAACCATTGGATACATCTTATATCGAATTGAGGATCAAAAAGAAAACTGTTCTGTTTTGTTAAGTGAGCAAGCAGCACACCATAAGCTACAACCACCTATAGATCAGAAGCCGGGATGATGTCGCAAGGATGGGAAGGAAAGAGAGAGGTAGGTCAAGAGATAATATAAAGAATGAGAAGAAAAAAGTAAGAATGATAGACAAAATATGACGAGATGAGGGGGGAAAAAGATAAAATGGACCAAAGATAAGGTGTAGAAGGTGGGAAAGTAGGTAGGAAGAAAGGGAAGAGAAATGCGCCAGTGAGAGGATCTGAGGCGATCCTACTTGTATCTTCAATGCGGAGGGTACCATACCATACTAAAATACCACGGGTTGTATGGAGGATCCGATCGGCCGTTACTGTAATAATTCAAGAGTAGGATCCACTCTAAGTCGGCGCAAGCGGACTACGCTGTTTGGCTGTGGGGAGACCCTCATCTGCACGCGATTGACCAATGAAGGCATGCAGATATGGGTTCCAGGCCGATGAGATGCATTGATGTGCGTGCGAGGCGCATGAGGCCCAGCTCCTGTCGGCTGTACGAATTACGGAATACTCCCCTAGAGAATCCCGTCTCTACAATTACTCATCTCAGCTGGTCATTTGAAGCCTTCCCAGGGCTGTTTAGTGCCGTTTGCCGAACACCAGAGTACGCATACCACTATACTCCTTACGGAGCAGCCCTGAAATCTAGCCCGGGAGCCCAGGTGAAGAATCATCATATGAACTTGAAATGCGAAAGGCTACATATAATGTCAACAGTTAGATTCCGGTTATTTCGCCTAAATGGTCATCGATCCGTGTTCAGATGGAAGAACAAAAACTGCCTCGTATACTCGATAATAACCTTACATATGCATCATATCAACCTTGCCAACACTATTAAACCAAATCAACTTTAAATTATCAGGAATTCGACGAGTCACAAAACAATCAAGTATCAAATACTCCTACTTTCAATCATTAAGGTTCCAAGGTGAGCTTAAGCATAGAATTATCACGGTGTAAAATCTACGCGAATCCAGGGAGGCATCCACCGTCACTGGAAATCTTCGAATGCTAGCACCTTTCAAGTTTTCCCTGGGTAAGGGTGTATGTTTAACCGGAGGAACAACCCGTAAGACCACCGTGGTAAGACGTCGCACTTGTAGATCGAAGTAATATCAGCCTATGATGCCAGGCTGGCACCTTCCTTGAGAGCGCCATGAGACTAGTGTTCCGAGGTAGAGTTTCCTGGCAACACGTATATAGCCTTACAGCCGTCCCTCAAGCCAGGCGAAAAAAAAAAAAGCTGCGAGCGGTGAGGATCGAACTCACGCGGAATTATCCATCAGGATTCATGTAATTACTTAAATCTGACGCCTTAACCACTCGGCCACGCTCGCTACAGACAATTCAAGTCTGATCGTGGAGACCAGTTTAAGTCTCAATGGATTATGCGTCTGATAACGGACACCTTAGGCAGAAATATCGGCCGTCGTCATCTGGAACCTCTGTCATTTGTGCAAGTCAGGATCATTTTTTGGGGCTCTAGCTTACTTTCAGCCTGGGGTTGCCTCAAATGCTCATTTCTAGTAGAGCTACCAGTACTGAGCAGAAGAAAAAAATTTTCAACCAAAATATTAAAACTCTCAAAAAGTCTATTGGAAGTACTATGATGACATGAAGGGAAGAAAACACCCGAATGAGTAGAAAGAAAAGGGAAAAAAAGAAGAAAAAAATTCAAAAGCAATCCGACACCAAAGCTCGTGCAAGTCTAACTTGAAATCAATATTCGTGGAAAGGAAAGCAACGACAGGTTGCGAGAAGGTCAAAAATGCGGCTAAGCAGTAAGAAACAGAAGTAGCCATCCATTTCTTATCACATCGCGAGAATGTATAGGGTAAGGACCGGACACAAGCGGGATTTCCTGCATGTCGCCGTGTCTGGCTCAAGAAGGATTAGAAAAGGGGAAATAAAAGGAGAGGCAAAGGAATGTTAAAAGCCGTTTGTTGTTTGTCTGCATCCCCAACGGCTATCCACAACAGCTAGCTAATTGCGCCACATCACAGCCCACGAGTCACGGGTCGGATTCTCCGTTTTCATGTGTATGTAGCAATGTGACTCGTGGGCTCCTGCTCATAAAAATCCATTGGGAATACCACGGATATCTGTTTCACGGGTCATCTTCGAGTATTCGAAAAAGAGAGATCATGAAGTTTAGTTGGCAGGTGTAGCACCGCCAAGCATGCCCTTCACACGATCAACGGACTCAGGGGCGTAGCTGGGGGCGATAGAACCAATGAAGAGGAAGAGGATCAGGGCCGCGGCACCAAAGATGATGAACTTGCGCTGGGCGGGGTGGGTGTTGCCATACTCAGCCCAGGCACGGTTGGCCTGGCCAGTGTACTCGCGGATCTTGTCACCACCAAGCTTGTAGTAGACAAGACCAATGAGAGCAATGGAGTAACCGAAGAACTGGAGAGGAGTGACCGGGGTGTTCCAGAGCATCATTGAGGCGGCTACGAGGAGAATATCCTTCAAGACACCACACAGGGTCATGACCAGAGAAGAAGTCTTGCCAATCTGTAGACACAAGTTAGCAAGCCAGCCAATAGTGTTATTTTAGAGATAAGTGATGACGTACCAAGAAGACAACCGAGACGTTCAGCAAGAAAGCGATCATAGCGTTGGCGATCAGGATCCAGATACCGACGCCATAGATCTGCTCCATGGTCACACGGGGAACCTCCAGGAACAGAGCAACTGAACCGTTCATGACGGCGCAAATGGGAGCAAAGTAGTACAGAGAAACCATAGGGTCCATCTTGAACTCGGCGGAGCTCAGAAGACGCTGCACCATGACCAGACGAGTGGCCTCGAAGACAATACCACCCAGCTGGAAGAGGAAACCGACCATGACGAACTTAATCTCACCGAACGAAGCGATGACCACACCAACAACGATGATTGAGACGTTCGCGAGGGTCTTGTAGTTGACGGGAGCCATACCCATACCCCAAGTAGCCAGGAGGACAGCGACGGGAGTAGTAGCCTGGATAAAGCATGAATTAGTTCGGCCTTCCTGACTTGCATCCACAATGGGCTGGGTTCAAAACGCACCTTCAGCATTTGAATGAAAGCAACACTCAAGTATAGATATGTCATGTTACCACAGATCAAGGACAAACTGAACATCAGTCCGATGGGAACGATCGCGCGGAGGTAGACACGGCCGGTCATCTTGACAGTCTTACGGCCATCGAGGACAGTAGTAGTCCGAGCCAGGATCTGGGTCATAATAGTCGCGAAGGTCAAGTGCCATGTTGTGAGGATAATCGCTGAAGAAAGCAAAGTCAGAATATTTGGATAATGGCGCAACAGGAGGTATGAGGGGCATCTAGGGACATACGGTAACCTATGTATCCAGATCTGTTAGCGTACTTGATTCCTTTCTGATCAGTGATAAGCGGGGAAAGATGAGACTCACGGAAGTTGGCATAGTCAAGGAGGTACTTGTTGAACAAGATGACACTGGAACTGAGAGTGATCCAGACACTATAATCCCCCCCGATATTAGTCTCCTGGTGTTCCTCTTGAGGTGTAGGGGATGGTAGCTCACCTCACGTAGACTGCGGGGTGGAGAGCGGCCTTGGGTTCAGACTGCTGAGCAGCTGGATTGACCGTGGGGAGAGTCTGCTCGCGCACGACCTCACCGGAGGTACGGACCTTCTCGCCGTCGGAGCTCATAATGAAAGATCGAGTTTGGTCGGAGAAGAATTGTCGTAGTTCAAAGGGCCGGGGGCGCGAAAGGCTTCCTTGGCCAAAAGCGGAGGAAGCCACGGGGGGTGAGGAGAAGAAGTAGAATTACAAGAACACTGGAAAAACACCAAGGTTTCAAAGATTAATGAGTGTGATTGGAGTTGGACCCAAAAAAAAGAGAAAAGTACAAAACCGGAGAAGCGCAAACAGGAGGATTGGAATTGGAATGGAGTACGTACTTCGAGAGGAATTGACCGAAGTAAAAGGCAAAATGGCTAAGCGGAGCCTCGAGAACTGCAACCAGCTTGAAACAGCTTGAGAGAGAGAGAAAAAACGGGGCTGGCCGGGCTGAACAGGCTGAACAGATCCAATGCTAAATCAAGTGTCCACTTGAATTTTTATTATTATATTCATAGGTCATTGTATTAATTCCAAGGTTAAGTCCAGATGTTGAGGACTGCCCAGGTGGATTATTTCATATTTACCGTTTATTATCATACCAATACTGTATCAAACACGAGTTTGATAAGGCCACTTGTACTTTTCAGGATAGATCAGACTCAATAAAGTGGAGAATATGGAAGAGAACATTTGAATATATTACAATAAATTACAATACAGAATTGTTCAAACCAAACCAGGCCACCAGGTGTCCACAACTCCTCTCTCCACTCTCTTCTCGTGGTCTTTTTTGTCGAGCCGCAAATGAACTTTTATGTTTATCTCTATGGATGATTTTTTGTACTATAATTAGAACGGTGTTTTTTGAGATCCTGGTGTGATTCTATTCCTCCCAATCCGGACTTGATGGAATGTAACGTATTTTCTTGTGATAACTCCCCTCTTTCGGTTTGAGATTAAAAACTGCTTCGTCACAGAGCCACGCTGATCCAAATTAACCATCAGTTGACAGAGACCACATTACGCAAGCAACTGTGCGTCTGACCCACTGTGACCCGCGTTCAGTCGCCCGCTGGACCAGCGCGCGGTCCTGGTCCCTTACGGGTGGAGAATGCGGCGATCGCCTTGAGGAGGCTGTGTCTGACGCCATCGCCCCGTTCAGGGACCGTGTATGGTCCACCTGGGTTAAGGAACAGGGGGAGGAAAAGGAGAAAGAAAAAGTAAAAAAAAAGTTGAAACTGAAAAAGCAGGGGCCCCAGAACAAACACAGTTGGATCTAATGGTGGATAGTTCCTAAAGAAGCTTTTGGTTTCACTCGTTCTAGACGTTCTTCATAATATATGAGTATCAAATCAACTGAACTTGACGATCTTATTTTTTTGCCCAGCCCTGAGAGGTTGGAACCACTTGATTTATTTTTGTCGCTGTGGTCCTTTTAATACGTGTTTACTCAATCAATTGAGATCCAGGGAGAGATGATCGTTAAGATCCTCCTTGTCTCTTCCCTATTTAGGGAGGGACAATCAGTGGATCCCGCCTGTGCACACTTGGTTGTACCCTGAACTCAACACAAGATGATCATCTGCGGACTTCCGGAGCTCATCTCCCAATTTTAATACAATGGTGAGTTCTACTCAAGTGCTCGTATCATGACAATCTTGGGTGGAACGTTGAAACTCTGTAGACCCTGTAAATCTTGTAGCTTTGAATGAATCCACTCTATACCAGACACGATGTATCTAGAAATTTGATATAGATTAGTTTAAAATTATGACCAGAGATTGCCCACAACGTGCCAAACGACATCGGTGGCGTTTTTTAGTTCCATTTAAGTCCCGATGGGGATTTATTGAATTTGAATTAAAAAAAAATAGAAAAAGGAGAATAAATTGTGATGATAATGATTATGAAGTCGAGAAAGTCGAGTCAGACGCCAAATACTCCGATTAAGATAACAACATTCCTGATTCATCCTGGGCATACTAGGATTTCCGCAAACTGCTAGATCCCGTAGGAACTCCATACGCGTCCCATATTTGATACGATAAGACCCCAGACCAATAACGGTCGTTCGTGCATTGTGATCGATTCGATAGTTTAAACGCCAGGGTCCAGTGGGCGGAGGAGGACGAATGGGCAAAGAGATAGCTCTGACTCTTCGGAGGGTCAAATCTCCCTCAGAAAAAAAAAATAATAATCATAATAATAAATGGTTGAAATAAAAAGAAAAAAAAATCAAATCAAATCAGATCACACTTGAAGGTTATATTTCTGTACCAATCAGATCATCACTAATCCATGTTCATGTTCAATACTCCTTAATGGAGGCAAAATGGAGCGTACGTGTTCGGGATGTAGAACAGACGCCACCCCTGAGAAAGGGAAACAAGTCTCCCTAATGCAGCCATTGAGAAGGGTTTTTGGGCCAATGTGATATGGGTCTGGACCTTGGATCTTCCTTCAGTCTCCAGCAGCCACAGTTAAACCCAGTAGAAGAGAAATAGACCAGTAATGTAAAGAAAAGCAAATTAGCGTATGTTTGTGGTGGGTGGAAACCTGAAACAGGCACAGGACACTCCACTCTGCGACACCGCTGAAAGTGCCGGGTCCGTTTTACCCCTACCCACGGTTTTGTGAGTCCTCCCACTTTCCTCTCTCCAACTTCCTTATTATCCCCTTCATCCCAATCGCTTTCTCGCAGTCTTCCTAGCTGCTCGTTCATCTTCTATGCTGAACATCGCTCGCAAGACTTTCAAACGAGTGCCTAGCTTCCAGGACCTCCTACAAGGCAGAATGACCCACCCCGATATGTATGGATTTAAATCCCCCTCACCGCAATTCGGTCAAAACAACTAACCTCATGTTAGTACTGTTGACGTTCTCGTCATTGGTGCCGGCCCTACTGGTCTCGGTGCTGCTAAGCGTCTCAACCAGATCGTAAGTCCCAACTTCTGAGTTTAAAAGATGCGGCCGTAACAGGCGCGAAGACAGAGAAAGAAAAATAGGGGGGTTAAGATTGGAGGGGTAGTACGGATGAATTTGATCTCAACTAACTCAACTAACTCAATTATCTCTAGAACGGCCCCTCATGGTTGATTATTGACTCCAACGAGACCCCCGGTGGTCTGGCTTCCACCGACGTGACTCCTGAAGGCTTCGTACGTTTTTCTCCATCCTCTCATTTTGCGGGGCAGATAAAAATTGGGGGGAACAAACACAGCTGACGCGCTCATGACAGTTGTACGACGTCGGTGGCCACGTTATCTTCTCCCACTATAAGTACTTCGATGACTGCATTGACGAGGCCCTCCCCAAGGATGAGGACTGGTACACCCACGAGCGTATCTCCTACGTTCGTTGCCAGAACGAATGGGTTCCCTACCCCTTCCAGAACAACATCTCCATGCTGCCCAAGGAGGAGCAGGTTAAGTGCATTGATGGTATGATCGATGCCGCTATGGAGGCTCGTGTTGCCAGCACCAAGCCCAAGAACTTCGACGAGTGGATTGTTCGCATGATGGGTACTGGTATTGCCGACCTGTTTATGCGTCCTTACAACTACAAGGTCTGGGCTGTGCCTACCACTAAGGTATGATACTTGATTGTCTTCTTCAGTCGCAAATTTCCAAATAATCCCTGTGTCTAACGCATTTTGAACGACAGATGCAATGTGCTTGGCTCGGTGAGCGTGTCGCTGCCCCCAACCTCAAGGCTGTGACCACCAATGTCATCCTCAACAAGACCGCCGGTAACTGGGGTCCCAACGCTACTTTCCGTTTCCCCGCCCGCGACGGTACCGGTGGTATCTGGATTGCTGTTGCCAACACCATCCCCAAGGAGAACACTCGCTTCGGTGAGAAGGGCAAGGTCACCAAGGTTAACGCCAACAACAAGACCGTTACCCTGGCTGACGGTACCACCATTGGTTACTCCAAGCTCGTCTCCACCATGGCTGTTGACTTCCTCGCTGAGGCTATGAACGACCAGGAGTTGATGCCTCTCACCAAGCAGCTCTTCTACTCCTCCACCCACGTTATCGGTGTTGGTATCCGTGGTGCTCGTCCCGACCGCATCGGTGACAAGTGCTGGCTCTACTTCCCCGAGGACAACTGCCCCTTCTACCGTGCCACCATCTTCTCCAACTACTCCCCCTACAACCAGCCCGATGAGTCCAAGAAGCTGCCCACCCTCCAGCTCGCTGATGGCTCCAAGCCCTCTTCCTCCGAGGCTAAGGAGGGTCCTTACTGGTCTATTATGCTGGAGGTTTCCGAGTCTTCCATGAAGGCCGTTAACCACGAGACTCTCCTGGCTGATTCCATCCAGGGTCTCGTTAACACCGATATGCTCCAGCCCGGTGATGAGATTGTCTCTACCTACCACCGTCGCTTCGACCACGGTTACCCCACCCCCAGCCTGGAGCGTGAGGGTGCCCTCACTCAGATTCTGCCCAAGCTCCAGGAGAAGGGTATCTGGTCTCGTGGTCGCTTCGGTAGCTGGCGCTACGAGGTCGGTAACCAGGACCACTCTTTCATGCTGGGTGTCGAGGCTGTTGACAACATTGTCAACGGTGCTGTTGAGCTGACCCTGAACTACCCCGACTTCGTCAACGGTCGCCAGAACACCGAGCGTCGTCTGGTCGATGGTGCCCAGGTCTTCGCCAAGAACAAGCAGTAGATAATTTCTTTTCTTTTTCTTTTTCCACCTTTATTCACCCTTTTATTTCCCCCTTTTTTATTTTATGTTCTCGCCTCTTTGAAGCCGAGGCTTTCTTCTGGATACACTTGAAACGAGGTCTTACACCATTATGGAAAAATATACATGTCCAAGGGAGCATTTGAAGCGGCATCTGGGAGACAATCTTGTTGGCGTTTCATGTGAATAACTTCCCATCATCACTTTTGTTTAACTTCTGCTTGTCACCTAGAGCCGGATTTGCTTGTGGTCTTGTTTCAATTTCGTGATACACACTTTTTAGACATACGAAGATTGCTTATTCTAATCGAATCCCCCTGTTGACGAATGCACCTGTTCCACCATGATCCTTGTAAGCCCACTTAGCATGATACACCGCTGTCCTACGTACATCAAGTGGAACAAATCTCCTGATCTGCCCCAATCGCCACCGTCATTGCCACGCCAAGATCTCCGCATTAATGAACGCTACGTACTCATGGATTTAGTACGGAGTAGGTACTCCGTAATGTGCCTGGGGATCTCCAATCTCCACATCTTCAAGCCCCCGAAATCTTTTACCGGTTGACCATCACTGACACGTGCAGCCACTTACCAACGTTTCTCTCTCCAGATATCTCATGGGTAGGTCAGTACCCACAAACACCGTGACCCGTGGATGGAATCCAGGGCAAAAAAAAGATTGAAAATAGAAACATAAGCCTCTTCCAAGGTTAACAAAATAACCGTCGGAACCAAAGTCGATAGGAATTTGGTTCTCAGTGCTGGTTGGATACCGCGGCGAGGTTATTTCAGTGGCGGTTTATGTGGGTCGTGCCTGGAGCCAAGCATTTACTAACACGAAGGACGAGGGATAAAAATATTTTTTGTTTTTTATGTTCCAGGGTTGGTGAGGCTTTTGTGGAATTGAATATGGGTCTGGACTGCAAGCTTTAATTTTGGGGTTTATGTGCTGGAGTTGGTGGAAGGGTAAATGAGCCTGATATTGGTCTGAAGAGGAATTCTGAGGCATAGTACGGTGATACTAAGAACAAGGATCTCCGCAGGTATATAATTAGTCTGAATATTTCAGATAGATATTAATTCCTCCCAATTTACTTAAAACTTAAAACCAAAAGAGCAACTTGTTCCACAGGTTATACTATTGAACTATATACAACACCAACATCAAATATGCCCCCAGACTCGGATGTCCGAGTGATCTCACATCATCAATCTTCCTAGTATTCGCAGCAGAGATCTAATCAGACCGCGACCCGCATCCACTCTCAGGCACAAGACTAATAGCATCAAGCCACACTAACCCAGTCACCGAGCTATCCTCAGAGTCACAACCAGCCGCAACATGTATCGTCTCGGTGGATTTCTTCGGCACAAAGCTACCAGTAACAGTTACCCACGAACCAAAAGTATCCAAATCCAGACTTTGGTATGTGATGAGACCCTTCGTAGTGTTGTGACCCGAGGATACATAGATCCCACAATACTCCGAGCTATCGTAGGGAACCTGGGCTTCCGCGCTGAAGGTATAATTCTTTCCCGGCTTGAGGTTCTTCAGGACTTGCGAGATGGTGTTGGAGCCGTTGTCGATGGCGGTTTCTAAGCTCCTGTATGTGTCTTGATATCGGCTTGTGCCTCAAAAATGTTTTGTTCAGGAGAATAGTGTCTAATGGGGGAAAGGGTGGTATATCTCACAAGTAATAGTCACCGCTATATGCGCTTGTTCCACTGCTCACTGTGGCGACGTTCACGGCAGAGGTACGCCATGGGAATAAAACGCCAGATTCGAAGCCTGGGTTCACGATGGCATTGCACGCTGAGAGGGCCATTGCGATCAATGGGTAGTGGAAAGAGGTGAGATTAAGGAGGATGGGTTGAGATTGATACTGACTGAAAACTTGAACCCGAGTGCGCAAAATTGGTTTATATCATCTCATTCTGTCTGAGACATATACGATGGGGGATGCGGGTTTTACCGCTTGGAGGCCTTGCAAGGAAAATCAGGGTCCTTCAGGGCTGAGACTAGCCGCTTTCAAGTGCCAGTAAGGTTTGAAGGAAGCTGATGACTTGGATGTAATCTGACCCGCTTTGCTGATCTTTCTGGGTGAATGGGAGACATCTGAAGTGCTTCGAGTTTCGATCGAATATTCAAATTCAATACCATTAGTCTAATCTGGAATTTCATCAATCTCAACAATTCGGGTCAATATGTTAGTCCAACTATGGTGATCGCCAGCTCTGTGGGGGCTCCCGGTGGAGTCTCTCATTGTGACAAGCTCTGACAAGCACTTGCGCCCACAGTGAGTACATAGAAGGTTTCCGTGGCGCATAAGGTGTAACACTTCATGAACCCTAGGTGAAGCTCACTATGCTACGGAGCCATATTATGAGTCGCGCGATACCCTTTCGAGAGTTTTAGATGGCCTCCAGCCGTCTAGATGGATTAAGAATAGAATATTGTTTCAAAGTATCCGGATATCGAACATTTGAAGCTTCTGAGCTCAAGTTCCCAGCTTGACCTCCAAGATGACTTTGCCAATTTTGTCTTAAAAGCAGCAATTAGGCTTTTTTTGGTGCTGTCAACAAAAATGGACTCTGATTCCTTTTCTTTTACCTTTTGATGAAGGTCACACCCGAAGGAAACTTGAAGTGGGAAGGGGTGTCCAAGTATCATGCAGGTGATCAATACTATTATTAAGGATGATGATATCCATGGATCAATGCACGTTTGCTTTATCAATCAATGGATCCACTAGCATGTATGTTTGTGCCATCATTGGACAAGTCAAGTTTGTTTCAATTATGGAGAATTTGTGCTTTTAAATGTTGTTCATGCTATGCACTATGATTCGACATCAATGTCAATCATCTCTTACCTGAATCATCGATATCAAACCTTGGAACTTGTTTGGTCGATCATATGTAAAATCTGGTTATCGACCAAATATCTCTAAGCACTCAGCGTAGTTTCTCAGCTCACAGCTGACGGCATTCAAGTTATACCTGCTTGACGATCTCACACCAACCAGTCTCTTAGCGCTCTTGGCTGGAGCGACTTGAATTATTGATCATAAGTTTGTTTTCTGGTGCCGGTTCAAATTATGTTATTATCCTCCGGGAAGCTATTCGGCTACCAAGTCCACCTGGGCATATAGACTATTTATAGGAGTCTTGCTTCCCAGTCATTGTATCCATACTAAATAGCATTATGTCAGAAACATTCCTAGAAATACATAAGCACGCTCAAGTGCTGCTCAGATGTGAGATTCCAAAGAAAGGGTAGCCCCGGAATGATAAAAGTGTTGGGAAGAGTCCGTGAATTAATTCCGACACGTGCATGGCCATGGCAATATTATTTACTCGATAATCCTTTAGCATTTGATTGACTGGGATTCGAGTGCATCGGCTAGTGCAAAGTATACGAACGTGGCGTCACGGTATGATAAAACTCGAATAAAACTCGAGCGACGTAAGCAAACCTATCACACTAACTGTCAGTGCGGAAGATTTATCAAATCATGATGAGCTCAAGTGCTCGTTATTATCCGTAATGCATGAATCAGTACTCCGTACTTCGTACATAATCTAGTACATCAACATTGGAACCTTGTGAGTATAGTGATTGATCGTACGGAGAGCGAAGGATCCCTGCGTATAGAACTATTGATATTGGGCAGGAGTCTACCGCTCGGTGCTTCTCAACTGGCCTGGGTCCACTGGTCTACGTAGAGATTAATGCCAACTGGTGTTCTCCTTCCAAACACGTCTCACGAAAAGACCCAGGCATTTGAGATCGGAATACTCGTATTCGGATCATTCAAGAGACTCAATGGACCCAACATCCACGACCTCCGCTTTCGCGCGTGAATCTAACGACAATACACGCGTCTCTTCAGGGGCGGAATAGACCTCGGGAGTGAGTCTCCGTAAGGCCGAGTATGTAAGGCCCCTGGAGGACAAAGGATGACTAAGGTTCAATTAATTTGAAACCGCGTCTCCAGCGTGAGTACTCCGTAGGAACTCCGTATAGCCTTGCCGTGTACTCCGTGCTTCGTCCTAGGGATGCTTTACAACATTTGAAAGTGCGCGGAAATCATCGCGGCTCATATACCCGCGGTCCAATACAGGGGCCGATATTGATTCAATGGTTTGTTGTGCCAAAAAAAAATTGGATCAATCCATTTCAGACGGTGTCCACATGGGGTTTCCTACTTGACTCCGCACAAGGGAAGTGGATGGCCCCGGGGGGGGGGGGGGCACAGCCTTGTAGCGTTAGGATTTGACCTGGACAAAGTTTCGAAGGATTGAATATTTCACTTTCCAGGTGGGAATCAATGGAAAAACATAGGATCCCTAAAGTATATTAGAATCAGATAAAAAAAAAAAAGGGTATTGAGATTCTACATGAAATTTCCTCTTACCAGTACTTTTCCCCCTTTAGATCTCAATTAATACGGAGAAAATTCAATTGTTCTAGAAATAAAATTGATTCCAAATTCCCTTACATTATCAAATATCAAAATCGTTTGTTGAGGTGTCAAGCTTAACCACTAGTCCCCCTTGGTGGTTAGCTTGGAGGCTAGTTTCTACATATCGGTATCCACTTTCCAGTGCAACTCAACATTTCCAGATCTCCGACTCCCATGTGAGATCGACTCCTTGGAACTTAAGACATGGATCAACTCCTTACTCCGAGTCTGTATCTCGGGCAGTTAATCTAGACTTTTCACGTGCTAGAGACCTCGCCACCGATTCCTGGACCCTGGCAGCCCCGGCATTGTGATAATGCAAATGCCTCACATTCTTCCGTGGGGGGGGGGGCAAAAATTTGCCTTACGAGATACTAACTTCATCTAGTAAAAGGGACATTGGAAAATTTCTACTCCGGAATACGGAGTCAACTGGGGATAAGAGAAAAAAAGATGCATTGACAACCAGAGAGAGTAATATCAGGGGCTCAATGAGAACTAATGATTAGACTTAAACCTAGTAGTGGCAAAACAACCTATCATGTCTCTTCGGAAAATGAAAATTCAGCGCTAAATTCCGAAATAGAAAAAAGCTCCATGAGGATGCTTCCGAAAATCAACGTCTTCTCAACGGTTTCGTTGAGTTATTAAGCGAGTTCCAGAAACTCCAGGGCTCCGACTCAGGAGTCCGCAAATACCTTTCTTACATTGGCCCACCATTAGACTCAAACCCATGGATAGGGGGCCATCCACGTCTAGAAGGTTAGAGGTACTCCAGGGGGCCAATCAATTCCTCATGCAGTTTTTCTGTCAATTAAAAAAAATAAATAATTTTTAAAAAATTTAAATTTTTTCTTTATTATGAAAAAGGGGCCTGCTTTTTTCTCAAATTCTTGTATTTTGAACAACTGACTTAGATCTTACTGTTCTTCATAGAACAAGAAAAATCAAGTTATGGCTTCTTCTACAATCCAGACCGTGGACCCTGTCATTCAATTGAAGGGAGACACTAAGGTAATTCATTCTTCTAGTATAACCCTCAATGATTTATATAATACTAACTTCAAACAAAGGCAAAGGATATCACTTATGGCTTCTTGAGAGACAAGGTCCCAGCTCATTGCTTTGAGCGTTCGGCTCTTAAGTCATTTGCCTATCTATTCCGTGATTTTGTCTATGCTGGTATCTTGGTATGGCTTGCTCTCAAGATTGATCTCCTGCCTACACCCGCCCTCCGGGCTACTGCTTGGGTTCTCTATACATTCTTCCAAGGATGTGTTGGTACCGGCATGTGGATCATTGGTCACGAGTGTGGTCACGGAGCTTTCTCGCAATACTCTAAGCTCAACGATGTTGTCGGATGGGCCATTCATTCGCTCTTGATGGTTCCCTTCTTCTCATGGAAGATTACCCATGCCAGACATCACCGTTACCACGGCCACATGGACAAGGATGTGGTTTTCGTCCCATTTACTGAATCTGAACTTGCGAAGAAAGAGCCTACTTTGCTCAGCAAGTTCCAGGAGCTGGTTGAGGAAACCCCTCTCTACCACGCCGTCACCCTGCTCGGACACCAAGTTCTCGGATGGCAATTGTACATGTTCTTCAATGTCAGCGCTGGACCCAAGAGTCTTCCCGAGAAGGGAACCCCCGCCAAGATGTTCCGTAACAGCCATTTCGACCCTCTGGGCTCCCTGTTCACTGGTGCGCAAGCGCATCTGATCGCCATTACCGACCTGGGTCTCTTGATGGTTGCAGGTGCTCTTTACTACTTCGGTACTCAGATTGGTTTCTGGAAGGTTGCTCTGCTCTACGTCGTGCCCTACTTCTGGGTTCACCACTGGTTGGTGGCTATTACCTACCTGCACCACACTCACCCCACCGTCCCTCACTACGACGACAAGGCCTGGACCTTCGTCAAGGGAGCTCTTTGCACTGTCGACAGACGCTTTGGCTTCATTGGACGCCACTTCTTCCACGAGATTATCGACTACCATGTCATCCACCACCTCTTCCCCAGAATTCCCTTCTACCACGCTGAGGAGGCCACCAACGCCATTGTTCCTTACCTCGGCGACCAATACCGTCTTGAGGAGGAGATGTTCCTGAAGTCATTGGTGGATACCTTCAACACCTGCAAGGTTGTGCATGACCCTGATTCCGAGGGTGCTCTGCACTGGAAGCTTTCGCAGAAGGCGGAGAAGAAGAGCAACTAGGTCACTTTACAGACCTGATAGACTTGCCTTGTTGTACGATTTGCTTTTTTGTATATTTAGAGATCTCCGATAGACTAGAGGATAGATATCCCCATTCATAGCCCAAGTGCATGCATTCAAAATTCGAGCATTGAACATTGAACATCGTGATCTTCTGTCATTTACTCCGTATAGACCAATCCAATATGATAGGAACTTTAGATCTTTGATCTTATCTTTTCCGTTTGAAGTCTGGGTCTGGCACGGACAAGGCGCCCAATTAAAGTACCTATCATTGATCCAAAAATAACATGTCCAGGTGCCTGCCCTATGCATACCATCATCCTAACACGACTGTCCATCTTTGATCAAGCAGCTATATACAGCCCCAGATCATTACAAAATGTGTGGAAACGGAATCCCTGTCACTTTAAGATGATACACATACGCAAGAATATCGGCGTATGATTGTTCGGCAGTCTTCATTTCCTACGACTCCGTCCCATCGCCAAACATCACTCCAAGTCCTAGGTATAAGTTTCCTTAGGCTGATATGTGAATGCAAAGGCCTCAGTTTGAATGCTCTCTTATCTTAAAATGCTTCCCGATTTGTTCTAGTCACTGGCAGCTAATAAAACTAGTTTAGGCAGCATCGCGATTACGTATACCCACATGCAGTCAACAAAGCCGCCAACGAACTTCAAGTTCGTAGGAATCGACAATTGTAAAATTTCTTTTCACTCAAACTGTTTAACTCGTGGATATATGCCAGTGCACTGTTTCAACCGCAATGATGGACGACTCGGAACTCATGGATATACACCAGTGCATGCATATGTGTACGTACATGTGTCCCGACTCGACCAGAATGATGGACGAGGTCATTGAATACGTGCTAGACTCGATTTCCTACCTCCCCATCATGCAAGTGTTGGCAGGGTCCCTCGCAATATTCACTCTCTACATTTGTGCCCGAATCAACGGCACGTCAGAGTCTCGAATCAAATACTACTATCGCATCGGCCTTTTCAGTGGTCTTGGTCTCCTACTCCTACTCATAAACCTTGCGTTTTTCAGTCACGGGTATATCGTCGAAGTCGACTTTGGCAATCCACCAACTGTAGCCCTTCTAGTCCTCGGCTTTGCAGTATTTTGGTTTTTCGTGGGCGCGTTTTTCTTCAACCAGGAACATGAATCAAGGAAATTCGTGAGCGATGCAGATATCTCTCGCTTACATCGTGCGAGAACCAAGGAATCTGCCGATGATTTGAATGAAAGAATTCGCACAGAGCTCGAGATTGAGTTCCTTGAAGAGATGTTACGTACTCGTCGTGAGAAACTCGAAGGGCTGAAGTAGCTTTCGCCCCCACTGGAACGGGAGGGTCTTGCTGCCTGGTAAATGGAAACGGGGCGCAGATTTTAGGGGCCCGACTAAAAATCAGAGAACGAACAACTCGAGCCTCGAAGTTGTTGCCCCGTCAATGCCGTCATGCGGCTATGCCATTTTGCCCTGGTGCCCGTAGGGCGTTCATGGACCCATGTTTGGGGCTAATTCTGAGACCGCTTTCAACACCGCCTTTACATGTTATCTGAACTTGACGTGGTTGAATCTGATGTGCTGTTTCTCTCTCAAAAAAAGAGCATATGTAGTTAGAATGGTGGTCTGATCTGCGGACATTTATCTTGAATATCAAATTTTTGAAGTGATAATGTAACCTTTGGAGTAATTACCTGAGACAAAATCGTTTCATGGGTTATATTCAAGGCACGAAATGCCCATCTTGATACCAAGCTTAACCTTGGAATCTTAGTTAGTCCTGCGACTCACCAAAAAGTTTGGAGCAGAGCTTTGGAATTGACAAAGGCTCTTTTTTATTGCATTTTTGCGCCTTTTTTCCTGCTATATTATGGATGTACACCGGGCAATCTTCCTGTCGCTAGCGTGACACCTTCCGTAGTCTCCCGACATCTTGGAGGCACTGCCCACTGCAGGTGGCCGATGAGGTCATTCAAATACACCATTGGGATATTTAAGTGCTTGTCATCTTCCACTATTTCCCACATCATTCACACACACTCACTCCGAGATCTCTCGGATTTCGAAATATATAAAAATGTACTACAATGAGTTCCCCCGCGACGATGAGCCCGTCTTCCGCCGTGCCTTCCTGATATTTGCCACAACCCTTGAGGTTTTCTTCACAACCATTGGCCCAATTATGCTAGCTGTTTTGGCTGCCTTTGCGATCATCGTCCTCATTGTGCTCTTCATTGTGAACCTTTTCACTGCTCTGAGACCCAAAAAAATACCATCAAAGCCTACACAATCCTCATCGATATCAAAGCCCTCATCAAGCGATGTGGATGAGAAGAAACGCGTGGAGATTGAGATTGAATTTCTCAGTGAATTGATGAAGTCTCGACAGGAGAGATTGAAGCAGTTGTCCAAGAGCGAATAAGTATTCTTTACTTCTTTGCTTGCTATCCAGGACAATCCGACGATACAAGGCTTTGTTCAACAGGGCTTGAATGAATATCAACTTCAGGTATTGATCGGATCTTATTCCAAGGTTCCTCCTTGACCTATCAGTTGATACGCCCTGGAGGGTGAAACATAGACGACAGTCCTGCAGGAGCACAGCCTTGGGAATTCCTGAATCCTTTAACTTGAAATCTGAACATCTGAAGGCTTCCAAATTTCCAGTTTTCAAGTTATAAGGCTCAACCTTGGAAGTAATCAAGGGGTCCTTCCGGCGAGGCTGTAACACTGGACAAACTCAGCCCCAAGCCGCGAATTTCCAAATGGACCAAGTCAGATTCACAATATACACTGCATATGCATGTTTCTATATTTTATAAGACATTCAAATATTTGAACCTCCTACTCCTAGCAAAATTCTCTGTTGACTCGTATACATTTCCCAGAATGAGTCAAGTACGTAGTGTGCGGGGTTGAAGCGAATCATTGATCGGGTTTTTCTAGCCTTGTTCCACGTCGCTTCTTTCTATTAATATAATTTGTGGAATTAGATAAACGAGTAAACGAAGGCCTAGAGCTTCAAAAATGTCGGTTAAAACCTACTAGTTACGAGCTAAAGGCTGCAGCATTTTGAAATCTGAGACATTGATAAGCTGATTCTAAACCAGTTGACGTGAAATTGTGAATATGTGAATATCTCAGTGATGAATATGATAACCACCACATACAATGAGACAGGTATAGAAACAAGGAAAAAACAAATCATATTCCTGCTAAATAAAATGAGGAGTAATTTTTCCAAATTCAACTAAATTATACTAGCGGGAGGACGCGTCAGTTACTGGGTCATCCAAAGGGAGACGAATTCTGGATCGGAGCTCCCCCACCGGCGCACATCCGAACTATACATAGCTCTAAGAATCATGGTTTCAGCCCAACCTCTGTGAATGTACACGTTGTACGATTCATCTATCGCACAAAACTGAAAGATGGCGTCCAATCCTATGGGACTAGCAAATAAGAAGTGTGATTATTTTTATCTCTTGAAAAATGACGTTGTAGGCAAGTTGACTTGAAAAGATAACATTTTTCATTAGAAATAAGAATAAGCTGGTAGTGACCGCCAGACAGCACGCGCGGCTTCTCAAATTCAACAGCTTTTAAGCATCAATCATAATCATCTGCACACATTTTGGAGCATTGATTCAAACATTCATCCAGAGTGTACTCCATACATTTTTCTCATGAACACCACCTGACAGAAGCGCGACGCAATTCCCGATCCATATGGGGCCTGTTAGTGCGATAGACCGGGATCCACCACATTGGCAGGCGAGACCGCAGATGTAGCTAAACCGGACTTGTCAAACTGTGTCTAAATGGAACGGCGGCGAAAGTTATGTCCGACACGGCGGCACGGTTCACGGGAAACCTGATCAGTGCGAAGAAGCCACGAATGCTCAGCATTAGTTGGGGCCCATGCAGCCAGGGAAGGGTTCGGGGGACGGTAGTTCTCTGCTATATGTTAGTGAATCGTTCGATCATCGGTCTGAAACTGATGATCATCCTGTTGAAATTGCACAGACCTTCATTCCCGGGTGAGTGACGCATGTCATTGTTCTCTTTCTGATATCCCGCTGCCGGGGACCACGCTGGCTCGTCCCACCAATACTGATACTCGCCATTCGGCTTTCGAGCCACAGTAGATGAATCCCGAGCTGTAGCGGAGTCATTGACGGTGTCCACTGTTAGGTGGGCCAACTCGGTTGTCAAAGAAGGATTTTCTCCCATTGGGCTTGGGTCCATGACGAAGGTGCGTCCCGTAGAGTGATTTGCCGCGTAGGATGAGCCGTGAGCTTCATCATCACGTTCGGTTTTGATATTGTCGTGCTCGGTTTTGATACATCCGTCTCCTCCTGAACTGTTAGGAGGTGCTGTAGAGTTTGATGCGGTTCGATCGTAGCCTGGTTCAGCTTTTGCTTCATCTTTCACGTCCAAATCGTTGCGATTGTTGGCAAGTCTACGTTGATCGATAGCAGCCAGAGCAGCCAAAACCTCCTCCTCCCCCAGCATGATCATTGTGGGCGGGAATCGGATCATTTTGAGGTTAGAGGGGGCATATCAGACCGGAGGGTGATGTCGAAGTATGTAGAAAGCACAGAGGAGGGTAAAGAGAGTCGTGGAGAGAGGCAGTCACACCTCACTTCGCTGAGTCGTTACATTATCAGATAAGAGTATTACTCTAAAAAGAGACATTCTTCTAGATATATTAATATATATGTAATTTTTCCAGATGAAATTGATAGAACAAATTGAAATCTGAAGAAGTTGAAGTATTAATAGCAATCTAGTCGGGACACTAATAGTAAATAGTACTAACCCATACTAATAGTATCTGGGACTCCGCCCCTCTTATCCTTTTTTTCCTGCTTCTTCTACTTTCTCCTTCTAATTACTTGAATCCTTGACTTCTCTGCTTCTTCTTAACCTGATCGGATCATGCCTCCGTTGCGTTTGCCATCCCCGCCATAATTCGTTGGCCTTTTTCAATTTGATCCACCCCCTTTCCCGCCCTTCTTCCTCTTCCCCTCTCGAGGTCAACAACTCCTCCCCCAAAAATCTAGCTTCGGTCGCCCATCATGAATGGGGATCTTAGTCTATCCCAGTCCTTGGGAGGACTTCGGATAGCAAATCCAGACGATTCGCCGCTTCCATCAGAGGACGCGACCGCTGGTTCGATGGAATCTGGTCCATCCGGCCAACCGGACGGTTCGGTATCAACACATCCACAGATTCCCGCGCCGATTGAGGAAGCTCCTACGGCATTTCCTCCTGCACCTGTCGATGCACCTGTACCCGACAATCGCTCGTCCGTCATCTATTCATTTCCTGATCTCCCACAGCCATCGGGTCCCTATCAGCCCTACTCGACTCATCCACACTCTACTCCGCCGAATCCATCCCGCCCCCTTTCCTCTGTCTACGTCAACGGATCTTCCTCCGTTTTGCCCCGAGATAACTCATATCGCATGCGAACAGACTCTGGGGCTTCATCCACATCAACGTCGCACTCACGAAAGGACGCTCGGGGTGTTGCCGCAGCCCTACAAGCAGGTGTACCTGTCCGGGATAACTCTCATAGCGACCGTTCCTATCGAACAACTCACATTCCGGCCAATGGACCGGCTGTAATGCGTCAGTCGTCCAGAGCACACGCCCGAGGAACCGGCCAACCACCAATGTCTCGAGGTCCCTACGGTATGGAGAACGGCCCACCACATAATAGCGAGGATTGGCAGGAGCGCGGTGCTGCGGTCTCAGTAAGACAGGAAGTGGACGCCAACGGGAAGACTGTCTCGCGATACGTCAAGAAAGGTGTCCGGGATTTCTCGTTTGGAAACACTTTAGGAGAAGGATCATACAGTACAGTGGCATTTGCGACAGATCGACAGACATTGAAAGAGTATGCGATCAAGATACTGGACAAGCGACACATCATCAAGGAGAAGAAGGTGAAATACGTCAATATTGAGAAGGACACATTGAACCGTCTGACCGACCATCCGGGTATCGTGCGACTCTACTATACTTTCCAGGATGAGCGCTCTTTATATTTTGTTCTGGATCTGTGCAAGGGTGGTGAGCTTCTAGGTGTTCTCAAGCGGATGACCACCTTCGATGAAGAGTGCACCAAGTTCTACGGTGCGCAGATCTTGGACACAATAGATTATATGCACAAGCGCGGTGTGATCCATCGAGATCTGAAACCCGAGAACGTCTTACTTGACCATCAGATGCACGTCAAGATTACCGATTTCGGTACAGCAAAGATACTCAAATCCTCACCACGGCCAACCGATAGCACCAGCTCAATCCCGCCCCTTGATTCCCCAGACTTCCCAGAGGAAGAGCGAGCTAGCTCTTTTGTTGGCACAGCAGAGTATGTCAGCCCTGAATTGCTGACGGAAAAGAATGCCTGCAAGGCAAGTGACCTGTGGGCATTCGGCTGCATCATTTACCAGTTATTGGTCGGCCGCCCACCTTTCAAAGCCGCAAATGAATACCTAACATTCCAAAAAATTGTGGCCTTGGACTATGAATTTCCCATCGGATTCCCTTCTGTTGCTCGTGACCTGGTCGAGCGTCTTCTTGTACTTGAGCCCGCCCGACGGTTGCAAATCGAGCACATCAAAAACCACGAATTCTTTGCCGGCATTACCTGGGGACCTGAGCTGTGGAAGCAGAAGGCTCCTCGTCTTAAGGCTTATCAGCCACCTCCTCGTGAGCCCATCAAACTCAATGGCGACAGCAGCGAAAGCTTTCCTCCCACGATCTCGACGGCTCCTTCTAATGCGCCCAATTCCAGCTCCCGCGCTCTTCCTAGGGTAGTCACAGAGCTGCCTCCGCCAAGCCAGCTGGATATCGAATGGTCGCCAGTGCTGAGTAGATCCAATGAGCGCATTCTGAAATTGGGGAATATGGTTGTGCTTTCATCTCCTGCATCACACAGCCCAACTTCTAGAAATGGCGGCAGTGAACCGGAAGCCCCAAAGAAGTTCTCACGTTTCTTCTCGAGCACAGCAACTAAGAAACGCCAACGGCTGGTTATGGTCACATCCTCTGCAAGAATTATTCTAGCAGCTCCAGGTGGCGATGAAAAGAAGGCGAAACTCGAAATCCCTCTTCTTACATCTGGCACGCATTGGAGGAGCACAACCGATTCCAAGGGTCACTCATCATGGATCGTGGATACAGTAAGTGAATATCTTGTTAAATACATCTTATATGTGTTTTTGTTACTAACTTCAATTCCAGAGGGATAAGCATTTCGTTTTTGAGGACCCTAAGCCATCATCGAGCAACATCGGGGCTACGGCGTTATCAGCACAGGAATGGTTAGATGCACTTGATCGGGCGCGTGAGATGGCTTTGACGCAACAAAGCTCCGGGCCTTACTCCGCCGAAGATGCTTTCCGAGAAATTTCCTCCGGGTTCTCCAGCCATGCCAACACTCTTGACCGCGCTTCAGACCTCCAGAATGAGAACAACGTGCCCCAACCACCGGTACGCAACACTTTGGTCAAACAACAAGCCGATACGGAATCCGTGAAGGGAAAGAAAAGGTTCAGTCGGCGTCACTCTAAGAATGGTCTCGCTGCCGTGTTCTAAGACCGCCGAGCTCCACTCTCGAGAGACTCCCCCTTTTCTTGCCTTACTTCCCCCGGGCGCCCGGACTCTCTTCCGATGACATCCAATCCTGAATATGGCTCTTGCAATTGGTTAGCTTTTTGCTTTATCAGCTTAGTCTCTGAGCTGTTAGCCATTCAACTTGGATATCGACCCGAGAAGTCAAGGTCTCCCACAAGGATGACAGATGTCTCCTTTACATACTGGTTATTTCTTCTGTTTTGCATATTACAATGACAAGCGTGCTTTGTTCGTATAGGGACATGTTTTGCATTTAGAACTGGAGAGGGAGCATGCTTATTTTCCCCCTCTCATCATTGCGTCGCCTGTTGAATAGTTCACTTTTGTGTTTTTCTTTCTTCCCTGACCCTCATTTTCTTGCCTGTTATATATCCCTGCTTCTGCTCCGATCTGATGCATACTCTTTTCTTCTACGTCTGGCGATCTTTATTGAAGACTTCTTTTCTGAGATGTCGATTACTGTCTAGCGTTCTCAGCTACAGTGAAGAAATTTGTTACTGTGCGGTTGTTTCATTGTTATTGCCGAAGAATTCTCTTATTCTCTCTCTCTCTTTATCTCTATCTCTCCTATTGTCCTCAAAAAGTTGGATCAGGACGGTTCTCGGTTATTCTCCATTCCTCTGGATATTTGCTTTGTCTCTTCGGAATCCTTGTTTTGTGGATTGCTCTCATATACCATTTCCTTCCCCTAAGCACCAGTAATTCCTTGGACTGATGCTTACTTCTTTGTGACAATTCTTTTTATTTTCTCTACCCTCTTCTTATACACACTTGTTTTTCATCTCTCATGTCTCATGGCAGACCTTGTCTCTTATTTCCATTGTGCCCGGATTCAAAAATTGATATACCCGATTCTCATCACATTTTTCTTTCTGAGTAATATGAACAGCTCGCATTATTAATCGAAGTATTAACTGTCCAATCCTGCGTGTACTAGTAGTAACCTTGAAAATCGTCAATTGAATCATATACATCATCAAGTTCAAATTATGTACAGCCAATATGTAGGTTGAAGAATAGAGGAACTGGTATCCCCATTTTTATACATCAAACGCACGGGCAGTGCGCAAATCAAATGAATAGCCAGTCAAGGCGAGATGCGTCCAGCTCATCCACCCAATCAAAAGAGGAATCAAACGTATCGTCATCATTAAGCTCTTGATCGAAAGCTCCCCTCGGTAGAAGTCCATCGACAAGGCCAATAGGCACATTTTCACGTTCTCGGCGCTTTAGATCCTGTTTCTGCCACATAAGTCGAAGAACCCATGCCGCATTGCGGACATTGACACTCGCAACGGCTTGATAGAGGAAGCCGAGCTTCTCAAGAACAAGCGAACGCTGCTCTAAACGTCGACATTCGGCACCGGCAATGAAAGTCGGCCATATGAGACACTTGAAATGGGGGTCTGAGGTAGGAACAGAGCAAATACGGGTTATAAGATCGTGAGAGGCCTGGGAGTGGTCTGAGGGAAGATTAGTGTCGGTCCACGGAGGTGAGTATCCTTCTCGGGCTCTTGAGAGGACACGACTAGTATAGAGGTAAACGGCGGCTTGGTAAGCACTAGCTAGGGCGATGCGTGGGGAGAGATCATCAAGGAAGAAATATGTTTGCATTTCTCGAGCCCAGGAGACAGGGTCGAAACTTCGGATTCCTTGGAGAAGTTGAGCATATGATTCTCGGGAGAGTGGTTGGCCTTGTTGCATGGAGATTCCCAAAGTTGTGGGTCTAGGAGCTGCGGCTGCGAGCTCAGAGTCAGGATACCATAGTGTGTGGACGAAGAAAATCACTTCGAGAAGGTAGGCCGGACAGCCAACCCAGGACGTTTCCTCGAGACGTTTGAGCATAGCTGGTCCCATGGTTTGAGGGTAAAATGGCTTGGAGAGAGCCCCAGGACGTGCGAGCGTGGATCCCATGATCTCCATGATTAAGCACCCATCTATGGCAACTGCCTCAAGTCCCTGGACAATGCCTTGACCGAGGGTGTTCTCGGGTCGACTTCGTAATAGTTTCTTCGCGCCTTCAATATGATAGCTCCATGCCCCGCTGCCAGACTCGAATAAATCCAAAAGAGCAAGGACGACAATAGCTGCCAAAGTAATATCGTCTTTTTGCGTAGCAGGGTTCGATAGGGCCTTGGATAGCTGATGGAGTGTACGCTGCTTGAATTCCAAGAAATGGTGGTAGGCTTTTGAAGTCGTTTGGCGAGAACTTGTTGGGGTGATCATGTTTTCGATATCCTCGGGTGCCAAAGGAGCGTCGATACTCAAGGGATTATGGGATGACCAAGGCATCATCGAGGAGTCGGAATTCGATACGAGCGAGTAGTGCAAGGCTCCTATAGCCAATATTGCGTGCGCTAGAAGCGGCGAGTGACCAACTAGCGAGATAATATCTCGCCATGGGTTCTTGAGCTGGGGGTAAATCAGGAAATCGTTCGTCATGTACTCGTTATCTGAAAGTAGGCGAGGTTAGCGATGGACTGGGCGTGTATAAAAAGAAAATGTAAAATATAGTAGCAGAATATGCATACAGTGGTTAAGATAGAATCTTGAAGTGTGATTAAAATCTTTCAGCAATGGATCAACCAATCCCCATGGCGCTGGAATATACTCCATCGGTGTACTTCGTGGGACATGAACCATGGCATTTTCCCGCTCATTTAGTAAATTTGAAGCAATAAAGTCTGCCTCGTCAAAAGAACCAAAATATTCCTCAAAGTCTCTTGTATCTAGAACCTCCTGTGTCCAATATGTCTCCGCACTGGCCTGGGGCCCCGAATTTGGAGATGAATCTGTATCAGACGAGGATTCAGGTATAGGAAAGAATCCCGAGTTGATATGGGATACATCTGGTTCGAATGTTTGTGCCATTGCTACTGCTTGATTCTGGTGTTTATCCTTCCCAGAGGACTTCTTCATCTCATCGAAACTGCGACCCATCATTTTGCCTCGACTAGCAACCCCACCCTTGACCCATACCAATGGTTTTTGGTAGCCCAGACATTCTTTCCCCGCATCTCGGCATTTTCGACAGGTGGGCTGGCCATTGTCGCAGATAATGCGACGGCGTCGACATGTATAGCACCCTTTTGTCATGATCGATGGAGATTTGAATTGTAAAATCCGTATAGAATCAGGCTAGCCACTTGCGGGTGTGCTTGGCCACTCGCCATCGCGTGATCAAGAATCGGCGATCGGTAGACAGGACCACTTGGTCATCGCTAGGTGGGAGGAGCGTCGTAAGGATCGGAATTTCCGTTCCAGAGTATCACCGGAGTCGTCTCCAGAAAAAGTATGGGGGAGGAGGAAGGCATGTGTCATCGAAAGTTGGGGTGCCGGACCCGGGCTTACTAAGGATTAACTGGAGATGGATATTTCTCCAGATCCCCTCATCATTCGTAAACCGCGTGAAACCGCTTGCTTTCATTTCCGTGTCTGGTTCACAACCTATCAAAATGGTCTGGAAGGCGCTCTGGCTCGCAGAATTGGAGGTAGGCTTCATTTTCTCCCCCTACAGGTTTGATGATAGCTGACCGTCTTAGCGCGCAATGATCAGCCGTGTATGTCACCCGTCCCTTGGTTAGATGACCAAGCATTTCTAACCTCGTCCTCAGCTCTTGCAAAGTCAAGTCTGGCATAAAATGGTCGGTCGGGTCTATCAACGTGTTCAATATCATCGCCATGGTGTGCCGATGGAAGAAAGCCGAACAACGCTATCCGACGGTAATTGTCTTCACGGGTAACTCCTCCATATCATCGGTTCATAACTGATAGAACGTTTAGGCCAGTTCAACCGGTTCCTGAAGTATTTCAAGGAGGAATTGCAAGACCAAGCAAAGGGGAAGCCTCCGAACAAGCTGTGATGTTTGGATCTGGCGTTATGTTACTCATTTTGTTTCAGTCCTAGATGATACCCATGCATATGACTTTTTTGCCAACTTTTTGTCTTTGTTTCATGTCGTTCAAAAAATGCATGGGCAATACACCACTCTTTTCTCACCATGTGTGCTTTCAATTGTTTTGGTTTTGTGCCACTGGATTTGAAATTGGGATCATGCAGACTATACACGTAAACCTGAGCGCCTAGGAATATCAACGAGTATTGAAGATTGGCCCAGTTAAGGGCGCAGTTACTTCGAGTTGAACGAATCATATTAAAAGCCGCATTATGCCATTATGCCAGCGCGTATGGAATATACCATACTGTATTTGTCAATAAGTCCCTCGCTACGGAGTATGGAGAAGTTCGGACATGGAGTACATACAAATGACCTACATGGATGAACCCGTTGGACAGGTTATGCCACTACTATTTTTCTTTCATTAAAATACCTTAAAAACCAGCGATTTCAGGGACCAATTTTTGGTCATTAAACGATCCATTAAGAGGGTCTCGAAGCAAGCCTCGTACGACAACCATGCTGGGCAGAGGTCTAGACTCCCACAGTGTTAGAAGTCTCTTGCCGTCTCTAGGTGGGGTGGGCTTGTCGCCCTGCATTGCCTAGAGAGTCCCGTTCAGGCCCTAGTCGTTTGACTCTTCAGCGCCACATTGCCTTTAATGGCCGACGTGAGATTACTCCCTGACTCCCTGACCGGCTGTACCGGCTTCGATACTTCGGGACAATGGGTCTGGTAGATAAACAAAGCATCAGGAGTGAACAAACAAATCCTCAATAGCCCCCATCGCCAAGGGTTTCAGGCGTTCTGGCATCCTATATTCAGTATTCTTTAGAGATGAAATTCTCTTTCAGCTGAAGACAACACAGCCTTGATCGACAGAACAGTGTAGGATTTAAGTCGATGAGGTGACATGTTGAGACGTTACTAATTATGGGTTGGCGTGAGGGGTGGATCTTTGTGGGCCAATGATCCGGTATTGAATTTGGGGGAGGCCGCGAATCGTATGGAGTACGGATTGTGATATTCATAAGGGATGGGTGACTATTGGACGCGCAAGACGAAAGAGATTTCAAACTAGAAATTTCAACATAAAAAAGGAATCTGAATGGAATAAATAGAATCAATCAGATCTAATGCCACATGCAATGACCCGGAAGCGCCGTATCCATAAGTTATTTATGGCGTTTATTTTTTTTTGCTACTGTAACCTTCTAGGAACTTTATGATGCAGTTGGCTGCCTAAATACATATGCAAGACAATAAATACATAAAATACATTGAATACATTAAAGAATGTGCTAGTTTACTACCGGGAACTCCGCAAATTGCTAGATTCCAAAGTGGATGAAATGAAAATTACAGGTACGAGAAGATGAAACTAGGGCCGGACTAGTGGACCCGATCGAGTTAGCGGCACTTGACTCGTGTCTTGTGTTCCTTTCTCCCTTTCCCTTTTTCTCCCCTTCTACTCCCCTAAGTCATTCGCTCTCTATTTTCCCACCTTCGTTTAAAATATACCGCATTCTTGTCTTCGATTCACTGGTTGAAAGAAGACAAAATGCGTCTCTCCAAACTCTCGTTTCTAGTCCACGCTCTGCTCCTGACCGCCGTTGCGGCTCAGGATCTGAAGCGGGACGCCAGTGATCTGATCTCCGATGTCACCAACAACGATTCATCCAGCTCTGCTGCCGAAGCGGCCACTACTTCAGCCGAACCCACTTCTACTTCCACCACTTCTACCACAGAAGAAACATCTACCTCGACTAGTACCTCTAGCACCAGTACCAGTACTAGCACTACCACCACTAGCGAGGAGCCCACAACCACCACCACTTCCGAACAAGCCGCCAAAACTACTACGGAAGCCACCAAGACCAGCGATAACAACAGCAACAACAACAACAACAACAACAACAACAACCAAGCTACCAGTACATCATCGACGACTTCAGAAAATGACCAGAAGACTACTGCTGCTGCCACCGTCTCCTCTGCCTCCACCACCGAGTCTGCCGTTGTGAGAACTTACACTTCATACGAGGTTGTGAGCGGAACCACCAAGGCGAATGTGGTGACTACTACCTCTGCTGCGACCAATACTGGATCTGCTAGCTTGAACACCGGCAACAGCGGTTCCTCTAGCAGTGGCCTCTCGTCTTCGGACAAGAAGATCATCATCGGTGTTGTCGTTGGTGTCGGTGGTGCTATCGTGCTGGGTGTTCTGGCCGTTGTTATCTGGCGCATCCAGAAGAAGCGCAGTGAGCAGTATGGTGATGAAGATACCGACTTGATGGGCGGCACCGCCGTTGGCTCCGGTCCCCGTGAAAAGGCCCCTAGCCCGTCTGCCAACACTCCCTTCAAGAATACACTGGACCAGTACCATAACCCTGGTCCCGTCAACGCTGCATCAAACTTCTAAAGTAAAGGGTAATCCTTTTGCTTTTAGATTTTATTTCTGACCCCACCAAAGCGGGGCAGAATCTAGCGGGCGGTTCACATCCAGTGTACACCTTGTCTGTACGATCATCATGCAATTTTCAGGCGCAATGGGCAGGTCAGGCGAAGATCACGATTGTTTTTATTTATTACGGGTTGCGGGATTTCATTCATATATTTTTGGGTTCATCTACCCTTTCACTCTTTTATGGCGTCATAGATTTGACTGTGTTTCCACTCCTTTGAGCGTTATCCTTTCAGCACCCTGAACAGTCTTTTTTCCGGTGATCGCACCTCTCCAATTGGACCCTTGTGCCAGTTGCGGCACGCTTCGGCTGCATTATATCTCAACTCGGCTTCTTTTGATTCCCCATGACAAAGTTATTCACTTTTGGCTCGATATATCCTGTTACTTAATTCAGCTTTTTCCTACCTAAGGAGTGTCTATGTTTTACTACGTTTTGAAAATGTCAAAAGTTTCCTGAAACTACCTTTAATATCTCTAGACCTAGTCGTAAGCGAGCCTTGACTGGCATTTCTGAGAAGAGAGCACTTGCATTCGATATCACGAATGCCAGGACTTTGGAATGTCAGACTCATCGAGCATCTAGTGTACTTCAGGGTTGAAAGAGCATGTAATATCGTAGGCGCCAATGTATGCAAGTTATCCAGTAGTCTATGTACAAATGGACAATAGTAATTTATAAGTATAGATTAGGTGAAAGCTAGATCTCGTCCGGATCGAAGTCCACATTCCAGTTGACTGACGTGCCAACGCGCCACTGCACGTGGTGTGAGATGCGCGTCGGATCGCGATCGCGACGCATCCCCCCCAGCCTCCCACCCCATACAAAACTCCCCCCAGACACAATGATTCTTCTCTAGGTCTATTGTTGACCCAAAGTGGAACCTTCTCCAATTCATCTACTCCATACAAGAAACGCACTAGGCTAAACAACAACACATTTCCATATCCGACCCGCGAACCACGGAAAACCCACTTCTCTACCAAGCCGCGAAACCCGAACTCAACCTCCATCATGTTCGCAACACAACCCCCCCTCAACCCCATTCCGCCAAACACGCCACTACAGTCCTGCGCGCCCATCCCCTCTAGGGCCGCGCAGCACAAACATCTCCACTCCTCCCTGGACAATGGACTCTCCTACCTTCGGATGTCCGCAAAGCCAAGCGCAAAAGCCATCCGGTCTTAACGCAGACACATCCTTCTCTCCATCTCCGGTCTCATTCTCGCTAAATAATAATTCCCAGCCTCAACAGGCTACTCGCCAACATTTCTCTTCCCCTATCTTCAATACTGCCGCTGCCCCTGCTACACCTTTATTCTTCTCGCCGAATTTGCCATCAACCTCGAACTCGAACCCCTTCTCACCGGCTTCTCCGTCACCAGCAACTCGGGGTAGCAAATTCGCGGATCGGTATGCGGCGCAGGTAGCTAATCCGATGAAGAGCTCTGCATCGCTTGCTCGCTCGAAGACGCGGAAAATGTTCCTGAATCGCGTGCGCAATGAGCGTGATGAGGGTCGATTCGAGGCAAGAGGGGAACAGATGATGAGGGCTGATTACATGGCTGAGAAGCGGCGGTGGGAGCAATCCATGGCTAGGGATATGGATCGAGTTCAGGGATCGAATGAGATGCTGGAGGATGATATGCTTCCTGGTAAGTGTTTCGTATCCTTCTGTTTGTGGAAATATATGCTAACAGTGTGGTCGTAGACGAGTCTGAGATTCGTGCGCTGGATGAATTTATCTCCCAGGAAGAGGCGATAGAGATGGCAATGTATGAGAGTATGTCTCAGCAGGATACGTCTTTCAGTGATGCTGAGTATGATGATATCTTCATGACGATGCCCGGCCCTGCGCTAGCGCATCAGAGTCCGGATATGGATATGTCATGAGTGGTTTGTCTGCCATGATATTGATATGTGTGGGATATGTTGGTTTGACTTTTGAGCGTCTATTTTCATTGCATTTAGTCGGCGTTATCTCATGGGAACGGTGGGACTGGGTCTTATTATCAAGGGGGATACCTCGGAGTAAATAATCAGGGTATCGGACGTGTGTATATGTACAGTACAAAGCAACCCGATGAAATATCTGTATCGTCATAAATCTTTAACTTCCCAAATCTTCCTCATGTTCGTATTACCCTTATTGCTGGGGACAATCAGGGACACCTCCAGGTCCTCCAGGTCCTCCAGCAGCAGCTGCGCCTAGAGTCTCTTCCATGAGTGGGTTCGAAACCAGCTCTTCAGGTGGGCTGCCAGCAGCTTGCATCTATAAAAGTAAATCAGTTTCAATCTCAATGGCACGGAGTCCAGTAATCAACATACCTCCTGCATGCGCTCCCATACATACTCCCGACACTTGGGATCATCATCCGAGTATGTCGATTTCTCAAACTTCTGCACAATCTGCTTAACCACCTTCGCCTGGGCCTCATAGCGCTGCATATCATCCTTGGGGACCTTGCCCTCAGCCTTATTCTTCTCAATCCAGGGCTCAAACTTCCCATCTAGCTCCTTCATGGGCTCATACAGCATCTCCTTATTCGAGAGCTGCTCCATCATTCCCATAAACATCTTCGTCAGGTCTCCCTCATCACCTGCACCCGCTGCACCAGCCTCCATAGCCTTTAGCAGCTGTGCGAGCATATCATCTGATACTCCATCATCCTCCGTAGCTGCCTCCGTCGCGCGATCACCAGATTCTTTCATCCGCTCCATCGTGCGCTGGATCGCATCACTAAAGGATTCATTCGTCTGTTCATCAGATGCACTAGCTCCAGTAGAAGTAGCAGGAGCTGGCACAGGAGCAGCAGTACTAGATGAAGCTTTTCCACCCAATGCTGCCGCCGCCGCAGCAGGATCTCCGCCTTCCTCGGCCATAACATCGGCGAGTAACTGTTTCAAGAAGTCACCGGGGGGGGGATCCCACTTTGCTCTAACTGCTTCGCAAATTCATCTGCACCCTGTTCCACTGATGATTGAAGAGTAGGATCTCCCGCTGCACCGGGGAATCCACCCGGATTCCCTATCATATTGGCCATATCTTGTTCCAACTGTTTCAGGAAGGCATCTTCGTCGAAGTCCTCAGTTGAGGGATCTTGCGTCGGGACAGGCGCAGCGGGTTGTGCAGTAGGCTTTGGTTTAGAGAAATCATCTAGGACATCTGTTCATCCGGGACGTATCGAATTAGTTTGGATGCTCCTCGGTATATTTTTCGCGAGTGGGGGGAAGATGAGGGGAAATCAGGATCATGCAGGGGGTGTCTCATACCGTCTAAATCGTCCAGATCGGAGTCCTCGTCATCATCATCGTTACGGGTTGAAGGTATCGGCTGATCGTCTTGTTGCTTCTGTGGGGGGCTCTGCAGATGGTGCTTGCGCACTGGGCTGTTGTTGTTCAGCCGAGGCGGGGGTTGGGGCCACAGAAGTGACCACGTTTTCCTGTTGGTCGCCAGAGGGAGATGTCATGGTCGCTTATTCTTTATTTCCCCGTTTTCTTTCAATCCTTTTCTCTTTCTTTGCTTTGTTCCGGTGTACTAAGATGGAGAAAGGGCTTGATGACAGCTGGGGATGGATAATGGCATGTGACTTGGGTTTGGCGGGGAACCGAATGCCGATCGCCGAGCTGTTTTGCATACATGTACATCATATGGACCGTCAAGTCCTTACTTTGATCAATTGATCTTTTCAAGGGAGTCTGGGGTATAATGACATGAGATCTGATAATATTGACATTCAGATCTGATCTGATCAAAAAACTATATATGATGAACGTGATCAGGATATCTTGATCCGAAGATTCCCAATGGTCTAAAATGTATACGGTTCTCTACTTGTACCAATTAGTCCAACTTAACGAGGGGAATCTGCAACGCGGCCAAGATTGCATCATGTCCCAGTGATTTTCTTGTTCAAGGGGGCCAAAAATGGTCAAAAAAAGGACCACATGATCTCCGCGGCTTGGAAGCCTTGGAATTGACCTGGAAGAGTCAAAGGGTCAAGGCACTATTTCTTCTCTATTGACCTGCCTAGATCGGAGCTAACTTAGCCTCAAAGCCTATAGTGTCATGTCTTTAATGCACACTAGTTTTAGAATTTTTCGTTTTTTTTTTTTTTTGCCCCTGAAACTCCACGGTGAACTGAATTGAGAGTGAGCGGAGAGCACCGATGTTAGAAGTTAGAACCCACGGTTGGCCCCGGTATCGGCTATTCGGCTTAAGTGACCTTCCAAGTCTGGTACTCCGTATATAGTGAAAGTACCCAGGTAATAAGTAGTCAATTGGTATAACTGATGTAGTGTACATAACATTCTCCGCGGACATCTGGAACAGGATTCGTCGTTTTATTTCTCCCTTTTTTTTGCTTTTTTTTTCTCACCCTTTTCTGTCCTTTTGTCCTTTCCCTCGCATTTTCTCTCCACAAGGCAAATCCACTCTCGTACCACTAACTCCCAACATAGTGCCCAGGTGGACCCGTCCCCATCATAGCCATTCATGGTTACGAAGGCGAAAAGAAAAAAAATTTTCCTACAGAGAAAAAAAAAACTGAGAGGGAAAATAATAATAAATAATAATAAAAACTCAAACTAGGCGAAAAAAAAGCCCCTCTCATCTGACCCTTGGGAAACAATAATATTATTCGTTTAGTCAATAGTTTTACTCACATTTCTTCTCCTCCCCGCCCCGTTTATCTCAATTCTCTGACTCTTCCTTTCTCATAATTCAATTTCTTTTATGTCACTCCCTTGTCTCTTACTCGTCCATTCCCTATTTCCCGCCGAGCCGCGCGGGTTTCGCGTCTGTTGATAATATCCAAAACTTGATTAATCTTTTCCTTTAGCCGATCCTCCCAAAAAGCCCGTGGTTCGGCGGGAGAAACGAATATCCCTGTGCAGTTGGTCCGTGTTGCGGAGGACAAGCACGGTGGGAAAAGACGTGATCGTGATTTCTGTTAAGTAAGACTTTCACTCTAAAGGGCGCCCGGGGTCGAAAATTCAATAGTCTCTATGGTCGAGACTTCCCATCCCGATCACAATGACACGGTCATGGACCCCGTCGTGCCCAAGTCCGAACCCTTACCGGATGGTTCGATCAGCTCGACCGTGTCAACCCCCGATCCCGAAGTTGAAGCCTTAACCCAAGATCCGGCTCAGACTCAAAAACGAAAGGGAGGAAGAAAACCTGTACGTAAAAAAAAAGCTTTTTCTTTTTTTTTGACCGCTGATGCAATAATCCGGGGCCCCGCATTCCTTTTATCTTTATTTTTGTTTTGGCTTGTTCTGATTTATGCGATCTTCCCCTTATCTCTGCCTTCCCCGGGGCCATGCATCAGCTCGGTCCTTTTTCTTATCTTCCCACATTAACCCACCTTACCCCTTATTCTAGATTTACGCCACCTCTGAAGAAAGGAAGCAGCGTAATAGACAGGCCCAGGCGGCCTTTCGGGAACGTCGCACCGAGTATATCCGTCAGTTGGAAACTACTATCAAGCGCAATGAGGAGTCCCTGCAAAGCCTACAGCAGAGCCACCGGAGTGCCGCTGATGAATGTCTGATGCTACGATACAAGAACTCCTTACTGGAGCGAATCTTGTTAGAAAAAGGTAAGAAATGACATGCAAAAAAACAAGAAACAAAATTACCCTTGCGTTTTGACATGCATACATGTTATACCCATCGGTCAAGAAACTCCTCGCTGACCATTTCGCTAAGGTATCGATGTTCAAGCTGAGCTACGGCTGAAGACCGGAGCTCCGGGGGTTCAACCGAAGACTACCCCGATGCCTCCCAAGCCGGCACCAGGCCCTGCAGGACCCCGGCCCACGCAGAGACATCCCGGTCTTGCTTCCAAGTCTGATGCTTTTGCCATGTCTCAGCGTGATGGTGCATATGCTGTGCCGTCACCTCAGTTCCAGGCGACACCTACCTCGCATGTCTCTTCTCCGTCGCATGCCAAGTCACCTGGCTTTGGTTTCCAAGGTGGAATGTCCCCCATCGGTGTTGATCAGCAAGGGACTGCACGTCCACAATTGCTGCCTCAACCCCGGACATTCAATAACCAGACGTCACCATCAGCGATCAGCATGCCGCAGACAGATCCCAATGACTCCAAGCCACGACTGCCGCGTGGTCAACAGCAGCGGGTCGCAGCTGCGTACTATCCTTCTCCATTCCAGAAACATTATGATCAACTGGGTGAGTAATTCTCGGACAGATTATATGAAAAGAGAAAAAAAAAAATATATATAACAATGAGCAAAATTCTAACTGGTTCATGCAGAACAAGAGTATGATGCACAAGCTGACTTGGTGGACGAGGACCACGATGGCTCAGTAAATACTTACGGGGTACCCGGGTTCACACCTCAATCGGTTGCTTCCGGCTCGCATAATTTGTCCGGGTTCAATGCTCCTTCCGGCGGCGACGGAGCTCCCGGAGACTTCGGAAATGCAAACCAGTTGATGGGACAATATGAACCTATGCTGGATACTGATCCGTTTGGACTCAGTGCAAGTATGCATTTCCCTACGCCATTCAACTACGAACAGAACAATACTCGCAATTAAGCGATGCATTTCTGGTGGTGCTTACTTCTGTTATTTTTATGAGCTCCGAGCGAAAAACTTTCGTTGCATTTTCCCGCATTGTAAAGGAAAGACGAGAGAGAGAAAAAAAAAGTTGTCGAGGCATCTGGTTGGGTTACATTGGCTCCTCCAAAAGTTTTTTATGCGAGCATTGCCTGGCGTTGAGTTGAGGGTTTTGTGAATATTTTGAATGGTTTTTGATATTTTGATACCATCGGGTTGTACATGGTAGTTGGTACATTTGGAAAATAAACTCCTATTCAACACTTGTAAAAAAGAACACTGATTAAAAAAAGAAGATCAGACTCAATCGAATCTCTCGAGTTCGAATTCTAGTATATAGAATCTATGATGCCATCTAGTGACGCCATGATACCCTAAGCCCTAGCCTGATTCGCTTAGTAAATGGCGCCTAACCGGATTCGTGCTGCACCACAAACCCTCAACCTTCCCTTCCTACGACAACACCCCTTCAATCACCATCATTCTAAGAGGCTGGATCTGCTGAGGTTCTGCCTTGTGCCTACCCTATAACAACCCTCGTTGATCGTTGAGCGCCTTCCCCGACGGAAGGACTCCGCAACACCAGGCGTCATGGTGGACGTTCGGTCCAAGGTACGCTGAAAGTGGTCGAAATCATGAAGCGCAGCTCTGGATTTCGACATAATTGGGTTTTGTTGCGGGCGCTGTGGCTAACTTCAATCTGTGTCTTTTTTCCGTTCAAATAGAACCTCTACGAGCTTCTTGGTATGTGATTTCGATTCGAGCTTTCCCCAAAAACTTGCTTTATCCAAATCATTCCGCGAATTCATGGGAACATGCATCTTCGGAATTTGGTTCCCCTTCATCCTCAAAGCATCTCCAAGCTTCAAATTCATCCTCAGCGACTAACCTCTCTGCTTTTCAGGCAATGACCCCGAGCTCGACCCTAGCAGACCCCCTGCCCCTCCCGCCCGGGCCGTCGACCGACCCGCTCCCCGCGTTGGCAAGCGTGATGCCCCCAAGGAGGCTCCTGCTGCCTCTGCTTCCGCCCCTCGCTCAGAGAACAATGGCCGCCGTGGTGGCCGTGTGAACACTGGCAACGACGCTGGTACGTTAATGGAATCTTGTGAAATTTGATGGCGGGGAGTGATGAAAAGTGTGGGGAAAGCTTGAGATGGATGAACCTGGAAGCTGACGGAGCTTCTTTTTTAGCCTTCCGTGACCGCAACGCCGGCCGCACCAACAACCGCTCCAAGCCCACTGAGGAGGGTGAGCAGCCTTCTCGCCCTCGTGGCAACCGTGGTCCCCGCGGTGACCGCCAGTCCCGCACTGGTCAGACGTAAGCGACCATCTTCCAATCTTCATTTTTTTTTCTTGAACGAAAAATGAAGAGATCTACGATCAGCCACACGAAAATCGAGGAACTACTGGAAAGAAAGCAAAAAGAAGTTTCAGAGCGCCCTCGATGAATGTGGTGGTCAATTTTTGTTTAAACTATCGAAACTAACATTTCTATTACAGCGACACTCGCAAGCAGGTCCAGCAGGGCTGGGGCGGCGAGTCCGGCGAGAAGACCCTCGACGATGAGCGCGTTGGCGAGAACATCGCCAAGGAGGACGAGAAGGAGCCCCAGACCCCCGTCGAGGAGGCTGAGGAGGCCGACAAGTCCAAGTCTTACACCGACTACCTGGCCGAGAAGGCCGCTCGTGACAGCCTTGCTGCTAAGCCCGTCCGTGCCGCCAACGAGGGCACCAAGGAGGACAAGAAGTGGGCCGCCGCTACCGCTCTGAAGCGTGTTGATGAGCAGGAGAGCTACATGGCTCCTACCTCCGAGAAGACTCAGCGCCAGAAGCAGCGCAAGGAGAAGAACGTCCTTGACGTCGACATGCGCTTCGTTGAGCAGCCTCGCTCCGGTCCTTCCTCCGGACCCCGCGGTGGCCGTGGTGGCGACCGTGCCCCCCCGTGGTGACCGTGCTCCTCGCGGTGACCGTGCTCCCCGTGGTGACCGTCCCGCTCGTGGTGGTCCCCGTGGTGGTGCTCCCCGCGGTGCCCCCGCTGCCCGTGGTGCTCCTCGCGCCGCCGCCGCCGGTCCTACCGTCGATGAGAAGAACTTCCCCAGCCTGGGCGGCAACTAAACGTCTTCTCTCGTGTTGCCCTTCCACCCTCTCATTTTGCCCACCGGTGCTATCTTAATGGGGAAATGAAAGGGCTGCCCAGAACCGTCCTTGGTTTCTGTTCCGCTTCCAACTCTTCTTTTTTTCTAAATGCTCTCTCTGATGAAACCCCGTCTTTATTCTGGTCCATGGAATCCAACTGATGCTTTATGTGTGGATCTCCTTCCCTATCTTGATTTTTTATGTGGGACTAAAGTACGTGTTTTGTGTGTTTTGAGGCGGGGATGGAGAAAGAATGAGAGAGAGAAGGGATTCTGGACGTGGCAGACTTATTCAAGGTCGTTGAAATGAAATGAAAGAAATCGGTTTGTTTTTTTAATCTTTTTTTGTTCTGGGCTGCGATTAAAAAATATGGTCATAACTTTGGACATTTGATTTATCCTTTTCGTCTCTCAAGGTCGGAAAGGAGTGTCCTGGTTGTGCCTTTGTGTCTACTGCTCTTTTGACATGTATGCAAACCAACGTGAATTGGATGAAACTGAAATTCAAAAATAACTTCCATTATAATCCGTAAATGATGCGACTATACTCCGTACATCGCTCAAATTGACAACCTTAACTTCTTTAGATCTATGCCATCGCACCATTAACCTTCAATATCTGACCAGACATCCAACTACTTTCCTTCCCAGATAAGAAAGCCATCACCGCTGCAATTTCCTCGGGCTCTCCAATCCGATTAAACGGATTCGTCCCCGCCAGTGTCTTAATCAACTGTTCCGACTTGCCCTCGAGAAATAACTCAGTGGTAGTCGGCCCGGGCGCAACAGTATTAACCAAGATACCCCTCCTCCCCAGGTCTTTCGCCGCAACACGCGCAAGTTGCTCGATAGCACCCTTCGCAGAGGCGTAGAGGAGGTATGTAGGTGCGATGGCAGAAACAGAGGTTACGCTACTAGAGACGAAGATAATGCGTGCTCCTGGTGACATATGCTTTGCAGTTTTCTATAGAATCATAGTTAGTTCAGCTCATGTTTTCAAGGACTCGGATTATCATAAAACGTACCTGAGCAAGGAAATATGGTCCCTTAACCATGAGGTTATACGTAGAATCAAAGTCTTCTTCGGTAGTATTTTCCAAATCTCTCATAGGAAGAATTCCAGCATTCAAGATGAGGATATCAATCTTGCCAAAGCGAGTAACCGTCTCTTGGACTAAGTGGTCCAGATCTGGGAGTTTGGATACATCGGCTTGCACGGCTAGAGCGCGATCAGAGCCGATTTTTTCCACGAGATCATTCGCTGCCTTTGCGCTAGATCGGTAGTTGATTATAACGTTGGCGCCTTCGCTGGCTAGTCGGAGGGCGGTTGCTTTGCCGATCCCTTGGGAGGAGCCGGTGATGATTGCTACTTTTCCGGATAGAGACATTGTAGATGTTTTGTAGTGAACTGGATTGTAAGGTTGATTAATCGTATAGATGGATTGATAACTTGAAGATTTGTTTGTGATGAATACATTTTGTGTAGAAGTCCATGGACTCTTTTATATCCTCATCATGATCTCATGTCCATATGGATATAGTATAAAGGTGTCCGTAGCCCATGGTCTTAACCCCGGACATGCCCCGGATTTATCCCAGATGTTTGCATCGACTACGGAGTACGGATGTTAGAGAGCGTCATGGATAAGCAGCGAATAAAATCATCGAAGGTAAATTAAGTGCAAACGTTGCAAATCAGACAAACCAAACAAATTAGCCAGTTCTCGGACTCCGGTCTTTAAGCACCGGACTCGGCATAAGCGGCTTTATCATATGGTACGGTCCGTGGGGCGATCGTGGAATTTTAGTATTGAGACCCTTGGAATCAGTCAGCACAAAAGTACGGAATCTACATTCCATTGACACAGCTCCATATTGATTTGATGTGGGAAAGTGATGTTATCTCCGCTTCCAAGATCTCACTGCAAGCTTTATGGATAACTCTCATCGGTGAGAACAGCAAGGTCTGGAGATCAGTGATGCAGTTACTGAAGGATCTCTAGTATCTCTGCATGTGAGGAAACTGGTCCACAAGCCTTAAGGGTCCAGGTTAGTATGAGTTCTCTAAGTTACACTAACCCAGCTCCATAAGGCTTATGTTATGGGCCCGACACGTTCTATCTTAGCGCATAAGCCTTATGTACTGGATGCTTTCTATTTTATCTAAGCCCATATCCCTTATGGAATGGATGGTTTCTATCTTGTTCTAGCCTATAAGCCTTATGGACTCAATGCTTCAATCTATGGTAGTCTGCCTATTTCTCCAGGGCTCCTATTGAGTCAACTGGTAGTAGTAACGTGTGTAGTATCAAATTTGGGGTTGAAACTAATTTTGGATTCGACCCAAGATGTCAGTATGTGGTGGCATAGTATATAGTGTTACTAAACTTGACGTCGAATTTGGCTCCATATATCAGTATATTATATAACAAGATATGGATTTCTAGAATATGCTTGGTCCATAACGCTTATAGACCTTGGTTAGGGTAGAATGTACTGACTTCATAAGGCTTCCAAGGTTATAAGTCAAAATAAGATACACAGCAAGCATTGGGCCCATAAACTTTATGGTCCAGGTCAAAGTCATCTTGGAATGCTTTCATTGTCCTCCAACAGAAAGATGGCTCACAGCTCACGCAGCACAGGAGTAGTATCGCCAATGTTGATCTCTGACACTCCCTCAAAATGCAGTAAGGTTGAAACCCCGCTTCTTCGGCAGTACAGGATATTATGCCTTCCTGGGTCGTGAAAGTAAACATTTGGCAGATTGTTGGCTGTCCCCGATAACGCTTGGATGGCTTGGTTGAAAGGAAGAAAGCGTCTGTAGCTCACTTTATAAAAACGGTAAACTCATAGGTTGATAGGAAGCCAAACCGAAGAGAGTACTTCCTCATCTGAGCAACGACTTGGCCTAGATTAAGATAAATAAAGGGTTAGTTGAGTTCTAGATGGAGATGAAGTTCTTTAAAGGAAAACAAACCAATAAGGGATTCCAAGTATGCAGATGTTGGCGATAAAGTTCTATCCAGGTGGGATGGGAAGATTGTCCAAGGTGTCTTCAACTCGCCAACAAGGTAGACATTGGTATTATCGGGATAATCGGAGTCGGTAACGCCAAAGCTGACATCGAGGAAAACACAATCTGCTAGAGCGAGGGCCTGAATGTAACCGGGTCGCAAAGGTTACGGACAAATCGACCCGACAGCTCAAGCTCGTTTCCGACCGTGTCAGTTTCATTCTCTGGTGAATTGGGATTGGATGATCAAGGTGAGATTGGAATGCCTCAAAAGTCACTTGCACATCATTGAGAAAAGAATCCCAGATGGACATGTAGTTGACCGACAGGCGATCTTGATGGATGGACGGATGAGAGGTGCCATGGTTGCGGCTTAGGGGTGGTAGAATTCGTGAAAGCTGTGTCAAAGCGGGCTCCAGAGCGGGCTCCATTTGTGTGCTTTTAAAGCAGGAGTAGGTAGCGCTTTGATTGTGAATCGTGATGCTTTAAACTCGACGATTAGTTCAAGAGCCGATGTGGGTCAATGAGTTGGAGTCTGTGACCCGAAAAATACTGGAAGGTTTATGGGCTAAGATAAGATAGCCTTAGACCCAATATGTTCCATGTCAACCTAGGTTCATGTATCTAGACCTAGTGCTCTTGACCTTCCAAAGGTTGGTATATAAGTTTTGGAACCTTGGAAGACCAAACTTGAAGCGTTCTCAGGTTCAAGAAGAACTTCTAGGCAGAGTTACATTGTGTCCAAAAAGTCCTTACCCACCCTGTTTATTACCAAAAATACCGAATTAAAATTATCAATTTAAATAATTAAATTATAATATTTTTGATTGAATTCAATTATAATATTTTTGATTGAATTCAATTATATATATATATAATTGACTGACTAGACTTAGGGTCTTTAATATTTAGTATAATATCCACGGACTGCACCTACAGCCTCCAGTCTCCGCGGAAAAGACATGATCAAACTATCAATAGTACTCTGTGGAATTGACCACCAAGCAGTTTTTAAAAGATTTTGAAACTCACACCAGGCAAGCTTTGAACGATTCTCATAACGTAAATCAGGTCGTATACGGAATACTTGGCGTTTTAATAATGCCCACATTGGTTCAATTGGTGCAAGATCAGGGGAGTGTGGAGGCCACACCATAACCTCAATTCCGTGAGTCTCAAACCAGGTTTGAGTACGTTGAGCAGTATGAATCTTTGCATTATCTTGTTGAAATAGTATACCAGGTTGACAATGATCGATTAAACCTTCGTTAAGGGTATTGATGTAGGATAATGCCGTATAACCTCGTTTTCCAGGACTTAAATCCCGCTCCATAATGACTAAGTCAGAACGACTCCCTAGCCAAATAGCACCCTATACCATTTGAGCAGTGTCCTTTCCATGGGATCCAAAATTAATCATTTGAGGCTCAAATGCCTCTGAACAGAGTCGGAAAACCCACTGGAGTTGACTATTAGAGCGGCGCTGTATGGAGCACTCGTCGGAAAAAATGATTTTTTGTAAATCTTGAAAACCTCGCCACTTCCTCACAGATTAACGTCGTCGAAGTGCATCATACCTTTTTAAAGGTATCCTCTTCCCTGACTTCCATTTTTTAATCTTATATGTGTATAAGATATGTCGAATAGTATTTTTTGATAATCCACCAGGAGTAAGACTTTGAAGTGCTGCCCAGCTGAGTTGGGGCCTTCGACGCACAAGTAAATATATATATCGACGAGTCCTAGGGCTATATTTTCCAGGGCGCCCTGACCGAGCTCTCGAAGTAAAGTTCTGTTGTTGATGGAAGCGTTGTAACGTGTTGAATACTGTCTTACGGGTGACTCCAAATGCCTCTGCGACAGCAGTTTGAGTCTGTCCCGCAACGCACATAGAAATAATAGCCGAACGCGTAGATTCTGATAATGGTGCATTTTGAGGTCGACTATCGCGCATTATCTGGCCAAATTCATGTATACTAGGTGTAGCGCGCCATTGTAAACAAAGAGTGGTAGGGTTAAAGAGGGGCGGTGAAAAAGTGGGTAAGGACTTTTTGGACACAATGTACCTAGGCGAAACCCCTATATAGCGGACAGAAAAAAGAAAAGAAAAATATCTACCTATATCAAGTCTCTTAATTCAGTTATCTCTCACTTACCTCTTATATAGTACTTTAACTATCTCTCACTTTAGCCTTATATATCTATAATACTTAGTAACTTAGTATCAATCAGTCCATAGGGAATAGGGCAAATCAAGTCTTTCATAGGTCTAGAGGGGCTTCTCTTTGATGATTTAGGCAAGTCAATACATAAAAGTATATCTACTAGAGGTAAGCTATATATATGATGTTTAATATGGTCCATTCAACCTAAATCCCAACAAGATACCTAGCTATTCAAGCCCTGGAGTTCTCTCACTTTCGTTTCACATCCCTCCCTCCCTTGTAATCCAAACTTCCTACCTTTAACACATATATCCACTGTCCCTAATACCAAGCCCTTGCTATTTTGATCCGTTCTAAATTCCTCACTTGCAATTCAACCTTCTCATCTTCAACACCCACAAACCTCATCTTTTATACCCATATCTTTTCTACAAACCTTCATCGTTTGTTCCCTTCAAGGTAAGTGATTGGTCCTTCTCAAGTCTCTATTTCTTTTTGATGATTACTCTGTAATCCAGCGAAGCTTTCATCCAACAGATGTGAAATATGTTCAGCTAACATTTCTGACCCCTGATAGCCAAGAGATCGAGGCTCAGCTAGTTACTCTCCCACCTGCGACCGAAGAGGACATCGCTGAAAATTCAGACACTGAACTAACCTTGGAAGGAAGTCAGATGTTTTGGACTACCCCGTGCCAATCCCACCGGGATTTCCCCGTGGGCCTGCACTGACTCTTACTGAAGAGCAGCTTCGCGTGGCGCTATACTTCTCAAAAGCGTCTAAAAGACTGATTGGCCCAGAAAGAAGATAGTGGCGAGGAGACAATCTCCTCAGAACCTCATACTACCACATACTCTTCGAGAAAAGAAGAGCAACCTCCGAGTCGGGGTGGCGATTCCGGCACCGAGAAGAAGTCCTGCGAGGAAACGCGGGCACGAATAGGGCAGCTGCAGCGTCTCGGTTCCATGAGCCTCATATATATAATTCCTCAGGCGAAACAAGGACCACAGCGAATGCAGTTTTTCGAAGACATCAGACATCCAATGGTATCTTTCAAAAATTGTATCGAGGATATCCTTGAAGCATCTTCTAGAGAGCAACTGGTTGCGCTTGCGCTTATTAACCAGCGTGAAGAATTAAATCAATCCTCACTTCTGTATCGACAAAATCCTGATCATGATCCGAATGATCATGCAGATTGGGATGTTGACAGATGGAGAGAGGCATATACGACCCTTCTCGGCACTCATAGTGCCCGGTTGTCCACCCTTCGACAAGAGAGCAACAGAAATATTGTCGAAGCTCAATCACACGTCAATCTCCTCCCGGGCATTATTCAGGACCTGCAGCAGGCTGGAGCTGAATTAAGCTCAGAGCATCTTTTCGACATCGGTATAATTCTCTTCAACATCCCCATCGGTACCGAGTCGGTGCAGGCAGAAGAGACTAGTACATAGCCGATTTTCTTTTTATATTCCGAGTCAGTACACTTGAACGTGCACAGAGTCTCTTTATATTCACCACACTTCAACATGCCCAGAGTTCTTCTTTTTATATCTAGCACGCTCCCATGTGTTGAAAGTTTTACTGGGGAACCCCGGGCTGGTATAAGAAAACTTTCTTTATTTCAATTTTTTTATTGAAAACGCCTGCGGGCTAGGCATTTGTGAAGTTGCGATTGCTCTCATACCTCTCTCACGTGGAGTTTGAGACTCGGCTTCATTCTCCGTGGAGTGAAGCCACTTCAAGACCCAAGTAGCTGGCATTCTGCTCTATTGATCCAGATGTTAGAAACAGTAATTAATCAAGCTAAGATGAGACTGACTTATAAGAGAGAAATGGATTCAAGTAAATAGGACTTGAATAAGGGTTGTGAGAATGTGCGGTGAAAGAAGGAGGTGAGGTTTGCGATGCACCACCGAGGTCAGATTCAAATCTCCTGGGAAACAAGAGGGTCAATACTGAGCGTCCATAAGTTGGGGCAAAACAAAATGGTATAGCTGACTTTTCAGATGGAAAAAGGAGGAGGAGGAGGCCGGGTTGTGGCAAAAGAAAGCTGTATATCTGCCAGACTCAACCTTGGAAGCCTTGCATTTGTGGGAGGATTTGTGGGCGCTTACTACTTGTAGGAAAAGCTGACGTCGGATCAGGTATCGGGCCCGTAGGTGGAATCTGGACTTGAATACCACTGGTCTGTTGTGTAGGTCCTTGAAACGGAGATTTAAATGGTCCCCAACTTGAAGATCCAACTGATCCCACTTCCAGTCCAGGATTTTGATCTTGAACTCTCTGGGCCTAGATCTAAAGTTTAAACAGCCAGCGCACCATTTCCAATATCAGGGACAATAGCCAGCTTTCCCGCATCAAAATACCGTTCAAATTCCTTGCTGACCAAGATGCCATTCTGGGGTTCCAAGGTTCAAAAATATCACCACCCTTGCCAAATATTGCATCCATGGTGCCTTGTCCATGCATGCATACAAATAGATGCGCAGCGATAACAATATCCTTTGATTCATATATATGGGCAACTGGACACCACAGCTGGTCTTCAATAGGGTGTTTCGCATTGTAAGCCTTGATTAATTCAGCTCGCCAGTTAGACTGCTCAGCCCTTTTCCTTTTTCCGGCCCCAGTCCAGTTGATGTTGATGCCCATTCTAGAGGTGGTAAATAGCCTTATGAAAACGGCTTTTAGTGTTCTTGCTGGCTGTTTTTCCCCAAGATGCGATACCCGGTCACAATAAATTTTTTGGGCCTGTTTCTGAGTATTTATGCTCTCCAGTAGGGCCTTAGCTTCCTCGATGGCCTCCTAGTCAATATCTTTACCGGAGTAACTTCCTCGTGAGATGATTTGGCCCTCTGTGACAGCTTGCTGGATGGCGAAGTTCTCTATTTCTGTGGCTTTGGACCAGTCTACAGAGTCAAACTGGCCAGAAGGCCTCCATGCATTCCATGCATGCTCAATCTCGTGGTTGAGGCAGACCTTTCGCTTTTTTAGAACAATAATATCCTCCGTGCTGGTATCTGGGAGTGTGTCTAGCGAATCTTGACTTTGACAATTTGATGCCATAATGAAAATTGTAGGTGTAGGTGCCAGTGGTAAGAATAATGTGCGCAGCTTTGATCTCTTTGTCCGGGTTGGAGGATGATTGATCGGAACAGTCGGTGATTGTGGGCAGTTCCTTGGACAAAGTCTGCGAGTCCTTTGTGCGCCGCTTTTTCAACAGGCCTCCTAAGCTTAGCATGGAGGACAGTTGCTGAAGGACATATGAAAGAGTTAGGTAACTAACAGACCAAGAAAGAGATATAGGTAGAGGCGCCATGTTGTATCTCACTGTATCCCCAGGACCTGAAAAAAGATTAAGCTTTTGACATCTGACTTGTAATAGGTATAAACCTCTTCTTGAACCATATCTTCCAAGTTGTTTGACCTGTTTCGACTGATACTTTTTCTTGGCCAAATGCCATGACTCAGGGTATAAGGGCCCATCAGGCTATAACAGCTATATTGCTAGTAGAAAAAGAAAACTATATCTCTTATCTATCTCTCACTTCTTACTTACCTCTTATTTATCTTATATAGTTTTTCTAATATATATCTATAAGTCAGAGGTCTTTATCTCTTATTACTTCTAAGGTTACTATAAACTGACTTTTTCTCTTTTTGTTTTTAGCTCCTAATCAGCTCCGATTGCCAAGTAAAGGCATATTCTCTTTAAATCCTACCTGAAGTAGTGAGGCTTATAGAGCAGGGAAAGGGGAGAAACCTCTATATAGGGGAGAGAGTAAGAGATAGAACTAGGCTTTAACTATATATAAATTAATCTGATAAATATTTTGGTATATGTACTTTTCACCGCCAAGGTAGTGGTATAAGTGAGATGTTAAGAGTTTTCTTCACTTCCTCTCTTTTACTTCTTCTTCATATCCCCATTTCTAGAAAACGCAAAACTACCAAGTGAGTTCCTCCTATTTCCAACCTACTATTCAACCGTCGCTGATGATATTTGATGAGCAGAATCACGCAGTTTGCCAGTGCATTTCCAAGCTGGTTTTCATTATGATCCTGGTAGTAGCTTGCTTGGTGTTCCTCACTTAGGACCCGACCACAAGCTCCAAGATATCTTCAAATGTTTGACCCAAGGGAACCAGGATCTTGGGGTACCTACCGAAATTCAAATGGCCCAGAATCTCAATTCGGTCGGACTATATGAAGCGCCTTTTGATCTCTCACCGCAGGACAAGCTGAACAAATCTCTGGAAGGAAATGAGTCTGCTTTCAGAACTGGACTGGTAAGGCCTGGTAGTAACTGGATATGGCTATTTTCATCTACTTATTATTATTTACTAGGAATGACCCTTGAGTACCTTCAACGGCATATGGATGGGACTGATCATAATCAAGTGTTGATCCAAGATATCCATAACGATGGGGTAAACCTACGAGCACTATGTTTTGCCCAGACACAAGCAGAGCTTTTTACAAAGTCTGAGTTTTTCCAGGTTGATATGACCTGTGGAAACGTATCGCTGGAGAGATCCGTGAAGTGGTATTTGTTACCAAGGAGCCAACGTTGGATCGAGGTATATCTAGATTCTACTATTATTGACTGTCTTTTACTAATAATTACTATTAGTTCCTGTTCTAGCACGGGCCTTTTTCAAAAAGACGCTTGGTCCTTGTCAACAAAGACAGTATGTACTTGCTGTGATAAGACAAATGACATTTTAGCTAATGATTCTTTAGCCTCTCTCTGGTGGAAAAAGCCCACATAATATGGCCTTCAAATAATCCGATACATTCTGTTGAATGGTGTCCAAAGCCTAATCGCTGAGTTGTTGAAGATATTTGTGGATGATCTGAACTGCATCGAAGCCACTGAGGTTCTTCTTACACTCTTGGATATAGCATTCGCAGCTACGGCAATAACCGTTTTTTGGACAACGACTTTCTTCGAAGCCTGGGAGATCCAGACCCATGTGGTTATTGGATACTTTTTATTCGTAGGAGGTTTCACAATTGCATACTTGTTGGAAGTTTAGGCAAACTGAGAAGGCGTTGATAGAATAGCAGATATCGAGAATTTTGACCAATATCGGGAAGTTTCAGAAAACAGTTCACATTTCAATACTGATTTTTTTAATTATCTCACCTGAGTAGTCCAGGTACTATGAAACTACATGTATCTAGTACAATTCCTGTGATATCATGGACATGGACATACTACGTAGTACCTCCGAGTCTGATTGGGGAGAATCTACCCACAGCTAGTAGCACTTGAGTACTACTAACAATTCGCCAAGGTTGAATACTCAAGTGCTGTCTTCAAAATAGCCTTTCATTCCCTGTTACATAGGTCTGAATACACTGTTCAGGGTTATATGTTGAGAGTCATAATAAGAAGTCGCATAACCCCAAATCCTTTCAAGTTGTTTCACTTCAAGTTAGCATAGACCTACGGATTCTCATCAACAACAACACAACAGCACCAAGGCGGACTCAAAGAAAATGGTTGTCAAATTGAATACTTTAAAATTCCAGAAGAGAGATACACTACAACTTGAATTTTGGAAGCCTATGAGTCTGCCTGGGGAACTTGAATATCATGATAGTAGATACACGGACGCTGACATTTCAACCAAGAGTGGCACCTGGGCAGCAGATATGGATAAACTTGAAGCTGTATGTAGCCGCACATGCAGCGCGTATAATATCAAATATGGTTTTCAAATTGACATCGGATTCAGCCTATATGTGACTGGTAGCGTGAACCCCCTGGGGAAATAAGCCTTATGGACACAGAATCCTCTACCTTTTATGATCCATAATAACTGTGGGCCTACTTCAAGTTGGGCTTTTCACTCCGACCCATGTTCACAAACCTTACAGGCCTAGACAACTTTCTATCTGATAACCGGACCAAGTCAGCCGATGGAACTACCTAGTAGCGGAAGAACATTTGAAGCAGAGTTTAGAATAAACTGCCTGTAATAGGGATTCTTTTACATGGATAACATTGGAACCTTGAATTTGATGCTATCGGTGTTAGTTATCACTGTCCAATCTCCTCCAAAGCCTCGAATAATGCAAGCTGCCTGTGAACCACCTTTTCATCATGAGAAACTGGGTGACCCTGGCATGCCCGAAAGATAGTCATACCAGTTTTTCTTTTTTTGCAGCCATAACATTAATGTGCTGTTGGATGGCTTCCCAAGTCCCCAATGACTCAACTCATGCCAGATTCAGGTACTGTAAAGGTTTACCCCATGGTATCTTGATACCAATCGGGGTAGTGCAGATACCATTTTCAAGCAAAAGATCCCACGTCTTGCCTCTGAGCTGAACATCATTGGTGCTTTTTTTCACCAGGAAAAAGTTCGCATCACCTTCGAAAAGGAACAGTCAATCTTTGCCTGTTGTCTGAGGTAATTAGCCTCATGTACTGCGCCTAGTCGGTATGTAGTGATCTCAATAAGCTGAAGAACTTTTCCCTTTGTGAAGCTTTCACCATTTAAGGCACTTCGGAGACCCGCATGTAATGCAACATTTGCACTGCCGTTGTCAGAACCAGGCAATAAGGTGGGGTATTCTTTGGCAAGGTATTGTAAGCGTCTAATAGAGCAGTTTATTGTACCTGAACCTGATAACCCTTGCTCTGTTGGAGTTGTAGAGGATGGTGGTATTTTTTCCAGAGCTTCCACTTTTCTTTGTAGCTCACCAATGGGAGCCCAATACGAGGGTTGGTAGCTTATTTCCCATTCATCCTGCTCGGCGGATGAATAAAGCTCCTGTCAGTCACCAAGCATGCCCATATCTTTGACACGGTCATAGACAGACTTTGCCAGCTGGATATATGCTGGGTGTTCAATGATTTGATTCATGCTTGGCTGAGCTTTCCGTCTCTTAGGGTTTTGAGAAGTAGTAGCTTAATGAATCCTCAAGTCCGAAAATGACGAGCTGTTTCCGAATCCTTCGCCAAGTCACTAAATGGCTCTGGTGGCCCACGTATTGCTTGGATCAAGAAATTAGGCGTGATATTAGTCTCAGGGTCGATCAAAGATTGTCTTCCCACTCCATTATCACTTAACCAGTCTATCGCCTCCTTTTTAATAATGTTTTTGATCTGAAAACTAGATCAAATAATCTGGGCTTTCAAGTGATGTTCTGGGGTATGAGAGTCATCTCGACCGGGAATGAACAAATATATGGGCCACCAACTCGTAGGTCCTCGTTCAGAAACCCATCTGGGGTCATGCAGTCCTCATCGCTACTAGATCCATGGGATCGCCTTTTTCGCCCGTCAGTGGACAGCTTTCCAGACTCATCATTTGAGCCACGAGGTTGCCCTTTGTTGCTATTGTGTTGCCGGAGACTCTCCAGGATAGCCCCTTTGAGAGAAAGCACCACAGGAGAAGCATATGCGAGTTCAAAGTCTGAGTTGCGGGAGCTGGATTGTGCTATGGTAGTATTGGGTGTCATTTTGATATGTCGAAAGCTTTTCACGCGGTGGGCCTCGTCAACAATGAGAACACCAAACGTGTTCGTATGATTGGTTTGCATGCTCTTGCGAACTGAAGGCTCTTTTAGCCATACTTGCTGGCTGCCTCGTAACTGATCGTCGAAAAGAAATGGAGCTTGCGATCCCTCAATTCCACGTGGAAAGTCCAACACATCAGAAATGATGGATTCTGCTTCTTCTTGCTCCAGCTGTGGCAGGGCCGGTGTCTCAGAGACCTCGATGCTCTGGAAGTCTGAGAAATTGGATATAGCCGATTGTTCTTTTGGGTGCTCCTATAAACCTGACTCTGGAGGACCTGGCTGTGGCAGGGCCAGAATTTCTACATGTCCTATGATTCTAAGTCAGCTATCTTCAATGACCTTGGTGGCCTAGGCACTTGTGAAATTGTGATTGCTCCCATACCTGTCTCGCTTCCAGGTTCAGCCTCATGTAAGGTGGTTGGCCCAAAGCCAGTCAAACACCATCTCCGACATCCTGTTATTTTGATCCAGATGTTATCTAACGTGAATTATCAAGCGTCGATGAGACTCATAACTCACTTGCGGATGAGATGTATAAGTCGGAAACGGCGAACTTGCTCGTGTCTTGCTGAAATTGCGGTGGTTTGGGGTAAGAAGAGATGGGAAGCAATGGGAAGATTCAGATCGCCTGTAAATAACCTCGCGGGAGGGGAATGCAAGCTAAGAAGCTTTCAAGTTGCCAGTAAGGAAGGGGGGAAATGAGAAACTTGAATGGACTCGGAACTTTTCCATGGGTCGAAAGAGAGATATAAACTATCAGGCCTCAATATGACTTAAATGAAAGAGGAGAAGGGATTCAGCCTTGGAAGTAAACTCAAAGAGGGCTATTAGATGGAGATGTGGAGTAAAGACTTGAAAAATATAATGTTTGCTGGCCCTTAGGGTTTATACCAGTGGCTGGAGATTTCCAAGGTTGGGGAGAGAAATATAGTTGACTGTGAGGGATGGAGAGAGAGGAAGGAGTGGAAGGAGTGGAAGAAAAAGAACCTTGGAAAGGAAGACTCGGAATATAAGATAAAGAAGTGAAATGAGAAATTGGAAAATGATAAGGGTATAGCCTTTTACGCTTACTACATAGTACTGGGTTTATGGTGCTGTTAGCCTTGATAGTTATTATATAATTTAGTATAGTATATACTTATGTACCTATAGTAGGCTTCAGAAATCCAAAAGCCATATCTTAAACAAGTTATTCTGGGTTGGGAATTACCTAGCTTTAGGACTAGATTAATAGTAAAGACTATGGATTATAAGACTAAGAGTCCTTACTTTCTTCTCTATTCAACCAAATTATCTTATTGCTAGTATTACTTGCAGGCAAAGTTACAGAAGCAGAGGAGCAAAGCAAGAAGATACTACTATGAGAGCGGGCCTAGGATATTAATCATATCAAGATATTATCTAATATCTCCCATATACCCATAGTATTACAACTAAAATTTAGGACCTGTGAAATCGACCCCAGGGGCGCCTTTCCACCCGTAACTTTGGAGGGCGAGCGGGCCGCTCCGCCCGCTGACCAACACCATCATTACCCCCAGCGCTAGGATGGTTAACTTCAAGGTTGTTAACCTCACATCACCTTTATTGTACATTCTCCCTACCTCACTAAAACCAGCCTCTTTTCCTTCTACATGCCCAACATGGCTAATATCATGAGATGGGTCACAAAGGCGCTTCGAAAGCCTCCCTTCCCTCCCCTTATATTTCCCACCGGTGGTTACCAGACCGTTCCTCCCTCGGAGGTACTTGAGGAGGAACGATTTGAGCAATTCAAACAGGGACAATATTATCCTGCTAATATCGGCGAAGTTCTCACTTCCAAATATCAGGTCATCGGTAAACTTGGTTTTGGGACAATTTCGACCGTATGGCTAGCTCGCGATCTTGAGTAAGTCATGGCAAATCTACTGATCAATTAAACGCTGATCCACTAAAATAATCAGGAGCCATCGATATGTGACACTCAAAATCTCCACTCACAACGAAGATAACGGAAGAGTTTCAGATCTATAAGCAACTAAACCAAGGGAGCTCATGGCACCCTCGTCATGCTCATATAAGGAAAGCACTGAATATCTTCACACTCCCCTCTTCGGGGGTAACCATTCGTGTCTTGTTCAGATCCCGATGTGGGAGAGCTTTCGGGATCTTCTTTATCGTAATCCTTACCATCGATTCACTGAAGACCTCCTCAAATCTGGCCTTATGCAAATACTTCTTGCACTTGACTACCTACACACTGAATGCAAGCTTGTCCATACAGGTAATACATATCCATAGGGCTTTTGAAAACGCGTTACCCTAACCTATATTCCTATAGACATAAAAAGCGATAATATTCTCCTGGAAATAGAAGACCAGTTCATCCTTGAAAGTTTTACCCAAGCTGAGCTGAAGAGCCCTTCACCCCGCAAAATCGTCAATGATTTACCGATCTACAACTCGCGATGTTTTGACTTACCGAAGGTATTTGGCCGAGCAATTTTAAGTGATTTTGGATCTGCTGTAAAAGGAGATGAGAAAAGGAACCACGATGCACAGCCAAATGTTTATAGATCACCGGAGGTAATGCTGAAGACTGATTGGAGCTACCCGGTTGATATATGGAATGTTGGTGTCATGGTATGCTCTGCCTATCACTCCTCTCTCTCGTCATCAGTACTAACCCTGTGGGATGACAGGTGTGGGATTTGTTTGAGGGTAGACATCTTTTCTACGGAAATGACCCTGATGGCAAAGGGTATTCGACACGGGCGCACTTGCAGAAGTTATGGGTTTTCTAGGGCCACCTCCTTTAGATATGCTCCAACGTGGGAAACGAAGCCATGAATTCTTTACAAGCGATGGTGAGTATTATCTCCCCGCTCAGTGCACTTGACAAAGGCTTACGAAGAATTCTTACAGGGAAATGGAAACAGGACATAGAAATCCCGGCGGGGGTCAGTCTGGAGCTGTCGGAAGAGTTCCTCGATGGAAAAAATAAGGAGATGTTTATAGCTTTCATGAGAGGGATGCTTCAGTGGCGACCTGAAGACAGGAAGACAGCAAAGGAGCTACTTCAGGATCCATGGCTGAATGATTAGTTAGAGAATCTTGGTTCTTTCTATTATCGTTTATCCTAGAACCTGCTCCATTAAATAAAATCTGTCATTTTGAACCTTGGAAAGTGCGAAAGTAGCAATCCCCAACAGAACTACAATTCCAGAACCTCAATTGGCCCCCAAGAAGATGCTCAAACAATGAGAGTAATGGGGCGCCCAACTCAAATCGGTAAAACTAACCGCATTCCGTAATTCACAGGTCCATCCCCCATCTCCAGGGCTACGTTCTACGTTCCAATGTTGCCTTAGAGATAGAGATCCTCAGACATCCGAGTCGAAATGGCCCCTCAATCACCCACAGCCATTCTAATCATCCATGGCGCCTATTTCCTTCCAGCTGCCTATGAAGCATTCAGTAACCGCATCACTGAGGCTGGTCTAACAGTCCGCTGTCCGCGTCTCCCAAGTTGCGGTGATACCATCCCACCAACCGCTCTCCTCAAGCATGATGTCAACGCCGTACAGGAAGCCGCGAAAGAGCTCATCGCCACAAATCACAAGATAATCGTCCTCGCCCACTCATATGGAGGAAGTGTTGCTTCAGAAGCAATAACATCCGATCTATATTCCATAAATGGAAGTAGTGGGGTCGTCTCACTGATTTACCTAGCAGCCTGGCTCCTAGTCCCGGGCCAGGGACTCGACGACGTGGTTGCGAAACACGGCATGCAGAGCAAGGTTGATCTGGGCACGCATGGCGATGGCGTGATGTTTCCCCAAAAATGCGGCCGATTCATTCTATAATGATATTGATCGTGCAGAAGCGGAGGAGTTGTCGAGGGGAAATGTCACCCATAATTGGATGGCGGCTACCGGGAAAATGACACATGCTCCTTGGATGGAACTTCCCATGATCTATGTGTTTTGTTCGCGGGATTTGGCTATCCTCCTTCCTTTACAGCAGGCTATGGTTCAGGAGGCGGTGGATTTTACCAGTGGTGGCCCTGGTGGGGGTGTGGGGATCGTCACGGAGATGATTAATTCGGGTCATTGTCCTTTCTTGAGCAGACCGGAGGAAGTTCAGAGAGTTATTGAGATGGCTGTAAATAATATTAGATAGATAGATGTCTGGAGGTGTTTTCTACTACTATCATAAATTATAATCTGTAAGTAGTAACAGTGCCAGAAGCTGTCGACAAATGTACTATGCATTTATGATCTGACATACCTTAATTTGCGGGATCTGACATAGTGGACCTCTTTTATTACTCGGATGGAGGTTGGCAGGTTATTCAACCCCTCCAGTTGACCTCTTCAGGGTCACAGCCCATCGATGCTTCTATTTTCTCCCTTATTCATATAGCTTACCCGTTGATCCCTTTAGGTACTTCAAAATGTTACCTGCATAGAGGTCCTTTAACAGAGATCCCCAATCAAATACATAGCTTCAAGTGTCCAGCAACTTGAAACTCAAGGTTATTCCCAAACGGATAATTAGTCAAACTATCCGAGTGCCCAGGTGGATTGTTCTGGATTATTCAGGATGCTGACCCCTCGCTGAAGAAAGTGTCCGATAAGCTTAGAAATCCAACCTTGAAAGTGGGGTCCTTTGGAAGCTTGAGGACTCCGATGACATCCATGAATCGTTTAAAAAGCTCTCCATCTACAACTTTTTTTTTCATCTGCTCACACCCCAAGATTATATTGAACTTGCTCCACCATTATGCCTCACCCAGACATCACCCTCTACACAGCCCAAACCCCCAACGGGATCAAGATCTCTATCGCATTGGAGGAGCTTGGGTAGGTCCTCTTTTTACCGAGGTGCATTTCCAAGGTTACTGACAATTGGCAGCCTTCCCTACAAGGTCAAGAATCTTGATTTCTCCAAGAATGAACAGAAGGAAGAGTGCGTACACCTTCACCTGCAGTAAATTGAATCAGTAACTAACAGATCTCCAGCTGGTTCCTCGAAATCAACCCCAATGGTCGCATTCCGGCCCTGACCGATGAGTTCACCGATGGCCAAAAGATTCACCTATTTGAATCTGGCGGCATCTTAGAATACCTCGTGGAACAATATGACACCGATTACAAGATCTCTTTCCCCAAGGGCACCCGTGAGCACTATCAAATGACAAACTGGCTCTACTTCCAAAATGCGGGTGTGGGTCCCATGCAAGGCCAAGCCAACCACTTTACAAGATACGCACCGGAGCGAATTGAATATGGTGTCAACCGATACGTCAATGAGACTCGCCGACTCTACGGTGTACTTGATAAACACCTTGCTCAGTCCAAGTCTGGATATTTGGTTGGCGACCACATTTCCATCGCTGATATCTCACACTGGGGATGGGTTGCCGCTGCAGGATGGCCTGGTATTGACATTGATGAATTTCCTAACTTGAAGGCGTGGGAGGAGCGTATGGCGCAGCGCGAGGGAGTTGAAAAGGGCCGTCATGTTCCTTCTCCGCATACCATTAAAGAACTCATTAAGGACAAGGAGGCCCAGGAGAAATACGCAGCTGAGAGCCGAGCATGGGTTCAGCAGGGAATGAAGGATGACGCAAAGAGCAAGGTCTAACTAAAATAATGAATTATTAGTGAGACAATTCAAATGGATATATGTATCAGAAAAAAATAAAACATGTTATCGAGTTCCTTGGTTGACAACTAAAACATCTTTGACTCGAATACTCTTACCGCCTTAATTTGCCCCTCCACGTGATCGGTGGCCACTTTTCATTTGGAAGAGCTTCGCCAGTCTAAAGTAATTTCTTCACATCTTTTCTTGTAACAACTAACATAGCCTTCTTTTGACTCCAAAGAAGTCATGGCTTGGCGAAATCAAGGAATTACGGGCTCCAACAACATCCCGCTGGGTCGCCGTCGATTCAACGGCGAGGAAGAAGAGGATAGCCGCGATGCGACTCCTTCTTCCATGCCCGATGGCCCCAAGCGTGGTCGCAGCCCCGTTCGAGGTATGAGACCCCCATATACTACGTTTCAAAAAAAAAAAAAGCAATTTCTAATGTTCTTTTCCTTAGCCGAAGCTCCTGCTGAAGATGGCGTTAAACGACGTAAGAAGCGCAACCGTTGGGGAGATCAGCAAGAGAACAAGGCGGCTGGTTTGATGGGTCTGCCTACAATGATTATGGCGAACTTTACCAGCGAGCAGCTGGAAGCTTACACTCTGCACCTGCGTATCGAGGAGATCAGCCAGAAGCTTCGGATCAACGATGTGGTCCCTGCTGATGGTGACAGGTAAGTACTATTATTCACTCCTTGATCGATTTTTTGGATCTCTTTCTTTTGATGGCCTCCCGCTCACGCAAAATTTAGATCTCCTTCGCCACCACCGCAGTACGACAACTTCGGTAGACGTGTGAACACCCGCGAGTACCGTTACCGCAAGCGTCTCGAGGATGAGCGTCACAAGCTGATCGAGAAGGCCATGAAGACCATTCCTAACTACCACCCACCTTCTGACTACAGACGTCCCACAAAGACCCAGGAGAAGGTCTACGTCCCAGTGAACGACTACCCAGAGATTAACTTCAGTATGATAACTAACCCTCTAACTCCTAACTATCCCTATGCTGTGTCTGCCATGACTCCCTGCTCGACTCGAGCTGACGAGACATTTCCTTGGATGTCCTCGGCCCGTTTCTTGCTAACCCTTGGTGCTTGATGTTGCACACATGCTTTATGCTCTTATAAAAATTGCCGGATCACTAACACTTAGCTCTTTGCTATCTTTTTTAAAGTTGGCTTACTCATAGGACCTCGTGGAAACACCTTGAAGAAGATGGAGACCGAATCTGGTGCTAAGATTGCTATTCGTGGCAAGGGCTCCGTCAAGGAAGGAAAGGGTCGATCTGATGCCGCTCACGCTAGCAACCAGGAGGAAGATCTTCACTGTCTGATCATGGCGGACACCGAAGAGAAGGTGAACAAAGCCAAGAAGCTGGTTCACAACGTCATTGAGACTGTAAGACCGAATCCATCCCTTTGTTTTTATGGTTCATCTAATTAACTGGTTTCTTTCAGGCCGCTTCCATCCCCGAAGGCCAAAATGAGCTCAAGCGCAACCAGCTCAGAGAGCTGGCTGCTCTTAACGGTACTCTTCGTGACGATGAGAACCAGGCTTGCCAGAACTGTAAGTTTATATGAATCCTATTTTAATTGTGGAATAAATTATTGACGATTTCACAGGTGGTCAAATTGGACATCGCAAGTACGACTGCCCTGAGCAACGCAACTTCACCGCAAACATCATCTGTCGCGTCTGTGGCAACGCTGGCCACATGGCCCGTGATTGTCCCGACCGCCAGAGAGGCAGCGACTGGCGCAACAACAATACTGGTCCCGGTGGTCGTGGTCCTCGTGCTGTTGGCGCTGGAGATGCTGTCGACCGCGAGATGGAGGTGAGTTCCAACTTTATTTTCTTGATAAACCATAGCGAGCATATTGACTGATCAATTCTTAGCAACTCATGAACGAACTTTCGGGTGGCGCCCCTGGCGAGTACCCGCCTCGTCGCATTGAAGCCGGCCCCGAACAGGGTAACCAAGGCGGCTATCCTCCTGCTGACGACAGTGATGTGAAGCCCTGGCAACAGCGTGGTCCCCCACCGGCACCCTCAGCTACTAGTGATGTCGCCCCTTGGCAACAACGACGTGAGCACCGTCCTCGCGATGATTACCAACCTCGCGACAATTACGGATCTCGCGACAATGGCCCCGCGCCCTGGGCTCAAAGCCGCGGTCACGATAATTCTGGATACGGTGGCGGCGGTTATGGATCTCACGGCGGCTCTCACGGCGGTTCTCACGGTGGCTCTCACGGTGGCTCTCACAGTGGATATGCTGCGGCTGGTGCTGCTCCTTGGCAACAACAGGCTGCCCCTGGCGGTCATGCTGTTCAGCAACAGCAACCCGCTTACGGCTATGGCGGTTATGGTTATGCTGCTCCTGGTATGGCTGCTGCTGCGCCCGGCATGGCTCCTTGGTCCTATGGAGCTGCTGCTCCTGGTGCCGCTCCTGGCGCTCCCCCTGGTGCTCCTCCTGGAGCTGGCAGCCCTCCTCCTCCGCCTCCACCTGGTGATGGGCCCCCACCCCCCTCCTCCTAGCGACCAGCCCCCTCCACCTCCTCCTCCCGCTTAAAGATTTCTTTATGCCATCACTTCATTTTAACAAAAAATCAATGGGGGCTTCTTTCTGCGTTTGCTTTCCGTAATCAGTGATACCGAAGATAGGCTGTCTGTTTTGCCTCTATGCTTAATGTGATGTAATCTGTTTCGGCTGCGAATATGATGAATCGAATTTAGTTTTGTGTTCTCCCTCGGTCAGTCGTAGATATGAGCTCCAGTAGTGCCAGTAGTACAAATGAGACGAGACTAGGTCCCTGGATTGGTGCCTCAGGCTCCAATTCTCCAAGCCTTGGCTTCATGGAGCTCTCCAACTTTTTCATCCCCGCAAACTGCCCCAGCTTTATTTCTACCCTTGGCCTTTTGGTGTGTGGATATAACCTTGGAGAAGCTACATATCACACGGTTACCGAGAAACTAGGTCTCTGCTGTCTCAAATTACCCCACAATTTGTATGCAAGCAAGCTTCGTCAGTCGGAGATTTTGCCCTGCCGGCCGGAACCAATATGCAAGCTTCCGCGTCCGCTCAGCGGAAACCTTGGCAATCTCAGCGCAAATCTTCCTTGCGCTCAGCTAGATCAAGCCATGCTGCTTCTTCATATCACTCAACAAGCCCTCAAGAGGCTGTCCCTGAAGACCGTGACCCTGCGCGCCGTGCATCGACGGCGACTTCACAGTCTTCACAGCCAAAATGGTGGCGAGTGCGTCTATTTCGAGGCATGATTAAGGATGTGAAGCGCAGAGCTCCTTATTATTGGAGTGATTGGACTGATGCGTGGGACTATCGAATTGTTCCTGCGACAGTGTATATGTATTTTGCGAAGTAAGATTGTTCTAAGTATCAATTTCAAATTGGACTACCAAATACTGACATGATTAGTATTCTGCCTGCTTTAGCTTTCTCGTTGGATATGTTTGAGAAGACCAATCAGAGTTATGGAGTCAACGAAGTTCTACTTGCTTCTGTTCTTGGGGCGGTTGTGTTTTCTGTCTTTGCGGCTCAGCCATTGGTTATTGTTGGTGTCACTGGTATGACTTGACCTTTGATTCAATACAATGAAAATGATGGGAACTAATACCATATACTTCAAACAGGTCCAATCACCGTGTTCAATTACACTGTATACGATATTATCAGTCCCCGGGGAACCCCGTACCTGGCATTCATGTGCTGGATTGGAATGTGCGTTCTCTATTACAAGTGACACATCATATGGTGGTACATACTAACGTATATTATAGTTGGTCGCTAATTATGCACTGGATACTCGCTATCACAAATGCATGCAATGGATTGACCTATGTCACACGATTCTCATGTGATATCTTCGGCTTCTATGTTGCCTGCATCTATCTCCAGAAGGGTATTCAGGTTCTCACTCGACAATGGGGACAGGCTGGCGAGACTTCAGCGTACCTCGCCATCATGGTAGCTCTACTCGTCTTGATGGCTGCCTGGATCATCGCGGAGCTGGGTAACAGTAATCTCTTTCAAAGATATGTTCGAAAGTTTCTCGAGGATTATGGCACACCTTTGGTCATTATCTTTTTCACCGGATTTGTGCACTTTGGCCATATGCGTGATGTTGATGTCTCGACCCTGCCGACCAGCAAGGCTTTCTTCCCTACACTTGATCGAGGATGGTTAGTGCATTTCTGGAATATCGACGTTGGTGATATTTTCCTAGCTATCCCATTCGCCATTCTCTTGACAATTCTTTTCTACTTTGACCACAATGGTAAGTGTTCCCTTTTCCCATAAATTTACTCTGGTTAATGATTTCTAGTCTCTTCACTCATTGCTCAAGGTACTGAATTTCCTCTACGCAAGCCAGCAGGTTTCCACTGGGACCTTTGGCTGCTGGGCCTCACAACTTTTGTGGCTGGAATACTTGGCATTCCATTCCCCAATGGACTCATCCCACAAGCGCCTTTCCACACTGCTGCACTTTGTGTTACTCGCCAGGTAGCCGATGAGGATGATACCAACAAGGGCAAAGCCATCCGAGTCACAGACCACGTTGTGGAGCAAAGAGTCAGCAATTTCGCTCAAGGTCTTCTCACCCTCGGAACGATGACTGGTCCGCTCTTGATCGTCCTCCACTTGATTCCCCAGGGAGTCATGGCAGGTCTTTTCTTCATCATGGGTGTCCAGGCTCTCCAGGGTAACGGTATTACCCAGAAACTGATCTTCCTAGCCCAGGACAAGGAGTTGACTCCAGCCTCTAATCCTCTTAAGCGAGTGAAGCGTCGGTCTGCGATCTGGGTCTTTGTGATCATCGAATTAATTGGATTCGGTGCTACTTTCGCAATCACTCAGACTATTGCTGCGATTGGATTCCCTGTTATCATTCTCCTGTTAATCCCTGTTCGGTCATTCCTGTTCCCGCTTTGGTTCACCCGTGAGGAACTGAGTGTCTTGGATGCACCCACTGCAAGCCCTTTTACTATGGAAAGTGTTGGTGGAACACACGGTCTAGACGACGATGAAGACGATGAGATTGATGCCAGGGGAGTACAGTCGAATGAAGGTGGCATTCTACAGGGGCGTAACTCCCCGTCTTCGGATTCTGCTGTTGAGGATAACGATTTGGAGAGGGGTGAGGCATATGAACTTCAAGTTCGCTCATCTGTACGAAGAAGAAGTACGGCGAGTCGAGTTGACTAGATGTAACTTGAAGTTGCACCATCCATGTCCACATGCACTGGCAGTATTCCAAGCACTTGAGGTTTACATAGATGGATGATACATACTAGTACCATCATGATGCAGTATTTCTAATACTACCTAGTCCACTGGCACCGGTGCATACATATATATTGATGTAGCACTGGCAACATGCACAAAATCCATACTATCTAGATTCAAGTTCTGATTTAAAAGTTTCACCGTCATAATTGAGTTCCTGAGAAGTAGTAGAAGAGATATTGGCTCAAATTGAAGCCTCACATTTTTCGAACATTGATCTAAATTTGCAGTAAATTTTGTTCCAAATCTACATCGGAGAAAAAAAAACATCATTAAAAACCAAACGGATTAGTCAATTTGATGATTTTTGAAAAAGAAAAAAAGAAATGACAAGAGTGGGATTTGAACCCACGCCTACAAACGTAGATCAGGAAACGGGATTACCGTAAGAGTCAAGGTGGACCTTAACCTGACGCCTTAGACCAACTCGGCCATCTTGCCAATCGATATCTTAGGGGGGTAAATTCAGACGTGATATTCATCTCAATTTTTCTAGTGCAAAATTGGGACAAATAAACCTTTTATATCAGGCACCAAGTATCCGCACCGCCTGGTCCAGATCCCATTTTCTGCCGCAAAATTATTTCTCTGATCGAAGGTCAAGACAAAATCGCAATCACAATGGCGCCCTTACAAGACGATCCGAAGTCTGATGACTCCTACGTATCTGATGTCTCAGATGAGGAGCAAGTAGAGGCTCAAGACCGTGCCCCCAAGCGCCGACGCCTCTCCGAGTCTTCGGACGATTCCTATGTTGCGCCAACACCGCTCCCCACTCTCTCACGTATTAAGAAGAAGGACGATACTGCGAAGAGCACCGATGCGAAAGATGAGGAGGAGCCGGTTTTAATCAAGGATGCTCTTGAAATTGGTCTGCAGGCCGAGGCATCGACCTTTGGAGCGCTTAATGTGTCCCCATGGCTGATCGGCTCTTTGACTACCATGGCTGTTCGCCGACCCACGGCTATTCAGAAGGCTTGTATTCCTGAGATTCTGAAAGGAAGGGACTGTATTGGTGGTAGTCGGACAGGTTCCGGAAAGACCATTGCATTTGCAGTTCCAATTATGCAGAAATGGGCTCAAGATCCTTTTGGAATCTTTGCTTTGGTTTTGACTCCAACTCGGTATGTCCTCCTTTGGTTCTAACGATATAGCGATAGCGTCCTGTTACTAACGGAATTTTCTCTGCTTGTATAGTGAGCTTGCGCTGCAAATCTTTGAGCAGTTCAAGGCTATCTCCGCGCCTCAGAGCATGAAGCCTATACTTATCACCGGCGGCACAGACATGCGGCAACAAGCAGTTGCTCTCGCCTCGCGCCCTCACGTCGTTATCGCAACCCCAGGTCGTCTCGCAGACCACGTCAAAACCTCCGGCAAAGAAACCATTGCCGGATTAGGACGTGTCCGAATGGTGGTAATGGATGAAGCAGACCGACTCCTCGCCAGTGGACCGGGAAGCATGCTTCCGGATGTCGAAACCTGTCTATCAGCGCTCCCATCCTCAGCCGAGCGTCAAACACTCCTATTCACAGCCACATTAACCCCCGAAGTACGAGCTCTGAAAGAAATGCCCCGCCCAGAGAACAAGCCTCCTATCTTCGTGACCGAGATTTCCACCGAAAACCAAGGCAATATCCCCCCAACTCTAAAAGTAACATACCTGAAAGTCCCCATGACGCATCGCGAAGCCTTCCTACACGCTTTGCTCTCCACCGAGGAGAATATCACCAAGCCAGTCATCATCTTCTGCAATCATACCAGAACAACCGATCTGCTAGAGCGTACTCTGCGTCGACTCGGTCACCGCGCTACTTCCCTGCACAGTCTGCTCCCACAATCTGAGCGTACATCGAATCTTGCTCGTTTCCGTGCGGCGGCTGCTCGGGTCCTCGTCGCTACGGATGTCGCATCTCGTGGTCTTGATATTCCGTCCGTTGAGCTGGTCGTTAACTTCGATGTTCCCCGTAACCCTGATGACTATGTTCACCGTGTTGGTCGTACAGCTCGTGCTGGACGATCCGGTGAGGCGGTCACGCTGGTTGGACAGCGAGATGTCGAGCTCATTCTTGCTATCGAGACTCGGATTGGTCGACAGATGGAGGAGTTCGAGGAGGAGGGTGTTAATATTGAGAGTCGTGTTGTCCGGACGTCTGTCTTGAAGGATGTTGGTGCGGCGAAGCGTGAGGCTATGAATGAGATTGAAGAGGACCGTGATGTACTGGGCAGAAAGCGGAACAAGTTGAAGAAGCTCCGGTAGATGGGTACTCGAGTCTTCTATCTTGATGTTTAAAACTAGTATATATGGACCAGTGTTAGTTTGTTCAAGCACTTGGATTGTTTGATACCATTTATTAGATACGAATAAGATTTCAAGCGTTGATTTATTCCCTCTATCTTTCTATCTAGGGTTGTGGAATCAACGCTGGATGTGTGCGCCGGGATGTTCATATATAAATGTGAACTTTCTCTCCGATTTCCTTTCTGAAGTATGGGCACCTCGTTCCATAGTACTGCTCCGAGTCTGCTGAAAGTCTGGTCTCGGTGAGGGACCAAACACCGAATCCAACAAACACGAATCCGGCGTTGAAAGAAATGGATCTTCAAACAAAGTTGAACAGGGTGAAAGGAGATCTGTGTTTCCCAACCCCCAAAAAGATGGAACGTGCGACATAGGAGAACATGGCATCGTGAGATCACCAGGTACAAGAACAGAAGGCCAGGACTCCCACCAAATCTCGGATGGGAACTTGTCTAGCTCACTCGCAATCTGTAGTTGAGCTCTTGCTTCGGGTGAAAGAATATCAGTTTCCAATGCCTCAGTCTGATGCCGTGGTCCATGACAAGGGCTAGGTAATCCTGTTTCGAATCCCCCAATATCCAATGTATGCTCCAGATTCTGCAGCATCTGGTCGAAGGCGATATTGGGATTTTGCATATTGACCATGCAATCAAAGTATCCTGTTCCACCAGGATTGTATAAGTTCGCTATTGGGGACGGATTTAAAGAGGAAGGAAATAGGTCAGGTAGATGCGGTTCATCGAAGGCTCTCAGGAGTCTTTCGTTTAGCCAGGGCTGAGGCTGAGACATGTTGGATGTCACACTGCTTGTGGATGAAAAGTGACTATCCTTCCTTTGTTTAATCGGGGAGTTGGCCAGGTAGGCGTTTCTGAGACCCTTTCTCAACTAGAAGACAGATGGTCAGGGCTGTTAAACTGATTCCCTCAAGTTTTCTCAATCCGACTAACTTACTTTCTTCCTGCAATGACTGCAGGCATGGTTGTAGATCATATTGTAGTGATAGATTGGATTGATTAAGAAAACAAGCAATTCAGCAGGACCTCGACTCAAATATCATTGCAAAAGTTATAGTTTTTAGAATCATAGGTAGTATAACCGGACAAAGAAGCAAGGAGGATTGACCACTGGCATTCTTTATTTTATATGGATCCTTTATCACTGACAACACATGTGCACCGTTTCAAACTAACCTTGGAACCCTCTACCATAGGTGTCGGAATTCACTCGTAGTAAATTCGGTAATTCGACAATTCTCTCGAAGATCATCATGATTGGGTTCGCCACGTTCAATTGGGTGCAACGAGATTCCACATTCCTGGGTTCACTGTCGACGAAGGATTGGACTTGGAAAAAAACACGCTACACTTCCATCTATGATCAATCTCGATCTCGATGATCGCTGATTGCTTTCGATGATCCAATGATCAATGAATCAGCAATTTACCAGCAATTCAGAGAGTACGATTAAGTGTCGGTGTAACCCCGGGGCCGTCGATCCATTGAACTACTGTGCAAATGTAGGTTTGTAGGGCATGGAAAAGCGTTCCGAGTGAGAAGGGTGTCTGCCAGTGCCAATATTAGTACATATGCATAAGTTGAACGAGACCGAAGTTAGCCCGTATTATTTACATATTGGTCTGAAACTTGGACGATCCAGGTGGCGTTTGTGACAATTCCATAGACTCAAATTCAAGGCCATAGGACTGAAGAGCCTCCCTGATAGTGTAAAATTTGCCATCATTTCAAACCCGATTTCTGTTCCGGGAGTACAAGCATGTCATGGTTATGCAACAATTTTTCTTATCATGAAAATTTATACAGTTGGAGGGGCGGTAAATGGTATTATTGATTGCATGCAGGAGGATAAAGATTCCCAGAGTCAAAACGCCTTGCATTCCCGATGTGAGAACGCCTAATTCCATCCCGAGAACACTGTGACAAATAAACTTTAATACATTCGTGAAAAGCAAATCGAGTTGTTGAGAAAAAATGAAGAAAGCGTTCAAAACTTCGTTAATGCCGTCATCTCACCCAGACCAGGCATCTTCTCGATCATTTTGATCTACAGTGCTCATCAATTTGAGTAACCCGTCAACCGCGTCACCACGTTGAGATGGCGACATATTCTCCCGAGTAACTTCACCTGATTCCTCCTCAGGCAAATCTCGGGTGCGACATGTGCGGATTGCTGTAGCAGGGGGACTGCTGAGCTGCATGGGAGAACCCAAAGTGGGTGGTGGAGTTCGCTGTGAAGCCTTGCCACGTTCGACGCGTTCGGTAGTGTAGGCCAATGGGGAGGGATGAACAGGAAGATCAGATGTTGGTTGGCAAGGTGTGGAACTCATATCAGGCATGAAGCCGATCCGCGGAGTGGTAAACTTTGGGGTTGTGGTGTTTTTGAATGACAATGTAGGCAGAGGAGAGGAAGAGAAGGTTGATAGGCTGATACGCGAGATCTTGCGACTGTGCTCTTCTAGACTGGCGACTCGGCGGTCAATTTCGTTGTTGGGGATGTTGCGCATAGCCGTTTGTAAGGTTCTTCGCAAGCGGGCGGCTTTCTGTTGGCGATATAGTTAGCTACATGCCTCAAGGGAAAATATATCCGTTTGTCTGGTATGAGAGCCCCGCTTACCTCTTCAATGAATGCCTTTCGTGCAATCGGGTCCTCTGGAATTGTCTTCTTTTCTTCTTTCGAGTCCTCCGTGGTGGGCGTGTGTGGGGTATTCATGTGTTGATTCCCGTCGCGTGGCGAGCGTGTAGGTGAAACGACACGAGTATTTTGCGCGTCCATTTTTTCATTTAATGGCTGTAGCATTCCAACTATGTTAGCTTAATACTCAATTGGAAGCTGACACCGAGAGTCAAGCCAGATTTTCATGTGTTTACCTGTTGGTTTGAGGTGTTTACTGGGGATTGTGAGCTTTCGTTGAAGCCCCGCGATGTTGGCCGTTGTTGACCATTGTCTCCAACCTCGTCAACCTGATCCCTTGTCCTTTTTTGGCCAGCAAAGATTGGTGAGGGAAGCAGTTTCTTAGGTGATGTTGTTGAGAAGAGAGTCCGTTTGACTGGTGTGCTGGTGACCGAGAGAGGCTGTTTGTTTCGGTGGACTGGTGACAGACACGCGTTGATGTCCTTGTCCCCGAGTATCCGACGTCCGTCTTTAACTGGACTGAATGGAATTGAGGGGACCTGCATTCTTGATTCGTGGATGCTGGTTGCCATTGTGAGGTGTTGGAGAAATTCAAGTTACAAGAGCAAAGTTGAGGTCCACGATAGATACCGTGGCGGGGAAGTGGGTTTTCAGAGAGGTTCGTGGTAAAGGAAATTGGATGGCGGTCTATGTAGTATAGTGCGTGACAAGATATACCAGGAATTGGGAACTTGAAGAATAGAAAGAATATAAAAGAAGGAAGCTTCACGAGAATAAGTGAAGAAGAAAAAACGGTCGCGTCAATCGCGTATAGTACTAAGATCCTGATACCTTACTAGTCTTGTATAGAGCACGGACATTGGCTCCACTAGAGACCGCGATCGTGTTGCACGCGTCTGATAACACTTGGAGAATTCACTCCAGTTGATTTAAATCAGTTTGGTAAATACTTTTATTAATGATTCTATGACCTTATATAGTAGATGTTAATTATATCTGATTTAACAACATAGTGATTTTTTTTTTCATAGTACACTAGGATCAATCTATTATAACCAGGATAGAGTACCACAATTGGTTCAGATTCTATTCTTTTTGAGGTATCTGATCAGAGCATGTGTACTCCGTACATGTATGCTCACGGGTACTCGCTTAAATGCTTTAATAATCGCGTGACCCTCAAAATACCGTAGCATGCAAGTGTTATGCAAGTACGGAGTACACGTCGCGGCGCCCACACGCGACACTGAAACTAGCGGGACACGCTTCAAAACTTGCGCCACTTGATTTGATTTTTTCAAAGAACGAAAACAACAACAATAGTAGTCAACTGGTACTAATTAATGATGCCAATAGGTTGGTTGTAATTTAGTTTATAATTAAGCAAAACTGGTCCATACTATTAGCGATTAAAAGTGTTGATATGTACCACTGGCAAGTTCCAGCTCAATTCTATATTCAGTCGACTAGTACTAGTATGTAACTCGTACCTGACACTGGCTCGCATCATGATTGTCAAACCTGAATAATTCAAACACTTGAATAAGGTATTAATATGCAAATAGTATGAGAACTATGAATCAAATCCATTTGTCTCAATATTTGATCCTTAGATATTCAAAATACTGAAGTACTACTAGTAGTATCATCAAGGATATGCCCAGATGAACTCGGATATAGATCTTCAAACTTCCGAGGTCAACTGGTTCAAATGTTGCACCTAATATTTTCACGATAGCAAGATATATGTTTCAATTAATTCAAAATGATCTTTATTATGCCCAGGTACATATGTATACGTCCATGGATCTATTGAAGTCAAGACTACATATACTTATCCCTTTATGGTATCTCCGCATGGCATGACATCATCGGAGAACATTCATCTCATTTCAAGTTGTACTACAAATTGAACTTATGATAACTCCAAGTTACATATACTCCCAGTCACTAAAAGAACGAGAATCAATACTATCTACAATAAAAGAAGAAGAAAATCCAGCAATAGAAGATTCATCCCAGTCTCAAAGTAGCCCTGAAGTGAGGCTGAGTTCGGACCAAGTCGATCTCACCTGTGTGACCAAGGTTCCTTTCCCCGCATTTTACATTCCTGCACCCCTTGAGTGGTTTCATCTCTGGTCACACACACAAGGATATTATCTTTCCTGTACCTATCTTGTCATTCCTTAAGCAGCCACGATGCAGTTGTCACTTGCCCTTGTGGCTGCTGCCCTCAGTCAGGCGGTCGTGACGACGGCATCCTCCCTTACTCCTCCGGTACTGCCGTTGATTGTTCGGAACCCATACCTCAGCACATGGCTGGGAAATGCCCGGGACACACCTTGGTCCAAATGGCCGATGTTCTATACCGGAGAGGAAGTAGGCCTCTCAGTGATGGCCCAGGTCCCAAGTCAGGGTTCGGTTTATCCCCTGGTGGGCAAACCTCAAGATTCCCTGCAATCAAAGAAGAAGTAAGAAAATGAACAGCCCCGGAGACAAAATCCTTCAAATGTACTAAATTCTGAGTTGACTGCAGCTATAAAGTAGAATACCCTGAGTATCTCGGACATAACTATGACGCTTCCACTACCAACTTAACCTACCGTATTGAAACCGAAGCCTCTCTACCTCTCGATATTACAGTTTCTTTCCTGTCTCCCATCACGCCGACATCGACTCTGCGGCAGTCCATTCCGGCTTCCTACATCACGGTAGATGTAAAGGGCGATGTAGACGTGAATATCTACATAGATATTGATGGACGCTGGGTGAGTGGAGATACCGAGTCGAGAATTAATTGGGAATGGGACACTGTAAATGTCGAAGGCACCAAGAAAAAGAAGCCTAGTCTTCAGAGATGGCAGATCCGGGAGAGAGAATGAGCTGTTGCTATCTGAGATTCGCGATCGTGCTGAATGGGGCACCCTTCATTTCACTGGCCCGACCGTAAGTTGAAAAATTCCATACTGATAATCTTAGATCTATTTTAACGATTTCCATAGAATACCAACTACGAGTCTGGAGAGGCCGGACAAGTACGACAAAGATTCGCCAGCAATGGTGTACTAGGGAACGAGAATGATAAGGACTTCCGAGCCATTCGGGACCGCTCCCCCGTCTTTGCCTTTTCCAAGTCATTCAGTCTCGGTCGGTCATCGAAGCAGACATTTGATAGCGTCACATTTACGATCGCTCTGATTCAAATCCCCGTTGTTCAATATGCATCAGCTCGCGGATTGACTCTCATGCGACCCCTTTGGGAGTCCTGGTTCCCAACTACCGAGGAGCTACTAAGTTTCCATTATAATGATCACGCTGCAGCTGGCTCCCTAGCAGCTAACTATTCCCAGCAAGTGGCCGATGATGCATATCTATCTGGTGCTGATGACTACGTTGAAATTGTTGCTCTCAGCGCGCGACAAGTCATGGGTGCTACCACTTTCTCTGGCACACCGGATAATCCCATCCTATTCTTGAAGGAGATTTCATCTAATGGAAATTTCCAAACCATTGATGTCATCTTCCCGGCATTCCCTTTCTTCTTATACACCAACCCGCGCTGGTTGGCATACCTTTTGGAGCCATTAATCGAACATATGTTGAGTGGTCAATACCCTAACAGCTATGCTATGCATGACTTGGGTGCACACTTCCCTAATGCTACCGGTCATCCGGATGGCAGAGATGAGTACATGCCTGTGGAAGAGTGCGGTAACATCCTGATCATGGGTCTCGCGATTGCAAACTCGCTTCAATACGAGGAGGCGTCTGAGGCTGCGTCCATGTGGTCTACCCAAGGCTACACCTCTTCGGGCTACGATACCGAAGACGCCGGTATTTTCCCTCTGAACGACCTCCAGGTACTTTCTGGTATTGCGCACCAGGATGGTAAATGGGGCGGTGGCCGCGAGGGTAAGAAGCTTGCCGAGAGATGGGTCGAGAGAAGTTACACTCTTTGGAAGCAATGGACTGGGTATCTGGTGGAATTTTCCTTGGAGCCTGCCAATCAGCGTATGTACCCATCACACATCCAGAATCCCCAGAGTGAAACTAACGCATAGATATAGTTTCTACCGACGACTTTGCAGGCTGGCTAGCGCTGCAAACCAATCTCGCCTTGAAGGGCATCGTTGGTATTAACGCGATGAGCAAGCTTGCTGAGCTCACTGGACACAAATCTGATGCGTCACACTTCAAGGTATGCATGAATATTCCTATACTTACAGCCTAAGGTTGCTAACATTGTCACGTAGGGTATCGCCGATAAATACATTGCCAAGTGGGAAGAACTCGGGATGTCTCGCGACGGCACACATGCGAAGGTAGCCTACGACTGGTACGGTTCTTGGACCACGATATACAATCTCTACGCAGACGCCCAGCTTTGCTTCCACTTGGACGGAACTGACGATCCATCGAGCAAATCATCTGGTTTTGTCCCTCGCCACATTTACCAGAAGCAGTCACTGTGGTACCACTACGTTCGACAGAAATATGGACTCCCTCTTGACAGTCGACACTTGTACACGAAGACCGACTGGGAGTTCTTCTCAATGGCAGTAGCTTCAAAGCCTGTTCGCTCCGAGATTTTGGAATCTGTTGCCCGTTGGATCAACGAGACTGTTACGGATCGTCCGTTCACGGATCTTCATCAGACAGAGGGAGATGGCAACTTCCCTGGTCCTCACTTCTTTGCTCGGCCTGTTATTGGAGGCCATTTCGCGTTCTTGGCTCTAGAGCGTGCATGTGGGGGTCGAGCTATGACCGGATTATCGTTCTTGGATGAGGTGGATGACGAGACTATGAAGACTTGGTCGATCAATGCTGAGACTGCAGCGGCCGAACTTGCTACTACTTGGAAGCAGCATCACGGTGCAGATGCGGAGCTGTAGAGAAGCTGCGAGTCTTCTGGTTTTTATGGGTACAGAGAGTGACAAGAGGGTGTTCATGGTAGCTTGAAATAACGCCGATGATATATCGGACTAGTCATGCATTCTGTATCTGTGTACTCCAGGGACTATTGTGTAGGCTCATGAAATGTACAGCTTTCCGGAATCAATATGTTGCTCGCTTAGAGGGGTGAAGAGACAGTCAATTTTACTAGAGGTCAGCTAGCCAGTACATAATAAGACCCAGCACTTGAGGACTAGTGTAGCAGGTTAAAACTAGGAAAGGCCGTACATAATTCAAAGCACGGCCTAAAGAGTAGGAAGACATCAGGTCCCCAAACTTTAGTCATAATCAAAACTTCACCTGGGCAGCCTGTCAATCAAAGATGGAACTGGTGATCAACTGATTGTTGCTGTAATTTAATTACAGTGTTGGCATGCACATGTAGATGTGATTGTGTTGTTGTGCTGTCTGAGTCTCTCATTAACTTAATAGGGCTGGTGAAGCGAGAGATCCCATATAGTTTAGTCGAGGGGGAGAATAGTAACAAGTCAGCCCTGTTGGCCTAATGGAATAACGGTCTCCGACTCTACTCGACGAGGACGGAGGTATTGGACGGGATGGTCTGGGTCCCTAAAATGGCTGAGTTGTAACCAGGGGGTGGTTGGGGCAGCGGCTTCGGCCGCGGGCAATTATTTTTTTTTTAAATTTTTGATATTTTTATATAAAATACTTTCAGGCTCGCTCTTTCTTTCTGTCTTTTCAGAAATCGAAAATAATCAAGAATGGGTGAGATATCAGGGATTATGTGGTGGTGATGGATGTATCAAGTGAGGCTATTCGCAAAATCGCAGCATCTCATTCTCGCACTCCGATGCTCCTGGTTTTCAATTTTCTTGGTTCGATCCCTGGTGTGATCATATTTCTTGCTCATTTCTTTTTGTGACTTAATAGCCTGGAGACCTAAGCGTTAACACATTAAACCTTTTGCTATAAAAACCCAGGGGTTCCGTTTTATCAACACCAATGATGCGCATAAAATATTAGAGAACAAACTGGAAGTCACGAACTCCGAGTCTCCACGATGCATGTCAGGGGTTGTTACAAATAATCAATTCAGCTGCTTATAGTATAAGATAATTCTCCTGGTGATCCTGTTCTGAGCCAAGGTCAACTGGTATACTATGTAGTGTGGACAACCCTCGAGTTGATATCTTTTTGATCGAAATTCGGTGCTGGCTAAGACCTACATAAAAGAGAAAAATCGTGGAGCGTGTGAACTGCATAGTATCAATATCATTCAAATAACTTGAATCCATTTCAAATTAAAATATTGATCATATGTATGCTCGAGGATATTACGTAGTTAAGTTACATTGTGGCCTCCAACTTCGCCAAAAAAGGCAATTTGTCAATGCTTACGTGGTTTTTCCAATTACTCCCAGGCTTTCAACCTCAATTTCTATTTGTCTCTTTGAAGCTATATAACCAATTCATCTCACTAGAGCTTCAAGTTTGTTCTAATAAATACTGTTCTCTCCTTCCTTGACCAATAACTAGCACCGCCCCAAACCCGCCGAACCTCCCCCGCTTTCCACCGCCCGATATACCCAGGCAACGCTTCAACTCAACACTCCAGTTCAACCTCGCGCTTGCATTCCCTCGCCATTGGGACTACCCACAATTTAATCATCTCCTTCAGTCCTCAAGTCTTCCCCGATATAATAAAAAGAATCAAACCACGAGAACCACCGCCACAATGTCGCAAATCAACTACCGCACCATCAACATCGACCAGCTCGACCCCGAGTCGTCGGCCAACTTTCCTATGGAAACCCTCCTTCCTGCCACCCTCCCTCAACCTGAAACCTCCACTGATGCCGCAAACGTCGCAACCCAGGTGCGCCAGCTGCTGCGCGGCGGTGATACCGAGGGTGCTCTCCGCCACGTTCTAGACACTGCGCCGCTGGGCGGCGACGACCGCGCCAAGGAGGTACACCTCGCAACTGTGATTGAGGTGCTGCAGGGTATTCGACAGGCTGAGATGACTCGCGTGCTGGAGGGTGTCTGTGGTTCTGATGGTGGGGCTGAACGGGCGGATTGTTTGATGAAGTACCTGTATGTTTTGGACTGATGGGATTCCATTCATTACGCATCCTATTCACGTTTTCGGAACACCACGATGGGATTGAGGATGAAGAGCTAACTTTATACAGGTACAAGGGTATGTCTGCGCCTGCTCCTAGCAATGGTGCTCAACCCCCACGAAAGACCGTTTCGCCGCAGGAGACCGGATTCTCCCAGGTTCAGGCCCGAAATGTTGGAGAGGGCGGTGGTGGTCAGCAGATGAGCGTTTTGCTCAACTGGCATGAGAAGTTGGTGGAATTGACAGGGACTGGTTCAATTGTCCGAGTTATGACGGACCGCCGGACGGTTTGAGTGAAATCACCGAGTCGACTTTTGTGTTTTCATTTTGCTATTCCCTTGTAGAGGCTTGATTGCATTCCATACAATTTCCTTTTCTCTTTTTCATTTCTGTCTTTCATGGAGCTTTCAGCGTGACTGTTTTACATTGGTTTACTAAAACATTATGTTGGAATCCACCCTCGGCCTGACTTTTTCCCCCTTGTACACTATATGCTGTGAGATCTCAAGGCTTTGAAAAATCACCTCCTCCAAGGATATCTTTGAGATTGACATCACCACTACCGCGCTGCAATGGCTGCGGTTGGTTCTTACCCTCTTTCCAGCCAATCATATAGATCATTCGGAAAGTAGCAGGGATACCGGGAGCATCCTCATCCATATGCAAGGTACGGTAGATAGCCTCATTAGCCAACAAGACATCCCGGGAGATGGGACCAGCCTCACGGTGCATAATAGCATTGCTTTCACCCATAGCCTGGAGATCTTGCATGAGAGCAAATGTATCCGGGAACTCCACCACGATATCCTCAACATCCACCGTAAGCATCTTGAAACCAGCGCGGTTCAACAAACTTCCAACATCCTTCACATCTGCAAGTGGAGACACATGGGGACTCACACCACCGCGTCGTTCGAGATCAGCAAGCTGCATCGATCCCCGAAGCTCGAACAGGGTGTCACCGCCAAACATAGCACAAATAAAAGGAGCATCCGGCTTGAGTATAGTGTTCACTTGGTTAAGCAGTCCTGGCAGATCATTGATCCAGTGAATTGATAGCGAGGACAGTACTGCATCGAATGTGTTTGGCTGGTATGGCAATGTCTCCAAGTCCGGAATCACGTCGCGGTGGATGTCGATCTCCTTATTGAAGTCCATATCCTCATCTCGGTGAAGTAACGCTCGTGATGTATCCGCGCATGTGAGTTTGGAGATTTTTGATGACAGGGGTGGTGTAATTATACCCTCGGGTGTCCCTTCGTCGATGTAGGGTGTCGTCAACATCCGCGCAATGTTGCAGCTGTTTGCGCCAAGATCAAGGACATTTGGAAAATCACGCTTGATGTCCTAAGCAACCACGAATGTAATTGCGAGTTAGTCACTGTTTGCTGAGCCTTTATAGCTTTCCTAGCTTCGATCCGCACAGACATCCTTACCAGCAACCGTTCGCATAAGCGCATTGCCACCTCATCTTTCAAGTAATCGACTTTTCGGCTCTCCTCAACGTTCCGCGCAGCTCGGTCCTTCTGTAAATGCTTTGTCTTGCGATTGAATATCTCAAGCATGGGGTTGCCTGGTGTTTGACTAGCGTAGGATCGGACGCTTGATGCTGCGAACAGACATCGTCGCGGAAGGCCGGGGCGCATAATGTGAGGGGATATCATTATAGCTGGATTTCGAGTATTTTTGAGCAGTAATATCAAGACCAAGAATCCTAGTCCATCTTATATGTTCTGTGGTAGCGGTGGTGTTAAAGGAGTGGAAAGTTGAAGGTGGAGAAACCTCTAAATTTTGTTCTGACGTCGATTGTTGATAGCCCAACTCCGCAGCTCAATCTCCGCGACACTTGCATTTTCTTGAGTCCGCCATTGCAGGAATCCACCCCGCAAAATACGAGTCATATGACCGGGACTTCCATTTCGACATACTGCACAGCAAGTTAATAACATACTTGCACCTACTTTGGGCTACGTTTTCACGGTATGTGCTCGCGCATCAAAGGAACTCCTTACCCCCGCGACGAAATGGCGCGCGGGACAATCATCCATATGGAGTCCGATACTTGACGAACATGTACTGATCCTAACAGTACCTTGGGCAGCACTGAATCTTAAGCTGTCATTCTATGCGTCGCAATCTATCCTCTCCAGATCACTGTCTCGACTCCTTTAACGCGAAGCATGAATTGACCTAACGAACCACCTTGTCTCTGAAACGCATTACCCGATCGTACATATCTTTCTACTCGCAGACCATAACACAATGTCGCGCCCATTTCCATACACCTATATCTCGTGCCCCTGTGCCGATACCCGGGTCCCTGACCCGGAAAGGAAGCGGAGGTCCAGGGAGTCCCCGCGAAAACCGACCCCAGAACGACCGGAGACTTCCCAGCCAGAAGACTCGGAGAAAACTAAGAAGGAGGAGATTCAAACGGCACAGGATGAGGATGAAGAACAGACATTCAATCCCAGATCCCCAAGGTCCAATTTCTCACTATACCCACCGGAGCAGCTGCTGTATTGTGAGGATTGTCACCAGATCAAGTGCTCTCGATGCATAACAGAGGAAATTGTAAGCTGGTATTGTCCGAGCTGTCTATTTGAGACACCAAGTAGCATGGTGAAAAGTGATGGAAATCGGTATGACTCGACCACCACGACTGCAATGACCCTCTTGCTAACAATATTTCATCAGATGTGGTCGCAACTGCTTCAATTGCCCTGTCTGTACATCTCCATTGGCTGTCAGCACCCTTGAAAACGTGACAGGCAATGGTACTCAACAAGGTCCGTGGGTATTGTCTTGCGGCTACTGCATGTGGACGACGCTCGACATCGGCATCAAGTTTGACAAACCAACCAATATTCGCAACCAACTGCAAAAGATGACCGATGCCACGGCAGCACCTGCATTTGATACCCGATCAAGACAAGGCTCTCGCGCCTTTGGGGATTTGAAATCTCCTTTGTCGACTTTGACTTCTATTGCGGATGGACAGCCTGCTCCTAAAGAGGGAGGCGAAGATACACCCGCATCAAAGGAGGAACCATCGGAGACTGGTCCTTCAAACACAGATGCTCGCTTCGCAGCCTTGAAGTCCTTCTATCGTACCCAAATCTCAGAGACATCGACTTCTCCCAGCGACCCTCTAGGCTCAGACTTCGGGTTCTCATCACCAGGCGCTCTGAACCGGCTCATGTCTCTCTACGCCTCCTCATCTCGCCTAAGCGGACTCTACGGCGGTAACAAGAAAACCAAATCAAAGCCACCAGTAATGCGAGAGGCGCTTACCGCAAGCGAGGGTCTACGCATCGCATCCGAAACCGAAGAAAGTGCCATAATTCAGCGACTCGCTTCTGCAGATGGCGGCTGGGACAGCGTCGCATCAATCGAGCAACGCTCGCAACAATCCCCAGATGTGCGTTTCGTCGACGAGCTCCTCCCACTACCAGCACTCCTCCGTACCAAGCGATCCAAGCGCTGCAAATCCTGCAAGCATATTCTCGTGAAACCAGAGACGAAGCCCCAGTCTACACGGTTCCGTATTCGTCTCATTGCACTTAGTTACATCCCCCTCCCGACTCTCCGTCCACTTGCTCTGCCTGCTTCCATGACTGCTCCTCCACCACCGCCTCAAGATCTTAATGCCTTGCCTCCACTAAGACCAGTTCATGTGTTACTCACACTAAAGAATCACATGTTCGATCCTGTTCGCATCACGCTCGCTACGCCCTCTGTAACACCAGGTCGTGTCGCGAGCAGAGTCACCGTGCTTTGTCCTCAGTTCGATATTGGCGCAAACAGCGATGTATGGGATGAGGCGTTGCAGGGTGCTTCGGCTCCTGTTACGGGTGATTCGCGGATGACGAGTCTACGAGCTCATGAGAAAGTGCCCGAGGCAGGTAAAGTTTGGGATAAGGGTCGAAACTGGACAACCGTTGTACTAGAAGTTATTCCGGGGACATTGCCTGGTTCCGAGGCTGAGACTTCTACTGTTGGAGGTAATGAGGGGGATGAGGGTGTGGTGAATGGTTCAAACCAGGATGAGGATGTACTGGAGATTCCGGTCTTTGTGCATATGGAGTGGGATGCGGAGGCACAGCTTGAGCAGCAGAATGTGGGTAAGGCTTCGAAGCCTGATGATCTGGTTGCGAGGGAATTGGCTTACTGGATGGTACTGGGTGTTGGAAGGATTCAGGATTCCTTTTAAGTGTGCAGGTTCCTCATAGAGATGTTGTTTTCCTTTGTTCATACCCTGTATTTAGCCTTTATACATAGCATATCAAGCCATTTTGGTACAATCGGTTCTTTCAAAATGACTGTTGAGAAGGAGTTGAGGATGGGGCTACTCAGATTGTATAATGCGGGGAGGTGCCCCAGCGCATAAGGTTACTACTAACTATAACAGCCTAGGGCGAATATAGTCTAGATCTTAGATAGGGAAGGCATGCAGCCTCCCCGTGTCACCCATATGATAGCCCTGGAGGTAGAGCAGAGCAACTAGACCTACGACACGAATTGAAATTCGGAAATGCTCAATTGGAATAGTTATCACATATCCCATCCCATCCTCATTAAAGAAGAAAACACGGGTCCGGATGGAAAACTTAGCTCCGTCGGCTTACCCTCTGGTCCCCTCAAAAGGCCTCAATTCATTAAGAACAAAAAAAAGGAAAAGAAACAGCACTTTTGAGGGAAATCCCGAGAGCGAAACCATGCACCAAGTCAAATGGAAGAAGGGGGGCACATAAATCAAAGAAAAACCCGTGAATGCATTTTTTGGTCTTTTCACCCTGTCATGCTTTCCTTGAATCTAGTTGAGTTTCAAGACCTAGAAACAAGTAATCCCATACACCGACATCCTTTCCGTTTCCTTTCCCTCCCTTTCATAACAACACAGAAGCAAAGCAAGCTTAGTACTCAGCGCCGCTCTGGGGGAACTCGAACACAACGTTGCGGCCGGTCAAACGGCGGTAGACCTCGCCGTAAGCATCGAGGCGGTGGTCAACACCACCACGCTCCTTCTCGTCCAGAACGACCTTGAGGGTCTTGGAGCCGTCCTCCTTGGTGCGGATGCGCTTGCCGACGATCTCAACGGGGTAGACCAGGTCGGTGAGGATGGAGTCGTGGACGGCGGTCAGAGTGCGGGAACGGGGACGCTTCTGGGTCTGGTTGGAGCGAGAGTTGACGGAGCGCTTGGGGCGGGGCAGGATGCGGCGCTGAGCAACGAAGAGGACGTGGCGGTCAGAGAACTTCTTCTCCAGCTCACGGGTCAGGCTGATGGGATTTCGTTAGTTTTGAGTTCTGATAAGAAATTCCACCCACGGAGAACATGGTAGCCCTCCGCGTGTCGTAGATGGTGGTTATTCGATGTCGGATTTCAATCGGAGTCTTACCGCTGCTGGATCTTGTGGAATCCCTGGAGGAGAGGGACAGGGACGAAGATGACAATAGCCTTCTTGCCGTGGCCGACCTCAACCTAATATAGCATGTTAGAATACTGGGTTGTCCAATGTGCCGCACGCGCACAACAAAAATTAAAAATTCCAGATCTCCACAGAAATCAGCGTCGACGAAGTTTTGTGTTGTCGGTGTGTGTCCATATTATCCATGATCGTTGAAAATTCCATCCATGTCGATAATGCCTTGTCGAGTGTTGTAGAAAGAATTGAGAGGCAATTCGACACATTCCCATAGTATCCACAAATCAAATCCACCTCTTTCACACAAATAACAATCCGTCGACGCAATTCCAATGGTTTCTGTTGGGCGAAGGCGAAGGCGCATTTCTTACCTCGCGGGCAGAGGTGAACTGCAGAGGACGAAGGGTGGCCTTCAGGTCCTGTGTGTTGCTCTCGAGGTCGAACAGAGCGCCGGCGATGGCGGTCTCGAGCTCGGAGGGGCTCTGCCGGGAGGGCGAGTTGAGGGCAATCTTGTTGACAGCGGCCATTTTGAGCAACGGGGTGCTGCGGGTTGTGCTGGTTGAGATGTCGGCGGAGGGGAGGTGTTCTCGCATCAAGAAGCCAAATGGGAATTTGCTGTGGGATCGGCATATTCGCTTAGGGTGCGCCCGTTCCTATTTGGGGTTAGTGCGTTTCCCCCTTAGGGGATTGGTGGTCCCGTGACTACCCTGCCCTCGGCTGCTTCTGATTGGCTACTCGTTCCATATTGATTTTAATATTTTTTTTTTATTTAACAAGAGTATACTATTAAGAGTCTATTCAAGAGTGTCATGGTCTATACATTCTAGGCAAGAACTGTATCATTCACTGAGAAAGAAGATGAAGAAAAAAAAGACCAGGTGGTATACTAGATGTACAATAGAGACATCCATTCATGCCTCTAGTGTTGAAACAAACACGAATGATCTTGGAGAAAAGGCAGGAAGAAACGAAATAAAGGCGTCAAAAAGGTATGGTGAAAAAGGACACACGCCTACACACATGAAGAAAAAGTTTGCAAGGAGACATGGAATCGAAAAACAGGGCAAGGCCAGGGAACACATTAACAAGCACAGCCTTCTTTAGCTGTGGCAGCATTTCGATCACCCAGATTGACTCGAGAGTCATCTCCAGAGCGACCACCAAGAGTATTCTGTCCACCAGCACCAGCGGCACCCCGGCCAGTCTTCAAACTACTCTCAGGAATAGCATTAGCGATGGCTGTAAAGACATCTACTACATTCGTCCCGGTCTTTGCACTGGTCTCGAAGAACAATAGACCCTCTTCATCAGCATAACCACTCGCCTCACGTGTAGAAACCTTTCGAGCATCACCCGGTGTCGCATCCTGTTCCTCACCCTCTTCACCAGTTGCCTCATCACCGTCGGGTCCAGCCGACTCAGACTCGGTCTCGGGAGCAGCAGATGTGTCACCACCGTCATTGGTTAAGTCCAGCTTGTTACCGACAAGGGCAATGACAATACCGGGGCTAGCCTGGCGCTGAAGCTCAGCCACCCAGTGTTTTGCCTTGGTCAGCGAAGAGGGTTTGGTAACATCGTAGACCACGAGGGCAGCTTGGGCGTTGCGGTAGTACATTGGGGCGAGTGAGGCGAAGCGTTCTTGACCTGCGGTATCCCAGATCTCGAATTTGATTGTACGTGTAGGAAGGGCGCATTTCTGTGTGAGGAAAGCAGCTGGATTATGACGTTAGCACATTTGCACGAGGTCAAGTCTCGAGGGTTAAAGATGAGTTGCTGGGTCATTTGAATGGTTTGCCCCAGATGTAACATGTAACACCATGCAAGGCCCCATTTGAATGGGACGTAATCCCGTACATAATGGAAGATCCCCGTCTGGGGTCTGTTTCATCCTTTGCTGATCTTTGGGGAGAAGGGCTGAGGAATGGAGGCCTGCTTACCGCCGATTGTTGGCTCTTTGTTCTCCTGGAAATCATTGTTGACAAACCGAAGTACAAGGGAAGACTATGTAGCGGAATCATCTGATTAGTGATTGGCTCCCTGTGTAACGTGGCAAGGACGATTTGTACCTTTCCTACGGCCGCCTCTCCCAGCAGGACAAGCTTGACGCTGCTGCTAGGCTTGGGACCATTTGCACCGGCTGATTCGGACATGGCTGTAAGAGAATTCGGAGAACACAGGGAACGGGAACGATAGAATCAGTTAGGCCGTCGTGCAGGAAGCAACGCCTGTCAAACAATCGGCGATCAGGCAGAAGGCTGAGCTGGCGATATTCAGCTGAAACCTCGTCTTTAGGTCAGCTGCCGGGAATGTAAGACAGGGATAGATTGAAGGATATGTGATTCTCTTAAGGGCTGAATCAGAATTCAGGGAGGATCTCGGGGAGATGTCGCAAAACGCACCGGTAATCTGAGAGAGATGAGGATATCACTTGTTAAGGCGGAGGTCAATGATGATGCACTTCCCAAATATGGCTTAGCGCAAACACCATACTCCGAAGTCACGTGGTATCCCCGTATAGCCATATAGAGCAGGGTGCATATACCAATGCGTAGAACCTTGGAACCTTTGGAAAGTATATGACGATCACAGGGATTATCTGCAAATTGATCTGACTGTAAGCTTAATTTGAGTCAATGAAGTTTTATCCAAGGTGGGGCGATGTGATTCCCGGTTCTTAGTAACATGTGTCTTAAGGAGTGGAAAGAGCTAAGATCAATATCAGGAACAACAATGAACTCACTCAGGCTTCCAGAAAAGGGCATTTGAACCACAGAATGCATTCTAGAAGAATGAAGCACCGAATTAAACTTAACTATTCGGAGATAAGAGTTACCAGCGGAGGAATGGTACTTTTGCAAGTACGGTCGACGAGAAGCTTGCTGTCAACCTTGGGAAGAAACCTTGTACCCCGTTCCCTAAAAAAAAATTATGATCAACTTGAAGGTACCAAGTATGCACTACTCATCCTTCATTGGGCCCAAAAGGATCTGAGCCTGTAAGTGATCACGGTACGAATTATCTGGAGTAGCTAAGGACTTGACCAGAAAATGCCCACCATGACTGCAGAGAATGCATCTGGCAGTTGTAGAACAAGATTCTCCGATAACTCGTGAACACGAAACCTCGTTCCTGGGCCAGGCTAGTGCCCAACGGGTATATGCAAGATGATGTCGGGTAGCGGCGACTGGTCGGGATGTCTCTGCCGATGCATTGAACAAAGCGCACATCCAAAATCAGGCCGGCGGTTCCTGGACTCGGTAGTCCCCAAGCAAATCTGCCCGACGCATCGACACAATTCGGCCTGCATCTGCCAAACCCGAGGGACACGACATTTGGCATCTGTCAAACAGTAGAAGATCTTTTTTACGATTTGTCTTGAAGTATGGATTGGACCGTGGGCTAGACTGAGGGGACCGGGAGCTAAGATAGAAAAAGCCGATAGGCGCTTTTACATTTCGCGCGCGCGGAGGTTATGATACACACATCAAAGCTGTCAAGTTGACATAGAAATCTAAATACAAATTCCCGATATAGTCAAAAAGAAAATGATTCCAAAAATAGAATATCAGCAAAAACGTGCTATTGACCGTGTGGTCGAAGGTCTAGGTTCTTCTGGTATCAACCCATGCATCCCATGCAACAAAATCCGACCCGTCTATACCAAAACGCCGTCGAAAAGAAACAAATCAAAAAAGCAGAGAACCACATAAGAGAGATAGGAAAACAAAAAACACATGAAACAACTTTTGAGAGATCAAGGAAAAGGTAACCCCGGGGAAGTCATGTCGTCGGTAGAAGGTGTAAAAGATAAGGTGGCGGATAGAAGAGCGGGTTCCGAGATGAGGTTCAAAGCGTGCATGACTCGAATAGAAAGTCGAAAATCAAGAAATAATAGAGCGTCGACGCTGAGGGGAATCCGAAACCGATGCGAAAGAATAATTAAAAGGGTATAAAGTTGGTCGCGCAAATCCGGTGGCGAAAAGTTGCAAGGATATGACCGAAAGGAAAAAAAGAACAGGAACACCATAAAATCCAAAATGAATAGTGTTACAGTTGTCTAGTACCGAAGTTAGTTATTGTTCAGTTGGTGCCCAAAATAAGGCGTTCGGTTTCGGGACTCACCAAAAAAGAGTGCCAACTCCAAGGCGTAGAAGCGTCAATTGCTAGCAGATAGTGCCAGGCAACAATAAAATAAAATTCCCAAAATACCGCGCAATGAAATAACAATCCCAAATCAATTTGCGAATTTATTTGGGAGGTGGAGGAGGAGCACCAGGCTTCTTCACACCAGTAGTATCGTAAGCACCGCGTCCCATGTTGAAGGCCGACAGGTCCCGAAGAATCATATTAAGGTCTGCGGAGGCAATCATTGTTAGGTCAAGATTGAAGGTGAAAAAGGTGGATTTTGCAAAGTATGGTAGTTGCAAGTAGATAGAAATCTGAATGCGACTTTGCAACTTGAAATGAGGAATGAGATGAAGAACTTACCAAAAATGACCACGAACGGATCTTATATAGTCGTTTTCGGCCGGAGCTTCGAACAACCAGGCAAACGAACTCCCTATCCCACCCCCGAAAAAAGAAAAAAGAAAAAGACGGACGACTAGGTTCTAGACAAGGGTAGGCGGCAATGATGGATGTGTAATGCGGTCGAGATCGGAAAGGTTGATCCTTTTTAAAGGTGACCACTAGGACGATGCGGGCAACAGCAGATTGTAGGGCAGGAATGTGACGACACAGAAACCCCAACAAATAAGAGTAATAGGTTGTAAGTTGTTGGACAAGAGGCTCGACAGGTCGTCGCTCGTTGCTTTTTATGGGTTTGTACCACGGGAAGATCGTAAAGTCGGATTTGGCCAGGAGATTCAAAATGATAAGCGCGAGGGTGGCTGCAGAATCAAGTTCATAAAATCGCGATCTGAACCAAGAAAAACGGCCAGAAGGGATAGCTAGGGGGGCCCTTGGAAGGAGAAGTGCCGCGGAAGGGTGGTCCGGTAGATCCGGGTTGAAAAAAAAACTAAGTATCGCAAGGGAGGACAGGGACTTTGAAGTAGGGGGAGGCGTTTATGGATGGGTATGTCCAAGATAATGATGTTTGGTCCCTTAAGGAAGTTCGAGAATAAATAAATTTCAACTTTAGGGGAGGGAGTGATTGCGTAGATATAGGATATCAGTGAAAGAGTGTGTAGGACGATCTTCTCTTTTTTTTTCTTTTTTTTTTATTATTAGTATTATAAAAAAAAATATTAAATCAGAAAATCCAAAATGCAATTCCAGAAAAGACGTATGAGAAAAGGATAAATTAAAAGATGAAAATAATAATAATAAATCAAAATAAAATAAAAGGGAAAAAAAAAGCGCCTTAGAAAAGAAATAAAATAAAATAAAAGATGAAAAGCAATAAATCGAAATTACAAGGAGTAGAATAATTAGAGAAGAAAAAAAAATACCAAAAATGATCAATAGAAAATACCTAAAAAAGAAAATCCCAAAATCCCAAAATTACTAAATAAATATTTTTATTTTGCAAATCACAAGCTCATAGGCTCCATATTTTTCTTTGTTTAGCACCGAGCGGCTCTCCCGTCCCCTTGTCCGGGGAACAGGAACGCAACCCCCTTTCCTGCGTTCTTATAACGTTCTGGTACTCGGTACAAAATACATACGGAGTACCAGGACGATCTAAGCCTGCTTTTTTTTGTCCTTTTCTGCCCAGGTGCTATCAATCAAAACCCCATGATTCATCACAATTTCCAAGGTTCTATCGATACATCATCACCCCAGCCACACTTGTTTTCTTTTTTTTTCGGGGCTTGATATACGGGTAGATTTTTTATCTATATCATAATTTCAATCGTACCTTACTCCCATACCTAATCACACAAGTACCATGCATATGATTCTGATTCCCCCGATGAGAGCTCTCATTCCTTCCATCCACTTAGGGGGAAAAGGATGACCCAGGAAATAATGAAAAATAGCTAGGAACCAAATCCTCGGGGAGCCTTTTGCATAAGTGGAGTAGGGGAGGAAACAGCCGCAGGAACAGAAGGGAAAAAACGGATCCATCCGAAATAAGACAGCTTCGAGTTGGACATGGGACCTCTGGGACATCTGGAGACTCTCTTTCTTCAAATGTTCTCGCGTGGTTCGAGCTCCATCGGACAGATGGATCATTTTCTAACTATCTTAGTACTAGATCAGTTCGGAAACTTGGGAACTAACCCGCTTCAACCATTCAAATGCTCAATCCCAGGGGTCCTTGGGTAGACTCTGACATATGATGCCTAGGTACCGAAGGACAATGTTTCATAGCTGTATTCAAATGTTCTCTATCTAGGTAGGTAACTATTACCTAGGGGGGAGTCAATATTTGAACTTAAATAAGTGTCATTTCACATTAAAAGCACTTGGTGTGATCAAGTTCAGACATTCATCTTAAACTATCACTACTAGGTAATAAATAGTTATAAGTCCTAAGGTTATAGGTTCAACTTGTCTTATTACTCGGGGAAATCTCAAACCAATAGCCTCATTCTAGTGATAACTACGGAGTAAGTCTCGGGAATCTTAATCGACCAATCGCTTTATCTTGTCCCGCAATCTGTTACAATCTGTTACAATCACGATTCAAACAAAGCCAGTCATTCGGTTTATCACCTTTCTTTTTGCTTTCCGAAGTTTTGGTTTCGCGCCCAATATCGCCCGGTCGTCTCATGATAGGTATTTGTTTTTTTTTGAATGGATTTTTCTCTATCTACGTAGTGATTTTTTTTTTAACCAACACAGATCGAGATAATTCGTTCCTGTTGGGATGAAAAAAACAACAGACCCATCATAGGGGGTGGGACGGGGCGCGCTACGAAGCCCCGAAAACTCGTTACGGCGCGTCGATTTCTCATAGTCAAATCAGAAGCTCGAATAAACCCACTCCTCGGTTACGTATGAACATTCTTTTCACCTTCTAGCCTTTCTAGTCTCCCCGGGGACTTGGGTCCATCGCCCACATCGCCCACATCGCGGTATGGTAATTGTTCTCCATAGGAATTTTTTGGATTCCCTGGTGCAGAAAACAGTTAAGGGGACCCACCCCCATATCCGCTGAGCTTCCCCTATTACATAGCTGGCTTCAAATCCCATGCGTCAGCTGTTATTTTCTACCTCGCCACTCTGGAGCCCTTCTAAATGACTCCATAGAAGCTCCTCGATGGTAATCCGCGTATGGTGACTTCATGATCCCGTAGTGGAAATTATAGGTCTTGGTCACGTCTTATTCCTATTTCCCACCCCCTTCCGCGTCAATTAGTTCGTCACCTTGTTTCAGCCTATCCTAGGCGACTCATTCGTCCATACACATGTGTAATAAGGGTTCTGGATGAATAGATCACAGCTCAACTCCATCCAAGTCTAGAACTATTTATATGCTGTACCCTAGTGGCTTGTCGGAATTAAATCACCCATTTCAATCGGGCCTAAAGATCTACCGCGGAATTGTAGTCCGAAGCCGTTAGCGAGATCGAAGAAAGAAGAAAAGAAAAAAATGACACGGCAAGTGAAACTTCCTAGTATATCTCAAGTGCTCCAGTTGTGGCGAAGCAGTCAATGAAAAGCGCTTACTAGTGACCAATGTTGACATAACATAGGTGTCCTTTCTGTTCTATCTAACAGTTGCTAATGTGAATGCCGCCTCTTCAAGCCACCTTCGTCCAGAACGCATCCTTATTCGTGGTGCTCAGGCTCCAAGATGGGAATTGGCGATGATCCTCAGTGGGTCGCACGCGGTAGAAAACCCTCCCAATATGGCCCCAAATATGGGCCTCATAGTATTTACGTTGCAGTAGACTGATCCGATCGGGAAATGAACTCGGGGTTTTTCTGATTTTCATCCACAATTTCAGACTGAAAGAGAAAATTATGGATACTGAACGGAGTCCTGAAAGTGGAGAGAACGGAGTTGACCAGCTTCCTTTTTCTTTCAAAATGTTCTCTTTGGTGGATCCGGCAAGTTATTTCCCCATCAACAGGCTCGGGAAGACCCCGTTTCTATTACAGCTAGAATAACGCTAGAAACGGGAGAAAGAAGAGAAGGTTGGGATTGATGTCTTCCAGAACTTTGTGGACGCTCTATTTACTTTAGTTACTGGGTCCCCAAGGATAAATGTCGGGAATATTTTCTCCGTGCTCCCCGATGAATACTACTAGTATTTGAAGGATTTTCAATCTAGATTTTTGTTGATTAATCCCCCTTTCTTTTTTCATTTATTATTATTTTTTCGGATTATTTTTTTTCTTTCCTCTTTCAGGGTTTTCGATTAGGGTATAACGGCTTCGATCCAAGGCCCTCAACCGTGACGCTGATCCAGTCACAGGCTTGCCACAGCGGGTTCCTGAGAAAAACGCGTCTCCAGACTTCGGCTCGATGCATTAGTCTCGGAACAAGGTTTAACTGGCATGAACTACTTGGGCTCTTTTCGGGAGGATCTGTTACGTAGTCTCGTGTACTCCGTACCGTGACTCTTAATCAAATAGGTGAAAAAAAGTAACTTGAAAGTAAAATCAAGAAGTATAGATAGAGTGATCCCAATTTTCCGTACTCCGTACATTACTCCGAGCGCCCTATGGAAATACTCCGATCGGTATATCGCCGGTCACAACATTACGCACATGCATAGTGGCGCTTTCAGGGATCAGGGGGTGGGAAAGCCCCATAACTTGGACTTGGTTAACCGCCTTACAGCTTGATACAAGCAGGGGGTGGTCAAGGTCAAGACTCGGTACATGGTACACCGTTTCTTTGTTCGATCTCGATATGTCAAGTTGCATATCCCAAAAAGTAGACAATTGTGGCGGCCGTTAGAGAATTCATTTTCATTGGTATTTGGTCCACTTGACAACATTTTGATCTGCTTGACTGCGGAGTTTCTACTTGTGGCGTAATCCATTTTTGATGACACCTATGCCCACTTTTTGGGGATATGCTCTAGAACGCATGTGCATATGTACATACTGGACTTAAGTGCTTCAAGTCTAATGAATTTCATTGAATGTTCTAGATGCAAATATGGAGTACACTCCATACCTCGTAGATTATCATGTAGATTATCAGGTAGGTCATTGTAATTAATTCGATAGTGCAAGGTCAAATTCCCCAACATCACTAGGGCTTCGCGGAAGTGAAGCCGGTCGATCCTCTCTCTACCCAAAGAGGTAAAAAGAAAATAAAGAAATCAAAAAAATTGAGAACCCACAAACAGAAAGCTTCTGGAACGTGTTTATCTAAGGTATGGTATTCCGCCGTACTCCGTACTCCGCAACAAAACTTATAATTTATAAGTTATAATGGGAAAAAGTTGACTGCAGTTACCCGACAATTTGGATCCCCGAGTCCAATGATCCACGATGCATTTTTCTTCATTTTTTTTCTGAGTCGAAAAAGAAATAATGGACTCGAGTCTAGACATCTTCCCAGGTTGTGTGTAAAAGAAATAACCAAAGTACGCAATCATTCTCTTTTTTGGGATCCCGTTGAATCCATCTGGATTCAACTGGATTCAACATAATTTGATTAATCAAAATAAACAAAACTTGCATCATTTTCAAGTTCAAGTTCTTGCTAAAATATTCAAATTCAAACATTTCTCTCTATCACTTTCAAGTTCTCACTACTAGTAAGATCGTCGGAAACCTGCGGCGACTTCCGTGATAATCTTCAACCACCCGGAAAGCATCCAGAAAGAATGTGGATATCTAGGGATTGCCCTTGACCCGACTCAAATTAACTCGCAGGTGCCAGGAGAAAAAAAAATACTCAAATTAAAAATGGGATGAAAATCAAAAAGATGACGATCGACTCCACGGCCCCAACATCCATCGTGTCGGGTTTGGATCGCCTCCTTTTCCCCCCTACCGGGTCTATCGCCCCTGACTCGAGATGCTTTTTTCCCCAGTGAGATCGTGACGCAGGAGGGACATACTGTAATAGTATTCCATTTCAGAAATCAGATTTTCAGATCAATCGAACACACTTGCAGTGACCCACTGGAACATTCCTAGCGGCCGGCTTCACATTCCCGTCTTTCCGCAGCCACTCATTGATTGACGGTTGATGTTTCCATCCACATTAATGTCCACCAGTGGAGAAAATCAGCTTTTCAAATGTGCGCCTCCGACGCGGGTTTTTGGGAGGTTGGAACACCCCTGGGTTCATCGGATCGGCGTCGTACATGGCACTTGGGCTGCAGGTTGACACTCGCTTCGCTACATATGCGGCGTACAGAGAGGGCGGAGAACGGAGTACGGAGTACATATGGAGTACATTCATGAGCAGCATAACTTGCACTGCAACTTACAGTTACAATTATCTTGCAGACCGCTATGACCTAACCTCTCTCTCTCTCTTTGGATTTCACCGATCGATCACTACTCCATGCAGAAGCGATCAAGACCAATTTCACTAGTGGGTTTGAGAAGATACATGGTGGGAAATACGGAGAACGAAGTACGGAGAAACCTCGATATGGAATCCCATCCCTAAAGTACATACTACGGAGTAAGCAGAACTACTATTCTACTATATTCAATGTTCGTACCTATCTGTCTCACGAGCTCCATTTCTATTCAGATCCCCAAAAAAGTTTGTACCTTATTTCTTGTAGATCACGACTTAAAACCGTATTAGCGCCTTAGGATTCCTTCATCTATCTCGTCTCGATCCAGACTCTTACAGATCGTCCCCATTCTCCCCGATCGCGATGCTAAGATTGAAGATTGCGCCCCTTCCCGCTTCTTGCATTACACTAGAGGATCAACCTTGGGGATGTCTCGCGGAACGGGAAATCCGATGCAAGCTGTCGAATCCGACCACCAGGTTCATTCGATGCATCATATTCATTCCTCGGTGCCAGTGCCACCCAATGAACCGGATTCACGGATTCGTCTCGATCTTCAGTAGATTAGACTCAAAGCACTGCATTGGAATGCAGGGACCTGTCTTCTCTCTCCCCTTCCTTCAGAATAAGAATGACAAAAAAAGAAAAGAAAAGAAAGGTACAGGATACCTATCCATAAACAATACGGGGTGAACTGAATCGAGAACTTTCTCCATCCGTTAAGATGTCATCATATCGTCAACCTGTCACATTTAATTTGGAATAAATCATTTAATCATTTACATTCCAGAGTTGCCACATCATTTACGGAGTGACTCCCCTCAGCCCCGAGAACAAACAGTGTGGTACGCCATTTCAAACTGCAGCGAATGAAGTCAATTAGCAAACAAATCTCAATGCAACAAATAAAATATTCAAAATAGATTTTCTTTATATCTCACCTGTTCATTGGTCTGGCAAATTACTACCCGAGGCCCCTTGCCGGTGACCTGGGAGACATCTTTGACCGTCTCATCACCAGGTCCCTCCTCATTAGCTTCCGGATCGATCGCCACGCCTAGACTCCGACACTTCTCAGTCAAGGTACGGCGTAAAAGTGCACTCTTCTCTCCAATGCCCCCAGCAAAGACAAGGGCGTCGACTTGTCCGTTCAGCTTTACGTAGTAACTACCAATGTAGCCCAGTATCCGATCTACTAGAATCTCGAATGCAAGCTTGTGCGCTTCTGTTGGTGGGTTCTCCACTGCAATCTCCGCAAAATCGGTGGTACCTGTCAAAGCTTTCCACCCAGATTGCTTGTTGAGGATCTCTTCTGCCTATTAAGTGGGTACACGAGTTAGATCGTATTCGCTCGCTCATGTGAATAATAGAGTAGCTTGGTCTTACTGTGCTAATATGCATCTCTGTCGTACTTGCGGGGCTCAGTTTCCCCGCTTCGTTAGTATAATGGAAGACTAAGCTAGTATCACGAGGTTAATTAGCATGATGTTTCTACTAGCTGGAGGTTCACTTATGGGGAAAGGAGCTCACGATGGATCGATAGAGCCGCTTCTTGTTGCACCAGGTAATCCGGCAAGTGGTGTCAAACCCATCCTATAAGACAATAGTTAGTGGAATTCCGTAGGAATATATAAAAACAGCAGCGTACTGCTACAGTCCGCCCTCAGACTAGAGGTACTCACGAAGTATCAATCGATTTCCCATCTTTGATAGCACATATCGAAGCTCCACTCCCAATATGCATCGCAATAAGATTAGTCTGCTCAGCCGGTTTACCCAGGAAATGAGCAACAGAGCGTAAAATAAACGAGTAACTGATTCCATGAAATCCATACTTCCGTAACCCGTTTGCTTGTGCAATCCTCTGATTTATAGGATAAGTCTTCACGTGAAGCGGCATAGTCTGGTGGAAGGCCGAGTCAAAGAAAGTGATACTCGGTACACTAGGAAGTTCTTTCCTACAAAGCCGAATGATTTCAAGCGCAGAAAAATTATGCCTATATTTCGCATCAGTAATAGCTCCTACGTTGGCTTGCATAGCCCGGAACTTCACGTCTAAAATCACGTACAGTGGAGCAAGATCCTCCAAGGCTTCAAGATGGTGCAAAGTTTCATCAGTAATCTTAACCGAGTCCATATAATCACCACCATGAACTACTCGGTGACAGATATACGCGAGATCAGCATCACTGGCAACCTCCGAGAGCTCGGGGTCATCGAAGCAGCGCTTGAGGATGTACTTGAATGCATCCTGGGGTGTGTCCAGCTTTTCCTCCAGCTTCTCTTTGATCTTGACAGCTCCGCGCTGGTACTTTAGAGCAGGTGGTGGTGCTGTGATTCCTGAGACTTGGGCATCTGCGATGGCTTTTGGTGGGTTTTCGTATGTATAGAATGTGACTTTAACCGAAGATGAGCCGGCGTTCACGGCAAGAATGTATTTTACCATGACTGCGAGGAAAATAGATATTCCTTGTGTATGTTTCTTTTGGAATCAGGTCACCTGCGTCTGTATGAATGGCTAGTTTGTGGAGTTGGAGAGATGGAGGTGATGTCAAAGTGGTATCAGAGTTGTGACGTCGCTGATGGGAGAACCCGGATAATATACCCAACTTGAATGCATCCATGGCATGATCCGTGAATTGGCAATCTATTAGATCGCTTAAAACTTGAATGTTGAACTTGAATTTAAGCCTGGCTTTTGAAAGTGGTTTGTATGTTTCTTGTAATTATTCTTTTGTATTCATTCACTTTCGCTCAAACTTGAATCTAGATGTCGTCAATCCCTGCCTATTATCTCACACTTAACCTGACGAACCCGACGCCGCAATGCCAGGCGAAGTCTTGATCGGCCGAATCCACAACGAATGCCATCATATCTTTCAGGTTATTTTGAGAAGTTGAATCATGATGTTACTCTGTCTTAGATATTATTGGATCAAAAAGCGTGCCATGCGTTACTCAACTTTCGCAGAGCCGCGTCTTACATTGCAGCTTGTATGTACTACCTCAACAGATCTCGATTGTCACATGTGTGGACGTTCATGAAATTTTCAAGCATTCACTAACATTTGAATAATTCGAATATGAAAGCGATTGACCTCTATATGCTTTACATGGTCGGCCCAGGACAAGCGACAGGGATCCTAGCCGCGTTATGGCTAGAAAGATCATTGAAAAAAAATCTAACCCCAGAGTCCTAAAGACGTGCAAGATCTTCACAATCTTATCTCCACGTTCAGTATGACTGCAAATATGAGCGAGGCGGAGACTGGAGTTGAATTTACGATAGCCTGACATTTTCCCTTTCTTAGTCACATCAATGCTGAGACTCCGTGTCCAATTCACGAGGGTGAAAATTGGGATGCACTTTTGCTGTTTCATTCGGTGCAGTCATGGATCATCCCAATCTTATTGTGACCTGCAAGATGGGATATGGAGAGGCTGAGTCTGGCCCAATAACAGTGTAAGTATCACCAGCCATGTTGGGCGACAAAATGCTAACCGGCATCTAGGTAGATCATGCATGCGATCGTATACATCAACCCAGGAATCTGGAACTGTACTGTTGAGCCTTCATATCAACGGAATCAAGCTTAGTGAGTGCAACCCCTTCGCATTATAGATCATCAAGATCCCTGGCCTTGTTCAGTGGATATGGGTACCAAGTTCGGTTCGTGGAGGACATGGATGACATTGATACAAATTTCCACTGTTCTATAACATGGACTGTGAGAGACATCCAAGGATTCAGACAGCTATGCGTGCCGAAACCCCGATTCTGAAGTGGCGCTGGCCGATTCTGATCCCGAGAATGCCCGAGGTAGACTTATTCTCCAGTTGTGTCATTTCTTCATACAATTTGAGTCACTGAGTCTTTTTTAGGGTTATCCAGGGTGTAAAATCTGTCGTGGGCATTTCAGCGAAGGTTCATTTCATTCGCATCAAATCCCATTGATCAAGGTGAACTCTGATAAAGACGAGCTAGACATCATGCAGAAGTGGCTTAGACTACAACCCCATTGAGCTTTTCACAAATGACGGCAATCGTAAGAAAGTGCCATGAAGGCAGCACGCAAACCCACCAATCAATCATTTGTTCAAACCCCAAATAGCGCAAGGCTACTTCACTGAATGAACTGGAGCGTAATAACCTTGATGCAGTATTCAAGGTGACGGATAAAATTTCCCAATGGGATCATTGTCAAATGTGTGGAGGACGTGTCATTGAGGTGCCAAGTGAGCACATGTGTCAGGGTTTCATACAAGGATACACCTTGTCAGGTCACATGTGGATATTTGGAGAGTTTTCTTGGTATCACAAGATGATGATACATCACGCCAAATTCATCATAATGGTCAGCCTCCGTCTCGCACTTTAATACTGATCCTAATACTGATCCAAGGCTATGGATAGTTCAAAGGTTGAAGACCCCAAGCGGCACAGTCCGATGCAGGATGTCGTAGAGGTCGTGTATACTTACCCCCGGAGGCCAATAAATTTCTAGCAACCGTGCATCGTTGCTTGAGATTGTCAAATCATATTAACCTGATAGTGGGCTTGAAGCAGCGACTCCCATTCAAATATTTACCCCACGCCAGAGGAAGCCGAGAACCATTGTCACGCGGGGCGGTGTTGTTGTACAGATGATGGCCTTGATACCGACATTGTGCCCGTATGTATTGGCACTTGTGTTCAAATTCACTGCAACTGTGGTACTCATACGAGAGCGAGCACCGAAACTGTGCGTTCGTGTTCTCAACGTGTCGGACTTGATGATTCCGGATAAAGCAGGAGCACATCCACGCTCATTGTAGACCAAGGCATTTGATAACCTCTTCACCACGGATACATGTATTCATTTCACCATCACGGACAACTGACAGAGTTTCCGAACGGCTTTTTGATCGTTCGCGCCTTGAGCTGGGTTCGACTGCTGGATATATGAAGACACGACGACGCCATTCGGTATGGTGCTCGTTAAAACGGAATTTGCGTGGTATCATGTGGCATAATCTGCTGTTCAAGGGGAGCGTATTCTAAAGAGAAGATTCAAAATAGACACTGAGAGCTGTAGATGCGTCATAATATTGTTGGATCGAGGAGATTAATTATTCGAATCATGAGAGTAAGCACAGTCTGAATCTGGACCAATCTTGGTCTTTTTCATTATCTCACAGCTCTGGAGAACCATGAATGAGTTCTCTATGCAACTTGGTTTCCGTTTGCTGATTTGGGTTGTAGATACTGGGGAGTTAAATGATCCTCTGGAGTTCAGGGGAGGTATGGAGTCGATTTTGGGAGAGACTGATGTCACACTTCACAGTGTTGTCAGCAACTTGAACTTTGCAATGCACTTCAGCGTTATCAGAATGCTGTTAGCATTGATTATCAGAGGAAGATGCATAAATCTCCTATGAACTAAGAGACAATGGCATCATAAGTTCAAGTTTAAGAGTCATCGGCAGCATTGATGGGAATGACCCACTGTCTTAAAGAAATATGGGCCTCGATACCTGTCAAAGAAGGTCCCTGCTATCACATGCATTTCAGAATATATTACAAATACATAAGAAATAACGAGCCCCTCAATTGCAAGGCTCGGATTCCAATTCTTCTCGGCGAATTTAGAATATCAGTATAAGTACTAGCGGTGTGACCTACCCATGTCAGAACCCGATCTACTGCATATAGTCCAAACACATCCCAGTATCCCATTTGATCTTTAGAATTTTCTTTAGATGTGTGAAATGAAATATTGAACTGCCATACCAAGTTGCCACTGAAAAGACCTTGAATTAGCCGCCCGGGAGTGTCGGATCGGATTTAACGAGGTATCCCGAGTGGTTCAGAATCCACTATATCCATCCACACTAAACCAAGAACAGAGGAGCTTGCGAGCCCTGGAGGTGAAAGCCAGATTAATCCTGTGAGTCGGCCCGAATATAATATCAGTCTGGACCAATCTTGTATTGTTCCTGGTTCAATCTCAATTTTTTTTTCTCTTCTATACAAACTCCGTGCCCGTAATCCGTAGGACTTTATAACCTAACGACATATATGACCCCACCTTGTCGTGTACTAGATCCATAATGATCCAGAAAGAACGTTTCTCTAGTCCTATAAGCGATTGAAGATCTCCTTCACTAGTAGAGAGTGAATTCAATATTTTAGTCGGGATTGGTTCCTCCGATGGAGCCCGGAAACGGTTTCAACCGGCATAAATGATAATAATATTATAATAACTCGTGGCTCCCCTCGTTCCAGATATCTGGACTCGCAAGCATTCTCGTTTAGGGATAGTACAGGTGCTCAGCCTTACTCGAGTTTTTTATACTTCGTGTCATTCATTAAGTAGTACTTTGCTGATTTATCTGATTTTTTCTTTCTTTTTTGTCCTTTCATTTATATCCGTTTGTTACCCTTGTTCTCTCTTTAAACTCCGGGGCAAGCTTAGCATCGTTTACATCCCGATTTATTCCCCAGGGTTCGCACACCCTTGCATTCTTTTCTCTTAAGTTCATCACATAATACTGCCAGTGGGACTCGGCATCATGGTTGTATCTTCAGAAACAATTGGCTGCGTTGCCTATATGGAGGGCGTTGGCACCTCTTATGGATATGTACCACACCTTTCAGTTGGTGTCGTTTTCGTTGTCCTATTTTCAATTTCTATGATCGTTCATACCATTCAATTTTGCTGGAAGCGAGTATGGTGGGGTGTGGTGTTTAGTCTCGGGTGCATGGGTAAGTTCTAAACTACTACACATCAATTCTCTACGAATATCCCTAACTATCTTATAGTGGAGGTTCTCGGATGGGCTGCTCGATTATGGTCAAGTCAATGTCCATACAACGGTGATGCATTCTTGATGCAGATTTCGACCCTAATTATCGGTATGTGGACACTTACATGAACATCAAGACTCAGAACCCTATACTAACCTCATACTCAGCACCAACTTTCTTCACTGCTGGTATTTACATTATCCTGGGTCGATTTATTCAACTTCTCGGACCCGAATCTTCAATCCTCAAGCCAAAAACCTATCTCTGGATCTTTTGTACTTGCGACATCCTTTCACTCGTCATCCAGGCCGCCGGTGGTGGTATGGCCTCCGCTGCAGTCAACTCCGTGAACGGAAACACCGCACCTGGAACACACACCATGGTTGCGGGTATTGTATTCCAACTATTCTCTGTCACAATCTTCGTCTTCTGTGCCATCGACTTTATCCGCCGTTCCTTGCGCTATAATCTTCTGCAGCCCATGAAGGGAACTATCCTTCCGCTGCTGTATGCCATGATCTTCTCCGTTATCTGCATCTATATTCGGAGTATCTACCGTACTATCGAACTGTCTCAGGGTTGGTCTGGATACCTCATTACTCATGAGCGATACTTCATTGCGCTGGATGGTGCGATGATGATTTCTGCTGTTGGAGTTTTCAACTTCATCAACCCTGGTTGGTTCTTGCCGCAGACTGGTGGTCGTAAGCGGGAAACCTATTCCAGTGATGAGATCGAGATGAATGTTCCCTCAAGCTCTTAGATTTTTTTTTTACTTACTTATGTCTTCTCATCTGTCTCTTCTCATTTATGATCTTTTTTATTTTGCTGCAGATAGATATCTCGAGTTTTGAAGAGCCATAATTGGAAGACTACACGCATAGTAATCTATCATATTCAATATCAGATACTTCAAACCAAACTCCATTGTATATCCCATAGGATGACTACTGGTGCCTAAAATAGTTACAGCTACAGCTACTAGGAGTTGTTGAGGTACATGCTACTAGTACGCTACATATGAGGAAGTTTATGTTGGGAAGAGCAGGATTTTATTTCAAGTATTGAACCCCGTAACAAAGAAAACAGAGACAGAAACAGGAGAAAGAGAGGAGGTGACGAGTCGCCGAGGATAGAACTGGGTAATGGGGATATGGGTTAACCACAAGAATGGAGAGAGGAATGTCTGTGTACATGTTAACATTCAGTACCCGCCAGCTTTCGTTGAAGGGAAGAGGTGACTTACGCCCAGTGATCCCCGAGGAAGACTTCAGTAAGAAGAACAGACAGAGATGTAACAACAAACATCTTGACGCGCCGAGCACGTGCAATGAAAAGGTGTAAAGATACCTGGCAGATGTTGCCAACTTCAATGACCAGGTTGTAGTGGATAGTTCATGTTGACGTGATGGATGGATGGATGTGAGAGAGAGTGTGTGTTGTGTTGTGTTGTGTTGCATCGTCTTGTCTGTGGAGTGGATTCCCATAAAGCCCACTATGCCGATTGTCCTGAGGTTCCGCGAAACCCGCCACGGTCATAGCTGCTTCCTCTCTTAGCTCTCTGTGCCGATTGTCCTGAGGCCTCGCGAGACCCGCCACGGCCACAGAAGATAAGCACCAGCGGCGTAAATGCGCTGCAGGTTGTGCTACTACCTGCATTGTCGAGACTCCGGTGAGCCTGAGATGGCATAGTAGCCAAGCAGTGGAAAGTGGAAGTGGAAGGTCGTGTCCTGAAGCCCACTATGCCGATTGTCCTGAGGTCTCGCGGGACCCGCCACGGTCATAGCTGCTTCCTCTCTTAGCTCTCTGCGCCGATTGTCCTGAGGTTCTCGCGAAACCTGCCACGGTCACAGAAGATAAGCACAGAAGGTGCCAGTCCCCTATGTGTCAATGCAGGCTGTGCTACCACCTGGATTGGTGAAAGAAGGAGGGCGTTGATTGATCATGGGCAAGTGGAGCCTGGAGGTGGCTATGGGAGATGGTCAGATTTCAATGTATGTATTTGGTTGAATATGGAGACTCACATGTTTCCACATAGCCCAAGGAAGGAGAGGACCATTGACGAGACAGTGCTGAGACATGTGTGTGGATGACATGGATGAAGGATGCAAGACATGATATGCATGAAGGGTCATGTCAACAAGAGAAGGACATGTGAATGAATGATGTCGAGACATGATATGTGTGGAAGGTCATGTCAATAAGATGAGGACATGTGAAGGAGGCGAAGTCATGATGGAAATCATAGTGAAGGCCATGGATATAGAAGGTTGTATCCACAGGATGTCAACAAGGTATGATCATGTCGCGAAGAAGTAGTGTCAACACAGCTCAGAAAAAGAAAATGATGTGTGTGGTAGTCAGGTCCTCAGACGCGTTGGTAAACAGAAAACGCGTTGGAGTTGAACGTCAAAGTCATCAAGGCCCAAGAAAGGTGGGGTGTGGTCCAGTGGATGATGGATGATGATGATAATGATAAAGGATCATCATGATAAATGATGAAGGATGATGATGATGGTTGATGGTCGATGATGGAGTGTGGGAGAGTTGGAAAGAGGAAGAAGTTCGAAATCAGAAAAGTTGGGGGTATTTATACCCTGGGCCAGGCAAACATTTCCAACGAAGTGAGAGTTGAGAATTGTCGATCTGTATCGTGTTCCATATTAAATTGACCGCCAGAGATGCAGAGACACCACTCGCTTCTCTTACTTACCAGATCACGCAGAGAGGCGCGTTGAGAATCAAAACAATAAATGATCTTGCTCCTATAAGCAAAATATTTCGTGATCTAATTATTCTAATCTAGTATACTATCTTGATGCGAAGCTATTTTGATCTGCCAATGAGGAGGTTGCCGTATAGTTCATAAGGATCTAGATCAATTCCAACCCCAGATCACAAAAATGATCTGGATCTCAAAGGTATACTAACATTTGATGTTTTTTAATGGGGTATTGAAGAGAGTATTCAATTTTTTTGTTTCTATTTGCTGTACCCAATATCAACTCAACAATCTTGGAAGACCTACAGGTGTTTTCAGGCCCACTGCAAAAATCTAGATATTCAAACTCAAATGCTATACTAGAATTTTTACCCCTGTAATGCTAGGTTAATTGCTTTTCATATAGTCAGAGTGACCTTCTCCAAATTAATTCAAAATGTCCTCGAATTTGGGGTTTTATCTGTATGAAATCCGAAGTGGGTGATATACTAGTTAACTAGTTATATGATGGGGCTCAAATCCAGGCACCAATATCACGTGCGTCAGGCAAAATATATCCCACTTTGCGACAGCCTCGAATTCTACATACCCCTCAAGCTCCTTCAATTTTACGAATGAACATTACAACTCGCATTTCCCGGACCTTCATCTTCTTGAACAGACTCAGTCCTCTGCATAGACTTCATTTGCACACAATGGTACCCAGTACGTTGAACCGGACACCGCAACCAGCCCAAAAACACAGATCCATGACTCACATTACACTAAAGGCAACAAGACTCTCGTTATCTCCGGCCCTAGCGGTGTCGGCAAGGGCTCTTTAATCGAAAAGCTCTTCAACGCGCACCCCAATACCTTCACATTCTCTGTCTCCCACACCACACGACAGCCCCGAGCCGGCGAAGTCGACGGAAAGAGCTACTTCTTCGTCTCCCAGGAGGAATTCGAGAGCCTGAAGTCAGAGGGAGGCTTTGTCGAGAGCGCCAAGTTCGGCTCCAACAGTTACGGAACTAGCCACCGCACTATCGCTGAACAAACCGCCAAGGGCCAGATCGTTGTGCTGGATATCGAGATGAACGGCGTGAGACAGATCAAGGAGAACCCCAATATCGAGCCGCGCTATGTCTTTATCCAGCCTCCTAGCATGCAGGCTTTGGAGTCTCGATTGAGGGGTCGGGGTACCGAGAATGAGGAGGATATTCAGCGCCGACTGGGTCAGGCCTCTGCGGAGTTGGAGTTCGCGAATGCCCAGGTTGGGGATAAGATTATTGTTAATGATGATCTGGAGACTGCTTACAGGGAGCTTGAGACCTTCGTCTTCCAGGAATAAAAAGTATAGACGTGGAGTGCTAATATGTCGGAATACCATATGATTATGTGTTGAAATAATCCGAATCATTTATTTTATTCAAATTCTCAGGTTGCGTTCAATCAAGTCTATAGAGCAGGCCAGGTATTACCCAGACTTTGGGTATGAAACAAACGGTGAGCCAAAGGGAACAAAAATAGGCGAATGGTATTGAAAACATCACAAGCAAGGGGAAAACAGGAGAAGAGCCGGGGTATCGAACAATGAATAAACCAAAACACCATGATTAAAAAAACAGAAACATCAGGATTATTCCAGAGATCCCGGAAATGCAAAATGTAATAAGCCGAGTGCCAGAAGAACCGTGTGAGATAGTTTACATGAAACTAAGCTCGTCCTCGCTATCCTCCTGGGAGCAAGGGATGACAGACTTTCGCCGAGTGGCTATGATTGGGGTAGCTCGAGAAACCAACTTTCGCGTAGATTGTCGCCGTTGATCCATTGGTCGATGTACCCTTTTTCCAATTGTCACCGATGGTCGCACAGGGGCAGGACGAGAGAGTCGGTTATTAAGAATGACAACCTCAATTTTGGACGCGGGCTTGGATTTGATAGGAGATGTCCTATCCGGCATGCGATTTGGCATGTCTCGTAGAATGCGGCGATGCGACATAAATGGCTCTAAAGATGGGGACCTCGATGCACATCTCTCAGAGCTTGAATCGCTTATGCAGACCTCAGCCTGATCCACGACAACCATTGGAGCGGTACGTCGTCGTTTGGCCGGTCGAATGGGTGAGGTATCAACGACCTCCAAGTTCCGCTCTGTGCCAAGAGACGATGGAGACGAAGTAACGCTCGAGGGTAATTTTTCGAAAGAGTCTGACTCAAGGCAACTGCTATCGGTTGAACAAGGAATGCACGGCACTTGTGGAGATAACTCGGTGGCTCGTCGCTTCCTTCCAATAGTTGCGTTCGTCGGCTTGACAGCAGGTGTGCGAGCAACCCACTCACCAATACTATCTTCCCAACGAAACAAGCCACTTGGCTTACTTGGGATATCTGCTTCACTGGCCGACCCAGAGCTTGTCTCCCTTTGTTTCCGAAGAGTCATAGCTGTCTCTTGAATCTCAACGGCCCAAAGATGATCGTCCGGCTCCCCAGTCGCCTCGGCAAATTCCATGGCAGCCTCAACGGCAACCCGGCTTAAAAACATGGCCAAACCCGAGCCCTCTGTCAAGTATGGAAGTCTTGACACGATGCGTCGAGTTTCACTGGCCATTAACGTATTTTCCTCCTCACTCGATGTACTGCCAAAACAACGGAATGATTGTCGTACGAATAATGCGAGCTCTTTGATCAGGTCAGAGCGTGATGCCAAAAGATTTGAATATTCTTCAACTCTCGCGGATGATTTGACCACAGGCTCAGTATGGCCTGCTAACACTGTATCGTTACACTGCAAAAGCGAACCAGCTAACAGAATGCAACCGCGCCTTAACAGGTGATGTGATGAAAGAATAAAAGCATCGGATAGTGGGCAGGCGTTCATTTCTCTCTTCACAGCAGATAGAACCCGATTAATAGTGTGGCCGGCTTGAGTGCCATCTGAATCCTTGATATTGTCAAACTCTCGAGACCGTGATATGTGCATGCCACAAAGTGCCGCAAGAAGACTTGTTACCTGGTTGCTTAACGCATCTTCCACTGGCAAGGGACATCTCCGCTCTATGCCTGCGGAGTTTGTATGTACTGCTGACGAGGTTCGTGCAGATCTGCCATCGTGATGTTTGGTCGCACGCTTTTGTCCAAGGCGTTCAGAAGTATCGGCAAAGAGGATGTCGCATGCAGAGACGAGCACAGTCTCGATGAGAATCGAGGCTGCGGTGCTATCACCATCCTCCCTGGAGAATGATATCGTTGCCCGGGTCATCCAGTGAGTCCATGGCTTAGTTGCCATCCACTCCGGATGTAGCACGCCACGACTAAGAAGTTTTGCAAGTTCGTGGAAAACATATGACCGGTGGGATGGATCGTGGGAAGCATATCTGTGTAAAAGTCGCAAGGGCTCACCGAGAGAGCTATGGTCGGAGGACGGGTTTAGTGCTTGAGGAAAGGGATGAGTCGAGCGCTCGGAAAGAAGTGTTGAAAGAAGCGACTCAAATGCGTCCAACTCGCTATACCGACACTTTTCAATCAGTGCACATGCAATTGGGTCCGTCAACCATTTGTTTTCTATCATTGTTGAAACCAGATGGATTCCTTGCGCGCGGACTGCCTCCCTCAATGGCCTCCATCCCCTCCCATGCGATGCGTAGAAAGTCTCGAGCTCGGTGAGATACGCATCACACATGTCCTCGTGCGCGTCCTTATCAAGTTCATCCTGCTCTTCCTGTTCCTTTTCGATGAACTTCGGCAGGCGTCTTAACACCGTGGATAGCAGGGAACGTGCGCCCATCCTGGGTTTAACAGATGCATCTTTATTTTCACGCCCGGATAGTCGAGTATTGGATAAGAAGTTCTGAAGGATTCGATCAAGATTATGTGCAATATCGGCAAACCCGGTATCACCAGACTGATCGAGCAGTTCCTGCCATGGACTCTTATGTAGAGAGTACCGATCACGAAACGCCTGCTGTTCCTGGTTCTGCGCCGATCGATTCTGTCGTACCGGTGGCTGTGAACGAGCGCTGGACGGTATTTCCCATCGTCTTCCAGTGATCAACGGCGTTGCGACCTCAATTGCGCCGGGGAGAACACGAGATGTTTCCGGGCTGTGCACTAACACCCTTGCGCGCTTTTTCCCAGCCTTACTTTCTTCTCGCCCATAATATCTATGTCGAACTCGGCGCTGAGCGGGCCTCTTCCCTGGAATCCAGACTGGATCATCTTCGTCGGCGTCTGACCCTGAGTAAGCTTCCGGGGCACTCGTCGCCTTGAGCAGGTCCAACTCTTTCTCGTCGGAATTGTCTTCTTGATCGGCTATCCTGGATTCCGCCGCGATAATCGCCAAGGTTTCGTGATGCTTCTCGAGTCGACGATAGATGGATGTCAGTGGGCGCAGCATGCGGTTTGCCCATTTTGCGGTGGATGGGACGTCGTCCATTAGGCCTCGCTGGGAATTAATCTATCGTTAAAGATCATACAACTGTGAAGTAAGCCATTAGTATCATCAGCGAGAGGGATATCGAGGGAGTTGTCCGCACAGCAGTAGGAAAATGTTCACAATCAAGTTTGCGACATAGCATGGCAGTTACCACGCCCAGTCCTGAACCATGCGCGCGTGAAAAGGAAGTGAACAATAAAAGAAAATAAGATAATTATTGGAATACAACGATAAGGCGCGTTCAAATGGAATGCTCCAAGAGATCGGAGTCGGAGAAGACCTCGGACCAAAACAAAGTAAATAATAGTGGGTCCAAGGCGGTCTAGCGCCATTAACCCTGTCACCAGTTGACCTTAACCTATCAAGAGTATATTGGTCTACTTCACGCCCATAACAAAAATAGTTCTTAGCTCTCCACAAAACTGGTAATTTTTCCATGAATTTTTGACAGCCCTTCATTCCAAGGTTTCTGCAGGGTCGACTTTTCATCATTTTCACTACTTGAGAGATACTTCTAGGGTTGAGATACAGATTCATCTGTCGGCCTGTTCTGCTCTTCTCCTTTTTCATCGGAACTGGATTTTGTTCCCTGTGTTTTCGGGGCCAGTTGGAGCTTCTGAAAATCGTTGGCATCCCTGATCCGTTCACAGATTGTGCGACTATCAATTCAAGTGCCATGGTTCAGACCGTTTATTGAAAAATCAGTTCAGGTGTTGATTTTTAGCCAGTGGAGTCATATTCAAGTTCGGTCATGCCAAATTCGATCTCAGCCGCGAGCAGCCGCGTTTCATTTCTCTTCCAAGGTTACAATGTTCTTGGAGGAGCCCTTATTAGTCCTCAATTTCTGGGACGGGCCGGGGGTATATCACATGAATAGCAACTCTCCCCTTTTGAAAGCATCTAACGCACTCTGGGTAAGTGGATCTTCACTTTTGTCAAAACAATGCTTCGCACGTTCCTCAGGTTTCCAACTGGTCATGTCCAACCGGTCACCGCCGACTGGCCCCCCCTTTAAACGCGTATGCCGGTCTCCGGCAACGCACCTTGTACTCTTCCAGAGTCTTCTTCCAATTCCAAGGATCATTCTTTTTGGCTGTGGGCAATGGGATCGTAAGTCTGGGTGACTTGATCTTGCGGCGAGCCAGCTCATTCACCAAGTCGCGAGGAGACTGGGGCTTAAAACCGTACTTGTCGGCATAGCCCATGATAACGTTAGATGTGTGACGGGTTTTGCTAAGCTTTGTGTCCATCATCACAAGGTTGGACGACCCGAGCGTGATGATGCCCCCACCCACGAGAACGTTTCTTTTCTTGCTTCCAATTTCAGCCGCAACCAGAACATACATCCCCATAACAACTCCCAGATTTTTCACTTCAGAATCAGGGCCCAATAGATTTTGCCGTTCCAGAGTAGCAAGCATAGTCAGGAACATGATCTGTACAAGACGGCAAAGCTCAAAAAGACAGTTGGGATCATCGACACTATTTGATTGTTAACTCTGATCCGAAAAGTGAAGAAAATAGCGCTGGTTCGGTGTAGACTCACTGGTCTATCAGCTCCATAGTGCCACGCGTGAATATTAGACCTATCGCCTCACAAATAGCCCATTGATTCTTCCAATTCCCTTCCTCTTCATCAAAATCTAACAACAGATTCTCGAGAAGCTCTATCAAGCCGTAGCTTTGGTGATACTTGAATGTATGGAGGGAAAAAACCCACGGCTCGCGGACATTCGCCAATAACTCAACTATCGACGCTCTCAGTAATCCGGCATAGCTCACAACCCAGGGGTGGTTTGGATTATCTAGGGTAGGCTTGCGACAGACACAAGGGTCCTGGCAAAATTTCTTTCCAATTATAGTTGTCATTAGGCTCAATGTATATCTGGCGGAAAAGGGGATGTAGCATACTGAGTCCTTCTTAGTCTCACTTTGGTCCTCCTCAGTCTCACTCTGGTCCTCTTCAGTATCTTCAGTCTCGTCGTTATCAGGAGATCCAACAAAGTTCCATTCGCATAGAGAAACCAGTCCGAATGCTTTCTTGGTATCGACGAGTATCTCCTTGTACAGGACATCGTAGAATGAAGTTATTGAGCCCTTGGTATAGCGTGGGTTTGGTAAGATGTCAGACGCGTCCGGACTTTCATCAGATCTAGGTCGCTTGGACTTGGAGCCTTTGATGGCTGAGAGTGATTCTGTTGATTTCCTTTTCGGAGGCATCTCTTTGATTTGAGTTAATAATGGTCTATATAGTCCTAGAGACTCGGAATTACCTTCACCAATTCGGTTAAATGTGTTGGGTCCGAATCACTTGGGACGCGTGCGCGTTCCAAGGTTGCGACTGCTCAGGTGTATTGCGGACCAAAACTGCAGACGGTGAAAGCTGGCAAAATGCTCCCACATGGCGACAGGTAACGTAATTCCCGGCCGAGCTGCGCACCCACCACCATTAGACAAATTCAAATTCAAACAATTTAACCCAACACCAATAAATTCAGTTATAAATACGATTTTCACATACATTAATCCGATGGCCAACCTCTCGACATCCACTACACCTAGGTGGAGCCTTTTTGGCTGGCTGACTCGGCTGACTCGGCTGAATAGGCAATTCAACCTGGGTGTGTGATTCGACCATAGGTGCTTCCACTGGTAAATCCAGATGCGTAACTAGCTGTAGGCCTTCTTCAACAGTCGACCCCTCTTCGCATTGTATCTGCCTAGCTGATCGAGTACGCTTTTGTCGTTTCTTCTCGTTCGCTGCACGTAAATTGGCGTTTTCTTGTGCTAGTAACGCTGTGTTATACAGCGATATACAGTGGCCCTTGATGATTTGATCTAGCATCAATTTTGATGGGCTGGGAGGGCTGTTTGATCATTGTTTTAGAAGGTCTTTTAGCATTGAAGCTTGCTTCTGTAGCTGAACCATAGTTCTAGGTGTTTTAGGTATAGATTGACTAGACCTGCTGCCTGGTCTGCTATTTGGTGGTATAGGTGTTCGTAGAGAAATATTAAGCTTAGAAAGTATCCTTTTAGCCTTGATTGGTACTAAACCAATAGCTAAAAAAATTTTTGAATAGTAGTTGGTTGAAAAGCTTCTTGCCGGGCACGTTGGTAATCAGCTAAGAAATCAAGCTTGTCAATATGGTTATAGCCTATACGTGTAAGGTCGCTTATAAAACAACCATATGTACGTTTCAACACTGCAAAACAACTAACATCTAGTGGCTGTAATAGATGTGATGAATGCGTAGGCATACAGAGTGGGATAGTGTTTTTTTCATTGTAGATTTGGTCAAATTGGGGTGTAAGATAGCTTCCATGGCCATCGAGAATCAATAGCCGAAATCGACCATGGACACGTGAATTTGTAGATGGGATAAATAGCTTTTCTAGCCATCGTAAGCCAATCTCATCAGTAGTCCAGCCATTAGCTGAGACCTCAAATCGCCAATCTTTTGGTAGGTTATCGAACCAGCTAGTAACAGCAACCTTTCCCTTAAAAATCACACATGGTGGTAATGAATAGTCATCCGCACAGGTCGGTTCAATTACAGTTACCTATTCACGGTTTCCAGGCTGTAAAATAGATCGCCGACCGTAGTATTCTTTTCGTGTTACAACCTTCTGTGTGGAAATAAGACCCATTGCAAAGCCTGTCTTATCAAAGTTGTAAATATCCTTAGGCTGGATACCATTCTCATCAATAACACGTTATACGGTTGTAAACCACTCTCGTGGGATTTAGGATCTTCGTTTTGGGCACGTTGATAGTAATATCGCCTAGGAAAATGTGTTCGAATCTCATCACGTCGATTAATGAAGGTTGACGGCCAGTTCTTGCCAACTGTGGGTTGGGGGTGGCTACCGCGTGCAGCTAGTAGAATATTGGCCATATCTCGTACATTAGATGGCCTAGGCGCTGCACCGCGTGTATCCATAGAGATGATCCATTTAGTAAGTGAATCCTCTTCCAACTGAGTCAATTTATGGCCATTTGGGCGTATATCGACGCGAGATTGAACACCGTGCGCGCGACTGCGTAGTGTGGACCCAGGCACGCTAAATAGCCTGGCCGCTGCGCGAAGAGACTTGATTTGGCCCTTTTGAATAGCCTGTAAGGCTAATCAAACCTTGCCCTCTTGTTCGGCATTTTTTCGGCCGAAATATTGCGAGAAATATTGCGAATTGGTGGCATGGTACGTGATTAAAGAAGATAGGTTGGTAGGAATACGCGATTTTAGATGGGGTGCGCAGCTCGGGCGGGAATTACGTTAGGGCTTTGTTATTTCCGCTGCTGCCGCTTCAATGGGGGCGCTCAGGCCCAGGCTCAGCGCCATGGGCTTTTTCAGCTATACTCAGTAGATTTAACGGCAGAATACTCTATCTAAAATTGTGGAATCTAGGTATCGAAGGGATTAATGGTGGCTAAAAGCGCTTCTGCTACATTTTGTCTATTCAGGCAAAGCAGAAATTATGGAGGAGCCGTCAAAAGTAGAATACCACCATTGAGTCTGATAGCATATCAGGCAGTCTTGGAAAAAAAAAAGCGCCGTCCAACTTGAAGGTCTTGCACATGTGGCTGGCTCACTGGCACGACTTGGATACATAGTTGCAAATGATGACTTGTATATATGGACCACGATTTCGCCTATTTTTCTGGTTATTAGTCACTAGAAGTATTTCTCAACTGCCGATTCCAATGATCACGGTGTTGGCCAGCATATATCAGAAGCAATATAATCTGCTGCAGACTCAGCTCCTCATACACAAACTCAACCGGTCCCACTAGAGACCATATTTGATGCTTGTCAGTCCTGAGACAACACCCTTCGATAGACGGTAAATACAAGAGGCAACTATCAAGCAATTCTGCTGCTTTCGGGATACTTTGCTCGCTTTTCGTGCTGCAGAGAATACCCCGCCTGTAAAGCATCGTAGAACCCGAATCATCCTGTTGTCGGATTAGGACGGCGTTGGTACCTTCCAGAAGGAAAACATCATCTCCTTCACAAGCGCCGGATGCAGTCAGGCAGCTGTCAGACGACATCATCTCATACAGAGGCCCACCGCCATGTCTGGCCATGACGTTTTGTTGTGCACCTGTTATTATCAGAGAAAAGGTCTTTCCTGCCAGCTGTTGGCGCTGGGTCTCGTTCAACGCAAATGGGGAAGAGTTCCTTGCCCGGCTGCGGCAAGCTCTACAGGAAGATGGAGAGGGTTGAGTCACATGCCTGAGATGTCCTACATGAGTGAATTCGATCTTAAAAGACAGACTCAAGTTGGTGTCTGGAATGCTGGCAAGAATTGCACTTTCTTGAGCATGGTGTAGCTTCAGAATGTTGAAGAGATCCAGCGCGGTTCTAATACGAAGCTCATGTGGCAAAGTGCTTAAAAGGCGCACGAATAGAGACATTGGACTTGCTGAATAGTCCACGACGACCTCAAGGCCTCGGTCTTCTTTGTGTTTGTCGGATGCGCTAGCGAGACCAAGCAGGCCATAGACACGATCGCGAACATCGAAACACTGTGCCAGACCAAATTTCAGAACCAGCGTGACAAGTCCTTTGTCTATAAATGCGCTTCTTCCCTGTTCCATCTTATCCAGCTCATTCAGAATATCCCTTGCATGTCGTCCGGCCGGTGTGCTTCCAAGAACCATATCAACTCCCGTGAAGCCTCCGGGGACAAAAACGCCCTTGTTCCATCTGGGGAGTTGTCTAAAAACAGACCATGGTGTCGACTTTAAGCCACAAAACAGAATAATGTTTTGCGCAAGGAATAGCTCCTGAATAATCCACAGTCTCGTCCAGTATGACCGTTGGTATACCGTATCCAGGGCCTCTCCGTCGGGCGCGTTGAAATCAAGGGCCTCGATCCTGGTCTTTTCCTCCCCCAGCTTGGTTCTGACTATAGTGCTGCTCGCTACCGAATCAGAGCATATGTCAAAGACGAAATCGCTCTCGGCTGTGCCGGACCCAAGCCAGACGAGCACGTTTTCTGCCTGTGCATAAAGATCGCCTACCCGCCGGACCTGGGCGTTTCGCTCGGCAATGTCATCCTGATTGATACAGATTGCGTCCACGAAGACATAATCGTCTCTATAAGCACTACTAGCTAACACTTTCAGGAAGCTGTGCAGATTCTCCCGGATGAAGAAGAGACGATCGTTGATGAAGATCAGTCGGTCGGCTACGGTGTCTCCCCATTCATAGGAGAGACTGTTATAAGTGGGTTTCTCTAAGAATTTGCATACCTTCAGAGAAAATCTGAGAGGTTCTTCTGAGACAGTAGAATCGAATTTGAGAAGTCGGATGTAGTGTTCATCGGTGGCCAGTGGGGTTGTATAGACAAACCCCGCAGTATTGGCTGTCATGGTTGAGTCGAGATGGTGTAATGCAAGACTCGGACTGAAATGTAACTTGAAATCTCACAAAGTCAACCGCAAGGATGTGCTAATACTGAGATGATGTTTAAGGTAAGTGGACACATTGAATTTTGTGGTGACATGGATCTCTTAATATGATATTCTTTGTTTACAAAACCTGATTCCAAGACATCATAGCCTCATTCTAAGCCTCACTGGCAATTTACGTGGGTGGTAAGCTCAAATGTACCTGTACATACATAGGTAAGTAATTGGTTCCAACTCCAACCTGGGAAGTCCTACAAGTTCGACTCTATGGGGTTACTAATAATGTTCAAATAATGGTAGATGGAATAGACTCTGTTCATAACCCAAAATGAATTGGAATACAATTTTAGATACAAAAGACCGTCGCATCAGCGCACATCGTGACATCGTGATATATGGTCATATGGTACAACCAAATCAATGAACCCTCCCATGCCCAGGACAAGATCAAAAGATTAAAAATCGTAATGAACCAAAAGAAAAAAAAAGAAGAGAGGAGATGAATCTAATAGAAAGAAAGTACAGCATGTTTCCGCTCATCAACCTTGAACCGAAATCCCTTCCGAAAACAATCATGGAGTATATTTTGTTGTTAAGACACGAGTTGACCAAGAAAGGAAATTGTAACCTGGAACCAAACAGAACTAATGAAGAAGAAGTTTAAATTAATGACAGCATAAAAGAATCTATGCCTTGGACTGCTTGGAGCCCCGAAGCTTGGGGTTGGCAGCAGTGCGCTTCTTTTGCTTAGAGCCAGAGCTGTTGGCATCACCGCCCTCAATGAACTTCAGCAATTCATCGATGCTGCGGGAGTCCAGGGAACCAGAGGAAGCAGCCGTACCAGCGGTCTCAGGCGCAGTCTGGCCAACCTGGGGCTGGACGCGAGTACCCATGGAAGAGGTGCGCGGGTTGATGTTGATGCGGCGCAGGCGACGAGCCTGAATATCCTTGGCGTGCTTAGCAATGGAGACAGCGTTCTGAGTCAGCTGCTCCAACCAGCTCTCAGCCTCCTTGGTGTTGCGGTCCTCGGGACCCAACTGGGCAAGGAAGATGTTGTAGGCATCACGCATCTTGGAAACGGCAGCCTTAGAGTCCTGGTCCAGAGCCAGAGCCTGGGCCAGCTGGAAGAGGATGGTGGCGGTGTTGATAGACTCCTTGCCAAACAGGTTCTCACAGACGGCGAGGGAGGCCTCGAACCACTTGCGAGAGTCACCGTACTGCTTCAGGTGCTGCAGCATGACGGCGGCGTTGTTCATGGTGGTGATGGAGTCAGGGTGGTTGGGACCGTAGATGATCTTCCAGAGATCCATGGCGTGCTTAATGTAGACCAGAGCAGTCTTAGTGTTGCCAGAAGCGTGCTCAAACAAGCTCAAGTTCAGGTAAGCCAGAATAGTGTCAGCAGAGTCAACACCCAGGGTGCGCTCAGTAACGATGACAGCCTTGCGGGCCAGCTCCACGGCGGCATCCTTCTCATCGGTCTGGTAGTAGAGCATGGACAACTGGTGATAAAGCTTGGCAACCTCAGGGTGCAGGATACCGTAGATCTGCTCGTGCAGGGACAGAGACTCCAGAATGAGCTCCTGGCCCAGTTGCTTCTGGTTCTGCATAAGCGAGATACGACCGGCTTCCAGAGCCTCCTCAGCAAGGGCGCTACGGGGAGACGCATCGCGGACAAGGGGGACAATGTTGAGAATGTCGTCGGCAAGGATGGAAACAGCAGGCTTGGGCTCGACGACAGCACGGCTTGGGGACTTCTCGGCGGAACTCTTCTTGCCCTTCTTGCCCTTCTTGTTGCTGTTGCTCTCATCCTGTCCATTCTTGTTGGCACCGTTGGTGGCGACTGGGACAGGCTCCTTAACATCGGCCTTGTTGAAGGCATAGTCGCGGGAACCAAGCTGAAGACCCAACTTAATAGAGATGTCACGCAGGAGCTGCAGGTGGCGAAGAGAGTTGACCCATCCGTTCTCCAATGTGTAACGGTAGCGGATGGTGACCTGCTTCTGAATATCGGCGCGGAGGGACTCAGGGGTGACCTTCTCAAAGGAGAAATCGCCCTCGGGGTAGACCTCACGCAGAGACTGATCAATCTCGGGACGAGGAGCAGCGTTGACATCAGTACCCAGGAGGCAGTTCAGCAGGTGAGCAATGCAAGGGGCCGCGAAAGGAGCAGGGACGTTGCGCAAGTAGCCATTGGCAACGTGCTTGAAGCCACGAGCAATCATCTCCTGGACCAGGAGAGTAGACAGAGCCTGGAGACGGGCACCCTTATCAGTGGACAGCTGAGCCAACTTACCCAGGTAGCGGACGTTGATACCACGCTTGTGCAACAGCTGAGTCAATGAGTTGCCATCCATAGGGAAGCCAACATCGCCATCGTGAAGGTCCTGGATCAGCTCGGGCATAACCTTAGAGCGCAGGTGGTCGCAAGCATCCCGGACTTCCTTCTCATCTTGAGCCCACTGCTCCTTCTCTTCCTGAGTCTGGGGAACCTGACCGCTGAAGACATCAGGGTTAAGAGACAGGTTGAATCCGGAGATGTCAACACGCTCTTGGTCCCCAGCATCCTCAGTCTTCTCCTCAGACTCGCCCTCGGTCTTCTCCTTAGGCTCCTCGGCGGCCTTGGCGGCCTTGCGCTTCTCGACCTCGCCCTTGACGTACTGGCTCATCTTGGATCGCCAGTATGACTCAACAAGCTCCAGTCTGAGGACGGACATACGGTGAGGGTAGACATCGCTGCCAGCCTCCTCCTGCCATTCACAATCGAGAGGGGCGATGCGGTAGAGGTCCAGAACGTACTTGCGACCATCGGTGCCCAGAAGACCCTTGGTCTCAACACTGCCCTCAAGGTCGTGGCGCTTGCCATCCTTGTCCCAAACGGGGTGCTGCTTGACACGGAGGGCCTTGGAGAGCTTCTCGAAGACAGGGACAAAGTCCTCGTGGGTAGCCACGACCTCCTTGCCCTCAACACCACCGTAGTCGATCTGGTGCTCACCGGGCTCGCGCTGCTTGAAGATACCGGGGACAATGCTTTGACCCACAATACGCTTACCGAGGTAGTCAACAACGACGGTACCAGGAGTAAACAGACCCTGAATATCCAGCTGGTTCACAGCCTTGATACCCAGAACATCCTTGCCAACGGCAACACGAGCAGCCTCATCACCACCCTCGGAAGTGAAGGTACCAACACCATCGGCACCGAAGGAGTAGAAGATGTTGTTGTAGACAAAAATCTGGGCATCGCGAGCCTCAGTAGGGTTCAAAGGAGCAATCTCGCCACGGGCGACCAGGACAGCACCACGAGCAGCAGCCTCGTTGTAATCAGCAAACAGCTTAGAGGTCAGACGCTCACGGAACACACGGTCCTGAACAGTGTCGCGAGGAAGTTCACGGGTGGTCTGGAATTCCTCATTCCAATCACGCAGAGTCTCGGCATTGTCAGCACCGGAGATCAAGAAGCTCTCCTGTGAGCGGGTGATGTCGGACTGGTGAGCGGTCAGGGTGGAGGAAGTGGGAGCAACCAACCACGGGCTGTTAGGAATGGCATTCTGGAAGGGGAATGTGGTCAGGAGATCCTTCTGGTTGTTGGCCTCCTGCAGAGCCTCGAATGATGTAGTGAATGAAGGAGACAGCTGGGAGATGAGAGTCAGGAGCGAGTGGGCGCTGGCCTTCTTGGGAATTGTCCTGGGGAAAGGATCAAAACGAGAGTTCGAGCTCTTGTTCACGAAGAAACCCGAGACGTGAGCGGTGATCTGAAACTGCTCATTCTCGTTGGTGTTAACCTGGATGTACAGCAGGTGACCCTTCTGGCGGAGGTGGTAAGGAACGGGGTTCCATGCTGAGAGTGAAATTGACTTCACAGTCTTGGGGAGGGGCTCCTCAGACCGGGGGAGGATGGTCTGCAGGGAGGAGGGCCCAGTCAGGTTGTACTGAGCCAACGAGTGGTCCTTGTCGGATTCACCAGCCTGAGCTGCCTCAGCGGAAATGGCATCGTGCAGGGACAGACCGGCCGAAATACCCTGGAGAGTGTCCACGCGGTCACCAGCAGCACCAACCAACTCACGCATGCGCACAACATGCATGCGAGCCTCCTTCTCAGTGTAGGGGTCCTCAATAAGCACAATTTCGGAATCAGCCTTCAGGTCAGGCACCTCGGACAACTCGACAAAATCGTTGATGCGGGCTCCATTGTGCTCGAGGTGGAAGCAGGTGTACTGGAAGGTACCGGGCAGCTCAACAATGGATTGGCGGACGTCTTGGACCTGTTCTTGGCTTGAGACCTATCGGAGGAGAACGAGGATCAGAACAATGATCTAGAAATTTGGCACAAATCATATACCCACCATCACCTGAATCTTGTGAGGAGCATGAGGAAGCTTGACGGAGATCTGGAAAAGGCCTTGACACCCAAAATCAGAATAAGAAGTTCGATCTGTTACGGAAACCATTGCACCTACCACCAGCATTCTCATCTTCTGCAATATCATCTACGTGGATGCCATTCTCCTGAGGAACCTCTATCAAGGCATTAGACCAACTGTTTCAAGTCATAGGTGGCCCGTTTCAAATTGCAATTCGATGTGTCGTGTGACCGATTGCCGGGACCTGGAAGGCAGACCAACCTTTGGAGGGCTCCAATTCCCCATTAGTGTGTGCCATTATGTCGAATTGGTGAATGGAAAAGCTCTAGCAAAATCAATTTGCGATGAACAGCTACTTCGCGGGCGAGCGGAGTAGAAAAGGTCGTGTCGAAGTGACGGATCGAAGTGAAAAAAATCGAGGACCTGCGGGGAAGCAGGAAGAAAAAAAAGTCGCTATGATACAAAAATGGGGTAATTGAAGCAGATAAGCCAAACACCCCGTACCCCAGAAGATCGATGCAAAAAGGAAAGGGTCTAGTAGAGTAGAAAAGGTGGAACGGAGTAGGAGAAAATTTCGCGGATGCGGCATACCCTCGGAAGTGCTCGGGCGGTGGGTTCGGGGAAGGCACCGTGGAGTCCTTGTTCTTCTCCACACAATGGAGAGACTGAATCATGATGACAGATTGTTTTTCTAGGTACCCTAGATATATCTATGTACCTGAATAATTGTGAGAACCCAGTTCTGAAAGAAGGGAAAAGCACCTGGGCATGTGAAAATGGTCATTATATAGATCATTGTATGAATGGGAAGATTTTGGTGCCTCAGGCTTCTCCGCGGAATATTTCTTTGTCTATAACGAGAGAAGATCAGTAGAATCAATAAATTAATTGATAAAAGTCTATTACATATGTAACTTAGTAAAATTCAAAGGTTTATTCAGATATTTTGAATGCGACTTGTATGAATGTGGCTATTCTTGTGGTCAGAAGTATATTATACTATTTAAGTGATATAACTTGAATATTAGGGGGACTCCTATACTAGTTGACTACCCTGTTAAAGTAGTTATATAGATAAAAGGTATAGGAAATGCCTTTAATCTTTATTCCGTGGAATATTATAATCCAGATGAATTAAAGATAATATTTAATATAATCTTAGAATATATCTTAATTCAACTCCAAGTCCGTATATAGTAAGGAAATTAACATTAATTCACCCTTCTTCGATGGCTTCGATCGCGCCTTGACCACAGCATATCCTTCCCCACGAGCAAATGTGTTGATTTCTGCCAGCCCAATCTCCCATGACGGCCGTAGCCTTCTCACAGGGAGGATCGGCAGTTTGTAGATTTTGTACGAACTGTCTCTTTCATTATTGGTCAAGTTAAAAGATGCGGGCCACCCGGAGCGGAGGAATAACATTACTGGGTATTTGTTCTCGAACAGGGGTGTTTAAATAGATATTGGTTTACATTCCCTTGGGTTCTTAAGAGAAATGCTTATTGGTATGTAGGTACAAGAATAAGCCTAAAACCTGATTATTACCGATTAGAATAGCAATGAGTAAAAAAAAGAAGGAGAAAAAGTAATAATACTAGGGAGAGAATAGAAAAAAGAAGGATAAAAAAATGGGATGAAAAAAATGAAAAATGCTTGACCGATGCAGGGCTTGACAACGACCTTGAGATATATAGACCTTAACAGTTCAAGTTCAAGTTCAAGATGAAACCATTGAAACCGTTGGAATCTCACGCTTTACCAACTGAGCTAACCAGCCACTGGTTGAGAAATCCGTCAGAATTACGGTATATAGTCCACAACCCTAGTATAGTATGAAAAAGAGTGAGTATCTGGTAGAAGTAAGAAGGTTAGGGGGGGGCCTAAGGCTCCATGCAAAAGAATTCTCAGTTTGGAAAATATGGGTAAAATGGTACCTACCTACCTCCAGGGCTCCAGGGCTATGACGCCTGTTATGGTATTATAGTTTTTTTTTCTTTTCTGCCAGCGATATAGGGGTTATGGCCAGATGGCCGTTATAAGTCTCCTGTAGACCCATGTTGTGATCTGAGGGGTAGCTGAAGACTGGGTAGTCCGATCTTAACATGGAAACTGATCTGCCAAGTCCAATAATATCACCTGGCATATTTTATGGTACAAAGACTCCACTTTGTCTAAGCCACAACTCCTTCTCGCACTTTTCTGACCTTCTTTTTCGACCCATTTTCCACCCATTGTCACTCTTTTCAATTGGGGGGGATCTTGACGTGTCTCTTTTCGGATTTTGTGGATTTTTTCAATACCATTTTTGGGGCCCTTTTGGTCTCAGGCGCTCTCTTATCTTGACCAAGCTTCCCCTGGTGTGGCGCCTTCCCCGGAGACAGCTCTATAACTCTTACCATTTACGACTGTGCATTAGATCAACCAGATCCACAGATCGACGTGCATTGTCCCTGTCATCCAATATCAACTATTCCTTAACATCTGTTTCTCTGATAAAAGAAAAAGGAAAAAAAAAGACCCAAGGTGACACAGTCAGATCAAGCCTTATCGGGCCTCCACAGCCACAATGTTATGGAAACGACTTGCACCACCTTTATCATCATTCGCTCGACAGGGTCTAGTGAGACCAGCCAGAGCTCAGGGACGCATCGTACAATACGCATGCAAGAGGTTCAACTCAAACCCTCAAAGCACTGGCCAATATGCTCCTGATCCCACCGACCAGAATGATGGGGGAGAAGACCGGGGCCGGGGCAGCAGAAATGATGACCCAACCCTGAAATCCACCATCTTGAAAATGCTTGAGACTGCTGCAACTACTGCGGCATCTATTTTCATCCTAGGGTAAGATTCCTCAAAATGATTTCAGAGGAACCGGCCCGACTAATCTTTACTTAGTGTCGCGGGTTACTCATACCATAGGTACTACAAGTACCTCATCCTGGACAAAATGGACAATGCGTTCAACCCAGGTGATCCAGCTCTCGAGGTAGCCGGTGTTGTTTCTGGTAAGCACCAGTATAACCACGAGGAGCATTGGGTCACTCGAGACGAGCAACCCCGGATCGATGATATCGTGGCTGGCCGGAATGGGGGCCACTATTATCTAATGGTTGGTGAGAAGGGTACTGGAAAGACCTCGATGCTTCTCGAGGCCATGCGCAAGATTAATGGTACTGGTGTTGCTATGTTCGAGGCGCATGCCGATCTAGAAATCTTCCGCATTCGCCTGGGAAAGGCACTGGATTACGAATTCCATGAGGAGTAAGTCTTACTAAAATCCACTGTCCCTGATCTGTGACTGACAAAGATACAAAAGTTACATTGGCAGTCTGTTCAGCATTCGGGGTCCACGAGATACCACAGCTTTATTGGATATCGAGCGGGCTTTCAACAAGTTGGAAAAGGTTGCGCTCAACAGAAGACGCGACCATGGACGACCTCTGATTCTCATTATCAATAGCACTCACTTGGTTCGTGATGATCACGATGGACAGGATTTACTTGAGATGATCCAGCAACGTGCGGAACAATGGGCTGCCAGTGGTCTCGTGACAACCAGTAAGTCCTTTCTCCACAGCCATGTTCTACTAAAAAAAAATCATGGGCTTATGAAATTGTAATCAGTCCTGAACAGCGACGACTACTGGGTTTACGAGCGCCTAAAGCGATATGCAACTCGCATGGAGGTCATTCCCGTCAAGGATTTACCCAAGGATAAGGCTATGTCTGCGCTGAAGAAATACCGACACCAATTCCACCAGCAAGAATTGCCATCTGAAGTCCTCGAAGAGGTCTACAAACAGGTGGGAGGCCGACTATCGTTCTTGAACCGGGTGGCCAAGTCCCGGGACATCATGCAGACTTGCGCGGAAATTTGTCGTGCCGAGAAAACATGGTTCCTTAACAAATGCTGGATCTTGGGTATGGAGATGGATGACGATGTCATGGACGAGCAGAAGTATTCTGTAAGTTCCCTTCTATATGAGAGCTATGAGAGTCTATTTGCGTACAATAACTGATGAACGCCCAGTCCGCTGCAATGGTCCTGGCCAAGGCCTTGGTTGATGCTGAAGAAGAGATGGATATCTATCACCCCGAACTAGGACATGTGCTTCCCGAGATTCCGCTTCACAAGGCACGCGAGATCATGACCCGCGCAGATTTTGTCCAGTCCTACGATCATGATAATATCTTCACCATCGACTCCCGAGCCATGGTGCGCGCTGACTCCGTGCCAATGCAACGTGCATTCCGCGAGATTTGTGCCATTGAAGGATTCGATAGTCATCTTGAAGGAACTCTACAGCGCATTGGTGATATCGAGTCTCTTGGCCGTACACGTGAGCTGACCATCAAGGACCTCTGGAACCAAGGTAAATACCAAATGGTCATGAAGGATACAACAGGTATGGAAAAGGGGTCTATTGAATTCTCCGTTGCGGAAAAAGAAGAATAGATACTTCCAAGGTTCTTGGATGTTGATTATGTATTTTATTATGTGTAATATACCAAGAGATTTGCAAGTTTGACGTGCTCCTTCCAAGGTTATGAGTTTTATGACCTTATAGAACCAAAAGCTGCTAGTAGTGACATCATCCGCCCACTCACCGCCAACATCATTCTTCCTTCCAACTTGAACTTTCGAGCTTCCTCTAACTCCTAGATGACCCTTTGATCCCTATTCTGTCCCGTGTGAAATATCACAGAGCCTCAGCATGGCGCCACGAAAGAAATCAGTATCGGTCAACGAATCGCCCAAGCAGGACTTCACCGAAGCTCTGGCGCCCGTGGTTCCACATCTGGCGCGCATCCCCACACCAGCTCGCTTTCTCCTGGTGGTTCTGAGCAGTCTGGCTCTGAGCTCTGTGCTATTCACCCTAACTTCTGGACTGACAGTTGGAGACCTTGGTTTGATCAGCAAGCATCTGGAGGAATGGTGGGAAGTTGCAGGGCTAATGAGCTGGAGAGCTGTGGAGGTTGGACTTGTTTGGGTTCTGGGATTCGACAGTGAGTGAACATCCTTGCTATTGAGGAATCGAAAGATTATTCAGCGTTGCAATCGCAAATTGGAAAGCTAACAAAAAACATCACATCAGGCTGGGATGTTTTATCGTTTCTCTACCTCACCCACCTGCCTACCTACTCGCTCTTGACATTCTTCTACAATGTCAGACCAACATCTGCGCTCATATCCTACACAATTACGGTCTCTTCAATTGTGATCCCATTCTTCTTCCTGCGCAGTCCCGCGTCCGTCCATAATCTTTCGCACGCTCCCTCGGGCGCAGTTGCCAACCGATCTATCCTGCAAGACCGCCCCACAGCCATTTACACCACCCTCGCGGCAACTTCTATCTTTACAGTTGTTCTATACGCTAGCTATGCCTCCTGGCTTCCCACCATGCTGGTTGTGCACTTCGAGAGTATTCCCGACATTAGCGCCGCGCATGCAGGTCCAGCGGGGTTTCCGATTCTCTTTTTGACATTGATCCCTGCTGGTTATGCCGTGCGCGACTTTCTTTTCGTCAGCTCTACAGGACATGACATAGGCCCGGCTGTCGAAGAATCACAGCCTACGGATCATGATAGTCAATACATCGTCATCAGTGTATATTGCAGGACTGTGGGCCAGTTGTCGGCAAAGACTAGAATTCTCGCTTCTCGGACTCTGATCCTCGCTGCTGGTGTATTGCTCAATACCGTTGTGCAAGTTGCAGGTACCATTAGAGAAGTCTCTGTCGAGGGTGCGTCTCTCTGGGGTGCTGTCTGGTCGGTTGCGACGCTGGCTGTTGGTGCTTTGTTTGGGTGGATTGAGGCCGTGGAGGGACTATGATTCTCACATGATACAATGAGTGTACGAGGTGTTCCAGGAGTAGGCGTGCTAAAGACCTGATGATTCTTTTTGTTGGTGCTGGGTTTTTGGACTTGATGTTTTTGTCTAGCGTGTTATCACTTATCAACGAATTATTTCTAGGAATAATGAATTTTATGTAGTTTATTGCACTGGCGTGGGAGAACCTACTTCGTCTGCCCGTATAGAAATTTCAGGAGTTAATAGTATAAACGCTATTGATTATGAGTCACCTGGTTGAAAAGAATCGAGAATATGTACTCATAGTGCAGTAAAAACCACTAGCTCAACGTGTATATCGTAACTTGTAAATATCAAAATGGGCAAAGTAGGGAAACTGGGCCTGAGTCAAGCCATGACAAGATTCTGTAGGGTAAAAGTACAAGAAATCAATGACAAAAGACGCGCAACTGAAGGATATCATGAAAGAGATTAAAATCAAACTTTCCAGCCATAAATCTACCATGTCAAGCGTAAGAGAACAAAAAAAGAGATTCCGAACAAAAGAAAAGAACATAGGAAATAAATGTTCAACAAAATGATACTCGATCGAGGCGAGAGCCATGAACGTCAATCACTTGGGCAAGTATGAGCCATCTAGGCTGTCTCTACCTGCCCAGTACTCTCTTGAGTATGATGCTCTTCCTTGGTCGGACTCTCAGGGATACCAGGTGTCGTCAACAAAGAAGCTTCCCGTTCTAACGGATTCCCAACAGATGACTGAAGAGACATATGATGTGAGCTAGCGACCGTAGAAGACCGCATAGACTCATCACGCGAGAAATCCTCACTAGCCGCGATCATAGAAGTATGTTGTGGATCCAGCTCAAAAACCGGAGAAGGCTCAGCGGGTTTACCCGTATCAGCGGAGTCAGGTCTTGGGTATGTATCACCCTGAAGTTCTCTGGGGACCCGATTCAAATGTCTAGGTTTAGTAAGACCCGGTGAAGATAACCCACTCCAGTGAGCTTCGGAGGTATCATTTTCAGAGAGTCCCGGACCCAGATTAGACAAATCCGCCAGTTCATGCGGGTGAGGCATCTCTCTACCTAGAGATTGTAAACCGCTCGCATCAGGGTTATCTGCCGCAATCTTGGACGTAATCGACGTAATCCGAACACCATCCGAGTTCAAAATGCTCATAAGACGCTCAGCTGCTCGAGGAACGGGAACTTGACCCGTAGCCAAATGCGCCGCTTTGAGTTTCCGGTCATATATCCTCTTATTTGCGCTCGATCGCTCAAGCACGAGTCCGAATTCGGCGGAGATTCCCGCGTATACACCTCGCGTCTTCGAATATGAGTAGAATCCTGATATTCCCTTCGATCCTGCGATACCCCCGGACTCGGTACTTCGGCCGGAACCCAGGGCGAGTGATAGGTTCAGTCCTAGATGGATGTAGCCAGATTGGATGAACTTCTCCACTGCTTCATCGGTACTCAGCACGAAGACGAAATCCGTGGACTCGACGCCGAGAAGTGGACCGAGGCCTAGGCCTGCGAGACTAACAGCTGATGGTGCGGACCAGTTACCATTAGGAAGACGAAGGACAATAACACCTGAGCCGAAACGTCCAGACCCAATGAATCCCCATCGGGTTAAACTGCAGATAATAAGCGCCTAAGGTGGTATGTTGTTAGTTTTTGTCAAAGAACATAATAAAACCACACTGATAATTCTACAGTGTTGTTTATCGCCTACCTTGGCGCGTGTTAGAATCTTGCGAGGAATACCGCCATCGTCGACTTTGGGGTTGATGAAGGAATCTAGAATATTGGCTGCTTTTTCGCACTCGGCTGCACACGGTTGATTAGCGCCAGGATTCCTTCACGGGATTCTGAAGAACATGAACATGTTTTCCTGGGTCCTTGTTTACTCACAGAAGTTGGAGGAATTCGGATTATGGGTCGGGTTCCTCGTGCCCGCTATATCCTCTTTACTCGGCATTGCTTCATGTGCAATATCAGACCCAGCTGGATAGGAAAGATAATTTGATAGAAGCTCCACGTTTCTCAGGAGAGGGGTGACGCAGCTTTAGTCATTTAGTACGATCCTTTGACTTGGGCTTGGCGCTTCCAGCCGCTTTGTTGACGGGCTGTGAGTGGGGGCGAAGCGATACGCTATTAATCGACTCCGGAGGCCTGATCGAGTCAATAGAACCCCCCCCCTTTTATTAATAGACCATTAATAGACCCAACTGTTGGTTTGAAAAGACCAATGAGATTTTGAACCATGGTCTCTGATCTGATTCTTCAGAGATATTAGGTGTGCTAAGCAATTGAGAGTGATAAGAATAGCATTCAAACACGAACAATGTCTTGTTTACGTCATTTGTCTTAATATTACCCAGAGAGGAATGAAATACTCGAAAGATGGTAACATTGGAAGATTATACAATAGAATATTGGAGGATTCAAGAATATCGGAGTACACGGAGTTCGATCTATGCAGTTAAGCTTGAACTGGTCACTAGTGCGACAGTGGGTCTCTTATACAAGACTCGGACAATATGAGCCATAGACATTCATAGTTGAAAGCCTCCCCGGAGATTACGGACCACATCGATGTCTCATAGTAATGGGAAGGGTAATTCTAGACCCACGTGAAGCTACGAACATCTGGGGTAGAGAGTGATATACCAGTATATCACAGGATTCGATAAGAGATATGGGAAATTTGATCACGACTCGGAGGTGGCATGACACGATTTCACGTCCACAAGTTGAACTATCGAAATATTGATCTAATTTCACTTCCCGGCCATTTAATTGGGCACAAGTGCATATAGCAGACCTATAGTTACTATAAAAGTGTCAGGATTGTTGGATCGCGGTCTTCTTTCCTATTCGGGTATCCCCGAGCCTGTAACCTTGAAAGATTCGAACTCTCCCGAGGTCATCTTGCAAAATTTGAAGAGAATTGAAGCGACGGATCGAACTTAAAGAGCTGAGTGTTCATATATTGTGGTATCATACAAAATGTACATATAGCAAAATAATAAAACAGTCGCTAGAACGCTATCAAAATAGCACATGTGCAACATAAGAAAAAACCAACAAAAACATTTAAATATCAAACATCCACCGTGTATCGTGTATCGTATATCATTTACAAAACCCCCTGTTCAAGGGGAAATAGTAACTGTAATAGGAGGCACCACAATCGCCGGCGGGGTGCGAGGACGCTCAGGGATATCCTGAGAAACGGATTTTGTAGGGACATTTTCCTCGTCTGTAGTCGGAGCATCCAAGGGAACCTCAGGAGACTCATCCGACTCAGTATTCCTTTTTGAGAAGGCTCTCTGAGTAAATCGGACAACAGGCTGGAAGTAAACTTTTACACCGCGAACAAAGACGTTCCAAAGCTTCACGAAAGGCTTCAAAATAAAAGCGAAGGCTCCAACAATCGCATGGAACACGGTTCCAAAATGACGATCAGGAATAAGACGTAGAACAACAGCCCATGGTAAGCATCCAAGTGCACAGATCAGACAAACTGCCCAGAGAATGCCACTGAGCCGGGTTACACCAAAGGCCTCGCCTCCAATGTATACGATCATGATTTGTCCACCGATCATGATGGCGTTGATACCGAGGAACCAATAGTTTTTGAACATGCCTTCAAAGATATTAAACTTATTATCCAGGCGACGGTTGTTGAATTCGTTGAAGATCTGCATCCATACGAATGTGTTGAAGACCACTGTTGAAAGTTGCTTTGCGCGGTGATCGGGGTCGTCTGTCACGAGGTGTGCGCTTAGAAGCTTATCACCAGCGAAATAGAGCATAAATGTAATGGCTAGTTGGTAGATTGCTTGGCCCAGAATCATTTTCCACATTGTTAGAGTAAAGAGAGAGGCGCTCTTCGGGACTGGTTTTCTATCCAAGATCTTCTCTGTCGGAGCATCCGTGGCACTGTTTCAAATTAGCGAGAATATTCCTATAGTAAAAAGAAAATTATACTCACAGAGCCAAAGCTGCAAAAGTATCCATGATGAGGTTAACCCAGAGAAGCTGAACCGCAGTCAAAACACTAGTGTTTGAGCTGCTATACACAGATGACACAAAAGTCAAGGCCACAGCAGTGATGTTGACCGTAATCTGAAATTGCAGGAACTTCGCCACAGCATCATTAACAGCTCGTCCCCAGGAAATAGCCGTAACAATGGACCGGAAGTTATCGTCTAGAAGAATAATCGAGCTAGCCTCCTTGGCAACCTCTGTCCCGGCAATACCCATGGAGAATCCAACATCTGCAGTTCGCAGAGCTGGTCCATCGTTGGTACCATCACCAGTGACAGCAACGGTTTCACCGAGTGCCTTGAGTCTTTCAACTAGAATACGCTTATCTTCGGGTGAAGAACGTGCCAGGACTTGAAGACGGGGAACGACCTGATCCATTTCTCCGTCGGATAATTGACGGAACTTGGGGCCTTCCATAACAAGACCATCTTCGGTTTTAATACCACAGGATATTGCGATGGCTGTAGCTGTGGCGACGTTGTCTCCTGTCACCATCTTGACTTGGACTCCAGCGGAATGACACTTGCGAATAGCAGCTGGGACTTCAGGACGGAGAGGGTCTTTAATTCCCACAACACCAACCCAAGTCATATCGTGGAATACATCGTCAAAGTCCGCAGAAGAGGGATTATCTTCTAGTCTCTTAGTCTTGGTAGGAGGCCAAGATGCAAAATCCTTGTAAACAATTCCAATCGTTCGAAGTGATCCTTTGGCATATTGATCAATAGCCGCCAAGATAGATTCTCTCTGATCATTGGAAATAAATTCCGTGTAGAGTGATTCCTTGCACACGTCAAGATCGGTGATCTGAGTAGTACAAGCGTGGACCATCAACTCGGAGGCACCTTTAACAAGTAAACGGTAGCCCACGGACGGATGACGGTAAACCACACCCATACATTTCCGAGCAGAATCAAATGGAATCAACTGAACAATTTCCGCAGATCCACGCTCGGAAGCGAGATCCATACCTAAATAGTCACGAGCCATTTGGAGAAGGGCAACTTCGGTTTTACTTCCCACGAACTCCTTTTGACCATCTTTTTCCTCTTCAAAAGCGGTAGAGTTTAAAGCAACACTTTTTATAATGAGATCTCGCATCGAGGTGGAGAACTTCTGAAATAGTTCCGAGATACTCAATGGGTTATTACCAGTGGTCTCATTTTCGATCTCAGTGGGTTGGCTGAATTTTTCAGTTGAGCTCCAAGTGCCAGCAACCACTGTCATTTTGTTTTGCGTCAAAGTTCCCGTTTTATCGGAACAAATTACAGTGGCATTTCCCATAGTCTCACAGGCTCGAAGAACACGCACGAGGTTATTCTCCTTGACCATTCGAGTAGTAGCAAATGCCAAAGCAAGTGTCACGGCCAGTGGAAGACCCTCTTAAGTAGATGTTAGTCTCGAGTTCAAGATTGAGAAGAACGTGTTCAGAGAGCACTACTTACCCGGAATAGCGACCACAATGACTGTTACGGCGACAATTAGAATATCCACAAATTCCTTGCCCTTTGCAGCAGAGTTTCCCGTATTGTTCGGAAGGTCGGCGATGAAGCGGAATAACAAGATAAGAAAAAGAATTATCGCAGCACTATACATCATTAGTAAAACTTGACCTTCATAACAGGATTTATAAACTTACGCTGAACCCAAATATCCAATCCAGTCAGCCAATCGACCAAGCTTCACTTGAAGCGGAGTCTGGTCATTTGAAGTCTGTAAAGAGAGCATGATTCGACCGTAGGTGGAGTATGGGCCAACACTGGTAACCAGGTAGGTGCCAACACCCTCAAGAACCTTACTTCCAGAGATCATGAAAGGATCAAGCTTCTTAGTAGCTCTTCCTTCAATGATCTGCTGCCAGACTTCATGTCCATCTGTCTTCTTCATCTGGTCTGACTCGCCAGTAGCAGATGATTCATCACATTTGATACCATGTCCTGAGATTAGAATTCCATCGGCAGGAATGGAGTCACCGGGTTCTAGGTGAAGGACATCACCGACAGTAATATCGTAGACAGATATCATCATAGACTTGCCCGAGCGAATGACTTTGACCTTACGATCATTATTCTAACACAAATGTTAGCAGACGAAACTCATAAGGTTGTAAGTATATTTACCCGTTTATTCAACTTAGTAAACTGTCGTTCCTTTTGCCAGTCATTCACAGCGGTGACAACTGTAACAATCAAAATAGCCACACAGATAGCAACACCTTCCACCCACTCCACACCTGTGCCATCATCGACTGTCTCATAGATACCCAAAGACAAAGACACAATAGCCGCAATAGTCAACAGAATAATAATTTTATCATTATACGCAATCCAGAACAGTTTCAAGAACCCTGTGGATTTCCTCGCGGGTAGTTTATTCTGCCCGAAGACTCGAAACCGATCTTCAAATTGCGTACCTTCACCAGTAGATACCGGGACAGGTAGCTGTGTTGTACTAGATTCCTCTAACTCTTCAAGCGGTGGCTTAGCCGTTGAAAGCCGTCTAGGTAGAGGAGGGGTTACTTGCTGGAAAGTAACAGTGCCAGCAAGTCGACCCTCATCAACAGATAATCCAGCTTGGAGGTCAGTTCGTAAACCGCGTTCAAGGCCTTGTAAGCCACCTAGAGCATGAAACGCAGCTAGGGACTTTGGATTTTGTAATTTATTCAGTTGACCAGGCGAGAACGCAAAGCGGTTATCGAGGACATCGAAATCTGCTTTATCACGAGGATCTGGTGATAGTGCCTCAGACAATGGGACATCATCATATTGTAAGGTTGAGTGGAGGGTTGATGAGTGGACATCGGAGTTTGCTCGAGACCGGACTGCTGTATCCGTATTTGAAGCAAAGGAATCCGAGCGAGGACGCAGAGTCTCTCCATCGATAGACTGGGATGGTCTATGTGACATATGGTGAACACCTAAACGGGTTGGGTCTAGGTTCCAAGCCATATCTGGGGATAGAGAAGAAGATGGGCTATGGTTTAGATCTGTTGGACTGGACCATGATGAAGATGCAGTTGCTGATGAGATAGATAGCGAGCGCTGAATCATGGAGAAGAGATAAATGTTAGTATAGTTTCTTGCTTGCCGCCGAACAGGTTTCGGATTTTGAATAGGTCGAGAAACGTACCTCTCTGCCCGATGTACTGGTTACCACAATTGGGCTCAGGAATGCGCCTTGATGTGCCGAGTTATCATTTGGAGGAGACATGGTCTGTAACTGGGCGCCCTGCAATTATGCAAGTTTAATGAAACGGTTCCTCAGTTATGTTTGAGAAAAAAAAAAGTTCGTTTCGAATCCCGGGATTGATGATCCTGTTATGATACCCTCCAACCTCCGATTATCTTCTCAGGCTTGGTAAGGTGGCTGTGTAGTAGTATTATGCCTAGACCGCCCAGAACAGATAGAACCGAACATGGACAGGACGTGGAGAGCTCGCTAAGGGTTAACCTTGAAGCAGATGCCAAGGTGAATGAGTGGATTTTGTGATCCACAACTTTTATCAACAAGAGAGAAAAGCGGGAGGTATGAAAGAGGAGACGAGGAAAAAGCCTATCACCCGGGAGGCTGAGCCTCTAAGACTCTCACTAGGCAGTCCAAGGATTCCTCAGTCTAGCGATCTCGTAAACAGGACTTGAAGTGACAAAGAGCTAAGTGCGAGCGAGGGGCGAAGGGGCGATTTGATCATTCATTGCCAGAAGTCATTCAACAAACACAGCCCACGAAATGGGTACAGTAGATCTACAATGCAAGCTATTCTGCTGAAGAAGATAGGCGCCGAGCTGGGAACTTCTCAAAACTCTAGCTTGCTTCTGCATTTTGCGATCCCGTGGCGCCGGGCCTGACGAGGCCGTCCAGACTCAGATATTGTGGAAGTATTCAGTCCCGATGATGGTCCAATACGAGTGCAGCATGACAGAGTTGGGTTGGCGCCGGCCTCCACGGAAGTGGAGAGACTGGGTTGCTGCGCCTCAATCCCTAAACCAATGATGGAACGGAACGAACATGATTGATAGACCCCGCTCGAAGTCTATGCGTCAGATAAATGGCATTCATCAAGTCACAGGCACATATACTGGCATTTTTTGGGGAGAGTTTCAGGTTGGGATCATCTGGAGCAAGGAGGCGGCAATTTCATGAAGTCACGGTTGAGAGCGTCATAGCGGTTAAAGTTGGGATTGAAGAGGGTCTGGTCTGGGCTGACCGCTACAAGTTTCGGGATATCAATTTGAGATATTTAATAAGCGAGACTAAAGATTCGTGGGAGGGGTAAGAGAAGATTGAAGGCATACTATCTACTCCGTACTAGCCAAGCTAATACACTTAGTGGTTGCAAGGGGGATCTTTAGAGTGCTGCTAAGATGTAACCCGTCACGGTATCTCAAGTTAACTCCGAGATCTGCATGAGTCCATAATCGTAAAATGCGCCTCAATGGACAGGGATGCTCCAGTCAATACAATCTGACATGAACCTGACATAGATCAATAGGCGTAAGCTTTGTGTAAGCTTGTGATGATGAGTGAAAAATCAGAGTGGATCACGTGTGGGGCAAGTTATGTACACAAGTACATTATGTTCATCGCAGATAAGAAATTAATAAGACAATCTAATTGGATATAAGACGTCTACGCCACAGTAGTATAATGTCATAAGTGGCTTAGACACATGGCAAATTAACCTTGTGGCGGTGCGGGTACCTGATGTATTGCCTTCAGCTCATTCCAAGGCTTGATGCCTATAGAAGTATTTAAAACATTCACACACCCAGGTAAACACATTTTCAGGTGATAGGCAGTGGCCAAAGAGGGCTATGCCAGTACTTAATTAAAGCGTGGCAAGAGGCTATACTTGAGAGATGATCAGACTCAAGGCAGTTTCGAGACATTCGTATACTTCACAGCCCCCTTCTAGGCTCCTATTTCAAGCAGGACACATTCCAAGACACTCAAGTGCTGAATGTATTGAACCTTTGGCACTTGGGTCAGACAATTCATATTTTCAATTCTCCTGGATCTATCTACACATTAGCAGTATTAACCAAGGTTCATAACCAAATTAACATTCAAAATATTCAGAAGCACCGGCAGCGAGAGAAAAATGAGGAGAGGAAATGGAAATAGAGTGAGCATAAAATGAAAATAAGCTATCAACTAGAAAAAAATAGTAAGAGGATCAAGGAGTGGGTATCTATGTAAATTAACAGTAGGGGGTGAAAAATAATAACAATAACAAGATATTCAAAGACAGGAAGAATGCAATGAGAAATGGAGGCAGAATCAAAAAAGGTAAGAAGAAAGTGAAATGAGGTCAAGTGACAAGTAAGAATCACAGAACTCAAATCACATCGCTAGCAATAGGTCGTGGCCTTCCGGCTTGGTCGAAGAATACGGGGACTCTGAGCCCCCGATGTCCTATCGACTGATTTTTGTTCATGTCGCGTATCCCATAGCCCGAAGGTAACAATAACAGAATCCCGGATCGCAGATCACAGACTCTCCGTGAAACGGCTCCCTCGACTGCCATCCAGGTGACTCCTGCCCAGCGCATCTGGCCGGGGAAGAGGGATTGCACTTTGTGGCTGTGCAATAGGGTGGGATGGGGTGACCGTGGTGGCAATGCCAAAGTTAACTGAACTGGACACCGGGAGATGGACCCTTGAAGGTCGTAGCGGTGCAAGGGTCTCTTCCGCCTCTCGAGTGTAGGTTGCATCTAACGGAGAGCCGAATGGGGAGGTTGGAGGGGGACCGTGGGTGGTAAGAGATGATAATGGTCCTCCGGTTGGGGATGTAGGTGATATGCCAATCAGACAGTCCGGAATAGTAGGAGAATCACCACCTAATCCACCGCCGTAGCCATCTCCTCCGTGAGTGAGAACGGGAGGGATTTTGCGACCAGAGATCTTCTGAAATCCGCGTTCACTTGACCCGGAGTCGATGGTGCTTTCAGTTGCGGTTGTCATCGTCGACTGACGCCAGCGTTTCATGAATGCAGGAGCAAGATAAGCTGCGTTGAAAGGATTCGAGTGTCCGTCTCGTTCAGCGGTCTCCATACTACCGGCAGCTCCCATATCACTCGACGGAAGGGTCTGTGTGCCCTTACCCTTCATAAAGTTTTGAAGATATCCTTTGCGACGGAGGAAGTAGAGTACACAGAAAACAAGAAGTGCAAGACCCGCGACACTACCCACAACACCACCGACAATCTTAGATGTAGTTGGGCTGATGGATGACCCTGAGCCCGAGGACCCGGAGTTTGTGGATGAGCCCGAACCATCTCCATTTCCAGAGCTAGAACTGGTGCCTGTTTGCGCTGCGCCACCGTACACATTCGTGGATGATGAAGATGACTGGATAGTACTTGACCAGTACGAGTCGATGGAAGAGCTGGTAGGCGCGCCAGTAAAAGTAAAGGTAAAAGTAGTTGAGGTAGATGAAGGATAGTAGTAGTCATTCGGAGGAAGAGAACTAGTGGTGGATGATGTAGTAGTTGTACTTGCAACTGAAATCAGAGGGGTCGAAGAAGCTTGCGCGCCAGTGACAGGAAACACGCGAGGGGAGGAAGCAGGAATACGCTGTTTGCTGGTAGCTGTAGACTGCGTGGAAGTCGAGTTGTTGGATGGGGTTGAAGTCAAACTAGCCGTTGGAGTTGCCATAGTGGAGTTTGTCAGGGTGGAAACAGAGCTTCCTGAGAATGTGATTTCGCCAAAAGCTGAGTTTGACACTGTCATGGGGAATTCTGTTCCCGATGATTGCCATAAAGTCTGGGAATCAGTATCAACAACCTGGACTACCGTTTGCACTGGCGCGGCTGAGGCTGAAGTAGTCTCTGCTTGCCGTCTAGCAAGTAGATCTTCCGTGATATCAGTCAGATCCTTCAGACAAGTGATTTTTGATGATGGACTACACAAATCATCAGATGAAAGGGAGTCCGGTGGTGAGAGAGGATTTTGAATTGTGCCCACTGTGTGGATATTGGGTGCCGATATGTCCGCTGAGTTCTCACCCAGTTCTTCATCATCTTGAATTGCTTCCATATGATGCTTCGCACTAATCATCCTGTCAACCCTAGAATGGCGATGTCCATGGCGAGCCATTTTGTTGGTATTTGTGCAGAGAAAGAGGATAAACAAATGTCTTCTCGTAAATCCTCACAGAGGTTTATGGCTGGATCGACCAGCACAAGAACGAATAGAATGATAACTTTCTTTTTTGAGAGAGCGAATTGATCAAGTAGTAGGGTCTTGCCCGTGAGTTTTGACAAAAGTTCAGGATCAATATTGTCCAAGAATTCCAAAAATGCCAAAACGAGAAACAGAATTGGATCGAAAGGAGTAATGAGCGGATGCTGGAGGGGAGTGAATCTACCACCAACGATGATCAGATTTCAGTAATGAGTGAATGGCATTGAATAGCCTAGAAGTGATTATGTTGTCAGTATTGAATGTTTTTCATGGTGATCATCGTGTTGTTTATGGATATCATGAGGTTATTCAACCCTATTCATGGATATTTCACTGTCTCCACGTACCGTAATCAAAAAAAGAGTGTAGGGACAAAAAATGAATACAAAAAATGAAGGATAGACCGCGCGTCCTAGTCCATATTGAATATTCCAAAATATCTTCTCCCTTCAAAAATCAGAAAAGGCGAAGTTAGTAGTCTCACCGTCTCCCCCGGAGTGATACAGGTCAGACGCGATGACAAGAGACGCACTAGGTGTTTGTAAGACTTGAGCTTGATTGTTCAAGCCTTTTTAATCCCCTGAACTGCTCAAGCAGCTACTCTGTTGAGTATGACTTGGGTGGGGGAAAAGAAAGAAAAAGAGGGAAAAGGCGAAATGAGTGGAACGGCCAGACCCAAACACTTCTCCCCTATCGACACTAAGTCCCGACCCGCGTGGATGACGAACTAACCCGACGGGGCCGAGTGGTCTTTGTGTCAATTTCCTCTGTGATTTTAGGATTGCACAATTGTGAACATGGTTGAAGAACTGTCAAAATTATGCAATGACTTTCCTAAACATTTGTTTATTTGTTTTGAGTAAAAGAAACCTGTTAAAATTTGTCTCTTGCAGTGAGGAGAATAAATGATTCGAAAAAAGGACGCAGGTACAGAAGAGACATTAACCAATGAAGAGAGAGTTAGTGGAGATTATCGAGGGTTCTGGCCAGCCACTGTCACTTTAACTATACCTAATTTAGTTTAGTCTACCACGCAGGTTTAATTAGTGATTTATTAATATCACATGATCCCTGTAAGTAAGCAAGGAGCAATATACTGCACTCATACAGAGTAACCCGTACTCTCCTTTACTACAGGGCTTTATACTGTGAAACCTTCAGTCCACGCCGTATCATGAAGAAGACTTATGAATATTATCAATCCTTATTCTCAAATCACTGGTACATTCCGCTATCTACTTAAAAGAGAATCAACTTGAACCACAGTGAAGGGGGGGTATTTAGTAAAATGGGACGCTTGCTCTCCATATTGGCCCAATGCTAGTGACCGCTTAGAATGTCTCCAACTCTTCGGCCGCACCCTCCTCAGCCTCAGCAGGGATCTCAAATCCATCCTACAAAGAAAGAAAATGTTAGATCTTAGAGCCTCATATCAAGGGGGGAGGGGGTGATAGGCGGGGCAAAGGGGCAAATATGGAAGTATGGAAGCATGGAAGTATACCCGGAAGTAAGCAATCATGCCCAGACTTGGAACGTACCTCAGTAGAGTAAAGAATGCCCTGAATGCGCGTCACCAAAGTATCCTCCTCCTTCTCCAGCTCGGGGTCAGCCTCGATGGCACTTTGAAGCAGCAGTTCAATATCACGAAGCTTCGCAAAGTAAAAGTCACGCTCCTTCTCCAATCCCGCAATCGCCTCCTTCTGGGTCGCAATCTCCTGCTGCAGAGCTGCAGTGGGAGCACCGCCTGCAGTAGCAACCCGGGGACGGACACCAGCCGTGGTCGGGGTGACACCGCGTCGTGAGCCCGCTGAGGGAGCGCGGGAGCCCGCGGCAGCCGGAGCACTAGCTGGGCCACCAGAGGCCTTTCGTCGGCTAACGGCATCGTAATCACCTCCGGGGTAGTGCTGGTCCCAGTAACGCTTGGTCCACTGAAGGAATTCCAAGTTATCCTGCATGCGGCATTTGGTAAGGGACTGGACGGGAATAGGCTTGTCTACAGCGTGGCGGCCGAAGACGTCTGGATGAAAATGAGACACGTTAGTAGAGGGATTCGTTGATGAGGCTGAGACCGGGCTGAGGAAGTCGTAGGCACGTACTCTGGAGAACCTTGAAGTTTTGCAGGTAGGCATATTCAGTGTTGACGTTGAACTTGACCCGGGACATGGGCACATCCACTAGAGAAAAAAAATCCCCGCATTAGTATACGCCAACTTTTTTTTTCTTCCGTTCAGGGCTTCGCGCTTGACCGCCAGTCGATGAATCTTGCGGCTGGGATTCAACTCACTGAATATCGAGTCAAAGATCTGGCATAGTGCAGCACTATATGAAACCGTTCACATCACGCGTCAGCCTTGTATTCTTATCGTCCATCGTCCTGCGCGTGTCGTCGAGGAGGGGGGAGGTTGTCGATCCATCATACCCGGTTCCGCATTGCTCAATCTTGGTGATGTTCAACTGGAGGAGGTTGTTCAACCAAGCCAGGAGCTCTTGTCTATATTGAGACTAGTTAGTCCACTGAATGGATGCCAGACTGGAGATGATCGTCGATAGGGGGGAAGGAACACGGACCTGGATTCACCCATGGTGGGGTAATAATAGTTGTAGTTGGAATTGCAAGATTAAAAGGGATAGAGAAAAAGGGAAATGGGAAGCTAAAGAAAGCGCGGATCAGGGAGATCAATCTGCAGGATCAAGAGTCCTTTGCCGGGGTTTGCCTGTCTGTGTTGATGCAAAACAACGACGGGATTGTTTTGATGCCAAAATCCACGGATCATGACGGCGCTAGTCATTCTTCCAGCCAATCACAGTGGTCTTACGTCATCCTAGCCTTATGCCTGAATTTTCAGTCCACAACGACATGAACTGTGCACACATGAGCAATGAACCACATCAAAGTAAGTATAGGGGACCTTGACATTACATAGCAGAATGTCAGATTCATCTTAATTTTACGATATTATAAACCTGAGAAAAAAGGAGGACGTGAGATGAATCCAAAGATCGTATCGTCGATCCCAATATTTACTCCATTGCCAATTTTAAACTCTAGCGAATGTGAATCTATGCCCCAATTCTTAGTCCCAAGTATCCCAGGCCCCCAAAAGACTGTATTTTCAATATCCAACTCCAGTTCCATCCATAATGTAATGCCAACCAATTTGAGCCAACATAAGTTCAATGTTGAAACGAAATAAACACGCTCATGAGAAACAAACAAGAAATTATAAGAAATTTATACTTGGAATCACTCTTCCAATAGTTCAATACCGTCAAGTCCGTAGCCAAAATCCATGATCACAGCTCGAGAGTCTTGACTTGTGGCCACAATTCGTCGATAGTCCGATTGGACATTGAGCATCCAGCTAGTAGTCCACCCTGGCAGATCAATGGAGAGTTCACCAGAGTCGGCATCGAACACCTTGACACTCATGTCGTAACTGCCACTGACAATACGCTTTCCCATGCTGTCCAAGTGTAGTGATCGAATCAGACCAGTGTGCCCCTGAAGGGCATTGACCAGCTCGCCTGTGTTGGCATCAAACTGATAAATAGTCTTGTCATTACCACCAGTCAAGATGGTCCGACCATCATCGCTGAACTCAACACAGGCTAGACCCCGATCTTTGCTAGGGAACTCCCGAACACAGTGACCGGATGTGACGTTCCACAACTTAACCACGCCATCGCCACTGGCCGAGACCACGAGATCACCCCGCAGTTGCACTGCATTCACCGGCCCGCGGTGGCCCACAAGCGTCTTCAGGAGTTCGCCGGTATTCCGGTCCCACACGCAGATGGTACAGTCCTTGGAGCAGGAGATGATGTAACGGTCATCAAAACAGACATCCAGTACACCGGCGCGATGACCAGAGAGACGGCGAATTGGCTTATAGTCATTCTTAATATCCCACACGATGCAGGTATAATCTGAAGACCCAGTGACCATAATCTCTTCGTCGAAACGGAGGCAAAGGATCGAGGCACTGTGGTAATCCAGCGACTTCTCCATCGGTGTAACAATACCCTCCAGGGGAGTCGATGGAGGGCAGATGGTTAGAAAGGGAGACTTTCCAGTTGCTTGCTGCGATGGATTGTTCACTTGTCCGATTCCAGGGACCTCGTCAGGAGGAGGACCGATGACCTTGAGGCAAGGCCAAGGGTAATGAGCATCCCAAATACGAATTGTACGATCGCGAGATCCGGTTATAATTTTATTTCTGAAAATAAGTCATTAGCAACAAGTCACCAGATTTAAAAGGTAACAAGAACCTTACTCATCAAACTGTGCACAGTATACACTATCCTTGTGCCCGTGCAAGTAAATCGCGGCAGCCTTGCCCTCCTTCCAGCGCTGTTCAAGAGCTCTCTTAACCAGAAACATCCGCTTCCAGTCCTGGTTAGGCCTATTCTTACCCAGCCCAGCCGGCTGCTTCTTCTTGGTCGCAGTGGAATTTGCCGGACGGCGGGGGTAGGCACCACGAAACACAGGCTTCCAGACATGGGGTGATGATGCGTGGTGATGCCAAATATTTGACACCAGTTCAGAATTCAACAAAGATGCAGGGTCCAAGTAGGAAAGAATGTGAGTCATGATCTCGGAAGGCAAGTAAGTAGCAGGATCTAACAATCAGTTAGCTATACATCTTCTGTTGGGATAAAATCGATTTCACATGTCTTACCAATACGCATGACACCCAACTGAGTGTCTGAGTCCGAGGGATCGCGCAAGTCAATGCCAATCCCACTCTCAGTATCCTGCGTCACTCTCATATCGAGAGCCTTCTCCCGCTCGATTCGAGCCAACTGTCTAGCCAGATCCATCTGTTCATTCTGCGCAGCCGCTGCAGCACGAGCAGCTGCACCGAAGAACTTATCATTTGGGATGATAGGTGGTTCCGACCCATGACCCGGAATTGGAGCCGGAACTGCCGCGGTTGGCGCATAGAAATCGTGGAGTGCGGAGACACTGTGGAGAGAGGGACGGCGGTTGACACTGCAGGCCATAGTCCATGCCTGGGGACGCACATCCCAATTACCAGACGCAGCATTGCGCTTGTGGCCGGCATGACCCGAGACCTTATAGTGGCGACCATCATCATTCTCCTCCTCCCCGGACACACGCATGTTGTGCTTGGAGGACTTGCTGCGTAGTGTGACGGAAAGCCGGCGGCCCAGAGCCACTAACCCATCCACTGGATGACGCAAGCTTGAAAAGCTCTTGGCCGCACGGCGTCGAGGCACTGCCTGTTGAAAAGGCTCAATCTCCTCGACAGCCGAGGCATCCTGATCACAATACGCCTCCGCCGGGGAGGTCTCTCTCCACTGATCGAATGTGAAATCTTTGGGAAGGGGAATGGATTGCACCGCGGTTCGGGCTCGTGGACGAAGCGATACTGAGGGTCGTCGCCTCGTGGAGGTTGAGGTAAAGGTGGTATCTCGTGGCGACATGGCTTCCGTTGTCGCGCGAATAGTGAAAAAGGCGAATCAACAAGGAATGATCCTGGCGTTAAAGACCACGATCGATCTCGATCTCCTGTATATTATATGGTTCAAAAAACGACTGTAACTTTTTCCCCAATCCCAGTCTAGTTGTATAGTACTTGTATGTCGAAATGCAATATATGGAGGGGGGTTTTGAGGCGTAGGGGCAAATGAAATAATGAAATGATAAGAAAGACTGTTCAACAATGGAGCCCCCAGGAACGACTAAAAAGAAAGACGAAGAGAATGAATGTAAAAGAAAAAGGGCGCAAGGAGAAAGGAGGTAGGGAAATTCCAGAATTAAGGGCCCTACAACTGGGGGTCTGAGAGTCGGGCGGTGAATCGGGATGGATTGATTGGGTTTAACTCTTAAGTATCAAGTATGTATGAGTTACCTCCCGCTTATATTCTAAGCCCTTACAACGTCATTGTACTCTCTACTTACTTCACTACCTGCACCTGAATAGATTTTTTTTTCTTTCTTACTGTAAGGATCTGGGGGGCAAATCATGGGGGCAAAAACTTGGAGTACCGCAACTAAGCTAATCCACTAATTATGCCTTATAGCCCAAGTACAGAGTACATCCGTTCAGTCTGACCCATTGGGTTTTAGGGTGGCGACCTGATCCAAGGTTAGTAACAACTTTGCTTAGAATCGGGAAAAGTAGGGTTTGACTGAACTTGACTGAATTAAGGTGGAACAAAATCTTTTTCCATGAATCCATGCCGGTATACCCGTCGATCCTGTTCGGCCCGGATCCACTATGGGGAATGTTTGGGGTTAGTCCACGATGCATGTTACGTATCAGCCCTGGAGGTGTCTCTGTTAACTAACTAACTATTAACGTTAACTATTACTGGCACAGCACCTGAGGTTTCAGGCCCCTGAATCTTCCTCGACAACTATTGATATTATACTCCTTGTGTTACGGGCACTCCGATGAATTCTTTCAGGGGGTCAATTCCCCGGATCTCCGCTTTACTTCGCAAGAAACCGTTCCCCATCCCTTCTCCTGGCCCACATTTACCGCCCGACATACTCATTGATGAAGAGATCTCGCCCGTATACAATTCCAAGCACTTCTATCCAGTGAAGCCAGGAGAGGTTCTCGCCGATCGCTACCAAACCCTGATCAAGGTTGGCTGGGGCGTATCCTCAACAGTATGGCTGGCGCGTGACTTGCAAGTGTAGCCTTTGAATAACTTGAATTCAATTCGATGCTACACCTGTTTCTAACAAAGAAGTAGGCATATCGAAGAGCCAGAGAATATTGTGACAATAAAAATCGCCAATAAAAATGCAAATCTTACTGGTCATGAGCGCGATGTTGAAGAGCACATTTCTACAGCAGACCCATCACATCGCGGTCGCTCACTTATGCGAACATTTATAGACACATTTGAAATCCAATAAAAGGAAGGTTCTTATTCATGTCTTGTGTATCCACCAATGAGAGAGACATTGTCGATGTATCAGCGCCGCTTTGACGATAGAAAAATGCCATTGCCCCTCGCTAAAACCTACATTCGTACTCTTCTTACAGGGCTGGACTATCTACACAAAGAATGTAGAAAAGCTCATATGGGTAATTATATACCCAGCCTGCCAGTGATTATATTTGTATCATACTGATCCCAGACCGTTAGATCTCAAATTTGACAACATGATGGTCTCATTCGAAGATTCAGCCGCGCTTTCTGATTTCATGGATCTTGAACTTGAAAAAGACTGATTTAACAGGACGATCAGTCTATCAATCCCGTAGTGATTTTGGACCTCTCAAAGGGCTTCAAAGCATACCAAAGCTCGTGGATTTTGGCCTGGCGACCAGACTCCCAGAAAACGACGACTGGGGTGTCTGGCCTATTCAGCCAGATCCTTATCGGGCACCAGAGGTGATACTGGGCAATAGATGGCAAATGGAAGCGGATATTTGGAATTTTGGTGTTCTGGTGAGTGTCACTCCCCCGATATGATTGCATCCACTAATATCTGAGTAGATGTGGGATATGATAGCAGGCAAGGAGCTCTTTCAGCATTTTTATGATCAAGAAGGTCGCTACGATCCTAAACTGCACATTGCTGAAATGATAGCCTTACTTGGAAACCCTCCTCCCGAGATCAGAAAAAGGTATCATGTCATGCGAGAGTACCCTTGGCCACACCCTGTCACACGAGAAGATGGCACAGTATGCGAGACTGCGGAAGAGGTTTTCTGCGGGCCGTTCTTTGATAGTAATGGTATGGCTGGGCCCCCTTCTCTTGATTAAGTTCTCATCAGGCTCATGAAATATTCTAACTCGTTCGCTTCACGAGCATCTGATTCCTGACCGGAAGCTAGATGATGCGGTTCCCTTCCTTGAGGGAGAAGAGAAGGAATTGTTTCTGGATCTTGCTAGAGGAATGCTTGTATGGCATTCTCAATTTACAAAAACGGCAGGCGATCTGGCGGAGCATCCATTTCTTAAGCTGAACCGCACCTGCACCTGATTTCTGAGCTAACGAAATGACTCGAAAATGAGGGTCCTATCTCCACTTTCTGTATAATAATAAATCTTACTTCTGGTGTCATATGTGTGCTCATATATCTAAGATGAATTGAATTGAATATTGAAGGCTTCAAGTCTGTTCTGTTATTAAAGGTATCCGCGGTTCTATGTCCCTCCGAGTCTCCATAGCTTCTTAACGCCTCTCTTCCAACTATCTAAAGACTTTATCGTAGCCAGTCAAAGTAAACCGATAACGAACATCCCCCTTCTTCATCCACAGCATAGCCTCCTTCAAACCCTCCTCACCAATCGCAATCTCCTCAACCCAACCTTGAAGTCCCTTCTCCGCCGCCAACTGAAGCATATTCAACATTTCCTTCCTGCTACCCAAATGGCTAGCCCCAATCAGCACTCCATTCCCAATCAAATTCTGCGCCTTAATAACCTGACCCTCTTCCTCTGGCAATCCAACACTAATCCAACGCCCATGAACATCCATCATAGAAAGGTATCTCGCAAGATCAAACCCCTCCGACGAATTCGCACAGTTGATAATCAAATCAAACGAGAACCGATGCGGAATCTCCCATCCATCTTCAGCGGTAGCAATGTACCCATCCGCGCCAAGTTCCCTTGCATCAGCCTCCTTCGCTCTCGATCGCGAAATAGCCCAAACCTCCGCTCCGAGTGCCTTGGCAAACATAATTCCGAAATGACCAATTCCTCCCAGTCCCACAATACCTACCTTTTTGCCCGGTCCCGCACCATTCCGTACTAACGGCGAGTACGCCGTCAGTCCAGCACAGAGCATGGGAGCTACGGTGTTTGTTGGAAGTGCATCCGGGATAGGAAACACCCAGTGCTCGTGAATTCGTACGTGAGAGGAATATCCACCCTGACTGGTGATACCGGTTTCAGGCCACACAGAGCCGTACGTATCCATCATCTGTACGGGACAGTATGTTTCGTTGTCGTTTCGACATTGCTTGCATTCGCCGCAAGAGTAGGACTGTGCGCCTACGCCGACGCGTTGGCCTTCTTTGATGAGCGTGACTTTTGGTCCGACTCGAATAGCGCGGCCGATGATTTCTAGATATGGTTAGTTTCGTGGTTCTAGAAATGGGATTCTCGATCTGGAAGACATACCGTGTCCCACGCAGAGAGGGAATTTCTGATCTCCCCATCCACCTGATATTTGAGTTAGTGGGTCTGTAAGGTGTAAATCGCGAAGTGGGACATACCGCTGATGGTGTGGACGTCACTGCCGCATACACCACATGCCTCGATTTTGATGTCAACGTCTGTCCTGAGTTAGATGGAGATTTTTGTAGGATAGATCATTTAACAGCTCACCGTAGTCACCGAATGGCTTCAGCTTGAACTGTCATAGTGAGATGGTCAGCTATATGGTCAGTTACAGGGTGCATTGGAGTAGGTAACTCACGAATCGCTTGTGGAAGTGAGTGTAGGTATCAGGACCATCAACTTGGAAACCCTCAGCTTCTTCAGGGTACGGCATTTTGTCAGAATGACTCAGATGATTTAAGTGAAAGAAATGTGGAGTAGTAGAGATGGGATCAGAGAGAAACGTGTAGAGTAGAGGGTGATAATTTGGATGAGTTCGAGTTAGAAATGGGAGAGGAGGAGCTATATCAATGAGCCAAGGAAGCACTCGAGACGAAATTTTTCAACTGAGTATCTAGAGTGCGGCATATAGTTTTGCTCCATCATGTCACTATCATGTGCCACCTATCTCGGCATTAGTTCCCCAGGCTCCACCGCCAGATCCAAGAATCAGAGGTCCTTCTCGCCCGAGAAAAACTCAATTATCCCGACTTGAGTAAATTGGGCTTGTTGAACGTGGGGTGGTGTGGTTATTTTGGAGCCGTGGGGCGTGGTATGTATAGTATTTGACTCCATCAGAAACCTCGGGACGATAAGAGTCACTTATGGCTCGTATATTCAACTAGAATTCTCCATCAATAAAATTTTTGGCTGTGCGGGTAGTTTCAATTCAAATGATAGAATTTAGGATTGATCAATAGATTTAAAATCCAGAGGCCAAAGAGTATATAATTCTTGGGAGGTAGGTACCTATACTCCAGGGCTGTATAGTAGGTACAAGGATACGGAGTAGTATAGGTAACCATGAATAGCACCTTAAGGTGGAAGTACTCATATCAAAATCCTTTGGAATGGATTGATTATTTAGAACTTGAAGGGGGAGGTTTTTTTGATATCTAAATGCAAGGATTACACTGGCAGTAAATAGTAAACATTCAAGGAACCAGAGCTCCCATAAATTTCAGTTAAAGGCTCCCCCAGTAACATCTCTGCCCTGCTTGGCCTAGCGGCTTGTGGCGGTCGGCGACCCAGACTCAACGGGGACAAAGGTACTGAAATTAGGTATGCCGGGCCTAGTTTCAGTGGCAGAGAAAATACCTGCGGGTGGGAGGGCATCTAGCTACGGCTAGGGATAATGACTTTTTTCATTTCTTTTACCCATTATAATTCTAGCTTTTCTCTTTCTATTGCACCTTTCAGATCTTCGAAATAAAAACAATTGAGCGAGATAGAAAGGATTCTGTGATGGAGATGAATGTATCAAGTGAGGCTGTTGAGGCTATTCACGCATTTCTGATTTTGAAGCTCCTGGGTTCGATCCCTGACCCGGCTGGTTTTCTTTTTTTCTTTTTCTCTTGTCGAGCTACATTAAATTTCTTTCCCACCATAGGTACCTTCAAGTTTAGATATTTAATCCATATCATCTTCAAATATACTAAAATGTCCCCCACGTCGGCAAATACTCTGAATGGCGGAGAATCAAATTCCACCAATCATGATAGAGTTAGGTAAATGTGGGGGAGGGGTTGATGCACTCAAGTACTTGACATCTATACTACATATCAATTACATCGAAGAGAATAAATAGATAGAAAAAAAGTAGATCGATATCAAATCAATTGATTCACTCTGATGCGATTTACAGCTTCAAAATTATCCATTTAGGAAATCCAAGTGTAGCTATATAGTAAAACAGCAAGTGCCGTGCCCCGCGATGACATCGGCTATTGACGTTTTTCAAACGCCGGAAGAATTATGTCCAGCTCCATCGACACAAGATCCCTGCCTTTTCTCTTTCTCTTGAGCCAATTCCACTTTTCTACTCCTCAATCACTGATTTCTCACATCCCTCTATTCCACACAACCCACCATGGCCCCTCCTAGCGTTTTGATGGTAAGAATGATCCGCCTGTCGCAATCTAGCTTCAGCTAACCAGAATCCAGGTCGGTACTGGCGAGTACACCACCGGCTTCGTCGGCGGTGGTGCATCCGGATCAGATAAGAAGGTCGGTGTCGTCGGATTGTCTCTCTTCGATCTGCGCCGACGAGGCAAGGTCAGCGAACTGAGCATGGTCGGCGTATCGGGCAAGAAGTTCCCAGGAATCCGTACGTAAAAACAGCCATTACCCAACACAGCCTATGAGCCAATTCTGACTATCTTAAGGTGATCATCTGCACAAGAACATCTGCCAAGTCTACAATGGCCTCGACACATCCTTCGCCTCCTTCCCAGCAGACGACCAAACCGACCCAGACGCCTACAAGACGGCTATTGACGCCCTCCCCAAGGGCTCCGCCATCACCATCTTCACTCCCGACCCAACCCACTTTCCAATTGCGCTGTACGCCATCGAGCGCGGCATTCACGTCATGATCACCAAGCCCGCAACCCAACGCCTAGAAGACCACCTCGCCCTTGTGGAAGCAGCCCGCAAAAACGGCGTCTTCGTTTTCATCGAGCACCACAAACGCTTCGACCCCGCATACTCCGACGCACGCGCAAAGGCCCGTACCCTCGGCGACTTTAACTACTTCTACAGCTACATGAGTCAGCCTAAGAGCCAGCTTGAGACTTTCAAGGCGTGGGCGGGTCGCGAGTCCGATATCTCGTACTATCTCAACTCGCACCATATCGATATCAACGAGAGCATGGTTCCGGATTACAAGCCTGTTCGTGTAACCGCTACCGCCTCACAGGGTACAGCTGCGGCCCTCGGATGTGTTCCTGAGACAGAGGATACAATTACCTTGCTGGTTGAGTGGCGTCGTCGCGATAACCCTGCCAAAATTGCGACGGGTGTCTACACTGCTAGCTGGACGGCTCCTCAGAATGCGGGTGTTCACTCTAATCAGTACTTCCACTGTAAGTCATTTCCTTCTGACCTCGCGAGAGATCATGTTTACTGATTTTTACAGATATGGCCGCCAATGGTGAGATTCGTGTAAACCAGGCGAAGCGTAGTTACGATGTTACTACTGATGAGCAGGGCCTAATCTGGGTGAACCCGTAAGTTGAATAGCAGTGTTGTTTCTTTGGATTTTACTCATACGTTCTGTTTAGATTCTACATGCGCTATGCCCCTGATGAGGAGGGTAACTTTGGTGGCCAGACCGGATACGGCTATGTCAGCTTTGAGAAGTTTATTGATGCTGTCACAGCCCTCAATGAGGGTCGTGTGACACTTGACCAGCTGGATGCTCGTCCTCTCCCTACTTTGAAGAACACAATTGCCACCACAGCTATCCTCGATGCTGGTCGTCGGTCTTTGGATGAGCGTCGCCCCATTGAGATTGTTTCAGAGGGTGATAAGTGGGAGCTTAAGTAAATAGACTATGATAAACTGTATAGTTCTGTTTATATGATGAATGAAATTGTTACATGTGCATAAAATCGTCTTTTTTAAGAATGAGTGGACAATATAGAAAAAGCTGTGGGGTATTAGCAGATACCGCTAGAAGTAGATTTACTAGCTAAGAATCAAAAGGAGCTGAACGACATAATGCGGAACTCCGAAATCAACCTGACGCCATCCCTGCAGAAACAAAAAAAGAATCCCTTAGAAGCAACATCTCGTGGTATCATGCAAGAATCTCAGTTGGAAAAAAAATAAAAAATAGAAAGCCTTTATCGCCGAGACCCGCCTTTGACGATCCCATCAATGCCCTTACTCAACTTCACGCGACACTCAGGGCAGTACCATTTAGCTGTACGCGAAGGGACCTCAGACAGGCCAACACAGTCGAGGTGGAACCATTCGCGATCGCACTGAAATGATAATTATTAGCAAGGCTCAAAAGAACCAAAAACGAAGGACATAACTCACATCTTGATTCTCACAGCAGATCATCGTTCCAAAGCTCACGTCTCCACAGAGACAGTATCGCGGTTCATTTGCATCAATCTTCTCAACAACCCCGTCTTCGTCAACACGAACATCGTCCAGAATGCTAAGACGCTTCTTTCCTGGCTTGGCCTTACGACGGCCATAGCTCACAGCGGCACCACCATCCTGACCAGAGGAAACAGGACCAGGTGCGGGACGCTTTCGTCGACGAGCTGGGCCTGGAACACTGGGTGCGTGAGAAGTCTCCCGAATTGGAGTCTTACGGGCCGGCGTAGCGCTCTTGATACGCAGGTCTCGTGCACCAGCTGCATTTATGGAGGCACCACTAGCCAAGCCGCCAAGCTCGGCCGCTGCGGCCGCAGAGCGTCGAGATGAAGGTCGCGTCACAGGTGGGGTAGGTGTGTTGGTAGGCTGGGCAACAGATCGTGTGGAGCGTTTTGAACCATTGGGAGAAGGTAATGGAGGCGAGATCTTTGTTTTGGGGGGCTACTTTGGTCGAAATCGTGGGAACAGGGAGGGGCGCATCCCCTAGGCCATTGGGACCTGTTCCTCGACTGGATCGTCGACGTGATTTTGATGTTGCTTGTGCCAGTACAGGGGGTGCCAGTACAGGAGGCACCGGCGCAGATGTCGGATCAAACAGGAATTCCTCAATATCATCTTCGGCGACCTCCCGCTTTCTTTTACGTGATGATCGGCTAACAGGTGTCTCTTGAACAGCTGGAAGCTTCACAGTCAAATCTATCTCTCCATTAGCTGCCGCTTCTCGTGCGAGCAACTCTCGCTTTAGCTTCTTAGCCTCATTCAACTTCATGCCTCGGTTGCTTAGCTTTGTCTGATCCAATTCCTTTGGCTTCTCGCCTCGGTGGGTCAGCTCAATATTGTCACAATCAATCAAATCATCTCCAGCCTCTTCAGCCAGAGCCTTGGCAGCGCGGTAGGCCTCCCAGCCACGACCAGAGAGGGATAGTTCACGATGGATCATCACTTCGCTTGGCTGCCAGACTGCATTCTTCTTCATCTTCTTCCGCAGCCTAGTCATCTCCCACTCGGTCAGTCGCAGCCATGGCAAATCCTCGCTACCAATTTTCGCGTCTGGAGGCGGGGGCTTTAACAGAGCAAGCGCAGCACTTGTCAAAGCTTGGGTACCCGAGCTAGGTCGTCGGGCATGTTTCTCCTTCTTTGAGGGTTTAGCAGGCTTGGGTGCAACTATGTCAAGATCAGCCTCGGCATCTGACTGCTCGGTGCTGGCAATCGGAGAGTCCGGGTTAAAGCCGACTAGGTGGTCTGCGACACCGGCGCGTCGAGATCTGGACTTCTGCGAACTTCCGGGTTTGCCATCCAGGCGCAAGGTGATACGCGGCGTGGGTGCACCCGATTTCTTGTCCTTGCGCGAACGCTTCGCATTAGACTCAGGTGGAGGCGATGGCTCAATAGAAGGGGGTCTCGGTAGGGTCTCCAGTTTCTGGCGAATGCAGCTCAAGCGATCAAAGTGGCGATCCACAACATCATAGATGCGGCAAGCCTCTGCGTAGGCAGATTCCCGGGAATTAATCGCGCGATCCAGCTGGTGTGAGATATCGCGGCGAAGGGCAATCGCGCTGGGGCGCTCATCGGATGCGAGTTCAGGAAGTTGTCCGTAGGTCTTGGTGAGCTCATGGATGTCTTGCGCGGAGTCGAGATAGCGGTCGTCAAGACCACGGATAAGGGTGAGGGAACGGATAAGATCGGCTGGGAGGTATTCCGTATAGTCGATGAAATCAGTTACGGTCGCCTGCGCGTCAGGATCGAAGGGGCCATCGAGAATGACCCCGCCGCTGTGATCGGTTTCATCGGTCATCGGCATCCTTGCCGGTCAAAGGACGCGTTTGGTAACCACAAGAATAAGGAGGAGCGTATTTGAAACACAATAAGAGTCGACCAGGACGATGATACTTTTAAATGAGGTCAGTCCAATGATTAGGTGCGCGATATCGGTTTCATAAGAGGTCAGCCAGTATCAGCTCTAGGCTGCGAGTGCTAAACAATGGGGTTCCTGGAGCCTCAGGTGTTTGTTGCTTAGTCATGGGGCTGGGCCATCTCCAATATCAAAGACCCGCTATATACATTTATTGGGGTCACAGTATCTCTTCAAGTTGAACATTATTACTTTACATATTTATTTCATTGAAGATGTTTTTCAAATTGATCCTAGTTTAAACATTTGAATTTTATGTTATTCCAAGTTCCAACTTGGGGGATTAATGAGTGTGTAGAATTTCGAAAAATTTAAGACTCGGACTCGGAGATATATACATACATCATAGTACTACAGTACTACTAGTACTCAGGTCTTCCAGAATATCCATTATATACTAGGTACTACCTAGGTAGTACTAGTACTCTTGCCAGTGCCCAGGTGTCCAACCTTCAAATGTTGGAACTTGAAGTCCCCTTGGCGGTGACTCGAGCACTTGAGAGCTTGATACTACTACTAGTAGTACGATGATGCCCATAATAATACTGACATCTGGATGAAAAGGACTTGGAAGATCTACTATGTAGTATTCATAGATATTGAATCAATCAAAATTAAATCCCAGTTCTTGAGTCCCGGTGTTGACTGTCATCTCCAGGCTACGATATCACAATTTACAAAGGCTGCCTAGAGACTTTCACTGAAAATTGTTGATGGATTGAAAATCTATCTGAAAAATTCACTCCAATACCTATGAGAGCAGATTAAGAGCCCCTCAACCCGCTCGCTTGTCACGTCCTCGTCCCCTCAGTTGACAAACGCGTTACTACGCACACGTAAAGTTACGTTCCTACCAACACGTTCCTGCTATCTTCTCGTCACCACCAACACGTCCACGGGTCACTACGAACACGTTCCTGCCGCCGTCTTCTCTCACGGGAGAGCGCTCCCGTTCTCTCACGGTGTTCTCCCGACACTAATATTAACGTGATCCTCAAATCCAACCACGTGTCACTGCGTGTCAGCGAAATTCAAAATGACTGATAACTACGATTTGGAAATGCGCCTTGCCATCGTTGGTAGGGAGCTGGAGGATGTTGTTGATGCCGAGGCACAACATGAGACGCCAGTTGCTGAACCTCATGATTCCTCTGCCCCCACAGTAAGTGGCTCTATTTTTCCGCAACTTGACGGTAAACTCCGGGTTCATGATACTCGTGCTCTCTACCCTGTTTCTTATGTCCGGAGTCGCGTTGTTGGTTCTGTGCCAAGAATCTCCGATAACCCCGTCATACAGCCACCAATGGCCTCCAGTGCACTTTTGGAAACAGAAATCGAGAATGTATTGTCCTTCGTCCCTGCACACATTTTCGCTAAGTTCCCTCAGAAGTACATCAGCAATGCTTCTCAACAAGACTACATTATCGAACACTTCTTCAAGGATATCTGGAACCGGAGTTGGGATCTGTAAGTCGCGTTATAAGCATATAGACATGACAGACTCCACTAACATATTACCTATTTCACCCCCAGGTTTTATCTGCCCCTCCCTGAGAGACAAGCTCATCAATCACTTATCCTCGTGCCGCAGTCTCAGGCTGAGAACATGCTCTCTCACATCAACGCTGTGGTTTCCCTGAAGCTAACTCTCGATGGGATGAAGCAGGATCGACTGGTACTTGACTTTGTCAATCTTCCAATTCCAAAGCCGCTTTACCTGGGAAGATCCAATGACGCAGAGGAGAAAAAATTTCTTCAGGGAAATATCCAACGCATGGAGAACTTCGCAGAATGGGATGACCTTGCAAAGGACAACAATTCCCTGATATTTAGAGCGTTCACACAGTACCTGAAAAATGTCATCCTGCCAACAATGAACTGCAAAAAAGCGAGGTGGAATTCAAAGCGTCGAGCTAAGATGGCTAAGATGGCCAAATGGACCAGCCAGCTAAACTGGCTGCTAAGCTGTCTTGGTCTGCGCCCTCCTCCTGCTTCCGAATCTTCTCCGAATGGAGACCAGCAATCCGTCTTGGCTCCTGTGAACGTCCTTATGGCTCCTGAATGGGATTTTCACAACAATCCTGTTTTCGTTAGCATTGACTGTGAGTGGATGGAACGATCGTCATGGGCACTGACAGAAGTTGGTATCTCTATCCTGGATACCCACGACCTCGTCAACCTGCCGCCCGGTGATTATGGCGAGAACTGGAAGAAGAGAATTCGTTCATACCATCTCCGGGTCTCCGAGCATGAATCCCATATCAATCAGGAATTCTGCCTGGGATGCCCGGACAAGTTCGAGTGGGGCCAAAGCTATCTGATTGATCATGACCACATGGGTGTGACTATCGACCATTACTTGAGTTCGCATGGCGCAGGTCGCAATCTGATTCTGGTGGGTCTGGCCATGGACCATGACCTTCAAATTTTGCGACGAACTGGAAGTGTGTACTTCTCTCAGCCGGAGGGGGCTATGTTTAACGATCGTCTCGACGTTGCATACTTGTTCCGCGCTCTACGCAACATCGACGTGCACCACGGAATGGCGCGCCTTTTGGGCGAGCTGAATGAACTCCATTCAGAGTGGCTTCACAATGCAGGCAATGATGCTCGATACACCATGCATGCACTTGTTCGGATCGCAATGGAGGCCGCTGGTGAGAAGCAAGAGAGTGAGATGGAAGTTGTGGATTGACCGCGTTATGGGATTTAGGTCCCTGAGTTTCTGGGTTCCTGGATTCCCCTGAAATGTACACTAGTTCCAACGATTGACCAAAAAAGATAAAAACCAAAAAAGAATGAAAATTGTTATGCCCCAAGTTTCTATCAGATTATAACCCCCAGGTATCGCATAGACAGACTATCTACGATAAGCCTAAGTTAGGGCTGGATCTGACGCCATAACCACATCAGCCCCACTCCAGCTCCATCCCCATTAATTAGCCCCTCCAAAACTTAAAGATCCGAGAAAGTGCAATCTCTTCTTAAGACCACTCGTTGCAAACCCCCCAAAAAGCCTAAAACCTGTTGATCCATTGCCAAAATGACAACCCAAGGCCCCTTAACAACTTGGCTCCTCCAAAGCACCCCTCAATCCTTGAAGCGTGCAACAACCCACCCCTTCCTTGCCGCAGCCGGCCAAGGCACCCTGCCAAAAAGCATTCTCTCCCAATGGCTCTCGCAAGACCGACTTTATGCTCAATCCTACATCCGATTCATCGGCCAACTCCTCGCCAAAATCCGTCTGGACTCCCGCGCCGCAAACCCACAAACTCACCTCGCCTTTTCACCCGAGCACCAAGCCGTAGACGTCCTAATTGACGCCCTGGTAAACATCCGTACCGAGCTACGCTTCTTCGAGTCCACAGCCGCAGAATACGGTCTCGACCTTGCTGCTATCAGTGCCGATGAAGGTGGATCCGCACTAGCTAGTAATGATCATGGAAGTATCATTACCACATCTGCTAGGATCTCGACTACGGGCTCGACTTCTTGTCCTGGATATACAGGATCAACCTGTCACCAAGACCCTCCTGTGTCGGATTTACAGGGAGATTTGAATTCCGATAAAAGTGTTCTCCATCGACTCTGTAATGCGCAGGGTGAATGTCAAATGCAAGCTGGTAGTGAAATTTGTTCCCCTCCACTTGAAACTGCCGGTCTTCGTAAGAAGATCGTCACGGATTGTGAACCCTGTATTCAACCTGGATCTGGGGGAAATCTTGCGTCTGCTGAGCCGTTGGAACGTGGTGGTCCGGTTTATTTCTCCGCGACTAGGATTACACGTGCGTATATTGATTTGTTCATGTCGGCGGGAAGTGCGGGCGTTCCTGTTATTGAGGGACTGGCGGTGCTTTGGGCTACCGAGGTTTGTTACCTGCGGTCTTGGAAATATGCGGCTGCGTTTTTGAAGGCGAGGGCTGGTGATGACAAGGGGAAGGAGGACGCAGATGGCGGAGCATTGAAGGAGAAGTTTATCCCTAATTGGTCGAGTGAGGAGTTTGAAGGCTTCGTGAATCGGATTGGAGAGGTTTTGGATCTGATGTCGACTGAGATTAAGGGGGTCGAGGAGGGAGAGTTGATGCGTGGGAGATGCTTGGAGTGTTGGAGGCAAGTTGTTTGGTTGGAGGAGAGATTTTGGCCCATCATGCCGGTGGAATAAGATACACAACTCTGCATCTTATGTTGAAATTGTACTACGTGGACATATCCAGTTTCTTGTCTACTGTTTTTTGGAGACTTGCATCGTCTTTTGAGCTTTTTTTTTCACATTGTATGGATACATACGTTGATGGAGTGCGGGCCCCGTACATACAGAGCCACCGAGGCTTGAATGGCATAAACAAGATAAGCAGTAACAGTCCCAAACCGAAATGAATCAAACTCCTAACCATTCAAATAAAGCCAAAACACCGATTCTTCACTCCTTGACATCAAGAAAAAGAAGTAACACGTATAAAAGATACAAAACCGATCAATTCCCAGGTTCCACCAACACCGGTGTATGCGGAACGAGAAAAGAACCACCAGACACGGAAAAAAATAAAATAAAACAACATTGGAAGCATTTCAAAAACAAGAGGCATTCAATCTAGGTCAACATGTTGTACATCATGAGAAAAAGACGGCAAAAAAGCACGCCTAGGTAGCTGTCGCACGAGCAGCATTGCTCAGCTGTCGATGGTACGAGCCAATGGGTTGGAAACCACTATAAGACAAATTAGTATTTAATTGAAGATGACGACGATGGATTTAAAATGGAAAACTTACCGAGCAAGGTCAAAGCCACCACCATCTTCTTCCTCCTCCTCTTCCTCCTTTCGCGAGCTGCTCGGACCGATATCCCCGCCATCAGATTGTAGCGGAGGTAAAGTCCTGCTGGAAGGAAGACCGTTGGAGGTTCCCGGTTTGCTAGGGCTAACCAAGTTCGGCGGTGGCGGACTACTACTCGGGAAACCGCCGATAATCCGCTCATCAGGCTCACCCTTAATTGGACTCAAATCTGGCACCGGGCGCGCCGGGGTACTGCCAATATCGGCAAATTTCCAGAACTGGGCCGGGGAGCTCATGGGCATAAACTTTGATGGGATCTGAGCTGTGCTGGGAGGTGGCAGACGGGGCTGTTGGCGTTGAGGAGCGGGGGTAATCATTGATGAAGGGCCATCGTCGTAATAAGAGGAGGAAAGCACTGGTGGGGACCCGGCAACATTATCCGATAGTCCGTAGGCGTGGCTGAGATTGTTGCTACTGCCATTCTGTGCCTGGGTGGAACTGGCACTGTTGCGGGTACGGGCTGGGAGCGGAGATGGTTCCTCGTATGTGCGCGGGTTCATATGTCGAAGTGGGTGGTCGGAGCCAACGCCGCGACCAGCGCGCGAGCCACGCTCTGGGGTAAAGGCCTCTACGGGTGCAACGGGAAACGAACTGAAGCCCGGGGAAGAGACTGGTGGTGATTTCTTAGAGGTCACGGGAAAGGATGTATTGATCGAGGCGACATGGCGATCACGAGTCACCGAAGATGGCGGCTCCTTGGTTGCCGGAGATGATGGAGCTGAAGACTGATTTCCCTTTCGCATCTGTTTCTTGCGGTATTCCTCACGATACTCCACAGCAATCTGCCACTTCATTCCCTTGCCCGGTTCATCAGTGCGACGGGGCACCTTCTGGAAAGCCTTGTTCAGAGAAAGGTTGTGTCGAATTGAGTTTTGCCAACCGCTCTGCGAGTGTCGATAGAAAGCATAGCGGTCCATGATCCAGTTGTAAATACTGTTCAGAGTAAGTTTCTCCTCCTCACTAGAGAAAATGGCCTGCGCAATCAATGTGGCGTAGCTATAAGGCGGCTTCAGATCCTTGGATGAATCTTGGCTATAGTCGATTTCCTCTGTGCTTTCCATCATCATACCCCGGTTGTAAAGCGGAGACTGCTTCGCCGTGCGCGCGCCAACTGTAGTATCCGGCGATCGAGGAGGCGGCGTGACAGTGCGCTTCAAGAAGCTCGGAGCTGGCGCCAACGAGGGACCACCAGAGGAAGAAGGCCGCGCCGACTCTGTAGCTTGCGAGGCTTGTGGGTGAGCATGGTGCGACGCATCCCAAGCCACGGAAGTTGGGTCCGGCTCTTGACCATTGGCGATGCGCTGAGCGCGCTCAACAAAGCTAGGGTGGATATTAGGGACGTCACCGGGAGTGACAAACATCATCTGAGAATTGGCGATCTCAATAATATCTCCACAAGACAGAATCGCATCGACACCTCGCTTGATAATTGTGTTGTTCAGACGAACTCCATTGCGCCCGTTCACACGGATGTGCCAGGCTGGTGCCTGTGTCCCATCATAGAAGATTTCTGCATGCAGTCGAGAAACAAACTTGCTCGGACCTAAATCCACATCGACATCTGGAAGCGATCGGGCGGCAATGGTCACCGGACTGGACTGCTCAACGGAGCGCTGCTCGCGGTCTGGTTCGCGACCGATGTTGACATGGAGCGACTTGACGTAATAGGTCCAGTCGCGGCCGGCGATTTTCGCATATGCTTGGATACTCTGTTCGTTCTCGGTCTTGCTGTTCGAGTGGTCGCGCGTGACGCGCAGTTCTTCGCGCGGGATATTGAGGTATGAAATCACCAAATCCACCGTATCTTGATGTGTTGACTGATCATGTTCGCCGGCTGACTCCTCGTCATCGTCGGATTCTGGTGCCGCTTTGATAATAGTCCGAGTAGGTGAGGTGCGACGTTCAACCTGAAGTAAGTAATCTGAGTCAGTCGGGATGCTCCTCACTTTGCTTTTTCTTCTTTCTGTATTTCTTGATTTGTCCAAGAAAATTTGGTCTCGGACCAGCCATCTCGCCACTGTCAGACTTACCTTGCGCTTCTTTGCAGATGGGCGACTAGGCGACGAGTCTGGTGCCTCAGCATCGGAGGTTTCCTGCAACTGCTGTTCCTTTCGGCGCGCACGCCGACGATTGGAGAGCGGCATATCTTTCTTTTGCTTTAGACCAAAGAATCCGGAGTTTTTATGATCAAGAAGATCTGCGTCAAAATAACCGGAGATAGTGGCCGCACAGGTTTCAGGATTCGGATTTTTCAAGAATGTGGGCAATGTAGCCGTTGAAGTTGAATACTCTGCAAAATATTTGCAGCGCGGGGCACCAGGATAAGGGATTTGAAAGAACAAGAGAGACAAAATTCTCCCCAGTATAAGATGAAGAAAAAAACACAACAGATCAACTCTGGATCCGGATTTGAGCGGTCGCCCCAGTTTCGGAGAGAGGTAGAACCAGAGAATGAGAACCAAGAACCAGTCGATTGAGGCGGATTTTGCCACCGGAATAAAAAAGAAAGGAATGCTGAAGTAGTTGAACAATAATCAAATATGATCAGACAATTTTCCCCCCAACGAAGCGCACCAACAAATAGAGGTTTCAAGAAGTGGGAACCTGTGTGGCTGGAGGTTTTGATTATCGATAATCCCTACAATCGACGCGCGATGGCGTCTGTTTGGGGTGACCGCCTTGTCGCGTGGGGAGCGTGTGATGTATTCTGTGTTTTTTCTTCTTTTATAAAGAGTAACCGGAGAATATAAAAAAAAAGGAAGAGGAGGAGGAAGAGGAAGAAGAACAGAAGAAGAAAAGAGAAAGACGAAATAAGAAACAAATAAAGAAGACAAAAAAATCATAGAAGAAACAAATTCTAGTGCGTTTGGCCGTAAACAGATGGAGGCTTTTTGGTCACAACATTGTATGATACGAACGGGATAGTGGGGGACAGGGCCCTGAAATGGGGGTGGATCAAGTAATTTATTTAGTAATACCATTACAATCTCTATTACGTGCTCAACGTGGGATCCACGATGCTTCCGAGTGCAGTCAGATCTATGAGATCCTACCTTAAATTCAAGAGAATCAGGTTCATATAGTGGATATCAGAATATGATCTATTAGTGTCATCATTCATTTGACATTCTTAATGGTATTCTATACACTTAGGGTTAAAGTGTACTCTATACACATATGCAAGGAATAATTTGAACGGAACCCTAGATGCCAATAAAATCTACTAACACAGGTACACATGCATATACCCCCTACTAACACCAATTATAAAAGAACATTCAGCATAACATTCAAAAGTCTACTGACCTGATCAAACCTGAAGATAGTCCCATCTATACAACACCCCGGTCGTTTGCGTCACTGCTCCCGGATGCAGTTTAGTTTCGCCCGTTGGAATGTTGCTTTTCCTTCTTGGGCTTTGACATGTCGATCAGGCGTTGAACATCACTAAATCCGGCGCAAGTAGGATTCTATGATTTTTAACAAGAACCTCACCACATGTGCACCATGTAACATTATCGTGAAGATGGATCTTATTTATGTTAAGTTACATAAAGTACTATTTATCTTGGAAGAGGGTCCATCGGACGCAAACAACAGTGGGTCGCAGTAAATAAACAAAGCGTATGTAGTTTTATTGCTACAGGGGAGAACTTAACCCCCAGAATTACTCAGTGGAAGTTAATGCTGGTAGAGGCTTAATAAAAAAGAAACCAGAAGGAAAGATATCAATAGTAACCAATAGAATAGTAAGAATAACGACAAGTAAGAATAAAATCCACAAGAGGGGAATACTCCGTACATGACCCACTTTTAGGTCGGGGTTTTCAACAAAGGGAAAAAGAATAAGAAAGCCCTGAAGCCTGAAGGGGAAGAAACCTGACTGAAACGGAAAAAGTAACCTTGAAAGGACGACAAGATGGGTAGAAATTCTGGCAATGGACGGAAAAGAAACCTTGAATCAGATATGGTCATAACAGCGTTAAATGCAATGGGAATGATGCTGAAGCATCTACTCATCACCGGGCATCTTGGAATCTCCATCATCATCCAGTCCACGAAGGGTTGGGTATGAGACAGACTCGGTAATGGGATCAGACTTGAGAATAATGTCTTCATGGGACGATTCGGGAGAGGCATGAGCACTGGAGCCATGTGCACTTTGCGTCTCAATTCCCTCCATAGCACCATCTACGGACGAAATGGACCTAAGACTCTCTCCAACAGAGCCAGAATCAAAGTGACCAGCCTCCAAAAGCTCTGAAACAATTCGTCGCAAGTTCTCTAGCAAGCGAACCTTTTCAACCCAAGCTACATTTACATCACGCTCTGCAACCTCGGTCGCGGCCTGGGCAGTACGCTGTGCAGCTTCGTGGTCGGGAGAAGGTCCAGATAGAGCTGGGTCAATCAAACTCTCTGAAATGTTGACATGGTGCTCGTTGGTGGGTGTGCGTGCCCCTTCCTGCTTGCCATCAAGGGATGTATCCATTTGGACATCCTCTAGTTCACGCTCAGCAGGGCGTGCACGCTGCAAAGTGCCTCCGGTGTAGCGACGGCGGTCATCGTGGTGGTCATAAGCTCCGAGAGTTGAAGGAGGGGCGGCGCCAGATGAAGTCGGGTAGCCAGCAGTCATATTATCAGCCATGGTAGTGGATGGCAGGCGAGGGTACATGCTAGCGCCACTCTCATGTGGCGGAGAAACACGGTGGTGAAGAGGCATAGAGATCGGGGAACGGTTGGAAGTGTAAGACTGGGCGCTAGAGGGAGGGGTCAAGGCGGGAGTGCCCACGGATGGGGAGTGAGCAGCGTTGGACATCATGGGGCCTGGGGCTGTGGCAGTCACATGGCTTGGAGGAAGCTGGGAGGGGGGGAGAGTTGGTGGCTCGGTAGTGCATACCAGGCTGCACGTAGTGAGCGCCGGGCTGGGCGACGCCGGCAGCAGCGACATTCTCATCGCTCTCGTAGATGGTGTTCTGCATCTGCTCCAAGAATTGATCAATGTTAATGAGATCATTCTTGGTGCGGACATTCGACATCGGAGGTAAATGGTAGGCAGGAGCCTGAGCGCCGCTAGGGCTGTAACCACCACCACCGCCGCCAACAGCTACGCCAGCGGGCATGGGCTGATACTCAGGAACCGGGCCGTTAAGAATAGGAAGCTGCAGGGCCTGAAGACCCAGCAGACGTTGGCCAACAGCCGCGTAGGAGTTAGGATCGAACTGTCGACGCTTCAGGTCTCCGAAGAATTCGTTCAGAACATCGTACCCGCGCTTCCGGTCATAAGACTGGCCTCCATCATGGCCCTGGCTGAGTGCATAGTAGACATTCCCGTAAGTGGGAGGATTGGCCGGAGGGGGAGGCGGTGCATGAGTTTGGTAGTACTGAGGGGGACCATGAGTGTAGGCTTGGGAGACGCCGTTGATGGGACCCTCGAAGTAGTGGGTAGCAGCTGCGTAGCCCTTGGGATTCTGGGGAAACATCATATCCGGGTGGTGCTTCAGGCCAGGCTCAGGAGACCGGATCTCAGAGTCATCTGCGTGAGTCTTGACGTGTTTCTTCAGATCTTGAGGGCGCTTGAAAGCCTTGCCACAGAACTCACACTTATGAGGCTTCAAGGGAACATGAACCCGGATATGAGAAGTGATATGATCACGCTTGACTGTTGTGGTGTTGCAAGTTCCCCATTGACACGTCAGATTTAGGTTGTTGGTGCTTTTGCGACCGACATGGCGCTCACAGACGTGTTCCTGTTTGGAAGCGATAGGTTATTAGTATGATGCGATGCGATGCGACACCATGAATGAATTGGCTTACATAGAGGGCTTCGGCAGTAGGACTTGTCTCAGTGCAGCCAACCCATTGACAGGGGAGCTGCTGGCCAGCGTTCATTGAGTTGTTGATGGCGGCGGTGGCGGCAGCGGCTGTCGCCGTCACCGAGGCAGTTGGAGTTGAGGTAACTTGAACAGCATGATTTTGATCAATCGGAGCTGAAGCAGCCACCGTTTGAGGTGTTGAAGTTGGGATGTTGTTCTCCGTCATGATGCCAAGCGCGGGATGGGTAGGTGAGCGCGGGATGGCTAGGCACAGCGTTCTCAACAAGAACCACAAAAAAGCACCAGAAACAAAGAAACCAGTGAAGTTTAGACGATACCGGAAACTCGTGATTCGCTGATATCTTTTGATATGATTGTGAAAACGTGTAATTTTTAGAATCAGAAAAAAGACACGTCCAAAGGGGGGGAGGGGGGAAAGAGGGAATAAGAGAGAAAGGTGGAGGGGGGGGAAAGTAAGAAGAGTAAGAAGAAGGGGGAAGACTCCGCAGGGAAATAATAAGCCGAGACTTTGCCCAGAAAAGTCCTTTTACCGGGGCGGAGGGACAAGACAACAGCCAAAAAGGGACACACGGACAAGACCGGGCCAAGAAATTATTCCACTCAGTGGGTCTAGGCTGTGCTCATACACACACTTTTATGTAAGAGAGTTTTTCTTATACGGAGTAAGTACCATATTATTTTAATGTGGACAAGCTAGGAGTTCTATACTATTCTCATTTTCGTCCTCAAAATTTTCACGTGTCCTTTTTTTTAGTTTCCGAACAAAAGTTCTCTGTACAGAATAACCCAAGTACATATGATCAAACCTTGAGAAAGCTTCTGGAGGCGTTGTTTAGTCCACGGCTAGCGTATTGCCAGTATTCAGGTATTGTAATATACTCTTGTTCTCCTATCAAATGCGCCGGAGATATGCTCAATCAGGTTAAGCGTCAAGATAAATACCAATTTTTACCACAGGATTTCCAGGCTATCAATACCTACATTAGGCTTATGCCGACATCTCGAATGAAACACATGTGGTGTTCCCATACTCCCCAACTCAACCATGGAGGAACCTTGGAAATGAAAGACAATGTATGTAATTCATATGGATGAAGTGGCAATGAGATTTTTGGGGCCAACATAATCCGTACCCCTCGCCAAGCATCCTTAGCCATGGCGATGCATTCTTGGCAGCCAAGGTTTTTCCTCTTTGCCAAATCCCGCTCCGAGGGGGACCTGTCTTGGTGTCTCGGCGCTCTTCAAACTTGGCACTACTCTTGAAAATGTTTCTGGCCCCAATAACTTTGATGCCTATTTAGCCCCCAGTGATGTATCTTGTCTTGGCTTTGGTATTTCTAGAATTACCCCATGGGTGAACGGGTGACATGGAGAAAGGGGGGGGACCCCGGAGAGATCCGTGTTCCAAGGTTGTCATAGTTAAGGGGCCGTACATATTGCCCGTATTCATCTATTTTTATATTTATTTGACAATCCATGAGCGTTATATACAACTGTCATCTCAGTCAGACAAACACTGGCACAAGAGGGACACACCTGGTGATAGAACTTTGAAATAAGCAGCTGCTGAGGCTGTGCAAGTTGCACCAGTGTAACGGACGAGGGCTTTTAAGCATTCCACATACCTCCATAGACATAAATCACGGGAGGAAAGGGTACGGCTTAGCTTAAATGCAAAAGCCCCATCTTGTTCCTAGATCTATGGGTTGCCCGGAAGATATACCTACAGTACGATCAACCTCTCCTCGTTCGCTTCGGCGGTTGATACCAACTCCAAATATTCAATCCGACCTTCGTCCCTGAAGTAACGGGGTACGAGGCATGCCAAGTCTCCTCATACCCCGACCCATCCGGACGTAGATTCTCCCAAAAGATCGCATTCCCCTTGATAGGCTTGAATGTGATCCCAGGTTTGTGCTTCGGAATCACCCCATCAATACTCTCATACACCTTCTCTGAGCTCGAGTCTTCCTCATCCTCGCATTCCAAAAACTGACACCACTGCTTGCCGGGTGGCATCTTCAATCGTGGGAAATTCGTCCCTCCACCTTCACAATCCGCGCCAAGGTATACCATGAATGTACTCAGTCGGTCCCCGCCCAGCGCTAAGGAGCCTGTCCAATCGTAGTGGTGTCGGTAGTGTCCCGAGACATTGTAGCGTTGCGCCCACATGCGCTCGATATAGAGGTGAGGTCGCCATCCCTGGAAGGCGCGCGCACGGTCTTCTAGACAACGGACTGTATCATCGCGTTCGAGCAGTGCGCGATCGGAGAGACGTTCTGAGGGATCGACTTTTTGGGTGACGCCATCGTAGATAATTGAGGGAGTATATTTATTCAAACTGGAAGGATTGACATGCGTTAAAATAACTTGAACCCAAATGCTTGAATAGACCGAACTTACCTGATATCAACTAAATGGTCGGCTTCTTCGTCACCGAGAAAGTTCTCCAGGTACAAGATAAGTGGTGTGCGCGAAAGCAAATGCACTTTGTAGCCCGCGGGCTCGCCGGGACAGTTAAATGGTACGGCATCTTCCGGACTGAGCAAGGTATCATCCACGAGGTTCAATTCTGGAGCTGAATCCGAAGTAGCCCAAATGTCGTTAACATCATTAAAATCGGAGGAGGGGGTCGTGGATTGAGAAACAAAGGGGCGGAGAAGCGGTTCGAGAATGAAAATGTAGATCGGGATGAAATAGAGCGCCCACGTGAAAAGGGTTGATATGTTCGGGATTGACGCCATCGAGGCGTTGTCGGATCCGAGTCGGGATCAAGTACGGAGTATGCAAATGATTAAATAATAAGAATGTGCAGGTAAAGCACGAGGCAAAGTGTGACGAGGATTTAGGCCATGCGATTGGACCTTGCGGAGTCTTGCGGCTTGCGAAAGACTCTAATTGAGTGTTGAGGGTTATTGTCCGTATTCAATATGTGTCAGATACAAAGCTGATGGCCGAGTGATACCTTCTAGGTAGTTGTAGGTGTAAAAGGAGCCATATCGATTGAAATGATGGGGAAATGACCCTTCAGGTTGGAGTCATTCATGTGGGTCTCTATCTGGCAGTCCGATCGTACCATACACGGAAGGTTGAAGCCTAATGTTTCTCCACCCACGTGTATGAAAATGAATGGGTTATTAAGTTAACCTTTGTCATTATGTTGGTGATAACTCGTGGACGCAGAAGATTTTGTGTTAACTAATGGAATCTGCCTTACTGTCTATATAACTGGCATCGCGCGAAGAGAAGCCTTCGTACCGATTTCCAGGGCCAGTACATACCAGTTGACTAAATCTGAATAGTATCAATTCGACTGAAAATAGTTGAATATTGAAGACATTACAGATATTCATTGACTGCTATTACTAATAGGCAACGATTTAGTTTTGTATTTCCATGAAAAAAGACTGGTAAAAGGAACACGCCAATACCAACTACGCAACGCCAGCCAGGTATAACTAAATTTTCTTTTTTGCTTTCCTTCATAAGTGCATATCGTCGTAGAATAAATGTGCAAGGTACATGTTCAGACCCCAGCATTCATCCACTGGGTCCAGTCATCATTGGATACCCCGTTGCCAGGTCTGTAGGGGGCATCATTCCCGAACAAGTCATCGAAAGAGATTCCCAGGTCCATTTTCATTCCCAATGAGTTCTCGTCAAAACCCATCGCGAAGTCCGGAACTCCATTACTAGTAGGGGCCGTCGTCTGTTCCTGCTGTACATTTTGATCGGCTGGGATGTTGGTCGGTTGGAAGTTGTAGCCTTGCCACACGAAATTTTGGTTGGGGATGGAAACGAGGTCGGGGCTGCTCAGAGCCTCACTTGGGGTGTTGGAGATTGGCGAGTGGATACGCGGGGAGCTCATTGGTTGTAGCCGGCTCGGCACTGATGACTTTACTCCGGTCGATGCCCCGAAGTTGGAGATGTTGGCGAAGTCGAATCCAGGGGTTGCTACGCCGGGATCGATTGGTGAGTTTATTCCAGTATGTGAGTTCGAATCAAATGCGAAGTGCTTGTTTGCCATGCCCGGGCGATCATGGCGGAAGTGGTCATCTTCTAAGGTGGACATAGGTTGCGTGGGGTACGCAAAAGGATCATCAGATGGGAACATCATTGGCATGAGATCTGGCAGATTACTGGGGTTAGTAAACTGCTGCGACCAGGCCAAACTTGGTTGTTCTTGGTTGGCGAGAGAAGGGTTCATTGAGCTGGACGACATGGGCTCTGGAGTGGCCATGGCCTCTGTCAGGAATTCCGGTGTCGAGGCCAACCAGGTGGACTGGGTACCGCTATCGGTGGGACGGTTACTTTGGGAATTGTCCAAGCTTCTTTGGCGGCGAGTCGAGGTGTCCAAAACCTGGTTCTGTTGCATCATATGCGTGGGGAAGGTGGTTGAACGATGGGGTAAAGAGAATTGGTCCGATGCTGACATTGGAATATTTTCTGGCTCCGAAACACTAAAGGGCGCAGGTCGCTTCAGGTTTACCTGAACTTTAGAACCTTGGCGATTCTTCAGCATTTCGGGCAAAGTCTTGAACAAACACTGGTGAATGGAATTAGCCGGGAACCAGATAAAACGAGAAGGATGAAACATACAGTCAAGCTCTGAGAGCATCGGTCAGCCGCCATACTCTTCTTGGCTAACCCGGCCAATGTGGCTTTACCCTCCATCGCGTCTTTGAGAACGCCATCTTTGGCGGTGGGGGAGTCGGGATTCTCGACAACGAAGAAAATCAACGACAGGATAGCAAAATACGTCGTGTACATGGTAAACCAAAAGGATCCATTGAGAAGACCCCGTTTGTGCATTCCTGTCGTAATGTGAACGATGTTTCGGGAAACGCTGACGCAAGCTGCTGCACAGGCATAAGAACGCTTATCGACGCCCCGCGCTTGGGACCCTCCTGATACGTAGTGTAAGAACGGTCGATACATCACCATCTGCACGTGCGCATAGCTGATACGCAGTAACTGACGAATCCTAGAGGAGGAGTTAGCTAAATTTGACTAGGTAAGTGATCATGCGGATGGGTTTCTCGGTTACCTTTCTAGCTGTGGAGAGACCTCTGTACCCGGGCGCAAAGCTGCAGGCAGTTCCTCCATCCAGTTTTGGAGATCCCGCTCAATCTCACGGATCTTGGAGTGGCTGACCATGTACCTCTGATCGAATTTGGAACGGTATCGGGCATTCTTGACCGGGTATATGTATTTAACCACCTTCAAAAGGATAGTTGCAAGACGGGTATGCGCGTTTGGTCCAGCCATTAACGGGGTATAGTCCGAGGGCATTGATGCGATGCCCTGCGCAGTAATGAAATCTCCATCAATTTCCAACGGGTATTCTTGGTCGATGTCGTCTTCGCTTAACATCTGGGGAAGACCCAGTAGCGTGCTGACATAGACATCCATCTTGCGAATAACCCAAAAGATGCGTTTCCGTAGCTCTCGCTCGATTGGATTAAAATCCGTTGCCACATTTCGATGAAGGCCCAGTCGTAAAGCTGAGCGAAGACCGATTCCTACATAAGAATAGCACGTACTAAGCTTGGCGGAAGATTGCAAGAAGAGAACCATGAAGCAAATGGCTTGTAAGGAAGTCAAATCTCGGCAGTCCGTAACCTCCAATAGCTGGCGCCCGGCTTTGAAGAATTGAAATCTGAAATTTGGCATAATTAGCTTCCTAGGTTTTCTTTTCCATATCGACTCACAGCAAAAAAAAATTGTCAACTTACCCTTGACCGATCGCACCTTCATAACCAGCTACATCCAAAGTACCAACTCCATCATCTGAGAAAAGACATCCGACTGCCATCACAATATACAAAAGTGGAAGAAACGAGTTCTCCTCATTGGTGAATTGATCAGGTGATTTATCGTAGATATCTTCCAGACTCGCAAAGAACGACGGTTCATGCACGAAGCGCATCAGGCTGCAGGCATCATCCAGCGCATTGTGACACAAACGTCGTGCGACCGCCCGAGGCGGCAAATCATGTGTGGGCGGTAGAGACGAGTCTTGAGGTGAATCTGATGCAGATTTGGGGCTTTCAAGCGAATGTGTAAGACCCCCGGGTCTCATTATCGGCAGGTCAGCAGCACCTAACTGCTTTCGCAGTCGCCGAATAAAGATGATACCTGAAGTATGGCCATGATAATCCCAGTGGCCCTGATCATCTCGATCTAAACAGCCAGAGTTATCGACCATGGTCTCTAGTAAAGATTCATCTCCACCCTCAGGGCTCGGTTCAGTTGGCTTTTGGGTAGGCTTTGGCGCTTGCGCTCCGGTCGCCTGCTTAGCCTTGTGTGCTGCGACAAGGCGCTGCTCGGTAGCTTGTACATCTAGTTGGGGGTCGTCGAGATTGATGTCCGGAAGAATAGAACGAAGAAGGGCCTCGGCCTTATGCATACGAGCCTCGAGGGCTTCAACATACTGCGGGGCAGGATTGCGGCGACGGTTAGAAGGTTGGTCATACGTGCATTCTGTGGAATGTTAGCCACGTGTGGTACGAAGGCCAGATGGGATTTCGGTGAATCGCACCATAACTATAGACCGTGCAGTGGGTGCAAGGCTGTTTCCCATCACATTTGATCTTCTTTCTACGACATTCATCACAGGCGCGTCCAACTCGCCGCCTCTTCTGCATAGGCAAGGACTGGTTTAGTTTGGGATCAGGGGAAGCTTCCTGAATGGACATGTCATCGTCGTGCGAATAGATATCACCCAAAGCGGGGTCCTCCTCATTCTCACCAGAATGGGGGCCCGCGTTGGCTGCCATAATTGTTGAGGTTGAGAAGGTAGTGATTCATGTAAGGAGGGCTGGGCGATCGCTTTTTTCGCAACTTTTCTTGATTGCCCTCCTTACGGAAACATTTGAACAAGACTAAAACCAAGGTAGAGAAAGGTAAGAGAAAAAAATTGAAATCACGAATGGTGTAAAAGAAAAAAAAAATATTAAAAAAGCGGAGTCAGTTTCGAGTAGTACGTTTCTGCAGAGAGATCGTCGAGGGGAAAGATGATGATGAAATGCGCAGTGACCACAGACTGAAAGCGGTGGGGGATAGAATGTTCGAAAAGCTTGGCTTTTTTTCTTACAAATTACATATACATCATTCCAAGTTTAATATAAGAGAAAACAAATCAAAATATCATACGGTCTTTGGTGGAGATAAATACTAGCTTTTCCCTATTCTACGGACATTTCTATATGTCCGTGAAAAGAGTTAGATTGGCTTTTTTTTTAGTTATCGGACGTCCGGTGTGCGCCAGCCCGACAGGGCGCATGGTCATTCAGGGTTCTTCTATTGAGGCATTTTCCTTCGGCTTCTTCTCCGATGGTAGAGTTTTTCCGTCTCCACCCTCTTTTAATTCGGTTGGAATCGGTTCTAAAGAGCTCTCGGTCTTGCTTGGAGATCATGCCGATAATTTAGATCAATTTAACCAACCGTTTGACCCGTCGGAATCTTGATTAGTATACACCTCGGTAGTTGCCTCGGATTTAACAACTAGGGGTTACCAGTACTCCACATAATAAATTTAAAATCGAACCGCGTGAGAAAAAAAAATACGAGCTCCAATCCTTACAACTTCCAAGGGTTTGAGATTTAATTTCCTCGGGGTCTGAATTCGGCGAATTTTAATCAATCGCCGAGCGGGATTCCTGTCTCAGTAACAGTAGAGTCATCGTATTCGAGATGTCTGGGGCATATATGTGAGTCCACCGTGGCTTGATTGGTGCTCGTGTCCGTATCCATGCAGGTGCCTATAGGCCCTGGTGCTTTGTCCAATCAGCCATAATCGGCATTTTCTTTCTTTTGAACCCGTGGACCACTCCGGGGTTCGTGCCCCCAAGCCTTGTGTGTTATGGAATAGTGTCCGCGGGTGAGGCGTTGGGAATATGCGCATAAAATTGTGCTTAAATCTACCGTATGCCTTCCAAGGATAAAGGGGGCCATGAGAGGCTGGAAATAGAGATTCACGCCGCTAGTACTCCGTACTCCATATGGAATAGGGGTTTAAATGTTTGTACCTAAGATTTCAAGGTTATGCCTAAGAGTATGGGGGTGGGTATGTCATTTGGAGGTGCATTAGTACTTGCATAAATTGCTTCCAAGGTTGATGTCCAGATGTCAGGTGAGGTCAGATGATGGCCTGTGCCTCAGGACTCCAAATAATCACACCATGTATCGTCGCGTCTTGATTCTTTACGATAATGATCAACAAACTGCGGAGCACGGGTCTCGAACTCGGTACTTAACTGACTCGAATCCCCCTTGTTTCAGATCCTATTATCGAATCTGCATGTACGGAGTAATTGGCGATCACCTTAGTTCATGCACAAAATCCTGCTTTGACACATAAGCACCTAGATCAAAACAACATTTGAAGATGAATACTCCTTATCGTGGGAGAGATATCTTTTGGCCTAGCCCGATAGGCATCGTCACGAAGGGATCAACTACCTGGGCATGCCCGTGGGCACCAAGGAGCATGACAAAGCCCTGTGACGCGACCGGGAATGCCCACGCGAGGATAAGCAATGCTCAGAGGAGCCACTATTTGAAACGGGGGAGCTATTCATGAGTGGGGACAACCCTACAGTAGTGAAGCATTAGTCTCCTAGTCCGTTGTTCTCGGCATTGAAACCCATTGGGTTGGACGTGACAACCCTGGTCAGGGTATCGATTAAGCTATGAAGCTCGCCCTGCATGGAATCAAGATGTTGGGAAATACTACTCCGTAATATGATTCATTATCTCAACCAGGAGCTAATATATTGGAATATGCTCCAACAATCTATAGTACATCAACTAGTTTCCCCTGTCATTAGTGAATGACTGGGTTTACTCCTCACATCCCGCATCGCATTCCCTCTTGGCTAATGGGTTCGATCGCCCCTTGGGCACGTCCCACTTCCCCAATGATTGGTGATCGCCACATTCTACACCAACGCGCGCCTTTAATTTGTTGATACTTGAGCCCCTCTTATAGAAGCTGACAGCCTGGAGCTCTCTCATGCATCATCTTATTTCAAGTTACTTTCTGCACATGTGCGGTTATACCAGTGGCAGCTGCGCTGCATTGATTGAATCATGGCTTACGTTCTCGTCACTCTCTGTTGCGTTTTTGTATCACTGGGCTCGTTTTTATTTGGCTATGACTCTGGAGTCATTTCATATATCATCGAACAAGACACTTTCCTGGAGAAATTTGGATCTCCTGATCTATCAGATGCGGCTAGTGGTGGTATAATCGCATCATACACAGGTATCGTTCATCCCAAACATGGAATGTGATATCGTCAACTGCAGCATCTAACGTTGAGTGTGCATGACCAGGCAGTGCCATTCTGGGGGCCTTGCTGGCATCATACATTTCCGATTCTGCAGGTCGGAGAATAGCAATTTTCATTGGAGGACTGCTGGCAGTTCTTGGTGCTGCCCTTCAAGGAGGGGCCGTTACTATTTCGATGCTCATCGCCGGACGATTCATCGCTGGTCTTGCAATTGGTCTGATGTCGGCAACAGTTCCTGTATATTGCGTATGTTTAGCTATAACATCCGAGAGATGTTTCGCTGGCGACCATCCGCTAATTTTGTCCACAGAGCGAAATTGCACCAGCGAGTATTCGCGGCTTGCTGGCAAGCATGCAACAATGGATGATTTGCCTGGGTATCATAATTGCTGTGAGTACCCATTTTCAGACACTAGAAACCCTCTCCTTTCTCAGGTCACAAGATAATCAACTCTAACCTGCCTTAGCAATGGGTCGGTTATGGATGCTCGCGATACTCTGATGACTTCGTCTGGAGATTTCCGCTTTCCCTCCAGACAGCACCCGCTATTATTCTTACATGCGGTGTCTTGTTTCTCCCTGAGTCACCCCGTTGGCTTCTCCAACACGGAAAGGATGGAGCCGCGCGCTCGGCGCTCACACGCCTGCATTTGAATCGAAGCGGAACAAATAGTCAGCTTGTCGAGTATGAACTCGCCCATATTTGCGAGGGTGTCGCCCCCGAGGACCATGCGGTTGTTTCCTGGAGCCAGTTTTTAAAATCCAAGCGATGGCGCTACCGACTCCTGCTCGCCTGTGGCCTGCAGCTTTTCACGCAATGCTCTGGAGCAAACGTGATTCAGAACTATGGGCCTCAGCTTTATAAGTCCCTTGGTCTCTCCACCTCGAGTTCACTTATGCTCATCGGCATCTTGGGTGCGCTGGCGCAACTTTGGAACACCTTATTCATGCTTTTCATTGACAAAGTCGGACGGCGAAAGCTGCTTATACCATCTCTGCTAGGTATGGGTGCTTCCCTGTGTGTTGAGGCCGCTCTCGCACACTATGTCGATTTCAACAATTTTAACGCCAATCCGAATGCACTTCGCAGTGCGATTGCAATTTTCTTTGTGTTTTCTCTTTTCTTCACTGGGCTTGGACTCATTTCCTGGGTCTACCAAACTGAGATCTTCCCTACAGCTCTTCGAGCCCGAGGATCATCGGCTGCGACTGCAACCAGTTGGAGTATGAATCTCCTCTTCACGCAATCGTCACCTGTCGCATTTAGGAATATTGGATCCAAATACCTCTACTGCTTTGCCGCGTTCAACTGGGCTGCTGTATTCATTGTTTGGCTCTGGTACCCGGAGACTGTGCGCCGGACCCTTGAGGGAGTTGAAGAAGTCTTTACAATCCAATCCACTGTTCCACAGCCGGAGATTATAATTGCATCATCTTCTCCAGGGAATTTGCGACCTCACTCCCAAATGAAGCACAAAGGAATGGATCCATTGTCGATGCATCCAGCGAATGGTAGTTGGAGTAGCCGAAGCACCACATCGCCTCGATTATGGTGTAAGAAGTCAGGTGAAGTATAACACATGGGCATGGGAGAGAATACGCACGATATCATGTTTCACGAATTCATTACTTCAATGTAAACTAGAAAAATTTCTATCATTTCGGTTATATACAGTTATAGTGGCTTCAAGTTGTGAAATGCTCTGACCCCTAATGGCTTGGGATCACATCTCTCATAGTGTCGCCGATTGCTTCACCACCACTGCCACTTCCCAATAACATCTCATTCGTGGTCTGAATGATGAAGCGGCGGTAACTGATTAATGCAGGAGACCCATTATCTCGAACCTCGAGTATCAAGTGCAGTACCTGTCCCTTCGGCACTGCAGCCCGACTGATAAGTTCAACACAGCACTTCTCCGGTGGCGGAAGCGCGACATCCACGACACTACCAGTCTCATTAAGTGGCTTGATATCCAAAACACCAACCTCATATTGAACAGACCATTGAGTCGCACTCGGATCCCGGTATTGATACCACGTGAAGGTAATCTGATCATTAGGGTCAGGATCATATGAAGCCGACGCATCTAGCTTGAAGGTAGAGCCCGCCTCGAGCTCAAAATGCATCGGCTCCAGACCCGCACTGCCACTAACAACAATGACTGGGTGATGATTGGCCTTGCTTGTATCAGACGACAGCGACCACTGCATCCGCGCAGCGAAATCCGTCTGGAACGCATCGCGCCATCGCCAAATCGTCGCATGGTTAGACTTGTGTTTCTGCCCATCTAAACCGACAACTTCATCAGAGGTATCACTGAAATGGCCATTGACAGTTCCCTTGCCGCTAATATCAGTCGCGATGTATCGACCACCCCACGATCCATATTCCGGTCGCTCAGGTACACCAAGTCCGTTCTGAATAAGATACAGGAATGTCGGGGTATCGCCCTCGGGAATAAACATATAGTCTGGATACGTGGAACCCAACGGTCCGATCTGGATATTATCTTTGATCCACTCCTTGCTAATCTTGCTGGGGTCCGGTCCGCCCTTGTCAAAACCGTACCATGCGTCGCCGGAAATACCGGCCCAAGTTGCCATGCCATACTGATTCCAGCCGTGCACGGAGCAGATGTAGAAAAGGTCGGGGTAGTTGTATCGAATCCAGACGCCAGTGTCATCTTGATCCGAGATTGTGTAGACGCGTAGCTTGGAGCGCAATTTGAGAGCCTCGGAGGCGGAATGTGTGTTTTGGATATTGAGTAGGACGGATGCAAGTACGTTCGTTCCGCCCCAACAAAGGATCCAGAGGGGTTGGTCGATTGGTGCCAGGATTCGCTCTAGCAGGAGTTCGCCACCTTCACTAAGGGGAATATCGTTTCCTACTGCTGTCATGCCGTACGACTATGTGGTCGCGTTAGAGTCCACGATATCTGTATGCATGGGTGTTGTTTTGGGGTAATTTACCTCTGTTCCTTTCTTAATCAAGGATCTCAGCGAGTTGGCCGTGGGGTAAGGATCTTTTGGGTTTGCGTGAGCGTTGAGGTTATCGACTACTTTCTCATATCCATCCACGATCTTGTGCATGTCCTGTGGACAGACCTTGTTCTTCATCCATGTCGATGTACACGCGACGAGACCTTCAGTTTGAAACTGATTGGAGTACAGAAGATAACGCACCAATGACTCTGCATCGTCAGGTTCATTGGAAATATCACTGAGAATAAACACTCGTGGCTTAGAAGGGAAAGTTTGAAATCGGTCGGGAGACGCCATGATGATACGACCACAAAAAGAGGAAAACTTGAAAAGACTGATTAGAAGTTTAGACCAAATAAAAAAGTTCGACAAAAAAGGATCCTATTTGAACCCATATAATAAGTAGTGGATTCCCAAAATCGCAACTTGAGCCACACATCCCCAGATTGAGGAGCGGGGAACTGATGTAGAACCCGGGGAAATGAGGAGATCCCGGAGTTCAGCCGAGTCTCTCAAAATGAGCAATTGTAACCGCCAGGAACCGACTAAGCGAATGGCATGTACACCGCCGACGTAAGTGGAGATCCACTTCGGTATCTAATTGATCTTGAGACGGCTTAAGACATTGCCGTTGTCGAGCATCGGGAGTGGCTGGAGGGAGTCAGCCCATATGCCGGGTTGCGGGGCCCCACTGAGGGTTGACAACAAAAGGGTTAGTCTATTCCCCCAGATCCCGATTCAGGGAAAAGAATATGGGGAGAACATGTATACGCAATCGCCGCTCTTTTCTCCGCACTTCCTATATAAGGATATACATTATCCCCGGATTGGATGATGACAAGGGTAGGTGTTTATTGTTGATATTATCGTGTGAACTTGGAGACATCAAGTTCCACTTTCCAAAAATGTTCGCCTCAATTAAGCAGTCTGCTCTTTACCAGGAGATGAGTCCCCGCTTATTCTTCATTGGATCCTTTGTCTCATTGGGAGCCATGGGATTTGGCTACGATAATGGTTGGTGGGGAGGTGCTCTGGATCTTCAACCATTTGGGGAGAAGTATGGAAGCTGGGATGCCGCTGATAATTCCTGGTCCATTCCTTCTGTGAAACAATCTGCAGGTACTGGTACTGGCTCTGCTGGCATTATTATCGGCTGTCTTGTTGCACCTTGGCTGTGTCAAAACTTGGGCCGCAAACCAACATTGTTGGCTATGGCAAGTATGCTGACTGCGGGCTGCCTGTTAGAAGCTACGGCAGTAATCTCGTTCTGGCAGCTGGTTGTTGGTCGTATTGTTGTCTATTCGGGTATCGGGTTGGCATCTAACGTGGTGCCTATGTACCAGTCGGAGTGTGCGCCTCCAAGAATTCGCGGTATGTTGAGTATTGATCATACGAGGTGAAGTGTATCTCATACTAATTTGACCCTCAATAGGTGCTTTCCTGACCGCATACTCTTTCTGGAATACATTTGGTGGCTTCTTAGCCAACCTTGTAGTATTTCTATGCCAGAACTTGACTACCAAATGGGCCTACTTGTGAGTAGCGGAATTTTACATTTTATCATGGCACATTCTGACAACCATTCCAGAGCTCCCGTCCTATGCCAGCTTCTGGTTCCTTTCGGTATCGTGCTATCTTATTCGTTTCTACCCGAGACTCCACGTTTCCTAGTCTACCGAGGTCGATTCCAAGAGGCTGAGGCCGCTATAAAAGCCCTGTACGGTCCAACTTATAATGCCCTGGAGGAAGTGCAACTTTTACAGCTTCAGGTTGAAGAACAAAGGGAGCTTCATAAGGCTACAAGTGTGCTAGACTGTTTCAAAGGCACAAATTTCCGACGAACTGTGATTGCTGCTGGTACTCAGATCCTGCAGCAGGCTCAAGGAATCTCCTTCGTCAACAACTTCCTCGTGACATTCATGGAGCAACTAGGATTTTCTGATCCACTGAAATACAATGTCATTCTCACAGCCTGTGGTATTGTGGGAAATTGCATCTCCTTCTATACATTTGACAAGCTCGGCCGACGCATGATTATGTTCTGGGGTGCCTTCGTCATGGGTGCTATGATGATTGGCGTTGGTGGTACTACCGCTAATGGTTACAATATTTTATCAACAATGACGCAAAACGGCTGCATTGCTATGCTCATTCTTTGGTACTTCTTCTACTGTCTATCATGGGGTCCTGGCGCATGGATTCTCAGTGGCGAGATTGGAACTGGTCAACTGCGTGAGCGAACTCTACTTTTGGCCTCGCTGGGTAGCTTTGTCACGTCTGTGCCTATCAACTTTGTCAATCCATATGTTCAGGCTGAGATTGGAGGTCGGACTGCGATTATTTACGGCAGCTTCTCTGTTGCCTCCATGGCCTTCATCTATTTCCTCCTTCCTGAGACCAAGGATCGATCCTTGGAGGAGCTTGATGAAATGTTCCAGCAGAAAATTTCTACTCGCAAGTTCAAGAGCTATATCTGCACTGGTCTTGGCGCTCAGATCAGACAAGTGGAGAACAAGGAAGACGAAGCAGAGTTCAAGAGCAAGACCAATGAGATTGAGCATGTGGAAGCTGCTTTTTGAGCGCTACCCCATATCAGTAACAAACTATTATACATTGATTTGAAGACCAAATACACCAGACAAAACTAGTGCTACGCTAAGAGCTTCAATGTTTACACTATATATAATTTTGACTTAAGATGAACGATACGACGATGTAATGAGCTAAGACTCCGAGTCCCAGTAACTCAGATTTTCCGAGTCTTGTATCCAAATATCAGTAGGCCGAAGGAAAATCTGGGCATACTAGTAGATGAAAATACTATTATCATGTTCTGACTCGCCATTGATGCCCAGTCGGCCGTCCCAGAATGTATGCAAGGAAGCTTATAATCGCTTTCCTCATGCGAATAATTCTACTGATCACCAGACCAATTCCATCAATCCAGACAAATAGTCAAACAAAGAAGGCGATTTTGATTTCAAAGGCTGGAATGAAATTCTCATGTCAGAAATTGTCGCAGGTATTGCAGATACCCAGCGTTCGATCATTGCAACGCACGGGAGTTCGGTCACCTAGGGAGGAATGACCGTCCCATTATTAGGACACCCTGTCATAAAGTTCCACGGCTGGGGATGTGCCCTTCTGTCCTTATTCCTTGGCGGTCGAGATACCGTTGACTTGGTACTCGAGAAGATGATGCGCAGAGACCTAGTCTGACGTCGATGCCAAAAGGCTGCCCTGCTTCGGGGACCTACTCCGGACCCCTATTGCCGAAGACCGAGCCGGGATACTTAATGTCTAAGGAGTGGGGTAATCTTCGGAGAACTCACCTGCTAAGCAATCAACTTTCAAGTCCCGATGTTCGGCTCGTTCTTTTTACCCCATATTCGGACCGGATGGCGTCCCAAATAGGTAACTCTAGCCACTTTTTTCCATATTCATCTTATATCATAGAACATGAGGCATCAATATTTGAGATGACGAGAAATGAGACAAGATTCACTCATTCTGTCAGCTGAGACAATGTCCTATTCCACCGCAACTAGTATTTGAAGATATTTTGTTGAATCAGTAACTAGTCGTGTTGGAATTGGCAATTGGAACCGCCGCTGTCTCTGTTCTCATAGAAGCTTTGTAAAATATTATCTCATCAAATGGTATTTATCATAGCATCTCAACCTATATTCAGTCTGAGATTCAATAATTCTGTCTGGAGATCTACTGCAAAAATGTCGAAGTCCACCGTAACTCTTCCCTCTGGCAAAGAAATGCCTCTTGTAGGCTTCGGTCTGTGGAAGGTTCCCAAAGAAACTGCGGCTTACACTGTCTATAACGTTAGTCTGCTGAATAATTGATACGCAACTTATGGTATCTGACTTGCAACAGGCAATCAAATCCGGATACAGGCTCTTTGATGGCGCATACGACTATCAGAATGAGAAGGAAGCCGGCGAGGGTATCCGTCGTGCTATTGCCGATGGCTTGGTTACTCGTGAAGAGATATTCATCACAACAAAGCTCTGGAACAACTATCACCGTCGAGGCCACGTACTGGAGATGGCCAGGAGACAGAATGAGTCGTGGGGACTTGGCTACATTGACCTCTTCCTCATGCATTTCCCGTGCGCGTTGAAGTATATCGATCCTGCAATTCGCCAATACCCGGTAAGTCAAGACTAAAATATCCATACAACATGGAATTTGCACTAACTGATAATGCGGTAGGCATGGTGGATGGATGATGCCGGCACAGTTCAAACCGATAAGGTCCCTATTCGCGAGACATGGGAAGCCATGGAAGAGGTCGTCGACAACGGCATTGCCCGCAGCATTGGTGTTAGCAACTTCCAGGCCCAGTCAATTTACGACATTTTGACCTATGCTCGACACCCACTCTCATCGCTGCAAATTGAGCACCACCCATATTTGGTTCAGTCTGAGCTCGTTAAGGTAGCACAAGAGAATCGGATTGCCGTCACTGCGTACTCCAGTTTCGGGCCCCAGTCTTTTGTTGAGCTGCCGGCTCAATTCTCTGCAAAAGCCAAGGATATTCAACTGCTGTTTGATACCGAGTGTGTCAGAGTCATTGCAAAGAAGTACAATGTGACACCTGCCCAGGTGCTTCTGCGCTGGGCCACTCAACGGTGAGTGTCTTTTGAGCATGTCTTAATTGTTCGATGCTAATGAGTCTGGCAGAAATGTTGCAGTCATTCCCAAGTCAAACAATCAAGCCCGACTTGCTGAAAATCTGGATATTCTTGGCTTCGATATGACTTCTGAGGAAATTGGATCTATCTCTGCCCTGGATAAAGGATTGCGCTTCAATGACCCTGGGTATTACCTACCAAACCACCAAATTCGAATCTTTGCTTAAGAAAAATTAGCAAAGGGTCTTATGAGTATGTTTGGTTACCATCTGCGCATCGAGTCCCAGATCAACTAAATAAAAATACTTGACAAGGAACGTCTGTAAGATAATGAAAATTTCAAGTTTGAAGTAAACCTTGGAAGAATGTACTAGTAGCAGACAGAACCTTCAGATGTTCAATATTGAAAGCTCTAAGTCTGTTATTATCAATCTATGTAAATTACTCAGGGGCCTATAAGGGTGAATGTTGCCTGGTTTGATAATCTCATGAAGAAGATGTGTTCAATTAAACCAAGGGTATTTCAAGTTCCCAACTTCAACTGGTACCAGCACTTGAGTGTTCTGTCTTCGTTGATACATGAGTCCCAGGACCCTCTTTCCTAAAGCCTGCAACTTATTTAGTAAACGCCGTCCCGAAGTCCTTACATGAGGTAATAAGATTCTCTTTACTTTGAGTAAGAAAGGAGTGAAAGATAGAAGAAGGCAAGCTAATGACAATTTATCTTAGTCACTATGATTATGTCTTTAGATTATCCTCATTCACAGCAGGCAGAAGGCCATCTCAAGTGAGCAATACTAGGTAGTAGGTGATTTAACTGGCAAGCCTTCAAATGTTGCGATAAATGGAGATAAATGCTCTACTGACATAGGAGAATTTATTGAAGCACAATTAGTCCCTTGTTGCCTGATTGCTGCACCGTACTGTATCTTATTTCCGCCCGTTTTTATTTGCCTACAGGCAGGAACAATTACAGCGCAGATTGTATCGTAATGTATGCGATATCGCAACCTTGGAATTCACCAAATATCTTAACTGCAAGGTAGTTCAGCAGAACACTCAGAAGAGTGGTAATAAGACTTCAAGTGGAATTTGGGAGCTACAATAAGCAGAATTGAATAATATGAGGATTGAAGCGTCAGTAGAAGCTTAAATTTGTATTATTCAATGAGATCATATCAGATAGAGGAAGGTGTTGATGCTGACAAGCTTCAATTGCCCCAGGCTTCACTCGACTGCTGGTGCCTCACCGCCTTATGGCTCACCGCCTTGGTAGTCCGCCAAAACCCCGTCTGAGATCCCCGATCTCAAGATTCAAGGGACCTGTCAGTGTCAATCTGTTTCGGGTTCGTGAGGTTTTACATGTTCCAGACGTCTTTCTGGGTTTCTCTTTTTCAATATCGCACCACAAACATACCCTTCGAAGGCGAATTGGATCATCCCTGTTCCCCCACCTCATCGCGACCGGTGGAGACCCGATCTCGTGAGAGAAATTGTCAGGACTATCTCTGAGCTGGTAGTGAGGATTACCTCGATCACATATCTGCGGTCGCAAGGTCACCAAACAGTTCGGAGGAGGATTTCGCACTCCGAGCAAATAGATACGAGCCCCATGATGCCTCCGTGGCTCTTGCTTGTATCTGTGCGGATTTAACTCATCCCGCGCGCCCTGTGCTCCCCGATACAACTTGAACGAGGTCGATCCTCTTGCACCTGGATTCAAAATTTCTATTCGCCACCCAAGCTCTCCACAAACTAGTTTGATTGCCTGTTGGGCTTTCTCGTCTTCCATTTCGCTATGGCGCCGGACCCGGAGCTCGCCGCCGGCGCAAATCATGTGAACGGGTCCTCCGAGAACAAAGAGACCTCCAAGACGAATACAATCCCTTACGAAGCAAACGCGGATACACCGAAAAGCGGAAAGGGCGCAAACTGGGCTGACGTTTACAGCGAAGTCTATGACCCTAGCAAGAGTATATCGCAATTCGCAAACAAAGACACCCCTCTTCCTTCCATCAAGACCGAACCTGCTGGTGACGACTTCGAAACAAGATCTTTGGGCTTTGATGGCACCAATGATAGTCGCTCGTCAAAAACACTTGCCAGTCGCAAAAACTCACTGCCTTTCCGTGGAGCCTCCTCTGAACGTTCCTCCCCCGCGGTCTCCGTTAATCCTTCAACCTCCAAAAAATCCGCATCTGCAGCTACCAAGAAAGGTACCGCAAAGAAGCCAGCAACCAAGAAGCGAAAGGCCAATGATCTTGATACGGATATTATTGACGAGCGTCGGTCCAATACCCCTGCATCTCGTGCCAGCAAAGCCCCGGGCCAGAAACAGGACTCGGTATCCAATGCCGGCTCGCCCGTACCCGAACCGAAGAAAAGGAGTAGAAAGCGCCCAAAGGGACGTGCTGCTGACGACGACGATGACGAGGAGGACGAAAACGCCATATTTTGTATTTGCCGACGACCTGATAACCATACATGGATGATTGGGTGCGATGGTGGGTGTGAGGATTGGTTCCACGGGAAATGTGTCCACATCGATCCTCGAGATGCAGAGTTGATCGAGAAATATATCTGTAAGTCTCATTCATCCATGTGTTTTCCATCCAACCTCCAAATTTTTCAAAGCTGACAGGATGAAACCAGGCCCCAATTGTAGCCAAAGTGGCAAGGGTTGCACCACATGGAAACCGATGTGCCGTCTCACCGAATGTCGTAAACCAGCACGCTTTGCTCAGAAGAGCCAGAGCAAATATTGCTCCGACGGACACGGTCAGGAGTACATGCGTCGTCAAATCCGCTTCCTCGAGTTAGGACCCGAACAAAAGGGTCAAGATGATTTGGGGAGTATGGGCAGCATTCTCACACCTGGAAATCTCAGAACGATAATCACAGGTGGAAACTCTGCGGATGGATTCCGGAAACTGGGTAATGAAATCATTACCCCGCCACCAGAGTCCATGGATTACCACGGTATCCCCAATAACAATATGAAGAAGGAAGGCGAAACACCATCGGACACAAAGACAAATGGAGATATCCACCCAACAACAGAAGTTGAATATTCCCTCGAGGAAACAGCCAACCTCGAAAAGATCGGAAAGTGTCGCGACGAGCTTTTGCATCGCAAAGAAATGCTTGCAACTCGTACGGCATTCATCGCGCTTGTGCGCCAGCGAGCGAAAGCGGTTGTAGAGAAGTTGAAGCAGAAGGAACCCAAGGGCGGATGGAAGGATATCTGCGGGTTTGACTGGAGACTTGCCTGGTCTGATGGAGAATTCGATAAATGGCGACTGTCCGAAGCAGGTAAAAAGGCGCTCGTGGAAGGTACAGCCCAAGCGCTTGCAGGCAGCTATCCCACCACCACCGATCCAGATGGCGACACATCCATGGACGGCGAGGAAGGAGACGAACTAGCCTTTTTGAGTCGCGGTATTTGCACGAAGAAGCGTTGCGAGAGACACAAGCAATGGATGAAGGTGGAGCAGCAGGATATTGTGTTTGAGGAGAACACAGCAGATCAAGATCTTGCAAGATATGAGCAAGACGCACGTTCTGTCACTGAGAGGGCTGTTCTGAGGAAGTGGGCCGGTGAAGTTGCCTTCTAATTCTGGGGGAGAAAATACCCCCTTTTTTTCTCTTTCTTTGTTGCCAGTGGCTTGCTGCGCAAAGTCAGTATAAGGACTGAGCAACAAATAAGAAATATTGATACCCCTTTTTTTCTATCTTCGAAGACAAATAGCTGGGCCATGGATCGGAGTTGGTGTTTTTTTGATCCCGCGATACTCGGAGAGTGAGCTGGGAGGAGCATTCATGACCCCATAGCATTTATTCAGGCGCCTCAGGTGGACCTAGTCATGTATTTCAACTTGTACTATTAGTAGTGATTGTATCGCAATAGAGCAATCCGAACGAACTTTGAATACCCATTCAAATCCCCATTTCACAGTCACATAGGCTCCCTCATCTTTGGGGTGACCAGATTCCCCATTTTCCCAAGCCCGTCCCCATGCGATCTTTGATGACTTCTGCCACATGGGTGTATTTCACATCGGAAAGCAAAATATGCGTATCGATTCCTTGATCTAGTGTCCTCATCGCCAGGTTTGACAGGAGAGGAGTTCCCGGTTTCTGAAAAATAGAATGAATTCCATCGTCGCGCGCGGATCTCGTATCTTCACTAGCCGCAATATTCTGTCTATTTGATCCCTCTTGATCAACTTGGACATAAGCAGAACCAAGCCCATGAGTGTTGACAAGCATGACTGAAAGGAAGTCGGAATGTGTGCGGGACAAGCGTGTCAAGAGACGTAAAGTACTAGCCAACACAGCTGCTCCTCTAGCCGGATTTGAAGCTCGAACAACGCCTTCAGCTAATGTATCCAAGCCGACTACAGCAAGAAGGACGATAGATGTGCTTTGGACTGGCTCAGATTGGCCTTGTTGATATTTTTCTTGAATTTGCTGCAGCGATCCGGATACCTGCTTGACAGCCTGAGCAGCTTGAAGCAGGTTATGCACTGGGAGGAGTTGAACGGAATCTAGACGCTTGATTGCATCGTCTTTGGAGAGGCCAGATGGGCCAGAGTGCAAATCATTGAACAAGTTTCTGGCGGCAAAAGCATCAAAGTTGGTGGGATATATGATGAACGTGTTTGTCTCTGCTGACGGAGAGTTTCTCCGGAGATGTGTGGTCATAAGCGAACGAGGGATCTAACTTCATATAAGAAGAATGTAAAGTGGAAGAGTGTAATGCATTAGAAAAAATTCTTGCCTGTCCGATGTAATCATCACTATCACCGCTTCTCGCTCTTAGTCGTGAGAATCCAATAACAGATCCACAGCGGAACACCCCGGAATCAAACAATTGAATTCCTTTATTCCAGTCCTCATCGAGCTTCCAATCATTTTTTGTTGATTCCTGAACAGAGTGTTCGGAGTTAACTACCATGGGTGTTGTGTGAGGGAGCAGAGAGTGAGCAAGGATAGGTTGAGCGGGCTCTGAAGCGTAAATGCTGGAACTTAAAGTCATGATCGGCAATTATCATATAGACTGATAATCTCGTATTTATTGAGGGCCTGTGTAGTGTGGAAAGTAGGTTCATCATTTGGATGCTAGGTGGGGTGTTGAGGAAGAGATCCACCGCTCTGTGAGATTCTAGCGTTCCCGAGACCCACGAGCTGTTTATATTGCATATAAACACAACATGTCTATTAAGAGGGAAAGAGAGAGAGAGAGGATGTGTGGACTTGATTAATTTTTTCTTAAGACCAAATAAATATCGAAAAGCGCGTATGGATAGAAGAGTATAATGCAGTATGTATTAGTACATCAAAGTTATCCCTCCCGCCGTCTCCAAACCCCATTACCCTCAGGAGTCCAACTCGTATTTCCCAAGTCAGTTTCTAGCCCAAGAGCAAGCTCCTCTCGCAATGCATCAAGAGCTAAGTCTCGACTGCTGAATTCAATTAAAGACTGTTTGTTGCGGACCCCAAACCCAATCAATGAGTAAGAAGTTGACAGCTCTGTCCATGGGTCATAGGGGTCCAAAGATCCACGCTGCTCCATTTCCAGGACATGATTATCGGCATTTGGTGCCAGCTGTACGCTGAACACTTCAAGTTCCGGCATAAGGGGAAGAATATCCAGAACCAGCTTCACATGGTTGTAGAAGGGGAAAACTGCGGTATATGAAAAAGACGTAAGCCCGCCCAACATGGCCGACAGATGTTGCGGTGGGAATTCTGGTGGTTTTAGCTGGGATCCCCATTCACCGAGAACAGAAGGCACCCGAGAGAGGAAATATTCATAATGATTATATGCTCTTAGGGATGATGATTCGTTAAAGCTCATGGATGTCCACGGGCGGGCCAAAAGCAGGCTATCCGAGTCGTCCAAATCGGGTAGAGAAGCTATATCGGATGCGCTTTGTTGTTCTAATTGTAGTAACTGCAGCTTGATATCGAATGCCCAACTATGGCCATCCATTATACGAGTATTAAGCATGTTTCCAATAAAGGTTGGTGGCGCTAGCACGGTAACACGAGTCGGGTTTAGATAACGGAGAATCCGACGCCACCAACGATGATCGACCGGATCAAGTGATGCATGTTCTATGATCGCCACGAGAGAGGTTACATAGCGAGCCAGATCCGAGCCCAGAATAAAGGCTTGGAAGGCTAACTCATCGTTCAAGTCCAGACAGGCATGGACGAATAGCCGAGGTCGCACAAGATCCAGTAGGTGGTACGAGCATTGCGCAAGATGCTTAAGATCTTTCTTCTCTGACTGGGTAATTTGACGACATGGGACTTGATGGATTCGTTCTATCGAAGGTGGTTCTGAATTCAAATAAAAGATGATCTGGTCCAGTAGTTCATTTGGGAGTAATTCCAAGGCGCACGACATGACGTTTCTCGAAGGGATAATACCCCTAGCTCTACATGACGTGATTCCTCTCAAATTTCACAGGAGGTAGTGCTCTTGTCGTCAACTGGTTGCGGTTACAGAGTGCTGGGTACTGAGTACTGAGTATGTACTGAGGTGAGGTTGATCTCGGGAACAGCATCGACGTTGAAGTGCCGGTTCCCCACTTGTCCGGACGCAATTCCTCCACTTGGCACTTTGTCAGATTTTACTCAGCCTGTGTCTGTGCTATGAGCGAAGAGAAAGATTGAGGGGATGTAGAGAGAAATGAAAGATGTTGTCTGACGGAAGTATCCTCAAAGGGTTATAAGACCATTGTACATCGCAACAATAGGTAGACATCAAGAAACCTGGGGATGGACAAATTCGGAAATCCCCCCGTCAAGAAATTAAAGAAAAAAGAAAAAAAAATTGTGGAGCCCACTTGAACACTCCACTGTCAAATTTATGATGAATTATTACTTTTTTTTTCGGAGTTTGCCACTTCTAGTGTTACCTATTTGTAGCATACCAAGCAACATGATCCGAAACATTTCTATCCTAATGTATAACTCTTACACGTATAGTCTCAAACATTGTCAAATGATCAAATATTCTACTGAATTGTTTACCCCAGTACTTTATACGCCAAGGAACGCCCCGCATTGGTGCTATGTCCGGAGTACATATGCAAGGATGAAACTAGGATTATTGCTCCGTATACTCCGTTTAAGAAACCCTAAATCTTGACGTCAGTTGAGCCTTCAAATGCTAGAATGCCAGCAATTCAATATCTTCCTTGATAAACTGTCATTCAAATGGTATTAATTATTTCGACAATCCAATTCTTTATAGCGTCTCGATAATTCAAATGGGCATCCATTCAGAATGCTCAATCAAATGAATCCGATAGGCGGCCCCGATGTGGAGATGCTCATCTTTGTGATCAAAGCCCCACAAGCTCCGGATGCGAAGGCAAAGACAGAGTAGAGATGAGCCTGGTTCCGTGCCCCTCTTTTTCATAATCTCGGGCCCTCATTCATGATTTTCCTTTTTCTTCTTCCCTTTCCCTAGATTGAACTTGCTTTTGTACATAGCTGTTTTATCGTGAGTGCAAACGTGTCAAGCATTATACAAAAGGGCAGCTCAGAACTAACACTTGCAACCCTTTAGATCACTTCATCATGGCTCCTCAACTGCACCAGAGACCCCCTTTCCGTGCGGAGCACTTGGGCTCCCTCCTTCGCCCCCAGAACCTGCTGGACATCAAGCTTGCCCAGGAAGCTGGCAAGGCTTCTGAGGCCGAGCTTATCGCTATCGAGGACAAGGAGATCACCAACATTGTTGAGACCCAGATCAAGATGGGTTACCCTGCTGCTTCGGACGGAGAGTACCGCCGTCACAGTAAGAATCATATTAACTAGGCGAACGTGTCATGTGCACCTGTGCTAATAAATCATTTAGTGTTCTGGGGCACATTCTTCCCTGGCCTGGATGGTTTCGATGAGGTCACTGAGTTCGAGACTGATATCTTCCGATCCTACGCTCCCGATATCGCCGCATTCCTGGAGGCTGGCCACAAGCCCGGTGAGACCGTTCTCTGCACCGGCAAGATTAAGCACGTTGGCAGCACCTACATCGACCAATTCAAGTACCTCGCTAGCCAAGTGCCTGCCGACCAGGTCAAGAACCTGAAGATCACCCTTGCTGCTCCTAACTGGTACCACCTGCGCTACCGTGAGGGCAAGGCTTACCCTAAGGAGGTTTACAGCTCCGATGAGGAGTACTTCGGTGACATCGCCAAGGCCTACCAGGCCGAGCTGAAGATTCTGTATGATGCTGGCTGCCGCAACGTGCAGTTTGACGACCCTAACCTGGCCTGTAAGAAACACACTCTCATGCAAAACATAATAAAGAGACAATTGCTGACCTTTGAATAGACTTCTGCTCTGAGAAGTTCCTTGGCGGTTTCAAGGCCGACCCTCTGAACGTTTACACCGCCGACGACATGTTCGAGAAGTACATCAAGCTGTACAACGACTGCTTCATCGGTCTTGCTGAGGACATGCACGTCGGTGTCCACCTCTGCCGTGGTAACTTCGTCGGCAGCCGTCACTTCTCCGAGGGTGGCTACGACCGTATCGCCATTAAGCTGTTCCAGGAGCTTAACGTTCACACTTACTACCTTGAGTACGACACCGAGCGTGCCGGTGGTTTCGAGCCCCTCAAGCACCTCCCCACTCACAAGAACGTCATTCTGGGTGTTGTCACCTCCAAGTTCGCCACCATGGAAGACAAGGAGGAGATGAAGCAGCGTGTCATCAACGCCGCTAAGATCATTGCCGAGGGTAACAACATCAGCCTCGAGGCCGCTCTTAACCAGGTTGGTGTTAGCCCACAGTGTGGATTTGCTTCCCACCGTGAGGGTAACGCTATTGACTGGGATGGCATGATGAACAAGCTCCAGTTGGTCCGTGAGATTGCCAACGATGTCTGGCCCGGCCAGCTCTAATTGGAGAGCGAAAAAAAAAATTAAAACGACTGCAACGAATACCCCATCTGTAAATTTTTGTCACGGCCTGGATGCGCCATTCTCTAGTTGCTCTTTCAACAATGCAACGGAGTTGGGATTTTCTTTTGTGTACAGCGCGCTGGTGGGATGCTTGGGACGAACATCATGACCTATTTTTGGAATACCAACTTAACGTATGATTCTTGGATATAGTTAATGAACAGAGAACCCGTTCATAAACAAAATTTTACCTATTATTTGTAGTTGTGGCGTCTATGTTGAGAGTATGTAAGAAAATGAATCAGTAGAGGACCATGGCGTGGGGTAATGGCTCTTATTTAGTACGATGCATTAACACCAAGGTCCTCATAGTGCACCTGAGTTGGCGTGGCATGTACGAACTCGGAGTAATGGACCCCGATGTTTGAATAGTCCACAGTACTAGTACATCTAGTTTATGAGATTGATGTCATATGAGGATCTCAATTCGAGTCTATAGCCTTCCAAGGTTGGTATAGGCACATTCTACTGATAGACAAGTAATCCTAAGGCCAAAGATACAATTTTCTGCATTCTCTACTACTCAGCAGGACCGAGAATATTACACTCCTTGACAGCAGAGCTCTTATGAGTCTTCAAATTTTCAATCTATACCAAAGAATCAGTCATCAATCCTGTATCTGTATCTTGATCTGAGTACATACCTGGTAACGAGGCATCGCCTCTGAAGCCTCAACACTTCGACCAGTCAACGAAGTCGACTCAGTAGCAACCTCACGAATGACACCAGTGCTTTGACTAGTGTTGGAGTTTGGCCCTGGAAGAAGAAAAACACTTATTAGTCCTTATTTTCACATTCTCAGCATATCACCAAGCATTCATACCTCCTACTGGCTTGTAATTGACTCTTTGTCCTGTCTGGTAGGCCGGCATGGTTTCCGAGTATGGTTTTGGTAGGACGAACTCGTTGTGTGGGGATTTATGAACTGGCTGAGACTTGTGCGTTTTGGGCAATTGTTCCAAACCCAAGCTTCCAATGTTAAGACTGGGACTAGATTGAATATTTCCTTTACTCAGACTTGCACTGGGGCTCTATTTATGGCACGCAGGATACTAGCAATAAGGAACAGGACCCGACTCCCGAGGTTCACGTCACTTTTACAGTCGTTAAGATAATCAGACCAGAGCAGCTGTGGTGCATTACGTCTTGTTCGCCATCTCGGACACCGGGTTCAAGTTCCGAGACAGCCAGGCAGAGTATACCGGGTAATGGATTGGGACTTGTCAGACGTATGTCATATTCAATTTGATTCAGATGGTCTCTATCCCAACGCTATTTTCAGTCATTCATCTCTATGAAACTAGTCAACTCTATACACATTGGGGATGCAAACAGAAAATCACAGAAATATTGAACACTGGCAACGCTGATGATATGATCCAGGGTAAAAGAATTAAGTAATTAAGATGAAGCTCCGGAAGAGCCCATGGGTAAGAACAGAGGGGATATCATAGAAAGAAATCGGGAAGGTAAGTCGAAAGGAGGAACCCGCATACAAAGGAAATCATCTTGGGGGAAAATATCCCCAAGGAATAAAAGGAAAACAGGGCCCAAATGCTGCATCATATCGTCATCAAACACGGAGATGAAACGAAAAAGATGAATACTTTGTAGGACAGTGCGAGGTGTTATACACAAGGCGACAGGGGGTGCCTCTCAGGATCATAGCCGAGAAAATCCAGGTCCCAGGGTAGATTGGTAAAGGTGTTATCGACGGCGCTGTATGCCTGGATGGGCGCAAGTCTGGAAAGCTCCAACGGGGAATCAATCCTTGGCATTCGATTCGATGGCGAGACATGTTTATTTAGCGGGTTGGGTTTTGACGTTGTTGGAGAGCCAGGCCTGGGAAGTGGAGCAAATGCGGGTCAGTGCTGTTTTTGTTTTGGTCCGGACGAACAGGGTAATTTGCACTTACAAGACCCTCAAAGATACCAGTACCATCAGTTGCCACACTAGGCGCAACATACCATAGCTTATCCTTAAGCTTGTTCAATTGGAGCTGGTTGGTAATTTCCTCAGGGCTCAAGTCTGAAGTACAATTGTTAGCACGTGGCCAAATGGGGGCATAATAAATCATCGTGAAATATGGGAGACGTACGACCAGAGATATCCTGCTTGTTGGCAAACACGAGCAGGAGGGCATCCTTCATTTCGCGATCGTTGATGATCTTGTGCAGCTCCGAGCGAGCCTCCTCGAGACGGGCTGTGTCGCTAGAATCCACCACGAAAATCAAGCCTTGTGTACCGGAGTAGTAGTGTCGCCAGAGGGGACGAATCTTGTCTTGACCACCGACATCCCAGACATTGAACTTCACGTTCTTATAAGTCACGCTTTCGACGTTGAAGCCCACAGTGGGGATTGTGGTCACATCTTGGTTGCTGAGTTTCAACTTGTAAAGAATTGCTGGAAGTCATTAGTATTCGACTTCATAAGCTGGTCGCATCTAGCTTCAATCCAGGGGTAGCTCATACTTGTCTTTCCAGCAGCATCGAGACCCAGCATAAGAATGCGCATTTCCTTCGTGCCGAAGATCTTCCCCATCATCTTGGAAACTGAGCCACCCATCTTGGCGAATCAATTGTTTGAACTTGAAGAAGTATGAGGCCGCCCTGTGCCAACAGAGCAAGTTTTAGAGAGATTGTGGCTTTCTTACAGCCGTAGAAGTTATGAACCTGGGAAAACAAGACAGAGAACGAGATGAGGCGGGGGAAAAGGGGCAGGAAATGGCTGACTCAGCATGGACCCGTAGACCCACCATGCTAATTTACTTATTGCGACTACAATCACTTTAACATCAAATTGTACTCTTTCTGTCGGAGAAGATGATAGATGCATTATCTCGATTGAAGAGTATTAAAAGGTCGTTTCTATGGTGAAATTATAATCCTGAGATCGTGTGCACATCCAAAATTCTGCTTTTCGGCCAGGGCATCGGTAAAAAAAAAATTCAAGCCACTAGTAGTCCGTCCGACGCCAGGGCCAGCTGAAACAACACTTGAAACAGAAGGGATATCGATCTCGATTAGTTGGTAAACATTTGGAATTTTTTGAATTACAAATGTGTTCAAGGAAGCCTGCCAACATGATCTACTCATTTTTTTCTCATTATATAGACTGTTTCCTCATTCCATTGACATGTTCCAAGGTTGCAAGCTAAGCTATTTCAATGTTTCAAGCGTGATACTAAGACCTCACCAGAGGTAGTATAGTACATGTATAGGAGCCCTGGGCTATATAGAAATCAGAAATCTACATTGACTTCCATGGTTGGGATGTGATTTTTCTGATAAGATAAAATTTAGGTATACCACGAGTTCTGTTAGGTAAATTAGTCTAGAATTGCCCAGTTGTTGGATTCTCAATCTGGACAGTGGTTAGATGTGCCGGTTTAGCTACGAACACAGCCAAAAGAATTTATTAATTATAGGCAATGCACGACGAAATACTCAAGATAGTTTCAACTTGGAGTGTTTGTCTTTGATATTGATAACTCAGATGTATCAAGGAAGGAGCCGTGGTTGCATCATGATGATAGTTGCGTCATGATCCAGTGTCACCTACGAAACATTACACCAAACATCTAGACATCGTCCAATATCTCTTCTTTTCATACTCAGCACTATGGCTGCCCCTGGGCATGAATTTGAGCGCCGCGCTTCTGTAGCGCAGCAGCGTCGCCTCTCACAACAATTCAGGAGACATGCATGGCTAGCTCCTCCTTCAGCGGTATGCGTGCTAGAGATATCCGATGCCTACTTCCAGAAAGCTCACATGGCCAAAAGACCATTTATGCAGGCATTTCGACGTTCTTCTCAACCCAGCAAGCTTCGACAATTGCCATTGCCTTCCGCGATACCACATACCTTCTAGACTTTATCGAGAAAGTATTTGATCCCGCTGAACACGAGCCCGATGCGGATGAAGCAACCGACTTTATTATCGCAGAGCTGAAAGAGTATGGGGAGAAACATTTGGAAAAGATCGTCGGTGTAGCTATGCCCAAACATGTCGCAGAGCGATGTTCCAGGCTTTGTTCACGCTTATGGGCCGAACTCGACATCCTTCCTCTGGTACTTCCAGAATCCAGTGTCACAGACTGGTACACATCACGTCAACGTAAGATGGCTCCTGATGGGGATCCTAAAACGATTGACGAAGAAGCGGAGTCCATGTCGCGAAAATGCGTGCGGTAGGTTAAGATCGACAAACCTGTGGAGAAACCCACTGCTGAACTTAATTCAGATTGTTCGGACCGGAGAATATTCCCCTGCTGCAAGTGGGTTTTATGGGCCTCGTGGAAGTTGATACGGACTTCCACGTGCGACTCACAAACCTTGATGATTTTAAGAAAACGGTTTCGGCTAAGACATGGTTTGCGGTCGATCATTATGCTGAGGATCTGAAGAAAAGAAATGTTCGAATTGCCTGCTTCAGCGCGACTCCTCAGGGTGGGGGAGTGGCTTTGATGCGTCATGCTTTAGTACGGCTCTCTTACTCCTTAGGCACGGATATTAGATGGTATGTGGCCCTCCTTGCAGTATATTGATTATATGACCAAAAATATTGATTTGCAAGAATAACAGGTACGTTCCCAAGCCTCGACCAGGAGTATTCCGGGTGACCAAGGACAATCACAACATTCTACAAGGTGTTGCCCGCCCTGGGGAGCGCCTCAGTCAGCAAAACAAAGAATTACTACAATGCTGGATTGAAGAAAACGCCAGGAGATACTGGACTGGCCCTGATGGGCCCCTCCTTCCTCCTTCGGAGGGAGGTGCCGATATCATAATAGTGGACGACCCTCAGATGCCAGGTATCATACCCATTGCGAAAGAGAAGGCTCCCGATCGGCCGGTTTTTTTCAGAAGCCATATTCAAATTCGTAGTGACCTCATCGAGCAGCCTGGAACGCCCCAGGCCGAGGCATGGGATTTTCTATGGAGCCAGATGAAGCTTGCCGACTGCTTCATCAGTCACCCAGTAAGTGCCTTTGTGCCTAGCGATGTGCCATCTGAAATTGTGGGCTACATGCCGGCTTCGACTGATTGGTAAGTGATCCGAAGCATATGCATTAGCATGCTGACGTGTCCAGGTTGGATGGGCTGAATAAGAACATGCGCGACTGGGATGTGGCGCATTATGGACGCATTTTCAATGCAGCTTGCAGGAATGCCGATATGACGACTATTCGTTATCCTGAAGGTATGTCGGAGGAGCTTTTCTATGATCGTTATTCATGAGATAAGATAGATAATAACCCTCCGCATTAGACCAATACGTGATACAGATAGCGCGATTTGATCCGTCGAAAGGCATCTTTGATGTGCTACACTCGTACGAGAAGTTCTATGACCGCCTCGTCAACGCTCGGCCTGATTTGGCACCTCCAAAGCTTTTAATATGCGGCCACGGCTCGGTGGATGACCCAGACGGAGCGATGATCTATGACGAAGTACTAGAGCATATTGAGACCAAGATCCCTGAGCTCCGACATATGATCTGCGTCATGCGACTACGGCCCTCTGATCAGGTTTTGAACGCTCTTCTCTCCAAGGCCACTATTTCACTGCAGTTGTCCACTCGTGAAGGGTTTGAGGTCAAAGTGTCAGAGGCCATCCACAAAGGAAAGCCGGTCATAGCCACACGCGCTGGTGGCATCCCGTTGCAGGTTGAACACAACAAAAATGGGTTTCTGGTGGACATAGGCGACACCGATACTGTGGCACATCACCTATTCAACCTGTGGACCGACGAGGATCTGTATCGTCGTATGTCGCAATATGCAATTAGCCACGTCTATGACGAAGTGAGTACCGTGGGAAATGCTTTGGTTTGGTTGTATCTTGCCTCGAAATTTTCCAAGGGCGAGCTAGTACGTCCAAATAGGCGTTGGATTAATGACATGGCCTTTGAGGAACTTAATCTTCCAGCGACAGGGGATGTCCCCCATCTGAAGCGTGCAGTCGAGGTCGAGAACATGGGATAGGAATCAGTCCCCGAGTTCTTCTTTTTCATTCCCGCCAAATTGTTTCCCCTCCGTTCGTTTCAAGTTGTGCTCCCGATATCATGGCCTCACCCAAATTGTCTCCGAACATAGCGTTATCAAACAAATCCCAATTAACAGTCAATAGTCATAGCGATAGTCAATATTCATCACAATCAAACTTCGTTTAAAAACGTTAAAAAAACTGCGAGAGGGTATCATTGGAGCTCAAATAAACAAACAAGAAAATGTAAATCCAACCAAACCACTCTAGGGCCTTCCAACAACCCTATATCGCTCCCTCGCCAAACCACCCTCCGCACCTTCAACCCCATATCCCTCACCAACCTCCCCAACAATACGAGCAGGCCTACCCCCAACAACACACCAACTCGGCACAACCATACCAGGCGGAACAACCGCTCCTTCCAAGACGACCGAAAAATCCTTTATGATAGCCATACTGCCAACCGTCGCGCCTGCACCAACATGAACATGATTCCCAAGCGAAGCAGCCTCAACAACAGCCGACTCTCCAACGAAAACGTGGTCACCAATCTTCAGCGGGTAAAAGGAGTGCACACCACGATGTAATCTGCTCGGTGGACGTAGGATCGCACTCTTGGAGATGTAGCTGTATCGACCGACTGTGATGGCGACACTGGGAGCATTGGATGGTGGGGGGTTACTAGGGTCTGTGGAAGCGGCAGAAGATGGGATTCGGTATAAGTCGCCACGGATAACGGCTTCGGCTTGAATGACTGTTTTGCCGCCTAGAATGATATGTTGTGTGCCGTGGATTTGGGAGCGGCGCGAGATCTTGTTACCCGTGTCCTGGTGGGAATTAGCTAGATTTCTATTGGGTTGGGGAGGCCGTGGGAATCAATTGAAGGTAGATAGGGAGAAATTGTTCACATACTGTCTCGATGTACTCGCCCTTTGCGACTTTGGGAGGCATTTTGGAGGAGCTTGGTTATTTGTTTGGTCTTGGATGTTATGGTGATGGTGATAGATGCGGGTCCAGGAAGGCGGTGTGATGGGGGTATACAGGCTTCTTGGATAGTCTGAGAGGAATCAAGACAGAAAATAGTTCGTGATGATTTAATTTATGCTGGATGAGATACGGTCCAGAAGCAATTATCTTCATTGAAGATTTCGATTTAACACAGTTCAAGTCCAGCGGCTTCGAAACCCCTTCCCATCCCACATTGTGCCCATTGTATTCCATTTCCCCGTTCGAGATGGATAAAGCGACCATTAAACAGATAGTTCGAATCGATACTAGTTCTTTGGTTCCAGTAGCCAGGCTCTATGAGAAATTTCAAGCTAAACTCAACGGCAGTAGTAGGAGATAGTGTGTTGATAATATCACCATGTAAAAGCCATTAGTAGCACCCCCAATCACCAACACTACCTGACAATAACAGGTATATTTCAGTCCAAAAAATTATAAAGCTTTTGTCAAGTAAGTTTTCCAGGTAACGCTCAACGCCCATTATTCCTCATTTGAGAAGCACAATAGCTCCTCCAGTCATCCAGAACAGTTATCATGAGCCGAGTGTTACCAACCCATAAAAGGGCACTCAAAAGGAGCATGAATATTCCGAGCACTGCAAAAAGTAGCTGGTCGAAGATATCTGTCCCCTCGTGAGGTACCGTCATTTTCAGGAGCAATGCCCCTCCTACTGAGCTCAGTGATGCCAAAAACATGAGACTAAGACTCCCGAATGCGCTCATGTACAGGTCGATGAAATTGACGGGTGCCATGTTGATTTGTGGGAGGTGCACTGAAGAAGAAGAGTATAATCTAATAACTCTGATGGACATCTGGATGGAGGTTGAAAGGGATCTAGTAGAATTTGAATCTGCAATTCCTTAAATTTCGAGTTGTGATGTGGGGGCCTCATAATAACACCCACTCCGTTCTTAAAAAGGAGTCGATCGCTTTAAATGTTTGACCAGTAAGAATCAGAGTATATTATGCCAGCGGCCCATTCGAGTATTCCAATTCCCCTTCGAGATAAATAAAGCGACCATTAAACATTTTCCATTTGAATAGATATCTCAAACCAATCTCAGGCTTTAGTATGAGGAGATGTCAGCACAGGTGCAGGTAAATGTAATGTTAGGAGATAGAGTGATGATGATATCACCTTGTAAAAGCCATAGCACCCCGATCATCAGCACCACCTGAAAAACGCCATATTTCAGCCCAACTAATTACGGTATTTTCCAAGTAACGCTCAAAACCCATCATCAGTTTGAGAAGCATAATACCTGCTTTTCAGGACATCCAGCATCCGTATCATGGGCCGAATGTTACCAAACCATAAAAGGATACATAAAAGGAGCAGGTATATTCCAATCACTGCAAACAGTAGCCGCTCGTAGATATTTGTCCGGTCTGGACTTGTGTGACGCATCAGCATATTCAGGAGCTTTGCTCCTATTATTGAGCTCAGTGGTGCCAAAGAGGTGAGCAAAAGAGTGGTGAGGGCGTTCGTGTAAAGGTCTTCGCCGGTGATGGACGTCATGTTGAATTGTAGAAGTTGTGCTGGCATTGAGGAGGAAGAGTAAAAAGCGATGATTATGATGCTGATGAGAATTTGAAGGGATTTGGTAGAATTTGAACCTGCTTCCTTAAAGTTCAAGTTGGGATGTGGATGTCATAATAACACCCCACTGCCTCGTTCCTAAAAAGGAGTTGAAGGCTTTGAATAGTACCATAGGTACGCGTGGCAGCACCTGGGCAATAGGACCCCTAAGATTATGTAAACAGCTTTTATCTCCAGGCTCCAGGGTTATATCCATGTAGATGATTGCACATGCGCAGCTGCAGCCCCTAGTACATACTTCGCTCCTCTCAGGATTTGTGATTAGACCTATAGACCTCTATACTCCCTGCCGTGGAAAGACTCCATGTCAGTACTCCTACACTTCACATTTCCTGGAAAATATCTACGAGCACTATAGTAAAATGCCATTCTGATTCAAAATGTTCTTTTAGATTGGTCTAAAGTAGAGGCAATCGTATATTTTCTTCTAAACAGATAAGATGCAAACACAAGGGAGCACCAGAACCAGCGCCAGAACCCTTCTTTAACGCCCTGTCCCACAATTGCTGAAGTAAAGTAGCCATCATTTTATGATGGGGTATCTGAAAATAAGTATAAATGCGCTCAAGATATTCTCGAACTTTGGCCTGCAAAGCTGGAGATCTTGATGCTTCATTCCCAATAACCGCCAGCGGCCATATCAGGGAATTAGCCATGGGTATATGAAACTTTTCCGCAGCTTGAATAACCTGCTCAATCCCTCCACATATCTCCCGGGTAAATCGGTTGACAGAAATTTCTTGTTCCCTCGGTAAAGGAACCGTGATGTCGGCTTCGAAACCACCACGCCATAGGTAGATCAATGCCGTCTTTCGCATGAGCTCCCACATTCCAGTGAGAGTTATGCTTGTTTCCAAGGGCATTGAGTCGGGGATTGAGGGCGGTTTCCATTGAGTGATGATCGACTCCATGAATGCAATCAGTTTAGCGTTTCTTGTGTTAGCCATCATAGGAGACCCATAGATGGGACTGACCCCAGAGCCTGCATGGGATGTTTGAAATGCGAGTTGCTCAAGATATTCTCTATAAACAGAGTCCATCTCCTTTCCCGAGAAATCGTCTTCCACAATGGCAGATACCAAGGCAATTATCGTCATCAGACTTTCGGGGTATCCGGAGCTGATTTCCCACCCGGAGAATGCCTTCTCCTCGACAGAAAGGCTCAGGATCTCATCCGGGGAACATAATCGCCAACGAAGCCAAAGTCTCTGACTAGACTCACGTCTTCCAACCGACATCGCCCTGATATCGAGATGAGCTGCTGTCATTGTCGCAAATTGGTGAAGATTTGATTGAATTTGAGTACCAGAGGCGGGAATTGGTGTAGACTCGAGTAAAGCAATAAGTCCATTCAGATGAATCGACCAAATCTCGTGTCCGGGTAAGCCGAAAATCCACAGAATCATAGAAACGGCGATCGCTTCCTCAATATCTCCCTGTCCAGACTGCAGACGAAATAGGTTGGATCGGAGATTTGAGATAACTTGCTGATAACTATCCATTACAAGAGTCGGACTCGACCTATTCGAGCTATTTTTGACAGGAGCCGAGTCATTGATGCCATCACTTAAGGATTCCAATGAGCGGAACCTAAGAGCTAGCGATAACAATGCAGCAAGACTGGTCGCGTGACGTGCTGCAAGTGGCATCAAACATTGTAAGATCGGAACCCCGTATCCCGGAATGGCCACGAGAGTTCGTTGACACCGTCGAATCACTGATCATAGAACTTTATTAGCGATCAATGCAAGTCCAAAAAAGCCAATTGCAGAATCCAATGATGCACGCACGGAATCGGATATTTTGATTATCGGCGCCACTGAGTTTCAAATTCCATGCCGTGACATCGAAATAGCTCATCTTGGAGCATTTTCGGCATCAATGCAATTCGTATAGCACATCCCCACAAAGAATGATGAAATTGATACAGAGAATATGACTTCTCAAAATCGATATAAAGCAGGACACCGACGGTAGATTTCAAGCTTCATAGCAGCTCCTATAGTTCTTCTTCAGGGTGCTAGGCAACGATCTATTTTCTATGGGTCTGTGCGTAATTCAGTACCATTTAGAAAAAAGCAATGATTAAATTCAGGAACCGGACTTGCTTTTGAACGTGCATGAATACGAGGTGACTATTGGTTTGAGAATATGATGGGACCATAGAAAGTAATTTACCGTCGGTTAGTTTCTCTGGTTCAATGGTGGGGCTTAAAGGTGGAAATGTGGAGTAGATTAGGATGAAATTAACGAATAAGACATATCAATGCCCCAATTCAGGAATCTGATAAGTGCTTAGCACCAACTGCATTTCACCTTAATTTCACACTATGTGGGTTCCTAATGACGGGTGATCAAGGGTTCCTTTCCAATTTGCGTTAGTATATTGAAATTTTTTATCATGAAATCTCTGAATGCCGGTGTTTGATGACTCGACTTTCAAAAGCCCGCGGAGTTAAGATTGATACTGCCTAGTGGATACGAGCGACCCCTAGTCTTTGCCTCTGGGGCACAACATCTTACGCGGCACTTCGTATCAGCCTCTTTAACTTAAAGCATAGACCCCCAACTTGAAAGCCCATTTTTCCCTTGATCCCCACATTTGTGCACGAGCCATTCAATTCAATCCTCCCTATCTTAAGGGGAAATGCCTCATTATCTCTTTATGAAGGTCACATGCCTAATATTAGGTTTTTTGTAGATAGCTAAATTAGCTGGATTAGCTGGGTTTACATGCTGCCTAGTGCGATATCTGCTTTTATCCTAAGCCCTGATTATCATAGTCCAAATCAGCCTCGTCTAAGACCGCCCCGTTTGAAATGAAGTGATTTTAACAAAGGTACTATGTAGTATGCAAGTGATCTTCACCACTGCAGCCAATGACTTGGCCGGCTTTCTATTTTTGTGTGATATGATTGAGATTTTTTTCCCTTCAATGGCTAAACGGCAGGAACAGGTGGGTAGTAGGCAAGTGGAATTCTCAAGTCTTTTACTCTTAGTACCTCAAACAGTTGTTCCTTGAGGCACGCTCAAAGAATATTGAATCTCATTGATCTTCAAATCTTCCAAATTGCCGACTCGGGGAGATAAAGATCGGCTCATTACATCAGATTAACTCGCCGGGCCCGGGAATCTTAGTGCAGACCTATTTTTTATGTGCATTAGGCTTAGTAACTCACATTCCAATATTCTCATTGACTAGAATTCCATGCACATCTGGGGGGGAATTCCTGGAAGCATTGAAAAAAACTGGGAATGTGGGTCTTCTAGAAATGTTCGGCTGCGGCAACGGCACATGGTCTAACATAGACCTGTGCACATGTGAACAGACGTTTCTCTCCAGATAAAGAAACCTGGTCCGAGTCTGAGAAAGGAAGGTCAAGGTAAGTTATTCTCAATAGTTTATGCATTCTGACCATGGATGGTAAATGTTTCACATCAATGTCTTGCTGCCAAGCATTTTTAAACGGAATATCTACACCACGTGTATTATTCATCTCCACATTGGAAGATCCGTGTCGGCTACATAATACCTAGTAGTTAATACCTCCGAGATCCGAGTCCCGAGGTCAATCTCTACCTAGGTAGGTTCAAGTTCCTATAACTCCGGGTTTATAATCATGAAGAATTTTCTTATGTGGTGCGCAATGTGGGGAATTTTTTTCAACCCCGAATCGGCTTCGGCATCGTTTTGCATAGCCACTCGCACTTTATTCAAAGAACTATTAAGTGTACGTATGTCCCAGCCCCAAAGATATCATGAGACCTAGAGATGATACGGGCTTTAAGACAGAAAACTTTAGATCATATTTGAAACACTACTAGTAGCTCACGTCAACAAAATAAGCATAAAGTTCACCACTCCAGACAGAGCAGTCAGGGAAACTGTCGATCTCTTAAACTATAAATAATCCACCAATTGACGGATCTATGGGCTGATTAGGCACCTAAATTCTTTCATAGATCGTAGTCTTAACCTACATCTTATTGGTTTAATTTGGGATAAGGGAAAAGCCAAGGAATACTGGTTCCATGGATAGTGCGTACCCTAGTTCAACTCAATGGGGTAGTAGTGCCCACAAATCTACAAAACTACAAGCATTTTCCCCTTGGCATAACACAGGGTCACACTCAATGATATTCGAATTATTACTAGATAAGGCGTCAAGTCTTGGGCCATGGACATTGATTCGCCCTTTGAGGCCGCGCCAAGGGCTTGCGATCGGTGCCACTCCCTAGTCAGTTCGTCAGGGTCCGAGTATTTGACGTTTCAGCAACTTACTCTCATTAGAAAACACAATGTCCATTTGGCAATCCTTGTGGAAGATGTGAGCGTCTTGGTCTTACGTGTACCAACGACCGACCACAGCGTGCGCGTGGCCGCCCTCCAAAGGGTGCCTCTCGATCTCGTGTATGTCAAGAACCTTCAAGTTCTGTTTAACGGATCAAGTTATATCACTTTTAGCAGCAAACTTATACTTCTTGCCAGCATTCCCCAGAAGACACGGCTCTCCAGTCATCGCAAAGTGCATCGCCACCTACCGAGATCTCACCTTTTCTTCGAGGTTTACCGGAACTATCCTTATCCTATGAGGTAATCTTATCTCTTATTCAACAATTCCTATCCTCAACCCCACGCATGGGCCTATACAGCATTATCCCTGCCTGTACAACCCTGGAATTAAGCTACGATCATCCTCTAAAACAGACCTTGGAGGATGTGATTCTTCAACCCGAGTTCCGTTGCACATTAGTTGCAATCGCCTTGAAGCTATATGGATCCCAGGTTTCTGGCTATCAGCAGGAGAAGGTCAAGGCGGATCGAGATTCACTTCATATCGCTACCCTTTCATTCATTCAGAAGATCCCATCAAAGGACAACCACCTCACCTTACCCAATGTCCTTTGTCTTCTACTACTCAGCCATACTTGGTGTAGAGTAGAGCAATTCTCGGAAACGGCAATCCAATGGTGCTCTCTTGCACGATTCGCTTTTGATCATGCTCAGCGGGAATATGAGAGCAGATCTCTATACTCTAGGGAGTTGATACGCCGGTAAGAGAATTAATCTTATTGTGACCGCAAGATTTCAAGATTCTTTTCTGACATGAATCTCACATCTCCAGGATAGATATTGGAATCAACTTCCAGGAGTGGTAAATTTGGCCTGGATTCATAGCTCAATGGCCTAAAAATCACTAACAATCTTCTCGAAAGTGTCCTCGCACTAAGTCATAACCGTGTGGATATGCTCCCTCCACAGTCGAAGTCGAATGATTCAATACAATTCGTGACAGATGAGGAATGGCATTGTATGGGTCATTCATTGGATTTGGCTAGAAGTATTCCATCTGGGGATCATTCTTCTTTCAATTTATTCAACCCATTTAGAAGGTATGGTTTGGACCAAATTCAACTGAGTCATACGAACATTATTAGGTAACTGACTTTTTTCTCGCAGCATTGTCAAGGGAATTGTTGAAGAGGATTCAATCGGATCACCATCATGGATTGAGACAAAAGCACAACTGGACGATTACTTTTTCCAATTCCCCGAAGATCTACTTCAATTCAGCAAGCTAGAACATGCTTATCAATTTGAAGCTATGATATGGATGCACGGCTTCTTCATTGTACTATGTGAGAGATCCAATACCACTCATGGATGATCACAAGGGAATATCAAAATTAACCCGCCCCCAGACTCTACCAGAGACATCATAAATTTACTCAAGGACCGATCATACCTCCAAGTTGAGAGATTCTGTCACATTCTTGAACATTCACTTCTCCTAAGCGAGGTATGTACTCAATCACTTACCCCAGGATATCTAACTAACACAGACAAATTTAGGTTCTGCAGCCCCTACTATCCATCGATCCCAACGTGGAAAACCTCTCCCCAACAACAATATACTTCATCTGTCTCTCCTCCGCAGTCCAAAGTCTCGCTCTTCGCCAATTCACCTTTCAATCCTCCTTCGAACGTCTTACTTCCCCATCAACCCTCCTCGTCGCAGCCCAAAGCCATATAGAGATCCTGAGAGTTCTCCAAAATTCCTCTCGTCAAACGTCACTATTGATTAGCGAATCGCTCAATCTTCTCACCTCTTGTCTAGAGATAGTAAGTGGTGACATGATCGATGAATTTAGTTTCTCATGCGAGAAACTCTATCTCTATCGCTGGACGCACAAAGGAACTGGGATGTGGAATCTGAAAGAAGAAGAAGCAGACCTGGAATGGAATTATGTGGAAGTCCCAAGCTCGACCTTATGGAATGGAGGAACGGGTCAAGAGACGGAGTTAGCAGTCGCGATCTTACAGCTTTGTTCCCCGGCACAGCGACTATGTTCAGCCGGATTTTTTGATTTAAGTATTATGATACCAATGTAGTTTTAGAAGAAATGATGGATGAAAAAATGAAAATATATGGTATAACTTTGTGGTCATTGAACCGTGAATATACACTACAAGAACAAAACTTCCCACAACTAGAAGCATAATTTCGGGATATCCTGGAGAACGAAATGTCTCCGAAAACAATAAAATCAAAACGTAAGACGTGATCTCCCATTTGGGAGACCGCACATTATTCCAAGCCTGGGACGGTAAGAGTCCAGTACTAAACAGGCTTGGTTTTGATAGCGTTGCAGAGAAAATCGCTTATTTCTTCTGCGTGAACTCGAAGTCTCCATCCCAGTGAAGCTTGAGACCTGTAGTAAAATTTTTATTAGTATACCATTCACAAACGTATTTGGAGGAAAGAAAAACTTACACATAGGGAAGGGGAAGTAAGAGGTGCCATCCTGGCGCAGGTAGACGAAGTAACCACCATCCTGCTTAATCTTAGGAAGCTGACCCTGAGCACCTGGGGCGCGGCGCAGGTTCTGCAGACCACCGACGACACGGAGCATAGAAACCAGAGCAATCTTGGTAATCTCCTGACCGAAGCCAGTGTTGGCGCCCTGGCCGATGGTAATGTAGGAGTCGAGAGGACGGTCGAGCTTGACCTCAGTGGGGTCAGGGAAGACGCTAGCGTCGTGGTTGGCCTGGACGAAAGAAGCGAAGACCTTGTTACCGGGCTGGATCTCGACGGTCTTGCCGTTGTCCTCCACGGTGACGTTAGCCTGAGCCTCGCGGTAAGCGCCGAAGGTGCCGTTGATACGGATGGCCTCCAGGCAGTAGCGGTACAGCTGCTCGTCGTTCTCGGGGGGAGTCTTCCTTGGCGAGACGGTTGATCTCAGGCAGGTACTGCTTGCCCTCGCCGGTGTAGTACTCGATGACCTGAGTGAAGACCTGGCCCTGGGTGGGGACCAGGGAGACGATGGTCGGGATGATCTGAGACCAGGTGATCTCGGAAGAGCTGAGACCGGATTCCTGGAGACGGCGCAGAGCAGCGGTACCGTACTCACGGAGAGCATTGTCGTGGGGGCGGAAGCTGTTCATCAGACCAGAGAAGAGACCGCTGTTAGTGTCAGCCTTGACGGTGGCCTCAACGACGGAGCCGAGCTGCTGAGCAACAACAGTGGCAGCACGGTTAAGGGAGTACGACTTGGTAGCGTCCACGTCGAAGAAGAGCGCAGAGAAGATGGTGGTGAGGATCATGTACATCTCGTGCTCAGTGAAGAGACCGGAGGGGTTCTCCTCGGTCTTCAATGGCAGACCGAAGAGAGCAGCGGCGAAGTAAACGTGAGCGGCATTGCCGACATCACGAGTAATATCAATCTGGTTGATCTTAGCAATCTTGCCACCATTCTGCTGAAGGAGGTGCAAGGTGGTCTCCTCGTAGAACTTCTTGATGAGCTTGGGGAGGTCCTCAGTGCCGAAGGCCTTGCTCATAGCCTCCTGCTGCTTGGTGTCAAACTCGCCCTTGCCAAAGAGCTCCTCAAGAGCGGTGCTCCAGGAAGCCTTGAAGTCCTTGGGGTTCTCCAGAACCTGCTTAGCAGCCTGGTGAGAGGTGAGGTTGACACGCGAAGCAGTGAAGGAAGGAGCCTCGTAAGAGTAGTCCTGCTCACGGCCGAGCATCTTCATGATGTTACGGTTCTCGGTGGGGATGGTCATGGGGTAGTGAGCGTAGATCGAGTCAGGCGCGTAGTAGTTGGGGAAGGCACGAGTAGCCAGCTTGTAGAAGACACAACCCTGGTTGATGTTTAGGTCGTAGCGGCACTCGTTGTAACCCCAGTTGGTCAAGTTACGAGCGTTATAGTCAATGGTGTAGTGACGGTCACCACGGACCAGAGCCACGGCATCGGACAGAACGGCACGAGAGATGGTGTAGGTAGGGCAGATACCAACACCGGGGATCTTGGGCTCCTTAGCTTCCTCGGAGACAATACCGGGGTACAGCTCAACGTAGTCAGGGTGCTCGTACAGGTGACGGAGAGTGTTGGCAATCTCAGGGTCAGAGTTGATCTCCTCAAAGGTATCGTAAGTCTTCAAGCCGAAGTGCTTACGGAACTCATTGAGGGAACCAACGTGCCATCTACGGGCAGCCTCCATACCGAGAATCTCGATGGAACGGAGAGCCTTGGGGACGTTACGGGGACCGAAAGCACTGGCAACGTCCTCGGTAGCGTTCTTAAGGATAGCAACAAGTTCCTCATCCTTGAAGGTACCGTCCTCCTGACGCTTCAGGTGGCCGAATTCACGCTTGGAAGGATCGGGGTCCAGCATACTCTCAACCTTCTTCATACCAACCAGCAACTCATGCATGGTGACCTCCTCAGCAGGCTTGCCCATGAGATCATGGTAAAGCTGGTCAATCCACTTCTCATCGCCCTCGGCGATGGTAGAGTGCCAACGGTAGGCCAGGTTGAACTCAACGGAACACTGGTTACCGAGACCGGAGGGAGTAGCACCAGCCTTCTCCATCTGGGCACGGGGGTCCAGGCACCAAGTAGAGTTGCTGCGGTTCAGGTTGACAATAGTACGCAAGTAATCGTACAGAGTGATGTTAATGTACAGACCACAAGTGATCAGACGAGCAGTCTGGAACAGATCCTCGTCACGCTTGACCCAGGCCTTCTCAATGTCTGCGTCAGACAGACCGGGTCTAGGCTTAGGGATGGAGAAGCGGCCATTCTCGTTGATCTCAGCAATCTGCTCAACAACGTGGTTGTGGAAACGGTTAAGCATAACAAGTAGAACACCACAGGCAGGGGGGAGAGCATTCAGACGACCTTCAGAGAAACAATCGGGCTTCAGCTTACCGTCCTTGTGGGAACGGATAAGATCCTGCTGCTCCTTGACATCACCGTACAGAATGGAGAGATCCAAGTAGGCAGAGGTCTTGTTCAAGTGCTGCTGGCGGTAATCGGTCTGGAAGATGTCTATAGATGAAAAATCAGCGCCTGTACTATAATTTCCAAATATTCCAGAGGAACCAACCGTGAATAATCAGAGAGGCCCAGTCGAAGAAAACACTAGACACCTTGTTAGGGTGAGGAGTGAATTCCTGACGAGCGAACAAGCTGTCAAAGATCAGACCAGGATCAGGCAGACCACTGGGCTGGATTGTGAGAGGGGGAATTGTGCGGCAGTATGCGGTGTTAGCAGCACCCAACCAAGGAAGGGTGGGGTTGTTGTTGGAACCATCGGCAGAACGGTACTGGTATTCATCGCCCATGTAACTGTCATCATGTTAATTTTTTTTTTCTCTGTAGCTCTGGCGCATAGCTATGAAAGGGATCTCTTACGAGAGAGGAGGGTGAGGAATTGAGTTCCACAGCTCGTCAAGGAATTGGTTGGTGAGCTCGACACGGTTCTTAGAGTGACCGGGCATATCGGCGACAAGCTATATATCAGTATTCAGATTAGTTTCATAGCCCAATTGCTGTCAAATCTAATTCCAATTGAGACTGCTCGTACCTGAATAATGCGCTCCATGAGGTAGGTCTTGTCATTAATCAGCTCACCAGAAAGCTTGTTCTGGACGAGATCCTTGACTGTGCTGAGATCCCCGAGATTGAGGGTCTTAATGTCGTCAATCAGACCAGTGGACTGGTCGTGCTTAAGGTAGGTGCCATCGCCGGTCTGGTTGGGCAGAGGCTCGCGCGAAGCATGAATGGCTTGCGCGTACTTCTCAAAAACAGCAACAACCTCGGCACGCTTCACCTGGTGGTTGTCCTCAACGACCTTGGGAGAAGCTTTGCGAGGAGGGGAAGCCTTAGAAAAGCGCTTGCTCTGCTTCTCGGCCTTCTCGGCCTTCACCTCGACCTCGCCATTGGCGCCGTCCTTGTTCTTCTTGAACTGTGTAGAGAATCTCCGCAACATGGTGACGAACTGTAGTCTGAGGCTCACACAGACAATGTCACTCGAAAGGAAATACAAAAACAGAAAATTAGGAGGAGGAAAATAATAAAAGAATAAAAAAACAATGGCTTTAAATTGACAGATCAGGGGGAAGAAGAATAAGAAAAGTACACGACCCTCGGATTTAAAAACGAGCTGTGTGGGCAACCCAGGTCACCACAGCTGCAGGACTGTGGAGCAAGCATAAGTGGCGGATTTGTTATCGCCAATAGTTGATTGACTCCAGGACAGTGATTTGGCTAGATCTGATTGGGGATGGACAAGTTCGGTGCGTACTAGCCTCGATCTGCTTAGAGTCTGTGGCTCAGAGACAAAAATTCACCATCAGCTCGGAAGCCCCGCGTGGGACAAGCTCGAGGAGGTCCAGCTGGTGCTGATTCGACCCCACTTCATCATAGCCTCTCCCTTTTTTTTACGATGACGAATGGCTGAATCAAGTAATTGATCTTCTTTCACAGACTCCAGGTGGAGAGCTTCGAATTTGTGGAAAGGGGTGGACCAGGCAATTGAACGCGGCAGAGAATATTCCATTCAAGTTGGTAAAAGCTTCGGGTAAAAGACTTCATTGAGAGTTCATCACTGGAGGAACAATGTTGTATTCCTATAATGTTAATGTCAGTGCATTGAATCTTTGTGCATGGTAATGCCTGATAATTTGGGTGAGTTGTTTTTTTATTTTATTTTATTTTTTTTTGTATTTTTTTTTTCTCTCCCAGGGTCAAAGAGACCAATAGGGGCTGATGTCAATGTGCAGTAGCGGTGTGTACGAGGAACCAAATCTCGAATGGAGTCATAATGCACTAGGATCTCGATGTTCAGCCAGATGGATCCATGATTGCGCTAAGTGGGGATTAAGTTGACACGGAACGATCAGGGAAAAAAGAAAATTTTACATTCTTGGTGGCTGGCTGGGGAGGGGCTGATCCCCTGATAACCTGTTTCCTTTTTATTTTTTTATTTTTTTTAGTAGATTCAATTCAAAGTTGTTCTACCTCAAGTCATGAGAAGGAGAGGTTGGTCTTGCCCCATATTAAGTTTAGACGTTCGACGCAAGGAAGAAATGTAACTGCAGTGAGCTTCAAGTTTTTCGTAACCAGCTTGGAAGCATAATTTTCCTTTTTTCTCTTGCATCTCATCCAGTCCTAGAGAGAGATAGATCGGCAATATGACCCACCTGTTCGCCCACTTACTATGGACTCCTATGGACTCTAGTTGACTGCCAAGAGAAACGAACGGGCCGCTCAGGAGCACGAACCGCATTATGGCTCTGATCATTGGCAGATGACCCTGCTAGTCATCATCTGAAATTAATCAGAATCTGATCTATCACTCCCCACCTCTCTCAGGGTCCCTAACCCATTATTCCTCGTGGGAGGTGCATCAAGGATAGGTATGCACCTATGCATTCAAGAACGTCAGGGATCATGGAAAATCTTGACCATCAGGGGGATCTTCTGTTCTGTTTCAGACCCTTGTAAGACTCTCTGCATGACTCGAGAAGGGTACAACTTAAAACCACGGGTCAGGCAAGTATGGCATGTCCGGGGAACGCGGCCACTCCCGTGGAGGCTTTGGCACGGACAAGCACAAGCACAAGCACAAGCCGACAAGAAGCAAACAATGCAAGGTCATCCATTCACAAGAGGCCAATTCATCATTGATATTCCGTATATTCATTGTCAGAATAATTCCATGTGATATTGTGTTTCTCAGCTGAAGATTCAAAGCGCTAGGAGGCGATTTAAAAAAAAAAATGGGGTCCACAGGAAAATTCAGACCGTAAGCTCGTAACTTTCAATCCGCGTCATTCTCTTCTTTCAGCCTTTACATCTTCAAATGACGGAACAGACAGGTGGGTCCCGGCGGGCCACGATGTGGAAAAATTGACACATTGGGCGTAGTGACGGCGTAGTTTCGATTGGGAGATCCAGTAACATGGGCCTGAGGAAGAAGTTACTCCGGAGAAGAACCAGACAGCTGGGCACTGACGAACGCCCCCTCTCTTTTTTCTGAATCCCCCTATCTTTATGGGATTCTTGCGGTGGCGGGGAGGAGACAAGATCGACATTAATATCCCGAACCATACATCTCATCTGGGTCTTTTCTGGTAGAGATTGTCTCATAGGCCCAGTCCCCCTGTGATCGAGTTTTTTAGATTGCACGGTTTGCAGAATTTTTTTTATTATTATTTTCACTTTTTTCAGCACGCTTCATCCCGTCAAAAGCCCCACTGGGGATATCCTTTTGGGTGGTTTAGTCCATATCGGAAGTAGAAAAAGGAGAGCAAAGCGATCCGATCCTTGATGGAGATTGGATGGAAAGCGCTCCGGTTTAGATGCAAAATGTTTGTCATGTACAACATGAGCAGTACCGATATGTAAGGTCAGCCCTGCATTTTGGTCAATATCGGAAGAAAAGACAAGGAAATAAGGCCCAGGTTTTTTGTTTTGGGGTACTTTGTTCTCCTCTTTTCTTTTTTTAAGGAGACGCATAGGGTTCTGATCACAGGGGGGGAGGGGAGAAGCAAAAGTCAATATCTACTCAAATACTTCACCTAGAAACTTGATTCGAATGAAAAAAAAAGTACAAACTAAGAAATCCCCATAAATTCATACTTAGCTTAGCCAAGATGAAGATAGTCTTTTCTTATGTTGTAATTGGAATGTAAACTATCCCGTACCAGCTCCACAACTCACTGGAGCTTGACGTATTCGGGATTGCAGCGATCGTCTCCGGCGTGACACGCCTGGAGCATTCTTATCCAACCCCCTCCTGGGGCTTCTGGCTCGGCGGTCTCTGATTCGCAGTCTCGGCGCCCCTCAAGAGAGCTGCAGATTGTCTTCGCAAAACCCCCAATTCTTTTTTTCGTTTATAATCTTCTCAAGGGCCACCGGAGGGATCATAGGAAACTTTCGCGACTATGGCTCACCACGCAGGCCCTGCACCGGCCCCAAAACAGTTTGTGCTCTGTTTTGATGGTACGGGTAATAAGTTCGCCGGTGATGAATCTGATAGCAATGTATTAAAAATCTTTCGCGTGAGTTTGGTGCTGCTCCGATGGTCGGATCTGTGAATGTCTTAGCTAATTATACCTTCATAGATGTTGGATCGCAGCAAAAGCCACCAATACCACTACTATCAACCTGGTATCGGTACTTATGTGACAACAAAATCACTCACAAGCCATGGGCGCATTCAGCGCATCCGATCCTGGTACGAAAAAGCCAAAGATTCGGCTGTTGGATCCTCCTTCGATGAGCATGTGATGGGTGGGTATAAGTTTTTGATGCGATACTATTCTCCCGGCGATGAGATCTTTTTCATTGGATTCAGTCGTGGTTCATATATTGCGCGTTTCTTGGCTGAAATGCTGGACTATATTGGTCTGCTCGAAGCCGGTAACGAAGAGCTGATTCGCTTTGCCTGGAAGACCTTCGCCAAATGGCAACAACGCCAGGGGGCTGTCACAGAGGAAGACGAAGAGGAAACAACAAAGCTGTTCGAATATATGAAGGCGTTCCGTGAAACCTTCAGTCGTCCAATCACTCGTATCAAGTTTATGGGTCTATTCGATACTGTGAACAGTGTGCCACGTTTTGAGAATGCTTGGATGCAGCGCAGCAAGTTTCCCTATACTGCACGTAGTTCAGCTCGGGTGATTCGCCATGCCGTTGGTATTGATGAGCGCCGTGCCAAATTCCGTCAAGATCTGATTTCTGGCAAGCGCCCACATGAGAAGAAGATGAAGCGTCATCGTCACCACCTCCCTGCTATGCCTCACATTCCTGCTCCTCATCTCCCTGCACCTCCCATTTTTGAAGGCCACCTGGCACGTCATCAAGATGCTGAGCACCATTTGCATATTCGCCACCAGGATACCCAGCGCAAACAACAGGAAAAACTGCAACAGGAGAAACTGCAGAAAGAGAAGCAACAGCACGAGTCACAGGCCGACCAAGTTCCTGCTATTCGCTTGAACGATGACTCTGATGGTCCACAGCTCGAGACACCGCCCGCTGGAGACAAACCTGAGTTCGAGGATCCTGGCTGGGGTCCCAAGGAAGGCGAGTCATACTACCACTCTCATCTCCATGGTCAGCGCCCCACGTCACCGGCAGGAACCAGCGACAAGGCTCAGGCTCCCGGGGCTCCCCGATACCGCGCGCCTTCTCCTCGACGCAACCCTTCTCCTCGACGCAACCCTTCTCCTCGACGCAACCCTTCTCCTCGACGCAACAGTCTCGTTGTTCCCAATGGAAAGCCATCATTCGATGACTGCACATCCATTCGAAGTGGTCAATCCGGCACGATATCGCTTCAAATCCCCGGTCAAGATGACGAGGAGTATGATAGTGACGAGGAGGAGCAAGACATTCACGAAGTTTGGTTCCCAGGTTGCCACGCCGATATTGGTGGTGGATGGAAGCTGGCAGATAAAGAGATGTGGGCTCTGAGCCACGCTCCGCTGGTATGGATGGTCCAGGAAGCCCAGAAGGCTGGTCTGGAGCTCGACGAGCGCAAGATGAAGCAGTTCCAGTGTCTCGAGGAGTTTGACGGTGACTATACCCCAATCCAGGAGACCTTGGGCAAGCGCCGTGGCAGCCGAATCAGTCAATGCCCCGACGGACAGGAGGACCCCAATATTTACCGTAACAGTCCAGACGAGAAGCAGCAATCTGCAGCCAGTCGAGATTTCTGGCATGCGCTACGAGCATCTAGCACGAAGGGTCTGAAGCATGACTGTCTGGAATTCGACCAGGGTCTGCCATCCCTCTCTGTAATCTCTTGGCGAGTGATGGAGTGGTTGCCATTCCGACGTATGGATCTCAAGTCCGATGGTACCTGGAAACCTATCCGCTGGCCTCTGCCACGTGGTGAGGTTCGCGATGTGCCTCTGGATGCGGAGATTCATGTATCAGCTATCCGCCGCATGCAAGCAGATCCTACCTACCGACCTGGAAATATTATTGTTGGTGGTGGTGGTCGTGGTGTACGCCTAGCACCCGAGGAACTTGGTATGGGTGAATGGGTTGTTCTCAAGAATGAGGGAGATGATGTTCGTGAGACGTATGTGCGGAAGGACCAGGCCACAAAGTGCAAAGAGGCTCTGTCACATCCTCATTGCCTCCACTGATGATTCTTTGATGATTCTTATAAACCTTGATATCCAATATTCTACTTTTATTATTTTAATACATAGTCACTGCTATCTGCTGTAATCAGGCATTTCACAAATTGATCTAACAATCTCGAGCCATCTGGAGCCATCTAGATTCCTGCCAATGTAGCCCGAATTAAAATTCACCTGGTACCAGTAGTAGTATTTAGATATGATGTAGAGTACATACGCTTGGTGGAACTGTGTCCTATGTCTAATAATACCTATGAATTGAGCAATCGATTCATCTGAACTAGAAAATTTGCTGGCTTAGAGCAAGACGGGATGAATTCCACTGTGAAACCATCCAAGGCCCACCTCGGCACCTTGTGGTGACCTCGATTCGAAACCCACTACGGACACTACGGGCACTAGTCCTGAGATGATGATGCGGGTCTTCGGAGTTATGATCATCGAAGGTGTGCTGGCGAGTTGGAGTACAGAACCCCTATACGGAGTACTGAGACATGTAACCCTATAACACCATAGAGCCATAAGCGGGCGTTTGAGAGTGAGTCAGTCTACTTATTTTCAGAAATTCGTCCACTTGACTCAGATGATCACAATTTAAATCTCTTCAGACTCGGAGTTCATGTGAAGTTCAAGTTCGGGGTTTCCGATCTCCAGAGCTGTTCATGGCTACTAGAAGCACATTGTAACCCGGGCCCTTACATTGATGAGGATTCATCGGATACTATTTCCATAGATACTAGTTGGAGAGGCTATCTGGTAGTATTTATCAACTAGTAAATACACATGGGCAGTAGAGTCGTAAGATAATCGATATCAGTCTTGGTGTAGAGTCTGGACACATATGGAGACCAGATATTCCGTGGTTCTGATCATGCCTAGACTCAAGTACTGCGATTCTAGGCCTCAGCTATTAAGAAGTATAAGAGTAATATAATATCATGTTATACATTAGTATGTATTCATTCAGTTTATACACTCGGGGCACTACTAGTAGTTATCAAATGAGATAATTAGAGAAAACACTACTATCAACCACTAAATAGATCAACTCTACCCACGTTTTCAAACTCCAATTAATTCATATAGATTAACATCTTTAGTACCATGGATGACTTCAATCGGATACCCACGACGTTCGAATAAACTGCGGCCACGCATACTTATTATTGGTGGAGCAATGGATCCTATCTCCGTTGTAAACCGATCCATGGATGAAACCTCCAATGCAGATTTAGATGTCAGATTGAAAGAGAGAAAGAAAGAGCTCATATCTCTTTTATGATATCATTTAAGTGATTTACATAAAATCTATAGGATTATACTAATTAATAGAATTCTACTATCATCAAGTCTTTCAATATGAAAAAGTCGAGTATCAAAGCCGCAGGGTCCCGCGAGTCTGGACCTGCCGCGCTCTCTCTTTTTTTGCCTCAACCATCCTTTTTCAACTTCTCTCTCTTTCCCCCCCCACTCCGACCCTCCCTGTTCCAATCTTTCTGGAAGCTTGGCCGGTCCAAGATTTCTCTTTTCATCGAAGTATTGACAGGATGCGCCCGTGATTTCCCCCTGTTCAGCCCTTCCCTTTTTTTCTTTCCTTTTCTTCCCCCTTATTCTCTCTCCTACTCTTTTGGTCATCATGGATACCAGGTCGCAACGACCCGAGACTATGCGCTCCTCTCACTCCGACTCCAGCGATCTCGCGAGACCTACTCTTTCCCCGGATCGAGTGCGAAAAGAAGACGTCATGATCACTTTGTCTATCTCTCCCGAAACAACGGCTCCCCCACGGACCCGATCCCCTTTGGCCCGATCGCACCTACGCTCTCGATCACTGGTGGGAATCCCCGGCATGCCATCGATGACGCGCGCATATTCTTCCCCAGGGCTGGACTCTCGCGGAAGATATATCTTCGTCAACGGCCGCGGGGTGGCTGCATCGCCTGTTGATGGCGCAAAGCGAACCTTGCCCTTGCAGATGCGCGCGGACGATCACATCGAGACCCGAATGGGGTCACTCAACATCTCCGAGACCATCTCGGAGAACGCCGAACTCGAGACAGTACCCAAGTCACCTTCTTCTCAGCCGGGGTCATCGCCAATATTGATGCCTCAAACATTCCCTCGCATCGGTCGCCTGCGCTCCACTTCCCCCCTGCATTTCCAACAACCCATGGGGAGCCCGCCTTCCGCCCATACCTCCCCCACCCTCGGCGGCAAATACAATGAGTCTTATCCCGGCCAGTCCGCTTCATCTACTTCATCTGTCCCATCTACGCCAACTAGTCTGCGATCTCGGAGTCCAAGTATTTCGTCGCTGGAAACTATTCCCGACATCCCGGATGCTGAAGCCGAAGCAGTTGAGGAGGATGATCGCATTGCACAGTTGAAGGCCGCTGCAGATGCGGCTGACGCGGCGAGCAATAACAACCGACGACGCGGTGCACCCGACGCAGCTAGTCTATCCAGCTCTTTCAGTACCGTGCGTGGCGGTCGCAAGCGATGGAGTGTCTGTGGCGCAGAGCGTCGACAGGATCTTGACCTGGAGACTATCTGGGAAGACTGAATATCGATCCCGTATCCCCCACCCCATTCAACGTGAGACCTACTTCTCAACCTCTGTCGCATCATATGCGCACGAACAACACATCCACAACTACGCAGTGATCTCAAGCTCTTGAGGCCACACCATTCATCCCATACGACCAAGCTGTCTCACCTTCCCGGAGTTGATCTCCATGGGACCGGAGCAGTCTAGTCGCTGGGTTATTTCCTGCTCCGCCATCCTTGACATTACTTGATACCCTTTCATTCTGTACCCGACACATACATATTTTACCGTCATTGAACCATGTTCCAGGCGCCATCTCATCACACCAAAAGGAGTTTTCTAGTGGCGGTGTGCTTCTCTTTTCCTCTCTTCGGTCTGCGTTTATCTTTGCGCGTTTTATCCCGTTGGCATTCGTATGAACTTTCAGGCGTTTGGTTTTCATTTACTATGCTGAGCATACTTTCATCTTTGTGCCTGGGTGTGCCATTTGCTTTTGTCTCTTATGCTCAATACCATGGTCCCGGTGCATCTTACTCGGGGTCTTATTTTGTTAACGTTAGCCTTTAGGCTCAGAATTGAATGACATGGCATTAAGCCGAAACACTACAATAAACCAGCTTTGTCTAGATTCTGCTAGCGCTCTGTTGTAGAGAGATGATTCGAGATTATCAGATGATGTATGCATTCAAGTTTAATTAAGATTAGAGGTCTATCGTAATTCGTAGACACGATCAGTGTGTCTATGCTAATCATTCAAGTGAGTCATGCCATGCTGAAGCTCTGTCCTTTTCCCCATCACAGATCCAACTGGAATCGTGGATGAGTACGAATCCTGGCACCATACCGGCTCAGGAAAACTGGGAATGCACAAAACGCAAGCGCAATAAATGCAAGCAAGGAATTCCCCCAACCAAGTCCTAGGGTATCATACATCGAGGGTCCAGCAAGAGGAAGAAAGCAACCAACAAGAGACCGCGTCACAGCATTAGCAGCTGTAACCGAGGCAGCGAATTGGATATAAGAGTCAACCAAGTAGGTATTAATGCACAACTAAAAAGTAGGTTAGCAAAAACGAAAGCTACAAGACAAGATTCATCCAAATCATCAAGAGAAAACTCACAAAGACACACATCAACCCACACCCAAAGATACCAGTGCCAACAATAGGCATAACCCACTGCACATGAGCCTCAGCAGACCATCCATACCAGAAAAGTCCAATAGGCAAAAACCAACACCCAACAAGCATAGGACCAAGTCTAGACTCAGGCGTAAAGCGACCCTGGGCTGAATGCTTCGCGGCAATCCGATTCGCAACTCGACCAGTAACAGAGAGACCGAGCATACACCCAACTCCAAAACCCAGGTATGCAAGACCGGTCATTTCACTAGGCCAGCCATATACATCTTCGAAGATAGAAGAGATGGTAGTGAACATAAGATAGAGGTAACCGTATGAGACGGCACCGAACATGGTCATGCAGAGGACTATGGGAGAGCGGAAGAGAAGTTTCAAGGGACGAACGCCGGCCATGTAGAAGAGTTGTTTACGGGTGAGACCGCGGTCGAATTTTGAGCGGTATTGATTGTTTCCTGTTTCTTTGCGAAAGGCTGCGGCTTTACGTTCTAGAAGGACGGGGGCGTATGTTTCGCGGTAACAGAATATTGTGGCGATTAGCATGACACCTCCCTAGAAGAAATCAGTATGAGATGAGATAATTTGAATAGGAAGGACTCACGGCAATAGCAAGAATCCAGAAGACCCAACGCCATCCTATATTAGCACAGACAAATGAACCCGCGACGGGACCGATGACTGGTCCCAGAATTGGTCCCATAGCCCATAGAGCCATCACTCCAGCACGCTTCTCTTTCGTGATTAGATCCGCAGCGGTTCCAGAGCCAAGAGTCATTGGACAGCTGCCGGCTACACCAGCCAAGAAGCGGAAGACGAATAGTTGAGGGAGAGATTGAGAAACGGCGCATGCAATTGTGAAGATCACGAACATGGTGTTGCAAACATGATATAATGGCAGACGTCCGTATATCTCGGATACTGGAGCAATCAGGATAGGTCCCACGGTGTATCCGAGTAGGAAGATAGTAACAACGAATGATCCTAGCATTTTGTTTGTTGAATTGAATTCTGCTAGGACATCTGCTTCGCCTGGTGCGAACATGGATGATGATAAGGGTCTATTGAGTTGAGTTAGTATACATGAATCATCAATACTCGAAATTGATCATTCAAATGGTGTTGCAACAGTCCAGATATGCCAGGGCTTATTGATACTTAGAAAGCACTTACGTGAGAAAACTATTGAAACCCATGCCCGCAAGTTGTCGAACTTTCTTCATGGTAGGCCATGTCATTGGAGAGTTCGGATCATTAGGTCCATCCCAATCGACCACAAATGGATCCTTAACTTCTTCTTTTGAAGCTGGAGGGTTACCGGCCGATGCTTCTACATCCTTCAAGTCCTCTTCAGATCTACTCTCCATATCGAGTTGCTGTGCCTCTGAGTCCACAATATTCAGCTGCGGCTCTTTCTCACCACTCACCGCAGAAGACCCACTCGGAGAACCAAATGATTCGCAACTCCCTGTCATTAAGTGTTGATGCAGAACCTTGGAAAATAGCAGACTTGCGTGGAACCGTTAACTAACCTCAGATGGGATTCTCTTCCGGGGGTTCAAGGTTCAAGTATTCTTTTATCTTGGGGAATAGGAGATAATATCAAATTTGGAAATATGCCGAGGTATAATTCAAGTGGACTTCGAGACTTCAAGTTGAAACCTGGAAGTGAGTAGAGTAGCAAAGTGCGCAATTCAAGATGAATTATCTAGTTCCGCGCCTCGTCTAGATATGTACTGTCTTGAACTGGTAGTAGTAGAAGGGTATATGTAGGATTTATAAAAAGAAACTAGGCTTCTAGAAAAGCTTTTCTTATTTATCAACATTTGAACGCGTTTACAACGTACATAAGTAGTCTCGGCTACGTGTAGCTCCGGATTCAAGCTTTTCAAATGTTATATTAAGAAAAATATGACGGTCGTAAGCCTCTATTCGGACGGAGTTCCGTGCACAAATTGATGCATCGGATCTAGTGTGGAGCCCTCGGCATGTCGGTGCCGGTGATAGCCAATCGATATAATTGAGAAACGAATGCGAGACCAGCCTAGAATTATGATAGGTTCATCGTTCTGTAGCCTGTATGTACTGTAGATGCCAGGGAGAATTTCCAAAGTTAGATAGATTCAAAATGTTTGATCTCGTATTCGTATTCGTAACCTCGGAAGGACAACATTTGAAAAAATACATAGTACAGCCCCGGAGCCCGGAGTACTTACACGTTTCATCTCATCCCAAATGGCAAAAATCGTTCGAACACCTCGGCTTCAACTTCTCCCTTAGAAGAAAACAACCCCAGGTCATCTTCTTCCTCCAGAATATTTTCCATTGCTTGCTTAGCTGCCGCAAGTTTAACCTTGCTTAAACGTTGGTTCCCCTGAAGACCATATATGAGAGATTGTCGATGCAGGGCACGAGCATATTGAACCTGTCCGTCCTTTGAGTCTCGCATTTCGAAGTGAGAAATTGTCTCATTAAGAGTTTTACTAGGTAATCAGCAGTCAGTTAAGAGTATAGATAATTGAAGTGTTCAAAATTGACACTGACTTGGCATCTTTGAATTGACCTTCCTTGGCGTATAAATTGGCCATCTTTAGTAGAGTGAGGGCTATTATGTCGGCCTGCTCGATTGTCTGAAGCTCTGGATCAATTTTGTCATGACCCAGTACCGTCAGTGCGATGGTATAAGAAAGTTTTGCATCGTGGTAATTCGACATGGCAAACTGCGCGTCCCCCAAGACCAAATGAAGTCTACCAATGCTAGATATCAACCGCATTAATTGGCTTTCTCTGGCTGTTGTCAAGTATGTGACTCACCTGCAACAATCGATGTCGTGCTCTGGTCTGAACTCACTGCCGTGGATTTTCTTCGAGTCGGAAAGAAGATTTATAGCCCCTTGAGCGCATCCTTGTTCAATGAATATAAGGGCAAGGTAGGCGGTGAACACAGTGTAACTGGTCATGGCCTTCGTTGATCTTTCACGAAAAGCACTGATGCGATCTCGTGCGCGAACGATTTCTGCGATAGCATCGAGTGATTTCCCTTGTTCATAAACTTGGATTCCGTCCCGAACTCTTCTATTTTCTGTTGCAATGACTTCATCGAGGGAAGTATCAGTCACTGACATGCGATGGTCTGCGGCTGGTGCATCAGGATTATCGGGCCCACTCTTCAGCTTGACAGGCCCTGTTTTAAACGCTCTCTCGCCATGACAAACTGTCGACCCCTCCGATTCGGAGGCCTTCGTTTCCAAATCCTCATCAAGCAAAGAATCCTCTTTCGCGACTTCTTTGGCTCCATGCAGAGCAGTGTCTGTCGACCCTGGACCGCCAGAGTCTGATAAACTTGAAACCTGCGTGATTCCTAGCTCCTCGTCATGCTCTCCTGTGTTTTCACTCGGCTGTTGATCTTTACTCATTGCAACTGCTAGTGAGATTATTTCAAAATTAAATGATTTGGATCCAAATCCCGGTCCTAGAAGCCCCGAGTTATGATCTTTCAGGAAGTCTGGTACTGTTTTAGCTAGCACGGCGAGACGCGGAGATGTCGCTTCCGTGCGAACCGAAGCACATTGATGGCACAAGACTGAGTAAGGCTCGAATACTATCTTACACTGTGAAGTAAACCGAGATTTTATCGACATTGCCGGAACGTGTTGTCGAGTGATTGTCGCAGACGCATTGAGGTAGATTTCTGCGATCTTCGAGAGTTCCGCTTCACGATCCGCGGGGTCGTCTTGAATGACACAGAGCCTATCAATCCAGAGGTACCGGATCCCAAGAGTATTGGCAATGCGGCACGCATCACGGTAGAGAAGAGGCATATCATCCACACGTCCCCAATCACCACGTAGGCCAAGAGTGGACTTGGTGAGTTTCGTCTGGATGGATTGATCGTTCTGGTCGGCCCGGTCGGCCCAGCTGTAACACAGGGCGATATAGTCCGCAGGTTTTCCCTCGGTATCGATGACCCTCCATCCGGATGTCTGCTTGTTGATGTGGACGAGACGTTGAGGAGTATTAGGATGCCACTGATCGTTCGATGCGGGCAGCCCTTTTCCCTTACGCGAAATAGCTAGTAACTCATGAGCCATCTCGAGTAGCTCTACATCCTCTTCCGGATTATTGAGGACTTGCGAGTTATACCTGAATAATGGAGAATGAGTATTTGGTACAGCATGGTTTATTTGATAACCTACCAGGCACATTGGAGGATGAGTTTGATGAAGGGAGCATAATGCTCAGGTGTCATTAGGGTTGATGCGGCGACTTCCGACAGACGGTAGCATTGAGTGTGAATGCGAGAGAATTCTGGCCAGTAGCCAAACACAACATTCTTGAACTTTCTCTGAGAAGGCCACTGTGCAAGAAGCAACTGTACTGCTGTGGTAAATGCATTTTCCTGTTGCTGGGCATTGATCAAATACTCCCGCACAGCGGACTGAATCACTCGATGCATTCGTAGGGAAGTACGGGAGCTGTCAGCATCGCAGACTCTGTTTCTCACGCACTCAAATTTGGCTTTTTCAAAGCTTTCATCTGTAATCGGAAATGCTCGGATCTTAGGACGGAGTCGTTGCGCTTGGAGTAGTGTTGATTCCGGGGTGTCATAGGGATCGAGATAGGACATCACACTGCAAAAGCTTCTAGCTTCGGGTGGAAGCTGTTCCATTTGCCAACAAGAAAGCAGCAGTTCATTCATCAAAGGAGGAACATCACGCCGTTTCAGCCGAGAGATTATACCAGTGACATCATTCAGGAGGCTCTTTATAAAGCCATCACGAAGATCATTTTGTCTGTTGCGAAGTTGTGACCCTGTCTGTATTGCTCCGGCAATCATGGTCAATGAAAGTGGATTACCCCCAAATAGGTGAACTAAACCGAGATCTTTGATTTCCTCTTGAGGGAGACCAGTGATCGCATGCACCAATTCACCCTCTTCCTCCTCGCTGAAGGGCGTCACTTGAAACTCAGTTAAAGGGTTGCCCGGGAGAAGACTAGTATCCGCTGACCGACTAGTGATGAGAACGTTGCCATGGGCACAGCGCGGGAAATAAGTTATTACAGCATCAATCTCATCGGCATCATCAAAGATCAACAGCCAGTTGGACTCGGTTTCCGTCAGCCATGTTGTAAGTCTGGCGCGACTCTGCGCATGGCTGTGTTCCTTGCGACCTTCAATCAAATGGAGAGCAAAAGCAATCTCGTGGAAAGACTGGGCGATACTCTGTCGATGGCTAGCCTGTACCCACATCACAGAGCTAAACTGCAGCCCGTGTCGGTGGACGTACTCGCGGGCGACCGCTGTCTTACCAATCCCTGCCGTGCCTGTCAGAATGGCGGCTTTTTGTTCACGAAGTTTCGTGACCTCTTGTCCCGTTTCCTCCTCATGACTGAAGTATGATCGTAGGGATTCCAAAATTCCGTCCCGTCCGCAAAAATTAGGCAACGAATCTGGCAATCTAATCTGAAGGGGAAGAGACCGCCCTGATGCTGTTCGCAACGTATCTTCTACAATTCCATCATCTTTGTCATCTGTGTCATGATTTGGTCCATTAGAGGCCTCAAATCCAGCTGTCCGTGGGTCTGTAATGCTGCGGAAAATTTCGTCTGGCATCTTGTCTTTGTTCGGACTGCTGCACCTTGCATTTTCGCCATTGATCTCCTCGCTTGATCCGACTGAAATGTCGACCTCAGTGATGCTGTCCTCCGAGTCGTTATATATTATACCGTTCGACTCGTGGTCTACTGCCAGTGGAAGAGGTGAACCGAAGTTCAATTTGTCGTCCGACAATGGAAATGCTGCACTTGGAATTACTTCAAGTTTTGATTCACTGAGAGAATGGTGATCCTCCAGACTCTTAAATGGCTGAGTACCAGTGTCCGTGATTTTCGGCCGAGGCTCCCATTGATTCGCAGCAATCATGTCAAACTTGCGACGATACTTACTCTGAGAGTGGAAGACACATTGCTTCTGCTCACCCTCATCTTCAGACAGGTCCTCGTCCAAATCCGCAGTCGTCCACTTCCGAACCGTAACACTGCCATCACACACGCAGCCCTCGTATTTCGTTTCACTGCGACGGAAGAATGGTTTTGACTTGACAGATGAGGACGAGATGTGAAATAGTCGGGAATAAAGTGTTATCTCCTCGAAGCGATCGGAAATAGCTTTCAGACAGCAGAGCGCTTGTTGACTACATATATCTTGAGGAAGTTGATTCGAGGACAGCAGAAGGAACTTTCGCACGAGACTCGACCATTCTTCGCGGTTAGCATCTTTCAGCTTTGGGTCACCGACCATGACCATGGTGTCGAGGCACTCAAATAGAGCTGATTCACCATCATGATGTTGTTTGGGATGAGCTTCTATGATAGCCTGTAATGATAGTGTGTAAGTCTCACAGATACCTGGTCATCATTGCTTAATGTATAAAGCAATCTAAAGTATTGCAAGGCAAAAAGGGAGATAGGGGCTTATGGACACACTCACCTTCTTCAGAATGAACGCACCGAGCCGATACCCTATGGTAATGACGTTGCAGTCGGGGTCCTTGGATCAAGCAGTGTATTGAGCATCTATGTTGGATAAAAGAGATATGCAGACCGTGACATACCTTGGCTCGATCCGTGCAGAGCGTTATGAGCTTATGGTATAGCTCTTTCCCCGCCTCGCAGACCAGTTCCCAGGACTGAATAGATTTTACCTTAATACCGTGCCAGTAGACCCATACTTCGAGTGAAGGTTTGAGCTTCGCGCAACAATTCCGAATCCATTCCATAAAATGCGGGCATGTTTGCTCGGCAAGGGAGTTTGCAAAGAGACCTGGGACAACGACGACTCTTTCGAGGACGATCTGATCAGCAGAAGGTTTCAACCTTGGAAGGTGTGCAGAAGCAAGTAATCACCATCTCCCCTGGTCAGAGCCTGTTATTATCTTAACTTACAGTGTCTTTGGATAATCATCACCCTCCACAGCGTGGAGCCTTGTAAAGTGTCCCATCTTGACGAGAAAGACTTCTAGAGAAAGAGCGTCCTCTTCATACTCAAAGGGGCAAGAATTATAAGATGAGATACCTCACGATCTCACATTGAAGGCTGAGGCCGTGCCTCTTCAGTAGGGTGGAATGACAACGAACCCCACATAAGATCAAACACACTTTCATGCAGCCCCGTCTGCAGTAGAGTGGGTGAGTTCGCACGTCCTGTTGGTCAATGTATCTAAGCGCCCGCATGGTTGTCCGCAGGATTTGAGGAGGCGCAGCTGACACGACACGATCTGAGCCACGCTCGTATAATCCAGAGCAAATGGCAATGAATTGACCTTGTACATAATACGCCAGCATTCAACCAGGGTTTTTTTCGGTCGGACACGAGATAAACAATATGCCAGACTTCGAACATGAACATGAAGAAATGTCAGATGGAGTTCGATTTCTATGCTCACGAGTTCAGTCTTTGAATAACGACCCATTACATTCCGTTGCTTATTTGAATAATCTTGCATCGTATCTTGACGGGCCTTATCAAAAGTCATCACGAAAATATCCCTCAACTCGAGTTGTTAATTTGCCTGCGAATAGCAATGTTTTTCTCAACTCATATTCTCTTAATGGTGCTCAGAGGCCACGGGCCAGGCAATATAGCGATGTTTCTGCATTCCAGTCTACAAAGGAAGATTCGGGGACTGAGATGGTCTTTTTAACCGGCTATCCATCCCCACAGTGGCTGAATACTGTGGTTGCGCGATATGGGATTGATCATCGATTTCTCCATCGCCATTTGGAATTTTTACCGACCGGTCAAAGAGACTGGTTCACTACACCCAGTGTACCGTCACGATCGCAGCAGTTCATTCGCCTAGTGGTGCCATGCATCGTGTTCACTGGGAATGAGGGTCGGTTTGTCCCCGCGAATGATCTCCAACAGGCTCGGTTTGCATGTGCGGAGCTCCTGCGACAGAAATCAAAGAGCTTTTTTGGTGGAGCAGGGGCATCAACAGGGCAGACTATTGTACGACAAGTCAACATTCATAGTGGTGAGGCGATGGTGCTGGAGCATGCGATTACCATCAGCGTACACAAGAAAGGCCAAGCAGCCAAGAGTAAGAAAATGACTTCCCAGCATGAAAATTAAAATTGATACTTACAAGTTGATTACAGTCGTCGTCTGGAGCGATGCAGGAAACGATTATGTTCCCGACTACTTGCCGATTCCCGCCACCGATGCTTTCAAAAATCTCGGAAGTGCCTTAGAATGCTGTCCGGTGTTCTTTGAGAAGCATATTCCCATACCAGTGGAATCCAGAAATCAGACATGCTGCTGTCGGGGCAATGCACAAGCCTTATCGGTTTTGTCCAGTAACTATGGACATACTCTAAGCTGGAGTGCACTACAGGATGACCCAGTTCTCGTTCTCGAGGAGTTATTCGCCTTCCAGTCAGCCGCCGCGATGCAATACCTGAACATGCTGCGAAATGACATAACACAAGCCATGTATCGAACTCAAAAGATGAATGTTGAATCGTTAAATATAGACGATATTGCGAACTTCGAATACACAAAAGCAGTCCTGGTCCGATGGGCCTCGCACTTCCGGGGACTGAGCCAGGCCCTAGATCCCGACTCTCCTGGGAATCCCATCGCCCCATTAACTCATCAGACCAAGCGGCGAGATCTACTGACCCTAGCCAGGGGAGATCTTGCCTGTCTTTCTGCTGAAGCTCAGGTTCTAATAGAATTATGCGATAGTGGGAAGAGTACTATAATGACCAATTTCTCTATTGCGGAGTCAAAACGCACGGCTGAGGAATCGCGGCTAGTGGGAGAGCTTACCAAACTGACCAACAGATTGACTTTCATATTCCTGCCAATCTCGTTTGTGACCTCAGTATTTGGGATGAACTTCAAGCAGTTCGGACAAGGGTCTCTGGATATCTGGATTTGGGTGGCCGTTTCAGTCCCCTTGCTTATGGTCTGTGTGATTCTTGTGGAGTGGAGGATTTCAGTTCGAGCACTTGTCGAAAAGCTTCTGGCAAAGGTACGACAGGCTCATACATGATATCCTAAATGGGGCTTTTAAACCTACATAAAATGATAACTACCTGGTATATGCCTGGAATATGAGGCAGCAAGTCATGGGTTGGATCAAATATCAGAAAATTATGATCGATACCGAGGTACCTATGCTTGCTTCAAATTATTTTAAAAAATCCAAGTTAGGCTTATATATTCACTAGACACCCTAGCCTTATCACTGGACTATCGAGGTACCTCTAGCAGCACTTGAGTGCGACCAATCGTTCAAGTCACCTTCGTTCCGCCACTATGCACACTGATATGTATACTTTGTGCCAAATTAAAATTGAACAAGGAATCTAAATTGATCCACACCTTCCCAACTACCTCGGCAGGACCTACCGTTTTGGATTATTAACCACCAAAAACGCTCCGAGGTCAGATCCCTTAACATTCAACGGTAGCCAATCATTTGCGGACTCTGGTCTCCGCTTCCTATCAGCAATATCAGTCAAAACTTTGCCACGACTTCAAATAGTTGGCTTTTCATGTACAGATCAGCTATTCAGTGCACGTCTCGACTATCCTCCTCCTCCTTCAATCGGGTATCCTATCTCCAATCGCGTGTCATGAGTTCAAGGCCACACGTTGGTATCATCGGTGCGGGCCTTGCGGGTCTCCGCTGTGCCGATATTCTGATCCAGAATGGAGCCAAGGTCACTATCTTAGAGGCTAGGAATCGCATTGGTGGAAGAGTAAGTAAATTCCCTTTGTCTATTCGTGATTTGCAAGCTTCCCCAGGTGATCTTCTTTCATTGGAAACCCCGAGCTAAGCAGTTCAATTTCAATAGATTTATCAGGATGACCTGGAGGGCCATGAAGTGGATCTGTAAGTAACTAGCTGACATTGAAAATGCCAATTAAGAATGACAATGAACCATGAGCTAATATCTCGCAGTGGCCCGAACTGGATCCATGGACAGGGCGAAAATCCCATCATGTCGCTTGCCCAGGCAACGCAAACTGTCACCTATGATCCTGCAGGCGGCAATTTCATGGTCTCGCGCGATGGAAACTTCATCGGTGAAGATCTTGGCACCAAGGTCTCGGAGTTTGTATGGGAAACCATTGCGGAGGCTTTCAAGTACAGCAACGAGCACCGCGACAGCATCCGTCCTGAGGAAAGTCTCTATGATTTCTTCCAAGAGAAAGTCCAGCAGTCAAGTTTCTCCAAGGAGGAGCAACAGCTCTGTCTAGATGCGTGCAAGCTTTGGGGAGCCTATGTGGGGGAGCCTACGGAGAGACAAAGTCTAAGATTCTTTCGATTGGAAGAATGTATTGACGGATGTAAGTCTTTGGTCCCTTTTCATGATACTCAAATCGGATGATTAACATTCTGGGACTAGACAATTACTTTGTTGCGGGAACCTATAAACGGATCCTTGAACAAGTTGCCAAAACAGCTCAATCCCACGCTGACATCAAACTAAACCACCCAGTTGTGAACATCGACACCCCTACCAGAAAGACTGACACAGCTATCAATGAAAACCAGGTAACTGTAACCACAGTCTCTGGAGATCAGTTCAAATTTGATGATGTGGTGGTAACCTGCCCACTTGGCTGGCTCAAAAATAACACCAGCGCATTCACCCCCGAACTCCCACGCCGACTCCTCCAAGCAATTGACAATATCTCCTATGGACGCCTCGAAAAAGTCTTCGTCAAATTCCCTCGCCCATTCTGGAAAGTCGAATCTGAAAACTTCAATTCAAATCTACCCACAACCCCAATCTTCACCCAATTCCTTGAGCCAAATTACGCAAATGAGCACCCATCACACTTAGAATGGAATCAAGAATGTCTCTCCATCGCCTCTCTCCCAGAACCATGCGCTCATCCAACCCTCCTATTCTACACCTACGGTCCAGGTGGTGCACATATTGTTCAGAGCATCGCATCTCTTGATCCCTCTTCAAAGGAATACAAAGATACTTTAATCGCTACGCTCCAACCCTTTTACTCCAAGTTACCCGGTTACGATCCCTCCTCGACAGACTGCATCCCCACTACTGTCCTTGCTACTCGCTGGCAAACAGATGAATATGCGGGATACGGATCTTACTGCAATTTCCAGGTTGGGTTGGAGCATGGTGATGTGGACATCGAGGTTATGCGCTCGGGTGATGGGACTGGTGCGGAGCGTGGATTGTGGTTTGCTGGCGAGCATACATCGCCGTTCGTAGCTCTGGGTACTACGACGGGTGCTTATTGGAGTGGAGAACGAGTTGCTGGACAGGTCTGTGAACGGAGGAGATTGGCGCGTGCTGGTGTGTCTCATGGGAGAGATGATTCTCTGCCTTCTGCTAAAACGAAGCTGTAGGTTCAAGTCTAGACTTGAGGCCTTGGTGACTGAGCTTAGATTTCTGATTGTCGATCAGCGTCGGAGATAGACTTGTACATAAAAATACTAGATGGCTGCTAGACATATGGAGTCGGTAGGTATTGAAATTAACCAGTTACTACATAATCACCTGCCAGTGGGCAATATGACGAGTCTAGTTATTCGGCGATTTCATTTTGTGCCACTGGTACTAGTAATTCATCAAATGTATAGTATTTTCAACGGTCAATATCATTGTTCGTTACTGGGGTCATCCCAGAATTAGTTGATCTATACCGGGAGCTATCTCCCGCAGCCTGGTCCTGCTAACAACAGCGACCAGCGACAAAGACAGGGCCATAAGGGCTAAATATCCAATTCCCGCACAGCGAGTCAAATATAACTCGAACGGATAGCAGATATACTCGAAGAGAAAAGAAGGCCACAATGGACCTTGGGAACAAGGAATCATGGGTCTCACGTGACGATGTGGCGAAGAACCGCTTGCAAGCACACATCGCGAATCAGAATCATGACAAGAAGGAACGACAAAAGAAAGAAAGAGACATAGTGAAAGGAGACGGGAAGTTTCAAAAGTGAGGTACAGAGAAGAGGGGGTTTTCAGTGATGATGCGGTCTAAGGGAAGTCTCCTGGTTTCATTCACAGGGGGAGCACGGGAGGATCAGTGCTATCGCCAGGCTCCTTGACTCAGGGAAAGAAGTCCCTGGACACAGTCCAGATCATCTTCTTGACTACCACTTGTCCCAACAGCCATGAATGCAGATACCTCTGCACTCAAATCTGGCGGCACTTTGCCCTGAGTGCCAGCTGCGAATGGTCGATTCCGTTTCCCCGTATTCGTCAGCCCTAATCCCTGGTTACGGTTGGCTTCACGCAAAGCGGGGCGGGAAGCGTGAGAAGTTGTACGACGACGAACAGGAGTTGATCGGGTTCCTGGAACCCAATTTTCCTTATCGGAATCACCAGCATCCAGCTCAAAGTCCACATCGCCGGACTTAGAGGTCATTGATTTGGAAAGCTTCGAGACAGATGGAGAAGCCCGGTTCCGATCTGTCTCAAGTCGTCCCAGAGAAGAAACTGTACGGGCAAGCTTTCGCCTCTTTTCTCCCATCGACTGGGAGATCGGGGTACGGGCAGAGTCAGCATGAACATTAACGAAACTATGCCTTGTTGATGAACTGCGTGTGATGGAGCGCTGAGATCGAGACTGGAAGAGACCAGGTGAGGAGTTGGGGGCAGCTTGGGAGCTGGCAGGTGTGAACAGGGCACTTCGGGCGTCGGTGTCAAAGAATGACTCCCAGTTACGAGGATCACGAGATCGACCAAAGGTTCGATCCTTTTCACTCATGCCCGACCGTGGTGTGGCTGGGAAGATAGCACTATTGCTACGCCGCAAACTTGAGAGCTTGGTGCGACGTACTGAGAACATAGCCACCCGGTTCTTGGACGGCGATGGCTCATTTTCAGCACGGATGACAGCCTTTCCATCCGACGACATTGCAATACGCAGTGAGTTCCGTCCCTTTGGCGGTGACGGCGTCATCTCATCTTCTTTTCGTACCATAGCCTCCCCATCGAAGGACATCGACAACCTCAACGAAGGAGGTGATTTCACTGGCGTCGTCATGCCATTTACCATATACTGATTTTGTAACCCATCGTCTCTGAGATCAGAAACAGATCGCTTCCGCTTCGGAGCCTGCAATAACGACTCTTCTGATATGTTGCTGTCCAGATTTTGACTCGAATCCGCTCCATGAAATTCCTCCTGCGTGGTCGGCGGGGTGTAATCCAACGCTTCAGTCGCCACACTCGTTTGTGTGCTCTGGGGTGGCAGTTCGGGTTCAAGCTCAGTCTCATCCCTCTCACTGGTCACCGGGTCCGGTTCATCAGATAACTGCAACAAATCGCCACCCCATGATTTTGGCCTTGTCCCCTCTGCTGGAGTGTGGGCGTCGACCGACAACTCTGCCCCACTCGAGGACCCTGGGTCCGCAGACGCGTTATCATCACTAGACGGGTGTCCCAATGGATCGGACATACTCGAACGAGGAGCAAGTAGTTCGTGCGGCTGGAGAGGTTTGGATTTCCGTCGGTCGTTTTGGCGGCGATTCTGGAACCAAATCTGCAAAGAATTAGTTATGCGGTCTAGGGTGTGGAGGCATTTTGCAATCTGAGGTCTTGGCATCGCGTACTTGGACCTCTTTCTCGCCGAGCGAGACGCGATTCACAATATTCGCTCGAGCAACTTTATCCGGCTTGGGGTTCTTCTGGTATTCGGCTTCTAAGATGGCGTGGTCCTCCGGACTAGTAGAAATTGGTCACATTGGTTAGATTATACGCGTTTTCCGAGGTCAATCCGGGCTAAAGACTCACCTCGTCCGGCGGCGTTTTTGACGAGCAAGTAGCTTATTATCGACACGCGGAGGAAGGTTCTGGGTCAATGTTTTCTGGGAGTGAACGAGGAAGGCGTAATTGAGGGCATTGGAATCCGTGGCTGGGAGAGACGGCGAGGAAGAGGCTGCCGCCACCACTGAAGGCTCCGGATCAGACATAGTCTCCAACTAAAGCATAAAGAGAGGAGGATGGATGGTTCTTGTCCCAAGGAAGTATGGGAGCCAAAAACCAGAGAAAAAACAAAAATGAAAAACTCAAAAACAAAAAGAAAGTGGGAGAGAATTGGGAGTGAGGCTGGAGCAAAGAAGAGTATGCAGACCAAGACCGTAGTGGAATCGCGTCGCGATTGTGGACGCGGAGGAGCAAGACCGTGCCCGCGCTAGTTTTTTTGATATTTTACAACTTTGTCTCTCAAGTTACTTACTTTGGCCTACTTTTTACCCTGATTTGGTTTCTATTTTCTCTAATTTTCTTCATTTTGAGCTATAAATTATCCCATTTCTAATATCTATCTCTTTTAACCTCTCTCGTTCCCTCTATTTACTCCCACGATTGACGCGGTCGGAGGTAAGTCGGGATTCCCCACTGCGGCCACGGACGTGGACCTATGGGGCCATCGCGTGTCCCACGTCACGTTAGGGAGAATGCGTGAGATTCTAAGAATTTTGGAGGCTCTGGTATTTAGCATAATTCATGGCATCACACCTCCGAGGAACACCCAAATTCCCCGGTGAAATTGGTATGTTAAGTATGTGATCTACAGGAAAAAAGCCCCGAACACGAAAGACACGTGGGCACGTGACCTGGAGTACAACAGTTGACTACAGTTGACTACAATTTACTACAGTCATGATTTATGTTCGAATGATCATGATTCATGCAGCGGTATTCATCCCTTTTTGCGACCTCCGTCACATTTTATATATCGATGGAACAACCTTCCGAGGAAACCTATCAGACAACGGCAATGATTCCCATAATCAAGATAATTTGATCTGAACTCGAAGCAATTGCTCAGCATTGCGATATGCAAATTTCTCCAAATCCTCTCCGCCAATCAACCCGCTCTTCTCAATCGTCTTGAAAAACTCGAGTCCTTTTTCATTCGATGAAAACGGATAATCGACACTGTAGAGCACGTGGTCGATTGACGTGGTCTGCAGCAGGCAAGCCAACGGAGGCAAGGAGAACATACCACTAGTCGTGATCCAAATATTCTCCCGCCATACCTCTTGGAATGATCTCTCCCGCCCCCACCGTGCAGAAACTCCAAATACTCTGTCCAGCTGAAAGGGAAGCATCTCGCCCATGTGTCCAATGATAATCTTCAACTTTGGGAACCGGTCGAAGAGTCCACTGGCATACAATTTCAGAATATGCAGTGCAGAGTCCGAGTGCCAGCCCCAGCCATATGCACTAAGAGCCACGGCAACAGATTCATGATAATTCCCACGATAGTGGTCCATCTGACTATCAGCGGCCCAAGAAGGATGGATGTAGATGGGGACATCTAATTCCTGGGCCTTTTCAAACATGACCCAAAATTTCTCGTCATCGTAGAACTCGCCATTGATGTGAGTGTCTACTAGTGCACCGACGAATCCCAAGCTTTTCACGCAGCGCTCGAGCTCGTCTGCCGCAGCGGTTGGATTACTCACTGGGAGTAATGCAAACCCTGCTAGCCGATTTGGATGCTTGGAGATAGCAGACACAAGATCGTCATTTGCTGCTGTGCAGACACTGACAGGCATATCCCCGGGACCATGAGAGATGATCTGGAGAGATACGTTTCCGCGATCTAGATCTTGTATACGTTCCTCGTCAAGGGAATTCAGTTTTCGTACTAAGTCAGGTGGGAAAACAGCAAATTCATCATGTTTTTGAGCAGCGCGGACGTGCGGCGAGACATAGTGCTCTTCGAGGGTGATTAAGGGTATCATGATTCAAATTTTGGAACGGCTGTGTCACTGCAAATTTTGTGATAGTACGCATGGATTGAATAGTTTGAATCAAATGTGGATACTAAACAGATCATGATGTTGGATGTCAACTGAAGATATAAGCCCAGCATTTAACCCCGATCTGCCAAACTCCGAGAGTCCGGATCGGTCCGATATATGACTCAAGTGCCGATATAATGACTCAAGTGCTTGACCGTATAGAGGAGTAAGATCATGATGTTTCTTATCACCGATTAAATCCAATCTCCGTGTTTCAGTCAACTGGTTCAGGTCTAAACGTGCACCCATGTTCCTTGTTCTATAGGACCAATATTCAATTTTTTGTCGAGCCTCGTCTAGCCTATCGTCAACTTAACACGCTGCTAGAAATTATTTTGAATACTCTACATGCACCAATGATGTACTACTCAAATTGCCGAATGCGATCGGCCATAATCAAAGTTTGGAACCAATCAAACCAACTCACATCCCAATAAGCGAGTGACTACGGAGTACTCCAGGGCAATCTAAACCGGGCCGTGCTTGATTCTAAACAATTCAAATGTTCAAGTGCGGGGGTGATGAGACCGGTGAACCGGACAGATTACGGGCATATCCGAGCCATTCACCAGAATCCCCACAGTGCATATACTGAAATGGGTTGGTTCACGGGAAGATACCGGCTCCTTACCCCTACCGGTACATACCCCGGATTCTTGAGTTCCTGATCCTTCAAATATTCCAGATTTCCATGTAACGAATTCCTGTCATCACCTTGTCGCTCGGGTAGATTGTATGATCGATTAATCTGGTCCTGCCCCGCATCCCCAACATTTTCTATGGATTAAAAGGATCAGATTAGTCCATCCCTTCAATCTGAAACGCGGTGATGTGTTTCTTCCGGTCTATCATCATCTTTTCCAATTCTTTCCATTGACCGAATTCGCGGTTCAAGGACAATCGGCCACGATGGGTCGTCTCTACAGTACCTTTATCGCCATTCTGGTGTCAATGGGCTCCTTTCTATTTGGTTACGACAACGGTGTCATGACCGATGTCATTGACTCCCCAAACTTCTTACAATATTTCCATACTACAGAAACATCAGCTATCGTTGGAGCTATCAACAGTGTCTACTCTGGTGGAGGTAACAGCTCACCCGAAAAGGGATGTTCGTGGATTCTAGCAATTACTCACATTTTCTTCACAATCCAGCAATGATCGGTGCCCTACAAGGTGGCTTGACTGTTGACCGTTTTGGGCGTAGACGGACTATCCAAATGGGCGCTTTGACCTGTCTTATTGGCGCCACAATTCAAGCAGCGGCTCAGAATTTAGCCATGATTCTCATCGGTCGTATTATAGCTGGCTGGGGCGTGGGAATTATGTCCATGGCCATACCAGTTTATCAAGCTGAATTTGCACATCCTCGATCTCGGGGGTTGATTGTTGGATTAACTCAGCAAATGATCGGTGTTGGATCTCTCGTTAGCACGTATGGAAACCATTTCTTTTTTTAGCTTCATGTGGATCATTAACGATACTCTAGGTGGATTGGTTATGGATCGCTTCATGCGCCAAGTACCAGTGAATTCCAATGGCGGTTTCCATTAGCTGTTCAGGTCATCCCGGCTATTATCCTGATCATTGGTATGATTTTTGTGCCGGAATCTCCACGTCATCTCATCGAAAAGAATGAATACACCGAGGCAATGCGGGTTCTCCATAAACTCCATCACGATGGGACAAACGACGACTGGATCGAGACTGAGTACCGCGCGATTTGCCAGGCGATTGAGTTTGAGAAGTCGATTTCAACGCCAGGTTGGATAGCCATGTTTACCGTTCCAAAATGGCGTATTCGAATGCTGTATGTTTTTTTTCTCGTTTCGCTGGGACTGTTCTACATCCATATTTAGCTCGAGGCTTACGATTATAGACACGGACTTGCGGTTCAGATATTCACGCAGATGACAGGCATTAACGTCATTTCCTACTATCAGACAATTATGTTTAAAAATCTTGGGATCTCAGGGAATCTCAACACACTCGTTGTAGGGATTTACAACTGTGTTGGCCCAATCACCAACTTCATCTTCGTGATTTTTATACTTGACCGAGTTGGACGACGGAAACCCTTGCTTTTTGGCACAGTCACTATGTCCATTGTATTGATATGTGAGGGTGTGATCAACTCACAAGATCCAGATGGCACGCGGACTGGATGCAGTGTCGCTGGGATATTTTTCTTATTTGCCGTGTCGATTACATTCTCTCTATCATTTGGTCCTTGTAGTTGGTATGTCATACCCCCTTTTCGGCCTATTTCTTGATTACAGTCATGGTTTTTCTAACCGTCACAGGGTTTATATGGCCGAGGTTATGCCAATGCAAATTCGCGGCAAGGGCAGTGCATTCGCTGTGGGAGTTGGTAGTTGGGCGGTCAGTGCATTGTGGAATGAAGTTTCACCCATTGCTCTTGGGAAGATCCAATGGAGATATTATTTTATTTTTGTGGCATGGAGTGAGTCCAAATACTATTCTCAGTTTTCCGGTTGAGCCTAAGTCCCTGCTAACGATCTATTTAGATCTCTGTGTGACCTTTCCAGTCATATATTTCTTCTTTCGGGAGACTAAACAAAAAAGTCTGGAAGAGATTGATCTGCTCTTTGATCAACGATTGTCGGATAGATCCTCTGTAGATGTAGATACAGAGTTGGGCAAAAAGGTATATGCAAATGTATTGAGAGCCAATATAGAGGATATTACATTCCAAGGACACTAAATAATGATATCAAACTCTACAACTCGAACTTTTAACAAAGAGTAAGCTTTATAGCTGTTAAAAAGTTCAATATGTTGGAATTAAAAAAGCTTTTCTGGGGAATCAATAGTGCCATCATGCATCATCAACTTCCGTACTACTTCTACTTCACTCACATCATTTACCTAGTCACACTGATCAATCATAATCCAGGCACTGTCATACACAACAAATTCTCTGGGTCAGCATTGAATTGGTTCATAAATAAATAGAGAAGACAGCAAATATGAGAAAGTCTTAGTTAGAAAAAAAAATTCAAAAAAATAGAAGGACCTCGGGAGAAGAAAGAGAAAGAAAAAAAAAGACTATCAAGCCGATCCGAGAGCATGACTTGAAGCCACTAACATCTTGGCCGCGTATCTTTTCCAACAACTTCGCGTAACAACTGGCTAAAAATTGAAGAAGAAGGGAAAAAATAACAAAATTTTAAAAGCGACTACCCAGGATCATATTGTACCTCCTTAAAAAAAATTAATGAGTACAGTGCATATATTCACTTAAAGCGGGGACAGTTTCAGGGTTCTAGCGCAGATGTCATCTGATAGTGCGTGTGTAAGCCCTGGAGGTATCTCTCAAGTCTTAAATTATCGACACGTACTTTATCGATCGCCCTGGTCCTGCGTTCCCTATTTTTAAGTTCTCGGGTTTTATCCACACCCAACGCGTGGTGTTTAAACTCACTCATCCTCACCAACCCTGCCCTTCGACATCTCACACCCATTTCTTCACGGTAAGTTTCAAACCCATATTTTTACTTCGAACCTGTTATTTAAATCCTTCCTTGTGACTTGGCACTAATTTTCTCACATAACAGCTGTTGTCGAGCCCTTGGACGAACCATACAAAAAGCTGAGATACTCTAAGAGAACGAGCGATCGGGTGCATCCACGTGGTGCAGCAGGCACTACAGCCATTGCCTTGGGGGCTACACTAGGAACGTGCATTGTATTCACGTTTCTTTTCATCGGCCTGTAAGTTTTGATCCTCTATTCTGTTGCCTTATACGGTGAGGCTTTTATGGGTCTCCAGAGCATACTGTGTCTCACTACCTATTGACACGGACTCGGGTCCGATGAAGTGAGTATAATACTGACAACTTTGTATACAGGATAGCCCTCGTCTACCGAAAACGGAAACAATCAAGCCCTGAAGAGCGGCTGGCAAAACTCAACACCACATCACCGGTACTAAAGCTAGAAGAGTGGTGGAGCAAGAAGGGGAGGAAGCTGGGTAGCTTTGAAGCCTTAGATAGGCTGTTCAACTGGTAATAACTCTCTCATTTCTCTCACTCAACCTTCATATTGGCTAATTGACTGGTAATTTCTAGCCCCGTGTGCCTGGAGGATGTGAGTCCAGTCCAAGAGATACGTGAGCTACCATGCTCACACGTCTTTCATCGAGAGTGTCTGGATGAATGGTCCCGAAGGGACCATTACAACTGCCCGGTCTGCCAACGGGCTTTTGTTGACCCTCCAAAAAGACCTCCGATGGTATGATTATGAGTGGGAGGTCTGACTTGGAGGCTTTTTAAAGCTTCTATGGTGTCATGTAATCTTTAATTGACTGAAAGTTTGAGGATAATTATAAGACGAGGTTATGATTCTCGCAGATCGACTATGCATTCTTGGATTTTAAACTAGGGTAGATACTGCTTTTTAAGTGCACATATGCATATGTGGCTGGAACTTGAAAAATTCCAAAGTATTTGTGCTAAGAACTCAGAGAAAAAATTTACAAGAGCTGAGCTGATGAAAATAATTACTCCCGAGGTCGTGCTGTTCAATGTTGGGAAATTTATCTTAACATCAGGCTGATATTTTGGTTCTAACCTAGAGTAATAATCATCACCTGGGCAGCGTTCCTAGGCTGTTTGGGAAAATAAATGTTAGCCCAGAGTCATCGCAATAACCACCAGCGTCGTCTGAAAAATAATCTTAGCCCAGAGTCATGGAAATAACCACCAGCGTTCCAAAGTTGTTGGGAAAATTATCTCAGCCATAGAGCCATAGCAATAATCACCAGCGTTCTGAAGTTCCTCGGAAAATAATCTCAGCCCAGAGTCATCGAAATAATCACCAGCGTTTTAATGTTCTTTGGGAAATTATCTCAGCCCGAGCCATCCAAAGCAATAACCACCAGCGTTCCAAGGTTCTTTGGGGAAATATTCTCAGCTCTAGAGCCATCAAAATAACCACCAGCGTCGTCTGAAAAATAGTCTTCGCCCCAGATAGGAATAACCACCAGCGTTCCAAGGTCCTTTGGAAATTTATCCCAGCCCTAGCTATGGAAATAGCCACCAGCGTTCTGAAGTTCTTTGGGGAAAAAATCCCAGCCCCAGAGTCATAGCAATAATCACCAGCGTCGTCTGAAAAATAATATTGCTCCCAACCCTGAAGAGCCACAGCAATAATCACCAGCGTCGTCTGAGAAAAAAAAGATTTTCAGCCACACATTCATAAAAAATAATCACCCACGTTGCTTCAGACTAATCACCCATCATGCCCACCTGCCCATATTATTTGGAAAATAATGTTCTATTTCAATTTATTACTACCAAGCATAGAGTAAAGATTATTATCTTCTACGTAACTTCGAGCATTATTCCTATGGGCTTAGGCTAATGTTGACCTTTCAAAATTGAACAACATAAGTCTGAGTCAATGTGTGGGAACCGGTCTTGAGTGCCGGTGAAGGTATGACCCTTGAGAACTTGAAGGTCAAATCCCAGCCTTCCAGGTCAGTTTAGCTCTCCCCATCGGTTATCGGTTGTGCCAGACAAAAGATTGGATGCCTCCAATTGGAGGAGATCACATCGTGAAGGTATTTTATTGCGAGAATCGCGATGCGGGCACATTATAGCGGGCAAGGTGATCGATTCTACCTTCTCGATCGATCAGGTTTGTTGTTAGAGGGAAGGATTTACCCTTGTAAAGAGTGACATGATTATCGAGATTGTTCTGCTCCAAACCATCCACAGAAATTCATATGCACCAAAACCCTAGTACTAGTACTTCAAGTTCCATGAAGGTAGATAATTAACTGATTAATTTGGATAGAGACTATGTAGGCGCTAATGGTAGACCTGGCATTAATTGCTGCATTATAAATCCCATAGAATCAAGGGGCAAACCCATCCGCACTGGGGAAGTATTCCGTATTAAAGTCCCAAGCATTGTAGTTCGACCAATCCAAGAAGCTAGACAGGCCAGAAGTAACATCGTGGACCATATCTGCCTGGACAGGCTGGGGGTCCAACAATTGATCGAGAATGCGAGATAGTTTCTTTTCCGCCTCGCGACATGTATGATAGTTTCCATGCCCAGGTCGTGATACCCAGGATAGTAATGAGATGAAGACGCTGATATTTCGGATCAGTTCTGCGCGGGGGAGAGCAACGGCATGGGGCCCGGGCTCATGGGACTGGTGCAGAAGCTCTACGAGAAGAACACTGGCACTTGGAAGGCCATATGTGAGAGCCTATCATGGAAATTAGCATAATTTCCATATTAAATTTGACCAGGGTGAAGGGAAATCGTACAATCCAAGAATAATGTCGATCAAGATCCACCATGGGATGTCGTTGCGAAGTGATAGTAATGACAATGGCAAGGACGCGGCGGGATACATCACAAAGCGCAGCTCTTCCGGTATTAGTATGCTTGATCAGAGCTCTCTGAAGGAGGAAACAGGTGTAAAGGTAATTAAGATATAGGTAAACGATCGTCAACCACCCATGATGGAAGTCATGGGCTTGTTCGCGATCATATCGAAGATAATCCGGTGTTGCAGCCCAGATCGTTCGCATATTCTCTTCGATTTCGCTGTGCAAAAGAATCGTGTTAATTCAACTTTGGGTCTACCTCGGGATTCGATTGGAACCGGTTATCCGGACTCACTTTGACTTTCGGACAAGACTGCGACTTTCAGGGGTCCCTAATGCAATATCAAGGGTCTGTTCTCTTGAAACGGCAAGATGAAATCTAACTCGCGAGGTGCTCAGTCGATTCCGAACACCTTTTGTGTTCCAGCCATTGCTATCAAGATCGGAAATTGCTCGTTCAAGAGTCTCTCCGCCCGCAACTAGATCTTCGTCACTCAGATCAAGTGGTGGGACTAGAGTGCAATATCGGTAGTTCATGAGAGGTGGTCGACCAACAAAAGTTGCCATCATCTTGTCCATATAGAAAGCCGAAATAAAGCATCCTCTGCGCCATTGGCGAAGGAAAAAGGGACAATTCTCGGAACTGTCCGTATCAAGATGGATTCCTGCCGCATAGATTGTAGCGACCAAATCACCCAGTCGACGCCATGCCTTGTAGCCTGGATTTTGATTAATGACCGTACTATCTGAACAAATGAAATGGTTATTTGAAACACGTACTTGAATCGCCATACTGCTGTGTTAAAAGCATGACATCATTATATTGCAGATATGCCAGGAGCTCATTGGCCGACGAAGCCTGATCACAGAAATTCAGACATATAGTGCCTGCTTGTATAACCTGTTCCAGGAGCCGATCTTTTACGCCTGGGGTCCTCACTCTCCTGGGAGACCTCGGGATCATTATCCGGTGTGATGACAAGCTGCTGGCCACAGACAGAAAAGATATTTGCCAGTGCCTCCCAACGTAAATTGCGGCCTGTGAAGGAAGCACAATACTCTTGAACGGTCATTGCCTGATGAGTTGTCATTGCCCGTGAAGAGTTCTGGAAGATCAAAGTGGCCAAATTCCGCAGCTGCGGCATTGGATCATTGGCATTTAATCCACCAAAGATCTCCTGTATGGAAGTGAGTATAGCATCTAGAACAATTTTGGGTACGACGGCATTCCATGATCGAAGATAGAACTTGTCAACCAGGCTTTGGCGGAAGGTGAGATTATAGAGGAACAGTAACACGTCGGCCCCAGATTGGGCCCGCTCCGGCTCCACTGATAGGACCGGATATGAATCTGTAGTCTCTTCAGGCTCAAAAGGGATCTCATTTCGATGCTCTGTCAGAACAGCCGCAAAACTTGTCGATCCTAGATAACCGGGTAACGCAGATGGAGGCTCTGCAGTCGCAAAGATACGCCCGCCTCCCAGAGACCCGGGACTAGAAGCACTGAACCCTCACCATTAGTAATTTGCAGTCTCAGATGAGATTGGAATGTCATTACTTCGAGTTTGGTTGGCTGACCAGGCGACTTGGCGGTGGTAGAGAAATGCTAGTAGTATTTTGAAGTGATCGCCGCCTGGTCATTGGGGCTGGATGATAGAAACATTTGTCGCTCATGCGTTTCGAGGCACATCGGCGACAGACGGGTCGTTCATGATCACATCGTTGTTTTGAACGCCGGCAGGGCTCACATGACTGTAAAGCACCATTACGCCGTGTTACTGGCGAATGGGAGCGGCGATCATCTGTATTTCTCATTGCATCTAACGAGCTTCACGAATCACGAATCACACTCATCTTGTACATCAGTGGTGGAGAGAGAGGCTAAAGTCTTGGCATAAGCGTGGAAGCGGATAAATAGTTTTCCCGATGTTATTTTGACCAGTTGACCATTGTTATTAGTAGGAGCGCCACTACCCCATACCCATACTTTTGGATGAACCAATTTGGAAACCCAAGATATCTGAAGATTTCCTATGTAGGTTAGTGCATTTTATCTCTTCCCTCGTGATCATCAATTTTATCATCCACACGTGGATCAATACATATCTTCTTACAAGGTTGAACCTTGGAAATGTTCCTAATCCATAGTTTGTGCTCGGTTTATCATTGGTTTGACTTTTCTAGTATGGATTCTAGCTTTGAATGACAATTTTCATCAAAATTAAGTATAGATCACTTGGGGCCTCGGCTGTTGCTAATATTGGTGAAATCCATTCTCTTCAAGGCTTAAGATCAGCGCTAAAGAGTCTCCTTGGGGCCGCCCCCACTCAGTCAGAAGCGTTCGGTTGGGGGCGCAAAATGAGCTAGTACTTATATTTAGACTATGCGCGTATACTTCTCCCTTCTCCATCATTATCATTCCGTCTTTAGGATCCAAGATCTTAGGACATTCACACAATTTCAACATGGAAATCTTCAAAGTGGTCCAACATGTCATTCCCGGCCAGCACATTCGGGAGCATCCTTATAGCGTGAGAGGACCTCAAGAAGGTAAATTGATGCTTTCCATCAAGCAGTACATTCCACTTGACCGGCCCGAGCCTGTCCCAGACAATGCGATTACTGTCATCGCAGTTCCTGGAAACACAGCTGCCAAAGTCAGTTATCACCCAAAGAACATGTCATCGACTGATACTGATTGAAACAGGAGCTGTTCGAGCCTATATGGGAGCGTCTCTGTGTCCGCATGAAGCAGCTGGGCGTCCCATTGCGTGCTGTATGGATCGCCGATCTATGCAATCAAGAATCTACTGTTGCGATTAATGAGCCTATTCTGGGTGAAATCAGTATGTCTTAGAAACTTCAACTTCACCCACTTTTCCCAAGCTCTGTTGTTAATTGTTTCTCAAGCGCATTGGAACGACCATTCCCGCGATTTGCTTCATATGATCAACCACTTCCGCGATGAGATGCCTCGTCCACTAGTTGGCGTTGCTCACAGCTTAGGCTGTGCTCAACTGTACGTTCTCAACCCCATGACCTGTTAGAACCAAGCTAACACTTCCCAGTGTCCATCTTTCCACAATTCACCCCCGTCTTCTCTCAGCACTAGTTCTCTACGAGCCCATGATCCTCGACAGCGCCCCCATTCACGCTGCAGGTCCTACCAAATTCGGTGGCAACGTCCACCCAGGCGCATTCGCTCTCAAAAGACCCGATCTCTTCAACTCTCTCGAAGAGGGACAAGCGCATATCCGTAAGCGATTCGCGCACTATCACCCCGAGGTTGTCGCCCGACACGTGAATGTCACACTCCGCCCAACTCCAACCCGACTATACAACAAGGAGTCAACGCCCGGATTACCTGACGGAGCTGTGACGCTAGCAACATCTAAATACGATCAGGCAATGATGTACGCCATTCCAAACGTGATACCCGAGTCAGCAGGTCTGGACAAGCTATTACTCCCAGATTGGCATCCTGAACGTGCGATTCCACTATCAATTGGTCGGCCGGAGCCCCATGCTGCGATGGAGATGCTACCGTTTGTCCGAGCTAATGTACTGTGGGCATTTGGAGAAAAGAGTTTTGCGTCACGGCCCGAGGCACAGGATCAGAAGATGAACCTTACGGGCTCTGGGTTTGGAGGAAGTGGTGGAGTTAAAGCGGGGAAGGTGGAGAAGGTTGTTTTGATGGGTGGCTCGCATAATTTTGTTTGTGAGGATGTGGATTGGACTGCTAATGTTGCTGCTGAGTACTTTGCGCGCTGGTGGCCTCGTTATTTAGCAGAGGAAAAGGCTTTGGAGGAGTATCGGAATCTGATGTGTGATCCGGTGACGGGCAAACCGACTGAAGCTAGTCTTCGTTGTTTGTTGGACAATGGTCCGAGACCAAAGTTATAGATGAACCTGCCCAGGTGATGAGGTTGTTATTATAGGAGTACCTTGTTATGTGATATTTGTGGTTAATTTGCATGAGATATTTCAGCGTGAATCATTTATTTCAGATGAATATGAAAGTTGCGCTCTTGAGACATGACAAGCAGCTGCCCGCGCAGGCGTAATACGCCCACTACTATGGTAGTCCTATGCGGATACTTCAAGGGTTTTACAACTTTAGTTCAGTTCCATGCCAGCGTAATTCTCACCCACTCCCACAATTGCCACTCATCCATCCCCAGGGTTTAAAATGGAGCCAATGATATGTCCAGTTGTCAATGTATGTGATGCTGTCTCGTTCAGGTACTCTTTACTAACAACCTCACGTACAGTCCCAAAACCGTGGTCCGGAGGGAGTCTTTCCGCTGGACGAGAAGAACCTTGACTCAGTTACAGACAAGATTCTGGCAACCCTTCTTGAGTCTGCCCCCGTTCTCTACAAACTCGGCGGTACAACTGTTGTGCGGCTCTCACGATAATTGGTTATGAAAGGTGGCGGTAGCGTCCTACCTTGTGAAGCAGAGACGCTAAATCTCGTTGCCTCTAAAACCGGAATCCTAGCCCCACGAGTCTACCCGCTCATTCCAAATCCGAGATGAGACGCAGTAGTTCGGCACAAAAGGATATATTGTGATGGATTTTATCGAAGGCCAGCCCCTGGATGAGTGTTGAGCAACCTACCGCATGACGAACAAAGGCAAATCGCCACACAAATTGCCGACATAATCGCCCAAATGCAGTCTATAGTGATTTCACAGCCCGGTCCCCTTGGTGGCGGACCGTGTCGTGGACGCTTCTTCACGGATTATAGCGCTGGTCCGTTAAATGATACTGCTGAATTCGAAGGCTGGTTTAACCACAAGCTTGCTATATGCAAACACGTGAACCAAGCCCCCAAAGATACCCTGCCATTTCAATTCACCACCTTTGTCCTCACTCATCAGGATATAAGCCCTCGAAACTTGATTCTGGGTCAGAACGGAGAAGTATGGTTGATTGACTGGGCTCATTCCGGTGCATATCCTCCTGCCTTCGAGAGCGCTGCATTATCGGCCCAGCAATTTTTCACAGACTTTAATGAGATCGTTCTATCTCTTATTCCACGGTACCCTGAGGAAGAACTGCAGCTTGAGTCTATTACATACGGGTTGATTACCGCAGCGCTGGCTTAATGAGGACGTGGTATATTTTTACAGGTCCCCAGATTCTAGATGTGAATACGATGTCAAGTTTTTAGAAAACAATTGATAATGTACCGCATATGCGAGTGGCATCTTTATTAATTACTGGAAGTTACTTATCTGAGTCTTTCCATGCAGATTAGGACTAGGAGTATGCAGCTGACCAGCTCGGTGATTACGACTTAAATTGATCCTGCATGTGGGCTTGATCTCTAGGTAAATCGGTGCGCTGGAACCACAAATGCTTGGGAAGACTCGGACAGATGGGATGCAGCACTTGAGGAGCATGAACTCGAATCCTATTGGGAAATGCACGGGAAGACTATATGTACCTGCCTAGGTGGGTATTTACGTATGAGATGCCCCATCCATCCGAAGGCAGCTAAATTTGGCTTGTACAGATTACGCTTATTGAGTAGGTATGGAATATTTGCGCGAGCAGAAATTCATTGTCATATCACCGTGAAAATAGGCACGTACAAGAAAAGACTCCGCAACAGAACACCATGCTATCGGGATGAAAGACTAGCAGAGAATTGAATCGCTCGGATCAATAAAGACTCAGGTCATAACAAGCTCGAAGTCACCCAAGCATTTGACGAAAACAAAAACACAAGACCGAACGCCACTTGGAACATGCCCAGAACCATGATTTCACGCCAGAACGAACCGGAAGCAAAAGAAAGTATCAGAAGAAGAACATTAGGTCTCAAATGCAGAGAAGAAGGGGTATGTGAAAATTTTCCCAAAGGGGACAGGGAGAAGAGAAAGTGTCGCCACAGGCGAACAGGGTCACCGAGACATCAAACAATTCGAAGAGTCATTAATCTCATTACTGCACAGGCCGCACGGCTCGAGCAGGGCTGGATGTGCTTCCAATACGTCCACTGGGCTTGCGAACGCCTCGTGTTTCGTTCTTGGAGCTGTCCGTTGCCCGTCGAGGGCTCGAGCGAACCTTGCTGACAGAAATTGGAGCACCACCACTCTTACGAGTCACAGGAGTCTTAGGAGCGGAGTTCTCGACCCAGTTTTCACGATCCTCGTGGATATCATCAGTGAGAGTGTAGCTTGCTGTGACCGTTGCCGAGTAGCTGATGGATCGAGTAGTTGGGGATGCGACAGGTGATCGTGATGGTCGCTTGGCCAACATCCGCAGCTGGGCCTCTTCTTCACTCTCGCTGCTCTCATTGCTTAGACGGTGGCCACGCTGGCTGCGTTGCTCATGCTCCACAGCCAAAGATCCAGAAGCTGTCCGGGCGTAGGGGTGGTGACGGGAATCCTTTCGGTGCGACTTGCGGGGCTGACCAGGCGTTGGGGCTGGAAGGTTTTCCTCATTCTGCTGGCTAGCCGCACCTTCGTTGTGATCGATTTCTCCTAGAGCAGCACGCTTGGAGTGAGTGTTGTTGGGGGGTGTGGAGACAACTCCATTGCTAGAGCGCTTCTTGGTTGACACACGAGCTGGGGTCACAGGAGCTGACTGGGCCAGCTTCTCCCGCATGCTGTCCTCAAACCACCACTCACGGAATGAGCCCTGGTTAAGGTGCAGCCAGTGTTGCTGAGGACCGACAACCATGCCGGGTCGCATGAATCGCATGAAGGCAATTACTTCATTGGCGGTAAATCCGTAACGGTAGATAAGGTAGGCGCCAATCAAGCATCCTGTACGACCAAGACCCGCCTTGCAGTGCACAGCGATTCCCTTTTCCTTGACTGTGATCATCTCGTGCGCCATCTTGATGAACTTGCGCACGAGCTGCAGAGGAGGACAAGTGCCATCTTCAAAAATCATATCAATATGAGCGATTCCCATAGCTGTGAAGTAAGATGGGCTGTAGAGTTCCGAGTTCAATCGCACGACAAGACCGACATTGCGAGTAGTAAAGTGAACAAGGACGTTTTTGAATGGCAGAGGCAATTTTGAAGAGCAGACCTCGGAAATTGAAGAGGGTAGTTCATCGTACTCGGGTGTGTTCGCGGGAACTGGCGCAATAGGCTGGTGTTGAGGAGAGGCGAAAGCGAGAAAGTTGGGTGTCACCCAGTTGAAGTCACCCATATCGACGCGCTCGAACTTTTCGTATCTGTTGTTCCATCATATTAGTATAATTCATCAATATATTTGAGATCAAAGCTTACTCTTCAAGGTTGAAATCCCGCAAACCACACAGACCCTTCTCCTTAGCTTTCCAGACTCCGTAAACTACATCTTGGATGTTCAAGATAAAATCCGCCTGGCTGTATCCAGCATCACGGAATGGCATGTATGGGGGATCGGCTTGCGCAATTGGCGCAAGGGCCAAATGGGGTGGCCAAGACTGAATCAGAACCATGTAGCATGCGACCAAACAGGCAGCGTTCGCACGACTACGAGCATCAGTCTTGCTGTAGAAAACCACAGGTCGGTCGCTGTTGGCGGGGTCGCCGAGAATTTCGTGGAACAGGACCGCAAATCGGTACAGGTGGCCAATGTGAAGGGGACCAAAGTCGGCATGGAATGCATTGTAAAGGAGAGTATCGTCGACGGTGAAGTACACGGGAGATCGGCGCTTGCTAGTCGGCGTGGTAGGCTGTTGAGCGCGAGACCGCTTGCTCGGGGACTTAGGCTGGTCGAGAGGATAAGGGAATGGTGTTCTCGAGCTTGGAGCCGAGTCATAAGATGCCAAATACAGGCGGTCTATATTTTGATGTTTGTTTGTTGTTAGACCCCACCATTTCAAGCGCTTAGGATGAGAACAATAACAATCTCATATTGGAACGAACCTTGGATGTACTCGATCATTTGGCCTGATTCAGACATGATGTCGGCAGCGTAGTTGCAACTGTAGCTTATTCGATGAAGCGAATGTCAACAATGCTCAGTGAGCCGGTGTCGCAAAATGTTCACGATTGGTGTCGGTGCCCAATGGCGTGGGAAACAAAAGCTCGGCAAATGATAAATTGCAAGAATTCTAAACGCTCATGATCCGAATTGACCAGAGGAATAATGAAAAGGTAAAGATAGTGCCTTGGTGAGAGAGACTGTTCAGGATAGAAGAGCGGAAGAAGAATCTCATATGGTGTTGGGGCAGCTGCCATGCCACGCTAACGATGTTATGTTGTGCTGGGCTGAATTGGGATTAGTGCGGTCCGTTGACTCGACAACCACCGGTATTTTGGTAGCCTCAGGCATTCAACAACGTTGCCGATTACCTCATCCAAACATCCCAAACTTAGAACAAACAACCTCTATCACCTGGACATTATCTGTACCTACTTGCGTCTAATGCAACTTGTCTTGCATCCGATAACTTTGTCTTCATCTTCGTTGCCTGGGTATCTGAGCTATTTTTATCACATTAGGATAATCAGACCAAATAATCAAGTGATACTACTATATGGGCGCCTGAAGCGGGCAACCCATTATGTGCAAGTGCAAACATTGGAACATTCCAAGTATGGTCATGACCAGTGAGAGGATCATAGTCTGCAATGCATGTGTCAATTCCGATCTAGACGGACTGCCTCACACTGTGAACTCCGCTGTACCTCCAGGAGTACAGCTCACTTGATCCTGTAGCACTTTAGACTAGCTCTCATGTTGCGATTCGAGTTGTGATAGTGAAATACCCAGGTATTCAAATGTTCTTCTAACCTTCAGAGGGCCCTCCTCCTGTTCCGAGCTTCCGCTACATGGATATATATGTATATATCATCACTACACCTAGGCAGAGTTTTACTACTAGAGAGCCTCCAATCTTAACCTCTCGAGCCATCTAAAAAAACTATTGCGGTGGCGTCAATCACCCCTTGATAACCGTAATTGGAATTAGAGATATCAAAATTGAGACCAAAGCGAAATACGGATTTGAACCATGGAAGGCTCTGTGACTAATACTACATAGTTGCAAATGTTGTTCGCCACTTTGTTTGTTGACAATCCGTAAAGTCAACAGTGACAATGTTGTTCTCCACTATCCCAACCTCATTGGCTCCCGTCTCCTGGATAGGGGTCTCGACTCTTTGATTCCCCGGGTCGTTGCTCTCATGACGATGCAATCTGCCTCATCAGTCTGAATGTACCCCGTTTTGAAGAAGACTTCCGATCGCAATTGTCCAGCTGAGATTGGATGGAATATTTGATTTGGCCTTGGGAATGGTTGAAATATATATAGCACTAGGCGTCAACAATTGATTATTATTATTATTATTGAACCGCTTGAGTGGATCCGGGGCTTTCCCTCTGCACAACCTTGGAAGGTTCCAAACCCTCGAGACACACAGTAGGTAGCAACGGCCTGATACATCCAACTTCTTACCAAGTTAAAGCTCTTGCGGTCTCCCAAGCTTCCCGAGGTCCAATAAGAGAATTGGGTTCGGGGGTTGTTAATAAGACTCCGCAGAGCCGTCTCCGCCAATCCTATCACCCTTACCGCATCGAGCCGGCAGACAGGTGCTAGCGCATGCACGATGAGCCACCCCTCGCATAGAGAAATGAGATGCCTCATTCTGGGGGAGTGTTGTTAAATGGACTCCCCTGTTATTATGAATGCCAGGTGGACACCTCCAGCGCTTAGCTTGTCAGCCCCTGTGTATCACGGACATCAGAGTATGTATGTGCACAGAGGAAGCTAAGGCATGACTCTGCAAGTTAAGCCTATTTAGGACACAGGGCTCACCTGAGGACTGTAAGCTTCAAACCCTTACGAAATGCTCAGAGACAAACTCATGCACATGTGCATGCCATCTGCGCAGTCAAGAAAAGATCTTGAGATACTATTCCCCTGCCCATGAGGAGGTTGATATTCCAATTCTTACTGAGTGGTCTTGTATTCATACCTTGGACTCCACTTGAATCATGAAGGTCCACTAGTACCTTAAAAAATGTTATAGCTCACAACCAAGTCCATCGGGACTCCAGACTTCCAAATGCCTACTATGTGCGGAGTACACGAGAAGGTGTTGAAAACTTCAGGCTCGAGCGCCGGAGATCATGAAGTCCTTCTGAGACCTCTTCGATCCTTGCTGCTACTCCACAAGCCTTATCCAGATCGAGTCCACCGCTAATATTTGAGCCACAGAGAGAGTTAATTTGGCGCTATCGGGGGATTTCATTGGAGTCCATGTGGGCACCTCCCTTGTTAGACATATACTGGTCGACTCCTTTGCCTGCACAGAGCCTCTGATGGCAGCAACTTCCTGTCGATCAATATGCACGGTGGTCCAAACGGGCGACAAAAAAGGCAGTAACGAACTATGAGCCCCTGATGATCATGGTTACAGCGCATGCGAGGAGGTCCAGTGCCCACATGTAGTCGCTCAAGCTCATCAAAACAACGAGATTGAAGTGTATATAATGTGGTCAGGAAGCTGCCAATTCGAGTCTCTACCACTCAAGTCACTCATTCCACTCCTTTCGGTCCTTTGCCTGTTTATACAACTTGTCAACTTAACCCAGTCGCTCTTTTGACAAACTCTCAACATAACCAACAAATTGCAAAAATGAAGTTCACCGGAGTTGCCATTTCCTTCGCTCTTGCTGGCCTTGTCTCTGCTGCTGCCCTCCCTCCTCTTCCTGGCAGCGACGCTGTTGGCGGCCTTGAGAACACCGCCGCTGGTGTGAAGCGTGATGCGGGTGATGCCGTCAGTGGTGTTGCCTATGGTGTCAGTAGCTCTCTGAATGGAGTCACTGGTATTGCTGGCAGTGTTGCAGGCACTGGCGAGAGCACCACTGCGGGTGCTGTTGGCACCGTCGAGAAGGGAGTTGCTGGCGCTCTTCCTGGTATGTACACTGCCATCACATCTATGAAGAAAATTAAAACATCTGCTAACGGAAAACAGGAGCCAAACGTCAACTCGGCCCCGCAGGGGGCGTTGTCGGTGGTGCCACTAGTGCCACCGAGGGTCTCCTTGCTAGCGCTGGTGGAATGGTCCACGCAAAGCGTGATGGTGGTGATGCGCTGAGCAATGCTGTATATGGCACTACTAGTTCCCTGAACGGAGTGACTGGCATCGCTGGAAGCGTCGCGGGCACTGCTGAGAGCACTACTGCAGGTGCTGTCGGTACTGTTGAGAAGGGAGTTGCTGGTGTTCTCCCTGGTAAGCCAAAGTTCCCTATGCACCACATGTAAACCTTCTGTGAAAACTAACCTTTTGCTAGCCAAGCGTCAACTCGGCGGCGTTAAAAATATCGTCGATGCCTCTCTTGTCAACGATTTTAGCATGCTTACTGGCAGTAAGTGACACTTAGTGTCTTGTTTTCATTCATGTCGTTAACCACTTTACAGACCCTGCCGGCCTCATTGGCGCTCTTGGTGGTGTTCAGGCCGCTATGGCTAGTAACAAACTCACTAGCGGTCAAATTGCTACCCTCCCCACTGAGCTCCAGCACGTCGTCGCCTTCATCTATACCCCCTAGATGCTCGTTGATAATATTGCTTTGGCTGGATGGGACGCATTCAAGGTGTGATGACTCCATTTGGTCGGCATTGACACGGTGAACCTTCTTTTTTTTCCTTTTTCCTCCCCCAGGTGTTATAATATGCTTGGGCTTTCACACGAAGCTTTTGTAGTATATTTTGATGAGTACACTTTATTATTACCACGACTACGTATCTCATAACTTTGTTTATGGGACCGCTTTTCCTCCAGAATGTTTCTTGCTTTGATATCTTGTTTTTAACCCAAAATTAAATCTGATTCCTCTACGAATCCTCCAGACGATCATAGTTCAAATGTTAAAGTTGTGCAAATTGAAACTCCGGGGAGACATCAAATGCTGAGTCACCCACATTCATCCGCATCGTAACCCGCTGAGATCAATTCAACTCATGCGATAATCGAGCTGAACCCCATTTCAACCCGGTACCATATATACTGCTTGCATTCTATTTTGCGCATTTACCATCCAACAACACATCAATTATGGCGTCCACAGAACCCCCTCCCAAGGCAGACTTCCCTTACTCTCTGTAAGACAATCACCCCACTTCCACAGCTTCAACTTGATACCTGCTCATGGTAATGCCTCAAAGCTGAGAGAACGATGCTAATTCGCCTTTTAGGGAACTGTCTTTCCCTCTTCCAACGAACCGTCTCGCGTCAGCAGCCCTCCAAACCCTCGAAGTTGACGCCGAATTGTCTGCGTTCGTGCGTCGCACATTGACACTCACCACACCAGCCGAACCAGTGACCGAGCCCCAAGAAAAGAAATTGAAGCAAGATTCCGATGATTGCAAAACGGTCTTGCAAGTGAACTACTACGCGACTACGAACCGTATGCTGCGAGTTGCCGTCAATGGGTTCATGGAAAGCATGGGTGTTGTCCTGGGCGCGATGGCCGAGCTAGATTTGGATGTCCTGGAGGCTGAGATGGAAGGATGAAGTGAGAGTCATCGAGTGTGCTTCTTTCGAGTACTCCAACTTTTATGCCACGCGTCAGGAGAAAGTCCGCATACTGGCTCTTCAAGTCCTCAAAGAGACCCCTCAGCTATCCGATTGCCAGGTGGGGCGCAGTGGTGGCATTTCACCTACAGAGTACTCCGTACTCCTCAGGGATATGCCATAGATCACGCCACATCTACATAGACTATGGAGTATGCGACGACCGTCGGACCACGCTAGTACTCCGTATTTGATTTGATTTGAGGCACGTTGGATTCGGGCTAACGTGGTCCCGCAATGCACATTTTCCGTTTTGGGGATATGCAGTAATCTATCATCGGCAGATGGCATGAATTGGTGCAAATGGCAAGTGCAAGAATTTGTTCATAACGTGCGTACTTGGCACGGGCGTATACCGATTCGGGAATTAATTCGAGACCTTATTACTCTTCCAAGCCGATTTAGTGGAATTGATGAACGAATAAAAAAAACTTATGTCTCGTATTCGTTCGCATTATCGTTTAACTGGAAGTATTCCAAATCTTGTCGTTTTTCCGGACCAAAAAACCACCATAAGATCCAGACCATAAAGCTTGATAATATTTAAGCTGCGTAATGAAGTGGATCATAGAATCAATAGAAGAAGAAGAAGAAAATTGAACTTGAATCATGAATAATAGTAGAACGATTTCTAGATCGACCAATCAAAAAGCTTGGAATTGATGGTATCGGCTCGGGTCCTTCAGACTGCCGTCGGCCCCTCATGACTCCGTGTCTGGACCTATTGTCATTGGTAATAAGTCTTGAATGCCGAGGCTCCATTTCTCTATGCCATTAAAGCAAAGTTATCGTATGCGCGCGGTCGTTCGTGCCTATATAACGTCTTGGCCCACTCCCCGCGTCTCCCGATACTACTCGACGACGTCATACTGCCATCCTCTCCGATACAGCTCCCCTCTTCGACCTCACAACTTCTCAATAACAACTAGCCACGTGCAATACAGAACAATGGCCTCCGCTACCTCTTTCTTCGAGTTCGAACCCGCTGACAGTATGTTCGGTCCTGACCCCCCTGACCTTCCATCCCAGGTCGCAGATACTCTTGCAATCTGGCGACGAAACCGCCCCTCCAAAAAAAAAAAAGTCTAGCTACTAACGAGTTCTCTCTCATCCAGAGAAGGGTAACCCCTTCCCTCTCACCTCCCTCGAGGGTAAGGTCGTTCTTGTCGTCAACACCGCCTCAAAGTGCGGTTTTACTCCTCAGTTCGAAGGTCTGGAGAAGCTCTGGCAGACCCTGAAGGCCAAATACCCTGGCGACGTCGCCATCGTCGGTTTCCCCTGCAACCAGTTCGGCGGCCAAGACCCCGGTTCCAACGACGAGATTCAATCTTTCTGCCAGGTCAACTATGGTGTGACATTCACCATTCTGGGCAAGCTGGACGTCAACGGTGAAAATGCCGCTCCTATCTTCAACTGGCTCAAGGAGAAGCAGCCTGGCATGCTGGGCCTCAAGCGCGTTAAGTGGAACTTCGAGAAGTTCCTTGTTGGTGCCGATGGACAGGTTACCGGTCGTTGGTCCAGCATTACCAAGCCCGAGTCTCTGGAGGCCCCGATCGTTGAGCAGATTGAGAAGGCGCGCAAGGCGGGTATCCTCGCTTCTCAGAAGGCCACCGAGGAGGCGTAGGCTTGATTTTACTGAGCCTCTTGAGAATATGTGTTAGGCGAAGCTCTTTCTCGCCACTCTTCTTTTCCTTCGGCGCTTTTCACTTGTATCCATAGGGATTTGCCTTTTTTGTCGTCTTTTAAACTTATCTAATTAGATATCCCCTGTACGAAATATGAAATACGAGCTTCTACAAGAACTGAAACTCCGGCATTCTTTTTGCTGGTATGATTGATTGGAGAGTGGCTAGTATATTTCTTTAAACCAAATGGAATATTCATTTTCCACCATTTGAGTCATCAGCGTCATCGCATTTCTGATAGCAGACTTTTCGTATGTCGTCGAAGATAGATCACTCATATCTCAATTATGCCTCAGAGCCTTTGGGAATGAGGTTGCGCAAGGAGAGATCGTAGACAACGTCCTCGACCTTCTTGACCTATTGAGTGGGAATATCATCAGTCATATGGTGGCAGTTGAAAGAGTATTTCATAACTTACACTGTACTTGATACCATCGCTTCGCTTTCGGAGGATATCGTTCTTCAGGTTCAGTAACTGGAATCCAGAGAACAGTTCCTTGACGAAAGCTCCAATCTGGACAGGGCGTTCAAAGTCACCCAGGGTAACCGAGTTGACGGCCAGGCGAGACTAAATCAGGGTTTGTCAGATAGAAACGAAAAGTAAGGTACATTGGATGGCATACCAGTTCTTCAACCATGGAAATCAAAGCCAGAAGATACTCCTCAATGGTCAAGTGGAAGGCATCCTTCTCCTTCAAGTTGAAGGGAACTGTGTTTGGGGTAAATATTAGAATAAGTGGCGTCTTTCTTCGTCACGGCCTAACACATACCTTCCAGGAATTTGCCAACATCCTCAATAGTCATGAAAGACTTTGATTCAGGACCTTTGTGTTCCTGAAAGCCACCCAGCCATGCGCAAAGCTCGATAGAAGAAACCTATCAGGACAGTCAGCTTACAGTACATAAAAACGGCAAAGATTGAGATATACCAAGTTCTGAAGCTCCCGGGTCCAGACACCATTGTACTTGTAAAATGGGTGCTTATCGGCAACAGCCTTCAGGCGGAAAACCTCTTCCTTCTGAGCAATGATCGCGACAGTGGCATCGTCGAGGACAGACTTGACTATTCGGTTTGATCAGCCAACCGATGAATTTAGGTATACCATAGTATATGTAATACTAGGCTCTCGAGCAGAAGGGAATAATCGCCAATTTCAAAATTCAAAACGTACTCTGCTCAGATGGTGTGGAATGGGCCCTTGCGAGAATGGCCTGCGTAGAGCGTCCTATAGGCTAAATTAGCTTCCTTAATTTCCACAGAATCCAATACCCCGCGAAATGAGTAAGAACTCCTCAGATCTGTAGAACTTACCCTTGCGCGCGAGCGTCTGAACAATATCGTGCAGTTCCTATCGTAAACTCACTGTCAGCCTGTGTGGTTGGGCACTCTGTGCGCCGCGGTCGTGCTGGAGCTGGCCTTGGCAGACGCGAAGAATTTCGATTTGCGCGGCTGCGCGGATTCTATGATGAACTCACGTCGCGGACAGTGGTCTCCTCGTCAATCTTCGTTTGAAGATCCTCAAAAATTCGTTGGTCAATCATTTTGGTGCTGATGTTGGGTTTTGGGAGAAATGAGAAGAGGTGAAGACCTCGCGGTTGCGGTGTGTGGTGTCACTGGTATGGTTAAAATGACGATGTGAGGTGAGCGGTTTACGTCAAAATTGAAGGTTGAATAAAATAAGGAGATGGCAAATTGGATTTGATATTTGATGATAAATGTTTAAATGTCTGTTTCTTAATTTTTCCTCACCTTCAGGATTGCGCTGCTTTTACTAGGCCATTTAGTGGCAAATGGGAGGGATTACCTGCAGAGTTCGGATCTAGCTCATTTGGTTATGCTGAGCAATGACTACAATGGTTTTTTTTTTTATTTACATATCAGATTACCGATTTTGCAATATGGATTCATGCCCATGCAATCAAGAGATATACCTTCCAAGGTTGGAATACTTTAAACTCTTGGAGCAGGACGCCGTCTTTGAAAATTGAACCAGCTGGATCTACGGAGTATATGGAAGCCATGATTTCAAATGTATCTCTGGGTTCTTCATGCTAAAGTCTCAAGCACAAGTAATCATTCCCCATTTTTTCTACCAATCGTAATCGTAAAATTCATGAATGATGTGTCTGTAAGCACACGCCGCGCATCGCCATATTCGCCAATGTTGTCAAATAAGCCTTGCCTAGTACCGGTATCTTGTCGAGTAATCTGCACAAGTCCATACCCGTTAGTAGAGTTCAGCCAATAAGTGCAGGGGAAGTAGAACATACCCTTGGGACTAACGACCAGACCGCGGCCCTTCTTTGCACCCTTGTAGATGGTCTCGATAATATCGATCAACTCCTGCTTGTCCTCCAGCACCCAGTTCAACTTGTTGTTGTTACCAGTACCGAAATCGCACATCATGTGCTTGTTGCGGTAAAAGAACATGATCGTCATTCGGTCGTAGAGCTCGTACATGGTATTGAAATCGGGGACCTGGTCAACGTCGCAGAGGTAGATGACGGCGAAGTCTGTCAAGAGAGCGTTAGATAAATCGAGCTTGTGAGGGATCAGATTGGGTTACTCTTCACTCGTTCGGCGATCTTGTAGAGGAGCTCATCTTGACGGATACCTGGTAGATTCGTATGTCAGTCACGATTTCACAAAGAGAGGGGCAGGAAATGGCAGCTCACAGTCTGGGTCATGGTCGCGGCCGAATCGAATAACCACGAGTCTCTCCTCCTCGGAGAGAATAGCCTGGTCGACGTGCCAGGCTGTCTGGAGATGAGGCAGAACGATGGAACCCATGGTGTTTGTACTTGGTGAGGAGGAAGCTCGGAGTGAAAATTGGAGAAGCCGTCTTATCGCTGGACCCCGCGATAGAATGTACGTTATAAGTTGGTTTGTTTCCCAAGAGTCCATCAAAGGCGCTTTGGCGGAGTGGTCTAACGCGTATGGCTGCTAACTGTATTCCTTCGGGAGCGAGAGTTCGAATCTCTCAGGCGTCGAATTTGATATCTTTTTTCTCACTTTTTTTTTTTATTTCACCAAATTCTAGATGCCTATTCCAAACCCCATCATGATAATTTTTCAAACATTTTGGTATCATTTTTGCAGACCTATGCAAATATCGGCCACTCGACCTTTTTTTTGGGTTTGGGTTTGGTGCTAGCCCTGGAGGTACGATGGATTGATATATAAACCTTCCAAGACTGGAATCATCAACAGTACCGAGGTATGTACACTCAATAGTATCTCACAGTTCAACTCAACGCTACTAATTCCTTGAAGCATACTACGTAAAGTGACTCGGAACGCCACTGTCTTCAGTTTTTATTAATTACATGTACATACCAGCAGTAGTCCTATATCTACATACTCCAGGGTAGTACATTGCTAGGTAATAGGTACATTGTACATAGCATCACTGCGGCCCCCGCCCCCGGGGCCCCATTAACGAGTATCCTTCCCCGGCCCTGCCCAGGTGAGCTGGAGCCTGGAGCTTGTCGACCCCGCTCGGAAGCAAAACGAATTATACAATTCTGCTAAGATGGACAACATTCGCATATTGCTATCACTCCAAGTGCTCAAGTGCTGGTATGCCCCTTCGTGACCCATAAAAATGGCCGATAGTAGTGCATACGCATCGAGACGTACCCATGGTCAGGAGAAGGTGGTTATCCACGCCGCTGACCTCTATCTCCTGGTAATCACCCCGTACCTTGCAAATCCAAAACCTGGAAATAGGGCTATACGCTAATGTAATGGTTGCTAGGAACAATGGAATGATGACTCTACTCTCTCAGATGAAGCCCAGCTCTCAGAGATTTTCACAAAGTGGCTGGAGATTGGCCGGCAAGGCCGCCTGGTTCGTTTATGCGATGTGCTCTAGAATAATTTGCAATGACTAATGATAAACTGAAGCCTTATGTGGACCAGCTAGAGGAGATGTCCCGTGGCCGTGATGATATTACCGATGCTGAGAAAGACCTACTCGCCCGTGTCCGAAATCATTTAGACCGTCAGAGAATCAGCTACACACGTCTCGTGCGCACTTTCTACAGCGACGACTCAGATACAAGATTTGCAGATCTTCTCTCGCAGAGCGAGTTTGACGAGCCCGTCTTCGACAATGCCGCGCTATACGACGCTGGAGCAGACAACGGCCTACTGTCACTGCACAACATCCTTATACGTATCCCGCAGATAGTTGAAATGACGGCATGGCATGTGCTTCACTGCGACGAACAAACGCAAGAAGCCTTACAAGAGGCTATGAGGGTTGGCCTAGACGAGATTGGATATGCTGTAGCGATGTATCACCTGGCGTCCAAATGGAGCCATGTGCTCATTTATGACAAAGAGGCAAATGATACGTCGAAAGTGCTGCTGGTTTACCTCGACGACCGTGGACGGGTCCTACGTTACTCCCGGCTATGGAACTTCGAAGAATTACAGGATGCCAGCGCTATGCTTTGGACGGGCCAGGATACCATGAATCGGTGGTGGGAGGGAGGACAGTACGGGGAGGACTGGGAGCCTCAACATCTTGCGAGGCAAATAGAAGCTCAACAGCCGTGGAGGAACCGTCTGAGAAGGACGCAGGCAAGAGTGCAATCTTCGAAGACTCAGAATGCCCGTGCAGTCTAATTAAACAACTGGCGTATGATCTGACCGGAAAGTCAAGGCAAAAACAAGCTTCTTGTCCGCAGAAAGCTCAGTAAACACGGCCAGAAGAGGATCCCTGTATTTTCCATGAATATCTCAAGAAGATCACCGTCTCGACGATGATGTTCTGGCAGCACCTGAGATCCATGTCTCATCTGAATAGTACAGCCCGGGTACTTGACTTATTCTCCTGGATGTCGGTGGAACATTGGAGATCATGATTCCTGCTCAGCCCTCGGGAAAATTTGCATTAGTTACACATTGACTCGCGTGGATATCCATAGATGCGAAACTACCAGTCATTGATGCTGTAGGTGGCGTATATCACTCATGAAATAATCGATAGTACAGTGGGGTCTTAGTGCCCCTTTGCGCTTGGACTGAGTACTTAGTACCTGGATATACCGGTACCTATTTTGTACGGAGTAGCGCTAACACGTAGTACATCGATGTTATCTGACCGGATCAAGCCGGCAAGTGTCAAGCCATGGATAGGCGCCCACTTGCACCCTGTAGCACACGCAGTTTGTTTCAGCAGCCACCTCGCACTCCTCCGCCCTACACGTGTCAGTTTTCAGTGAGCTGAACTCAGCCCCTCCCTACGTATGAGAAATTGAAAAAGTTTGGAACAAGGCGGAACCATCGATGCCGTCCCAATCATAACGTAGATCTGCGGGTGTCCACTAGCTGTATCGGGTATAGTGAATAGGAATATTCGGCGCAATGGGGAGAAAAGCCATGAAGCTAAAGCTCACTAAGGCTTGGCAAATTCGTAACAACTCGCTGGAAATGGCATCTGAAGTCCAAGGAGTGTGGCGCGGGGCTGTGGAGGGGTTATAAGGTCTGTTTTCTTTCCACCCTCACTTCTTCTCTATCCACAACACACATCTTTTCTCTAACCAGAATCACCTTACCATATCTATCACCATGGGTTTCTTTGATCGTATGTCGCAGTACATGTATTTCTGAAGATGACCTACGCTGACTGACACTCTTCTTACAGACGACAGCGAGGAGGCTCGCCACCACGACCAGGTCACCAACCGCCCCCACGAGGCCAAGTGGTCCCACGAGCTCATCGGTGGTGCTGCTGCCTACGAGGCCATGAAGGCCTACGAGGACCACGAGGCCCGCAACGGTCAGTCACAAAGCTACTCTTGACATTGGTACGACCAGATTTACTGACCCCGCTACAGGCAAGGTTGACAACCACGCCAAGGCCAAGGAGATCATCGCCGGTTTCGCTGGTGCTTTCATCGACCGTGAGGTTGAGACCAAGGGTCTGGACTTCGTTGACCGCGAGAAGGCCAAGCACCACGCCAAGGAGCGCCTCGAGGAGGGTATGGGCCGCAGCGGCCGCTGGTAAACATTCAACATATCATATGAGATGACCCAGAGTGCTCCTCGGCGACGAGGAATGCACCGCATCCATGGAGTTGCATACAATGAATGAATGAAAGCCTTTGAATGAACGCCAGTAATAAATTACTGCAAGAAATCTTCGTAGATAGTACCAGGGAGATTCTATGAACGGTCATGGTTCATGTTGATAAACTGGAACCTGGGAAGCTGTAGTACCTTGTGGGAATAATATCTGCACGTAAGTTTCAAGCCCACAGCAACAGATCCCAAATAGAGGAAAAGCAAAACAAAAACCTCAACATGACCCACTGAACCCACCACAGGTACCGTGGCGGTGTGTTGGGGTGTCGCGTTACGACTCACTTGACCTCAACACATGCACAGCAAGGCCGAGGAACTACTCTGTCTACGTTAGGTACTCTACTAATTGTAAGATGAACCATTTCTTCTCCAAGTGACCGGACAAGCCGATGCAGTTGATGAAAAAAAGGTTGTTCGCGTCGATCGGGGGTAGTGTAAGCCCGATGACACTGTGCACCCAGCATGCGCAAGCACAGAGGCCAGGTACGAGATCCAAAAATGAGAATAATCAATGTGTTTCCCGTAGGAAACTTTCAGAGATTAAACTGAAAAGAACAGATACTACACTTGATCTAAGCCAATTGGCAAAGAGAGCTGGAAAAGAAAAAAAGAAGAGGAAGGGAAGAGAGAGGGAGGAGGTATTTATTGAATTCCAAACCGCGCTAGTCCACTAGTGGAAATTAGCCGAGCCAACCACAACCCAGCAAACGCTGGCCCTCTTGATAAGTCAGACCCCGTGACAGTTTCCTTTGTCATGTGACCAAGACGGGTGAATGAGCATGACACGTGACTGTTGCCCTAAGCCCTGATACTGCCTAAAGAGGATAAGCGCCTCGCACCGACCGAGTTAGGCAATTTTGGAATTATGGATTCGATTAAGGGCTCCACTACGAAGTCCAACAGATCTTCTTCTGACCATCCCTCTTGTCGGCGCAGGATATTCACCTCTTTGCGACCTTTCCCGTTTATCTCCAACTCCAACCCATCCACTCAAAATGGCTCCCGCTGCTGTACGTTGAATTCCGATGAACGCTTTGCTGTTCCACCCGACCGGCTCTGCAACAGATGGTTGTTCACTGGCTTTGAAAAAAAAAACCTGAATATTGGAATATCTATTCAGCGTCACAGAGCCTTTGTTCAACTTCTGTTCAGATGACCATTGGGATTTCGACATCATGGAGCAGTAGGCTAACGTTATATTTCACAAATTAGGCCCGTGGTCGCAAGGCCCAGAAGGTCACCCAGAAGGTATGTCGCTTACAAAATCTTACAACCCAATGGAGAGAAAAGACTAACGAAGAGCCTATAGTTCATCATCAACGCTTCCCAGCCCGCTAGCGACAAGATCTTCGATGTCTCTGCCTTCGAGAAGTTCCTACACGACCGCATCAAGGTCGAGGGCCGTGTCGGCAACCTCGGCGACAACGTTGTCATCAACTCCATCGGTGATGGCAAGGTTGAGGTTGTTGCCCACATCCCCTTCTCCGGACGCTACCTGAAGTACCTGTGAGTGATCCTGAGAACCCAATTCCTTGAAATAATGCGGAAGAGAACACGGGACTGACAGTTGCGTCTTTCTACCAAATAGCACCAAGAAGTACCTCAAGAAGCAGCAGCTCCGTGACTGGCTCCGTGTCGTCTCCACCTCCAAGGGTGTCTACGAGCTCCGCTTCTACAACGTCGTCAACGACGAGGCTGAGGAGGATGAGGAGTAAATTCCTTCCTCTTTGACTCAATGTTGACCTCGTCGATCGATTCGGACTCGTCTCTGGTTCTAGCTTTTGGCCTTGGACATTAAGTTGTCTCGAGAGCACGGGCTATGGATGGTTGGATCGTGGATACGTGGGGATAAACTAGCCCTTGTGGCTATGAATACAAAAAAAGTCTATACCCTTCCATTTTTGGTCCTGCCATTGGCGTAGAATTTCTTTATCAAAATGTAGTCTGAGCTGTAAGACTGTGGATATCAATGCATCTCAGATTCATTGAACGGTCATAGTCTACCAGTTTATCAGCGAGAATATGGATCTAGTAATTGGTATCATTGGCTCCTTGTTTCTCATGCACTAACGTAATTCCCGGTCTCGCCGTACACCCGGTCTCGCCGTACACCCCATCAAAAATCACGTCCATCTACCTACCTACCTACTTCAAACATCTACCATGCCACCAATTCGCTCTGAATCTCGGCAGAAATTAATCAACCAAGAGGGCAAGATCCTATTGGCACTGGAAGATTTAAAAAATTGCCGTATCACCACTCTCCGTGCAGCAGCGAAGCTCTACAATATACCCCATACAACGCTAGCCGACCGCGTAAATGGCGTACAAGCACGCGTTGATCAACGCCTACCTAGCTATAAATTGACACAGCTTGAGGAGGATTCGCTTACTGAATGGATAATATCTATGGATACACGTGGCGCAGCTCCTAGGCCATCTACTGTACGAGATATGGCCAATATTCTACTAGCTGCGCGTGGTAGCCACCCCCCACCTACAGTCGGCAAGAATTGGCCATCAACCTTTATCAATCGACGTGATGAGATTCGAACACGTGTCTCTAGATGATATGACTACCAACGTGCCCTAAACGAAGACCCTAAATCAATTCAAGCATGGTTTACAACTGTACAACAAGTTATCGATGAGAACGGGATCCAACCCGAAGATATCTACAACTTTGATGAGACAGGCTTTGCAATGGGCCTTATTTCAACACAGATAGTTGTTACTCGGCAGGAATACTACGGTCGGCGATCTATTCTACAGCCTGGAAACCGTGAATGGGTTACTGCAATTGAATCAATCTGTGCAGATGGCTATTCATTACCACCATGTGTGATCTTTAAAGGCAAGGTTGCAGTAGCAAGCTGGTTTGATAATCTACCATTTGACTGGCGATTTGAAGTCTCAGCTAATGGCTGGACTACTGATGAGATTGGTCTACGTTGGCTAAAAAAGCTATTCATCCCATCAACAAATTCACGTGTCCGTGGTCGTTTTCGGCTATTGATTCTTGATGGCCATGGAAGCCATCTTACACCCGAATTTGACCGAATCTGCTCAGAGAATGATATTATTCCACTCTGTATGCCACCACATTCTTCACATCCTTTACAGCCCCTAGATGTTGGCTGTTTTTCTGTGTTGAAAATTGCCTATGGTCGCTTTATAAGTGGTCTTGCACGTACAGGCTATAACCATATCGACAAGCTTGATTTCTTAGCTGATTTCCAACGTGCACGGGCTGAGGCATTTCGGCCGAATACTATCCAAAATAGCTTTTTAGCTACTGGATTAGTTCCAATTGATGCAGAAAGAGTTCTCTCCAAATTGAATATTTCTCTTCGAAAACCTACACCGCCAGGTAGCCGACCAAGCAGCAGATCTAGTCAATTTTCACCTAAAACACCTAGAACTGTGGTTCAGCTTCAGAAGCAAGCTTCAATGCTTAAAGATCTCCTAAAACAGCGATCAAACAGCCCTCCAAGCCCGTCAAAATTGATGCTAGATCAAATTATCAAAGGGCATTCGATAGCACTACATAACACTGCGCTACTAGCTCAAGAAAACGCCAATTTACGCGCAGCGAACGAGAAGAAACGACAGAAGCGCAGTCGATCCGCTAGACAGATACCATGTGAACAGGGTTTGACTGTTGAAGAAGGCCTACAGATACTTACACAGCTGGATTTGCCAGTGGAACCACCTGTGGTTGAATCACACACCCAGGTTGAACTGCCTGTTCAGCCGAATCAGCCAGCGCCTAGGGCTCAGCCTAGGTGTAGTGGGTGTCGAGAGGTTGGACATCGAATTAATGTATGTAAAAATCGTATTTATAACTGAATTTATTGGTGTTGGGTTAAAATATTTGAAATTTAAAAATTCTAGTGGGGTAGAGTGTACGGCGAGGCCGGGTGTACGGCGAGACCGGGAACTACGTTATGTAGTATACTTCCTCTTTGGCCCACCTGCGAGACCCAGCTCCCGGGCTGCCTTTCTTACATCTTGGGAAGTTTCACCAGGCGGCGCGACCAAGGCATTGTTTTCAAACCTCCACCCCTTTGCATTCAATCTCTTCCATATCTCGCCGGCTTTTACCCGCACAAGATCACTCGTTGCAATGGCATCCTCTTTAGAGTCGTGTCCGTCGTCTCCTCCCATTTGGATATTCCGTTCAAGAAACCTGTGTGCCAGCCCTTTCAGACTCATGCGAAGGGGGAGACGACCTCTTGGATGCGGATAAAGGAGGACAGTATCGATGATAGTAGGATGAATGATACGGCAAGCGTTAAGATCATTGTTGATGGCATGGCCAATTAATGGGGTCTCGGGTTGTAGAAGCTCAAAAAGAAGAGCCCGCGCTGCGGCAGGTGAATCGACAACCTTCAAAGGCTTTTTATCCTTTCCAACATCCTGTTGTTTATGTTGATTGGATGAAGGACTGTAAGGAATTGCAGATGCATAATGTTCAGGGAGGACACCTGAAAAACGGGAGTTGAGATCCAAGACCTCGCCCATTGGCTTTACCAAAATATCCAATAGCTCATGGCCCTTCGGCCAGCTCACAGCAGTGAGGCGGATGAGCTCTAAGCCCAAGGTAGTATAGCCCATCTCACAGTCAAAGCATACGGGATCCAGGTGTTCTTTCTGTGGCTGCTTCGGTGTTGTTTCAAACTGAAGAATCGAAGCAAGGCGCTTAGCCTCAGAGACTTTGAAGACATGCGTCTTGGCCTTAGTACAGCCCGATGATGTGCCCACCGATTCACTGCAGCAGGGAAAGTAAGGTTCTGATGATCCGGTAATACCATCAGTCTTCTTGCGCGCCGCTTGAATTGGCTTGTGTGGATGGTAGGTACAGTGGCCCCCGGTAGCCAAAGCGCCATCCTCGCGACGTCCAGGAAAGACCTGGAAACGCGCACCGCACCGGTCGCACTTCTCCCAACCCTTGGACTCAAGGACTCCCTTCTTGGCCGTCTCGACTTCTGTGGCTGTGGGTGCCTTGGTAACATAACCAAATTCTTCAAGGCCGAGCACTGGAGTAAGAAGTGCAGCTGAGAGAGCAACCTCTTCCTTTGGCGAAAGATTTGTTGTGATGGGCTTTGATGATTTTGGCAATTTTGGCTGAATAGGCTGGATCTTATAATATCGTGAATTGAGATGGTCCATAACCTCTTTCGTCCATTCCACCACCGGCATTTTTGTTAACTTTACAATGCGAAGTTTGATGACATTGGAGTAGACACCAGGACTACTCTTGGCCACCTTTTCCTCCTCGTCCAGAGCCATTGTAATTAGTTCATCTTTGCTTAGAACAAAGCACTTGTTCGAAGTATCTTTATCCTTGGCAAGTTTCTGATTGAGGGAGACGATTGCTCCATGTAGCTTGATCAGAATGGCCGTCCGGACTGCATGAGTTGCCGGAGCTTTGGCGATCATTCTAGGATTGAGACTTTCTTTCGGCACTTTTCGAGGAGGTAGTTGTGACACGGCGCTTGCTGACGTAGTGGGTACAGCCTTCGGAGTAGCTTCTTGATTCGACGACTTAGCAACTGCGTGCCTTGACGGAGGAGGTGAGACCTTCCGCGAGATAGATGACAGTTTGGGCGCAACCTGCCCGGCATTTTGAGATTGCTGGTTCAACGAAGGTGAAGAAGATTGTATTTGCAAGGATTGCGATGAGCTTGATCTTGAGACTAGCGATGGAGCAGTTTTTTCGACCTTGAGCCTTTTTGGAAGGTGCTCATGATCAATTGCATTTGAACTGTTCTCTTCTGCCTTCAGTTGGCCGCGATCCTGAGTTTTGTGCGAAAATATGCAAGTCATAAGAGAGCACTGGCCACCCTCCGGACATGGGATATCATTAAACAGACCGAGTGTGGTAAACATGATGAGCGAAAGATTTTGGGCCAGACGTTCATAGTATGAGATAGTCTTGGTCTATGGCGTGGATGTTGAGGTTGGACCCCAGTAGTGAAGTCACAGGAACATGCGAGAGAAAGGATCTGAGCGGGCGGAGTTATTGGTCCAGGTAGGCGCAGGCTGCAGCTCCAGTGAAAAAGAAGCAATGTTGCAGCAGCAAGGACCCGCTAATCATACCAAGATGCCAGCATAGACAGCAGGGGCATCATAAATATTGGTGATCTGTTAATGGAGATTTCCCCAAGACGAGGATTTTTACACGATTCAATGTCGTAAAGTTTCTCATAGATCCCAGGAAAATTAAATGGGATTTATTATTACTTGGAAGTAACAAAGACCTCCAGAGCTGATTTGATTCAACAAAGTGAGGCCCGAGGTCTGAAGGTTATGCAAACTAGACAAATACTAACGTGATTCCCAAGCGAGCGGCCACCCCAAGCGAGCGGCCACCTGACCGCGTTCGCGTCACCCGCGTCATACCTTACCATCTTCAACCACCCACCATGCCACCAAAACGCAATGTCTCGGCCGAAAAAAATGGCAGTCAAGAAGGCCGAATCTTACTTGCTATTGAGGCTATAAAAAAGCAAGATATCACAGCAATAGCCACAGCAGCACGTGTATTCGATGTACCTCGCTCTACGTTACGGCGCCGCCTTGCCGGCCATACTAATCGATCCGAAACTCGCGCGAATAACCATAAATTAAATGAAACTGAAGAGAATTCACTTCTCCAATGGGTGATCTCTATGGATATACGTGGAGCTGCCCCCCGTCCGGCTACCGTCCAAGAAATGGCCAATATTCTACTTACAGCGCGTGGCCAGACCCCCCCTCAAACTGTTGGCAAGAATTGGGTTACAAACTTCGTAAGACGACATTCAGAGCTTACAACCCGTTTCTCTCGACGATATGATTACGAGCGTGCGAAAATGGAGGTTCCAAAAGTGGTTCAAGAATGGTTTAATCTTGTTTTTCAGACAATTCAAGAGAATGGTATTCTATCAGAGGATATCTATAACTTTGATGAGACTGGATTTGCAATGGGACTTACGGCAACTGCTAAAGTTGTTACTCGTTCTCGATATTATGGTCGGCGATCACTTTTACAGCCTGGAAATCGTGAATGGGTAACAGCTATTGAAACAATTAATGTTTCTGGATGGGTACTTCCACCAGTAATTATTTTCAAAGGCAAAGTTTTGATTGAAGGATGGTTTGAGAATCTTCCATCTGATTGGCGATTCGAAACTAGTCCAAATGGATGGACAACTGATGAAATTGGACTTCGATGGCTTCAAAAACACTTTATTCCAGCAACAACTGAACGGACACTTGGAAAATATCGACTTTTGATTCTTGATGGTCATGGGAGCCATTTAACTCCCCAATTTGACCAGACTTGCAAAGAGAATAATATTATTCCAATTTGCATGCCAGCCCATTCTTCACATCTTCATCAGCCACTTGATGTTGGATGTTTTGCACCTCTTAAACGTGCATATGGTCGGCTTGTTGAGAATCAAATGCGGCTTGGTTTTAACCATATCGATAAATTTGATTTTCTTGAAGCCTACCCAATCGCTCGTAAAGAGGCTTTTCAAACCCAAACCATTCAAAACAGCTTTGCAGCAGCTGGTTTAGTACCATTCAACCCAGATCAAGTACTTTCTAAGCTTAATATTCTTCTTCGAACACCTACACCCCCAGGTAGCCGCCCTACCAGTCGATCAAGCCAATTTTCACCCAAGACACCCCAGAACCTTATTCAGCTTCAACGGCAAGCTAGTTTAATCAAAGCTCTTCTAAAACAACGTTCAAAGAGCCCTCCAAGTCCACTCAAACAGCAAATCGATCAAGTTCTTAAGGCCTGTGAAATTCAGATGCATTCGACAGCTTTATTGGAGGTTGAAACACGTAAATTACGTGCCGCCCACGAGAAGCAGAAGCAGAAGCGCCAACGGTCTACTAGGCAGATACCTAATGAGGGTGGAATGACGGTTCAAGAGGGCCAGGAAGCTATACAGCGTGCTATACAGGTGGTTGAAACACCAGTTGCCCCTTCCGTACCGCGGCCCAGGGCACCTGTCTTACCCTCTCAGCTAGCTAGGAGAAAGCTGCCAACATGTAAGAAGTGTGGAGAAGGACATAGATCAGATCACTGTGATATTTAGATAGATATTTTAATAAATTGGCGTTACGGTTCTAATGATTATAATTAAAACAGTGGGGTGGCGGCTCGCTTGGGAATCACGTTAACGTATTCGGTAAGCGAGCTGGCCACCCAACTTAATTTATTAATTTGAAATATATTTTTCTCAACCAACGCGCTTTTAAATTAATCAAACTAGCTATTTTCTCTGTCTGGGCATGTTTCTCTTCTATGTCCTGGCTGCCTGCATATTCCACATCCTCGCCGGCCCCGCGTACGTGGCTGTAAACCCTCTGAAACCTGCTCACGATAGCTATTGATTCGTGCTACTTGGGCCTCGAATGGCTCTGAACGTAGCTCACGAACCTCTTGAACTGAGAGATCCCCTTCGTGGGCTATCTGTCTAGTTGATCGAGTTCGTTTTTGCTTTTGTTTCTCGTTGGCGGCGCGTAATTCGCTGTTTTCCTTTCTTAAGATTGCAGCGCCTTGTAACGCGAGTTGACAGCCTTTAACAAGTTGGTTTATCGCACGATCTGATGGGCTGGGGGGACTTCGAGATCCTGTACGAAGTCAAGCTTTAATTGATGAAGCTTGCCGACGCAGTTGTTTTTCGGTAAACGGGGTTTTTGGTGTGAAGTTCTGGCTTGAATCACTATCCTGGCTTGGTGGAGGTGTTGGTGTATGAAGACAAACATTGAGCTTTGATAGAACCCGATTGGGACAAAAAGGTATTAAACCAGCAGCTGCGAAGCTATTTTTAATAGTCTCCGATTTAAATATCTCAATTCGGGCAAGGGGATATGCTTCAAGGAAATCAAGTTTATCGATATGGTTGATCCCAAGCCGCATTTTCATTTCAACCATCCGACCGTATGAGCGTTTTGATACCGCAAAACAACCAATATCAAGTGGCTGTAAAAGGTGTGATGAATATGCAGGCATACAAATTGGTATAATGTTGTTGTTTTCACAAATTGTATCAAACTTTGGTGTTAAATGACTTCCATGGCCATCAAGAATTAGAAGTCGATATTGGCCTTTTAACCGTGAAAAAGTTGATGGAATAAAGAGATTTTGAAGCCAACGAATACCAATTTCATCAGATGTCCAGCCATTTGGACTTACTTCAAATCGCCAATCATCTGGGAGGTTATCAAACCAAGACTCGATAAAAACTTTGCCTTTGAAAATCACACATGGAGGCAGCGCCCATCCCGAAGCATTTATACATTCAATTGCAGTCACCCACTCGCGATTTCCAGGTTGTAATGGTGATCTCCGACCAAAGTATTTAGCCCTTGTAACAACCTTTGCGGTCGCTATTAATCCCATCGCAAAACCAGTCTCATCAAAGTTGTAAATGTCGTTAGGGTCGATGCCGTATTGAGAGATGGTTTTTTGAACAAGATTAAACCATTCACCAATGATTTTTGGATCTTCACATTTTGCATGCTCATAATTATAGCGTCTTGAAAATCGATTCGATAGTTCAGGATGTCTTTTCACGAAGTTATAAACCCATTTTTCGCCAACTGTTTGAGCTGGGGTAATTCCACGGGCCTCGAGAAGAAGATTCGCAGTTTCTCGTACAGTAGCCGGCCGGGGCGCTGCTCCACGATCATCAAGCGAGAGGATCCATTTTCGAAGCGTTTCTTCTTCGGTTTCTGTCAATTTATGCGAGTTGGCGCGTGTATTCGCGCGGTTTTGAACACCACGGAGGCGCGTACGAAGTGTCGATTCAGGCACACTGAACCGACGCGCTGCTTCACGAACAGCACTAATTTCTTGGTTCTTTATAGCTTGTATAGCTAATGAGATCCTACCCTCTTGCTCAATTAGATTCTTCGAGGTTTGGGAGCGAATTGGTGGCATGATGGGCTGATGAAGAGAGATGGTCTAATTAATTGACGCGTTTTGGGTGGGGTGCGCAGCTCGCTTACATGCGCAGCTCGCTTAACTACCGAATACGTTAACTAATCTCGTATCCTTATCGGGTTATCGGGCTTATCGGGGACAGGCGCATCATCAGCTGTCTTAACTCCGGCCAGCGCCGGGGCTGACTCTTATTAGGTTGCCTGTCTGCTGATTTTGATTCTGAAATCATTTCACCCTCTTCTCACTGTAACTATGGCCGGTATCAAGAGTCCATCCAAGGTTGACCACCTTTGTGTCCTGGTGCACGGGTATGTCTCTTCTCCTTATTCCCAGATGACGTGTGACATGGATCCAAGCTAATCAGGTCTTTTTTGGTAGGCTGTGGGGCAATCCATCTCACCTGGATTACATGGCAGCAGTCCTCAAGGAGAGATATGGAGAAGACCATCTTCATGTTCTTTGTCCTGAGACAAATAGCGGCAACTTCACTTATGATGGAATTGAGGTGGGCGGCGAACGAGTCGTGAACGAGGTCGAAGAAACACTGGAGAAATTGGAGAAAGAAGGCCAGAAAATCACCAAAATAAGCATCGTTGGTTATTCTTTGGGAGGTCTTGTTGCCCGATATGCCATTGGATTGCTTCATGCCCATGGGTGGCTGGACAAAGTGCAGCCTATGAACTTTACAACTTTTGCTTCACCACATGTCGGGGTGAGAACGCCGTCGAAGGGACTCGGTGGGCACATTTGGAATGGTCTAGGACCCCGAATGGTTTCCATGTCAGGCCAGCAACTATTCATGGTGGACTCTTTCCGCCAAACAGGACGGCCCCTGCTCAGCATTCTCGCTGACCCAGAGAGCATTTTCATTCAGGGGCTGAAGAGGTTCCAGAATCGAAGTGTATATGGAAACATTGTGAACGATCGGACTACATCATTTTACACGACATTATTTATGAAAAAGGATCCCTTTCAGGACCTCGAGAATATCAACATCAATTATGTGGATGGCTACGAGCAAGTGATCATTGACCCTGATGAGCACTTGCTACCACGCCCACCAAAAGAGCCCGAGACCTGTTCCGAAACATGGGTTCGGTATAAGGCGACTGCACAGAACATTCCTTTCTATCTCCTCGTTATGGTGCTACTACCTCCTGCTGTGATGGCATTTATTGTGAATTCCGGAGTCCAGACCTTCCGCAGCCAGAAAAGAATTCGCTTACATCTGGAGGGGAAAAATGGGAAGCTTTTCGGTAAATATAAGGTGCCTCTACTAGTACAGGACGTCCAGTGTGCTATGGACGAAGCCGTTGAGGGTGCAAATGCTCGACAGGAGCCCGAGTATCTTTCAAGCTCCGATCTGGAGACAGGAGACTCGCTCAAGAAGACCACAACAAGGTCTTTGAAGTCCACTGAATCGGATTCAGCATTGCCTCCATATGAAGGAGAGTCTTCAGCCACCCACAACTTAATGTCCGGATTCCCTACACTTGCATTGACGCCTGATCAATTTGATATTATCGACTCTCTGAATGAGGTGGGATTCAAGAAATACCCCGTTTACATACATAATCACCGACACAGCCACGCAGCTATCGTGGTTCGAATTCAAAAGGACGACTTCAACGAAGGAAAGCTGGTGATGAAGCACTGGCTGGATAATCGGTTTGCGGTATAATTCATGGCGCATGGTTTCATTTTCGCGGTGGCTAGGATTTTCTTTCAAGGAGTTAAAGAGACCTGTGAACTGTACATTTTGACATCTACACAACATAATAGACCACCACACCATCTATTCTAATAAATAATTGTTGAAATATTTCAACAAAAAGTTCTAGAATTTCTCAGCCACTTCATAAGAAATCTTACTGATAGCACCCTTCCTAGTGATTTTGCGAATAGTGATCGGACCAACTAGCCCAGTCCGCTCCACATGGGTACCGCCACAAGGAGTCTGATCAAGTCCGCCAATGCTGACAATCCGAACAGGACCATCTCCAAACTTAACACGATCATTGGCAGCTGCTCCATCCTCCAACCAAGATACAGCAACAGACAGATCCTGCTGAACCAGCTCATCAACCTTAGCCTGAATCGAAGGTTTATGTTCATTGTAGAGCAAGCCCTCATATTCCAGACAGGCCTCTCTGGGAGCATGATTGGCCTTGCATTCTTTCATATCAGGCATGAGAATATCCATGGCCACGCCGAGGATATGGCCTCCGGTATGTAATCGGGAGTGGTAGTCACGTCTGGCACCATCCACTCTTTGCACGACACTCTGACCTTCCACGAAGGAGCCCGAGTCAGCATTATTCAGTTTGCCGAAGTGAATAATTCTTCCGTCTGATGTCTTGCGAACTAGAGACACCACAAAGCTGGGCTCCTGGTCTGCCAGGGCGATGCTACCCGTGTCGCTGGGCTGACCACCACCCTGGGGGTAGAGAATAGTCTGGCGCGTAGTTATGGCAGAGTCATCTGGGCCGATATTCTTCGCTAGGCTTTTTTCATCGTCTGAAAGGGATGAAATGGGTTTATATGACACAATCTCTGTGGTCAGAGTTCTCAGAGAGGAGTCATGCAGATAAACTGCTTCTGTAGGATGGGCCTGTTTTCGTTCTTTAGCAACTCCATTGTATTTAGGTATAAGGTAGTTCAATTTCAGACGTCCATACCATTTCTCTAAACAGAAACTCTCTAAAGATCCTTCTTTGTCAATTGAACGTTCTTATCAAGAGATGTGTTCAGAAACCAGATCTCCCGGACTCAGGTTCCTGTGCCGGTTTAGTGTGGGGCATATGTCGAATGAAGGGCGGAGCCGACTGCCGGAATATTCAGGCACTAGAATTTTCTGGAAACAAGTGTAAGATAGTAGGTAAGTCTTTGCTTCATGTTCTAGTTTTGAGGAGCCATATGTGTCAATTGGTGGATTGTCTGTTCACATGCAGTTGAAAACACATGCCCTGGTGGGCATGTTGATTAACCCATTCTTGCAGCCTGTAGTAGGTCCTATCATAACATCGAACATTTTTGAAGATTAGATTATCAATCAGTATGTGACACAAGCAAAAATATGGCATTCAAGCTTAATATTTGAACTACCAGTAATTGCCCATCTGAATATCTCAAACTTGAAATATCATCAGCCTGAGCTACTACTAGTACTCGTAGGTAATAGATACCATGGTAAGTGCCATTTAGGAATTCTCTATCTAGTCTTTCTTGAGATCTCAAGAGGCATGCTACAAAATGGATTCGGATATGATAACCATGATTTCTTTTAAAGAGTATGGATATTCAAGCGTTAAATGTCATATTGAATCCAGAGCCAGCTGGTATCTTGGAAATAGACGGTCGCAAGGAGGAATGAGTACCAATAGATGACTGGTCAAATAGAAAAAGAAGCAAGAAACTGACTTCAATTCTGTCTCTCCCCCGGTTTGAAATCGGTAAAACCAGAAGAGGGGTTTACTGCAACGTCTTCTGCTGTTCGCGCTCCACCGCAAACTTCACGCCGTCAAGGACGTTATCACAAATCTTCTTAGGCGCAAATCGAGGATCAGTACCATCTTGATAGACACCGGTCTTCACCAGAACAGAGAACCATTCGTTTTCAGCAATTTTATTGAAGTCATTCGTTCCGCGAATATCGGATTCCGGTGTATCACCAAAGAAATAGACTGTAGAAGGAAGCTTGTCGATACCATGGGACTTCTGACACCATTCTTGTAACAGGCGTGTGGCAAACTTAAATGTACCCATCTGCGGCTTGCCAAAAGCGACGGTCCCAAGATCCTTCTCAGCAATAGCCTTGTAAAGCGCCTCAACAGAGGCACGCAGTGCACCCATACCAATGCGTGAGTGCTCATGTGAGGTTGACCACAAGATATCATTGTGGGAGAAGAATAGTGGGGGACCCTCATTAAAGGTCTCTGATCGTTGATTCAGATACCCATTCTTCGATACCAGACAATCCAGAATAATCTGTTGATCCCCTGCCCAGTCGCGACTATCAGCGAAGACAAAAATAGCCTGAATTTGTGTCATGTCGAGATCTAAAATTCGGGAATTGCGAAATTCATCATCGGTCAACTTTCGGAAGGGAGTTGTGTCGTGTCGGGTTTTGATAATATCGCCAGGAGTGATGACATTCTTGAATCCATATCCTTCTGCCACAATGCGACATTTCTCGCCCTCACCACCGACGACAAGAACAGTATCGTATTGATCTGCCATCTCACGCATGGGCGTGTGACCGCAAATGAATTGACCCGGGGAGATGTCAATTTCTAGGCAAATAAACGAATAAGCTAAGGTCAAAATTGTAATATGGAACTTGAAGTGGACTCACCTAATTGTTGGCTAAGATCCTGGCATCGTTCTTGCTCAGTTTTTCCACCGCCATTGGTAACGAAGATGTATGGACTGTTTTCAGGTTTGTTAGAAATGAGATGCCCATAAATTGATAGTTCTCAAATGGAGGATGGATGGAAAGACAACGCACACTCGAATTCCATATGGGTTCTCTCCATTGATGTACTTCATGGCTTCTATAGCCTCGGGGATGGGTTTTCCACCCCGCATAAGAACACCATCGATATCAAAGGCGAGCGCAAAGTCGGTATTGACATCCATTGATGGAGTAGATAAGGGAGTGATTGATTGAAGAGAGTCATCAGAAGAAGAAATGATTTCTTCTCTTGTGTTAGATGAAGCGATATTTGTTGAAGAAAGAACCATATTGAGGACAGGTGCACCAGATTCACCGAAGATGATTGATAAATTGGATAAAGAATTCACTGTTTGCGTAGGTTCCTCCTTTAATACTAAATCCTCCTCTTTCATATTATACCTGGGGAGGTTTGCCGAAGAAATGAGATCATGATCTCCACTGAAACTCATCAAGTTATTTGAAGAAACAATGAAGTGGGGATCATTAAAATCGGCCCGACTGGCATCTAGGCTGCAAAGACTGTCCTCTCTCCGGCCTACCAAATCCTCGGTAGTCACCATTGTGAATGATGGGTGATGTTCAGAAGTGGGTCAGAAAGCGGGTCTACAAGTAACAGATCGCCAAAGAGACGCGATAAGACTTAGAAGAACGTCTTTTCTTCCACACTAGGAGAGGTTTGAATTGGGAGAAAATAGTCAGTTTTTTTGGGATAGAGATTTACTCAAGAGCTTTGTGCACACAAGTCAGAGGAAGAGAGGGAAAAGGGGGGGATTTGCCCATTATTATAGCATCGTCAGCTCTGTTCAGTACATATCAGGAATTGGCGCTGCTTGTACGCCCATAGACCCACTTTCTGCGTGTGGCTTAAAGCCTTAAGCCTTAAAGTATTATTATCTTCGTCATTGCTCCTCTTGTAATAATCCCAACTGTCTACATTGAAACCCCTGCACAGTCGGAGGTCCTTACTAGAATAAGCCTCTGCTCTGCTTAGCGAAAAGATGCTGAGCCGTCTATACTTCGTGATATGCTGTTCAAAAAGAAAAAGCTGTGCGTTTATGGATTTATGGATTCACAATAGTGAGTCCATGGTCAGAAGTCACCAACCTACAACCTAGAATTGCTGCCCAGTTGATTGATTGATCCATAAATATGAAATAATGTAAGCATATTAAGTGGGGGTGTATTGCACGCCATCAATACTTATGACTGGGTGATTGATGTTGAAAGTAGAATTTTATGGAGCCTCTCGAGGATGCACCTGGGCAGATCAAGTTACCAAATCCCTGATGATGGCATCTCATATCCATATCCAATTAGAGTACAACCTCTCTAGGATCGGAACCGGTAAAATTGTTCTTCCTGGGTTGCTCTGCGCTATAATGTGCACAAGATGATTCAATGATGATACAACTCATTTGAAGGATTCTGCTACAAATGAGTATTCATTCAACTTAAGCATTATTCTTAAAAATCCCTCAAAAATTATGAGTATTCGGTCACCGAATATTCAAAATATTCAAGAGAACAACTTGAGATGAATATAGAAAATATTACATCATCAGACCTGTTTGGGATATGACGTCATATGTATCTTCTATTGCTGACTCATCTTTCATATAGCGCCGTGGCGCACCGGGCGCAAGAGGTTCCAAGGTTGAGATTGCCACAGTCAATCCGCAACCGGCAAGAGGCTTGGGATGGCGGCGATTCATATGTTGGAGAGGTATGTGGTAGTACTTTGATCCATATTAACATACGGAGTACACACTTCCTTACCGAACATTTTGAGTCCTAGCCTCGCCTTGGAATGCCAGCCACCAACAACGACCAATCATGGCTCTGAGGCTATGAAAATGTACATGCTCTCAACTTGGACTTAGACGTGTGAACACCTTGACTAGTTTATCATGATTGATTCCAATCCATGGGCTAATTGAACCCACCAACTGATCTTGCTTTTGAGCCCGAATACGCTTGTGGTGATGAAGAGTGGACCAACCCCCAATGAATTATTTAAATCATTCAATGTTTGACCTGTTAAGATATAAGCCTGTTAATGTCAAACCTCAAGTGCTTGAATGGTTGTAAAAAATTGCCCATGAATAGTCTCAGGGTTGAGACGTATGTATACTCAAGGTATACGGAGAATGCATTTTCACCATACACGTACAACTTAAAAAACTTGCAAACTCTGAGGAACAATATGACTCTACAGAGGAAAGTTAGACCATACTAACTTGAACTAGGTATAGAATTGGCGACAAATTTGCACAAATAGTCGTTGCTGTCAGCACTTGAGTTTGAGTACCACATGCAGTACAACTTCTCTATAAACACCATCATTTAAATAGTAGTGCTCAAGAGCTAGCTGGGGAAGCAAATCAATTTGGCCCTTGAAAGCAATGTATTATCGTTTACATACTTCCAGTGCATTCAGACCTCGGGAAGCACTGAGGCTAATCGACTAATAAACTGAGCATTGGATCTTGACAACGATCACTTCCGAATTTAGATTCACGGCTTGGGCCGCTATGGATGTCTGTAGTCAGGATGCTCACCAGGCCCGATTCCATCAATATTGCTATCGGAATTAACCGATAAGCGACTCACGATCCCGGATTCACAATTTGCAAACGACTTACATCCAGAGAGAAGACTTCGGTCACACCTGGTTAGAAGCCAGGATGATGAGTTGCCCAAGTCAAACTGTGCCTTCATTTCCCCTCAAATCTCACAATGATGTCAAAATCCACAGATTGGCAAGAGTCGGATTCTCTTATGTACAAGAAACTGTGACTCCCCGCCCTCCAACCCCCAGATGGGCGCTTTCCCCAGAAATCCCCAGCCGTGTTAAGCCTTGTGGACAGAGACTGTGTCTACTTTCTCCACCGAGAACTTACCCCAACATCGGCCTCACGAATGAATCAAAGCATGTTGACCATCTCCACACCTTGACCAGGTGGCAACGGAGGACTGTACCTTACGGGTCCCGGTTTGGAGACGGACACCGAGGACGGAAGAAACCTTGGAACCTCGGGTTGATTACGTTTCACCGAATGATAACTCAGTGGACCCTACAACCCTAAACCTTTGGAAGCAAGAAAGGTACCAAAGTGGGTCAACTCAGTTTTAGGACTCTCCTCCGTTCTCAACACCAAATGCGGCGACGGTCCACTTTTCTAACGAATCCTCAGTTTTTTTTACATGATGACCCCTCAATTGTCGCAAGGTAGAATAAGCATTCTCTTCCAGATCGAAAGAGGCCTGCATTTCCCCGCCTCATTGGAAATCTGGGCACGCGATTCTGTCCTCAATCATCGGTCGATCGACAATATAAGGTGAGAAGGTTTCAAGAAGCCAAGACATATTGGAGCTTCTCGGAGTCTGTCCGAATTTGCCCGTTTATAAGCGTTGGGGTGATACACGAGAAAATTATTGCTATTGTTTGTGTGCCCACCTTCTTTTCCAATTCTTCCCTTTACGCATCTTCCTTCACCAGCATGGATCACGACGAGATATCCCATGGCCAGCACGGTCATGTTGACGACAATGCCACCACGCATGAAAATCCCAGTGGGGCCCGGGACGAAGAAGAGAAGATGCAGCCTACGGCGGCATTCCACGATAGAGATATTAAAGTGGGATACATGAATGAGGCGGATAGGCATATCTATGAAAGCGGCATTCAGAAATTCAGCCGCTTGGGCTGGAAGCGCTTGACCGTTGTTCTTATTGTTGAAGCCATTGCCTTGGGAAGTTTGTCGATTCCCTCCACTTTCGCAACCCTTGGCATGGTTGCCGGTGTGATCTGCACAGTTGGATTGGGCTTGGTCGCAATCTATACTAGTTGGATTATTGGAAAGGTCAAGCTTGCGTTCCCTGAAGTTGCTCATTATGCTGATACTGGCCGGTTAATGGGTGCACGCTTGGGATGTCCTCGATTTGGTTTTGAGTTGATCAACGCGATGCTTGCTATCCAGCTTCTTTTCCTGACTGGATCACACTGTTTGACTGGAACTATTGCCTTTATTAATATCACAAAGAGTGATGTGTGCTCTGTGGTATTTGGTGTTGTTTCCGCAATTATTCTGCTGTTCCTAGCAGTCCCACCTAGCTTCACTGAGATGGCTGTCCTAGGTTATATCGATTTTGCCTCCATTATTATCGCAATTGGTATAACCATCATCGCTACAGGTGTGGATGCTAGTAACGCCCCTGGTGGACTTGCAGCTGTGAACTGGTCTGCATGGCCTAAGGAGAATCTCTCCTTTGCGGAAGCCTTCGTCTCTGTGACCAACATTGTCTTTGCTTACAGCTTTGCACTTTGCCAATTCTCATTTATGGATGAGATGCACACACCTCGAGACTACGTCAAATCCATTTGGGCCCTGGGTATTATCGAAATTGTGATTTATACCCTAACAGGTGCTCTTATTTACGCCTTTGTCGGACAAGACGTTCAGAGCCCTGCCCTTTTGTCGGCTGGTAGCCTTCTTAAGCGTGTTGCCTTCGGTATTGCGTTGCCAGTTATCTTCATCAGCGGGTCTATCAACACTGTTGTTTTTGGCCGTCTTGTGCATGGCCGCATCTTCGCTAATTCTCAAATTCGATTTATTAATACGAAAATGGGATGGATCACTTGGTTGGCTGTCATTGCTGCTGGTACAGTCATTGCATTCATCATCGCCGAAGTTATTCCATTCTTCAATGATCTGCTTTCGATCTCCTCGTCACTTTTCATTTCCGGATTTACCTTCTACTTCCCCCCTATGATGTGGGCGCTTCTTCTGAAGAAGGGGAGCTGGCGGGAGCCTAAGAACATCATTCTTGGTTCGATCAACCTGTGTGTTTTTCTTATTGGAATTGTCATCCTGGTCGCAGGAACATATGCTAGCGTTGACGATATTGTGAGTCACTTCAAGCTTGTCGTTTCGTTGATTTTCTGGATAGCGCTAACAATTATATGACAGATCAACAAGTACAAGGCCGGCACTGTGCATGGTGTTTTCACCTGTGGCTCTCCAGAGTAATTGGTCGAATTTGTTTGAATAAATGTGGAAAATATTTTGAAAGCATGAATGAGCGTGAACCTCTATATTATGAGAGATGATATCGAACTAGAGCGATAGATTAAATCTAGGAACTTGCCTCGGCGTTTCTTGGGTTAAGATAGGAGCATACCCCATAAGAGATCCCAGGATAGATGCTAGAGTGTGGGTTCACATATGAACCCCATGTACTTGCTGGTTCATCTTCTTCAAATTGATATCCTTCCAGAGGAAACAAGACGTCCACGTAATGAGATAAAGGCAGGTAGCGGTGATAAGCATAAGGCGTTGAGTGTCACCATACGCATGATCGATAGCATTACGAACGTCCGAGCCTCTTGGGTAGGACTTTTGAACCACCAAGGAGCCATAAATACTGGAGAAATCAGACTGAGCAGAGGCTGGCAGACGCTCTTCCAATCTGACTGGAAATATGCCAGTCCACATAGCAACAGCAACGGTGCCACCAAGGGCACTGCCAATACTAGAAACCACACCTTCGATCGCTAGAATAGCAGGAATGTTTCTCTGAGCGGATACTGCTATCACCGTCATCTGTTCACAGGTGACAACCGTGCCACCACCAAATGCAACAAAGATCTGACACATCACAATAAAACCGATGTTACTATCTGGCTGACGGAACTTAATCATGAGCCCAACACCCAGAATGGTCAGAGGGACGCCGAAGCAGAAAGCCCACAGCTTTAGACGACCGTTGTAACGAAGAAGGGCTCCAAATACAAGACACCAGAAGGTAGAGCCTATGGTGTAGATGTTGGCAATATAAGTTGCCTGCGTGACAGTTTGGTTGAACATGACTTGAAGGACGGACTGGAAATAATCATCCCAGATGTACCAGGCAAAGTACAGAGACACGACCATTGAGAAGGTAAAGAAGACTATTTGGTTCTGAATAAGCTCCCATGGCATGAACTTCACGGGGGCAAAGTATTTCTCCCACAAGGTGAATGCGATGATAAAAATAAATCCAATGATAACGAAGCAGATGATCATAGGCGAGCGCCATTCCCCGGGTTGATAGGAGTACAAACTGAAGGACAGGAGAAAAAGCGAGAAACCAGTGGAGATTATGAGCAGACCAATGACATCAAACTCAACACAGTAATAGAATATTGATTGCCAAAGAGACCGTCCACTGCTCTTCTTTTCTGCCGGGCTCAACTTTTCGGCCTTCTTTTGAGTATGGTACCACAGAGCCCAAAGTGGGACACTGATTATGGGCATGATTATGGCAAAAACACCGAAACCCCATCGATACCCAATACCATCTGGAGCGAGTATTCGACCAGCGGCATATCCATAGATCCAAGGGGTGATCAGATATGGGGAAGCGGCATATGCAATCCAAAATGCACGGTTCTTCAAAGCAGTGGTATCAGCGATAAAGATAGTCATAGAGAAATCTATCATGCTGAAACCGGTTTGATAGAATACCTGAGCAGCACAGTAAGTCTGTACATTCTTACAGGCGGCCATCGTGATCAGTCCGAGAGTCAAAAATCCCACGCCGATCCCGAAGGCCTGAGGTCGTCCCCAGATATCCATGATCTTGGCATAGGGGAACTTGACCATTACGGCGACTATCGAAGGAATGACAGAAGTGATGCCGGTGAGGGAATGCAGCTCGAAGTCACTGTAAATATATGGTGACAGTGTGCTGAGCAGACCAGAACTAAAGTACTCTAGGAAGTTGACGATCCAAACCCTTGAGATAGTAGTCAGTAAAAACACTTTAAACACTTTGTATAAGGAAATTATGAGAGAGAAAGGGGACAGCTCATAGAACAAACGCTGCTACCAGGGTTTTCTTGGTCCAAGCTTGTGTGCTTGCTTGGGCTTTCTGGGTACCAGTCTGGGTCTTTTCATCAACTATTTCATCTTCCGCAAGAGACTGATTGGTCTCGTGTGATTTCTCCAAAGGAATTTGAGAATTGACCGGAGCTTCCACATCCTGCTCACTACTTGTTGACTGTTCTTTAGTAGACGCCTTATGTGTAAAAGGATTAATGAAGCGTTTCCGAACTGTCATTTTGCTGACAGAAGAGTTCGAGTCAAGAAAAGTATCAGGGGTCCCACCGAGTAAAAATGGCTCCGAAAAATTTGAAAATTGCATTATGAACGAACCAAGCTTGATTATATAGGCATCAAATTTCACCTAGGTAATTCGGAATTGCCGGCGCATCGCGGAAACTAACCAAAGTGAAAACTTTTCCTTGGTCACGACTCACTATACCTTGATCAGAAACCTGATCTAGTCAGTATGGAGGAAAGTGCACGAGTTTTTTTTCTCTATTTGGACATCACCGATGATGATCCACGGCATTTGAAATCTGATAGGGTCTAAGTCAGGGCCAAGAGTTCAACAAAGCTCACGCCAAGGAGCTTGAAGAAGACCAAAATTTAGTGCTGACGAGAAATATCATGAGCTCACGAGATGGACCCACATAAGGACCCCTGATCCGTGTTATCTGATCAATCTGATTGACTTCATCATGTTCTTCATCTTGTTTCGGGGTTTGCCGTCAAAAGTATCAAACTTCAAGTGATTGTTGTTTGGCCTAACCTGGTTGAAACATTTGAAGGAAGAAAGGAGCGGACAAGGCAATGGTTAAGGAAGGAACTGTGCCTTTAAGAGAGCTACAGAGAGCTTTCAGACCATATGACCTGCTCCCTTAGTCTGATACCTTTATTTCCACCCAGGTGGCTAAGAGTCTAGTAGTACCAAAAAGCACAAGAACGACCTTGAGTGCATGGTGTAATAACCTTAACACAATCACCTGGGCAAGCACTTGAGTCAAATGACCGACTCCAATGCATCGCTAATAATTTACATATAGAATATGGAAACCTGTGAAATCAAGAACAAAAATGACAACCTTTGACGCCAGAAACGGCCGCCTTTCCACCTGTAACTCTTGGAAGGGAGCCCCCCCTAGGAGCCCCATAGCACACATGCAGAACTAATCTACTGACCACTTCGAGCTTGCGGATATTCAACTAGACCTTTTAGTAACAGCTAATCAAAAAGAATCCCAAACTGAAAGAAAACCTACAGGGAGATCCCAAATTCAGAACCAACTTTAAAAAGCCCCTTGATTATCTCCTGATGCGAATCACTCGGACTTGTACTGCTGTAAAAAACCAGCGCCTTCCGATATGAATCCGGGCATTCGGCATAGCCCTTGGCATCCATCATAATCTCATCGTACACCGGAGTTTCATACGTCTCGAATTTGTCTCCCGTATCACGAATACCAGTAATGACGCCATCTTTTGCACCTGGGTTCATATGATATCGTGCCCATAATGCATCACCGTAACGTTTTTCAGTGATAGCCGTGCAATATAGAGAGGTCCATGGTTCGAATCTTGGCATTCGTATAGTCATATCAAGGAGATCAGAGACTCGAAAATCAAGGAATAAAGGCGCGGGTAACGGCTCAGAGGACCTTAAATGAGCCATATCTTTAACTCGGAGTATATCACTCTGGGTGGAAAGAGTTGTCAGAGAACCGTTCTGTTATGATAGTATATGAAGACCTTAGAAGACTTCCAAGGTTGATGGGCTCTAGGTTGAGTGATGGATGTATCGAATAGGTAAGAATAAGCAATTAGGCTACCATTCGAGTTCTAGGCTCCAGGACTTCTAGCTAGTATGAAAACTTTGGAAGACCGCTTTCCATTCTGCCATGTGTTATTGGACTATTCCTGATTGGGTATTTTGAAGAAATCCACCTCATGGAGCACTGAATATGGATGCCTTATGATATGACCTACCTATGACTTCCAAGGTTGTAGGCGGGAGAACAGCTCTAGTAGTCAATATTATTGGACAGCAATTCCAAGCATTTGTTATTTAGCTTCATTCCGCTATCTGTACATCTGGTATTCCCTATGTATGATGCAATAACCTTAACAAGATCAAGTCAAATCACTGACTCCAATGCATCGCTAATAATTTACAGTTAAAAAAGGAGAGAAAATTATAAAGCAACTCGCTGACAAAAAAAATCACAAGAGATAAAAGAGAAATTAGATGACAAAGATAGAAGTTTAGTCCACACTCAAGATCAAATCTTCTCCTCGTCGAGATGGAGTCAAGTTTCGACTCGATGGTGAGACCCTTCTCGGAGCATCTCCAGGTCGTCTCTGCGGACTAGATGGGTACAAGACCCGACCAGGGAATGCCTCAGAAGGATATGGCAATTCTGCTGAGACTGTGCGCGAATGGCTTTTGCTCCGACCACGTTCAAGCCAGAAGTCCTCTGGACAGTATGGAACGACGACTTCGCTGGGTGGACGAGGACTGCTCCCAGGCTGGATACGTTTGATATCATCTCCACGGACGACACGAGGTCGAGAGACGATGTCAGGTGCCTGGGCTGTTGGGTTTGATGGGTGTTTGGGTGCGGGTTGTTGAGGATTTGTGGGAGGTTGATCAGTTACAAAACGGACATGTGCGGTGCTGAAAGGTGGTGTTGTAGCGAATGTATTAGATGTATGATCTGAGGACTCGGAGCTGTAATTGGGTCCACTGCTACTATTTGATGCGATGGACCTGCGGACGCGAGATGAAGTGGCAGAGAATGGCGGGCCCAGTTTTCTCTCTCGAGGACCGGCTGGGGCTTCGCGGGGAGATTGTGCTTGGGTGGGGGTTGGTTTTCTTTGATTTGCCGGACGTCGAAACTGGGATGCTCGGAATCCTTGTTTTAGGGCTCGAGGGTTGGGTGGTAGACCAGGCGTGGGGTTTGGGAGCTTCGATTTCGCACCACGCGTGCTGGGAAGATCAGGTAGTTTCTTTTCAATTGTGGTCTGAGTGCCGTCTTCTTCGAATAGAGTCTCTCCACTTGATGGTCGATGACTGACTCTTAATGGCTGGGGACATAGACCAGGTGTTCGGATCGGAGGTAGCTCTGCAAGAGTGTGCTGTGAGTCTACCGTCCTGGGCGAGCCGTCCCAGACCGACTCAGATGTAACTGCGAATCCTATCCGCTGATTATTCTCATCGTGTGGGCTGTCCACCAGACGAATACCTGAGCCAGTGGCAAACCTGGGTGGATATTGAGAGGTTGGGTGGAAGACTGGTGGCTGCCGGGGTACTTGAGATACTTCCAGTTCCTGCCTGGGTTGTAAAGCACCGGAGGCAGAAGGTCCTGCTCCTGGGTCCGGATCGAATGAAGTCTCCCGGGATAGGGATTCCTCTGGAAATTCAGCAGGTCGATCATCCCCAACCTCCGAGTCTTGCTCTATCCGGTTATTTTTCCTCCATCTCTTAGCGCCATAGAAGACAGCAACTCCTATTATAAAGCAGCCAGCAACCCCGGATACGACAGAAACCCCGATCACTGTTCCAGCACTGACGCTACTACCGCTGCTTCCACCTGTAGCAGCTGAAGAATTCGTGGATGTTGATGTGGACATGTAGGAGCTAATAGTATGCGGGGATTCCCCAGACCCCGATATCGTAGAAGCATAAAAGGATGTAATTAAAGCAGTCGTACTCGATGTCGGGGAGCTCTCAGTTGTCGAGCTCGAGGTTTGAGAAGACTCAGAGGTGGAAGTGGCTTCAGCATGATGACTTGTCGATGTTGTCGAACTTGTTGAGCTCTCGGTTGTTGTGGCTGATACATCTGTCGTAGTGCTTGATAATGTACTGGCAAAGGTAGTAGCTGTGAGTGTGGAATGGGTTTCAGAGAGGGCCCCAGACACCGAGTCACAAATATGATAGGCCTTGGTGCTCTCTCTGATCGACTCAGAGCACAAAGCATATGCACATTCTATTGCAGCCTCCCCCAGTGTGAGGGTACTGGCGGTCTCTGCCCGACACAAACACTTATAATCGGTGTCCGCGCAACTCGACGACAAGTAATCGGCTTTGATGAAATTTTCGGTGCAATTTCGAGCACAATCTGGGATCATGTCCCATAGTTCGGCGTTTGTCTCATTGGGAGCATCTGAGCTGGCCGTACATAATGCGAATAACGGGAGGACCACGAGGAGTATCCTGAACACAGGATGGAGGAGCATACTGTGATGACTCTGTACATGAGATGAGAATTGTTAGCTCGAACGCCACTTTCCGCTCTCCTGAACCTCCTTACCTATTCATATGATACATGAGAGTGACTACCCTCGAAGGAATGTAATTTGTGGTTGTATCATCATCAGCAGGTGTGCTGTACTGCTGTATGCCAAAGACTCGTCGGTCTATGAAGTAAAGAACGTTGATCAAGAAAAGCCAAGAAAGATTCAAGAAGGAGTGATTGATAGATCTGAATCTGACCAAGGGTCAGGGACTCGGACCTCATTAAACATAGAATGGTGGGCGCATCGAGATCCCAGGCGCGAGACCATTGTATTCATTATGACGCTGACCGGCTACTTCACGAGCCAAGCAAATGCCACCCAGCAAGATCCTGAAACGCAGCTGATGGGGCGGTGCCTAGGTAGCGCTATGTTGAAACCATCGTACATACCCGATCCTGGGTATAATAAGCAGGCAAATGATTGTGACTGCGAAGCGCCCTGGTCGGGTGTTGTTTGGTGTATTTGAGGGCTGTGGTCCTAGCGTCACTTTACGCGCCGGGGCTCAAGGTGGGCGCTTGACTTGCAGGGTGAAAGGACAACGCGGCGGGACTGAGCGTTTCAGAATTCCCCAGCCTCTGTCGATCTGCTGATCTGATTTAATTATCGCCATTGAAATCATACATCTCATTCTTGAATTGTATGCGTGTGGACTTAGATGTCGATTGGCTCGAATCGGTTCGGTCTTGGCTTAGCCTACGAAGGCTTCTGGAAATTGTTCACGTCATTTGAGCTTGATGATCGCTCCCGAAATATGGTCATATGACTTCAACGGATCCTGCTTTGTATTCTGAGTCGCTGGGATCTTGGAGGTTGCTCGGTTCCAAAATGTTGGGATGCATCCTTGTCCACCTAGGCGGGCATCCATGACGGGTATACCATCTCGGTAAATTCAAGGTCAAGGGTCCAAATTTGCGTCTGATAGTGAGAAAATTGCACTCGGTTACATTCTAATTGTTTATGACAAGGCTATTAATACAAAGATGCCTGTCACATTGTGCCCAACTATGATACAACCATTATTTCTTTTCGCCGGTCCTGCCCAGGTGGTTTAACCGACATGACCAGCCAAATTCGGGACCTCGGAGAGATAATAAGCAAAATAAGCGAATAATCCATTGAAGCTGTATACAAGGTATGAATTTCTATTAAAAAATATGACATTGACTTTTCGTGATAATGCAACCCCTCGGTCGTGGCAAGTTTCCAACGCTGTTAGTGATTGCTGACTTGCACATTGACCTCTCGTGATACATAGATGCCACTATCACCTATACGCTCATCCTGACTCGTATTTGACTCTTTGCCAATAAATGACACAAGCCCAACCTCGTCCCCATACATCGCAGATTCCAAGGCGGTATTGTTCCCCTTGGAATTATTACCTGCTGAGGGTCCTGACCCTCCATATCGGTCCGCATATCGTGAATTCGAATTCGCAGTCGAGCCCTCGCGACCGAATATCCTTGTCAATAAAGGTCGGAATGTAGGAAGACAAGCGCTAATTAGGTAGATGTCGGGTTCGGCGACACTCCAGGCCATTAGATCCGTGGAACTCCACGACCCATCCTGCACAGCGTTTCCTTCAGCGAAGATGATGAATCGCATAATTGAGGTAACCAGGCCACTAATACGGGAAATAATGGTTAGCTTAAGATTCGATGGAAGGTGCGCATCATCAGTCTGGATGGATAGGTAACTCACAGGATACCAGTTGCAAACGTCAGGATCAGACCAAGCTTCACCTTCATAGTAACATTCAAGTTCCAGACAATGGGGACAGGCATCGCAAGCATGACCACGTCCGTAATGATATTCGGCAATGATGCCCACAGGAAAAATGCCTGTTTGTCATAGCATGTGCCAATTGAGGTATCCCAATTAGCCTTGAATGGCCGACACATATTCAAACACATGATACCAGATACCACAGCAGTCAGGGTAATGACTGCTGCCAATATCAGGATTATAGACCTGTATGGATTCACGGTCCAGAGACGTCCATAGAGTGCCAGAACGGCTAGCTTGGGGATGGCGACTGTCGAGTAGTAGTAAGTCGAGACTACCAGCAGCCAGATAAAATATTTCGGCTCTCTGCTGGGTGTTTGCATTGCCAATGCTTCTAGATGACGACCAACGCCACCATATTTCACAAAACCTGCAGTCAATTGTTAGTATGAGGGTCCCAGATGAGATATCTGGAAGCTTTGTATTTGAATACTTACAGAGGGCAAGTGCAGATAATCCCACTGCAACAAATCCTCCAGCGCCGGCCAATACATCATCCAGACCCCACGGTGTTCTTGATAGAGAGCGAGAATAGAACCGCAACGCTAAAAAGAAAAGAGTGATCGGCAGCATAGCAGCCGCAACGCCAGTTAGGCGGTCTCCGATGTTCGCATCTAGGTACGCTTGCGACAGCGTCGAGTTTGATCGAACCTCCAAGATCATTTTGATGTATAATTGATGGTTGACGGTGGGTATGAAGTGGAACTTGAATATTCAGGGCCCGAGGTGGGCATCGAGCATATTTTCAACATTGCAGAAATCGGTGGAGTCATACGTTGCCCGAGGGCGATCAGGCTTGGAAGTTTCATCAGTTTGCAGAAAGGAATACCAGATGACTGGAATAGGGGAACATCAATGCAGACAGGGAACTTAATTGGGGGCCAATTACATGATCGCTGCATGAGAAAAAAGGGATTCCGCTTCATCAAGTTGGCCAAGTTAGTTGGAATTAGTGATAACCGGCGCCCCGGTGGATATGAACATTGATGTTAAAATGACTATTATCAAGAATTAATGGAAATTTATTTGTCTATTGATTTTTAGCATTGTGAACGGTTCATTCTCTTTCATCTAGTAAAACTCTGAAGAGGGTTTGGTATGCATGAAGCAGATCGCAATCAAGGCCAGTGCATAGGTTGCATTGTTTTCCTTAGTTTCTGTTGATTTATCCACTGGGCAAGCCACCAAGTGGGTTGAAGGATTAAGCTAAACCTTTGTTGCATTTGAATGGCTGATCTGCATCAATTGCCCCCTTTGCCACCTTCAAAATGTTGGTCATGGCTTGAGTTAAGCAAACTAAGTGTCAGGAAATTGATCCGTAACGGGTATGGCCGTACGGCCCCCTTCTTCGCAAGCAGATTTACACATGGCACAATGATCCACTTGCCTAATTATGAATGCACTCCGAAGCGCAGGCAATGTATTTTGCATATCGGAGAAAGGACACGGAATACCCGAACACTTTAGCGGTGCGTACTCCGTACAGCCTCGGAAGATATGCTAGCCGACTCGCTGGATACCTCCGTGTCCTGCACAATAGTATTTGTCTCCATGATTTGAATAAAAACCCCTGCAAATCCTCATTTTGTTCAATTGAAGATCCACATCTCATCGGGGAGATATGAAGGCGTTCCTTCTCCGTATTTTGAGTGGATACACACCGAATCAAGGCCAAAGAGGCTTCGGCCACGGGGCTGATGCGGGCTTCGGGAAGGGTGGAAAGCCGTGATGGGCATAGGCTTATTGATGAACAGGCTACTGCACCATACGCACGGGCTGGACGCCTCATAATCTATAACACACTAATGCAGTCTCCATTAAGTCTCGACGCGTGGTTTGTCCTCTAATAATCCAAGTTTTACCTTTAATGGCCCCTCAATAGACTCAATGGCCCCCAAATTGTCACGTGTCTGTCATTGAGAGATCATTGAGGGGTTGATTCGGGGACATTAGAAAGCATTAAAACCACATTGGAGGCAATTTGCCGAATGATCGATGCTCGGCAAATTTGCGGGTGAACTTGAATCCGGGGGAAGAAGCGGAGCTCCCATGTGTCCCATGTGTCGTCCCATGGTTGTGTGTGCGTTGGAGTTACCTCCACTTAGTCCTGGGGTACTTAGCCGATAGCCATGACCCATGAATTTAAATCTTTCTTTATGAACTTGGAAACTTAGTTCTCAAAATTATTCCAATGTTCTAAACTGAGCTCAATATGCTTTTTTCCTTGTATAATGCTCCATTTATTGCCATCGGGCTACTAGTTGCCTACTATCTAGTGCCTTATGTGCAATCTGGGCACAAAAGGAACATCCCGAGCCCCAGTCTTGCGGCTTTTACTAATCTCTGGCTCTTGTTACAGGCACGACAAGGAAAACGATACCTGTCCGTGGATGAGGCACACAAGAAATATGGAAAAGTGGTTCGAATTGCACCGAATCATGTTTCTATCGCCGATGATGCTGCTATCCAGGTCATCTACGGTCATGGAAATGGTTTCTTGAAAGCGTAAGCGGGGGCTTATGGAACCACTCAGAAATTCTCACCACTAATTACATCTTCTCTGTAGTGACTTCTATGATGCCTTTGTGTCTATTCGTCGAGGATTGTTCAACACTCGCAACCGAGCCGAGCACACTCGCAAGCGGAAGATCGTCTCCCACACTTTCAGCGCCAAGTCGATTGGCCAGTTCGAGCAATACATTCATGCCAACGTAAAGCTATTTGTCGATCAGTGGAATAAATTAGCGGAACTGGAAACAAACCCAAAGACCGGCTATGCTAATATTGATGCGTTGAACTGGTTCAACTACCTCGCCTTCGATATCATTGGTGATCTAGCCTTCGGAGCCCCATTCGGTATGCTAAAGAACGGTAAGGATATCGCCGAGATGCGCAAATCACCTAATGAGCCACCTCAATATGTTGCCGCAGTCGAGGTTCTTAATCGTCGTGGCGAGGTTTCTGCAACACTGGGTTGCTTGCCAGCTCTGAAACCTTATGCTAAGTGGATCCCTGATCGCTTCTTCACTGAGGGTCTCGCTGCCGTGGAAAATCTTGCTGGAATTGCGATCGCTAGAGTTAACGAGCGCGTGAAACCTGAAGTCGTGGAGAAGAACACTCGAGTTGATCTTCTCGCTCATTTGATGGAGGGTCGGGATGAGTCCGGTGAGAAGCTGGGTTTGGAGGAATTAACCGCTGAAGCTTTGACACAACTTATCGCTGGATCTGATACGACCTCGAATACCTCTTGCGCTATCTTGTACTGGTGTGTTCGTACTCCTGGTGTTGTCGCTGAGCTGCACAAGGTTCTGGATGATGCGATTCCTAAAGATTGTGATGTTCCCACATATGCCATGGTGAAAGACATTCCCTAGTAAGAACTCTCTTCCCAACTCTTTTATTTCTGCATTTCTGACTGATTCTTTAGCCTCCAATGGGTTATCTCAGAAACAATGCGAATTCATAGCACATCTGCCATGGGTCTTGCACGAGAAATTCCTGAAGGAAGCAACCCGGTCAGAATCGCTGACCAAACCTTCTATGCTGGTGATATTCTTTCCGTCCCAAGCTACACAATTCATCGCTCCCAAGAAATTTGGGGTAGAGATGCTGAAGAATTCGTCCCAGCAAGATGGGAGAACCTCACAGCTCGTCAAAAAGCCGCTTTCATCCCCTTCAGCCACGGTCCTCGTGCTTGTGTTGGTCGGAACGTTGCTGAGATGGAGCTTCTTGTTATCGTGGCTACCGTCTTTAGTCAGTTCGAGTTCCAGATTGAGCAGGAGGAAGAAATGCAGACGCGCGAGGGCTTTTTGCGTAAGCCACTTGGCTTGCAGGTGGGTCTGCGTCGTCGTGTCAGAGTGTAGATGTTTTGTGGGGAAGTGCGAGATACGTGCCACTGGTTGACTGGTTGTGATTTAGGTCCACCGTGGTTGTTCTGATTTGTTTAGATCACGAGCGTTAAGAGTAACGAAACAACCGAGTATATATGTAAATAGAGTACTTAGATCCTGTGAGTCTTTGTTATTGAGGTTGAATTCGAGGATTAGCAATGAACATAGTTCGAGTATACCTTGAAAGTTCGATGTTCTCTAGACTAGCACTGGCAGCTGAAAGGTTTAAGACGAGTCATGACATGTCACATTGATCCTGCATCGGTTCCACCGGAATATTAGAATGCGGGGTCCGATCGGAGCTATTTCATACATCGAGTCCAGGAAGAATGTGAGATTTCTCAAATAATTGCCATTCCATCAATCGTAAAAGCTAACCAACCCTGTCATACAGGATGAGGTGGTATCATTTGAAAAGCGACAAACGCGAATAAACGAGGCGGCATAACAAAGGGAAAGAGAATAAAAAGGGAAAAAAAAAGATAATTCATGGCTGCACCTCATATGGCACATTGCGCCAATATCAAGGAATTATGAAACATCATGTCATGTCGACCGCGACCTGGTGTGGGGAACACAGGCTAATCTCGGATCTCTGCGGAACGACGCTGACGCTGACAACTGGGACTCGACGATGGATAGTCACCGCGCTATATCTCCACAGAGGGAATGGTGTGTGGAGATGTAGCTTGGCGCCAAAAGATGTTCCCCTTTAAAGGATTTCGCGCGAGAGGAAAGCAGTCGAAAGGTCCGAGGCGCAGCGACGGCGTGAGTTGTAATCTCCATGAGATTAATATTTGAATATGATGTAGCTAAGAAAGGAAGTGCGATTAGTATGTGGATCTTCAATTTAAGATTTGGGGGCGTTCAACGTACAAGGCGTGGATAACACCGGGAATCCAACCCAGGATGGTCAGACAGATGTTGATCAGGAGGTCAGCACCACATCCGCGCTCTAGGAAGACACCCAGAGGAGGCAGGATGATGGCGAAGATGATCTTGCAGATATCACTAGCTTTGATGTCAGTTTCAGGTCTTTGGTGTTTTTTTGTTCATCTTCTCAGTTCTCGGTTTTCCAGGGCCCGATCGGCCCCCAGTTTTTTTTTAGCTGGTAAGCTTGGGGAGGGTACCCGCATGCGACAGGGATGCCGAGAGCAGACCGAGTCGATGGAAGAGATAAAACTTACGAAGCAGTGAAAGGCATGTTGACGAGTATGGAAGTTGAAGGGATTGGGGGTAAGAGAAAAAACTTGGAGGGGAGGGAATACGGAAGAGAGAGAGTCTTTTAAAGGGAAGAACAAGAGCTTCTGCCTCTATTACATCATGGACGCCACTTCTGTGGCGCACATGTCTCCATTCTAGTTATCACTACTAATGATTGGTTCAAATTATAGCTTGTGGCTGGTTTAAGAATGATAAATTGAAAAGCAAGGTTTTTTTTTCTCTTTTTCTCTTTTTCTCTTTTATTCATTTTAGTTTTGACGCTCGTGGTGTTCCAAGATTTTGAAGATTCCTACTATTACGCGCTGATGTATAAGGGGTCAACTGCCCAGTTTCCCTTGTACCTCGTTCCTGACTACTCCGTAATAATCTATGGAATTACCCTGTAGAAAGAAATTCAAATTCCAGTTAGAGATAATCCACCGAGTCTCTCTTGGCTCTTCTCCTATCCTATCCCTGTTCTCTGTTTGCTGGTTGCCTAGAGACGTCTTGGCATAGTGAGGGTGTACAGAGTAAATGAAGTACAGGATACTTGACTCACAAGGCCTCATGAACCTGCGAGTAGTCGCATGATAGTGACGATCTCCTGCAGGATTGTGCTCGGCATGTACTCGTCACTTGTGGCGCCTCGCAACCCAACGGCCAGCCCTACCATTCCCTCCCCACTTATGACTTGCCAAGGTCGTGCTAAAGCAACCGAAGCGTCATTGGGCCATGACTTCACTGTTCCTCGAAAAAGCAAATCATCAGAGTTCGTGCAGGGGATTTGCGGTGGCTGAAAAAGCAAGAAAAATAAAAATTAAGGAGTAATTCCATAGCCCCTGACGCAAGTCGATCTATTCTCTCCGATCAGTCTGTACCATGTACTCCGTATTCGGGACTTGAGTGGATTACTATTTTAAGGATGGGGAACTCATAGCCGCCCATAAGGCTACATCTTATTTACAAAAACCTATGAGATTTTAATAAATATCTAGATGAGGGGGGAAATCCACATCTTCCAGCAATGAGTTCCACTGTGGCACATCTAAAACAGGAGCCACAGCCACAAATTCCGACCAGAGCTTCTCCCAACCATCTTCGTCCATATCGTTGATTAGACTATTACCATCGGAAACAAGTAACGACGATGGCTGTGTTGTGGCGGCTTTCTCTTGTGTAAATGTCACGTTGCTAGCCTGGCCAGTCTCGTTGCCTAGCTGGTTCCTGGTTGGGATGTCAGCGGCAAGCCCCTCGCGGGCTGCAGTCGTGTCATTTGGTAGCATAGATCCCTGCAGTCGCTGTTTATGTAATGTCGACATGAGCGTCTGTAGGTTTTTTTGAAGGCCCTCCATCAAATTATTAGATTCTCGCTTCGACTGCTCGAGGGTCTCGTAGGCGGCAAGCACCTTGGCTTTGCGGGCGGCTGCATCGGGCGCAGTCGGGTTGAAGGAGACATCCATGGCTAATATTAACGCCGCGAAGAAGACATGATGCATGACTGTCCAGAATCGAGCGGGTCGCAGCCCTATTTCCGGAACTAGATCATCCATCGCACGACGGATTTCCAGGACCTTGTGGGCAGAGCGAATACAGACCATGTGCGAGTATGCATATTTGGAATTTGTAATACCCTCGAGATGATAGGCTCGATGTAAGCGACAAAGACGAGTATGAAGGCTGAAGTGGACGCTGAGGCGCTGCCAAGCGATGTAAGGTCGTTCTTTGCAGATTTGCCGGCTTTGTTCGATGCTTTCCGGGTCAAGTTTAAGAAAGACCGGAAGACTGGCGAAGTGGTCATGGAACCTCGTATCCAAATCCATGATTGTGGCATACTCTGGTTCTTCTGCGTCAAGGAGGATGGATGGAAGAGCATCGACCACTTGACGACAGAGATCGGCACATTGGACTCGAGCATAAAAACCCGATATGACCGTGGGCATGAACTGGGGAAATGTCTGCTGAATGCCATCACTAGTGATGAACTCGTCATCTGTATTGGTTGGCATGTTCACATTCATGTGCTTGGGTTGGAATACATAGGCTCCATCCTGTGGACCTCCAGCGAATGCGAGAAGCCTATGGCAGTTAGTACAAGCAAGAAAGATCTATTGTTGGCAATAATTACCAGTCGGACGCAACCAAGTTCCACCAAACTCGTCGCTGAACTTCAATATCAATCATGTCACACCCTTTAAGTCTTCGCTCCTCGCGAGACTTGGCCGTGTCCAGTCGATGAATGTTCAATTCCCTTGCCATCAGTAAACAGTGATTCCGAAGAGTATGCACGCGTACTGGGAAGCAGTCCGTATTCATGAGTATGTGACCCAAGGTTCCGATGGCTACAATAGCAGTAGTTGATGGTTGCAAAATGTTTTCGTGATGATCCAAAATGGCCAATGCAAGACGACTGTATGATATTAAAGCCGATTGAGCCTCTTCACTTGTTGAATTTAGCTTGCTCAAGAGTACCGGCGTCCAGCCTAGTACCGAACCGGCAAATATGCTAAATGTCAACATCAAGTCGGCTGCTGGAGGCTGCTGGCCGTCCAAAATACCTTCATATATCTTTTCCATCATTTTTCGGGTTGAAGGAATATGAAGAACCCCGATTGTTGGTTGTATTACTTCTGCAAAATGGTTGAAAAGTTCTTTGGCCTGCCACAGTGGAGGGAGCTTTCTTGTCAATTCAACGATACTTGGAGAATTGCTCGACCCATCCGAGCTAGACATATGATGCATGCTGAATGGGGTAACATAGTGGGAAGCAAAACTCTAGGAAATGAGTCAGTATCTGTACGATTCATGATTGACGCCCCAGCTGCTGTTGATAGGGAATACTAGTAGTGGACAAAGATTTACCTGCTCTGGCGAAGAGTTCACGTTTGTGAGAATACCCTGGAATTCAGTTCGTGATTTTTGAGGTACAGTATAATTTGGAGGCGCAGTGGACTTTTTAAGAAAGGCTTCCTCCAATCTTCTTATTCGATAAAGTAGTTCATCGGAATTGCTTGAATATTATTAGCCAGGTGGATGGAGTTGTATCCTTAAATGGGGCGACTTACTGAGGCGCCGAGTCCGATTGGACATTGCCAGGCTTTGATACTACAGCAGACTGACTGGATTTAGTAGCTGAATTCGGTATCTGTGACTGGTCTGGACCACTCAAACTACCCTCGGGGCTTTGTCCTGAGTATTCACAGGGAATATTTCGAAGCACGCAGTTTGAACATGGCTGGGCACGGTCACATCGACGCTTCTTATCACGACAAGCATGGCAAGACAGCGGGGGTCGGCTCCACCGATGCACTGTTGTGATTGGATTTCCCTGGGCGTCTCTCTTCATATTGTTCGTATAATCTAACGATATATGGTTACTATCGATCGATAGACGGTATAGACGGGTAATTCCACAAGGCCGCGGAAGTCCGCGGGCTTTTATTTATATAGGCAAAAAATATTAGTCTCAGAGTTTGGAAAACGTCAAATAATTGAAGCAATCAATAAAATCCATGAACTCTTGAGACTGGACTTGGAGTCGAAGGAGTCGAAGGATCCGAAATCCGCGGATGTCCGCGGGTGATGATGTCTTATACGGTTAGTGTGGTACTGTCACATATTTCATTACATACGGGCCTTTTTGGCCTACATTCATGTAACATATACACTGTATTACAGCCCGGGGATCTGTCCAGTCCGAATAATTGCGCCCATGTGAATGGCTGCCCAGGTGCTCCCCGCAACTCCAAATATCTTCATATTTCCAGGCTTAATGTGGGGAGATCGATGAACTTACGGCTCGTCGAGCTTAATAAATATGCCAGCTATGATTGCTTCTTCGCGGGTGCCATTGCGCCTTGCGCGCAGCTCACGACGAGCTTCAGTCATCGCAAGGAGCATTGGCTCTAGCGTGCGATGGAATAGCGCCTATACCTGGCTCACCAAAACACCGCACAAAATTGTGGGTTACCTCAATACTGGCGACCATTGGCCTTGAATTTTTGACTAACATATCTATTAGCTTCCAGAGGATGTGGTATCATCTATTCCGTCATCTTACGAGACCAAGTCGAGCGCTGTCCCCGTCCTACTCGTTACCCCAAGTCTTGCGCACTGGCTCGATCCTACGTCGTCCTTTCTCAGCGATTTTATGACAAAATTTCACCAATCGTCTCCAGAGACAATTACTACCCGTCACGCTGTTGCCGCTGTGGTTGATAAAATCCCAAATGTTGCGCAATCACACTCTTCGTTATCGGAAAGCGCAATTGGAGCATCAGAGGAATACGAGGGCGTTTCTCTCTTGGTGATCGAGGGAGATAACCTAAAATGGAAGGCTGAGCCTCCTCGTCGTATTGGAGACCCGGCTGGCGAAGAGCCTAGTCTAGTGGTCTCAGTGCGCGACGAGGGATCTGCCCATGCGGTTGGCTTGCGCCTAGCCAACACGGTTTTCACCAATGGGAAAGAACGAACCTTCCTAGGAATGCGCTGGACTGCCGGTATTAATGGCTATGTTTTGGATAGATCCGTGGGCCTTACAAGCTGTGTCGTTACGTCTTCAGAGGCTAGTGTCCAGCCTGAATTATCCTTACCACTACAACCTGTCACTCAGCGCCGCAGGGTGATCACTGGCATGGGAAACATCTTGCGTCAGCTGGCCAAATCTACTGACCCGTCTTCAAATGAGCCAATGCCTGCCTCAACTGAGCTTGAGAAGGAACTCCCACGATATATCGAAGAGAATAACATCGCAGATCGGAGAGTCTCCGTTTGGGCATTGGTTGAGAAACCCGATATTGAAGTTGCTGGTGAAACATTATCTACTCAAGATCGGCTGACAAAGTCACTGAGTCAGGGTGGCAAGTTACATCGTGTGATGAGTGGTGGTGGTGGATGGGGCAAGAAGCAGGGACTTCTCTCATTAGATCCAGAGATTGCTTTCCCAACTATGCTTCCTACAGATCAAGCTGTCAACTTGGATCAAGTGTTTGATCCTAGTTCCCGTGCAGATGAGCCATTGGAGATGCCTTCTTTCCTTGAGAACGGATTGATTGGAGAAGATCTCTCGCATCTGTCGCAGGTTGCAAATGCAGGAGATTTCATTGAGTTCTTTGTGTTGGTCGAATCATCATATTCACACAACGTGAAACTCGAGTCAAAACATTATTGTTTTGGAGTGATGTCTAATGCCGAGGAACCAGATTATCAGGCGATTGGTTCTGAAGAAAAGCACCTCGAACCGGTTCCCAATACGTTTGGAGCTCTGTCTGAGAAGGCGATTACCTACACCCAGCCTGTATTGCAGGAGGGTAAGACGACTGAGTCTACCACCAAGTTGGACGTATCGGGATGTCGAGTGACCCTGCAGTGTGGGGGACAGTGATCCCATCAAAATGTGAACTAAATCTGTAAAATAGACATCCACAATAATCAACAAAAAAGAAAAGCACTCATCAACTCTCATAGATACCTAGGTAATTCTGTTGATGTACCTAAGGCCTATCAAATCTATATTACGTAACGGTCACATGATCCGCCAGCGTGGCTACAGACCGGGACCTCTCGTAGCTGGCTCTCCATCCTTTCCGAGCACCGCCAACCTCCTCTCCTTTGCCTCACACCTATAATCCCCGGGTTCTCCCATCTAATTTAAGCTCCGACCTTACTTCGGCAACCTCGTCGGGCCTTCGATCATCAAAATGGCCACAGAACTCTGGTACGTTGTGATTCCTTGTCATTACGACGACACCCGCCCCCTGGGTGCTCAAGCTACCGGCACTCGGCCGGTTTCGCACATCTTGAATTTGCACGCATTGATAGAATCCCCGCTAACTCGATTTTAAACAGCCCCGTCTATGCGGTTAGTCTAGCTCCCACGACCACCTCTTGAGTCGAATCTTCAGGCGATCCTATCATAACCAGCCGCCCCTCCCATCTCCCAACACATGCTTGGTTTCATAACTAGCTCGACAGAACAATGACTGATCTGACTTATACAGCCCTTCTTCGGTGCGCTGGGTTGCACCTCAGCTATCGTTTTCACCTGCTTCGGTGCTGCCTACGGTACCGCTAAGGCCGGTGTCGGTGTTTGCAGCATGGCCGTCCTCCGCCCCGACCTGATCGTTAAGAGTACGTCAAGCTATATACACTTAGAGGAGACTCGGTGAATGCTCCCATAATCGGACAATTGACTAACATGCTTTCGCAGACATTGTCCCCATTGTCATGGCTGGTATCATTGGTATCTACGGTCTGGTCGTGTCGGTCTTGGTTGCCAACGACCTGACTCAGCAGCTCCCTCTGTACACTGGTTTTATCCAGCTGGGTGCTGGTCTTGCTGTCGGTCTGGCTGGTCTGGCTGCTGGGTATGTTTATTCAAATTCAAACCCATGAAATATCAACATGAGTCATTGATAACTAACTATCGCTACAGTTTTGCTATTGGTATTGTTGGTGATGCTGGTGTTCGTGGAACTGCTCAGCAACCTCGTCTCTACGTTGGAATGATTTTGATTCTCATTTTCGCTGAAGTCTTGGGTGAGTACCGCGATCTTCAGCCCAGTCACTCGTTTTTTGTTCTAACAGTCTCCTCCCAGGTCTTTACGGATTGATTGTCGCACTTCTCATGAACTCTCGCTCCAAAGCTGTCTGCTAGATGGGCTGGACCTCTTAACACTCGGAATCTCGACACACCATGCGCCGAGCGCATACTGAGCCGTGTATCCCGAGGTGTCTAGTTGTGAACCTCTGATCCGGCATGACAAGTGCATCGAATCATCCGTCCCATTATGTCGGATCAAGGGGGGTTTGAGTTGTGGAGCAAGCAGGAAAAAGATTTTCGGCTACGATAAATTCATTTGAACTTGTGAATTGGAATGTCTTCTCTTTTCATCATGGTGGTATGTAGAATCGGGGATCACTATCAATCGAATATTGGAACCCAATTGGGTGGATAAGTGTGGGTAGATATTGGCTTACATTGCATGAATGCGCGCTGGATATTGTACTTTATGTTATATTGAGTCTCCTTCGGGATTCATCTCTTTCCCTACCTTTTTCTTCACTTTTTTGGCTCTTTTCTTGTCTTTTCTTTTTTTGGTCTCTAGGTCCTTGTATCCGGTAGTATGATATAATAAACCTGGCCTGTGCATTTTGCGTTTGCTCTTATTCTCATGACTCTCGCGTCACATTCTGGCTCTGTAGATATCTAGATATCTTGCCTAGGTCTTCTGCAGGTACATTGGGCTCAATGGCGTAATACCCCAGGACACTATTTTATGCAAAATGCACGTTTACTAATTGGTAACTGTTTTATCTGATCTTATGCAATATCAAGAAAGAAGATTCTATTGGCTAGTCCATGCATAAGCTTGAGAGGTAAAAACACCAATCATGCACTGTTCAACAAGATCGACTTCAAAAATTGAGTAGCAAAAAAAAGTAACGGATATGAGAGTATTTAATGTATAGGAGTTTAGGCCATTGAAGAATCCATAGGCCAGAGAGGAAAAAAAAAGAGGTTGCAATGTACTGAAAATAGACAAGAGGATATATGCCCTGCAACTCAGACAACATCAACCCTCAAAACCAGATGCAAGAAGCAAGAATCAGGCCAAATATGCATCCATTGAATAAACCGAACCAAAAGAAAAATTGACACCAAACGAAATGGAAACGCAACAAAACGCCCCAAGTCTAAGCCTTATCAAGCTTCCGGCGCAGAGTTCGCGTTCTCCGCATCAGCTTCTTAAACTTGTGCTTCTTCATCTTAGCCTTACGGCGTCTCTTAGTGCTAAGCGCATGCATGGTGGAATTTTGACGCAAACGCTCAACATAAGTCATGCCGGAAGAAGAGCTGGGAGCATCAATGGAAAAATCCTCGTGCAGACCAGGAGCCTCCATCTCATCACGAACAAAAGGACCAGTGGAAGCCTCGTAGGTCTTACGACCATCGGCGTGACGGGATTCCCGGATAGTCAGGACGGTGGAGTAGGTGGTTTCCTGCTGGGAGAGAGCTTCTTGGGATTCCATGGCATCGATCTCGAGCTCAGCGGTCATGTCCATGGGAACAGGAGGTGGGGGAGGGTGGAAGGGACGAAGACGACGGACGTATTCCTCGACGGACATACGGCTGTCGGCACCGTCGAGAATTTGGAGCTCGCCGTTAGCGTCGCTGGTGAAGCGGCCGTGAAGCTGACCGAGTTGTTCTTCGGGTTCGAACATGCCGTTGGCGCCGGACTCCAGAGACTGGGCTGTGGAGGAGAGAGTGAAGATAACATCTTCAGGCTCGTTTTTCAGAAGTCTCTTGGAGAAGATCGCATCGAAAGCTTCGGGGGTCGAGGTTGGGGGGACCGTGGTGGTCACGGAAATGGGACGGTGGATGGAGAAAAATGAAGCGACGTGAACGTCTATGAGACAAATTCAATTAGTCAAAGAAGCTCTAGATGTTTAAAACAAGTAAGTACTTCTCGCTAGGCGTGAAGAAACTCACCATGTGGTTGGCGGTGTTGCGTGGAGGGGACGCTGGGAAGCTTGGAAAATGCTGCATGCTGCTGACTGGATTTGGAAGATCCGCTGCGGGCACCGCTATCCTTGCCTCGGCGGCGGGAAGTCTTACCCTTCTCACTGGAAGAGTTCACTCCCTTGGCCGGGGTGGAAGTATCCAGGCGGCGCGATCCATCGCTCGGAGGAACTGGCGGTTTGGAGGAAGATGAGGAGTATCGTCGTTGCTGCACATGGCGGGTTGCGTCCAGGAGACCAGTACAGGGGATGTTCTGGGTAGAGCGAGATACGCCGGAGAGGGGCGCCCATGCGGCCCGGCGTACAGATGTTGACAGCATGGTTTGACTTGAGACCCAGCGGCTATGAAGACGGTGAAGATGAGTCTGAATCGGAGGCGAAATCATCGGACCGGAACTCGGCGTCTCTGATCATGCGGGATTAGGTAATCTGTTGCCTAATAAATATGGTGTCTATGTATAATTTGGAGACCTAGAAGTCATTCCTGTACTTTCTACGACATCTATAGTGTTTCTTATTTTATTTCATTCATTAATCCAAAAAATGGGATTTATTCCGGAGTTCAGATGATAGACTGAATTTTACGGAGCAGGAGGATTTGTACTCAACACTAGTTCGTTAGGTAGTGAGTGTTACACCACATGATCAGGTCGAAAGGAGTAGAAAGTCTCATTTCTCTTTGTTTTGGCTAACCTAAGTATGCCCAAGTGCCCAGGTACCCGGAGGACATGAAAGAAAAATGGCCTCGTTGGAAGTTGAGAATGTATAAATAAACAAAGAAACTGTAATAATACAGTCGAGTCAAATATCTGCAGCGACATAGAAATGAAAAAGTGGTATCATCCTGCATGATCAAAACCAATAAAGAAAAAGAAAGAAATGAAAATCTCAATTAAGAGGTAAGACAAAAAGAAAACATCACAGAGATTGGCGTATGGCATTAGTTCGCGAAATGGAACGAGCTTTTGGATGCAACGTAATAGACCCAAGGATGCGACAGAGGGCCAACGACTCCTCCTCTATCAAGACGCCTCATCAAAGAAAAGAAAAGTCGAAAAATAGGCAAGGAATGCAAAAAGAGCTGGTTAATGTTGCAAGGGACAGAAAGGAAATAAACCGCCGAGGTATGCAACCGAAGAAAATAAAAGAAGGCTAGAAAGCTCGACAAGAAACGAAAATCGACTTGTTGGTAAACTTGAAGCACTGACGTTCATCATAAAAGCAACTGGATATGTAATATGTCGCTGCCTTATAGTATCAAGGTATGGAGGTTCTTTTGAATGATCATATCCTGTACTGAGTCCATGGTGGCCTTCAATAGCGTAGTATCGGTGGCATTAGTTTGGTGGATATAGATCTCACGGTCTGGGATTCGATTAATTCCACGGAATCGATCGGCAAAGTATCGCGCAGCAGCCTCGAAATCTGTATCGGAGCCGCTGTAATCCGGGAAGTGTTTTGAAATGGCAGAAATGGAGAGTTTGGCTTTGAAGAGATCGATTTTGTTGAGGAAAAGAATGATAGGCTTTCGTTTGAACCACTCTCCATTGACGAGTGATTCGAAATAGCATCATAGCTTCGTGCATTTGATTCTGTAGAAATATAATTAGTGCTTTGGTTCGTAGAGTATGATTGATAGCGTATGCTTACCGCATTCTGATCCTCCACTAAACATTGGTCGTACCCTGACAGGGCCACCATGAATAACAGACACTGCACTCCCTCGAAGCAGTGAATCCATTTCTTGCGCTCTGATCGCTGACCACCCACATCCATCATTCGGAAGTTCATCTGTCCAAGCTCAAACAAAGTTTCTGTGATACCGGTGGTTCGAAGTCGAGCTTGTAGCATATCCTGGTTATCAGGAAGCCACCCAGGGCTGAAGATGCGGTCTAAGGACTCATAAAAGCTAGGGTCGTCAGCGATTGAATTAAAGGGAGGGATGAGGTAATAGACTCACTAGCTCAGGTTGTCGTGTAGCGCAAACTCGTGCCCCCGCGCCACGGCCTTTTGAACACCTGTATCGAGCCACATGGCCCTCATGGCATCACGAATCTTCAAATCAGAGAATGCATCATCTGAGCCGACATCCGGTTCTGTCTTGTCTAATAGGTCGCCCATAGCCTTTAAGAATGATTAGAATCTCATAAATAACCAGGATTCGGAATGAAACTCTACCCTTGTCTTCTCATTTTGAAAATCTATGTTCTCCGCATTCATAATATCCAGTAGCACCTTGAACGCAATGACAATGTTGGAGTAGATCACAGCCCTTGTTTGGTGTCGCTCTTCTTCAGGAAAACCTCGACTATGAATAATGCGCATTTGCTTGATAATGGTCGATTTTCCAGATTCTCCAGCACCTAAAGAAATTATGAGCACGATTCATAATTATGCGCGCAATAGCAGTGGGAGGCTTCTGCAATGTGGCAATTACTAACCGAGTAATAAGATCTTGATCGTCCGATCCATTGTCTTCTTATCACTTTTGATGACCCGATCAATACGAGCATTTCGTTGGAGCGCATCTCTATCCGCCTCTGCGGGCTTTGAAACCATGCAACCCATGATTACAATGCGAATTAAAAATCTAAACCCGAAGTCGTTAGCGATTGAGTACAAAAAAAGGTGTACGGTGCTAGATAGAGCGGGTGAACTAGGCGGAGAGGAACTGGCAGATCTTATTCAGGGATATGCGCGCAGCTCTTTCCCCTCTCTTTCTTCCTTTCAAGTTCCATTGAGGCTGATGGGATTTCTTTGACAAGAACGCGCCCCGGGTTATGGGCGCATTTTCCGGAGAATATGATAGGTGAACATACTCTCAAGTTAACGACCCCCTTGTCCAACAGTATCAGCCGACCCACGCGACGAAGAAACGGACGTAGCCGAAAGATCCTGTCAACGCCCGGGGTGCGCTTCGATCGATTCTTCCAAGATTCCCCACCCCCAGGACCTGCCACGTTCCGTTATGAATTTGTGCCGACGAGTTTCCAATTGGACCAGATTATCCTCCGAGACACCGAGGACGCCACTTGGTAGGTATTGGTGACTTTTGGGAAGTGAATTGCGAAAATAGGAAGGGAATCGCGAAGGGGGAGAGCAGTTGAAGTCGCGGCTGAAGTTCGAACGGGGATTCCAAACTTGGGAATTTCGCGGGGGAAGAAGAAAAGCAAAATAAAATCAGGATTATCCTTTCTAATCTCCGGAAACTACCTAATGAATTCCACCCTAAGGATTCAAGGTATTGAAAAAGATGAAGGGGAAGTTAAAGAGAGAAGGGGGGGGAGAGAGAAGAAAAGAGGAGCCAAAGCTGAGAAGGGTCAGTAGCACTCGTCCCACAAGCGGGGAGGATTGTACCCGGCTAGACCGTGTCTTGATGGTTTACTCAATTACTCAAGAGAGAGAGAGAGAGAGTCCGAGAACTGAGTCCTGCGGAGTGCAGATTCCTTGGCCCACTTTTTTTTGGTATAGAATGATATTATTCTTTGGAATGTGAGAGCTCATATCAATATTATAAAATGCCAAATCTTCTTGACTCCTTATAGGGGTTAATTTTTAAGAAGACTATTCATGACTTGAATCATGTTTTGTAATGTACATTATAAAAAAGTCCTTACGAACCGCTTGAGAGTGGACGGAGTACCCGTACCAGGGACGCTAGGCTGATCCACTAGAATGGGGCCAACTTTTGCCCCTTGTGATTTATGATTTACAGATTAATCGAGACAAATTCAGGAATCTCCGACATATATATGAACAAGAATGGGAATTATGTGCACATGTGGTTGTAAGGTTCTATGAATGTTCTATATCTATACTTGATAGTGACTTGTCTATATAGAACTATGAGTATATGGAGGTACTATGTACTATTACTCCATATGAATGTGTATCTGGAATCATATTCCGGACACAACTAGATAATTAGAATAAAGAATAGAATAATACACAAAAACAGACCTCCCTCCGATCCATCGCGACACTATTGAATATTGCCTCGGGTCGTCTCACGCTAAACCAATCAGACTCAAGTCAATGCTTCTCGAACAATAGATTCTGCAGCCATCCTTGCATACACTAGTGATTTATACTCGGAGGATTCACAGATTACGCAGTTCATATAACTATTTATTCCAACTGAAATAAAAGATACTCTACTACAGTATAATCTCCTCCGTATGACTCTATATAATACAAGTTCTGTGGGTTCGATGGTTCTTCGCTGCGTGCCAAGGCGCCAGGTGGAATGCAATCCTGCAGTGATCGGCAAGCAAAATGCTGAAACCCGCATGGGCTGTGCGCATCGTCAACGCAAGGAAATTTCTGAAACGTTGGTGGAATCCTTGATGACTTTACGAGTCCCCTATCCATAGAGTATTACTTTACGGAGTCCTCTTTACCTAGTACTCTTTACTATTTACCGGACTTACTATTCTACTATTCACTATTCACTATTCACTATTTACTCTTTACCACTATGTACTATTAGTATGATCCACACTTTATCGGCTCTAGTGATCATAACTCCGATTCAGCTCTTATAACCGTCAGCGCTATTACCACAGATTAAGATCGGAAAAAGGATTCGGTTCTTGGCTTGCATCAATTGGTTCAAATGTTCATTATAATCCGTTCGGACTATAAAGGTTGATGTACTCCGTTGTCCGTAGCCCTGCATAACTTACTTGTCAAAACAAAACATAATTATAAAGTAAATCTATAACCCAAAAGATAAATCAAAATAAAATAAAATAAGAAAAAAAAAAGTCAGCCACACCGTACAATCCCTGCTACGGAGTCATCAACCGCTACTCCGTATATGCTTCACTAATCAAAAACGCCTCTCGCTTACTGGCCGTTTTACTCCATCAGGGACCAGCAAGCCACATCCATAGTCCTCGACATTACCAAGGTTGGAACGTCTCTTCGGCAATCATTGTGGAGAATGTCATGAAAACCATCTCCACAGGACCACACCCACATGCCCGTGCACAAGGAGTCCAATGACTCCAATCTCATGAGAAGTGGATTCCAGCCCGTATCGCCGCATGAACTGACTTCCGCCTCCCCTTAAAAAAAACACGAGAATGGAGCACTTGAGAATGAAGAAAAAAAAGCTTTTGCGTCTTTGCTGGAGCCCGAGCCCGCCCTGATCTCCACAAGTTCTATTAAATGGACTTGCTCGGTTTCCTGGCTCCGGTTTCAGAAACCTCGGGGGGGATTTACTTTGCCCGCGTCCGTCGCTTTTACTAAGGCAGGGGTAATCCTTTGCTCATTAATCGGTGGAGAGAGATTTCCCTATCAGAGAACGCATCACAGGCAGATCGAAATACCTCGGGTCCCGAGTAAGCACTTGATTATGCATTATATTTTATTTGACACAAAAATAGGACCGGAGTGCATTCATTCTGGGGATATGCATGTATGCCACCACTGGCATCATTAGATCGGATTTTCCGGAATTACAAAGGTACTTCTGGTACTCTCTGGGGTAAAAAAAAAGAAATTAATAATATCGCTTATGTGGACGCTTAATTTTTTTTTTCTTAAGAATACACTGGAAATCTCATAATCTCAAGGCTTGAAACATTTGAAGGATGCACAAATGTCTTAATTCATCAGTCCACTTTACCATGCTACTATTGATTTTCTCAACTTTAAATATTGAAGGTATTCAAGGAATAACTCATGAAATACGTAAACTGCCTGTGTGTCCACGTTCTTTGGTGACGAAGCTAAATTCTCACTGGCCCACCTGGGCACCCGGTAAAAGACTCCTGAGTTCAACCAAGACATTTTCGAATGCAGTCCGAGTCAAAGTGTTCAAGTGTTAGAAATCAGGAGTTACAAACTTGGAAGACAAAGATGCGACGAAATTCCCCTGATATATTGCGTGATCCCCATAATACTGACAGCTCCAGCTTACACTGGCAGAGTGTTCCTAGTAGTATCGACAGTGAATTCCTTCAATGTCATGAAGGAGGACAACATGCTAATCTACACATTAAAACGGCGATCACCAATCCTTGATTTCGGGCAATAAGCCTAAAAGCAGTAAAGACAACACCAATCCAGGAGCTTAAACTTCCACAAAGTCTAAAACATCATCACACTCGAGTTCAAATATTCTTCTTCAGGGGGGGCCCGACCTCATCGGAACGGGCAAGCTATCCGTCAGACGCTAGGAAAATAACTACCAACCACTCGGAGTGCAGAATTCAGATGTAACCCAAATACTGCCGTTAGCTAACTCTGGAAGGTAGTGATAATCGTTTGCACCAGATGATCTCGGTGGAAACACCTTAACGGGGAGGCAGATAACTGGTAAAAACGTTTGAAAGTGGAACCCTGCACCACACCAAATTAAACTTGGTCGATCAATATTTTGACAGGCGGACCTCAGGGGTTCCGGGTGCCGGCACTGCCTGCATAGATCCGTATGTCGATTTTGGATGCATAACCTGTTTTTCAAGGTTTCTTTTTGCTTGAACCTTGGAGCCTGAGGGACCTAAGTTTGAATAGCTTGAGGTGACGCGGTGTTCCTATATTTAGTCATTTGAGGTGTATCTAGTACCAATGCGAACATGTTCCAAGGTTGAAGTACTGGTGAGATACTGTAAACTTTGGAAAGGACTCGGATGGTCTAGATGTCCTTGATCAGCCCCGGGCCGTCCATTATAAACTAAACCTTGGAAAGGCTTCAAGTTATACTGGTAGTACATCAATACCTAGTACTACATGTATCATTGATGTTTGAAGTTGTTACCTATTTACCTAGGTATACATCATGACATATGGATGTATCTTCAAGTTTGATCCTGACCTTGGGATCCTGCAAGAGATGTGGCAATGCCGGTTCTTGCCCTAACCAGCTCCCTTTCCCAATGGTTAGACTGAGATAATGTCTTATGATTCAAGATAAATGAGTAAAAGCTAAAGAGGTGGAAAACATTACTATGAAGTATCAACCCTGATCCCGTGGCCCGGGTCGAAGTGCTTAAATATAGTATATAATCAGATTTGTCCGACGATACCAGGCTATCCTGCGAGAGAGCCAAATGATTAGGCGTCGGGTTTGTGGGATGAGCATTGCTATCATGCCTGCAAGTATGCAGCTAATCAAGAATTTCAGATTCAAAGCGATAATGTCGGTCAATAATGTAAAGCTAGGAAATTATTCAAAGAGGTTTCAAATGTTTGTCTGGCTTTTGAGGGATGCTTACGGGTTCATCGTGAGGTTATGGGGGGTTATGGCCCTTTCAAGGTTATGGGTTGCGCCTTCAGTTGAGAATTATTTGCACTCCGTAGTACAATTCTGTGAAACTCAGAAAGAATTCTTTGGGAAATAATAAAATGGTATATTTAAAGCGATTTTCCCCGGCAGTAGCTTGGAGGGCTTAGGGCATACGACGCGTCATCTGGGTGTTAGAGCTATTAGTAGCCCCGCCGTTATTGCTCTAGTCAGGTCTACAGAAACCACTTGATGAGTCGCTAGTGTACATGTGTACCTTTACTCAGGATGAAAATATTGTCAAAGCTAGCGGATACAGTATAAGCTAGTAAGATGTTTTCAGTCTCATTTTCAATACCTTCACAGCAAGTGTGACTGGATGAAAGCTGTTGTTTGCCATCATCTTGGCCTGAGATCACCAAACCAGTGCCATGTCATGAAGTGCATGGCCTGGAAATCCTGGAGCCGGATGGCTACTAGTAGTGATTTCGATGTTCGAAAGTGAGGATGTAAATGAAGCATCTTGGAGATGAGTATTGTATAGTAATGTATGACAGTAGAGTACAATGTATATGCAATAGACAGGCAAGTAGAACAGAAACATTTTAATACACCGGATGAGTATAATACAAGCCCACCTCAAAATCTATAAGTCTATGCAAACCCGCTCAATGGGATATCTCATGCAACAAAATAGCGCCAGACAGAGAAATGGAGAAGAGAGAGGGGTGATTTCACAAGGTTCGGAGAAGTGACACGAGGATGAGATGAAATGTGGAAGACGTGCTAATTCTATCAGACTCATGCCTTGACCAGTCGCTCGACTGGGACATGGATAGCATTTTGCATCAGCCAGTTAAAGGGCCTCGGGGCGGCTCTAAATTCCTCTTCAATAATGAGGGCGGCTTCTAGCATGATGTAGAGGGAGTTGATGGGTTTGTAATGGGTAGGGCCATTGAAGATGTCACTGTAGACAAGGTCCCTTGACATGAGGTACCGCAGGTTGCGGTTTTTCTTTTTCGATTGCGTGCGAGCAGCCAGAAGGTAGGTTATAGGGTTGTCGTGGAATTCTGAAGGAATATTATTCAATATGAATTCTTTCACGTGGTTTTCCTCAAGGGGCTGGCCAACACCAGTGATTATTTTTCCGGCGTACACGCGGAAATGGTTGGCATCCGCGGGAGAATCTTCAGGGATGGTGCTGAGCATAGACGAGAGGACGGTTTGTCTCATTTTCAAGCTCACGGATTGATTCATGCAAGCGTATCGCCAAAGGACTCGGCACATATTGTAGAACCGATTCTTGAAAGCAATCAAAAACAGACGCTCCCATGCCTGTGGCAACATACGGAATGAACGAAACTTGGAGAACATGAATAGATATCGGAGTGCATCGCGTGGGCTGGAACGACACATTGGCAGAACTTGAACGAAGGCGGTACAATCAACATCAAGTGCTTCCCTGGCACAGATCTCTAGCAACTCGTCCGTAGCGGCGAAGTTCTTTAATCGAGCAGTTACACTGAACATCTGACCCAGCAATGAAGGGGTGAACCAGTCGGCGCCGTGAGTTTGTTTCATCAGAGCGATGAACGATTCCACACTTTGTCCTCGTTCAAGGTGCACATAAAGCGAATCTTGAATTGTCAATGCAAGGGCACTTCGAATAACCGCAAAATTGGTCATGTGGCCATTCTGCACCATACGCGTGACCACAGCAGCCTTCTCGCTGGGAGTAATCAAAGCTTCCAACAACGCAAGCCATGTCTTAGCGTTCGGACGGATCTTGCCTTGGGACATCAATAGGAGGTATCGGCGGAAGTGTCGAACATCCCGGTGACGCGCCGCAAGGCGAAGAAAGATATTATAGGTATCGGTTGTCGCAACGTGATTCGCGAGAGAAAAGACAATTCGAGCACCTTTCACTTGGTTATGGCTACACAGAAACTCCAAGGCCCGATTTGTAGCGGCTGTAGATAAGAACGGACGAAGAGATTCATCCTGGAAGAGCCTAGTAATCCGTCGCGTAATCTCATCACCGTCGGTCCTCGGGTTGCGAGTCACACTGATTCGCCCAGGGCGACGGGCTGCGAGGCCTGCGTTTGTCAAATCCTCAACATATTCAGTGAATTCCCTCACTGTCCGCAGAGACGAGTGAGGAAGGCGAACTTCTTTGAGTGAAAGAACTTTGTTGAGCTTCGTCTGCATGGCAAAATCCCAATAGCCGCGCATTTTGGGGCCACCTGACTGCAAAGAAGAGACAATAGTAACAGGAGGGTTCTCCATATCGATAAGTGGATCACCCTTTTCTTGGAGAGCTTGTGTGCGCCGGATCTGAGCCTCGACCAAATCCATGGTGTGGTCTGATCCCGTCAATATAACCTTGCGATCCCCTCTAACACCCTCAGCCGCATTCAAAACTTGCACCTTACATCCGTGATGCCAATGTACGAACCAGATATTATCCCGCAGGCTGGATTGAAGAACACCAGCAAGAAGTGCTAGTGTTGCTTCGGGAACGAGGAGCTCCCTTGACTTGGTGCTCCTCGTGGGTTCCGTCCGAGTATTATTTTCCACCGCTTCCAAAAGAATCATCATATCATCCCAGGTATCATTGATGACAGGGGTGAATCCTTGATCTCCAATACTTTTCAAATGGCCTTCGATACGAAGCTTCCTCCTATCCTTGACAGATAGCTTCTTCTGAAGGTCGCTAGCTGGAGTAAACTCCGGTGTCGACTGCGGTACTTTCTTTTGAGCGAGAGCTTTTATTGAACCTTCAATTCGTCTCCGCCGCTTCTCTTTATCACTCATATTGGTGGTACCTGGCGTACGCCGAGTGGTCTTCTGGTTCCCATTTCCGACGCGCGCGTGAGGCTCCCTCGGGGGGGCTTCTGAGCTCATTATTGGGCCTTGAATGTTCAACACGGTTACTTCCCCCCACTGTCCTCGCATTTTGGTCTCTCGCTCGTGAAAATGGTCCCGAGGCGGGATTTTCGAGATTCCGACTACTGGCGTCGGAGGAGCTCCATTGAACCGTTTGTCGGGACAATTGCGGTAGGGGTAAGGAAGGGGTATTGGATGACCGGAATGAACGGGGAGGCGCTCGATTTTTGCTTCTCGGAAGTGTTCTCGGCGTCCAGGAAACAATCGATCGTCGTTGCTGTAGAGCAGAGGCGGCCCATCGGGGGTAGAGGAATAGCAGAGGATCTTCGGGGCCAGCCGCGGCACTGTCTAAGACGACGGAAAGACGTCTTCCAAGACACGGGCGGCCACTCGTGAACATATGGACTAATGCACCGGTGGCATCCAAGCACGAAGCAGTGGTAAATGCCGCAAGATGTCGCGGTTCCGATCTTTTGACTCGGGAAAAAACCACGCGGGAGCGGAAGGCGGTGTCCGGGCTCTTGGCAACATCGGGATAACTATGAGTTTAAGACTAAGCAGTGTACAAGATGAGATTAGAGTACTGTGAAATGATGAATGAATGATTATATTTGTGACTAATAATTGAAATATAGAAGGTATACGATCGTTCATCCATTGACTGTACAGCGAGGAGATCAATAGATATGTCCTTCCCGGCCGATTTCAGCAGCCTTGGGGATACCCTTGATTTCCTGCTGTTCAATAACCTGAAGAGGCTTATCAGATGCTTGTGCACGCTTGGACAACAAAGTGTCGTGTCGAGAAACAGGTGTCAAGTCAAGTAGATCAGCTGCGGAGCCGTTGTGGATATCAGTAAACATATCTGGGCCAGTGACATGCTGCCTGGCATTCTCCATTGCCCGAATTAAGTTATCTTTCTTGCGATTTAGTTTGTCTGGGTCATCATTATCTGATTTCTCCAGAGTATGAGTGAGCTTTTGTATGACGATGGTAAGATACGTCACGAGTTGCCAGCGGGATGCTTGAAATAGGAAAGACGCCATGATTTCTGGGATCTATTACAATAAGGAACAAAGATTAGCTGTAGTCTAGACGCAATGCTAGTGTTTGGCATTTCGTAAATGCTTACCTTGTCGTTCAGATAATAAAGTTCCTCACCACCATCTTGTACAAATGTCTTCAGCGCATCAAGCCTCTCACGATCAATCGAGGCCATTTTTAGCGCATGCATGAGAGATGGAATATCCGCAATCTCCTCCAGAGGCGTCTCTCCGTTGAATGTCGTGGTAGCACGACTCAGAAACCCTGACTCGACTTTCGACAGACCCGCGATGCTTTGTTCTCGAGATTTGGTCTTGGAAGAATGGATGGTAAAGTAATCCTCCGTCAACATATGCGCCTTTTCAAATTCCGAACGACCCCGATATCTCCTTTCTGGAATCTTGGCTCGCAACCGGACCCATCTTCTCCTTCTTACAAAGGAGTGAAACCATGGATGCGTGCCATGCCACTGTGAAGAGCTGAAAGAGAAGGAGTATTCCCATCCTTGCTCATCAACATCACTTGACATGTCAACGTACCAAGTCCTCCACGCCCACTCCCAGCTGGGATCAGGCAATTGGGCATTGGTTATATTAACTGGACTGACACGGTTATCATGTGTCATCCAGGCGCCAGGATCGAAGTTGAGCAGTGAGCTATGAGAGTACAGCGGTACTCCAAAGAAGAAAGAGCCACGCTGATTCTCGTATAAGATATCCAGTTCTGTCATGGATTTTGTATTGGCGTCCGAATCGGCAGGTTGAGATTGAAGGGTCTCGTTTGTATGGCTCTGAACTTGGGATGGAGCAAAGTCCACCGTATCAACGCGAGTTATTTCAGTGGTGTTATCCGGTCTTTCATTATGAGGACCTGCCGAGCTCTCTGCTGAGATCGATCCCCTCACTCGCGATGACTCTCTACTCGGTGATGCGTCGGAGTCTGTTGGAACCCCCAGTCTATCGGGTTGCCATTTAGCATATTTGCGCTTTGCAAGCTGTCCTGATACAGATGCCCGGCTGATATGCTTCGATAGGCTACTGCGATGTCCGTGGGTAGAGGGTCGGCGTGAAGAATCCCTGCTTGTTGCGGGTTGCGAGGGAATAGTGTTATCCACCAGACATATAGAAGTAGGTGAGTCTGTCATGGTTTATGGTGTGGTAGGTGTGATAGAAAATATTCAAAAGGTAGGTGTTTGTTCCACAGCTCCTATAGAAGCTCCAGTACTCTCACGAGAGTACTTGCATTATCCGAAGACCGATCGCATTACTCCAATGCTGCCTTATCGTAGTCCAGAACCAGCTGAACAGAAGCTCGAGTATGCAAGGAGAGAGAAATAGGAAGAAAAAAAATTAAAGGAAGGGACAAACGAGAGGTGCTAAAGGAATGAAATCATAACTCAAAAGTCTGAAAGTGAAACTAGGAAGATGTTCTTACCAGGGCAAGGAGCAATGACATCGTTTGCGGGGGAGACCCGGCAACGCCAAGCCCTTCAACACCAACGCGTGAAAAACAGTCTCCGCATCATTTAACCATCTATCACCACCTACAATGGGAGCCCCCCCACTACCGCAAGATCGAGCTCCAGTCTCCAGCAGACTTTACATACCTCTATGCCAACACAGTTGCACTCTCCCGCCAAAAACTCGACTTGAATTTACCCCCATCCGCATCAAACGATGACACTCCAGATCCTATGCGCGAACGCGTAAGGGAATTAGTAGATGACGTGAGTTATACCATTATTCTAACACTGGATTTTCCCTATTGCATGAATGCATTGATTCCAGTGCTTGTCACTGACATGTAAATAAATAGTACATAACCCGTACCTTCACAACCGCATCTTCCTCAATCAGCATTAATGGCATCGACTCCTCCCACCCTCAATTCCCCTTCCCAGCTTCCTTCACCGCACCTGAAACAGTCGAGTATGAGCCCTTTGATTCGGAGCTTGCCTCACGCGTCTCAGCTCTCTATGCACAGCTTGAGTCTCTTACTACGACGGTAGCGCAGCTCCGACGGGATGCACCACGACAAGCTGCAAAGTCATACGCAACTCAGTTAAGGCAACTCCTTAAAGAAGAGGGTGAAGAAGATGAGGAGGAAGATAATGATGTGGATGAAGGTGCTGAGAATACAAATGAGAAGGATAATGGGGCGATGGATGTGGATGAGAATGGTGATGGTTCATCGAATCAGAAAGATGGGAAGCAACCTACTGGATCTAGTCGGTCGCGAAGATCTCGACGGGATCCAGAGTGGGAGTTGCAGATTCCACTAGGGACTCGTGAGGAGACGGAACGTTGGCGGAGTGGGGATATGGCGGATGTGTATGAGAATACTTTAAGAACGTTGCAGCGCCTGCAAGGCGAGGCGGATGCGGACGAAGAGGGATCAAAGGGCAATGCGTTGGCCACGACAGTTGGAAAGGCCGAGAGGGCTGGACGGGCAGCTGATGTGGTGGAGAAGATGTGAGAGTGAGGACGAATGTGTCTATTTTCGGACTCCTTGGGTTTTGGGTTATTCTTTTTTTTTCCTTTGCATGAGGAGTTTTGGTGTCTCGGGTTAACTGGGGACTCATGATACCATGTCTTGTGCGCATTCGGCCAAATGGCCATATTATATCGAGTACTGTCTACGATTACGAAATACTACTTTCTGGATTCTGATTGCAAGGGCGATCCTTGGGGCATTTTCGCTATGTGCTCTCCCATGTATACATTCCATTGTCAATAATAAGCAAAGGCCAGTCTTCAACCTCACTCCTCAACTCGCTTTTAAATCCACCGCGGACTTGCCATTCTATATCAAGCGCGGTATACTCGCTTGTTCGACAGGCAATAAAACGACATGTAAAATAAGAAAACTCTCGATGATATCTAGATCAGAAAAGGTAAACAAGGAAATAAAAAGGGGCAAGGAGCCCACAAGATTGTGGGTGGGGATGTCGTGGATGATATGTGTGGAAAGTGTCCAGAAGAGACAAGACAAAACCTGGTTTGACCAACAGAAGTCCACAGTAAGACTGGTAGAACTCACGACCAGAAAGATTATCACATGGACCAGAGCACTGGCGGCTGGAGTAACTGCTTTCTGTCTATTTCAGGTAGGTTGTTTTCAATTTTGCTTCTCTCCTTCTCTGTTTTCGCACGGTGAAAGGGGATGTATGATGGCGGGGACGGGGGTTGGGCTATAAAACGCTTAAGCGCTAGTCTCAGCAGTGCCTTCCTGGGTCTCAGCATCCTTCTTCTCGGAGACGGGCTCCTCGGCCTCAACAACAGCGGGGGCAGCCTCAGCAGCGGGAGCCTCAGCAGCAGGAGCAGGAGCAGCAGGAGCGGGCTCCTCCTTCTTAGCCCAAGCAGGAGTGGAAGCCCACTCGGATTCCTGCCAAGGACCCATGTCAGAGAGCTCACAGCCACCCTCACAGGCGCAAGAACCGCCAAACTCGACGGGCAGGTTCTCCTTGGGAACCTGAGCAAGCAGCTCCTTCTGGTAACCGCTGCCAAGAACGTGGATCTTCTCAACGGTGACGGGGTCAAGGAAGCTCTTCACGGCACTGAAAGCAGTGCTGAAGCCCCAGGGGGCGTTGATCAGGTACAACTTGCCAAGACGCTCAGGGTAGTAGTTCTGGGAGATCTCGGAGGCCTGGCGAACGTAGGTGTAGACGGAAGAAATGCTGGTGATACCAACACCCTTCAGATCCATGATGGTGCAGCAAGTCTCGAGGAGCTTGCCAGCCTTACGGGAGCAGGCGGGGAGACGGGGGTCGGCCAGCTTCTCGTACTCGGTGACAAGGTTCTGGAGCATACGCTCGCTGGTGGTGATCTTGTACATGGCGTTGAGGTCGATCTTGCCGAGCTTCTCAATGTAGACGGGACGGCCATCCTATACGAGAAAGAGACGTTAACAATTCTGTATCTCATGTTATATTAGAAGTAGCAGTGAGGGGCCATACTTTGTCGGTCTTGTGGTAGTATTGGGGGTAGTACTTGAATACATCGGCCTTCTCCGTGTAGTCGAAAGTGGCGGGGAGAGCATCGGTGCCGAATTCCTTACGCCACTTCTCGCAATTGACGAACCTGTTGGATGAAAAGATTCAAGTTAGAAAAAGAAAAGAAAAGAAAAGTTATAGATGAAAAACAAAAGGGAATGGAATTGGAAAACAAGAAAACGAAATCACATGTGAGATGCAAGGGTTCTTCGTGCAGAGTGCCAACAACTCGAGGAATCGGGGAACATACATAGTCTTCGCGGCCTCGATGTCGAACTTGCGGGCACGGAGGAAACGCAGCAGGGTGAGAGTGTCCAATCGCTCGGTGAAGCCCTCCTTCTCTAGGGCCTGACGCAGCTTGATGACCTTCTCGTCCTGCTCCGGAGTGGTGTGGCCGGGGTGGCCAGAGCCAGCAGCCTGGCCAGGGGCGGTGGTAGGGAACTCATACTGATCGTACTTGGGATCAGTAGGTAATGTCTGCTCGGTGGCCGCCATGATGAATGATGATACTTGGGGGACAGAGGTGGTGGGGTGGAAAGAAAGTTGGGTGTAGAAAGAGAAAGGCGGAGGGAGTCGCAAGTGGCCACAAGAGACTAAAAAGTGCCGGATCGCCCACTGGGTTTGTAAACAACCGCCCGCTGTTTAAGGCACAAACTCAATGTTTATCCGGGAATAATAGTAGGGTATATTGATCCAGTAGTAAAAAGTTAACAGAAATTCTTAATCGAAGTTCAAGGAGTGATTTGAGGATCAGGGGGCCGAAGTATCGGTGTACAACTAGGAAAAGATGCCCAAATCTCTTACATCTATTGATCTGACTATGATTGTTTGAGCTATTGGATACGGCTGCATTCATCAAATACTAGAAGATAAAGGCCATGACTATTTAGGTAATAAAATGATCCCCAATGTCTATCTGCCCTATTGCTAATACGAGTACGAAAAAAGCACTCCAGTCTGGACATCTGGAGTGTCCGCAAGCGGCCCAACTCTGCCATTTCTATATGCGGCCTAGATATTGAAATTTCAGATGAACCCCTTTAACCCTAAGTTCAAGCTGAAAGTTTTCGTCCTTACTTTCTGTCTTTCATGACAGCTTGTCAGACATAGAGTATAAAAGGGGGAACTTAAATACTACTAGTAAGGGGACAGGGGGTATAAAGAGGGGCATGAGGCGGTGTCATCTACTCCACCTCATAACTGGGAAGTGGCTATGAACCCCACCATCATGATGTACTACTAATACAGTATAGGAAGAGTAGATCACTGGCATCTACCATTCATTATTAAGAGTATCTGAGTCTAGATATTGATCGAGTTCATGTACATATTGGGCATTGGCAAAAAGATAAACAAAAAACATACATAACATACGGGTATTCAATCCAAACAACCACACATCGCAGAAGACATAAACACATATTATTATACACAGCGCAGATAGACCCAACGTTCGAAGGGTCGGAGCGGTGATAGCGCAGCATGAACAATTGCCAGACATCAAGATTACAGGCCATGCTCAAGGTACAAGCCCGAACTGAAACCACATAAAACAAAACAAAACAACAAAACTATGCGCTGGGTATAACTTGCAGAAAGAAAACCAAGAAAATCAAGGAGATCAAACAAAAGAAATGTCCAAAGGAATATTCGAAGGACCACCTGCAAATCCCGAACCAGCGGGATCACCGACGATCATATTCCTTTAGATATGTTCGTGTATCGACAACATTCACACTAGACACATGACCCCACCAAGGAATAGAGGTGGGGAGAGTGTCTGATTCATGGCAGGGGGAGAATTTCATTCCGTTCATTGATGGTCAAATGGACGGCTCATGTATAAATCGGATTAAAGATCCGGATCCATCAGGTCATCAAAAGATTAAGTGGCGAATGTCACCGTTGACTTGAATTTGGTGGAACTCAAGTTGTAGAGAGAGAAGAGAGAGAAAGGGGTACTGTTGGTCCCCCTCTACTCGACCTCATATCGATCATAAAAGTGAAAGGGGTTGGGGATGTAGTGTGGCGTTTACCACCCCTTCTTGCGTGCAAATCGCTTGTTCAACAGAGTAAGCACCTTGGTGACATTGAACTGGACATACTCCAGATCAAGGTCCTCCAGGTTGTCCTTCTGCATTTCCAAAAGATCATCGAGCTTGAGATCAAGCTCAAGCAATCCACGAGCTCGGCCCTTATAGTGCAGACTGATGACGAAAGTACCAGGAAGAGGACTCTTGAACATAAAGTAGATGTTTGCTCGGCGGTTCTCAGGCACATTACTGCGCCGAATAACACCTTCTTTCTCAAGTTGCTGGTGGGTGAACTTGTAGGGTCCCAGCTCCTGGTGCTTCTCCTTCTTCCGTTGCTTGCCCTCAGATTGGCTACGCACGTTGTGGAGATAAGATTTGTAGGTTTCCAACTGGCCTACCAGGTATGCGTTGTGGTCACGGATGGTGGCAAAGACCTCTTCCAGTTTTCGGGTTTCCTCCAGGACTTTTTCCTTCAAGGAACCAAGGTGGACCAATTCTTGCTCCACTTCGTCTCGGAGAAGACTGAATTCATCCGATCGATCGATCACTCCCATATCCTGTAGCTGACTCAGCAGTTCCATTGTGCGGATTCCCTTCCGTACCATAACTGCGTCATTCTTCAGAGTGGCAGCAGCTTCGGCAATGCGGTCCAGCCGCAGAGGTCGACGAGCTACTGAAGAGTTGGGAGGGAGCGATCGGAGGATCTGGACAAATGTAGACTTGGCTTCCATGAAGAAGACTTCCTCCTGAGTAATATCCAGCGCAGCCGTCAGGTCATCCAGGGCGGTTTCCCATCGACTGAACAAGGGAACCGTGATTGTTCGATTCTCCTTGCGCGGAACCTGGGGTGGGGATACTCCCAATTCTTGCAGCAAGAGGGAAAGGTGGGAATTGTGATCCTGGGTAAGAGCTGCGCTGTGCTTGTCCAGAAGCGCATGGGTGGCATACATTTCGTTCAAAGTGATTTGAAGCTCGAGGTCCCGTTTAGAGAGAGCAACGTAGTTGTCCATTTCCAGACTCTCATAGAAATCTTGAACCTCACAAAGGTCGAGTAGGAACTTGTTGACACGCTCCTTGTTAGACTCAATGAATGGCTGCAGGCTTGCCATATAGGGCTCCTTGGCGTATGAGGGCTTGTTGGCCAAGTTCTGTAGCATTTTCGCGATCAGAGTCAGGGTGCGTCGGGGCTTATCGGTGGGCGTAGCATCAATCAGCATATAGGAGCGGGGAGTGACAATTGCGGGATTAATGAAGCGCAGGAAAAAGAATCCACCGATCAGAGTACAAATCGTCTGGTCTTGGGCATCAGGGTACTTGCGGCGAGACAAGCTCCGAATCTGCTTGCAAATCCAGCGAATTCCGTATGGCGCCTCATCCACCGAATCAATGATGGTCGTCAGGAACCCGTTGGCAATATCTGTCAACATCTTCAAGCGGGGCGCAATGATGGCCTGCACTTGTTCGTTGGCGGCTGCATCCTCTGCCGTGACGGAGCGAGCAAGATAGTCAGGCAGAGAGCCCGTCTCCTCCTCGATCTGTTTCACCATGCTCTCGTACACCTTCAGGGGGTTGATTTCCAAGTCAACATCCCGCAATTCAATCAAAGAGTTGATTCGGTCGGCAAGGACTTGTTTCAGGTAGCTCTGACCGGGGCCGCGACGGGTATAGGTTGTCATCATCCGAGACACGGGGGTGTTTTGTCGCAGGAGGGAGGAGTATTCGGGAGTGTTGTCAAATTGGTACGTAAGGACGGATTGGAACATAGTGAGCAACAAGTGCTCTTCACGACTTTCGTATTGGTTACCATAGATGGTGAACATGACCGTTTGCAAGAGCGAATCGATCTCTGCCATAGAGACTAGTCGACACAAGTGGGCGATGTGGCGGGGTTCCGATTGCAACAAGAAAAGTAGATTGCCGTATTTCTGGGTACGCTCATCGTTGGGAAAGAATCCTTCTTGCGGGTCGGCAGTATCGTCTAAGTGACTGGCAACTTCGTTTTGCTAGGGCGTTTGTGTGAGTGGAGGGAATTCTTTTGGGATTTAGGGGGGGTTAGTGTTAATTGGAATTTGTCTTACCTCCTCCAAAGCCATGCGATTCTGAATCAGCAATGCAATTCGAGAGTCCAAGTAGCGTACATCCTTCTCTAGAACGAAGTTCTTCTTGGACTGTGAGGAGATCTTGGACTTGAGTTCTCGAAGGTGTTTCTGGGCTGTGTGAGGGGTCAGCACGGCAATTTTTCCTGATCGATTACTATAGAGATTGTATTCCTACCTCGCGCCAGGTCATCTGAAATTTCCAAGTCTCTATCCTTGGCGGACATGGACAGGTACAACGCGGTGACCGACATCCGCTTGGATTGGCGGAGCGACCGAGTATCGTGCGACGACATTGTGTTCTGTCGTGCGACGGGCTGAAACGAGGACGAGGAGGAAGAAGAGGCTCGAGAGACTCTGGATGCAGGTTGAAGCATCGTCGCTACGGACATTTTGGAATCTCAGGGTGATCTTGCGAGGGGCAGTTGGACTGCACGATCACCTAATGAATGTTTGCGCGTCAGTCTAGATAAGGCAAAATCAGTTAGTGAATGCCAGTGAGTTAGAGATTTTGAGTCTCTTTTGATTTCTCCCTATTTCTCTCTCTCTCCGTATTTTCGAAAAATTTAAAAAAAAAAGGATGTAGGAGAAATATCTGTGAGAAAAGAGAATCATACCTAGAATTTTTTTTTTCCTTCCCACAAGGGGTCAAAGTTCCCAATGGAAAGGGGGGGAAAAGGGCGAACAAGGAAGAATCCGACAATGATCCAAGTAAACTGTAGGGATAACAAAAAAAAAAAAAGGAGAGAAGTATGAGAATAGAAGAGGAGAATTAAGAATGATTCAAGTTAAGATCAAAGAGATCAAGGAAGAATAATTCTCTCTGGGGAAAAGGGGATTGTGGAGCTGATGATTTCCGAGGTTTCTCTTATATGATAAATCTTATGCAAGGGGAATTTTTATCTTAAATATTTCTATCCTTTACATTATTATATTTACTAGTAGATTTTAATTAAGTAGTTCATGAGTTCTCTTTACCTTGTCAAATTGTAGATTCTACTTTCATTACTATATTTAATTGTTGAAACTTCATCATTGTTCAACTTCAACTCTTCTTCTCTTCTTCTTCTTCCAATGTTTACCCCTGGACCAAATATTGGTTCGCCCCTTTTCTCTTCTTAACCTTGGTTCATAATGGAAGAAGTATGGGAAATGGATTCCAAGGTTCTTATATTTATCGCCACTGCCGATGATCCCCTTTACTTCTTTGCCTATCACTCTAATGGTCTTGACGTCAAGCAATGAACTTTTTGCCCCTCCCCTCATTCCATATATCCTACTCGCAGGTACCTGCATCCGAACAGAAAATGGGTCCCTAGCCGGGCCGCACTGACTCCTAAGTGGGGATTCTGATTGAACCGCCCTAATTTGGGTAAGACGGTGCGGACTTTGTCCACGAGACCTCCATGTGGACGCTGCATTCCTTGAAGGTTAGAAAATAAAATAATAAAAAACCTTCCAGTTTCAGTTTAAGTCCTTGTCTCAATTCCTTCTCTCCAATCTAGGGATTTATGTATAACACAAAAAAGGAAGTCTATCACTAACATCGGAAGGCTTATCGCTCCTTGTTCCTTTCCTCCGCATCCCACTGACCTCATTCCCGGTCCGAACAGGAACTCCACTGTTCTCAACCCATTGAGGGGTCTTGGCTGCTGCAGGTGCATCAATCGTTCGACACTATCGGTTGTCTCATACGCAAGGACTTTAGCGGATCTCTCAGCCGGATTGGCACTCCCGGCTACTTCTTCCGACATCGTGCCGAGATGGATAAATGTTGGACTTGTTTTTTGGATAATTAAAACTAATCAAAACCGGGCCGGTTTTGATTTGATATGAGTTCTTTGTTTCCCTTCTCTTGGGATAGATAACATCTGCAATGGCATCACATTGATTTGAATCAACTTGGATCACGCATTCTTGGTGGTCTCGTGGCGTGACCCCTCTGACTTCTAACAAATCGCTCAAGTGCTACAGAGAAGCTGCAGGATCTCTTAGTGCCCCAAGCTCAAACTCCTCTACCCTATCCGAAACTGTTCTAATCGCACATTTGGAGTAACGGACTACCGACTACGGAGTATGCGGGGGTGCACTGAACACGTCCTCATTGCTTCTTCTATTCAACCTTTTCATTCTTGATATTTGATTTCAATTTTATTAGGTACGTATCAAATTGAAGTTTGCTTCTGTTTTATTTTTATTTTTATTTTTTTTCTTTCACATTGAACTTTGTATCTTTACCTTGCAACTGTGCACTTGCATTCCTGGTCAGTGCTTTGCTGCTCAGGGGTAAATGCGCACAAGAGTGGATCCTAGTGGGACGCAGGATGGAGACTCGAAGTCCCCCTCCACATGAACTCTCAGCACGCTGTACATATGTCCTACCCCCCTGACCACGAAGCCGTTCTATCAGTGACACATCCGTCATGTCGCTGAGACACTTTATGCACATACTCCGGTGTGGCGTAAGAAGGAATGCAGCGGCAAGTCAACTTGAATCAGCAATGACTCTAATGACTCTAATGACTCTAATGACTCTAATGACTCTAATGACTCCAAAAGGAGAAACATCAACATTCCACCTATCTTATTTTATTTAAATCTTCTTTTTTAGTATTTTTTTTGTTCATTAAATTTTCGATTCACTAGTTTACCCGCACCACACCCGCCATGCTCATCCCAGCCCGGCCGATCAACCACACGGGCCACATGCATCCCATCCCGTCCGTCATGAAACGCGCCAAGATCCGTCACAGATCCGTTGCAGCTGTAACCACCCCTATTTGGTTATGCGCATTTATGCGGTTCTTCCGCTGTATATACCTTTGCGTGTGCAGGGATGTAGGATCGGCAATGCATATATCTCAAAGGTGCGCGGAACATGGGAAATCAACGGCCCGCTCCCATTGCAGCTCCCTTTCTCGTGTACGCGGTGTATCATGCTAATGATGATGAGCATCCTACTTATCCGGCCATCACCGATCTATGACTCCGCAATTCCAATTCCTTTTAGAAACTAGTTATGTACATGCCTCTTTGGGGTGTTAGGTCCGAACAAATCTTGATTCAATGGAAGTGTAATTATCCACCGTCGAACCTTGCATATCTTTTTTCTTTTTCTTTTTCTTTCGCTGCTTTTTTTAAGCGGGGAATGGTGGTCCATGCGGAATGATGGGAGTCGGCTGACCACATTGTTGTCTGTGCAATGTATCCTAGGAAAGCTTGGAGCTTCTGAGGTTCATTGCTGGGGTACTCCGCAGCGGGACATTGAGCTTTTTTTTCATATTTGTTTTCATCTTTTGTCAATCTCCATATGATCTTCGCGCCAGTGAAACGCGCTTCGAGATAAGTTCGGATAGCTGCTGGTTGACGCAATGTATTGGATCTGCACATGTGCAGTCCACACCAGGCATTCGAGGTACTGTTCGTCGGTATCTGCATTCAGTATGGCTGCCTTTTTCTGGGTTGCAGCAGCCGGCAGCCGAATTTGAAGTCTCAGTGCTTATCAATTGCCATGGTATGACTGGTCAATGGCACCATGTGGTTGCTCTAGACTCGGTTATTCAGTCTGTATTGGTTCCCTGTCATTCCTTGAAACCGCCAAGTAGCTCAGGCATATTTACAATGTTTCAAGCTGCACATGCGGGACATGCACTCAACATCTGAATATTCCCTCGAATGAGATACAAGTGACTATGTATACCCATCGGTACTATAAGCTTGCCTAGGTCCAAGGGTGGAGTAGGCTCCAAATTCTACTCACATACCACCGGTAAAATGCTTCAATGCTATGTCGGCAATCATACTTTCAATACTCTTCTACTAGTGAAATTTAACATTTGAACGATTCAAATATGCATTAATATGCAATCTGAGGTCTGGTTTGCCTCCAATTCCAATTCTACATTCCACGTACACATTGATCTGATTTGAACCAACTACTATAATCCTTCCCGGGCCTCCAGTTGGCACGTGTATTGTGTAAGCCCTAGCATCCCAAATATTATATACAACAAATTCGACAAAAACCATTCAAGTTGATAGAAAATATCCATGAAAAACACCAGCTAACAATTAAATAGCCCACAGCTATGAAACCCCCCCAAATTAGGAACAATCAACTGAATTCTGAAAACTTTGGAAGAGAAGCTCAAGTATCCTTCTTCTCATCCTCACCCGTTGACTCCTCGCCTTCCCCCTCCTCATCATCACCCTGTGGCTGAATCCTAGGCAACCAAAACCTAGAAATTAAACCACCCAAAAACTTCTGATCAACCCATCCCACCAACCCATACAAAATCCAACCCCATCCCCAAAGCGAAACACCCATCATACTAGCAACCACCAAGACCGGACCCAGAATCAGCAACGAAAGCACAGCCCACAATAAAACCGCAACAGCTGCGAACAGAAAAACACCCGCTAGGAATATAAGCAGCGGGACTCCACAGCAGATAATTTGGCAAACAATAAACGTCGACGCGATGGGTCGTTTCAACGCTGCGTCATACATTTGTCCTTGCTTCGCTGGTGGGAGGATATATTCCACGAGCCATTTGACAAGGTTCTCGAAACGATCCATTGCTTGTGGGAATAAAGAGGACATCCATCCTGTCATACTAGACCAGAGTCCTTCGACTGGAGCTGGGTCGTGTTGTGTGCGTGGTTGGCCTTCATCGCGGGGGAATTCGCCGGGAACTATGGGGTCTGTAAGGTCTTTGGTGGATTTGTTGATCTGTTTCACGGGTCGGTCTAGTTTTGGGATGTTTTTCACGTTGCGAGTTGTTGTTGATTCGAGTTTGTTTATTGGGATGCGATTTGTGACACCGCCGGTGACGGAGTCGAGAGACATGGTGGAGTTAAGGTGATGATTACTGTTGATGCTAAAGAGCTTGAGCTTCAAGAGACACGTCGGATCTTCGGTCGCTATTTACTCACTTGAAAGCTGAGATGTCTTTTTATTTTAAGGTGAAATCTACGATTTGACGACATAGATCTATATCAACGATTCAATACGGTGATGACGTAGGGGGCGCTACGTAAACTGGTTAAAATAGATTAACTCGACCCTCCCACTCTTCATTAATGCAACTAAACAGGCTATGATATGTAGCAAAGAAATCAACAAAATGATGAAGTATGATGCCCTGTGTCTCCAATTTAATGTTTATCTTAGCCACAACTACGTGGCTGTGGGTTGTTAATTGATCCAAGTGTCCAACCCTGGTGGATCCATCACTAATAAACGTTCATATGAGGTCTCGTGTGTGCCTTGAATTGGTAACTTCCTGACCTTCAACTGGGATTTAGGAGTTTTATTTGGAGACTTCGAATCCATTGATGCCAGATACACTTCATGGAAGATAGAGACTAGAAGGCTGGCGATTTTCTCGTAGGATCCGCACACTGGCTTCAAGAGAGTGTGACTCCACTGCAAAAATTAGTCTCTCGGCAATTAGAGAATCCTTATTGAACCAGAACTGGTCATACTTTGCCTTTGTTGTCAATTTGATAAAACCAAAACTCATTTGAGTCGGTTGCTAGGCCATACACTTTACAGTTCGCTTTGCCACTGCGCAGACGTGCTAAGTGGAGCATACCTATCGTATATCAGATAACCTTGTTTTATGAAGATAAATGACCTGGTATCTTACCCATATACGCATGAACTTCCCCCTCGTCAAAATATCCTGGTAATTCAGTATGTACGATAACAAAATTTGTGGCAAGCTCCTCGAGAGGACCATACCATACGCTATAGTATGGAACACCATAACAGGCACAGGTATAGTCTTCACCTGGATATGGTAAGCCGCTGTAGGTCCATTCGAGGTCACTTTGCAGGGTTAGTGCATTCGAGAAGGAACCGTTTGCTCTGAGAAAGACATGGTCGAGAAGAAGATCAAGGCGTGTTCTGCGAGTAATCATGCTACGGGGTTCATGAAGCGGGAGCTTGTTAAGGTATCTCACTATTTGCAATTAGCGTGACCTCCTTAAGCTTCATAACTTCAAGTCCCAGTGCTCACAAAAACCTAGTGGGAGGATTATTCGTGCTCCAGGTTCCATCCATGATTTTTTGACCTCAGCCAGGAAGCGGGCTCCTGGCGAAGAATTCTTTGTGAAGATGATACCAACACCTGGAACTTTCAGGTTTCGTGCATGGAAGTACAGACCATCTAGAAGGTGTTCTGACTCCCATGCCGTTGTTTCGGCTGTTCTTTGTAGTTGTTGCGGTGTTATTTTACCCTCATTGCAGTCGAGAGCTGCTGCAAAGACCAGCGCGGCCTTGTAGTCGAGCTTGCAGAGCTTAGTGTATTGTGTGTCTGGCATTATTATTACCTATTTCAAAATAAAAAGAATATTTGAGGAATAAAATCGAGGTAATGATTAGGAGATTGGGTGCTCAACTTGAAATGTTCAAGTTAGAAAAAAAGTAATGCTGTCGGCGCTCAAAGTGTACGCGACCACACGTTTCTCACCTGGATACCCCCAATTAGGCATGGCACCTCCAGTTTAGATATATCATCACCTGGGCAATCGTAATTTCTACATCATAGCTGAGGTACCATGGACCAAACGGCCCATACAAGTTATGTAAATAGCAGAGAATGTACAAGAACTCCAAGTTGAAGGCCAGAGTACCCAAAAGGGTATTTAATTGATATTATACCTGAACGCCGGTTCCATGTGAAAGGGTAAGTCTATTCTTCTGGTCATGTCGCATCATCATGTAATATGCCCAGGAAATCCTGGTCTTAGGACTATCCTGAGCTATCGCCTTGTGTAGCCCCAGCAGGGATAATCGGTGGTTCTGCCATTCCCGGGTGTGGTGGCGCAAGAGGATCAAACCCCGTTCGAATCGAACCAATCCCTTCTTTCAGGTAAAGGACAAGGCGATAGGCAGAGCTGCCATTCAAATAGTAGCGATGAAGTCGTTTGCTGCGGATAAAGCCCAGACGCTCGTATAGCTTCATTGCGGGGGTATTGGTCATTTCGGTCTCGAGAACGATCTGTGGGGTGCAACACATTAATTAACTGGAAAGACAGAGATCAGGAACAAGCTTGTCACAAACCTCGTCTGCATCTCGCTCAGTCATTGCATCGATAGCCATGCGCACCAGTTTTGTCGCAATACCTCGACCCCGGTACTCCTCGCGCACGGCCAGCATGGCGATATACCCCCTCATTGGACCACCGCGATGCGGCTCTAGCTTTGACACCACGACACCAACCATCTCGTCCTTTTCGTCCATCGCAAGAAAACACAGATCGCCCCATTGGTACAGGAAGTAGCGGTAGACGTAGATACTGTAGGGCTCGGAGAGATCTTTGGAGATCAGTTGGCGCATTGCGGCGACATACTCATTCTCGCGCGAGCGCTCATACCGCACGTAGCGGAGCGGTGAAGCATCTTGGCTCATACCCGCAAAGTCATTGAAGATCCAAAAGGGAAGATAGACGGTCTGGGATAGACGTGGTTGGAGTTAAAAGAGGAAGTGGGGTGAAAGCGATAATGGAGATAGAAGGAAGCACAAGGCGGAAACCCAAGTGTAAATGGGAAACTGCCCGATTACCATGTGACGCCGATCGTTCCGTGTTTAACCAGCCATTGATTTTCAAAGGTTAATCTTTCTTTTGATTATCCTGAGCTGTCCGATTTTGGTTCTGATATAATTTTTCTTCTCCCTGTGGCCCTGTGGGCTCCCTGCTTTTGATCAATTGGCTCCGCCCTTGCCCCTCTTGTCTTTTTAAGCGGTCGCTATGTTGCGCCGCCGCACCGGGAAGGACGACGCCTCGTCCCGGGACGACAGCAACAAACCAAGCACCCAGCCACAATCGGAGGAGGATCGCCTTCGAGCTGAATTTCATGGCGCCAAGGTCAAGCAGTTGGTTATACAACCAGCTCCACGTCGAAGTAAACGTCGCAATGGGTTTATATTCGTGTTGGGCGGATTGTTCGGCGTGTTGATTGCTGTGTTCTTCGCGAACCAGCAGGAGGTCATAAGCTTGGAGTCCTTGTTGGACTTGAACCTTGAATCTTTGATCGATGTCATCCCACAGGGAATTGTCCGCGATGCGAGAGAGTTCTCGGTATTGTTTCTTCTCCTTACAACTTACGGTCTAGTGTTTACTGTCCAATGCGCTAACTAGTCGTGGTAAATACAGCAACACGAACGCGATGCCGTCAACTACGATTCATTCTCCGTTGGTCTCCACCTACAATCGCAAGGTGTTGAGGCTAAGCACCCAGTCGTGATGATACCTGGAGTCATTTCCACCGGACTTGAGAGCTGGGGGACAGGAGACAGCTCCCGCCAATACTTCCGACGGAGGTTATGGGGTAGTTGGAGCATGATGCGTGCTCTGGTTATGGATAAAGCAGAATGGAAGAATCACATCATGCTCGATCGTGAGACTGGCTTGGATCCACCTGGAATCAAGCTTCGAGCAGCGCAGGGCTTCGACGCCACGGACTTCTTTATCACGGGCTACTGGATCTGGAATAAGATCCTGGAGAACTTGGCTACGATCGGGTATGACCCAACGAACGCCTTTACAGCTGCTTATGACTGGCGGCTCTCATATCCGAATTTGGAAGTTCGAGACAAGTATTTCAGCCGACTTAAATCCTATATCGAGACCGCTGTTGAGGTCCAGGGCCAAAAAATTACTCTGACATCCCACAGTATGGGGTCGCAAGTTGTTCTCTACTTCTTCAAGTGGGTCGAGAGCGATGATCATGGAAAGGGTGGTAAGGACTGGGTCAATAAACACATCGACTCATGGATCAACATTAGCGGCTGCATGCTCGGCGCTGTCAAGGGTCTAACAGCTGTGCTATCGGGCGAGATGCGTGATACGGCACAGTTGAACGCCTTTGCGGTGTATGGACTGGAGAAGTTCCTCTCCAAGGAGGAGCGCGCGGAGATCTTCCGCGCAATGCCAGGTATCTCTAGCATGCTGCCCAAGGGCGGCGAGGCTGTTTGGGGCAACGCAACCTGGGCTCCAGATGACCAGCCGGGCCAGGACCAAACTTTTGGAAATCTTTTGAACTTCCGTGAGACGAACTCGTCGCTGACGCAGCGGAATCTCACTGCCCCGCAGAGTCTGCAGTACCTGTTCGACCAGAGTGAGGACTGGTACCGTAACCAAGTGCTGGGAAGCTACTCGCATGGCGTTGCCCACACAGCTGCTGAAGTCGAAGCTAACGAGAAAGACCCACGAACGTGGCTCAACCCACTTGAGGCTCGTCTGCCTCTTGCCCCAGATATGAAGATCTACTGCTTCTACGGTGTGGGCAAGCCCACCGAGCGTAGCTATTGGTACCAGGAGGAGAATGATCCTCTGGTCAACTTGAATGTTAGCATTGATACCACAGTCACTCTGAATGAACACGTCGATCACGGCGTGGTCATGGGTGAAGGCGATGGCACAGTCAATCTCCTTAGCACGGGATACATGTGTGCCAAAGGTTGGCGCATGAAGCGATATAACCCAGCCGGGTCTAAGATTAAGGTCTTTGAGATGCCCCATGAACCAGACCGCTTCTCCCCTCGAGGCGGGCCTAACACTGGTAAGTCTCTGACTGACCCCTTTTTTCTTATCTAAGTGATCAGTTGCTGACTCGTATACAGGTGATCATGTCGATATCCTTGGCCGTGCCTCGTTGAATGACCTTATTCTCCGAGTAGCTGGTGGAAAGGGTGACGACATCGAAGAAACTTTTTTCTCCAATATCCGCCAGTACGCGGATCGTGTACAAATCTTTGATGACGAATAGACTAGCAATGAATTTTGGATGGGCGCCTGGGTTTTTCGGTTTGAATTTGTGTTTGGCATCTTATCATCATGTATACTTGACCTGAGCCATGTTAGACTTGAATATGGAAAGATGTGAAGGATGATTCTGTACGGCTGTGATGGATTGATCTTTGTACATTTTCTAGAATTTATGGATAGATGCATGGATTTGATAGTACTTCAGTTCATTCAGTTTAATACTCCTAAGGTTATTATACCAACTACGGACTCGGAGTAGAGAGATCCCATATATTTTAGTCGAGAGGGAGAATATTAACAAGTCAGCCCTGTTGGCCTAATGGAATAACGGTCTCCGACTCTACACGACGAGGACGGAGGTATTGGACGGGATGGTCTGGGTCCCTAAAATGGCTGAGTTGTCACCAGGGGGTGGTTGGGGCAGCGGCTTCAGCCGCGGGCAATTCTTTTTTGAAATTTTTGAAATTTTTCTAGAAAATACATTCGGATTCGCTCTGTCTGTATGTCTTTTCAGAAATCGAAAATAACCAATATTGAGTGCGATATCAGGGATTCTGCGGTGGTGATGGCTGTATCAAGTGAGGGTATTCGCAGAATCCCACCTCGCACCTCGATGCGCACCCGATTCCAATTTCCCCATCGAATTTGAAAGTCGCCGGTCCAATTCCAGCTCTCGTCGTTTTATTTTTCTATTTTTTTGTTGGAAGCCTACTACGGAAACACACCCTCTAGACTAGGAGACACCCGTATGTGAGTTCTACCACTTGATCTTAGGTTACAAGCCCCGAAAGTGTTTGTACGTGTACTCCGTATAACTGTCGCTAGCCTTAGTAACTCTAGAACTACTAGTAGCACACCAGAGCGCATCGTATTCAAGTTATAAACGTTGACAATAGGGCCGTTGACACCGTCATGGTAGAAGTGTGCACTAATCCACATCCATCATGATGCCCAGCACTGGGCCGATGCATGCGTAAGTGCTGGATAAACTCGAAGGTTCTGTTCATCTGACTGATATGCACTAGATATTACAATAATAATCTGAGTGTCGGACCTTACAACTTTAATCTCGGTTTCATTTGAGATTCACGAACCCCGACATCATGATGGACCTATAGAGCTCAGGATCAATGTCATCATTCTTCAGCATCAAAACCCGCATACCCCGCGCAATACCGATCAACAAAGAAGCAAATATTGGACCCCGATAGCTAGCTTTTCCGGGGCAGCCTATCAGAAGTCTGGATATGGATCATACATGATGTATCATGCATCGGATATGTAGGATAGCTACATTGCTCGATTTTGAGTCCTCCACTATACTGTACGCTGTCACTGGCAGGTAAGATGTACTTACAATGCGAATCACCAGATGCACATGGGCAGGCAAAGCACACGAGCACATGCAAGATAGGACAGAGTAGAATACGAAGTCTGGATTTCGTTTAGAGTAAAGCTACTTAGGGACTGTAGGGAGTACTCATATTTGAGAAGAAAGTTATGCAAAGAGGGCAATACATAACTCGAAGCACGCACGAGGAATAAAACTGTAATAAATCTCATCCCACCTGATGATACATAATCCAAAGCCCTCCGGCAGCCTCGGAGGAAGTAAGTTTGGCCCGTGAGATCGACGAAAAGTGGCGTAAAACCACTTAAGAGTCCTGGAGAACTAGGGATCTGCAGTATGCAAAGCGGGGGCCAAGAAGCACCAGTAAGATCTGCAAAGGGCCAAATCAGGAATCTTGTCTTGTCTTTTTGCACGGGTATCATAGCCCTAGAATCAGGACTCAGATTACATTTACGAGTACGAGTACGCTTGTTTTTTATGGCTGCAAGGTTTTCATACGGGGTATTATACCCATGAATCTTTAGTTCCTCACTGGTAGCTTTGTAGGAGCTTGGGTGTACTATTCTTGGGCATGAAGATTAGGCTCAGTACTCTAGCACACCGTAGTGATAAGAGCATGAGTCCAAGGTTTGAATAAATGAAAGGGACGGGAATTAAAGCTTCATATACAAAGTACGTGGTTACTATTTAGCAAGCAAGTGTTGTAATAATGTAATGTACATTTCTTCATAACTTCATCTAGGGATTAAGAATAATGCTAACGATATTTCCAACGCGATCGATTCCTGGGATATAAGGTAACCCAGGGATCGCAAATGCAGACCACGCCCCCTTTTGAGGGGATAAAACACACAAGACATTAGGTGGGCGGGAGTCGTGGTTGGTGGATGCATGGTAGACATGCCATGCCAAATCCAGTTGGATCGTGCTTCATTCCCATAGCCAGAAGCGAAAAGAGCGGTGATCAAAAAAGGAAGATGAGCTCCGTCGAATCCCATTCTCCTTCTGAGTCCACCGCATGTAGTCCGTACTGGGTATCCAGTCGGATTTCATGGATGATTCCATAGAGACACTTCTCTAGTAGTAATCATCCAATGCCGACGCCGGTTTCACCTGCCAGCGGCGAAGGCACAAAAACGAAGGTCAAGCCGAATCCACGGTTCGTGATCCTTCTCTTTCTATGTGCCCATGCAATAAATCATGTCCTCAAAAAAAAAGCAAACAAAGATATCCAATATTCTAATGCACAGCGAGTGTAGTGCAAGCAAAGAGGCGCCGACACTTTTTTTGTTCCCATAAAAAAGTCGTTTCCCAAGTCCCAGACGCCAGTCATAAGCGATCGACACGAATGATAAAAATAATTTTGTGCAACTGCACGAGCCGAAGAAGCGAAAAAAAGGGTGGCTCGTGCAGGAAAAGAGGTCGTAGCGAAAGACATAGGTGAGAAGTGAATAATAAGTGCAGATTGTTCCAAGGGGAACAACCCGATTCTGTACAAGCGAAGGTTTCCAAACAGTGGCGATTGAGACGAGGCACAAAAGAACCCAGGCAGGTGAGCAGGGTCCGCCACCGGAATTAGTATTATGGACGGAGGGGGTTGTCACTCCAGCGGGAGAGTGACGAGGCATGTACAGCCAGAAGGTAAAGGTGACCTTCGGCTCAGAGCGGATGAAATACCGCGCAAACCGGAGGTTTCCAATAGGATTAAAAACCTTTAGGTGTCGAAAATGGTTCGATGCAGATAATGTGTCCCAATATTGTCGTGAAAAAAAGGGTAGAACGCCGTTTCAAAAAGAGTAGATGCAATAATGAACAAGTCGAACACGGATTGATCCAGTGAAACGTCACCGGAATTAGCGACCGGCTTCAATGTCGTGGTTCGAGGTCAGGGTTTCGCTCTCCCAAGCGTAGTGGTCATCCACAGGGCTCAACGAGCCCGAGGAAACGGAGGATGAAGAGCCAACGGTCCACTCATCGCTGTCCAGGTTGAATTCACCATCCAGAGTAGCGAGATCGTAACCGAATTGGCGGGAGGAGTCTCCAACTTCCACGTAGTCGTAATCCCAGCGGAACATCTTGTCGGTCTGGATGCGCGGGAGGAAACGAGTCTTGGCAAAGTAGAATGCCACGGTGGCGAGGAGGCCACCACAGACAAGGTCGACCGCATAGTGGTGAGACAGGTACATGGTCGCCCACCACATCCACAGAGTGTAGGTGATCCAGATGAACTTCAACCGAGGGAAAACGTGGCTCATGAACAAAGCCGCCAAAGTCGAGTCAGCAGCGTGGAGGGATGGGAAAGCGCCAAAGACCACGGGAGACTGTTTGAAGCCGGAGGTGTACAGATCAATTCCGAGCAGCTTGTCGATGCGGGCCAGACCGGCGGGATTTCCCTGCATGGAGTAGTCGGCAGGGCAAGACCGTAAAGGTTCTCGTACCATGGTGGCGAGCATGGGAATGCCAGCTGGATCGTCACGGCCAACATACTGATGTATCCCAGGGTTCGGGCGAAGAGCGGAGTGGTACCCGGAGGGCCGAAGAAGAACAAGATCAGAGAGACGACAAATGGCGCGCCATAATGGCAGAGTCCGTAGGGAATCCAGGCCAAGATATCCAAGACGACATTTTGGTGGGCTGACAGGATGTTGCTAATGTTGGCTCCATACAAGATGTTCTCCATAGCAGGGAGTACTCGGACCCAAATTGCAGGTCGCCAATCGCTCGGAACGAACCTATTACAGCATTTGTTAGCTAATTCCCTTGTCAAAGCGCGTGCATCTCCTCCGTGTTCTTTCACAGTGCGATGCCACCGTGGGCGCGCAATGATAACGTCACGTGGGGGCGAAAATCCAGGGGAGGTTGAAAACATACTGGCAAGCGTAGAAGAAAATGAGCCACCCAGCAATGGGCAAGAAAGGGAGAAAGAATTGCCGTGTGATGGGCATCAATAGAGAGAATAGAAGCAGAGTTGAGATAGCGGTCTTAGCCAGCGGGCCCGGCGATTGCATGACAGTCAGGGAGAAGATGCCGATTATAAGCAGTAGTAGATACTGGAAATCATACATCGTCCATCGGTGGGATTGAAGCGAACGCAGAGTATCGGCTGGAGAGAACGATGTCTGCAAATTGGCGATGGACGAAGTTGGTGATATGCGACTCCGGAGCTTTGAGCGGATCTTGCGGCGCATGCGATGCGGCACCAAGAGCTGGAATGAGCGCCATGGCACCTGGATTTGAAGTTTACCGAACTGATTTTGCGTGCGATCCTTCCATGATGGAAAGGCGTTCATCTTCACGGAATGGATCTCCCTCGGGGAGACTCAAGTAATCACTCGAATGTAGCAGGGGGGGTATGTGAATAAGTTTCGAGGGATACCGCGGGATGAGACGGAAGGAATTCGCAGTAGCGTTCGGGGAAGAAGAGTAAAATCAGCTGGAGATGATCGGCATAGGATAGGAGGTGAGGAGACTGGAAGTAAGGCGCCGAGCCCTGAAGGATAAGTAAGAAAATGAGAAGGGGGGAAATGAGAAAGGATAAGTAAGGATGAAGAAAAGCACCTGGGCAGAGAGAGTGAGGGTGTAAGTAATTTTTCGGTGTATTGGTATTACAAGTGTTTCCAAGTTTGGCGCCGCAAAGTCCATGGCGTCACTAGTTTTCTGGCCCCTATTATACGACATACCCGATTTAGGGAGGTTTGGTTCATACTACATGAGAGTACTATGGCCTATGTTACTCTACCACTTTATGAAATTATTAAACTATTTGAACATTGAATTAATCTCTCTCTCTCTAAGATAATTCTCCTATTTCTTATGCACTTCGTAGAGATATTTACTTAGTATTCTAATACGAGGTCATCCCGACTGTGCCGGGCGGATGCGTCGGAACGGAATCACGGAGACCGAGAGAATGCATGAGAGATCACAACGGGGTTTATGTGATCAAATCCGGTTCAGTATACAGAAACCGAGGTCAAATGAAGTCAACCGATTGATTACCTTTGTTCAAGTCCAAAATTCCATGTTGAAGTGAAACTCATTAAGGTAATGAATCAACACTACTAAACCTAAGTAAGGAATGAGTACGAAAATTATACTCCGTACCAGATATAAAAAGAAAGAGGATCAAAGGGCCAAAAAGACTTGATACACTGCGATGACAATACTCTCAAGGCTGAGTGCTGAATAGAGTATGTTATGTTTTTTTTTCTCTTCATTTTTCATTTGGATCCATGGAACTCAGGGACATTAAGAGCCTTAGGTACACATCAGGGGTGTATTGGGGACACAAATTTCATAAATTTTCAATATAAGATCCATTGTAGAAGACCGATTGGCCCACCCTCCCTTCTACGGCCCCATAGTTCAGACCCAATGGCCAACGGGAGGCGTCAGATCTTCTGGCTCAATTTCGCTTAGCCCACGGTTGTACACGCCGGATTCGTATTACCAGTTGTCCCTGGTGATTTCAAGGGGAGCTTACAGGTACGAAGTACTCGGCATAAACAAATGATTCCCCCAGGGACCAGCATGTCCACGAGTAACTTGCTACTTGCTCATATGTCTAGATGTCTTCTTCGGCATTGCTCAAGTGACAAAATGATCATCGTCGCGGGGAAACCTTGTGGCTTTGCTGTGGCTCAATTTCTTCCCCGAAAGTTCAATAGAGCACTGGCAGGTGCATGTCCCAATAACGGTGCTCTGCACGAATGAAATACATGATCAGCTTGATCAATGTGACACTATACAACACTATCGGTTCTGGTTTAGTCTTGGGCCCCATAAGTAGATGAGGATGTGCATGTCCCCATCAAGAATAAAATGAATTGTCTCAGGAGAGATGCCAGCCTCCCCGTTTCTATTTTCATTTTCAAATCCCTCTCAACGTTTTGAATCTCAAATACAATGTAACTTTTCATGGGGGCCAAATATCTTTCAGGCCGATCATGGCCTAGCTTGTCGCCCCCAGTTTCAGAATACATTGTCGCGCGACTGGGGCCAATCACGGCTTTACAAAGAGGGCCAAAGCTCCGAGTATGATTATCTGCGCGATATATTGAGTAAATTTCCGATCAGGCACTGCATAAAGATCTATCAAGAATCAGAAGAAAAAAACAATGCAAGCTACAAGTTACCAGTGATCTAAGGGTACACGTGTACTCCGCAAATACAACGCCACTACATCATTAACTCCCTCGGCATTCGGGTATTGCGTTGCCGCTTATATCAAACATCTTGAACCAGTACCTGCGCAGTGGGGCTGACCAGGATGATTCTATCAATCAGACCGCTTCAATTCAAGTTTGATATTCTCCGGCACTCGCAGTCTGGTGGTCCATGCTCTTGATCGAGCTAAGTGATTGTGACTAGCGAATGACCCATCAATAATTGTATGATTTCTCTTCAATGGTGGATACTGATCATCTTACCAAGTACCGTTCCTGCTCCTGCATGTCAACTCAGACGGGAAGTGACAGCTTCATATCACACACATTGAACTAATGTTTGCTTCGTATCCATGATATTTCATCTTATCCATGCTCCAGTTGACCTATGTATCCACTGCACATGTGCGAGCAGAGCGTTCAACGGTCATAGCTTTATAGTAGAATCGTTGAGCCAGGGACACATTCATGTCGTGCATTTCTGGATATGATCCATTCAGCCTCACTTTCGCCTAAATCTAAATCCCCCTTGAATCAAGGGCCAATTTGAGTATGTATTTGTCAATCCATACATTTGTGATGAAAGCCCAAACTCGATTTGCATAACAAATAGCAAGCTTTTTCGAATATTGATTTCATTCTATATTTAAGAGCAAGTCAATAATAGGAAGTATCCTTATAGAGTACAACTTGAAGTTGAATGTAGAACAAGTTGATAGCTTACGTTTCAGATATCAACGTTCGCGTACCCGAGACCAATCAGGAGGAAGTAACAACCAGACTAAAATTCCGTATATTTCCTTGAAACATTCATGTCACGAACAATATAATAATCCTCCATGACAGCGTAATACTACAAAGCAAGATACCACCCCAAATTAGGTATGCCTCGTACTCGTAGAGGCTTTCTTCATCAGTCGGATGCTGCCTGGAGTAAAGTGGATCCGGGCCAAGAATGTACATGGCAAGGCTTCCAGCAGGGAGACTGTCCCTCACTTAGTTTGATGAACTGTCAAACTCAAGACGTGTCTGCGCCACATATATGGGTACACGTATGAAGTCAGCATTCGCCCGGAGATATTTGCAAGAATGGTTGAAATCATTGGTATCTTACTGAGATTGGACTGGGGGCCGAGGGGCCGCTTACGGCACATTCAATATGGTTGACTGGTTTATTTTTGGCAGAGATGTCAAGATTGGCGCGTTATCTCGGTAGATTGCCTCGTCTAGGAAATTGTAGTGATCGGATATTACACACGTGCGCGTTTGAATCTATTCTTACCGTGCTCGTGCATACTAGGTAGACGTTATAGAACTTTAACATTATATCACTGGTACTAAGGACAGTGTTCTAAGGTAAAGATCATCCCGACTCAAGGAATATTACCTAGTAGGTAGCGGTGCATAGAGCTTAACTTGGAAATTGCTTCGAATGCACCTAGAAATAGGACGAAATCAGAGATCTCAAACACGTGAGTGCGATTTATCTTGATCGGAAAGAAGTTATTACTCATTCTATACATGCTTCCAAACTTGGTAGCATGTGCCGTCGCGCAAAGAGGGCGCAATTACGCACTACATAGCCCGGGATTTCCGAGCCCACGCAATTCAGATGCATCCATGGATCAAGATAGAAATTACACACTTTCAATTCCAAAATTACAAGTAACAGACTAACCCCGCAGTTCTCATTCCCCAAACGTGCCTCTCAAGTGGCTATGCCAATGGGGCTTGTTCCTCAGCCCCCTTACGGCAGCACAACATCCTGACTTGGCATAACACAGCCAGGATTCTTGACGAGTTTCAGCCCTGCACCACAATCTTGAACATTGAAGCCCAATTCAGGCTCACCGTTTTACCGTCCAAGATATGACGATTGTCAAGAGGCTGACATCCGGTGTAGATCATAGCTTGATATTTTCAACGGGATATGGATTGTCATGCCATATCCCCGCCCTGGTGGGGTATCACTGGCATCTGATTTACCTACATAGGCTTTAAGGCTGGTAAGGTCAACTGCTGGTTTCGTTATGAAATAAAGAGGATAAATAACTTCAAGTTACAATACAGCTCAATGATCGAATACAGGTTGGGTCTAAAGTTTGGAATGGATTGTTTTCAAGGCTGGGTGCATCGCACATCAAAACCCTTACTTGCTAGTGAACATCCACCCACTCATCGGTCGGAATAGGGCAGCATTTGGAGTGTTAGCAGGTCTTCGGCTTTGATCTGACGTGCAATGATGCAAGAGGGGATCTAGCTGGTCATTGAGTCTTTCGACATCCACTGGCAATAATATGACGTAGATTTCAACTTGTCGAGCAACTTTTCGACGCTAAATAGAGAGCTGAGAACTGACAGATGGGCGAGGGAAAGTCTTTGATTCGATAATCTTTCTGAGATCAAATCGTTTAATAAACATGTACCTCAAATATCGGGCTGAACTTGAAGATCATTGATCAGATGGTACACCAATCATGATCCTCTCAGTCTATCTGCACAGTGTGTAGCTCCAGCCCTGGAGGGCTAAACACCGGAATACATAGTACTACATATGTATATTTTCATCTAATAAATTAGATTACTACCTAGTACTAGCCGTGACTCGTACTATGAAGTGGCTTGAAAGGATGTTCAAGGTTCCGAGTCTTCAGATGGATGTCTGTCAAACATTCAGAGTCCGGGGTTATCATCTCAACTTGATGTTAAAGTACTGTAAGTATATAACACTGCATACTAGCTTACTCCGCGCATCTGGACATTACTATTGATCCATGGATGTAGATCAATCATTCATTGAAAAAGTTGAATTCGAGGAATGAACATATATAATCCAAACCTCAGGATCTACTTGATCCCAAAACCTCTCTAGCTAATTAGACCCTATATGAAAAAAGACACTTTGACTCGCTGAACGCCTGGTCCGATCATTGAACATTTGAATCATTCGGATGCCCATATACCCCAACGCCATGACCCATTAAAACTCAGAAACGAATGAAATTTTGGTACAGTCCTTGCTGAGGATTACTCGTGGTCTGGGTGATCTGGTCCTCCATGAGCCAGCATCTGGAAACCCTTCACAAGACCCATGGCAGAGCCAGCCGCAATACCGCCAACAAGGACCATTTGAACTCCACCGATTAAACCCTTGCGAATGTTGCGGCGACCGCGCCAGCCGCTCACAAAGCAGGTTTTGCTATAGCCAAAGAGGAAGAGAGCAACAACCATAGTAGCAATTGACCAGCGCAGAGCAACGAATGCATCATGTGGGCCAACGAAGAAGTAAGGCAGGAGAGGTACGAAACCTCCGATAAAGTATCCCAGGGCAATAGTCAATGCACATATGACAGCGCGTGAACCTGATGGCTCAGGCATTGTGTGGTGGAAGTTCATCAAAAAGGAAGGAAGCATAGGTGAGGCGGAAAGGTGGTGAGTAAGTTGGGAGACCAGCTCGGATGGTAGCTCGTAGGGCTCGAAAATATCGGCGATGGTGCCTGTCACCGAGCCAGGGTCGGTCACTGTTTGGGCTTGGGTTTCCTTGAATGTGGCCTTGTATGATTCTCTGCACATCAAGTCAGTATATTGATCGTCGTTCATGCACTAGGTTTGCTTTTTGGGGGGGTTGTTCCTGGTGCGGGGTGCTTACTCTTCACTTTTGGCTCCTAGATATCCACCGAGTCCCATGGAGATTGCGCCAGCAATGAGCTCGGCCATACCACCAAAGACGACAACTCTGGTATCGCCCAAAGCTGACAGACCAGCTGTCAAAGCAAAGGGCACAGTCATACCATCAGACAATCCAATGATGGCATCGGAGACGGTACGACCATCAATCCAACGACCGGGTTTCTTGTCCCCATTTTGCTTATCGCCGGCCTCAATATCAGAGGTCAATCGAAATTGCTCCTTCTCCTCATCGACAGACGAACTGCGATCGGACAACGGGGAGTAACTAGACATTAGGCCGCTGATTGAAGTAACGGACATTGTAAACAAGGGATGAAAGTAGGAGGTTGAACGAGGACAGGAGTGGAAAAGCAAAAACAACAAAAAATGGACGGACTTAAAAGTGCACTTAGGCAGTTCGCTTGGAAAAGGTTACAATGCTCGTGCGGAGACACAAGCCCATCACAGCCTTTCCAGGCAAAACGTGCTTGGCGTCCTGGTCTAGTCGCTTCAACTCGCAGGATGCAACCACCGGCACGTGCTACGCTGATTCGAGGAGATCACCAGCATGAATGGTTGGAAGTGGAGTCTTCAGTGGGGTCCGTTAGTGCTTAATGATACCATATAACCAATTATATCTTGATTATTGTCAGCGGTGGATCTTGGGTTGACCCACCATCTTCATTTCCATTCGCCAGGCACCACAAAGTCATCACCACCACCACGCGATTAGATTGCATCGAAGCGGAAAACATAGGCTCTAGAAGCTACATGCCAGCAGGTACACGCGATCCGATCATCCGTAGGAATTACCGGAGTACGGAATATCTGCATCTTGCCCCTGATATTACTCCACAATAATGAAAACCATCACGAAATGATTTATTTCACCTGAAAATGCACGCAGGATGGAGTAACCGGAGATGCCGAATAGGTCAGATGCATCCTTATCGGGTGTATTCCCTCCCCCACTTTAACAAGGATGGGGAATCAGTTGCACAGGTCGGGTGTATCGTGCTGAATTCGCCCGCATTGATAGGCTTTAATCTCATTCCCTGGGGGAATTATTTCTTCCCGATATGAGCAATTAGCGTCGGAGGTCGCCCTCGTGCTCACTCTAGCTTCGGTGATAGCTGCTGAGAAGAGAGACAAGGCGCGTGTCCACTTTGCGAAAATATTCAGAGACGGTTGAGAGACGGCAGTTTCCGACAGAAGCCAAGAATATGGACTCATTTTCAAGGCAGTTGCGATCATCTCATAACAGCATGGGCAATGATCTGCTCCACTATAAATTGTCGGGGTTTCCCTGCTGTCTCGTAGACTGCGCGAGATTTGGATTCGGAGCGAATTTTGGAAATAAAACACATCCTCTGAAGATATGAAGTCAGCTTGGACTCTAGCTGCTCTCTCGGCCCTGGTCGCGGGAGCATCGGCTCGCCCGACGGACAACACCCAAGTGTGGACCCAATTGCGCAAGAATGTGAGTGGTGTCAACAGTCAAAGTAAAAAATTACAAAGTACATACACATCTGACAATCAGTCTGAAAACAACAGATCAAGCATGTCATTTACTTGACCCTGGAGAACCACTCGTTCGATAACATTGCGGGATACTGGGACTTCCACCCAGATATTGATAACCTGCGTAACATCAACTTCTGTAATGAGTACACCAACCCCAACTGGACTGTCTATGGAGAGCCATTGGAGATCTGTGCTGCGCCATACGAGACCGAGGTTCCCCTGACAGATCCCGACCACAACTTCGCCGGTGTCAGCTATGAGATCTTCCGCAAGTGGAACCCCACCAACGATGATGAGCCTACCATGCAAGGCTTCATTGAGCGTCAATCCGAGAAGTACAGCGAGACTCCTGGTGATGCCTCCTTCGTCATCAAGGCTTATGACGAGAAGAAGACGGCTCTGCTTGCTGAGCTGGCCAAGAACTTTGCCTTCTTCGATTCCTACGTATGTTGAACGAGATATAGGCAATACAGGGAACATTGCTAACAGGATCATGCAGCACGCGGAACATCCCGGCCCAACCAATGTCAACCGCCAGTTTGCGACTTCAGGATCATCCTGTGGCTTCGTTGACAACACCGACCAAGCTGCTGGCTGGTATAACAATGTGACGGGTACTACCTGTGCCACATCAATCTTCGAGTCCTTGACCAACAAGAACATCACCTGGAAGAATGTATGAAATAACCTGACTTGGTTTGAATAGTTCAACAGCTAACGATGGGATCAATAGTACTACGAGACTGATATCATTGACGCATACATGTACAAGGTCAGTTTTAGAGCATTCGCGGCACATTTTGATCTGTTACTAACCCTGTGCAGTGGGTTCAAGACAACGCCATGGACCAGCTGGTTCACGCAGACGAATTCTACGATGATCTCGAGAAGGGCACTCTGCCCACCTTCTCTTACATCAACCCGGAATGCTGCACCATTGACTCCATGCACCCAACTAGCCCCATGGCCTCTGGTGAGCAGATGATCAAGCATCTGTACGATGCTATCCGTCGCTCCCAGTACTGGGACAACGCGTAAGCCTGGAGTCCACATTCAATGAATGCTATATTGCAAATTCTGACCAGACTCATCACAGCCTTTTGATCATCAACTTCGATGAGCACGGTGGTTTCGCTGACCACGTTCCCCCTCCTATGAACATTCCCCAGCCTGAAGATGGTATCACTTTCAACGGTACCTCTGACGGCCACAACGTGACCTACGACTTCACCCGTCTTGGAGTTCGGTACGTTTCTTAAAGTCTGTTTACGAGTCCCCGATGCTAACCTCGATTCTATAGCGTTCCTGCTTTCCTGATCTCCCCCTACCTTACTGCCAACACCCTCATCCACGACCAAGGCACCATGTATGCCACCGACTCTGCTTACACTCACAGCTCTATTCTGCACTTCCTGCAGGAACTCTGGAGCCTGGAGGGTCTTAACAACCGTGTGCAGTGGGCCAAGACTTTCGAGTCCATCTTTACCACTGAGGGTCGCACTGACACTCCTGAGACTCTGACTACCCCGACCTGGGGAGGAGGTATTGGACAGCCAGAGCCAGAGTCTTTCTACCTGCTGAACCAGGACTACAGCTACTACGCTGACATGTAAGATATGTCAAAGTTGACGATATACGGAAAGGGAAGACGAATGGATCATTCCCGAGATGTAAACATGAACTTTATGGCAAAATATCTAATAGGAGTGTAACTCCATGATAATTAATATAACCACGATGTTATGTTGAGAAAATGCTTTAATTCAGATGTCTGTACCATGTTCAAAGATAGCGAGCGAAGCGTAAAACAATAAATTCAAGATGGCAATGCCATCGCAAGATCTCCACCAAGAAGATGTTTGTAGCATATGCGCAGGGATCTCGGGGTATAAGGCATGATCATTGTCATAACGCGTTTAGCAGAAAGCATGAGTCTGAAGACAAACGCATGATGAGAAGAAAAAGTAAGAAGAAGGAGAAAAGGAAAAATATGAAAGGACGAAATGCGAAAAGAATAAGGCTTCATCTGTAGATCCCGGCCTAAGTGTGAAATGCAAAGCTTGCATCGACAGTAGAAGTGGATATCCAGATCGGAGAGTGATAATCGAGAGGGTTCTGCAGGGACCTAGCTTGGTCTAGTCGCTCGATAGCTGGAACCGTACCCAATCACGGGTAAGCGTAGGATGCTTAATTCGAGTGCCTAACCCAAAGTACAAATTAGTCCTGAATCAATCAAAGAAACAAAAAAAAAGAAAATCACATCCGAAAGTACAAAGCGGGGAGAACGTACGGCTTGCGCTTCTCAACATGAGCCTCCGTGCTCGCACCCGAAGAACCAGTCATATCCCAGAGTCGACTCTTGTACGCAGGGAAGGAAGTATGATTCCACATGTTCACGAGTACACTAGAAACAGAAGATTAGCTCAGTCCCTCCAAGTATCTGGAAATCCCATCGTCCAACGCAGGAACCGTTTCCAGCAAACACAGTGTAACATACCTCTGACTCCGATCCTTATACTCCTCATCCTGCATCTCCTTAACCTCAACTTTCATTCCATCCTTCGTAAAAACCATATGCTTGCGCTCCATCTTCTCGCGCGTATTCTTGCTCACATCTTGAGCGATAGTGTACGCAACGTACCCGACCACAGCGAGAATAGTCACGAAAACTAGGAGCAGAGCGAGAGGAACGAAGTTTTCCAGCGCCATTTTTTAGGGTGGCAGGTTCGAAGTTATGAGTTGAGTTGAGTCGGGGAACTTTGGTGTGGCTTTGTCTGAGGGGCGATCGAGGTGGAGACGAATCACGATTTTAACGGTGTGCGCGTACTTTTCTCCGTGAGCGCCAAGTGAATCGGGAAAAGGATAGTTGGCGTTTAAGGGTATTACTGTGAGAGAAGAGACGAAAGGGAAATGTATTCTTTTCAGGTTGAAACGGTCTTTTGGGGTCCAAATGGAATTGAGATCAGCTATATAATAGAATCGGGGCTTACTTTAACCCCCCCCGCGACGTTGTGTGGCGGTGCGTCTCTCACTTGTTTCCTTTTTGGGATAAAGGTGGCTTTGCCTTGTTAGGAATGACCTATTTATATGTCACATGCGGGTGTGCATACTCCAGGTACATATTTAGCAAAAGATTCTATCTAGGATCATTGTCGAATCTGCAGGTGGTACCAGGGAAATAATTGCTGCATCAGTTCAAGTTGGGGTAATTGCTTACATCCACTGGCATCTGATCAGATCCAGTCTGGCAAGGTTCCGAGTCTCACGAGGCCCGCAAATAACACTGAACCTCGGACCAAAATCTGTTAATAATACTTGAAATATAGATCTGTATATCTAGTAATTTTTCCATTTGGGCCTCCTTTCTAAGAATGGCAAAAATCGCTTGATCGAAGGTCGAACTGCAGGAAGGTAAGCCGAGGCAAATTTGCGGTCTGCAGGGATACTCTTTTCCCGGCATGTGGCTTATCCGTGACGGCCTGGGTGAGAAGAGTAAGTGCGCAATGAATAGGGTGAGAGCGGGTGAGAATCGCCCCTGGTTGCGCGGCCACCACACAGACCCCGGTTCGGCTATATAAGAACTTATTGTTTCATATTTTTTTCAATTTCAGATCAAGTTGATAACTTCTGTATACGGATTTGATAAAGCTTCTATATAAAAGAAGGGGTAACTGTAAATCGAAGTGATTCATTTGATAACCTAGATTCCCGACGGGAGAAAAGCACCAAGAGCACACTAAATGAACGAGTATAAAAAGTACAAACAAAGATACTCGGCTCCTCAGCTTTTCTGCCCAGTCATTGCTTATTTCCGGACGTGTGTGCTTTCGACGAAGCCACCGGCTTTAGGGTAAAGTCTCGTCCAAATCCTTCTGGAAATTCTGCCGTCGTTTCTTCCTCCATCCTCTCTTCCGTACTGGGTGATAGTCCAGCCTCCAGAAAGAAGATTTCGCCCCTCAGATGGCATGTCTGCATAGTTGCGAAGTCTCGTGATATCCGCTGGATAGATTCGTTGCTCAAGTAACCTCCCACATGCCTGCTCCTCCGACCCACCCCCGCTTCTTCGCGTTCGTGGAGACCATGAACTGCAAAGTGTCGCCGGTGCCATAATTTTCGATGACACTGAAGTTCTCCCTCATGTTAATACTCAGCCCGGGAGCAAATATTCAAGCACTGCCCGACATTTTCCTATTCATCGCGCAATCTCGACAGGTCCTGAGCTTCTTCGTCGGACGAGATGGCTGTCTTTGATTTCGCCAGTAGCCTGTCCATGACATCTCGCATATGCTTTTCCAACTTGGCAGCTGTCATATCCAGGCTTCTTTGCATTCCTACAGGCCCTCATTTATAAGTGTTTCGGGAGACGTTTCTGCTGACGGTCAGTAGGGTGTCTTTAGGTTCCAGGTGAGAACCAGCTCAAGGATGAGAAATCGATAGAAACTTCGAGCTTCTAATTTTCTATCGCTGCCCAGCGCGTCAATCCATTTATATGGAAACCCTGCTCGCTATGTAAAGTCGGTAAATATTGATCTATCTTCCAATAATCCCCGGATTAAGACTATTTATGTACCGAATGCCTTCTCTTCTCTTTGTGTCCATCTCTGTTACACAAGGCAGCTGGTCTCCAAACACGATATTTTGAGGATCTTCTAAATTATAGGCTGGCCATTTTACACCATCCACCCCTGTGCCAGAGACTCCGTTTGGGTCAAGATCTACGATAAAGTTTATCCACATTTCGCCCATGATTCGAGACATCTTGGAGTAGGGGGGGACTCTGATTCAGAAAAGGGTTTCTTGTAAATCCGATACCGTCCTTGTTTTGAAACAAGGGTCCTATTTCGGCTCCATGAGTCACACCGGCTTCAATTCCTAGCATGGTATCCCCGCCAGACGGCACTGCGTCAAATCGAAACGAGAAACAACGGGTATGTGTTGAAAACACCTCGCAAGTCAATCTGTGCGATGCAACTAATTCAAGGTCGCCGATGAGTGTAGAGGCTTGAAGAAACTTCTTATCATTTAGCCCGAAAGATGGAGTGATGATGTGATCTGTATCCTCGGATAAAGGGTATAGACTCAAGAGCCTGTGCGCAATCGATTTTGGGAACAGCCAACCACCTTTTTATGTCAGTGAGCCTCCAGAGATCACTAGTTGAAAGGACATACTCACGGGTGAGATATCGTAAAAGTCTACCAGGCTCATCCAACCGATCTGGAATGAAGCTGCTCCCTTCATTAGTCGTCGTACCGATGATGATCGGTACCGGGATGATATTCCCTTCTTTAAGAAGAATGCTGGGAAGAGATTGGAGAAATTCCCCGTCCACTGCTGGCAGTGACAGTGCATTCAGCTCTGATGGGTATGTCTGCGACATAGTTTCAAACACTTTGTCTAAATCGGCAAATGGCACTTGGCGTAAACAACACAACGTGGCCTGACGATGTGAGCAATTTGCCAGATGAACAAGTTTGTTGTAGGCAGTTTCGGCCGATAATCCAGGAAGATATGTTTCCATTATTGGAGAGCCGCTTTGCATGATGGCCGCCCTAAAAAGACCGTCATCACGTCCGCCAAAGGCTATCAAATGGGCTCCCACATTGGAAGCTCCGGAACTACCCCCCCCAAATGGTAACTTTCTGTGGGTCTCCATTAAAAGCCTGAATATTTTCCTGTATCCACTCCAGTGCCAGGCGCTGGTCTTTGAGCCCCAAGTTTGTCTTTCCATGTTCACCGTCTTGGTTTCCTGTTATGAAGCCCCAGGCGGTCGCACGGAAATTCAAAGATACACCAATGAAGGCTTTTCCCAAGGTTGCTGATTGGGCAACGAGGAAGGAAACGTTGTAACGAGGATCACTGGACCCTCCACCAACTCCTGCACCGCCATAAAAAAAGACTGCAACCGGCAAAAGCTGTGGAAATTGAACATGTGGTCGTATAACATTGATAGTCAGACAATCCTCAGACTGAGGAAATCTTGTACGATTATTCTGTATATTTGATCAGAAATGATGATTTTGTCTACCTAGAGCGGACGGTACGCTTACACCATATGTCAAACAGTGAGGCCCATAGGCTTTAGCTTCTTTCCGATGATTCCAAGACTGGTTAAGGGCATGGGGTATGTCAAAGCGAAGATCGCCAACTGGTGGTAAGGCGTAAGGCATTCCAAGGAAAAGATCCTGAGCAAGATAATCATTTCGCATTCCGGCATAGGTCCCATTTTTTGTGAGGGCAAGTGGTGCCGGTCCATAAATCGAGACATTCTCAGGAAAAAGTGCATTCCAGAGATCAGAGGCTGCGAAGAATGATAGCAACGCAACCAGAACAAGTATGGCGAGGATTTTTTTTATCGCCCAACGCCTCATTTTGGAAAGGTAAAGAGGTGTTGTTTTAGGACAACCAAATATAACTGGATTTACGATCGTTCTGTCGTTAATCATTCTTCTTCAATTATGGCGAAGAATTCGCCTTATCCGAAGATCATCCAGAAAGATCACGCTATACACTCGTCCAAGTCGAGATAAAGTATGATTTCTCGGCGGGACAGCTACTTAGCATCCGACCGCTGACAAGTTCCAGGTCTTCCCGATAGTTTTCTTCATCATTCATCTCGCGGAGACTTGGAGAGTATACTCTGTTTCTGGATTTCACGAACCTATCACGATTTCTACGACGTTAATCTCGCTCATTGCATCGACCGGGATTCTCGTCAATACACTGCTCGAAAAGACCAGAACCTTCCAGCCGAGACAAGCTTTAATGGTCTATCTGGCCCTTTCTTTAGCGAGAGATATCATCGTTTTTATGTTAGAGGCGACGTTGAGTGATTCATACTGGCACAAATCTCACTTCCTCAAGTTTCGAGCATGCTGGGAATTGAGTTGGTTGGTCTATCACTCTCAGATCCAAGGACCCAGCTTTGATCAAAATCGAGAATCCTTAAACTTAGAGGAAGAAGCTGGGCTTTTGAGTCGTGTCTTTTTCTTCTGGGTTTTACCGGTGCTTCAGCAAGGGTACACAGGTTATTTAGCACTTCACAGTCTACCTGAGATCCACTCAAAGCTACGACCTGAGACCCTCCGACAGAAGCTTTTGGCTGCATGGATAGCAAGAGGTGAGATCACTCCATTCTATGAAGGAAATTACACTAATGCTATTGAAAGATAAGCCTATCAAGAAGTGGACATTGCCATTTGTGCTGTTGCATTCATTTCGATATGCTTTTCTGTCTCCGATCGCGCCCCGACTCTCGCTTATTGTATTCCGCTATTTGCAACCTATCTTCATTGGCATTGCGATTGATTTTGTCAGGGACTCATCGTCAGGAAAAGGTTCCTATTTAGTGGGCTATGCCACAGTCATCTACATGGGATTGGCGGTAAGACACATAGCGTATAGTTTCAGTTGATGAATTTTGAATTAACAATTCCCAGGTTTCAGCGGCCATTTACCAGCATCGAATCAATCAGTTACAAATCATGATCAGAGGAGGTATGATCAGCCTTGTTCATAACCACTCACTAAAGGTCCCCGCGATGAGCTCTGATAGCTCCGAAGCTTTGGCTCTGGTGGGGTCCGATATTGAAAGCATCGAATCAACAGGAGAGATCTTGCACGAGACTTGGGCTCAGCTTTTTGAAGTGATTATTGGAACTTTTATGTTGGCAGCCCGAGTAGGATGGCTTGCATTCTTGCCATTGATCATAATATTTGGTGAAGCCCACTATTTTCGAATCCTAATCCTAGCTTTAAAGTACTAACAGAGCTAAACAGGATGTTCCAGGATGAGTGTATACGTCGCTAATCACCTGGAGGGTAAACAAAAACACTGGAATCTTGCAACTCAAAGGCGTATTGCAACTATTACATCCGCATTGAGTGGCATCAAAAGTCTTAAAATGCTAGGCATGGAAGAAGCAATTCAGACACAAATTTCGTACTTGAGAAATCAAGAGTTACAAACTTCGGAGGGAATGAGGTGGATTTCAGTGGCATATAATGCAAGTGGTACGTCAAATAAACTCGAAAAACTACATTCTTTCCTTGCTGTGACAATCTCCTAGCAAATGCACTTGGTATCTTTGCCCCTGTGGTTACACTAATGCTCTATGCAGCCTCATCGCAAAGTGAGGGGCCTATGCAGGCTGGTGAAATATTCTCTTCCGTTGCTCTTCTGGCGATGGTGACACACCCAGCGAACATGGTTATGACCCTAGCTCCTCGTGCCGTTGCTGTAATGGCGAATTTTGCTCGAGTGCAGTCTTATCTTACCAAGTCTCTAATCGAGGATATCCGTCAGTGCACAGTTGGACGGTTCACGCACCAATTTGCCTCGGTGGATAATGTGACTATCGATTCTGCTTCAGAAAACTTGCCCATTCTCCGGAATATCTCCTTGGATATAGAGAAAGGTGATATTTTTCTCTGTGTCGGTCCTGTGGGAAGCGGTAAAACAACTTTGGCAACGGCCTTTCTAGGCGAGACAACTCCATCGTGCGGAATCATTCAGGTGCCAGCAAAGCATATTGCGTATTGTGCGCAAGAGCTATGGCTCCCGACTGCCACCATTTGCGATGCAATATGTGGGGAGGCTATTGAGTTAAATTTGGAGTGGTACAATACGGCAATTGATGCATGTGGATTGCTTCCTGACCTCAAGAAGCTTCCTGATGGCGACAAAACCATGATTGAAAATAATGGTATAAATCTATCAGGGAGACAGAAGCAGCGCATTGTGAGTTTCCTGACATTCCATCCGAACCATGTCCTATTGACTGAGACGTCAAGGCTTTGGCTCGGGCCATATACTCTCAATACGAATTTCTAGTTCTTGATGACCCATTCAGTGCACTCGATAAAGATGTGAGAGATCACGTCATACGAAGTCTTCTCGGCTTAGGGGGTCTATTCAAGCGAATGGGTACAACCGTGTTTTTGATAGGCAACTCAAGTGAGTCAAGTATCCAGATGGTCGATAAGTAGCAGGGTTCCTAACAAATGAAGCAACACTCCATCAATTTGCGGACAAGGTAGTATCACTAAAAGATTCAACGGCCTACCCCCAAGCAGCATTTGACAAAGAAGACCCAAACCCTTCTTCAAAGACTCCCCTCTCGTCAGGAATCCCGTCTGATAGTGATCGAAATTTAATTTCTAAAGGCTCAAATGGACCAAGTTGGACTTATCGATCGCAGGATGCTGCAAAAAGAATGTCTCAAAGTGCTGAAAGTGCGATCTACGGTAGGATGATCTCATTGGAAATATTTCCCTTGAATTTTACATATTGACAGAGGATTGAAATAGGGTTCTATCTGAATTCGGTTGGCCATTTTAATGCCCTTCTTATGACGATTTGTACCGCTACATACTCCTTCACCCTGATATTTTCCCATTATGTACTCAAGTGGGCTATTGAGGCACCTCTAGAGGACCTACGATTCTACATGTGCTTTTACGCTGCAATGTCAGGTATCGCATGGGTAGCAACAAATGGTACCATGTGGTAAAGTTCATATTTACTGTATCGCAGGAGTCTCAATTTTTAACATTATCTAGGTCAACTCAAATCAAGATTGCATTGCGTTCAGGAGAGGTGCTCCATGCTCAGCTGCTTGATAGAATTCTTCGGTTCGCCCCATTCCACAGTCTGCAAATCTTCACAGGATTTTTGGCAGTCAACTAACGCGAACAAGGGCTCCTCTTGCATATTTCACAGAAACTCAAGTCGGCGTTACCCTGAATAGGTGAGATACCTAAATTTTGATCTTGGCCTGCCAATAACCTTGGCAATTAGGTTTAGCCAGGACATATCTCTTATTGACAAGCAACTTCCTCCTGCATTTGCCAACTTAAACACACGTAAGATTTCTCTGTTCTACTTTCTCACAAATGTCTCAAGGTTGTTTTCTTTGCGCTGAATATCCTTATCAGAGATCTTCAAACTTTTAGCGCAAGTATTTCTCATACTAAGCGTGCAGCGTCTGATGGCGATGACCGTTCCATTATGTTTTTTCTTCGTTTACTTCATCCAGCGAGTTTACCTTCGAACGTCTAAGCAACTCCGCTTCCTTGATCTGGAGTCCAAGTCGCATGTTTTGACCACTATTGTTGACACGGTATGTACATCAGTATCTCCCAGTTCTATGTTGTGACATTAGTCTAATAACATTCCTAGACCAGCGGCGCAAGTACGATCCGGGCTTTTGGCTGGCAACAAAAGTTCCAGCACAAACTTGATGAAGCATTGAATAATTCCCAAAAACCTTCGTACCTCCTTCTTTCTCTGCAATGTTGGCTGAAGCTTGTCCTGGATTTCTTAATTGCATTGATAGCGATCATTCTTATTGCACTCACGATCGGATATAGAGACACTACAACTGGGGCGGATATTGGATTAGCTCTCAACCTTATCATAGTGGCAAACACAACACTTTTGAAACTTGTTCAATCGTGGGCATCGCTAGAGACCTCTTTGGGAGCTGTATCTCGATTGAAGAACGTGCAAGATTCTCTGTTAATTGAGGACGAGGGCAGGGAAATCTCGGATCCAGGCCCACAGTGGCCATTGTCAGGTGAAACACTGATAGAAAACGTCTCAGTCGCATATCCCTCGTCTCAGGAACCTGCCCTACGAGATATGTCTCTTCACGTTTTTGCTGGACAAAACCTTATTATCATGGGCCGAACGGGAAGGTATGTAATCTTTACCACAATGGCAAATTCCGAGTCTCACGGAACATCCTGGGGAATTCAAGGGACTGACTGCTTTTAATGGTAGTGGAAAGAGTACACTCATGCTTTCTTTACTCAAGCTTCTCACTCCTAGGGAAGGGAGAATCCAAATAAACAATGTCGATATTGCTGGAATTTCCTCAACTGCCATGCGTCGACGCGGGATCATAGCAGTGCCACAAGATGGCTTCAATATCCCAACAGCAACCCTAAGGTTCAACCTGGATCCTTATCACACAAGCTCTCAAGATGCAATCATTAGGGCGCTTAAAAAGACGCGACTTTGGGAGAAGCTCAGATCTGTTTCGATTGATGAGTTTCATGTGAGCTCAGATGAGATCTTGGAAATAACGAGCATGCTTGACATGCCCATGTCATTGTTTTTACCATTATCGACTGGTCAATTGCAGCTCTTTGCACTGTGTCGGATGCTGCTTCGTGTATGGTCAGAGGTATCTACAAAGCCGATTGTTATCTTAGATGAAGCGAGCTCCGCCCTGGACCCTGAGACTGAATCAATCCTTCATGGGATTTTAGTCGATGACCTCTCCACCCACACGGTTGTGATGATCGCCCACAAGATTGATGGGATTTTCAGTGCCATACGACCTGGGCATGATAAAATTGTGACAATTCAGGATGGTCAACTTTTGAATGAATCTTTGATCAGGGAAGCCTGATGAATATCAGTTTGGAGGCGAAGCTGCAGAGGTCTCGAGCTTGAACACTGACTCTTGCATACCAAATAAGAGTTGGCCAAGGGTTCTGGCTCTTCGAACCTCTTCAACAAGTATGAGCCGAATAAAGTCGATTGGAAATCAAATTGTTCTTCATGCTGTATATATAGGCTCATATTTCCCTCTGAATATGACGAGCAATGACCCTTCCTTTGGCTATTCAACTTTTGAACTACAACAGAGAACTTTCGTTTCGGGTTTGGAGGGGGAGAAGGGGTAATCTCATTGAACTTTCAGATAGCTAGAATTTCACGATATGATTCACAGTTTCCCTCCCCGTACATAAGATTGCCAGGTGTTTGGATGAAGAGATGAGAACAGCAAAGATATGGACAAGGACAGAAAAGAATACGGCGCAAAAAAACAAAGATGAGGAACTAAACCTTTGTTTTGTACATAGAAGACTCTTAAGAAACAGCGACAATTTCCAGCGGAAGCCACATGAAAATTGGCACCTGCTTGTTGATGAATCTCCGGTTGCGACTTTGTAGTTGTATGCAGAGTATGCAAAATTGTGATATCCCAAAAATTCAATTTGCAATAACTACTGAATACGAAGGCTGGTCCACCCTAAGCAGCCCGAAATGACCCCGCTTGTTCGTCCTATGAATGTGGCCTACTCCTCCGTACCCACCTGCTGTCCTGGTGCTAACAAGAAGGATGATGGCGGAAGAGGCGGGTGTAAAACGAAAAGGCTCGATCATGATTTCCCATCCACTTAATCCAGGCTCGATAAGGGAGTGGTGGTTCGGCTGTTCGGCTCCTCTTTGAATCATCAGCTGTGGACCTTGAAAGTAATCACTTAGAAACTTACGCTTGACAAATTTGTATGTGACACCTTGGTACGTCTCGGCACGACCTGGCCCATTGGCCGCGAGATTTTTCAGCCAGGTTTTTACAGCAGGCAGGCCCAGATTGATTTGCCTCTGGCCTGAAGTAGACTGCGCCCAAAGCGCCATCGTTGAAGTTTGGAGGATTTTCTCAGGAGTGATGTCGATGAACGTGGTTCTATCCTCGTTATTATATTCGCCCCCGAGCTGGGCAACGAGGCTTTGGCATTCTTGGATATCCGACATGCTGGTTGAGGGGTAGATGTTTCTGCAGTGTAGCTTTGAGAAATAAGACCTTTTTCCAGAGGCTGGGTTTGGCTGGAGAAGGTCAGGCTTAAATAATTGATACCTAATGCCCCCATTGAACTCAGACTTGAGATAGCACGCAGAGGGCGGCAAAGGGATACGTTTCATTGGTGGATGTGAGGCTCCCCGAGAGATCTCTGTCCACAAAACGGACCCAGGAGCTCCAACACGTCTGACTTGATTTATTTGAAACAAGTCAGTTTCGGCCAACAAAAGAATTAGATTCTTGAATATAAAATCACAGTAAAAACGACAAATACCAACAGGAGCCGTTGATGCCTGAAGGCTTTGACCCTTCATCCTTGACGCACCAACGATGCGCAATTGCAGTCTCCCCCACTACGCTACTGTAGTTAACTAATATTAGTACAAGTGTTGAGAGCCCCACCCTGCTCCTACTTTACGCGCTATTCATGTCTGTGAGTGGGGCTTGAACGATCATCTCTGTCCCCACATCGGAGGCAATAACGTTCGTCCCTTTACCTGACCAGGATGAGCAAGATAGAAACAGGTCGAGCCTTGAAGTTCCGACGTGCATCGGGGCAAAATGTATGGGACGCGTAGCTGTCTGACCCACTTCTTCGCAGTGCGTCGCCCCGAAACGATGAACGAAGGAGTCATGTTAGGGCCTCACGTATCTGTAGATGAGGAGCGTATCGTCCCCCAGTAGTTCAGTTAGCATGCTCTGAAATAGCAAAAATGGTCGCTGGTGGTAAGAGAACGACATCGTGGCATGAGCTTCACCAGAGCTGGCCCTTCCCGGTCCATCTATCATCTGCGAAAGGGGGCTTCTGAGAGTTTTTGAATGACTAAGCAAAACAATGGGGTCCAACCATCCGCCTGAACCCCACTCTAGCGATCAGTCTCTCATCTACCACCACTCGTCTCTCACAAATCCCACGGAAGGAGAAGGGTCTGACAAGCTACGACGGGCGAAAATAAATTAGGAGAGAATATGGAGAAGTCTAGGAAGAAGAAGTGGGAGATGGCGTTCGCGGCGCGGGTGAGGCAGATTGTACCTGGTCTCTTTCTTGGAAATGTCGAAGCGTCGTACAAACGGGAGCTGCTTCAAGAAAATCGTATCAACGCAATCGTCTCTCTCACTGATGCTCGGTGGGTGTGGTGGAACACTACTACGAGAGAGGCAGGCGTTCCGGCACATCGTCACAAATGGATTCAGTGTGCTGATTCGTCGACGCAAGACCTCCTTGCTCATATGAGCGATATTTGCGATTTCATCGACCAGATGGCATCCCCGGCTCTTTCGTTGCTGTCGTCCTTGACCTTCGAACACAAAGACGATACGAATGATGGGCCGGGCGAAGCACCTCCGGAGGCCATATTAATCCACTGTGATCTTGGGATATCGCGCTCGCCAACGATTATCATTGCCTATTTGATGCGCAAATTTTGCATGCAGCAAGTGGAAGTATTGGAATTTGTTCAATCAAAGCAAAGAATTAAACCGAGCCCGAATTTTACTCGTCAACTTCAAGTTTGGGAGGAGGTTGGATATCAAGTATGGGAGGACGAAGACAAGACTGTCCCGAAAGCGCCCTACAAAGCATATATGGAGGATCGGGCTGCTCTTCTGGAAAAAAGAGGGCTCACCGGAAATGAACCGCTGGCGCCTCAGAATCTTTAATGAAGGTATGGATTGGCGTATTGTCACATAGCGGGATATTCGGCGCAATGAATATGAGCAATACATTTTTTCGGTAACAGTACTCAGAAAATTACCGATGGATATTACTTTGAGGCGAAACATGATCAGAACTTTGGTATGATTCCGAGTTCGGGGTGGAGAAGATACAACGGCCAATATTGTGCAAATAGAAATTACAATCGCTAGCCACAAATCGATTCGACCGCCCTCTTGCTGATTCAAATTGAAGTAACCTCGGTGGGCACCTCTTCTTTGCGAGGACCGATAAATTTCTTAGGCCCTAGTTTTAACCAATAGACCATTGATCATCAATTAACGATAACACTCCTCTGATTCTTTTTTGTCCTATTTTTATTTCCTCTTTAATTACTTGATTAAAAAAATCTCGTTGATTATACTCCAATACAGAGCGGCTTATTTACTCTGTCATTGTCTTGGCGTATTATTCTGGTTGGCAGTAACTTGGGCGACGAAGCCTTATTCTGCTGGATACGGGCGGTGTAGACGTCGCCCCTCCAACCATGTCATTCTCTCTCCCTTATTATCGGGATGCTGGTCAATTACCAGGGCCTCTTCCTGATCAGAATGAAATTGAACGAGCAACACGAACCCTTCCCAAGAGATCAGATTATGGTGGGCGCGTGGTCGTAATCAGAGAAAAATATGTTGTGAAACATGGCCCACTTGTGACTGAGAATGAAGGACATGCTCTACTTTTTGTTGAAAAACGACTCAACATCGCAGCGCCACGACTCTACGCCATGTACCGGCATCGGGATACCTTGTATATCGTCATGGAATACATCCCAGGCATTTCTCTAGCAATGGCGTGGCCTTCGCTCACTGAGGCAAAGAAACACTCGATTGTTGGACAATTGCGGTGCATCTTCGATCAAATGAGAGCGTTACCATCGCTCGGATTTTATGGCAGTGTCAATCGCGGACCCGTTCCCCATAGGTACTTCTTTTCCCGTGAATTAGACCCTGCTGTTACCGGTCCATTTCAGAAGGAAGAAGAATTCGGAAAAGCCATCGCACTTCGCTCAAAAAATATGTGGAGCGAATCAAACAGCCACAGCTTTCTCTCCGACTATCTTGCTCGCCACCTCCCATTAGTACTTCGCAATCATCCACCTACATTCACCCACGGAGATCTCCACAGAGAGAACGTTCTTGTCAGAAAGGTCGTCAATTCTGTCACAAATGAAGAAGAGTATGAGGTAGCTGCTCTTGTGGACTGGGAAACGGCTGGATGGTATCCTTCATACTGGGAATATGCTCATATCTTCCCTTTATTGCAGTGGATTGACGACTGGCCAGCATATGTTGAGAAGATTCTCGATCCTTTGCCGCTAGAGGGCGCCATGATGCGGGTTGTCTTTAGTGATCTGGAGTTCTAATGTGGGGTAATAAGGTGGCGTGGACCTGCTTTAATGGAAGATTATGGTAGACTCACTTTTCACATATACAGTTTTGTTAGACCGATAGTACTTTACATACACAAGCAATATTCAAGTCCTCCCATTTTCATGAGGCCCCCCTATCATCCCCTTCAAAAGCAATAACTAATCCCTCTGTGACACCGGACGCCCCACGTATCCATTCTCGATGTATTTTCGGAGACCTCTTCCCTGAGCAGCGATTTACCAAGAGAACTTTTCATATCAACGCCCGAAGTAGCTGACTGTCTCGTTGGCGGCAACACCAGATAGCAGACGACGGACTGACGAATCGACATGCGATCGAACCAGTAGGGCAGATGAGTTCCAGGGCGCCAGTTCGCGCGCACTCTCTCCTAGGTGGTTGGGTACAGGCTGCCCTGCGCGTATCAACATATTGATCTACGGCGTCAATACCAATACTCTCTGTTGCACTATTCAGGTAGTCCCGATTTGACAGACCGGCGTTTCATTACTTCGGCCTGTGAAGGACGATTCTAGAAGGTACTTATGGGCTATTCAGGATGAAACGGATAAAGGTATAGGGTTCCGAGGAATATCACACCGACTAAAGTCCAGAGAGAGGGTTTTTCTCTGTGAGCACGAGAAAAGTGACGCGACCTGATGAACATCCGATGGCCAACTTGGTTGCGAATACAGCAAAAAGAGAGGAACTGACCGGTCGATATTCGGTAGGCAACCACAGAAGGTTGAGTCCATTGAAAGTAATCCAACAAGAGTCATCACTTAAGCCATATCGATCTCGCCCAGGCAGTGAGATTAGGCAGTGAGATTCGGGTATGGGATTTAGGCATGGTAGTAGCAATTGAAGATACGTCAAATGTGCCAATACTCGTGTGTAGACGATTCGAATCAAGTTCATCGAAATAAAGGAAGTCGATGGGACCACTAAGAATAATTGACAAGCTCTAAAAAGCGGTCTGATCCCAGATTCTGACTGTCTTATCATCAGACGCCGATGCGAGTCGGCTTCCATCTGGCGACCAGACAATCAAAATGACCGAGTCACTGTGACCCTCAAGAGTCAACAATCTCTGACCGGTAGTCGGATCCCAAATCCTGATTGTCTTATCATCAGACGCTGATGCGACTCTGCTTCCATCTGGCGACCAGGCAATTGAGCGGACCAGACCGCTATGTCCCTCGAAAGAAGACACGCTCTGGCCGGTGGCTGAATCCCAGATCGTAATTGTTTTACTACCGGATGCTAATGCAAGTCGCTTCCCATCTTGCGACCAGGTAATGAAGGTAACCCAGTCCCAGTACCCTTTGAGAGTTGACATAGTCTTGCCGGTGGCCAGATGCCAGATTCTCACTGTCTTATCGAAAGACGCCGATGCTAGTCGGCTTCCATCGTGCGACCAGGCAATCGAGAATACCGGACCACTATGCCCTTTGAGAGTTAATATGCTCTGACCGGTAGTTGGATCCCATATTCTAACGGTTTTCTTATCGGATGCTGATGCGAGCCGGCTTCCATCTGGTGACCAGCTGTCCTTGACAGCTTGACTGCTGTCAAACTCCTCCCTCACGTGCTTGCGAAGATCGTATAGTAGCCGGCTGTATGTGTTCGTCACGTTCCTCTTGAGCTTTTCGAGTCGATCTAATCCTTTGCGACTGTTTTTGCCACATTCGTCGAGTTTCCGAGCGAAGCTATCACGTTTGTATATCGCAGCTTGCAGCTCCGGAATCATTTCAACACTCGCTTTCTGGTCATTAGTAAGCTCGCGAGGCCGTCGGGTGTCGACCTATCTCCCCATACAGATGACCACTCTTATCATCGCTAAGTTGGGCTTGAGCCCTCTCATCATAGCCTGTATATCTATGCCGATACGACGCGGAAGATAATGATTCAAAAAAGTTTAAATACTTATATGTTTCATGATCAAGTTTTGTTGTGCATCGCTTACAAGCCCTTGACATTCTTAGCCTATTTTTTTTCTTAACTCCTAACAAATTTCAAGGGACAAGTAACTTACTACTCTGATTCAGGATTGTTCCGCCACTGTATCGGTTGCAATGCATGTATAGGTTCGGAAAGCCAGCAATCTCACCAAATGTTTGATACTACTTGCTTAAAGCTGAAGTCGAGATTGGCTGATCCCGAATAACGTGAATGGTACCGCGGCTTGCTTAAACCTTGCAGAATACATAATGATTTGATTTCTCTGATTTCAGCGGTAATGGCAGCTGCTATCGGCCATCTTCTAGCCAAAGCCTTCTCAAGTCGTCCTGGGATTTTATTCCAGGCGCGCGGAAGGCATTGTCGTTGAAAAGAATGCCAAGTAAAAATTCATAAGGGCTCAAAATAAGCGACGGATCGTAAATGATCTCGGGAATGACAAAAGTATTTCTGCTCAATATTAGTCATCTCTACTTCCAAGTGGTTTCTACTTAATGAGAAATTACCCTTGTGTCACCCCAAGATGCTTCTTAGCAAATTTGTAGGTAATTTCAAGCAAAATTTGCGGTGGTCCTCCCTTTGGATCCCGTTGGATTGAGCACTGCAGATGTTTGTATTGGAGCTTTCTCATTGCGCTGATCCGATTCACCGTAAAGTAAGCCATAAGATTGTAGAGACATTGCTACATTCGTTGGAGGCCAATATAGAACCGTTTGTCCATTGTGCGGAGAACCATTTCCTGCAAAAGGACCACATCCTTAATATATATTGGTGGTTTCTCCTTTTCGTCCGTAATCAACCCCTTATGTTTTACGATCTTTCGGATACTCTTTTTGCAATCATTTCGTTAGTAAGAGGTATACCACAGGGAATTTCCAGCCGAACCTTTCTTATTCTTCGTCCCAGCTCAGCGGACATTAGGTCCTCATTTGCTTTCTTGTAATGGCGAAGAAACATCTTCCAGTATGTGTCAAGAGTACTAGCTTTTTTTATACCCTTATTCCGTCGTCCGTTCCTACCGTGCTTGACTCGAAAACACCAGTAGAGAAACTTGGTGAATTCTCTCTTTCCTGCTGCGCGGAGAGCATTTTGAGGGTCCTTCCATTTCAAGTCAAAAGATGAATGGTTTGCTTTATGTTGTTTGCGGCAGAATCTATGTAGAAATAAGACAAAGAGCTTCAAAAAACATCGATGGTTTTAATTCACTTACCGTTCCCAAAGACCCTTCATAAACGTAATTTGGGTCTTCGTGCCATCAGCATAGCCATCACTGTCACTATCAGACGAAATATCATCCGACTCAATATTTGGATCGGTGGAGGAATCCCCTCCGCCCGTATCGCTTGCGCTTGAGTCAATTCCCTCTCGGTAGTTCCGTTCTTGAACAGTTCTCACGCCCTCCAGCCATTTTTTGGATCTGATCTTCTTCTTCGGCCTCTTGTGGACAGCTTGACCACTGTCATTCTCGGATTCGCTGCTGGTGCAAGTTGACGACCCTTGGCTGCGCTGCCGTTTCTTGGCGGGGAAGACGAGAGATTTCTTACGGATCGATACAGAGGACTCCGGGGTTGAGATATCAGTTTCTGAGTCAGCGTCGCTTGCCTCCGACTCTGTCCAAAATCGTTGAGAGCAGTCACTCTCAGAGTCATGCCGGTTTCGACGCTTCGTCATACCGCCTGTCTATGAATCCGAGATCAACAAGAGAAAAATGTAGGCAAGATTGAGTGGTATAGACAGGTAGAATTTGAATAATCGGGGGTGGGGTTTAATCATGTTCAGTTCAAGTGAGGCCGGGCGGCGAGAGCAATTTATAACGTCCAGCGGAAGTAGGTCGCAAAGGCCACGGTTTTTCCCACCATGGCGGGAGGTGTCGACCGGCAGGTCCACATTACAGGGGTGCGGAAGGTGAGCCGGGGGTGAGTGGTGGGTGAGACAAGTTCACGGCCGCGTTGTGTGCAGCGAATCGCCGACGTGTGATGGGCTCCTGAGCGAGACGCCCGTCGCCCTGAGCGCTGCACCAGGTGGGTCAATCTGCATCGGCAGGTGCGTGGATGAGTTGGCGTGGGGCCGTGGAATGAAGCCCGGGGGCCGGCAACGCCAACTTCGGCGTCATCTGACGCTGTTTCTGGCAGCTTCGGACGAATTCGAAATTTACACATAGTAGAACGATCAATTTTCTGAATTTGAACATTTAGAGACGAAATGCTGCCCCGAGGTCCATTATATAGAAGATCCCCACAATTATCCCGATCGAGATCACTTCATCTGCGTCATAATGATAGAATTCAAACTCAAGCGGTGCCATCCGGCATCTGGGGAAAGCTTGAAAGATATCACTTCAGATGTGAAGAGCTACTAATACTCAATCAAATACCTTATGAGCCTCTCGGACTGCCAATTGAAATAACTCAGACTCTCCCAATCGATTCCGCTGGAAACTTGAAGCTTCCCTTATGATCTACTAGTTTAATATCCAGAACAACATTGAACCATCCTGACTTGAACATGTGCGACGTCCCTTTTTTCCCAATCTTCCCAATCTGTTTCCAATGTGGCACCGATCAGAATCCATGCCATTGTAAAGTTGTTGGACCGACGCTTGGTAAGAGGCTACCGAACAGATCTATCTCCGATAAAGACTTATATCTGACGATTTAGGATTTTGTTCTACTATTCTCGCGGCTGTATGTTCAAGTTGAACTGAAATCTTGGATCGCATCATCGTAACTGATACCATTTAGGTGATTTGTTGGCCTGCTTCTATTTTCTGTGGTTGTGGGTGTACGCAGACTGGTCGAGAGTATGACTTCCTATTCGATTTTCTTGAATGAGTACTAATGTAGTTCATGATTTTAGTATGCTGGGCTTTCCGGTTAAATTGAATGGGCAAGTCAGTAATGCTATACCTTTTTGATGGTGGAATTGGGACAGCTGCACAACATTTGAACATGCATGTGCACATGCCAGTGTGTGAAAGACCACGGGCAGCACTGGAGCCTGAGTTCCAAGGTTCAATGTTATACTAAACTTGAGATGCTTCAAAGGTGGTGTCTGGGATTGGACTTGACATCGACTTGAAGCACTTGAGTGCTTTAAAACTTGAATCTTTACATTTACATAATACCTAGTACATAGTACCAGATACGCATACGACAGACTGGAACGTGCGGCAATATCATCTTAAGATGTACTCCTGAATGGAATAAGGACAATATCATAATGTAAATGTTCATTCAACGGGGACATATCAGAGGTCATTAGAGCAGGACTTGCTGGAGTACAATGCGACAAGAGGGGCAAATAGGTATCCAGGTAAAAACATTCAAGCGAAAACAAATCAAACCATCGCAATCCCTCCAAATGAGAAAGAAAATGAAAAAGGAAAAGGGTAGATAGGAACACGCATGTTCAGGAGACTGTCGCTAACAAATTGTCGCAAGATGGCACATCTACTTGAGCTTCTCCTTCAGCTTGCTAAAGAATCCACTCAAGCGATGCTTCTTCTTCTGTTCCTTACTAGTGGTATGGGTGCTCTCAGCAGGCTTGGAGGTGCTCACTTCCTTTGCGGGAACAGGCTCTGCAGCGGGAGTCGCAGTCGGCTGGGCCTGGGTCTCAGCCGCCTTCGGCTCAGAGGTAGGTGGAGCGGAGGTAGGTGCTGCATGTCCTGGAGGAGGGCTCGAGGTCGGGGACACATTGGCGGAGTCAAAGCCACCGGTACTCAAAACAGCTGCAGTGGCGCCAGCAGTGGTCGCGCCGGGCGCTTTCGCGGTCTGGGTGGCGGTCTCGGTGGGCGCAGGGGTTCCAGCGGACTCATCAATATCGACCTTCTTCTGAAGCTCTTGCTCGACATCCTTCTTCTCCTCCACCGCCTCCTTGTTAGCTGTCGCCTCGGGATCCCGATGGGCCTCGGCGATCGAGTCCTTCACCACAGCTGGGACTTCGTCTACAGGCGCAGTGCCATTGGTCTGGTTGGCTATGTCCTTCTCTAAGGGAACTTGCGCGGCCAGGGCAGCGGTGGTGGAGCCTGGTGCGGCAGATTGAATGGTGTAGTCGTGATCAGCCATGGCGGCCTGCTGGGCAGGACCTCCAGCGTGGTTTAACTCTTCTGCAGTTGTAGCCGCGCGCTGAGCAGGTCCACCCATAGGTAGACTGGATTCGGGGATGGTGGTCTTGGATACAGGGGGCAGAGAGAATGCGCTGGGTCCGGCTGTGTCACTTTGAGTACCGGCGCTACCAAGGGGTACGCTGTCACCCTTTTCATAAGACGCCTGATCCAGTTTCACGGTCGACTCGACGGTATTGCCATGGATCGTGCTGGGATCTGGGACCTTCTCTCCAGGGTTCAGCTTGATTGGGTTCCCGATACCACCCGAGGCTGGGATTGGATTGACAGAGAGTATTTTGTCGGACTCCTGTCCCGGAGTGTCGGGGAATGCGCCCGGGAGACTGCCATTCACTTGCTCTCTAGTGGGCAGTTCTTTGGGTACGTTAGCCGCGAGGGCTGCGGTCGTAGAGTCAGGGGTTACGCCAGACATGGCTGCAGTGGCGGCAGTGGGTTCAATCTGGTTGGAGGGATCAAAATCGGTGTTGTTTTGGGTCTGAGTCGGGGGAGTTTGGGTCTGGATCTCTTCTGGGAGTAAGACGTTGTTGATGTTATCTGAACCGTCGTCCTCTTCGCGTACTTTCTTATCGGTAGTCCAAGTGCCGTCGACAACAAACTTGTAAAACAAAGTCAGTACCCCTCTCTCTCACTTCTTAGTGTGACGTGCTTCAACTGGTTCTTATAGTTGAAAGGAACAAAGCGAATGACGTCAGTGGTGAGGAAAGGCGTCATACAAAGCCTAGGTTGGAAGCCTGAGGCAGGGACGCTCACCGCAACGTTTGAACTATCTACGGCTGCGGCGCAAATCCCTAGAAAACTTGGAGAAAAAAGATAAAAAAAGATGGAAAAAATACCTTGTATTGAATTTTCTCCTTAATCGGAAGAGAAACCTCCTTTGCGAAAATGTCGCCCACCCGGTCCAGTTTCACCGTCTTACCCCAATCATCGAAAGTGCCGGTTACGAACACCTCGTTCGCTGTATAAGGCCTTTATGCAAATGCGAGGAACCGTCCAGTCAGCGATCCAATTCCGGATAGTAATATGTCTGTGCCACGGGTGGTGTAGGGGTGTTGGGGCAGAGAATAAAGAACTCGAGCTCTCCGCATTAGAGTGGACACCCGCGCTTCCGATCAGAACGAGTAAAATGGATTGAAAGACTCACCATTGGAACGTGTAACTGCCCATTGCGATGCTTGTCACGAGGAACAGATCACCGGAAAGGAATCAAAGAAGCTGAAGGAAGAGAGGGAAAAGGGAGAAAACCTTGAACAGGGCGCTTCCAAGCTTCTCCAAGGCTAAATCCGAGTGGGGTATGACACAGACCAAGTGTCAGGGTCAGCCCGGTCTAGTCGGGGCTCTCAGAGTCTCAGGTATGCAAGTGTAAGTCACTGGCAGTTCAAATGTGAGAGCTGCATGGAAATGAGATTATATTTGCAGTTCAAGTTCAAAATTATCTTGAACTTCTTATACTCCAGCTCTATAACTCCTCATAACTATGCATATGCTGATACTACCACACTATCTATCATATCGGAGAGTCCCACTAGAACCATGGTTGGGCATTAGTCCTATCTTCTAGACCGACATTTACAAATGTAGAAGATTAGCGAACTCTCTTAACTTATACAATTTATTATTATATTTTGTAGCATAATACATAAATAAAAATGTCTAACTCCTGTTCGTTTCCTAATGAACTGAGTCACGGGATGTTCGTGTTTGACCCCTTATGATCGACAAAAGTACTCCATATGGGGATACATTTCATACTAGTTAATACTTATAGTATTTATACTAAATTATACTAGTGATATTTTATTCTTATATTATTAATTTACTATCAAAGACTAATTGCTAATAGTAGATATAGATAATTCTAAATAAATGTCCTCCGTACTTCGTACTCGTAGAGCACTTGAGTACTTCAAGTCCTTGAGTACTGTAGAATGTCCCGCAAACGGCGACATCTGGAGAATAAAGAATTAAGAGGGAATAGGAAATCCAATCATATTCAATCTTTGTCTTTATAATCCACCATTCAAAGTATCTTTAAGTGGACCTACACTATATTCCACTATATAATACATTATTTACAAATGGATGACTTCAAGAGTCAGATGGTCCCATTTGCCACCCCATGTCCCACTGTGGCGACAATGCAGTGATCACCTTCGTTTCTAGAAGACACCTGGAACATACCTTCTTTTTTTCCTTCTTTTTTTTCCTCGTATTATTTCTTTTGGTCTCTTCCTTGAATTGTCCATTTTTGATCCCTTTTTTTATGTCTCGGATTTAGAACCGTGAAAAGATCTTGATTCAAATTTATCCATTGAATCATTTTTCTTTTCCATTTACTTGTTGGAACCAAAGGAAACAAGAGTGACGTCGATCATAAAAAAGGTGATCGACGGGGAAAGCTCAGACCAACTCTCCCTCCTTTTACCCCTCCTTCTCTCTTCCCTTTCCTCTTTTTAATCCTCTTCCAATTGATTTGCACGAGACCTGGGCTGCTCGGCTCGGTCCCAGTTAGATCTCCATTTTCCCATTTCTTTGGCGCCACTTTGTCTTCCCCTGCTTTCCCACCCCATAGTCTAGGTGAGTCAGTCATCTTCCATAATCCATGTCTTGCATGAAAGACCCCCCCTTCCCGAGACCTTCTTCGTGGAGAGACATGGTCTGGGACAATCATTTCACTCCACCTTCTCCAATTAAGACTCTTGCTTGATCCCCACCCTCCCGTCTAGCTGGGGGATTGCCCCTCCTACTGGTCACTCACCATTCTCTTTTTTCTTTCTGCAACTTTCCCTCCTCCAGCTTCTCCTCCAGCTTCTCCTCCCGCTTCTCCTCCTTCCCCATATATATTGGTCGTAGTAGTTCCTTTCATTCTAACTATTTGTCTGGACAACAGTAGACACCTGTCATTCACATTCTACTGGCCCCTTTTGTCACACCTTTCTCTCTCCAAACCTACATATTCCAGCTTCACCGTGGCCGGAGCGGCGGCCTCTCCGGCCTTGATCACCCATCCAGTCATGGCACACAATTCATTCCCGGGGTCCAACCCATTCGTCAACACCAGCGCCAAACGTGATAAATCTCCCAACATTCACCAAATCACGGAGGAGGAGGAATATGAGGTGACGTCACCAACTGACATGACCTTTCGACAGGCCAACGTTGGTAGCATTCAAGGGACAATCCTTTTCGGAGAGAACGCAGGAAGCGCAGGAACTGAAGGTGGAACACAGGGCTTTGGAGGTTCGCTGTTCGGTCGGGGGAGCCCCTTTGACTCGGGTCCTGGATCGGGCGCGGGTAATCCGGGTGAGGATGAGGCTGGAGCTCTCCCGCCGGGCCCCGCAGGTCAAGGCTTCCCCAGCAATTATGCGCTGGGTCGTCGCACCTCCGTGTCTGCAGAGTCCTTGAACCCCACGTCCGCTGGAACTGATAGTTGGTCACCCCCAAACCATCCTAAGACGGATGAGCAACTGGCACGACTGAGGACTGCGGTCAGTGGAAATTTCTTGTTTTCACACCTTGACGATGAGCAGTTCAAGACCGTGTTGAGCGCACTCGTTGAAAAGCCCATCCCCGCGAAAGACATCAAAGTGATATCTCAGGGAGACGCGGGCGACTATTTCTACATCGTGGAGAAGGGCCAATTTGATATTTATATTCACCCCTCTGGCTCGGTGCAACCCGGTCTCGATGGCCTGGGAAACAAGGTCAGCAGTACTGGACCTGGTGGCTCCTTTGGTGAGCTTGCTCTAATGTACAATGCGCCACGTGCCGCGACGGTTATCTCTACAGAGGCCAAGAGCACACTTTGGGCGTTGGATCGCATCACCTTCCGTCGAATTCTGATGGACTCGGCTTTCCAGCGGCGTCGTATGTATGAGGCATTCTTGGAGGAGGTCCCTCTTCTCTCGTCCCTCAAGCCATATGAGCGGTCGAAGATTGCTGATGCCCTGGATACTATCAAATACCCCGCTGGTTCCACTATCATCAACGAGGGTGACCCTGGCGATGCATTCTATCTCTTGGAGTCCGGCGAGGCTGAGGCGTTCAAGAACGGAGTTTCGGTTAAGAATTACCACCGGGGCGACTACTTTGGTGAATTGGCTCTATTGGACGACAAGCCGCGTGCGGCAAGTATCGTCACAAAAACTGAAGTGAAGGTGGCGCGTTTGGGTCGTGATGGGTTTAAGAGACTGTTAGGACCCGTGGAGGATATCATGCGTCGGGCTGATTATCAGGTGGATGCGGCCAAGTCTTCCGTTTCTTCATGAATGTGATACGATACGATGAAATCCAAATAGGAGATGGACCTGGAGCTCTATGATGTGAGACTGGGTGTGATACAATTATTGTTGTTTCTTTTATTATTTCACCTAAAATCCCAGCTATTCTTTTAGCCGTGGTTCCATCCCTTCCGCATTCCCTGTGTTCTTTTCTCCTTTTTTTTCGTCCGTGTGTTTTTGCTGCTCTATGACTCTCTCTATATTCCCACCTTTCTCGACATTCCTTACGACTTCGTGTATCTACAAATTCTTGTCTCTTTTACCCGCGGCGCGGTTCCCGACATAGGTACCTACTATCGTCCTTGTCATACTATTTGCTGTGTCACTTGAATCCTTCAAGTTACCAAGTGCTTTTTACTCTATATTGATAGGGCAGAGCAATTGACTAGAAATCTCTCATCTTTTTTTTAATTCATACAAATTCTCTCGTATAACCTTTCAAGGTTAAATGCATGCCCGGATATAAAAACCATCCCATAACGCCAATACAATACACTCCGAGCCAACCTCCCAGGAGACTATTAAATGCAATACATATATGTCCTTTCCTTATTATACCCTATCCTCTTTCATTGAATCGTAGAATTCAAACGCAACTCAGACAGGGTCACTGCGTGATGATGCAAAATCCCCCCTTGACAACAGTGACGATCCGTTCTTGACTCGAATTCACCGTTTCCTCCAATATCGTTGTCCCCATACCATGACTAAGCTTCTTGCTTCTCACACTCTTAGTTCGATTCGCAAGTTCGTGTGGTGTATCGCCCGTTGAGATCTTATATCGTGATCCATTACTCGATCCGAATCGTCGGAAAAATGGTAACGGTCGGAGAGAGGAGAGCGAACCGGCGACGAGACCAATGTTGAATTCAATGGCCATCCAGTATAAAGAAGAAGCGGAGTCGTCTATGAAAAACATAAATTAGTTCAAGTTTCATCCAATTGAGATTTTGAGGTGAGAGTTTCTTACAGGTAAGATCTTCTGTGCCGTGGCGTAGATAATCCAGTGTGCTAAAGCGCACAAGAGGAGCGATACATGCAATTATACCTGGTCTCAATTAGCTTAGCTTGAGATAAACTCAATCTTGGACGCACCTGATCCGAAAATAAACATTAAAGCGACGATTTTTCTGGTAGGCATGTTTAATCCACAGAGGACTACCATCGGCGAGATGAGAATGATGACATCCGAAACGAAGATGAGCACGGCTTGGTATAGTGTGATTTGGTATAACTTGAATTGCGAATAACAATTTCCGGTAACGCTTGTATCGTAGGCCGCTCTATGATATTGAGTAGGTAAGCTTGATGAAATTCTTGTGGAATTGAAGTGTTTATTTACCTTGCTGGATCGCATTGAAAGGCCAGAACGAATGAGCCAGAGATTGAGAATAGAACTTGGAAGATCATTAAGCCTAACGTGAGCCAGTTCATCCAAGCTGGTAGATTCTGTTAGCGTGAATCCTGGAGATCCAGTGGATTGTGAAGAACATACCTTTAACGAAGATTCGTCGGAGAAAGATCAGTAAGCTCATCTTTACGGACAGTGACGCGTAGAGGTAGAGGCACATTGCCACATAATAAAGCTATTTCAAGGTCATTAGCAATGTTTTCGATGGATCATGAATCAATCATCTTGTGTACCTTGAGCCAAATTGCTTGATCCTTTTCAGAGACATTTGTATAGTGTCGTCCTTCTCCATAATAGACAATGGCAACTCCTAGACCATTAAAGATCTGGGTAATGACCTATTAAAATGTCAAGTTAATACTACCCATAGTTGATCCGAGCTTGAAGGGTCCATATGACCTACCAACAAAATACAGACGGCGATATCATCAGCTCCAAATGTCCTAACCACTTTGGCCCTTGCATAGAGCTGAAAGATAGATTAATATAAGTCTTCACATCTTCGAGCCCCACGAGTGGAGAACCTACTTACTCTCAGTCCACAAACAATCAACGATAGAATTCCCGTGCCAATGATCAAGCCATATGTGAGTGATTGACGATGTCGCTCCTCCGATGTGAGAGGTATCGCCATGGTGACTTGAAGAGAATGTCAGAAATCTCCCGTCAAGGGGATAACTGCATTCAAATTAAAAGTTTGAAAAAAAGCCACGAGGTGCGGAGCCCCTAGGTGGGAAAAAACTGCGACACAGGACGTTTTATGAACTGGAGGATATGCCCATTTCCCCGGGACTGCATTTTTCCTTTTCGCCTCTTTTTTTCTTCTCTATTTCTGTTTAGATCAAATCTCCTCCCATCTAGGCCAATGCAGATCAAAGCTCAATGGCCTTCAATATCTTAAATTTGTTCGAGAACGTTGAATAGGTGTCGATCCTCATTTGTTTTGACGGTGACCACTGTGGAGTCGTGTGCCCTGGAAGTGGTCGCCGCTGGGAACAATTCAGCCCACTAGGACCGAGAGTCTGGTGCAGTTTCACTACTCCATGTTAAGAATAGTATTGTAGTATGAAGTACACAATAGCTTTGTAGAATTGATAATAAGGTTCACATGTGCAAGTTCGGCTAGAACAAGGCTATTATATTGTGAATACATAGTACCTGCAAAGTATTTCTATGGAGTCAAGTTCAATGTTCAGAAAGGGGGATGTCAAAACTTGAAGTACAAATGCAAATGCACAAATTGAGTTTATGAACGTGGATAATGACCCTCTAATGACCATGTTTGGATTAGTGCAACGCTCAAGTGCTGTTGGTATGCGCGGCATTCAATCTCCACTTTTCTTTTCTTCTCTAATGACCGAACTCAAGCCAAAACTAAACCTATTTAGTGCTACTTCAAAAGAGAAAAAAAAAATCAACATCAACCTGGACAATTGCCGAAATCTCAAAGAGGTAAATAAAGGGGCATGGGAAACAAATTAGTTAAGGGGTATAAACTACTCCGCTAATAAGTAGAAATCATTTAATCCCCGTATGCTCAGGCATTGAGTACTATATTTATAATTTATTGATAATCCTCAAAACTTTAAGCCTCGCTTCAAGTTCAAGTTCGACATCTGGAACTTCAGGGTCTTCGATTCCACAGTTACGGTGTAATTCTCGATTATGGCTTCCAATCAAGAAACAAGTCAATTCAAGGTCCTCATCGCGGGTGGTAGCCTCGTGGGTCTCGGTCTGGCCTTGGCTTTTGAACGTGCGGATGTCAATTATGAATTGTTTGAGAAAGGTGATTTTGCGCCTCAACTAGGAGCTTCTATTGGACTGCATCCACACACTATTCGCATTCTAGAGCAGTTGGGTGTTTGGAAAGACATTGAGGAACAAGTTGTGCCTCTTCAAGATCGGAATCATTATGATGAGAAGGGTTACTGCTTTGAGGAATCCCATGTGATAGCTCGCATTCAGGATGTGTAAGTCAGAAATTCTCTGTCACCGGGAGATCAGATTGATCTTTGTTTCTCTGAGGCTCCATGGTTTTCCTTCCTCACTTTTCATCCAACACCTTTTCTTTCTCAGAGGGGGATAAATGGGATGAATGTAGTAATGGGATGGGAGTTCACATCGAAGCAAATAATGATTATTGAACCAATATTCTAATAACCTGTCTCGTCAACCTTGTATAGCCTCAAACGTCCTATTATTTTTGTGGAGCGATGCAAGGCATTGGAAGTCTTACATAACAACGTCAAAGACAAGTCCAAGCTTCATGCTCAGACTGCTGTCGTGGGATATGAAGAAACTGCAGATCGGGTTACCATCACCACTGAGGATGGCGAGCAGCATGAAGGCAGCATTTTGATCGGTGCAGATGGAATCCACAGTAAAGTGAGAAAACTTATGGCCGATAAGATCAGCGTCACAGACCAATCCCTCGCTAAGGAAATCAATGAAGGTGGGTTTAAGTATTTCCTTTTTCCTCTATTCTCTGCTCTCATGTTCTGTATCACTGACAACTCTCCAAACCCAGCTTTCACAAGTGAATATAACTGTATCTTTGCTGTCTCTCGCAATGATACTGAAGCGCAGCAATTCTTGCCCGATGCTATGGTTCATAACGTCTATTATGATGGCTATTCAGCGATTGCGGCTGCAGGTGTGCATGGACTTGTATTTTGGTTCCTTTTCGTCAAGAGTGACAGTCTCACAAGAACCCCGAACTGTCCCCGTTTTACAGATGAGGATGCAGAGGCATACATTGAAAAGTATGGAAGCTCTGCTGTGGGTCCCGGTTATACCGTGAAAAATCTTTGGGATGCACGCGTCAAGGCCACAATGGTACCTTTGGAAGAAGGTGTCATCAAGCAGTGGACTCATAACCGAGTAGTCTTGATGGGTGACGCAGTTCATAAGGTAAGAATCGCCTACCAGGTATTACTGAATCGGACAAGATCGTTGAATTAAATTTTTTATGACAGGCCACAATCAACCCTGGCTTGGGTGGTAACCTGGGCTATGAAGGAATTGCTCGTTTCACCAATGGTCTTGTACCATTACTTAAGGAAACTCCCTCGCCATCCCTTGAGCAACTGACCGAGGTTTTCAACCAATATGTCGCTGGTCAAAAGCCTCGAGCCCACACTGTTGTGAATAATTCCGGTCAGATCACGCGTTATGAGGCGCAGTCGAGCTGGACTCTCAGATTTGCATCTCGTTATATCGTCCCTTGGGTTAGTGACGGACTCAAGGCAAAGCTGTATGCCGCTTTCTCGAACGGGGGTCCTTGGTTGAGTTATCTCCCATTACCAGCGACAGACCCAGAGGGACTGAAGCTTCCTAATTAGGACTATAGGGGTATTTCTGTATAGTAGGTTATTATGTTGAGAATATGAAGCGTTTGTTCATCTTTGCAGCATTTTCTTCCTGCAGGGAATCCAAGTTGTAAATACTCACTCTCACTGACACACATATTGCCACATGTGTTGCAGAATAATTAGATGTTGCATAAATTTGAACTTGAAATTGTTGAAGTGCCCAATAAAAATTCAGATGACAATACAGCCACCAAAGTTGAACTATGAGTTCACTCATTCCAAGATTTGAATAATCTGGTAAAACCGAGCTCAATCGCTCCACTTGCACCACAATATTAGAGTGTCGAATATTATCCGTCCTGTGAATGGAAAGGTTGTGACCTGGGCACTCGCGTTGTTCAGACAATAATCTTAGTCATAGGTTTATGTCGAGTAAGGTCTTTGTGATAATAGTACTTGTTGAAGGTGGAAATTTGTTGATAATGGTAATGGAATTGAGTCCGAGTCTCTCTTAGTGCTAAGATAAAGCTACCAGTAGTTTCTGAATGGTCAAGTAACAGAAAGGATGAGCCATGAAGCAGGCGCTATGACACGATGCCCCTGCCCAGGTGATCAAAGTCATACCATTGTAATGCCATACCAATCACACCCCAAGCCTGTGATCCTGAAAACTATCCTCTCGCCTTTCAGAAGCAGCAATACTTGCAAAACGATCTGCTTCTCGGTTCTCCAATCTGCTAACGCGCCAGAATTCCATTTTCATGCCATATGTGTGCCACCGTTCAACTTCACCGAGAAGGCACGCCCAAAGGTCTTGATTCATGACTGGCGATCCATCATTTAATCTCCACCCACGTGGGATCCAGTTTCGTAGCCCTGTAGTAATGCCCTCGACTACATACTCTGAGTCAGTTGCAATGACCATTCTGTTGAACCGTCCAACACGCCAGTCGCAAAACCGAGAAGCTGCAAGAACAGCACGGAGCTCTGCCCTATTGCTCGTTTGTCTGTGATATTCGCCAGTTGGTCCCTTATTTTCAAGGGGAAATCGCGCGCAGGTAGGCTCGTATGAATTTTGCTCAGCCTTTCCAAAAACAAATGCACAGCCGGCTCTTGCGTTCGGGGCCCCGTTGTTAAGACACGCACCATCAGTGTACAGTATGAAGGTTTTGTGTAAGTCGCGGTGAACGAGTCGCTTGGCTGGGACACATTTATCAATGGTGTAGGGCTTGAAAAGAGACGCTGGATCCTGGTAAGGAGGGATGAATTTTTCGGGGAAGATACATCCAGTGCCAAACCACAGACTGTCAAAAGTTCGAGGAGGCAGAGTGAAGCTGTTGAAAACGCCAGCTTGAACAAATCCTGATGCTACTGTCCCGTACGGTGGTAGGTTGGAATAATGTCGACGATTATCGTTGCTCATCGCTGGATCGGTGTCAGCCAAATCTCCCTCACTGTTCCTTGACTCTCAATTTTCTCCTATGAAATTTAAAGAGCTGTATACTTACTGCAGACCAATAAATCGTGTGCGCCACGAAGAAAGCGGACCTTTGGAAGGTGTATTTGAAGAATCAACTTGATGTGTTGGAAGTGGGAGAGTGTGTAGAATGTAATGAGATTGAGAACTCAGAGAACGTGAGCTTCAGGGTTGAAGTTCATGGGTACCTGCCTAGTAGAGTAGTGTGAGTGTGAGTGTGAGTGTGAGTGTGAGATAACTCTTCCAGGCAATTGCGACCTGCTCCCTCACGTGTTCCATGAGCATCATCCTTCGTCCCTTCCTTATCTGTATAGTGAGGCCTATTTGACCGCCTAGAAAACCAGGTAGTATATTGGGATAACCTTACCTGACTCTTATAACACCAGGTCCAATGACCCGATCCTCTTTTTGTGTACGTGTCGACTATCAAAGAATGAGAAACTGGAGGCAAGCATGATCTAGCCTGAGTATATTCTTATGATAAAGCTCAGAAAACAATGACTCGTGACCTGAGCAAAGCAGTACAATTCTAAGAGCATGAAGTCTCATAACCTATTCTTAAAACTATTCATCTATGGTTGCTTCACAGCTGACCCGGTCCACGAGCAGAGCCCTGTTGCACATGAACTAAGTCAAGAAGCTGCTTTAGTGCATGAACACTGCCCTTTGTCTCTACATCCACCTCATTACCTCGAATAACATCCAATAACTGCGCCCTTGTGAGAACCATGGAAAGGTCAGCGACCATCTCCTGTGCATTCCGCAGCTGGTGTGATGTCTGCAACAGCCGCCTCGTCAGAACACCATTGTTCACAATGATTCTCCACTTTTGCTTCACATCCATCACATCAAAGTCGATTACAAACGAAGACTCGGCAGCTTTCTCTCCATTCAACATCACAGACAGAATCTCAAACCACTGATCGATACTAAGTTGATCACCCAGCGCTGTCCGTCCACCGGCGATGGTACCAGGAGCTTTTCCTGTGCGAAGCTCTTGGGCGCTGGTCAAATAAAAGTTGCGCCAAGTTGCATTCTCTGCACCGAATCCCAGAGCTTCATAGGCCGAGGCTAGAAGAATCTTGGCGCGGGGGCTTGGAGATTCGGGGTCTGACGCCACAGCGTGTGCTAGAAGAGTTACCGCAAACCGGCTATCCCCCTTCTGGATGAAGGTTTCGGCCTTGTCGCAAAGACCATCAACACCGCCAAAACATTCAACATAGCGCTGTCCTTCTTCGATTGGGGGGTACTGCCACAGGTGTTCGGGGCGTCCATCGAACCAGGTCATGTATTTTTGATAAATTCCCTGTCGAAATCGATGTCAGTATTGGAAAGCACTATAATTTTGTGAGCGGATAATAACAATATACCTTGACATTATGGCTCAGCGATCCATAGTAGCCTCTGCAATGCCAGGCCCGATTGATAGCTGGTGGTAATTCCATAGTTTCGGCAATCTCAACACCAGTCTTTCCCAAATTCATCAATCGCACTGTTTGGTCATGCATATACCCATATAAGTCTCGTTGCTCCTCTAGGCGGGTCACCAGCTCTTTCTGACCCCACGTCGGCCAGTTATGACTACCAAAAACGACATCTGAATCATATCCAAACATCACAATTGCCTCATCCAGGTATCCCGACCACGCCTTCGAATCGCGCACCTGGGCGCCTCGCAATGTAACAATATTGTGCATGCAGTTTGTCGCTGTTTCGGGGATACAGAGAGCCCTGAAATCAGGAAAGTGAAAGTTGATCTCCGCTGGAGCTTCGGAACCGGGTACCATCTGGAAAACGATCTTAACACCATCAATGACATGGGTTTCGCCAGTCTCCTGGATCAGGAGATTCGGCGGGATCAAACTGGTAGTTCCAACACTAGATCCCATTCCAAGACCAGTACCGATCTGGCCCGTTGGACTCCGAGGCAGCGCATTACCATACATGCGTGCGCCGCGCATGCGCATGGCTGGACCGGCAAGAATGCTCTCGCTCATAATAGCCTCGAGGAAGCCCTCGGGTGCAATAATGGGAATTTCTGTGTCTGCGTCGATCACTCCCGCAGCTCCCATATAGTGGTCGCCGTGGGAATGGGAATAGATCATACCGGTGACCTTCCGGCCGTGGCCGCGGTGCTTTTGGTAGAGGGCGAGGCCGGCAGCGGCGCATTCGCAGGAAACGAGCGGGTCGATAATAATGATTCCTTCTTTTCCTTCGACAATGGTCATGTTTGACAAGTCATATGCGCGGACATGGTAGATGCCCTCGCAAATTTCGTACAGGCCGTGCTTGGAGTTCAATTGACCCTGTCGCCAGAGGCTCGGGTTCGCGGTGGAGGGGCATTCACCCTTCATAAAGTCCCATGCGTTGATATCCCACACCACCTTTCCACTCTCATTCTTAATGATGCCGTCATCGAGCGCAGCAATGAATCCTCTGTCTGTTGCTTCAAAATCCGCCGTATCTTCGAAGGAAGGGTTTGCTGTCATGGTGAAAGTTGGTTCAAAGTTCCGATTATGATTATAGCTTGATAACAAAGGCAGCAAAGGGGAGGGTAAGAGAATGAGAAGGCAAAGAAAAACACAATGGGAATTGTGAGCTTGATTAAAATAATTAAAATAATTGAAAACTATCTCCGAGTACGGAGCATACAAATCCAAGTATGCCGACGTGGGGCTCAATTACTCGGAGTCTCGGACGGACCAAGCTACTAGTAGATTAGATGCCCACGTTTCGTGGCACGTTGCCGATAACCTTATAAGTTTAGTCGCGATTGGCTTGAACGGAATTAATCCGAGGAAAGCCTTATCTGACTGAGGTTTAGAATCTTCCAGTTTCAAGTTTCGGCTATGGTAATATAAGTAAAATGATTCTATGATAATACCGGCTATTGTAAAAGAACAAAAACTGAATCCCTTCGCGGATTCAATTGATTTCAAGATTCCCATTAAATTTTCATATCCATGGATGTTTCATAACTGGCCTGATCCAAGTGGATAAAAGAAGAAAGAATGCATAGAGTAGATCTAGTCCCATCTTGACGACATAGAGCTTCCCGCTCACGCCATAAGACGCAATCCCGAGCTCAGCAAGCGTGAACAACAACTAGGCCCTTTTAGGACCGAAGAACTAAATTACGTATCGGCAAACATAAGACCTGCCAAACTAACATAAAAATGTTTAATATAATGAAACTGTTAATTTTGTCTTACACATCTCGATCGCATTCATGGGTTCCAAAACAGACACCAAGGTTGATACAGAACAGCCCTTACCGGCGTTGTCAGAGTGCCAAACCTTCAACGAGGATGAAAAGGTTTCGTATCTGATTCAACAGGATCCAGACGTAGATGATGAATACAATGTGCCAGAGCAGCGAAAAATCATTCATAAGGTCGATCGACGACTCCTGATTCTCTTGGGATGTATGCAAGCCGTGTCGTTCTTGGACAGAGCGAACATCGCCAATGCTGCTGTGGCTGGGTAAGACTATTGTCTGCTCCCTGAGCTCGAGTATAAAATACTAAACGAAGATCACATAGAATGGAAGAAGCGTTGGGACTGGAGATTGGAAACCGCTACGTGAGTATCTTCCCAATCTGTTGCTATTCATTTGACGTGCCTCGACTGACCTGAACTTCGATCCAAACAGTCCATAGTCTTGATCGTCTTCTATCCTCTTTATATTTGTCTCCAATTTCCAGCATCGATACTTGTTCGTAAAGTCGGCCCGCGCATCTTCTTATCGACAATTGTTCTTCTTTGGGGAATCGTTATGATTGTAAGATGATACACCCGACATGTCATTGATCCAACAGGACTAATATCCCGAAGTGTTTTGCTTTTGCCAAATCATGGAAAATCCTGATTCTCCTGCGTATACTTGTTGGAGGTCTGGAAGCTGGTTGCTTTCCAAGCCAATACTATCTCATATCCTCGTGGTACTCACGCTGTTCGTCTAACCCGTCCATCTCAGACATTCAATGGAATCGTCCGAAATCAGAGCTAACAACCGATAGATGATCTGTACAAGCGAACTTCCATATTTTACCTCATCGGTGTCCTAGGTTCTGCACTCTCCGGAGTACTGGCCCTGGGATTCTCCAAGATGGATGGTCTCAGTGGTCGCGCCGGCTGGCAGTGGATCTTCATCATGGAGGGCATTATCACTTGCTTGATTGGTGTGGCTGGCTATATCTTCATGGTCAACTTCCCAGAACAAGCCCCCGAGGCTTGGGGGGTTCCTCACAGAGAATGAGAGCGCCTATATCATCAGACGGATTAATCGCGATCGCCAAGATGCCGATCTAGACAATTTCTCATTCCGGAAATTCCTTAAGCCCGCTTTAGATGCTAAGGTTTGGGCCTTTGCTATGATTTTCTTGTGAGTCGGTAATCGATGTTCAGCCATATCCCCCATTTACTAATGTGGGTACCAATAGATGCACCACGATGCAGGCGTACTCAATTGGATATTTCCTCCCCGTCATTCTCGAGACAAAAATGGGATACTCGACCTCTCAAACTCAAGGCCTAAGCACCCCTCCCTATATTATCGGTATGATCCTCATGTTCGTCCAAGGATGGCTTAGTGACAAGATCCGCCTTCGATATCCGTTCTTATATTTTAATGCCATCATTAACATCGTCGGACTGTGCCTCATGGTTTGGGCATCTTCGGCTGGTGTGGAGTACTTTGGTGCAATCCTAGTGACAGCTGGTAGCAGCGCCAACTTGCCGACTGTTATGGTGTTCCAGTCGAACAATATCCGTGGTGCATGGAAGCGAGCCTTCTGTAGCGCTAGTATGATTGGTTTGGGAGGTACGGGTGGTATTGTTGGAAGCCTGGTTTTCCGATCTCAGGATGCGCCGAAGTATCTTCCAGGAATTTATACTTGTTTGACGTAGGTTCTTCCTCATACTGAGCTCGAAATTTCTTTTCATACTAATTTGGACTGCAGTGCAAACGGCCTTATCGTTGCGATTACCACAGTTACAGTGGTGTATTTCCTGATGCAAAACAAACTGGCCGACAAAGGTCTGGCTATCATTGAGAGACTCCCGAGCTTTCGCTATACTCTGTGAGACTACCGTCACCGATTTGTAAATATGATGAATATATGACACTTGATTTCTCTGCAGACTTAGAGATTTGAGCTACCTGACTAGTAAAAGACTACATGTCGTACTGAAATGCTCAATTGTTAACCGATCATTCGTAAAAGCTCATATCACCCTAGCATTTTACACTATTACGCGGTACACTGCCCTTGTGGTATCTTTGCCTCAAGTCATACGTAAGAACAGCCTGAGTCAGACATAGATCAAAGTATCAGGGATCAGGATGCTTCAGTGATCGTAACAGGAATATTTTCCTGTCTGACAAACCAAGAGTTGATCACATTCCATTCGTGGTCCAAGCTCGGGAGCTCCATCTGTGATATGAGTCATGGTTAGCCAAGGAAGAGAGAAAGAAATTAAAAAGAAAACGATTGATAGAATACTGACATCGAATTCAGTGAAAATAGTGGCAATGACCTTATATACCTCCAGCTGGGCAAGGTGACGCCCCAGACACGAACGAGGACCGGCTCCAAAGTTCAACTGCGACCCTTTCATCTTCTTAACCCGCGATTCATACACCTCTTCTGACTCACCCTTTGCAGGGAGCCAGCGCTCCGGAATAAAAGAGTCAACATTGGCGCCGTAAACAGTGCTATCGCGATGGATGACGTATGGGTTCATGCCGACGATTGTTCCCTCGGCTACGAACCGGCCGTCAGGAAGTGAGAACCCGCCCTTGGGCACAATCCGCTCAATTACCATGGCCAAGCCGGGGCTAATTCGCATTGCCTCGCGTATCACAGCGTCAAGGTATGGAAGACTGACGATTTCTTTCCATTGAGCTGGCAAAGTAAGTTTGGCTGATCGGAGCTCATCGCACAGCTTCTTGTACACGTTTGGATGCTTCAGAACATGGTAGATCACAGAGATCATGGTGCTTGCGGTCGTATCGCCTCCAGCAATGACATTGGAGAGCATGTACATAATCACAGTGTTGTCGTCAACGGTGTCCGTGTGCTTGTCCTTGAGAGCAATGAACTTATCCATATAGTCGGCAACCCGACCCTTGATGGAATCTCCATCTGCTAGTCGTGTTTGATATTGCCCAACGCTAAACCCTGTGGCCCATCCAAAGCTAGGAGGTCCAACACGGCAAATAGGATTCTTATCGAGCAGGAAATCTAGCTTCGGAATTTGGCAAATCTGGAAGAAAACTGGTCAGAAAAGAAAAGACGAAATAGCTTAGGTAGAGCGAACCGAAGCAAAGTAATCCAAACTCTTAGAAGAAGTCTCCAGTAAATTTTGGTGGTCAAATCCCGCTTCAAGAATTCCCAGATCTTTAGAGAAGGTGACCTGGCCCATTACATCCCATGAAAGGAAAGTGATATAATCAGAGATTTGACAAATTTTCCCTGGTTGAGTGAACCTCTCCCGTATCTTGTCCGTGAAGGAGCTGATCATCACGTCAATTGCAGGTTCGACATCCTGGACTTTGGTCATAGAGTATAGATTCTTAACGGGACGAAGATGCTTTGAATGCCACTTCTCATCTTGATGGGAGAAGAGATTTTTTATTCGCATTCCATTCGCCTTTATATCATTCACAGTGTACAAGTCACTTTTAAGCCAAGGATCCCTGACAGTGTAGACCTCACTGATCAAGCCTGGATCCGACAAACTCAGAACATTGGGACCAATTCGAATAGCAGATCCTAGCTTCCGGTGAAGCTCTAGGTGGGTAAGCTCGCATCGACCTTGGTATGTCTCGATAAAGCGCCATATATTCGTGAAGCTCGTTTGCCAGGGTCCTGGAAATGATTTTAAGGGAGAACGCAGATAGTTCCACAGGAATCGGGAAAATAATAAAATGATCCCGGAAAGAATAGCTTGAGTCAAGAATCCTTGAATGGTCGGCATTATGATCAACGTCCAGCAATCAACTGCCAGTGATACTGCAGGAAGGGAGATTTGACTGTTACAAGGATTGACAGACTTGAATGTTGAAGTATGGAGACTCGGGCGGGCCAAATACAAAAACCAAGCAAAATTCGGAAAGTGGACACGGCTGTAGTTGCCCCCTATCTTTAGAATTGTTACAAATAGGTATCATCTTATTAACCGATGAATTCCTTCGACTCAAGGATGCAACCACTTCTGGCGCGATATACAGAAAGAGTATCATTATTGCTGATCTCTGGAAGAACTTGGAGCCAGCGCCCTTTGTCTTTGGTCGAGACAAAAATTAGATCCATTTTTTGCGGAGTACATTAAGTGTCAAATCCTGCATACTAAGGATACTGATTAACAGGATTCAGGTTTACCACTGACACGTAGTCACTGTTCAAACTAAAGATATGGGCGTATGCAGGATGCATCGGAGTGGGTCACGTACCATGAATCCTCAGCGAGGCAGGGACTTTTCTTTTATCAAATAATAACAACTCGTATCTATAATAAAAACAGAAGTTCCAATGTACTAGCCTCGAGCCACAAAAATGGCTTGCGGGTGGCGGTTTAAGGTATAAAGAAATTTGAAGCTTACTCAATAAGTGCTGACGCCCTAGGTGGGCATGAATGTACCTATTGGCCCCCAAGTTGCAGCCCCCAACACTTCCCGCCTCGAGGCCCATGCGGGGCGAAGGAGCATACTAGTAGATTAGTCTACACTACCCAAAATTACTCCATATCTGCATCCTGAGGTCATTCAAATGTTTTCTTATGAAACCATGCCAAAGCGGGCAATTAATTCGAGTACCGGCGCCCGTAATAACGTGGTTCCTGAACCTTAGAAGCGGTTGTGGCTAGCGGGCCGCTTTGCATGGCCCCCTACACATACGCCACTAGATCTATGTGTTTGCACTTTTTTTAGACACAGGCTGTCAGGGTGCTTTTGCATATGAAAGGTTTTCCCCCACTTGAATGTCTCCATCCTTCTTCAGGAGTCTTCATGCTCCCATTTCTATGTCATCTCAACGATGACAAGCATCACTGATATCTTTGGTCCGGCGCCCAGTGATATCAACCTATCAGCGAATAAAACGCCTTCAGACAACGCTGCTTCTATCGCGATATTCATCATAGCGGTGATTGTTGTCGTTCTTCGCGTTTTCACAAGGATTTATATTGTAAATTCAAGCTTGGGTGCTGATGATCTCATTATAATATGTTCATTGGTAAGGGATATTTCCTCTCACTACCTGACTTCCACGGTTTACTGGAGGGAGATCTAACCTCGCCTTGTTTTAGATACCGCTTGCCGTGTTGTTGGCTCTTACAATTTTGGGTGAGTATCTTACTAGTTTGAAAATTATCAGTTCTTCATTTTTCAGAATATTGATTCTTCTCATTCAGCCGGCACAGATGGATTAGGAAAACATGTATGGGTTTCTACCGTTGGTGATGTGGTCAACATGAGAAAGGTAATTCCCAAACTTGAACAGCATTGTTTACAGACCAATATGTTCGATTATTAACACTTCCATTTCGCCACAGATCCTTTTTACCTATATCTGGATCTATATCGCACTGATGGTCATCATCAAGTGTTCGATCTTGATGTTCTACCGAAAAATTCTCTGCATGAAAAAATCAGCTTGGATCTTGATGGGACTTTGTTTCGCATGGGCCATTGGATGTGGTGTCGCGGTGGCCGCGGCTTGCCAACCTCTTTCTTATTTCTGGACGATGTACAACAACGGGGAGGGGAAATGCATCATCAGCCTTTACGGCTTTTACTTGGGGAATGCCGCAGCCAACGTCTTTACAGTTATCTGCATTTTGTCGGCGCCATTGCCTGTCATTTGGAAGCTCCAAATGCGTAAGGCACAAAAGGTTATGGTCACTGCCATTTTCCTGCTGGGTTCATTGTGAGTTTACTGATCTTAAGGATCGCACCCCTGTACTTTCGGTACGACTGTTCTTTACAATACTAACTATATGGAAGTGTCTGCGTTGCTAGTATCATGCGAATCTACTACATGAGTTTCCTCAACACGGATGTCGACGTCAACTGGATTATGGGTGATGTATTCGTTTGGTCAACCGTGGAACCAGCCATCGGCATTGTCTGCGCGTGTTTACCGACCCTACAACCACTTCTTCGCTGGTCGCTGAAGAATGTGGTTGGATCTAGTATGGGCCGATACTTTGGTGGTTCCGACCCGAGAAGTGGATATAAGGGATATAGTCTTGAGGAGAGACGACGAACGTTCGAGGGATCCGCCAACGGTCATGCTTTCCATCACATGAGTGCGAGCGACTTTGGTGTGCGTGGTAAGGGATCAGAATCTAATACTGATGATCTAAGTCCAATCATCACTTCTGCTCAAGTCAATGCTTATGCGTTTCGTGAGGAAGGGGATGTTGAGGACTCCCATGATCCGGGCTTCATTTCCGTTGATCGGGATATACACTGGACAGAGGATCATCATGTGTGATAACAATTGAAAGTGATTCTATTAGCCCTGGGTTTATTGAGACAATTGGCAGCTATATTGAGTACAAATAATGACTGAAACTCGAATTACTACACAACTACATATAGATACCTGGGCAGTTCAAGGTAGAGTACAGCATGGATGTTGCCATGTTGGAAGTTTGGAGCAGTAATTCTGAAGGAATGCCGATCGCAATAAGAGCCAGAGATCTGGGATAGTGTCCATGAACATTTGGAACGCGCATCTCATGAAATTATGGATTGTTCTCTTCTGATCACAATCTTCAAATGGCTAATCTTTTTCCTAGAATTTGGGTATTCTCAAGGCTTGAGACTGGACAAGCTGATGAACCTTGGAACTTAGGCTTGAAATTTGTCCATATGTCTCAATTTTGGTGATGATGGAGCGGGCCGTTCGGGCCGTTCAGGGGGAGACATTGAGACAAAACCAGGGGCCCACTCTGTATAACGGCTCTACGCGTCTCCAACGAGACCTCTGGAGTCAGGAGAGTGTTGAATTTAGAGTGTTCGCGGTCTGCTATTCTGTACGCGGCATCGCTTATACATATAGAAAGATGGGACTGGGATGAAAAATAGAGCAACACATAGGAGAATAGAGCCCTCCTAGGTAACTCCGGATGGAAAGCGAGATATCCAATGTCTCATAGCATTTGTTCTATCTATTCTTATGATCAAGAAATTTATTTATCAGATAATCTCTGTCAGAGCTCAGGCCGCTGCAAAAAGGTCAATTTCGACCTCTGCATCTAACGGAAGTTTTGCAACAGCAACGCAAGTACGGCACTAAGTAAAATAAATCATTCGTCAACATGTGTTGAAACGAGACTAGTAATTTCGAAGACAATTCTTACAGGCTTAATCTTGATATCATCTGTGAAAACTTTCGCGTATCCTTCATTCACTTTCGCGTAGTGATCCATGCTGGAGACGAAGATGTTGATTTTCACGGCTTTGTTCAGATCACTACCAGCGGCCTTGAGAATTGCCTCAAGGTTTTGAAGAGCTTGAACCTTTTAAATGATCAATATATCAGACAAATTCACTTGCAGGAGCAAGACCAATAAGCCCAACGGACACTCACGGTTCTATCGGAAGCATCGCCAGGAACAAAAGTTCCCGTCTTTGGGTCAAGGCCAAGACTACCAGAACAATAAATCATGCCATTGCAAATTATTGACTGGGACATGAGAGAGTTTGGAGCAGGAGCATCCGGGATCAGAATGGCGACTTTTGCTGAAGACATGTTGAGATGAAAATAAGAAATACTAGATGACTTCAAGTTGAACTTCGACTCGGAGTTGGATGGGACAGCGAACGGGGGAAGAAACCCGACGAATATATAGCAAAGTTGGAGCCCCCAAAACTTGAAGATTGTACAAAAGCTATAATTTCAAGTCAATAGTAGGTGGTATGCATTTTCAGCATCTCCAGGACTCCGAGTCGTCAACTCGAGCATGAGTCCTCGAAAAGATGCCCAAAAACATCAATGTTGATGTTCGGCGTTACTTTCTCGGTCAGCGCCCGGGCGGATTTGGTAGGCGCCGCTGTATAAGGCAAGTCACGCCGTACATTTGAGGTAGTTAATGATATCCAACTCTAGTATAGACCAGTTGGTCCCTTGACTTGATATTAGGCTTGGAAAGCACACTTGCGGTACTAGGTAAAGGAGAGATGGAAGCTTCAAGTTAGGTTCAAGTTTTTATTATTTTGTGTATTTTACAGGGCTTGGATGAGCTAGTGAGTGTATCCCAGCATTTGAACGCATGAAGGCTCAATTCAACATCAGCTTTGTATCTGTTCTCATTGCAATATGTCGCCACAAACTCGTTCTATGCGAGCCAGTCGACGGGCCCTCTGCCCAAACCTGCTCAAGCAAACAGATTCCCGTACTCATGGATCCTATTGCATTTGGCTCAACCTGTGCATACCATCGCTGGAATCTTTCCTGGAGATGAGGATCAAATGCTTCACTTGCTGCAATGAAGGCCGGCCAATATAATGGAGACGCCGAAACCTGCCACTCGACCTTAATGGATTCAACAGCTTCAATGCTGTCAATCACGTCCTCAACAAATGGTTTCAGATATCGATGTCCAAGTAGCCGAATGTGTTGTGCAAAGAATATTATGAGAGCTTTGTGGAAGGCACGAGTCATGTTATGGATGATATTCGCGTTTGCCACGGGGCTGGATGTGACGTCCGCAGCTATAGGATCGGCACGCCAATCCATGATACTCGTTTCTAACTCATCACATCTCTCGGCCAGGGGAGATGTTATATGAGTGTTTCCAGATCTTTCCCGTGCATCGGAAACTGCATTTATGAGCTCCGTTGTTCTGGCCAAAAAGACCAACAGGCTCTTTGGAATCGCGTATATGCTTTCATAATCACCTGTTTGTTTCACACCATAAGATTTTGGATATGGAGATGTATTGAGCTCGATGCCATCAATAAGCTCAGATGCAGCATTGGACAACGGTGATGCCGCCGCATTCCATGTATCGGGTATGTTTTCCGAAATTCTGGGGACCCGAATAGCTGTGCTATCATAAATCGTTCTTAAATAAAAGTAAATACGGTGGAGTGCGATTGCTTTGTTTGAATATTGGGATTTCCATTTGGCGGCTTCTGTGATCAATCTGGAAGCACCTTCAAGATGGAGACCACAACTGGCAGTGTCGCCTGACATCACCTACAAAGCAGATACTGTTAATATCGTGCATTTTAAAATCGAAAGTTTGACAACTACTCACATTGATAGAGACCATGGATAACATGGTAGCAAGGACTTCCTTGTATTTTGGCCGCGTTGGCGATGTAAATCGTGCGTTGACGGACTCATTCAAAAGGTTCATTGCAGTACCATGAAAATGCATAGCCTCCGTCTCCCATTTGGTGGCTTCGTCGATTTGGGACTGACATCTCATGTGCTTTGATAGGTAGAAAGCGCTAATCGATAGCAATGTGTTCCTCAAGGCTGATCGTATCACACAAGTTGACCCTTGAACTGCCATTTCACCAGCGCTCTGAAGTGCGCGAGGCAGATGGAAGGTCTTCCAAGGGCTCTTGGGACTATCCAGAGCCGGGAAAGTATGTACAACACGAGTTGTATAGTAATGCATCAATAGTCGCTCGTTGCTACTAAGATATGAAGGGGGAGGGGCCTGCGGAACAACTGGCGCAAGATCAAAGTTCCAAATACTATGTCCCTGGACATGATTAAGTTCATCATTTTCCAGGTTAAAAGCATCAAGCTGATCGAGTTGATCGAGTTGATCAATGTCAATATCGTCTTCGGCAGATGCGAGACCCAGTGATTCTTTGAATGGGAATATGAAGGGTCTTTGTATTTCGCAAAGTTGTGTCATAGAAGTGGGGTCTGCTCCTGATGTTATCGTTTCAGCAACATTCTGGGAAACTCCAGACGCACAGTCAAGGTTCGTATTCTGGTCATCGCATATTGCTATGGGTGAGTGAGTTTCTTCTTGAGGTGGACTCTGGACTTGTGGAAACCCCAGGGACTCAAATTCCAAATCCACGGCACGATTATTATTCTCAGATGTATGAAAAACTCCAAAACCTCCAATAAAGCCTGAGGACGTTTGGTTGGTACCTTGCCTATTGGGCTGTCCTGGGTTGAGTGCATCTATGGCGAGTAGAATATCCTCCACCTCATATGAGCGAGGTGAGTCTGCATTCTTAGCTCCACATTCCAATCTCTGTCCCAAATGTTTTGTTGATGAACCACTTACCCGAAATAATTCGACTTCTGAAAGACTTGACTGGCTGGGGATTCTCCTCACACAATAACTGGCGATCATCTTCTAGACCAGTGTCAGGGGTCATCCAATGAAGTCGCACACCATAGCCCCCACAAGGCACGCGGCGGTTGGTGCATTGGTTACAAGCGGGTCTTTGTTCGTCACATTTCACTTTGCGTGCTCGACATGTCCAACAACCCGTAAATGTTTTCTTGTGTTTGCGAGGCCGATTGCCTGACCGGAGGGAATGAGCGGGCATCGAACTTGAATATCGAATTGATGCCCCAGAGTACAACAATGCGGGTCTAATTCGGAATCTGGAGCCCTGCGGTTACACAGGGACTTGCAAAAAAAAGTGGGAAAGTGAGAGCGAGAGGTTCATCCTTATGTCTATGAAGATAAGGTGAAAATGAGGGGGGAGTGGAGACATCTGGAAGACTCCACAATGTGGCTGATCTTGGATTTTTGCATCCAATGATGACAATGATGACCAAAGCCTTGTTATCCGTCGCGTTTGTCTTTGCTTTATCTCAGATCTGGCTATCGGTAATATGTGTCTTGGAAACTTGTCGGAATTGACTTCTATCCCTGTAAGTCCCGACGGGACGAATAATTGCCTCAATAATTTTGTATTCTATTCTAGCCAAACAATCAGTTGCACATAACTTGAAAAATGAGAGAGAAACCTGATAAAATAAATAAAATAAAATAAAGTCCATAGTGAACAATACCGTATGGCCTCGAGATCGCCTCGCTATTATAATGACAATGTCTTAGTAGCGGCACGAGTTGTACTACCGAATATGGAAGGTCATTCCCTTTATAGAATAACATGAGTACTCCGACTCATTGGAATCTTGGAAGTATGGAAATTCAATGAGTTTCAAACTTCAAGGAGTAGTAATAGTATACTAGTAGTTCAAAATAAAATATTACAGTATTGTTCTACTCACTACTTATTGAGAAAAGATCCGACCATCTCACATCCATCCGACTTCAAGTTAGTTTTTTTTTTTCTACATACACACTGGCAACTATGTATTCCGACTATGATTTGGATAAGCCGATCGAGGCAAAAGTTGGTCTTCGTCAAGGCTTAACCTCATATGGCGATGCCCATTTCTCTCTATTCCTGCGCAAAGTATTCATCAAAGCACTCGGATATAGCGAGGAGTCTATTGAGAAGCCTATTATCGGAATCGTGAACACATTCTCTGGCTTCAATCCATGTCACGCAAATGTACCTCAACTCATTGAGGCTGTTAAGCGTGGTGTTCACCTCGATGGTGGCCTCGCAGTGGAATTCCCAACAATCAGTATCCATGAATCGTTTTCGTCGCCTACAAGCATGTACCTGCGCAACTTGATGAGCATGGATACTGAGGAGATGATCCGGCCCCAGCCTTGTGATGCAGTGGTCCTTATTGGAGGTGAATAATCATTCATTCAACTAGTTTACTTTAAGTTCACAGCTGACTGTACAAATAGGATGTGATAAAACAACAGTGACCCAGCTGATGGGTGGACTCTCTGCAAATAAGCCAATTCTACACCTTGTCACCGGGCCAATGATGACAGGCAAGTTCAAAGGTGTTCGTATTGGTGCATGCACAGACTGCCGAAACAACTGGGCCAAATTCCGGGCTGGAGAGATTGATATTGAAGATATTTCCGCCATCAATGAGGAGTTAGCACCCGCGGTAAATTTCCTTCGTCCCTCAAAATTTATGATTTGTGCATCAAACTAAATTCGCCATGATCAGGGCGGTACTTGTGGAGTAATGGGCACAGCCAGCACGATGGCGTGTGTTCTGGTTGGTCTTGGATTGATGCCATTTGCTGGAGCTTCCCCTGCTGCAGTTTCATCTGCCCGTTTACGCGTCGCAGAAAAAACGGGCAGTAATGCAGTAAAGTCATGCCAGCAATCCGAGCCTCTGCGGCCCCAGACTCTTCTGACACGGGAGTCATTTCTGAACGCCATTACAGTTCTCCAAGCAATAGGAGGCTCCACCAATGTGGTTGTTCATCTAATGGCTATTATTGGACAGCATCCGAGTGTTTCAGGGACTATCACTCTGGAAACTTTCAACGAGATTGGAGCACAGACTCCTCTTCTAGTTGATTTGAAGCCTAGCGGCTCAAACTATATGGCAGATTTTCATGACTCGGGTGAGTGGGAGTACATGCAGATAATCAATCACAGTTACTGACAGCTTCCTAGGTGGAATGCTTTCTCTTCTTCATAAACTGAAGCCCTTATTGCATCTGGATGCATTAACGATTACAGGCCTGACACTAGGTCAAAAATTGGCAAAGGCCGCGCCAATGTCATTACCACAAGAGCTGAGCTGTATCCAATCTTTTGACAAGCCACTCTATAGAAAATCGTCGTTGGTGGTTCTCAAAGGAAATCTCGCCCGGGAGGCGCTGTAATCAAAGCAAGTGCTTCTAAAAGACAAGAACTATTGAATCATACCGGTCGCGCGGTCGTATTCAAAAATTCGATAGACCTCACAGAGCGCATCGATGATCCAGACCTTGATGTGAATCCAGAAGACATTTTAGTGCTGCAGAATATTGGTCCAATTGGAAATCCTGGAATGCCTGAAGCAGGCATGACCCGATTCCTCGGAAGCTTAGCACCAAAGGTGTCTCTGATATGATACGCATATCTGATGGTCGCATGAGTGGAACTGCTGGTGGAACTATTGTACTCCATGTATCCCCTGAGGCGGCTAATCTCTCATCGGTTCTTGGTATCGTCCAGAGTGGCGATACTATCTCTCTCGACGTGGAAGCAAGGATTTTGAACGTTGACATCACAGATGAAGAGATTCTTCGGCGACAGGAAACTAGAAAGGAGGCAATGACAAAAGAGCAGGCCCTTGGGTGCAAAAAGAGACTACTAGAGGCTATCGAGGTCTCTACATTCGTTCAGTCACTCAAGCTGAGCATGGCGCTGATTTTGATTTTCTTCGGTCTACATACACTGGACCTGCTAGTGACCATTTTTGAACACGAAAGAGTGGATAGTGTTATCTGATATATGTAAAGTACAGCTACTGAGGATTTGGATATGCACATATGTGAGAAGCAGCCTTCTCCTTTATAAAATGAATGATTCAATGTTTTACTCTACATTGGAAATGCCTGAAAGAACCTTGGGCCTGAGTTGAATATTGAATTATGCCCAGGTGAAATCTTTGCCACTGGCGGTACTACCAGTAGCTACTATCTTCAAGTTATTTGTAGTATATCACTGGCACTCCAGGGCTATGTATTATTGTATCCAGGTCACAGCCCCAGGTGGAGGTTTCTCGAGCCTGATATCAATTGACTGATTTTGATAAAGCAACCTCTGAATCCTTGGCCTAATTATTTCCACCTACATCGATAGTCCTCATTTTCAATAATAAATTCTGCACTCAAACATAAGGCAGCATACACCAATTTGGGGAAATATCATAGCCGCGGGGCCGTGACAGAGAGGGCAAACCTCGGCGTTGCGGGGCAGATGAACCTAAGAGTCTCAACGTTTGAACAAGATCTGGATTTTTCTAGAATTTGAAGATACTTTTATAAATTTTGTTAGCTAAAATTAACTCGAGGATCTTGAAGTAGCCTGGCGCTTGAATAGCCTATTTTTATGCACCATCTACATCCTTATTCATAGTAATCCCCCTCGAGTCTGGACCAACATTTTAAGTCTTATCGTATTGCCCCCCACAAGGCCCCAACTTCCAACCATAAACAGCAGGACTGAGCGAAGAGGGGCTTATCGGCAAACTAAAGCACTGAAGTATCAACTTTTCATAGGAAAGTAAAAGGAGTATACCGCTATCGGTGTTTATCGTAGTACATTACCACAAGCTATTACCTACCCAGGTGCCACATATGGGCAACTCTCCCCGGACTGGAAGCAAGCTCTCTAGTAGACCTCGGGTTCAAATATTGTGAAGCTCCAGCCTGATTCTACAATTTTTGAAGATATATTTTCATTTTTTCTCAGAATTCGCGTCATTATTCTTGTCTTCAGAAACATTTTCGACGAAACTCTTCAAAATGGCGAATCGCGGCAGGAGCCTTAACAATCAGGTCTTTTCTATTAAGGATCTTCAACAACATGGCTCGAACAAGATGGATAAGTCAACCCGGGGTAAGCTCCTAGACTTTGAGCTTCAAGTTCATAATGTTGATACGTGATTCAAAGCTAACTCACACCGTGACATATAGATTACTACAATGAAGGAGCTATGGATCTCATCACGTATGTTCAATTTTCCTTTTCCAAATCCTTATCCTCGTCCTTTTAGAGATCTCTTGGTCTAAACAGGAATGAACCCCAGTTTGCGATCAAACGAGGCGGCCTATGACCGATATATGATTCGTCCTCGGGTTTTACGCGATATCTCAGGTCTCGATACCAGCACTCAGTTCCTCGGCATGAAGGTCAAGTTCCCATTCGGTTTCTCTCCTACTGCTATGCCAACTCTGGCTCACCCAGATGGCGAGGTTGGAATTTCTAAAGCTTGTGCGGAATCTGATACTCCGATGGGCTTGTCTAACTATTCGACGGTGGATCTGGAAAAAGTCATCAGTCATCGCAAACAAAATCCCTATGTGATGCAAATCAGTCTTCTCAAGAACAAACCTGCGATGATCCAATTGATTAAGCGTGCAGAATGTGAGATTTTTATTCGAATATGACTCGTTCTGAGAAGTGCACAAGGTCAATTCTCTGACAAAGTATCTAGCTGCTGGCTTTAATGCGTTCTTCGTTACGCTGGATTGCCCCTATCTTGGTCGCAGATTGAATGAGTACCGAAACGAATTCTCAGTACCGAAGGGAATGGAATTCCCCAATCTGTATCCCGGTGTCGATGTTACCAACCTTGAGGATGGTGACGAGTCTATGGCTTACGGTAAGAACCCGGAAGGAGAAATTCGTTCAACTTTCCAATTATCTGACGATGTTATCAAATAGACGACAGCATTGAATGGCCCGATATTATACCCTTTTTTCGCAAGCATACCAAAATGCAGGTCTGGGCCAAGGGAAGTAAGTATGAGATCTTGTGGTCTTCAATGCCTTCAATGCACTGGCAACTTTTCAAGGCCTAGATATTAACGTGGGTTTTCTGTCTAGTTTATACTGCTGAGGATGCTGAACTTGCAGTGAAGCACGGCTTCAACGGAATTCTTATCTCAAACCACGGTGGTCGCCAACTTGACGGTGTGCCATCAACTCTAGATGCACTCCGTGAGATTGCGCCCGCTGTGAAGCGTCGGATCCCCGTTGCCGTTGATGGAGGCATTCGCCGTGGTACGGATATTTTTAAGGCTTTAGCTCTAGGAGCGGACTTTTGCCTTGCCGGACGACCGGCACTTTGGGGGTTGGCTGTGAGTTCTTCTTCGTTGTCCTCTCTCTGTGTTGCAATTTGGGTATGCTGACCTATTATAAAATATAGTACGACGGCCAAAATGGAGTGAAGTTGGCTCTCGACCTACTTTATGACGAGTTCAAAGTCTGTATGGCACTTTCTGGGTACGTCTTTCTATATTCTACTATTTTATGTTACATGGACTCACACAAGAGTTCGTCAAGTTGTCGGAATGTGGCCGCCATCAACAAAAACTGCGTCTCACTGTTACAGCAGGATGGCCGCCTCTTGAAACTGTAAGAACTGAAATGCTGAATTGATATGAATGGGATGTGGTTTGAACATGTGAATCAACTTCTACTAGTATAGAGCATCTGAATGGAATATTTTATGTATATACCAACTCTCAACTTACTGAACCAAACTTTATCGTGACATACTACTTGACTTCAAGGTCCATCCACACCAGCTGACATGTGCATGCACTTGGGCCAAAGGAGAATTCAAGTTTATTCTAAATTTTTATATAAAATCTTTAAGTAGCATTCTCCAGGACCTTGAATCATTTGAAGGCTCATATATGCCACCTGGGCAGTGAGCGCTTCAAGCGAGAGGATCGACATTTCAGTAACTTCAACTCAGCATTCAAATGACTGAGGCTTATGTAAATGGATATTTTTCATTGCAGTTTCTCAGACTGACCTAATAACATACAGAAACACTCAATTGCTCCATCATGGTCTATTACGCGAAAAGAAAGCCGTTTAAAAGAACTTGAACCTAAGCATCAGCCGCTGCCCAGGTGAGCTCTAACTGACGTTTAAAAGATTTTGAAATTGAATCATATTCGAGTTCTAGAGCATGGACTTGATAATATGAAGCAGGCCTAAAATCTAACATCTAGAGTGATGCACGATGCACTACATTCACATTGCCTCTTACCACAGTTTTCATATTCAATTAATCTTCAATGCCATATCTGCTTCCTTCACGTCCTAGCCCAGAATGTTTAATACCGCCAAATCTACATCGTGTTAGCCTGTGATACTATATCATGGTGAATTAAAAGCAAGGTCAACTTACGGAGCGGGAGCATCTGACATAACACCTGTGTTCAAACCAACCATACCAAAAGACAGAAGCTCCGTGACTCGAGAAGCGCGATCAATGTTCTGGGTGAAAATGTATGAAGCCAGGCCCACTTCACAGTCGTTAGCCATATCGATGACTTCGTCCTCGGTGTCGAAGGAAAAGATTGGTGCTAATGGGCCAAATATTTCCTCTTGCATCAGTCGCATATTGGGAGTCACATTGGTCATAATAGTAGGCTCGATGAAGTTTTGTCCTATATCCAAGGTGATTAGCGGGATGGGTTGATTATCGGGGCTCAAAGGAGAATTACCGATATCAATACGCCTTCTACCTCCAGCCTCAACCTTGGCGCCTGACTTAACAGCATCTGCAATGAGGCTCTCCACGCGATCGGCGGCACCAGGTGTAACTAGAGGACCATGAGTAGTCTTACTATCGAAACCAGGCCCCACCTTGAAACCTGCAACAACAGCATTGAGCTTTTTCACAAACTCATTATAAATTCCCTTCTGAACAAAGATCCGATTGGAGCAGACACATGTCTGACCGGATGACTTGAATTTGCTGGCGACTGCGCCGGCAACTGCCAGATCAAGATCTGCGTCGTCAAAAACTATGAACGGGGCATTTCCACCAAGCTCTAGGCTCAGCTTCTTCAGGGTATTGCTGGACTGGTTCATGAGAATTTTTCCGACGCGAGTTGAGCCTGTGAAGGATATCTTTCGGACGGTGTTGGAGGTGCACAGGGCGAGACCAATTTCGGGTGTATTCTCCAAAGCGGAAACACTGTTAATAACGCCCTTGGGAACACCAGCCCTCTCTGCTAGGACTAAAAGGGCATTGGCAGTGAAGGGTGTCTCGCCTGCTGTTTTGACAACGGCAGTGCATCCTACTGCAAGAGCAGGACCAAGCTTTCGGGTGATCATAGCGGCAGGGAAATTCCATCTAGTTTCAATGTAAGTCTTTCAAATAAACAAGGATATGCTTCGAGTGCGATATGAGGAATCACATACGGTGTAATAAGACCAACCACACCAATGGGCTCCTTGAGAACAGAGACTCGAAACCCGGGTTGACTGTGAGGAATCACATCTCCATAAACACGGGGAGCCTCTTCAGCAAACCATTCGAGGAAGCTTGCTGCAAATTGGACCTCACCTGCTGCATCAAGTCCTGCCTTGCCATTTTCCCATGTAATCAGAGTTGCTAAGTCTTCTTTGTCTTCTATCACCAATTCGTACCATCGGCGCAGAACTCTTGAACGGTCTCGGCCAGTGCGAGAGCGCCAGGCGGGGAGTGCACCAGCTGCGGCATTGATGGCTGTCTCTGCATCTTGAGCTACGGACTCTGGGCATGAGCCGATAAATACTCCATTGGCAGGATCTATACACCCAGAAGCAATTCAGTACATGAATCGCAAATGAGATGTTCCAGGGTAATAATTTCCATACCGTAAACGTTGAATGATTTGCCGGATACCGAATCGATCCACTGGCCATCAATGTAGTTCTTATCGACAAAAAGAGAGGAATCTCGAAGCTTCGGTGCCGAGTAGCTCATTTTGTTAAGTCCTTCTAGTTGAAGAAGGTGTCTCTCAGTTGAAAAAGTTCATGCGCTTGACTTGACTTGCTCGAGGGATCGTTATAAACCTCCAGGGTTTTACTCGGGATATACTGGTCCAAGTCGAAAGTGAAGATCATCGAGGTGGGCTTAGAGACCGATGAGACTGAATCATTCCAATGATGTTGTCATTTGATATCCACCATTGTAGGCATCTTATCGCGGAAATCATCCGATCGACCAGCACATTTTCTCTCTCCTCTCCTCTCCCATTTCGGTAGATAAAGCAATACGGCAGGACTACAGTCATTTAAGGCAAAGATCGACTTCATCACTTTATCGATTGGATGCAATTATCCTTGATTCCACTCGCGGGGTCAGTTGGAGTGAGTTGAATTGGAAAGACCGAGCGAGAGGGTCCCACATTAGCGGGGTTAATGCCGCTCATCCAATACTGTGGAGATCGGTATCTCCATCCTATCTTGGGAGCTTTACACCCAAGTCTGGACTCTGCATATGTGGGGGAATACCAGCAAGGCAATCTATTTTTCGTGTCCTTGGATAATCAGTTCAAACTTCAAGGCTAGCTTGAAATCTTGGCACCGATATATAACATTGTAACACCCAACTTGAAGTCAAGATCGCAGACTTTGGATCTATATCCTAGAAAAGCATCTCATTAGTAACTCCGATCATATCTTCTTTCGTCGCAACTAAGTGAATCACCTTCAATTATCTGATAGAATGTCTAAGACTGTCAAGACGGTTGACCTATCCCACACGGCCGGCCTCTACTATGGTCCAGCAACTATCTCGAGCGGAAAAGTCCTACACATCGCGGGTCAACCTGGTAACACCAAAGATGGACATGTACCCAAGGATTATGAGTCCCAGATCCACCTCTCTCTCTTCAACCTGCGTAAGTTGATTATCGCAGCCGGTGCGGACATCAAGGATATCGCAAAGCTCAACGTTTATATCGTCGATTACGATGTAAACAACCGCAAGCACGCTCGCCCTCTTCAAAGTTTCTTCGGAAAGCACCGACCAGCTCAGACTCTCGTCCCTGTCCCCAAACTCGCTGTTCCTGAGTGGTTGATCGAAATTGACGCAATCGTTGCTCTCCCCGAACCTTCAATTCCTCCTGTCCTCCCCGCTGCTTCAGAGAACGCTGATGTCATTGTCATTGGTGCTGGTCTTGCTGGACTCACTGCTGCACTCGATGTCATTCAATCGGGCCTCTCTTGCATTATCCTTGAGGCTCGTGATCGCGTTGGTGGAAAGACATGGAGTCAGCCAACGTCTGATGGAAAGGGCTACATTGATGTGGGTGCTGGATGGCTCAATGATACCAATCAAAGCCGTGTCTGGGCGATTGCAAAGCGGTACGGTGCCGAGGTTATTGTACAAAACACACAAGGAAAGGCGGTGATGGAGAACTGGGAAGGAAATGTTTCTTCGTTCGAGTACGGCGAGGTACCAAACGTAAGTACTCCGTTCTACTCTCTTATCGCAAGATATGATACTGACCAAGCATTACTTAGTTTGATGAGGAATCACAGAAGAATGTTACAGAGATTAGAGACATGTGCGAGGCAGAGTGCCAGCAGCTGGATGTTTGGCGCCCCAGCAACACAGAGCTTGACGCCATGACATTTGAGGCTTACCTCCTTTCTCGGGGAGCTAGTAAGGCTGCCATCGGCACAGCAACTGTTTGGACTCGTGCTATGCTTGGAGTGGAACCATGTGATATCTCGGCTCTTTACTTCCTGAACTACTGCAAATCTGGTGGTGGTCTCCTGACCATGCGATCAGACCGCAAGGATGGTGGTCAGTATCTGCGAGTCCGAGGAGGTACTCAGACCCTGTCAAAAGGTCTAGCCTCATCGCTCCCTGAGGGAGTCCTTCGTCTTGAGATCCCCGTTCAATCTATCGCTCAGGAGCAAAGCGGCTCGATCAAGGTGCAAGCTGGCGGTGCCGTATACTCTGCTACCAAGGTCATTACAACTCTCCCTGGTCCAGCTCTCAAGAACATATCTTTCTATCCTCCACTCACTCCCGTCAAGCGGGCTTGGACCGAATCACTCTACTATGGTTACTACACCAAGGCCATGATGGAGTTCAAGACTCCTTTTTGGGTTGAACGTGGATTTTGTGGTCTGGCCAACTCCTTCATTGGTCCTGCAGGTGTTATCCGTGATAGTTGCATTCCTCAGGATAACAAATACGTCCTTACCTGCTTTATGGGTGGTGAACCTGGTCGTACCTGGGCTGCGCTATCCACTGCCGAGCGTGAGAAGACTCTTTTGAAACAGATCGGTAAACTTTACGGCGTCAGTAATGTCGAGGACCAGTTCCTGAAGATGACTGCCTACGAGTGGGTTCATGATGAGTATGCTGGTCTGGGTTGCCCTTGCACCACACTGCCGCCTGGAGTACTTGACACGCTTGGTGGTGATGGCCTCCGTGCACCTGTCGGAAACTTGCACTTTGCTGGTACGGAGACAGCTGGAGAGTGGAAAGGATATATGGAGGGAGCTGTTCGAAGCGGCTCTCGAGCTGCTGCTGAGGTTGTCAAGGATCTCAATGGGCCTATTACCGCTCGACTCTGATTTTCTTCATTTTCTTTTACTAGACACTCCGGGCCAGTTTTCAAAATATTTATTACTACTTATCATTCACTTCTTCCAAGATTCCCCCTCTTGCGTAGCCTGCTCGGCCCATCAAATAATCAAAACTTGTCACTATCAACTATAGCATGCCAGAAGCTTGACATCACTCTAAAGTCAAGCCCTAGGCACTTTAGATAAAGAGTATCTCAATTTGAGTCACCATTACTCACCAGGTAACTTCAATGTTCAATTTTCTTTTTGTCAAAACACTTCTTATTTGATATCTAATTGTATGAGTACTCGAGTGCCCAGGGTGGGGTAGTACCTAGATCCCTTCAAATGTTACTGTCACCAAGATCTAATAGTTGCGGCTCCGGTCAATCTTCATTTTGTAATCTCATCCTCCCAAGGAAGGAGAAAAAAAAGTCAAAGGTGAAAATAGAAAAAAGAAAAAAAGAAAAAAAAAAAGTTCGCCCGGACGGGGTTTTGATCCCCGGACATTGAGATTCTCTTTTATAAACTGTTATTTATTAGTTTTTGATCATTTCTTTGATGTGATTTTCTAGCCGCTTACAGTCTCACGCGCTTCCACTGTGCCACCCGGGCTACCGGTTCCGAGGCTTAGCCCTCATATCACTCATATAACAACCCGCCTGATATAATTGGAATTTCATTTTTGATAACTAACACAATAAGAATGGCAAATCAATATTGTTTTCAAACTCCAGCGCTACGTACTGGTGTAATCAGAGTCCACTGCTATCGAAACAGTGATTTCTTATCTATTTCACGATTCTATTTTGGGGTTACGCGCCGCGGAGAGAGTTCCCAAATTCACCTGGGCAGTTGGGGCGAAAATGGTGATAGTCTCCGAGATCGGTTGGGTCAAGAAGGCATCAGAGAGCGAAAGTGGATCGAGATCATGTACCCCTCTTGAGCTCCATAGTGGGGCATATCACATTGCGCGATAGGTGAGCTACGGTAATAACTTCTAAGTCAATCATGCAGCTCTGTCATTTTAACACACTTTGAAGCTCACAGCTTGAACCGGATCTGAAAAGCTCCTGGTATATATTGTCCCTCTCTGAGTCGTGTCCCCAATTGATCCTCGAGAATTATTTTCAAGCTCAACGCGAGATTCTTTTTATCAAATTTCCCTTTTAGCATAGTCCAAGATGGGAAAGACAAGAGTCTTGATTGTTGGCACCGGTGGCATTGGCACGGTCTCAGCCTATTCTCTGGAGAAAGGTGGCCAGGCTGAGGTGACAGCTGTGATGCGCTCAAACTACGATGCCGCTGTGAAGAACGGTATTGGTATTGATTCCGTTCAGTACGGCCAGATCAAGGCATGGAAGCCAACAGCCAGTAAGTTTCCTAAAAAGTCTCTCATAAAAAATCTAGTACTTATTCCATTGTAGTTGTCAACTCGGTTCCCGATGTATCCAAGGGCAACATCGCGCCTTTCGATTACATCCTCGTGACTACCAAAAACATTCCAGACGTCCCTCCTACAGTCGCAGATCTTATTGCTCCAGCTGTGACTCCCGGCAAAACCGCCATTGTGCTTTCTCAAAACGGCATCAACATTGAGAAGCCTCTCATTCCTCGATTCCCCACAAATCCTCTTATCAGCAGTGTCGCGTATACCGGCGCAACTGAGACTTCTCTAGCAAAGATTTACCACGATGATGACGATTGTCAGAAGATTGGCGCTTTCACAAACCCACAAGTACCTCAAGACGTGGCTGATGAGGCAGCAAAGCGATACGTGGAAATCTATAACCCCGAAGGCAAGCTTGATGTTCTATATGTCCCAGAAGTCGATAAAGTCCGATGGCGCAAGATTGCATACAACGGCTCAATGAACCCTATCGCATCTATTATGCGCATGGATGTTGCGCGCATGCGTATGAGCCGACACATTATCGATGACTTGATTGTGCCTATTGTCGAGGAGGTGCGCGCCATCGCCGCAGCTAATGGCGTTAGTCTTCAAGATGATTTGATTCATGCGGTCACACATCAGGATCCAACAGATACAGGCTTCAAGCCGAGTATGTGTCAGGACTTTGAGAAGGGAAATCTGATGGAGATTGAGAACCTCGTTGGTGAGCCGCTGCGGGAGGCGGAGAAGGCTAATGTTCCTGCGCCAACTCTCAAGATTGTTTATGGAGTTATGAAGGGTCTGCAAGCAAAAATTAAGGCTGAGAAGGGACTTTGGGAACCTAAGTTTGAGCCTGGAAATCCATATGAGTAGAACCGCTTGAGCTCCTTCATTTTATAGTTATGTCTTCCTTATTCAATTCAAATATAATGTGATTCAGTGGCACGATTACTAGATTAGACAATTCAAGTTCAGGTTCCAATAGCATACAAATCCATAAGGCGAATTTTCACCTACATGGAATCGTTGGAGAAATTAGTCAAGGAGTGAAATAACTCATGTCAAAAGCACATGTGCAGCTTCAAGCTCATGAACCTTGAAATCATCTAGGTGGTGATTGTTGTTTACTACTAGTAGCTCCACGTCTCTCGAGGGCCTGAGGAAGTCCACATCTAGCTAAGTCACTGTATAAAAAATATGAAAAGATAATATACTTATCACACATTTGTCAATGATTGAAGTCTGAACCATATCTAGGACTAGCAGAAGATAACCTCTAGTTAGCATCAAGTTCTAGCAGATTTCCGTTTCACACCAACTTCAAGTTGAATTCTCAGCTCACTCGGATTAACTTTCCCAAGGTCTTTCCAAGATAGACCCAGTCACCATTCTCGTCTTTTTACCCGATAATTATTACTTATCTCATTTTAGCAAGGTTTATTATGTCAGTCTCTTTATCATGTTGGCAATTTGGGAAACCCCAAGCGAGAGTCTGGAAACTGCAGCAGACAGCGATGATCAGATCACAAACTTTACTAATGCCATCAGATACCTACCTAGGTAGGTACTACTCTAACTTCGCATCGAATCTTGAACATGTGGATATCACCTGATTGAGTAAGTCGGTTTTTACAAGTTGATCTCATTACTGTGTCAAGGCTCTCGATAATACTCAAAAAGGATATAAGAATTTTAAAATCGATCTATTGACCTGGAATACATGTACGACAGTCACTGATTCCAGCAGCTCCAGAAATCATTTCCTTCAAGTTTCTTTCACCAATCTTGCATTACATCATAAAAATATGTCTCCTTCCGCTTCCCAGTCCGTGGAATGCACACCCGTCGTTGAAAAGAAACCTCGCAATGATGATTCCTCCGTCGACAAGACTCCTCAAAATCTCGTCGTGGCCACGGGTGGCTACCCCTTCCCTGGCATTCCTAGAATAGACGACCCCTACAAGAAGCGACAATGGCAGCTTGAGCACATGGCTGGTGCTTTCAGAGTCTTTGCGAGAAAAGGATTCACAGAGGGGACGAGTGGACACATTAGTGTTCGAGATACTATTGACCCAGACACCTTTTGGATCAACCCGTGAGTTTGCAAAATCACTACTGACTTGTTCTAGCATATAAGGCTAACGGCATGTCTAGTATGGGCAAGCATTTTGGCATGTTAAAGGCCAGCGATATGGTTCACATTAATGAAGGAGGACAGGTTATCGGAGGAAACAAAGTCGCCATCAATGCTGCTGGATTTGTTATTCACAGCGCAATCCATCGCGCTCGTCCTGATATCAACGCCGCATGCCACATGCACTCTCCTGCCGGCAAGGCCTGGGCAACATTTGGCAAGCCTATCGATATCATCAATCAAGACTCCTGCAACTTTTACGAGACACAAGCTGTATACAATGACTTTGGCGGTGTGGTCCTTGGTGATGAAGAGGGACAGAGGATTGTGGAGGCCTTGGGTGACAAAGGTCGTGTCATGATTCTTCAGAATCATGGTCTGCTGACTACTGGTGGCACTGTTGATGAGGCTGCCTACCTATTCACTTGTCTCGAGAGGACTTGTGAGGTTCAGCTCATGGTAGAAGCCTCTGGACTTCCGAAGAAATTTATCAGCGAGAAGGCAGCTAAGTTCACAGCTGAGGCAAATGCCGATCCTGTAAGTTGTTTTAACCTTCTCAACTTTGAAGCCACGGAGAGAAGGATCTCCCTCCGAGCCCTTGGAATTGAATCTGACTGAATTTCTCTTTACAGGAAACACTCTACACTGAGTTCCAGCCTGATTTTGAGTATGAGATTTGGAAGTCTGAAGGAGAGCTGTGTAAAGGGGAGTAGAGGCACATCAATCGATTAAGTTTATTAAGATCCTTTGAATTTATTCTTTATGCAATTGACAATTGGATTTGCTTCTTGGGTATGCATTTCCCAGTGCATCATAATGTACATATTGCCATCTGGGCAGGGTATTACACACATGTGCATAGCTCTGAAGCACGACTGATAGTACTTATCCTTGATTCATTTTGCCTCAACGTTTATGAAATGGACTCGATTATTTACTATCACAGCACCGAGTACTTTTTCTTTTGCGGGATCTTGAAGTCAGTTCATCATTGAGACAACTCAACCCTTTGAAGTAAAAAGTGACGTTATTGATTCTTTGAGTGAGACGATCATGTCACATTCCTCTATCTCACTGGTATGTACATTTTGAGGTTCTAACGGGGTTTGAGACATAGTTCACACTCCTACTAGTAGTACCGAGAAGAAACTCGGGTGCTTGCTAAGATGTTTGAATTGCGACCATTGATGTACGAGTACAGAGGAAACCCTTATGAGACAAAAAATCAACATAAATAGTCTTGATATTTCACATTCTTCATAAACGAACCGGCATCCTCTGCCCAGATAGAAGATTTAATCAAGAATTAGAGTTGTCTGCACATGTCCAGGGTTTTGTCCCGCCTCCTTCCTTCAAGGTGTTAATAATGGAAGAAAATCGATCCGTAGGTACCGGCCACAGTCATAAAGGATCCAACCACAATGGTAAACCCACTCCAGCATGCAAGAGCGACCCATTTCCAGTCTCTATCAGTCCGTCGCCAGTTGTCATAAAACCACATACAGCCAGTTGGCTGATAAGCGAGAGCAAACCCAAGGAGAGCGCCAATCAGGGAAACCAGATCCGAAAATACTGGAATACCACTTGCGATGATATATGAGATGATTGTGCAGCCACCAGTGCAACAGAGCCATGTCATCCAGTGGATTAGAGAGTTTGATGTGAGATGTACTGAGCCTCGCAGAACACGAACAAAAACGTATTTTGACGGGTACTGTTCAACGCATTAGAAAATTGGATGAAACGTAAAAGATTAAGAAGTCCGCTAAGGAAAGAGTATTTTTGTAGCTCCGGGGATAGGATCAGGAAGTAGGTTAAAAAACTTACATGAAGAAATATGGCCGTGGTTGCTATAAGGCCTGGCAGCGAATCCCATCAGGCAATTCTCTTGATCAAAGGACCAGCTGTTCCCAATGCTGGTGATGCCACCGTAGATCCACAATAGTAGTAAACAACGACGCCTACAATGAGATATACCACTGTTGACGTAAACTGACTGATGACAAGTGCACGAGTGAAAAGCTGAGGATTCTGCATCTCGGCAAAGATTGAAAAGTATGCAGGCGTAGCGGAGCAGACAAATATGAGTCCAGACACTGCAGAAACTCCATCCGCAAATGAGGGAGAATTAAAGAGCTTGTAGTCTGAAGTCCATCCCTGTGGTGCAGTTGATGGTCCATCTTGAACACCAACAGCGACAGTGACGGTCAAAACTGCAGATCCTCTAGGTCAGTTCCAAGGTTGCTAATTCAGATAAAATAGGATATCTCTTATGTCAAGATAAATAATGGAGAGACTGGGGATAAACAGACCAGCTGTCAGAATGCATGCCAATCCCACCCATACTAGGAAGGTAATTCGACTCAGAGTCCGAATGCTAGTAAAGGCAAAACCAATAATAGCTGAAACGACAACAAAAACAGCAGTGCAAGCTGCGTGCTTTGAGACTGCATTCAGTCCGATTGATAGACTCAGGATACCGGAGCCTCCGTTAAATACCCAATCTTCCGATGGTTAATATCATTCAACCCCAAACGTATTATGATTAAGAGATGGGCAAGCAGTTTATGAAGACTCGGATCTTTTACTCACATAGTCAGAAAAGAATTCCATAAATCTCCCTCCCGACTCTACCAAACATCAATCCTGCAGCGTCATCTATGCCGTACACTTCGCGGTGATTCAACTTGAATATACCGACCATGTAGCTTGTCCAAGTCGCTATGCCTGCCACAACACATAATAAGATGGAGCCCGGTACAATTCCGAGAGTGTCAAAAACCGATGGTATTGAGAGAACTCCCAGTCCGATCTGGGTCTTCAGCATCAAAGCAATTGCTCCCAGCCATCCCATCTATGTGTGCATGTCAGCAACATGAAGTCCAATGCGTAATGGAATCGCTCCAGTTACTTACACTGCGAAAGTTGGGCCCATCTTCTGTAATCTCACCAAAAACAGCATCATAGTTAGATTCGTGGTCTTTTAGCTCTCCGGCTTGAACATCTCCAGGTTGAGTAGTTGTGTCATATGTGACCTGGGAGTTGATGGCTTCGGTATCTTTCGACATCTTTTCGTTCATATTTATTCAGAATAGGATAATAAACTTCCTTGGTTTATTGACCTTCAAGTTTGAGTATTTATTTTCAAATACACTAAAAGTTAGGGTAAAGTCTGTGTATTTGACTCTCATTGATCCTTAGTATCTTCTAGATGGTAGTATGTACCCTTATCAATTATCCAGATTGAGACTTCTAGGTTCAATTTACATAAGAGTATGCACATTTGTGACGTATAAATACTTTTTAATCTCACAGTGATTAATATTTCACAATGCCTGCATCCGTCTGCTCCATATTTAAAAAAAGATAAGTTTATCTATCTGGGGGGGTTTGGACCAATCGCCTTCGCCTCCCGTATGGAGATTCATTCTCAATTTGGAAGACTAGCCTGTTTTATCACACAAACATGATCTGGAATATGAGAAATTCTCCAATATAGCAGGCAATCCTGATCTCGATCTCCATGACAATCATTCTTTTCTGGGGAAATATTGGGCGAATGAGCATTGAACATCTCTCAAATACTCTCCAGTACTTCCTATAATTGATCATTTGTCTGGCTGGAACTTGAAGCAAAGAGTCGGAATAATTTCAGAGATCTTAAATTCCAAGCTCACCAGGAAAAACGGATTACTGATCTACATCATGATGTCTCAAGTGCTTGCAGTACTCCAGGGCTCGGGGAAAGACCTGCTTATCTCGCCCTAAACGATGACTCCCGAGGTCCTGAGCTACTCCGAGGTATACGAGGTAGTGACACCCGTACGGATGACCGAAGTCCTTTCATCCATACTATGATCAAAGACCGGGGCATTCCCGCATACCTCAGGTAACAGTGTTATGGCAGTATTATAGTTGTCTTTCTAATATTCACATAACCTCCGGAAGTCAGCCTCATCTACTACCAGTGTACTCCGTATACATGGCAATACTAGTATCAATTGCCCACATGCAGGCGAGTTATGGGGTTACTAGTAGAGATGAGTCTATAATTGCGGTCGCTATTATGAGTAGGTTTACACTGGCAGTCGGCGGCAGTCGGTGTAGGGCAATGTAAGGAGATTCCGCATCAACCATTCAACTTGTGTTCCAGGTGCAGACCGGCCTATGGCAGAAAACTGAGTGGAAAAATCAGAAGATTAAAATATTGAAGGGTTTGAGTTGAGAATGATCTCATTTTAAACTCTCTCCAGGGCTGTTGTGGTAGGTACCCAGTTCGGCATCAAGTTGGTAGAGTGTATGTAGTAGTAATCTTTGAACCATATCAGAACCTTGGAAGTGACTCAGGGTTGTTATTTTTCTAGGCACTAGGGACCCAAAGACGCTCAAGTGCTATTGGGACTTCAAGTTGGTTCAAATGTTCCTTATAGGCTCCCATCTTCAAAGACCATATTTATGGCTTGTTTCAGGTTCCAGGGTCTAAAAAATAGTAGTATACTAGGACTTGAGGTCTGCCTACTAGTACTACTAGTAATGGTGATAACTTCAACCTTTAGCGGGGAGTTTGGGGGAGCCGTGTGGAGGGGGTGTCAAGTATCATTGATCAGATTGGTAGCATATTCCTGCAGGTCACTTCTTTTTCTTTCTTTTACTCCAAATCATGTCTCCGCTTGTCTCCGCAGTTCAAATTTCGGTGTGGTTCATGGTGCTACATAATTTGAGTTGACTTACATTCAAGACCTAAAATATTTCTCGGAGAAGAAATTCAAAGGAATAGATAGATTTGGTCCAGCTTTCAGAGTTACTTTTTTCCCTGCAGAGAACCGGCAATTGGAGTAGTGGGTGTTGTACATCCCGAGGCCTGCAGCGGAGACAAGCCACTGCCAGTGAATAGCAGCACATGGGTTGGGGCTGGCTCCACCATATAGCCTCTGTTGTATTATTCTATTTGGACACTCGTGAGTGAACACATAGAATAGATGATGAATTCAAATGGGAGATTAGGAGCATTTACCCCTCTTGGGACTCGAGCATTGGGCTCTTTGATCAATACCACTAGAGAGAGTCGATCACTGGAATCGGTGAGGAACCAGGCACCTAAACCAGTGGATCGACTCGGAGAGAGGAGCGGGGCGGGAAGAGAAAATTTGTACCCGGAGGATCATTTATGTACCCAGGAGAAAGTCGATCAGTAGCGGTTTAACTTCTTTCGCATTTTTCTCTCCCAAATTTTGAACCTCTGTCGATTCATCCTTGTACTGAGATTTGGAGAGAGATCTCATGAGATGAAGATGATGCAGGGTAAAGATCAAAACTAAAAAAAAAAATTGAATCCTTCCTAGTACGGCCACGTGCAGGGACCACTCGGGCAGTTTTCTCACCGCCCGGCTGTAAAGAGAGAACTTCAGCTTTTGCTTTTGCCCATCTCTCCTCTCCAGAGCCATGTCGTCGCAGACCATGACGGCGCCAGCAGTGGGCCATCGTCCGCCTGATCCAGGCACGGATACGCCCATGTACGACTATGGCGGCTCGCAGAATCACCCCTCGCCCCCGACCGACGTTAGAAGCGACTCCGCAATCCGCGACATGCATAATTCTGCCCCAGCCTCTAGGCCCTTGCCCGCCACCCAGATCGGAATTAAGACAGAGCAATCGGATCACCATAACTTGATGATGGGTGACGCTGAAAAGGACTCGAATGCTCAATCCGCCGCCGGGGCACTTTTGGCTCAACTATTGGGGAACCAGTCCACATCGACCTCTGCTTCTGCGCCGGAGCAATCTGTTGGACAACAAATCGAGCACCAGGACCTCAAATTGCACATCTCAAATCGCCCGTCAATAGACCAAACCGCTGATTCCTCGAAATTCTTTGACTCGGATCTCCCCCATGATCAGGATTCGGCCTTCACAGCTCAAGGAATGCAACATATTTCTAATGGAGGTTTCTCTACAGCCGATATCTTTGCAGGAATTGGTACAACTCCGCAGGAAGGTAGCAGTGCAGGACATCGACTTTCAGATGCTATGGATACCCTTTCAGATCCATTGAACCCCAAATTGAGCATGGATCAGCCCTCCCTTTTGCCCCCTTTCGACATAGGAGGAATTCCGAAGAATGCGTTCGAAGCCCTGCAACAAAACGAACTCCTCACGGCTGCATACCTTTCACAAAGCGCTGATTTATCAGCTCTGGGATATCAAGATGGAACTACCTCCGTTGCGGGGTCCGAGCCGCGCATTCAAGCATTTGCCAAGTTAGAGTTTGATGATGGTCATTTTTATGTCAACACATACTCGTTCATTCTGGGGCGAGATGTTCGAGCTGCGCGTGCTGCTCATCAGCGAGAGGTCCAATTCCGGCAGGCCGTGCGGAGCTCTCGGGCAAAGAGCTCAAGTGGCGGTAATACATCACACACGCCGAATCGAATGAAGCGGGAAGAAAGTGCAGCCATGATGGGCAGTGTTGTCAGTGATCGAGGAGGTATTATGGGCTTTGATCCCGATGTTCCTCCGCATCTTCCAACCAACCTGAATATCAGCCGGCGATCATCAAAGTCTTCACTGGATGAATCGGCAATGCCCATTCATGCTAATCCAGCACAATTACAAACGACAACATCTACAGACTATAATGCGCTTGCAATGCAATCTTTACAAGAAGGGAATGGTGAAGCAAAGCCTGTTGATACATTAGCTTTGCTGCCATCTCCTGACTCCTGCCCCACAATTCCTATTCATCCCCCATCAACTATAGATGGCACTGCCGCGGGTCATCGTGGTATCTCGAGGCGACATGTTCGCATTGCCTACAATTTTGATCGTAGCTTCTTTGAGATGGAAGTTATGGGTCGCAATGGTGCATTTATTGGAGCGGATTGGCTTTCACCAGGACAAGTCCGACCCTTACACAGTGGTGATTATATCCAAATTGGAGGTGTGCGCATTCGATTCTTACTACCAGACGTCCCTATTGGTGAGACTGGTGCGGATCGCCTGGAAGAAGAGGCAGCGGAAGAAGATGATGATCCAGATTCCATTGATGCTGAACATGAGATTGATGACATGGACAGACACATGAGCGAAAGTGTTGAAGGCAAGGAGTCCAGGATGACCAAGATTGTCCTCAAAACTAAGGATACCGATTCAAGTGCTCTACCTTCTATCGAAGGTTCGGGTGATCAACCTGCTGCACGTCGTCGCGGACCTGGCAGGCCTCCTAAGGACGGAATTATGTCTAAACGAGAAAGGGCTGAACTTGCCCGGGAGCAAAAGATAGCTGCTAAGCGCGAGGCTAATGGTGGTGTCACACCGCCACCGATGGCGGCAATACCAGTGCAAAACCGACCTACTAAGGCAGGAAAAACAATAACCAAGGAGTCTGTGGGTGCCGAATCACCGACCTCGTCAGTCAAGCCAGCAGAAAAACGGAAATACAACAAGCGGAAGAAGGATGGAACCTCGATGGACTACCCTCTGCCTTCTACCGAAAGTGGACAATTACCCACAGAGCAACGGCCCGAGGAATATGTCAAGCCTCCACCGGTCAAGAAGCGCAAACCGTCTCGGTCACCTTCTCCCAATTATCCTCCTGAGTCTGCTTACACGCCGGAGGATTTGGCCAAGCCACCATACAACTACGCTGTTCTCATTTTCGATGCCCTTACGGACGCTGGAACCCCGATGACGTTGAAGCAGATCTACCGCGCATTAAAGTTGAAGTATCCTTATTTCCGCTTCAAGTGCGAGACAGAGGGCTGGACATCAAGTGTACGACACAATCTCAACGGCAACGGCCACTTGTTCATGCACGCAGAGCGAGATGGTAAAGGCTGGTCATGGCAGCTTCGACCCGGTGCTTCAGTTGAAAAGGAGAAAAAGAGACGGCCGTCTCCTCCGCCGCCACCACCACCACCACAACCACCGCAGGTGTCAGCGCCAGCTCCTCAGCCATATATGGGTCCTATCTCCCATTCATATGCTCCTCCGTCTGGTGGTCCACCTCCAATGCAAGCGCAGCACCACAACTTTCAATTCCCTCCAATGCCAGCTACGAATTTCTCTGCGCCACCACCAGCGGCTCCTCAACATTCAAGCCCTTACGTCCCTCCTTCTCCTGCTGTCTCTGCTGCACCACCCAAACCTCCACTTCCTACACCTGCCCCTGCTCCCGTCCCCGCTCCTGCTCCTGCATCTTTTCCCATCCCGAGCACTATTCGCAGCAACCTTCCTGCGGCTTTTGCTCAAACCATTCCATCTACCTACACATCTCCTTATGCATCCGATCCCACCCCGCAAGCTGCTCAGGCGCGGCCTTCTCAGGCTCCACGGCCTGCTCAAGGACCACCGCCGCCTCAACAGCAATCTCCTTACCCACCTCCAAAACCCCCTTCCCAACAACCGCCACGCATGAATTCGCAACCCCAGGCTTTCCCTCCTCCTGCTGGGCCTCAATTCCAACCCCAGCATCAGCAATCGGCCCAGTCACAACAGCCGCAACAGCAGCCTCTCCAGCATCATCAACACCCACATTCACACCAGCACCAGCACCCGCCTCAACATGCGCCTCAGCATGTGGCACCTCCGCATCATCAGGTCCAGCAACAACAACATCCTATTCAACAACAGCACCCGCATCAAAATCAACATCAACATCAACACCCACCTCCCCCTCCTCCTGGACCACCTATGCATTCTCAAGTGCAGTCGATGCCTCCGCGACAAAATCCTCTGCCCCCTGGACCACCGGAGTCATCCTCATTCAATGATCGTGCTAATAAGGCCATTGATGACTTTGAAGCCGTTCTTATGGAGGACTACGAGGACAAAAACTACATTCGGGAGGTACTTCGAAGTGCTCGTGCGCGTGTTTTGGGTAATGCTACTGAGAGCTCGTTCCCCGGTGGAGAACCCAAGGACGAGGGCGTCATCATGGACGTACTCCGCAATCTGGTTGGAAGCTTGAAAGACGAGTAACCGCCTCGCCGGTCCATTTTCGTTGTTTTTTATTCTCGTCATGACTTACGACCTGTGGCATGTTCTTGGGGAACGGCTTTCCCGGAGTTTACATGCTTCTTTTTTTTCTTCCCCCCCCTTTTTGGTTTCTCCTTTCTTTTTTCGTTCATCATTGTTTCTCGCCTGTTTCCTCCGATCAAAGTTTTGTGCGACCTGGTTTGCTGCCTGTACTTGGGGTTGCTCTGGGAAGGGCATCGGATCGGGTCTTCTTCCTTAGGAGGAAGCGCTCGACCGGGAATGAATGATCTTCTCCCTGACGACTTATCGAGTATACGAGTCTTATGCCTTTGTTTGTGACCGGGTTTTTGTTGAATCTTAATGATATCCCTCTGTTCTGGCAAGCTACATCCGCCTGAACTTTTTTTTTCTGCCCCTTTTTTGCTCATTTGATTCACTCTTTTCGTTGGCACATGGACATTGATAGCCATGGCCAAAAGGGAACGGGCGCTTTCAAGCCTGGTGGTTGTTAACCCCCTTCTTTTTTTTTACTTCCCGATGACACCTTTCTAGTCCGGGTGCATTTTCTCCAACCAAAAGCTACCATAGAAATATCAAACATTTACGGGAAATATTTATTGGAATGATTTGTCTGTAGTACCTACATATGTCGTATTCATGCCTCTCATAGTTTAACCTTGGAAACCATGTAGGTACAAGTTTATGTATATCTCACCGGCATCAACCTACTACTAGTATGTATGATCACCATTTCCTCCGAACACACCTTTACTAAATGTACACTGGCACGAGGTATATGAGCCCCCATATCCGGTCAATTTCGCCTTCCCCGCCCTGACATTGTAAAGAAGAGGAGTGCGCCCGGATTTTTCCTTTGGTGGGGGGATTTCTGACCTTGTTCTGCCCAACGTCTGCAGGAACTGGGCCGAGTGTATCCGGGACCGTTTCTCCGCCGAGCTTAGATTTACTCCAGAGAAATACAGTATACCAGTACACCAGTACAATAAACTAGCGTGAATCGGCATTGGGGATGAGGGATTTTCATAACAAAGTATGTTCAGGTGGCTCAGGTGGCTGGTCAAAAAGAGAAAGAAAAAAACTTGAACTTTGAGCCTGAACTTTGTCAAATACTAGTTCATCGGCCTAATGCAGGTTATACTACTCGGTACTCCAAACAGATCATGATGCTACCAGGAAGGATCAGGTTGCCTAGGCGGATTATTAATATTTAGAATATGATGGAAGGGGGTTAAGGGACCGGAAAAGGATTAGAGAAGATTGAGGTCCATTTTTATTTTTATTTTTTATCTTAATTGTTATTTTTTTTTAATTTATTTATTTTCTTTATTTTTCTTCTCGGAAAACTAAATGTTTGAAACCTCCAGCCCCCATATGGTTTGCCTCCAACATTTGAAGTCAGGGCACCTGGGCAGTGTCAAGACTTAAGTGGTCAATATGTATGATCCCTCTCACATTATTAGGTCTGTAACTAATAGGTAATAATAATTGTATTATGCGCATATACCAGGGCTATGCACTACTCCGTACTCCGTAGGTCGGCGGTAATATCATGTTTTGACCATTCAGAGAGTACATTATAGAAAATTCGAGTTCGCCCCCCCTCAATTCATTGGAGTTCTTCCCCTGACCTTGCCGTACACCCCGTATCTCCAATAGTTTCCTCAGATGAAGACTCCGTGCTCTAAGTGGCCCGCTTCTATAGTCCAATAAGAACATCCACCGCGGGGCCGTCAATTCGACACATTGGGGTGTTGGGCCCCTCTCTCTCTGCTGTCAGTGGCCATGCGGCATGACGCTATGCACCCTGCGATCACCGGTGTCATGGCCTTGGTCTGTGACTCAGAGAAGAGGGGGTCGTGACAAGTCATCGAGTGTTCAATGGCCCTTACGTGGTAGTACCGGGTGATGGAGAAAGAAGAAAAAAAAACAGCGCATGATCGAGGTCATGCCGGAATCATAGCTTACTGCATACTAGTACATAGAACTGAGACTAGTAGCTCAAATTCCAGACTCTGTCTATATAGCCGCGGCACAACATTTCCAAGGTTGAATATGATATGAAGATGAAAATAATATCTCTTCAATATGATTATGTTCATAGATTCCTTGTAGACCAAGCAACGAGGAATGTTAAGGGCACTCGGACCAGTTGACGGAGTTTGCAATTGTATTTTAGTATGGAGAAAATGGGGTCAACCCTTCTTACCGGGGCTTAGTCAGGTGGAGTTCGCACGAGTCCGTTTTTTTTTCTTTTCTTTAATTTCTATTTGAAGCCTTTTTTTAGAATTTTTTTTTTCTTCTCCAGTGACACGGGCGTTGCATCACCGAGGGTTAAGGGGTGGCTTTAATACCTGTTATTTTACAGCGGTGTAGAAAGGGAGGCAACAATGATGTCGAGGTTTTTATGTTAATACTTTTTTATTTCTTCCTTTAATTTATGAATTCATGAATGAATCAATACCCTATATTATTCTAAAACTTATGATAATCTCAATATCTAATATATTTGGCACAAATAATCATATGCTATAAAACAATTCAATTTAATTCGAACGTTGAAATTTCCCAAGGTTCGTTAGAGTGTAATTTTCAAGTATCTATGGGGTCACCGTTTCTGATGTAATTTTTTCTTTGGCGGAGTCTAGCCTCGAGGACCATGGTCACGTATGGTAACACTGGCCGCCTTCACACAGATGCCTTCCGCCCTTTTCACTTCAAGTGCTTCTTCTATCCTACTCCCCTTTTCTTCCTTTCTCTCTCCCCCCCCCATCCGTCCTCCATTCCAACGAGCTTTTCACTAAGTGTCGTTGCTGACCTCACGAGAGTGAGGTTTGCCTCTACGCGAGGGAAAAAAATCTTCTTAACTCTGTTCTTCCTTTTTTTCGCAGATCCCCGTTGTGTGCGCGCGCATCTCCTAAAAGGAAATCCAGATTTTCTGGCAGGGATTCGCTCCAAACAAAATACTCCGTGTGATCTCATTCTTGATCTTGTTGAATAAGGCCCTTCTGGTTCCTGTGTAATTGGGTAATACAAACCCATTGCCTAAAATAGAGATCAAGAAGCTTGACTTCCACGACACTCATTTTGTCTCATTTGTGCTATTCACTTGGTTGCAGTTGAAAGTCCTCGATGTCATTCAACTAGAGACGTTCCCTACGATCAAAAAAGAGCGGCGCGCTCGCTGAGCATCGCTCTTAGTTCCCAGGATCAGGGCTTCGTGGAGTTGTAGACGGTTCGTTTCCTTCTCCATCACTCACAACTCTCATACTCCCCCCTCCCCCAGGTGTTTGCCCTTCCTCTCCCCCGAGGCTGGCGCTGACCCTCAAGTGACACTACAGCCTTCAATCGTCTACCCCTCCTCGTCCTGAGCTGGTAGTTTCCCCCCCAACTCCCATCGAAAATGCCATCCTTCTACGCTCCAGGCCACGGCCTGCCTCCTACCCCTCCTCACGTCAACAACGGTGGCCGCTTGGATGAACAATCCTTCTACCCTGTTGCCCACTCTGCGTTCCCGCCTCGATTTCACCAGAGTGGCTGTGAGTTTATTGAGCAGTATTCGCAGTCTTTGTGCTACGCCAAGCCGAACTCGATGAACCTGCACCCCCAGTCTGCCAACATGATGCACCCGACCAGGGAGTCCATCCACGCCATGGCTCAACAGCCGATGTACGGACAGATGGCTACCTTGCCACCACTCCGCTCCAGCGTCCAACTTCCACCGATGGACAGTGCCATCCCCCCGCAGTACCGCCGCCAGGATATCGCCCCGATGCAGCAGCAAGAGCAACCCCGCAAGGAGGAGAAAGCAACTGGAGGTGTCGCCGCCCACCTGGATTACGAGATGGAGCGCATGTCCGACTTCGTGGCGGAAATGACCCAGGGAATGTATGATTTGTACAACACCAAGATCCACCTAGCAGATATTGACTTCGCGCGAAGCGTCTCCCCAGGAACTTCGGCCCCCCCCTCAGTTCCGGAAATACGTCTTCCAGATCTTGTCCTCGACTCGCCTGCCAAGCTCTTCCATCTTGCTTGGCCTGTTCTACCTGGCTTGCCGCATGCGCCAGCTTTCGGCTCAGCGGGTGTTTCAGGCCAGCAGTGGTCAGATCTACCGCATGCTCACTGTTTCACTTCTGCTAGGCAGCAAGTTCCTGGATGATAACACCTTCCAGAATAAATCATGGGCAGAAGTCAGCAACATTCCTGTCGCTGAACTCAACAAGATGGAGCTTGAATGGCTCTTTGCCTTTGAGTGGAAGATCCACAACCGCATGTATGATGAGCAGGATGGTTTCAACTCGTGGCGTCGCCACTGGGACAACTGGCGCGCTAAGGCCAACCTTCGCGCCCAGGAGACTCGCCAGGCTCTGGCCCCTCTCGACACTAACGTGGTTCGCCCACAGCAGTCTATTGCCAAGCCACTCATGTCTCCAGAAGGTCCTATTCCACCCCAGTACCAGCGCATTGAGAACTCCTGGCTCAATCCTGCCGCCTCCGAGTACTCGCCCCCATCGGCCCCTCACAGTGGCCCCAATACCCCCGACTATTACTCCGCTGGTACTTGGGCCTACCCAAACCCGCCGCCACCATACTCGCGTGCCTGGATTCCTCCTCCATCTTACCTGCCAGCCTCAGCACCACGTTCTCAGCCCCCATCTTACCACCACACTCCCGCCTATGGCCTGCCCCTTTGCCCAGAGTGTATGGACTGGCCACGGATCTTCCTGCAGCTGCATGTACTGTGCCAAACATATCGAGCATTACATGTGCAACACTGCCTTTCCGTCCCTTCAGCCAATTCTTGCTTAAATCGTCTCATCTTTGATTCGTCTTACTGATTCTTTACTCCGGTTGGAAATGGACGATACCGCCTTTCGTCGCGTGTCACCGCACCGGCTTGTACCGGTTTGTCCCAATTCTTACTGTGCATGCCTTTAGAATTCTTCTCTTTCACGCTATGTGTTTTTTGCATGGATTTCCTCTTTTCATTTCTGTTTTTTCTATGATACCGTTGTCTGTTCCTTGTTCTTACTCTATTCCGGCTTGTTTCTTGACCTGATTCGACGTTTACGCCCCTTTTGATATCGTTTGACCCGCTGGCCCTCGCCTTCCCATGAACGATCGGCATACCACGTCAACTTTGAAAAGTCCTTTTTGTTCCGCGTCTGCTAGTTCGCGTCGGTCTAGCGAAAAACTCCAAAAACTCCAAAAAAAAGAGGAAAAAACGCTCCCGCGGCGACCTTTGCACGCCCCAGTTCAAAAGACCACAAACTCATGCATATGTAACATATCTGAGCTTGATCGGTTCTTTTTTTTCCGCTTTCAAAGTGCGGTTCTCAACCGGTAGCTGGGGCCGCAGTCACGACGATCACGAATCCCTAAAATTTGACCTCTTTTTTCATCTTCCATGACTTCGGTTCATATCTTCGGCTTTTTTCTTCATTTTTTCTCCCTTTGGCTCTTCATGCTTGACAATTTTTTGTCCAGCCGTCATTACCCATAGAATGTTCTCCTTCTTTACGCCCTTTTTTCGTGTCGGTACATTATCTTCATTTCAATTCCCCGCGCTGCAATCAGTTTCCGGCGTTAATTCTTCTCTTCACTCTTCCTTTCTCTATGGCCTTGTCAAGGTCCTTTCTTGACATCCTCAATTACCGAAAAAAAAATTCGACCAAACAAACTTGATATGACCTTACATTCTCATTTACACTTTTCAATCTACGACTTTGTTTCCCAAATGCTCGGGACCCACATGAAGTTTTTTTTTTTTTTTAACCTTTTTTTTTCTCTCCCTCTTATCTTGATTCATCAAGCTATGGGTGCAGAGCGACAAATCCTAGTGCCGGTTGAATGCCTCCTTTGTATGCCTGATTACTTTCTTTCGGGAATCCCTGTCTCTCCAATCGATGAATTTTCATTGTCTGAAGGACTTAAATCGGTCCTGGAATGAGGTCTTGATCTGTATGTAGTATTCGCACGCATTCGGTGGAGTTTGTTTGTTTTCTTTTCATTGCTGCCATCTCCACTGGCTTCACGCTTATTATTGTTGGGCGGGTTTTGATTGCCCTTACGTCGACCTGGTGATCATATGTTCTCATTGTCGCTATCTTCGGTGACTTGACACATCATCGTCGCGTCGGGTTTCAGTTGTCCTTGCGTCGCCCCAACGATAGTGTGGAGCCTTCCTGTGATACGTTATCTTATGAGGTAGTGCAGCGATGAGTGTTCTCTGAACATGATTCAAACAAAATATGCATCGTTATTGTTAGCTGTCCTGTTCTGTTTCTTCAAGTTCTAGCCTTCAAATTTTGTCCTTATATAGTATACTTTTGGATATTGGATCTTATCATTCAGAGACGCTTTGGATTCCCTGATGCTGACTCGAAATGGTGCGGTCATAATTTCGGCCTGATATATAGACTTGAATATCAATCAACCCCATTTTTGGAAGACCAAATTCTCTCGAATGGACAATTTGTCCTGCTTGTATCAGTCAACTGGTCCTTGTTCTACTACTAGTATATTCAGATGTACTACGATCTCGGTTATTTCTTCAACAGCAGAGGAAAGTCTGAAGGAAATAAAGTAATGCCAGTGTTTCAGTCACAATTTAGAGACAATGAAAACCTAACCCATGGTATGTGATGCATATACCATGACAATGTGTCTTGCATACACTCTTTGAAACCAACTCGTTCATAAAATCATCGCAGTCATAACGCTGAAACCAAGCAGAAGTACTTCAACCGATGATTGATTCACCATACCCCCCCCCCCCAACCGGCCCAGAATTGGCTATCAATGCAGAATTATAATGCATATTGACACATATCAGAAAGGGCAGAAAAAAGATGAAGAAAAGAAGACTCTGATAGAGGTGGAGGGAAGTAATATTGTGAATAGAGTGGACAGATTATCAGTATACACTCCCTCGGATGCTCTGATCTTGTTTCTGTTGCTCTTCTAGTGAGATACTTTGTTGTCTCTCCTCATCTGGTTTAGAATTGATGTTGCCATTTTGGAGCGACGACTCGGCATCTCGATGACTGGACTCAAGGCTATCAGAATGAGTAGACAGGTCATCCCCATCACCAAGGATATTAGCCATTCGGTGATGAGGGGGCTGCGAAGAAGCATTTGAGGATGTTTGACGGTAATGGTTGGTAGTATAGTTATTAGACGGAATGTGATGATGCGGATGATGATGATGATGATGATGGGTATAATGGTGATGAGGTCGACGCTTCAAGTCTTCTGTGGGATGCGCACTGAGTTCGTCATCACCGTCATCTCCAGCATCCTGAGATACTCGATGCAATTGTCTAGGGTGGAACTGGCCAGATACTGGACGCGTATTTCTGGTATGATGATGATCATCCTCATCATCAGATGGAGCAAGACTATTTGTACCACTCATGGAGCCACCCCCATCACGACCGCCAAGGTGTAATAAGGCTAGCTTGAGACATGCTGTAGATGAAGACACCGCTGGTGGATGGAGGAGGTGGTCTTCGCTATCTCGGTGAAAGCTTTGCAGAGTTGGTCGTACTGGACGTATTGGACGAGAAGTATCATCGGAGCGTTTGTCTGAGCTGGCGTCTCCCGTCCTGCTGTATATCTCTGCCTCCTCGGCCTCCGCTTCGGGGTGCGGGTTTGATTGAGAGTGATCCCCCACGGAATTCGGGCTGCCACCATGTGTATCTTTTGTTGTATCAGCTTGCGGAAATTTAAATGTCTGCTCCGTATCTTTTGATGGGGTTGATTTATTCGATTGAAGGTCGGTATTGCCGCGAATAGTATCGGCGATTCGCGATCGGAGGGAACTCTTAGCATCTGCCGATAAACCATGGGTGCATCCATCGGGACAACCACCCCATTTTCTTCGAATGGGGACATGCTCTGCCGGTTGGATGACTGTGGGACTGAGTCCTTGCGCTTCGAGCTCGCTCTTTTTCTCCATGTCTCTTTGTTTTCGCAAATCAGACCACGTGCGCAGTTTATTCTGCAATGTATACTTTGCGTTGTCCGGATTATGGGTCATGATCACAAACTCGCAATGGTTGATATTCCGGAGATCTTCAAAGTACTCCACGCTCCAATGGTACCACTTCATTAGGAAGACTCGAGTCATGAGACCATGCGTAACAAGAACACACACACTGGCAAAATCATCTTCGCCAAAGAGCCGCCACAGAGACTCGTTGAATCCACTTACTCGATCATAAGCATCTGCTGCAGATTCGCCATTGGGTATACGATAAAAGAAATGGCCGTAGTCTGCTCGCTCCATCCACATTCGTTCCATTTCAGTTGAACATGGTTGGAAGTTACCAAAGTCTTGCTCTCGTAGTCTTGGCTCCTCGTACACTTTAATGGTGTTCCGGGGAAACGGAGAGGGAGATGGCTCGTCAGAGGTCAGGGACTCCAAAATGCCTTCTGTAGTTTCCCTGGTTCGACGATATGGAGATGTAAAGAAATGAAGGGTATCATCAGGGCGCAAAAGATCTCGCAGTCTACGGCCTGCTTCCTGAGCTTGTCGAAGTCCTTCTGCTGTGAGCTTTACTCGATGGTCTGGGGTTGTTTGATGAATATCGCGGTTCTTATTGCCCTCTGATTGTGCATGGCGAACCAAAATGATCATCTATGAGCACAGATTAGGGTTTTCTCTTGTAACACCATCCAGGATCAGAGAATAGCCTCACCCGTGGTTTCCCCATGGCTGAAGGGGCATGTGGGACAGCAGTCAATGAAGATGCTGGAGATGCGGGGAGAGGGGGAAGTGGAGAGAATGAATGGATGAATTTGTTTCTCTTAAGAATCACCAAAGAAATAATTGATCCAGTACTGTTCAACTGTATCCATCTCAATCATTCTAGAGAGAGGGACACTGATGAGATGAATAGAAACAAGGTTCTCGTCGCCGATACGTGCTTTTCCCTGGGTGCACGGACCACCCTCCCAGATCGTTCCAACGCTACGCAATCACCCGTGAACACTGTCGCCTTTAAACACACACTTGTTAATATCAGCACAGTATGGCTGATTCACTCCTGGAACTTTTGTCGCCGCATCTTCAAACACCAATATCCAATGATGCTACTACCTCACAATATCTAAATCGGTTATCAACTCTATCCTTGCAAAACCTCCAGACCACCGAACCGCAATCACTCTCGCAGTCCTCCCATTCCACTCTCCTCTCCCTTCAAGCATTGTCCAACCGCTCCCATAGGATATTCATTACATCTGCTGATAACCTATCCACACTCCGATCCTCAATCCCTCAACTGACCCAGGAGGCACAAGAGCTCCGGGATGCTGTACCAAAGCTTGACGAGGCCGCCGTGGGCTTCTCCACTAAATATAGCAAGATCACCGACAATGCGGCCTTGGAAAGACGGAAGAAAGTGATGCAATTAACCCGCAATGTCGATCGATTGTCAGATATCCTCGAACTACCCTCCCTCCTCTCCGCCGCAGTGTCCGCAGCCTCGGCCAATTCAGGAGCTGGTGCAGCATCCACCACGTATTCGTCTGCGCTGGACTTGTACGCACATATTAAGCGACTACAAACATTATACCCAGACTCGCCATTGATCCGAGATGTGGCATCACAAGCTGAAGATGCCATGAAGGACATGACCACCAATCTTATTGCTGGACTCCGAGGCCAGAACATACGACTTGCAGCGGGCATGCGAACTGTGGGTTGGTTGCGCCGAGTTGCGCCAGATCTAGAGATTTTGCGAAGCGAAGAAACTGCCGGGACAGAAGAAGGGGCGCTGGGTGCCATTTTCTTGATCTGCCGACTGGCTCATCTTGTATCAACGTTGGAGGCACTGGATCCCCTGCGGGAACTTGCCGACCAAGAAACTCAGCGGCGCACAAATAGCAAGGACTCCCCTGGTTCGTGGTCCAGTGGCCAACAAACCGACCGCTATTTGAAACGATACATTGAGATCTTTCGCGAACAGAGCTTTGCCATTGTCTCACTTTACAAAAACATATTTGCTGCAGAGCAATCGGACTCGGTCACTGCTTCCCATGATTCTTTACAAAACCGCCCTTCCGCTCTCGCCACTTTTCCTATGCATTTGGTGCAACTTCTTACAGAAACTATGCGAACATATCTTCCGAATGTACGGGATAAGAGCTCCCGGGAGAGTCTGTTAACGCAATTATTATACTGCGCGGCTAGCTTGGGTCGTCTCGGAGGTGATTTTGGCATGATCTTGACGGAGCTGAATGGGGAAGGGGAGATGGAATATGAATGGGAGGAAGTGATGCGCAAACACCGAGCATTGGCTGGACGATTAGAACAACTGACCAGTCGAGTTCCAGTATATTGAACAATGGTCTTCTCGGTGCAACTCATGTGTATTAATCTACAAGGTATATATTAATGTATAGACTGCTTTGTAGCGCTTTGTAGCTGCCAAGCCTATAGATAATAATGGAGTGGGTCTCCGCCTTCCCCGTGTTTCGCGGTGTCACTCTCTTCCTTTCACTTAACTCCTCATTCATTCTTCCCATTTTCCCACTTTTTGGGCTCATTTGCAACTAGTCCTCGTACTCGCCCTCCTCTGACTACCTATCTACCAACCTCATACTCCCTCCCATCCTTCTATACTGGCGAAAACCATGACTACCCCCACTCTGGTCGACCCGACCAAACAGGCCGAGTACCCTATTGTCCTGGGTGAACGCCTGTCGAATGCAGATCACAGTCGATTGATCAACATAAATTACAACTACAAGACCAAACATGCTACATCACGGCAGCGTTCAAACGTGACTCGCTCGGCCCGGTCGCATGACCTCTACGACCTTTCCGTCACCGATAAGGCCCCGAGTGCCGATCAAACATTGACGTATGCCTACCAAGGCAGTGAAGACCCCGACAGCGAGCGCAGCCTCGTGCTCATATTCGATCCCGACCGAAAAGTTTTCGTTCTGGAACCTTTAAACACCAAATTGAACTTCAATCTTCGCTCGGCGCCAGGGAAGACAGAGAAACAAGTGATTGAGCAATATGAGCAGCTACGGATAACACAGGAGGATGAACATACATCAGGGGATGATCCCAACGCTGGAAGCACCAGTGAAGACGAGGGCCCAGCTGATGATAGCAATCCATATGACTTTCGACATTTCCTTCGCAAAGAGGGGGCGGAAGTCAAGCCGGCCTCCGGCAACAGTACTCCGGAGCCAGTTTACACTAGCAAGGCCAACACTCCTGTGATTGCAGCCACAAAACCTGCTGCAAAGCCTATTCCGCGGCCGAAGAAACAGGCGAACCCACTCCGAGAGCCCAAACGTCCGGCGAAGCCACAAGCTAAACCCCATCCACCTAAGCCTGAGCCGGAACCTGTCACCGAGTCCGCTAGCACACGTGCAGACCCACAGGAAAATGAAGATGCTCGTTCGTCAATTTCAGATGCTGGAACAGGTTCTGCATCTCAACAGACAGTCCAATCCCCAGGTTCCAACATCATTGTGGATGGAGACTTGATCATTGACATGGGATCTCCACCGCCATCCCGCGCATTCAAGGTCAACCCGGCCTTTTTCTCATCCAACAACACCCCCGATGAGCGGGATGACGATGGCGACGAGGATATGGAAAGTTTCCGACTTCCATCCCCTGCAAGAAATACCCAACCGCCACCATCAGCTCCTGTTGAAGCGAGTGTCGATGGCGATGATCTAGAAGATGAAGATGATTTACTTGCTGCGGAGATGGAAGCTGCGTTTGAAGAGAGTGCGCGGGAGGAAGAGGCCCGCAGTCAACAATATAATCCGCATAATTCTGGCCGGTACAATGTACCGAGCGATGATGAGAGCGAGGTTAGCGAAGAGGAGTAATGAATGTTCATCTTCTCGAATCATCCTTTTGAATCTTGCATAATTTTTATCAGCGAGGGCGCTAGGCTACAGGACCAAAGATACCAAATTTACATTGCGATTTGTTATTGTCAGATTTTAGTGATATTGCCAATGTTGTAGTTAGCTGTAGGGTGTGAGTACCAGTACAAGCACTTGAGTAGATATACTACATAGCTCCAACCCTGGAGGTTAGTATGAAAACATTCATCAACTTGAAGCCAGCTGAGTCTTTAACACCTTTCAAGGTGGAAACCCCATCTTCAAATGCCATCCCCCAATCTAAGCAAACTGCCCTTTCAGTTTCAATGTTTGATTCTTTATCTCTTCATCTTTTTAATGTTTAAGTAACTTCAAGTTCGTCTTCTGATAACTCAGCCATGGCAGGGCCGAGGTTCAACCTTGGAAGTTGATATCAACCCAACAGTTGAACCAGAGAAGAAAGAGCTACGAGGGTAAAGGATCCATTCAAGCCAATCGAACTATATTCAGCACTCGATCTCATCTCTCTTTGAAACATGAACACTGTATAATATGTCATGGAGTCCTCTTACTTCTATCACACGGAAGTGGAGTTAATCCGTTCCGAAGAGCTCTCGCTTCCGCCGTGAAATGACATCGTCGCGTTCCTCTTAACTCGCTTTCTTTGCTGCACTGCTTTCAGGTGCGCTCCTTTTCATCCCAAGGTATCCTGGATCAATCGAAATATAAATTTTCTAATATTTAAAAGATTTTCGTCATGCGATGAATAGTACCGCTATGCTTGATTGGACTGGACAGCATATTTTTGGATCAGAATCTATAGAATCTCTCAAGCGCGCGGGCGCGCTTCTCTTGCCATATCTCTCTTGAGAAAAGCTTCCTCACAACCTCCTGCCTCCCTATTCCTCCAACTTCTTCCACTCCTCCCACTCGTTTCCAAGCCACGCCTGCTTCATCGCGTTGTCTTACAAATGGAATCTACCGCATCCCCCGCGCCGTCAAAGCACCAGATTCCCGGTCTGCCGAACCCGGTAGTGGCAGCAACTGAGCAAAAATGGCTCTTCTCAGACGATGACCTCGAGCGCACACCATCCCGTCTCGACAAGATTGATCGTGGACAAGAGGACTACATTCGGCACCGGGCCGTTGAATTTATTTGGCAGGTGAGCATGATGCTCAAGATGCCGCCACAGACCTCCTTGACTGCCACCGTCTTCTTGCACCGATTCTTGATGCGGTACTCCTTGCGTGGACAATACCCAGACCAGGCTTCAGATTTGATGCATCCAAAGGTTATTGCGGCAGTGTCGCTGTTCGTCGCGTTCAAAGTGGATGAGACTATGCGCCGCATGAAAGACTTTGTCGTGGCCTGCTGCCGTGTCGCTATGAAGCAGCCGGATATGATTGTTGATGAACAATCTAAGGACTACTGGAAGTGGCGCGATCTGATCCTACAGAATGAGAGCGTCATCCTCGAATTTCTTTGCTTTGATCTGCAGCTTGAGTCGCCTTACCGAATTCTGTGGGACTATTCTCTCTTTCTAAAAGTTCCTGACAACCGACCCCTTCGACATGCGGCTTACGCTTTCCTTAATGACTCTACCTACACTGTTCTCTGCCTCAAATACCCACCTCGAGTCATCGCCGCGGCTGCCCTTTACGCTGCCGCCCGCCACTGTCAGGTTTCGTTCCCAGATGACGCCCAAGGCCGGCCATGGTGGAAGCAAATTGACGTCAATTTCGAAGACCTGGTCAGCGCCTGTAGACTTATCGTGAAAATCTACGAGCGTGTACAGCAAAATCTCAGCAAAAACTACCCTGACTTCACCATCGGCGACGCTGATCCCAACGACCCGACTCGCCTTTTCCACAGCAATCCGATTTCCGGCCTCGATCATCCCACTCCGTCTCTTTCTACCCCAACAGCCGATTCTCCCGCTAATAATTGGCGTAAACGCTCCCGTGATCCAGAGTCACAGGCTCCAGAGAATTACCAGCCAAGCCCTATCCCACAACCTCAACCGCACTCTGCGGTGAATGGCGAACGATCTCCCAAACGACAACGCACAATATCACCTGCTCCTAATGCAGGAGCATCTGCATCTCGCCCTCGAATTCCGCTCCGAGCCATGGGTGCGATTTCTGAATCCTCCAAGAAAGATGCAGTGAATAATGAAGATGCGCAAGCACCTTCTGGCTCAAACCCAGACTCAAAGCCGAGAGATGAAACCAGTGCAGAAGAAGGTGAAATCCCAGATGAGAAAGGTGTCAACCACTCAAAAGATGCTGCCGATGAAGGCGGAGGAAGTGAAGAAGGCGAGATCTAAACGTCTACTTTTCTTCCCCCTTCTATCTTCTATCTCTTTTCTCTTCTTTTCTCTGGCTCATTTTCTTCCTTTCTGCCTAGCAGCATTTTTAATCGGGAATGTATGAAATGGAGTATCACAGGGTGGCTGTTTATTCCTTTGTCGCTTTTTTCTTCCTTTTCCTCTTTGACTCCTTTCTTCCTGGAAAAAGCGTCACGGAGCCAAGTTTATTCTGGCTTATGCGGTGACTGTGGTGACCACGTGGCTGCGGTGACTGGGGAAGAACTGTACATAATGACTATCTACGAGGGTTCCCAACAATAAAAATCCGATTTACCACATTTCTCTTATCCCTGACGAAAACTAGACTAGTGCCTGCTAGCATCACCAGTATCATTGCCTTCGTGTCTGCTCAGTCAGCAGTATTGCGTTTAACTAAAGAAAACATTTGAATGCGGCTTGAGTCTCACGGTCAAGAAGGTCGCCATTGATAGCTATCATAGGGATGTGACGTTGATGTTGGGAATGAGTACTTGACGATAGCTCTAAACTCCAAACGTCGAAGTCGCATCAACTTGAATTAACTATCATTTATTTTCGGATATCTTAGCCCTTATACACTGTCCATCTACGCTTGTGTAGTCAAGAAAGATGCATGGAGTAAACAACTTGAAGTAATCAATAACCAATAATGAACTGAAGGCCAATCTGCTAGAACGAATATAACAATAAAAAAAACAGTTAATAACCCGCTGTCATAACACCTAATCCCTGATCCAGCAAGCTGCTGGAAGCAACAAAACTAAATCCACCAAATGGATCATTCTCACCAGGAGCTTGCTGACCACTGAGCCCGGTAGACAAAGCACGAGAGTGACCAGCAGCGTACGGCGAGGTACAAAAATCATCAAAGCCATTAGCAGCAGTAGGGCTAAGTGGGAGGTTGGTAAAGTCCACAGAGAAGTTCTCAGCAAGAGCCGGATCAGTGACAATCGGTTTAATCGGGGGCTCGACTTCACGGCGTTCCAGGGCTGCCCAGTCGATCTTGCGGAAGAAGCGATGTTTCTTGATAGTCACCAGATCCTTGGGCATGTGGTATCCCAGACGCTTAGCGGGATCCTTACGCAGTAGACGGGTGAGAAGGTCTTTAGCGTCAGGTCCGAGGAAGTAAGGCAAGACGAGCTTTTGCTTGACAATCTTTTCCTGTAGCTTGGTGTGGTTGTTTGCGCGGAAGGGCGGGGCGCCGGTGAGAAGATCGAAGCCCAGGGCACCCAGGGACCACCAGTCGCAGGCCTTGCCGTATGGCTTGCTTTGGATAACTTCAGGTGCCATGTACTCAATCGTTCCCAGAGTGGAATTGCAGCGATCATCGTCACTCAGCGCGATCTTGCTGAGGCCAAAGTCGGTGAGGAGTAGATGACCCTCGCGGTCTAGGAGACAGTTCTCGGGCTTCAAGTCGCGGTAAAGAACACCCACGTTCTGGTGTAAATGTTCCAGCGCAAGCACCATCTCCGCCATGTAAAAAGCGGCAGCATCCTCTTCAAACATGCGCTCCATGGCGAGATGAGTAAACAGCTCACCACCCTGAGCGTACTCGAGAATCAGATAAAGCTTTTCATGGTCTTGAAAGGCGTAGAAAAGCTTGACAACAAACGGGTGTCGGTTGACACTCTCTAAGATCGTGCGCTCCGTCTTAGTCTGCTCCACGAGCTTCTTGTGCACGGTAATCGAAGCTTTCTTGAACTGCTTCTGGGCGTAGAGCTTGCCCGTGACAGCATGGCGCACAAGGAGCACGGTTCCGAAGGAGCCCTTGCCAAGACAGAGCATAGGCTCAAAGTCTTGCGCAGTCATTTTACGACAAATTTGACTGCGCATATCCACGCCATTAGAGGCTGCGCTAGGACTTGCACCAGCTGGTCCATCTTCGTTTTCAGCATCGGCACTGACGAAATCCTGGTCCAAAGGTACTTCGTAGCTTGTCAGGACCTCAGTTTGGTCGCTGTCAGAATAGACACTAGCATTGCTGGGGGTTTCCGAGCAAAGCCCGCTAGTTCCCGCAGTGGGTTTGCCGGCGAGATTGAGGGAGTCGAGTTGAAGCTTCAACGCACTGACTCCATGAGCGGTTGCTTGCACACGTGGACTGCCACCAACGGAGATAGGGTGACGCGAGTCCCCAATACGAGAGCTTTTGGTTGAAAAGTCCGAGTCCTCATCAGCGGACGCCAATGGTGTGAAGCCATGGACTGTGGATCGAGCCAGATCAGCCTGGTTACCCTGCTTCTTCTTTTTCTTGCGGCGCTGCGCTTTGCCGGTAAGCAGGTTGGGGTCGAAGGCCGGAGGTTTCATCGCACTATCTCGGTTTATAGTGTAATTGGTCATCTCTTTGCGCGGAGACAGCCGATCTCCCATGTGGACATCCGCGCCATGTTGATTGGTCGGGATTTCGACGGAGGGCTGGACACTGTCGGCTTGAGGGGTGAACACATCTCCAACGGAGAGATCATCGTGAGGCGCAGTAGACTCCATGGCTTCCAGATACGATCCGTCTCTTATTTGAGGATTTGAAAGGGTATTACGGCCAATTAAGGTCTCTAGTAGATTTGCGAACCAGAGGTTCAAGGATCACTGTCTAGTTGGACAATTGATCACTTGAAAGGGTGTAAAACAGCGAACAAGTACTCGAGTCGCCAGATGGCAGTCACTAGTCACATCGACATACTGATTAGCCTCATTTTCATTTTGCTCCTTCAGATGTTTTGGAGGGGTAAATTTGGAGATTGTCTTGGGGTTTCGCCCCACCAAATCGCGGACGAAAATCGCAGCACGGCCAGAACAACCGAAATTCCGATAAGTGAGCATCAGATGTAAGCACATACCTCGATTTAGAAGGTAAACAGCACGTTCGCTTCTGGGCTTGTATTGATTCCAACTGGGATATCTCGAGCAGTTTTACCGTCCGCCCTTCTTCAGGACGGACCCGGAACCCCTACCCAAATCACCTCACCGACCGCGAAGTCGAGGTTCAAGGTGGCAGGGATGGGCTCAAAAGATGGGGACACGGCAAGAAAATCGGGAGGCGCTCGCAAGGGAGGGTCCAAGGCAACGGGGTTCAGGCTGGCCAGGTAGCTGGTCAGAGAAATTGAAGAGGAAAATCTCGGCGCAGACAGGCCCATAGAGAAAAAAAGGTATTATGAAATAGGTGAATGATTTGAGAAGTAAGTAGAGTTATTACACTAAGCAGTGAATGAGAAGTTGCAAGTCTCAGCTGAAGAAATACATCTCTCGCTTTGAGGCGGAAATCCGGGGCGGCCACTAATCCCGATCCGGTGCTCACGTGTTTCTGATTTATACATAGGCCCCCATTGGTTGCCTCAACTACGACATATAATTATCTTGATACGAAATATTATTGATCTTGATAAATATTATATAAATAAATTGATTTGTTACTTTTATTCCAGATTATCAAAAAAAAATTATGGTTTTCTGGATGGTTCTATAAATGCAGGGCGCTGAAGCGATCTGCCCTAAATGCCATGCACAACGTGTTTAACGCCGGGCCACCTCGTGGGTAGCGAAGAATGCTTGGGATCGGGTGATCTCGACTCCTGATCTCTGCACAAATGCCAATGCACTTGGCTTCTCAACCTTCACTGTCACCCGCTCGTTACCAAAGTCCACAGTCACAATGTGAGCAATAAAGGTAGCTAAGGCCTCCACAGTCTGGAAAGTGGTCTCATCAACTTTCTATAATCCAAGTTAGTAAATATCCCCATTAAGACAAAAAGACAATCCATATAAATTCAGAGGAAAGGAATAACATACCTCAGCAACAGCCCTAGTCATAGCCTGGTAGCTATCAACAACAGTTGATCCCCAAGCCAACTGTCCAGGGCCAGTAAACGAAAGCGAGACAATAACAGACTGCTTCTCAACTCGCTCGTGGGGGTTTACACCCAAAATACAGTAGCACCGAATCCCATTAATGCGGAACTCTTCCTCCAAAACAACAGGGCATCTTCCCGCTCCCTCGGCACCCTCGTACCCCCAAACCGTAACACTCCGATACCGCAGACCCTCCTCAGCTCTCAGCAACGCCTTGGGCAGATGCAACCAAACCTCACACCGTCCATAATCCGCCTCAATGGGATAAGTAGCCGACGCCCCAACATCAGAAACACCCGAGAAGCTATTCCGGGGACTCCTACGCACATGCGCCATGCGGCGCACGCCCGCAGCAGTTTCATCCAGGAGACCAAGACCAGCTGTAGCGATAATTCCAGCCGTTACACGGGGATCTTGGCCTGCAGCGCTGGTCTTCATTTCCTCACGGCGAGTACCTTCCAGACTGACCAATCGATGATGCGGGTGCTCGGGTGAAGAGGGGGTCTGGCCAATGTTGTGGACGTCGGTTTCTAGGCGTCGGAAGAGTTTTCCGTAGTCAATGGAGAGGGAGACGTCATCTGTTGCGGCTGAGGCGATGGCGGAGGAGTAGGAGATTTTGAGACTTGCGGTGCAGGGTTGAGGCTTGCCGTGTCGGTGCCATGCTTCAGGTGCTGCGGGGAGAGGAAGCTGGATCTCGTGGAGCTGGACGTTGTCCAGGACTGGAGGGGGTTGAGGGATATGGACTGCTGAGCGTGGCTGGGACATTTTGGCTTGATTTGGATAGTATATTTCCTTTGGATGTTTGAATATGTTTAAGGGGGCTGTCGCTTTTTTTTTTTGTAAATGGTTGAGTTGATGGTGGGGGTCTGTCTGAGAGCAATACTGAAGGGAGAGCTTCAGCACTGGAATCAGTTGGACAAAGACAAAGTAGAACTTTGTCACTCGAGAAACTTGACAATTGGTACTTCCAATATATTTTGGAGGAGTGATCCCAATCTATACAGAGTACAAGTTGGATAATAAAGAATTCCAAGTGGGGATGGTGGGAGGCGGGGAGAGAAGCTCAGGAAGTTTTCTAGCGGGGCATCCCGCAGATCATAGCGGGTAGAAGGACCACGCCATAATGACCCAAGGCCAATTTGGAATTGACTTTATATTTTCAATGGAACAATTTACTAATGTTCGCCCTTTCCTATGAGTGATATCCACTTTCTAACAAATAGAGAGTATACAATCATCTATGTGAATATTTCACCATGCACAAGCTCGAACTCATCAAGACGCATTATCCATTTTCAAACTAACTACCTTGACCAGGAAAATGAAAACGCGCTAACTCTCGACAGATAGAAAAGATTCATGGTACCATAAAGCTCAATACGATACGTAGCGGGTATTTGGGAGGGGAGAGAAAACAATCATTTGCAAGGAAAACATCCGAAAAGGATAAAAGTGATGCAAGTCACCAGGGTCAATCCCCTTTACCAATACCGAGGTGCGCGGTCATAGGCAGCATACTCACCACGGGGAGGAGAACGTGGACGAGCATAAGGACCCCGAGCCACAAGATACGGATCATCATAGTGGCGTGGAGGGGGAGGAGGTCCCCGGGCATCATAGGGGTCATCGTAGGGACGACGTGGAGGCGGGTAGTCCTCCATCCGAGGCCGTGGGGGAGTGCGGCGTCCATATCCATCTCTCTCATAGTATTCTCGGCGCATGGGAATGGGCGACCGTTCCCGGTAATGATCCCGGGGACTGTATCCACGAGGAGCTGGGAATCTTCTGTCGTATTCATCCATTGGAGGGTAAGGCCGACGTGGGGAGCGAGACCGATAGGGGTCACGGAAAGGACGGTCATCAAAATTGGTTTGAATCTGTGCAAATTCGTAAGATTGGGGGGGTTCCATTCCGCTGGGTCCTGGGGCGAATAGTTTGGGGTCCTTACATCCGCAACGCAGGATACTCGTGCGCCTTTGAACTCTTTCTGGTCCAGTTTGTCCACGGCAGTCTTCAGGTCGTTGGCGGTTTCGAATTCAACAAACCTTGGATCCATTCGTCAATTTATGTTGAATAGAAAAAAAGATAAGAAGCCTAGGTCTGGCTTGGGTAACCTACCCTTTTCCTTGCTCACGGCCTGTTTCAGAGTAGACTACATCCAGTCCAGATTGACGGGCAAAGTCTTTGAGATCCTAAAGAAGGAAATGGTGAGTCCAGGTTCCAGGAAGAGTATGATGTATCCGGTATGGGTCCAGGAATAGTCTACGTCCAGGGCATGAAAAGGGCAGAGAGGGGAGGGCTGAAGAAGTTTAAGGTGGCCATCGGTTTTCCAAATCCTCAGCAAAGTCTCACACGACATCTGTCCAGGATATTTGTTCCAGATGTGAACAATTTCCTCAGATAGGAACAGAAGACCAAATGAGTCTTATCCATCAGCACGTGGATTTAGAATGCAGATGGTCCTTGGTTCTAAGGGTCAAGAAGTAACAACCGAACCGAGGAACCAAGATGGAAGGGCATGGTAACTTCAAATACGCCGGTGGCCAGGGAATATCAAAATCCAGGGAGGTGTCCAGGGAGGAATGGGCTTGAGCTGCTAACCTGCCAACTTGTTTCTGGGAGACCAGAGATCTGCATCCGGAACATGGTGCGACGTGGACGAGGAGCAGTGGGGCGGTCTTGTGGACCAGGGAAGGTCTCCTTGCGCCGGGGACCACGCGCAAACTGCACAGTCAGTCGTTCACCTTTGAAGTCACTACCATCTATGCAAGGTCAGTCAATGGACATTGGAGCAGGTTCCATTCAAGTAACTATAACGTACGAAAGGCTACAAGGTAAACATGGTTAGCAAGCTTCATGTTATGACCAGTGAGTTGTCAGACTTACCAGGCACAACATCACGGGCATCCATAGCATCCTCGTACTCAACGAAGCCAAAGCCGTTCATCAGCTTGATCTCTGTGATTTTACCTGAGCCATGAGTGCTGAAATGTTCTTCGATATCCTGTTTGGTAACTGCCGATTTTGATATCACGGTCAGCGATGCACGATGGAAATGTTGAAATGTCGCAAGCCTGGGCAGTTCCATCGCGGTAAATGGATTCTCTGAAGAAAGTGGGCCGCTGCATGAGACCCTTTAAGCGGGACCCCAGTAATATCCATGGGAAAACCGGAGCGACATCAGGGACCAGCGACCTTCTGCGGCTGAGAAAAAAAAAGGGTGTGGGTTTTGCCAGCATACCATTGCGGGGAAGGTTCCCAAGATAAAGTCGAGTCGACGAAACCTCCGTCATTGTGGACTCAGGGATAGAAAGCTCCAGATCCTAGGGAGAATGAAAGAGAAAAGAAATGGTGGCCAACGGGATAGTTTCAAAGCGACCGGTAGATGGACGTAGCCAAATGGGGGGAAGATGGAGATGGCGGTGATAGGCGGCACGCGCTTAAAATCACTAAATTTTTTACCCCAAAAGGAAAAGTGGACTTGAACTAGACTGTGACTGGGTTGGTGCCAATTACACAGATCTCACTTTTCTGCACGTATCGGAACTTGAATGAGAAGTAAGGGAAAGGAGATGAAATAAAAAGAGGGGGGAAAGAAGAGAAATGAAAGTGGTCTGGCGGTGGGCGTGAAACACCATTGGAACTTTTGGCCGCCTCACTTTTTTTTTCTGTGTGAGCTGTTACCTCCGTATCCACGTGGGTACTCCACTGCGTCATGGCGCTTAAATGTGAGGAATCTAAATAAATTTCAATAGTCAGAAAATCAATGGCTATAGTACCAGTAGAGAGAGTTAATGGGAAGTATAGATCCGCCTCGTGGGCCTCCACCCTTCATTCCACGGTTCTGCATCGGTACCTTTGCCCCATGGGGTCTTATGTACCACGCATAAGCCATGCTTTTGGTGGATACTCTAAACTATCTCTATCTCTGTCATCTAATATTTAATATTGAAATCAGATTAAAATTAACAATAGTATATTATAGAATAAAGGAAAGGCATACACCTGGTACTGCCAGTGTCAGTGTCAGTGCTCATACTAGTAGTAATAGCATGTAGAACGCTTTGTCTTTTTGGTATTCTGGGATATATACAAAACAGCTGGGCCACCCAGCATTATATTCAAACTTGATCTTCCATAACTCCGGGTCCATTCCAAGGTTCCCAAATAAACTTAAGTCATGATGTACTTAGGACCTTCTCCACCCTGAGGGGTCTGCCAGTTGATGTCCTGTGTAGGAACCTTGATGTCGCACGTCTTGCAGTGAATGCAGCTAAAATTTGATTGTTAGTATTTAATCGAGAGACAAATCAGAGGAGGGGAAAGGGGGATGCCTACTTCTGTGAGTTGATCTGGAATTGTACACCATGCTCTTTGCTGGGATCGTCGACATATTCGTACACAGCAGCAGGACAGAATCGGTTCTCAATACCCTTATAAACGGGCCATGCGAGATCCTTATGCTTGTCCCAGTCCTCCACTTGAAGATGCACAGGCTGGTCCTCCTCATGGTTGGTACCTGTGCGGCTCACACTGGTCAAGATGTCGAAGCTGATCTCGCCATCAGGCTTGGGGTATTCGATCTTGTTGTATTGAGAGGCGGGTTTGGTGGCCTCGGCATCAGTGCCGTGGTGGCTGAGGGTCCAGGGAACGCGGCCCTTGAAAATATAGGCTTCCAATCCGGAGTAGAGGAGTCCACCGAAGAAGCCGAGTGGGGTGTTAAATGAAGGCCGAATGTTGCGCACCTCGCGCAGCTCCTTCCAGATGGAGGAATCCCGAAGAGCCTGCTCATAATCAAACAAGAAAACTGTACCCTTGTCCTCGCCCTTCAGTGCAGAGAATGCAGCCTCTGCAGCCAGCATACCAGACTTCATAGCCGTGTGAGTACCCTTGATCTTGGGAACATTCAAAAAGCCCGCGGTATCACCAATCAAAGCACCACCGGGGAATGCGCACTTAGGAATGGACTGGAAACCACCCTCGTTCAAGGCACGGGCACCATATGAGATACACTTGCCGCCCTCAAGGACATCCTTGAACAGGGGATGATGCTTCAACTTCTGGAATTCACCATATGGTGATAACCAGGGGTTCGGGTAATCCAATCCCACCACAATACCGATGCTGACCATGTTGTCGCCAAAGTGATACATCCAAGCACCACCATAGGTATCCTTGGGGAGGGGGTATCCCATCGAGTGCACAATCTCTCCAGAGCGAAACTTCTCCGGCTGAATCTCCCAGATTTCTTTGATTCCGAGTCCGTATGTCTGGGGGTCGCTATCGCGTCGCAAGTCGTACTTCTTGATCACTTGCTTGGTCAAGCTACCGTGGCAGCCCTCTGCCAGAAGTGTAACCCGTGCGTGGAATTCCATACCACGCTCAAAGGTTTCCTTGGCCTTGCCTTCGCGGTCCAGGCCCAAATCATTGGTCGCAACTCCCTTTACAGATCCGTCTCGCTTGTAAATGATCTCGCTGGCGGCGAAACCCGGGTAGACCTCCACACCAAGCTCCTCTGCTCGTTCAGCCATCCATTGGGTCAACTGACTCAAACTGATAATGTAGTTGCCTTCGTTGTGCATCTGCGGGGGTGTGGGGAGAGGGTATGAGCCGTTCTTTGTGAGGAATCGCATCTTGTCATTTTTGGCGGGGGTGGCACCCTCGAAGCGCGAGGGGTTATCTTCGGACAGCCAGTCCGGAAAGAGCTCGTTCATGGCGGTGGGTTGGAGGACATTGCCGGAAACGATATGAGAACCAATCTCACCAGCCTTCTCCAACAAAATGACTCGGAATTCCTCATTTCCAGCTTCATTAGCAAGTTGCTTTAACTTGATCGCAGCGGCGAGACCGGCGGGACCTAGAAAGGAATTCCGATGGGTTAGCTTAAATTTGCCATGTGAACAGAGGCCGTTGGCATGTGATAGCAAAACATCAACGCCGCATGTTTTCTACATACCACCACCAACAATGCACACATCCACCTCGTCATACTCGCGGTCCAATTTCCGGGGATCAAAATCTCCATTCTCGTCTGTAAACCGGCGGGTTACAGATTGCGAAAAGGCGCGGGTCTGGGGTAAACCAAGGGTGGTTCGGCGCAACAAGCGGTTGGATGGGGTAGAAAAGCGTGGAGAGTGAGTAGAACGAGCTGGCGAGACCAGGGCCGAGACGGAGGGGCAGGATCGTGCGAATCGAGCTGATCGCATCTCACGCCTCAATAGAGGCAAGACAGCGCCTTTGGACGCCATGGCGGGGCGCAATGTATGGTGATAGAGAGGGAGGTTGACGGAAGTTGATCAAGTTGATTAGTTCCAGATATTGAAGAAGCCGATCATGACCTCGGGATTGAATTCCAGAGATTAATCACCTTGAATAGCCGAACTTTTGACTTCGTTTTCTGTATTCTTAAAATCGCCGAAAACCGCCTACCCGAGGTGTAAGTTCTGCCACCAATCAGAAAGCGGATGATTGACAATCGGGGCAATCGGCGGTTCACCGAGAACGGCCCAGGAGTTGTGCTCTCCCTCCCCGTATATCCTATTCCGAACATTGATTACAGAGATTAAAGTGTGTATGCATTATGCAGTAATATAATAGGAATTTATTATACTCCATTTTGACATTTTGAAGTTGATTTAAGTTATCCACCATTTACCTAGGTAATCTTAACTAATACCCCTTAAACAGATGGAATAGATAGAAGATCCCGTGGCCAGCCGTGAAAGTGTCTTGACATCATCGACGAGGATAAGTTGCATGTGTTTCTCCAAATTTAATAAATATATTAAAATATGATAATATTAAAACGGTTGTCTCTTCTAATCTAGACTGATCTCGAAAAAAGAGAGCTCGAAGCTATCTACTCCGTACTCCATAGTGATGATCGACCGCTCCAGGATTACTAGATAGAGCAATATGCTGAATACGGTATATACGGGAGGCGATCATCTCACCGCGTTCAAATGTTAAGCTTCTACCCGAAACACGGTCATACTATTTTTCCTTCCTTTTTTTTCACCATATTTGCCCATAATTCCATCCTCGCGTAACTTCCATATTTTCTGCTGTTTTTCATATTTGAATGATATATATCATCGGGGAATGTGAAATTTTGCAAATAAATACCTATTCAGCATACTCCGTACCGAATACGGAGTCTAGGACGTGATGATCGCATGCCATGAGATTGATCCAAGGCTTGGCGGAAGCGGTGGATCAGATCCGCGACGCGACCAGTCCAGCGCACAATCCCAAACGGACACCCTGGCCTTTTCTCTGCCCAACAAATTTCCCTTTGGTTGTCCACACTGTCCTGTGTTATTTTTAATTTTTTGAGCATATTAATATCCTGGTTAAAATGTGATGAGATTCGTGGCAGGCGCTATTTTTCATGGGGCGGGCGCTTGGAGCAAGCAGGAGAAAAAAAAAACCTGGTGGGGGAAAGAGGGAAAGAAGGAAGTCGGCGGCAAGAATTTTTGTTCAGTTGCCATCGATTAAAGCGGCAAGAGGATAGCGCGTCGTACAGGGAGTGACCGAGTAGGCAGGGGGAAGATGATTGGATAGGCATACAGGATGGGGGGGGAGGATAGACCCGACTATCAGCTGCAGGAGCATCTCAAGACTGAGTGACCATTGCAACCATGGCGCTGCGGAGGATAAAAGCAAGGGTGGATTAACCAGTAAGAAGGAATATTAAAGTGGAGAATTGATAGCCAAGACCAATCATAGGTAAACAACATGGTAAATGTCTTTGATTGGATCAAAATGACTGTGCCAGAGCCGCTAGTGGGGCTTGGAGACCATGGGTGAAGGGGGAAGAAGTAGTGCTGCTTTAAGCGCCACCAACAGGCCCAGCCTCCCCTGACGCGGGCAGTGAGTCAGCACTATATAAAGAGGGCATCTCCCACCTTGGTGTCTGAGTGAGAGAATCCTTGGTCTTGGCATTTCTGTTTCCCCCCCCCCCTTCTCCACCTCTTTCCTTTTGTGGCACTGCTACACCTGGGCAAATCTATAAACTAATCTGATCGGAATCATCGATTTTCTTTTTATATTTGGGTTTACCCATTTTTCAAAGAAAATCTATCATTCTCAGGTGGGAAAGAAGGTTTCTCTCTTAGGTTGATTTTTTCCTTACCGGGTTCAAAGGATCAATATCTTCCTCCTATCCATCTAGGGCTTCATCCAAAGAAGTGTGTTCACGTTACCACTTCTATATCACTTTCATTCAGAATCACGTTTTGCAGATAGAAAAAAAAAAACTGAAAATCTCATTTGAAAAAAAAAAGGCCAGAGCTGAACAAGAAGGAAATTTCCCCTTGTTCATACGCAAAAAGTTGTCATTGGTGCTGCAACTCCCTGCTCCCTTTTTTTTCTTCCTTTTTTAATATTTGGCTTCTGTGACGGTCTTTCTTGAAAACACTTCAGTGTGCTTTTCTGGATCTTTTTGAGTTTCTTTGTGTGACTCAAACGTCCTGCATCTTCAGGGGGAGACATTCACTTGTCCATCTCCCTTATCTTGACTCCGTGAGTTTTTCGTCTCATCTTCTGCCTTTGCTTCACCGCCTAGGCTACCTGCCGCGAGTCACCGCCTTCTATTTACGGCTTTCCTTTGTTGCCTCCTCCCAATGAGGATTGTCTCCTCACCACCCTTTACCTTTGTCTCTTTATCGAACGTGCCCCACTAACCTTCCTTCCTTTATCCCTCAGTGGTTCCACGTCATCTTTGACACTTTTCCAAAATCGGCTCTTTGATCTCCTGATCACTTTGACCCATCATGGATTCGCTTACGACTCACCCGTCGAACGCGCAGCAGGCTCGTGCCTTCACCTCTCCCTCGTCCCTCTCTTTCCCCGGTGGTGCGGGCGATCTCACTCCTCCCGGCTCTGAGAAGGAGATTCAGGGTGCAAACGCGATGAACAGCCAAGGAGGAAATGCCATCCCAGGCAATGGGGTGATCCCCGCTACTCCCGCCACTCCTGTCGCGACTCCCGGCGCGACCACTGGAAGCAGTGGTATCGTTCCTACCTTGCAGTGAGTATTCACTCTTTCTGGCTTGTCTTAAACCACATTCCATCAAGAGTCAGAACACTGAAACTTTCTTAAAGAAACATTGTGGCTACTGTCAATCTGGACTGCCGTCTGGATCTCAAGACTATTGCTCTGCATGCTCGCAACGCCGAGTACAACCCTAAGGTATATTCCACACCTCTCTGATATTGGCTTCCTTTTCAGGGTACAGTGTGACTGAACTTGTTCTCTTTTCTTTTTGCTTAATAGCGTTTTGCCGCCGTCATCATGCGTATCCGTGAGCCCAAGACCACCGCTTTGATCTTCGCCTCTGGCAAGATGGTCGTCACTGGTGCCAAGTCCGAGGATGACTCCAAGCTTGCTTCCCGCAAGTACGCCCGTATCATCCAGAAGCTCGGCTTCAACGCCAAGTTCACCGACTTCAAGATCCAGAACATCGTCGGCTCCTGCGATATCAAGTTCCCCATCCGTCTGGAGGGTCTGGCTTCTCGCCACCACAACTTCTCTTCCTATGAGCCCGAGCTCTTCCCTGGTCTGATCTACCGTATGATGAAGCCCAAGATTGTGCTCTTGATCTTCGTCAGTGGTAAGATTGTCCTGACTGGCGCCAAAGTCCGTGAGGAAATTTACCAGGCTTTCGAGATGATCTATCCTGTGCTCAACGGTATGTCTTATATTTCTACACTGTTCATCGACTCATATACTAACTCTCGTCTCCAGATTTCCGCAAGGTCTAAGCAACAAACAGTCAGCCGTTCGCCAGGAAGATCAATCTTGCTCTCCGTTTTGTTCCCCATTGTATTAACATCTTCGCCTTATCTTTCTTGCTTCGATGGGTCAACTATGGCAGATGGGTAGTCTCGACTCCCATATTGCTGCCCGGTTACCCTGACCTTTTTCCCCCTTTTTCTCACGATTCTCTATGCAAGCATTGTTCGGCGTTTTCTAGCGATTTGGTCAAATCCCCGGTTGTGTTTTGTTCATCTCTTCGACTTTTTACAATTTAGATTGCTGCGCACCGCAGTGAGGCGGTTCTGTGCGCTGGTCGAATGGCTGCCTCTTAATCCCCATGTTTCTTTGATTTTGCTCAACCCCGTTGGTGAGGCAGCTTGTCGCGGGCCCAAAAAAAATTCCGTCGTTGCTTGGTCGCTTTGGCTCTGAGCTTGATGGATCGGCTTTTGCCGTGATGCTTCCGTTACTTCTAAAGAAAGTGGAATTATTAAAAAAAAAATCCCTTCCAAGTACTAGTCTATATATCACCTTGTATACCCTGGAAGAGTAGAATGGTTCCTGCTAGTACTCAACTTGAACCTGGTATCAACATCCAATTCTATGTTCTATCATGATCAAATGTTCAGGCTATACCACATACGTGCCGCCTGTCAGTAAGGACTGTATATGCAACTGCAGCCGTCTCCCACCTCCCAAAGTGCAACCTCCTCCGCCCAGCGACTCGAAGGAAAGTCCACAGGTTCAACCGAGACTTGAACTTGCAAGATTGTCACACCAAGTCTATAAAACACTACCCCTGGTAGCTTTCCTGCTCTTGGCTAGTTCATCCTTCAAAATTGAATCCCGCGCGCCTGACCGGCTTCCATCACCATCAAATAGGTCCTCGGTCTCCGAAGTAGGCGTCATGGTTGTCCATTCCCAAAGCTTGCGCAATTCGGGCTCCAATTTTCCTTCCAGTGCATCCACAACCTTGTCTCCAATAACGGGGAAGAACTTGTAAGCATGTCCACTGCCACCTGTCGCAAGGAAAAGACCCTCATAGGCAGGATGGTATGAGACAATAAAATCACCATCCGGACTGCACCAGACTCGTATTAGCCATAGATCATCCAACTGCAGTAATCGAGCCGAGACAACAAAACACACTCGAATAAGAAATACTTACGTGTCAGTATACCAACAAATCCTCGTATCAGCAAACGGCCGATCCACAAACCGCGGTAGAAGTTGTCTCAACGCAACCCGGAACGCCTCCTGGCCTTCCAACGGCACCGGCACTCCATTCTCAGGCAGACTAACCTGCATGGTCTTACCAGACTGCACAGTCCCAGGAACCGGCACCGTAACAGGATTCCGATATCCGTACGCATGACGCGCAATCTTAAGCAAGTTATCCCGTGGCGGGATAATAAAGATACCCGTCGCGAAGTTCAAGATAGTAGGCAAGTTCTCCAGCTCGCGCTGCTCAGCATCGCTAATCTTGATATAAGCGATAGCTTGACCTGTCGCAACAGCCTTTCCACGTAGATCCACAAGACGAGATGACCATGCACCCGTCGCGAGGACAACCAAATCAGCCAAGACATTCGAGCCATCCTCCAACTCAACACCAATAGCACGAGGCTTCTTATTCTCTGAACCCTTGTCCTTGGATTCTTCAAAGAGTACACGTTTCACATCGGCATGACGGAAAACTACCTTCCCTTCTTCATCGAGTAGCTTCTTCGCAAATGCAACACTCGCACCTGCATCAGACCACCCAGATCCCCAGTTCACATACCCACCTGCAACATCTAATGTCTCTCCGTACGGTGGTACAACACTCAGAACATCCTTCTTGGTTGGTAAGAAGACAACGTTGTCACCCTCGATCTCTCGTACATTCGCATAACTCTTCCGCGCGTACTCCTTTGCGCTGGCGCTGTCACCGGGGTATACCAGTAACAGACCATTCTGCGTGTAACGACCCTCTTCACCCCAGGGTGTATTGCGCCACTTCTGGATTGCGGCTGCTCCGAGCTTAGAGTATGCGCTGTTTGCGTAGTCTGCGCGCACAATACGGCTTTTATCTACGGAGGAGCCATGCGGGTTTGGAATTGTGGGTGCGGATTCGATGAGTGTGATTTGAGCGTTTGGATGGCGTTTGCTCAGAGATATGGCGGTAGATACTGCCAGTGGTATTTAGTATTTAGTTTTGGTCTCGTGAGCGCGGTATATAGGGACAGGAATTGTAGATTTATTTTGCGGGGTTGTTGTGCGTTCTGTGGAGAGGAATTGGGGTAAATTGGGATCTGGTCTGGGGTAGAGACTTACGTCCGAAGATACCACCTCCAACAATCAGGATCTTCGAGGGCAATGCCATGGTAGGCTTCAATGGCTTGGTTTTTGAGGTCTTTTGTTTTGTGCTTCAGGAGGAAGAAAGAGGAATGCAGCTGAGTTGGAGATTGGAGACGTTGTGACTCTCCCGATAACGGACTGTGCGTTAATTCGAGGTACAAGTGGAGTCCAAGTCTATAGTGGGTCAGCACCACTGTATTGAATATAGAAGAGCCAGGAACAAGTTGAGAACATTCTTCTCAGTTCCGGTTGAATGATCTATTCGAATCTGCATCAAAGCTGAGACTGGGTGTGTAAGGAGTATCTGGGCTAAGGGTAGTAAACTATGGACATTGCCAGTGGACATCAAACTATGCGCAGATACTAGCCCTGGAGCACCTCTAGCGCTGCGCCGATGCCTGGGTGGCACCTGGGCAGTGTTGAATCAATATCAGATGTCAATAGGTATGAATCGGTGGTTTAATATTACATGATTTTTTTTAAGGATCCCCGTGTCGTTCCAATCGGAGCTGACCAAACTTGTTGCAAGATTTGGTAGTATTGATATCGTGATATATAGTGAATGGAAGGGCACTGATACTAGTAGTAGTAATAGTTTGAGATGAGTAGAGAATCACTGATTGCATATTCAAACCTGGAGACTGGGAAATTAATACCTAGGTATTCAGTCCCTCGTTTCTAGCGAACTTGAACTAGGTACTTGACTAACGGCATCCTTTGACTACCATGAGTCCACGGGTGTAGTATGGTTGTGATCTCCGGCATGTCTTATCGTCCCGATAACGGAAGTCATCCATCTCGGTTCTCCTTGGAAAACGGCAACCCGGAGACAGCAGAGCCTCATTAGCTTTATCCTGGATAAAAACCCGGGGATTGACATTGAATTGGGTCGAAGAGAAAGGGATATCTTGCATTTTCCATTGTTTCTCAGTGGAACTCCGCCTTTGAGCATACATCTACGTGCTCCCGGGATTTTTTTCTTTGGCCGTCGCGCATCGGCATTCTCGAATATCTGAGTTGATGCGATAGAAAAGCTCAATTGGTGAACAAACCAAGACCCAGGCAGTCTTGACTCCGTCATGATGAACACTACCCAAATAAGAAGAGTCTCAAGACTCAACTGGGCCGTTGCGCCGTCCGCTCGCAGACATGCACACAGCAAAGCACAACAAAAGGCACAACCTCGACCTCAAAGACCAAGGTATGACCCAAATAGCCTCAACTCACCTACTCCTCTAATCCAAAGCCATCACAGTCCGAGTCGACGACCTCTACCTCCACAAAGACCAACCCCCAAACCAGAACCCATACTCCCAGCACACCCAAACTACAAAGGTCCCACCATGTCACCCCGCCTTATGACCTTCCTCGGCGTCTCAGTCCTCGGAATAAGCGCCTACTGTGGCTTCCTATACGCATCGTACAGTCGCGAAGTCTCAAAAGCCCAAGCTATGAACACACCCACCGATGTCTCAGACCGATACAACACCACCGCCCCAACCTTCGACGCGGAGGTCGAGATCTCCGAAAAAGCTATGCGCATGGGCTCTAAGCGCGCAGCTCTGGTCAAGCTCGCACGCGGCGATGTCCTCGAGATAAGCTGTGGTACAGGTCGAAACCTCGAGTACTATGAGCTTGGCGAACGCCGTGGAACAGACGATGCAGGTCGCGCGGCGATATTGGGATGTCGGTCACTTACGTTGGTGGATCTTAGTCCGCAGATGGTTGGTATTGCGGAAGAAAAGTTCAAGACCTTGCATCCGGAGTATGAACAGGGAAATGAGAAGGAAAAGGTTCGTCTTATGCCTGTTTCGTTTCGGGCGGAGGATGCGGCTTCTGTTACTGTTGCGGAACCTGTGAAATGTGTCAATGGTCAGGACTTTAAGGGTTCTTACTATGATACTATTGTGCAGACTATGGGATTATGCTCCATGCCTGATCCTGTGGGGACGTTGAGGCATTTGGGTGAGATTACGGAGCCGCAGAATGGGAGGATCTTATTGTTGGAGCATGGAAGATCCCATTATAATTGGTTGAATCGGATTCTGGATAACTTGGCGCCTGCGCATGCGGATAGACATGGTTGTTGGTGGAACCGTGATATTGGGGCGATTGTGAAGGAGAGTGGGCTGGAGATTGTGGAAGAGAAACGGTGGCATTTTGGGACAACATGGCGGTATGTGTTGCGACCGAGGCAGGGATCTGAGAAGTCTTGATTGGGCTTAGGTCTAAGTCTGTCGCTTATGGGCTTCGAGTTATATAACATTGCATGAGGATCATACGATACTAGTATTAGAGGGAGTACTTGGGTTAAGGATTATGCCTCCTGGATATAGATAGAAGCATCGCACATGAAAGGGTCAGCATCTTTTTGTGATTAGGATTAAATGGACAGCACTTGAGTGTTTGTATTATATTAAGACTTTTATCTCACGTTATCATCTAAAATTGGCAGTATCTCGCGTAACTTGAAGTTGTCGCGGAATAATGAATGTGGGGCTTGGATGAAACGTGGAGATCTACATTGATGATACTAGTAGATACCAACCTAATTATAGATGGATGGAGTGCTGAGATGTGTGGTGTAGTACAGTAATTCAAATTGACCTGCAAATGTTCAAATGGAACACGAAGACTGCACATGTAGGAATTGGAAATTCATAAAGTGAGCAGCGTGAGGATACTATTAGTGCTAATAAGTGCTATGGGTGCTTGACTCGGACTCAAGTGACAACCTTCAAATGTTGGAACGCCTGATGAGAAGAGTAGTACTAGTAGTGTGTTCAAGTGTTTGCATACACTTTTGCAAGAACGCCTTAGACTACTACCATAGGTAGTAGCAGTCGACATTTGCAAGCCACCAGTTGGCCACTATTCATTTGAATCTTCTAATTCAAATGTTTTAATTCAAATGTTTAACCCAAGACTTATGACAACCTGAAGGAATGGCTTCATGACGGAGTACAATTTCCGAATTTAGTGGAGAGTTACCTTAACACTAGTCACCACTGGCACTATTTGACGTAGATATTTGGAATGCTATATCGGGTGCCTACTATCAATGTAGACTAGTCCAAGACGACTACTACTTCGTACTAGATAGACCAAAAGTAGTACGTAGTCAGAGCACGGAGTATACCACATGGAGTTATAACCAACTTGAGTCAACATGTTCTAGAGTTCATACTTCATCCATCTGGACCTCGAAAGCGGGAAATGAGCAGGGAATCTTGAAATGGCACTTTCATGAGGGGGGTCGGATCACTTTCTTATTGGTAAATACGCGATATTCAAACGACGCGGAAAGACCAACAAGGCGGAAGAGAAAGCCTTCCAATCTAAATCGGTCGGGATATGCATGTTGCAGATCACCTGCAGGGGTATCTGCCTTGTCTCAGAAGGTTGGTGTGGTGATAAATAGATGATGCACTGGGATCTTAGACGAGGGGTTCGTGATAGTGATTGAGACAAAGCAAGGGTTCCCTACAATACATATGAACCTACATATGGAATTGGTGGGTGATAGCATTAGTCCAATGTTTGTCTCAGTTTAGATGTATACACCCGTCCCAGGTTGAACTCAAGTGGGGGGGGTTATGGTCAGATTCATGACATCTATGTTTCAAGTTTGACTCTTTTTGCCACATGGGGAACACTGGATAGATCATGAAAGTGGATATAAGTGATACGTATATAGTCTTGAAGGAAGCGGGTATGGTCTTGATATCAAAGAGTTAAACGAAGGCTAGAACTTGAATCTTAAGTGTGTAGCCAACCCCCAGAAACGAGGAATCCAATCGGACCAGTCTTTATGCATGTCCGACAGCCAACCACATTCAAGTTGCATACTGTGATGTAGATCTGCACCCAAAACGACATATCCAACATTGCAAACAGAAGATCAAATCTGAAAAAAAGAGTTACAGTATAGAACTCCCAGTCTATGGAGTACATACGGAGTACGGAGACTCCGTACAGGTAGATCCAAATGCAGGGCATAGGGCATGTCCGATGCAGGCTGTCCATGTACTCCGTACCACCTACTTCATCTGTGGAGATGCGGAGAATTAGTGTCCCAGCCACTACTGCATGTTGTCACCATACATTTCGATCCGATGTAGTATGGGACCAAACACGAACCAGATCAGATAAAATGATCATTCCTTTCAACCGATATGTCTAAATGTATCCAAACAATGGCCTGATACTCGATCCTGTTCCATGGTTGACTGGTCGAATATGGTAACCTTCCCCTCCCCGAACAAGAAGTGAAAGATGTCATCACCTAGAAGTGGGCAAATGCGACGATAAGATTGGACCATTTGTATCCTAGGGAATTTCCCCAAGGGACATGGAATGATTATCCTAGATTGCATACTACGTAGGTTGTTTGTAAATGCCCCTACCCGCCCTTGCTGCTAAGACAAGGCGACGATCGTTACTACAGTGGAGTATTGAAATCATCTCAGATGGAGTGATTGGGGGTTACGGAGTCGAATGGAGTAAAATAAGACGGGTCTCATGAATATCTTAGCCTAGGGAAGCATAATAATGTGCCATCTCCGGTGAGGTGGACCATGACATGAACATCATATCGACGTCGAGCGGAGTTAAAAGGGGGGGAAAGGAATTCCCCTCTTAATGGCATCATCACTTATTATTATTTTTTTTTTAACTTATGAGCCGAGATGTGATATGGAAGATTTTTTCTCTTTTTTAATCTTTTTTTTTTTTTTTGCTTTTTCTGCATATTTCAGTTAAACTTATGTTAGCTTGAAGCCAAGAAAGTCAAGTGGTAGTACATCTGTAAACTCGTACTTCAATCGGGGGCGTTAATGTACCTCTCAGCTTTAGCTGCACACGGGTGGCGAGTCCCGTTTCCGACTAACAGAGTCCATCTCCTTACTAGAGTATTACAATACAGTACATATGTTTCAAAGATCCACCTTAGTGGATAAAGTGACCCTCCCAAACGGCGACGCTAGGGATCTTTTTAGGGAACCGGTGTTTTTCGTCCGGAGGTCTCGGGTTAAGTTGCTCGCGTGCACCGGCAACCCAGAAATATAGAGATGATGCATCCGAGATTATGGGAAGGGGGAAAAAAAACAAGGTGATGCGCTAGTTCCCGAGCCTGCTCTAGACTCACATACCGAATGATATACAGATTTGAATGGAAGAAGCGGTCAAGATGCAACAGGGCGACTGGTCACCTAGCAACCACTTGACAGATCCAATTCCACCCTCCAGGGCTGGGCAAGATGCATCTGCAGCAACTTGAGATTGAGAAATACGGGCATTGCCCCCAATCCTAGAGAGTCCTTTCCTGCCTTGTCCCACACCAATCAGCGATTTGGTAGAGGTTATTATTGTTTCGGGGCCAGCGGTATTCAGTGGTTGGGAGAGCAGGTTGAGCTAATGGAGTCGTGGAGCCTGGTCCATATTTTTTTTTTTGGTATTGTGGAACCTATTGTTAAGAACCATATTGGGTGATAGAACACATGGCTATGACACTCCACTCCAGGCTTCATCAGCTTGGGTTTTTTTTTTGCCTCTTGGATCGGTATGCACTAGGGAATGAAGCGGGTAGTGGTATGGAACCCGATCCACACCGCCTGGAATTTGATTCAAATCCCGTATAGAGTATGTTACTAAGAAGAGGGAAAATACATATACTTATATGTACTTAAGTAGATAAAAATAAAGACAGAATAAAAGTATGAAAATATCAAATGTTGATACCAAGGTTCAAGTGAATAAAAATCCCGATTTATGGTCATAGTATTCGTATGAAGTGGATTAAGTTGAATAATGTCAGAATTAAACTGATGCCGTAACGAAAATCAATATCCGGATCCCCACCAATCATCATCATTTGAATTCGGGACTGTATTGGTATTTCCGATTTAAAAACAAAAGAAAAAAAAGAGGAAAAAATCCATGGAAAAATTATGGAAAAAAAAAATAAGGAAAAAAAAAGAAGAATAGGGAGAATCCACTGTAATCCATACTATTCGGATCATTCGCCTTCCAGAACTGAGAGAGAGTGTGAAGCTCATCTACTTCCCTTCTCTCTTTCCCCCTTTACTACCAGGAGTCCCTCTCCGAGTGAAATCATTTATTTTTTTTCCCCCCAGAATTTATCGTTTCCTCTATTTATCTTTTATCTTTTACCCTTTACTCTTTATTCCCTTAACATCTATACATCCTTTTATATTTCCATCATGCCGTACAATACTCGTCGCAAGTCACTCTCTCTTCCTTCGCTAGGCATTCATCTTCCCAACTCTTCGAGACGCTCTCCTTCCTTTTCAAAAACAGATGATTCTCATCCTGCAAAGAAAGTAAAACGGTCGCATACTTCACAATCACCAGAACCGTCAACGGGGAAGGGGTCTCTAGTGCGCGCCGGTCGGCACGGAGCCTTCGAGCATACACCTCCCCCATCACCTATGGATGCCGGAGTTGCGCGGAAGATTGACACGGAAGGTATCAATGATGATATTGTGGTCGCTGTGATTGAACAGTTACAGAAGACTGGGAATCGCCCTCATTTGGTGAAGGAGTTGGCTGCAGTATTAGTGTCGCTGAATGCGACTGTCGCAAAGTAAGACTATATCCCCTATCTCCCTTGACTATATCGTTTTCGCGACTAACATCTCTCTAGCTCTGCTAATCCTGCCGCCCTCCTGTCTTCTCGACTGGCTGCCTATATGAAGCGTCCTTGGACCGCCCTTGCGCCATGCCCCATGGCCAAGGAACTTATTCTCATTCACCCGCGCAAAGTATACTATTATTTGACAACCTGCCAACGTCAACCTATCCCAGATAATGATGATTTGATTGGTATGGATGGCAAGAACATGACACCCAGTGTCTCCAGTCTGGACCAAGATGAGGAGGATCTGATGTCGCGCCAACGCAGCCCCAGTCCCGAAGTTGATCTGTCATCGCCGGATTTTGAGAATGTCGACCTGCACAACTCTACCAGCCATGGTACATCGAACGATCAGTTTCCAGACCCCAGCAGTCATACACGCCTGATGCACTCAAATCGCGCGGCCTCCCCGCCCCTGGAGGGCGATGAGAAGGAATTCACCCAGACCGCCAGTGCTGTGCGTGAGCGTGCTTCGGAGGAGAAGGCCAGTCGCGATCAGTCGGAACGCGGCTTTTCCGTTCTTTCCGAGAGTCTCAGTTCCATCGACGAGGCCTCGCACATCGATTCCCCCATGAACGGTGGATCGATCTCTCCGTCTATTCACGGCGAAGAAGAGTTCAACGACTACTTCTCTCATATGAATTCGGTAGACAACGCCTCCCATGATTTGGATGAGGCCGCCGCTGCCACCCTCTTCGGCACATCTCCCTCTCCCTCCCTTACTTCTGTCGCATCTTCTGTCTCGTCTGGAACGAGCGTGATTGATGTTGAGATGGATGGCGAGGAACAGGTTAATGGTCTTCCGACCGCTCCCCAGATCAGTCTGCCTACTGATCCGGATGCCGCTCCGGTCTCCACCCTCAAGCGATCCCTGGACATGTTGAACAGTGGATTCCCAGATGTCGATCTCAAGATGTCTGATCTGACCGAGTCGCACGAAAAGCTCAGTCTTGGTCCCCGGAATTTCTCCATGGACACCGAGTCTGTTTTTGATTCTTGGAGAGAGTTGCAGAACCCAGAAACCGTGGAGGTTGATGAGCTTGATGAGATGTTTGGCGAAATCTAAACTCTTTTCATGCCATCACTGGGTTATGCACTCCTTTCATTTCATTTTTCATCGTTTCTTTGAAACACTTTTCTCTTCTCTCCCCTCTCGCTTGCCCTGAGAGCCAACTTTGTCGTTATACCCTCTTACCACCTTTTTAAATCCTGGAACATGTCGGCTCTCATCTCTGTGCCGCGCGTTTACTTTTTTTTTCTAATCTTATTCTTGTATATATACACATCAGTTTGTTTTGCGTTATTATCTTGCCCTGGATGGGTAGATGGGGGATATGAATATCTGGGAAATTTTCGATGAAAAGAAGGGTTAAAAAGCGGGCTATTTCCTGTATGCTAAGGCGTCGATGCAATCTATGAATCAATTCAAGTATGACAATCATGAATATCTAGATGTCTGTGGTGTGTAGTGTCTCAACTTTTGAATAGAGTAGGAGTGTTTACCTCTACATCTTGACCACCAGTAGCTTAGCCTCCTATGCCGCTCATGTATAGAGGATATTACATAGGGTTAGTTCTTCATTTAACAATTTGTTTCTGCTATCAATGTAGCAACTGGGTCAGTAGAAATTTCACATCCGCCTAGTTCTTCTGATACTCAGTAGATAACTCTACCTATTTTATTTGATTTGCTATCAAATCTGAAATTTGAAGACTCTCATATCGCGATGCTTCAAGAACAGGCCTCGGCTGTGCCTAGTCCTTTCTTTTCTTCTCATCGTTTTTCCTCTTTTTCTTCATCTCATCTTTCTTGCGAGTTAAAAAGGGTTGAGTTGTGGAATCATTTTGTATTTGCATCGACTACATCTTCAGTCTATGCAGTACACCTACTACAGTAGTACGTCCACCTACGTCATAGGGCTGCACCTCTACTGCATAGTACCCAAGCCCCAAGTAGATGAAACTTCAATAGTCAGTGCTAATATCACTAGTATTGATAGCCATAATCGTCTACATCTCTCCCTCGTTTTTCTACTTTTTTTTAAAAAGATCCCTTCATGAATAGCGCATCAAATCTACGCAATCAACCTTACTAAGCTTTCAACTTTCCAATCTTGGAATCTAGCGGGACATCAAATTCCCCGCCACTCCGCCTTGGTCTCGCCCATGTGAAATCCAAAGCCTTCAACACTCGATTGCCTTGAAATTTCTGCGATACCACGAACCAAATGGATCCTATTCTTGCGTAAGGCTTCTCGCAGGCTACGCGATTTATATCAACTCAGCCAAAAAGAAAGACTCGCCGACAAAATTGTATCGCGCCGCATTGGTTCCACTATAACCAAGCCCTTGATTCTTGATATTGCGCATTCCCACCAACTTCGCGACCACGCATCATGACAATGGAAGATCCGCCTCATAACCCGCCGGGTGAGGGTCTTGCGACTCCAAACGGTGCTCAAATACCACGCTCTCAACGTCCTTCCATCGCCGCCTCAATCGCCGATACGGCCTCGTCTTTCGGAAACGCCACATCGATCGCAGAGTCAAGGAATTCCCATGCAAAGGTCCCCATCCCCCGTCATCGCGTTGGAGTGGCTCCACGGTATAATCGACGAGTACCCCGAGCTTGTGAATCCTGTCGTCAGCGCAAGACGAAATGCAGCGGTGACACCCCGGTTTGTCGCCAGTGTCGCGAGTTAAGGGCTACCTGTAATTACCCTGTTGGTTGGAAGGAAAGAACGAAGAAGTACGACAATCATTTCTTTCTACCAAATGCGATTTTCGATCTTAAAGAAGTATTGCTAAACTATTGGGTGCTGTTTAGGCAGGTTGAAAAACTTACGGAAAAGGCACAGGACTATGAAAGTCTCTTGAAGGATTTGGGAAACATTGTGGAGAGTCGTACTGCGGACCGAATCAAAAGCTTGCTGGACAAGGTACGGTCGTCATATTGTTGAAACGGTCTGGGCTATTACTAACTCTTATCTGCAGCATGGTTTGGATGTGGAATACTCATCAAATAGCAATCCCTCCCATTCGGTCACACCTCAGGATGAGGCCGCAGAGGCAGATGAACCAAGTTCACCTTCATCTATTGGCTCGCTCGAAGCCATCGATCGAGTCGAAGAAGACTTGAATCGGAACGAACGCTCACGAGCCACCGGCTACATGGGAAAGAATTCTGAGGTGACTTGGATGCAGCGACTCCAACGAGAAGCCGAACATCGATCACAAGGATTACCAGGTTCATTAGAACCAGGACAGAGCAAAAGGCAGGATGATGATCTTGCCCTACATGCTGTCAATTACCATTTGGACGATCTAGATATCTCGGTCCCTGGGCCTGTAGACATCTATGGACTTCCTTCCCGTGAGCAGGCCGATCATTATTTTGATGATTACCTGCGAACCGTCCATCCATTTTTCCCTATCATCAATCGACCTCTCTTCACTGCCCAATTCAAAAAGTTCTTCGACAGCGACGCACAGCCCGGTGACAAGTGGCTCGCCATCTTAAATATGATTTTTGCCATCGGATCCAAACATTCTCATCTCATTGAAGCGCCATGGCGTGGGGAGGAGAAGGACCATTTGACATACCTCACTCGAGCTAGGATACTTAGCATGGATGGCGAAGTCCTATTCAGCCATCCTGATCTCCAGCAGGTTCAGGTAGAAGGCCTGATCGCCTTCTATCTGCTATCATCTGATCAGATCAACCGGTAAGACGATCTCCTCCACCCCTGGATCAGAGAAAACCTTTTATCCTTGTCTTACATTGGTCTCATATATAGTGCTTGGAGGATATCGTCATTGGCAGTTCGGTCCGCGATCACTCTTGGCATCAACATGAAAAGTAGCAGTCCAACAACACCAAACATTTCCAAGGAGGCTCGCTATCGGGTTTGGTGGTGCCTATACACATTTGAGCACCTGCTAGGTATAATGACCGGCCGAGCTACTTGTATCCTGGATGGAATTTGCACCACACCACTGCCACTTCCCTTTTCAGAGGAAGACTTGACTGAACCAGCAGCAGCCGAATTACTCAACAACACAGTCATTCGAGATGAGCGTATTAACACTGTAATGGCGAGTGCATGGGTTCGGCATATGCCACTCAACCCAACTGGTGGCAAAGAAGCCACTCATACATCCCGCACTCGCGACAATTCGTGGGTGAAGAGTTTGCCTGTCAATGCCGGTCTTTGTCATCTCTATTACTGTGATCTGGCTGTCGTGACACAAGAAATCGTGAACAAAGTATACTCGGTAGATTGTGTGATGGTGCCCTGGGCTCACATTGAGAACCGAATTGGCGAGTTGAGATCTCGCATTGACCTTTGGTATCACAGTCTCCCAGCTACTCTCGACTTCACCAAAAAGGAAGATGAGGGCCCTGAACGACTTCGGTACAAACTGGCATTAGCCTTCCACTACTACAGTGCAAGGATCACACTAGGTCGTCCCTGTCTTTGCCGACGCGATGCACAGAAGAAGGCACCGGCAGAGAAATCCACATTCAGCCACGACATGGCCGAACTTACCCTAGAATCTGCAAATCTCATGCTCGATCTTATCCCTGATGAACCGAACGCCATCCAACTCTACGAAATCGCCCCCTGGTGGTGCATCCTGCACTATCTCATGCAAGCCGCAACCGTCCTCTTACTCGAGCTCTCCTTTGGATGTGTACACATGCCCGAGGAAGAGAAACTATTCATCGTTCTAGCGAAGAAATCCATCCGATGGCTCTTCGCCATGTCCGAGCACAGTATCGCTTCCAGACGCGCATGGCAATTATGCGATATTAGTCTTCGCCGGTTATCCATGGGAATGAAATTCGATATGAGTGATATGCCTGAATATACCTACCAAGCCGCACCAACCTCTACCCTCTCACTCGATCAACCTCAAGAAAGTACTGAGACCCTAAATCCTCCTTCTACGGGTCTCTGGAACCCGCAATTGGAAGATTTGTCCTTGGCTTCTCAGGACTCGGCTTTCGGAACGGATCACTATAACAGTTTACCCAGTTTCTCGGATGTCCATACCTCAGACCCGATGGCTACTCTCTCTCCGAATCAAGTTACGGATGATATGTACTTCCCATATGATCCTATCAGTGGAGAATTTATTCGTTCGTTCTTCCCTTACTCGAGTGAGGAGATGAACTTGGATCAAGCTTAATCTAAGAACGACTTTATTCTGATTCAACAAAACGAATTTCCTTTCTATTTTCTTTTTCATTTTTCTCATTTCTTCTTCCTCTTTTTCTTTGTTATTTTCTTCATATATTTTTTTCTCTTTACATATTACTTTTACCTAGGCTTGCCTACGAAGTGCGATTCGAAATCGCCCGATTTTCTGTTCTATTATCTTTACTTATTTAAATGACTGCCTTGATCTCTTTACAACATCGGAAATGTTTGGTCGCTATGACTCATTGATTTTTATATCTTCTCCTATGTTCAGCTCTATACCAATTGCAATTTCTCAGAAATAACTGATCAATATGCGATGAGGTTCGTTTTTGTCTCTGGAAGGTGCATAAAAAGGAGGTTTGGATTAAACGCAAGACAAATCTGGAAATCCTTGAGTTGGTGTTTTGGTCTGGGTTTCTCCTTTTCTCAAGTTTCATATATCTTCTTTTATTTTATTCCACGGGGCAGGGCTTTTGATTTGGAAACTTCCATGATTGAATTGAATTACCAGCCCGAATGGTTGGTATGGGAAGGGCGTTGAGTTTTCCTACAGTATGGCTCCTATCAGATTGAGACTCTAGGGCTGGTCTTATGTCTGGACAATTGTCCACCTATGATTTATGATTCTTTCAACTGTCATGTCCCAATAGTATTTTTCTAAAGTGATTTGAATATATCCCTACTAGTAGTTGTCTAGCATGAGTCCCCAGAACATTGAAACTACTAGTAGTTCTGCAACATGTGAATTCAAGCTATGCGTACCGAGTCCACCGAGTCCACATCCACTCTCAAGTGCTGGGAGCAATAAAAATGATATGTGAAAATAATAATACATTGTATGAAGACTTGGAAATAAAAGGGGTATATATACACTTTTGTACGAATGTTCACAAAGATCGCTGTATTATACACATGTGCACGGATTCTCGAGACTCATCTCACCGGTCACCACTGGCAGATGCATGCCCCGAAGATAGTGAGCCCCGTCGAGGGGAGTCACGAAGAGCGATTTCTTCCGGCGTTGGTTTTCTCGAAGAACGTGGTTTCAAGAAGGTATACCGTTCTTTCAAAACGTTATTCATCCAAGGCCCGTTTTGAATCTCCTTGAATCGATCGCGAACTCTCTTCGCTCGACGACCAGTTAGGACTTCACGAGCCTGTAGACGTGATAGGTGACCTGGTATTTCGAAATCGATTTGCTCTTCTGGCATCCCGGCATGAAGGAACAGATTCACGCATTCATCGAGGATCTCCTCAGCTGGTGATGAAGGGGGGAGACCGCCATTTGCGCTTTGATGTTGGAAAATCTTCTTTGATACCCCAATTCTGTATCTTGCGTCCTGTTTAAATGTATCCCCAACTTTGGGGGTTCTTGTTTGGGAGGATGAAGCGGGTGATTCTGATGAGGTGGATTTGGATAGGGAGCTGCGAGCAGAATGATCTTTTCCCGGAGATGATGGGTCGAAGTTGTTCATAAGCTCCTTGCTAAACTCCAGACTTGCAACTCGCGCAAGAATTCGGATGGTGTTCAAGTTAGGAATAACTGCCTTCTCCGCCACATGTCGATGCCACTGAGTATAGTAGGTTGGATCACTCTCTGCAAAGTCACGTTCGCCGCGCAATGCAATTCGGGTGACACCACCTTCCTTTTTACGCCAGAGGGCTGGATTGGGGAGGTTCTGACACCACTTGAAAAGCAGGTCTCTGCCAGCCTGAGCACCGCGAACCTCAGTGATCGCCGACAATAGGATATGGAAAGACACGGAAGAGATATAGCCGATCTTGTCACGGCTTCTGAACTTATGTTTAAGCTCCATCTTTGCTTCACGCGCTAAGGCCCCAGGGACAGTGCGAAACATACCCTCGTCCGCTCAAGAACTCTCCATTGAAAATCAGACGTACGTGGGTTTTTGCCTCGGGAGGTATTGAATTCACCGTCAAAGAAGCGACGTAGGAAAGCCGTAGCCCGAGACAAACTGTGAGTGAGCTTCGCTTGTACCTCCGGATCGGCACAATTAGCGCGACTTCGCGCGAGTGCACCCTCAAGCCTGACAATCTTCGCACCCAGCATCATGATATTACCAAAGCCCCAAGACTTTGGTCTGTAATCACGCAGGTATTCAAATGCCAGAATCGCACGATCCCAGTCCCCGAAGGTGATATGAAGATTAGCCATGGCTTTGAGGGTATTCACGGAGAGTGGCATCTCCAGTGACTTGATGACGCTCTTGCTCAATTCCTTATTTTGTGTCGCAGAGGCAAAACGGAGTATGGATGGAGCGAGCGCGGGACTACCGTAAAGAGTTGGCGGGATAGCAGGGCCATCAAGCTCGTCGTTGAAGAGCAGCCAATTTCCAAAAGTATCCGCACGAGTAGAAGCGGCAAGATCAAGAAGATGGGCGAGTGTTGTGATTGAGACTTGAGAAAGGGACGATTGTTGAACCTGGAGCGAATCGAATTGCTGTGAATCAAAAAATTCTACATCAGTCGATGGAGCCTGGCTAAGACGCTCGAAGAAGGCTTGGATGTGTTGGGCTTTGCTGGCATCGGTGATATTTTGAAGCAAAGAGTATTGGATGAAGGCAGTGCTAGCCTGGCCCTTGTAGCTGTAGCTCTGAACATTGTATTCCACAAGACCTGCCAGAGCCGCTGTTTGATCGTATAGCTGTGCTCTTGTCATTTGATCCAATTCCTCTGTTGAGGGAACGGTCTTGGATTCCCACGGCGGTACCAAGCTCTGGGTGGATCGTAAAACTTTATCGAATGTGTTTGGATCTTCCATGGCCACCAAGCAACCAGACTCTAGAATCCGGACAATGTTCTCGGTAGCGACCTTCTTGGTAGGGCGCAGTTCATCTTTGGGGCCCGGAGGATCAAGCAAAGCGTTCAAAGGGGCTGAGTGCTTAAGCAGTTTGGAGGGAGAGAGCCCGTGGAATCCAATTGTATTATGGGCATTATTAGCCAGTCCAACACGTAGACCCGAAATGACCTCAGAACTAATTGTCCTTGGACCGAGTCCGTTGAAGGGAGGCTTCCTTTGGCCCTTGCGGGGTTCAATTGAGGTTATATGGTCTGCACGTCGCCATGACTTTTCCAGACTAATGTTAGTCTGTTGCACAACATCTAGAACCTGCATGAGAGGAGCCCAGCTCTCGACCTTCCAAGACAAGTTGCCTTGTCGTTTACTCATTTGTTCGACCAACCAAGCACCGGATTTGTTGAGACCGTGCTCAACGCAGCACCAAAGAATGAATTCAAACCAAATCTCAGGACCCAATTCCCGGACTCCCACTTTGAAAGGAACAAATGGGGGATCTTCACCAGCTTCGGCTGCTGCATCTGCAAGTGCAGCTTCATGTTCGACCCATGCTGCGTCGGAAAGAACGCTCATGATATGGCCCGATAGCAAATGGAGCCCCGGGGGACGGACAGAATATTGGTTGGAGTGGCTATTCGGTGATTGGTAGACTCTGTCGGATATCAAATCGAGATGGTGCAGACGAGCAAGTAAACGATAAATGTAGGACATTGCAATATCAGCCTTCTCAGCCGGTTGATCCGCGGCTGTTAATATTAATAACCCGAGATTGACGAATGTTTCCTCGAGGAAGGTATTTGCTAGATTTCTCACAGCTGGTCGAAATGAAGTTATCCGTTGAAGAGAGGTCTCGTGTGTAGGCGGGCATATCGGGATTAGCTGGCGTTTGGTTATAAGATCATCGTGACCCTTGCCAGTCAATTCATCTAGCGACATTCCAGGATCCTGCCATGCTGAATCCGAAAGCATCTGCCGAGGAGTCATATGAGGCATGAGCAGCTCGTATGTATCGACAAGACTGCCCAGAGCAGCGTACGCTAGCGGCCACCGTCCGTTGTAGAAACCCCAGTAACTGAGAAGGTCGAGATTTCGAAGCGTTCGTGCATGATATAATACCGCCCTCACATTATAACCTCCTTCGAGAGCCTTAGCGTGATCCAAAAGTGAAGTAGCCGTCTGGGGTTTGTCGGCGAAAGCTTCTCTCGAGGCCGTTAAAGCCCTCCTGAGAGATGGGATCCATTGCTTGATCTGGCCTTTCAGGTTCACACTTGCTGGAGGGGGTGGTAATTCGTTGTATGAAAGTATCAGCTGGAGCTCCTTGTGCCGGAGCTTGTTGAGCTGCCTTTCGGGCAGGCGATTGCTCTTAGTTGTAATTGACTGAGCATGGAGGCGAGATAGGGCGGGATAAGATGGAAGGGGAGGAGGAAGGAGTGAAGTTCTTGACCCGCGGCCAGTTCGCAAGAGGCCACTGGGGCACAAGCACCTTCTCATGACACGGCGATAAGCCTAGTTGAAGGCGCCTGCGGAGGTTTCACGGACTCGATGGGTTCGGGTGTGGCGTGGCACATTGCGGGTGGCACATGGACCGAGACGCAGCTTTGGATCTTCGCTTCTTATATTTCGCGTGATTCAACGGGTGAAAAGGTGTTGACCCGTCAAGACGGGGGTTTGTTGGAGTGTGTTTGGAGCGAAAACGAGTCGCTGGAAATTTGAAGCCAAAACCGGATGAGTCAGCATGAAGAAGGCGCAGCCAATCGGAGCTTCCGTATTTACTTCGATCATCGATCTAATTTAGATCAATAATTTCATTTCAATGTTGATTATATTTAAATCTTGATTGATGTGTGGGCTTTCTCTGAAAGATTGGAAATAATCTCCAGATACTAAATACTCATAGTCGTGGCGTTTCAGCGGGGCGTCAAGTCTATTAAGACATATTCAATGTTACGAAGGAGCCGTCTATCCTAGTATGACTAGTCCGATCTATGGAGTATGCAGAAATCAAAGCTACACTATTAGTACACAGAAATAGACATGTGCTAGTAAAAGATAACTTGAAGTACGTAGTAATACATGGACTAGTGAATACATAGGTCGGATCAATCAAGAGTCTCATTTGTGTGGATGCGACATCGGTCTAAATACTTTTGTCCTAAACTGAACCAGCAGCGACGGCAACAACAACCTATACCTCAACCACACAAGGCAGCGAAAATGCCCTTAATGAGTGAAAAATGCTCCATTCCTCTAAGCCCAGAGGTTGAGGAACTGACGAGCGTGGACACGCTTAACCTTCTCGCCCTGAGAAGAACTCTCGCCTTCGCCCTCGAAAGAAGAGCCCTCGCCTTCAGAAGAAGAGGAGCCCTTACTCTCACCTTTGGATGAGGAAGAGAAAGAGCCTTTGTCATCACCTTCGCCCTGGGAGCTGCTACCCTGGGGGCTACCGGATGGAACTGACCCGCTAGCACCGCTGCTGGAGCTGCCGCCAAATCCGCTGCCAGAACCAGAGCCACCAGTGGCACCCGAGGGCTGGGCACCGCCAGATGGGAATGAGCCGCCAACGGTGCCAGAAGGCTTAGCACCACCAGACGGGAACGAACCACCAGTAGTACCAGATGGCTGAGCACCACCGGATGGGAATGCGCCACCGGAGGGAGCAGAACCAGAACCGCCAGTAGTACCAGATGGCTGGGCATCTCCAGATGGGAATGCACGAACAGCCAAATCAGAGTTCGAGTCATCAAAAGTGCCGGAGGGCTGAGCTTCACCGGAGGGGAACGAGCCACCAACAGTGCCGGATGGTTGAGCTCCACCAGAGGGGAATGAACCGCCGGAAACGCCAGAACCCTGGTTACCAGAGCCCTGGCCGCCAAAGCTGCCAGATGGCTGAGGGCGACCAGAGGGGGATGAACCAGAGGGAGGAGTGCCAGAAGGACGGGGACCTGGACGACCAGAATGGTGTCCACCAGAGCCATGACCTCCAAATCCACCACCGTGACCTCCGAATCCACCGCCATGGCCACTAAATCCACCGGACGGGAAAGAACCAGTCGGCTCAGAGCCAGAAGGGGCCTGGGGAGTAGGAGTAGCGTCCTGACGCTTGTGGAGCTAGTCACAGTCAGTTAAGAACCTTAGAAAATAACCAAAGATCAACAAAATAGCAGCAGATATCACATACTCCGGGCAGTTCCCAGGCAACGGCATTGGGAGCCAGGCAAAGGGCGGCAATAAAGCCGGCAGCAATGTTAAACTTCATAGTGAATGGTTTGTTGTGGTAGGTGTAAACAACGATAGTAATGGGATGATAAAGCCCGAAGGATTGATAATGAATGGATAGGTTGAGTATCAAACTCTGAATGATCCGAAAAAGTTATTGGGAAGAAGGAAGCGCGCAGCACTCTGGTCTCAAAAAAAAATCCCGGAGGAGTTCGAAGTTAACATTCCTTATATACCCCGGGTTTGCTCTGTAAACATTGTACTTTGTTTCCAGTCAAGTGGACTCCAGCCGCTTGGGTATAGCTGAGACATCTAGACTAGGGACTCAAGTCTGGGAACGGTGGGGATCAGCGTTCTGAGACTGCTCATGATACCGGATCATCACTCTTCTCCATGACGGATGTATCGAATCAACGACGATCTCGGCAAATCGTGATTGAAGCCCTGGATGGGCCACGAGCAGTATTGGCTCATTCATGTGGAGCCGACAGCCCTCAAGTCGAAAGGGTGCAGGGTGTACGCAATCAGGGGTTCTGAGATCCCGAAACCCTGACTAGACAAAGATGGGAAAAAGCGCCTTGGTGAACCTGGAACTTCCCGTCGGGTCCTATCAGGGTGGCCATTTGGGCTGGACCGCAGCTGTAGATGTGCGGAGGTCAATGTGAAACGGACGAGTCACAGACTCGCTCCACCACGGCTTACACGTCGCCTGTCGATCTACTCACCACTTGCTTCAAATTGAGAAGACGGGATCAGGGTTTTCTCAGATTGATTGGACCAAGACGGGAATCGCCCCGATAGAAAGAGGAAAAACAAGGTGAGCAAATAGGGCGACAAGATCATACTCCACGGGTGATGGAAATGCCGTATACAAAGGTGGTCAACGTCGGGTTAAGCGCTGGAACACGCAAGTGCGCCCGCCACTCTACAATCCAACCACTTAGCCTGCTACACAACATCCCACCTCAGCAAAATTGCGCGTCCCTTAAAAAAGTAACTGATATGAATATGAATACTTGGCGAGCAGAAAAATATCCGAGTAGACGCAGGGGAGCAAGCCACCACTTAATGCTGGGGATTCGGAGTGTACCGATTGAACTCGGATGACATTGCGATATCTCTAATAAAAATTGAACAATATGTCAACATTTTTTTCAAGCTCCAGTAAGTATGTAAGTTGATCTGTCTTGTTTTGAGATTGCCCTATACTAGTTGATAACGAAATGTATCAATCAAATGGCCAATAACCCATATACTCAACCCTCTCCTCTGGCGTCTCAGCCAATTCAAGTTGCTTCACGATGCAATCTCTAGCTTCATCAAGAGCAGCCTTGCACTCATCATAAAATTCCAGTTCAATGAAGCCTTGAGCCGGCCATAAAATCGCCCATCCCCTCTTTGACCACCGCAACGGCATCGGTTCCCGCTTGCACACCATCACAATCCTGCTTAATACGCTGAATATCTGCGCCCGAAAAGTCAAATGGGAATTTTGAGACATTGATATTACTCTTAGCATGAAACACTGGTAAATCGATCCAGGAGTCCTGCAGGTTAACAAGAAGTGACTGAAAATGCGCCTCGCCGTATTCGAGCATGCGATGCCAGGAATATCAACCCGATGCTGGCGTCTTGCGGAATTCGACTGCTTTGCATAGATCTGGGTTTCTCGCCTGCATAATTTCCGCTAGCCGATGAATACGTTTTGATGTTTGTATTCGTGCAAGACTGCTGATCTTTCTTCAGGTGAGAGGCCGGTCAGTTTGGGTTTGGGTACTAGATCGAGCGTCTCGGGCTCAAGACCTGCCTCCCAGGCGAGAAAGGCTGGGTCAGTAGTTTGATTGAAGAGAGGTGAAATGTGACAGGACTGCCAGTCAGTTAGGGCGGTGATGGATTCAGGATTCTCAGGGTAGATAAAGATGTCATCACTGTGTAAATCATTAGTATGTCAGATGCGTGGCTTTGTGATGGCTGGTCCGTTGGGATAAGGGCGTTGACTATTTATTCATTCCATAACCATAAGGAGGGCTTTGGTAAAAACCTGGGCATGCCATTAGAATAATCTGCAACCTTGCTTCGAGCATGCTTGTAAATTGTATGTGTTACGTCGAAGGCGCGTAGCTACTAGTAGATGTCGGTGCGTATTGTCATAATAGGGTTGATAATGCTTGTCTCCTTGTAAGTAAGGAGTCGCACCCACGTAATATGTATCGGATTGTCGACAAGACAAGGGACAAAGACAAGCCCGGGGTATGATCTAAACCGAACTGATGAGGTGAATGAGTGAGAGACCCCAGGTGCCCTGTCTCGACGTTGCCTGAGGCTAACATTTGGACATAACGTATTCGGTAAGCGAGCTGGACATGTAAGCGAGCTGGCCACCCAACTTAATTTATTAATTTGAAATATATTTTTCTCAACCAACGCGCTTTTAAATTAATCAAACTAGCTATTTTCTCTGTCTGGGCATGTTTCTCTTCTATGTCCTGGCTGCCTGCATATTCCACATCCTCGCTGGCCCCGCGTACGTGGCTGTAAACCCTCTGAAACCTGCTCACGATAGCTATTGATTCGTGCTACTTGGACCTCGAATGGCTCTGAACGTAGCTCACGAACCTCTTGAACTGAGAGATCCCCTTCGTGGGCTATCTGTCTAGTTGATCGAGTTCGTTTTTGCTTTTGTTTCTCGTTGGCGGCGCGTAATTCGCTGTTTTCCTTTCTTAAGATTGCAGCGCCTTGTAACGCGAGTTGACAGCCTTTAACAATTTGGTTTATCGCACGATCTGATGGGCTGGGGGGGACTTCGAGATCCTGTATGACGTAAATCTTTTATTGATGAAGCTTGCCGACGCAGTTGTTTTTCGGTAAACGGGGTTTTTGGTGTGAAGTTCTGGCTTGAATCACTATCCTGGCTTGGTGGAGGTGTTGGTGTATGAAGACAAATATTAAGCTTTGATAGAACCCGATCGGGACAAAAAGGTATTAAACCAGCAGCTGCGAAGCTATTTTTTATAGTCTCCGATTTAAATGTCTCAATTCGGGCAAGGGGATATGCTTCAAGGAAATCGAGTTTATCGATATGGTTGATCCCAAGCCGTATTTTCATTTCAACCATCCGACCGTATGAGCGTTTTGATACCGCAAAACAACCAATATCAAGTGGCTGTAAAAGATGTGATGAATGTGCAGGCATGCAAATTGGTATGATGTTGTTTTCTTCACAAATTTCATCAAACTTTGGTGTTAAATGACTTCCATGGCTATCAAGAATTAAAAGTCGATATTGGCCTTTTAACCGTGAAAAAGTTGATGGAATAAAGAGATTTTGAAGCCAACGAATACCAATTTCGTTAGATGTCCAGCCATTTGGACTTACTTCAAATCGCCAATCATCTGGGAGGTTATCAAACCAAGACTCGATAAAAACTTTACCTTTGAAAATCACACATGGAGGCAGCGCCCATCCTGAAGCATTTATACATTCAATTGCAGTTACCCACTCACGATTTTCAGGTTGTAATAGTGATCTCCGTCCATAGTATTTAGCCCTTGTAACAACCTTTGCGGTCGCTACTAATCCCATCGCAAAACCAGTCTCATCAAAGTTGTAAATGTCGTTAGGGTCGATGCCGTATTGAGATATGGTTTTTTGAACAAGATTAAACCATTCACCAATGATTTTTGGATCTTCACATTTTGCACGCTCATAATTATAGCGTCTTGAGAACCGGTTCGATAGTTCAGGATGTCTTTTCACGAAGTTATAAACCCATTTTTCGCCAACTGTTTGAGCTGGGGTAATTCCACGGGCCTCGAGAAGAAGATTCGCAGTTTCTCGTACAGTAGCCGGCCGGGGCGCTGCTCCACGATCATCAAGCGAGAGGATCCATTTTTGAAGTGTTTCCTCTTCGATTTCAGTTAATTTGTGTGAGTTGGCGCGAGAAGTCGCGCGGTTTTGAATACCACGGAGACGGGTAGAGAGGGTTGATTTCGGCACGTTAAACCGACGTGCTGCTTCACGAATCGAGATAATTTCTTGATTTTTTATAGCTTGTATAGTTAATAAAATCCTACCCTCCTGCTCAGCTGAATTTCGTGAGGTTTGGGAGCGAATTGGTGGCATAGTAGGGGGTTGAATTGACTAAGTGCTAATACATGGACGCGTTTTGGGTGGGGTGGCCAGCTCGCTTACATGTCCAGCTCGCTTACCGAATACGTGAACTAGTGCAACCTTGTAAATGTAGTTTCCATGCACATGTGTTCGAGCTCTCCAGGTGATAGAATTAAAACGTAGGCAAAATAGATTTTGTCCTAGTCTGTCATAGCTTCATACATGTACTTGTTTGCATCCTTTGTTCTTAATTAGATCAATTGACTTGGCTGGCGGTGTATTCCACCACGAGCCCTTAGTGCCCAGCACGAGAGGTAGAAGGACAACCGCATAATTGTGGCCTTTCCACACCCCGACTTACTCCGTACATCAGATAACATGGGGAATCTCAATTAAAGTGATACAAAAATAACCGCAAGAACTCCACGCAGGGTCTCATCACATCATGAAGCAAGGCAACATTGAAAATATATCATTTCCAAGGAAGCTCTCATAATTCTTCCTCCTCCATGGCCATATCTCCTCCAAGCTCCTGCTCCACTTCATCAACAACAAAACTCTCGTAGTCTTCTAGGCCTTTCTGAACATGCACCTTGAAACGAATGACATCGTTGAGCATGGTCTCCACATTAGTATGAAGCTCCTCTCGGAGTGCATTCGCTCGTAATGTCAACTGCTCATACTCGATGTTGGTGTTCATCTCGCGCTGTTCCATTAATTGGACACTGTCGCTGAGAGTGGCACGCATCTTGGCAAGTTCCTTTTCCATCTTCTCAATCTGAGCGTCAGATGCCAGCTTCTGAGTGGTGGTAATCTCCTTGGTGCGTTCAAACTCCTCCTCTGCCGCTCGACGTCGATGCTCCAAGGCCTCGACCTCGCTTCGCTTTTCGTCCATTGCCTCCTTAATATTGTCGAGGAGATTGCGGCGCTCGAGATCATCGTCAATTCCTTTCTTTCGTCGCTCATTGATTTCCTTGCGAAGAGATTGCAGATTGTTGCGCACAAAGCCCCGAAGATCAAGATTCAACAAATGGGCGGGATGATATCCAGTAAAAGGCTCGGCTAATAGGCGATCACCCTCGGATGTAAATCGACTGGGACCTGCGCCAATTTGGCTGGCAGAGAAATTATTTTCGTTCACATTCAAGTGAAGTTCAAAGTCTTGATCCCTCGCGTTCTCCGCAGATGAGGGAATTAAACTGGCTTGGTAGCCCAATGTGTTGTAGTTCATGACGATCTTTTCAAGATCCTCCAGCTTTTGGCTGGCTTCAGCTTCCTTCTCCATGACACGTGCATGTGTCTCCTCCAAACGAGCAATTGTGTCCTCCAGACTCTTTTGAAGACGTTCCCGCTCAGTGTTCATGCGATCGATATCTTGGATAGTAATACCCTGTTGATCCACACTGGCTTGAAGATCGGATCGTTCAGACTCAGTTGTCTGAAGGTCCGCATCGGTTTTCTGGATTTCGCTGTCCAAGAATTTGATTCGAGTTTCGTACTTCTCGATCTTGCCCTTGACATTCTGATTGTAGTCTTCGAATTTCCTTTTGTCGTCTTCCAGAATTCGAAAGTGCTTGTCTAGCTTGGCCATATCCGGCGCATTCCTCTCCATCTCCTCAATTTGCTCACGGAGGGCTCTGTTTTCTGCCTCCAGAGATTCCATCTCCTTTACAAACCGCTCATTACCTTGAGCAAATTGTTGTGACATGTTCTCGATGTGCGGTACCAACCGCTGCTCCGCCGTTTCGTCGTCCTCATCCTCACCACCTTGAAGCCAGTCGTGATAGGCCTCGGTAAGGAAACGGAAAATAATTCGATCGCCCGTGAGATCCACACCAGCTTCAGCGCTTGCTTCGTCGTATTGTCCATGTACATAACCCTCCATCATCTGTGCCAATTGCATCAACCAATGCAACATACCCAAAAATGTTGACCAGTTCTGACCACCAACGGCCGAGATCTGTGACTTTGTGATTCCCTTCTCGTAAGGATAGCGCAGCTGCTTGAGAATTGGAGGGACCTCAGCATCCATAGCTTTTTGAAACTTATATCCGGGGTCAATGCGATGATACAGCCACTGGAAAATGTAGTTAAAATCCTTTTGTGTCGGTGAACGAAGAGTGTTCTGACCCAAAGAATGCTTCATTTCCAGCTCAAATTGGTTGGTTGTCAAATATTCCAATAGCTCTTGTCCAATGCGTGCTTGAAAAGATCGATCTCGAAGTGGTCGGGGATCCCGGGGAACGCCTGCTACCGCAGGAACTTGATTGAAAAAAGACTGATGGCCGATGGGACCTCCCATGGAAGGCCGTGAAAATACACTGCTGCGGCGTTGTAGGCTTTGCGGCGCAGGAATTGACGGGATAGAGTTCGGCGCAAAGCTTTGGCGACTTGCACTAGCACCATGGAACAAGTTGGTAGATACAGAGCGACGGACAGAGGAGAGACCGGCCTCCGCAGCAAATGGTCCTCCAGAAGAAGCACGACTAAAATTGGGCTGCTGCGGCCTGTTGACCGAGCTCATCAGGGACGTTCGACGGGCATTTTGCGAGGTAAACGGAGGATTGTTGTATCCGATGGAACTTGTGCGTTTCAGAGCAGAAGCGGGCTGTGGGATGGAAGTGAAATTTTGAACACTTGCTAGCGTCTGAAGTTCAATTGTCAGCTCGATCTACACTATGCGACAACTGGGAAAGAAGCTCATACCTCTCGGGGACGCCTGACACTAAACAACCCAGTATCTTGCGACATTATGAACAAGAGGAGCCGCAAAAGCGGCGCGTTGATAATGTATCAAAAGGTATGCCAATGTACGTAGAGTTTCAATTCGAGCAAGTGTACACTAGGAACGCGCAAATTGCTACTTAGTCGAGGAGGGGGTTTTGTTATCGTGCAGGAGGATCGGGCGAACAAATGTAAACAAGAAGCGGGTCAAGTCCGGATAGAGAAGGCGGTACCCAAATTGTGCAAACACAGCAAACAAGGGGTCACAATCACGAGACTTTCCCAGATTCGGTGTGGGGAAGCTTGGCGGTCATGAGTTCCGAGGTCCACGGCGATTGCCGATGAAGGTCGCTTTCACTTACATGGTTCTCTTCATTTACATCCTCCTGGATCGAGTTTACTATTCATAATGGCTCCCCGTGAGGAGCTAATTGCGTCTGCTGTAAGTGCACCCCTTTCTTGATTCAGGTCAAGCGATGCTAACTGATCTTTGTTAAGGTGACCTGTACGATCAATCGCACTCCGTGGACCCATCGCGTGATAGACTATTCGCTAACAATCCATTAGTTCTCCAAGACCCTTCGGTGGCCTCATCGCCTATTGAGAAACGAGTCGCATTTCTGCAATCGAAGAATCTCACTCAAGAAGAAGTCGATCTCGCCTTATCGCGCGTAGGAGAGGACCCTGCTGCTGCTGCTGCTGCCGCTGCTGCAGGCGCATCATTACCAGCCCCTTCTTCACAACAAGTTGCCTATCGGCCGCCACCACAAGCCCCCCAGGGATATGGCTATCCCCCATATAACCAAGCCCAATGGCAGGCTCCTGAGTATGTGCTTGACGTCTCCTGAATTACCCTCTGTGCATATTGATTACTAACCGGAGAGCAGGCCACCGAAGCGTGACTGGCGCGACTGGTTTATCATGGCGACCGTGGTAGGAGGAGTTGGCTATGGACTTTACACTGTCACTAAGGTAAGAGCCCTATATATCGCAACTATTCAATATTAGTGCTAATCGACCAATTCAGCGATACATTTCCCCATTAATCGCCCCACCGACCCCTCCTCAGCTAGAGCAGGATAAAGAGAATATTGATGAGCAGTTTTCACGGGCATTTGATCTCATTGAACAGCTGTCAACCGATACTGCAGCCTTGAAGGCTGCTGAGGATGCTCGTACTGAGCGTCTGGATGCCGCCCTCAAGGATGTTGAGAGCCTTGTTGCAGACTTGAAGACATCTTCTCGTCGCAGGGATGATGAGACTCGTCGGATTAGTGATGAAGTAAAGTCCCTGAAGGATGCTATTCCCAAAGCCCTCGAGGGTGCCCGAGAGGGCAACGAGAACCGGCTGAAGGCGCTTGGAACTGAATTGAAGAGCCTTAAGCTTCTTCTGGGCAACCGCTTGGGCGGCAGTGGCACCACTCCTTTGGCTGGTAGAACCCTTGGAAGCTCAATTCCCACTCCCCCAGCTACTACTACACCTCCACCAGTCCCGACTGATACCACCGCCGCTTCCTCTACTCCAGCCCCCAATGGCTTGCAAGCAACCGTGACATCGCCAGAGCAGGAGACCCAGACAACGACTCATGCGCCTCCTACAGACAGCAGCCCATTTTCGCGACTCAACCGCTCTGCTTCTATTCCGGCGTGGCAAATGGCTGCCGCGAACCGTAACAAGAGCTCATCGCAGTCAAGCACCCCCACTACGGATGATAAGCCAGCTGATACCACTGAACAGAGTGCGCCATCTAGCTAGAATATGGATTATTGGCGCTCTGGACCTTGTATGGATACCTTTTCAAGTTCGCTTAGATGTAATGATCACACCGCATTGATTCATTAACCCTGTACCTAGGTACTATATTGAGTTGTAATTTTGCCTGTAACTCACTGTTCATGTTACTGCCCAGGTAAATTTCAAGAGGATAATTTAGAGCCCATAATAGCTCTCTGGTACACCACATAGATACTAAATTAATGTCAATTACTGACTATATGGACACAGTCGATATTCTAGATGAGCATGGAAGGGCAGTTTTGAGGCCTATTATTGGCCGAGTGGGTCCGGATAACTGATATACCTCCAACGCCGAATTCTTGAACTAGACAAATTACTTGATTCAGCTTTACCTGAATACTTTAACGAATATCTTTACCTTCATAATGCCATCACCAAGACCCTCCCATCGATCCAATTCCCCGTCCACACAAGATAGGGAGCGCCGCCATCATCGCAGCCACCATGAACGCTCGCATTCCCACCGACACCGACATCGCGATCGCTCGCGCTCACCCCATCGATCAGAGAGACACAGCTCAGGCCGTGACCGTCCCCACCGTCGACACGATCGAGACCGAGAACATCATGATCGCAAGAGCAAAAAGGATGCAAAGCCGGTGGTTCTACCTTTGCAGGCGCGAGAGCTCACAAGGCGAGACCTGGAAGTTTTTACGCCTATGTTCGCGATGTATCTAGATATCCAGAAGGGAATATTCATTGAGGATTTATCAGAAGATGAGATTAAGGGCAGGTGGAAGAGCTTTATTCACAAGTGGTACGTCCTGCGATAGCTACTCGGTAAACGTTTCACTTATTAACCGGCTATTGTAGGAATCGCGCAGAGCTAGCTGAAGGCTGGTATGATCCCGCCACCCTGGAAAAAGCGCGCCAATCTGTGGCAGAAAGGCCACCTCCTCCCCAACGCGAGAGAAATTCACCGGATTATTCCCGTGGTGGACAGAATATCGAGAATGCCCAGACAGTACCAGTCGCAGAGGATGACGATGATGAGGATGATGATGAATACGGGCCGTCAATTCCCCATCACAATGCCTCAAGACAGATGGCTCGTTCCGGGCCGACTATACCAAGGATGCAAGATCTTGAACTGAAAAGAGGTAAGAGTGAACTTTCTAGTTTGCCGAATACTTATGGTGTACTAATGAGATCCATACAGAGACCGAAATGGAGGACGCCATTGCCGCGCGCAAAGAGTCAGATCTAAGGTACCAAGATGAGAAGCGAGCTCGTAAAGCTGAAATGAAGAGTTATGAAGAGGAAGTCGCGCCGCGCGCAGAAGCCGGTACACGCGAGAGGCAACTCGAGAAACGGAGGGAAGCCGCAGCATCGAATCGCGCATTTGCGGAGGCTCGGGGTGCATCACCTGAAGCGGCGCCAGAGGCCGATTTGATGGGATCTGGAGATAATGATCTTGCTGCTCTGAAGAGAGAAAAGGACCAGCAGCAGCGCAAGAAGAATGAAAGAGAGATTCGCAGAGAAGAGATTCTTCGAGCTCGGGCTGCAGAGCGTGAGGAGCGCGCTCAGAAATATCGCGAGAAGGAGCAGGAGACTATGGGTTGGTTGCACACGTTGGCTAAGCAACGTTTTGGTTGAGCTCTGCCACTGGCTGGCTGAACAATTTAGATTATGGAAGGATGCCTTAGCGTTTGATGCTTGGTTCAAATGGTTCAAATCGTACTAGTACTATATTCCCAAAATCTGACTGGGATTTGATTCATGAGAGCTGCCAGTGGACCTTTAAACCCAAGACTGAGTCAAGTGTGAGATAGATGATGCAATTTCATTATATCTGAATTACAACAAACTTGAACCACCAGACTACCAGGATTCACAATCAATCCATGCTAGATAGAACTCCTGATATTTGCGGTAAGCCTGGTATACCAAGGCATATCACTCATCAGTTCCCCCGAAAAGCCACCAGTGTAGAGCGCTGCTTTCCCTCAGCATCGAAATTCTGCGGATCCAACCACTTTTCAAAAGACTCAGACAAAGCAGGCCACTCGGAGTCAAGAATTGAAAACCAGGCCGTATCACGATTCTGGCCTTTAACTATCATATGCTGACGAAAGACACCTTCCGGCTTGAACCCAAAGCGGACAGCAGCCTTCTTAGAAGCCTCATTCAGGTCATTGCACTTCCACTCAAAGCGTCGGTACCCCAGATCATTGAACACAGTACTGGTAATGAGGTAGAAGGCCTCTGTTGCGGCGGTTGTGCGCTGTAGTAGAGGTGAAAATACCACGAAGCCGATCTCGACGACGCGGTTTGGCTGATCAATGCGCATGAGCGAGAAGAATCCCATAGCTTTGTTGCTTTTTTGGTCGATCAAAGCATAAAGATATGGATCTTGCGACTTGGAGATTCGTTCGATATATGGGATGAATGCTTCCTTGTCTTGGAATGGTCCATCGGCGATATAGTTCCATAGCGCGCCGTACTCTGGCAGGCCAATGGCCTCGTACAGGTCATCAGTGTGACGGGGGTCTAGCTTTTCGAGACGAACTGAGCGACCTGTAAAAGAGGTTGATGGTGGTAGTTTGGCAGGATAGGAATCCACAGCTGGTCCGACTGGTCTTGTCATCTTCAAGTACTTGAGTTGTTCAGTGGTGTAGTGGAAGTTGATGCTGAACTATTCAAGGGAACTGGGACGAAGAAGGTGGAAACCACGAATTTATACCTCAGACTCCAGACTGTACTCGGGTTGCATTCAGAAATGACTCAATTCAATAGAGTATTATTTATTTGTCCGATTTTGCAATCTAGTGTAGGTATGTTGAAATCTACTAGTAATTGTTGTCTTTGTTCGGGGACCATGACTCAGTGGATCGTCGGCGCCGAGCGGGATCCGATAACAACTTCAACCTTGATTAGATCTTTGAATCAACAGCACATCCATAAAAAACAAAATGAGTACGGTTTCCAAGGCTTTCCAGGGCCTAAAACGGTTCACAACCTGCGATGTACGCAATACCTGAATCCAGAAAACCCAAAACCCCAAACCATTGACACAATTCTTCCACGGCTCTCAGATTGGCGACGCGCTCGTGAAGCTCAAACAACCATATGGCGGCTTTCTAGATGGTCTGAAGATGTACTCTCCTGGTGGGGGGACTAGCATCTATGGACCTGCTATCACTGTCAAGATGGTAGAGACGAATAGTCCTGGTCCCACGCCGCCATTGCATTTTGCAGACGCAAACAAAGAGGGCCATATCATGTATATCCAGCAACCCAAGGGTCTATCCTCTGCTTGTTGGGGTGGTTTAATGTCAATCCGAGCTCAGATGCTTGGTAGCTTAGGTGTCATGGTTGATGGCCGTATGAGGGATGCACAGGAGCATCGCGATATGGGATTCCCGGTAGGCATTCACACTTGGGCATCTTCTCAGAACATCTCTCCAATCATGATAGAAATAACTGACCCCAGGAACAGGTCTTTGCTCGAGGTACAGCTGTTCTTGGATCAAATACATTCACGCGTGCCTCTGAGATCGATGTCCCACTTCAGTTCAAGGGAGACCTCTGGGTCTACCCGAAGGATATCCTGGTTGGTGATGAGAATGGCGTGGTTGTTGTGCCGCCATCATTACTTGAGCAAGTCGTAGAGATATGCGCAGAGAGATTTGAGATTGATGAGAAGACTATGAAGGCTCTCCGAGCGGGTGAGCCTTTGGGCGCAACTATCGAACGACTACGCAAGTAGTTTACTTGCTATCAGCATCAAATTTAACATCTATGATGTGCCTCCAGTGTGTGAAAGAGCTTGAGGAAGGATAAACTATCAACACAAAGCTTGATATAGCATGACTAGAACTTCTAAGTGTTCTCCTGTAGACTACATCTCATACCAGACGGGATGCGATCAAGGTCTCATCGCATTCACCAGAGCTGCAAACTTTGATACCTCTGGCGAGTTAGCGGCTGGAACGGTTTTTCGTACAGCTCGGCGATCGTTTGAAGGATTCGGAAAGGTTTATTGGAAGTATGCAGAATGAGTAGGAGAAGAATGACTTGGAAGAAATAGACTCGAAATTGTACTCATACTTGTAGCTTCATCCTGCTACTACTAGTAGGAGCCATGGCAATACAACTCGAGTCCCCTTATGCTTCATGTATGTGTTCCGCCAACATTTCAATCTCTAGAGTGAAAGCAAATGATCTCAATGGCAGGCAAACCTGCCTAAGACTAACTTTTGAATTTCTATAGAATACTATGATCCATTTATGCTTTTCTTCCCAAATCCAAATCCGCCACCAACTTCATATCTTCTCCCTCATACTCACCAAGTCCAAAGAACGGCTTCACAGCCACATCAATCGTCTCTTCAAACAATCGACCAACAACAACTTCCTTAAGATCCTCACCAGTCTGCGCGAAATCAGGGAACGCATTCATCTCCAATAGCCAGGCACATCCAGTACTGTCAACCAAGAAATCAACACCAAAGAGCTCAAAAGCATTTGGTAAAGTCTGGAAATGAACCATCATGCCTCGAGCAGCAGCTTCGAATACCTCACCTGTGACAGCACAGATCTGGTCGAAAATCTGCCCTTTCCACTCTGGTGCTAGACCGGGAACATGATGATCTAGATCCCAGAATCGGCGAACGCTACCCTCATTGGAACTGCCGCCTTCTTGGAAACAGGTATTCGTGAGATGGCGAGCCAAGTCTTGGACTTCGTCCTCTCCTTCATGAGGTGCACAGTAGGCCTTTGCAGCAAAGAGGGCCAGCATCTCCTTGAAAACGTAGACCTTCAATGAACCGGTAGCGAGGACATAGGTACGGATGTGGAATTTCCGGTTTGAAGAAGAGGGTAGGAGAAGTGGTGGGTCGATGTAGGGCTGGGCAATGAAATGACGGAGTTGGGATGTGACGACGCCATTATCATGAGGTGCGTCTTCATCATCCTCTTTCTCAGAACCGCTCTGCTCATCGTCTGAGTCCTCTTCCCACTCTTCAAAAATCTCTTGAAGTTGCGCTTCGCTGTTGAATAGACGGATTCCTTGGCCTCGATCACTCATGCCAGGCTTAAGAATCCACCATTCCTTTTCGGATTCAGGAAGCTCTTCGTTCTTTGCTAGGCTCTCGTTGAGTTCGTAAGCCTCCAGAAGAGCTTCGTCGAGGAACTCGGCATAGTCTAACTCGAAATCAAAAGCGGGCTTGAAGTGGTTCTTTAAAACACTATCCGGGTGCTTGGAAATCCAGTTGGCAACAGTATTTGAGAGATAGTGTTTGCGGATCAGAGCCTTTCGGATAATGTATGCGTTTCCAAGGGAGGTGGATGATCTTGAGAGCATATGCTCAAAGTCGAGGCGCTCGTATTCGCGATACTGAAACACTGGCGCCGAAGATTCGGGGAGCTCGCAAATGGATGAGATGCGTTGGGAACGAGCAGCATCTCCCAGACGACGGGCTAGTGCCTTTTCCACGAGTTCACCAACATAGGGCACGTCACAGTCGATGATGGAGTACAACTGGGGTTGGCTCACCGTAGACTGATTATCTGATCTACAAGAACCACCACTCTATCAGAACCGTTTCTCGAAAGTGAAGATCAATTGCGATGCAGAAAATAAAAAATTTCGGGGGATAAAGCAAACTCAAATAACAATGGGAATAGGGGGAACATGGTGTCTATCAGCTATGCCAGATATCTAAAAGCACATGGACCCGTATGTCTGAAACAAAAAGATCGTCATAGCCATCATGTCATAATCTCCACTCACAGCGTAATCTCACCCGTGATGCCGGGCGAATGCATGAAACAAGCCTTCAAGGGTGTAACACTACAGCAAGACAAGTCAACTTAGATCGCATTAAATGAAAGATGTCTATAATCCATGGTACTTACCTAGTCATTTGTTCTTTGACGGCCCAGCCGTCATTTCCGGGTGCGCTTTCCTCAACACTGCGGTAAACATCCTGTAGATTTGGCGCCCACTTAAAGTGCTTATGCTGGAATCGTGAGGGACCAGACTCATTTCCATTAGTGGCATTAGCACCAACATTCTGTCCCTCCAGCTCGCTCTGCATGCGAATGCGCTGTTCCTCTAGCTCCGGGTCGTCACTGGTAGCAGGATCAGCTGCCTCGAAACAGCTACCAGACTTCCACTTATTCAGCAGCATGTCGGTATAGAGAATCTTGTTCTTGCTAACGCCAGGTTCCAGAGGAACATTGACGCTATAGAGATCCACACCATCCGCCCAGTTGGCGCAGAGGTACTCAATCAGCTTAACAGAGTGCTCGGAAGCCTCTGCAATGATAACAGGATCATGGTTCCGAGAGCTGAAAGCGTATGACAAGGCGATTGAGGGCTTCCCACAGACAGCACCTTCCATAGCACCGCCAATGGTTCCACTGGATAAAGCGAACAATGCAGTGCTATTACGGCCGTAGTTTGGACCTGAAACAACGACATCGATCGGACCTCGATCCTTGAAATAGTGGAAGAGACCGATCTGAACGCAACTTGCTGGGGTCGAATCGATTAAGATCCATTCGTCACCACCGTCGTTGGGCTCGCCATTGCTACCCAGCGGTAGGTGGTGTATAGTTCCATCTTCCTGGTGCAGGGTGCCTGGTCGAAAGTAGGTTGGTTTCACAGAGGCCCCGACCATATGCGCTTTACCAATCCATGATCGCTGTTGGTGTGGGAGAACAACCGAAACGGTATGTCCAGCAGACTGGAGCGAATGGACGAGCGAGTGAACGTAGGGCGACGACTGATTCGACGGAGGGCCGTCGTCGTTGGTGACCTATTCCAGATTCGTTAGCTCGAGGATAATCTTCTTATATTCCATTAAGAAAAGTAGATGCGGACCAGAATATGCATGTTGAATACTGATCAATTGGGGATATGAGGGGATGAAGGGGAAGAAATCGGAGGTTTCCCATACGCGGGGCGCTTTTTATCGCTTGTTATCGGAACTGCAAATCTGCACGGGATTTACATCATTCAAATATAGGTAGAAGCTAGGGTATACAGAACATATAACTTGAACGCAAGAAATATAAAACATTATCAAAGCAGTTATCATGATCATGATCTAGCTGTCATATTCCGTTAAGCGACTCCTTCGTTTCTGGACTCCTTGCGCCTCTGAGCTCTCTAGTCCAGAACCCATACCTCCCTCATCACTGTCAGCCTTATAGCTCTGTAGTAAAGAAGAGCTACTGGCCTGTTCCTCTGGCTGCTCCTTTTTGATTTTAAAGCTTTCACTGAATAGTGATTCACTTTCTTCGGTAACAGGCTCATCTTTGATAAGATCTTGCTCTTCGTCTTTGATTTCATCCGTGGATGTAGATTCGGGCTTCAAGGAGCTTAATACGAACCAGATTAAGCTAGCCGTAGACATCGATACCGTCCAGAACAAAGAACTGAACACGACGAAAGAGGTAAGCTTCCAGCGGTACATAAACCACCTGTAATGACAGTCAGCCACCATTCTCAAATAACATTTTACCAATAAGGAGGATAATTACCTGAGTCCGGTGAACCGTGCCCGGAATTCGACTCGCGCGGAGTAAATCTGTAATTTAGTATCACTGTGAATCTCAAGACGCAGGCTCTGTGGAAGATTCTGTGCACCACGTGCGAATTCCAGCTTATCCATCATCGGAACCTCTAAAAACTCGGCCTCTCTACGCCAGCCAAGGACATAAAGAGGTAGACGAGCCATCCGTCGAGCAACGTCTACCAATGGCGAGCTGTATGTGAGGATCGCGGATCGACGCGATTGCGAGATGGGGGTTAAGGAGCCACTGGAGGTGGGTAGCACGGAGCTAGTTCGGCGGGAGTAGAGTGTAAGATCGACCATAAAGTTCCCCGCGTCGAGATTGGATGGGGTTCGAGGAAGGTCTAGGGCAACAGCGATATCGTAGGGCTGAGAAGAAACGAATTCGGAGTCGAGAGAGGCTAGTCCCCAAGGGTGTCCATCGCTATTCATATAGGAGGTCAACAAATGACCAGCACTGGATTCAGACAAGCGCGCATACCCAAATTGTAAATGCACTTCTCGATCCACACCGACCGTAGGAATAAATGTGAAGTAGAAAAGCATGTATGCGATCCCAGCAATTCCCACTATAAATATAGTGGCACCGATAAATAATAGGGTATTCAGGTATATGCGGAGAGCTGTCTTGGAGAACAGTACGCGGAACGGCGTCCAAAGCGCGTCCTATTTGGTGTTAGACACTAATGAACAGGCTGAGCTTCCAATAGAAGAAACTAACCCAAATAACGGATTGAGAGGAGGGACCCTCATACGCCAACTCATCATCTGTGTAGTCTGAATCCGCCATTGTCGATATGTGACGAGGGGGGTAAAAGGGTACAAAACAAGTTCCTCGGCAGAATACTAGAGAGATCTAATCAACCTTATCGCAGCTCTGCTATCTATGAGGTCACAGTACGGAGTACACCTATGACTCCAGGATTTCTACTACATATTAAAATTTACGAGCACTTGAACAGAGGAGTAAGAATGTAATAGCTATGATTAGGAATCCCCAGCCGCCAATGCAGATCCCATAAACTCCAGCTTTTACGCTCTTATCATTACAGGTCGCGAGCAGCCTTGGAACGCGAAAATAGTATCGTAGTATCTCAGGTCATGCGGAAATCGTGACGAATAGGAAATATGCATACCGTCCCCATGGCAAATCCCAGCCGTAACATGAGACATAATAAATAGAACGTGAAAGCAATGGACCCCGTAAAATAAAAAGAAAGCACAAGAAGAAAAATACAATGAGCACAGTGCGGTGTTGCACTGCGAAAATGGTCGGAGAGGAGTGAGAAGTTCGGCTTTTTAAGCCAGTGGACGAGGGCTCTGTTGCTGAATATGCTGAAGGAGGGCATCGAAGAGGCGACCAATCTGTCGCAGGGGTGTTAACTTTCTGATTTTGATATTGAAATAGATTTTTTCTCTCTTTAGAACTCAAAGGTGGAGCGTAACATAGGAATCCATACCTCAGGGGCCGCCTGGATGAAGGGAAGGCGGAAGAAAGAGTAGCTGCGGTTTTGGAGCAGCTCCTGCAGAGTGATGATCAAGCCCCATGGGTGAGGACGGTGGACGATGAGTCGTTCCAAAAGCACACGAATGATTTGCTGGCGAATGTCCGAATCATCTTGTTCGGAGTATTCCACGCCAAAGAGACGGAGGATGGTGAAGCTAAAGAAGTAAGTGTGGCTATTGGGGTACCGAAGCTGGTTGGCCATGGCACTCAGCAGGTAGTAGCGAGCCTCCGGCTGCATGATCTGTGAAAGCTTCTCAAGAAGAGCTGCGTGAGTGGAGTTCTCGAATGCGCTGCGGGTATTGCTCTTGGAAGCTTGCTCCTCGACAGCTTGTTGGCCAATGTACAAGACAAGCGCATTCACAAGAACGACGTCGACATTAATAGGGGCATAGAAGAGAGCGGTGTCGGTGGTTTCCGGATCCATGACGGCGTTGTAAAGCTGTTGCACGGCACCGTCGGTGATATTGTTGCTGAGGAGAATATTGTCCACGACATTCTTGATGTTTGCCTGCTCCAGTGGAGCGGTAATATCTCCTGCAATCTGGGGGATCTCCCGCATCTCTTCAATACGCTCAACCTTCAGGCCCTCGCGGAAAGGATCCGGGAGTTTATGGAAAGATGATGGGTAGGCGCTGAGGACCAGGTTGCGGAGCTGAGCGCAGTGAGCAGGAATCACATTGCAGAACTGGAAGTGGTTCTCAGCCACAAACTCGGGGAAGTCGTGGTGCAGAATGAGCAAAATGCGAAGAACGCCCTTGTACAGGTCCTTAGCGACGTATGTGATGTTGGCTGCCTTGAGTTGCTCGCCAATGTAGGAGAGCAAGGCCTGCATGATTTCGCAGTAAGGTGCCCAGCCGGCTCGGTCTTCCATATTGAGCATATCTGACATGAAGACGCGGTGTGAAACCAAGGACAACCAGCCATAAACAAACCCAGGTACATATCGGGGTTGCAAAGACAGGAGTCGTTGGGCCATGGCGAAGATCATGCCCTTGTGTTCCTCGTGGTTCTGGAATCCAGCCACTGAGTATTCACAGAGAATGCTGGAGAATAATCGGAAGAAGACACGCTGGTTAAATGCCTCACCGCGCATGACTGCGTGATGATTGAGAACAAGGACGAGAGATGAAAGAATGGAGCTGAAGTATGCAGCCTTATCGGCCTTCACGGCGCCATTGCTCTCGCCTTGGAACTTGACAAGCAGAACCACGAGCTTTGCGAGCGCGTCGATGTGTAAGAATGCTTCATCAAGGCTGCCGTGTGGGTTCTGAGATTCGTGCTCAAACATGCCGACGGACATATCGATGCTGAGACGGAAAAACAGGGCAGAGTCTTCAGGACTGTTCATGACTTGACGGCTATGCATGTCCTGGAGGAACGAGTGATAGGTTCGGTCGGTGGCACCGGAGGCTTTGTAGATGCCAATCCACTCGTTAAAAATATACTCCATTTGATCTCGCTTGGTTCTGGCAAGGTCGCTCAGAAGAGAGGCAACAACTTCAGGAATGCCGCAGTCGCGGAGCTTGCGAATAATCTCCAAGGCGGGAGGTAGGTTTGGCTCCTCGACAAGCCATTGGCTCATAGCCTCGAGACTGCCAGAGAAGTCTGATCGTAGGGCTGCTGGCTCGTCGTTCATTAGCACACGAGTCATCAGATTATCAAGCAACTCCAAAGCGCGGAGGTCCTTCTGCAAGATAAGACGAGTCAACACCATATCGACACGACGAATATCCAACAGGCCAGCGTCGATAAGAGCAACGGTGACTGGAACATTGAACATGTGCTCGTCCTCAAGCTCTGCTAAGAGTGCCCACGTGTAACGTGAGATCAATGTGGACATGTCGCAAAGTTTGGCAAGCAAGTGCACAAGAACTTCAAGCTCCAATGGGGCCGATGATTGAGAGTACAGAGTGCTGCAAACTGTAAGAGCAGTAATTCGTGCAAGCTCTTCGCCATTTGGTGAGCCCAAGATAGTACGTAGAGTGGTGTTGTACTCTTGGAGGACATTGCTGTCCCGTCCAAGGTCTCTGACACGGTCCTCGGAGGCATCACGAGTAGCCTGCTGAAGATCTGCAATCAGAGACTCAATCTTCTCTCGTGGACTTTGGGCCTCAAGGAAGCCGTTGGTGTGCACGCCACCGATCTGAGACACAGCTTGCGCCTGAGGAGTTCTATGAGGAATTGCAGGTTGCTCAGCTGGCGTTGAAAGGTTGGGGATGGCTGGGTACGCCTCTTGCAAAACATCAGGAAGCTGGCGACCAGCATCGGCCGGAACATTTTGGGGGAGAGCAGCCGCGGTACCTCGTGACTGGCGGGCAAACTCTTCATAGATGGCGATCTGCTCCTTGTTCAGGCCACCTGCTCCTTGGCGATAAGGCTCCGGGATAAACAGACCCCAGCGGTTCATTGATGGATCAATAAACGGCTCATTGGGTCGGGTAGCATGGTGGCGTCGTCGTGCCTCAACCTGAGATTCGATCATCTTCTCGATCTCAGGTAATGACTTCTCTTCAGCGGCCTTCTCCACGATGCCGCATGCCGCATCCAAATTATCATTGACGCACATCAGAATCAAGCCCTCAGGCATAGGCTGGTCTGAGTAGTCCTGCTGGATCATGCGAATGTAATTGGTCATGCTGACCTTCAGTGGCTCTTTGCAAGTGACCAGAGCAAGGCTGCCCGCGAGCTGACGGGCCATGATACCAGCAGCATGACGCACCTTCTCCTCGTCGGGCTCCATCGCGAAATCTTTGGAGACAAGCTGAATGGTGGAGATGGAGGCAATAGTGACTGACCGTTCCACAACAGGAGTGATGATCTCTGCAATAGCACGCTCTACCGCAGTGGTAACGATTTGTCGAAGAACGGTAGGATCCACCATGGTGCTCGCTGACGGAGGCAAGACAAGAATCTTATCGAGACTTGGCAGGGTTGACATGATGGCGGCAGGCGACAATCGTTCATTTCGGATGCCTTGGTTGATGGATGTGAGGCCCATGTCCTCGAACGCTTCCAGTCCCTCAGGCATGCTGGTAGTGGCCGGCAACTCTTCAACCCGAACAGAACGTTCACGGATGATGATAGCTGGCTCGACAGTCTTATGGTCAAGGTCAAGATCCTTGCAGAGAACTTCAATCTCAAACTTGAGGTTGAGTTTCAACTCAGCAAAATGATAAAGCTCCAGCAAAAGACCAAGAATATCCATCAACCAGGGGTTAGGTGGTTTGAAGATGGTTGACTTAGTAGCCTGGACAAGGACCTTGCAAGTGAATGGGATTGTCACCATGAGTCGTTGTGCATCGTAACCTTCCAAGAGCAAGCCCTTGAAGAAGATATTCTTGTGCTTCACTGGCTTGTCTTTGGCGATTGTCAGAGAGCCTAGCCAAGCACCAAGGTTTTTGAGATGACTGCGATCAGTAGATGAAGTCATGGTAGAATCGGAATTCAGCAACTTGGACAGGCTGACATAGGTCTCTCTGAGGACCTCAGCCCAAAGAATCTTGTCTCCAATGCGATCGAGAAGATCAAGATAGAGCTGTTGAAAGTTGGGCTGTAATTTGGCACGCTCTTCAACCAGGTATGCCGCAAACCATTGGTGATGCTGGTCACGTAGGACCTCGCGAAGGTCCTCCAGCTTTTCCTCAATGTTCTGCTCAGAAACGTTGTTCAAAACAAACAGAATCTTGTCTTGAATATCCTCATCAGGATCGTGGTAAAGCGCTGACCGAAGTGGTGGGTCTATCGAGACAGAGCGGAACTTGAAGGGGTTGCCATCGACGGAGCGATCATCACTATCTCCATTTGGCAGGGGAGAGGGTCGTATGTTCCATTTTTCGGCCTCACCATCAACAACCTCCTTGCCTTTAGCCCGCAGAACTTCCTCGGCCTTCTGGAAGATGGGCGTGCCCTGCAGGGTGGGGATTTGAAGTAGAAGATGGCAGAAACCAGCCCACTCTGACAGACGATCCATGAGCTGTTCAATCGCCTCCACACCAAACTTGAACATTGGGTTGTGTACTTCATGCTCTCTCACAGCTTCCAGGATCATACCAAGACCAACCTTGAGCGTAATTCCATCGACCAGTCTAAAGTTGATGATACCACCGAACATAACAGCCGTTTTCGTAAGAGCGTCAAGAGGGTATTCATGATAGCAATGATACTCATCAATGAGACCATGCACCATACAAGCAAAGAGCTCTTGCTCCTCAGGCTCGTGGGAAGACTTGTACTGACGCATCAGCTCCAGCATCTCTCTGAGCGACAACTCATCGTGGTACATTTTGCCAAACAGCGCCTGCATCTGCTTATCAATCACATCAGGGAGGGCATTGCCGTTTGCACCACTGGTATCAATGATATCGTCATAGCCCTCGCCGTAGTTGATTAAGCGAGGGTATGTTTGGATACAGATACGTTGAACAGGCGTGAGGTTCTCACGATCACCAACAAATTCCTCCAGTACTGAAAGCAGAGTGTAGACTGTCTTCACTGAAAGGCTGACCATCTGGGGGGGCAGGTTGTTCCTTTCGTTGCACGTGAAGTTCGTCCTCGGCCTTAATTCTCAAGAACTTTGACAAAAGACCACCCATATCAAGTTGACCCTTCTGCGCGGTGTTTCGAATCCATTGACCAAGGTCAAATGGACCTCTGCGGTCGCACAGGCAAGCAAGATCCAAAGCAAGACCGTTGCTGAAACCGAGGAGATATTCAAGCCAACCGAAACTAACAGCATGCTCATAAATCATCGTGGTGGAGGTGGGATCTTGGCTGAAAGCTGCAAACAACTGCTCAGCAACCCACTGGCGGTCCTGACGCCAGGCGCCGTGAAGACCCAGCTGGTAACCCTCTTCTTGCTTCGAAATAAAAACAACAAAAGTTCGCAGGACGAAGCTCTGCTGGACAGTAGACCACGGCTGTGGAATAGCCAAGGCTGAAATAAGGAAGACCGGCAGGTCATACTGCACCACCGCCTTGATCAGAAGTTGACTTTCCTTGGCAGCCCAAGAGTTCTGAGAAAGTAGAGCTAGGTCAAAGATGGCCTTCACTGCATCCATGGACCGGAGAGGAGATAGGCATGCGCGCTCTCCCTGCACTTTGACTGTGTCAGGTGCGTCATCGAAGAATTCTGCGGTGAATGTAGCACGGAAGTTTTGAAGCTTCGAGGCATCGGTTCGCGAGGCGACAAAAGCGGTCAAGAATGAGATTTGAGTATCTTGATGTTCCCATTCACCACCCCAAAGCTTCTGGAGGTCAGCTGACGTATCGTCAGCAGCGATAGCGGAGATTGCAGTATACAACTTTTCGAACTGCTTCGGTTCCACTCGCAAGCCCTCTCGGTCGAAGCATCGGAACACCAATGCCAAATTTGGTTGCTTCTCGGAGTAAGCACTGATCAGAGTCTCGAGCGAGAATTGTTGCCAGTACTGAGATAGAACCATGAAAAGAAGAGCACTGGCAAGATTTTCTTCATTCCAACTATCGGGGCCCACCGCATTGATCACTTCAGTGATTGTATCAACATTGGCAGTTGCGCGAGGACCCTTTAAATGAAGTTGTCTGACGAGGGTATAGCGAGGATTCACAAAATTGAACATCTGCAAAGCAGAGCAAACCTCGAATGGAACATCCAGCCCAAGCTTTTGGAACCGCAGATTCGCTGCGTAGACCAGCTTCCCCTTGACATCTTCGGTGAAATTGCGGGGAGGGTAGAGAATGAATCGTTCGATGGTCATTCCAAGGAAGGAATTATGGAAATCCTTGGTTGTTTCGGAGGGATTGGCAAGACTTTGGAGGAAGGGGTTAATGGAGTTGGAGAGAATTGCATCAGCTAGATTCGAAAAGAATGATGTCAGTGATAGTTCTTGGTTATTAAATTCAAATGCGAGGACTTACCCTTGGCCCGAAGATCAGACTTGTTTGTCATCTTGAAAGCCAAAGTGAGTGCAACCTTCACGATAGGATCAAGACGGAAGTGGTCCAAGAAGGTGGACAGATCAAAATCGCGGAAGATGTCACCCTCTGAGGTGTCTACCGTCTCTGCAATCTTCTGAGACTGCTCAATGTCCGAGGACACTTTTTGCATCTCTTGTACGAGAAGAGGGTAGTTGCCCGCATTCTCGACGGACTTGTTCACACCAGGGAAAATCTGAGGCGCATTCCCGGTGAGAAGGCGCCGGAAGTATTTCGAGAAGACCTCCATGCCGTTCGATGTCACGAGCTAGAAGAAGGAATGTTGTTAACTTTTGCTCTGGCATATGAATCGAGTGAAATCCAAATTTACCTTGTGTATCTGAGCAGCCTTTGTCTCCCACTTTTCCTTTCCTTCTTTCTCGGTAATTGAGTCCAGCAGAAGGAAAACCTGCGCAATTGAAATCTTGGTGAGGGACGACTGGCTTGAATGTGCAGCCGCCGATCCAGGCTTGTCTGAAGCGAAGCCTGTGGGTGAATTCACAGTTGTGCCGGATGACAGTGGTGAAAAGGCGACACCTCTGGAAGAACCCGGCCCACCGCCTCCCCAGAACCTCCACCACCCGTGATGGAGCTTGTTGCTGAGGCGAAATAGGACCCAGCTGATGGGGTGTGCGCCCGAAACTTAGGCGACGAAAGTGACTGGGCTTGCTGCTGCGCAGCCTGCAGTGAGGTGAATGGAGACGGTGTGGGCTTGGGGCTACCTCCTGAGAGACCCCTTGTAGAACTCAGAACCGCAGAGAAGGAGGATGGTGTAGAAACCCCAGGGCCTGCGTCCAAGCCCCGGGAAGAGACAGAGGGAGCGGTGGAGGAGGAGAGGTTGGTCGCGAGAGGAGTCAACCCACGACGAATGCCGGACTGCGACGCGGACCGACCCCAGGCACCAATCTCAGTCCTGGTCGAAGAAGGTTTATCGGTGCCAGAAGCAATCGACGATTGGGCGGAAGGGTGAGGGGGAGGGAAGGTCATCTAGGAGACGCGATCATTTGATCTGGAGGGTCCAACGACAGATTTTTAAGCGGGCGGGCGCGGTGGACACGACCGAAAAGACCGATCGTCAGCGAGATGAGGCAATGTGAGGGAGATCGAGAGGGGTTGAGAAAGGAAATGTTGGAGGGGGTGAAATGGGAGAATGGCGATGGAGGAGAGGTTGGAATGGTGCGTTAAGGTGCGAGGTGTCGGAAGTGTGGTTGCCTCAGGTGTCACGAGGGAGCTTGGGCTTGCACAGAGTTCAAGTTGGGCATGTTACTTAAAAGTTTTTACCCACGCCACGTCATTTTTTTAGTGGAAAAAGACAGTAAGAATATTTTAGTAATCTTCAAGTAGATTGCAAATTGAGGAGATCCTTTAAATTCAAGATCACCTCTTTTCACAATGTTGCATAATGGTCCCTTTCCCAACTACACTAGTCACCTGACCCTTGGGGGCCGTTTGTATGTGCTGAGTCATTAAGTGTCCCGCCTTGAAGTGGATTTTCCCCGGGTTTATGGACGCTGCAGATTTCCTACTTGATAGATCACAATACTTGCAATTGCCTCATACATAGGATTCTGTAATTACTTTCAGTTCTCTGCACAGGTACTCGAGCCATACTTGCCACTCATACTCTCATATCAGTCTGTTGATCAATCTTGCTTATGGTGATATAAGTATCTCAGGCATAGCCGATTACCTACTAGTACCACCTGGGCATGTTTCTCCCAGGCCTATCTTTCACCACTGGCAGGAAGTAATTCTTATTCTCACTCTTCAAATGCTTGGATACCGATACTATTTTGTATTATGTGATTGGATGGCAGGATACCCTGTAGGGATTCATATTCAATGTTGGCCTTGGAACGGACTCAGGTCCGCGAAATCGATATGCCGGACCACTAGTAATTATATCATGGTTAAACTAGAAAAAAAGGCGCTGGCTGTTTTCTTTCCTTGGTCAGGTGACTAATAGTTGATACTTGCCAGTGGGAACGTCCACTGTATATGCAGTGTTAACACACCCTGGAGGTTGTTTGTATACACCCGTGGACATGTGGATCAATACGTGACCCTACTGGAGTATTCCAGAGCATGAGAGTTATTCATGGAGTATAGGTTTGCCTAATCAATATTGTTTTTTAACTCTTCGACTGACAGGAGTACAACTTGAATTCATCACCAGACATTCCAAATCAAAGCTTGGAAGTTAGATATTTCAGTTGAGAAGGGACTTAAGTTAGGTCATTTGCAGCGAACATGTCAGGAACCAGCAAGCAAACCCTAGAGAATCTCTTTGATATACGACCCTTGTAAAATGTAAGTTCAACCCTTAAAATAGCCGAAGACCAGAGTTCAGATATAATTTAAATTCTCGAAAGGCTTGAGGACGCCTACCAATACATGAGGTGTTGGCTTGACTATCGCATCCACTGGCATGGATGCCGTGGGCATGACCTCAATGCTCTAGGTGATAAACTGTGTGATTTGAACGTTAGCATTGACTGCCACAGACATTCTCAAGACAACATTTGAAAACCATCCACGTCTTTGCTTGCCTACACCATAAGTGACACATACTACATAGATGGCTAGGTGGGGCTGAGAAAAGTAAAGTGACTGAAATAAGACAGAGTCTAGATGAATATAATTCTTTGCTCTGTGTTTTGATTCAAGGAGACACTGATGGTGTGTATACATCATAGATGACATGGAAAAAGAAAAGATAAATATGGATCAGATAGCCCAAGACATGACAACAGTTGATTTCCCAATATACCCAAATCGCACCAATTCACCAAATATGAACGCTAATAAAAACCAGGCTCCATGATAAATAGACCCATATATAACCCAGTGGAAGAAAGAGAACTTGCGCCAAAGCACAAGGATGCCATGCCGAAGGTCAGCAAGGGTAAAGAAGAGAAAAGAAAGGGAGATATAGAAAAGACGGCAGAAGATGATCAGGAGATGGGTCGAAAGGAAGAATGAGTCTCCTGCGAAGGGAAGGGAGAAATGCCGTGAGATATAACAGAATAGAATCACACAAAGAGAATATAGATGATCGTGTGCACATAAGCCAATGCAAGTTTCAGGACCAGAACCAACGCCGTGCCGGTGTGTCAAAAAGAAAATACCACATAGAACAATAATGCGAAGTCGCTCAAAATGCCAAGGAATCAGACTAATCAGATACTCCCACACAGTAACACGGGGTAGCCCATTGTGCCTTTGCAGTATATGTCTGATCAGCGCCATAGGCAGTGTTGGATACTGTGGTTGTTGGGGTGGGTTCAACCTCCTGGACCGAATAAACCTGGCTTGGAATGGATTGGATTTGACCATTGCTTTCCACCTGCATCTGCTGGCAGTATGGCGAAGTGGCGCCTTGGTGGTTTCGTCGCTCTTCCATTTTGACAATCCGGGGATATTGGGTGATGTCATCACGCTTGACTTTGGCGTTGGTCGTAGCCATGCTCGCTGCAAGGTTGCCGCCAGTGACAGCAGTCGCATCATATGAAGTATCGTGTGCAGTTCGATTGACATACAGGAAGAATTCCAGCATCGTGCTGTTCCACCAGCAGAACCACGGCTTATCGCCAGGCTGAGCAGTCTGTTTTTGCTGGATGTGGGATGAAAAGCTCTCTGCTGTGATATCATCCCGTTTAGAAACGGTGGATGGATCAATCGCATCCTCGGGCAAAATCACAAGCTTGTCAAAGTACGACCAGAAAAAGAGAGCAGGCCCAAGATACGCCTCGCTGGTATCAATAACCATGCTCAAATTTTGGGTGGGAGTTGGAAGAACAGGTTGCTGGGCACCATATGAGTAAGTTGACGTTGGGGAATCATCAAGGAAAACAATAGATTGTTGGCCATTAGAACCTGCGATGTAAACCTCAAAATCATTGGTTGATTCAAGACAGCTCCAGACCTCCTTAATATCGTGGTCCACGACACACATGCGAGAGTAATTCTGCAAGACTGGGTCAATGTTATAGTGACCGGTCGGTGCTGGCGAGTAGTTTGTTGGTGTGGTCGTTATCGAGGAATAATCCATTTGAGGTGAAGCAGTCACAGTGACAATATGCGGACCTTGCGACTGGCTTGCTTTCCGGTCGGCTTCCTGAGCTCTCCTTGTGCCAAGAACACCGCCAATGGCACCTCCAATAGAACCTCCAATCAACATTACCGTCACAATGAGGACGAGCGTCCAGACCGGCAGGCCGCAACAAGCTGTTTGTTTTCCTTTACGCTTCAGCTTCTCCTCGAAAGCCATGATGCCCGTTAATGTGGTGGCTCCCGTGACACCGGCTGCTGCCGCGGCCGTTGCCGTATTACGCTCACTAGTCTCTGATCCACCGGAGATTAGGGCTCTTGAGGATGTATTTGAGATTGGCTCTCTTGAAGTTGAACTCAATTGATGCTCATCGGGTGGCAGATGAATGTCGACGGTTGTGGGGGTTCCATTTGCCAAGGTCTCTACCCCAGGTGGTTTTGGAACAACTCCCGCGGGATATCGTGAATAAGGAGGAAGTGGTTCTGTATGCCCATCCGGTCCAATAATATCGCCAACGTCATCAATTCGACGGCTAGGAGGCGGTTGATATGAGGTGTTAAGCCCATTGAAGCCGACCGGAATATCATCGTCCATCCCTTCTTCAACAACATTTTGAGCGTACATCCCATAAGGATGTTGGGGACCACTGGTTTCGCCTAGCGGTCGATCATGCGGACGAATTGTCGAGACACTGGCTACACTGTTGGTACGGCTGACCCCGACTTGAGGGTACATTGAATATGGATGACTGGGGCCGGTCGCACCGGTGTAGGGGCTGAGAGCGCGGGGGATAGAGAAACGGGAGGAAACGCTTTGATTCCTTTGCACAGCAAAGGCAGCATTATTGATGGATGAGACAGAATTACGGTTGTTGGAGAATCCTCCTTTCTGTGGTAAACTGGATCGACGGGGTTCCTCGAAGGATACCCGGGCGTCATCGGCGAAAGGGTCGGCGGCATTTTCCGTTAAAGTTGCACCAGCAGATTTATTAGGAGGGTGAGTTAATGTTGTTGAGGAGGCGATGGAGTCGGGACTGGCGGCGCGTTCAATTTGATCGAGATCGATGGGTTCTAAAGAGTATTCGTCGGAGAAGACATTGGGGTTGGATAGGCGTGACGTGCGACCGAGGGAGTGGCGAGGCATCGATTCATACTGTCCCTGAGATAACCGTGGGGTCTGAGACGACCTCGAAGCCGAGCGAGAATGATCGGGTGAAATGTGTCCAGACATATTCCCCTGCTCTGGCAGCCCTATCGGGCCACCCTCGTTGAATTCGTTTCAATCCGGGTAACAGGCTCACCCCCGAATGGGATGGGCGGATCCAAAAATGGAAGAAAATTCGCAGAGCTCTTCCTCGAAAATATTGAACGGAAGAGGGGAATTATTTGTAGGATATTGTTGAGATATGGGAGGTGGAGGTTGTTGGTTGGATTAGAGAAGGGGTGGAAAGGTGAGAGAGCGAGAGGAGGGAAGGGGAGGGACTGAAGTTTGAGACTTAGTGTGACGGGCGTAATACAAGGTCGGGGAGGGGGCGCCGCAATGTGAGAGTTTCTGTACGGGAGAACCTTGAAAATGACAGGTATGAAAAAAAAAAAAGGATTCACATCCAAAACAAATTCATTCATCTTATTTGGGAAAATGTTATATTCAACTACTTCTTTTTTGTTTTACTGGGATTTATTTTTAATGGGGAAAAGGTTTCTAATATTTCATCTCTATATCTTGTGAGACCCTTATTTCTTCTTCTTCCCCATGATGAAGGGAAGACCCTTTGGACTGTGATCGACTGGGTACTCCTCCATCAGCGCTACGGCCACTAGGGCGACCAGACTAGCGACTAGAGTCACCTTTCCAGCTGCGTGTGGTGGGTCTTGGGTCATTGCCACCCACTCTAGATGAAAACGGCAAGAGAAGAGAGAGAGAGAAAGGGCTATCAAAAAAAAATAAACAGACTCAAAAAGGTTAGTTGAAAAAAAAAACATCAGGATATACAAATTATGGAGTATATCTTCTTTGATCTGAACTCTAGTCTGATCAGATCGCAAATTGTCAACACCCTTCAGCCTCGAACCATGCGAATTCCGGTCTTTTCCCGGGGTCTGGAATCTCAACCTGCAGCCCAAACAGGAACAATGTCTCCAGCCTGGACTTGGAGGGCTCCAGACAACAATACCGTATGATTGTGGACCGGCATCCACACCCCTGCAGAGCCCAACAAGAGCAAGAATTCACCTTCGGGTCATTTTAATACATAAATACAGAAGAGATGAATTTCGAACCCGCAGGACGGTTGGAACTTGGAAATTCACCCTTCAAACCCCCAATCTGGTGGTTTCTTTCGGGATTTCAAGGCATCAGACTGGCCCCAATCATGGTTGATGAAGATTGGCCAGCGGATATGCCCGGCTCTAAACGAGGAAAATGTTGTCTCAGAACGGGCTAAATGTTACCCGTACGTGTATGTGAAGCACTGTGAACAAAATGCCCTGAGATGAATAACCTTGGAATCCTTCATGGCAGCGGCATTACAGAAACTGATACTGTACATATATCGACCCTGGAAGATGATTATCTTCCAAGTTTTTAATTCCTTTTTTTCCCGCGAACCTGTGCTCGACCCTGGTCGGAGCCCCCGCCGCGAAAATTACGTCGGTGGAGGACTCGCTACCTACCACGGTAGGGGAAAGTATTACATCAGGTCAAGGATCCATGGAAACCCTGAAAACCTCTACAATGTTAGAACGAAACGGACTTCTTGCCAAGACTAGTTTAGGCTACTCGGGGAATCCCCGTCACCATGAAGACGATTGTTGAGTCTCCTTGACTGATTGGTGATGTGATGAAACTCCTGCGTTTCGACAATTGCGTTTCTTGATCATGCAGTGAGCTGGCCTCAGCACGGGACTCAAGAACAGCCTGAACCGCGCGTAACACCAAGACGTGTTAAGAACCAGCCCTCTTTGTTTCCATTCGACATTGTTTTCGCTAATCTAGAATCCCCTGGGTTGACCATGTCCTGTGGTTCCTTCTCATCATGGGTCCACAAGGCTCATCACTATCCGTCCAATCCGATTGCTCGATCTATCGTGCGGGAAAGCGTACCCGACCCAATTTTCAGAGATGAGCTGACCGGCCTAAGATCAATAATTTGTTCCAGTAATACGTTCCAGTCCAAGGTTCTATCGTTGAGCCCCATATTTAGTGCCTCAGGCCTTGACGATATCTGCATGTCCAATTTTGTTTATGATGTCAAAATCGAACTCTCAAAGAAGTGCCTTACAGGCTGGTCAACCGAATGGTATTCTCAAATGCGTGAAAGTCCGCAACGTTTGACCACATCTGATTACTGGCGGGAATTTCTGCTCTATTTGAGTAGTACCTAGTCGACTATATTCTCGTCTTTCCTGATGCCCAGGTGCAATCTGTCATAGATCTTATCTCTTTGAATGAAGATATGTGGTTGACCTGGAGATGAATACATTTAATGGGTTGCTCCTCGGAGTACGAAGCTCTTACACATGTGGGTATTTCCTTCTCTTTGTCCTTTGCGATTCCCGAGTCATACATCCGAGTCTTGAGGCAAGTCTACCATGACGGCAGAGGCATGTAAACATTTGAATGGCTTTCTTTCAATAAACAACTCAAGGCTTTTCAAGCTATTCCAATATTTCCAAGATTGATTCACCTTGTGCAATTATCAATAGCCAACAAACCAATTATGATCTCACGTTGGCCGAGGTGAACAAGCAAGCCCCGACCTCGGGAAACACATTATGGATGTATTGTATGTTGAATCTCTTGGAGTGACCTTTGGAACCCGGCCAGTCTCTTTTATAGCTGAAAAAAAGACGCCTTGTGATCAACCTTGAACTTGAGACATTTCTCAGCCATGGCTGCAGAAGGCTGAGTAGTAAGCATTCTGTGAGTGATAGATTATCCGATGGAGAGCTATTCATGTTGCTATGCTATCTATCCCATGAGAAAACTGCCGTGGTTATCGAAAATTTGAAAGTAGAACAATGGCCATCACGCATCAATAGTACGGACTAATTTGTCGATCTCTTATACTCCGTGCCGTGTCTTGAGTGGGCCACATCCTCCAAGCCTCCCGTGTTCTTAAGTTCTTAACTCCACAACCTTCTTGGCGCTAGTGATCAATAGCCAAATAATAGTCCAGTGATCTTTATATATATGGTCCTCATGTTCCGTAAATAAGTTCTTTATTCTTTACTAGTAAATTGAGTTTAATTAAACATTCAGAATAATATACTCAATTTTAGAAACGAACACGTGCGTTCACTACCATGTGTACACTATGGACTCGGGCTTTACTAGGTAGTGTTCATACCGCCCTCCTGCACATGTGGGCAGGGCTGAGTGATCTTATATTATATAGGTATATTCAAGTTCAAGTTAATAGCACTTACCTAGGTATGTTCTAAGGTTGCTGTGTATGCACAATTACTAAATACCACCTGGCACTAGCAGCCTGAGGACTTACTACTTTCACTACTAGTACCTAATCTCGACCATGGAACATTGAATACTATTTCAATGGATGTCCAACCAGTCGACTTGAATCTCAATATGAACACATGCATTTGAATAGCCTAGCACATGGAGAGTCGCGAAATAGTATAAAACCTTCAAGTTCCAACTTGAACCCAAGCTTGGAACTTCCAAGGTTCACGTTGAACATTTGAAGGTTGTAATGATCAAATCATATCGTCCACAAAAAATTGAATTGAATACCTACTCCAGGCCCTGGGGCTAGTACCTGTGGAGATGTGCATCCATTGATATGTACTACATATGTAGTGCCTAGGTACTAGTCCCTGCACATGTCACGGTGGTACTTGATAGTTCAAATGTTGACTATACTAGCCGCCACATGCCCAGGTGCCAGGCCCGGGGCTGGAGATAGTAACCTTCAAAATGTTGGAATACTACTAGTACATAGAGTATACCTATCCATAATACATCAATGTGTACGTCAACTTGAACTGCCCAGGTGGTACATGTGTAGGTATGCCGCGGCTCAAATATACATGTGTGCACGTACTAGGTGGTGTACTGCATAGTACCAGTATGCCTTCAAGTTCATGTGCAATGTTTGCAGGACCGTGACGTGCACATGTGCACATGTGAATATCTCAAATGCTCCGAGTCATTCAAATGTTCAATGTTTGATCAATTGATGACCTCAGGAGAGGTGAAGTACTAATCGTAGACAATTTGATCATATTATCGACGAAGCGAAGAGGCCTGGGCACCAGGGCTCTGACTATTTCCAAGGGTCTCCCCTCAAAACAGTCAATCTGGAGAGGTTGCATTGGAATTCCATTCTAACCGACTACCGCTCTTCTGAATTGGCTAAAATCATCCATCCAACCATCAATAACGCTTGAGCACTTCAAGCAAGTTGAGGGATATGAACACAAGCTCCAAAAACTTGAAGGCTCCAGCATACGCCAGTGGTGAAGCTGAAGGGAAGTACCTACAGAATCACCAAATTTTACCATTTGGAAATTCGGCGTAGGGATTTCCGAAAGGAATACTCTTCCGATGCATCAAGAGTTACGTCGGGAGTTACGAGTGGTGGATCATGCGAAGATGAATAGGGGCGGCTTTCAAATGATTGGTCTGGGAATGTACGACGAATAATTGCTGAGAGATGCTTTCGCGTCCATGGCACTTAGCCTGGAGGGGAATAATGTGCTAGTAGAGTCCGTCCACCAGTAGATCATTCCCGATTTCTTTGGAGTTTGAGCGCCATGTACGTGTATGTGGTATGGACACAGTATAGAACGGAGAGAATTCTGCATGGGTGCCTTCCTTCTTGGTACAGACACTGGCATTTCACACCTTTCCCCCCCACACTAGGGCGAGTCCAAGTTGTGAAGTCTCCAATGGGGTTCAAGAGGGCTCTGGGGGGATGTCGGCTCCACATCCCCAGCTTCTCCACAAACCTTGAAACCCTGCCCTGAATGACCTTGTTCGGAGTTCACTAAAAAGTCCATGGATATTCTCTGTACCCAATACATATCATTTCCAAATAAAGGCTAATTTGCGCCCTTCCATTTTTATTGGTTGCTTAACTCCCCAAGCAATTTTGCCCAGACGGGAACGCCTAATATGAAAACGACTGCCGGGCGCCACCAACGCCCGGTGATCATAAGTCAAGCTATGCTTCGCTTCAAACTATCCCGATGCTGAAGCAATGTTGGCCTTAAATGCGGAGTTGGAGAGAGTCTGAGGACCATTGTATAAGGTCGCAAAGATCTGGCCCACTGTTGTCATTCTCCCTCGTATCTGCACTTGTTTCTCTGTGGGCCATCAACTTTCCCCGGATTCCCCACTCCAAAAGCCGATCCACCATGGGTTGCTATAAGCGAAAAATCACAGTCGATGACAGTACTGTCACATCGGCAATCAATTTCATATTGCGACAGTCTTTGTATCCAAACTTTTGGGTACATTGCCGAGCTTGGTGCTGAGTCTTGTGATCACGAGCTAACAGGATGCACCTTCATATTTACCATTCTATTCTTCCTTTGGGGATTTGGCTATGGTCTATTGGATACCTTGAACTCGCATTTCCAGGACGTCCTCAATACCACCGCGGGTAGGTCTTCTGGATTGCAGGCATCCTACTTCGCTGCATACTTTCTTTGTCCGTTAACGATCTCCGGATGGATCTGTCGCAAGTATGGATTTCGAGTGACCTTTATGACCGATTAGAGCATTTTCTTAAAATCCCTTATCGCATAGAGCTCTTGGCTAGTTATGCTGATGAACCAGGTCTTTCTGTTTTGGCCGTTGGATGTCTTCTCTGCTGGCCAAGTGGAACAAAAAAGTCATTTGGAGGCTTCTGCGGGAGCATGTTTAAGTAAACAATACACCTGGACATTTGATTATAACACTCACCCGTTGCTTGTGAACTGACCTTTCTACTAGGTTGTTGGGGCCGGTCTATCTACTTTGGAAACCGCTGCTGATCCGTATGTTTTGTGATCCCATCATACATTGCGAACCCCATCTGACACCTCCAAATCTAGGTTCCTTTCCATTTGTGGCCCTCCACGCTATAGCGAGATCCGATTGAACTTGGGACAAGCCGTTCAGGGAGTTGGTACCTTTATTGGCCCACTTTTGGCCTCCCGCGTCTTCTTTGCAAACACAGTGAACACTGAAGCTGGGTTGAAGAATGTCCAATGGACCTACCTCGCCATTGCCTGCTTTGTTGTTCTCCTCATCATCCTCTTCTGGCTTGCACCTTTCCCAGAAATTACTGATGCCGACCAAGCAGCGTTGGAGAGCATGATTGCGGATAGTCGTGCGGACCCTGGCTCATTCAGGAAACAGTACACCCTGTTTCTTGGTGTATGGAGTCAGTTCTGCTATGTAGGAGCACAAGCAGCCGTTACTGGATACTTTATCAATTTCTGTGAAGAGGCTGGTCGAAGCTCTTTGAAAAGTTGTAAGTTTTGGGTCATGCCCTTGATTTCAGTTGTCACTTTCTGACGGTGGATATCTTCTCTAGCCGACTTGCTCTCCGTAGCACAAGGTCTCTACGCATTCATGCGTTTTGTTTCCGGTGGTTTGATGATGTTAAAACCATTTAAGCCACGTATTATGCTGCTTGTCTTCTTTATTCTGTGTACCCTCTTCTCTATTCTCGCTATAGTGAACAAGGGCACAACCTCTATCGTGATGATTACTCTCGTTTTGTGTTTTGAGTCGGTAAGTGCATTCAGAACGAACAACTCGATCAGGATCATCCCCTCTAACTGACCCATTAGCTCTGCTTCGCAACGATCTTCTCATTGTCCCTCCGTGGTCTAGGTCAACATACCAAGCTTGGTGGCTCACTACTGGTTGCTGCAATCTCTGGTGGCATGGTCTTTCCTCCTATGATGGGTGCCATCGTTGTATGTTTTATCTCTTCGTATAATTGGAGCCGTTCAGTTGCTCTAAAATTCGGCATTGAACTCGGGCATGCTGACGTTTTGATATCTTGCAGACTAACGTGAGCGCCCATACATCCATGGTTATTCCTATGATGGGTTACATCCTCGCTCTAAGCTTCCCTATATATGTCAATCTTTATAAGAGAGACGTCATGGATCTGCATCGTGATACCGAGGTGAACGTCACGAAAACACTGGGCAAAAATATTACCTTGGAAGAAGGCACTCAGAGCAAGCCCGCTACTGCGAACGTTGAGACGGTTGAGGGAGACAAAGCTGTCAACTGAGATTGGACAGTGGGAAAGCAAAACTAGCAGATAAGGACTACCCAGGAAACTCGAGAAAAGCTTCCAAGGTCGATGATTTCGGTATACGTATGTTACCTCAAGATTCGAGTTCATTCAATGGATCCAACATACTAGTGGTCTCTGTGCTTGGTCGGGATGGCAACAAGCGCTGGATGATCATGTGATTTCCTGCTTTGGATAAGTAGAAATTTCACCTAGAGCACCTGGGCACTGTTAATTCAAGTTCGTAAACTGTAATTAATCTGCTCGATAGATTAGCTGTTGCTCCGGTTCCAACTTCCAAGGTTGTTGAAGACTCAAAAGACTTTGAATTTCTGGACAAATGAGACGATAAGATGACCGCTTTCCTCACCGCCCGGTAGATTCCCAATCAGGAAGGACTCGAGCTGCACCTTTCGGAGACCAACATCCTCACAGCAACCTATCACTACGTGCTGAGTTTCGATTCGCTGCAGCAGCAGCTTTTGCACATCATGCCTGATGATTTGAAGGGGAAGGCTTTCCCTGATGTTTCCGCCAAACTCTCCGCGTTGCCTAAGAAATCGTTATTTGAGCGTCAGAAAGCCGAAGCCGAAGCTAAACGCGCTCGGGAGAAAGCCGAAACAGCAGCAGTCTACGAGGATTTTGTTAAATCATTCGAAGATGATTCTCCGGTCGGCTCAAAGCCCTTCGATGCGCGACAGACTACATTTGGTGCCCGGGGTGGTGGATTGGGAGGGGGACCTGCGCGGCGACACTTCACAAGCTCCGGTCCTCGCAGTAGTGGCCCAGGTAGCTTAGGACCCTCCCCACAATCGCTGTCTCGCAAACGCACACATGAAGGATTTACGCCGCTCTCACGCAACCGTGACCCCGCCCAAGGTATCCTCGGGTTCGATCAAACAACTGCCGTCTCATCCGGCCCTCCTGGATACAATAGCACACTTGAGGACGAAACTTATCGCAAAACCGACACCAAAGAAGCCGAGAGAGCTGCTGCTAAGCCCACGCTGCAGCTGGCTTCATTACCCCCTGGAACCTCTCCATCAGTGATCAAATCTTTGATCCCGTCCTCTTTGGTTGTCGATAATGTACACATCACACGTCCATCCAGTCAAACTCCAACAGAACGAAAATCCTCAGCGGCCATAGTCACCCTTGCTAGTGATACTGCAGCCTCAGATATTGATACCGTTGTTAGCGCACTTCAGAATAAGTACCTGGGTCGCGGGTACTATCTTTCTCTGTCTCGGCATCTCTCCTCTGCGGCGATTACTTCGAATATTTCAGCGTCTCTTGGCTCCTCTACTGGATCACTTCCATTTGGGGCCAAGAACATCCAACCAACAACACATGGAGGCAGTCTTAATCGTGCCCCGCCACCGGGTTCTCACCGTGGAGGATTTGCGCCCCCGAGCTCATATGGACCAAATCTCGGGGGGATTAGCGCCATCTATTCGGGTCGAGGTTAAAGTGCCCTCAGATATAAAGCAGCTCAGGCTAATCCACAAGACTCTGGAATCTCTCCTTCAATATGGCCCTGAGTTCGAAGCATTACTGATGAGTCGACCGGAGGTGCAGAGGGAAGAGAAATGGGCTTGGATTTGGGATGCACGGAGCCTCGGTGGTGTATACTATCGCTGGAAGCTATGGCAAATCGTCACCCAGCCTGTGTCTAGCCGCAAAAATTTTGATACCAGAATTTCCTCAATTTTTGAGGGCGAGCCAGATTGGTTTCCTCCTGATACTCACATCAAATTCGAATACACCACGCAGCTTGAAGAATTTGTATCTGAGAACGATTACGACTCATCCGATGAAGAGCACTCAGACAACGAAGATGAGAGACGAAATTACGGCGGTGGACCTCCACCGGAGGGAATAACCAGCCAACAAGATGGTCTCGGCTACATGAATCCGTTACAAAAAGCCAAGCTCACTCATCTTTTGGCGCGACTGCCGACAACTCATGCTAAGCTTCGGCGAGGTGATGTAGCACGGGTCACTGCTTTTGCCATTGAACATGCTGGTGCTGGGGCCGACGAAGTTGTGGATATGATTATTCTAAATATCTTGAATCCACTGGTCTACACTGGTGCTAACCCTGATCGAGAATCCGAAAAGGCTGAAGCAGATCAAGGAAACGTCCAAAAGGACGGCGCCAACACTTCGTCGAAGCCTCTGATGGATTTATCTTCTTCCAAATTAGTTGGGCTGTATGTTGTCTCTGATATTCTTTCCTCGTCAGCAACCAGCGGCATGCGTCATGCATGGCGATACCGGCAGCTTTTCGAATCTGCTTTTCGCGCCCACAAGGTCTTCGAGCATCTCGGCCGACTCGAAAAGGATCTCAGCTGGGGAAGATTGAAAGCTGAGAAATGGAAGCGAAGTGTCGGTACCCTTTTGCACCTGTGGGAAGGATGGTGTGTTTTCCCACAAGACAGCCATGAACACTTTGTTCAAATGTTTGAACAGCCACCGCTCAGCGAAGACGAGTTGCAAAAGGAAGAGAAAGCCGAGCTGGAGAAAGCTGCGGCGTTCTCTAAGGGAAAGAGTAAATGGAAGGCCGTGGACGATGACAATGTGCCTGAAAACTTGGAAGCAAACTACGCTGGTCTGATTGAGACCAAGATGAATGTCCTTGAGGACGAATCCATGAGTGACATCGATGGTGTTCCAATGGAAGATAGCGACCTCGAAGATTTCGAGGATGGCGAAGCCATGGAAGATGACAACTCAAATTTGGGCGAAGAGAATACTGCAGATCAAACACATACCCAAATCGAGGCAGAGCCCGGGGGCCCAGACTTGACATCTCGACGTCCTCGAAAGGCACGCCCTAAAGCTGAAGACATGTTTGCGTCAGACTCCGAATGAGTGGAGCGATAAAGTATATTAATGAATTGAATGATACCAATTAAATTTCAGACTCTTATCACATGTATACATGAAAGAGCAGCTTACTTGTACCCAATTCCTCCCAATCTCACTTATGAGTTCATCCCAAAGTGAGATCATCGGGTAGATTTAATAGTAGACTGGGCGCATAGAATTCTGCCGCCTGAGGCACCTAGCCGGCAGAATTCGTGCCCCACAGGTTACAACCCCTCCCGCGTCAACAAAGACAATCTCTCACATCCTTCTTGATCTATACAGTCGCAAGTTTCGTAAACTACCGTCAAAATGTCCAGTATGTAGGACAATGGGCATCAAGCACCATTCTCATCCCCCACCCCGCTCAGTTCACTGCATGAGGGACGTTGAGTCCAGGATATGATACCTCCCCTGCACAATGTGAACTGGTTGCGCCTGCAACTCTTACACCACGACCAGATGGGGAAAAGTCCTTATGGTTGAAACAAACAGTGAAAGTGATGCTAACAGTATGAATTGCTTTAGACTTCACCGAGATCGCTCGTATGTTCTCCCCTCGTCCACCTCTCGAATCCGCATGCGCCCGCACAGAATTATCACCCCGCGCTGGCGAAATTCGGGCCTGGGCGTTGCAACAAAGCATCCCCTCAAATAGATGAAAAAGGAGCCTATCTAACAATACTGTCGTATACTACAGAGCAGTTCGTTCAGTTCTACTACAACACTTTCGATGAGAACCGCGCGGCTCTTGGACCCCTCTACGTAAGACTATATACCCCTCAGTCTAGCCCTACGAGTATTCTGCAATAAGCATTACAAGTGCTAACAACGATTGTTTTATAAAGCGGGACCACTCCATGCTCACTTTTGAGACCAGCTCGCACATGGGTACCAACGACATCGTCGAGAAGCTGACCGTTCGTCCATTCTTTTTATCCATATTTTCTTGTCGAGAATAAATAATCTAACTAACCTGTCTATGACAGAGCCTGCCCTTTCAGCAGGTTCGCCACCAGATTGCGACCCTGGATGCTCAGCCTACCCACGGTGACGGTGTTGTTGTCCTTGTTACTGGTGCTCTCCTGGTATGTGAAGAATACAGTCCAAAGCTATCCAATTGGGTTCGAGTTCCTTCTTAACCTCTCATGCTAACATCGGTTCTACCTAGGTCGATGAGGAGCAGCGTCCCATGAACTACACTCAGTGCTTCAAGCTCATGCCTGACCAGGGCAGCTTCTTTGTCCTGAACGATGTTTTCCGTCTGGTTATGGGTTAAATAACCCGTGAAAGGAGAAGCTATTACGACGCAATGATGGAGGACTTCCTTTGGGGGTGTGGAAACCATGTGCTTTAGAAATGAGATAGGCAGGCCTGCTAAGCCATTCTGAATGCACAAGTCCACTTGATTCATTCCATGGGTTTCAATCGAATATAAAAGAAATGAAATTCTATTCTTATCTCTAGATGTCTACTCTCTACTAGCACTTTAACTTGAATGCGTTGATTCCTAGATTCTCATTGCTGATTCATTTCTTTGGGTTCTATGTGTGTATATATGCCAACGACGGCGTATAACAGTTGTAAGTTGTAAGTTCATGCGGACCAGCCGCACTTTGAGCTATTACACAGCGGGTGATTCAAGTTCCTATCACTGACTTTGTAACAGCGGTGTTTCTTCAGAAGGCTGTCCAGCTGAAATAGGTCTCTGCGTTGGGGCCTCAGACCTCTCTGGAGATGCTGTAAATCCATTCGATTGAGCACCATTTTGGTCACCAGGCCCACCACTCACACTTCCCTTGCGGTGACGGTTTGGACCAAAATACTCAAAGTAGATCGCCAGCATCAGCAGGGTACCCTGCAGAGAAGCTGTAACTACTAACACACCCCATATACTCCAGCCCTTGAGACCCTCTCGCGCTGCCAGGCTTGCTGCCCAGACCAAGCTTCCTGGTGTCTGAATACACATCATTGGAATACTCAGACTTCCAACACATTGTAGGCGGAGGGTCGTGTATATCTGTGGGAAGTACTGAATGGATGCTAGGATAGCAGCTAAGATGCCAAGGAAATTCGCCCATGCTGCGAGAGCGGAGGGTTGTCGAAGAGCGAGTGCGACGGAAATTATCACTGTGACTACAGCGTGGAGAACACAGATTGCAGCGATAGAGATTGCAGTACGGTGTGTTGGTCCGCTAGGGTTTGTAGAGACGGATGCGACTGGGTTGGTGGGAGAAGTGGCTCTGGGGAAGTAGATGACGAAGAGGAGTAGACTAGTTAGAGTTAGTAGCGTGCCTTCAAACAAGATTAATTCATGTAGGAAAGAATGTACCCCACTTACATTAAAAAGAAGGAAAGCCACTGCATACTCATCTGGAAGACACCGAGTAGCCCTGCAAAGCAAGCTATACCTCTGATCTCATGGCAGCAAGCGACATCCTGGGCAGTCTTGGGAAACACGAGGATATTGGCAAAAGCAGATGTACCAGAAGTAAAACCCAGCAGTATAAAGTAGGGTGATATACCAAACGAGCTTCGACGAGTAATGATTCGAATATGTTGTGGTAAATAGGAAACAAAGATGCCAAAAATGATCAAACTGGAAGTGGTGTAATGCGTTAGTTCTCAGTTGGGATGAATGGGTAAGAAAGAACATACACTGAAAGAACAGTTTGAAAGACCCCAGGCGAGGCCAGCTCACGGCAGATAGGTGATAAAGAATCCATGAGCTCTGTTTGGTAGATAGACTGCCAATGGCGATCTGCTCTTTGAGATGACGTTCGAGCTCTCCAGGGCTCTGATATAAGGGATTAAGGCTTAGGAAGAGGTATTCGCGGGAAATGACAACTTGAATAGATGGGTATTTGAAGAAGACAGTAGTTCAGTCTGAACACAGGAGATTCAAGACTCCATGGACAATAGAATAGTAGGAATATTATCCGAATATAGCATGGATGGCTTGACTCTGCAGGCTGAGTTGGGCTGAGTGAGTCCGAGGTCCCCGCAAACTGATAACTACCCGTGGGTTCCTGCGCTAATCCTTTTTAGGAATGATAGGCTTATCACGTGTAGCATCATCCAAGGATGAATCAATCTTACATTCTTAGATCTGCTCCATACAACTTGTGGATGATTTCATAGTTGAAAAAAAAAGATTCAGAATTTCTACCCAAGGCAAATATTGAGCCACGATCTATCATGGAAGATTCTCACAAGCTACTAACCTACCAAGCTTCTTTACAAGCCGAAGATCCGATCTTAAGGCCAACGACACGGTCTCCTCTGAAAGACCCATACACTATTTACACAGTGCTATGCTATGCACATTACTGTTGTCTAGGTATAGCAAGGAGATATCTCTAGTAAATTTTAGAAGGAACACGCCGACGGCTTAATATTGCTGACAATAGTAAAAGAGCCATATCATTGGTAGAAATAGTAACCATGTGTGATAGCGAGCTAATGATGCTAAGCATAAAAGCACTCAAATAAGACCTAGGACGAAGGAATGGGAATAGAGGTCATCGTTGTCTCCTGTGGCTTCGGTGGCTGCATCAAGATTTTCTTCATCCGGTGGGCCGATAGTCCCTTGCGAGAAAGAACCTCAACGGCTTGTGGGCAGTCATAGTCTTCAATAGAGAGGCTGCTAAACAACTCCCGGATATCAGGATCTGGGTCGTTCTCCAGTATGAGCTGGCAAAGCACCCCATCTTCATGATCAAGAGCCAAATGAAGAGGATTTCTGCCGTCACTGTCCACTCCAACCTCAGCTCCTGCTGCAACAAGATACCGTGCAAGCAGAGTTCTTCCGGTCAATGCCGCCATATTAAGAACGCTCTCCCCAGTATGGCTTGGGGCGTTCACGTCGGCATTAAATTCCAATAGAAGTTGTATCCCTGCGATATGTCCTGTTTGAACCGCACAGTGAATAGGCTGGGGTCCGGGCACTGCTTCCTCGGAGCGACGCACGTTGGCACCATTTTCGAGTAAGACACGGGCGATTTCAAGACCTTTATCCTGGTGGAGCATGGCATTGAACAATGGGGACTTTCCGTCATAGTCGAGAGCGGAGGGATCTGCACCGGCCTTCAAAAGCGACCTGACAACGCTCAGGTTCAGTTGAGTGGCTGCGACGTGCAGTGGTGATCCCAGCCGGTGGTTTTGGATTGATGGATTTGCGCCATATGTCAGCAAAGTCTCCACAACCTTTGGGAGTAGGTGTGGAGTGTGCAGAGGTGAGCTACCCTGTACGTCCTGTGTATTTGGATTTGCCCCCTTTCCGAGAAGAACAAGAATTCGATCATTGTTGTTATTCTGCACAGCGAAATTGAGCGCAGTGCGTCCTCTGCTATCTTGAGTATTTGGGTTGGCACCTTTCTCAAGTAGCATCTTGAGGAAGTTGATTTTCTTCTTCTTCTTCGCTTGGGTCTTCGCTTTGGCAGCTGCCATAAGCGGGGTGGTGTTGTTTAGGAATCGTTCGATATCGCATCCAGCACGAATAGCCACGTCGGCGGTCCTTCGAGAGCCATTTCGGATAGCCCAGTGAAGGGCCGTATCGCGGTTCCGAGCGTCGTGACGATACAATTCGAGATTGAGTAGCTGGTAAAATCGTCGGTTCACCTGCACTAAAGCGTTGATGCAGCAGGTTTCCGTCAGTTCGTTCGCGACCATAAGCAATAGCTCATTTGGCAAACTCAGAAGTGAAATTTCGTCTGAAGTTTCTGACCACATATTGAAGTTCTTTGTCGGAAGTCGAGTGTTTGGTGATTCTTTAGAAGACTGAAAGACCGACTGGGTTGAAGGAAATAGAGACCGGAGGAGACATGTGATTGAAGAGAGAAGAGGAAAGTTCAGATTGGGCGAGAGAAGTCAACCTTGGAAGTCGACCTTCACTTTCAAGGCTCCAGGTTTAGACCAGTGTATGTTTGCGAGAGATGCAAAAGGGGAAATCAGAGTCTCAATACCATTCTCGCAAGATCTTAACTTTGGGATTGATTTGAGTTCGACTGTCCATTCAACTTGTTGTTCTATTGTCCCTCTTCAGGTGAGCCTTGATCAACAATTCAATTTAGTGCATATGTATGTGCGTTCTTGCCCTGCTTTTAGTGCCTACCTGTTGTATATCGTTCAAGTGTTAAAATTTTCACATGTGATAGACTCCTTTTGTCCAGGTGCAAAATTTCGGCAGCTGTAGACCACCACTAGCCGTAATATTGGGAGGAGAATATTTCAAAGCAAGGTATCGAGAGAACATTCGACAGAAAACAACTTTTTTGAACATTTGAATACTGGTTCACGGATATTATAAGAGATTATACATGATAAAACAAACGTGAAGGAGAACATAACATGAACATAAGATGAGCCACTCTACATGAAAGCTTCATCCTTTCCAATCCAGTATCCCTCCATTTCCCACCTCCGCGCTTGGGCATATTTACCCACAGCACTATTAGAGTATGACGCCTCTCCATCTCGAGCCTGCCATTTTGTATGCAACAGTGGTGTCTTCCCATTCAAATCATTATCTCCAGGCCAGTTCAAGTACCACGATCCACGCAGATTCTGCCAGGGCATCGGTCCTCCCCGGCGATGAGCATAATTCAGCAGATCATGACCTTCATCATCCGTGTGATACAGCTCAGATTCACCAAGCAAATCTTGGTAGTAGCTGAACAGATCTCTGGAAGGTGAGTATAAGAAGAGCCCGTTGCAGAATGGAATGTCTGCTCTTGCCGAGTCCGATCCGACATCTCTAGCCATCACAGGTGATGCCGCCATGACGAACTTCTCTGGTAGTCGATCCACCTTGTCTGGCGCATTTTGAGAATCATGCTCAACGTAAATCTGCTTAGTACTGGGATCATTGAAGATTTTGTCGATCGGAAGGGTTAAAACAGTCTCGGCATCGATGAAAAGGATCTTCTCATAGGGCACAACTGTGGGATCGAAAATACGCAGCCTGGTCGCCATGTCACCCCAACGATCATTAGAGATAGTCTCAACTTCCACAATAGTAGCACCATCTTCCCGGAGTCTTTGACGTTTGCTTTCCCGCACATTCTCATTCACGAGGACGACGATCGGGACTACTTCATGTAGCTTGGTGCTTGGGGCATGAAGTAACTGGTACACCAGTGTTCGAATATTAACGTATTCCGTATCCGAGTCATCGCCCTGGCCCTTTCCATCCCCACGCAATCCTAGAAAAGTTGTAATCGCATAGCGACCTTCAAGTTGGTTCGTGCTTGCCGGTACGGGACTGGCTGGTCCATCTATACCAGTAGGTGGTGGTATCGGCGTTCCAAATAGAAGAACGATGGTGAACACAATTGACAATAAGCAAAAAGAGATGAGCTTTTTGCTCATAAATTCTTCTGGTCGGCCAGTTTCGTGCATTATGGCTGTGGCTTGCTTCGAGTTGTCGCCATGTGGGTTGGGGTAAGGTAGGAGTTGCGATAGACTCGGAGATGCTGGTGCTAGCACTCCCACTTAAGTAGGACCATAAACCCATGTAACATTTTAACTACACTGATTGCTCCAGGTAGTGATCGCCTTGTCATGATTATCTGAATTTTGTATAATCTGAGCTGCATCCGGCGTTATGGTCTGAAGGTCGTATTTGGTGCGGATGTATAAGACCATGTGCTGATTGGCGGGATGTAAATTCAGGCAACGAGGCATCAACATCGTCCCTAGAAATAGCTGGGAATAGCATCAAGGTGCTTCAGCATATTATAGGTTCATCAATCATCAAGGGACCTGATTCAACCTGATCTTTTGCTGTTTATAGCAAGACCAATGACAGCATGGAAACATTGGAATGTGCCCATCCTCGCACCTACTCCCAATTGGGCTCACCCGCGATCAGTTTAGTGTGGGCAACCGAGATACGAGATGCGAGTGCATTTGCAGGAGGTGGCCAAGTGCTGGTTCAAATCCTGAGGATGCATACATTTAGTAAGTCTTGGAAAATGAGAACTTGAAATACAAGGTGTCACAAAACAGTAAAAATGTGGAGCTCTACTCCGTATAATCCGTACAGTTGAGACAGAAATCGGGAACCAACACCTACCACAGTGAGTCAAAGCCCGTTATATTAGCACGTTTGCCTTTGACCTAGACCAAGGTCTTTTCAAGGGTTCAGATGACGCGCTAGAATTTCTCAGGTTTTTACTATTAAAGAAGCTGATGACTTAAGTGCTCGATGAATCATGCACTTCTTGGCCGGGGAACCAAGCAAATTCCCCAACTACGTCACTGCGAGATCATCCCTGCTGCTTGTTTTCCCCTTCGAAAGGCGAGATCTGAGCTCTGGTATTTAAATACATCTATGCGCCTGATTCAACTAATTCTCTGACTGACTCTCCAGAATTCAGTATTTGGTATTTGTTGAGTAGGTTAATTCCACTAGGTAGTGCTCCCCCACAACGTGATACTGATCCTGGTCTATAGCTTCAAGATCACCAAATCCAACAACACCAACCATGAAATTTCATCTGGCCACTGGCCTGGTCTTTTTTCTCGCAACTGCTGAGGCTGTAGGAGCTTCCAGCTGGTGGAGCAAAGCTGGTATGGAAATGACTTCAGGTATAGCCATTGATAATACAATGCTAATTCTATCTCCCAGTATACAATAAATGGCATGAGACGGAACTTGAGCGATGGCTCTCTGATCATGGTAAGCACGACTATGAGACCCAAGTTTGATCTATGATCTGAAACTAACATGAGCAGATATCCCTCATCCTAGTCCCGCTGACCGTAGGGATCTGGAGACTTTGGTCAAGTCCAACTGGGATACCAAGGTTCAGAAACCTCTGGGCAATGCTGCTGGGCATATCTCAGATGAGCTGCAAAGTGCCAAAGAATGGGTTTTTGATAGGTAGGATCATGTTTCTCACGTTCATGTTCCTCCGAATTGAAATGAGTACTGACAATATTACCATAGCTGGTCTGACTCCCAGCTCAAGGCATTCCTCGATCGCCACGGAATTCCAGCCCCTCAACCTCGCAAGCGCGATGTCCTCATCCGGACTGCCCGTGAAAATTACGAAGCTATCGCAAAGAAAGTCGGCGAGACAGCCGCTTACCCCGGTAACTGGTTGTACGAGCAATGGTCCGATTCTGATATCAAGGAATGGCTCGACGAGCGTGGATGGGCTGTTCCCCAGCCCACAACTCGGGACAAGTTGATTGCGTCTCTCCGTCGCAATTCTCGGATTGCTAGTCTTCAAGCACGTGTTATCGCTGCGTCCGCCGTTGCATCCGCCGAAGCCGCAAAGGCCTCGCTGAGTGAGGAACTCTTCAATGCTTGGTCTGATTCCAAGCTGAAGGAGTTCCTTGATGAACACAATGTGCGCGTTCCACAAGGATCAAAGCGTAATGAGCTTATCGCTCTTTCTCGCAAGCACCGTGCTTATCTTTTGGATCAAGCTGCTAGTGCGTCTTCTGCTGCCTCGGAAGCATTTGGCGCTGCTACTACCAAGGCTGGAAACGAGTATGCGCGTGCTACTGAGAATGTGAAATTGAAGACCGATGATGAATTCCAGGCTGCTATTCAGACCTGGTCAGACTCTCGCCTCAAGGCTTTCTTGGATGCTCGTAGTGTCCCCGTCCCTCAGCCTAGCAAGCGCGATGAGCTTATTGCTTTTGTACGTGCTAATGCACACAAGGCAGCTACTGGATGGAACGAGTACAACTTTGATACTTGGGATACGGAGCATCTATTGTGAGTTTTCCCTTCGAATATTTAACCACATAACGCATGGTTGGTGAGAGATCGTGGCTAATGCCCTCGTTAGTAAATATCTCTCTGCATTGAACTGCAAGGCAGCAGAGAAGGCTGATGCATCTCGTGAGGAGCTGGTCGAGCATGCTAAAGCCGGCTACGCCAAAGCCTCTAAGGCCGGTGGCGAGCAATACGCATCTGCTGCTGCTGCCGCCGCCCAAGCTACCGGCTCTGCCAAAGATACTACTTTTGATCAGTGGTCACACTCAGATCTGAAGAAGTACCTTGACTCTTATGGTATCCCAGTGTACCAAGGGTCAAGTATCAATGAGCTGCGCGCTGCAGCTCGTCGGCAAACCACGTACTTCAAGTACGGTACCAACAACCCCCAGGATACTATTTATGCGAAGATTGTCGACACTTTGCAGTGGGCCTTGGAGCAATTGAAGATCGGAGCTTCCAGCGGTCGGGCACAGGGCCAGGAAGCAGCCGAGAAGGTCCGTGAGAAGGTCTCTGAGAAGACTCAAAGCCTCCGCGCTGAACTGTAAAGGAGCTAAAATGGAACATGGAGGAAGTATGTTTTTCTTTGGAGCAACGGAAGGCAACAATGAGGTTTTTGAAATCCTGCAATGCTTAATTTTCGGTCACGATGAGATGAAATTCCCTTATATTGATATTTTGTTTTCTTTCCTTGATTGGGACTTTGGGGGCCATTGGATGGGATATCCTTTCCAATAGCCAGAAAGGTAGTTTTCAATGCTGTCACTCAAAAGTAAACGATTTCCCTAAGAACCGTTTCAACGGTCTATTTATAGGCGCAATTTGCTTTGCTACCGGGCGATTGCAATGCAATTCATGAATATTCAGAAATAAATCCCGAAATACAAGCAGGTGATGTTAATGCTAATCCAATGAGTTTCTCCAATTTTGGCATCCAAGTCATCCGAGTCCTTTAGCTTTCCAAGATATTTAATATGACTCCTAGATCATGACTTCGGGGCTTCAGCATCCCCCTCTGCAACCAACTTGCCAACGACGAGGTACTTCTCCAAGAAGCGCTCCTCCCATGACTTCAGGTTCTCCAGCTGATCCGCATCCAAGTCCTTGAGGTCATCCAATGGGGCCGACAAGTCCTTTGTCAGCATATCCTCATCGAAGCTCTGGTGAGCCAGTCCTCGGGATGCATCACGACCAGCAAAGTTCTCGTACGGACCACCCTATATATCAACCCAATGGTCAGCTTTCCATCACTCAGTCTCCACTATGACAGTAAGTAATCCACCTACCGGTCCATAGAAATTCCTGCCTGGGCTCACGTCAAAGACACGGCCACGGACAGCAAGGTAAACGGGCCGATTATCCTCGCCGTTAAACTCAATCAAGGTCTTGGGGATATAGGTACGGAAAACGGTCGGTGGCGGCCCACGCGGAAGCTCGATTGGCTGTTTGGGCTTGAAGTGCCAGAAAAGCAAGACGACGAAAAGGGAAACGAGAATGAGGTTGATTGGGGAGGCGATAGACATCCTGTTGGCTGGGTCAGTTTGGGCCGTGTTTTTTGGGGGCGTGGCGTGAGAAAGATCACGTACACTTCAGCCTGGGGCAAAGCATCGTCTTATAGATTTTTTCCTATGTTAGTAATTGTCTGTAAGATGGCAGGATTTTTAAGATTTCAAGTACCGGCAGCAGTCATCTTGGTATAGATTCCCGAGGTACACTCTAGGGCTGATGAGTGTGATGACGAGAGGAACTTCGGAAGGAGTGTAGAACAATCCAGGTGCGGAGATCATTTCTCCCCACCATGACATAGCCCTCCACGTGATTCTACAGCATTCTATATGATTGTTTTTATTTCTCTCAATTAAATGTTTAATTTATTCTTACTTGAACGAAGTATTTGATTTACTGAATTATCATTTGATAACACTTGTTCTACGATCTGTCAACTGGTATAAGGCACTCATATTGGAGTAAATGTGGGGATTGCGATAACTGATATAAACACCTATACTAGATACTAGTAGTGACTATAAGGCGCTTCCTGATACATTGACACCCTATATATAGATCTTGATTCAAAAATGATTGAATAGGAGAGTTCCAATCCTAAATAAGTCAAAACAATACAAGCCCAAATATGAAACACGTCTGGAACCCCCAATAAAGAAAGCTTTATTGACAACTCCACCCTCAATCGCCCCCATTTTAATTTGTTCCAAGCGCCTGGTAAGGCTTTGGGGGTCGACGATTTTCCTCTTTTCTTTCTCTTTCATCTTTTTTACCTTGTTCTCCAGTGCTGGCACCCGTGGTCATCGACCTTTTATTACTTGGATCCGGCAAGCCCCGGGTGTCCCTGCTCTCGTTCCTTTCTGTTCTCCTAATCTCAGCGAGTCGATCACGATCAACTTCAGGGCTATTGATTTTTCCCGTTTGCTTATTTCTTTGCCCAATCCTAAAAACCTCGACAATTTGCAACGACATCGTCAACCAACTCACTGAGGATTAATATGTGGTCAAAGGGAGGCCTGAATCGTCCAAGGCGCGCGTTGGGCAACCCCACATCAGCTGATAACAACTCGGGGGATACCAACTCGACTTCGACATTTCCGACAAAGACAGACATGACTTCCAGAGATCTTCCATCTGTCATCAGGTGAGTAGAACCTGTATCTACCGGTCGAGTTTAGAAACATGTCTAACTATCAAATAGACAGCCGGAATCGTCTTCCCGTATCCCCGTTGCAGTTACCAGGCCGTCGGACATCTCGGGGGACTATAAGGATAAGAGATACTCGGCCGTTTCTCCCATGGCGTCACCAACATTAGGTGTAAGAGACAGTGGAAGCAGCTTTTGTGTCTCGCCGATCGAGGAATCGAACAATACAATTTCCCATGAGCGAAAGATCTCAACAGGAGACTATTTCGGTGACTTGACGGCGAGTAAAATGAATGTCGATGCTCCTCCCTTGACGGTATCGCCTCCACGATCGAAGAAAAAAGCGGTTGCTTTTAAATCTGGAGTGCCTGAGGAGATACCATCGCGAGAGGTAGAGTATTCTCCGGCAGATGAAGAACCACCTGTTCCACAAGCAAGCTTTCTAGACCCAGCTATTGAGCCTCCTAGATTCAGAGAGCCTCAGTACGAGAAGTTCGAGAACGATAGATCGAATTTCAATCGGTCCCCTCTCCAAGGTCCTGCTTATGAGCGCAAAGATCCTGAGACCCCAAGTTTCAGGGAACCTAATTATGGGAAACCAGACTTTGAACAGCCAAGTGTCAGTCGCTCTCACCAGGCTCCAATCCGTGAGCGACCAGTTCACGCGCAAGCAGCCCCATGGGATGCGCACTCTGGCGAACCTACCTTGGCTAAACCTGGGAAAATTGGCCAAGTGGAATCACATCATACCACTTCCCAGAAACCTATAGGCTCCACATCTAGCTTCCTCAACTGGGGTCGTGAGCAATTCCATTCCAAGAAAATCGCTCAGGCAGCCCGCAGTCGAATTGCCAATTTCTCTAAAACTGAAGGCCCTCCACTCAAAGACACCGAGCCTTGGTTAAGAGATGGCGCTCATAGAGGGAGACGAAAATCGGCATCACGTGGCGGCCAGCATGAGAAGCGCCCCATACGCGCCAGCAACACGGACGCAACACGAAGGTCTTCTCTTACCGGGTTTGTTCCGACAACCGTGACGACGATCACTGCCGGCGGTCCAAGTACGTTGCCGCAGAGACCAGCCCCAGCAAAGGGCCAACAACACAATCCGCGAACCGAACAACGAGCGCTCAGGCCAGAGCCAAGGCTTGATACATCGATTGATACAATGCGGTTCACTGCTGGTGTTCAATTCGGTGGTGCCACAATCGTGCCAAGATCTGGCAGTCCTGCTCCTGGTTTCAGTCCACAGGATAGTCAAAGCGATAGTCCTCGAGATAGTCCTAGGGATGCTACCCATCAATATGATTCGAGCAGCGAAGATAAGTCTACGGAAGAGACTCCTTCTATCATGTCCCGTCGGCGCCCAATCCCCATCTCTATGCCAACATCAAAGAAGCCTGTTCGAAAACCGACCCCAGCGGAGGCTTCCCAAGAGGCAACCGGTGTGGAAAAAACACCCGTGGATCTTCCAAAGGACTCCGTGAGTCGAGTTCAGGCAATGGAGACCAGACGGGATGATCTTGGGAAACGTCGAGCCAATCTGGAAACCGTGATTAGAGAATTGACCCGCGTCATCCAACCTACTGCTATTGCATATGATCGTGCCGCCAAGGAAGAAGTGAAAAGAACCGTTCAGAGCATGGAGAATGAGATTGCAGATATCAAGCGAGAGGAGCATGATCTTGGAATGAAGATCAGTCGAGCGTGGAGGCGCTTGGATGAGAACAGCAACGGCGATGGAAGTAATCTATGGATTAAGCGGGTCACCAGTTAAGTAACCTTTCCAGGTTGGCATTTGGGCCTATTTGATTCAAGTGAAACTGGAGGATAATCAAATCTGCAATATTTCCTGGCGAAATTTTGTCTACCTTTTCTTCTTTTGCGCCTTTTTATTGTCCTTTTCCTTTTCTTCTTTCAAATTTTGAGCGTATTTTCCTTGTTTGTCTCATTCGGATACCCGGCTTATTAGCTTGCCTCTGTGCCTTTGTCTTCTCTGGTGCGTTTCAAGCCTTTGATCTCCTTTCCTGGAATATAATGTTGTACGAAGATTCAATAATCAACATTGCGTATCTGATATTGCATTCAAGCTAGAAAACTCTAGTAGAATCGATCAGTCTTCAAACAAAGACCAGAGCTATGCAAGTCCAAGTCTTGGACCGTATGAAGATATCATAAGGAGTAGGATATAAGTATGGAATGAGGGATAATAATGTATTGCGCTCTCTTTGGATATATGGATGTGAGTCGTTTGGATCGTAAATTGGACGGTGACGAGTTTCTCCGCATGTTATGCGCCTAGCAGCATTCCATCCTAATTTATTTCTTGCCAGACTTCTTGATACCCTGCTGACCAGTGTTGAGGGGTCCCTTCTTGCCCTTGGCAGCCTCAGCCATGTCCTTCTTCGCCTTGGCATCTATTGTACCGAGCGGTTAGTTGGATGCGCCGGGATAAGGTAGTGTCGCAAAGAGACAGAGTGGGAATCAAAAGAACATACCGGCCTTCTGCTTCTCACGGAATGCAAGCTCGTCCTCGTCTAGCTCCTTCTTCTCCTTCTTAGCGGCCTTAAGAGGCTTGGCCTTGCCACCTACAATGGGCGTTAGTATGATGCTCAAGACTGCCCGAGTGACTTTTGCGTTCGGGGTAAAGGAAGTTATGTGCTTACCTTCTCTGCTAGCGCCACCCATGATTAAAAGATTAAACTGAGAGTGAAGTCTGAAGGGGAAAAGTGAAGGAGGGGAAGTCGATAGTAAGAAAAAAAAATTCCCCGGTTTATTATCATACAAGAGGGGCTCGTTGACCGCCTTCTATTTACGGATGACAGAACCAGATCAGCTCTGACTTAGTTCATGTCGTCTATGCAATACCTCTAATCTCTATCACATCTCCCCCATCAGAGCGTGATTCGTCTCAATCGAATCATTACGCTCCCATATTCTTCTTTTCCAAGACCTGGCCCTCTAGTTATGTGCTTGGGATAATCAAAGCTATACAAGGCTTTGGTGTGAAGGCAGGCCTCTCAAGCCGGTTGGACTTTCAAACATCCCAGATTTCATTTTGTCTCCTGTGCTCCCGCTAACTGAGCATCGCTTTCTGAAGCCTCCTCCAAAGGCCGCAAGAAGAAAGAAAAAATCATTCATCCACATAAAGTGGAATACCAGACTTAGGGCTGGTTCTAGGGTCATTTCAAGATCTTGTCAGTCGGTAACAATGTCCTCGAAACAGAGATCGAGGTCTCTATCGACCCCCTCAGAGGGTGAGATCATTGAGTCAGGCTCAGAGTTGAAGGCAACTGCGTCACAATCTCCTCTTAATGGCACCAGCGTTGACCGTCCCCCCAGAGATAGTGCATCCTCTGCGCCCAGATCCCCTGCATTTCGGCAAGGCAGTCGCTCACCACGCCGACGAAAGTCATGGACGAGGTCACGCTCCCGATCCCGATCGCTTTCTCGCTCACCATACCGGGACAACCGAGATAGAGGCTATAAACGCAGACTCGACGATGAGTATGATGAGTACGAGAGTCGGCATTCCCGGTACGAGTCCTCGCGTCGCTATGGATCCAGATACGACGATCGAAATGACCGCTCAGCTTCCCGCCGGCAAAACAAGCCGTATCACGACTACGATAAGGAAGAATCCTACGGGGGTGGCCTGCGATACACAGATGACTACGGCCGACGCCGCGATAAGCGCCAGCGTACTCATAGCCGATCCCCGTATCGTGAAGTGAGAAAGCAGAAACAGTATGATGAGCCAGACTCCAATGCTCACCCCACAGACTCCAAGAAATATGGACCTTCCTCTAATCAGGTAGTGAGCGAAGGAAAGACTCCGACTGTCTCTTCGGATTCCAAACTTGGTGCTGAAACAAAATCGAACCAGGTGCAGCAGAATTCTCCCGCGCGCGTCCATTTCGCGGATGAGTATGTCTCCTCGCCGTCTCAAGTATCAAAAGTCATGGTGGCTAATAAATTTTGCAGCGCTAAAACCCCTTCCGCATCGGATGTCACAGAAGAACCGCAGTCTTCCGAGCCGGTTGATGAAGCTACTGCTTTGGAGGCGCGTCGAAAACGTCGTGAGGCTATTCGAGCTAAGTACCGAAGCCAAGCGACTCCCTTGCACCTCAAGGCGTTGCATGTGGGGGACGTCGACACAGACTCGTCGACTGTTGGCACTGACACCGCCAGTGCGCAGGATGCAATGGGTATGTTTGTCAACACGAGACAGAAGTTACTGAAACAAACTAACTCTTATCCATCCATCTGTGTAGACTCTCCACGTCCTTCACCGGTACAAACCCCGAACGAGATTAACGGTGAAGGCTTTCCTGACTTCAACGTCGGCAAGGATACCGACCTGGTTGATAACGCTGTGCCCCTCGACGGTGCTGAAAGAGATGAGCCCTCAGCTGCAGATTATGACCCAACCATGGATATGAAAGAAGAAAGACAAAAACATGACCCCAGCCAGACAACAAAGGATGATGTCTCATCCGCTACTTACGATGAGACGCAGACGCAGAAGCAAGATATCCTTATCCTGGACGGTCCTTCTGCCCCGCCCCCACCCCCAAAGAGAGATCCTTACGACATGTTTGCAGAGGATGACGACGACGATATGTTCGCCGAAGATAAGGATGAGCAGCCGACTCACGCTTCAGCAATGTCTGCTATCCCTCAAGCAAAGGAGTTGGATATCAGCATGATGGACAACTGGGACGATCCTGAAGGGTACTACAACCTCCGTATTGGTGAGTTGATCAACGGACGTTATCATGTCACACAGAACCTCGGAAAAGGCATGTTCTCCTCTGTCGTCCGGGCCACCGACTCCACGACTGGGGGTCTCGTCGCGATCAAGATTATCCGCCAGAACGACACCATGCGCAAAGCCGGTATGAAGGAGATCGGTATTCTGGAGCAACTACAAGAAGCGGATCCAGAAGATAAGAAACACCTCATCAAATTTCTCCGCCACTTCGAGCACAAGGGCCATCTTTGCATGGTCTTTGAAAATCTCAGCATGAACCTGCGCGAAGTGCTCAAGAAATTCGGTCGCGATGTCGGACTCAACCTGCGCGCTATCCGAGCCTATGCGCACCAGATGTTCCTTGGTTTGAGCCTCCTTCGTCGGTGCAACATCCTCCATGCGGATCTGAAGCCCGATAACCTACTCGTCAACGAGCAGCGTAACGTGCTGAAGGTCTGTGATCTGGGATCCGCATCCTCGTCCTCTGATAATGAAATCACGCCGTACCTGGTTAGTCGATTCTACCGAGCTCCGGAGATCATCCTGGGTATTCCATATGACTATGCCATAGATGTGTGGTCCATTGGTTGTACTCTTTTCGAACTCTACACGGGCAAGATTCTTTTCACCGGCCGAAACAATAACCAGATGCTGAAGTCCATCATGGAGTGTCGGGGTAAATACCCTCCTAAGGTTCTTCGGAGAGGCTCGTTGGCCCACCTGCACTTCGATGATATGCTCAATTTCCACAGTGCGGAAGTGGATAAGATTACGGGACGACCTGTGACTCGTGTGATGGATTTCAAGAAGCCTACTCGCGACTTGAAAACTCGGTTGATGGGTAAGGGTACACGTGGAATGTCTGATGTTGAAGTGAAGGAGTTGACACTGTTTGTGGATTTCTTGGATCGGTGCTTGGGGTTGAATCCTGAGAAGCGAATCACTCCTGCCGAGGCGTTGAAGCATCCGTTCTTGACACGAAAGCCTTAATTGGCGATGAATCTGCGGGCGTTCACCTGTATCTGCTTTCATTTCTATTTTTTTTTCTTCATATGGGGGATGGAGTTGGTTTTATTTCAGAGTAGATTTTTCATTCTTTTTACCAATCACCCTTCTAAGGACTACGGCAACTGGCAAGGAGATTGCATGATATCAATTTAAACCAGATACATATCGATGTATTCAATCTAATGTGCGTTCTATTTAGGTAGATGTGTGTAGCGGCAAGGTATCTACTCAGTACTTGATATTTGAAGTGCTTGGCCAGGAATCTCGATCAAGTAGTAGATACCGTGACACCATAGCCATGTTCACATACTTAAGTACTCAGTTAGTAGTATGTATAGGTACCTATAGCCCTGGAGGGTTACCTACATGATTACCTACTAGTGGAAGAGAAGGCTACCTGCTATATAGTTAGATATAGCTAACTAGTAACCATACTATAGATATCTATCTTAAAATAAGAGATAGCTAAAGTGAGAGATATTGAGGAAAACTGAAAACCCACTACAACCTAAGTGGGAAAGAGGTCTACTACCACATCCTAGTAATATGGAGTAATAAGACTCTGATCTCCTTGGAACTCCTGTTCGATTCGAGATCCAGCCTCACCAGGTAATCAGCACCAATCAAGCGACCAACCTCAATCAAATACGGCTGTAGAAAGGATAAGAATCTATCCTTTCATCATTTAGTCCAGACCTCTCAGTAATCCTTAGGGTGAAATCCATATCGTTTCCAATTTTGTTCAATCCACCAATTCGACACATAAGCAGCGTCGTAAAGCCAATGCAAGACCTTCTCGCCATAACGTTTACGAATTACCACAGCCAAATCCGCAAGATCGAACCTAACAACAGGCTCCAATTCCTGAGGATCGGTACTCAGATCTGAGAATCGCCATTCCACATCGTTCACGAGCGGGATAACCAGTCTGAATTGTGGTTTTGCTGCAGAGCGAACAGCGAGCCATGATCCACCTGTATTCATAACTGTAAATTGCCAGTCCTGTATACCGTCTTGCTCTTGGATAAGTGGACGGATAAGGGATTGTCCCTCATACAAAGAAGGATGTCCTTCGCTGCTTTGGTTGAGTCCGATGGGATAGATTTCGATTAAATGAGGAGATCTAGGATTGATGGGACGATCTGATTGCTGAGTACTGGAGCAGATATCTCAAGAGCTGGAAGTTGAGGGTGTGCGAGGACGATTGGAACGGCGAAACTGCCGACATGCGGATTATCGTATGGAGTGATACCGCCATCATTAGGTAGTGAGAGACCGTGGTCTCCTGCCATAACGAATAGAGTCTCATTTGCAACACCTTTCTCTTCGAGAATATCAATGATCTCAGTGAGCCATTTATCTTGAAAGCCCACAGCATTGAGATACTTGTTTAAATCGTTATTATGTCTGTTTTCCGAGCCGAGGATTCTCTCATAGGTTTTGTTTGGTAGACCCCAAGGGTGGTGTGTGGTGCCGGTGAGATGGGCTAAGAAAAGACGCTCGTGCTTACGTTCGGCGTCATCGATAGCGTCGCGGATGTACTCGTGCAACTCAGTATCAGTATATCCATAGTAGTTGACTTCTTCCGATGATCTCCTTGGTTTTCATGTCATGGAATCCCAAAGCTGGAGTTAATTTGCTCTGGTCATCGTAGCGATCGGTGACGGATTGCATGTAGATCGAGTGCCAGGGCCATTTGGTGAAATTATCGGTTCCCGATGCATTGGAAGCAATGTCCGGTTGTTGGTTCAACATTTCGAAAACATGAGGTAGACATGGATTATAGATATGATGCTCCCACTCGAGATTGAAGTCCGCGACCAGCAGTGCCACCCCACACAATGTACCAGTGAGACTCTTTAGAGTGTAAGTCGAGGTTGTGTAGGCGTCTTTAGCACTAAGCCCGCCATATGTCTTGCGTTCCGCACGGAGAGAGTCATTGTAGGAGAAACCCGAGTCGAACCCGGTCAAGAATTCGGCGGTTCGGGTTAGTTTGAGATGAGCCGCTCGATAACCTGAGAAATCTTGTCATTGCCATACGTTTCTGCAATGCGGTCATACAAGAAAGAGTCCTTTCGCAAGGGGAAGGTATCCGCACGCGCGCTTTCAAGCTTCAATAGAACCATCTGTTTGATCTTCACACTTCCGTCGTCCAGAACGCCGCGGATAGACTCCAGAACTGGATGTTGCAAATTGGAGATATGCAATGGGTTCTTCAGTGGACTATAATGCAGAGGGTCTTTATCCTTGTGCATGACCTTCCAATCTTCGAATCCCGCACCAGGGTGTTTGGGCATCCAATTCCATGATGTTGGCGAATGCAATGACGTATTGGAATCAAGATAGTTATACTGGAGGGAAGGTAGACTCCTGAGATCCACAGGGGAATCCCGGTGGCCTCCTTCGAAGGAAGCCAAAGGTAATGTTCCAGATAGATATAGATAGACTGTATCCGAGGGTCTGAGACAGCGCAGAGTTACTGCCAAGGAGACAAACGCAAGGACGAAAACACGCGGAATCCAACGGTCCGTCGTGCGTCTATTCTCCGAGATGGAGTTCAAGTTAGAATGACCAGGGGGAGTAAGTAGGTAATCCCCTTCCTCGTCCTCATCGCCAGACTCATCTAGATAATCATCATGTAGATGATTCTGTTCATAAAGTCGAGGATCCGGTAATTTCTGTGATTGTTTCAAGCCATGTAACCAGGGTTCAACATGTGGATGGAGTTGGGAAGTTCCCCATTGAAAGGGCCAAGCCAAGACATGTAAAACGCCACCACTAAATAAGTGGATGGGACGTGCCGTGAATAGAGCAGCAGCCACCAACAATGACTCTCCAATTAGAAACCCAGTTAATCCAGATAGTATTGTTCGAAGAGCTGCTGCGTCTCCTGTAAAGGTCTTGGCTTGTCTCCAATGAATCTCTGATCCAGTGAAGACATACACTGAAAAGTTGGCTGCAGCCATACCTGAGATAATTAAACTAGAAAATAATACAAAAGAGTTAGGAAATTAATGTTCTATGAGATAGCATACCTGAGACTCATTGATATGTTGAATATGAATCTCATTTAATAAGAAGCACGCGAGAAATTACCTAAATGGGATAACCAGAATGGCACTGAAAGCCATGAAGAATCCAGAGAGCCTCTGTACAAAGATGCGAAAGAGTAATAAGATAGCCACATCTTGAAAAAAGAATGACGGTCCCCAAAGAAGGAATTTTAGTGAATATAGGTGGGCGTAAAGATGAAGCAATTTTGCTCCGAATAAAGACAAAAACTTGAGAGCATAGAAATATCGACGAGAAAAGTCCCAAAAGACTGCGATAACCTCCAGGGTTCGAGTAGGAGACTGATAGATCTGAATGACCTGATGATGTATAAACCTCACCATACCGGTTGCCTTCATTTTGAGAAGGGCTTCCAGAACTTGAACTTCCACAATCGCATCGAGAATTCACAATTTCAAAAGAGATTTGGTGAACACAAGGAATTCAAGTTTGATGATGTGCTTTTGCCCAGGAATAAGGCAAGACACACGACCCTGAACCAAATCAGGGTCTTTTCTGTTCAAGAAGTGGAAACGCTCATCCTTCATCCACATTGACCATCTCCCACTCGGACTTATCCACTTGGGGCCCGGTTTAGCCAAGATATTCCCCCCAAGTGCGCAACGAGGCTAAAGGATTGATGTGATGTAGGCTGTGTAATTCCATACTTAGAAGTTAGTAGCATCTGATTGGAAACTCGTCTCCACTCTCATCAGAGAGGATTCCTCGCCCCAGCCTGGTTCTTGATCTCTCTAATCCGTAGAAGGCATCAGGGATTTTTGATTCTCTTAGCCACAGGGGGGGCCAATTCCCCAAATCCTTTTTTCCCTCGGGCTTTTTTCGTTATTGGCATCATGTTGAGTAGATTTCTGGGCTGGATCCCCTTGTTGTTTGAGCCATTATCCGACTGGTACATTCCTCCAATCCAACCTCAAGCCCGTTTACGGCCCGAGAATCGACCATGGCACACAATCATCCATGGTGTATATGGCCATCCACCCGAGATCAATATTCATGATCGATCCGGGGAAGTGAGCTGGAGTTTCCGTCGGGAAGACGTCACCCAGGATCTACCGACAGGTCTGAAACGATGTCTGTATGCGAGCGCCAATGACGCAACGGAGATCAAGTACATGCGCAACGGGAGCAGTGTCGCTGCCGTATATAGCGATCTTGCTCTAGTCATCAACCACACGCCAGAAGATCCTGTAAATGATAAGAAAATCACATGGGCTATCTGTCGCGATAATGAGTTCCTTTGGAACGCTCATACCCTAGAACCCTTACCTAATGATTTGATCGCGGTCGGCACCACAGGCCAGCGACCCTGGGATGGTATCATGGTGTATAATGCTAGCATGGAGAATCCGCTCATGGATGACGCTCCCATATTGCAGAATATCACGGGTTTGCGCGCGATTCATGCGATGATCTGGGATGAGCAGGCACAGATGTTGTGGGCAACAGGTACTGATGCCGCGGCTGATGGATCAGATCCGGTTCCGGCCCATGGTACCATTCAGGGATATCCATTTGATGCGACGACGGGTAAACTGAGCGTGGATGAGCGGTATATCTATAAACTGCCCAACGCGTATGACATCGACACTGAATGGGGTAAAGGGTATTCATGGTGGGCAGGCCCCCATGACCTTGTCCCAGTGCCGAACCAGCGGAAGTTTTTGCTCTCGGAGGATCGAGGACTGCATGCCTTTGATATTGAGAAGGGGGAATTCTATGCTGAGTATGAAGATGTCATCGATGAGTTTATGCAGGGCTTTGAGGTCACGACGAATGATCGTCATGGTTATAATCGTACTGGTCAGTATGAAGAGCTGCCGCAGTCGGATTTGAAGAGCTTCAACCTCGCGCCGTATGGAAGCTTTATATATGTACAGTCTCTCTGGACCAAGTTCCGTGGGTTCCATATCAGTCTTGTAACGAATGGGAGACGACGCATGATTAGCTTGGGAGATGAGATCTATCGTGCTCGTTAGTTTGGTGATATTGATGGATGGCCCAAGCCGAAGTGATTGTTTCAAATGTCTGTTCGTGAATAAGTACACTCATGGATGACATCGGTCTGTTATTGTGGGGGATTCTGATGGAAGACTCCTTCGAGGTTTCTCGTCTCCCTTTTTTTATTTTTCTTTGAGATCAGTATGTATTTTTCATCATCGGTCATGTGTATTGATATTGCTCAAAGGGGCTGCCGAGGATTCCATATGAGGAATTGTGTTGTTGCTCTTCTCTCAATTCTCTCTCACTTTTCTCTCACTTCTACTCTTGAGATACATGAGAGGAACACACGAACACAACTAACTTCAGAGTGCACAAACTCGAATCCTTAAGCTGTTGCTGAAAGTTGAGAAATGTGGCAGCCTAAATTGTCGATCGATCACAAAGCCTCAACTCTTAACGCCTCATAATGCATAATGGGGCGAGCCCCTGTATTCACAGCCTTGTCTGCTTTTGACTCAGAACAAGCCTCCAGTCTATACGGAAGATAAAAGAAGAGCGTATCAGACACCAGGATCTCAGGGTTCTAGTGACCCACTTGATTCTTATTTCTGTTTGTGGAGAATCGAGATGCTCAGCCTCTGTGGATCTGGTGATGTTGGGAATGGGAGTCTCATTTCACCATGGCTGTGCTTCAGGCGGAATATTCCGGAGAGCAAAAGTGCACACGGATATTGGCATTTGGAAGCCTCGTCTCAAGTGCTATTTTGGGATATGTAATTATAATCTGGGTTACTCTGATCAAGTATATTTTGTAACATTCTTATTCATGGAAGTTGGATTCTGTGCAGCCTAGTGCGAATACGAACTAGTAATAGCGGCTACCAGTTGACGCCAAAGTCAGCAGATCAGTGTGGACACAGCAGTAATAGTACTGTTGCTAGTAAATCTACGGAGTATATCCTTTCTCATCTACTAAGACTCGACAATAATGATATGCTCCCATTTCAAAATTCAAGACCACTTTAAAATGATAGCTGATTCGGAAACTTGATTTTCGTGTCGCCATATGCAAGCCCAAGTTAAAATACCGACGGTGATTTCCGGCTCACTGTGGTTGACGTTTCAACCGGGCGCATATAACCCCAGCCCGTTGTATTTTATAGTGTTGTCTGATTGTTGTGATATTGTCTAATTTATGTGTCCTACTATGTAGCTACCTATATCTGGAGGACGATTGAGTTTGGGCTGAGAACTTGAAGTCAGCACTTGAGCAGTTGCAGAAAAGGTAACCTTTATCTCTACTAGTACCTAGTACTCATTCAAATTGATTGAAAATTGAAGGAGTAGTAACGTGCAGATGAGCGATTAGTATGATCTATATTGATCACTGTTGCAACAAAATTTGAATATTTGAGATAAAAAATGACTTTGATCTAGTGCTAGAGTGCCAGTGCCAGTCGTGGTCATGATATATTTACTAGCACCTACATGTAGGTAGTAGTAGATAACTTGAACAACATTTGGAATTGTAAGCCCGTCACGGTGGACTTCAACTTGAACTTGAACTTGAACCTAGGAAGATATCACTTGAGCCCTGGAGCCCCAGGTGCCTCAACATTTGAACTTGAAGTGCTGGAGGTGCCAGTGATAACTTGAAACTTGAATTCAAGTTGAAGAACCTTCAAGTTAGAACTTGAACTTGAAGTTGCCGTCAACTCTTTGAGGCTTTCAACCTTGGAAATCGCTCAAGATAGCCTTAGTAAAAAAATGACGTTCCTCCATGTCAAAAAAAATTGCTGGATTTGATGCGCTTGGATGCAGCAACATTGGCCCTGAGACCTAGGATTCCAGTTGACATTGTGGATCTGATTCTCCCACAAATCCCCGAAAGTACACTCGTCACTGAAATCCCAAGTATGATGCGCTGCAACAAAGACCACTCTTTGGAAATTGCAACATTAAACCTTCAAATCGACTTCTTATTTCTTGAAGTCGATAAATTAAATCCATACTTCTGGATGATGTTGGCAACCTGTGCTGGTGATTCTGTTCTCGACGAGCCTACCCAGGAAGAGAACAAAAGATACTTACAGCAAACCAAAGTTCCGCTTCGACGCAATGCTCCCTACTGGGTCAAGACTCCTGGAGCGATAGAGTTTCTTAAGGAGAAGCTTATGAATCAACCCTAGAAGAGCAGGAGAAATGGAAAACCTTTTTGAGGTTGCACAGGCATTGCTTCTCATATGCCTTAGGTGGCCAGATACCCCTTCAAACATTGTATCTGAGTTGAACTTCGGAATGCCAGTATGTTCAGCATTTTCATATGTAGCACTCGAAATCGCCAAACCTTCAAATGTTGGGAATTTTCCCGAGCTCGTTCTATCTTCATGATGTCAGTGTTTCCCCTTTTACTTTTCGAGCCTGAGCAGAATGCAATATGCCTGAGGTTGATACTACTTTCGAAGCCTCATCCGGATACAGAACGCGGCTCCATAAGTTCCGCTCTATCATCTGATAACCACTTCAGATATCTTTCACCGTAGTGCCATATCAAATGGCGAGTTCATTGGGCTTGGGATTAAACAAAATATTGGCAACTCTGGAGCAGAGAAATAAAGTAACTAGTCATTTTCTCACTATATTCCACCTGCCAAGTGCTTTGCCTTTCAACTTGAAGGTTTCTCAACATATTCAGCTTCAAGTGCTCACTACATATCTCTGAGTCAGGATATCCAACTTCAAGTTGAACTCTGTTACCTGACGATGTCAGATTATCTACTAGTACTAGTAGATTGAAGAATTTACTCCCTCTTTCCAGGTTCTCGCCCTTACGCCCGGGTAATCATCCAGGGCTAGGGCTCCGTAGAACCCCCGTACCCGGGACCAGGGAGGCTGAAAGAGACACCCAATAGTAAGCCGTAAGTCAACCAACCAACCATCTGATAGTAAACATGTACCCTCATCCAAAACCTGTTAATCGTACCACGAAAGCCAAAGAAAAAAAAGTGGTTCTCGGAGCCGACAAGTTCTAGATCTACCAAGCTGACATCAACCATCCATGGTTGAGACAGGCAAAGCCATGTCGATCTTGATCTTACCTTGGACCAGAGATTCTGACCCATCACAAACGGCCGTTAAATCCAACGCGTGGTTCATCCCTTTCCCCGGAGGCGTGATCAGTCGCGTAAGCACAAAGAAAGGAAAAACAACTCAGCCAACTACGTATGCGTTGCTAGGGTGGATAGACCCCTCATTTTCCCTTAAGTTTCCGATAAGAACAAATGGGCATTCGGTGTACTAGGATGATTTTGTGAGGATGAAAGCCGATTGGGTACAAGTGAAAATTGCGTGGCCAGTGAAATGGGCTGGGAAATACGAAAGGTCTAGAGTATGTAAAGCGGGATAGAAGGAAAGGCAAAAAGAGGCAAGAAAGGGAGGAGTGTGAATGGTGGGGTGAGCCAGCCCCCGGGTGATGATGCATGGCGTTTTTAATGTCTCGGGGCCATGCGCTTTCATGTTGCAGGTATTGGCGGGGAGATACTTGATATGTTGTGGGGTTGGGTTTTTGTACATGTGGTGTAGAATGGGTGGTGCGACTGCCCTGCAATGTACATGGGTGTACATGTACGAGGACTATTATAGATGTGAGTACATTTTCAAGTTCTCTTCACTTTCAAATGTTTCTATTTGTCTATATTCAGGGATACTTCCAAGGAAATTCCGACTTAAACAGAGTACTATGTACTAAAGTATTAGTTCGCGTGGTGATGTTCTCGAAGGCGAAGATCTCCGCGTTCCATGGTTGCCACCACTTTTAGTGGCAAAGTTATCCGGGTCTAAATCATCAAAGAAAAAGTGGTGATGATATTCTTTGCATATATTTGAATGATGTCGTTAATGTGTTTATTTTGTGGGGCAATCAATCTACATATGAAAATAAGATGAAAATAGGAGTCATGATTCGTCTTGAAGGGTGTCGCCCCCTTGGCAGCTAGCATACCACGCCTCATGCAGGGCCGATGATCGACTAAGACGGAAAAATGAGGACATATCGGAAGTAGACTCTAAGCTATGCAGTAAACTAGTAAATTATTGATGGAGAAGCATAGAACTGGTAAGATCCTAGATAGCGGTGAGAGGTCCAAAATGCTCGGAAAGCGGTTCAGCTGCATTGCCAATCCTGGGGTACAGCAGTTGATGTGATGCGTCGTGCAGATCAGGTGATTCTCACCGCAGGTTGACTGATCTGATGGTCTGTTTTCATTATATTGATTTTTTTTCTGTTGTGTTCAGTTTCAAGGGTTTTTTGGAATATCTTTTTTTTTTTTGAATCCGGTTAGGGTCGGGAAGGAAGATCCAAAAAAAGGGGGGGCAGGGAAAGGCAGATTTTCCCCCCAGCCCTCTCCTCTTCTCCCTGACTCTTTCTGACACAAGAGTTAGGCGCCTTGGGTGTCACACAGACTAGCTGGGTGCCGTCGGCCCCCGAACTCACCACGTTGGCCAATCACTTGGCAACTGGAGTCACAAGTTTGCCCAGGGTCTGAAGGTCCGTGCAACGAAAGCAGCCAAAGCATTCGGGAAAGAAGATCCACTCGTTCTCGAATGTACCGAAGGTCGGAGGATCTGATTGGCCGGAAGACCCCCCTCCTGCATCGCCTCACTTTTTGTTGGTGGTCGGTGCATCTGAGAGACCTTGCACGGACGAATAAAGTTGAAGTCTTGGAGGGTCAGAGATTAGGGGGATGCGGTGGGTGCTTCAGAGTTCAAAAAAAGAACCCCAAACCAAAAAAAAAAAAACACGAATCCAGAATCCTGGTCCTTCAAGTGAAACGAAACACGGAACACGGTTGAGGGGAAACATTTGCCAACAAGTTTTTTTTTTTTAGTCAGTGGGGCAACTTCTTGTGTGCATTGTGTTATGGAGATTTTCAATAGGTATCCATGTGGGAACGGGATGAGAAGTGGAGGGGATGAAGTGGCGGAGAGGTCTCGAATCATTGCCACTGGGTCAAAGTTATGGGGCAAAAGTAAAAACAACAAGATAATATTAACCAATAAGATGAGATAGTAGGATGCAGCAGTTAATGCAGTGGCGTATGCAAGTTGAAAGTGGATGAGAAGAATGATTGGAAGGGAAGAAGGAACTACTTGACACTAGTGTAGGCTGCACACCGCTTCCTGCTGGAGCCACGGTGGCCTGGCCTTGTTACTATTACAAGTTACAAGTAATAAGTAATACTGTACATTAGTACTTAATACTCCACTCCACTTTATTGTCCACATGGGACTCGACGCATCATCGATTATTTTTATCGCCCCCCCTGATAAACATTACTTCTTATTTCCCTCTTCTCCCCTTATACATTCCTTTTTATTTTTTTGTGCTTTTGTTATTTGGAAAAAAAAAATCTCTGTTTTGTTCTTTTCTATCTGATACTCTTGGAACTTTTTTCTCTCTCTCTCTCTCTCTCTATCTCTCCCGGATCTAATACCGTGGAATGGATTCCTGATTCGCCCCGATCTAATTTGGAGACAACGCCCCCCGGATACACTGCCACTGGATTACATCTGGATTTTTATATTTACGCCAACTCTCCCTTTATCCTAAGGATCAGAGATCAAGGACTTTATATATATATTACTATTCCCTTCGGATTCTTCGACACGACTACTTGAACCTTGGACTTCCTACTCCCAATCCCCCTCATTATACCTAGTATATCTCTCACAAGGTTCACTCTACTATACCATGTATCCGGCCATACTTCCAACTCCACCACCATCTCCCATTCCCCGGTGTTATGCTCCCGAGGACCGTTTAGGATTTATCTTGGCCAACCGTTTAGAACTCACTGGAATCTTAGGCGTCGGTGCCTATGGAGTCGTCTATACTGCCGTGGATATTCATACCAACGTTTCATATGCCGTGAAGGCATTAAACAAGTCTGGGCTGGATCCCCGACAACTCAAGTATCAACAACGGGAGATCCGCCTCCATCATTTGGCCAGTCAACACCCTAATGTCGTCTCCCTGGTTCGCATTATGGATTCCGTCGATTGTACCTACGTCGTTATGGAATATTGCCCGGAAGGTGATCTCTTTTCCAGTATCACCGATAAAGGCAACTTCGTCACCAATGACCCCTTGGTTAAGCGTGTCTTCTTGCAACTTCTGGATGCCGTACAATACTGCCACTCTCTCGGGATTTACCACCGGGATCTCAAGCCCGAAAATGTTCTGGTCACCGACCAAGGCATGACCGTCAAACTTGCCGACTTTGGCTTGGCCACCGAAGAATACTTTACCTCGGATTTCGGTTGCGGTTCCACTTTTTACATGTCGCCTGGTAAGTTTTCTTTTGTATAAAACTACGAAGCCAGATGGGAATGACGATATACTATCTACTTCTCTGTTTCCCACCCCGGATCGCCTAACCTAATCTTATCCACACAGAATGTCAACAGACCAACCCTCAACCCATGTCCTGTTACGCCTCTGCCGCCAATGACGTTTGGAGCCTGGGGGTGATGCTAGTCAATCTAACATGCGGTCGCAATCCATGGAAGCGGGCCTCCATGGAAGATTCCACTTTCCGGGCATACCTTAAGGATCCTTTCTTCCTCAAGTCAATCTTGCCCCTTTCCACGGAAATGGTTTGCATTCTCAGCCGCGTCTTCGAGCGTGACCCTTCCAAGAGGATCACTATCCCGGAGTTACGCCAACTGATCGTGGAGTGCCCTCGCTTTACCGAACCCTCTGTGGCTTCCTGGGTGCCGGACCAAATTCCGCAGGCCGACTACTTCGTTCATCCCCAGATGCCTTTCATTCCCGTAGAACCCTTACATGCCCAGCCATCTGGGTCATCGTCGGATTCTTCGCACTACTCGGATTTCTCCGATTCAGCTATCTCAGACACTTCGGCCCTCACCGAGGATTATACCGACTACGATTGCATGTCGCCTGTTGTCTCGGAACAGGTGCCGGACTGCAAAGTGGTCTTCCCTTCGTCTCTCTGCGTGGATCACTCTATCCCCGCGGATATCTTCCCTGGACCTCCTATTCCGGTCTGTTAGGTTACCTTCAGACCATATACACCCTTTCCCCTTTAACGCGACTACACGATATACACGCAATTTTATCTTACCATTGATTCCCTGGGCGCCTGGAGTTTCTTTTTGATCATCAGTGACTCCAATCTTCTGGTTTCCATGGATTTCGAAACAAAAAAACAAAAGCTATTACTCACAGATCGGGTCAAGGCCGTTGCTTTGGAGACTCGACTGTTGCTTTCCCCTGGATTTCTTCCTTTCTGGACATATCTACATTTTTTCCTGGATTTTTTGTCAATCTTCCCTGGTTCAGCGATCGTGAACATACTTGCATTTTCCACTGGATTTCCACGCGATCTTTCCGCAGGCCATTGGATTCTTTCCACGGATGATTCGACCCATACTTCTACTGTTTTAATACTCAACATACCCGGAGGCGAACCTCTATTTCCTGAGGTTCTTGGTTTTTTTTTTCTGTTTTTCTTTTGCTTTTATTGAAAATACCTAAGCATATATCTGGGTGGCACGAGTGAAGAAATTGCTCTATTACGGGCGGACATTATTGCTTTATTTTGGGGCAGGTCGTTTTGAGGCGTTGAGACTTGGATCTTCTCTATGATTTTTATTGGATTGATTCCAAATCATATTTGTTTTATTTCTGGGAAAGATTCATGTTGATCTATTTTTGTGTTGATGAAGTTATGGGTGGTTGATATTGGCTTATTTTATTCTACATCTTTGCATAGACTCCCGGCATGGTTTGGCTTGGACTGGTTTTGTTTTTTATGGGAAAGCATTTGAGCTTTGTTTTTTTAACGATATGATACCTCGGACAATGGACCTCGGGAGCGATAATTGATTATACATCTCACATAAAGTTACTTGAACCCTACACCTCTTCTACCTTTACTCCTTTACAGTCCTATGATTCCTCTCCTCACCTTTACTGGAACTCGAATTTCTTGGTCCAGTCTGACCACCCCGTGCAACGTTGCTCTTAATACACCAAGGCATCAAGAAGGCTCCGGCTATGCGGGTCCTCTCATGTGGATAGTTCAGATGTCGTACTACCGTGAGACCCCATTGCTGCCCAAGTGAGACGTGAGGCGTGAACGCTGGAGCACCAACCCGAGAGGGATGGGCGAGGCATTCTTTCCACGCCATTTTTCCCCTTGTCTCTCGCATACTGGATCTGGCGGCAGCTTGCTGCGGTTGGCTGATTTGCCACCAGATTAGCCTTTTAGCGCCCAGGTCGTTGGAAAGAACCTACTGCATAATTAATGTTGTGGAACAAGCCACGTAAGAGTAACGTCTTTTGCTTGAGCTCTTACTTACATACTAGGTTGAGCTACCAAAAATTTATTCTAAGCTTGTTCTCTATGATTAACATTGAATATCGAGCTTGGCTCATTGGAAAGTACTAGTCACAATGTTTGTTCAATTCCAATGTGGCATTCTTATTCTCCAGCCATCTTTACTACATGTACTTGGGTACAAAAGATCCAGCCTTCAGGGCTCCACTTGATTTACATCTGCCAGTTGGCGATGGAGCTCCATTTGAGTACCCGTACAGGTGCAGAAAACTCAATTCTTTCAAACTACATACTAAGAATACTATTCTTAATCAATTGTTATTTTAAATAATAATCCAAAATGGCACATATGTATGTAGGAATCTAGAAATAGAAATAGGAATACCAGTGGGTCATATTTACTACCAATTAAGTAAAAGAACCACATTCTTAAGAGTCATGAATGGCTTCTCGACATATGACCACGTATCCAGATACTGCAGCCCTGAATCATAAGTTGCAGCAATAGTCGAGACCATTATCCATAGTGAGGCAAATATATCACTGGTGGCTATATGCGGTCAGCCACGCGTACGAGTCTCGACCCAAGCGGGTCCATAAGAGACATCTGGATCATCCAGTCTCCACTGGGCACCAAGCCCCCATAATAACTCCAACAATAAGCCCTGCTATGTACCCTGACGCGGCAGACACTAGTAGCATCGCCAATTGATGCTCCAGTCCCACCAGCCCCATAAGCCTGACCGAGTCGGGCTTGCGTGATCATCTCGGTATGAGTTGCTCCACTTCAAACATTCAATTTTGGGTTGCTAGTGTTTGTATAGATATTCCCAGATTGGTATATGCGTACGTATGGAGTACCTAGACTTATTTAATCCGAAACATAAGAGTGTCGAGGCAGCAAGCTTGAGAATTGGAGTCGGAGTCTAGAATAGATCTACAGACCGATTTGAAACTGTTGCTGTGGAGATGCGTAGATCAGAGATCTCATGGGAATGAAATGAGCGCAATATTCGGTCTAGACGGTAAATACTAAAAGTGAGTATCGGTTGTTCTCTTTTTGCCAAGGCTAGGCTGGATTGGATGCCAGTTGTGAATCATTGTCTTGGGATGATATTTTGGACGATATAAGCACGAACTCGAAATTTGGATTTGGTTCCTCTGATATTTGAGGATAGGAGTTCATGGGATCAAATGTGGCAGATGAAATGGGATAAATTTACATGAATTCCATTCAAGTTGATGAGCTTTAGGGCACTTGAGATTGTCCAACAACATCACCAGAGACTTGAAATAAAAGTACCAGTTGACTCCTGCCCAGGTGGTACTTAGTTGTAGTATCAGCATTATGTCTATCTTGACCAATACAAATATAAGCCCATCGATCATGCTTTGATTCTTCTAATTCCATTTAATATCATATTCAAGGCCTCAATATTAGTAGCACTCCTTTTTACAGGACAAAAAACCTAAACATTGAATAGCCAGGCCTAAGCCTACTCAAGACTGTATAGTACAAGTAATAATGTTATTGCACTTGGCAATGATGCATCTCAAACATTTGACGAGTTACGTAGTGAATTCTCCAAGTCTTTCCTCGGAGTCTTTGTAAGATGAACTTGAACTCGATAACTTTAGCGACTGGGACTAACCCAACATTGGAAGAGGATATCTGTATGGTCTCGCCTATAAGATTCTTATCAGAATCTGCTCTTCCAAGTGAAAAGCTAGTAGAGTCGATCAACTGGTGGCACAACAATGTAATCAACTTGAAGTTCCACCTCACATGTGTAACTGTAAATGCGACGATTCTTTCTTTTGTTCTTTAAGATTATGTGGGTGATTTCATGAAGCAGTACGTGCAGGGAGGTCTCTCAGATAAGCGATCTGATAAAAGAAACGAGGTAATGGTTAATTCAAACCAATGATTAGAAAAATATGATGACTGTATCTTCTCATTTCATTTGAGACTACGCCAGGTAATTCATACTTGCTAATTTCGAAGTCACTAGTACTGGTATATTCGTTGCAGAATTGAACGTCAATAAATTTACATGTTCCGTCCACCAGTGACCCGAATAGTCTCTCCATTAACATAGGAGAAGTATGGACTAGCCACTCCGAGAATCGACCGTGCCGCTTCTTCAGGGCTTGCAGGTCTCCGCAGTGGGATATCCGGATAACTCTCGGTCTTAGCCTGATCATCCGTGCCCTTCTTGCCAGCAAGTTGTTTACCAGGAATACCCAGCGCGACCTTAGTACCATCAGGAGTGGTGATAAAAGCACCTTCTTCCTTGGCGGCTGTAAGACGGGTTGTTACAAAGCCAAAGGCGATAGTATTGGAGCGCACACCAAAGGCTGGACCCCATTCTTTGGCAATTGTACGAGTAAGACCGACGACGCCGGCTTTGGCAACTGCATAATTGGCTTGGCCGCTTTTTTGTGAAGTGAATTAGCCGAGATGTCTTTTATCAAAAACGAATGTCGAAAATAGGAAGAAAAGACGGGTACGAAGGGAGATGACTCGAGAACTGGAACTTGAACTTACGCATTACCGTGGATTCCGCTCGTGCTGCTGATATTGATAACAACCCGCGGCTCCTGGTCCTTGACCCGGAAATACGGTGCGGCCTCTCGCACCAGCCGGAAGGGCGCAGTGTTGTGCACTGCAAGCATGGTATCCCATTGCTTATCGGTCATCTAGAAGTCAATCCAAGGATATCCTCGTTAGCTCTACATATACCTAGCTAGGACAGCGGGGAAAATTGAATACAGATCCAAGATCATAACACGAGTGACAAAGAATCATGAATGTAGACAATTAAATACACCCGCGACCCTTGGGGGACTAAGAGACGGGCACTCACCTTGTGAATTACACCGTCCCAGGTGAAACCGGCATTGTTAACAATAATATGAATTTTGCCACCACCGAATTCGGCTGCGCGCTTCACAAGCTCCTTGATGTAGTCGTTGTCGAGTACATCGCCGACGACTGCCAGGGCGCGGTTCGGCTCGGCAGCATTGATGGCGTCGGCGACCGCGTTGGCCTTTTCTGTTTTGGGGTATTAGCGGTATAATTCGGGATAGAAATTACGCTGAAGAGGTCTGACAGAATGAGACTGGTTGATACTTACTAGCATCGATATCTGCAACTATCACCTTTGCACCTTCATTGGCAAAAAGCCGAGCGGCCTCGGCGCCGATACCTTGACCTGCACCAGTGATGATGGCCACTTGACCAGCAAGAAGACCGGCTGGGTAGTTGAGGTGCTTGTTCACCTGATTGAGACGATCGGAAGGTGCCATTATGATCTGGTTGGGATAAGATGAGGGGAACGTTGGGGTCTTATACAAGTTCGGAGATGGAAGTGCCGAGGCTCGCCGCGGACCGAGAGTGTGGGGTTGCTACTAAAGCAAACTAGGACGACAAACATTTGAACTACACAGCATACGATACTAATGGAGATTAGTAGCACTCGAGATTAATTTATATAGCCGATTTATTATTCAAGCTTAGCCGGTCCAAGTTTACTATTGCTAAGAAATCCTATCTACTACACAGAAGATCCTGCCCCGTAAAATACAACTTTGCAGGGATTGAAACTTGAACGTCGAAAGGCATCAAACAAGGAGAAAAATGCTGCAAAAAATCCACACCCATCCATAACCCCGTATACACAGTTTGGATTTCAAAGAGACTCATCTCGCGTCATGTATTTGGATCCACAGATACAATCATTCGAGGAGACGGATCGAAGAAATGCCTCCACTGTAGCTTCGTAACCAGCGATAATAGGTAGAAAGCAATTGCTTTCAGGACCCGAACTTAGTGTATCCGGATCTACATCTGGCAGCGTGGTTCCAAAGTGCTCTGGTGAAAGCCATGACTGGTTGGTCGAGTCTTCACTTTTCATACTTGGTTCCGAAGAGCCTTCGCCCAGAAGTTTGGGATTCTCGATATAAGCAGTATTGACAGCGTTTGTCAACATCGTCAACACGTCCCTGCACTGGAACAACAATCTCCGAATTAGAAAAAATCGGATCTTCCGATTATCCTCGAGACCGATCTCATAATATCCGTAGCGAATGTCGATTCCATGCTCCATGCGTGGAGCTCGTGAAGTGTCGCGTGAGATCCAATGTTCGAATAGCTGCAAAGTCAAATTGAGAACAGAGATAACAAGAAGCAAGTTGGCACTATCTTTGGTGCATTTGATGCACTGCATGAACACCTGACATGCGCAGAAAGTAGCCTTGATGGCTTGAAGGCTATGGTCAAATCGTAGAGGGATTGTTTCAGCAAGAAGATGATTCAGTCGGTTCATATAGAATAACTGTTTATCCACACACTCGCATGGTGCTGTTGAGTAAGGGGAAGAAATAGATCCTCCAAACGGTGGACTTGCCATTCCATCTATCAGGGGATCCGAGGGAAGGAATGTAGGCGTAACGGGCGTATGTGGATATCCCATACCAAGAGGCAATGCAGAACAAGAATCCATCAGATCAGTAAACGGGGAGCCATCAACTGCACCCAACTGTGAGGGGCATATGGGTGCATCTAGTCCGGCAGTACTACCAAAACTTCGCGGGCTTTCCCAAAGCGCTGGCGGGCCTGGTATCAAGCATATCTGAATCAACGTCTATGTCAGGATACTATCAGTGGAAAAGAGATGGAGTGATCTGAAAGAACTCACATCGTCATCCATCAGTGGATCTGCCATATGTCCTGTGTAGTTGGTAGGCATTCGAGGCTCTCTGTCTGTTAAAGGAGGTACGATACGATTCCCACGAAATCCACGGGGCGGCTTCTCCTCCTGTAACTGACCCAACTTGCGAAGCGTGGCACGATTTTTGCTACCTTTCGGTTTTCCAGATCGGTTCGCAAAGCCGTACTGACACTGCAGACCGTGTCGCAAACACCTAGTACAGACGTTTTTCCCAGACAGATTACATTTCACTTTGGATTGTCTGCAATTCTCACACGCAGTTCTCAGCTTTGGTGCATCCCCTCCAGTATAGGGACTACCATTGGTCTCGGCAAGCATAGAGGGCCAAAAATGTATGGAATATGGAAAGAGATCGAAGAGACTGGGATAGGGTCTCGTTTTGCTTTCGCGTTTTTTATTGTAGGGTGCAAGAATAAAGTGGTATCACAGAGGAAAGATCGACAATGCCGGGGGATCAATGCATAAAAAATTGGAGAAAGCGAGGACCTGAGAAAGGAACCTGGGGTTGGCGTGCAATATACAGTCCAATAAGGCACATCCAGTGTATCCGCTTCTTCTGACACCCAGTCTCCACTTTGCTCGTATATATAAAGCAAAAATCATGGAAACAAGCTCAAGCTTCATGAACCAAAAAAAAACCAGTCATAAAAGAATGTCACACTTCCATTCGGATTCCTATACCGACGGCAGCCGCAAAGAGGTCAGCCGCTGTGAAACCCAAGAATGCTTCCATCTGATCAACTTTACCTGGGATTGGCGACAGGCACTTGGAAAGTAAAAATAAAGGGGCTTCTGCTCCTCCCTCGAACCCCCCCACAGTGTCGGTGATCGGCCCAGATTGGGGACCGCATTTCTCAAGATAGCCGTTGCTCAATTGGAGCAATCGCTCGTGATCGATAAAAGCAAGAAAGCAAGTCCGGGACCTGGAACCCCCTAGGGGTCCTCAAGGTCACACACTCTGATGCAACATTGGTAATAGCCCATGGGGTTAAGTTTTTTTTTTTTTGTCTTTTTTTCTTTTCTTGATTTCCTGAATTATTTTTGTCAATTTTTTGTTGTCCATGGTTACTATTTTTTGAATTATTATTTCCCTCACTATTCCTGGGGAAAATGACGAATATCATCGATGACAAGGACTATTCTGGGGTGTCTGTTGTTGCCCAGGTCTGAATGAGCCACCAATGAAACCCATAGACAATTCTCTTCGACGGACAGGAGCACCATGTGAAAATCTCGATTTAATTTGACTCGGCTGACCGGATTGAGCCACTATCTTTGGTTCTTTTCTCTGTCAGAGCTTTCACCGCTTCGCTCTGACTGTGGTCATTGTTGCACATCACGAACCGGGTCATCGTCAGCAGGGACCTTCACCTTCGAAGACGACCATTCCCCTTCGCCACACGACTGCGTGAAATGTTTCATTTCATGCTACCTCCAAAATTGCCATGAGCATGTTGTCCAACCTCATCTTCTCCACTCTAATACCGCCAGAACTCAGCCGCGTGGAATCTGAATCTGACAAATTTCGGCAGTACCGCCGTGCCGATAATCAAAAGCTTTCAAAAGGCCTGTCAGATGGGCTATTGCTGCACAGACAACAAGCACGTGGAAGATCTGATGCGAGCTGCCAACAAGGTCAAATTGACCGGGCCGCAATCTCTCGGGTATCCGTGCAGCATAGATGGCAGCACCGAGGATGTATAAGAATCCCTGGAGTAAAAGCCAGCTAAGGCCAATCTGCTGTCGCATGCGCTCGAACCCAAAAAGAACAAGACCATGAACCACGGGGAAGACAGCCGACAGGCCCATCCCAACGAACATGGCAGCTCGGAATGGTCGCCAACGGGGGGGTTCGGAACCGTGGGAGAATTGAGACACCCACACACCCCAGCCCAATGCTGCAGATCATCGTCCAGTATCGATGCTGGAGCTCGGGCACACAATAGAATCCGTAGAAGACGCTGGGCACAAAGCTACCCACGATGAGTCCAACAATGCCAATATAGTCAAGTGCATTACCAATACGAGCCACGGCCGGTGAATGATTGGAGATTGTGTGGTATGTAGCAGACATTCCCAGGCAAAAAGCAGCACCAGAGAAAAAGCAGATGAACGCAGCAATATCAGAGGAATCTGCGGTTTGATAACGAGGTGTCAAAGCATTATACAGCTGATAGCTCGCAGGAATAGCCAATATGGACGGCAAAAGATGAGTGTAGATATTGACTGTCTCATTGTGAAAATAGCCCAATGATTGGAATGAGACCCAAAATGACGACGAGGCTGGGCGATATCCAGTATGAATGTGGTGATTATCGCGCTGCCAATGTGGTAGCTCATCCCAGTGTAGAAGTTTCTTCATTAGCTTTGGTGGTACTTCCAGAACTAAATTGGCCAGCTTAGTTGCTGGGCTGTCTGACTCTTCCCCCTGTACCGGTCGACGTTGGCGAGACATTATCACATGCAGAATCTAATGCAGGACGTGGTGTTTAGAACTTGGCGGATCAGCCACAAACCATGCACAGCATGTAAGCAGATCAGCTGTCACGAGATTGTTCTCGAAGAAAGTGTTGCAGAAAGAGAAGAAAATCCAAAGACACCAAGAAAAAAATGAAACAAAGAACTATAGAAAATGGAGTGTTGAGTAGTTGGGGTGAACCAAATCTACTGCGTCGTTGGGAACCTCGGTGCAAACAATGCAAAATGCCGGCCCACACTTGCATCAACCCCAGATCTGATACGGGTTCTATTTGCTCTATCATGTTCCCTCCATGCATTCCACTAAACCTGCCAGACCCCAAGGAAGCCGATTACGGCCCGTAGCCGATCCTCTCGAGAGGGTCGGCTTCATTTCCAAGGGTGATAAAACGTAAGATACATCGATAATCCATTTTTGGAACCCACTGACGCAATAGGTTGCAGACTACTGAACCAGAAAGCCCAGGAGGAGTACTACGATAAGATTGTTGAGCGATATTTACGTTTCTGTTCTGATCACCAAAAGGATTTGGATACTGCACACGCATCACTTCCTATGAGCTCATCTAATGATGCAACGTCGAACCCCCCTGCAGCCCAACCAACTTCCAAGACAACCCCCGCGGCGAAGGGTGTCCCCCCACCATCGGCGGAATTGTCCAAGCTGCTCCTTTCCCTCCGGAAGCTGCGAGAGGGTATTTTGGCTACCTCAGCAACAACTCTACCCGGATTCGCCCAACGAGTTCATTATTTCTCGATTCGACTGGCCATTCTCGCGCAGCATCCTCCGTCATATTTCCCTTCCCTAGAGCATTGTCTGAACAGACTACATTCCAAGTCCAACCCAATGCCCGATTTGGAAGTGAAAGACTTGGTTTCTTACTTGATTCTCGATTATGCTTGTCGGCAGGAGAATATGTTATTAGCCTTTGAGCTTCGCGCACGGGCGCGACGGGAGCACGCTTTTGAGTCGCAGGTTGTAGACCGCGTGTTGACAGCCTTGATGCATGACAACTGGGTGGTATTTTGGCAGGTACACAAAAGTGTAGACTCCTACATGCGCGCAGTCATGAACTGGGCGGCGGACCGAATGCGGAGACATGCCTTGAAGGCGGTGGGTAGTGCCTACCTCAGCGCTCATGTGGATTGGGTCGTGGGTGGCTGCACCGGCGATGATGTAAATTGGACGTGGGAGAAATTACTTCAAGAAGAAAATCTAGGCTGGCAGAAGGAGGGTGACAAGATCATTATCAAACGCCCTAGAATTCGACCACCGCCGAATCCAGAACCCACGAAAGCACAATAATGACGCAGCTGTACGTATTCGCATTTTTTGACTGGCGTTTTTGGTTTTTGGTTGGATCATGATGCATGGTGTTTGGGCTACCGACAGGGATAAAGATATTATTATTGGGTTGCATTCGTTCATCCATCCATGAGAGAATTTGGCATTCTCTGCACATTTGGCGTTTTACAAAAAAGAGTTGAATTCAAGGGACCCTTCAAGGCCATTCTTTTCATTTGTCTCATAGCTTGAAGTCTGTATTAGGGCGATCTATGTTTGTTTCTCCAGAAACGGGTTGACCCGCTAATGTAGCTGCCAGTTGCCCCTTCAATTGGCTTGCATTATCGGAGCAGAGCTCATAGACAGTTGAAAGGTTGAAAATGAGACTACCAAAGGAGTGATTCGCAGAGACCTGGGACTCCAGGAGTTGACGTGCCTGAGAGAATGGTAAGTTGGGATACACCAATTAAGCCCGTTGACATCATTTCTACATACCTCGTCCAGTTTTCCAGAGTAAAGCAGGCAGACTGCCATGTTCTGTGCCACCAGATCTTCATCGCTCCTGGTTTGGTCCTCATAAAGAACCCGCCACTGATCCACAGCGTCATTGTAACGACCATCGGACATGCTTAGCAAAGGCTGCAACAAGGCCGCCTCCTTTGACTCATAAGAGTCACCGAAGACTTGCTGTGCAGAATCGGCATCTCCAATTCTCAGAAAAAGGAGCGCTTTGCGCAGTTTGACAATATCTGTATCAGATTCCGAAAAACGTAAACTTTCGAGGGATCGTTTGGCAGCATCGAGGTCACCCATCTCAATGAGTGCATTGACACTGCGAATCCCTAGATCAGCCAATCGATCCTTCCAGATTTTTCTCTCGTTTTCATCAATCTCCTGGTTCATCATCTCCCTGCGTGCCTCTAATCCAATTTCATATAGTCCACCAATACTCCTGCGAGGGTCGCCGAATCCAATACTTTGAAGTCTCACAGCTAACACGCGCAATGGCCATGGAACTATGTGACGAAGATAGGGCTCGGGAACAGCGCCATCTTTCTGATCTGTTTCCGGTTTCTGATCTGGTTCCGGTGAATCGAAGTTTGATTCAATGAAGTAAAATGCAGAATGCAGATCTTCCAATGCTTTCGATTCTTGAGCCGCGAGAACAGTGTTTCCGGACAGTTCAAGACACGCGAGACGAGTGTAAAACAGCGAAAAGATTAATTTAATATCCGTAGATGTTATTAAAGAGGATGTCAATATTGAGCTGGCGAAGTGTGCAGCAACCAGGAAGCGACCTTGAGCAAGTAGCTTCTCGAGCGTGCCGAGAGATGCGGAGAGTGGTTCGCTGGGATCGAGGACAATGAATTCAGAGCGTAAAGGGGGCGGGATATCGGTATGGGATAGCGCATGAAAGATATTATGTCGAAGGAGGAATGAGAGATCCTTCCCTAGTGTTTCTGGTAGCTCATCGGGAGCTAATGGGTCCAATTCGTGAAAAGAAACCCCTAAGGTACCACTTTCGGGGTCTGTATTCAAGCTAAGCGATGTACGCAAGCTTTTCGGTCCAAGTGGGCTGTAAAAGGTATGAGATTGGGTCTCGCGTCTTCAAAAATTGAAAGTTTTTGCTCACTCATCTGGTGCATCTAGAGGGCCCCGAGTTGAGCTGCGGGGCCGTGAAGCTGGGACAATAGATCAGCGTTTGGCCCCAAAGCAACCTTGGAAGTCAATGGTGGGAATAAAAAATGCGCATACTTACACCGGGAAATATTGCGACTGTGTTTTGTCGGTGATGCCATCCTTGAAAGATAAACAAGTAAACAGAGATCCACGAGGGTCATGGCATCCGTGTCCGGGGAAGCTCGTGTGATAAGTTATCGGGCAAAACCGAAGGCGGTGGACATGTCCGGATCTGGCCAGAGTTGTTCGCGACACTGATCCTCCTCCAACAAGCTGTCTGGCCATTCGTTCCCTACTTTCTATTTTATTTCCGTTATTTGCTGAGTTTGTCCTGGAGACACCGACCCCGATTGCCTTTCTACATTCCCAAATTTCAAGATGGCTGCCACCAAAAACAAGTACTCGGTCATTTTGCCCACCTACAACGAACGGAGAAACCTCCCTATTATCATCTGGCTGCTCCAGAAGACTTTCAACGAGAAGTGCGCAACTTCTGGACACATATTTGGCACAGAGAATTTAGCTAATTACTTTCTTTCTTGTGAACAGCAAGTTAGACTGGGAGGTTATCATTGTTGACGATGGCTCCCCTGACGGCACCCTCGAAATCGCAAAGCAGCTCCAGAAGCTCTATGGTGCCGACCATATCGTCCTGAAACCGCGCGAAGGCAAGCTTGGTCTTGGAACCGCCTATGTGCATGGACTGGTACACACCACCGGCAACTTCGTCATCATCATGGACGCCGACTTCAGCCACCACCCCAAGTTCATTCCTGAGATGATTCGCATCCAGAAGGAGAGCGACGCCGATATTGTCACCGGTACTCGTTACGCCAATCGCGGAGATATTAAGGGTGGTGTTTACGGCTGGGATCTGTTCCGCAAGTTCACTTCGCGCACTGCGAACATGATTGCGGACGTTATGTTGATGCCCGGTGTTAGCGACTTGACTGGTAGCTTCCGTCTGTACAAGAAGCAGGTTCTTGAGAAGGTCATTATCAGCACCCAGAGCAAGGGCTACAGTTTCCAGATGGAGATGATGGTCCGTGCCAAGGCTATGGGCTACAAGGTGGAGGAGTGCCCCATCACCTTCGTCGACCGTCTCTATGGTGAAAGCAAGCTCGGAGGCTCCGAGATCGTGGAGTACCTCAAGGGCGTGCTTACTCTGTGGCTGAAGGTCTAAACTCAGCAAAAAGCGCCTATTAATTGACTCTTCTTGGGTCGCACACATTTCATTCGGGCCCATTAGGTGTCAACTATAAACGGTTTAGCCGTACTTCGATATACCCCACATTCGGCCTCCTCTCTCTCTCTCATTACAATTTCTTTTTTCTTTCTTACCTTCAAACTCTTGGGTGGTGTTTGCGTGTCTTCTTTTCCGAGTTCTGTGTATGTCAAGTGAAAATTCAATGATCTATTGCATGTTCTACGATAATTCTACTTTTTTCTCTATCCTTAAAATATGTGCTTTGTTTCATTGAATTATCAAGTCCTTCAAATATCGTGGAGGTACCGCACAACGCGTCCAATCAGGTCTTCTTGGCCTTCCTCCGCAACATTGTGAATAGCACCAGGAATGACACCGCCGTTCCGCGCATCCCATGAAGCACCACCAGCCTCAGTTGCGAGTTGCCATCTTTTCAACATGGCCTCCTTATCAATAGATGGTGGGCAGTATTCATCCTCACCGGAGTAGAGTGCCAGGAGCTTAGAGCTGGAGCTCAGAATACCCCGCGAGCCGATCTGCCCGAATGTCTCTCGGTAGCGCTGATCGGTGAGATCGGAACTGAAGAGGTCATCCTGTGATGGGTTTTCAGGACTATCCGGGCTGGTAAGGCTCAGGAACCGACGAGCACTGAGGGGCGCATTGCCCGGTAATCCCAGGAGTGCAGTCATGTTCATTGGCAGGATGGTATCGCGCTCATCATCCGTCCAGGGCTGTCTCTTCGCAGCGCTCACAAGTTGCTCATAAGCGCCTTGCGCTTCTTCCGGTTGATCGCAGGTCTTTATGAGATATTGAATTGCCTCTCGATCCGAAGCCGGCGCCTGCATAATGGCACCATCGAGCTTAGGTCTGGTCAGGTATGTCAGACCGACATCAAACTCGGGGTCCTTAGGAAGAGGATTCGGCGAATGGAGGTAATGCAACACATCTTGACTACCAGTTGAGTGACCCATGATCACAACCTTGCCAGACTCTCCCTTCAGCTTGCGCACAAATTCCACACATTGCGCGATCTCCTCTACGTCGAGGTCGAGACTACTGACTCCGAATCCATTGTAGGACGAAGAGAGTAGAATTGAGAACACAGACCACTGCGTGGTCTCCAAGGTCTTAGCCAGCGGCGCTACATAAGGGACTGTACCCAAGCCATCAGTCAATCCACCAATAAAGATCAAGCTGTTTGGTCTGCTTGGCTTATCTTGCGAGGCCAAGTACTCGAAGGCAACGAGCCTAGGGGCCTATCGAGGTAAAGGGTTAGTTGAGCAGGTAAGAGGAAATAAGGGTAGGTAATTCACAAATTGATGAAGGACTCCATCCAATGAAAGATTGCCAGAAGCCATTTTTATCAATGTGACGAAAAGTTGCAATGTTATGATAAGAGGGGCAGAGAGCACTTAGAAGTGACGTTGGCGGGCAAGTAGTTCGTACCCCACGGTCCCCACCACAAGCTATACCCGTGGACCTGAGCACCATAGATATTTCCACTTGAGTAAGCACAATGATGCGTGAGTGCCCGACGCATTTAATATGTAGCAGCCTGCATGAGAAACATGCACATGTGACACATCAGATAACTGATACCTGCTCAAAAATAGGTCTGAAGCCAAAAATCATCATTTGTTGTGATCTGCCCTTTCGGACCCGTGGACAGTCAACTGGTCTTGACGGTGACTGAGTTTATAGTCTCTCAACTATAAGCGTTGATCTGGTGGGGAAACTTTCGATTGAAATCACCTTGAAAGTTTTCAAAGTCTTGTCAATTTGCAGCCTGTTGACTTGGAAATTGAAGAACGTATGTTCTACTAGTAAGTAGAATGACGAAAGCAGCTTGTGGAACAGCCTGAAATACATACGATTTATGTATATGGAAGGAAGAAACCGTCTCAAATTTATTGTGCATACCCATCAGTACTATAGTAAGGCCTTCAGCTTGCACATATGGTTAATTGACCTATTGGCGTAGACCCCTGCTTATAAGTTTGAAATATTGAATAAACCAGCTAACACAGTGGTGGGATATGATGGATATGGGAGGAGGGTAAAAACCCCATATATAGTTTAGTCGAGGGGGAGAATAGTAACAAGTCAGCCCTGTTGGTCTAATGGAATAACGGTCTCCGACTCTACACGATGAGGACGGAGGTATTGGACGGGATGGTCTGGGTCCCTAAAATGGCTGAGTTGTCACCAGGGGGTGGTTGGGGCAGCGGCTTCGGCCGCGGGCAATTCTTTTTTTGAAATTTTTCATATTTTTCACATAAAATACTTTCAGACTCGCTCTTGCTATTACTGCTTTCAGAAATCGAAAATAATCAAGAATGGACGAGTTATCAGGGATTATGTGATGGCAATGAGTGTATCAAGTGAGGGTATTCGCAGAATCCCACCTCGCACCTCGATGCGTACCTGATTTCAATGTCCCCATCGAATTTGAAAGTCCCCGGTTCGATTCCAGCTCCAGACTTTTTTTTCATTTCAATACCTAGGTATTTTGCCTCGCTGGTCATGCAGACTCCTGTCGGGTTCATCAAGCCCTCTTTCACATATCCATACACAACATTTGAACTTCAAGGTTGTATCTACCTAAGGGCAGAGCATGAACTCTCTTGGACCTGGCGCCCTGGATGATAACTTGAAGTTACATTAAAAGCGGTAATGTTCTCCAGGCACGGGGTGAAGACCAACATTTGAAGTCATTACGCTCGCTGTTGCCTTGTAAGTATACCAATCCACTGCTATCAATTATTCATTGAGCTGGCAAACATTACGCATGAAGAACGAGTGTCTGTTCAGTGATGCTCTCATCGTGTTGGTGGATAAGAAGCTCAAGCCCAGCTAGTTACCGACTAGAATTTTTGAGGTTCAAGTTCATGAAACCCGTTGACAAGCCTTGTGATTATTACTATGAGCCCAGGACCAACCAGCCTGATATCAAGATGTTGGAGTACATGATAGATGATGGAATTTGCTACATAGGTGTTCAAAAGTCTGGCCCCACACCCAATGCTTCCCATATAAAACCTCAAAATATGACCATTTTCAACCATAATTATCCACCTTTTAACTTGAGTATAATTTTTAGAAAAAAAAGGAAAGGATAGGGAATTGGTTACTCTAGAACTTTTATACCAAAAATATTTTATTTCCATTTATCTATAACAGGCTGTGGGTCCTTAAAACTAGGTAGATTTGAAGGAATAAATTTTTACTATGGGCGCCCATATTAAAAAATCCCCAAAATTAACTCATAATGACTCTTTCTACTTTAAGGACTTATAACTCTACATTACGATTATATTATATTTAAAAACAAGATATTCTAGTTTAAATTCATTTTCTCTATTAAATCATCATATTTCAAATACCTTATCATATATAATATTTTATAGTAAAATACTAATAAAAAACAAGCCTTCATTTTTTAAAAGAAAAACCCTAATGTCTCACATATTTAGATGACTTTACCGGAGTATTTTTTAGAAGCTATAGAACTTATATTAAACAAGTTTATAATACAAATAAAGACTCTCAATATATTTTAGAGAGGTATGGTTGAGAGATTTCTCTTCAAAGATATTGAGCATTGGTGTGTGGCCAGACTTTTGACCAACTATGTAGTACTAGTATCTGCCATGTGATAGTAAAGAATACCAGTCAGAATGCAGCCCCTGGAGGTGAAGGTGATAGTATACAGTTCCAAGGTTGAGTGAGAGGATCAGATGATTTACAGTAGTAGGTAAATCTGGTCTCAACAGAAAATAACTTTTCGAAGAACCTCAGAAAGCTGGTGGTTATTGCTATGGGCCATGGCTCTGGGGCTGGGATTATTTTTCAGACGACACTGGTGGTTATTGGGATGGCTCTGTGGTTGAGATAATTTTCTAGACGACGCTGGTGATTATTGCCATGACTCTGGGCTGGGATTATTTTCGGAAGAACATTGAAACGCTGGTGATTATTTCTATGACGTTGGGGCTGAGGTTATTTTCCAAAGGACTCAGGAACGCTGGTGATTATTTCGATGGCTCTAGGGCCAAGGTAATTTTCCAAAGAACCTTGGAACTCTGGTGATTATTCCTATGACTCTGGGGCGAAGACTATTTTTCAGACGACGTTGGTAGTTATTGCAATGGCTCCCAGTTCTGTGGCTGAGATTATTTTTTAGACGACGCTGGTGACTATTGCCGCTCTGGAGCTAAGATTATTTTCCAAAAATCATGCCACCAGATGGGTCATTATTTATAATAATCTAGTAACTTACTAAGTAGTATTGATAGGACTATGCTACCTATCTACCTAGTAAACCTCTAGGGCTTGATCTGTCATACTGCACTAGTGATAACTAGACTTTATCAATATTCCAGATGATGCCAGTTATTCAATTTCAAATGAAGCTAGAGATATTCCAACCTCATGCTGCATCGTTGGCTCTGTCCAAGGTTCAAATGCTTTATGTGAATTTGCCTATTCAAGGTTTTCTACCAATCTTCTCTAATTCTCTCCAGTCATCTCAAGTTGAAACACTTGGTATGTTTGCTTTTTTCTACGATACTCGCGGGGTAATCGATTATCCTTCCCCACAACTTCAAATTGAACTGGGGGCGGGGAAGAACGCTAAGTATACACTAAGGATTCATGCCCAGTCATGAGACCCTGGTGCTCCATTTAAGGACGTTTAATCATTAGCCGACAGACGGGGTGTGTACGCCATGAGCTGATCCTTCTTAGATAGCTCGATGACTCGACAACATGTTACCTCAATGGGTCAATGCGACCCAGAAACTACAGATCTCTTAAGAGCCCAAATCTCCGCCTTTTTTCTGTTTCCTTTGACCATGTTGAGACTGAAAGTGATAATCTTCTTAACTATTCAGAACCGATAGCCTCGGCTTACCAAAAACTGACACTTGACGCCATGACGAGAGCCTCCTCTCCAAGCAGGTCATTAGATCTCACTGAAGATATCAAGCCTGACCCGTTAGATAACCCCAGTCTAAGTGATCTTCCGGATGTTGATCATGATCGTCTTATTGAGATGGAGCGTACATGTGTACGAAAGCTAGACTTGATCATTGCGCCACTTATTGGTGCCTTCAATTTTCTCGTAAGTATACTCTTCATCTCCCAAGGTTTCTCCCAAGGTTCGTTGAGTCGGCTAACTTGAATATAGTCCTCATTGATAGGTCTAATATTGGATTTACGGACACCCAAGGAATGTCAACAGATCTGAATCTTAAGGGAACCGAATTGAATGTAAGTTGAGCTCCTACTAGTATAAAGCTACTGCCAGGTTTCTATACATACTGACATCTCATTCAGGTCGCAATATCCATTTTCTATGTTTTCTACGTGTTGTCAGAGGTGTGAACTTTTATTTCTCATTGGATTAGCGGCCGCGGAACTAACAAACACTCAGTTACCCATTTCTATGGTCGCAAAGCGATGGAAATTTGAGCGCATTCTCCCCTCTCTCACAATTGCCTTTGGAGCTGTCACACTTGGTAGCGGATGGATTACGAGCTATGCAGGACTAGCTGCAACAAGACTGATCCTGGGGTTATTCCAGGGTTGTCTATTTCCCTGTCTTGCTCTTTTTGTGGCAAACTGGTACAAAAGAGAGGAGTTAGCGGTTCGCATGGCGTTTTTATTTGGTACTTCGATCCTCCACTTTCAAATTCCGATTCTATTTTTTTTTCTAACGCTCCACAGCATCATCCGCTCTTGCTGGTGCTTTTGGAGGTTTAGTGGCCTTTGGTATCTATCACATGAATGGAGCAGCCAATATTTCAGGTTGGCGATGGATTTACATCATCGAGGGTTGTGTGACTATCGCCTTTGGCTTCGTATCTTTTTGGCTCGTGCCTAGCTCATTTGAGACGGCCTGGTTTTTGAACGATGACGATAAAGTCGCAATGCGGCGTCGCGCAGAGGTTATGCACCAGTATAGTGGTGGACGAGGACATTTTGGATTCAAGCACATTGTTTGGGCTGCCAAGGATATCAAGACTTGGTTGCATGCATGCTTGCAATTTTGTGTGATGACTCCACTCTACGGTAAGCTTGAAGAACAATTAAGTACAAGGTAGCTGGGCCGACTGATTCAGGGTTCAATAACTTCTCACCTATAATCATTGAAGACGGACTCGGCTTTAGCAGTGTTCAAGCTCAGTATCTTGTCATTCCAGGTATTTTGAACCTCCATAATCCGTCCCATTGATTGCGCTGACAGAGGGCTCAGTGCAAATGTGGTGTGCCATTATCTACGTGTCTGTCGCATGGCTTTCTGATAGAATACAGCGCCGCTATATCTTTGTGATGATTTTTGGATCAATCACCGCCTTAGGATACATTCTCGTCCTATGTCCAATCCCGGCTGGTGCACAATACTTCTCCACATTCTTGATCACTACTGGAATGTACATCATTGCCGGTATCAACTTATCTTGGACCTCTTTGAACTCAGCTCCGGATGGGAAACGAGATGCCACTATGGGCATCACTTTGACTTTGACGGATCTCGCTGGTATGTGATGCGATATCTCTGCTGCTTTTATGAATTCTTCTAACCACCTACCGAAACTAGGCGTTGTGGTCGGCCAGATTTACCCTTCAAAGGATACACCAAAGTACTATCTTGGGAATGGCTGGACCCTCGGGATGGTCCTTTTATCCTTGGTTTTGTTCACAGCAGTGAAGAAGGTCTACGATTTACGCAACGAGAAAAAGGGTAACGGGGAAGGAGAAACACAAACCGTTCAATGGGATGACCATGCTGATGACTTTGCTTATCTCACATAAATGCCATGTTTGGGCTCTGGGATCATAGACAATATGGTGCCAGAAAACCCATTGGGAGTAATGGGTTGGATTCCCTCCAAGGTCGGGATTCAGAAGACCGTTGATCTCAACTGTTCCAATTTCAAACCTATATGCTACATGATTGGATGAACGTTTAAGTTGGAAGTTGTGTCTATATGGATAGAATAGATAGAAAGCTAGAAGTTCTTCATTATATCATCTCAATCGTCATAAAGCCACAAATTTCTATAGCTCGGTATACGCAGGTGGTTGTTCCAGCTCCACAAACTCAGACATTGACACATCATATCCGAGATGCCTCTTCAAAAGTTCATGAGTGACAAATCTTTCAGGCGTATTACCCTGCGCATCAACGAATGATACATGAGGGTTTACCTCGCTAATTCTTTGCAGCTCATTCGCATGACGATGATGATGAGGACATCCATCCACGCCAATCAAGAAGATCGTCACATGTACCCAAGACAAGCTAAGCAGATCCAATTCAAACTCGTCCATATCGCTCGCTTCACCATCAAGCAGTAGAAGTAATCTCAGCTTCGGAGTTTCCGGACCGGCTTGCCATCCGTATACTGGGTGGTAGAAGGCTGATTCGGAGTGCTTCTGGAAATGGAGGTTCTTGACTAGTTGCCAACCTGTCATGACTCTTGTTCTCCCGCCAAAGCGAATCTGGCCCCATGTTTGTTCAAAGCTCTTGTGGTTTACGAAACCAATGTATTCAGCTTGATCATCGAAAGTAACTAGCTGGTAACCAGTGGAATTATGATCGTGGTTGATCATTGCATCTGTAAAGCGACGGATAATGGCCTTGGCAAGATCTGTGATATAGAACCATTAGAAGATTAGACAGGGCATTAGATGATTAAAAGCAGACTCACCTTTGTTTTTCGGTTGGTAAGATCTCTCATAGGCTGTGACAAGTGCCTGCTGATATATAGGACGAACAGGATCGAAATTCATAGACCCCGATACATCCAACAGGATCATTGTATCATCTGAAGGAACCTCTGGTGCATCGAATGGCCTAAACGGCGCTGGCATCACTTGCTTTGAATATCCATCCGATTTATGCTGAACATGGCAGGTATCGTTAGGAGAGAAGTAGGCCGGAGGGGGTTCAACAGCAGAAGCCATTCTAGCTCTGGCCAGCTGCATCGCAGAAATAGGATCGGGTTTCATTCGTGGTCCAGTGACCCCTTCCCTGTGATTTAAAACCCAATATAGACGTTCCTCCGCAGTGTCCTCAAATCCTCTCCAACCTGGTGTTATACCCCTCCATCCGGATGCTGCCTCGATGCTAAACTTCAGCGGATTCGACGCGAGATTGGCCCAATCTACGGGAATGGGCTCAAAGTATCCTGCTCGAAGGAGATGGAGATACTGCAGAGGAAACCTAGCTCGGAGATCGGCAATTTTCCCTGTCATACCAACATGACTTTGATACTCTGCAACAAGGCGTCGCCATGATTCGTCTGGCCATCGACCGTTCTCTTCATAGAGAATCTCATTTCTCAATGCTTCAGCGTTGGCGACTGCCTTTGCCGTTCGTTCTGCTGCCCTTTCTTCGGAACTTTTGATTGAAAACGCCCTTCGAAGACCAGAAAGTTTGGATGATTTGGCACTTTTCTCGTTGCTAGATGAGTCTGGCAAGGGGGAATCGGCACCCTTGCCGGATGGTGACATGTCAAGTTGAATCGGTGTCCATATGTTGACTTTAGGCTCCTTCTGATCCACAGAAATTTGAGCAGCTCTATTCAAATCTCTATTGAGTCGGAGTGTTTTCTCAAGCGCTCTAGTATAGTTGTACGGATCTGGTCTTGCGACCCCGTAAAATCCGGAAACGCCATACACGCTCGTGGCAGAGTAACCGCCATAGCCACGGAAACCACCAGAATTTGTATAAGCGGATATGAACTGGTAAGGGTTACCGCTAAACATAGGCGAGTATTGATAGCAGTCATGGTAGGATTTTTCGCCTATCAAAATAGTAAGCTTTGAACAAATTTTCTCAGGGAGACGACTTAGCATCAGGCTGACCTGGATACATGACGGCTTTGGACCATTCATTCTGGACGGGCAATCGGTTCATTTTTCTTTGCTTGTATATGTGAATTGGGCAGCTGCAAATCCAATCTGAGTCGTGTTCGGGTTCAATATCAGAGTTGTAGATGCCCATATCAAGTTGAAGTTTTTGCAAATGATTTTGCATATCTTGCTAGATACCGTGAATGATGGTCAGATCGTTGCGAATATACTGCCATGATTGAAATGATCCATGCATACCTCATCTCTGCTACGAAGGTTTCCTGCTGCGATGACAGCATTGGTATGGGCACGACGACGAGGAGCATCGACTGTGGCCTCATACGTTGGGGGAGCCGGGGTGGATTTTTTGTCCGTGCCCATCTTGAAATTCCAACTTTGTCGCTTTCAATGTTCTGGTATGATATGATATGAAGTAGGAATTAGAAGCTTGGCGAGGAAGATCTACCCTTTTTATTCAGGTTGCGGGGGTCCGCGTGTCCCTGTACGGGTTTTGCCCCGTGGTGGCTGTGTCTTGGCTGTGTCTGGCTGGGTACTCCGCTCAGGCAGACTCGTTTCCCAAGTTGAGCGGCTTGAGCCAGTTTAGTATTCCCGAATCTTGTCTGCCGATAACCCGATTCCCAGAGCCTCGCGTTATTTGGGTATAGTATATTGTAATGAGGTTTTAGAATCACTTGTTACATAGTATAAGTGGGTCTTGAATTCAATTCTGCAGGTGGTTTACTCCGTACTATTTGCCAGTGTGGGACATGCATCTCATCCTAACTTGAACTGATGTCATCACGCAACGGCAAAACGGCACTATGCGCCCTATTGGGCAAAAAAAGCTTATCAAAGAGGGATTTTTGCTTGAGACTCCGGAGCTCCGTTGTAGGTATTTGCCTCAACTCGTAATAATGCTCCTTCGATCTATTCCAATGTTTTACCTAGGTATTATCTATTATCTACAATGCATATTGTACATACAAGTCTTCTGCTCATTGGCCAGTTGATGTCACTGATCCTAGTTATACGCTAACCGTAATAGGTAAGGCGGGAGGCTCCCCCAATACAGTATAACGCGTCGTGGATTGTATCTGCCCGCATCACAAGCTTCAGCATTCCTTACTGTAAACCGCGGTTCCCTTTTCATTTGTCGCATATTTTCGCGTCTTGAGATATCAATTCGCCGGTACTTGGGAATCCTGATCAGCGGATGCGGTAGAACCACTTGAACATCGATGGTGCTTTGATTCCACTTGGAGAAAAAATGGCTGCCGGCCGCAGATCTGCCCGCAACAAGGGCCCCAGGGCGGTGTACACTGAGGATCCCTTCGTATCAGCAGGAATAAGCGATGAATCGAGCTCCGAGAAGCCAGAAAAGCCATCTAAAAAGAAAGCAAAGAAATGGGAAGATCATGGATCGGATGAAGAGTTCGTCGCAGGCCCAGAGCCCGATGTTGTTGATGAAGAGGAAGTGAACGAAGTCGAAGAAGAGGAAGAAATCGAAGAAGAAGACGACATGGATGGAGAGGACGACGATGCTATGGACGTAGATGAGATCGCAAGTACTCCCAAGAGCAAAAGGAAAGCTCCCGCCTCAAAACTTCGAAAACAGACGACAACTCAAAAAGCTCAGACAACCCAAGAAACTCTGGCCCCATCATCCTCATCTGTGGCTGAGTTTCACCATAGAGGCATTTTGGATTCTCGAGATCAAGTTTCAAAGTTCATGCACTACAACTTGACCTATGGCTCTGATGACCGTGATTTGGGTCTCACAATTCACCAGCGCGGTCGATGGCGATGGGGACGAGACTCTACTTACCCAACCCGTATCTCTCTAGAACAGACCCATGGAGAGTCCGATTCACCATTCGGTCAAACCCTTGGTGTTGCTCCGGAAGATGTCGAAAGAGAAAGAAAAGAAGGATGGGCATGGTACTACGACGAGGAGATCGGTGAAAAATTTCGGAAGAGACAGCGAGTCGACAAGAAATTGAAAGAGGCTGAAGCACGCCGAGAATATCTACCACAGCCAAAGGAAAAATCTCATACAGTACTTCTGGGGCCCGCAAATGACCAGCAGGCCTTCCAACTTGGTTATCACGAGGCTATGAATGTCAGCCAGGCCTGGGAGGAACAACAGCCCAACAGCTCGGATCAAACAGGAACCAAGCTCCACGAAGGCTGGCTGATCAATATTGGACAGAAGATTCAGTGCATGGCATGGGCTCCTAATCAGGACGATCTACCACAGTATCTGGCCGTGGCTGCCCCGATCACAGAAGATCAAATGAAGAAATACATGAACCCTGAGAGTGACCCCATCACATCATTTGTTCCCTCGCCCCCTTATCCCGCCGCTCTTCAATTATGGGAATTCATGTCTAAAAAAGCTGGTACCATGACCAACACTATCGACATGAATGTCGAACCACATCTTCGTCTCATCTTATGTACTGAATGGGGGCATTTGCGGCAAATGGCCTGGTGTCCTATGGGACGAGAAAGGCGAGGTAAGGTGGACAACGGCTTGATAGACGTCGGTCTATTGGCGGGAGTGTGGGGAGATGGAAAAGTACGGGTCTTGGACATCAAGCTACAAAAGGAGTTCAAGAAATTGCAAATAGGTTAGAACCCGCAGAAGACCCTGTTGTTCTCTAGATTCATGACTGACACATAATTTTAGTGAGAGTGACCTCACCAGCGTTCGAGGCGATCACACCTTCGACCATCTGTACCACAGTGGCTTGGCTCTCCCCGAGTGATATTGCAGTAGGCTGTGCCAACGGTTTTGTCGCGTTGTGGAGCATTCTACCTTCCTCTAGTCCCGATCCATACCTCTACCACCCCATTCATACCAGTTACGTCTTGAATATCGCTTCCGGTTACCCGGCATATCCACACCTCATCTCAACGATATCAGTCGATGGGGAAACTCGAATGTGGTCTATTGTTGATCCCATTGGCGAGAATACAAGCACCGTCCGCGTGCGATTGAGCTCCTCTCAACTTAGCTATTCCCCTGTGCTTCAATCATTTTGCTCTAGTGATGAAAACGAATACGGCCGACTGATGCCGATCCGTCGGTTTTTTGCCACTAATGCGTCCGGAAGACTCAATGGCACCGTCTCCGCTCTGGCTCCTTGTAGCTTCTGGCACCCCAGCCTCCTCTTTGGTGGCACTGCTGGGGAAGTGATGGGAACCAACCCTATGCGTCGCATCATGTACGGGAAGGAGCCCCAGTGGCAGCAGATGTGGTTTATCCACCATTGGGTCCCAGGGCATGACGCCAACGGTTCAGGCGTCAGCCGATTTCATGAGGGATTTCGGGCAGAAAACCCCGGTGTTGTGAAGAGTGGAGAGAGTCGACCATTGGGCTTGAGTCTCACTACGATTCACGATGAAGGTACACACGTCACAGCACTGGGATGGAATCCTAACCGCTTGTGTGCAGGCTGGGGCAGTGCGGCGGTTGGCTGTGGCCTATTGCGGGTCGAAGATCTTACCGTCTAGTTACAGTGAGTTGCCGATCATGGGGCGAGACCCTGCCGGCATTTCGTCGATCATTACAAGATTAATCAACATGAGACGGAGCAATAATCTTCAATATATGGAATAAATAACTCCTATTCGTAGACTAAGAAAAGTAACTAGGGACGAGGATATCCTTGATGCAATAAAGTGGATGTGCTTGATGTACTTGATGCATGATGTGGATCATCCCAGCCACGCTTAGAGTGGGCCTCCCCGGCAACAATAAACCCCGAGTCACCAATCAAAAATCATCCTATCAAGGAAAAACGGCTGTGGCGTTTCAAGGTGGATCTTGTTGATAATGCCATATTAAAGAAGGTGGCTGGATTAAAGGCTCATATGATGTTTTTTGATCCCCAACCTCTGTAGATCCCAGCCTACCTATTTTTGGTCCAATTGAATTGTAGCCATGTGGGTAATGATACACTTGATTTTGACTGACGTGCCGCATCTAGATCAAAATCTCCTATCACTCTTAAACGCTCACTTCCTTCGCCCTTCTCGAAACCATTCCATTCCTCTCAACCCCAATCCCCAAAGCATTAAGACCAATTGACGATTTCTCCCAAAATTCGCACTCTCTTGTTTTCCAATCTCTATTTTTGATCACCTACAAACTTTACGATTTCCAATATGCATTTCTCCTCCGCAGCGGCATTGCTTGCTTTCTCCTCCATCAGCGTCACTTTTGCCGCTCCGCTAGCCAACTCACAGAATGATCTGAACCGCCGACAAGTCAACTACCAGATTGTTAATGTCGATGGTGATTCGGACAGCTCCGCCATTCCTGAGGTTGAGACTGTTACCGAGACTGCTAAGTCCACTGTGACTGCTCCAGGCTCTCCGGCCGTGGCTCAGACTGTGACTGTGACTGCTACCCCGTCTTACACACCTTCCTACACGCCATCTGCTTCTCCATTCCCCTCCAGCTCAACTCCTGTCTGGCACCAGGCTCCTCCATCAGGAAATTCATTCATGCCTGAAGAGCATGGATTCAATGGAGGTTTCTTTCGCCGAGGCTTGAACGCACTCGGCAATCCAGGTCACTTTGCACAAAACTATGTCTCCTCTTCCAGTACTTCTTGGCCTACTGTGCCAACTTCTCTTGCTGTCCGTGGTGCTGAAGGCTGGTACCTATCTTCATCTTGGACTCCTTCAAGCTCACCTGTTCCCACTGCTACTCCTCTGGTTGCCCGGGAATTTGGCCGTTGGGGCCCTAGCAGCTTGGTGCCCTCTTCGTCCAGCTCTTTCTCTGTTCCGACTCCCTCTTCTCCTGTGATCGCTCGCCAGTTCCAAGAGGGCCCTAGTCTTGCGCCCTCCTCTTCTGCATTTGCTTCATCCGCTGTTCCCTCTCCCTCGCTGGCCGCTCGTCAATTCGATGCTTGGGGTTCTAGCTCTTCCTCTGCTCCTTCCGGTACTCCATATGCGATCCCCTCCACCCACGTGTGGGCTCGGGGCTATGATTCCGCTCCGAATGCTTTCCCATCTGGTACTCCTTCCTCCAGTGCCAGCATCTCTCCTTCGGCTACTCCTTCCTCTGTGAAGGGCGGCGAGAACCTCTTCGCCCCCAGCGTTGAATTCTCCGCCCCTCGTTTCTCGTCATTGCTCTACTAAAGACGCAATCAAGGGGTAGACGAAGGTTTTCTTGGACATAATTTTTACATTCAAGGATGATACTTGATTTACAATACGCTGATATGAAAATGATTTGGATGACGGATGACACAATACACGACAACGATCGACGCCATCGGTACAATTTGCTTTTGCTTTTACAATGTGTTTTGGGTATGGGTGCATTTAAGGCGCTTGGGTACAATTTTGATTCTTTCTTTTCTTATTTCCAAACTTATGTATTTGTTTACTCTCAACTTTGGGCGGATTTACTTTGGGTGGGGCTCAACTCCATAGATTGCTTTGACCATTGCCCCAGTTTCATTTAGAATGAATCACAATGCGAAAAAAAGATAACTGACAACGAAAGCTCTCTCAAATAGCACTAAGTAAATATGATGGCAAAAATCTAGAGAAAAGACTAAAAGTTTCTTGTTGATCAATAAAATATCTGAAAATAACAGAGAAAAAGGAATAAAGTGACGCGTCACGGACATAAATTGCTTTTATGTAAGCGGGATTGAGCGCCTGAACCTGGTTGCCCCGAGTGACGCGCCCATAAACATTGTCAACACTTATCCCTCTACTCACCACCTGAACATTCGTTGACCGCAGGGTCTCTTGTGTGTTTTCTTTTTCTTTTCTTACGGGATCTTTTGGTTTTTATTCTTTCTTTGTATCTGTTCTTTTCTATCTCAAACCTTGTATGAGCAAAGGCTGGCCGAGGCTCAATATCAACAACAATGCCTGGTACAGTGGCAGAGGGACCCACGGTCTCCATGTCGTGTAAGTTTTCAAGCCATGAAATGTCTCCGAGACTCAACGCGCTAAAAAAACAATAGTTGCCAACAACTTTTGGGGTAAAGATGATGCAGGCGTCCAGCCCATGCTTGATCGCATGCACGGGTCGAAAACTACGAGTGATGAATTGAAAGCCTTTTACACAGGTAAGTGGAGATGATCGACCAGATATTAGCGGGAACTAACTGTTTTGTTTTTTAAGTACGAGCTGCGATTGAAGACGAGTATGCGAGAAAATTACAAGCACTATGCCGAAAGCCACTTGGAACATGCGAGTCCGGATCTCTAAAAGTTTCCTTGGATGTTGTGCGCGGAGAGACGGAAGCGATCGCCAAAGCACACGCTGCAATTGCAGGTCAGATGAAGGTTGAGCTTGAGGAACCTTTGGGTGCTTTCGCAAGCGGAATCAAGGAGAGACGAAAGATTATTCAAAATACCGTCGAGCGATTGCACAAGACTAAGATGCAACAGACACATGTTGTTAATAAGGTGGGAATGGGAATACCCTCAGGAGCTTCTTCATCTTACTAATTATTACGCAGGCCCGGGATCGATTCGAACAAAATTGCCTCCAGATAAAGGGTTATCTTGCCCAGGGACACATGGTTATGGGACAAGAGGAGCGAAAGAATAAGTCGAGACTTGAAAAGACTCAAATCCAGATGGCTTCGAACAGCGCCGAGTACGAGGCCGCCGTGAAGGTCCTTGAAGATACTACGGGCCGCTGGAACAAGGAATGGAAAGCGGCTTGCGACAAATTCCAGGATCTGGAGGAGGAGCGTCTTGACTTTACTAAAAGCAGTCTGTGGACTTATGCAAACATTGCATCCACGGTTTGTGTGAGCGATGATGGTTCTTGCGAGAAAATTCGCCTGTCTCTCGAAGATTGCGAAGTGGAAAAGGATATCCTTTCGTTCATTAAGGAGCGTGGAACCAGTCAAGAGATTCCGGATGCGCCTCGCTTCATCAACTTCTGCAAGGAAGACGACGATACATCATCTATTGACTCAGCAGAGGGCTATTCGGTTGCTCAGTTTCAACGAACTATGAATCCCGCGTTCCGAACCTCTTCTCCACAGCCATCGACTTTCGAGTCCCACCATGATCCACACTCCGAGCTTGCGGCTCAAATGGGACACCCAGCGCCTCCCCCGATTGATATGCAGCCATTACCGCCTCAGAATATCCAACAGGAGCCTCCACTCCAGCGCATGCATAAGCAACCACCTCAACAGAGCATGCCACCTCCTCAAAACATGCCTCCACAGAACATGCAACCCAAAGAGATGGCGCATCAGAGTATGCCCTCCAGAGAGATGCCTAGGGATATGCCAACCAGAGAGATGCCAACCAGGGATATGCCACCCAGAGAGATGGCGTCTCAGAATATGGCCCCCAGGGAATTCAGAGAGATAGCTCCCAGAGATGTTCCACCTCAGAGTATGCCACCGCCTCAGCAAATGCCTCCTCAACAGCCGCCTGCGCAAATGATGGCACAGCAGCCGCTTCCACTTGATCTACGCCGGGGTGGGCATCCGCCACCAAACTATGATCCGGAGCGCCATGGCGAAATCAATAAGATCCCTCACAATGCTTATCCCACTGATGGTATGACTATGTTCTGCCGTACTGGACCTCCTTCGGAGCGCAGCTCGGCAGCCAGTGGGTACAGACCCTCTAGCCGTGACTCGCAGAGTGATGTCTCAAATCCCACTTCCATGTCCAGTTTTGAAGCTCCAGCGCCGGTGCCGGCCCCAGTCGCCCAAAAGCCTCCTCTGCCTAGCGTGATGAAGCAACAGCAGTCACCGCCTAAGCCGCTAACTAATGCTCACTCGCCAAGTGCTCAGGAGGACAACTCTGTTCAGAAGAAGAAAAATATATTCTTTAGCAACAGTCCTTTCCGCCGGAAGAGTCGTCATGACAAGGAAAGACCAGCCATCACTGCTCCTTCTACCTCACGAAGCCCATGGAGCTCGCCCACCAAGCAGCCTACTGCTGTAAAGACGACCCCTGTGAAGACTAGTCCAGTTAAGACTACTCCGGTCAAGGCTGCACCGCCTCCAGCTGCGCCTCAGCCAGTTGCACCTCCGCCCACTATGCAGGCCGAAAGTCACAGCCCCGAGCCTGTCGATCCTCGAGCTAACTTCCAGCTCAATGTCGGCAACAACGTTTTTGATGTTGCTTCACCTGACAAGAATGCAGGATCTCAGTCTGCGAAAGCAGCTGAGGATGATTCGGATCCCATTGCTCGTGCTCTGGCTGATCTCAAGACTACCGGCAATGGCAAGCAGGCCAGCGTGCGTGTTTCAGCAGACCGATACCACGGCATCTCAACCCCAACTCCTTCGGCTCCTTCGTCTGCTTATGGTGGAAATACTGCTGCTGCTCCACCGGCATACAATGATCCTTCGGTGAAGCGACTGGACGCTCCCGAGCCCGCATTTACTGCAAAACAGATGCAAAAGACAACTCAACGATACACTGGCCAGACTCAGAGTATGCTCCGAGGTAGAGGCAACACCAACCCCTCTCCTGCGAAGCCACAGGAGGCGCCTCGTGCTAGATCACCTGCCCCGCCCAGATCTCCAGCTCCGACAAGACGCAGTGCCAGTCCCGCAGTTTCAGTTTCTCCTCGTGTTGATACTCGTAGTGGATACAGCAGTGGTAGAGGTGCTAGCCCTAGTCCAAGCATTCATCAGCCCAGCAGCGTACGCAGCCGCTACAGTCAGTCCCCAACGCCACACCGAGCACAAGACCCGCCTTACTCGCCCAACGACTATGTCAGACGGCCTTCTCCTGCTGCCTCCCATCGTGCGGTATCCCCTCAGCCTCAATTCAGACAGCAAGTTCGTCCGTCCAGCGCTGGAGGTATGGAGCTGCAACTCTCCGGAGGTTCCACGTATGGAGGAAGCCAGAGTGGTGGTTATGCTCCTTCTCGATCCGATAGTCGTCCCAGATCTTACTACGGGGGAGACAACAATCCTCCGCCTGTCGGTCGCTCCAGAAGCCGTACCCTTGCCGTTGCAGACCCAGGCCGGAAATTCAGTCGCGATGGACGTCCAGTCCTACACTTCGGTAAGCATGAACCATGCATCCAGGCCATACTAACATCAAAATGCTAACTTATTGAATTCCAGCTCGTGCCATGTACAGTTACAGCGCCGCCATTCCTGAAGAACTTGGATTTTCCAAGGGTGATGTTATGTCTGTCATCCGTCTCCAAGATGATGGTTGGTGGGAAGCTGAAATCACCAATGGTCGCAGCCACCCTGGCTTGGTTCCCAGCAACTACCTGCAAATCATCTAGATTTGCCTTTTTATGACCCGCCACGACCCTAACAAACGCTCGTCCTGACGGAGATCCTTTTTTTTGTCCTTGCTCACGCTTTCACGTAGATACCATGCCCTTTTTTCGAACTCCTTTCCTGCACATTGACGATCCTTCTTATTACCCTATTTCTATTCTCAATATGGTGCCTTACCGGCGCATTCTTTTCGCTGGCTAGCGTGTTCAATACTTTGGTTCTTTTCGATGGTCTGGAGCCTTAGCGCATTTTCAATTTCTCGCTGTTTGTGCTCCATTTATTTGGGGATTCTTTTTTATGGTGTGTTTTGAGGGATATGAGATCTGTTCAAACTAAATTGCACGAGGAACGATCTGATCCATGTGTAATCTTTGGAGATCATGGTTGATGAGATTTATTCTCTCTAATTTTTTCTTTCCTGTTCCTGTTTTCCCTTGTTTGTCACTCGCTTATGGTGAATGGCATTATGAGTTTCATGTAATTGAATGTTTTTTTGTCACTTGAACTTCCAAGGTCCTCCCGTAGAAATATCCTCTGTAGTCGTAGTGGACAAACGTGGTAAGAAACTGCCTGGTATTGGATGGCGCTTAGCGCGATATCTCGCTTCGAAAAAGTGAGATTAAAAGCAGGAAAACAATATCTCGCCACACTAATGCAAGGTACCATCCATGGATCCGTGGATATGCACATGTGCACATGGTCGGCAATACATTGGGGCTTGCTCTCCTGATGGACTCCATACTCTCCATACTCTCCGTAATCCGTACTCAATAGGCGAGATTAAATCGGCACCGCGGGTTTTCGGCAAATGATCATCGTACGACAGTATACTCAATTCGGACTTTCTCAACCGATTAGTGTCACTGAAACTTGTTGCCAAGGTGCCCAGGTGCGGCAACCAAAAGCTTGTTGAGCACAATTATGGACATTTATGGACATTCCGTATGTTCCGTCTGCCCCATTCTGCGTATCCAGGACGTCAATTTATCGACCCACTTCACCCCGGCTAAACATTAGCGTATGAAAATCCTATCCAGTCAAAACTCTTTGACAGTACACGCTCTCAACTGAACTACGATCATTGGAATCACATCTCATTTAAAGTGGAGTATGGCTGAGTTCCATATACGTGCTACTTTACTCATCTAACCCAACATTGCAGTGCCAAATGTTATTCAGCCCTATATCTCTCTGCAAAGCTCCTTTCGAGTCGCGAGCACGTGGGCAAAGAATGCTCTGATTGACCAGAAACTATGAGTAGTATGAGACATTTTTTTTTCGTCAATTCTTGTTATCTGATCCGTAATGTCGGGGATTGTACCTAGATGTAGTAATAAGTGCATAGGTTCATAGACTGTATGCATATTATAAAAGCCACCCCATCTTCGCACTTTGGTTGGGCTTTTTTTTTCTTTTTCGAGTAGGAAAGCAAATAAAAAGAAAAGGTGTAGCTATTAGTCGCCCTTGTCTTTTTTAATCGTTTCATAATGCCTTCTTTCATCTCGGGTGTCGTCTGCGCCCTGGGCCTTTCCTCCAGTGTCGCTGCTGTTGCGTACGGTGACTCGGTCTCCAAGTCTGCTGTTGAGAAGCAATTCTCACAGGAGTTCTCTGATGGATACAGCATCCTCAAGCACTATGGTGGTAACGGTCCTTACTCTGAGAGACGTTCTTACGGTATCTCTCGTGATCCCCCAGACAGCTGTGCCGTCGATCAAGTCATCATGATCAAGCGTCACGGTGAACGTTTCCCCTCCCCTTCAATGGGTGAGCTGATTGAGGCTTCCCTTGCTAAGATCTATGGTGCTGGTATCTCCAAGTGGGAGGGTGACTTGACCTTCCTGGATGACTGGACCTACTATGTCCCTGACAGCTGCTGGTACAACGCCGAGACTTACAGCGGTCCCTACGCCGGTCTGCTCGACGGCTACCAGCACGGTGTTGATTACCGTGACCGTTACGGCAGCCTGTGGAATGGCGAGTCTATTGTCCCTATTTTCAGCAGTGGTTACAGCCGTGTTATCAACACTGCTCGTAAGTTCGGAGAGGGTTTCTTCGGATACAATTACTCTACCAACGCTGCCCTTAACATCATCTCTGAGTCTGCTTCTATGGGTGCCAACAGTCTGACTCCTACTTGCGACACTGACAATGATACCACCACTTGTGACAACCTGCCTACCACTATGCCTCAGTTCAAGATCGCCGCTGCTCGTCTGAACTCCCAGAACACTGGCCTGAACCTTACTGAGTCTGATGTTTACAACTTGATGTGTAAGTACCCAAATGCATGGTTCATTAAAATTAGAGTACATACTAACATTCTTCTTAGCCATGGCCTCCTACGAGCTCAATGCTCGTGCATTCTCCGACTGGATCAATGTCTTCACCCAGGACGAGTGGGTTTCTTTCGGCTACATCAACGACTTGAGCTACTACTACTGCTCCGGGTGAGTAAAAATCAAAAGACTTTATTAAGAAGACTACATACTAATTTCCTTTCAAGACCCGGTGACAAGAACATGGCTGCTGTCGGAGCCGTCTACGCCAACGCTAGTCTGAGTCTCCTCAACGAGGGTCCCGAGAAGGTCGGCCCTCTGTTCTTCAACTTGTATGCATTATATCCCCTCTATCCATTCCCTAGCAATGCTAACTAAAATAGTGCCCACGACACCGACATCACTCCTATCGTCTCTGCCCTTGGAATCCTCGTTCCCGATGAGGACCTTCCTCTGGACCGCATTCCCTTCGGAAACCCTTACTCCACCGGTGACATCGTTCCCCAGGGTGGTCACCTTACCATTGAGCGTCTCAGCTGCAATGCTACCGCCATGTCCAAGAAGGGTACCTACATCCGTCTGGTCCTCAACGAGGCTGTTGTTCCTTTCAACGAGTGCCAGTCTGGTCCCGGTTACTCTTGCCCTCTGAGCAACTACACCTCCATCCTGAACAAGAACCTCCCTAACTACATCAGCACTTGCTCGGTCCCCAAGTCTTACCCTCAGTACCTGGACTTCTGGTGGAACTACAACACCACTTCTCGCCTGAACTGGCAGCGTGGTCCTATTAGCTGCCAGGAGGGTGATGCCATGTACTAAGTGGTGCTTTTGGATTTCAAGTTTGGGTTACTACCAACTATGTATATACGCCACAGAAAGTGGTCTACTGTAAATTTCTAATGATTCATAAATTGGATCTTCAATGTTAAACTATACATACTTCAAGTTTATATTTGTGTTTGATTCCTTTCAAGGTCTTGCTTTCAAGTTGTGTAGGTATGTAGTAGTATGAATGCTTGGTTTGAAAAGATCATATCAATTGATCATGACGCGATTGATATAGGCAAGAAGCAGCCTTCAGATTAAATATACATCTCGGAACTCATTAAATGGGTAGAGAAAAGAAAATATTTGATTCAAATATGATGTAGCATGAGCAATATGCTAAGAAAGATGGCCAAGGAAAGGACTTGTCAAATCATAAAAAGGGCAACGCATTGATATGCAGAAGGGGTATATGAAAAAAGAACACATGCGCTCTTAGCAAGTCTTCCAAGCACACGCCAGGCTCAAGAACATCATGTCAATTAAGGAAATTATTCATCATCAACGAAGGAATTAGCCAAACGGCCAAAGAAGGGGACCTCATAATGATCCAGCGTGTCCACTAAAAGTAAATCAGCATATGATCCGACAGATCCACGACATCTCCCCATTTAACTTACCATCACGGTATGCGCGCAAACTGAGATATCCAATCAGAGCAAGGTCAATAGCAAAAAGAGTCCATGAAAGAAAAGAGGACCAGGCAAACATCAAGTGAAGAATCTACCCATTCCGTTAGATGAGGCTTCAATGTGAACACTATAGTGATACTTACGAAAATAACGGCAAAGAGCATACTAGATTGCCAGGCATGAAAGCTAGAATAATGAACTCCATTAGTGACTATACCTAGGTAATTCCAAGTGTTCCAAAACTAAGCAGATACATACCGCACGTAATCACTCTTATGCTCGGTTAACAGGAGAAACACGCCACCTGCGGGAGGTAAAAGCAAATATGCCAGCGCAGCTTCCACATCCATGCGAATGGGAAGACTTGTCTCAAACGCGCCCAAGCTCACATGCCCCGCTTCAACATCTCTTCCAAAGCCAGTATTGCCATATCTGCCTCCAAACTGACTCGGAGAGGGAAGGTCGGCCGATGCTCGCGGTGATCGGAGATTGGGGGACTTCCCACGGGTGTCAGGGTGGGGAGGGGACAGAGCCCGCTCAGTCTCAGGGGAATCGTCTTGATAGGGAGCAAAATTCATGATGTTTAGATGGTGAAGAGAAGAGAGCTTGAAGGGAAATTGATCTAACGGGCGAACTAAGCTCTCTTATCGCCCGCGCTATCACGGTCGCGTGTCCGCGTGTCATTTTTGACGCCTCAGGCACCAATATATTTGATGATCTCAAATTTGAGAATCGGGTATCATTTTTCGTTGGGCACATTGATCTCCATGGGTTCTAACTATTATACATGAATAGAAATCAGGTTTAAAGTATTTTTCAGTATTTTTCAAGGCTTGCCCCTTCCTCGGACAATTCCACTCCCACGGGCAATCCCACTGGTTGTCCCACTGATTGGTCGTCGAGTGGGAACTGTTGACGATCCTCGTGTAGCTCCTGTTCCTGTTCGGCTTGTACTGACACTGGGCGTTCTTCCCAATCCAGTGCTGCGTACGGTACCTCGGCTGGTCCCCCGGGTGCCTCTGGTGCTTTGTGTCCGTCGTAGAGCATCTTCCTCTGCTTTTCGAGCTGCGGCTTCTCGTTGTTGCTGCAGTGCTTGCTCGCGCCGCTCGGCGGCCTGTTGTCTTTGAATCGCTTCGTTTTCCATATCAGCTACATCTTGAGTAGCACCCTGCCAGTTCCGATTGAGGATGAGTCGTTGATTGTGTTCGGTTTGAGAGAGGATTCGGGTCCATGTGTTGAGAAGCGTCGATGCAGAAGTAACGGTTTTTGACACGGTCTAGAATTGTAATTGAAATGTGGTGAGAAAGATTACTTGTTTTCAATGCATGTGGTGCAGACTCACCTCCATATTCCCCTTGGCCCGATCAATACTCCCCAGAAGTCCCTCTAGCACTTCGTTGATATTTCTGACCGACTGCAACTCGTTTTGTAGCGCTGCTTCTCGAGCATCTTGCTGATCAAACAAAGTTTCCCCTGCATCATGAGGTTGGCGAGGTTCTGCGGCAGGGACTTCGTCGGATTGCCGGGGTGTGAACTTCTTGTGGGTTCTTCGTTTAGAGGGTGAATCCCAGAGATCCTCGGTATCCTCGTCAGAAAGTTGGAGTTGATCCATTTCCTCCGCTGCGCTTCGACCCATTGTAGAATTTGGAGAGATTGGTATGATTGTGGGATGTTGTGTTTGTTGAAATGTCCACCTCCGTCAGAGCTTTTTTGGACTAGCACACTCGTTCTAGCCCCGCAATCGATCAATTTCAGGGGAAGACTTGATCGGGAAGAACGTCAACAATGCAGATCCACGGGACAAATACTATCGTGGGGCTGATTGGCGGCCCAATTATCAAAGCGGTGAGGGTGGTCGGGGCGGTGTCGCTTTTTGGTGGCTGGGAATGCCGCCCTCCCTTGGGTCTTAGCCCTCCCTTCATCCAACTTCCCTTCCATCTTCAGCTGTCTTTCACGATCCATAATCCATTCAAGACTTGAAACAACTTCCTCGTATCGATTGCTAGTGTATTGAAGAGCTTGCGGGGCTCCATTTACGCCACTTCAGGTGGATCTTCGCCTCGACCTTGTTTGAAGTCAATTCCAACGCCAATCAATCATCGACACTGTCAACAAACGGCTTCAGATAAATCGTACCAAAGGATACCAACTCAATATCAGTCAGAAAATTAAGAGAACCCAACACGAAGACGATCTTCATAACGAAAATTCAATATGGCGACCACTCCGCCTCCCCCATCACCATCGGCTTTGAGAGTCCCAGCTGCACCACTTCATGGGGCAGGATATGACACATTTGAGCCATATTCAACTCGTTCATCGGCTAGAATAGCGAGTCAGCGTGCTTCAAGACCAAAAGAAACACATCCGCCACGGAAATTTCCTGGCTTGCGAGGCGATGGCCAATCGATGGAGTCACCAAGAAAGTATCGAAGAGTCGAAGAGAGAGCACTGTCGCCTGCTAACCTCTCAAAACCCTCGACCAACCAAAACCGAGGACGCTTTACCCCTTTCGTCCATGGAAGCCTCGCCGATTCACTGGACGCTGATTCTCTCACCACAATTAACGAGACTGAAAGTGCTCAACATTCTTCTTCTTCTTCGTCCCGCGTCTCCGAATTTCATCCCCTTCCTACTCCTTCTAAGACTCCATCAAAGAAGAAGGTGTCTTCCAATCCTTCCTCAACTGCTCGTACTCTTTTTCCATCCAGCAAGATGTCTCGCAACCCGCAGACTCCTTTCTCGCTGAATGAGCTTGATGATGAAGTTCCAGGTCCACCTGGAAGAATTGAAATCTTTACTGACTCCCGCGACCGTATTCCTGTTGCCCCGCGAACGCCTCGTTGCATCATCAGGGATCCTGCTGTTTCTACGAATGGCTCGCCTGAGCCTGAAATCACTCGCCGTGTCACTCGTTCTCAGGTGCGCGTGGGAATGAACAATGAAACGACGTACATGTTGTGAGTACTCATTTATATTATTAACATGCATCTTTATATTTTTTTTCTAACATATAATCTCCAGCCGTGGTCAACAGCGCACCCGCCGCTATCCTGATTTTGACCCTGAGGAGGATGAGGACAATGATCCAACTGATCTAGGCCTGTTTGCTGGCCGTGAGCACTTGTTGCCTGACCCAAGCATCCTTCAGAACATCAAGCCTCTCCGTCGCAAGGACATCAAGCCTCGTATGCTTTGGCATGCCAATGGAGATCCAGTGAACCCGCGCTCAGCCACCCCAGAGTCTGAGACGGTCGCCAACCAGCCCAAGGCTGAAACAAAGCCTGCTAACCCCTTTGTTGTTGAAGACGATGCCACTGATGATGAATGTATCAATGATGCTACAAATCATGTGGACGACGACCACCGAATCGCTCCTTCGCTTCAGTTATCTCCCGTCGATGAGCAGCCTGAGCAGCCTGGTACTACAGATGCTCCTGGTGCTACTCGCAATCTCCGCTCCCAGGCTCATTTCCACCCTGAGATGTATCAAACTCCAATTGTGACTACTAGCCCTACCCAGCGCCCGTCTAGCCCCTTCAAGCTCTGGGGGCGCAAGAAGAAGAAGGGTGATGAAATCCTGTTTTCTCATCAATCCAATAATGAATGGACCACAACATCTAGTGGCACGTCTTCTAGCACGTCTTCTAGCATATCTACTAAGCGCGATGCTGAAGATGACGATGCCTTTTGGGAGGCTCCCTCCAAGAGAACTCGAAGCAGCGACAAGAGTCTCCCCAGCCGTTCCTAAATGGTTCTCTTCCACACCAAGACTTTGATTTTCTGAATCATTTCTATCGGTTCCGAAATCACACATGCATTTTGTGAGCGCTTTCTGCCTTCGGTTCTTTTTCTCAGCCCAGAAACGTCCATCTTGACTTCACCTGTCTCTTATGGCCTTGACGCCAGTTTTCAGCATTCACTCTGCTGCACTTGCACATCTAGCCTTTTTTTATGCTCCGCATGGCATGGACTAAAGCTGGTTTTAATTTTTACTCCTTTTTTGTTTCTCTCACTCATGATCTAATCTGTTCTCCATCACGACTTATGCGTCCTCAAAGCAATGAGGCTCTTTGTTTTGCTTTCTCTTCACTCGGCGCTGGGTCTGGAAATGGGGATACCAAGGTATTGGATGGGTGTTCAAGGCGTTGGGCCTACTTTGTTTCCCCTTTTGTGCTTTTTTTGCCTTTTTTTATTTTTTTCTGTGCAAAATGCCTCCTCTTCCTGTATCTGAGCAGCGTTCATTGCTCATACCTCGGTTGGGCTGGCGCTTAGATGCAGGATGGGGACGTATATTGTACACTCAATCCTTAGGTAGTTATTTTTATCAAAATGAAACATTTCCAATGTGGATGTCATTGCAAGTAGTAGACAAAGTGGCATCCTCTCCGATCAGTTAAAGATGAGCTAGTGGATATTGAGAGCAGCATACAGACTCGGAGTTCAATCATAGATATTCAAGACCTATACTTTACATGTGCAAGATTTCCCACAGTACTAAAACTCAAAGTTTAGCTAGGGCTTGTAGTAACCAGTTGACACTGAGCCACACTAAATGGACTTCAGCTAACTGAATATGTAAAAAAACGAGATGCATTAAAGGGCATTTCCAGTGTTGTTTCATGCAGCCGACAGCTCTTTATTGCTTCTTACTCATAACAACATAATGTTCAATGATGATACAAATACACACAGATGAATTTTATTCCTCATAATCAAACAAACTCCAGCTCATCATCATCATCAGATATCTGGCCCTGAGCACCTGTTGCCTCAGGTCCACCTAAGCTATCTCGACCAGCTTCTCGAATACCCCTTGAAGTAATAAATCTTGTCTTTTTGAGACCGCTACCATGGGGTTTATCGCCATCATAAGAACGCTTCTTTGGACTCAAGTGTACGTTCTTGGCTCTTCCAAAGGTGGCCAAGTTGAAGTCACTACTGCTCGAAGGAAGAGCTTTTGGTGTGCTCTGGGTTCCAGAAGACTTGCCATTGGTTTCACTTGTAGCTGATGTCTCGGTGGTCCGTGTACGGAGATACTCGGCGCCCACACCACCTCGCGTGGAGACAAGCTTCTGTGTAATATCTCGTTCACGCTGCTGCGCTAGGAGACGTCTCCGTAGTTGCGCTTCTTTAGTGTCCATGCCTCGTCCCATCATGCCGGCTGCAATGAAAGGATCATCATTAGCATCAAGTAATGACGCTGACCCGTGTCCCCCAGCGACAGGGTTGTAGGACGTACGTGGAGCACCACGATTTCTAGGAGCTGGGGCCACGAAGAATGTTGAACCTGTTGCCATATCATATCGCCCGGTCTCCGACTTTGGTTTTTGCTTAGGGGCTTCTGGGTCATGATAATGAACTTTGCGATCTTTGTAATAACCCATTCGCGAGTCAAAACGACCACCAGAGCCAAATTGACCCACACTGCTGTTTACACCGGAGCGTGAACCTTGTGTACGTCGTACCTGGAGATCGACATGAAAATCACAGAATTCGGTCTTTCGGGCATCTAGCCAAGACTGGCAGGTTTTCCCATCCTTTTTCACGGATTTGCAGTACCCGATATCTCGGGCCTTTCCAATCTCCAGAACTTTGTCGTCCGATGATGAGAGAGCTAAGCTGAATCGGTTGGTATCGATCTTGTGCTTCGGGGGTGGGAGAATAGTTGGGTTCAAGATCGCAACAAGAGTGCCCTCGGTGATCTTGTAGTAACGAGGAAATGCGGTATCGAACAGGAACAGATCGATCGTCCATTTGAGATCGGTCAAGGTAATAGCCATGTATTGGTTGGAATTGTTCAAGCCATCGTCATAAGGATCAGCTGATTTGGCAGTAGCATTATCTGCCTGCTTCGTCGTCCTTGGTGCGGATTTAGATGCAACGATACCAAACACCACAAAGTCTCCATCTATTTCCTCTGGAAGTTCAAACGCAGGAGCTTTGATTTTTTTGAGAAGATCAGGGATGCGGAGGACAGTTTTATCGTTTAAAGTGCGGCTAAGGAATGAATGAGGTAAGATGCGAGTCGACAGGTGCATAGATGAGTAGGACTCAAACTTTGAAGAGTCAGGAGCATTTAATGTGGTTTCTTCAGATGACTTCCCGGTTCGGGCATTTTCATCTTTCATGTTGGGTGTCGTTTGGCTGCGCTTTAAGCCACCAGACTGTGGGCGGTTAAAGGACCGAAGGATCTCTTCACGGTTGAATGAGTATCCTTCAGGTTCTCGGCTCGTGGAAGACGGAAGTGTCGATTCTGGTTCCTTTGCAGCCGCAGCTCTGAAAGACTCGATTTCTGCTTTATTCAGCTGGAAGGCTGTGCTACGGCCTGCCTGCACTCTTTCGGCCTTTTCCAAACGGGATTTCTCAGCCTTTTCCGCTGCCCGGCCCTCGGCCATTCTTTCGCTGAAGCTTTTAATTCTATGCAGGCCTCCATCACTTGGAGAGGTCTGTGGCCTGGGCGAGAATGAATCGGTTGTGCGGGTCATTGCACCACTGCGTGTCCCAAGCTGACTTGTGGGCCTCTGTAACGCTCTCGCATTCGGCGGCCGTTTTAATGACACATCACTGGCCTTCCGTCCCTTATCAATTCCCAATTGATATCTCCGAGGTGACCAAGGCTCAGGAGCCGCAGTCGCACGTCTTGTAGGCGATACGGGAACTTGCACTTCATTTGCCAAGGCCTTTCGCTGGCTAGGTGGGGGGGCTTCTTGGTATCGAGGGTTGATATGAAGGACGTGAAGTAGAGCCGAAGCTCTCATCGTCTTCTGTCTGGGACGTGAGGGTGCCAGACCGGCCTCGGGACTTTTGGAGCTGTTTCAACTTGAGACGTGCCTGGATCTCGGCAAGCCGAAGCTCTAGGGTTTCCTCATCTTCTTCCTCGCCATCGTCCTCGCCTTCGTCTAATACTTGGCTTGCTTTCGATCGGAAATTCGGGGTTGTGTTGGAGCGTTTCAAAGGTGAGGACAAGAGCTGTCGGCGCTGCTGCATGTCTTGATACTTCCTTCGGCCCCCCGGGGAACTCAGCAGAGCGTCTCGGGGTGACTTGGGCGGCCAGGCAGTCTCAACCACTGGTAAATGATCATGTCAGCGACGGAGTTTTTTTTTCGAAGGTCCAAGGGCTAAACAAATTACTTTTGTTTGAAGATCAAGGGAGATTCAATCGCAACCGGTCGTAAGCATCGAGCGTCATTCCCCGCCGTTATCGCCGTTTTTTGCCGGCTCAACACACAATGACAGTCTGATCTGCGATGGTAGATGAATAAACAAAACGCGCGCAAAGTTTAGATGAAGAGAAAACAACACGAAATTCCGAAGCACGTTGCGCGACTAGGAGATTTTTTGGAAATATGCGAGGGATGCAGGAGTGGAAATGATGGATCACACCCTGCATGCATTTGATTGGGCGCGTCCCATGCGCGTGTCGCGGGTTTCTCTTATCCTTTAATTTCTCCAACTTGTCTCTATAATACACTACACTCTTTTTTTTCTATTTTCATTATGCCACGTACTCGTGCTACTGCTACCTTTCCTGTAGAGGAGTCAAAGTCAGATCAAAAAAAGACTTTGACCCCTGCTGAAACTCCTAGCAAAACATTCATATTACCTACAGGTACCAGCGCCGACGCGCGCCTGCTCTTCCTTCCGAACCCGCAATCGGGAGAACTCACTCGCTACTTTTTCTGTCCAAACCGAGGTCTTTACGAGCTTACAGTCGTCACTGCGCCTTCTCATCAAGGTCGAAGTATTCTATTCACCTCGACGCGCGACTCGACTTCTGACACTGAGGAGAAGAAGCCTGCTACAACTGGTTCAATTTCGAAGAATGCGGACCTCCTCGTCGCAACTCCAATTGACCCGATCTTCTTCCTAATTCCTCTCTTGACCGCTTCATCTAAGTCAGGTCAATCTCTTTTCCAGCTTTTGGACGACATCATTGACTCCAACGACGATCTTCCTCCCCATTTCCGCCATGTTCTTTACGACGACAAGTTCCGAGCTACGCTGCTTGCGCGCGCAGAAGCTACGTGTGATACGGTGGAAGCTGGGGACGAAAAGATGCTTAGATTCAATGAATCAAAGTTGTTGAAAGAATTGATTGCGAAGTCGGAGCGAATGGCTGCGCAAGGCTTGCCTGCAAGTCTGGAGGAACGGTTCATTTCTCAAGCATTGGCTGCTCCACTAATGTCTGTCAAGCGAGATGACATTCCTACCAGCGAGACACCCAATGAGAGTGAGGGTGTTAGCAGTACCAAGTCAGAAGAGGAACAGGATTCCCCATCTACCATGGCTACTACTGCCACCCCGTCTGTATCCACACCTGCGGGCGAGTCAACGCCCTTGCCTCGGTCTACCGAGAATGATACATCCGCAGAACATATCTCTCGACTACTACGCATTTCAACCGCATTGGCATTTATGAAAGAATCGTATCTGTCGAACGCTTTATCCACTCGCATTGATGAAATGCTTGCGGCTCCTGAAAGCCCTTTGGATTTCAAGCCTTTGACGGAGCGTTTGAAGGAGCTTGTTGATCTTCGTGCTCAGGCCGCTGCATCACGCAGCCTGTCTGATTTCAGTCGTAAACGTGCCCTGGATGATGAGGAGGTCGAGGATCGTGCGGAGAAGAAGCGCAAGAAGGAAGAAGAGGCAAAGAAAACCAAGGCTTCCGAGTCTCGTGGCGTTCGGGATTTGAAGAAGGTCAATACTACTGGTATGAAGAAGATGAGTGATTTCTTTGGAAAGGCTGCACCCAAGAAGAAGACTTGAATGATGTTTTGGGAGCGAACTACATTTGTCATTATTGTGGTGTCGTACACGATATCTTGATAGAAAGCGCGGTGGATTTTTGGAAATATGGCGTTGCTCGCATCGAGAGCAGAAAACACCATTCAAATCACCTGGCAGGACTGGATCCTTGTTTATTGAACAGCTTCAGGCAGGTCCATGAGGCGCAACCTGTAATCCGATGAGGTTCTAAGTTAATCATGGCTGCATCATTATAAGGGTTGATGACCCTCTGTCAGGCCTTCGAGTTTTCTACATGTTGCGATTCCCAGGCTGTTCAAGTTTTGGGTACATGCCAACCACCTGGGCATGAAGCTTGGATATTTGAGTGTTATTATATAGAGTGCTCTATATAGCTTCAGCTCCAGTTAACTACACCTTATACACAGAGTCCTTCCCAATGGACTTCTTCAACTTCAAATGATATATTGACACAATCTGAAATTTGATTTCTTGGACTTATTTGACTTTTTTGACTAGCCATAAATTGAAGAGTGATACAGTATTTACGACGCCGAATGGTATACCTATGCTGGAACCTTGGAAGTACACTCAGTCGTGTGGAGAGTCATCGAATTTACCATCCTACATATATGTGAGACTAACTAGGTACTACTAGGTACATACTACTATTCCGAGTCAGTCATGGCCTAGTTTACTAGGTACCAACTTGACCTTGGATATGTGAGGCGCCCTAGACACCGACATCTACTACTAGAAATGCCTACTAGGCTGACTCCCGAGGTCTGGAAGACATATCCATATCGGGTTAAGTATCATCCAGCGAACCACAAATTGAGTACGAATGCTCCCTTATATTTTTAAAACGAGAATTCTAAGCATCAAATCTGCCCTGCTAGCCTAGTTGGCAAAGCGGCTTGCTCTCCTCCGGGAGACAAAAGTATCGACTGGGATTGTTGGGTCCCTTTACTCTTTACGGTGGCAGATTCAGTATCAAAGGGTGGGATCAGCTACAGCTGGGTCAACCTTTTGTTTAATTTTTTGATACTTTTATTGGTGAGACTTCTAATGATTCTCTATCCATTAGGACTTTCAGATTTTCAAAATAAAAAGAATTGAGTGAAATGGAAAGGATTCTACGACGGGATTTCACTACGTCAGTCAGTTAGCCATGTGGTTTCTGATTTTGAAGGCCTGGAGTTCGACTCCAGCTGTTGCTGAATTTCTTTTTTTCAGGTTTCAACGCCCGATTCAAATTCAGTAGCTGTGCTCTGATCTCCAATGCTGATTCGACGAGTGCTGCTTGATTGTGTGGACCGTGACTTCCTCAAGTTGGTAACCTTATAGAGCACTTGAGACCAGGCCGACGACTTCTTTGGTATCCGAATCAACTCTAGTGATACTAGTACTTTTCAAGGTTCCAAGGTTCCCTAGTGGCAGTGTCCATTTCGAGGTATATGCATGCGCTATTACGTTCACGGGTATAGCCCTGGAGGAAATATTTAAAACTTGAACCTTGGACCTTGTCAAATTTGTACACCTAAGCAATACATGTACTTCTCATCATATTGTTATATTCCGAGTCGAGATTCTCTCCAGGGTTGCTACCACACAAACTGTCTTAATAACTTTCAAGTCCCATTCCAATACCACAATTGGCACAGATTCACCACTATGCCAGGCTCAGACTGCCTTAAATATACTAAGAAAAGATTGACCTGGCCAGATGAGGAGATCCAGGCGAAATATAAAAAGAAATACGTCTGGGGAGAGATGATTCTTCAATTGATTTATGCCGAATTGGATTTACGGAAACAGGTTCAGCTCGAGGAAAAACTACAGCACAAAGTGAAGGCATTGGAAAAATCCATGTTTGTCACCAAACTCCAAATTTCAGACGCAAGCCAAGATCTAGAGAAGCTACACAATCAGATTACTTCTGCTGAACATACAGTCTATGAAAAAGAGGGTCATCTTCCTATATTGTTGAAAAAGAACTACGACCTCTTGAGGAAGGACCCTCATTGGTTCATGCGCAAAGAACTGGTCGATAATTGTGCTAGTCAAGGTGGATGTTGCAGTCGTGACTGTAGATGCTGTGCTAAGAGGGAATCTTCACCAAGACACAAGGGCAAGGGTCATTGTACTGTGGAATGTTGGTGCTGTTCTATTTCGCGAGGCTTCGAATTTTCAGATGAGCAGAAAGAGGCTCGTACTCTAGAGTGGAAATCTATGTTGACAAAATCTGGATCTCCATATGCTTCAACATTGGCCAAATCCTTGATTTGTCCAGTTTCCAAGTTCAGATGGAGGTCATTTTTTACTTCAAGTTCGGATAATGCCTCTCAGGACATCGAAAACCTACTGGAAGGCTACTAAGCAGTCTTCGTTTTATTGTTCGCTTTGTGATTTGTTCCGTACTATTTCATCACTGGCTTCTGAATGGTTTATACACATGATACTTTCAGATTGTGTTACTTGGTATGTACTGAGATCTTCAGTTTTAGAACTGGCCCTCTGGCCATGCAAAATGTGGTGTACTTTGAAGTAATCTATAATTCTAAGCACCAAAGTGTGAGCATAAATTGATCGTTGAGTATTGAGTCCGATAACCCTTCACAGAGCGACTTGGTCAATCGCAGCTCCAAAAACCCTAATATCCATATTAGTATCACGACTTCGTCCGAGGCCAGGAATCTTCAACATACACGAAAGAGCCATTAGAGGGCTTGCTAATAACCATAGCCTGTTCCAGCTTCTCGGTAGTAATATCGGGAAAGTGCTTCAAGTAGTACTCATTCTTCAAGGCATTTGTCACAGCCTCAACCTTACCCTGGGGCAACATGTGAACAGTGCAACCACCCCATCCAGCACCTGTCAACCGACTACCCCAGGTACCCGCCTTCCGAGCAATCTCACAAATCTCATCCACCTCAGGGGCACTGCACTCGTAATCGGCGCGGCAGGATTCCTGGGACTCGTTAAGCAGTTGGCCCAAGTAGTGAATGCGCTTTGTATCCAGCTCCGAGGCCTTTGCTAGACAAGCCTTGAAATCCAGGACACGTCGTGCCTCCTTGAAGCAGTGCAATGCCCGCTGGCGGAGACGGAATCGCTCTGCTTGCACGGGGAATGCGGACAGGAACTTGGATTCCAGTTCGGGGACGGTAATATCCAGAAGCTCGGCCATCTCTTCTCGTGTGTATCCCTCGGTCTTGGTGAAAAGATCTTGAACAGCCTGGATGACGGAGTCAATCTGGTACTCCAGTGGGTCGTGGAGACGCTCCTCCTTGGTCATTAGTTCATTCTGGAAGTTGCGCAGACTGTAGCCCAGAGAGCTGTTGTCCTTGGGAAGAGTCAGGCCAAAGTTCTTGGCCAGAATAACCGCAGCAAGTGTGCACTCGGCCACGCGCAGGTTGTAGTGTCGAGGCGCGGTATCGGCCTTGTTGGAAGTGACGAAGCTCTGAGCCATAAGGAAGGTGATTTCGTCGGCTGCTTTAGGGATCGGAACATGCTGAGCCTTGAATGTGGGGTAGAATTGGGTGTAAAGCAGGAAACCACGCTTCGAGAAGATAGATGCGGCCTGGTCCATACTGTTCATTCATAATCGGGTTTGGTTAGAAAATATTAAATATGGGATTAGTATATTCTTGACTTACCCGCCAGAGTACACACCAACTGCGCGCTCAGAAACAACAGCCAAGTCCAAAAGATCCTGCTTCGAGACATTGTGGTCATTGGCCTTCATGACAGCCAGTGCACTGGCGCAAACAAATGCAGCGCTGCTTGAGATACCACCACCGGGAGGCACATTGCCATCCACCAAGATCTCCATACTTGCCGGTACGACGCCATCTGGTCTCTCCTTGCGCAAGAACTTCAGAGCACCTGACAGACCCGCCTTGAAGTAGTTCACCCATTCGTGCTTCTTGGGATCAATCTCAATGTCGGCATCGTGCGGGAAACTAAACTCGCGCGTGGGGAACTTCTCTGGCGCGACGTTCGCAATCTTGATGGTGGTGCCAGAGGTACCGGGAACGATCTTGACAGCCATGATGACGTCCACGCTAACCGCGGTAGGTAAAACATCATAGAGAGAATAGTCAATGTGTTCGCCGATAATGTTCACGCGACCAGGACTGCGAGCGACGAAGTCGGGACGGTGGTTGTACTCTTTGTTAAATTGGGAGATCAGACCAGAGAATCGTTGCTGGTGTTGCGCCGCAACAGAGTTCAAGGATGCATCATCGGTGGCATAAACTTCCGCGATGGATTCTGTTTGCGGGACGAGCTCCTGTGGGGACGACATGGCGGGGTAAGGGATCTTTTTTTTGAGTAGAAAGAAAGGGCAAAAAACAAGTAAATACAAGATAGAAAGGAAGGAGGGGAAAAGTGAGAGCGCAAGGGACAAGGATAAATTAATTAATGATACCTAATCAAAACTCTCCAAGCGACCCAGTGCGACGCCCCATCTTTCACCCCGGGTAAAATGAACTTGGTGGGGGAAGACCCAGGTTATTCCCCCGGTGTCCCTTTGCAGTGTTAGTGTTTGCGGGGAGGTCGCATTGACCCTGAAACATAATTTGATTGTTCTATTTTCATTGGTTAGATGATCAGGGACCAGAAATGCAACCTCTCTTTGCTTTTGTCATTAATTGACGTATTGTGGAATAATGCACAGATGTATGTCGGACAGGGTGGCGGGCATTACGGGGTTTACGCATAGAACTATTTTAGACCTGCGCCTCCGGAAATAATTCTTCCGAAGTAAGGAGGACTATCTGTATATAGACACTAGATGGGGAGTAGAGAGTATAGAGTATTCAAGCCTTGAGATCAAATATTGCAAGGTTGAAGAACTTGAAATATGTACTTGTTCATCTGGATCAACGCATAACCGGCCCGAAATGGAGTAAGAGAAACCCCGATTTCCGTGTCAGGAAATTCGGCATGCCACCAAGATCCGAGAAAAGAAAATATACCCGATGATCCTTGACAGATCTGGATCTATATGCATATGATGTTAAATATGGGATTGATATAGATCATATAGACTAATTGGGAATTATGTGTATTCCATATTAGGTGAGGTGTTTATGGGTAATATCATATGATTTTATCCCTATTTTATCCATTGACATCATTGATCTAATACTAGTAGACCTCTTTTACTACTGTCTTGATACCCAAGGACCTCCTGGGATACAGCTTATCTATAGGGCTACCAGTTGCCTATATCCAATAATATAACAGCTAAACTTCTCTTCCGGATAACTTTCCAAATAACCTTCCAGCTAACCCTGTAGGTAACCCTGTAGGTATATAGATGGTCTGCACTAGGTACAATATAAATGTGGGCTGGACTCAAAATAGACATATCACGTGATGACGAAAACGGCCTTGCTACTAAATCACGTGATTCACCGGGATACGCCGAGGTCGGAGTGTGCGGAGAACCTTGGAAGTACAGAAGGAGGTTAGAACCAATCATGGAGCGTCAAATTGAGTCAGAGCGGTCGGGTGCTTTAGGTTAAGGGCGCTTTTTTCCATTCCCCCAAAGATTCATCCAGGGCCTTTTGCCTCGTACTTGACTCACCTTTCTTTAATTTGCTGGGTCAATTCAAGATGATGCCTCTCAGACCATCAAAAACCGCTCTGCGGTCCATTTCACCTCCAGAGGCAGCTTGCCTCTGGTCGTCGGCCCTTCTCAACTTCCTTCGTGGCTTCGGCTGCGTCGCCCCACCGCTCTTCTCTTCAGAAGCGTGCTCAGAGCACTGTGACTGCCCCGGCGTGAGTTCTTATTCTCAACATCGATTGAAGAAGCATTATGCGATGGAATTTCATCCATCAATGGACCCTATACTAATCTCAATTCCAGAGATGCTCGCCCTGTACCCAGCCCGGCTTTCAACCAGGAACCTCATCGCAATGAGGTCTCGCCTCTGATGAACCGCCAGCTCCCTGAGCTCGATGACTCGTAAGTCTTGGCAAATTTTTTTTGCTAATAGCAGAGTCAAATTCCATAATGCTAACTTCTTGGAATTTAGTATGGTTGGTATGAGCGGTGGTGAAATCTTCCACGAGATGATGCTGCGTCTCGACGTGAAGCACGTCTGTGAGTAACTGCTATCCACATCAATTGATGAGTCCCCGTCTGATAAAATCACCTCTAGTCGGTTACCCCGGTGGTGCCATTCTCCCTGTTTTCGATGCTATCTACAACTCCAAACACTTCGACTTCGTCCTCCCCAAGCATGAACAAGGTGCTGGTCACATGGCCGAGGGTTACGCCCGTGCATCTGGCAAGCCCGGTGTTGTTTTGGTTACCTCTGGCCCCGGAGCCACCAACGTCATCACTCCCATGCAGGATGCTATGTCGGATGGTATCCCCATGGTTGTGTTTACTGGTCAGGTCGTTACCAGTGCCATTGGAACTGATGCCTTCCAGGAGGCTGATGTTGTTGGAATCTCCCGTGCTTGCACCAAGTGGAATGTCATGGTCAAGTCGGTTGCTGAGCTTCCTCGCCGTATTCAGGAGGCTTTCGAGATTGCTACCAGTGGCCGTCCCGGTCCCGTCCTGGTTGACTTGCCCAAGGATGTTACCGCAGGCATTCTCCGCAACCCCATCCCCATGCAGAGCACCATCCCCTCCCTCCCCAGTGCCGCCACCATGGCTGCTCGTGAGATGAGCCAGCGCTCTCTTGATGCCACCATCAGCCGTGTTGCCAAGCTTGTCGACAAGGCTGAGAAGCCCATTCTCTACGTTGGTCAGGGTCTGCTTGCCCGTCCCGATGGTCCTGAGATCCTGAAGGAATTCGCCGAGAAGTGCGCCATTCCTGTCACCACTACCCTCCAGGGTCTTGGTGGATTTGACGAGCTGGACCCCAAGGCTCTGCACATGCTGGGTATGCACGGTTCTGCGTATGCCAACATGGCTATGCAGGAGGCCGATCTGATCATCGCTGTTGGTGCCCGTTTCGATGACCGTGTTACCCTGAGCATCCCCAAGTTCGCCCCTCAGGCCAAGCTGGCTGCCGCCGAGGGCCGTGGTGGTATCGTTCACTTCGAGATCATGCCCAAGAACATCAACAAGGTTGTTCAGGCTACTGAGGCTGTCGAGGGTGACTGTGCTGACAACCTTCGCCTGCTTCTGCCCCACGTTAAGCCTGTCGCTGAGCGTACCGAGTGGTTCGAGCAGATCAACGACTGGAAGGCCCGTTTCCCTCTGTCTCTCTACGAGCGCCAGGAGGCTGATGGTCCCATTAAGCCCCAGGCCGTCATTGAGAAGCTCAGCGACCTCACCGCTCACATGAAGGACAAGACCATCATCACTACTGGTGTCGGTCAGCACCAAATGTGGGCTGCTCAGCACTTCCGCTGGCGCCACCCCCGTACCATGATCACTTCTGGTGGTCTTGGTACTATGGGTTTCGGTCTGCCTGCCGCCATTGGCGCCAAGGTTGCCCGTCCAGACTGCCTGGTTATCGATATCGATGGTGATGCCTCCTTCAACATGACTCTCACTGAGCTGTCCACCGCCGCCCAGTTCGGTATTGCTGTTAAGGTTCTCCTGCTGAACAACGAGGAGCAGGGCATGGTTACTCAATGGTATGTCACCTTGTTCCTAGACGATTGAAAAAAAGACATCTGCTAACAATGAGTACAGGCAAAACCTGTTCTACGAGGATCGCTACGCTCACACTCACCAGCAGAACCCCGACTTCGTTCCCCTCGCCAAGGCCATGCGCTGTGCCGCCGACAGCGTCTCCGACCCTGCCGAGGTTGAGGCCAAGCTGAAGTGGCTGATTGAGCAGGATGGCCCTGCCCTTCTTGAGGTCATCACTGACCGCAAGGTGCCCGTCCTTCCCATGGTCCCTGCTGGCCGTGGTCTGCACGAGTTCCTCGTTTTCGACGAGGCCAAGGAGAAGGAGCGCAAGGAACTGATGCGCAAGCGCAACGCTCCCCTCGCTGTCCGCAGATAAATGTCCTAAGGCCAGTGGCCAACCGGCAACCTAGCTAGCTTCAAGATGGGATGCCGGTCCAAGTTGTTGACCGTCATTTCTTTTTATAGTTGATATCCATGGCGTTTCTTGGGCGGGTTCACCAAAATGCGATTGGAAGAGTCTGATTAAGCTCTCAAAAACAAAAAAGAGTTTACTCTTCAAGAAACAAAAAAGACTATATCGCCTCCTGCAGATTGACCGATATGGCAAAAGTTTTGGTGCCTGTTTTTTTTTTATTTTATTTTTTGTGACGGCTTCAACTTGCCTTTTCTGCCCCCTATGCAAGCTGGATTGAATCAGATAATCCCAAATGACTTTTTTAAGTTACTTGGTCATTTTCGGGTTTCTGTTCCTCCATGCTATTCCTTCACGTTGTGTGTATATAATATTCATGTATTGCAAGCCATAGGTCGAGATGAAGGATGTGCTGTTTCAAGTTCCGAGTCAGTTCCGGAATTGGTTCAATTTCACGAAAAGCGTCCCAAGTTCGAATGTTTCAATTGAGCAATGTGTTCAAGTTTTATCTCATAGTTCATTTATTATTACGTAGCTTGTAGGTTGTTGTACCATATGCACATGTCCAACTTGGAAGTGGTTATGTACCTTTTTGGCCTGAGGCACCAAGATAGTAAACTACTCAGTTGGCCTCGTGCCCAGTGATGAGACCCCCCTATGAAAAGATAAAATTATCAATTAAGAGAGTAAATCAATTCAGGGGCATAATTGTAACTCAATTTGGTTCAATTTGTCTAGTTTGAAATTACTAGACCCGACAAAAGCTATATATAGTCAATATTTTGTAGGCAACAAGCGATTAAAACCGCGGTGACGTTTCGGGGCTTCTCGACCCCATATGGTGTCACGGCATCCAATTAGCTTATCCATCTGTGCTCCAAACTCACCTCCCTCTTCTCTCCCCCAAAACACCAATCCAACCGAACAACCCTTACACCCTTAATTCTCTTATGAATCGTGGGTAGTGGTGAAGGGCCCCTTGCAAGCTCAATCATTGCTCTAAACGCGCAAGCCTCTACCGCCTGTTCTTAACCTTCAGCTCCCCCTCACTCCACAATGGCCAGCCCACCACCAGTCCTAGAGGACCAAAGTCGCCTCCTAGAGGAGGCATTGGGGGTGGTGAGGCAGCAGTCGGCAATGATGCGCAAGTGCTTGGAGACCCCCGGAAAGTTGATGGATGCGCTCAAATGCGGGTGAGTTGTCCTTCCCCAACCTTCCCCGAAGCCCGCCCAGGCAACGATGACGGATAGTCGCGCAACGAACTGGTGTGCTAATTTCTTTCCCTTCACTATAGCTCAACCCTTGTATCCGAATTGCGAACCCCGAGTCTCGGCCCGAAGCAATATTATGAATTGTACATGGCTGTTTTTGATGCGCTCCGATACCTCTCCGTCTACTTAAAGGAGAACCATCCCGTGAACCACCTAGCGGACCTGTACGAGCTCGTTCAGTATGCCGGAAATATCGTACCCCGTTTGTATCTCATGATCACGGTGGGTACCGTGTACATGTCCGTCGATGATGCGCCGGTCAAGGAGATTATGAAGGATATGATGGAGATGAGCCGCGGCATTCAGCATCCGATTCGCGGTCTATTCCTGCGCTACTATCTAACCCAACAGGCGCGGGAATACCTTCCTTCTGGAACTGGTGATGGACCCGAAGGCAACCTGCAGGACTCGATCAACTTTGTCTTGACCAACTTTGTGGAGATGAACAAGCTTTGGGTGCGACTTCAACATCAGGGTCCATCGCGAGAGCGTGACCGACGCATACAAGAACGGCGCGAGCTTGAGCTGCTTGTTGGTAGCAATCTTGTTCGTTTGAGCCAGTTGGTGGATCTAGAAACGTACAAGTCTGGTATTTTACAAGCGCTCCTGGAACAGGTGGTTCAGTGCCGGGATGTTTTGGCGCAAGAATATCTCCTAGAAGGTATGAGTTTATGTTGATTTCTTGACTTGAAGTTCATTTGCTAATTTTCTTGATATAGTGATCACTAAGGTTTTCCCTGATGAATTCCATCTGCACACTCTTGATCTGTTATTATCTGCTATCGCCCGACTCAATCCTCATGTCGACTTGAAGAAGATCGTGATTACACTCATGGACCGCTTATCGACATATGCTGCTAAGGAGGGCGAGACAGACTCAACGATAGAGCCTGAGGCTAGAAAACAGAGCGAAGAGGAAGCGGTAACTCGCTTATTGCAGAAGCTGGAACTCGACAAGGAAACGAAAAAGGAAGCGCCTACCGAGGTCACAGATACTTCTGATGCCTCTGCAGATGCCCCCAAGGAGAATGGGACTGATAAGCCGAGGAAACCAGAGGAGCCCGTCGCAGAGTCAGAGCCAACAAACGAGGAGGACTCGAAGACTAGTGTTCCCACGGAAGTTAAGCTGTACGATATCTTCTATGACCAGGTTGTGAACTTGATCAAGACACGCGGATTGCCCATTCAAGATACTATGGCCCTTCTCGTATCCCTGGTCAAACTTGCTTTGAACATTTATCCGGATCAGTTGGAATACGTTGATCAGGTCTTGGACTTTGCGACTCAGAAGACAGCCGAATTTACCGATCATGCTGATTTACACTCCGCACCTACACAGCAGCACATCCTTGATCTTCTCGGTGCTCCTCTCAAATCTTACGTTTCGATTTTCACAGCCCTGGCCTTGCCGCATTACTTGCCACTCCTGACCTCGCAATCATATCCTACTCGAAGATCTATTGCAGGCGAGATAGTCAAGAGTCTGCTGAAGAACAAGATTATCATCTCAAACCTGGAGAACCTTGATCGTGTTCTGCAGACCGCCAGAGTGCTTATCAAGGAAGGCATTCAGCAGTCTACGGGATACCCAGGACCACAGGCCCAGCGTCGTGGAGGAGAAACTGAGGAGACTATTGAAGAGCAAGGTTGGCTCGCAAGATTGGTGCACTTGATCCAGGCACCGGACAATGACACTCAACTCAAGGTATGGCCATTCAATCTATGCTTCCTGACATTAAGCTAACAAAATGAATAGCTGCTTCAGTCAACTCGTAAGGCGTATGCCGATGGCAACGAGCGTATCCGATACACCACTCCCGCTCTTGTCACAGCCTCAATCCGCCTAGCTCGTAAATTGAAATCGCGCGAGCACTACGATGACAACTGGCAATCACAATCATCAGCTCTCTACCGCTTCTTGCACCAATGCGTCAACAACTTGTACCAGCGAGTGAACCCAGGCTGTGCAGACTTGTCTCTTCGACTATTTGTGATGTGCGGTGAAGTCGCTGATCAAACCGGCTTCGAGGAAGTCAGCTATGAGTTCTTCGCGCAAGCATTCACTATTTACGAAGATGCAATTAGTGACTCTCGCGCCCAGTTCCAGGCTGTTTGCATCATTGCAGGTGCTCTGCATGGCGCCCGTGGTTTCTCCAAAGAGAACTACGATACACTAATCACCAAGGCTGCTCTCCATGGTAGCAAGCTTCTCAAGAAGCCAGACCAGTGTCGCGCGGTCTATCTGGCCAGTCACCTCTGGTGGGTGGTTGAAAACCCACAACGCGGAGAAGAAGATCCCAAGAACGTAAGGGATACCCTGTTTTTTCATCTAATCTTATTCTGGAAACATTTTGCTTACATTTAGCAGCTTTACCGTGACGGTAAAAGAGTTCTGGAGTGCCTCCAGCGCGCTCTGCGCGTTGCAGATGCTTGCATGGACACAGCCGTATCCGTCGAGCTCTTCGTGGAGATTCTCAACCGCTACGTTTACTACTTCGATCAGCAAAACGAGACGGTCACCACCAAGTACCTTAATGGGCTTATCGAGCTCATCCACTCCAACCTTCACAGTACTGAAGATGAGCCCAACCCGAACCTTGACGGCCCGAAGCGTCATTTCGAGCGCACTCTCGAGTACATTCGATCTCGAGATTATGAGGGTGTTGTTACGGAGCGACAGTAGATTCAGACGTCGATGTTGTTTGAGGTTTAGCCAATGTCAAGGTTTTGGTATCAAGACTTGGATCCCTAAAGCGTTGTGTTTTGTATGAGATGCGAGATTTCATTAAGGATTATCTTCCCCTAGGCTCATATTTCCCTGAGTCCCTTTTTTCTCCCCTATTTTTCCCCTGCCCTTTTTCTATGTTCTTTGGAAGCCGGACCCTGTTTAAGATGCTTTATTTTTCGTTTCTGAGTATATACAAGTGTACCATTGTCTCTTGATAACACCACACCATACCCTTCAACGATATTTCTTTCATGATTGATCTTTATCAATGAGTAGACTTTAGGTCTCAAGAGTACTTTAGGCCATTTCATATTCCCTTCATTTGTAATTGACCATTTGAATATGAGCTATCAATTGATACTAGTAGTTGATCATTTAATGTTTCAGACCCTTTAGTACTTCCCTGAGGCGACTACATACTCTGTAGACTCGGGGTATTCTAGCCTTTGGGAATATCTCTAGACTCGGAGCTCCAAGCCTGGTCCTATGGCTCAGATTCCAGACAGACCATCTATCAAACTACTAGGAAGAAAAATAAAGATAAGAATCTTCATGCTATTCAGACAAGACGACGATGGAGAGGGAGATTATCCCAAGCTCCTGGATATCGCTGCATAATGCAGAAAGGCCATCGGGAAAAATAACCTGGTACCGTACACACAAAATTGATCCATATGCCCCAGATTCAAGTCGGTTTGACTTGAACACAACTTAACAGAAAAAGAAACCTTATCGACGAAAACCCAAAAAAGTTCGATACCCATAAATGTTCGGAAAAAAAACCTTCAGGACGTGCGCATTTGTAAGACGTGAACCCGTGACGCTTCAATTCAACTGGGAAAAAAAAGACAAAAAAAACGAGGATTGAGGAGATGCAGAGGAAAGGGAGAAGATTGGGGAGAAAAGACAAGGAGGGGACATTTCACGGGTCATTCCTCATGAGATCGGCCTGTTCGTACACAGTTTACCAGTCAAATGGGGGTTCGTAATAGTTTCCGGGATTTAAGGACTTCCGCCATACATCCTAGTCTCGGAGGAAGGATACTGGCGCATAGCGGGGTTAGCAGCATTGTGACCCGCAGTGTTAGCATTGTAACCGTTGAATGAAGACGGCGAAGTAGGACTGTATCCCATCTGCACGGGGCTTCCAATATCACCAGGACCGGGGGCGACACTGGTACGACGGCTTGGGTGTAAACTGTGCATATCTGGCTCAAACTTGATGAAGCGACCTCCCTCGCTGAGTTTGACATGGAACAATCCACCACCGTTCTGTGCATTACCTTCAGTGTCGCAGATGTCTAGCATTTCGGTCATCGAGATGTGAGGTTCGTGCGGATGGCGCAATTGTTCGACCCGAGCGAGTAGTATGTTCGCGGAGTGGAAACCGAGCGAACTAGGACTCTCTGTGGTGAGTTGATTGCAGGCCTCGATTACCAAAAGGCGAACAGTAACAGGTCGATATGGGCGGACACGATAGTAGGGAATGGCTGCAAAAGGATCCAGTGGATCGACCAATGGAGGTCGAGATCCACCGAAATCTCTCTTAGTAAAAGGGATATTTGGATTGTGTTGATTGTTGGAGTTTGCCTTACCAGGCGCTGTACCCCAAGTTGATGTGGTAGGGTAGGGAGTTGCTGCACTATAAGTTCCACCCCAGCCGGCCGGACCGGTGTTAATATTGCCAGGATAAACAGTGCTAGGATGAACAGTGCCGAATTGAGAAGAACCGAGTTGAGCAGTGCCGGGTTGAGCAGTGCCAGCTTGAGGACTGAGAGGCTCAGTAACAAAAGACTGTCCTTGGAAGCTGGCTCGCGATGGAGGAGGGAACCGACTTGGGGCTGAGACTCCCGGCAACGACTGAGACAAGTTGGATGGGAAACTATTGTCAGTGTTATCAAGGAGCGCACTGCTACCCAGATGAGTGCTCAATTCTTCCACCTCTTGATGCGATGCAGTACGACCACTCTCGTGTTGATCCTGCGTGCCACTCGATGGGCGTCGGATAGGGCTCACGTGCGCAGAGGGCAAGCTTTGATCAGTGCCCTGACTGAGAGTCGACATGGGAAATTGGCTTGCTGGCTGTTGGTGAAGTCTGCTCACGTTTGCATTGTACTGTTGCACTAGTCGCTGTTGCTCTTGCTGCTTCAGCTGATGTTCATGTTGTTGTTGCTGCTTCAGCTGCTGCATTTGCTGTGCTGAGTAAACACCCGTGACTCCATAGTGCACAGGAAAAGGGAGGTTAGATCGAACATCTGGTCGTTGAAAAGTCGGCATAGTGCGCACTGGATTGATTCCAGGCGGGGCAGTAATTCCACCTGATGCAGGAAAACCCGTGCGAAGTGGGTTTGCCATCCCGGAATTAGGCGAATACATGGGCAAATCGGGAGACATATGGGTTTGATCACCCATGACTGGAAGGCCTGGAGGGTTTGAAGGTACCCCGCCGAAGCCTGAGAAACCAGGATGGTTGCCTCTGCCCAGAGGGGACACAGGAGCAGAAGGTTGAGGATGATGTAAAGGCGGCTGTTGGTAATAATGTGGTCCCGGTACCGGCCCTGGTCTTCCACCAGCAGCTCCAGACTGCGACTGCGCCATGGAACGCGGCGAGATAGACGACGGATAAGGAAACATATCGGAGGATGATGGTTGAGAGTGAGGAGAAGACGAATGAGAACCCTGATGAGACAACTGACGTGGTCTCACAGGAGTCGAAGCTTTGGGGACAAGAGGCGTAGCAAGAGGATGAGTTGGAGAATGAAGAGAAGCAGGTTGGGGTACAGGCGGTTGTGAAGAGAATGGGTGGGTGGAAGGCAACGAGGTGAGTGAAGGATTTTGCGGGGGTTTTGCTTGAGCATCCCATGTCTCCGACACCCCTCTGCCCTCCTGCACTCCCTTGGCCGCACTATCTTGGTCTTTCTTGACCTGCTCTTCACGCGATTTACGCTCATGGTCCTCTTTAGCTTTCTTATCTCGTTCCTCTTTTTCTTTGCGTTTAGCCTCTTCTCGTCTCTTCTTTTCCTCTTTCTGCTCTCGTTGTTTGCGTTCTGCCTCGGCTTGGCGCTCTCGGTCTTCCTTGATACGCCGCTGCTTTTCGGCGTCCTTACGAGCCCGTTCCTCCTCTTGAGCCTTGCGTTCAGCTTCGCGCTTCTTGCGCTGCTCTTCACGCTTCAATCGCTGGCTTTCGAGCTTCTTTTCGTGTTCGGCTTTAGCAGCAGCTTCCTCGGCAGCTTTCTCGGCCTCTCTACGAGCCCTTTCTTCTTCTTTAGCCTGCTTCTGCAGCCGCTTCTTGTCTTTCTTTTTCTGGGCTTCTCGTGCCTTCTTGGCATTGCGCTGTTCGTTCCGGTTCTCCTCTTCTATGAGCTCATTAAGAAGTTGCTTCTGACGTTCTTCGGCGACTTTCTCTCGATAAGCCGTCATCACACGTTGTTCAAACATTCGTGCAGCAAATATCTGAAACATCCGTCTGCCTTCTTGCATACGTTGCTCTTCGGTCATCGCATCCTTTTCCAAGTTAGCAAAACATACTTGGTATGTGTGGGGCCAATTGATCTCGAGGATCCAAAACAAACCATTTCATCCTCGTCAAACTCTTCTTCCTCTTGGCTGTCATAATCCTCGTCTTCCTCGTCGTCATAATCTTCGTCATCATCAAGAGGACCATGATTATGACCTGCATGGAAGGACTGATGAGATGTGGAAATGTTGAACTGCGGATCTTCTTCTCGTTGCATTCGACGTTCCGCTAGTTGCTCCATCATATCAATGAAGTGTTTGCCATCGTTTTTCAGCAGATCGTCTGCCACAGTCAGGATGCCATCTAACCCAAAAACAGTCAGAAATTTTCAAAACTTTATATAGGATCGGTTGTGATATCTTCACATGCCTTTCACTGTCAAGCTATTACCGAACGCAAAAAGATCCGCACGAGCTGCAGAAGTTCGCTCGTCCTCTTCGAACTCTTCTTCACTGTAAAGCTCATCCTCTTCATCATCTTCTTCGTCATCGTCGAAGTCATCTTCCAATTCTAGGTGCTCGTCGTCCTCGTCATCTTCCTCTTCTTCTTCCTCTTCGTCTTCGGACAATTCTTGGACACGACCCCTCGAGGGATGATATTGCCCGTGCGTGCGGGTATGTTGACCGGGAGATCGAAGTGGAGATTGATAAAGTCGAGGTGGTGGAATAATGGGGGCGCCTTCCTCAAAAGAGCCTTGATTGTTGTTGGCATATTGTTCGAGCTCCTCATAATATGCGTCATAGAGGACTTCAAGCTCTTCTTCAATGGCAGTCCGCTTTCGACCACAGACAGTACAACTACAAGAGTGCCTCTGCTGCTCCTTCATCTTCTTAAGAACGGCATCCTTCTCGACTTTCACGAGTTGGCGTCTTTCTTCCTCGCCTAACTCGAACCAGAAGGTCCGGATATTCTCGCGTTCTTCCAGGGACGATTGATTCCAAATGCTGCTTTCTTTGGATTTCGTGGGGAAACGGGAGGAACATGGCAGCGCATGTGATGATGGTTGATGTGAGAAACTGGCAGTATGCGTCGGTAGAGGTGTCGGGCTATTATCAGCGTGAGTATGAGAGCGAGAACGACCTTTCTTATGCTTCTTCTTTTTGGACTTAGGTCCTGCAGCTTCGTCGTATTCATTCAATATTGCATCGTGACCCAGATCAGGCTGTGAGCTAGATACTCCATGGTGATAAACATCGTCTGCTTCCGCATGGTCCAGATCGGCACTGTCAGCCTCGTCGTGGCCGTTGGAATGTTGGTCATCGGGGTTCAATTCCATGTCCGCGGAGGCGTGGATGTCGGTTGAATCCGCGGCAGCGCGAGCCGCCTGTTTCAGTCGACGCTTCTGTTTCTTGCGATTTACAGGTGCTGAAGCAGCCATCTTCCCATCTGTGGCGTGGCTCAAGGGTCCCCGCGCATCGTCGTTGCTCGGTGGGATCGGTTTGGTTGCTGTCTGAGCCGCCATAATGGGGTTTGAATGACGCCGGGCACCACAGTCCACAGCAAAAGTCTGTTACAAAGCACCACAATGTTAACAGCTAGAGATCAATAGCAGTTTGGAAGGTTAAGATGTGTGGGGTGGTTGGTTCAGAAGGAGCCGCCCAAGGCAAAAGCGGAGAGCGGGAGAACGAAAGAACAAAGCTCCGAATCATTGACCCAATGCAATGGAGACTCACCAAAAGCCGAACCCCCTTCTTGGGTGTTGGTGAAGACCAGGGAATAGTCAGACTCTTTGTTGCTTACACCGAAGGTACTCGGAGCGTCTAGGAATTCAGAGAGGGGGTGTTGCGGGAGACTAGGATTGGAGAGGAGGGGGTGGGTGGAAGGGTAATAAAGACAAGGCAGGATAGGGTTTTGGGTTGAAGTGTTGTCGAAAGAGGGGTTGGAGGGGATGCGATGATCTGAAAAGAAGCTACTCTGACTGAGCGCCAGCGAGTAAAGCAGACCCGCAAGTGTACAAATGATCGAGGGAGATCTTATTCCATTGATGGATGGAGCGATGGGCTTTCCTGCGTTCTGGCTGGTTGTAGTGCCGCCGCAATGGGGTAGCCGCCGCAAGCGAGCTAATGCCTTATGAGTCAGGCACCATATAAAATCTACGTTGTTTATATAGCTTTATTCTTTGAGAAATGATAGAAGTATCATCATTCTAAGTCTATGGGATCCATTTTTATAGAACTAGGGTTATAAAAGTATTTGCGTCGTTGATTTTATAGATTTTATATGCTCTGAATTGATTCACCGCCTTCACACCGCTTTCCCTTTTTAGATCATCGATGTGATGATGAGGCGGAATTGAAAGTCGATGCTTTTGAAGACAAAGACCAGATGGATTGAAAAATAAAAAACAAACATTTGAGATGATTTCTGATGAAAGACTTCTTTGAACACTCATTCTTTCTACTATGATATCAAAACCCTAATTACCTATAATCTTAACCGCCTTAATAACAGTATAACAATTATGCATGTTATAGTCATACTTATTCTGCCATGTTTATCTGTCACTAAAGGCGGTAGGGAAGATTGTCCAGTTGACTTCTTAACTATGCTTCTACTCCACATGTAGTGAGACATTAGTGTTGATCTCACAAAAATAACTCCTAATTTCTTGATCAACGGAGTTGCCGTAAATCAGAAACATAACTTCATCGGAGATCCCGGTGTAGTATTAAGAGAGAAAAAAAAATATTGTGTCTCTCAAACTCCTCTGTGTGCCTTAAATCTCCGGGTTTACTCCATCTGCATCCGCATTCCCGCTCTGCCCCCTTCATCTTATCATCAGTAACACTTTCGCTTACTCAATTCCAACTTTCTCCTCATTACTTTCCTTCCTTTTTTTTCCTTTTTTTGTTGAACTTCTCCCTCGGTAAATTGAGTCTAAGTGATCCTTATACTTGTCTTATTCCATCATATCCCACCCTCGTCTTCTCTCTCTCTCTCCCCCTCAAATCGACCCATACCATTAAACATCAAGCCCCCGGCGCGACCGCCTTCACCAACCCAAACGTCACTGTTTTCCTTTAGGTCGACCACCATCTGCATCTACTATTGGGTGGAAATACGTGTACGCGCAGGGCTGACCCTTACCCCTGCCTCTTGTGTTCTCTTGTGTTGCGGCGGCTCCGTGGGCCTGACCTCGATCATCTTGCACTTGTGATCCGGTCACCTTTCTATCCTTCTCTCTTTCCTCTTGTCGAGCAGCGCTCAAGACATTCCTCCTACACGGTCCATTGAAATATGGCGCAACAACAAGGTGATAATGTGATGCGGAGGTACGCGCGGCCAATCCTTTTTTTTCTTCCTTCCTTCGCAGCTTGTCATACCCCTTCCGGCCTAGACCGTTCAAGACCATGCAGCACCTCCGCAAAGTGGCAATATCATCCCGCAGAACACGAAGACAGGCCTTTTTGCTTAGTCTTTGCAATTGGAACTTCAGAATCATATATTTATCGAATACTAATATGAATTGATTTATACAGAAAGTTGGTGATTATCGGCGATGGTGCTTGCGGGAAAACTAGTTTGCTGAGCGTGTTTACACTCGGCTACTTCCCAACTGTTAGTCAACAATACCTGTTTTCTGCCTAATGACAGAGGATTACATGCTAACTTGTTTCTGTATAGCATTATGTTAGTCGCCATTCCTATCGGATCCATTCCAAGTAAATCCCTCGGTCTCTAACTTGCTGCCTAGGTACCCACAGTTTTCGAAAACTACGTGACGGATTGTCGAGTCGATGGTCGTTCGGTACAGTTGGCTCTATGGGATACTGCTGGGCAGGAAGACTATGAGCGATTGCGACCATTAGCATACTCGAAGGCCCACGTCATTCTAATTGGATTCGCCGTGGACACACCCGATTCGCTGGAGAACGTGAAACATAAGGTTCGTTGGGCAAAGACCGGCTGAGCGGGCTACTCAATACATATATAATTACGGCTGCTAACCTTCGAGGATGATAGTGGATCGAAGAAGCGAATGAACGATGCCCCGGTGTACCCATAATCCTCGTCGGTCTCAAGAAAGATCTTCGAGAAGACCCTATGGCGATCGAAGAGATGCGCAAAAAGTCACTGAAGTTCGTCACCGCTAAAGAAGGCAGCGAGATCGGTACAAGCATTGGAGCCCGTAAATATCTTGAATGCTCCTCTTTGACCGGCGAAGGTGTCGACGACGTCTTCGAAGCAGCTACCCGCGCTGCTCTCTTGACCTTTGACAAGCGGAAAACCTCTTGCTGTGTGGTTCTATGATGAATTTATTCCAGAAGAATTTGCGACATTGCAACTCCTTTCTCTGCCAGCGTTCGGTTTCTTTTACTCTGCCTCTGGAAACTCGATGAACGTGGTTCAAGCTTAGGTTTGCCGTTCACTCGACCTTCCGCTGTATCATGCATCATTGGCGTTTGGGTGGTTTTTAGTGCTCGCCTGAACAATTGGGGTGGGTATGATATCTGATATCGCCATTATTTTTCCCCCTTACCTTTTCCGGCTATGTTTTATTCTCGGAGTACATTTATCTTTCCCTTCATGACTTTCCTTGATCAGCCATTGCTTTCTCCTTGTCATATTCTGACTTGATGCACGTGCAACTCCGGATACCTCTCTCTCTCTTTTGCAAATTCCCCGAAGTCCATGGCGAACCGCTCTTTTCATGTCTTATTATTCTTGCCACTCTCGTGCTCTCATATAGTCATTGTTTTTATTTTTCGCCAGGAAATACATAATCAACTACTCACCTGGAATATACTGCTTCTGTTTATTTTGAAATAACTAATTGGGCTATATTACGTGCCATTTAATCCCAATATTCAATAGATCTATATGTGTACTAAAGTTAGTGGTCAACTGGCTATCGAGCGCCTAGGTCAGATATTCAAGTCTACATACTACTACTAGTATCAATCAACATAAGAGTGTCAAGTGCTCAAACACAAGAAAAGCAATAAAATGCCTTCCATTTACATTCCAAGGTCTCTAATAGCCTCGATGAAAAAGATAAAAATGCATATATATAGTACATGGCGCCAATGATACAAGACACCCCAAATTCAACCATCATCAATTTACCCTCACAACCGCGCATCCACCCTCAAACAAATCTAGGGCATTTATTTCTTCTCAATCCTCTTCCAATCATGGTTCCACCCCTCAGCAGGTGGGTAATCTGTCTGCATACGTCCGTACTCAATAGGAAACATATCATTAAAGATACCCTTCTTGTTCATGGACTTGCGGAAAAGCTTGCCACCATCTCCAGCACCAGTTCGCAGCTCCTCACACGCAGATTGCATGCTCTGGTATTGACGCTGAAGCTCTAGCTGCTGGTTGGTGCGCTGCTTCGCCTGGAAGAGTTGCCAAGCGCGGTGAATAGTCCAGTGACGGAGGTAACGGTTACGGGAAAAGCGGAGAGGACGGGGAGTAAGAGGGTGGTGAAGGAAGTAGCGGATAAGAGCTATAGATTTAGATTAGCATGGGGCGTTTTGGGTTCGATTTTTCTATTCCGGACAAGGTGTTTCTGGAGCACGTCGATGGGTAATTGGGAGGGTGGGATTGCAATTCCGCAAGAATTGGGGATTCGACGTACTGATTCGCTTGTCCACGTTGGATCGGCTCTCCTTGCGCTTGGCCAGAGAGGTTGTCGATGAGAAGGAAGCGGTTTGCACGGCCGCGGTGATCGGGCCAGGTTGTGATGCTCGGCGGGCGAGGGTCTCGTGGCATGCACGGGTAACGGAAGGACGCGATGGTGCGAGCGTCATGGGGATACGGAATACATTCGCGAGAGACGCGAGAGCTGGTGATAGAGACCGCATTGTGGCTGGGGTATATGGGGGTTGTAGAAGAGGGTATTGCGCTGAGGTTCAGGGCGAATAATTCCCTGATGGCAGAATTGCTTCACCGCTTTTATTAGCCGCGCGCTTATTCTAAACTACCTAGGTACACATTCATCTGTCTGAAGTTTACTCTATCGAAGGACTCCACAGATAAATTTGTTTGTTGTGTAAAAGAAAATGTTTGAATAAATTGTCATGACATATCAATTTTCCTTTGGGTATTTTAAAGATGATCCAGTGGTAAGTACATGATAGTTAAACCCCTTCCGGTCCACCCAGGATAAAAAGAAAGTAATGTATCAGATAGAAAAATCAGTCATAATAAGTAACGGTATCTTGAAGGTCGTAAGAGGCATGAAATCTTAAAGCGACATGTGTGTATAAATGACACACTGCGTCAAATCAAAGCAAAGCCCTCCCGAAACAACGCCATGAAATGCAAAATAGAAATGAGTTCCGAGTTAAAAGAAAGAAGTGAGCTTCGGAAGTTCAAATTTACCGCTTGCTTGTGCCATACTTTTTGGCTTTGGACCGTTCGTAGTTGAGCACCTTGCGTCGTCGGTGTGTCTGTGCCAGCTTCCATCGACAATAGAGAACCAGGGCGTCCTTCAGCAACACAAACATGCAACCGCCAACAACACTACGACCCCAGCGAGTCTGAAGAAGTCCGGGACGACTACGCTCTAGAACCGATGAGGGCGTAGTCCATGATTTCGGTAGAAGGTATTTCAAGATACCGCCCATAGATGCGGAGATAGCGGGGAATACGAGAGCGCCGAGAACTGTATCGGCAATGTTTCCGGTGTCGTGAATAATTTCGTTTTGTCGTCGACCAAGGCCTAAGCCGTTCTGGCCGGCCTGGGCTTGTCCGTCCTGAGCGCCTGTGTCAGCGCCATCGTCGTTGCCGGCGGCAGGTAGAGCTGGAGCATCGACAAGCTCGTCGCCGGGCAATCCTACCTGCAATTCGAGGTCAATCTCCATGAGAATTTGACCGTTGGCATGTTCGCCAAAACGATTGAGTCCTTCCGCCTGATCCTGTTGCTGTGCATCATCCAGGATCTCTTCTGCCGCACGAGGCTGGACCTCTGCGATCCACTTCCGTTCCAAAGCACCGAATAGTCGGTCATACAGTGCGCCATAAAAGCTCTTCAAATAAGGTAAGGCGGCAAAGGTCAAAGCCGGGGTAGGGGGCCACATATCAAAGTCAGGCTCGTGTCTCGGATTGTGCGCAGCAAAGAATAAGACAGGGATTGCAGGCAGTAAACCCTCGGCGTATCGGGTGCGAGAAAATATCAAAACGAGTGGGATAAGTGGTAGACCTAGGTTGCGTCCTGGGTTCCACGGGCCATCCAAACTATCTTCCAGAATTTGTCTTGCCTCGTCTGTGCCGAATACGAGATGCATTGAGTATGCGCCATGTGCACAGCAGCCCGCCCATACAGTTCCCGCCACGGTGAAAACCATGCCCGGTAAGACTAGTCGACCTGCCACTCTTTCTATCAGGCGCAATGTATCGACAATGTAGCTGCGTGGACGAGTGACGACAATCTCAGACTTGCACTGGGGACATTGTATCTTAGCGCCGCCACTTCGCTTCTTGGAGCGGGGGTTCTCCATGTCTGCAAGCCAATCCAGTAAGCAGGCCTCATGCGCCGTCAAAGCACATGGACATGGAGATCGCCATTCCAGATTCAGTGGGGAGTCTTCTGTTTCATCGGTATAGCAGATCCAACATTTGCGTGGCTCTTCCTGTACTGTATCGGTTTGATTTGATGGTCGAGTGGCGCCTTTGTCAATGATATCGGTCACATTTTCCAGTGCGCTTGGAGTTGAAGCACCCTGATTCATAAAAACAGTCTCAGCATCTTCGATCGTATCGGGCTGAGGTGGGGAGCTTTCGGCGGTGGAGGCATCATCGTGATTTGAAGTGGCGCGATGAGCGGCGATAGCATAACCCGGGACAGACGCCATAACGCAGGAAGCGTATTTTTAGAAGATAATGAAACAAAAGAAAAAAAGTCAAAGTTAGAGTGCCGAACTCGATTTGAAAAAAACGTGGGTCAGCATCTTCTGGGGAAAATGAAGTTGAGAAGATGACGTGAAAGTAAAAGAAGACCGGCGACACCCGCTGGAAGAGAGTAGCTCCGCCTCTTAAGGTGGAGAGATGCCTTAAAGGGCCTCTCGGCTACCAACCGCGGCTGGTAAATGATCGGTGGCAGGTCACGTGTAGATCACGTGTGCAGCATGCCACAGGATGGCACAATCACTACATCATTAAACGTGCTCTTTTCATGTTCCTTTTGGCCCGCAAACAGGGATCGGCAGGGCTTTCAGCAATCGTGGAGCGCCCCCGGTATGCACAGTAAATTAGAAAGAATCCACAATATCATATTCATTTGGCCTAGTCGTGTGCAGTAGCTCCAAAACTAACCTTCTCAGGCTACCCGACGCTCTTGGGCTTTGAACCTTTCGGACATCGGCACCAATAGAGAGCCCGGTTTTTGACTAGGTTTATGATCCTAGATTAGCCTATTTGAGCTCACACTGAATCATAAGCCTTTCAAGTGTGAAATTAGGAGGCTTACTCTGAACTTTTGGATCACTGAGTATGCACAATTCATACTGTGGGGGTATGCTCTGTACTTATTTTACTGATGATTCATGGTCTACTCCGAACTCCGTGCCGGTGAATCAATTCAGTAATCAATAATCTCTATGCAGTAGATTTGTGAGGAGTATGCTGCAACAGCGCCAGTGGCTTCTAGGTGCAGGAATACGAGCGTGATGGCCCCCTATCTTATGCTATAGCCCGGGGTCATCTCCATAACAATTCCAATAATCACTAGTGGCTATTTCTAATCAATCTCCACCGCACTCCGTACTTGCGTCGTCGAAATCAGAAGAGATCAATTTATGAATAAATCTCTGTTACAAACTTAGATTTGCAAATGCCCATATTGAACCAACATTGAAATCAGTGTGGAAGGTAACAACGGTTCGCAGGGTCCAAGTGGATCAAGCCGGCGATCCGGGGCCATCTCCAGGGCTTGAAGGCCCGAGCACGATTATGTATGGGGGACATACACCACCTGGCACGCGATCAAGTATCTCCAACCCTTTTAACGCTTTCAGCCCCTGAACATGTGCAGTGGGTATGCTCAGGACATGACTCCTACAAAGTAGATGTAAAACAGCCACATGAATATAGTGATTTTAGTTGGTTCAATAAAGATGGTTCTGAAATTGTCTCCAGTGCCCTGCTCTTTGTCTGCTCTTGCTATAGATCCATCTGGGTAAAGACCACCTAGTATATCACAACGATTCTAAACATTCCCCTTTATGCGTACTTGGAGTCTTCATCTCAGTCTCCAAGATATCTCTTTATCCAAAAAGTACGGTCTGGCTGCGATTGCTGATTCTTTCAACGCAGGTAATTATTGACTAGAAATTTAAGTACCACTATTCATTAATGTAACCTTGCAAATTTATTGGGTTTGGATTACTAGTACTCGTATTTGATATGCTGCAGTCTCCAAGGTCGATTTAAGATGCATAAATTCGGAAAATTGTCTAGAAGTTAAACACTGCTACTACGGGCCGTGTTTGTTTTCAGAAGAATCCTTAAACTATCCAAACCTTGGAATTTTCCAAATCAAAAAAGTTTGATTTTAAAGCTTTTCAATGATCGGTTCAATGTTCAGTTCAATAATCGGAAAGAAGTCAATTGAAGGGAAATCTAAGATCTTGGCAGGATATGACATCGCAGTACGTCATCACCAACGGCAGGGATATTTGGACAACATCAGCTCTTTGTCATATCTAAAACCTGATTTTCAAGAGTACCCCTGGCATTCATTATGAAATTTAAATTTGGCTTGACACTCCCTACTTCTTCTCATATTAGGATATTTCACCTATCGTGTCTTCCACTGTTTTCTGAATAGAACTTCAACTCTACATACATTCATTCTCCGTCATATATTCAAAATGAGCTCCTTTCTACGAATTTCCCCCCCGAATCCGGGCACCTTTATCCTCCATTCCTCTTACCCATCCAGCAGTCAGCCAACACTGTTATGTTCACGATACTCCAAGAAAATTCGGGCAAGCAAACGATCATGGCCAAGAAAAAGAGGAAGATTACAGTCGAGGCAATACTCCAAACCACCCAATCCCCTCCAACAAAGCCCATCCAACTCTTCGAGATGGTAGACAATCTAATCTCTCAGATATGGAAGGCAAACCACATGATGAGCTACCTGAAGATGTGAGAAAGCACAACGAGGAAATGGCGCAACGTTACGATCGACCCTACAACCATATCGCTGATGAAGGCACCGTTGAAAAGGCGTTTAAGAAGAAATAAGGGCTGAGTAGGCTTTTATTTTTCTAGCTGATCAACATGATATGTCATTTTGATCTTTTTCATGTACACTATTGAATTTTTCATTGGCAAACCCTTCTGGGAGAGTGACAAGAGCTTTTGTTCAAGTTGATATTACCAGATCTGCCAGTGTTCAGCCTATTGAAATGTACTATACCTCGAGTGATATTTTGTAATGCTATCAAGATTGATCAATTCAAATGTTCAAAATGTTGTTTTTTCAGTTCTGTCACGATACTATATATTCTGCTATGCCGGTCGCTTCTGATTCGCCTCTACAGCATCATGATGATATGATAGCAATATTACATGGATGTATTAGACCACAATGTCTTAGAGTCAGTTGACTCCCTTTGATCGCAAATTGGTTCATGAATGTTTGATGCACATGTGGATATGATTAGAAACATGGTATCACCGACATTAGTGCATTTCCATGAATGGACTGCATCATATGAGGTCGGAAAGGTGCTAATGTTACGATATACTACAGGCAGTATGTGGTCTATTCAGGTACGGGTAGTCTGAATTTGAGCAATAATCTTTGAAGGCTAGCACTTGAGATAACCAGGTCATCTCCTCATATACTAGTATGTCCAAAGCTGACTTCAAGCATAAGTACAATTTACCTTAGATTATACATGGATAGTGCGTTCTATACATGAGACCCACCGAGCGATGCAGATCAATTGTAACTACCAATCAGGTTCTTGGGAATGAATAGTTCCCAACATTTTACCTGCCTTACTTCATTGACATTTAAGTCGTAAGTGGTCAGCTGTATGAGAATTTTACAAAGTTTGTCTTAAACATTTGAATAGAGACATACATAGATTATCTGTCTCCTTAATGCAAGCTTAAATATTCCAATGAAGTTGAAGAATAACACTTCAACTAGAAGTGACCTTGTGGATCCTCAAGTTACCCACCGAGATACTCTTATCGATAAGCAAAATATATTCTGCCACATCCTACCGTTAGAATCGATCCTTTACTCAGGTACCTCTCGGGTGAAATTTTCATCCTACAACTGTTTGCTGGGTTTTTTGAAATACAGAAATTCATCTGTCATGCAATCTCCTCCTACTCCCGATGGCGCCCAGCCATACGCCACTATGGCTGGGAAGCTGGACCCCCGACTCCTCAAGGCTCTGGAAGTGATGGACTTCAAGTTTATGACCCCGGTTCAACAACGAGTTTTGACCGAACTTCCCGACTGGCGTAGTGACTGCTTGGTCCAAGCCAAGACTGGTACTGGAAAGACTCTTGCTTTCTTGCTTCCTGCCCTTCACTGCCTGCTCCAGGGTAACTCAGCGCCACCCCGAGGACAGGTCGCTATCTTGATTATTTCGCCTACGAGAGAACTTGCCCAGCAAATTGCCAAGTCATGCGATCAGCTCACATCACAACTATCGAAGCCTCTCGAGTGCCATATTGCGGTCGGTGGAACTGCTCGTGCATCCGCCCATACACGGTTCATGAAAGGATCACCTTCTGTCCTGGTAGCGACCCCAGGTCGTCTGAAGGACTACCTCTCTGAGGAGTCAACAGCTGAGAAGCTGTCCAACATCCAGACTTTGGTTCTAGATGAAGCTGACACTATGCTGGAGTCTGGCTTTCTGGCGGATGTGAAGCAGATCCTTCGCCTTATTCCATCAAAGAAAACCCGTGGCTGGCAAGGCATGTGTTTCTCGGCCACTGTCCCACCAAAGGTCAAGGAGGTTGTCAATGTTGTGCTGAAAGAGGGCTACGCCAGTATCTCTACTATTGAAAAGAACGAAGCACCAACCCATGAGAGAGTCCCACAGTACCATGTGATTATTCCATCCGTGGCCGAGACATTTACCACCTTGGCTACCCTGCTCGCGCTTGAGAGTAAGAAGTGCTCAAAGATCATTGTCTTCGGCGTCACGGCCAACATGGTCGCTCTTTTCGCAAAGGTTTTCTCCCAGGGCTTGACCCCATTGACTGTCTTCGAGATCCATTCCCGTCTCAACCAGAACGCTCGCACAAGAACCACCGCCCAATTCAAAGAGGCCACTACCGGAGTCATGTTTGCCTCAGATGTTATCGGTCGTGGCATGGATTTCCCCAACGTGGATTTAGTCATTCAGGTTGGCTTGCCATCAAACGGCGAACAGTACGTTCACCGTGTTGGTCGTACAGCCCGTGCCGGAAACGATGGTCGCGCAATTATCCTTCTTACGCAAGGGGAGTCATTCTTCATGAAGGTCAACCGCCACTTGCCGATCAAACCCCACCCCGAGACCGAGCAGATCAATGCAGGTGCTCCGTTATGCGCCGAGACTGTCAACCAAGCCATGTACAGCATCGATGAACTCACAAAGCAACGTGCATACTCCTCTTATATTGGATTCTTTGCCGGGTCGGGTCTTCTGAGACAGCTCCATCTTGACAAGGCTGGCCTTGTGCAATTAGCAAACCAGATGGCTATGCAGGGTATGGCCTGCCCTGAGCCACCCCCAATGGACAAGAAGGTTGTTGGTAAGATGGGATTGAAGGGTGTTCCTGGATTCAATTATGGTAACATTAATGATCTTGACGGAGATGGTTCTGGTGCTCAACGCGGTCGTTCTCATGGCCGTGCTAATGGCCGACCCAATGGCAAGAAGCGTGATGTTCTCAGCCCCGGAGCTGGTCAGGATAGACGAGGCGGTGTTGAGAAGACTGGAGGTGGTGGCGGTAGAGGAGGAGGCCGTGGTCGTGGAGGACGTGGAGGACGTGGCCGTGGAAAGCCCAGAGGGGCATAAATCATTACCCATGTACATTAAATCATAGATTAGACAAAATGATGGCACGAGATGATCAATTACTACTGCAAAATACGGACTTCCAGGAATTTGTTTCGCATGTTGAAGGGCTGATGCGCAAGTCTCATTTTCTCCAAGTTCTATCTTTTACACGAACTAAGAGGGATTCGGGCGTATCTGCAACTTCCTGCCCATGATATTGGTATGTATGCAAGTCAGAGGATCCATTTCGTCCAATTTGGAAAGTATGTTTGTCCCGTAATCAAGGTAACCTCCAGCACATCGCACACCACCATGAGCATAAAGGTCTTAGAGTCTACTCTGGACTATCTTCAAAAACAAAAGCAAAACGAAAAAAAAGAAATGATAAGAGGGAGATTCGAACTCCCGCCCCGAAATCGAGACACGGATATTTGGATCAGGTATACCTGAACCGTGCGCCTTGGACCGCTCGGCCATCTTACCAATTTGATGTAAGGAAGCTTCATCTTTGACATCATGAATGACAAGATATACTATGAAATCAAGACCTATCTATTCTGAATTGATCAGGATAATGACAGTCCATATGGACTTTCTCTAACCCTCGTTCTACTCTAATTTGAGGTCAATTCACCGTCAAGACTATATAGGTCCACAGTTCTTGCGCAGTAACTGTGAAAACAAAATAAAAAGTAGTACATTCAAGTTGCACATAACCAACATTGAATTCCGTAAAGACGCCTCATATATGTTCCAAATATTGTATACAATTGATAAATGTATATTCAAGATCCCCGATACGTCGAGTAATTCCAAGGACCCAACAAAACAGGCACATGGTAATGACGCCAACCCTCCTCGTTCTCCCGCCCACGGCCCTTAACTGTGAACTTCACCTCTACCTCAGGCCAGAAGCTCTCAATACCCTGCGCCTCGTACCAGGGACCAACCTCAAAGCGCACAGCCCAGTTGGTCTTGCTCTCTGCTCCAGGCAGCGCAGCCAGAACAGTAGGGACGGAGGAAAAATCACCGACAGGTCTCCACTGTGCGACACGGCCATCTGCGTTGGTGGTCGCGTGGAAAGTGACGGGGCTGGAGGGTGATGCAGGCGCCGACAGGAGGGACAATGTGACGGGCAGGTTGGCGGCAGGAGTGCCGGTCAACGTGTTAAGGACGTGACAGGTAATTGGGTCACGGGCGGCCATTTTTGTAGGTGGTTGTTTTGTGGGTGGGTTGGTTGTATTGGAGAGCGGGGTGGAGGTTAGATGTTGCTGGTAAAGCGCTAGACGGTTGGTGATGCGATCTGAGGATTCACTGGGTTGGTCCATTCATACGGAGTGGTAAGGATGAGAGAGGAAAATTTGGAGTAGAGATAGTGTGAGGGAAATAAATAAGAAGTTATGAAGAAAAAGATATGGGAAAAGTTGTTTTCATTTCTATGGGTCGTTGGCATCGGAGAGCACCGATAGCGATGCGGAGGATGCCATGGGTGGAGCTCAGCGGTTGTCAACTTCCAGCATATCGTCAATCTTTATTGTTCTTACTTATTGGTGATCTGGGGCTTACCTAGTTTATGTTCAATATTTGAAGGTTTGGAATAACCTGGAGACTCTAAAGGGAATCCAGGAGATTATGGATTGTTGGTGCGAAGTCAACATGTATTATGTATGGTGCGCATTGGACATAAAAATAAGTGGATTATATTTCGATAAAGAAATAGAGATATTCATGATAATATCAAGATTTTAAACTTGCAAGATCATCCTCAAGATAGAAAATAATTGTTCGAGTAAAGACATAGATCAAAAGAGCTCATGGTTATCTAGTTTTCCGGAACGTTCGATTTGCTATGCGGGGCACATCAATTTCAACCAGCTCACCTTCATCTTCCACCCCACACCCCCTTTAAGCTCCGCACATATCACCACAATGTCTTCTGCCGTGATCCACAGTGATGACCTCGACATGGAGCCCACGCTCCAGTCGATCATCAACCAGAAAACCCTCCGCTGGATCTTCGTCGGCGGTAAAGGTGGTGTGGGTAAAACCACCACCTCCTGCTCGCTCGCGATCCAACTTGCCAAAGCTCGCAAGTCCGTTCTCTTAATCTCGACCGACCCCGCCCATAACTTGAGTGATGCATTTGGTCAGAAATTCGGAAAGGAGGCCCGTCTGGTGGACGGATACACCAACCTGAGCGCCATGGAGATTGACCCTAATGGCAGTATCCAGGATCTCCTGGCAAATGGAGATGGACAGGATGACGCTATGGGCGGAATGGGCATGGGCAACATGATGCAGGACCTCGCGTTCAGCGTGAGTGACTAAAACCCATACGGAATGAGAGTTACCATTTTGAGTACGCGAAACTAATTGCGAGAGTTTTTGATGAACTTAGATCCCCGGTGTTGACGAAGCTATGTCTTTTGCCGAAGTCCTCAAGCAAGTGAAATCACTCTCATACGAGGTGATCGTCTTCGATACCGCGCCCACTGGCCACACCCTGCGCTTCCTGCAGTTCCCAACCGTTCTCGAAAAGGCACTGGCGAAGCTTTCCCAGCTCTCAACGCAGTTTGGCCCCATGCTGAACTCAATCTTGGGCGCACGGGGTGGTCTGCCTGGTGGACAAAACATGGATGAACTCTTGCAGAAAATGGAATCTCTGCGGGAGACTATTGGTGAGGTCAACACGCAGTTCAAGAACCCGGATATGACCACCTTTGTTTGTGTCTGCATTGCGGAGTTCCTATCTCTATATGAAACCGAGCGCATGATCCAGGAGTTGACTAGCTATGGTATTGATACTCACTCCATTGTTGTGAACCAGTTGTTGTTCCCCAAGGATGGAAGTCAGTGTGAACAGTGCAATGCCCGGCGGAAGATGCAGAAGAAGTACTTGGAACAGATTGAAGAGCTGTACGAGGACTTCAACGTGGTCCGTATGCCATTATTGGTAGAAGAGGTCCGTGGAAAGGAAAAGTTGGAGAAGTAAGTTCATCCTTGCGTGGCATTTTCTCTTTTTTTCGGTGTTTTTGTTCCATACTAACCATCTGTCTTCACCTATAGGTTCAGTGACATGCTGATCAATCCTTATGTCCCTCCCCAGTAAACGATGATATTTTATTTGACAGGATACGAGATGAATGGCAGCTTGTTTCAAACGAATTATGAAAAATACTAGAGAATAATACATGACACGCCAATGAATCTGGCGGTTTTTTGTATGTGGGCCATAAGTGTAATATTAAATGACCGAGTGGGTGACAATCCAGCATTCCAGATGAATATGCATAGCGTGGGTGAGGGTGATATAGTGATATGCAAGCCCTCGTCACATCTTATGGACATGAAGTCGGTGCAACATCTCTCCATAATTTCCCCTCTCAATTACTCCAAAGTCCAACTAAATCAACTCAACGAAGGATTAAAGATCAAGAATAACAACCATTCAACAAATCCATTTGGGTCAAATTAATCCTCATGTCAACGAATCAGAATAAATCAGAAACAGGTTATTTAAGCCATGAAACCCGACTCGAAACCCATGAACCCTCTTCGCCTGTACCTGCCATGTGTTCAGCATAGATCAAAAATCAACAAGAAAAAGGCAAACCTCCTTTGTCCTAAAATCGAAAGCTGCAGAAGACCATCTGCAGCAGTTCAGGTCGGGCCTCTACAATGAAAGCGACTCCATGGTGCCACGACATCAACGCATTTGGCGCTGCATTGAACAGAGGTGCGGTGTGGACATGAATATGTCACTCCCAGTCGGCAAAGAGGAAATAAGCCGGGAAATACAATTCTGAGGGCTATCTATTTTCCTCTGATGACATTAATACTGGCTATTATTATTAACTATTTTACACATCTGTCTTCCTCTTGGCTGCGTTGTCCACTGAATTGGAATTGACAATGCATCCTTTTCTGTATTCCCAGAAAGCAAGCCTCACTTTGACATGGGTGAAGGACGCCCCGCCGTCATCTGCCATGAAGGTCGTCAATCAGAATTGAGCATTGATCAGATCCGAGACTCGGATTGATCAATTCAATCAAACACGGAATTAAATTGGAATCTTGGTCAAGCCGCCAGAGGATGGGCAATAGATCAAGGGAAAAAAAGGGTTGGGTCTCATTGTCCGATAGAGTGAGGCGACCATCCACACCGTTTTTTTTGGGCCTGTCCCCGACAATTCCGTGAATCCCTTTCATACTAACTAGAGAGTTTCCGTCTCAATCAATTGGCTGGAACTTGATTTTTTGGTGGTTGTGGTGCCCTCGCCCCGTATTTGTCCTTTGAACTTGATACCCCTAACCCGGGTGCATAGCACCTGGGTGACCGACATTATCCATGAATATCTTCGTGGACTTGTCTGGTTTTTGTTTCCTCGGAAGTCTATACTGCATTCCATTCGTCCGTGATCAAGATCATGATGTATCTGTGGATCTGGGATATCTCTTTGTGAGACCATGGGGAGAATGGGGATACGCGGTCTTGGTGCTCATGTGGATTCTGCTGTGAGATCATCCACTTGGCCCCTCTAAAAGGATCTGAATGAGAATACGGCAGCTTTAGCTGACACTGACCTGATTCGTCATCTTCTATCCGATGGGCGCTCTTGATGAATCCGTTCTTATTAAGAGGGTCACCGAGAAAGGGGGTTTTGTCTCATTGGGCACTGCTCATCTGCTGCTGGCCGAACTATTTATACCCCCATAGCATGTCTCAAAAAAAGCATCATACAGAAACAGAAAAGAAGAAACCAAGAACAATAAGCAACATCACTCGCAGATATCCACCACTTGGATCCAGATACTTCTGGTTCTGGTCCTCGTGTGTTGGTGTCAATTCATCATAATATCAAATCTATAAGCCCTACTTTCTCATCAAAGAACATTTGAACCTCCTCCCTGTCCAGGTGCTTCCAACAATGTCTCGGGTCCAACAGTATTGGCTTCCAGGATACGGTCTCTCCCGCCATATTGTCCTAGGTCATATCCATTACTTTCTTGGTCCAAGTGCATCGGTTCGACCGTTTAGTTACCAGGTATATGGGGCCATACCACCCGCTGCACGCTACGGTTAACCCACTCTAACCAGATTTCCTTGAATGTCTAAAGGGGCGCGAAGGTTATCTTATCACGGGCGTACCTCTTACACGGGTCTGTCCACTGCCCGGGAGGAGAAATGGGAAAAAGAATATAGAAACAAATGACAAGTGATCTGGGCGTATAACACTGGATAAGCTGACTTATTCTTGTTTTGTATAGGAACAAATCGATGATCTGGCAGTCATGTCCCGAGAATATGAACAGCAGGAAGCTGTACGCATGACGAGTCAAGCTCCAAGTATCTATGCTGGTGGCTATGGTGATTCTCCATCTCGACACTCCTCGGAACCGTATATCAACGAATTGATCCCGGTTGAGAACTCTCGTCCGCGCCGTCGCACGGATCAGGAGTCCAGTGGAGGCCGTTGATCCTGGAATTTTGTCTCCAAAGTCCCATTATCCGGAGCCATGACCGGAATTGCCAATTTGACTGCACCTAATACCAAGCCCTAATTTCTTTCTTACATCTATCCAAGCTCGATCACAGGATTTATCCCTGGACACCATTGTGGAATCCTACGAGTTCTTTTCAATTATACCGAGGTCTATTTTCCAAGACGACAGTTCTTTTTTCGTGATTCCAGAGTGCCAACCCTAGTTCCAATGCTTGATCGTAATCCGCATTTCCACCAAGGCTCGCATTTCTCTTTGCTGGATATACTGGACTGGCCTTGTTCATGGCTTCCAATGCCTGGTTTTTTTTGCCCAATTTATTCCCATTCCATGGATTCTCGAACCAACTTGCATAGGGCCTCTCCCTTCCTCAGAACCGGATGAGAAGACTGGACTTTGGGGGAATTTGCCGTAGAGTGATAACTGACGAGTGCTGTTTTCGGGCGTATCAGTTTGGCTCTAAGATACCCTTTTTCGGTTGAAGCGTTTTTGTGATTCTCAAGTGCTGTTCTTATATGATGTGATTTCCATGCGTTCGGAGCGACCTGTCTCTTTTGTTTTCCCTTGGATCATACCGGACATCCAATGGTCTCTGTTCTGTCCAAGGGCTACGCAACTTGCTTACGAAGGAAGATTATTGGACCAGACATATTGTCAGACATCATTTTCACTCATCTCTATAGACCATTCGTAACAGCATAGATCCATCAGACTCCAGACTCAGGAGTCTGCTACATGATCCCAGTCTCACTCTTTTTTTTCTCTCTCTCATCCACAATGTGACCGTGCATCTCTTGTAGATCGACCACCTCACTGTAAACAAGAACCTCAAGGGCATAAGCACCAATATAGGAGTGAGACTAAACAAAAGAAGAAGAAAAGAACACGATCTGAGGAGCACGGAGAAGGGGGAAAATAGGGAATGGAAGAAGAGAAACTGTGGACTAAGAGGTAAATAAGAAACATCAGAAAAGGTTGGACCACCTAAGAACGCCAGCCGGATGCCACTCTGCCTCGGAGTCCCTCATCCCTCGAAATAAAAAGAAACCGTGTTGTGACATACACGGAGGAGATTCATACTATAGCGGGGAAGGCAGAAAACATGTGGGGTTTGATAATAACAAAAGAAGAAAAGGATTGGTTTTGGCATCAGCTCATTGAGAAAGATGTATGGGGAATGCGGGAAAGTTATTTATTTTGCGACAGCAGAGCTCAAGACTTGTGTGCGGAAGAAGGCACCCTTGGTCTTTTCGATGACCTGCTGGTACACAGACTGAGGAGGGTGGTTCATGATAACTGTGCCCTCCTTGTAGTCGATCTTGGCGTCAACTCGGGTATCACGGATGAGGTTGACAATCCACTTCTCACCCTCATCCTGGCTCAGACCGAGACGAGTGGAAAGATCCCTGGAAAAAAAAATGTTAGTGGGTCGTTCTTGTTTATAGTAAAAAAAAGCAAACATGCGTTGCTTGAATTGGTCACATACTTGATATCAATACGCTGGTGAATCTTGCAGTAGCTCTCAGAGATAAGGTGACGAGCAGCCTCAACAAATGCATCAGCAGCAGAGACAAGGAAGAAGTCGCTGCGGAGAACCTCCTCGGCCTCGCCAAGCTTCTTCTGAGCCTCCTCGAAGTCAAAGTCGACGTAAAGAGCCTTGACGAAGTCGGTGATAGGGTCGGTGTACTCGTAGTCCTCTTGGCGCACAACGCGGATCAGGTCCTTCAGTTGCTTCTGGTACACACCGGTGTGCTTGTGAGGGCGGCTGCGGTTGGTGATAACGGCGGCGGCAAGGTAACGCAGAACCCAAGGGCAGCTGGTCTGGATGGTGTTGATGTAGGCGGGGGAAAAGAAAAGGTCGGTCAGGACGTCACGGGCAGCGTCGTGGTTGAAGAAGGGGAACAAGGACCAGTGAATGAGCCAAGAGCGGTTGTTGAGTTGACCCAAGGGGTTGTTGAACAGGCGGGTCTCAATTGAATCCTTAACCTTCTGAACCTCCTCCATAGCGGCCTCCCAGTTGGTAGTCAGGATCTCGGAAGCCAGCTTACCCCAGGTAGCGGAGGCAACCTTGTCGTTATCGGTGGACAGAACACGGAACTGGTACAGCAACTCGGCGGCGTTACCGTAGCTACCGCAGCTGTACTGGAAGCGGCCGTAGTCGTAGAGGCTGTTCAGCATATCGTTGGTTACACCGTGCTGCTCCTCGAGGAAGCGCAAGTTAGCGGCCTTGTCGCTTCGCAGGTTGCCCACAACCTCCTCATCCTGCAACAACTCGGTGATCTTCTCAACCTGACCCTCGTACTGCTGCAGCTTGGCCAGAACCTCCTCGCGCTTCTTAACAAACTCGTCGGGAATCGAATCGGAATTGTTGATCTCCTTCCACAGGTTGGCGACGTAGTCGGTCATGTTGGTGTGCTTAAGCAGCTCGTACTTGGCGCGAATAATTTCACTATCCTCCTCATCGTTGCCGGCGCTGAATTCCAACAGCGGGAAAACCAGGTGGCGGTCGAGGTACGGAATCAACCGGGGGAGCAGATCATACTGAGGGGCGGCATCTGCAGACTGAGCGCCGCTGAGTTGCTCAGCGGAAGGAGGGGCGTTGTCTGCCATGGTGGGACGCAAGATGTGGGTTGGTTCGAAGATACAACGATGCGTCTTTGATTGAATTTGTGTGCGGGTTTGATGCGCTAAACCCTTTTGGGTACCCTTTGAGACGTGGGGCGGTGGCAGAATTTCCGGGAGAGAAACTTGTGGTTTTTCTTGTTTCTTCGGCTGTTAGAAGCTCGGTTGATCGTCTCACCAGTCTTTCTTCACCTCCCTCCTTTTCCCCCTCCTACCCTTTTCTTTTGACGCGCAATGGCGTTTCTCCGATCCTCCGCGTCGGTCTTCTCGGCCGTGTGCAGACAGAGCGCCAACTCTCGTCTCTCTCAGTCCGCGGCTTCCGTGCAGACATCTAACATGTCTTCTCTATCTACACGATCTGCATCCTGTATGTTTCACAAAATTGCACATTGTTCCCCTCTGGGTTGAATGCCTTGAGCCTCTTCTCTATTCAAAAGTGATATCTGCGACGGGAATAGGCATGGCAAACCATGTTTCAACGTCCCCGAGTCTGATATCATACTCCCGGCCGCGAACGAAAAAAAAGAAACCCGTGTTTAATTGGAATAAGAAAAGACAAAGCGCAGGATAACTAATAAAAGGATTTTGAACAGACTCTCTTCGCCCATCATTCTCATCCACTCTCTCTATCCGCTCTACTCGCACCTTCTTGACGCACCTCCGCCGCGAAGCCCAGGCGCTTAAGGAACAGCCTATTTCCTCCTCAACTCCCATTCCTCCAACCACGCAAGCCCCAGCCCCCCTTCGCGTCAACAATCTCCCCTACTTCGTTCGCCGTACAGGCTCCAACCAACTGCCCGTGTACCTAGACAAGAAGGCTGGTGGCACAAAGCAACTCACTAAGATTCAAAAGACCGAGGGTGACCTTGAGGCATTCCGCGAGGATCTGGCACGTTCCTTAGGTGTTGATTTACGAAGCTCCGATGTCAGCGTTAACAAGCTTACGGGTCACATTGTCGTCAAGGTACGATTATTATATTGGGATTTTTTCAGTCCTACTCGACATGGGGTAACCTCAACATGATGGACATGAGGCTAATATATATTTCCTACAGGGCTGGCGCAAACCTGAAATTGTGAAGTTCCTGCGTGAGCGAAACTTCTAATCACTTCTTCTCTCGCCTCTTTTTTCTTACATGCATAACCGTGCGACATATGGGTCGCCAATCATACCATAAATTAATATGGTTACAAAAGCATCGAACAAATCCTGAACAAACCAGGATTGGACCATATGACTAGGTCCTCAGAAGGGTTAAATGGGATGTGGCTATTTCCAGATGGCCCCAGTGGCATGGGATGGTCTGACTTTCCCCCTCTTCTCTGTATTTCTCACCCGTTTCTTTTCGTCATAGCTTTCCCGCTATTACTCCGCCTTTTACCACGTTGGTGTTATGCTCTTTTTCTTTGCAGTTATCCGGCGCCCTTTTTTATTTTGCTCTATTGAGTTCGAATCTCCCTGTACCATTCCTACTGTGTATATGTCATGACTCGGTGCTAGTGAGGTTTCCTCTAATTGAATGATTGGATCATGCATTGATACTAAAGATTGGTCTTATTATCTTTTAGCCCCAAGTATGGCCTTGTAATATGGACAAATTGCTTAGTGTATCATATCATTTTAGGCCACCAATGGTAAGTTCTTGATGTGCGCAGAGGCCCTGCGAACCCAAGATATCACCTCGCATTCTCACTGGCACAATACACAAGCCACCTGGACGTTTGTACTAATGACAGCTGGCCATACAAAATAATATCTGATCCAATATCAGTTCTCTTTGCTTCCCGTGTTGAAGCATTCTATGCCCCATTCAGACTGCACTATCCCAAATTAGGTCATTGGATCTATGTACTCCGACTCCTATACTCTCCGGGGCTATACCTCAGACTTCAATCAGGATTCAATATCAATAGAAATTACAATTATTTGTTGAGAATTTCAATGAAATACGGAATATGTGAAGTCAGATGGTGAGCAATAACCATATATGATCATCGCTTGCTCCCAAAGATATGGCATTGACAGCTTTTGTATAAACACTTCCAAAATCTAAACATCCAGAACATCTAGTAGTGAAACTTGAACTCCGACCATCATCATCGTAATATATGCAAATTCACTCTTTCGAGTTCGCCTCCAAAAACCCCAGCAGTTTCTGCGCAACAGCAGAAGGTTGCTCTTCAGGAAGAAAGTGTCCACAATCATCAATCGCGCCCCCAGAGACATTAGTCGCGAAGTTTCGAACCAAATCAACCATACCCGAACCAACAGAACTAGCTCCACCTAAAGCCAAGACAGGAATATGGAGCGGAGTCTTCGCGAATTCCAGATTCTGCTTCGAACTCGTTTCAAACGCTCGATAATACTCGAATCCCCGACTCATAGCACCCGGTCTTGAATAAGCTTGAATATAGCGCTCAAAGTGATCCTCACGTAACCCATCCTTGTGAACAGTCTTCAAATTAAAGAACCAAGATAACAGGTCACGCTCTCGGCCCGTTGTCAGAATCTCAGGTAATTCAGGAAGCGCGTTAAAGGAGAATTGCCAAAGACGTAAATTGGTCTGATTGGATAACGGGAACTGAAACGGGGGTAGGAATCCTGGGACTGATGCATCGAGGATACTGAGAGATTTGATTCTTGATTGGAATTGAGCTGCCCAGGAGTATGAGATCCATCCTCCAACATCGTGTCCGATTAGATGGTATGGTTGTTCTTTCACGGTATCGTGGATCGCTTCTGCCATGATCTTGCTCACGTTCGCGGTATCGTAGCCGTTGCTTGGAGGAGTTGATTCACCCAGACCTGGGGGATCGAGCGCGAAGAATTGGTAATTTTTTGAAAGGGGCTCGAAGAGATCGCTGAATGCTTCGGCTGTTTGGGGCCAACCTGGAATCAGGACTAAGGGTGGTCCTTGGCCGCCAACTATGGCGCGGACTCCGTGGAGGAGACGGGTGGCTTGCCATGGTGCTGTCATAGTGTTGATTCGATCAAGTGTAGCAGCACTTGAGTGTGGATGAAGATTTCGAGGAAGGGCAATGGTAGGGACAGTGTCATGTTGGAGAATTCTGGCAAGTTATACAATTTTGGAATGAGTCATCGAACAGATAATGAATCCTGCGATGCAATGGTCCCGGGGTTATTTACTATTTAGTACATGTACCCACATGAATCAGGGCCTAAGATAGACTAATTTGTGTTCGCTAGTGAGATGACACCAAGTAATGGAAATTGAATGTTTTTGTAATGATAACTACTAGTACATACTGGTTGCATCTATCACGATGTTTACAAATACTGGGGTAAATCATAAGATCCCGTGAAGGGTATTTTGAACATTGTACACGGAAAATCAACTCGCTATCTCACATGAAAAGAAATCAAAAAAGGATAACTAGAAAAAAGCATCACCCATCCTTTCCGCTGGCGCCACAAGAAACGAAGATTGTCCATTGACTGGGGACGTGAGTACAAATGACATGACAGAAATCAAAAATTGTCGTAGATGCTGTGAACAAAGACCTGCATACTTCCTCCCTGACTCTCTTATGGGAAAGGTTAGGAATACTCACTCGGGGTAGAAACGATGATAAGAGAGGGCACACCGTTTACTCCGCGAGACGAGCATATGTGAGGAAGTGACGAATGATGGTCGGGTCCATGTTCGACAGCAATAGGGCACCGAGTAAGCTTTCCTTTCGAGGAATAACACCGGGAGGAATCTTAAGTGGGAATGTGTTATCCACTTGTTTCGATTTCTCTGCGAGTCGGCGTAGGATAGCCAAGCTACGATGGATGATGGAAGTGAACGCATAGGCGTCGGCATCGTGAGGGCCTCTTGTACGGAGGTTGGTAAGATGGGGCATGCGTTCACTGCAAAGCAGATAAGAGAGTTTCAAGAGGTGGATAGCAAATCCATCCTCAGATGTGAGCCATGATCTTGCCAGAGGTCCGTCTGAAAACGTGGCCAACACATCCGCGGCCAATAGACCCTGCATGAGGAATACCTTGCGTGCATCTGCCACTGCCAATGTTTTCTTGTCGGGAACCGCACAGATGGCCAGGCCAAAAGCGCGGGTAAGGAGATCTGGTTGCGGGGAACAGAGCCATCACCGGCAAAGATAGACCCAAAATAGATTCGATTGGGGTCATCGCGCGCCAACAGCTTGGCCAGACCGTCCACGGCAGCTGGTGTGTATCGGTGGATGGAGGGATTGAATGTAGTGAACATCAATTTGTCTGGGTTCGAAGTAGGCTCCGGGGAGGGCGCAAATGCGAGAAGGAAGTTCAACAGGCTATGGGCTTCCTCCTTGCCGGGTATTTGCATAACGTGGGCCAAGTTGCTCATAAAAACCACCGCATCTTTCATGAAATCCAAGGTATTTTGGTTGGTCCGCAGGAACATTTTGCGAGTTCCAAGGTAGCGAAAGACGTCCGCGAAAATTTGAGTCACATCGGGCATGCCCAGGATCCCCATGTTTGGTTCAAGGAAAGAGAAGTTGCGGAAGATGGTAGTGATACATATCAGTCGTTCAACGGCTCGGTCTAGATGATATTCGGTGCTGCCAAATGCGGGGACATCTGCCAAATCTGTAAGTTCTGCCTGGCAACCACGAGTCACCTCTTCGTAGGAACGTAATCGCATGACATCGGTCACTTCGGGAATGTGAGCAGCCAGAAAATCGGCTTGATCCTGGGCGCAGTCAACCAAGCTCTCCACCAAGTCGTCACAATTTTCGAGCATGATCGGAACTCCGGGTTCATTTGAGAGAGTGGTGAGAGTGTCCAAGGCTACCCGAACTTCTGCCTGAATCCCAGACTTGACGCTCATGGTGATGGCATGAATATCCACCACCCCCAGTTCAACAAAGGCTGGCACAGTGGGCTTCAGCTTCAGAATATCATCACCAACCGTGTACATTTCGTCCACCACGATGGGACCGTGGAATTTATGCTCGGTGATGACCATAGGCTTGAAAAGCTCCTCAATAGGTACCTTTGTCACTTGCTCAAGCTTAGCTTCCACTTGAACAGGCTGTGGAACAGGTGTGGCCGATGCGGCTTTGGTTTGCTGCGAAGGCGAGGGCGCGGTAAATTGACCTGACGCGTCGGCTGGCGGCTGTGGGGGTTGTGATTGGCGGGAAACACTGAGGCGATGTCCAGACTGGAGGGGGTTTGCTTTGACTTCGCACTTGCGTTGGTGTTGCAAACCCATTAACTGGCGGGGCTTGGGCCTGATTGGGGATAGGGCTATTATTTTGAGAAGAGTGGGACATTTGCTGTGGTTGCTCGAAGCCTTGGCCTGGTTTGACAACAGGGGACTGGAATTGCATGGCTGACGCATCACTCGGCTGGCGGGGAATTCCGACTTGCTGTTGGAGGTGTGGCTGTTGATGCGGCTGGTGTTGCGCTTGCGGTTGTTGTTGTTGTTGTTGTTGTTGTTGTTGTTGTTGTTGTTGATGATGATGCTGCTGCTGCTGTTGCTGCTGCTGCTGCTGCTGCTGCTGCTGTTGTTGTTGTTGTTGTTGCTGCTGCTGCTGCTGCTGCTGCTGCATCTCAACAAACTGTTTTTGCTGGGAATTAATGAACGCTTGCTCATAGGGAGCCAAATTCCTCTGGTGATATTCTCGGAGCTCCTGGACGGCCATAGGGAACTGCATCTGAGGAAACTGGAGGTGTTGCGCAACCGCAGGCCAAGCATTTACCGCGGTAACTTTCTTTGATCCACCCATCTTCATGACCGTTCCATATAATTGCACTGGATTGACAGGACGACCGCTAATTATTGGATTCGTATCAAAAGGGAGATTTCGTTGCATCATAAATTTCTGTAATGCCCGCATAAATCCTTCTGGGTTACCCGGCTTTTGCACATTCTGCTGCAGCTGCTGCAGCTGTTGATGCTGTTGCTGTTGCTGTTGCTGTTGTTGCTGCTGCATATGTCGGTAGGCAGCCATCTGCTGGGGATTTGCCATCGGGTTCATGTTACTAGCAACAGGACGCGCACCCATCTGTGGATGAGCATTCATCTGTCGGTTTTGCATTTGCATTGCCTGGAGTCGGTGCTGCTGGGCTGCCAGTGCTTGGTGATATCCCTGTGGTACTTGTTGCATACCACCGAGCTGTGGCGCTTGCATGGATTGTTGAGGAGCAGCCGAGGTCATACCAGGTCCTTGTTGGAACTGAGGAGCCATACCTTGTGAGAATGGTTGGCCTGGCATGAAATTGGCATTCTGCGGTGTATTGACTCGGCTCCCATGATCCGACTGTGATGGAGACATATGAGGGCCAATATGTGGACCCGCGGGGGAAAAGGGACTTGGAGAGGCTGTACCCATGCGGACGCTTTGCTGGTCAAAATCTTGCATGACCGGCGACTGGGTCACGTTGGGAGAGCCTGACTGTTGGAGATGTTGATAAGGAGTGGGGTGTTGAGGAAATTGCGGTGTTCCATTGGCCGGACCTTGGTAGCCAGGGTAAGGGACTTGAGGGGTCTGCGATCGCGATCCAGTGACACCGCCAGGGGCAGGTCGCGGAGACATCGGCATCCCATCTTCTGGTCGGGGCCGTTTTGATGGAATCACCTGGTTAGGGTTATGAAATCCGGGGGAAGCATTCCGCGGCACGCCATTGAACATGCGCTGGAACTGATTAGGGTCTTGAGGAGTTGGAGAGGCATGGAGAAAAGCGGCAGAGGGATCGATAGTGGATGGATTGAAAGCCCCATTGTCCTGGCCAGGAAGGTTCGAGGCGTCGACGGCCCAGGCGTTCATATCGTGCGGTTTTACCAACCCATCTGCGGCCGACACAGTCAGCAATTGTGTTGATATAATGTCGCACGCCATCATCGCGACGCCAACATTGCCACACTAATATCATCCTTCTCATCAATGGCAAGGCGCATAACAGATGACAATCTTTTTTTTCGTCTCCCATCCAAACTATAAACACGCGTGGAGTGGATATGTTTGGGATGCGCGCTCGGTCGCGACACGGGTTGGATCGGAAGGCCTCATTTTCCAAAGGAAAGCCATTTCCATCAAGAAATTGGGGGTAATGTATTGGGGTGGAAAGAATTAAGAATGAAGTCCAGGGGGAATACATACCGACAAGGCTGGATCACTCAAATTCCAATAGGCGAACCGATGGCTAATACCGGAACCCGGTTAGCAGATAGGACAAAAGAGGTTGGAGGAGGTGCGTGTGGTCACGTGGTGTTGGGGCCTAAGGCAGGGTATAACTGCCACCTAGGCAATAAAGGGGGGAAATGGGGGGAATAAGGTAGATGGGACCCTTAAGGAAAGGTGGGCCAGTCAGATCATAGGCTGGGGGGAAAACAAGCTGCTGATCTTTCTGATCCAAAGGACATCGGCCCGGTAAACCATAAAGAGACAAATGGGGGGGTTACAGACAGTGCGTAGGTGTGGGCTCCCGGAAAGAAGGGGGAAAGGAAGACAAGAGTGGGAGCGGGGGGGGGTGCGTGGCCACAGGGGTTAACAATAATACCATGAGAAAGGGTAATAAAAAAAATAATAATAAAAAATAAAGAACCAGTGAAAACGATATAAAATACCAAATAACAAACGGGGGGGGGGGGAAATACCTACAGTTCGCGAGTGCAGTTAGGGATGAAAGGGGAAGTGGAGGCAGAGATTTGGGTGAATTGAGAGTAAAATTTGCTGATGAAAAGAAAATTACTGCGGGAGACTCGTTTCCGGCCATATTTTGTGCCACGGATTGTTTTTTCCAACAATTTCTCCTATATATTAGTTGAATCATTTGCTGTAGATTTTGCAAAAGTGTTCTTGTTTTTTTGAACCCTTTAAAATTAGTATGGCTCTTTTTTTTCTTGTGAACCTTTGGCTGTCAAATTGTATAGGTCGCCATGACGTTCAAGTTCATCCGAGTCACGGGGCTCGGCTGGGTTGGCGCCTCATCCACCATAAGAATCAGGCAAGATCATACCAACCACAGAATCACCAAATTTCATATGGTATATGGCATAGTTTTTTTCTCTCATATTTCTCAAATAAGAGAAGAGATGAATGATGATCCAAAGGATAAAATAAGAGAGAAGAAGAAAATGGTAAAATAAACCAGACGATGATCCATTCCAACGGTCTTCGCCTAGTCAGGTTAGCCTGTATACTCCTCAAGGGTGCTAGGCCCGTGTTGTTTCTTTTCGGGCGCACAAAAATCACCCCTAGAAGTGAAGAAAAATCAAATTGAAAATCTACATGATAGGGGGGGAAAAGAGGGGAAGATTCATGGGAAGAAGAAAAAAAATGAATGTAAAATAAAATGAGAGAAACCCGGGGATTAGGTGTAGTGGGCGTGGGCACTCCTTATATAAAGCTCGGGCTAGCGTCTGATAATCATGACGCCCAATCTTTCTTTTTTCCCCTCTCAAAAGGGAACCGAAACATAAGGGTAAAAAAAATTCCATAAAAATAAAATTACCAAAAAAAATACACTCATACCAATCTCTTTTCAATGCACTAAAAGTGAAGAAGAGGGAAAAAAAGGCCAAGGTTTCCCCCTCCACCCAGTGGCAAGGATCCGACTCGATCCGCATGGGAAAATTCATGGTCTCTTGTGCCTGTCCCACCTAGCCGCGGAGCTACTCCACTCTCATGATTGGGTCCGGACTCAATGGCAGCTGGAAATGGCTGATGTGGGAAGGAATCAAATTTGCTGAATGATCTCTTGTCCCGAGGAACGCATCAGCTGCCTAGATCTGCGTCGGCTGCTACACATCACCAACCTAACAAACGTAGTCTCACCTTATTGGCCATATCATGGACTAGTCTGTGTCTGACCACCGATTATCACCCTGAAACATCCCATGAACACAAGGATTCGGGTTTCCCGACGATTGCCTCGTTGACACTGTGGGCATTGATGGATACATGCATGGTGGTTCGTCTTGAGGAACTTCAACCTTGGAAAGGATCCTCCTGAGATCATGACGGTCCACTTACAGGGTTGTGCCCGTAGACATGGATGTATACGAGGTTAACGGGTTTAATTCCCTAGAGCAAAGGGGTCTAAGTCACGGTGCTCAAGTGTTAGTGGACGGTCATGGGGCCATAGAGAACAAGTTGGGAGAAATCCGGATCGTATTGAAACTGTAGCTTCTGATTATATTGCTAGTAGCCTGGATTCCTCCTGGAAAGATTGGACATCTTTGAACGTGGCGCGTTGTTCGTTGTTCGATATTCGGCCACTAGGATATTTCGGGGCCAGATCCATCGACGTAATCAATCCATGTTGTTAGCAAACCAGTGACATTGCAGCTTACATATTGAAGCGCGGCTGAATTTCACTTTGGAGAAGATTATTGAGCACCAATAGATCATTTTTTGTGATTTCTGAAATTCGAGTAATAGGAATCTTATTCCATTCATGAAATAAAAGTGAAGGGGTCAATAACAGTCGTTCTACTCTCTTCGATCCTCAAACCACGTGACTCGCCCGTAAGCTCCCAGTTCCCGATTGATCGAGCTCCAAGGACACCACATCCCCGAACTTCCCATCGCGCATTTCCAACGTCTACGAACCTGCATCTCATTTCACCTGGAATTTCCATCTGAGTCCAATCTTATTAAGGAATTGCTCTGAAAGATCTTCAGCATGGGAGACGTCGCCGTGGAAAACCCGGCCAACAGCGTCACGCCTCTCTCCAAGCCAGTTGCTCTGGACGCCCTTAGCAAGCTGGATTCTTTGGAGGGAGCAGGTGCCGATGCAAATGATGAATACGCCACTCTGAAGCGGTTACAGAGACACCTAGAGTATGTTGGACCTCCACAAGGGTTCGCCAGGTTGGGTACTAACGCCTCCCCAGATACATTCAACTGCAGGAGGAATACATCAAAGATGAACAGAGGTATTGACCCATCCATTTGAAATGGAGAGTTTCCAAATCTTGTTTAGAGATTAACCAGTGCGGTCATAACAGGAGCTTGAAGAGGGAGCTTGTTCGAGCACAGGAGGAGATCAAGCGTATACAGAGTGTGCCGTTGGTCATTGGACAGTTCATGGAAGCTATCGATCAGAAGTATGTCGTGCTAGATTGCAACCAATAACCGGAGTTTACGTTCTAACAGTTTGATCCCAGTACCGGTATCGTCCAGAGCTCAACCGGATCCAATTACGTTGTTCGCATCCTGTCCACACTCGACCGCGAGAAGCTGAAGCCTTCATCCTCGGTCGCCCTCCACCGACACTCCAACGCCTTGGTCGACATTCTGCCCCCAGAGGCCGACTCATCGATTGCTATGCTGGGTGAAAATGAGAAGCCAGATGTGACCTACGCCGATGTTGGTGGTTTGGATATGCAGAAGCAGGAGATTCGGGAAGCCGTTGAGTTGCCGTTGACACATTTCGACCTTTACAAGCAGATTGGTACGGATCATTTTGCTGCCATGTATATATGAGGGGTGTACTAATTGCGTGCAGGTATTGACCCTCCCCGTGGTGTCTTGCTTTATGGCCCTCCCGGTACCGGTAAGACCATGCTCGTCAAGGCTGTGGCAAACAGCACAACCGCCAGCTTCATTCGTGTCAACGGTTCAGAATTCGTCCAAAAATACCTGGGAGAAGGTCCTCGTATGGTCCGTGATGTGTTCCGCATGGCTCGCGAGAATTCACCAGCCATTATCTTCATTGACGAGATTGATGCCATCGCCACCAAGCGTTTCGATGCCCAGACTGGTGCTGATCGTGAGGTTCAACGTATTCTGCTGGAATTGCTGAACCAGATGGATGGTTTCGAGCAAACCAGCAACGTCAAGGTCATCATGGCCACCAACCGAGCTGATACTTTGGACCCTGCCTTGTTGCGTCCCGGTCGTCTTGACCGAAAGATCGAATTCCCTTCGCTGCGTGACCGACGTGAGCGCCGTCTGATTTTCAGCACTATTGCATCCAAGATGTCCCTCTCCCCAGAAGTGGATTTGGATTCCTTGATTGTGCGGAATGAGCCTCTGTCCGGTGCCGTTATTGCTGCGATTATGCAAGAGGCCGGTCTTCGAGCAGTGCGCAAGAACCGATACAACATCATCCAGTCTGACCTGGAGGATGCTTATTCCTCCCAGGTGAAGAGTGGTCACGAGGATGACAGGTATGTTTTCGTTATTTCTATTTTTAATATTCTCTTGATCCCGTTACTGATGCGTTTACAGACTCGACTTCTACCGGTAAATGAGTTGGTTTCTGGGCATCTTGTTAGACATGGGGGTGGGGTTATAGGTAATGGTACAATGTTTCCTTTACCTCCTTGTTGTATTATCAATAATCTATGACACTTTGAAACCCTTGAATGATCTATTACCATGTTCTGAGTGCGTGGTGTCTTGGGCAATACTACTAAGAGGAAACGGCGAGAACTTTCTCGCCATTCGGATAGAAGACTAGTAGCCTTCTATTAGTAGGTATGCCTTGGAGCTCCTTGCTGTAGGCTATTCTTTATGTAGTAGTAGTTCACGATGGCCACATCTGCTTACTGCCACGGCCACATCGGTAGTGTCCCGGAGCACCAAGAGCAATCACCTCCCCCCGGGGATCAGAGATTCAAAGATCAGACCGATTCTCATCGGCGCGACCTGGCAGTACATCATAGGCAACATCTATTGATATTGACCACCCACTTGTGAGTTCTGTGCTGTTCTTGTTCTCATCTTCACGCGTCCTACAATTTTTACTTCCCTCAACGTTCACAAATTCAACAATGGAGCAGAGGCCAAATCCTGGATTGGACTCTGTTGGTCCTGGTGCAATCACATATCTGGAGAATGGGCTTGACATCAAAAAAAATTGTTGACTTCAAAGACGCGACCTCTTTTCTCAAAGCCCTAGGTGACATTGATCCTTCAGTTCGCCTGTCTGAGTCCATAGAAAGCCCTGAAGAGTTTTGTCAGGACGTTGCTGCAAAATCTGACAACATTTTCACCAGATACGAAACCTTGAATACGATATTGCAGCGACACGAGGCCACTATCCGCAAGCGATGGCTCAAAAAGACACACAAACAGAGACTCAAGATTCTGCTTCATGCTTGGCCGGATATGCCAACTATGCACCGTCCTGATTTCTACGAATATCGAAAGGGCTCATCACCTGACTTGGACCGACGCGGAGCTACAGCTCGTCGAGCTTGTTTCATGTGGCCATACATAAATCAAGCAGATCTTCTGAACAAAAACATACTACCTTTGTTCTTAAATGCCCGAGGTCGACATCCATCCTCATACTTCGCCGCAGCAGATAACAGAGCCATGCGACTAGACTTTATCACCGGCGAATTCACCTCCTTTACATTATGCCAGAATATCATGATTCTCAACGGCATGACTGATAATACCAGGGAATATGGGAAGTTAATGGCGTGGGGCGATAACCCTACCGTTTTCAACTGGATGAAGGAACGCAAGCAATTTATGCCGGGCGAGGGGATGCTAGTCCTGGAAGCACAGGAGCGAGCACTTGCCTTCCTTGTTGAATGCTGTGAGCAAATTCTGCATGATATCCCCAAGTCTGGCCTGACCGGTAGCACCTTCCCTGTCCTACCTGAACCACCGCTTAAGCCTGGAAGCAAGATCACCGGCTTCGAATCTCTAAGTGTTATGACAGCCGACGCCCCATACCGTATTCCATTGGACCTTAACCTTGACCTCATTGAGTCTCTACTGGCCGCCAGAGCATCTGCTGCAGAAGATCACCTACGGGCTTTGCGCGAAGACCCTGGTTACTTTGCCGCGTCCCTTCTTGATACCGAGGATCGCCGCCCAGAGATAATGAAAGACACCGTGGGGAATGACCACCCGGTATACAGCAGCGGTGGACGTGAGATTCTATGGGGACGCATCATCAGATTTATGATTTCGAACGCATACCTGGAGTTTCAGTCATTTTCTGAACTCAGCCATCAAGCCAAGAGCTTAGCTTTCTTGCAAAAGACCTACATTGATGATATCTCGCCTTCAAAGGAATTACCATTGGATTACCTTGCAGCCTTACTGCGGTTTAAGTTCTTTGTGAACCAGATGGCAAAGGGTCCATTAGACATACTTATGATGTCTGCCCTGCCCTCACCACCCATTAAAGCTGTTTGTTCGAGGGACGCCCCTGACTCCGAAGCATCGGAAATTAACATCGTAATGAAGCATGGGGTCGAGTTGAAAGCGAATGACCATTTTTTGCTCTGGTTACTTCGTCAGTTGTGGGAGGATAGCAACTTCTTGTTTGAAGTCAGCTTACCCATTGTGGTTGATGAGCTAAATCGGCTAATCCAGTCAGATCCTCAAGCCCGAGACCTTATGTCCCCCTACATCACCAAAGAAGTGAGAGATCTCTCTATCATCTCTCAGTGCTTGAATCAGTTAGAGCTCTACCAGCCATGGGCCCGGAGATTTGAAGGTCAGCTTGCGGAACGTGAAGAAACTCTCAAGAAGGCATATACGGAGTGTACCACTCCCTGGGCCCAAGTCATGGCTGCCATAAAGGAGGAAGCCATGAAACCTGAAGTTGTGAAGCTCGGTGAACCTTCCAAGGGCAAATTCACATATCCCATTAAGAAATGTCGCACCAGAGAAAATGTGGAGGTACTTCGCAGGTCCGAGGCAAATCTGGATGCTTTTTGGGCTCTGCTTGATCAGCTCGTGATCAAAAGGGCCGGCAAAGTATGTCCTACAGCTCTCACTCACTTTATCTTCAAGCCTCACATGCTACAGCGCACTCCAGAGTGGGTAGAGACAGAGAAGCTACCATTCCGGAATTCCGGACAGAAGGAAGCCAGTGATGATGCTGACCTGTACTTCCCTCACCAACCAGTCTCTCTCACCAACAACAACCTCTCAGGAAAAGCCCTCGACATACCCCTACCGAAAACCAAGGTAAAAACACGCGGAATATCATCCACACTCAAAGAACCGGTCTCCGCAGATGAGGCGGATGAGGCGGATGAGGCGGTACTCCAACCTAACTCTCAAGATCTCCAGCCCTCATTTATCGTAGACACTTGGGCCTTTAAAGTCTTCAGTACCATCTTCAACAAAAAACGAAATCGGCACCTGTGGAACTCCACTGGAATGACTTCCTTCACGCCATGACTTCGATTGGCTTCTCGGCTATGAAAATGGATGGTTCTGTCTGGCAGTTTCAGCCAATCAGTTTGAAGGCTGATAGGAGTATTACATTTCATGAGCCGCACTCTAGCAAGATACCGTCGAAAATTGCTCGGAGACTTGGATGTAGACTCAACAAGGTCTATGGGTGGTGTGGCGAGACATTTTCCCTAGCTGAGAAGTGGATTAGGAGAAGTGAGATATCGATGAAATGATATCTCACTTCTTCTACCCTATCAAAGTCTCCCGCTTAACAGCGCCCTCTTACAGATGAAGGGCATCTCGGCCCTCTATGTGGAAAGCCTACAGGATGTGTTAGTCTGCGGAGCTTGCCAGAAATCGCCGGTACTAGTACCTACTATTCGGTGAACGCATTTTCCAATGTGGGATGAATTATCCCAATTCACAACAGAAACATTGGACACAGTGGATCTCATCAAGCATGCATAGTGACCTTACCTATCTGTCACAGCTATCATCAGATTCAACACCAACCTTACCGAGCATAGCCCAACACAACCTTGTTTCTCTACAGACCGAGTTACTGGCCGGGCTAGTAAATCATATGGTATGGCAACAGACAGCTGAGCATGTGCATATGATATAGTGAGGGAACCAGTACCCACATACCTCAAAGCCAATACCTACACATCCAGATATCTAAGGATGTACGAAACCCCAAATACTATCAATTCAAAAGTTATATTCCTAGTAACCTGGAGTATAAAGTATCATATAAAATTTCCAGCTTAAACCTTTGGACGTGTGCCCCTGGATGAGATCCATATGGAAGGTGAGGGCGAGATGAGAGATAACGGATGTAGTGATGAGGATGGATTGGAGTAAAGTCTACCTAGGTAAGCTTGTCCAGGTGTTGGCGCTGTTCAAATTCTCGTATGAGTTCTTCACACCCGACTGCGTTCTCTCCAAGTACCCATTCGTCCTTTTTTTGCAGATTGGCTCTTAAAGCTTCGGGCCTTTAGGGTTTGCCCACATGCAATTAACCGATGTCTCCAGCCGAGGGAGGAGTGGTAACTTGAAATATCTGTATGTGTGAGAGGATGGCGAGGTTATGGCTAGTAGTCACTCCTAAGGGTAACTGTGTATTGTAGCATATGCCAGACTACTTTATTAGCGTAGGCCCCTCCGACAACACGTCCACTTCCCTTCAATGTTGTAAAAATAAAACTGCTGTGACTTGAATAAGGTCGGGCAATTTTCAAGTTGAAGTAAACAATATCCATGGATATACCTAACACACGAAACTCGGTACGTCGAATAGCACATCTCCGCACATGTACATACCAAGGTATTGGTGCATCATCGGGAACACTTCGGTGTGTTTCCCGTAAATCAGGTCCTAGAACAAAAATATCTGTGTCAAACAGGTATTAGATTTCCAAGATCATCAGTAAGGGCATACGTAGGTACCTTTAATGCAGGGTCTCAGCCAAATAGTCGGATACTCTCCCTCCCGAGGTCCCAAGGTAGGACGGAGGAAACATTTGAACAATGTGAAAATGCCTTCTGCCACCTATTTATCCCTGTAAAACTCTAGGGAAAGATAAATAGATTCATTTTGGTATCAGCTGGCGAGTCGGATAAGACAACCTTGTCCTTGCCACCTGCCTTATTACCGCTGCCAGGTACGAGTTTGCCCTGACCCCTTGTTAGTGTTCGAGCTCTGGCCCAGCCCCTCTGATATGCAGATAGCGGATGTGCCGGGAATCACTTTGGTACCTTTCCCACATTGTAAATAGTAAGTCAATTCAATTTCATAGATTCAATTTTATTGATTTGATGAATCATATGTACTCCGTACTCTGTAGAGATTCCTGATCAATAAACGGAAAGAGAAAGGGTGGATTAACGGGTGCAACCCATGGCGCACCTGATTCCGGGAAATGACGCAGTCCCGTCACGTTATGCCGATCGCCGTCTCCAGTTACTCCGCCCCCAGCTCCCTCTTATCTTCCAAGGTTCCTCATCCTCTCTTCCCCTCCATCATAATCATCCATCTTATCCATTATGAAGTCTATTGCCCTGTTGACGGCCTCTGCACTGCTGGGCAGTGCCTCTGCTGAGGTTCACAAGCTGAAGCTCAACAAGGTTCCCCTCAGCGAGCAGCTCGTAAGCATAACCCTTTAGGCAACATCCTAGTTCCGAGCTAATATATCTCAGGATACCCACAACATCGACGCCCATGTCCGTAACTTGGGTCAGAAGTACATGGGAATCCGCCCCGAACAACATGATCAGTTGTTCCAGGAGACTTCCTTCAAGCCTAATGCTGGCCATGATGTCCTGGTCGACAACTTCTTGAACGCCCAGTGTAAGCTTTCCCTCATCAATTCATCTACGCCTCACACGATCATGTATCAATACTAATATTCTTATTTTATCTCATCAGACTTCTCTGAGATCACCATCGGTACTCCTCCTCAGACTTTCAAGGTTGTCCTTGATACTGGTAGCTCTAACCTCTGGGTTCCGTCGTCGAGCTGCAACTCGATCGCCTGCTTCCTTCACAGCAAGTACGATTCATCCTCGTCCTCAACTTACCAGAAGAATGGCACCGAGTTCTCCATCCAGTATGGCTCTGGTAGCCTGAGCGGTTTCGTCTCTCAGGACACCGTTCAGATTGGCGACCTGAAGATCAAGGAGCAGGACTTCGCTGAGGCTACTAGCGAGCCTGGTCTGGCCTTTGCTTTCGGTCGGTTTGACGGTATCCTGGGTCTGGGATACGATAGAATCTCCGTCAACGGGATTGTTCCCCCTTCTACAGCATGATCAACCAGGGTCTGCTGGACGCGCCTGTCTTCGCATTCTACCTGGGTGATTCTACCAAGGAAGGTGACAACTCCGAGGTCACCTTCGGTGGTGTTGACGAGAGCCACTATGAGGGCAAGTTGACCACCATTCCTTTGCGCCGCAAGGCCTACTGGGAGGTTGAACTCAACGCCATTGCTCTGGGTAACGAGGTTGCTGAGCTCGACAACACTGGTGTCATCCTTGACACTGGTACTTCTCTCATTGCTCTGCCCTCTACCATGGCTGAGCTCTTGAACAAGGAGATTGGTGCCACTAAGGGCTTCACTGGACAGTACAGCGTCGAGTGTGAGAAGCGTGGCTCCCTGCCTGATCTCACCTTCACCCTGAGCGGCCACGACTTCACCATCACTCCCTACGACTACATCCTGGAGGTCCAGGGCTCTTGCATCAGTACTTTCATGGGTATGGATATGCCTGAGCCTGTTGGTCCCCTGGCCATCTTGGGTGATGCTTTCCTGCGCAAGTACTACAGTGTTTACGACCTGGGCAAGGGTACCGTTGGTCTGGCCAAGGCCAAATAAATTGTTGGCATGAAATGATTTTGGGTGGCAGCTTCCGACGAGAAATTCAGGAGTCAGGAAATATCTCATATACATCAGTTGACGCTGCTGCACATGGAAATCCACTAGGATGATGAGATTGTAATGGTTCAACTGCAGCTTTGTCATCCACCAATACCAGCATATGTGCCTAGGTACTTAGATATCTTGTACTGCTTTCAATGTTTTTCTTTAACCGATTTTGCTTCATTATTGCTCAGTTACTTCTAGTATTGCACTTGATCATTAGTGTATACTGCAAATGGCCATCTTGATACGCATGGATATTACCTACCAATACCTTTGTCCTTCATTTTTCTTGGAATCTGCACTCTTTCAAGTTCAAATGTTTCTGATAATTTCGTATCAGTCATGCCCATCGTGGGTATACTTGCCATAATGCAGCATTTAAGTAGCATAGGTGCCTACATCATGATGGATGCGATATACTACTATAGACTCGGGGTAGGTAACAGTACTAATACAAGAGTGTATGTATCATATACTAGTATTCTCTAGGGTCATTTCAAAAGTGATATGAAAACCCCGGATTTTCTGCTTTAAGGCATGGTGATTCGCTAACTAGCTGGTATATATGGAGCCAATGGGCCGTGACTGCAGACTCAGAAACGGTTCAGTGACAGGCCTTCAGCCAATCAGGAATGCCAGACTGGGCCAAGAGGGTGCTTAGACTGTAGGTATAATGAAGAAAGCCAGTGAATCCTTGTTCAAACTTTAGATAGCCTGAGATCCCGCCAGATAGCATCCAGAGTTCTTAGTAGTATAAATTCAACCTAATCCACCATGGCATGTTCCCCAGAAGGCGGTGAAGGGGACGGGCGGGTTGACATAAGCGGAGCTCTTTCCACTTCCAGGCTATTCAGTCCCCGCACCCGAGCTTCCCATTCCCCGATCGCAAGCATTCTTCTTCTATTTCATAATCCCTATCTTTGAGTTCGCATCTTCTGTGCCTGGTGCGTGCTTTCATCCCGATATCCACGCGCCAGGTTGTGCCAGGCGCACACTGTTTCCCCCTTTCATCCGCATCGTGTGGCAATTTTCTCTTTCTCTTCAACGCCTAGCTTCAAAGGGAACCTTTACGCATTCACTCATCCCAAAATCTTCTTTCAAACGCCTCAAATTGAGTTGAAAGAGAGATAAACATATCTTTCTCCCCTTTTCTTATCCCCCCCCAGCTCGAATCGCACCGCCTGAACCCGAATTAAGAAATCCTGTTATCACGCGTCGCGTGCTGGTGATGGCTCCATAGCCCGAGGCGCACGCGATCATATCCAAACACAATTCCACATTCGCTTTGCGCCGTGGAACCAACAAACATCTGAGGAGGTGGATACCAATTTTGGGGACACTGGGCGTGTCAAGTTAGTCACCAGGACCCCGTGGATTTTGTCACCTGGGAAGGCGAATCCACAGCAAAGATGCTTCTCCGTCTGCCCCCCCAGCTTGCACTACCCCATCACTATCACATCATTGTTGAAGAAGGAAGGTGATAGTGTGGAGAGAGATGAGGCGCTGCTTTGGTATATCTACGAGGCCGTCAATGAAGAGTATGATTTGTGGGGTGTTCTGAAACCCGTACTGCGCAAATATCCGACTCGGTTTGAGTCCACTGTTGATGGTCAGATTGGCGAGTGGAAGCTTTCAAAGGGTGATGTCATTAATGGACCGTGAGTTTCATTTCCGATCGAGATATTTTTTCCCCTCAGGTTGGCTAATCTTTCCGTCCAGGGTCGATGTGGTCGAGATCACTGAGCCATGTGCTCATGAGGTTCAATTTGGAGGAATGTGCGCAGAGTGCGGAAAGGATATGACTGAGTAAGTACTCCCAGAGCCCTAGGAACGATGGGTTGGGAGAGTAGATATGCGCTAACACATTTTCCTCTTGATAGATCATCTTACAACACCGAGGTTATGGACTCTGTTCGCGCCCCGATCCATATGTCCCATGACAACACCACTTTGACAGTCAGTCAGAAGGAGGCCACTCGTGTCGAAGAAGATGCAAAGCGTCGTCTTTTGGCATCCCGACGTCTATCTCTCGTTGTTGATCTTGATCAAACCATTATCCACGCCACTGTCGATCCAACTGTTGGTGAATGGAAAGAAGACAAGGACAACCCCAACTACGAAGCACTGAAGAATGTTAAACAGTTCCGACTGATTGATGATGGTCCCGGAATGCGCGGCTGTTGGTACTACATCAAACTGCGGCCCGGGCTGGAAGATTTCTTGCAGAATGTCGCCGAGCTTTACGAATTGCACATTTACACCATGGGTACTCGTGCTTATGCGCAGCATATTGCCGATATCATTGACCCGAATCGCAACCTTTTTGGCGATCGCATTCTCAGTCGAGACGAAAGTGGCAGTCTGACAGCTAAGAACCTTCAGCGTTTGTTCCCGGTTGATACCAAGATGGTCGTCATTATCGATGATCGTGGTGACGTGTGGCGATGGAACCAGAACCTCATCAAGGTCTCCCCCTATGACTTTTTCGTGGGAATTGGTGACATCAATTCCAGTTTCTTGCCTCAAAAGCAAGAGCTTGGTGCGACAAATAAGGCTGCGCTTGAGGCAGCTAAGACGGAAGCTAAAGAACATAATGTCAACGGTACAGCTGCGAAATCCGAAGATGAGAACCAGGTCTCTGCATTAGAACAATTGGTGACAATGGGAGGTGGTGACGACCCGAGACTGCTGCAAGAGCAAACAAATGCTCAAGAGGAGACAATATTGCATCAGGTGGAAGACCGACCGCTGCTCCAGAAACAGAAAGAATTAGATGCGGAGGATGATGCCTCTGCCGATAGTAGCGAGTCAACTTCCAGCATTGATGAACCCCTGGAGAACAGGCAACGACATCACCTTCTCGAAGATCATGATCGGGAACTTTTCCAATTGCAGGCCCGACTCGAGCAAGTACATCTGCAGTTTTTCGAAGAATACGACAAGAGACGTACCAGTGAGCTTGGAGGCCGTGTGGCGGCCTTGAGGGGAGAGAAGCCAACATTCAAAGACAAGGATGTTGATTTGAAGTTGGTTCCTGATGTCAAGGAGATCATGCCACAGATCAAATCGCGAATTCTTGGAGGCATTGTAGTGGTTTTCTCTGGCGTTCTGCCTCTCGGCACGGACACACAGAATGCTGATATTTCCCTCTGGTCCAAGACTTTCGGAATCGTGATTGCGTCTAAAATCAACCGCCGCACTACCCATCTGGTCGCTGGCCGAAACCGCACCGCAAAGGTCCGTGAAGCCACACGTTACCCTGATCTCAAGATTGTCACCACGCAATGGCTTCTGGACTGCTTGACGAATTGGAGGCATCTTGACGAGGAGCCATATCTACTTCCTGTCCATCCCGATGACCGTGGCGAGTTACTCTCACCTGGATCGCGAGAACTCGCAGAAACTTCCTGGCTATCGTCTTCTGATGAGGCGACAGGCTCCGTTCTCACTGATGATGAGGGAAATCAAGAGTCAGAGGACCTGTTCAAGGACACTGGGTTAGACTCGACTTCACCTATTGGGTATGACGAAGATGAACAGGCTGCTGTGCATGACGAACTAAAGGAGTTCCTCGGCAGCGACGACGAGAGTGAAAGCGATACGGATGCATGGGGCGAAGAACCCACTGCAGCTAGCAAGAAGCGCAAGCGCGGAGAAGGAAATGATGGAGCTGTAGATGAAGAGTCTATCGAGGATGAGGATGAGGATCAGCAAGGTTCACGTCTGTCGCAGCGCATCAAGCGTTCATATGAACGAAGCACCGGTCTTCGCGAAGTTTCAAGTGCAGCACCCGTCGAACAGCAAGAGCGAGATGGCAAGGCAGAGTCTGGCGATATTCCTGATGATGTTTATCCCGAGAATCCAGACGAGGATGAAGATGATCTAGAGCGAGAGATGCTTGCAGCGTTTGAAGATAATGAATACGATGAGAACCCAGAGGAGACGACGGAGAATGTCTAATCAACTTTCCTGTCATTTCTCCTGCTACCTAGAGGTGTCTATGCTTCTTATCTCCAGTTTGTATTTTCGTCCGCTTTTATCTCATCGGCATTTCTCCATCCTCGGACTCGACTGCTTCATTTTCCTGCCCAATCTTCTCTCATATCTGATCGATGCAGTTGTCGTGTGGTCCTGGCATAGCGACGGCGTTTCGCAGTTTTTTTTATTATTATTTTTTGTTTATCTTTATCTTCAATGTATCTTGTATGTGGGCTAGTCTTGAAATATGTCTACTTCTTTTTTTTAAGTAGGTAGATTCCTGACTGTATCAAATACAGAGGATGTGCTCTGTTCAAGTCTTCTAGTTTGCTTCAAATGTTAGGTACGATCCTTGAAAAACAAAAATGAACATGTTTGCCAGTGACACTTTTAGTCAAATATTATCTTTACTAAATGTCTGAAACGACCGAGGACCCCTTTCAAGGTTGTAAATCCATAATTGAAGGTTTGAGAATCGAATTTTGAAGTAACTATTCATGGTTGTACGTCGTCGTTCATGCTTGTCACCCAAACGCCAAACTGATGCATCAAATAAGGTATCACAATACATAGAAAAAAAGAATCAATATAACAGGACATCAAATGCGATAAAAAATAGACATGAAGAAGAAGATATGATCAATGATAATAATTCATATGGACTTGCCAGGACATGATCATCATCCATACATAGAAGATAGCGTTCACAAGTTCAAATGCAAATGCCGTTTTCCAGCAATTACCTATAATTCAAACATTAGTATACCATCCAAGCCCAGATCTCAAAGATCCCATATAATTCCAGAGGAAAGAAAGATACTCACAAATAGTAATCTGCGTCAACCACCCCAGTGTATCGAGATTATTGCCAGTTGATTTGTTTTTCACAACATAATTCTGGCAATTACTATTCACATTCCCGACAACACCATACATCTGTAACGAGGTCTCAATTAACCCCGTTAAGAAGAGGACGAAAAGTATGAAACTACCCAGGATAAGGATACCGGGTAGTAAAAGGCGTTGCGCGATCAAGAGGAGGACAACGAAGATGAATAACACGGCTAATGAACTAGTTGTAACCATGAATGGGAAGAGCCTAAATATGTTCTAGTTAGTATGTATTGCTTCATATAGTGAGGTGGGTGTGTAAGAGTAATTTAGAAGTACGTACCATGGAGTACCCAGTTTCATTGTAGATTGAATAATCATGAACCAGGAGAATATACCAAGACATGTTGCTGAACCGGCTAGCACGACGATGAGCCAGATGTTGAGTTGGATCTCTGGCCAGTGGTAGCTTAGCCGGATACGGCGAGCGGGGACTTTTGACATTGTGGAGAAGTGTTATGGGTGTGAGGGAAGTCGAGGATAGAATATCTTGCGACAGGAGTATTGGTGTCTTGTTTATTGAATGGATGGGATGTTTATCGTCGAGCCTCGGCGGAGCGATTGCGATTGCGATGCGACGATGATGCGATTGCGATACTTGGGTAGTATGGAAGATGAATGAAGCGAGTTGCACAGCTCTTCGTCCTATTAATCAATCTTGCGATTGGGCTGTCAGGTAGTTGCAACTTTCCAACCCTAAGGCACAGAGCTCGAGTCTGCTGGCTGCGTTGTTTTTGTTTGGACCGGATGTAAGATCGGGGAGCGATAAGAACAGCGCATTAGGCGCCAAAAGGCGCAGTGAGAAGCAGGGACTTCAGATGAAGCTGAGATTTTAATTTAAAGTCAAGACAAGATAAGAATGTACGACCTCGCAGCAAAAGGAGAAAAGAATGGAAAGAAAGAAAGATGGAGGAGGCGGGGGATTTGACAGGTGGAAATTCAGGTGGCAGGGGATCTAAAGTATAGTACAACTTCAAATGGAGTACGGAAAACCCACTTTTTGTATCATCATCATTTTTTAGAATTTGCTTCTATTATTCTCTTGAAATGTCATGGGGATCATCTAAAAAAACAAAATACAGAAAAAAAAACCAGACCCAAAAACCAAAAAGAAATCAAAAATTACAGAAGGGTATCGCCCAGCGCACTTCGAACCAACGAGCATCCTGCGCGGATAGTCTCCGCAGCTCCAACTTCCTCCAAACTTGGGTTAACTTCGACCAAATCCATGGCGACCAAGTTACCTGTCTCGTGTACACATTCGCAGATGAAATCTCCCTCGCGAAGAGTCAATCCTCCACGAACCGGGGTACCGGTGCTAGGTGCCCACTGGGGGTCCAGGGCATCCACATCGAATGACAAATGGATCGGAGTATCATTGCCAATATGAGCCAAAGCCATTTCGACAACACGACCGATACCATGACTACACAGAAGGTTAGTTATATGGTAAAATGAAAAAAAGAGTAAAAGGTCAAAACATACCGGTCAATATCGTGCATACTGAAAGCCTTGATTCCATTTTCACGCAGAAGCTTCTTCTCACCACGATCCACATCCCGAAGACCAATGTACACCAGCTTGCGGGTACTGATGATATGTTCATCCTGCAACCAGCCAAAGATATCGCGTCGATCCTCTCGAGCCAAGCGGGTCAAGAACGCCATGGGCATACCGTGGATGTTACCACTAGGGCTCATCTCGGGAACATTGATGTCAGCGTGAGCATCAACCCAGATAACAGCCATCTCGCGACCCAATCGCTCCCGAATAGCCTTAGCAGTACCGGAGATAGTACCAATGGCAATGGAGTGGTCGCCGCCTAGCGTCAGGACGAACTTGCCATCCTTGGCGTAGTTGTAGACCTGGGAACTAATACGCTCGGTGACGGCACTGACAGCACGGGGCTTCTTCATGTTTCGGTGATCGGGGTCCTCGGCAGGGATGTCCTTCTCGTAGTAGTGAACGGTGTTATCGTGGTGAATTTCATATTCGAGGTCTTCTTTCAGCTGGGTGAGAAGTCCGGCTTCGATGAGAGCCATTGGGGCAGCTTCGACTCCTTTCTTCATCTGTATAGAAGGTTTTTATTAGCATTTTTGTTCACTCTTTCACTTGATTCTGTTTCTTTTCGGGGTCTTTGTTCTTGTACCTGTCCGCCGTTGAAGCCCACGGCCACCACGCCCAATTGATGAGGGTGGGTGAGAAAGTGCGAGGCAATAGTTGATGGTTGAGTCATTTTAAATATGGTAAAGAAAGATTCAAGATCTGGAGAGAGTTGAAAGAGTAGAATTAGTAAAAGACCCTTTGAAGATCTACTACGTAAGTGATCCGCGATAAGATAAAAAAATAATCTGATCGGGAGGGGAATCCACAGTAGAAGATAGAAAAATAGAGGATAGATGAAAGAAAGAAAGAGAACTTGAATAAAGATTGGAATTTATAGATTCAATAGGATTTCATCTTATCTTTATATCTCTATTCTCATCGCCCCCCTTTTTCCCGGACCTCCATGTTTCCGGTCTGCGTGTTTAGCAACCATCGCTAAAACCTGCACTTAGCGATCATGGCACTCCGCTGGGTTCTCCATCACTTCCGTTAAGTACAGGTTGAGGAGAGCTGCCCCGTTTAGGTCCCGAAATGTCCCACTGTGTTGCAATCTGGAATTTTAGAGAGGGGCTAAGACCGAGGAATGTCGTAATAGTTATCTGAGAGTCTCTTTTTCCAAGGTTATTGGAAGAATAACGGGGGAAATGGGGGTTGATCCTCCAGAGTTGCGTTTGGGGCGGCAAGAGAGGGAATATGAGTATAATACGGTTGGAAATTAATCTCGTTGATCGCAATCATTCAAGTTAAGATTATTTACAGATGAAGAATATTATGGGATTTGCGCAATATGAACACAGTTATTAGAAATACACAAGGGTATCATTGGCTAAAAGCTGAAGGAGTACGGAGTACATGCATCGAACTAACACTATCGTTTCTCCCCGAGGATCAGTTCGCGAAGAACTTCTTCGGCCTTGGGGGCCTCAACACGGCCCTTCTCGCCCATGCGCATCACATGCCCCACGAACCAGCCTAGCTTGTGCAGCGATTTCTTATTATTTCGAATCGACTGGGCCATCATGGGGTTCATCGAAATGGCCGATGTCGCCAATAATATGTATTCATCGCGCGATAAGGGCCGTAGCAGGAGATTCTCCTCTTCTAAGATCTGGGAGACTGCTCGACGATCGCCTTCAAAAATCCCAGCCAAGACTTGCTTCGCAGTAGGACCAGTTATCTTCTTCATTTGGAGCTGGTGGACCAATTCAGCCAGAGATCGGGCCGGAACGATCTCCGCATCCCAGGACCGGTCTGCTTTAGTCAAGAGGCCACCCAGTTCATGAAGAACCCAGTTAGCCGCAATTCGCGCAAGGGCCGCTGTGGATTGGCCCGAGTCACCATGTAGAGTGTGGAGAATGTCCACTACATCTTGATAATACTCGAGACGAGCACCGTCATCCAACTCGATCAACGGCTTGGCATCCTCAATTGGGATACCATACTCGGACCCAGTAAGCTGCGCAAGGAGAGCATCGGGAGAAGTGGGGAGATTTTCTTGCAGATGAGCAATTAGGTCTTCGCCAATCACCAAAGGTGGGATGTCAGGATCGGGCATGTAGCGGTAGTCAACGGCTCCTTCTTTACCACGAAGAAGTCGGGTTTCAGAACTGCCAATCGTCCATCCTCGAGTCTCACCCTCAACAACACCGCCGCTCTCCAGGAGTCTGATCTGACGATTCTTCTCCGCAATGATGGCGTCCTCCACTGCCTTGAAACTGCTCAAGTTCTTGATCTCAGTGCGTTGACCGAGTCCGCTGATTCCATCGTAGTGGCATTGACCCGGTGCTTCACCTCGGCGTCGAATCGACACATTGACATCAGCACGCAGACCTCCCAGCTCCATTCCTGTTGTGACGGCTCCGCAGGATTGCAAAATGGATTGCAGTTTGCGGACACAGGCTGCAGCGGTTGCGGGGGTATGGATCTGCGGCATGGTGATAATCTCAATGAGCGGGTGAGACACGCGGTTGAAATCGAGGAGCTGCGTGGAGGGTGGGTATTCCTGTGATTTGGCGGTATCCTGTTCCAGCTGAACTTGTTTAATATCTATTCGGACTCGGTCTCCATCCTCCGGTGCGATACCGTCGTAGTCGTACAGATCGACGTAGCCGTTTCGTGCGAAGGGCTCTGCATAGTATTAGCCAGAAAGTTGAGTGAAGAGAAGGATGGCTACCAACCATAATATTGGGTAATCTGGTATCCTGCCGGTTGATCTTGGTAAAAATAGTGTTTCCTATCAAACCGGCTGACCGGTTGAATCTCACAATTCAGGGCGATTGCGGCACGAAGAGCGGGCAGAAGAGTCGCTGCTTGGAATTCCTGTACCGCATGAGTCGGTGTCTGTATTTCTCGGGGTTATAGTTGATACGAACCGGTTGACTACCTGGAAATGCTAGGTCGAATAGGGCAACATTGGAATTAGGAGCATCACTTGTGGATGTAGGAGCTTCTAATGAAGAGAAATGTCGCGCGTCAGAAAGAATCAAGTATGAGAAATGGTTCCATTGGGCATACTGGAGAATAGTTTTGCAGCAGTATCGACTTGAGCATGAATCTCAATTCCAACAGTGAGCTTCCATGTCTGCCTTGATGCCTTCTCGCTCTCTTTGCGCTGTCTCTTCTGGGCTTTATGGCCCTTGGCTTCCTGCTTCAGCTGTTTGCGCAGAGGGACTCGGTCTGTTGTCGCGTGAAGGGTGCGGGCGGAGGAAAAGGATCTTTGTATTGATACAGGGTATAATGGGCGACGAACTCGACTAAGAGAGCGGACGACGCCGCTATTGAACCATGGCCGAAGCATGGCGCTGTAGAGGGTGAAGTCGGAGAAGAAAGCGGAATTCTAGCGCGGGAAACTTGGCGATCTGCCGATCCGAAGTAGATTCATGTCGAGTCTCAGGAGTCAGTACAGAGTACCCTAGTTAGCACTTATAGCATAGATGTCATTCCTAGGTCATAATTTTTAATATTAGTTATTATAAGTGAAACCACAAAATTTAATGAATTAGAGCATATAGAGTCTGCGATGTTGTACCATGAGCATTGGTGTAGGATAAGGGCGGTATCGAGACCACGCTACGATAACGATATGGACTCTACTACTCCGTACATACACATAGCGACTAGTCTAGAGTACACTCCAGCGCTATTCAGTCCCGAGGTCTTGATCTATTGTTGTATCGGATTTTCTTAACCTGCACAGCATATGCATGCAAGACGCCTCGTCATCAACGGAGGAATCCTTCGCTACCCAACTAATGGGGCGGCTTTGTCTGCCAGACCGCCAGATGGTCCAGATGCAAGGAGATGATCGACAGGCGACTCGCCAACACACCATTGTCTTGTTTATGTTCAGACACGCATGCATCACTCCACGGATCGGAAAGGATGTCGGCTGATTTGTTCCTATTCGAGGGTTGTCCCCACAGGCCACAGGGCTATTGAATAACGGATGTCCCCATCCAAACCACTAGTCTGGTTTATTCTCTTTGACCTCGAAAGTCGTGTTTAGTTTGGGGAAACCTTACACAACTTCCGAAGAAACATTAAATGAGACCTGTGTGATAACAGGAATCGACCTCCGCATTACGATCGGCAGGGAGTGTTAGGAATCTCCTAGGTCATCCCGTCATTGGTTCCCGATCTGAAGCCCCCGGCGCTTCTCATCTGCTTCAGATTGTCGGGGATTCCCTGTGCGACGAATTGCAACACACCATTCAAAAGAGTTAACGCCGTAGACTCCTTTGAGTCCCGCCTGGGTGACGCGCTCTCGTTTTAGATTCCATCCATGAAAAAGGCTGACGTGAATCTCTCGCTCTGCCATTTAATACAAGCCTGGAACCTGGGCCTTTACATACTTCTTGCTCTTATCGCCCAGCTGAAGAATGTAAGAGGGACCAGGCGTGGGGAAGATTTTGAGACATCATATTAACCATTTACTCATACTTCCTTTTTCTGCTTTGTCTTCCTCTATTCATTTTTTTCTTCATACTTTCCCCTTGAACTTTGTCCTTTTTTTGTACAGATTCAACCCCTAGATTCTCCGGCTTGACATCGTGATTTTGATCGGAATTCAACCCCTCCCTTGCCATGCCTCACGGCCCGATATTGACGTTCTTGAATATACTACCATTACAATCACGCCGGCGCGCTTCATGCCAATCCAACTCTATTATGGGCATGGCCTAAAACAACATTTTAATTATTTTCAAAGTTATGAACCAGTGTTACAATCCGATTATCCCCGATCATCATGCCGCTCAATAATATGCACACCAGAAAGCCAACAAGAAAGGATGGGAGGAAGAGGACATCATCTACGGTTTCCAATGTTACAACGACCACACAGGCTGGTCCTGGCGAACCTCACAACCTAAGTCACTCTCCATCTGAGCGAGTCAATGGTTCGAAACAGGTTGCGAAGCCGCAGGCAGCTTCAGCATCACCTCCTCCACCCCCACCACCACCAACTGAACCCGCGCAAAAGGTCCCAAACGTTTTTGAATTCCTTGAGGAGAGCGAGGAAGCTTCAGCTTCATCGTCATCGTCGTCATCGTCCGAGTCCTCTGATTCCGATGACGAAGAGCCTGCCCCCGCGACTCGGGCCGCTGTGATAAATATCCAGTCGCCGAAACCGCGTGCTAGTCCTGTACCACATGCGCTTTTGGCATCGAAGGCAGGCACTTCTCCGAAGCTGCCAGAATCTCCTGCGAGTGGGGTGTCAAGACGTTCCAGTGACATTCGGTCACCACCGGTACCATCACCGCCATCCGTGCCTCCATCGGAAACCCAGCTGGTAGCAAGGAAAAAAGTGCCATCGCCGGCGAAAAGGCCGACGAAAGAGCTTCACAGATCTCCAGCTGCGCCTTCGCCACCACCACAAGGCAAGCGCCAATTGCAGATCTCCCGGCCAGAGAACTATTACCCTAGGGAAGCGGCTCCAATGCACAGATCCCTGCTCCCACCTTCTCCCCCGAGTAGCCCGGAGGATAGTATCCACCGCGCGCTCCAACGAAGGGACTCAAATGCTTCACAAGTATCATCAGGCTATGGACTTGTGGCATCGCACTTGACCCGCTCAGCCGGCGAGGACAAAGGAGCGTTTCCACCGATGTATCGGCGCTTCGAGAGCTTAAACCATCGTGTTCTGCTCCACCTACAAGACGAGATCTCACAAATGGAGGAAGACCTCCAGACCTTGGATGAATACGAAGAGATGCACCGTGTCGCTGCCGCCGAGAAGGAAGGCAATAAGCCCGTGCCTGCATCTCGTCGCCTGGACGCCCAGTCCCAGTCTTTTTCGTCGCTGCATTATAGACGTATGGACCTTATGGCAGCGTTGATCCATAAGACTGAACAATACAGTAAGTTTCGAAGAGTCAAAAAATAAGAACGAATTCCCTTCTGACTAGTCGTACAGACAATGCTCTCAGCGCATATAGCAAAGTTATTCAAACTCTGCCTCGCGCTACCGATGATGATATCCGGAATTATCGCTGTTGGATGAAAGAACATAATCCCATCGCGGCGGCAGAAACCCGCTTCTTGGATCAAGGTGTTGATCTTGTCTCTCTTACTCCGCGCTCTGCCGCTTCCGCTGCCTCGGCGCCAGTTTACATGGCCATTATCATCGCATCCGGAGCTATTCTGTTACCATTGCTTGCGTTTAGCATGATTGCAGAATTCTCTGGTCGACTCGTCGTGGTTACAGTCGTTGGTGGAGCTGCAGCTGCGATCGCAGCAAACTATTCCGCTGGCATTGATACTCTGGTTGACTCGAGAGATGGTTGGAGATGTGCTACTCTGTAAGAATCGATTCATTCTCTAGTCAATATTCTGGACAAAACTGACTCGTATAATCCAGGTACTTTGGTTTCATGACTGTTGCCGCGATGTTCATTCCATGATGAGCCATCGTTGTGATAAATGACGAATCTTTTTATCTTGATCATTTTTTTGGACGAATACCATTTCCTTATTTCATTTGTTTCGTGTCTTTATTTACAAGCATCAGATGCTAGGAAGAGAACTTGGTTGTCGGGCCCACGCGATGTCTTGATATCATTCAACTCATCACTGCTGCTCATTTCACAAAGTTCATATTAGAAATGATTTCATATCACTTTCTTTTGTTTTGTGTGTTGTGTTCAGCGAGTCAGGATTAAAAACTCTCGGGATTAGCAGGAAGAATATGGCGTTTGCATTTCTCGCGAGATTATTGTTATAACAAATTATACAATGCTAACAGGATATCTGTTGGCTATGGCATTGGAATATGAGCATTGGGATGGATGGAAGACCAGGATACCTCGCTATTGTTGAACGTTTTTGGGATTGAGGTGTCATGCAAAGATTTATGAGCGGTACTTTATACTATTTGTGTCTTTCAAGTGTACTATTGATGGGATATGAATTGAATTCGGTTCTTGATGGGTTTAAAATTCAAATTGTAGCGTGGAATACGTTGATGATATTCAAATTAACGCAGCAGCAATCTTCATCTCGTCTAAGCGAAACAAAGAGCAAACTACTTTACAGCAGCAGCTCTATACCACCCAAATGCCTAACCCCTTTGTAAACCAGAAAACCATCACACATACGCGCCGGTCGCTCGAGTTCAGCGAAACACCGAAAAAGACAAAAAAGGAAAAAGAAAAGAAAAAGGAAGAACAAAGCCACATGAACCGCATGAAATATGATCGCAAAGTTCATTAGAAACAGAAAAGAGTAGAAAGAGAAAAAAAATCGAGGAAGAAAAGAGGTGAAGTAAACATGAAGCCATGATGAGAGAAGAGGAGGATTGGAAACTGAATTAAGAGGAAGCCACAATCGGAGATGAGAGAAGCAAATGCGCACTTTTCAACATTGAGAGATGTATTCCAAAGCAACTAACTGCAATCGTATTTTGTTGTGTTTATGACTGAATGGGAGTACCATTTGGCTTGCTTCCTGGTGTGAGACTACCTTCTTGGGAGTGACGAGCCTCAAATTGTGGTTGAGGTGTGGAAGGGCTTTGCCGTGCTTGGTGAGCTGCTAGCTGTGCTTTGTTCAGAGCTACTTGCTCAGCGGCACTGCGAGCATACGCCGCGGCAGCAGCGGTGTTCGAGTATCCCTGTGATGGGGTTTGAGCTGCATATTGCTGATAACGTTGAGCCGGAGCGGAGGCAACTGCAGGGTTGGGAGTTCGCCCTTGAGGAGTGTTGTAGGAGGCGGGTTGTCCAGGTCGCGGTGTATAGGGCTGGGGTGTGTAACCATTAGGAGCAGGACGCTGGAACTGAGGCACATTGTTGGCTTGGCTGTATTGCGGGTTTGTTTGCGCATACTGCTGTGCGTTATAGCCGGGACGTTGAGAAGGGGTGCTTGGGGCTCGGGCTCCAGCTCCAGCTCCAGCATAGCCGGGAGTATATGGGCCTGCAGCTGAGGGTTGTCGGTTTTGCTGAGGCACTTGGAATCCACCTTGTGTTTGTGGCAGACGAGCGTTTGCATTGAATGCGCGTTGGTTATAGGCAGAGTGAGGTGCTTGGAAGTTTGCTGGTCGCGCGGTAGATGGTGTCGAAGCACGGTTAGCGGCATTAGCCTGTGCAGCGATGGCTGCTACCCGCTCTTGGTTCAGGGTGTAGTCATCCTTTTCCATTGTGCCCTTCCAGTCGGGACTTTCAGTGATGATCGTTCGCTTGACATTCAATTCTGCTAATTGATCGCCGTTGACCTTCGCCACAACGTACGGAGGCACACTGCTGATGAGTGATACAAGCTTTGATGTCAGACTCTCGTATACAGCTCTCTCGGCATCGGAGGGAGTGTCTGGATCCTCAGCATCGGATGCAGGTGTTTCTTTTGATTCAGCATTGTCGCTGCTAGACGGAATGATATTTCGGCGGATATTTTGATATGAGGCGAGAGTCTCAATCAAATTGTTAATCTCCGCAAGGGACTCCTCTGTGCTTTGAGACTCTTTGTCTCCTTTGGGCGCTTGCTCATATTGAGCCAGGTATTCGGAATAGTCCTTCGGCTTCATCGAATCAACCATTTCCTCAAGGGTACTTGTGTCGATGTTGTCAATGAAATCAAGATCCACTTCCGAGGCGGCGTCTTCTGGTTGTGAAGGTGTGAACATGGCGTGGAAGCGCTTTGCACCTCGCTGACCCCACCAGACCATGTTCTTCGCGTCTGCCTGTAGAACAGAATTGGAGCTATCGAAGCATGGAGCAAATGATGAGTGAACGCCCTGAAAAGTGGAGGTGTCATCGCCGACCCATGATGCTGCAGGATGTCCATATGTTGACCCGATTTTTGCATCTTCATTGTGCTTTTCAACACGAGCCCAATATGATGGTGACGATGTGACCCCGCCGTATTGCAACCATTGCCCAGATGGAAATGGGGTAAGACTGTAGTTATTACGTTCACCAGAGAAGTTCTTGATATCCATGACAAGATCAAATGGATCAATCCAGGATAATGAGGTGGTGCGAGAGCGCTTCCGAGGTTCAACGGCAGGCAAACCTGAACGCGGTGCGAACACTTCACCAAATGTTCTCTTCGGCACCTTCGTTGAGTCCAAGTTCAAAGGAATAGCGGAGCAGAGCGTGATGCCATTGGGTAGTCCGCCGTCACGAAGTGGCTCCTGCAACTCGACAACTTTTTCGGCGCCAGTCTCAGCAGACTGCAATGGGACCTTGACGGATTTTGGTAGACTGGACCAGACTTGTTTAGAATGAGATTGATTCCCGCAGTACATAGTCAGGACCTGTTTGTCCTCACGACCGACAGTTGATACGGTTGATAAGAGTTGTTCGTCCTCGTCGTCTAGGGATTCGGTTTTGACATCTGACTGACTGATGAAAGATTGTCCAATCAGGCTGTTCATGTGCTTTTTGAATGCCGCAATGCGGTTGACCATCTCGGGTAAAGCTGCGCCTTCAACGCTTGCACCATTTGTCTGATTCTGATTGCGTTCAATGACCGCCGAGGAGGCTCGGTCAATGTCACTCAGGAATTCCTGCATGGTGTTGTAGCGGTTCGCCTCGACCCGTGATCGGACATTCGAGGTCTCTTGGTCACCTGAAGTTTTGGCGCGTTTCGCTCGGGGCTTGGCCGCCGATGTGGGAAAGGGACAGGACAGAAGCTGAAGTTCAGAGTCATGACTACCAATTGTCAGTCACACTACCAATGACGGGGTCATTCTACCAATATGCGGGGCGATATTACTTCAATAAAAGACCAAGGAGGCTCTGAAGAGACTCATGTAGGTTTGTACTCTCACGCGATGTGGATGGGGCAGATTCGACAGCCGGAGTATCATCCTGAGTCGAACGCTTTCTTTTGCCGGGAGGAGTCGCGGTCGCACCACCCATCTCCGGGTGGGACTCGCCATTTACGGGAGCCATAAATTGGGGATCTTCACCCTCGTCGGCGCTCATGGTGGGGGAATCTGCGGGAGGGACAAGGTGGATAGGGCTTCCTTTGACACGGCCCACTCTAGACCGGACGATCTCCTGAAGGATTTTGAATTGTTCGTGGAAAAGATCGCAGGAATGCGACCGTCGGGTTAAAGATCAATGGATTGTAGTTGTTGAAAATGAGCTGTGGTCTTGTTCGCGACAGGATGGCTCGAGTAGTCTTGATGCGAGGGCCGCGACAGGATCAAAAAAGGATGAGATCGCGACGAAGGAGAGAGGAACAACACGTTATGGTTTCAGATGTGAGGGGGGTAGAAAATGAAGAAAGAAGCTTCAAAAAGAAATTTGGAGTTAAAACAGATTCACTGGGTGACAATGGTCAAGTCCACCACCCCAAAATGGTACAATTTGGAGCAGTGAATTTGTATGGGAAGAGGACGAGGGCGATACCGTTTCGTGAGACTCAGAATGCGCGCTTGCCCAAAAGGTGGTCGATCCGTCACGTGATACCAATCCATTTTCTGCCGCGAAGCGCGCCGGTTGGTCTGATATCTTGAATATTTTCTTTGCTTGCAGTCCAAGTTCTTTCTAAAATTATTCTTTTATCTTAGGAGAAGATCATTGTGACGCCTGACTGGAGTGGTTACTCTGGGAATGGTGTTTCTATGATTACATTCATGGATGTCATCGGCTCTCAATCATGTGCGAGGCCTTTCGGGGATATCCTGCCTAAGAGCCATAACTCGCACCAACATCGGTTATAAGGTACGTATGAAAAAAGGAGCTCATTTAGGATTTATGAAATTTGAACTAACCATTTGAATATATTAGAATTGGCATTGTGGCGATATTCCATCTAATATAAATCCTCACTACATCTATTACCCGCAAGACATTCGACCTCGTTTCTATACCAATGTTTCCCCTCGTGCTTCTATCTCACAAGCACCGCCTATCGAATCAAAGATAAACAGTGAACAAAGTCAATCCCTAATCGAGGCCAATAATCCATCTACCTCCTTGCCAGCCCACGACTATTCCCAACGTCCCGCAAACAAACGACGTACCCGCAAACGATCAGTCAAATGTTGGCTCACCCCCTCCGAATATCTCTCTGAGTCTCTTCAAAAAGCAGGGCATTCAATTGGTTACGGAGAAGGCTCTATTCGTGCCGCAAGAAATTCAACAAAGGATTCGGATCATGTCATTGTGCCCAAGTCGCTTCTGAAACAAAGTCCAGGGTCACGTTTCGTACGGAGGTCCTTACAAACAATACTTGGACAGTACATACAGGAGGTTGATCCTTTGTTTAAACGCAAGTATGAAGGCGACAGCTCCATAGCTTTGGAGGCTGCAATCGGGGACGTGTTCGGCGCATGCAATTATCGTCACCTTGAAGAACGAGGCTATTGCATCGATGATGTGGTTGCATGGGCTTGGGTTTTGACAAGTCAAGATAATTATCAAGCAGCATCCCGCCTATTTGCTTTGGAGTCAGACCATGAAACTCGAACAAAACACGCCAGTGGGCCTCACGTCCCTCCTTTCCTTGTTTTGCTTTTACTGAAAGAGCAATATTTGGATGCCCATGTCCTTCGGCTATTACTCATTCATTCTTTGCATTTGATGAGCGGGGAGGCACTACCGCCAATTCATCAATTGACACAATCCCTGGAGACGAACCAAGTTTCTGCGATAGAAGGCTCAAGTCCCAAACAGCCTAAAGTGGACGTAACAACATGTATGTTGTTAACTAAACGCTTAATTCTGCATGCGCGGCAAGTCTGGCCCGAGGCTCTTCCTGTGATTGCTCGAGCAGTCGCCCGGTTTTTGACTGTCCCAAGTGCAAATGAAAGTAGGAAGTCAGGGCTGGGTCAAATCAAGGACAGGAGTTTTAGGACCCAGAGTTTCAACTTGTGTCTTTCTTTACTATCCGCCCCCGCCAAAGTTCATCCCTTCCGATCGGCCTTTCTGCAACAGCAGGCTCAATTCGAGCTTCTTCGTGCAATGGCAGCCCACAAGCCTGTTTTCCCCGTTACCCGAGAAGGTTATCGGTCGGTGGTTGCGGTTCAGCTAGCTCACAAAAAGACAACAGCTGAACGTCAATCTGCTGAGTTGAAAGCTCCATCGTGGCCTCCGTGGAAAGAAGAAAGATTGGGCATGGATTCTCATCGAGGTAATGAGGGTCTTCAGAGCCGAGCAATGAACGTATTGTCTCAAATGAAAGAAGCAGGGTATTCTCCTCGAGTCTGGGAGGAGATATCTGCTATCTTGGCTGGCTGGGATACTGATGGGAGCCCAACGGTGCAAACCAGAGCTCTGGCACCGCCGCAGCGGGCTCTCTCACTCCAGAGTTGCAATGACCACAATAACCACGGAGTATGGGTTGCACGAATTCGCGCCACTCGAACTGTCCGTGAAGCATGGGCCTGCTTTTTATCCTACCAGGACCACGGCTTACCTGCCAAAGCTGAGATCTACGCTGCCATGGCTGAGAAATTGATTTACCGCCAGAAGACGGCTAGCAGTAATTTCGACCGGGTTAGCCTTACTCTACCAGGTGATGGACGGGAGGTTTACCCTGAACCAGCTTCTGCTCGCGATATCATTTACGTACGAACAGAGCCGCCTTTATTGGAAGACTTTCTGAATGAGATGATCTCACGTGGTATTCGTCCCTCTGGGAGATTTCTTGCACTTCTCCTATTGTCCGCTCCAGATTTACGCACGGGGTTGTTCTATCTCCAGTCCAGCAACCTCTCGGAGGACCAGATCAAGGCGCTGTGCACTGTGTGGCGGCATCCTTCGGAATACCAAGAAAAGCAAGTTAAGGCACTGGAGGCATTACCTGATAAATTGTTTGGCTCTTTTATCACTTTTCTTTGCAAGCATTCGCCCTTGACAGTTAGCAAATGCGTCAAAGATGTTTTTATGGCGGACCGGACCGACGTGCCGACTCAGTACAAAGAGCCCATTGCTTTTCTACAGATGTCTGTAGAAGAAGGTCCGGAGGGTCACCCACTGGCCTTTTGGCATGCCACTCAGCTGGTCAAACTGCGACAACCCCCTTGTCGCCTGGCCTGGCATAACCTTCTATCAGCTTTTTCCTCTAACTTTTCTGGGGAACGATATGTGAAGCGCCACAAAAAGTATGTCCGCATTTTGGCATGGCATGGGATTTGTGAAGTGTTTAACTGGATGCGAGTCCGCGGGATTGCACCCGGGCCTGCTGATTTTCAACCTTTGTGTGTCACATTCAGCAGAGCCATTGATGCTGGCATCAAGCAACCCGAGCTAGTGGAAAAGGCTTGTACGCTCCATCAATTCTCAACCGAATTGCCGGATATTGATGACCGCGATTACTTTGATGCTCTGGTCGAGGATGGTCTATCGCTCTTGAAGGCTCACTTTGATCAGCTCGTCCTCCCTTCTGCAAAGACATCGGGGGTAGCAGAGCAAAGTGTCTTCACAAATAGCAGCAGTGATAAATCACTCGGCATGCCTGCTGTTCTTCATGTTCCGTCCTACGCCACACTACATAGTTTTGTGCGGGCCATGGGAATGGTTGGAGACGATGATGGTCTGTTACATCTATTACGGTGGATGAGTCGATCATCTGCCTTGCTGAACGAGGTAGCTGAAGATCGTCTGAATGGAGACCAAATGATGCGACAGACCCTGGTGGCGATCCGGATGTACCTGGAGAAGTTACATCCCCAGTTTAATTCTGGCGATCGGATAGCGTCGGACTCTAATTTGGAAGAGGCATACGACATTGTCAGCCGGACACCTGGATGGGAGTGGCCCGACCTTACAGAGGTCGAGGACTACTTGAATGTACAATAGTGTAATTTATTTTTGTCTATAGATCGATGTGAATTGTGATACCCCCTTTGAATGATATACTTGGAATCCTATTACCTTCAAAATTGTAGTTCGGTAGCTCGGTAATCATCGGTCTCAAGCTTTCCCCACACCCCGAAGCTCCCGAGATCAACTTGTAAATTCATGATTTTCCAACTTCACTTGAGAGCACTTGATACCCCCCAAATTTCCTTCTGAGACACCAAACTCGTGATCGAGAAAATCTCGATCTGCAAAGCTGATCCAATGGCTTCCATCCTGTCACCCCGAGTGGCTCGCCTCACACCCCTCGCCCACATCTCCCGCCGAACCGCGCCCTGCACTCGGGTTTTCATATCGCGATACAGTACCAGCTCAGAAGAAGACGTCATCATCACCCAGCAGATCCCCGCCCCAGGCTCTGGTCATGTGCGCGTGCTCCAGTTAAACCGACCTCATGCCCGTAACGCGATTTCGCGCCAGCTGCTCGACACTCTATCCAAGCATGTCAAGTCCGTCGCCGCGGAAGAGGGCAACGGGCCCACACGCGCCCTGGTACTATCAAGCAATGTCGACGCCTCATTCTGCGCAGGCGCGGACTTGAAAGAGCGTGCGAAGATGACTCACGCCCAGTAAGAACCACCTGTCTTTCAGAATTAGTCACTGACATAGCGATGACCTCCTGCTAACACTATTCCCGAATTAGGACCGAAGATTTCCTACTGGATCTCCGAAGCACATTCAAGGAACTCGCAAACCTGCAAGTCCCCACCATCTCAGCCATCTCCTCTATGGCCCTGGGTGGTGGTCTCGAGCTCGCCCTTTGTACCCATCTCCGCGTCTTCGGCTCATCCTGTGCCGTTGGACTCCCCGAAACTCGTCTGGCCATTATTCCCGGTGCCGGTGGCACATACAGATTGCCTGCGCTGATTGGTATGAACCGTGCGCGGGATATGATTCTCACTGGGCGCCGGGTCACAGGTCCGGAATCGTATTTCATGGGGCTGTGTGATCGTCTTGTGGAAGTTTTGCCCGAGGAGGCCACCCAGGAAGGTGTTGCGCGTGAGAAGGTTCAGAAGGAGGCCATTCGGTTGGCGTTGGATATCTGTGAGGGTGGTCCTATTGCTATCAAGCAGGCCCTCGCGGCCATTGAAGGATCATACATGGGCGAAGCCTCTGAGAATAGAGCTTATGAGGGTGTTATTGAGACGGAGGATCGGTATGAGGCGCTGCGCGCTTTTGCTGAGAAGCGCAAGCCTTCTTTCCGTGGACGATAGATCTTGTCTCCTGGGGTATAAAAATTGATATCTATCTTGATTTAAGATGGGCTTGAGGATTCAAGGATTACTGTGTTTGAGTGGTGTTATGGTGCTGCGGACATATTGTCTACTACTTCAAATGTTGATATGTTAGTACCTATCTCTTGTCAGTCTATTTTAATATGTTCAAAGTTAGGACTAGTAGGACTTGGAATATCATTTTGTCCGAAAATTGGAGCCTCCTAAGGCTGATCAATTCGAATGTTGCCCCATGTTCCCATGTTCCTGTATAGCCACCCTTTTCAGCCCCAGGCGCCCGGCTGCCTGCATTAACCCTTTGTTGCCCCGACCCCGATTGACTCATTATTTATAGAAACACATGGAAACAATCTTGAATTGGGTGTGTTGATCCAAGTTCCTTTAACCGATGACCATATTTTGTACAGAGCAACTAGGATTTGATATTGATATAGATGTGGCGTCCAAACTATACCCAATCTGATCTCTTTATGCTGAGTCTGGGGCAATATAATCAGCCCTGGATTATCCCCCATATTCTTTCTTCACGGCTCGGGGCGCTCTCACCTGCAGGGATGCAGGCTCCAATTTACTTGATTCATTTCATTGGCCAGGAACTTCTTTGATGTATGGTGTGACTCACATAGCGCAGATTTCGGGGGCTATATCCAGGGGTTTCAGGCTGCCTTGTGCATCTTCCGGGCACTTAACCAGGGTTCCTGCAGCCATATGCGAGTGCATACAGTACATCTATGGCTCGTATTTTGAACGATCTGATTCTGAGCTTCCAAAATTGGACTATAGATACGAGTATGATCTATCTCAAAGTATCACATATGCCCAGGTGAAATTTGAGGGATTTTTTACTAGACATGGGAATGAGGTGGGTGATAGTACTCTGTACCTGGGGTCTATTTCTTGTGACTCTATGAGTATATAACAGAATTTGGATCAATATTGAAGCCTGGAACTCCATGTAATAATATTGTAATAATAACCCTGAAGATAGTACCTGTACCCTGGCATGAGGCCCACTTAGACCCGTGGCGCAGTATGTAATCTGTTAACCGTCCATGGATCCACTGTTTACCTGGGGGGTCATCTGGATCGGTCAGGGGAACCATATCATCTGAGTAATAACACTCTCTTATATCTTGAATTCCCTATTTATCTTATTTTATTCTTCACCTTTTCATCTCTTTTCATTCCTCTAACTATGCTATACTGTTGCTGAGTCCAGAATGTCTGAACCTCGTCCCGTTAAAGCCTTTGGCTTGACGCAGGTCTATGCTCCCCGCGGTGACCCCACGGTGGATATCGTGTTTGTTCATGGCCTCAACGGCCACCCCCATGACTCATGGACAAGCAAGTCCACAAACTGCTTTTGGCCTGTGGATCTCTTGCCCGAGGTGCTTGCATCCCAACGTCCACGCATCCTAACTTACGGCTATAACGCGAATGTCACTGCATTCACCGATGGTGCCTCGCGCGACTCGATCGTCAGCCACGCAGAAACTCTAGCTTCCAATCTTGCTGCGAACCGAAACCTTCGAGACTGTTCCGACCGACCGATCATCTTTGTCTGCCATTCGCTCGGAGGTTTAGTGGTGAAGCGTGCTTTGATCTACTGCCGAAGCTTGTCCAACGAGCGGACCGAGCACCTGCGTTCCGTTTACGTGTCCACGTTTGGCATCCTTTTCCTCGGCACGCCTCATAATGGATCTGATATCGCGAAATGGGGCTTATTGTTGCACAACATCTGTACTGCTGTCCTTCCCAAGAAATTTATGGAGGGTTCCCCGCAGCTCGTGAAAGCCCTCCGCACCAATAACGAAACCTTACAACACATCAACAGTTTGTTTGCAGATATCATTAGTCGTTTCCACATTTACTTTTTCCATGAGACTCGCTCAACCGATGTTCGTGGAACTAGAGAGATTATCGTGGATGAGGCATCTGCAGCCCCATACATCGAGGGTGTTGAGCGTATGGGTATCGAGGCAGATCACAGCCATATGTGCAAATTCGACGATGAGAATTCAGCGGGCTATGAGGTTGTTGCTGAAGCCCTTCTCCGATACTCTCGACAAGCACCTACCTTGATTGCAGATCGTTGGGTGTCAGAGCGTACCACTCGTACTATGGAGATGAAGGCCAAGGCCCGTGAAATTTACGACGGTAGGCCCAGCATGACCACCGCCATGCCTCCACAGGTTGGCATGCTGACCAGCTCAGGCAGATTAAAGGATCCCCTCACACACAGCACCCCAAATTTCAACACTGGTAGGCACCTTCTTCCCTCACCGGATGAGTCAGTCACCTTAAGGGATTACGAGATTGAGGAGCCTCCTGTTTAATGACCTTTTGATTTCATGGCGATGATTTGACGATATAAAGCTCACGGCCTCCGCTATCTTTGCTATGATTTATTTTATTTTTGCCACTTTTCTCTCACTTCTCATCTCATTCTTTTCTTAATTTCCCCTTATTTTCTCTCTCATTTTTGTATCTAATTATGCTATCGTTTGGTCTGGGATGGCTTCCACCTCTCCTATAAATTAAGCTGATATTATTCAAATTTCTTCTTGCATCACTCGAGGTCAGATATGTGGCTGACTTTGTTCCATTCTAGATCACTCCACCCCAACACTGCCCCTTCGTCCCGCTACTGGTCGTAACTCCCCAGTATCAGATCTGAGCAATAGTGGTGCACTTTACAAATCTCAACAAGAGTTACAGCCTTTTGTTGCACCACCAGGCTTTCACCCCAACGCCACATTCTTTGGCATGCAAAAGGAACTAGAAATTTTACACAATCGACTCTTCAAGGCAAAAGCTCGCGTCGATAAAACTATGGCTGTCCTTATTGCCGGAGTCCCAGGATCTGGAAAGACCCATTTAGCACGAGAGTATGTCTTTGCGCAACGTGGATGCTATCCAGGCGGAGTGTTCTGGATCGATGCAAAGTCTCGTGAGTCGGTGTACAAATGCTTTTGGGAGATTGCCCAAGCAGTCAGCCTAGTGGATATCAAAGACTCTGAAGATCCGACCCATCTAAAAGCTCAATCATATGTGAACTCTGTCCGAACCTGGCTCCAGACACGTCATGAGTGGTTATTAATCTTCGACGGGATCACGTTCGATAATGATGCTGACATTAATGACTTTCGACGTTTTCTACCATGGAACAAAATGTGTAGCATCATTTACACCTCAATTGATGCTACACTTCGCAAAAAGCAGCGCCTGTTTGAACCGTACTGTTTATCGATGCCCCGACTTCGCGTCGAGGATGCATGCCAGCTCCTCTACAAAGACCTTGGAATCAGAAAACCCACGCCCGAGCAGGCTCACCGCGCAAAAGAGATTGCTGAATATTATGAGTGCTTGCCTTTGGCCATTCATGCAATTGGTCACCGACTTAATGCGACAAGCAAGCCCATTGAAAAGTACCATGTTAAACACCAGGTAACTGATAAAAAGCTGGCTGAGCCGTTCCTCAGCATCATGAATGATTTATATCGTTTGCAACAGCGTCAAGCATTGAACCTTATTAACCTACTCTCGTTTCTGGGCCATCAAGTGCCAGTTGGTCTACTCAATTTTGGAAGACATGCTATGTCTGCCGAGAATGCAGAAATATTGACCAGTGCTCAAATTGGGGAGGATCCCGATCTTGATACCACTCTTGGAACTTTGATTCACTACGGTCTTATCGAGCGGATCTCAGGTTCCGATCCATTCTTCGCACAGAGTGGCACCGCACAAAAGTCTGCAGACGAATTTCAGGGCAATCCGAAGCCTCCTGATCTGTCAGAGTCATTGACCGAGAGTAGCCAAGAGGGATTCTTTTCCATCTACCGCGGGAATTTGGCTGTTGACGTGGTCAAGATTCATACTGTCGTTCAAGGATTCTGTCGAGATGAACTACGGATAAGAGATGAGGAGAACAGAGGTGTCACACACAAGGATGACCCCGGTTACTTCGACTCGTGGCTGATTGTGGCTACTCATTTCCTGTGCAAGTCCTGGGAGGCTGCCAAGGACAGAATAACCCATTATCATGACTGTGGACTTGTCCGTGATTTCCGTGAATACCAGACACATGCATCACGACTGGTCGAGCTCTTCCCAAAGAAACAGGGAATCAGCGCCCACCCACCGGTTCTTCGAGAAGCGCGCGAGAATCTGCGGCAACTGATGAAAAGTCTCAGCAACGAGATTGATCGCATGTCACCGAGCTCTTCTCAAGAATATACGCGCAACCAAAAGTCCGTATTTGATCGTTCTAGTAGCTCATCATCATCATTCCCCGAGTCATCCACAGATGAAGGCCTTTCACGCTCGTCAACTTGGGCGTTAACTGAAGCAGGCTCACCTCTTGCAGAGTCCCCAGAGGAACTTCCTGCGCATTCTCGCTTCAAACTAGATCTTTTCCCTCCACCTCCCTTCCGAAAAAATGGATACGAGTCGGAAGAAGGGTATGAAACAGATGGGGAAGCGAAGGAGGCACCTAAGATTTCTCCGGCGTTATCACAGATGAGCCAGGCTACTGAGAAGCCAAGACACTCGCCTCTATCGTCCAGTCCTCCTATTCAAGGTGACAACAATGGAGACTGGAAAGTGGTTGATCGGCACTCTCAATTACGGTCGACCAAAAGAAGGCAACAGGAACGACGTAGGCCAGGAGGTTCTCGTCGACTTCGTGGACCAGCTGCCGCATCAGTTAAAATGTCAACAGCTCAAGGAAAAGGCTCATCCAGTCGCAAGTCTGTGGATGAGGGAGGCAGCTTTACAATCTTAGCATCAGCAGCTGAGCGAGCACTTACGGCTGTTCGTCAATCAAAAAATGGCCAAGCAGTGAGTGAGAATGCGAAGCTGAAACCTAGATCTGCATTGCTTGATGGGGGAAATGGGAACGCCTACGGTAGTGTTATTGCTCATCGCATGCTCGAAGCAGAGCCAAAGCGCCCAGCGCCCATACCTTTACGAAGAGGAGCGGAGCTAGTCGGAGTACAAATGAAACCATCTGTGGAATCACTCGATGGCTACGCAAGTAATGCATTTACCTCGCCACTCTCACATGAGCTGGCCGCAAATGAGCTTACTTCAGAGCCTTTGACTCGATCTACATATAGCGATCCTGGCTATGGTAACTTTACTCTGAATCCGCCCTTCCATGAGCTGGATTTACACACAGCACCGAATTCACATCTCAACTCTCGACGCACATCGCTTGTAACATTCGAGCCGGTGCGAGGTATATCTGCTAGTACTTCTTCACTTCCTCCATTCGGGCCGCCTTTGCCATACGACGAAAATATTACTGTTACAAAATCAGCCCGCTTCAACCCACCGCTGTCACAGAATGTGACCGGTCCGATGTTCATCACACCAGCTCCTCAGACTATGTCCCCTGTCTCCCATCCCTCCGCAATAATGCCTGGTGCCATGCCCCTTTCTTTACCATCTGATGCACCGATATCGCATTTCAACGAACGACCCGGATCAGGACCTGATGCCCTTTCCCGAGCCTCGTCTGGCTATTCAACACAGTCTTGGGCCACAGAGCCAGTCCGTTACCCACCTCGCTTCTCTCCCATGCCGAGTTACCAAGGCCAATTGCAAATTGTGCGGAGCTCTACGCCAATGATCCAGTCACAGACACAACCACAAACACTCTCTGGACGAGCCAGCTGGACTGGTGATATCCCTGTACTGAAGAGTGCTCTCCAATCTGATCTACTGTATCCGGGGTCTCAGCCGTTAAATCATCACCGAGTTGGATCGGTAGATGAGAGATTAAATACCGTCAAGCCAGAATGGGATCTAGATATGGAGCCCGTGCAGATACTCCAAAGTCATCGCGGTGATGTGAGAGATCCTCGCCAACGACTATCGGGACTTCAGATCCCACGTCAAGTGCCCTACCAGCTCTATCATCCCAACTTGTCTGGTCCTAATTTATCTGGTCCCCTCATCCAAGATGGTGGGCATGTCTATGCACCTGCGCCGGCGCTAGAGGTGTATGGGAGACGTGCACGAAGTGGGAGCTCACCTTCACATCCTACTAACTATGATGGGCTAGGTGTAAGATTTGCATGACTTTATTCTATATTTTTCTTATTGCTATAATATCTTTTTTCAATTTTTGCACTTGCATTGAAATGGTTGCTTTTCAAATGTTTGCTTTCGTTAGATACCTGTTTGTTTCATTATCATCAGTTCCTGTTCTGTTGCATGCTCACAAATTCCGAGAAGAGGAGTTGAGATTGAGATTTGGACTTTTATCATACTAAAAGTCTAGAAAGATTAAACTCAAGGGCGCATATAAAAGGAGATGAAAGCATATGAGGGCGTTCAATTATTTTCGAATAATTAAAATGCATTCAACAACTTGAAACCTTCCCTACTTGATAGATAATAATATAGCATTCTAGTATTTCAATGCTTGACTGGCATGAGTTAAATGTCAACTTGGTCTCGGTCTGTCTGACAATGCTCCCCGTATACCTCTAATTTCCTTCCAACATTTTGAACTTGAACGGTCACGGGTGTTCAGGATTCAAGCTGTTACATTAAAGTACAAGCAAGTGCATCATCATGCCCCAATCCCAAGTTCAGCCTCTCAATAATCTCCTCTCTGTTTTCAATGCCGGCCACCTGGGCATGAGCCAAAGCTAGATTGACAACTTGAAAGAACTGAAAACAAAATGCGATAGATAGCACAATCTCGGCCGTTGGTATCATCAAGCACCCTGCAAGATATGGTCCCCAAAGAACAAGCGATAGCTTCCTACATTATGATAAAAACACGTAGATACCTATGCCAGCGAAAACGGCCCATCAATGTATCCATATAGTAGTACTAGTATTGACTATAATTGATTACTGCCACTGGCATGTTCAAGTTCGACTTTTGACAGCTCTTTTTGTCTGTTCTTGGTTAGATATCCTTTGATCCTGGAAACTTGAAGTTTTCTTTATCGTTGATCCATCGATCTTGCCAGTACTTCCTTTTTCTTTCAACTTAAAGGTTCGGCCTTTCATATTCCAAGCCGTAGTATATATGGGGATATTGGTCCATGAATCTTTCTTCACTAGGAGGACCACTGGCAAGCCGCAAGGTAGATGCTTTGATTGATTTGGAGTCCATTCTAAGTAGCCCCGGGTATGGTATAGTATGTTTCAGGTTCAACTTGAAGTGGTATCATTTCAAATGTTTATCAATCATCAATTCCAAGGTTTCAAGTTATTAATACGACTAATATCACCATTGAAAACTTAAAGTGGACCTATATATAGATTTCCAAGAGCCTTTGTCCCCAATTTAATATTTGAAGTTTAAGACTGGAGGGATATAATAGCCTGGCAGCCCTGGGAAGGCACCGAAACGGACACCTGGATACACGTGCATTCAATGTTGATATAGTCTTCCACATATGTAGAGTGAGGATCAGTATCATTACAGAATTGTGACATTGGCGATTTTCACCAAGATTCACCTTTGCTTTGAACATCTTTGCTTTGAACGAAGAGTTTCTTGTCAGTAAGTTGAAATTTATATGTTAAATTATGAGCTATTTTGTGCTCACCATGGAGTGTTGTCTGATTCAAGCTATTTTTAGGGACATAACCGGATATCATCGCTGAATGACGACGGTGCTGGAGCAAATCCCTGGCTCCAGGCCACCCTGGACAGCGGGTATGATGCGTGCGGCAAATTATCTCGCTCCAGCAGCTCGCCATGCCTGGCTCAATACACAGTTCTCCCCGCCAGTAGGTCTGCAACTGACGCATGCGATGCTCTGTCCGGTAGTGAACCAACTTATCACCCACCGGGATGTACTGCTCAGGACCTGCCCACAACTACGGGCACTTACTCTTACACCGATGGACTGGCGGTCAACTGCCGCGACTGAGGGTCTGATCCACCTTTATACAGGTGCCTTTGACTGTCGAGGTGCTTTGCAGAAAATTGAAGGTTGGGTGGGCGACGCTTGGCGACCAGGATTCCCCCCACCACTTCTTGGGACATTGATAAAATCTGTTCCTGCGCTGCCTGTGCAAGATGTGCTGACCGGGGCAGTGTGTGATCATTGAGGCATGCGTAAGGTTTTTGGTGGATTTCTATCGTCGCCCGGGGGTAGGAAGAACAGCAGATGGCAATCTATACAGTGTGTACGGTCAGTCAATAGTGGCCTGGGCAATCCAGGAAGAATGCTCGGAAGGTATTCTTGATGCCCTTATAAGCTGGATGGAGCCCGAGCGTGTCCATCAGTCTATTTCATACTCCGGGTACCCAGCAGGGGCAGTTATACCTCCCGGTGGGCTTTGGCTCATTCATAGCCAAACGATCTTTGACTTGGCGTTTCAGCGGACGCTGAGAAAGTGGCACGAGGATGAGTCGGAGAGGGAGGTGAGGAAAGAAGCCCATATGATGATCAGGCTGTTTCGCCGGATTGTATCACCGGATCCCAACTGGCCAGAGTGGCAAAAGTGGTCCAGTGACAAGGTCTATTGGAATATGGACACTGGTGACCTAGATGTAATATGGTTTTTACTGGCATATGGGGATCAGTCGATCCACTCGGCGCTGCAGATGACAAATATCTTTTATTGCGACGGCATGACTAGTGGTCCAGAGCCGCATTCTAAGTGGGGTTCACACCTGAATATTTGACACGCATGGGCGACTAATAAGCGGAATTTACTTAAGACCTGGTCTGTTTACTTCCGAGTGATAGAGGGGCCTCCATTTTCACGGGACCAGCCTACTGATAATATGGTCATGCCAGCTGGACGGGTCTATAGGCATGTTCACCCAGAAGAGGTCGAACCGCCAACTAAGTGCACAGCATTGATGCTAGCGGCTCAGGTAGGAAACACACCGTTCTTTGAATATCTCCTAGGGCTAGCTCATTTTGCCACGGATGTTGGCCAACATGAGAGTGATTCTTCTCACTTGACTGTTGTCAATTATGCGCTTCGGTGCCGAAATACTGTCGAGGCATGCGTAATGGTTGCAAGGTTACTACGGTGGTTACCCAATGATGCTCACCTGAGATCTGGCGTGGTGATCCCGGGGCTTGCTCGCATGCCGTTTACGAACCTCTGGACTATTCATGGGTATGTTCTGTGTGTGATGGGTATGCTACACTTCCGCCTGGAAGAGACCTATGACACGTTTACTACTATTGGGGCGATGGGCGCCCTACGGTTTTTGAACAGGGTGATAGCCGAGTGCCGACACCACCAGATGCTGATCAGGCAGATATATCTTTTTATGGCACCGGGCCAGAGTGCGGGCTACTTTGCTGGCCCACAGCATGCTATGGTGCTAGGCCGCGCGGCAGGATTGGGAGGTCCGGGTTTACTACTAAATACAACAAGTGTCTTTGACGTTAACAACTTCCGTATGCCATTAACAGCCTGGAGGCCGGACAAGCCACATTGAACTCCTCGCCCACTCTGGCTGAGGTCCCCTGATGATATCTAAAGAGCATATAGCCAAGAGTATCTAATTGGTCTTGATGTGGAAGAGGGCGGCTTAGTAGCTAATATTTGAACAGCTTGAGATTTTCTTGAACGATTTAAGATACTGTGGGATTATGGTATTTGCCAATGGGCTGGCTGTTACTATGTAGTATGGAGCGATTCAAGTTGAACCTTGGAACATTTGATGGATCGAAAGTTGAATAAGACCGGGAGGAGCTCAAGCAAAGTTTAAGGACTCGGACATACTTATACATGTAGATAAGAGGCTCCAAAGTTCTGAATGAAATTCAATAAGTTCAAAATGTTATATATAATAGTGTTTCTCTATAGTAGTAAGTATCATGCTAGATTGACAACATTCGAATAGAAGCGAAGACTTAACTTGAACTGGAGCCTAATTTGCATATGTGATGTCGTCCGCTTTAAGTTCTACCTAGGTACTTAAAAACTCCAGGCTTTTGGTCTGAGGCCCTAAATACTAACATTGAATATTGCTCAAGTGCTACCCATAGCAATAAGCAGGCTTGGCCTAAAAGTTTGAAGCCATCAATACTAGTAAACCATCCACTGAACTGTGCTCTGATTTACACTAGTTAGGGTTCAGCTCTGACTCTTCACCTAGTTTCTCAAAATGGCACCTGGGCCATTGTTAACTTGAACACTATAAAAACCTTGGAACTTCAATAAGTTTTCAGAGCCCTGGAGCGTAACCTCAAGTGCTCCAGTTGAATACATCTTGTTCAAGTTGTTCGACCCATGGAACTTGAATCCTACTAGTAATACTCAAGTTCGATTTGGGACAACCTTGTTTCACAAACTAATAAAGTCTATATGAGATATGCTGAAGGAGGAATGGGAGCATTGTGAGTGGAGTAGATTTGCAGTACATGAGTTGTAAAGAGAAGCTATCTAATACCGGAAGTCCAAGCGAGAGGCCTATTGATTTTCCTATTACAGCAGGTACCTCTTCAGGGCGTGCTCGGGCCATAAACATCCAGTCTCGGACTTTATCTGCACGCTGATCCATCGAAATACGCGAACGATATATGTTTCGTGCGAGGGAAGAGAAGACGGCTGCTGTAGCAATTCGAGGACACTATTTTCCCTGCTAGTGCGACGTGCCAGTGGCTCCGGTTCCGCGGTAGCTACTACCCAGTCTGCTATTGCAGAATAGAATTCCGCTTATGCAGTCTGTATCTTTTTACACCGCCTGGGCTCGATACCTTCACCTACTGCGGGATCGATGAATAGGAAGCCAGCAATCAGCGCAAGCATAGGCTCAATGTGTGAACAGGGCCGTGCCCCTTCCGGCTGGTCAGGACGCTGACGACTAGTATCGCAGGTGTCAGAACAGCGGAGATCATGGGGAAGCTTGATGCGTGCCCGGCGAAACCACCTCTGGGCCTTGCCAACGACCTCGGCGGGCTGCTTGCAGTTGCTGAGAGTATGAACACAGCTCCCTTTGTATCCTCGCGACATGCATGGCCAGCAGTAAGTATTCCATACATTCAGCCCTCTCTCAAGCTCCGAGCTTGGCTGGCAATACTTGAATCGGCGTTGATGGGCCTGGCGATCGAGGGTATACTGGATATGACTAGGGATAAGGGGATCAGATAGGTTGGCAAGGGCCACGGATCCCCGGTAATCGCGATCAGACTGAGGAGGGTCAGACGGTGGGCTCTCATCAGGCTGGGATTCTTCTTCAAGGGTCTCCAACCAGTCTTGATCGTCTTCGCAGTCACTTTCATCATCGGAGCTCTGAGAAGTTGACGGAGGATCACACCAACGCTGGTAGACGGCTCGAGCAATTGGGAGGGCCTCAGCGAGAGGCATCTCATGATCGGGGCCAGTGAGGTGATCTTGAATGTCGATAAGGCAAATTGCTTCACGACATGGACGACAGGTCAGTGGATTATAGCCTGGAGCCATCCAGAAGAGCTCCTCGGCTACTATGGAGGGATCGATGGCCATAATGGCAAGAGGATGTGGGGTTCAAGTTGCTGGTTGAATATTGAGGGAGCGTTGATTGGATTTGAAGCGAAAGAGGTTCGAATATTCAAGTTCAAGTTTAAATGTTGTATCACAACTTGAACCTGACAATTCCCGTGGTTGGTATAAATGGGATTAATAGAAAGATGGGACGGGATCGGTCAGAGACTCGGGGTGTTGTGAAAGGCTTCAAGTTGTCGCTTGCCCTTTTTTCTTCTCTTTAGGCCATGTGTAAGTTAGAACCTGTAGATATTTCTTTGTTCGCTTTCAATTACTTTTGCATATACTTAGGGTTCGAGTTCTGGGTTATTCTTTATCCAAGTTGTAAAGTGGGAATTTCTCGTAAGGGACATTCTACCATTATAATATGTGGATATAAAATAAAATTCAAGTTGACTTATATGAGTAATATTTGAACACTGATAAAGATATAAATGGAACTACTAATAATATCATGATGAGGATCTTTCAGTCTGATCAAAGCGGAGTACTCATTGATTAGGCTTATCTAGATTGGCGGGGACACTTCAAGTTACATTGCATGCACATGTGTCCTCGAGCCCCTCATTTCTTTCATTTCTTTCATTATTTCCTAGTTCCTTTATCCTCAGAATGATTCAATATACTCAAGTCGAGCTTCTTACTCTCGATGGTCCGGCCTTTCGTCGTGTTTCAACAGCGCCTCCTCGTCCGGCCACTGACGAGGAGATTCCCATTATCGATCTAAGTACAATTGATGGCGACCTAAAGGCTAAAGAAACAATTGCGACGGAAGTAAAGGCCGCAGCGGAGAATACCGGCTTCTTTTACATCAAGAATCATGGGATCTCGGAGGAACTGATAGAAAGAGCTCTCACAAATGCCCGGACTTTCTTTGAGCAGACAGATGAACAGAAAGACCTAGTGTTCCATGCAAAATTCAAGAATTCTGTTGGATACCATGGAGTTGGAAGCTCGCAAATCAACATAAAGGAAACAAAAGGTTTACTTCCTCTCCAACATGTGACTAGCATGGGTTGCCTGGCTACCATATCATAACATTGCTAATTACATATCAAACTCACAGACCGGAAAGAGACCTTTACACTCCGCTATAATCCTATTAACGACCCATCGATAACCGATCCAACAGCTCTTCTTCAGAATGAGAAGTATTCATATGGCGGCGACGATTCCCTCTGGAAGGGAGTATCTCACCTTCCAAGCTTCAAAGATACCACCATCGAATTTTGGCAACGTCGTCTTACCCTTGCCCGCAAAATGATCCGTATCTTCGCACTGGCACTCAACATGCCGGAGAACTACTTTGACGAAGTCACCACACATCCAGGTGCTGACGCACTCTACGTGCACTACCCCGGATCTCCAGAAGCCATATCCCAGGACGTCGATGCAGGCCGTGACATTGACGTCGGAATTGGCTCGCACACCGATATCCAGTGCATCACACTTCTCTGGCAGGATATGTCTGGAGGTTTACAAGTCCTCTCAGCTAGTGACGAATGGCTCCATGCAAAGCCGATTCCGGGAACGCTAGTTGTCAATATTGGAGACTTTTTGCAGCGTCTCTCGAATAACAAATTCAAGTCAACGGTGCATCGGGTTTATAATCGGCAGACAACGTCACGGTACTCGATGCCGTTTTTCTTGGGGTTCAATCCGGACTCTATCTGTCGGGTTGTGCCGTCTTGCATTGATGAGGAGCATCCTGCTTTATATGAACCTATAACTTGTGGGAAGGTAAGAATCGAATTATTATCTCCGTTTAATTTTTTGAAATGCATGCTGATTGAAGTTTAGTGGCATCGAGATAGACTTGCCCTTGCAGGCTCGAAGGGGAAAATGTCAGCAGCATCGTGATGAACCTGATATAGCACATTAAGTGATTGGATATCAATTTGTGATTTTTAGAACATATACAGCAGCTTAATTCTCATTCCAATTAAAGCTTTCAACTATAGCTACTAGTAATCTGAAACTGTTGTAAATAAATCAAGTGAGAACCTGGGGTAATCTAGTGGACCCTTAATCTGCACAAGCTCCGCTCTTAATTAAGCTACAGCTTCATTACAGTCGGAAAAGACAACCCAGTTGAAAGATGCTGTGGCTTACTCGCTACCATTACATTGTTTAATGCAAACAAGAAAATTAAACTCTCAACCTTGGAAGTAATGCTAGTGATAAAAACTTGGCAGCGCCGGACCTGGAGTGTGACCGATAATCGACGTAAGAGATCATGATGTGATGCCAATGACGTCGTGATGCCAGGAATCAACTAAACCGGAACAATTTACTATAAAACCCAGCTAAGCGGCAAATTAACCTAGGATTTCTTACACATTGAATTGATCTCTCTAATAATTCAAGCTTGAACCATCTATCTGGAAAACACTTGAACTTTTCATTCTGGCACTACGCTACATCCGCACATAACGACCATCATGTCAGCTACACGTTTTATGACACTCGCCAAGTCCCGCGTGGCAACCACTCCTTCCACAATTGCTGTACGATCTATCTCGTCGACAGCTAGACTTAACAAAGGCCCCGTCGATGCGACTAAGGACACCCTCAAGAAGGCTGATCGGGTAGTATCTGATGTTGCAGTAAAAGGCATTAACAAGGGCGGTATGTGACTTGCACATTCAATCATCAGTATCCTCGATATGAACTGTAGCTAATACCATGATTGTGTATCTAGAGCAAGCTGCCGGCAAGATTAAGGAGGTCGTCGGCGGTGCTGCAGAAGATGCTAAGAGCAAGGCAGGCGATGTAAAGGGCAACGCATCCGAGTACGAAGGCAAGGTCAAGGGAACCGCCGAGGAGGCAGCTGGAAAGGCCAAGGGAAAGGCACATGAGGCAGTTGGCAAGGCTAAGGAGCATCTCGGCTGAGTGGTCTTCATGCAGTCAAGTTATGTGTATTAATACAAAGTCTGTACATCAAGCAGGAACTGTTACGTGCTTGCGACATTACTATCAAAGAAGAGAAAAAGAGAATCAAATATGTGCTAAGAATAAAGATAAAACCCTCCAATGAAAATGCAAGTAAATATGATCGGTATCATTAATCCAGCTCTTCAATACCTTGCATGCCACCTAAATCATCCCAGAAGCTGCTGAAATCAACATTCTCTTCATTGAACATCTGCTGGGCCTGGACCATGGCAGCCTTTTGCCGTTCTGGGGTGAAACCACCTGGTTGTGAACTCTCCCATTGAACCAACTCGACCCAGCGGAAGAAAAGGTCCTCCTTGCCCATGGCAGTCAGCTTATCCTTGAAAGCCAGGATTTGATCTCGCTGCACTGTCCGTTGCTGACCAGTTGGAGAGTTCTCATCGCCAACACGCCAGATCAACCACCCATCAGTATCGGTATGCACCAGCACAGCGGTGCGGAACTCATCCAACTGCACACCATCGCCCTTCTTGATGCGGTCGATTAGACTATGGGCACAAACCATGGCGGGATAATCCAGGTTCCAGTCCTCATCCACAAGCAAATATCCCGTTTTTCCAATACGCTCAGGCGTCACGGCAGCTACTATCTTATCACGCATGGCCTCATTTTCACGAATCCACTTATTCCGCTCCAGCTTCTTGCTCCAACTGCGGTTACTGCAACGGACGATGACTTCTCGATCCTGGAACCCGATCGCACGGCGCCAGCGCATAGGACCGAGGACGAAGTTAATGGGCCAAGCTAGGAACTGCATCACGAGGACATAGTCGATGAAAACCATTCCTGTCCGTCGGAGAGTGAGTTGAGCTTTATCAGTCCATGACGCGGAAGACTGATCCACGGCTGCAGGACTGTCGAAACCGAGAACCGTCTGTATCAGTGCTGGGTAGGTGAAAAATCCGAAATAAGCACGCAATGCGATCGCCAAGGCTACCACGATGTTGACCACCAACGGAACGAGGAAGGTTTGCCATTTCAAATCGGGGGATGTTGTGTCGATATGGATGAGGTATACCTCGTCTGAGGCTAAGGGTTCGACGAAAGGTTGTAGAATGGAGGGGACTTTAATGAAGGGAGGAATCGGACCAGAGGATGCGGAGCTTGGTGTAGAGGAGCCTGATGAGGTCGGAGTTGACCCGGTGGTCTTTCGACGGGAAGCTTTCTTCGCCATGGTGATATGAATTTGTTATGCGGATGGTCGGAGGATATGGGAGTTTGTAAGCTGGGGTATTCCCTTTTACCAGGGCTGCGGTGCACCCTGGTGTTGAGCTTCGTTTTATTCGAAACACGAGGTTGTAGATGATCAAAGCAAGTGCGCGGGTCACATGTCCAAGCGGGTCATCAAGAATGTTCGCATGATTCAACAGAGATCAAAACATAATGAGTGACGAAGCAACGGGAATTAGGAATCATGCGCGTTTAATGGGTAGTAGGTAGTTAATATGTAGTAGTTCAGAGAAAAGTGATGAGTGAAGAATGTTAAAATGGTTTATCGAGGTAAAATTCCACATTATCGTTGATGCTGCTACTAACCTCATCGGGCAATGCGGGATCTCCATGTTATTTACTTGAACTTGCAAGTTATTCCCTTCAATCCCTAGATGGTCCGGCCCTCAATCTTTTCGCGTAAGGGGGATACTTTGCTTTTCTCCTGAGTTTACTCCCTGACGCTATGGCAACCTCTCGCGACGATCGAATCGCGCTAGCGCGTCATAATTATCCCCAATCACCATTCAATCGCACGCGTGAACGAAACTATGAATTCAATATGGATCCCAACCTTCCAACTTCCCCCAAACAGAATGACACTCGAAATCGCCATACTTATCGAACGGGTACATTAGCCGGAGCATATCGAGCGGCATCGCGAGCATCGTTGGAGGAAGGCATACAGCTAGGCTCGTCCCCTAGTCCTCGACAGGCTCGAAGGCCATTCGGCGCGTTCTCTCCCAAATACGAGACCTCAAATACCCCGTTAGAGCTGCATGATCCATATCGAAGAAACGAAGAAGACGGAATACCTGGAAGTCATGCATTATTTGAAGGGTTGGGTGGATCACGTCGTGCTCGTTCCGGAAGTCGAACAAGCCGCACGTCATCTCACACGCGGGACCATGACTACGGTGAAGTTGTTAATCATGGACTTGCAATTTCAGAGGCGAGCCTCTTTAGCGAAAACGAACGATATTCCCCTCGCCGGAGGACCTCAGACTACACCAAAGACGAGCAGCGCCTGAGACGTGTGACGGGCAAGGATTCCCCGGTGTTCAGCAGAGCCAAGGTTGGAGCTCGAGCAGCTTTAACGGCGGATAACCTCCAGAGGCGGGAAGATGAAGTTGAAGAGGTTGAGAGTCAGCATGTCTCAGAGGATGACAACGAAAATGGCCCATCGTTAAATCTGCCAACTACCTGGGGAAGCCGAGCAAATCGCCGACAAGAATGGCTTCGAAATGTCAGCGATCGTAGCGTTTCAGACCAATCGAAAGAACGAGAGGCGGAACTGCCAAAACCGAAAACATCTGAGATTCGACCAGAAACAAACACAAGACCAAAGGATACCTCGATCCCTAAGTTTCGTACTTCTCCACGTGCGCTGGAGCGGCGCAACCCAACTCGGAATATCCTTGAGGAACGGACTGTCAATCCTCCTGTACAGCAAGCGCCAGCATTTACATTTACAAATGGTGGAAATAATATGGGTTCACGTCAACATTCACCCGAGGATGGTGATCCCATTCCAAATACCCCCATTGTTGTCTTCAAAGGCTCTAATTATACCAAGCCAAACCTACCGAAGCGAGACTCGCAAGACCTGCTACGCCGATTGTCAAGAACCGAAAGTCCAAAACTGGAGCAGGTGCAGACCCCAGATCCACCGAAATTGTTTGAACGCCGCATATATGATAAAACACCTCGAGTAACGGGTGCATGGATCGATACGCCTATGACCGAGAAAGTTGCTCAACTTCCGGCCGATCTTACCAAAGACATTGTCTCTCCTCCTGTGGTTTCACCTCCCGTGGTCTCCAGCAATGTTGAAGCCCCGGTTGAACAAATCAAACCCCCAGTACAAACTCAACCCAAACCTAAGAGTCAGAAGAATGAGTCAGTCTGTACAAAAGAGACTCCGACTGAAGAATCACAGCCGTCGAAATCATCGAAACATACAGTTGTTCGACCGAAGCTACCGAAAAGTGGATTGGAAACCGTTATCGAGGACATGAACTCTGGGAAAGAGTCATTCGATGTGTCAGATGACACTATCGAGTCTCTCCAGGCAATTATGGACGATCAAAGCGCATTGAAAACAGAGGAGGAGGAGGAAGCAGCATACGAGAAGGAGGTTATTGAAAAACTGAAACTAGCTGAGACAAATGGGCAGAAGTTGTATGACACCACACGATTGGATGACAAATTGACATCCCTCAAAACACATATCGAACAAGTGAAGCATGGTCTCAACCGCCTGGAAAACCATGTCGCTCGGCAGGATTCTATCATATCACAACCTAGCTCCTCAACGACCAAAGAAAAGGAAACCAAAGAGAAACCCCAGACTACCCACTCGCACACAATCATCGAGACCTGCAAGCACTGTGAATCAAACTCCAATGGGCGCATCTACGCTGCAATCCCGCTGCCTCGGCTCTGGAAAAGAAATCCATCTACCAGACGCCGCCAGCTCACAAAACTTGGCTGGTTCACCTTGGTATCATTCACGTGGTATGTCATCGAATGCACGATGATTGAGCTGTACAGCCACCCACTCTATTCGGACACCTGTGAGGGCTACTGTCTTCAACCTGATGCCCCTGAATTCCCATGGGTGACCACCACGATGTTATGGCGATGGTCTCATTTGTCGACCGTCCTTATGCCTGTTTTCACGGTCATTATAGCTATGGTTCGTCTTTTTGCACAGCTGCTGGGTCTATGGGATGGGTATGTCGATGAACCAGGACAATTGGGAAGTCTTATTGGTGAGATCAGAATCAATGGTACCCCGGTCTCGTTTCCGTGGCTGTCATCACCGACTTCTGAAGGCATTCCACCTCCGCAGGAGCCTGCGTGGACGCAGTGCAGCGAACCACCGCGTGTGGAAATGCCTGTTACTTGGGGGGATGATCTGCCTCTGCCTTCGATGGATGAGGATGAATATCTTTAGCTATGTTCTAATGGCACTGGAATTGTATTATGATTCTTGGGCGGTTGCTGGGAATACCTTCTGCTTTTTTGAACATGAACTTGAGGTGATCTAGCAGTAGCGCATTGTTGCTCATTCAAATGTTAATTTGAGGCTCATGAACACTGACTATTACCTAGGTAGCCTTGTCAATCCAAATGTTTGTTATTACTACTTGTACCTTCAGAAATCTTTATTCCTCTCGTCATACTGGCGATTCGTAAAACAACTTGAAGGTCGCGATGGAGTCGGATGAATGGATCTGATATATCTTCCCATGTGCGTATAGTATTGGTACCAAAATACTATTACACCTCTTTGACTACTCCGATTCAGATACTGGAGGTTCAAGTTTTTTTCACAACTTAGAATGTTCAGGTTTAGTTCCATGGTTAAAACTCGTTGGAATATAGTCCATTTAACACTATATGACTAACTAGGTCTTATGTCGTCTGACCCGGATGAGTCGCGTGGGTAATTCAAGCTAAGTCCGAGACCGGCTTTATCCGCGAGGGGAAACTTGAACTTGAACTCCTCACTTCAAGTTCTCCTCTTCAACCAATTTCATTCTAGGAGTACCGGCAGTCACCGTTACTCCCCTAGAAAACCATGGGATCATGTTCAAGAAGCCAAATCTTCTGCACTATGGCGGCATCCAGCTCCTAAGCTTCCAACCTACCGTTTCGCCACATGCCCACATTAGCTTCATTCCATCTCCGCGAAGCTATGCGACCATATCAGATACCTCGGGACCAGTCTACTCGTGGCCAAAATCATCCTCATTTACTCCATATGAGGTCCTAAATATCCCTCGCAATGCCGCATATTCAAAGACCCGCTACTACGACCTCGTAAAGCTCTACCACCCCGACCGCCACAGCAAAGACGTCACCGAAGAAGTCCGTCTCCACCGCTACAAGATCGTAGTCGCTGCCCACGAGATCCTCTCCGATCCTACAAAGCGCGATGCATACGATAAATTTGGTCTGGGGTGGAGCTATTCTCCCGGCCAGACCCTACGACTGATCCCTTTGGCCCAGACGCGGGTATATACACAAACGCAACATGGGAAGACTGGGAACGATGGAATAATCGGAACAACCCTAAACAGCAGAACATAATAGACCACCGTACGTTCACACGGCTAGTTATCCTCCTTGTATTATTCGGCGGTGCCGTGCAGGCGTCCTGGATCAGCCAAATGAACACGGGGTATGAGCAACGCCTTCGCGAGGTGAGTGCGGACTCGATGCGGTTTTTGTCGGGACGGAGACAGAATACTGTGAATCAAATGGCGTCGAATGATGCAAGAGTGCAGAACTTCTTGATTCGTAGGGATCCGACGGGTTCGGGTCTCAAGGATGATGAACAGCCTGTTTATCAGAAGGAATTGCATCCCAAGCAGGGTCTTCAAGACGGCTCGGATACTCGCTCGGGTGTTTCTGAGTCAAAGGAGCAATCCAAGACCGAGTCTACGCTGCATTCAGCGTTGGAGCGATCCGGTGATTCAGTTGAAACTTGATACAAGCTGTCTTCAGAGTCAAGATTGCCTGTCTGGGAACTGGAAGAATTGTATATACACCATCACATCCTAGTAACGCATGCATACGACAAATACAAACATGATCATTCGGATATTGCCATTTATCCTCGAATACCTAGCTCAAGTACATGCCGGCACATGTGTAAACACCTTCAATGGAACTTGAATTGGTCTTGTCATCCCAGAGGTTGGTAAACAGACTGAGAACATACAGCAGAGTAGGACTCGTTGTGACCCAAGACCTTGATTTTACCCGTCAAACAATCCATACGGCCATTAGGATGGCGTACATTTGCAGGATGTCCTACCCTTGATCTTGTAGATGGTCCAGTGAACCAGTCGCTGGATCGAGCCTTCAGACCCGGGTCAACACATGTGCAATGAGTGTAACCGAAAATCACCCAGATGATAACCTTCTCTCCGAACCAAGCCATTATATCACTCAATGTTACATCTCAGTAGAGATAACGCTTAGCGCTCAATTTCATTGCCTTGAATTGTTTTCCTGAAATGACATTCGCCAACATCTCAACATCATGATGGCAGATGCAAAGGCTGGTCAAAGTGGATGTTCACTGGCACATACATCAGAACTTCAAGTTGAAGATATAATGGATACATCCACTGACATACAGCTTGCGGCATCAAAAGTAACTTTGGGGGATGACGATCTTCTTCGTGCTCAGGGTCATGAGTCTGTAATGAATAGGTCTTTCTCCATGCTCTCATCCCTAGGACTTGCATTTAGGTAATATCACAGTTCACCCGAGGCTTTTTGCACAAAACACTCACTCCAAGTCTTGCAGTATCACCAACGCGTGGGTCGGTGCGTTAAGCAACTTTGGTCAAAACCTCCAGTATGGAGGATCTCAAGTGGCACTATTATCGATCCTTATTGCCTGCTGTTGTCAATGGGTTATCACTCTAGGATTGTCTGAGATAGCATCGGCATTTCCTTCATCTGGGGTATGATCTGACGACTCTGATTTGGTCTCTCCTTATCCATCCATAATGTATGCTAACTCTTGTGATGATCTTTCCAGGGTCAATACCATTTCGTGTATATTGTCGCGCCAGAGAAAATTAAACGATTCGCGGCATTCGTTACAGGTTGGATGTCCATCCTTGGGTGGTGGATTGCATCATGTTCTGGAGCAGCCCTGGTTTCTACTTCAATAGTTGGTTTGGTACATTTCCTGCATCCGAATTTCACAATTCTTCAATGGCATGAATATCTTGTGTACCTGGCTACATTGATCATTACAAGTGAGCTCATGAATACTTCAAGTTGCAGTCAAGAACATAATGATAATGACAGCTACTAACCTCGAGTGTATATAGTAATTCCAGTTGTCTCCTGCCCTCGATACATCCCACGCCTTGTATCTTGGTCCCTATACCTCACCTTATCCGGATTTATTATATGGATTATCGTCATTCTGGCCATGCACAAACATACGAATAGTGCAAAAGAAATTTTTAGCCCCGGTCAAGGGACCAGTGGGTGGAGCTCTGGGACAGCCTGGTTACTAGGCATTATCAACTCCATGTACTGCTTCACCTGTACCGACGGTGTCATTCATATTGCGGAAGAAATGCCATCGCCAGGAAAACGACTTCCTCAGATTATGTGAGTTGAGTTAGAACATCAATAGGATTTCCACTGTATCTTTAGTCACTAATATGCACAGGAACATGACAATGCTTATCAGTCTGGTAACAGCTTTCCCTCTTATGACGGTGATGATGGTCACAATGGAGGACATGCAAAGAGTACTCAGTTCCAAAATGCCAGCAATTGAGCTTCTCTACCAAGCTACAGGCTCAACTCCAGTTACCGTGGCTCTTGCTGTCATATTAACTGTCATATATGCATCATGTCTCCCACCACAATGGACCACATGCGGGCGTCTTCTTTGGGCATTTGCACGAGATCGAGGGACACCATATGCAGATTTCTTTGCTCACGTTGATAGGTCCCTTGAATTCCCTTTACGTACGACAATAACTTCGACTATCTTCGCTGCTTTATATGGACTGATTTGGCTTGCTAGCACCACTGCATTCAACTCGATTATTACATCCGCTATCACATTAGTAAACCTCAGTTATGCTATTCCCCAAGCAATCATCCTAGTGCGGGGTCGTAATAAGTGTCTACCTAATAGACCCCTAAAGCTTGGTACTTGTGGATATTTCTGTAATTTGTTCGCCCCCCTGTGGAGTCTTGTGATGATCGTTTTTATCTGTTTTCCACCCGAATTACCAGTCTCGGTGGGTTCGATGAATTACTCGGCGCCAATTCTGGTCGGACTATTTCTAGTTATTATGGGTTTTTGGTTTACTTCTGGTAGAAATTTTGAGGGTCCTAGAATTGACTGGGAATTACTCAATATCCGGTCTTTACAGGGTAATTGAGACAGAAATTGACTCAATATTTGGGATTTGTGACATGGGAAATGTGATAGATCGCTTGATGGAGGGGAAATGACCCCTCAGTGGCCACGCACACACCTGCAAGCAAAAGCACAACTGAACAGGGGTATTCCTTTTCATTGCATAATATCCAATAATAAAGAAGTATTTCTTGTTTCACAACATCCATCAGGTCATGTTCAGCAGTTTGTTTTTTCGGGAAACCGGATTTATCGGCCTTATCGGGAAAACTGGTGCACATCTCGGCCTCTTCTGTGGGGGCCTGACTTTCTTTGTTATAGCTATGCCTGTACCTATATGAAAGAACAGTAAGAACCATATTCCTTCTTTGAATTTCCAGTCAGAACAAAAAGCTCTTTGACCCCAACTATCCTCTTGTCCTCTATTTCTCTCTCAACCTATTCCTTCTTTCACAATAGTATGACCTCCATTGTATTGTTTATAGCTTTGACTCGCGCTAACAAAGCCACAAGTAGATCAACTCCACCATGACATCCCCACAATTGCTATGCCAGAACATCCTCTTCGACTGGGCTGAGTCCCTCGATACCAAGAACTGGGACAAGCTTGACTCCTTATTCACTCGCTCAATCACTGTCGATTACGGTGGTGTTGTTGGTTTCGAGAACGTGTCAACCCCCAAGGGCTTCATCGAGTCCCTCGCACATCCCGCTAGTTTGGGAAAGGACGCCATCTCCACTCAGCACTTCGTTGGTGCTACCAAATGGGAAGAGGTTTCAGAGAAGAAGTGGGTTGTCACCTACCAGATTCGTGTGGCTCACTGGCACTCCAAAAAAGGAGCTGATGTCCGAAACGCCAATGGATACGGATTGAACACTATGGAGTTCGAGTTGACCGAGGATGGCTGGAAGATTGTGCACCTGACGGTGCGCCCCCCGAATGATGGAGGGTGATATCGCGGCTGTTCTGTCCGGACACTAAGTTATGTGATCATGATTCATGTCTCTTGCTGGTAACATCTGTTATGCAGTATTTTATGGAATTTTAAACCTTCAATGTCGGGTCTTAGGAGGCACCAGTCATAGCTTAGAATATCCAGCCTCCTGGCTTATGCAACGAATTTCATAAGCTCATTCTAGACAAGATTTTATCACGGGAAATATTGCGAGTAATGAGTTTGAAGCTCCGTTGTTCACCTGAGTATCTGTATTTCCCTCGTGCGCCTGGACCTTCTGATCGCTCCAAGCTGTGGTGGGGTCTTGAGATCCCTTAGATCCTTCAGACCCTTTCTGATGCCGATCTGTGCGGTCTTAGTATAAGGGCGGGAGGATCGAGCTTCTCCACCAACTCGTGCGTTGGACTCCGGAGTCCGTACTTCGTAGATTTCTAGAATCTTCGAGCACGGTATTTCAACAATAGCGATCAGAATGGTTCATTCAATGGCCCTTCTGCGATTGAGAAATGGGATCGGACCACTCCTGACGAGAGCCAAGACTGTTATCTTCTGAGCCTCCAGTCATCCAGCGCGTCGAGAAAAAAAAAGAATTTTGAGACATGCGTTCTCGATTGATATTCGAGCCATCATGATTCAATCAAGAATCAAGAGTATTGGGTCGAAAGGAAATGTGGGAGATTGGTGAAGAAGTCTGTCAAATTTCCAGTGACGCGTCCCATCCCTTCCCTGGAGTCAGACCAGGGGCGTTGGGAATTTCAGAATCGCCTGCAGGGCTGACAACCCCGAATAAGATCCTCAAGAAAATTTCAAGGATATTTTCATCGTCGCATAATGACCAAATTATCATCACCTCGACCTGCAAATGCCAATTTGGGTGTGGATTAGCGCTAGAAGGATAAGCAGAAACGGACCTCGGCACAACCTGCCAGTGGAAGCGTGAAACCGGTTTAAAATCTATATCCCGCCGTCACCACATTTCACCTCAACTCGAACCCCAGACTTGCTGTCACCCGTGGACAAGATGAGTGCATTCAAGGTCGCGGTAACGCGCCTGAAGATGCTGCTCGTCCGGGTCCCAATGATTTTCAAAACTATCATCCTGCATAGCCTGCGCATGTCGCCAGGGTCAGGGAAGCAAGATTTGCGCACTGAACTGATAACAACTGTTATTCGTTCACTTATCACGGCGGATAAGCCTATGCTCAAAACTCAACAGGGCAGTATGCGTGACCCGGGGATTCAAGGCCCTATGTGGGTTTCCAAGGTCACTCTGCCGCTGCCCGAGTTCGATGTACGCGACGCGGTTCTGAGTGCTATCGAGGCGCTTGGAACTGGTCAGGAAACTTTCAATCTTCCTGGAGTTACAGCTGTTGAGGCTGAATGGACTGGTTATCGCAAGGGCGTTGGCAAGAAAGAACCTCAACTTGATATCTCTGAAGAAGAGAAATATCATAGGCTGCAAAAGGATATCTCATCGGATAAGACGATTCTGTATTTTCATGGCGGTGCATACTTGTAAGTTTGGACTCTGGCCCTCATCTCAACGCCGGAGTATGATTTCTAACCACATTCACAGCATGATGGACCCATGCACTCACAGAGTGCTTGTCGCACATATCTCCCGCTTAACAGGCGCCCCTGTGTTCTCAGTGCGATACCGACTGGCACCACAGAACCCATTCCCAGCAGCGCTTGTCGACGCATTAACAGCATATCTATCACTTATCCACCCACCCAAGGGCTCTCTCCATAAGCCCGTCCCAGCCAACAAGATCGTTATCGCTGGAGACTCCGCAGGAGGAAATCTCTCACTTGTCCTATTGCAGACGCTACTAACTCTCCGCCGCATCTCACGAACAGTTCTGTTTCATGGAGAACAAGTCGAAATCGAGTTACCGGCTGGTGTAGCAGGTATCTCACCATGGTGTGATGTCACACTTTCGATGCCCTCAGTCATTCGGAACAGAATTTGGGACTACATGGACATTCGTCCCGGAGGAGTCGATGAACCAGACTATTCTATTCCCTTTCCTGTTTTCCCTTTTCCCGCAGACGAGGTTTGGCCTGCTTCCCCGCCGCGTGTAGATATCTTCTGTAACGCAACAGCAGTCTCACATCCCCTCGTCTCACCCGTCGCTGCTAGTCCTGATCTTTGGAAAAATTCTCCTCCGGTTTTCATCTCTGTTGGTGAGGAATCTCTCACGGATGAAGGCTTGGTCTTAGCGCGCCGTATACATAAGGCTGGGGTCCCTGTTAGCGCTCAGATGTTCGAGGGTATGCCGCATTGTCATGCGATGATCATGATGTCTATACCCGCGAGTAAGAAATTTTTCGAGGGACTTGCTGCGTTCTGCTCTGAGCCTACGGCTTATCACGGTATCCCGAACGGGGTTTTGAGACACTATGGGGCCAATGTGCAGAATCAACGTGAGATTCCTTTGGAGAAGGCGGTTGATGTTAGCGAAGAGGAGGTTGAGGAGCGGATAAACAGGAACAAGGCCTGGAGAATCGAAACTGAGAACGCAATGCAGAAGGATTGGCGGGAGCGAGCACGTTTGTGATTTATTGGGGGTTTCTACCTCATGCTATTGTGAATACTTTGGGCGAATTTCGGGATTCGTGAAGATCCTTAGCAAGAGACACAAGCGTTTGGACCAGGATCTCTTGATGCAACCTTGAGCATTCTATCTTAAGGAGGTGAGCCAAGTTAAAATTCCGGCTCATTTCTGTATATGGGGACATTTGGACATTAAAATAAATACAAAAATAATTGAATGGTATCTACAAGACACTCATCACCGTAGACAACTTATAATGCAAGCAACAAACCAGCACCCAAGAGACCGGGCAGGATATGGTTGGGGTTAGTAGTAGGCATTGCCGCCACTCCCTTAGAAGCTCCAGTGGCCTGGGGTCCATTACCCGTCGCCGAGGTCACAGGCGAGGGCATCAAAGTCGCGCCAGGAACAGCAGTTGTTCCCGTACCAATCTCAACAATATCGTCATCACCACCGTCGTAGTTGGTATTCGCAAGCGAAATCTCATTGTTGGCAAGATCGTAGACCACGTAGGCTCCACGCAAGAACGGATCACCCATGAGACTCACTCCAGGCTCACCGTAGACAAGTCCGAAGATACAGTCGTCCGTAGGGAACCCGGGCTCGACATAGTTTTCATAGACCAGTTCGCTGACGGGAATATTGACTGTAGCACCCGAGAAGCTGAACGTCAAGTTGGAATCGGATGTCGACATACTGCAGGGAATATAGCCGAATCCATCTGTCTCATTATATCCCGCTCCAAGTTTCTTGAAAATGGGTTTCACCAGATCTTCGGGAAGCGCAATGAAAGGACTGCCGTTATCCAAAGTGACTGCCAAGGGAAGACCACTTGTGTAGCTCTTAGTGCTACTGGAGCTCTTCAGTGAAACATCGGTCAAGGCGATGGTCAGGGAGTAATACTCGCCATCTGACTTCAGGACAGGCACAGTCTGAAGCTCGCCTTGATATCTCGCTTTGTTGACACCTCCGAAGAGGAGGTTTCCGGTCCCGTCGAACTTGTTCAACCACAGACTAAAGGCAGCGGAGTTGATAGCACCGCTGCTGACCAGGGCCTCTGGGAGGTTCGAATAATTCTTGCCATCCTCAGAAGCAGAAAAAGTACTTGAAGCATATGCGATCCCCAGAATACCATCTACAAAGAGACGAAACAATCCATCGTTAGCAAGGTGCTATTTTACTTCTGTTTCGGATGAAAGAGCATAGGGTGATGGACTTACGGGGATTGCTACTTGTTTCAGCGAGCGCAAACTCCATGTCCTTCACGGTCACACCTCCAATTGTCAGAGTGTCGGTGGCGTATGGACCTACAGCCAAAGTGCCGCTGACATAGGTGGCATTCATATAATAATCCAGCAATTTGAAAGTGGAGGAGTCGCTGAGACTGAACAAGCCGGTTGAGGAGCAGACATCACCATCTGCTGCACAGTAGGTGGAATTTGGGACATTAACCCAGATATCACTGCTACCGGTATCGAGACTGAGGGAAAGGTTTTGAGGTGGTGTGCCGAGGGTGATATTCACCATATAGTACATATTTTCCTATCTGGGATTTAGTATGAAGGTTTATTAACGACTCGGAACAGTACGATCTGCATCCGAGTCTACGCCTGAGCATTTCCAAGACACGTCTCTCCGCCCTGAACAAAAGCTAACATAATTGAAATAGGATCGGAAATCTGTCTCATACCACATTGTACAATGATGTGCTAGCAGTCTTGGAACTGCGTTTCTGCAATGCATGGGATCGATCACTACGAGTAACCGGGAGCGAAAAGACAGCGGGATCGTCCCGCCTGTGAAGCGTAATAGCATTGGCGCATGGCAAAGCAGCCAGAGCAGCGAGCGGCAAGATATAAGAACCCCACATTATGAACTCCACCTAGATCTTGTCGTGGAAAAATTCTGTGGTATAAAATAGTGCGAAAAGAATACACTGCAAAGGAATCAATGCAGAATGCGAAATCTTCCACCTTCAACTCGACAAACAGAAATAGGGAAAACAGGGTACATAAATGCCGGGCAGCTTTGGTCCCTATTCTCTTTTGTCCACTCTTCCTAGCGATCCTGTTCCCACTTCCAAACTCTTTGGTGGCTTTTAGGCCTCCACCGCTGCTTGTATAGGAACCAATCACTCCCCACCACAATTTCCGACGTAACCCCAGAGGCAGGCTAAAAGCCTCGCGAAGCAATGCTTTCCGACACTATTGAGGCTAGGGTTCACCGAATAGACCCTTTTTTCGACGCTAAGCTCGGGGTTATGCGGGACTATGGTCCTGATGGGGTTTGGTGCCGTTCAGGGGTCCACACCCAGGGTCTTATTATTAGAAATTGGATGCCCTACTTAATGAAAAATCCAGTTATGATTGAATGAATTTTTAGGCTGCGATACATAAATCGGAGAATATGTGGCTGAGTTGAGATCAACATCGATGTAGCCTTGGAGCACCTTCCAAATCTTCAGTTAGGGCTGTGGAACTGAGTCATGTAAGCATCGTAGTATGAAATTACTATCCACTGGCATAAATCGCTCATCAACTGAGTCATATTTGTTATTCCAAGATTAAAGCGGGTATATCCATTCGTCACCCCATTTTCCGGGATCAACCGGAGATAACTAGCAACTTGAACTTCAAATTGGAGGCTCCATCGGTTTGACTAAATACTAAGATTTGAGTACATTAAGACCCTGACTACGTGCTGTTTCCAGGGCTGAAATGTCAAATGTCAAGCCTCATCATCATAGACATATGAAATATTTCCAAGTTTATCTGTAATAATAATATCCTTTATTAGTGCCATGACACCTAACTCGGAGATATGAGGCTGCTACATACCTTCGGTTATCCTGCATAATATCGGGTGACCTGGTAGCGAGAGACAATAGTCTGTGCACTCTATGGTGTGATTGGCTCTCCTCAAATTAACCTGGAACATACACCAATGACGATAAATAAATTGTAGATGGCTTTTTGGCTCTTTCAAATTTCTAGTCAAGTGACTAGTGGCCTCCAGGTTATGTAGAGTCTAGTAATGTACATAGATGATCAAGGGGAACCCGCGAAATATAGTCTTGGGCCCCAATCATTTTGAATTCTTAAATAAGTATTATATAAAGTAGCTGGAGTTCTGGAGGCCTCTTTTAGTACTTCGTTCCCTGCACTTTTACTCACCGCCTGGTATAATACCCGGGGAGAGTGGCAGAATCAGCTTATAGCTTCTTCCAAGCTTAGGCTACTAGTTATAGGCTAGTTATGCTGCTCTATCCATTGATCCAACTATATAACAGCTAACCCCAGAGCCCTTATATGGCTGGCAGAAAAAAAGGCTATAAGTGTATCCCTTACTTATCTCTCACTGATCTCTCGGTTAACTTTTACTCTACCTTTATAGTATATAATACTTGGTAGGATTAACTGGGAGATGGAGGAAATGAAATAGAACCAGCGGTGAGCTAGGCGGTCAAAGTTCATTATAGGAAATGGGGTTTGGCCGTGTGGACGTTATAGACGGTGACCCCTGTAGGCTGTAGACTAGTAGTGCTAAGGATGTATCTTTGTCAACTTGAATTTCGTTACTACAGGGCACTAGAACATACCTAGGTATTCTGTTAGACTGGATTTTATAACATATCATAATTACAGTACAGAAAACATCAAGTGCTCTAGCCCTGAGAGTTTGGGGTGATGCTTCGAGTCGCGTTACGTTATTAAATCTCTCGAAATCAAGTCCTACTGACTCCTACACATCCATGGATGTCCATGGGTATTTTGAATGACAGGTCAAGGGGTAGCTTGTCGAGCAGGTGAGTTGAAGCCCTCTGATGAAGCTGCAAAATAACATGATCAGTACCATGTTCAATGTTCTAGTATCGCTGTCGCGCTGCTGTAAGTGGGGACTCTGCAGTGTGACAAGGCGACGAGACCTCGCATATGTGCAGCAGGCTGAGAATACCCCTCACTTCAAGTTACTTCTTTCATTATTACTTTTTCTCTTATATTATCCGAATAACCTTATCACTGTTTAGCTTTCTCAACGCTAAGAAGTCACATTTTCTTGACCCACAATGGCTTCTTTCACCCACGATGACTATACAGTCGCGTGAATATGCGCCTTACCTTTGGAAATGGCCGCAGCGAGCGTGATGTTAGATAAAACCCATGTTCCCTTGCCCAAGCGTGCCACTGATCCGAACACTTATATATTCGGTGAAATAAAAGGGCACTATCTTATCATTGCCTGCCTTCCAAAAGGAATATATGGAAAGGTGTCTGCTACATCAGTCGTAGCTCACACAAAATCAAACTTTCCAAACATCCGCTTGGGCCTCATGGTGGGGATTGGAGGTGGAGTCCCAGGCACTAGCAATGACATTCGACTGGGTGATGTGGTTGTGGCTCAGCCAACCGGACAATACAGTGGAGTGATTCAAAATGATTATGGCAAGACGATTCAAGGTGGACACTTAGAGCTGACTGGCTCTCTTAACAAACCACCAAAATTTCTTTTAACACACATCTCCTCTCAAGAAGCAATACAGATGATCAAAAGAGATGAGAAGATCTCGGAAATTCTCAGAGATGTGCTGAGCCAGAATTCTGATATGAAAGATCAATTTTCACCCCCAGACCTTCGAACAGATTATCTTTTCTGTTCCTCTTATCATCATGTCGATAAATCGAAGAGCTGTGAAATGTGTGACCAAGAGCAATTAGTGCCCCGACCATCCCGTGAAACCAGGACACCTCGTATTCACTATGGGCTTATTGCTTCTGGAGACCAGGTCATGAAGGATTCAGAGACACGAGACCGTCTTGCAAAACAGCATGGAATACTTTGTTTCGAGATGGAGGCAGCAGGCATCGTGGACGAACTACCAACCATTGTGATTCGAAGAATCTGTGATTACTGCGACTCTCACAAGAAGAAGGAATGGCAGGGATATGCAGCTTTGACAGCAGCCGCATACACAAAATCCCTGCTTTACTCCCTCCCGACTACTCTTCCAAATCCAAGTTCTGCAAAGAGCCAAACCAAACTTCCCGTCATTGGGTGGTCTCTTTAGCAAGAAATCCAAGGTTTGTTGGTCGTCAAGATATCATCACGCAGCTAGAGGAATGTCTCTCCGCGCATTATGGTCATAGGAAAATCGCTGTCACAGGCCTGGGGGGGAGTTGGAAAGACCCAGGTGGTTCTGGAACTAGCCTACCGCATCCGACAAAAGGATGAAGGGTGCTCAGTCTTCTGGATTCCCTGTACCAGCCCGGCGGTGATTGAGCAGACATTTTTAGAAATAGGACAGACCATTGGGCTTGAGGACCTCGACCCAGCACAAGTTAAAGAACAGCTCAAAACCCACTTTAGCTCCGATCGTGCTGGGAGGTGGCTGTTGATTTTTGACAACGCAGATGATCCAGACATATGGCTGTCTCCCAATGAAGTGGGCCTCAGACTTCGAGACTATCTTCCACAGAATGAACAAGGTCGCGTTTTATTCACAACCCGAAATCGAAAGCTCGGGGTTGATCTATCGGAGAGGAACATTTTTCCTGTGCCCGATGTGGACAAAGAAACAGCACTATCAATGTTACAGGAATTGGCTAGTGAAAAGGAGTTGTTGAAAGACCCGACCAGTGCAAATACCCTTCCTTGAGCAGCTCGCTTTCCTCCCATTGGCCATAGCCCAGGCTTCGGCATACATAGCCAAAAACGGTCTAGATCTGTCTGAATATTTGGAGCTTCTACAAGAGCAAGAGTCGGAAATGGTTGAACTGTTGAGTGAAGACTTCACAGATCAGGGGCGGTATAAAGAAATCCAGAACTCAGTCGCCACGACGTGGTTGATATCATTTAAACGCATTCAGCATGAAAATCAGCTAGCGGCCGACACCCTTTTCTTCATGGCATGCTGCAACCCACGAAACATTCCCACTTCCCTACTTCCCCTGCCAACGTCCAAGAAACGCCGAAGGGATACACTTGGGGTTCTAGATGCATATTCGTTTACAAACCGGCAGGATAAGGATATCAACTTACACAGACTTGTGCACCTGGCTACCCGCAGTTTCCTCAGAAAGAACGGCCTATTTTTTGATTGCGTTCTTCGAGCGGCAGATCATATTAATAATATTTTTCCGAATCATGATCATACAAATCGAAAACAATGGCGGGAATACCTCCCCCCCATGCTTTGTTGCTTTCTGAGTGAGAAGGACTTCATGGATAAGCGGAACAACTATATCAGTTCTATGGATAGAGCTGCGAACTGTCTTCAAAGTGATGGAAGATGGTATGAAGCAGAAATGCTGTACATGGATGTATTAAAAATGGAAGAGGAAAGGTCCGGTCCTGAACATCCCGATACTCTGAGCAGCATGGCGAATCTAGCGAAAAAACTACTGGAGCCAGGGTCGATGGGATGAAGCTGAGAAGCTGGAGGTACAAGTTATGGAGAAAAGGAAGATAGTTCTAGGGCTCGAGCATCCTGATATTCTGAGTAGCATGGCTGCTCTAGCAACAACCTATCAGGAGCAGGGTAAATGGAGGGAAGCTAAGAAGTTGAGGTTACAAGTGATGGAAAAAAGGAAGATAGATTTGGGGACTGAGCATCCTGAAACCCTAGACAGCATGGCTGCTCTAGCAACAACCTATCGGGGTCGAGGTCGATGGGATGAGTCCGAGGAGCTGGAATTGCAAGTCATAGACATAAGCAAGAGAGTCCTGGGGCCCAAACACCCTGACACTCTAACCAGCATGGCGAATCTGGCAGAAGCCTATTCGAGCCAGTACCGATGGGATGAAGCTGAAAAGCTTGAATTACAAGTCAGAGACATAAGCAAAAGAGTCCTGGGGCCTGAACATCCAGACACTCTGGTCAGTATGTCGAATCTTGCCGTTACCTGGAAATCCCGGTCGAAGCTTCATGATATCAGTGCTGCTCTAAATCTGATGGAAGAATGTCTTGCCTTGCGCATAAAAGTCTTAGGCTCTGAGCACCCAGACACTATATCTACCTCCAGAGCTGTGGAGAATTGGAAACACGAACTTGAACAGAACATCTCATCCAGGGGAGGCTCTTTAACACCGCCCACTCAAATTGAACCATCGCAAGATTTGCAGGATATTTGAGCCAGCCTGGAGTCAAACAGCAGTTGACATTATCACTCCGTCGCCCTCCGATACACCCACCTACTGCAAATGTGACCTTGGAAGCTTCCTTTCATGCGAGGCGAATCATCTCAAAACATCTTTTTCGGACATCACCCTATCCTACTAGCTCCCAAACGAGGCTCGCCTGCACCACATACCCAAGACTTGCTAGATGTTGATTAGCTTTGTATAGTATACAATTGGAGACGGCCGATTCTGCATACTTTCAAGTTAATCTTACAAGTAAACCTTCTGTCAGCGGTAGGTGCTTGGGGAAGGGAAAGAAGAAGGTGCCGTGGAAGGTGATATCTACAGAACGGGGCCTATGGTCCCATGTTCGAATATCTTCACTTTTTGTGGTCAAATAGTGCTAGTCGTACCACCGCGCTTCGCGCACTGTAGTAGGCTGATTCTGCACCTCTCCTCAGTTATTATGCCAGGGGGTAAATCAAAGTGCAGGAAGCCAAGTAGTAAAAGGAGGTCTAAGGTCTATATTACTAGGGAAAGTACACTAGATGTACTTGGTTAGATCACTAGTAGTTTGACAAAAATAAATAGATGAAGGGGACTCAGGATGAATATAAACGAAGTGAATTTGTACGTATGGGTATCTCGTGAAAGTATATGCCTTGGGCAAACGTGAGGACCATGGAGAAGAAGCCACTCTTAAAAGAAAAGAAAAGTCACAAAAAAAGAGCAAAAATGGGCAAAGTGGAATCGGAAATCTAAGAAAAGTGAAAATCATCGTACGCCATAGATACCAACCCAAGAAATCTTTCTATTATTGACCGTCCTCGCGACGGTATTCAATGGACCACAGCTTCTCCCATGGCCGTCCTCGTCGAGCAGATGTTGATCGAGAGGGAGGAGCTGCGGATGATGCACCAACATTAGCTTTGGGCTGTTTCTGAGAGCTCAATATAGAGTGATTCGTAGCCTGCTGGGAACCCCAAAATCGTTAGCTTGGAAACAATGCAAGACCCGAGAAAAGATGAAAGTTGTAATTTCCTACTTTTCACGGGCCGAAGAGCAGGTCGCGGCGAACCTCTTCAAAAATCGGAGCAGATTCACGAGGCTGAGAGCCGGCAGCATCAGCGCTAGCATCTGCCTCAGCAGGACGAACTAGGTCCACGGTTGAGTCGTTGGCCTTTTGTGAAGGCGTAGGTGTACCCCGTTTCGAATTAGAGCTGTTGCGGCGACTTTCTAAGCTCTTAGACAGAGTCTGAGCAACTGTGCTTTCTTCAGTCGGGCGCTTCAGCCGAATACTACCTTTGGCATCGACGGGTGTAGATGCGACTGTACTCTTGGAGATTCCAGGGGTAGCAGGTGCACCGGGCTTCTCCTCGACGGCTTCGAGCAGATACCAGCGTAATCCGTCAGACAACTCGAACGGATTTTCATCATCGATCGAGGCAGCCTCACTGGCATCTCCAAGCGAGCGTCGGTCGAGGGTACCACCATTCAACGACTTGGAAAGATCCACCACACGTTCCTCGATCTTGGTTATGCGGGCGAGTAACCATTCACGCGCGTAGAGCTTATGAGAATCTTGCTCGCGTAGGAAGTAATGAGGTGCGCCAACATTGAAAGCAGCCCAAGAACGGAGAGCCTGGTTTCTAGTTGGAAGAAACAGAGCAAGATCACCCTCCTTGAACGAGCGGTATGCAATCTTGTCATGAGCGTCGCTCTGGACCCGATGGTACTTCTCACGATACCCGCGAGCCTCCTTTTGCCATTTGCGAGCCAGAAGTTCAATATCTTTCATGCGTTTCACAACTACATCTCCAAAGACTGAAACATCGAATCGAGATATGCTTTCCATGAAGGTAGCAAATTTGACCTCTTCATCTTCTGGGCTGTCAGCATGCATCCATCCAAGTAGTGCACTATCGGGCTTGGCAGAGACAATCCCAGACTGAGCCAGGCTCTCACCAAGGCCGGATGAAGAGGCAGTAAGCTTGGAGGCTCGCTGAATGACAAGGTGACCATCTTGTTGAATGACTACAAAGCCCAACTGCTCAAGCATCCGCTCTAACTTATCAACTTGAGAGTATAGCTGTCGGGAAGTCTCATAGCATCTAGTACCACGAGCTTCATGGCGTGTTAAAGCAAGCCGTTCCGCCTCAGAGGCCACATTAAGCTTTTTCGTCCAGTCCGCTTCTTGGGTTTGCAAATCCTGGGCTCGCGACTCTGCATCAGCTAGTCTTTGGGACAGGTCTGCGTGTTTCTGCTCTTCCTCAGCGATTCGTTCTCGCAGAGCATCTGAGCCACTCTCCCCTGTAGAGACTTCAGACTGCAGCGTATTCAACTTTGATCGTTCCTGTTCCAAGTCTTGTTTGACATCTTCCATTTCAGAGCGCAATTGCGCATGTTCCTCTGTCGCCCTGTCCAAGTCAGCCTCGCAGTCAGCAATGGCTTTCATCTTTTCATCCAGTTGCAGCTCAAGAGTCTGTATCTTCTCTTCGAGGGCTTTGTTCTCAGCCATAGCTTTCGATGCATTGCTCTCGGCAGTTCTAGCATGGATGGAAAGACCCTCAGAGAGTATCTCGATAGCATGAATGATGCCGGGTAGTTCAACCGGCACAGAACCTCCGGGTGATAAGTTCATGAAAGCCGATTGTAAAGCACCATAGTTATCTTGATTCTTTTGGCTCCACTCCTTTTGCTGGCGCTCGAGGTCATCAATCTTGGCCTGAAGATCCTGCTCCTTGGCCTCCTGGGCTTGGGCACGTGCATCAAGATCTTTGACCCTTTGAGACTCCTCTGCAGAGACTGTTTGAGCACTCTGCAGGTCAGTTTCAAGTTGGTGAATTCGGTCCTCGGCTTCTTGTTTCTCATGGTCCCGTCCATCCATGAGCTTGTCTAGCTCTTCTTCCACTTCTTCGGAGCGAAGCCGATACTTCTTGAGTTCGGTTTCAAGGAATCTCCTCTCATCCTCAAACTCGCGCTGCCGAGCCTCAAGATTCCCAATGAGATCTTTCTTGGTCGATTGAGCTTCTTGGTACTTGTCTGAATTAGACTGTCGCTCAGCATGAGCCTCTTTGTGGAGCCTCTGCACAGCTTCCTTCTCAGCCGTAAGCTCAGCTTCAAGTGATACTATGCGCTGGACAAGTACTCTGTCTTCGGGAGACTGGGTCATAGAAACACGTCTGGAGGAAACCGAAGACCGCCTGGAGAGAGCATCGGGGTGTGGAGATGCAGGTGAAGTTGGGAAGTCGGGTCCAAAGTTCCCGCTAGATGGTCGACTGAAATGACTTTGGCGATGAAGGAGGTCCTCCAACTTGCGAACACGACTTTCAGAGCCCTTGAGACGCTCTTCGAGTTTAGTCTTTTCATCCTGTAAGCTTCGGACCATGTCATCCCCTCGTAGCAGCATTGAACTCCGACTCAGGTCAAACACACTACCATTTTTGAAGGCCTTAGCGCGTCGTCTTTGCTGACGAGTGGGGGAATCTAGATCCTTGAACTGCTGTGTTAAATCATCCGCAATACTTTTAAGGAGATGCTTGGATCGTAGATTTTCGATATAAGTCTCGATCTCCTTACGAGTCACCTCGGGCCATTCCTCGTCCTGCCCTTGTAGATTGACTTCAATCCCAAGTGTTGCGGAGTCACCAGCGGATATGTGGTCTCCCATGTTCTTGAGCCACTTCTTCCGACGTCGCTGTTCCTCATCTCGCAAGACAGCCATCTCTTCCGCCAGATTTAAGGAATCGGCTTTGATCTTCTCGCTCCATTCGCGGCGACGCACGGACTCGATTAGAATCGAGCCATAAACCATCGGCATCTGGAAGACAGCAAATATAATTTCGAATGCGTTTGTATGGACACCAAGGTTGAGCAACCTGGTGTGCGCATCTGCCAACCGAAATTGGAGTAATGAAATGGCCCGCATCTGCCCAAGAGCTACGTTCTGCGCAGTGCTCCGCTGCCTAACTGCTAACTCGAGAGCCTGTTGGAGGTCGGCACTTGCAAGTTTTAGGGATGGAAGCAGATTTTGGGTGTGATTAAGTGCCAGTCGAGAGACATTTACCACTGTCTTCGGGTTGTTCGTTAAACCATTCACATGTTCATGGTCCGAACCGATCTTTTTTACAATTGTTTCAACTTCCTCAAGGAGATCGTCCTCATTCTCGGCAGGAGTAAAGTCAATATTTCCCACCAAGCGCTGGGTATCCGAAACGATTTCGACCACGGTCTTCTCAACTTCTTGCATCTGACCGGCGAAGCGAGGCAGCGCATCCGTTGCATTCGCACCAGCCTGCTGAACCTCGCTTGCGTCAACGAAATCGTTCAGAGAACCCGTCAGCCGGCTGCTGTCTTTCTTGGGTGTCGCTGGCCGCCCCAGAAGAGGGAAGTCTTTCCTGGCCGGTATCTCCTCCAACACTGCTAGGGCACGTTGCCAGCCATCGAGAGCAGCCTGTTGCTCCTCCAGCAAATTATTAGCCCATGACTGTGCATCTTGGAACTTGCGTTCCAAGCTCCCAACGTGCGATTTGAGGTTCTCCAGCGCAACCCCAACAGCCCGATGTATGATGTTGGTCCGGTCGTTATGTTCCTGGACATCCTTGTAGATGCTCCCACAGCGGCTGAATAGTTCCGAGGCCCACGTTTTTCGTGCTAGGAATAAACGCTGCCATGCTTGTAGGTTGTTCTCATCGGAGAGGGATGCTGGAGGGCTGCCAGACTGAAAGGGTTCGGGCGGAGGTAGCTCGGGGAGCTCGACGTCACCATTCTCGTTCAGGTATTGTCGGTCATACACGAAGATCTCGGTCTAATTTGAATAACGAACAATATGTATCAGTATATGAATCGCTTCAAATGTGGGCTCTTAATTTAGAAAATATGCCCGACTCAAAGCTCCATACCTCGGTGGCAAGTGTCTGTATCTTCACATTCTTCCCTCGGGCAGTCATCAAGATCTGCCTTGAAAGAGGGATCGAGGTATTCTTGATAATCCATGATCTTAGCGCTTCCGGACTGGAGATGGAGTGGAGTTAGTTAGCGGGTGCATAAAGCTAGGGAGCATCGGAATGGAGGCTCCCCTCCAGGTGCCGGGATTCTGGGGAAAATAATCAAAACATACGAAGCAAAGGCTACCGGATCAGCCAGTATGTGCTCACCAGAGTGAGCAATGTAAATGTGTAACGACATATCCCCCTCCTCTCCACCGAGCGCGAAAAGCTCTCAGGTGTTATCAAGAGGGGAGAGTACTGGTTAAGGTTGGGTAGGGGCTGAAGCTCTTCCATATGAGTTCCCCACCGCCTCCCAAGTCCGTATCAGTATCACAAGATATCTTCTCTCGCACGCGATCTCCCAATGGCTCCAAAACATGGCCAGCGGCCACACCTACAGCCCGGGGAGCTGACCCTCCTTGATTATGCTACAGATGACACGCACGATGTCGTGACGCTATCAGACAAAGAACTGCTTATCCTGCAGCTTGCCCAACAGGTTCAGGAACAACAACTAGAGAAGGCCTTACTTGAACAAGGTACTTATGACTTTTCTTTTAGTCTTTCGTTGTCATTTTATTCCCTTTCCTTATTCCTTGGTTTCTTTCGTATTATCGCGCTTTTATCTAATTGTTCTACAGAACGGGAAGAACTCTCCGGCGATAATGCGGAGGAGGAGCTCGCGATCGCGGAACGCGAGTTACTAGAGGCGCGAGCCACCTATACACTTAGAAAGAAAGCTGCGCAAACGGTTCTTATGACCGATCCGATTTTAAAAGCTGTCCATCTCAAAGCAAACACACCCCTGAAAAGTACGTGTATGACCACTACCAAGCTGATGTGCGACGCGTCTCATGAAAATAACACAGGGCCCTACTTCGCTTTATCAACCGACGCGATGAGCTAGCGCTTGCGCATGAGAATCTAGGTTCCGCTCATAATGAAGTTCTTAAGCGACTTTCTGATCTGGAAGTCCAGAATTTACACATCAACCGAGACAATCAGGAACTAGTGAGCCAATTATTGGATCTCACGAAGCAAGATTCTTCCTGGCGCGAAAGACTGAAGGATGCAAGCCTTGCATCGCAGCTGGACACTCTCGAAGCCGAGCATAGAACTAGCAAGGCGCAGTGGGAGAGAATGAAAAATATTGCTAGCGCTATGGTTGTTGGTAGTGGTCTCAACTGGGCTGATGATGATGATCTACGAGCTTTGGTTCTGGATGAAAGTGACGATTAATGTGTTAATGATTGCGAGGCGTATTTTGAGGTCTCTTTACTTTTTAAAAATTTTTTCAACAAAACCAGGTATACGTCAAGGAATGATACATCTTCAAGTTTAAATGATTCATATAATTTCTGTTTAAGTCTAAAAAAAAAATCTACCAAGTAGAGATTTCCGCAAGCGAAATTCTTACCCTAGCATGAGAAAATACTGATGGTATGAATACATGTAATAGGAGTGTGGCCGTGTAAGACCTGTTGACCCACGTCTACATCACTGTTCACGCGCCATGACGGAGTGGATAGATAAGAGGGCTACGCGTTGTTAGGGGGATGTCAGCCACGCACGCACAGCCGGAAAAAATACCCTCATCATATTCCGTACTCCGTAGAGGATATGATATTGGAGTTTAATTTACGGAGTAGAGCTGCAGAAATGATATATCGACTTGTCTAGAGCTAGCAAAATCTTAGTTCTAAAGCTAGTGGGCTGCAGAAACCCAGCATTACACAGATATTAGGCGAGGATACTCCGTACTCTATGACGCTCTCCGGAAGAAGTGGAAGGGTAATATTACAAGTGGAGTGGTACTTGATTCCTGCGGGACTGGAACATCAAGACCGATGTACCGAAATGTGACCTTGAACTCATTTAATGTGTACTCCTACTATAGTATCTAGAGGTATAGTATGATGTATATCGTTTATTATGATATGAGATAGCTTTCAAGGGTTGATTCCTTGTTTCTATAGGAACTAACGAAGATTACTATTCTCTTAGTACATATTCTGCATATTGTACTCCGTACTCCGTATCCCGAGGGAACTTTCAGAACGCGTCGCAAGGGAACACGCCCCAATACACCATATTTTCCGGCTTGTGATCATGGTGTGATTCCCGTTGCTGCAAGGAATAGAGGAGAAATCACCATTTACCTTGGAGATCTCTCAATCTCTACCTTACCGTAGACCTCGATGATTCAAATATTACCTAGGTAGTCTACCTAGGGAATCCAAATTCCGTGATTTCAGTTTCCCCGTAGCCTCGCTGCATAATAAGATGTCGGCAGCCACCTGGGCATCCTTTTCAAAACAACCAGAAAATTCAACTTGAAGAGGGAAAACTGGGCGATAGTGTAAGGCCGTGTTTCCAATTTCCAATTTCCAATCGGCGGTTACGCCAAAAGGGTACGCCACGCTTATGATTGAGCAACGCTCCGGGCTGCGGTTGCGACTCCAGGCCCTTACCTCGCGCTAATTCGGTCATGAGTGCTATTACACCGTGGTCGGTGCTTTTTATTACTTTAATGTGATAATACTGGGACTTGACTAAACCCAGCCTGGATGAAACCGGGAAATCATTTCTATGTAGGGGAAGGGATCCGGTTTATCCATAGAAAAAAAATAATACTATACATAGTCCGTGTGTACGCAGTATACTTGGGTGTACTTTGGCGAGGATAAGGGTAACAGTACACCATCCCCCACGTACTTGTGGTATTCATCTCGGGGTTATTACCTGGCCAAGGAGTTGTGTGAGTGCCATTTGTCCGTGAGTGTCGCGCAACCCTTCTGGTTGTAAACCAATTGCGTCAACAGGGCTCAAGGAGAATTGGAGTAGACTAGGATGGTGAGAGGCTATACAATGGACCACAGCTGATATTAACCTTAGTATTCCAAGGTTATGTGCCAAAGGATGCTTTGATTTTGTGCCCGGGTGGAAATCCTTTTTCTTTCCTTTTTTTTTTGTGATAATGCAATTTTTTGAAAATCCATATTGCTTAGTCTTATCCTTTTTTTTGGTAAATCATTGCAATTTTTTTTTTCTGGATTTTTAGTCCGGTTCAATCGAATCTTGCAAGGTTGGAGCTGAGCTCTGGAGCCCTGGAGACGAGCCGTGTATTTGGTACAGAGTACTTGTCTGAGATGTCACTTTATTATGGGTTTCATCCGTACACGGTACGACCAGCTGCGCGGTTTTCAGCCATGCTCCACTGTGAGAGGGCTTGAGTATGTTACGGGTGATGATACGGATGATACGGCTTGCTCGGGTGTGTGAACCATCACGGGTAGAGGCATGTATTATTCTTTTGTAACGGGGTTTGCAGAGATCCCATCATATTGATCTAAGAAAATATAGAGATCAAAGATGTGTATTGATCAGAAAAATTAAGAAATTCCGATGAAATAATAGAAAAAAAAATATAAGACAGAAAAAAAAACCAAGTACTCTGGGGCCAACTAGTAGTAAGCCAGCCCTGGAGGTGGAAGAAGTTCCATGAGACTTTTTTTAAGTAGGGAAAATACAGTATGGTACACCAAATACCATACATTCCCCTTGGTAAGCAAACAGCAAGGGCATTCCCCCTCTCTTTCTCTCTTTCCCTACTACTACGGCTCTCCCCCCTCTCTCTTTCCCTTCTTCTTACTACCAGCTTCGCCCATACACTATTTTGACCAATCTCAGGTACTGCATCTATTCCCTGATCTATACACCCACCAACCCCCCCAATTCTTTCCACCACCACCATCTCTTTTTTCTTCTTGTGTTTCTACCATCCTTGATTCTCTCCAATCAAGGTTCTTTTTCCTTTTTTAAATCCTCGTCGCGGTCGCGGTCGCGCGGTCGATTTACGCTGTTGTCAAAACGCGGCACTAACTTGCGCCTACTCATATAGGTCCTTTTAGTGTTAAAACTACCACTTGATTTCTAATTCCCCTGTTTCTTGTGAGTATTAATCTCATCTTCTCGAGTTGTTTCGTCCCATTGCAAGCCCCCAGATGCTGTTTTGAGCAAGAGCGCATTCATGGCCCACGCGCGTGTTTTGGCCCATGTTTGCTACTATTGTCTGTGAAGCGACTTGGGACCACCCACCCAAATCGCGTTGTTTTCTTAGCGGTGGTTTCTCCTTCCTCTCTTTTCCCCCCTCCCTCACCACCGTGTGTTCCATCGTTCCCATTTTCAGTCCAACCGCGACATATCTTCCGATCATCCAACATTGCGCGTACCAAACTGACCACCATGCCTAAAGCTCCCAAAACCAAATCCAAGAAGATGCCTAAGGCACCCAGCACTCGCGCCGGCGCCAACGCCGGCAACAAGAAGGAGCCGGCCAGGGCCAAGCGCCAAAAGAAGGGTATATCATCCATATCTCTTTTCAATTGCTCTTCACCGTGTTGCGTATACTTACAACTCATCCTTTAGACCCCAACGCCCCCAAGCGCGGTCTCTCTGCCTACATGTTCTTCGCCAACGACCAGCGCGACAAGGTCCGTGAGGAGAACCCCGGTATCTCTTTCGGTAAGCCTTTCTCTGCATCCCGTGTCTGTCTTGTAACAGATCTAATCTCTATCACAGGCCAGGTTGGCAAGATGCTTGGTGACAAGTGGAAGGCCCTTACCGACACTGAGCGCAAGCCTTACGATGAGAAGGCTGCCGCTGACAAGAAGCGTTACGAGGAAGAGAAGGCCAAGTACCTGGCCGTGAGTCACCCCTGTCTCTTCACAATCCCATGTCACTTTCTTTTGGTTCTCAGCTAACATGCTCTACAGTCTCTCGAGGCTGCTGATGACGATGAGGAGTCCTCCTAAGCGTCCCTCCGCAACTTTTCTCTGCGCGGATCTCGGCGTTTTTCGTGTGCTCTCTTAGTGATTCTCCTCGGTCTTCCTTTTCCTTTGTCGCTTTATCACTTATGGGCTTAACGGACGGGTTCCTCGGTGGTTTTTGCTTGCTTTATGATGGTCTGAATTCGGCCCTGAACTAGTGTTTTCTCGTGGGAAATGGTTTTCATATCGACGCTCGTATCTTTCGACAGTCATGTTTACCTTCGCCGAATTCTCTAATTTATTCTTTTTCTATTGAGAACTGGAGTCTCTTGTATCCTTTGGCTGCTCTGATTGATCGCCAGGACCATGCTCGCTGGATTTCTCAACGCAAGCCTGGTCTGCTATACACTAGTCTAATCAAAGTATCCATATTCCCTGATACGCTGTTTGTTTGTTTGTATGTAAATACTACTCGAGTGCCCTGCGGAGCCTGGGGTACGTCGCGGCTAAAGCTTAAGTGTCGATCTAATGCGCCTTGACGCGAGGTGCCCCACGATGAGACAAACGGTCTCAACCTTGAGTTGTGGGTGCCTCATTTTTTTTATTTGCCTTTCTTTCTGCGATGTTTATCACAGCACACATGATCCAGATTAGTGAAGCTGTCACAGTAACCCACGATGACTTCTTCAGCTACCATACAGCTGCATCAAATGTAGCTTTCTTAATCATTCTGTTTACGCCTTTAATTCCACCATCTAAGATGTTATCCGGCCTCCTATACATTCACTAGAAATGAACCCTCCTTATTTCTCATGTGGTCCTTCATACTTTGAACTCCTTTTATTAGGGTGGAGGAAGGTGATATCTCTCCGGAGGGGCGGTCCAGTACACTTGGACCTTGAACACATCCCTGTCCATTCATGCTCTAACAAAGATAGAGTCTTGAAAATATCTGAACAAAGGAGAAGAGTTGGAGATACTCTGCATAGGATGGTATTATAGCACTTTATGAAGCCCTCAGCAGTCTGCATGTCAGCAACAAAGATTGATGACTACTAGCTGCAATAGTCATCTCTCTAGTATAGCTTGGCGCTAGCAAGGACAAATCAGCCCTGGAGTGGACTACTGATACACAGCCTCAAATGGGGATACGAGCCTTATGGAGCCTCATAGGCAGCACTATGGAGCCAGGTGCCCCTTGGTTCTTCACATAGTGATATAAAGAACAGGGCTTACCCCTTTCAAACCATGTTTTATGTTTTATTCTGACGACACTCCAAGTCCTCCACCGCTGGCACCTATACAACGGGAGCAGAGTACTTCTACAACAACCATCACCACCCATACTAATATTTTTTGGTTATTTTTTAATCTCGATCTTGGAATATTTCACATGTTGGCTCTATTCGTAGATCCAAATGAATTATATTCCACCTACCCTTCTTGTCTCTTCTATTCAGTCCAAATGGATCCGCTCATCCACAGGACTCATCCAGGGTTACCAAGTGGGGACCATACAGATGCATACTTAAAGTTGTGCAAGAACCATGGAAACTCGTCTATCAATCCAATAATATTCATATCGTTATAATATTTAACAAATTGGACAGGTCGAATCTACCTCAAATAAGTATCTCTTTATCGATGATGTTCTAGGTAGACCGGGATGTGTTGATTCCACTTGCTTCTTTCCCCTCCTCTTCCCCTCCCCACCAAAAAAAAGCCCCGCCATTCCCGCGCGACCACGTCAGGACACAAGACGCAAGGGTGAAAAAAAAAAGTAAGAGCCGCATCCCACGTGAGACATTGTTGCCTTTGCCTTCGTCGGGCTCTCGTAACCTTCGAGTCCCTCTTTTTTTTCTTGGTTCGAATCCAGAAACTCAAGTTTTTCCCCCGTATGGCCTGAACCACTCCATGGCCCTGAGCACGTCTGCTAAAGACGCCGAGGATGCGGCAGATGGCTTCACCGGTTTTCGTCGCCCTCTGCCCGACCATGCGGCAGAGGTTACTGGCTTGATCTCTGATCTCTATGCCATCAGCTCATCGTTGACTGCCATAGAGACCCTTTCGCAAGATGTTCTCTATAGGCGCAATTGGGCCCGTATTCAGCCTGATATCGAATTGTTACGCAAGAGCCTGAAGTACACACTGGACGAGATCTTCGATCATTTCCGTCGGTTAGAGGGGAAAGAGTCTCCTGATTCCTATAGGCGGGTTTGGATGTCGCTGGAACGGACTTTCTGGGATGAGTCGCAATATGCTCTTTCGACTCGACTATTGAAATATAAGACTTTCCTAAGAGAAACGACTGAAGTGATGAAGGAGTATGTAACCTTGGGCAGCAACAAACAAAATCAAACAAACCAAGAAACAGAACCGCCCACTTGGGCTTTTGAATCAACTAGGGCCTATACTAATGTCCGTCATTTCTTAGTCGACCCAGTGGACTTCCGCTCCTCGCTTCCTCTCGTAGCAGTCTGAGAAACCTCCTCGCACTACAGGAACAACGCGTACTTTCTCGTTTTGGACGCATGTCGGTTAATAATAATCATCCTCCGTCGAGACCTCCATCAAGACCATCTTCAAGACCTCCTTCTAGACCTCCTTCTAGACCTCCTTCGAGAGGCAATGTGGTGATCGATAACGGACGTCCCCCTTCCAGAGGCCATGTCGTGATTGATCCCCCGAGTCCGGTCAGTGACCGTGACCGACGCCGGCGCCGGTCGTTTGAGCGTGTTCGTCCAGCACATCTATCCCCACAGTCCCCTCTGTCGCCTTTATCTGGGACATTCTCCGATAGCATCCCTCCGTCGGTTCCTGAGGCACCTAGTTCACCCCTAACTGGGTCTGGATCTGCTGGTACAGCGAATAGCCAGTCAACCCAGAATGATGCGATACAATATCACTGGGTGAGGGAGGTATTTAGTAGCTACAATACTAATACTGCCATTTCGGACACGACAGACAAGTCAGAACCACATTCCTCTCTGTTTGGGGTACACTGCTGACAACATTGCAATTTGTAGAGCCGGATGCTTTGATGAGCCTCAGACGAACATTAAGCCAATATTGAAGGAGCAAGGATTTGAGAAGATTCTCCAATTGTAAGTTCTGATTTGATCATCAATCGGGAGTTTGGCCCCCTAACTATCCCACAGAGCCTTTAATGACACCTCGGAGATGAATACATACTTCTATTTGCGTGACAGAGATCATCGTGCTCGAATTGTCTGCAAGGTGCCCCACCGCACTAGACCAAGTGAATTGTTCTGTCTACCTTTGAACATGCTGGAGGTTGTTCAGAAGGACTGCTGTCTCCAGCTGTGTCGAAGACGAAACGGAGGCAGGGAACTGGTTCTATGGGCACGTCTCAAATTCACGACTCTTGAAAGTAAGTAGTGTGATGTTTGATTCCCTCCAGTTCATCTGTGGCGTCTCTTTAATATATAGGAAACAGGTATGGTGGTCTTCTTCTGTTCTTTCCTGGCTCTTCGCTCTCAAGATGGCGGTCGACCCGTGGAGGATATCAAGGATCACGAATTGGCGGATGAGGAGGAGCTATATGGCGGGTAAGTTTCTTCTATTTTCAAACGTATAGAATATATGTGCCTTATACTGACACCATCTAGCACCATCGATGACGACAGCTATACTCATGCCTTGCGGGTTTATCAGCACAAGACAACCGGAGCTGTACGATTGCAGGCCTCTGTTCATAAAGGGGATATGGACCGGTAAGATCAATAATGAAGCTAGTTATGCGCAATATCTAACCCAACATCAATTAGTACTCCCGTATGGACTGCTTTCGTCACTCATCTTCTCGATCGATCACGATGGTTAAAATCCTTGGATTCGCGAACAGTCGCAGTCCGCGACCTGAAGTTAACGATTTTCATGTCTCCCGAGGACTATTCTCCCCCATCTACCGCTCGTGGAGAGCATATTCTCAAATTCACTTCCCGGAGTGGTTCGTTCAAATGACTCCTGTGGCTAGCTGTACTCGAACTAACAATCTTTATCTAGATGCCGACAGTTTCTTGGATATGATGGATGAGCTTGCTTGATTCCGCGACTACACCTGTATTTACGGTGCGCCATCTATGAAGCACGCCTTCCTAGGCTTACGACTCATGAGTTTACGCTGTGATGATCATGATCAAGATAAAAAGCTCCTTTCATTTCGGTTTTTATATGTTTGTTCTGGAACATCAACTGGGTGGTGTCGACAGTTATCCTTTTCCAGCGACGTGAACATGTTACATGAGTACATTGATACCAATTGGTGGTAGTGTTGGCTTTTGGATATCTCGTTTAACTGGCTTTGAGTTCGAACTGATCTACAATCTTGAATCCATGCATAAAATCATTGGCAAATCCATATTCCTAGGAACGATCAGACCATCAAGAAACAGAAAAGAGAAATAAAATATTGGGTATCATAAAAAGTACATAGTAGAACTTGCAGACCTTCACTTCTCCGGCTCAGGCTGCCCAACCAACGATTCCATGCCGGAGAGGCCCTTCAACAGCCTCTCGGTCATTCTCTTCTCCCGCAACGCAGCAATCTCCCGTCGTCGCTGAGTCGTCTTCTCCTCCCATTCAGCCTTCCTCTCCACTCTAACCAGTCTCTCAGCCTCAGTCTCCTGACGCGCCCGTATCAATTCCTCCATCTGTTCCTTCCGCTCAACCTCATGCGTCGAGAAAGAATAAAATCCAGTTCCCCGATTCCGCACCTCCGCATCAGCATTGTAGTGAACCTCCTCCGGAGGCGTAGCAGATCTATCCCGTTTCGCCGCAAGACGCGCCATCTTCGCTGCGATGGTACCCTCCGGATTAAACGCCTCAGCCTGCACAGTCTCGCCATAGATCAAATTTTCCGGTCGAGCAGGTTTCCACCGTTCCTGTACTGAGCGCCCTTGATCCGCTTCTTCTTCTTTCGCGCGCGCCGCACTAGCAGCTTCTTTCCTTGTTCCACGACGCGATCGCCCGAACTCATCTTCGTAGGAGATTATCGAAGCATTATCATCATCAGCTGAAGATTCGGAACCAGATTCCGAGCCCTGTCGCTTGCGTTCCTCATCGGCCCATTTTCGATCAAAGTCAACAAGACCTTCCTTCTCCTTGCGCCGAAGTCGAGCAAGGTATTCCTCTGGTCGTGACCGTTTGGCTTGATGTGTATCTTCCTCATCACTGCTATCTCCAGCTAGGTAGAGACCTTTTTTTAGGTCGTTGTATTGTCGGACTTTCTCCGCCATCTTGCGCTTGGATCGACTGAGCGTCGCATCGTCGATTGTTCCAATGTCCTTGCTGCTTTTATGCACTTGCTGGGTGTGACCGTCATCGCGAAGATCGGCGGCTGCGCGCTTCTCGGTGCCTTTATTCGCTTTGGAGAAGAGGTCGGATTTTGGAGCTTTTGATGGACGGGTTCGGCTGCGTGATGTGCCGCTGTCTTGGGCTATGAGGGAGGAGAGCTGTGTTGTAAAGGCGAGGTTCGATGAGCTGGAGATATCTTGGGCTTTTGTGTTCTTGGTGGGACGCTTCCCATATAGAGAAGATTGATCGGACGCCATGCTTTGTTTCTGGCTCAAGCGAACCACAGTCAATAATGTCCAGATGATGATGGAGGCGAAGATAGAAATGATAACAGGTCCGATAAGAGCTTGGTGGCCTGTGCTTCAAGGCAACAAATCACGTCAGATTCCTATACTAGCATTGAAATGACTCTTCGGACAAATAAGTAGATATAATTTTGATCAGAAAATAATGCATTTCAAGATCATTGTACAATTTTATCTTTCTTAGTAACCGAAGCTCTAGTATATAATCCAGAAGTATCAAAAGAGTGGGAATACATATCTCCGGGCCGGTCCCGCAATGTTAAACTGAGTCAAGCAGATCATCGCGCAATCTATTCAATCATCTACTTCTCCGAGTCTGACCAGATATTTCTCATTACATATCTGACTTTGCTCATTTCAATCCATATACATACTCTATACCTTCAGAACATACTAGCACTTCAAGCAATTGCTCAAAATGTCTAGCCCTATCTATCTCGGTGTTGTCGGTATGCTACCCCTCCATCTTTTTTGAATGCCTATGGTATTCTCCCACCAACAGAACTGACAATTGAATCAGGTGTTGGCGGCGTTGGTACCGCATTCCTCTCCCAGCTCGCTCGTCTCCCTAATGCCCCTCAACTCGTTCTCCTTGCCCGCTCTTCGCAGACTCTCCTCGCTCCGACACCGGCGTACTCCCCCGCCATCCCCGCGGCCGACTGGGCCACAGCCTCCGCCGCACCCTCTCTCACCAAGACCGGTGCTCTGCCCGCCGAGGAGATTGCCGCATACCTCGCCGCTGCCCCTGGCCGCGCCATCCTGGTTGACAACACCTCCGACATCAACCTCGCTCGCCAGTACCCCACATTCCTGAAGAAGGGCATCTCAGTCGTGACCCCGAACAAGAAGGGTTTCTCCGATGATCTGTCCCTGTGGAAGGATATCTTTGCTTCCGCCGCCGAGGGTAAGGCCCTTGTCTACCACGAGAGCACCGTCGGCGCTGGCCTTCCTGTTCTCTCCACCCTGAAGGACCTCGTCGCAACCGGTGACGAAGTTACCCGCATCGAGGGTGTCTTCTCCGGTACCATGTCCTTCTTGTTTAACACTTTCGCACCTGCCTCCGGCTCCTCCGATGCGCAGTGGAGCACTGTTGTAGCCCAGGCAAAGGAGCTCGGCTACACTGAGCCTGATCCCCGTGATGACCTGAACGGCATGGACGTCGCGCGTAAGCTGACTATCCTGGCCCGTCTGGCTGGTTTGGAAGTCTCGAGTCCCTCATCCTTCCCTATTGAGTCTCTTATCCCTGCTGAGCTTGCTTCGCTGCCTTCTTCTGCAGAGGGTATCTCGGAGTTCATGACTCGCTTGCCTGACTTTGATGCCCAGATGGCGGGGCTCAAGGATGCCGCTGAGAAACAGGGCAAGGTTGTGCGCTACGTTGGTAGCATTGATGTTGCTACCAAGAGTGTTAAGGTTGGTCTGGAGTACTTTGCTAAGGATAGCTCCATTGCGGGTCTGAAGGGCAGTGATAATATCATTAGCTTTTACACTAAGCGCTACGGTGCCAACCCCCTCATTGTCCAGGGTGCTGGCGCTGGTGGTGATGTTACTGCTATGGGTGTCTCCGCGGATCTGCTCAAGGTTGTTGAGCGTCTGCAGTAAGCACAGCGACAAAATGATAAAGATGTTTTAAAAGCTTAGGAATGCAATGAAGAACCCGATGAATGAATAAAAGAGAAAGCCGAAAGTGTTTATGCCCAAGTGCTTCTGAGGTTATTCACTTTATTGGTTTGTCAGGATCGTAAGAACTCCTTTACAGCTTCTCCCCAATAATCTCCTCTTTTATAGGCATGTATAGCGGGTACATTTCCATACTTGAGACCATCAATCGCTACAGCAAGATCCTCACCAAGCCCTTCATCCTTGATTTGTTGTATAGGATAAGTATATGTATGAAAAGCGAAAACCAAAGCTTTTGAACAAGGCAATCGATGGAGAGTCTGGCGCTCACAGCGCAGGACAGTCTAATGAAGGATCAGTATCTCTATAATGTCACAAGCACGTTCCTATTAAGGAAAGAAAGATAACATACCTGCGCAATGTCGAGTTCTTCAAGTTTCAAAGCCTTTGCTTCAGTCTCCGCCTTCTCAACATTATCCTGTATATCCTCAGGAGCCGGTGAAGCATGTACTGAACCAAAAGCAGCGAATAGCTCTGTCTCCGTCGTAACACTCCAATTCACTCTCTTCACAAACCTACCCATCTCAATCTTCGCAAAGAACCGATCCATACTTCGTTCCAGCTTCTCCGCATACCCAGGAACAGGACCATGGATATCAGCTAAACGGAGGCCGAGTTTCTCTCGGGTATTAAACCCAGATGGAAAACAAGTAGCATACGCCTGAAGCATATATTTCGGTTGATCAGGTTCGGATGAAGCATCAGGAAGGAGAATAAGGAATTCCTCATCGACGGTTTGTGCTAGGATCTCTAGTGCCTGGATCGTGGGTGTTTCGGGACTGAGACTCGTTGGCCAAGCTTTGCCTGTTATCAGATTCTCGAATAGTTCGGACTCATTGTCTGTATGATCATGCAGCTTGAACATCTGCGGATATCGAGATGGGAGGTATGTTCCTAGTATAAAAGAGTAAAGCTCGCTAACTGCTGTGCGGGTCCGTGTATCTGATGTTGTGGTTTCGTTGACTGCGACTACGATGTCGTGGTGCTGTGCGAGAAGCTTTTGGCGGAGTGTTATTCTGTCTTTGTACGTTTTGTCCATATGTATCAAATCGGATGCATCCATGTTCTCGATTGCTGGGTATGTTAGCACTGCTATACCCTTGCGTGTATACCAGAGCGGGGTTCATTGATGAGGTGAAGGTGTAGTATAAGACTAACCCATGGTCAAATTCAATTTTTCTTTTCCTTGGAAAGGGCGGAGCTGCAGAGGCTGTGTCTTTTGCCAATCGAAGTCTGCTAAAGGTGTGATGATTGGGCCCTTGCTACCCAGCTGGTTTTCGATCTTGACCGCTGTCTGGAGTATAAAATCTGGGCGTTGCTGGGACCGGTGCCATGTATAAACACATATTCCAAGGATTAACCCGATTAGGATTTTGAGAGCTAGTGGTTCATTCCATGAAATCATCGGATCATGTTTGTCTAGAGAAAGTGACATTTCGGCTGCAGCGATAGAGCGATCTCCGCAACAGCCAGACCCCGTTCTATCCAGATGTCTCAAATCGGAGCCAAGAACCTTGGAAGCTGCCGTTGCACTGGCGAAGGTTGTACAGATAGGTGGATGTAAATGGGAATTTGAGATTTGACCAAGTTGACTTTCCTGATGCATCTACTCCGCACCAACTCCGCAGAGGGGTCGTGCCAGTGTTATCTCTCTGGATATTCTGCTCTCCACTTTGGCGGAACCATCCGATGGGCTTGACTCACGCGGAGCTTATCATTAGAGGATGAAATTATATATGAAGAACACCCACTATGGGCATAATGATATATTCACAACCAGAAAATAAAGACCTCGAACACACCGTCCTCTGGCATATGCCTTCCCGAGTCCCTTTCCCCATAAACCACAGGTCTGCATACCCAGCAGACCAAGTCAACGCCATAACACCATACAACCAAACCCATTCCCAGTTTGGGAATAAGACAAGACACAATAAATACTATAATAAACTTTGAATCATGGGGGACATCGAGAACGGAGTCAAGCTTTCCATCATGTTCGCCCAGCTGCCCTATACTTTATTTCTCCATCTGCGTTAGAATGGGCCCAGCCATCAGCACTGGGTGCGACATTCTCCTTCCCTGTACCCGTATCCCAAGAATTCCGTTCAGTCGGTGTATTCGGTGTTGATTCTCCGTCGCGATCGCCGTCCGTTTCCAAACCACGCAGTCCGAATACTCGACGTTGTCCATCTGGCCGCTCATTCAAGCTCGGTGCACGGGGTCGCTGTTGACCCCGCGCTCGTCCGCCTATCCAAGGAAGTTCCCACAATATTATTCGATAGAGCCATAGCGCCGCGTCGAAAATAATGAGCGCGAACCAGGGGACGATCGTGATTAAACCGAGGAGGAACTATGTATTTGAAATATCAGTTCCTGCACAGATTGCCATTTGAGAATGGAGAGGAGCATACAAATATCCGCACTGCCCAGCTTTCCACTTGGATAAGCTGTGGTGGAAGAATAGAGTACCATGCCATAACTGTTATTCGGGGATCCTTTCTGGGATGGAGGCGATTGAGAAGTTTCCACAGGCTGCGAGAGAAGTGAAAGGGGTTGTCTTCGTCTCTCCAAGCTCTATAGCCAGACCATAAACAACAATCTCAAAGGCTTGGCTTCTGTTGTGAACGGGGTTTGCTCAAAGTTGTGTCATTCTCATATCGGGGCAGGGGGTGACCGAATAACGGAGGTGGATGTGGAAGCGCAAGCGCAAACGCACGCGACAGAGGGATGCAAGGATTGGAGTATTTTCAAAGGAGATGTATCAAATTAAACGAACACCTTTCCCCGCACGGTCCCTCCAGTCTGGAGAAGGTGAAGGGAGGTTCGGAATGCGGAGGAAAGGCGGTGTCGAGCTTGGAAGCTTCAAACACTTCGTACACTGGGCAGTGACGTGTAGCCGTATTCGTCGGGGAAGGAATCTTGATATGTAACCAGATGGGCAGGCTCAGCTCATCAATCCAGTCGCGTGGACTAAGAGGCGATCAGGCACAAGTGGAGCTGTGCGGTTGGATACCGAGGCCCGATCTAAGCTTGCCCGATTAGGCAACTTTCACCATACCTTGCAAGTTGCAACGAATTATATTTCAAATACTTCATATCAGAATAAAGTAGCGTATCTTCGCAGAGTATTGCTGAATATTGTGGCTTGGCATATACCAGCCTCAGTCGAATGTCAATTTCTCCTTGTTTATTAGGCAGAAGGGGAGAGTGTCTAATAGAGGAAGATATGGCTGACTGAGATATGCTCAAGGCTGTAAGCTGGAGAGATTGAACAGAATAATTTTGATTAAAGGTCTTTCATGAGCCGCAGCTGGAATTCAACCAAGACCATTAAAATCGAGTGCGCATCGGGGTGAGAGGTGAGATGCTGCGAATACCCTCACTTGATACATCCATCACCACACCACCATCCTTGATATCTCACTCAATTTTGAATATTTCTGGTTTCTGAGAGATGTAATAAAAGAAGCGTGTTGAGCAATATTTTATATAAAAATATCAAAAATTTAAAAAAAAAAGACTTGTCCTCAGATGAAGCTGGATCCCCGCTCTCTGGTGTGAACTAGAACTCGGCCACCGACCAAGACCCATACTATCCTGATCAATACCTCTGTTCTCTTAAGAGTCTGAGACTACTATGCTGCTAGTCCAACGGGACTGAGCTGTTCACTTCTCTCTCAATTTTCTCAACTATATGGGATCTCTCACGGTAACTTATCGGATCAGCAGTACAAACCATGTAGGCATTTGGGACACGGTGATTTAGACATCTAATGCGACGTGTGTGGCTACTTGGTTACCTACTTGGTTACCTACTTGGTTAGTTACCTGGTTAGTTACCTGGTAAGCAAGTTAGTTTCTACTTGGTTCTAATTTATAATATCTCTGAGCCAGCTTCATTCCAAGGTTTCTACTGACTATTAACATTTTGAAGATTTGTATCCCAATTATTCATAAGTAGTGGTGGTGTCATGGTTGAAAAGATTCTTATCATTTGAGTACAGTAGTTTTCGAAATCAGTTTTACCTCTACACTTTCTTTGATTGATTCATAAACTCTATTCTGAAACACACTAGTCTTAAAGTAGTATAGTGGCTGACCAACCGTCCCTAGACCGCTTCCCAAAGTAAACATTGTATTTTGCATAACATAAGGTAGCCGTTTGGAAATGTATTTTACACGAAACTTCTATATAGTACGTCCCGAGACTGATGCAACCACATACTCTTTGAATGATGCTGTCTAACGAGGCTCATATATTAAACCCCGCCTTTCGTTCTCTCCCATTGCTCCATTAGAAAATCGAACAAGCCTACTATGGTTAGCGTACATAATTCACGGAACCGTCGGGCTGATTGCATTGATGCCTTATGGCGCCTACTTCAACCTCACTGCCCCTCCTCGATAATATTTGGATTTTCCCACGCCAGCGTATTAATTCACCATATTTTTCTCCAGTTCACTCATTTCCAGGCAACTTATAAGATTATCACTTTGTTGCTGAATGTAACTTCCTTAGGCTGCGGGGATAATCCGGCTATGCAAACCATCCCGGAAGCCGACGTTATTTGGTGGAATTCGGAAGATTTCTACATTTAATGTCCATTCTACGACGGGATTCATTGACTTTGAGGCAGCAGAGCTGCCATAATGGTTGGTGACCACCATCGGCCTTCATTCGGTATATGCAAAGATGCTATATTGTAAGATAAATCCAGATAGTGATGCAGATATCAGAATGTCAAGGAAATTGGTTTACTATAAAAGGATAATCAGAGAAATTCATGCACGGACTTAGAGTAGTCACCGATTGTACGATGACGCTATAGGCCGTCTAGCGAAAGACTCTGAGAAATTCCAGGACGATAGGAAAAGTTGACGAGGCTTGGAGGGGAAGACCAAGGGTACAAGAGGTAGCGGTTTTTGATTCGGAGATACCAAAATCCTTACGCCTATAGTTTTCGGCCACTTGGTGGCACCGCTCTGCCTTAGCGCGCAGTGCCAAAAAAAATACTGCCTAGCGGCTTGCTGACCACCGTGACCTATCGTAAGAGCCAACATCAAACTCATTTCTATCTTAGCCCCGGTCAGATCGGTCATTTGGATATGGTTTATAGGCTACGCTCTACCTTACATGTGCTCATTCAGTTGCTGTTTGTATCTCCCTTAGTTTTATTCCTATCTTAGATGTACGTTTAGCGTTGTGTTATACCACATATAAAACATATCTACTAATCCACTCATGCTGTGGCAGCGATGCGTTTGTCCTTAGGAGATACAGGTGCTGCTTTGTTTAGAGTGGGGTAGCCTTTCTCCCAGAAAATTGTTTATAAGCCCATTCAAGGCCATATTTCGATCAAATTCCAAGTTCTCAGCGCAAGCTTTTGACATCATTGACATTCTAGAATTATACGCCCGGCACTCAGTTTCAAAATGCCACGCAAGGGACGCAAAGCTGCGAAATTATGGTCGCTACACCCAGAGCTTCACGACGACGTAGCTCAGTTATTAGACGAGGAAGGGCTTCAAATAGACTTCTTTGACGCCGATGACGAGGAAACTAACACTGAGGAACGGGACACGAACGTTATGGGTCGATTTATATGCCAAAACAGCGGATGTTCCTCCAGTGGTTGGTCGAGCAAAAAAGTCGCGATTACAATTCGCATGTACTCTCCACGGCGATATAATGCACGAGTGTATCATCAGCGATGCAGAAATTGTGGAGCAGTTGGTCGGCTAGTCCTGGATACTGGGTGCTATGCGGAGAGAGTGACATACTGGCTGAAAAAATGGAATGGAATTGAGGTACGGCCGCCCAGGTTTTCTGGCCAGAGCAGAGGACCGCATGATAGTGAACTATGTGAAGGGTGTAGAGTTGGTCATTGTCCCAACTCAAATGGGGATTTAGCATTGGTGCTAGCGAGGTAAGTTTGGTACTAAGAGTTCTTATACAGTAATTAACTCTTCTAGGTTGTCTATCTGAGCGCTGTGCTCTAAGACATCCCATTCTTGGTACGCAGGCTATCCTCGATCTGAAAATCCTTGGGCCAATTATCCAGACCAAGTGGCCACAGCTTTGAGATAGAACTATCAGAGTCGACACTTCAACAAGATTGATCAGCAACCAAGTGTTACTCCTTGATCCCTGGTTTCTGGTGTACATTTGGGGAGCAAAAAGCAAAACAGGACAAGCGGCTGGGAATAGGCGATCGTGCCAGATCATCAAAACAGTGGTTCTACGCAATTCTATGGGAAATTACAGTATTATTACACTAGCCCAATAATCTTTCTTTCCGGGAATTAAGTCAAAAGAGTTTTTGGTAAAGCTGATTTCGAAAACTACTGTAATGAACCATGTTCTTTGCTATGATGAAAATCAAAAAGGGACAACAAAATCATCAAAGCCATCATGAAACGAATGACATAACAAGGAATTTAGATCAAGCTCCGCCAGTTTGCTCAATAGGTGTATAGAAACAGAGGGACTGCCTGTTTAGGGAGAATATAACTGCGAATCCACACTTCCGGCCAATGCTCACGGCGGTGGTAGAAACCCCAACATTACTCTTCACATGAGCTTGGTTCTTCGGTGCCATCGGTGCCGTTTCTGGGACCGTGGCTGGTGGCGGCAGTCGACGCCCGGCTGGTGGGATGACGGCGGTGATGATCGTCCCCTTCACCGCCACGCTTTTGACATCCTCCCGCCCTCGTAATAAAGGCGTAGTGGTCGGTCAGGAGGGCCGGGTAGGAGAGCGGCGGATTTGGCGTTGGCCTCATCGAGCGCCTTTTGGGCCTTCATCAAGGCGCCCGCATCCCCACTGGCTTCGCCTACAGTGCCTTGAGACAAAATGACCCAGTTAGTATATGCTGATGTACATACCGGGACATGTTTGAAGCTGCTACTTACCTTTTTCCTGTCCAGATCCAGGCGACTAACTGGTCTATGCCCTTGGCCAACCAACCTTTTTGCCAGTATTTCTTGGCCTCGGCTTCCGCCATACGGCAGTGTTCTTCTATCGCCAGCCGCTGGGGGCTACAGCAAATTGCGTGCTGATGGGCTCGTATATCTGTAAAACAGGTCAGCACCTCAGAGTACTCAAATCAGTAGATGGGAAAGAAGGAAGATACTATATACTTCTGGTATATAAGCGTCACCACCCCCGCTATCATTGCGAGAATAATGCCAGTGAGGCAGGCGAGCACTGGGATAACCCGGGCTGGGGCTTCAGGGCATTGCGCACACACTTGAGTGACGGAATGGTGGTGTTGTTCTTTGGGACCTCGAGGTCCTGTGTGTTTTGCATGGTGGTGACGGTGGTGCTGCTGGTGTTACTGAACATGACTTCCAAGATTAAGAGGTTGGTATAATCTGCAGGTAAACCAATTCTTGTTCACTCTAGGTAGGTAGGTCTGTAACTTCCAAGGTTGGAAGGTGCCTTGGTACAGGGCTCCAGGGCTACCTATATCACTCCCGAGGTCTATAACATCATTTCCAAGGTTGCTAATTGAACTTAACTTTCACTTTGAACTACCTAGGTACTAGGTACCTAGCACTTACTTTACCCTTAGATTACTCTCACCTTGGTATCTTAGATTTGAGCCTATGGGGTTTAAGCTTTCTAGTTTGAAAGATCAGTAGAAGAACTGACTGTTAAGATCAATATTTGTTACAAAGATCGGAACCTTGGAACTATCCATGGATGGTTTTGCTTGGTGATGGCATTCTAACCTTGGAAGATTAGAAATCTTTTTAGTTATTAACCTACTGGTCTTTGCTTCAAGTTATCAGCTTTAAGTGAAGGGCCTTGCACTAGTGTCCCAAAGTTCGAAACTGAAATAGCCCTTTATGTCCACGGGTTAAGGATCAGTATTTGGCTTGGTACTTACAAATATAGGTCTGGTTAGCCTCCAGGGCTTCCAAGGTTAGAAGATTGTTGGTGCTTTTAAACAGGCTTAGTAGTATACTGCTAGTGAAAAGCGAGTCATTCTGGGTGGCAACACAATTTCTTTCAAATATTCCCTTCAAATTTCATCTTTCCTGATACATACCCACATAGTCCTTCTCATCCAACACTATCAAAAAAGAAGTCTTTTCCATTTGATTTATTTTCATTATGTGGTGGAAGAGAAAGGACTTAAATATTCAAGCTCTGACCTTTCAAAAACATACTACCAAGGTCAGGGGTCGTTCTCTAACAATCGGTTCACAGCGTGTGTATTGCAGAGGTTACGATGCGCATTATCTACAACTCGGTTCAGACCTTGTGCCCCACAAGGATCTTGTCAATCTATTTATGGCTGAGCAGGCTATACGTGGGCTTGTACAGCATGAGGAAGCTTTGAGTTATAAAGCCAAAGCCTTGGAAAAGGTCACAAGTATCGAACCCGAATCCGAGTCTGGTTCTATAAATCTTGAAAAAAATCAAGAAACAACTCCAAGATGCTCGAGCACAGTATGCAAGGGCAGAGTACGATCTATACAGCGAAGAATCTAAACTCCCCCCCCTCCCCCCACCCTTCAGAAATGCCTATCGGAACTTACGGCTTGATCCAAAATGGTTTATGCGTCGGGAAATGGTCGATGATTGCTTCGCTTGAGGTGGATGTTGCAGCCGAAAATGTGAATGCTGTGAAAGAAGACATCTATCAGAAAAAGAGAAAGGCAGAGGTCACTGCAGTACACAGTGTTGGTGTTGTGCAAACTTTCGTGGGTCTGAGATCAAAGACGAAGACAAACAGTATATCAAAGAAGATCTCAAGAAAAGACTTGGTGAATATAGTTCCACCTAATTCTGTATTGAAATGGCAAACTGGTATCTCTGTCCATTGGAAATGTGAACACATGCGCCTGTCGAGTCAAAATAGCCAGGCGACAGGATAATGGTGGCTATGAGGCTGATAGCAGGGTCTCCTTCAGCAGTGCACTCCAACCTTGGAACGTCATGGTCCCAAGTCAGTATGGATGCTTGATTTTATTTCAAACTTGAATACAAGTTCATGTACATAGTAGTACTACTTTACTTGCTTAGTATGTCCCTATATTTCGAGGGCTGTAGGGAGCTGCTCTTTCTCCGCGGTTAAATTATGATATCAATATCAATCCAAACGTTTCATCTATTGTCTCTGGTGGAAATATTCGAACCAGCGAATTGACGTGAAAAACTCAGTCTCCAATCGGAGAGAAGGTAATAACACGCATGAAAAGATCTTGAATCCCCGAACTCCGAGTCATCACGATATCGGGTCACACTCCGAAGGCGCATGCATATCTCAAAGTACATAAGTGGAGACACCCAATCATGATGGAAATGAAAGCCACGGGGCGGGACCTAATATAATGCGACAAAGGCTTGTATCCATATGGATTGATGAAGAAAGAAATGACTGGTCGAGTTAACTTAGACGGTCGGTGCCGCCTATACCTTTCTTCCAAGGTTGGTAGTTGAGATTGTCGATCTACACATCAGAGAAAATACAATTCTTGCTTTTTTTTGGTGACAATTTAATCGAGCGGGATGGTCAGATTACTCAAGTTTTGCTTTTCTTCCATTATTTTGACAAACTGTTATGTGTATTCTTAATATCAAAATGGCCATGATCAATTTTCAAGTTCAACTTGAAGTTCTGTTAAGGTACATACCAGTTGACCCCTCTGCCGTGGCCCGTGCCTGAGCGGACAACATTCAAATATTGAACCGACATCCGTTAACTAAGACTAGCGTTTAACTCTAACCGCTTAACCGATATGATTTATGTCGATCTGATTATCCCTCGTGGTCCCTGGGTCACATTTAATTGGCAACCATGCTTATAATCTATATCTCTTTCAACCCGGGGGGAAGTGCGCACTCGGGACTTTAGATCCCATACAATCCCAATCACTACGGAGTATCCCTACTAGCAATACTCCGTACGATGAGATCGATTGTTCTGGATTTCTCATTAACCCCGCAGCTTACTCTCATGGTGTTCCTCAGACGCACGTGTGTCCAAGCTTTCCAACATCTGGGCATTGAATGCAACCCACCAATATGCGGAGTACCTGGTGCTGCCCCTGATGTCCGCATATAAAAAGCAAGTCTGCTGCCGATCAACAGAATTTGTTCACCTGGGCACGCAGCTTGAAATTTCTTTCTTCTTACTCAATTGAGCCGGAAACCCCGCAAAAATGCATTCCAGTGCTCTTGTCGGCCTTTTGGCCTTCGCTGCTGCGGCACAAGCTCTCCCTGCAAGCTCCAACCAGGCTCACTCCGCTTCATCCATTTCCAACCTGAAGTCCAAGATTAAGAATGTCGTTGTTCTCTGCATGGAGAATCGGTCCCTTGATAACCTTCTGGGTGGTCAAACCCACAAGGATCTGGATAACCCAATCAACAATGGTCCTTTCTGCAATCCGTACAATGTTACTGACCCCTCCGAGGGTGAGCACTGTACTGAGGCCAGAGACTACAACTCCGTCGGTGACGACCCCAGCCACGCTGTGACTGGTAACACCATGGAATTCTACAGCCAGTGGACTCCCGACAACACCCTCATCGCCGAGGGCAAGCTGCTCCCCAACAACAAGGGCTTCATCCACGAGCAGGTCTCCAAGTATAGCTCCGATGTCAATAAGTCTGTTCTGGCTGAGCAGGTCATGAACTACTACACTGAAGCAGAAGTCCCGGTTATGACTTCTCTGGTTCAGAACTTCTTGACCTTCAACCACTGGCATTCCGATGTTGCAGGAGTAAGCAAAAACCACCTTATTCAATTGGATCAGAAGATCCATTCAATCGCTTTGAGACCAAGTAAAATTGCTAAAACTCTGTTCTCTCTAGCCCACGGACCCTAACCGTTTCGCCCTTGTTGCCGGTACCTCAGCCGGCCACGGAGAGAACGATGACACATTCGGCACATACGCCTTTACCCAACGCTCCATCTTCCAACAACTCGGCGAAACAAACCACACCTGGTTGAACTACTGGGACACAGCCGGTGGCACTGGTCCCGAATCACAGTGGTTCGCCTGGACCAAGGAAACCTCCAACGAGGACAAGGTCGTCCCGATGACCCAATTCTACACCGATGCGCTTAACGGCTCCTTGCCCGAATTCTCCTACCTAAACCCCTCCTGCTGTGGTGTCGGTACCACATCCATGCACGACAGCGGTCTCATCTCCGACGGCGAGGCTTTCATTAAGCGAGTCTACGATTCCATCCGTCAAGGACCTCAATGGGAGGAGACATTATTTGTGCTTACATTTGACGAATCCGGTGGTTTCCACGACCACGTCCCTCCTCCTCTTGCAACAAGACCCGATGACCTCACTTACACCGAGCTTGCTGCCAACGGAAAGAACTATACCTATGATTTTAACCGACTTGGTGGACGTATCCCTACTTTCTTGATCTCGCCTTGGATCAGTCAGGGTGTTGTTGAGCAAAAGGGAACTAACAATAAGGGTGAAACTGTCTCTTACTCTGCTTCTTCTGTGCTCCGCACTTTGGGTTACCTATGGGACTTTGCTCCCTTTAACCCCCGTGTGGATGATGCTGCTTCTTTTGAGCATTTGATTCAGAGCTCTGCGCGCAAGAATGCACCAACTGCTCTGCCTAGTGCTATCGCGTTTCGCAAGTGAGGGAAATGGGATTGGCAGTTCTGGTGTGAGAAATGTTTTGGTAATGAGTAATGATCCTTGGATTATGATTTTGTTGATGTTGATGACCTTTTCAAGTGTTACTAGTAGAAATTTGCTAGAAATTGCATTCTAGAGCTGGTTCTCAGGTACTTGATAATTATTCTGTATTTCAATGTGTGGATAGTTCCAAGGATCTTCCATTGGCTAAACAGCTCGTGGGTCAGTAGTAGGCAATATGGGGGACTTCAAAGGTTGTTTCGCGTCAAAAAATTACCTGTTTTAATACTGTGTTTCCTATTGGCTCTTCACTTCTCAGATTCCTATTGGTTAGGGGAGCGGGAAAAGCCCCATTTTGTGGATCCCAATCAGTATCTAGTATCGCGGCCTGTAACTACACGGTCTACACCTGGGTTTATTCCCTTCCATAGTTTTCTCAATGCAAGACCTCCCAGACCTTCACATTTGGGCTACGTCCCACCTTCGCCATGTTCTATAATTTTACTCCTGAGGGGTCAAAACCTCTGGCTAAGCGAAGAAAAGTGCGACGGGCATGCGATTTCTGTCGCGAGCATCGCGTTCGCTGCGATGGCATGTTACCGTGTTCGCAGTGTACAACGAACAAAGTCAAGTGTGTCAAACCTAAGCCCTCGCATATCTTATCGCCTGCTCGCTCCGATAGACCCCGGAATATCCGGCCATCTGTCCCAATCTGCACTGCAACCCCACAGTCAGATTCAGTGACCTCGTCCGCACCGGTCGATTCACCAAGGGACCCAGCTTCGGTCCCCGCCCGCCATCCGGACTGTCTAACTGGCTTTATATCACGGATCAATGCATTTTGCTCTGTAGTGTCCCAGATTTCAGCACAAGCATCTCCAGATTCTAGTGAATTACTCACTCCTGGGACCTCATATTCAACTCCAGACTTGATTCAAGATGCAGAGCAGAGAATTTCCCAGTCGAGCCCGTTCAACCTGCAAGAACTCGAAAAGAGGCTCCTGGAGATCTTTTGGGCTCGTTATTTTTTTTTTAGCCCCAATTGTGACTCAAACAGATGTACTAGATCTTGAAAAAGACCGAAAACAGGAGCCTTTACGAAACGCTCTGATGGCGTATTGCTTGCAATCAATTTACCATGCAGGACTACATCATCGTTTCCTGAGCGTCAGTACGGGACTGAATGAGGCGCAAGAATCTTCTTCCAACAGACAGCAGAGCTCCCTCGTGACTTTGTTTGCTTCGTACTTCCAGAAAGCCTTGGCGGCAAACAGTCATTACCTCCTATATGCGGAACCAGCTCTGTCCGACATCCAACGCCATATTCTTATGGCCTTGTTTTTGCTCAACTCTGGAGAGGTCCTAGCCGCATATAACATCACCGGAGCGGCAATTCGACTCGCGCAGTCGCTCGACCTGCAGAAACCACCGGCACCTCAAGTTCCTGCAACAGAAGCCAAGGTCCGTAGTCGTGTATGGTGGACATTAGTTCACCTCGATTTTCGCTGCTCGAGATACCTGGGTAAACCCATGGTTGTCTCTCTAAGAGACACTACCATTGACTTGCCAAATGATGATCCATCCACTGACCCGGCATTTTCGGAGCTGGGGTTTTATGTAGCCACCATCACGTTAACAGTGGTTGGCAAAAAAGTTGCCGAGTCCTTGGCAAATATCCATGACACAATTAATGTGAACGATTCCACCCCACAAGTCGAATTGTCTGCCGAGTATCTGACCCATGAAATCAGTCGCTTGTTTGAATGGAAAGATCGTATTGTGAAGGTGGAGCCATTCAAGAACTTGGTGCTTGTGGGTAGCCCCAATCAACCACAGACGCACGCAGCTGGGGTAGGATTAAACCTTCATGACGATATATGGATGTATAATCAATCGCCCAATCTCACTTTGCAACAAACCCTTCTTGAACTCCAATTTCATGACCTTGTTATTTGGTTTCATCGCCCATTCATACAGTTTCCCAGCCATGGCCTAGTACCTCAACGCAGCCCAGGGGCCGATATCCATGCAACAACAGCTCTTCGACACGCTCTGAAAGTTACGGAGATTATTCACCGGCGTATGCTCAACCACGATGCTCTTTATGGATGCTCCGATGTCTATCAATACGTCTGGAATGCACTCCTGACCCTTGTCGGCTTTCTATTGGCCTATCCTTTGTGTTATTGGGTTCCTATCGCTCGACAACATGTCGAGCTATCCTTTCAGATTTTTGACACAGCAAAGACTTCAAATCCCATTGCGTCTCGGGCAGCTCATCTGGCCCGTTACCTTCTAGGCCGAGTCGATGCTCTCATGGAGGTACTCAACACACAAGCTTCTGAATCACATCCGCGTGCCCATTCTCCTGCCCGCGAGCAAGTCGCGGAAAGTTGGGATCAAGTGGACCCTGAGCAATCTTCCGGTTCTTTCTTGCCTACTCCTGGAACTGATGATTTAATGTCCTGGGCGGACACGCTTGACCTCAAGGCTTGGTCGGGTTATTGCCATGAAATAAATGATATGTTGGTCGATCTCCCTGAGATTTCTCTAGATATAAGCTACGTCCCTATTTAACGACAATATGTTCTTTGAGCCTGCGTGCTTTATCAAGTCTTTCATTTCATTCATATAACTCTGTCGCATAAGAATTTCATAGCACACCTATATCATATCCACCTGCCTGGTGCTGAGGCTTTTCAAACAAATTGTCCGACCTTCAACTTATCCGAGGAAGCAAAATCAGATTGGCGAGTTTCCAACTCTTCCATATCCCAATTGGCGGATAGGTGGCGGCCATTCAAATACCCAGGCCGCTTAGCCGCCAGATATACCGTCACTGCTCCAGTCAATTCCGCTATGAGAGGTAAATCAAAAAGTTAGCAAAGGAAAGCCCTCCCAAGCATATGCGACAAGCTGTGACATACCAGTATCTTTGGCAAATGGTTTGAATGAATCCAGCGTCATGCTCGTCAAGACAATACCCGGCGACAGACTATAGGCCGAGACGTGAGGGTTTTCAGCAGCGACAAATTCAGTAAACTTAGCCACACTCAGCTTGCTAATGAAGTAACTGCTCAGCGTCGGGGGCGTCAACGCAATTGAACTAATCATATTAACCACCGTGCGCTTAACCTCTGGTGATTGGGCGGCCAAGCGCAAGAAGGCCGCGGTGACATGGCATGTACCCCGTACGTTGGTCTCAAAATCGCTCCACCAAACGGCTGAGTCGGATTCTGCAATAGCAGCGCCAGGTGCAAAAACTCCAGCGTTGTTAACTAAAGTGTGGGCTGTTCCGAACTTTTCTTTGATGGCATCGAAGCTGCGAGCTACGGCCTTCTCATCTGCGATATCGGTGGAGAGTGCGAGGATCTCGATTGAAGCGAACTCTGCTTGGATGATCTTCTTGGTTTCCTCTGAGGAGGATTTGGTTAAGGTGATGAGAACTAGTCCCTTCACGCCTGATTGGGCGTGGCTTCGTGCGATTGCCTAAAATAGATTATTGTTAGAGTTGAAATTCAATATGTGACAAAGTTATGTACTGACTCTGCCAATTCCATTTCCTGCGCCTGTGATAATTGTCACTTTGTCCGCTTGGGAAAATTCCGGCTTGGATGGCTCAATGGCGGAATACACATCTCGGTAGTAGGTTTTTGTGATCGAACCCTCTCGGGTGAATTGATCAGGGTCAATGGGACAGTCAGACATCGTATAGGGATCGAATGGATGGTAGAATATGATTGAATGAAAGTGAAATCTTTGAAAGGTCAAATTTCAAGTTTACTACTTAGTTACTGGTAGTACTTATAGGTTCCAATCCGCTAATCTCTCAGTCCAACATTTGAATTATCCAATTATTATAAATCTTGTTATTCAAATTGAATTTCTCCACTCGCTCCACTGTTGATAATTCAAAAGCTGAAGTTAATAGATGATACTAGTAGATTGTAAGCATAAGCGTGGTCCGCACTCCACATAGTTAACCTACTTGGCCCAAAGGAGTAACTATTACCCCTTTGGGTAATATATCGCCATCATTTCGGTAAATAGAGCAAACTTGAAGGACAGAGATAATGAAGAATATTAATCGTATATATTGATTCAACACGCTTGAAAAAGTCTTGGTGATTCCCTCTCTCAATATCTGTCTTAACTCCAGCAGCTATGAGTGATTCAACGAAACCGATAGAGCTCCAAAATCAGGACATGACTGATAAGGCTCACCATGAAGACGAGGAAATTGATAGATTGGTAGACGACTTTCTAGCTCGCCAGACTGGCATATCAGAGAATTGTGGAGATGTTATTTTTGAGGATTTGTCTGTCATAGGAGCAGGCGTTGGGGTTCGTTCGCTTTTTCCTGAACATTCTGTTGCGCTAGATCACTGACTGATTCGCATTTCCATATAGCATCAACTTATTGACAATGTCCCTAGGGCATGTCGTCGACTTTTACAGCTTGCTAATCCAGCTAGCTGGTCAAGCAAGCCTGCTTCCTCTCGAGTCTTGTTGCATAAAATCACTGGCTCGATTCGCCAGGGGGAGATGCTAATGGTTGTTGGGCGACCTGGAAGTGGTTGTACAACTTTCCTTAAAGCCCTAGCCAACATGCGTGAAGAGTACCTTGCAATGGATGGAAAAGTCTTGTATGGATCGCTCGATGCAGCGGCTGCGAAAACGAACAAACCCGATCAGATTGCTTTTGTTGGTATGGTGTCACATCCTCTCTTTCATTCCTAATATTCTTAACATGCTAATTTTGAGGCCGTTTCACATAGGAGAAAATGATGTTCACTTCCCAAGCTTGTCGGTAGGTACCACATTGCGGTATGTCTACGCTTTCACGCCATTTTATGCTCTTGAATTTCCAACTAAAGAGCGCTACTCACATATAATATAGCTTTGCTATAAATGCCCGGCAAAGTACTTCGCAACCACTGGCAGATCGAGCATCCATCGTTGAGCAAGACTTGCAAACTGTGCTGCAACTTATGGGTCTCGACCATGTGGCCGGTGTACGTATTGGGAGTGATCACATTCGCGGCGTCAGTGGTGGACAGCGTCGCCGAGTATCTCTCGCCGAGGCCTTTTGTACCCGTGCAAGGTTGGTTTGTCCCTAGGTCTCAATTATCGATTGGGCTGGTTTGACGGTCCTATAGTCTGTTTTGCTTTGATAACCCTACGCGGGGTTTGGATTCCTCCACCGCAATCCGTTTCCTCGCTGTTCTTCGCAAGTATACGACGCGCAGTGGGTCGAAGACCGCAATGTCCCTCTATCAGGCCAGCGACCTTGCTGTTTCACTGTTTGATAAGATATTGGTCTTAAACGAGGGACATGTAGCATACTATGGCCCGGCTGCGTCTGCTAAAGAGTACTTTGAATCGCTTGGATTCCACTGCTCCTCGCGGACTTCCATATCGGACTTCCTTGCGTCCATGTCAGGAGCTCCGGACGGTCGAATCTCCCGGAAGGATATTCAACGACCTGTACCTCTCCAACCAGCTGATTTTGATATTCGGTTCTGGGAGAGTAGCTTCCATCAGAGAGCAGTCGGAGAAGCCAAGGCGCCGCAACCCACATCATTGAACATCAAACGCTCTGGATATGCTCTGCCTTTTTATCGTCAAGTCTACGAGTGCACTATCCGTCACTATCGCATTTTTATGACTGACAGAGCTGCTTGGATTGCCGAAGCCGCAGGAACTATTGTGCAAGCTCTTCTTCTTGGTACTCTATTTCGAAACCAGACCGCCGTTAGTGAAGGGCTGTACACACTTTGCTCGGCCTTATTCTTCTGTGTGCTCATTATGGGTCTACAGGCATCTGCTGAGTTTGGAAATACGTTCGTTCAACGCCCGATTTTGTTGAAACAAAAGGCCCTCCGATTTTACCGACCGGGGCATACGCGCTTGGGCAAATTTTTGCTGATATCCCTTGGAAGCTGATTTTTATCTTATACTCTCTACCGATTTACTGGATGATTGACTTTCAGCGGACCGCTGGCCATTTCTTCACATGGCTTGTCTCTCTTTATATGGGCTTGATGGCACTTTCTGTGATGTTTCGAGCTATTGCAGTCTTTACAACTTCCATCACTCGGGCCATCCTGCCTGTGGGTCTTCTTCTCAACCTTCTTATCATTTACACTGGCTTCTACATCACACCACCTGGCATGAAGGTTTGGCTGGGATGGGTTCGCTACCTCGATGTAAGTCTTTTGATCGAAAAAAATTTCATAATTACTAAAATCTAATGACCTCACCTTATATTAGCCAATGTACTATATATTCGAGTCAATTGCCCTGAATGAGATTGGAGGCAGCACTTATCAATGCAGTACCAAGGATACCGTGCCTGTGGGACTATCATACAATGATACCAGCTATCAGACATGCGCAGTGTCGGGGTCCTTGCCTGGTAGCCTAGAGCTTTCCGGAAAGCTCTATCTTGTGGCTGAATACGGCTTCCATGCTATCCATAAATGGCGGAATGTCGGTATCAATGCCGCGGTCTTCATCTTCTTCTCAGTTTTGGTCACGTATGTTTTGTTTCTCTTTATTCCCTAAAGTTTTATTCAAATCACTAACGTAATCAAAATGATGCATCCAACAGAATCGGAATGGAAAGATTCCGTCACGCAGCGGTACACATGTCGACTATCTTTTATAAAACGCTTCCGTGGTCAAATACATCAGCTCCTGCTCTAACAGATATTGAAAAGCCGACAGTGACGAACGAGGTTGACATATTTGAGAAGGCGTCGGATAGTGAATTGCCCGCCAACTACTTCAAGCCTAATAATCATGTCTTTGCATGGCAGGACCTAACCCTTGATCTGGGCAATGAAAAGCGCTTGCTTGATAATGTATCAGGTAAAGTCGTTTGAATAATATTATTATGAATGATTCCCTCTGATGAGTCGACACAGGGTGGCTTCAGCCGGGCTCAATGACTGCGTTGATGGGTATGTCTGGTGCGGGAAAGGTAGACTATATAGCTTGTCTCTTTTTCAAACAGGAGTATTGCAGCTGACTTTTACGCATTTTAGACGACCCTTCTTGACACTCTCGCACAGAAGCTTCAAATTGGAGTGTTGTCTGGAGGACTTTACCTCGATGGGGGTCCACTCCCAGCATCAATGGGTCGCCAGACTAGCTTCGTCCACCAAAATGATATCCATCTCGATTCATCAACTGTGCGAGAAGCCCTCCAGCTGAGTGCGAGACTCCGTCGCCCAGCAAATATCTCTCTCGAGGAGAAGATGGCACATGTTGAGATGGTCATTGGGCTATTGGAATTGAAAGATATCGCTGATGCTATCATCGGTGTCCCAGGCGCCGGACTAGATTTGGAGAGGCGCAAGCGTGTCAGTATCGGAGTTGAGCTGGCGGCCAAGCCGGACATTCTTCTGTTCCTTGATGAGCCTACTTCTGGCTTAGATGGCAATTCCGCGCTTTCAATTGTCCAGCTTATGCGTAAATTGTCACATGCCGGACAAACGATTCTGTGTACAATTCACCAGCCTTCTTCTCAGATGATTGAACTGTTTGATTCTCTGCTACTTTTGATTCCTGGAGGGAAGACGATGTACTTTGGCCCTCTTGGTCAGCAGTGCAAGACAATTATCGATTACTTCGCTCGCTATACACGCCGCTGTACTGATACCGAAAATCCTGCTGACTACTTTTTAGACGTCAGCGCCGACCCTCGTGAAGATTGGTTTCAGGTTCGTTCTCTCCGCCATTGCTTATGTTCAATTCTTATGTCTTTTTGATAGATATGGCAAGACTCGCCTGAGTTTGAAGCCATGAAAAAGCAAATCCAACATCTACTCAAGGAGAAAGACGCTGTAGCCTCTGCAGGATCCGATCGAGCTTATGCTGCCTCATATCTCGAGCAGCTTCGAGTAGTCACTCAACGTGCGTTTACCAATTACTGGCGTAACTCAGATTACGTGCTCGGAAAAATCCAGCTAAATATATGGATGGGCTTAATGAACGGATTGACCTTCCTACAACTTTCCAACGACCTGACAGACTCCCGTGGTCGGATGTTCTCTATCTTCGTTGGTGTCATCACCGGCCCTGTTCTCAGTCTCCAGATCGAGCCCAGGTTCATCATCCTACGGGATCAATTCCTAGCCCGAGAGAACGAGTCCCGCGTGTATCATTGGAGCGTGTTTACTATCAGTGCGTTTCTAGTGGAGATCCCATATACCTTACTCGGAGGCCTGATCTACTGGCTGTTGTGGTACTACATGGTGGGATATTTCATCATCTCAACAAGAGCGGGCTACGCGTTCCTCATGTACGAGTTGTACTCGCTTTTCGTCGCCAGTCTGGCCCAGCTTACAGCTGCCATATTCCCGACTACCCTGGCGGCACAGGTTGCTACCGGCTTTGTGTGGCTGGTAGTCAACACTTTCAATGGCCCTCTCTCGCCGCCGCCCCTGACTCCTCGTGGTTGGCGCTGGTTCTACAATATTTCCCCACTGTACTATTTCATCGAAGGGATTGGTACCAATGCAATGCATGCGTTGGATATTACATGCCAAATTTCTGAGCTGAGCGTATTCAACGCCCCGTTGTCGGAGACGTGTGGCTCCTACGCTGCCGCGTTCTTCAGTCAGTCCAATTCGACAGGTTATTTGGTAGATGACAGCGCGACAGGACAGTGCGAATATTGCAGCTACGCCAATGGTGATGAATATGTAAGTTAATTTCTCCCCTCCCGACCTTGGAAGTCTTATTTATTGTTGTACCCTTCTTCAAGTTTGGTTATTTATTTCCGAGTCGAAACTTGCCCGTTGATTTCACACCTCGCTAACAACGAAAAATCCGTTTAGGTCAAACAATACGATTTCAGCTATTCTCAAAGAGGTCACAATGTGGGAATATTCATTGGGTTCATCCTGTTCAATTACACGATGGCTGTTGTGGCGACGTATTTGATCTTCATTTTCAAATGGCGGAAGCATACGGCGTGATAAACATTTATTATATCAGCTCAAGTTGAATAATTCATGTTAGAAGATGATAGCACTCGGAGCAGTGAGACAAAAAGAAAAGACACAATGTATTGTGTACATAGTGCATATGACATTCACCAGATAGACCGTCGAAGAAAAAAGAAAACAAAGGACGGAGGTGTTGGATTTGGCCACGGTCTCAATTATCTCGTAGTCAGTCAAACCCACTATTTCTATCTCAAAATCCAAAGTTGTTCTTGAGATAGAAGCTAGTTGTGAGAATGAGTCCATGTCAAACTTGTTAAAGGTAGTACCATTTACTAGAAGAGCAAAACGAATTCAAAGGGATGGTGGAAGTATGTGATTCAATATTGTATAGTAGGTACAGTTCAAGTAAGTATTTCCGGATATCGTTTGATACAGCATTATTCAAACATCAAATACAACCCCGAGGGAATTATGAAAAAGAATAAAAACAGAGAAATCGTGGTCTCGTATGCAAGACAGCCTCAGCGCCATCTAAAGCAAAAGGGAATGTTCGCCAAAACCGCACCATAATGAGTGGAAATATGTATGCACAGATAAGCCGCCAAAAATTGAAAAAAGAGGATGATGTGAGATATGGAAAGAAAAGGGTATGAACGAGATCAATTATCGCTGGTGCCGATAGGCGTCATAAGAGGTATAGTTGTATGGATTTTCTTCCTCATGTTCTTGCTGCTCAACAGGACCATATCCAGTACCTCCCGTACGCCATCGATCAAGCGGATTAGAATCAACCTGCCCGGGTGTTTGCGCACTACTAAGCAGTCTCGTTTCACTCTCGTTGGATTGCTGATAGAATCCGCCTCCAGTGCCGTTACCACTATCGCCCCGCGAAAGTGGAACACGGAAAGCCGGGTGAATGAGTCCCGCATTCTCACCAGGCTCGTATCCATCGTTGACTTTGAGACCAGAAATAGATGGTAATGAGGGTGCGGGAGAGGAAGCACGCGATGAGCTGGGTGACCATTCGCCGCCCAGATGGCTGCGCGGTGTTTGTGAGCGCTCGGTCATCAGATCCTCCGGACGACCGTAGATTCCTCCACCAAACTCGTCGCGGAAGTCTGGGCGGTTCTTGTAGTACGAGAAATCCAGGTGGTTTTCTGGAACGACCTCGAATGGTGCGGATGGGTCGTTGGCCTTGCCGGGTTGAGTGGACATCATTGGCTTCATGGCGATATCGGAGTACTCGCCTGCCATTTCGCCGCCATCGAGACGACCTTGGTAGATCTGCTTTAGTGCCTCGGCAGCGCGGGCGTGTACCATAGGAGTCATGAGTAGTTTGTACAGGGCTGGGTGACCAAACTTGGAGTTCAGACGGTCTCCGGCCTTTTTGCTAGATTTGGAGATATCGATGGCTTCGGCATCGTTCAGGTTGGCGCGGTTGTAGTACTCGCAGTCTGGATCGAAGGTTCGATAACAATAGAACTTGAAGCCCAAAAGGAGAAAAGGGAGTGGAACGACGCAAAACACCATGGTCCAGGTTCCCTTGTCGATAGCAACTAGAGCAACAATGACATTGGCAAGCATTGTACCGAAGATCATGCGATCAAAGACTACACGCCAATATGCACCTGCGGATTCGTTCTTGGTGATAAAGACGTACATGAGGAGGTACTTCTTGAGAATGGCATCCACGCCGAAGTAAAGGGCGGTGACGGGTAGCACGACTGGCTGCAATGTGGCAAAGCACATCGCAACAGTGGAGTAGAACAGGAAGTAATTGTATTGACTGGCATAGTCGAAAGGAGGGGGCGCAGTCCACTCAATCGTTTGACGAGGTGTAGGCGAGAGGAATGACTTGGAGAACCAAACTTTGACCAAGCTGATCAACTGAACAAGGTCGATAGTTGCGCCGAGATTGCGTTGTAGGAGGTAGGTTACCCAGAATGGAGACACGTTGCACAATGCGCTGATCATTTTGCTGTAGAATTGACTTTCAAGGATAGCCTTCCAGGCGTTTTCGTTGTTATCGGTATCTTCAATGACAGTCGATACGAAGGTCCAAGCGGCTGAGAAGAGCGAGAAAACAATCAGATTGTTAAATACGAAGAATGCATACAACTGACCCATGACCTTTCGGTCGCGAGAAGTCTTCGTCTTGCTACCGCTTTGGATCGAGAGACGTCGGAAAAGGATGGGAAGCACAAGGTAAACGATTGAGGTTACAGCAGGGGACAAAATACCCTGCACAGCAGCCCAAACCTTTGGGTTGGCCTCGAGCTGAGTCTCGAAAGCCGGCCACACCAGACCCAAATTGTTCAAATTGGACAGGAAAACCGCGATCAAACCGTTAGGAACAATCCATATCAGGGTCAGCAGAGTAACCCAGATGAAGTTTACGAATCGCTTCCATTTGCGGGAGGCTTTGGAAAGTGGCAGATTTTCCCAGATAAGATCGCTAGGTCGAGGCGCAAGTCTAATCGTAGTGCCTTTGGGGTGTTTCTTGCGAGCTGTCCAAGCGACTGCATGTGCATGCGCGATATTCTCCCAGCTAGCAAAACCATATGGCTTCGCATCACGTCGGTCGATAGATGCTCTGCCGTGCTTAATCTGTTCCTCCAGGACCCGAATGCGCACCGTCAAGTAGTCAATGGCGTCAACTTTACCATCGGGGTGTTTGTCGCGCTGACTGCGGGGTGGGCGGATACGGGGTCGTTTCGCAGGCAAGTGATCAGGGCGTTTCAGATATTTGGCGAGAATAGACTCTAGCTCTCGTACAGCATCTTCATGCTCTTTAATGATGCTCGGGAGATCCCTCACGTTTCGGCCAATTGCAGCGCGAGGCAAAGCAGCGGTGGGGTTGACCTTATCCGTGAGTCGCAAGATACCTTCATCAGAGCGGTCTGCTGACGGAATGTCGGTGACCATGAGAGTTCGCGCATGCAGACTACGCTGATAATCCGAACTTTCAAAGTACTTTCGGCGCAAGGCTCGGACAGCGCGGTAATTCCTCCAAAGAAAGTATGCAATAATTATATCGAATGCCCATGCACATGCGACCTGGCTCCAAATGGGAGGCGCTGTCTGGATGTACAGCGGGGTCATCCTATACAACGTGGACAAATCCGAGGCAGTGGCATTACCCTTGCTCTCAAACAGATTGACCGGAATCATGACGAGACAACCAATAATGCCAACGAGGATGAAGATATTGCGACACATCTTGCTGAATCGCAAGAAGATGGCAGCATCCAGGCCCACAGTTTCTATCAATTGTTCCTCCCGGGTTTTAATGACAGGTTTCACCCAGGAAAAGAAGCCCTTGCCCACCGGCGGCGGGGCATGTTTGGAGTCGGCATGCTTGACCTTGGGAGCATAAACGAGCGAGTGACGAGGTCGGAAGAGGGAGAAGAGGAGAGCGAGGACGATGGAGAAACCAATGGAATAGGCCAGCGAAGCCCAAATGGAGCTAGTGGTGAACTAGGTGAGATTGTTAGTATAAGATCATTCTGGCCATATTTTTGAGGCTGCAGAAGCCATAGCCGTGATCAACATACCTCCGATTGGAACGGATTCGAAATGAGCTTGAGAAACTGATCCGTTGAGTCGTCGCGGAGCTGCAAGCTCTGACTGCGATCCATCTTCACCAAAAAAAACTCCTCGAATCCAGGTAAAAGGAAACGAGCGAATATTGAAATCACGGGGGAAACGAATGACAAGTAGACATGGAGAACTGGAGAACCAAGAATAGATTAAGGGTCCATGTGCAAGGGAACAGAAAGAGAGAAAAAGTTGATCAAGTGAGACATGTACAAGAATGAAGAAAAGTGGAGAATCAAAGGATTACATACGGCAAGGTCTGGATTTACAGCTTTATTCTTAGCAATAAGATCAGCGCTGATCTTTTCCGTCTAATCATCCCCCTCTTGACGAGGAAAGAGAAATCAATCTATGTAACCGAGTACATACTGTGTCATTATGGGACATACGTGCATACGCGATCCTAATCATTCCACTTTTCCACTTCGTACGGAGTACTCCGTAATCATAGTGGATTCCTTGCGTCAACAAAACCCCCGTCCGAGTCCCCTGGTGGCGTCTCCGACACGTCGCTCCATACAAAGACCCATGAAGATGGATACTATTGGTAGAACTGGGGACTGCGCCTCGTGGCGATCCAATCATCCATTCAGTGTAGCAGTCTGGAACATTTGGAACATTGATCAGTCTGAGTTCCAAGGTAACGCTGACACAGTACCTGACTTGGTGCCACTGAAATTTCATTGTAAGCGCAGTAGGTGGCCTTGTGGCCTTGATGCCTTGGTGCCTTTACGCCTTGTTGCCTTGATGCCTTTCTGCCTCAATAACTCCTGCCTCATATACCAGGCACTCAACCATCAACAGTGGGACTGTGGGAGTACATTTAGTTCCCAACCAACATCCATGGATCAATACTATGAAACAAAATTACACACGACAGGTCTCTAAAACTCCAGGGCTATACATTCCAAGGTTATGTACCTTAGAATAATCATAACAAAACAACAACGCCAGTCACATCATCTCGGGCCTTTTGCGAGTCTGGTGACGGGACATCACACTGCAAAATAGGTCATGCTCCCACCAAAAGCGTTAAAAACCAAATGCCAAGGTGGGTTATATGATGAATACTATAGATATGAGGCCTGAAAATCATGCCGCAACTAGTTAACTATAATTAAATCACTATAGGCGAGCATAGCAAGGTCCTATTTTGACACGTTCTGTAGTCCAATCAATATATGCACCCGAAAGAAAGGCGCCGATTAGAGAGAAATATCATAGTTGTGTTACCTTTACTCCGAATTCGGATGCATGAGTACTACCACTTATACAAATGTCCTACGTATTGCACTACATGAAACTCCAGATCATAATTTCCAAGCGGTCACATGGCCGCAATGTCTTCAATTACGTGTCGCATGACATCTCGCTACATACAACCGGTACGCCAACATCCCCAGGCGCGGCCCAAAATTTTTCATCATAGGGTAAAGAACAAGAGGGAATAAAAAGAAAAATGGAAAAGGAAGAAATCATAAGATCCCTAAGGAACATAAAACACTACTCAACGCTGATTTACAGCTGGTTGGAAGTGTTGAAGTCCTCAAGAGCGACCTGGGTACGCTTGGACATGGTCTTCTCACCCTCACGAACCCAGACACGGGGGTCGAAGTACTTCTTGTTGGGCTTGTCCTCACCGTCGGGGTTACCGACCATGGTCTGGAGGTAGTCCTTCTTGGACTGGACGAAGTCCCGGACACCGGACAGGTAGGCGTACTGCATGTCAGTGTCGACGTTGACCTTGACGACACCGTAGCTGATGGCCTCCTTGTACTCGGCCTTGGAGGAACCAGAGCCACCGTGGAAGACGAAGAAAACGGGCTTGTCCTTGGTGGACTTGGTCTGCTCCTTAACGTAGGCCTGGTGCTTGGAGAGCAGCTCAGGGTGCAGCTTAACGTTACCGGGCTTGTAGACACCGTGGACGTTGCCGAAACCAGCGGCAATCGAGAAGTAAGGGCTGATAGGCTTCAGAGCGTTGTGGATGGCGAGGATGTCCTCGGGCTGGGTGTAGAGAGAGTTGTTGTCAACATCCTCGTTGTTGACACCATCCTCCTCACCACCGGTGATACCGATCTCCTATAGAGTATGTTAGAAAGATATATTAAGATGAAATGAATTAGGTGGTGGGATCTTACCATCTCGAGCCACTGCTTCATGGGGGCAGCGCGCTTAAGGTAAGCAGCGGTGGTGTTAATGTTGTACTCGACCTCCTCCTCGGACAGATCAATCATGTGGCTGGAGAAGAGGGGCTCGCCGTGAAGCTTGTAGTAAGCCTCATCGGCATCGAGCATACCATCGAGCCAAGGCAGGAGCTTCTTGGCGCAGTGGTCGGTGTGCAGAACAACGGGGATACCGTAGGCGGGGGCAATGCTACGGATGTAGTGGGCACCAGCGATGGCACCAGCAATGGAGGCAGCCTGGCCCTCGTTGCTAACACCCTTACCGGCGAAGTAAGCGGCACCACCCTGGGACATCTGCAGGATGATAGGAGACTTCTGGTCACGGGCAGCCTCGAGGGAGGCGACAACGGTGGAGGAAGAGGTGACGTTCTAAAGAGTGGGGTTAGTATGTGTTTTCTCCATTGTTTTCAATATTGATCATTGAGATTGGGGAAATTTCTCAAATTCTCAAGTTTCCAAAGGTAAAGAAAACATACAATGGCAGGGACGGCGAAGTTGTTAGCCTGGGCGTACTCGAAGAGACGGAGGACATCGTCACCGACGATGACACCGGTCTTGCGGGACAGATTCTCAGTGATACCCATGATGAATGATGTTTAGAAGAATGTACAAAGATTGTAAAGAACTAAAGAGGAAGAAGGGGAAGTCAGTTGAGTTTGTATTAAGCAAAGAGCTTTACCGAAGGACGAAAGCGGGCAAATGTTAAATGAGGGGCAAAATTGAGTTGGAGGGGCAAGCATCGTCATTGACACTCACCGAAAGGTGGACCTGGTTTTAATGGGTTTATGGATACTTACAATATGGAACTGAGGTCAGGATGAGTAGGTATGAGATAATTGAGGAATTACTACTATATATAGTCTTTTTAATACCTTCATGTTCATGTTCTTCCTCCGGATCTCTCCGCGAGGATTTACCGGCCTTGTATAACATCCCCCCACCCGGTCGCGGGGATGAGAAAGACCGGATTCTGTAGCTATGTACAAGCTTGTGAATTATTATAGTAGTTAGAGAAAAATGAAATATCTCATAAGAGTATCTGACAGAAGCTATATTCCATATACAAACTAAAATATAATATTCCCCCCAAGGTTATTACTATCATCTACCTAGAACTCAAAGCTCGGCTGTAAAATGATCCCGTTGACTCCGTAAATTGTTCGTCTAGCGGGGAACCGAGGAATTCAATCTCATTCCGACTTCGCCTTGATTATCCGGACTTGGTCCAGACTCGGGATCGGCTAGTGATAGTATAGAGAGGAATTGAGGACTCAGAGTACATATAGAGTAGATCTATCCTGGAATTACTACCCAACACTGACAATCACAACAATCAACTCATCTCCATCTCTCAATCCGGTTACCTGCAGTTCCACTGCGTTATCCCGGTGTGTAATCCGGTTAACAGGAGTGGATCTTCATATCCCTGATCGGTGTGGACACCTGTGACATCAGTTCTTGAACTTGAAGAACATGAGAGAATTGAATGGGAACCCCGAATGACGGAGTAAGAATTTCTATTTTCTATTCCAAGCTTGGTTATGAACAGAGGGAAGGTATATACGGCACTGGTTCTTCTATACACACCACCAGTTGAGGGTAAGAAGTACGAGGTGAGAGAAAGATAAAAACCAAAAAGGAACAGAAAAAAAAGCAAGGGGAAAAATAAACACACAGACGCAAAAGTCATGCACGATGCCATCTATGGCTGTCCAACGCCGGTCTGGGACTTCGGGGCGCTCCATCTCGTAGAACAAGAGGTACACCTCCTTCTGCATGCCCAGCACATCGCCAGTTTTGCATTCTTTGATCTTTTCATCCGAAATTCGCCACCATCGATCATTTGGCTTGCGACGACGACGAAGTCGTGAACTGATCCCCGTGGAATTCTCCACCGAGGATCGCGGGATAGTTCGAGAAGATCTTGGAATAGACGACATGCTTGTCCGGCCTGTATCTATCGTCGGACTAGTGGTGTCCGAATTGTTTGGTTGGGGGGGTCTGGGAGCGAGAGAATGTACTTTGGAAGGAACGACGAGAATTGGATGTACCAGGGCGTGGCACTGAAGGAGAAAGTTGTGTCGCAAACTGGGATGTACCGGATAGAGAGGTAGATGAGGTCGCAGATGAAAGGCTAGAACCACTGACAACATCGTCGGGACTCAAAGGACTTAGTCGAGGGCTGGGAGCTTCAGAAGGATTCTCACTGGCCACACGACTCTGCGCATATGAGCTGAATGCTTCTGGAGTAGAAAAAGGAGCATAGAGGTGGTTGCGACGGAAGGACTCGTAGTGACCGCTATGGTGACTGCCCTTATGGCAAACAATTGCCAGTAGTTTAAACCAGGTCTGATTCAAAATTCCTCCCAAGGGAAGTCGTTCAGGGAATGAGACCTTGGCGGCATTCTTGCTAGAGCTGCTACGATCAAAGATCGATCGGGATAGATGAATGGCTATGACCTTGGGAAATGCGACAATACGCATATGACGGGCAATTCGTCGCTTTGGCGCAAGATCTGATGGTGGAAGCGTAATACCTTCCAGTTCAGTCTCTGGATCATTTTTCAATGCCTCCTGGATACGGGAGATCTCGTGGTCCAGACGTTCCAAGTCGCTCTGCGAACGGGTCCGAGCTCTCTCCTGAGTCTTCAGGTCGATCGCATGCTGAAGGCGGCAACGATCGCAGCGGAAGTCTTCAATGTACTCGGTTTTAAGTAGGCCATCAAAGCAGGAGTTGAGCGTGGTCGAACTCTTTTGCGGCACTTGTAGTGTAAGATTGACAAATGCTGTCTGGTTAGGTTTGTACTGGTAGTGACAGAATTGGCACTCGATCTGAGACTCCAGCTTTCCCTCAAACGGAAATCCCGACTCATTATCAATTTCCTTTAGTTTATTATCAATGATAGCGGGAAGACCATTTGGTGTCCCATCATCAATTCGTACTTCCACCTCGGCCGGGCCCTCGGGTACGGTACTTTGAGACTCGGATCCTGTCGCACCTAGCCGGTCGGACAAATCAATAGGGCCCAAAGCGCGGGTTCTTGCGCGTACCCCTGCATGGTATTCATCGCAGAGTCGCTCCAGCACAATCTGCAGGAACTCCTGCGCGTCCTGCTGATTGCGACTAATGCGCGTCCGGAACGCGAACTCGAGAGCCCCAATGAAGTCCCGTGCGGAAATAGTCTTTTTGTAGATGGGTCGTTCATTCAATCGATCTAGCATGTCCTTCAATGCCTTAGTGATCAATCCTTGTTGTAATTCCCGCACCTTGTCTTCCTTTGCTCCGCGCGACGAGTTATCGTCAGTCGGGACCGCGTGGTAGATCTCCGGGCCATCTAGCTCGCGTCGGTGCAGCTCTCGGATGAGATAGACGCGAAGGTTACCCAGACCAGCTAGCGCCTGAAGAACCGAGTTGATGAAGCAGTCATTGGCTAGGTTGGACAAGCCGACGATGCTTTTCTTGCGGTTTGAGCCATTGGACTCGTCTCCGTCTATCGTGTAGTTGGGACCGAATACGTAGAATAGAGCAACGGCTGCGAGCGAGGCTCCGGCCGCGTATGCGGCGACCGTAGTGGGCTTGTCTTGCATCAAGGCTTATGAGGTTATGTAAGGGAGGACTTGGTGTAAGATTGGGGCGTAGGGTAGGAAATGAGGCGAATCAGCTTGGCAGTCTCACGCACCCCATCGTCGAGTCTAACGAGGTTCTAGAGTGAGTATGATAGTATTCGGGACTTTAAGGAGGATGCAGATGGTCAGAGAAGAGAGATTAGAAACTGAATCGAAGATGCAATGTCGTATGCATGGGGAACTGGGGAAACAAGACTAGAGTAAAGAATTTTGCGGGCAAAGACCGGGGAAGAGGGGAGCGGGAGTGGACCAAAGGGTTCATGCGGAGAACATGGGGGGCTTCAAATGCCCAGGTGGGAGAATTACCTGCTTATGTGTAGTATTCATCCCAGGTGTCCAAGTGCCCTAATCAAAAAGGGGGTAACTCCGACCGGAGTATATAGTAATTGCGAGGTCTTTCGTAGGCGTTCATTGGACTCCGGTAGCATTGCAGCCGAATCTTCCTGGAGAATTCCTTTCCGCCATGCCCAATCGTCATCCCCATCGGGCGAATCTGCTTGGCTAAGCCCGCGACGGATCTCTCGGATATCCACTAGATATTAGCCCCCCCGCACTAGATGTGATAAGGTGGATTAAACCGTGGTTGGGCCGTTGAGGTCTTCTTTAAAGAGATCGGGGTTCGGGGAGAAGAGTGTTGCGGAGAAGAGGAGAAAAAGGTTTAATAGTTCTATAAAAGCATCGAGTGAGCTGGTAGATATCAGATGAAGCGGGATAAAACGGACCTAACGAGCTATGGAGTTATCTCCAAACGATGAATCGGATGTTTTCTAAGAAATGATCAAGCTCGATGCCAGCCGTTGGGGAATTCATTCAAGTCCTGACCACATGTGCAGCTTATGGCCATAAGCGCCAGACAGCTATCATATCATTCAAGTTTTTGATAGGCACTTATTATGCCACCATCACTACACATCGTCTTCAATAATCTGTTCTCGCTGATATCTACTCTTGATTAGGTCTCAGAAGCTACAAGCATATCGGAGAGAGAGGTAGAAGAAAATGTCCCGAAATTCCAACTATGGGCAGTACTAGTGTAATGACTTTTATAATATCTCCATCGATCCCACGCCTGAATTCTATCCATATTTCACTTTGTCATAACTTTCATTTCACAGGAAGCATTCCGCTTAAGCGCGAAATGACTCAGGCAGAGTAGCAACCTTCTCGTTGAACAAATCCTCGGCTTGCTTCCATACACGGGCAGTCTGTCGGTCCTTAAGCTGCAGAAGGCTGGGCATGAGAGCCTGGCTGAATTGCTCAGAGCTCTCACGGGGAAGGAGGGAGGGCAAGTGGTCAATGCTGATAACGCTCAAGACGGGACCCTGGTTGCCAGCAGGCAGGGTCACAGGAACAGTGGGCTTGTCGAATGTAGTGGTGACTATTCAGGCGTCAGTTTGGGTTCAAGAGAATAGTACATATGGCACAAAGGAACGCCTGGGGCTACTTACTGTCGTAAACGGGAACTGGGTTGAAGGGGTTGGTGGTGTCGGCGCTGACGTCGCAGATAACGGAGAGGTTACGCTTGGGTGTAGAAAGGGACTCAACGTTGACGAAAGCTGGATTTCGTTAGCCGGTATCGGAGAAGAGGAGGACTTTCATGACTTACCAGGAATCTTGGCGCTCAGGTAAATGCAGTTGATGAAGATGTCACTGGTGACGATCTCCTCGAAGGGACCACCCTTCTTGGTCTCGGCCATATCCCACTCAATAATGTTGGACTGGGGAATACCGACATCCTTGGCCAGCTGAACGGCACCCTTGCCGCAACGGCCAAGAGCGCCAATGACGAGAATGGTAGGATACTTGCCCGCAATCTTCTTACCAGCCTCGACGCTCTCCTTAACTGACTCAATCAAAAGGTCCTGGTTGGCATAGGGAACCTCACCAGGAAGAGACTCGCCGTTGGGGTGAGCCAATTGCCAAGCCCAGTTCTTGACAGCCAATGCGGAACCAGCGTAACCAGCAGAGAAACCAAAAGCAGCAACACGACGGCCAACCTCATCGGTAAGGAACTCCAGATCCAGCAGGAGACCCTTACCACGGGGCCAGCGGCTGAGAACACTCTCCCAGCCACCCTGGTGCTTGTAGCAGTGGGCGAAAGTGACGTGGACGTGCTCCAAGGGGAAGTCGTCCTCGGGCAGTTCCTTAAGACCCAGAACAACGGCGTCCTTGGGAGCATCCTTCACCCAGGAACCCTCCTCAACGAGAGGCGCACCAATCTATATAGCCATTGGCTGAATTTAGAATCTGTATTATGAGGCGAAGGAGGGATTGGGAGAGCGAACCTTGGCGAATTCCTCATCTATGGCGGGGATTAGTCTCAATTGAGTCATATTTATTTTCAAACAACCAGAGCGTAGAACACACCATCGAAAATGCGCTGAGTAGAGCGCTCAACGGTCACATCGTAACCAGCATCAATCAATGCCTTGCAAGTAGTAGGGGTCACTAATAGAAGCTGTGAGCAAACAATCGCCCCCCCCTCTAGACGCCTATAACGACCGTAGAGTAATGAGGGGGAGACTCACAAGCAGACCGCGCCTCAGCGGGCTTGGTCTCAGCACGCAGCCAGATCTTCAGAGACATATCGTATTATGAGGAATTGAGATGATATAAACTTGAAAGAAGTAAAAAAGAAGGAACAATTGAAATAGAATTCGAAATAAAATAGTCAATTACTATGGCGATGACACACTGATAGCGGGGTGGGTTTCTCCGTCCCCGGAGCAGTGAGTCAGCCCGATTTTCGGCGGGCGCGTTCCCGAATCGGGTACTTAGGGCATTGAGGCTTATTTAGTTAGAAGATCTACAAGGAAATGGGTTGAATGGTTCGATGATCATATTTGAGTACCTATGTAGCATTGGACTCATCTTTTGTAACAATATCCGTCATGGTGCTTTCGTTGATACCATAAACTTGATACCAGGAAAGTTTGCAGCAGTATCACAAGTATAGCTTCAAAGAACCATACAGATACATTTTAAACTGCGTGAAGAACCTTAATCACCCTTGGTCCGGCTACGAGTGCGACTGCCAGGTCCATCAGTTGGGATTATCTTCTTAAAGGCGTCTTTCACTTTGTCTTTCTTGGGACGACCTGCTTTCTTGGAATCTCCGTTGGAATTGTCAACTGGAGCTGTAGCGGGAGCAGTGGCATTGGGATGCTTGTCTTCCTTGTTCTCCAGAGAAGATTCCGGGTTGGCTTCTAATTTTTGTTTCTTTAACTCGGGTTCTTCTGTCCTGTCAGGAACAGGGTGATCCTTGTCATCGGTGATGGCTGAAGTTGCAGCTGGAGCTGGGGCTGGAGCTGGAGCTGGGTTGGCAGTCGAATCAAGATCACGCTTCTCACCAGTTCGAGGTTCTTTATTCTTTGTTTCTTCCTTGGTAGGTTCTTCCTTGGTCGGTTCTTCCTTGGCCTTGGCTTCCTCCACTTGGGCAGCTAGTGGAGCTTGGGGCTCTGAGGAGGCAACCGCGCCACCGAAGTCGGGTTCTGTAGAGGGTGCATTTGGCGGTTGAGGTCGAGGGGCCTCGGGGTAATCCACATGTGCAGCTGCTCGAGCTTTTTCAACGGCAACCGATTCGTGATCTGTCTGGCTTGGATCCAGGATGCTCTGAGCTCCCTGTGGAGGCTCACTGGGAGCTGCTGCCTATTAGTCAGCACATACTAAGAGATGGTACAACCAACCTGACGAGTAAGGGAACGCTGGTCTCTCCAAACGGATGATCATGTCTTCAGAAGAATCAATTCGTTCGAAAGAACACTCCATTCCTTTAATGTCACTCACATGCGCTGGTAGGAACATTCTGCTCGGGGGCACCTTCGCTGGCCATGGTGGATCAATGATGTCAGAGGTGAGCACGTGCCTGGGAGAGGTGAAGTTCACAAAGAATATGATCGCAAGAGTAAGGCGACTGCAATTAAGAGGATGAATATGGACTACGGGAGAAGAATAAGACAGGAAAGAAGTCGATTGAAGTTGAAGGTGGGAGATTGAGGTTGCGCGGTGACGTTTACTAAGAGTAGCTGGAGACGCTAACCCGATTTCCTTGCAATGCGACTGGACTGATTCGCCCCCTGCGACCCCATGCTGGGACTGCCGTCACACAACTGGAGTCAATGGCCCAGTCTTTTCTACCCGCACAACTCTTTTCTATGCACATGCTTCAGCTTTCACTCCCGTCACATCCCGGGAGGATAAGTAATTATTTGTATACCTTCCAGAATTTGTTCCTCCTGTCCCAAATATGTACCTGGTACCTGTTCTGGGTAAAATCCGCCAAGCAGATCTCGGAGATCCTTCTCCGTATGGCGCAGCGGGTGTGGAGTCCCAACTGCGGAGTACACAACTGAGCCCCGTCATCTTCGCACTGAAGTGCTCCGGGAAATGATGAACTCTGCTTGCCACTCAGAGGGGCGAATTAGCAGAGCCCCTCTCCGTCCAAGGCTTATTACCCAGTGTTGAAAGCCCACACAAAATGAGTGTAAGTGAGCGATCCCCCAAGAGAATCCGTTTATTCCTGGCATATCTTGGATGGAATTGTTGGTGTTCTTCTGCAGCCGTCTGCACTCTGTACACCAAGTTCTAAAATCTTGCGAAACTCATCGTGATTATCGTAGCGGAGTTTCCGACTGTAGTTGTAGATGTCGCTTAAGGTTTATTACCAACACGTCAAGTCAAACTCAACTCCAGGCGAGTGAAAATATCCTCCTCTTCTCTTGACGCAGAACGAAGACTGGACCCTTCAGTAGTATCCGCTGTCTTCTCTGGAAGCAATTGCTGAACCTGGCGAGCGAGAATAGTGGCATCTCGAATCTGCTTCTGGTCAATCAGAAGATGAAGAGCATCACAAGCGATGCGAAGTAGTGCTTCCCGCCGGGCATCATTCCAAGCATGAACTTTGTTGATGGAAAGATTTCCCACGAAGCGCATGAAGGGTTTTGGATCGGGTTTCTCGGGATGGCAGAGAGACACGCTAGCGAACAATAACGAACGAGGGGATGATAAAACAGAAATTATCTCTCGGTATTCATCGTATGCGTAGACTGAAACCAGTTCAGTCAACGGCTTCGCCTCCATAGCCACTCGGCTAAGATTGGCTCCAGCAGCCAGGAACAATGATTTTCTAGGCAAGCTGAGTTGTGGCTGAGAAATCGAGTAGGCGTGGTAGATTCGCAAGTAATATTTCATAGCAGAAGCAAGCCCGCCTCCATATCGGATTTCAGCATCCATAAAATCGACGAGAATTTGACTGAAGCTTTGTTGGGCCACTGTCTCTGTGATTCGACCATTATAACCTCCCAGATCAAGACTTGTAAGCATTTTGAGCCACTCCAAAACTGTGTCCTGAAGACCCTCTGCAACCATGAACTTGGTTAAGGAGGGAGTTGTGGCTCTTGAGTGTAACATCATTTGCCGAGAAGCACCATCTGAAGCCCAAAACCATTCTACAATTCGAGAAGCAGCACGAGATGTCATCATTGCATCTCTGACGCCTCTTTCACCACTAGACCGGACTAACAAAAGTTGAGATTTCAAACAGTTGGTGATTGTGGACAGGGTGATCGAGCCTGAGGCTGCTAGTTCATCAAAGACTAACATTGGCTCCTCGGCCAAGCGCTTTTGTTCGTCAATACCTTTTCCAACATGATGGTCTGAAGAGGCGGTCTTAGGAGGTACGATTCTAAAGAGAGGATTGTCGAGGATATTATGCAAGTGTTGTTCAGTTGCATGAAGTGAGGAATCGGTATTCAAGGGTTGTCGATCGCCTTCATTGTTGGATGGGTTGGAAACCGGGTACGCTCGGTCCAGCTGACGACGAAATGAGGATGTGAGGGCATTAAGCAGTTGTTGAGACTCTCGAGGGGATCGAGGTAATGGTTGATGAATCTTAGGCCAAGATTTGAATTGGAAAATAGAGGTTCCCTTCATGATGGGATTGCGGTGAGTCCCAAAACAGAGACCTGATAGAGTAGTAGTGGAGAGATTCCCCCCTTGAGAACTTGAGTAGGGGAAGATCGCCGCGAGGGGTGGGCGGTGAAGGGTGCAGATTGGACGGGAGTGGATGACGAGCAGACCAGGAAGTGGTGCAATGGGGACTAATGAAGAGATGAATGAGATGTTAGGTGGTTATAGGTTGGAAAGATATTAAAAAAAAAGATGATGAAATGAATCTTAAGAAATTGATCTATTATCTAATAATATTCAATTCATCTAATATCAAATTCTTTACATATTAATACCTACATCTAAATATCAATATTCATATTTCAAGGCCATACACCCAATGGGCGCCACTCGCTAAAAAGCCAGGCCAGTGCCAAGACCCAGCTGTGACTGGGAGCAACACATCCGAACTTAGCTTTTGCCTTCCCCATTCACACTCCTCCACCCCTTCTCATACCAACTCGCCTTTCTTCTCTTTTCCTTTCTTTGCTTGTGTCTCTGGATTTCTATCTGGCCCCTGTGCCTGTGGTCGTTATTTTGGTGCTCTACCTCTTGCGTGAGGGTGCATCATTCACTTTTCCTCTGGAGATCCTTTTCATCAAATCTGAGACCCTTGCGACGCTCATCGTGACCTCCTTCCCAATTCCACTTCTTTCATCCCACACATAATCTTGACACAATGTCCGACGTTCAAAGCCGATCCTCTGCTCGAGGCAGACCCTCCGCCCGTGGTGGACGTGGTGGTTACAGCAACAGAGGTGGCCGTGGTGGAAACAGCAGATCCAATGCCGATAATACCGAAAGCTCAGACATTCCTTCTTTTGATGAAGGTGAAATTGGACAGATGAAGCAGAAGTACTCTGACACTCTTCCTCTTCTCCGGGAGTTGTTCCCCGACTGGAAGGATGAGGACTTGGTCTTCGCACTCGAAGATTCCAATGGTCAACTTGAGGAAGCAATTGAGCGCATCACTGAAGGTACGTGTTTTGAATCGCAAAGAATTCTCTACGCAATTTCCGAGTCTTTTCTTTCTTTATTCAAAGGCCAGGCTGTATTAATCGACATCTATAGGCAACGTCTCACAGTGGGGAGAGGTCAAGAAGAAGACCACAGACCGCAGTCGCCCTAAGCCCAAGGAGGTTCAGAGCACCGCAGCCGAGTCGAATGCAGCTCCCGTCCGCGGAGCCCGTGGTCGTGGTGGATTTGAGGGCCGTGGTCGTGCCCGTGGAGATCGGGGTCGTGGCGGTCGTGGTGGCCGAGCAGGTGCCCACACAAACGGAACCCGTGTCGTTAGTGCCGCAGAGTCTGTTCCCGCGGCGACTGCTGCGGCTGTAGCTGCTACACCGGCTGAGGCTGTTACATCTACTGTTGGAGAAGATGCTGCCAGCGAACCTGCTGCCGTACAGGTGGAAACTAAGTCTAATGTGATTCCTGAGGGTACAAAGACAGGATGGGCTTCCTTGTTCAACACCCCAGCCCCTGCGCCTCAAAAGAAGCCTCCGCAGCCCGCTGCTCCAGCGCCTGCTCCGGTATCTGCACCTGTCCCTGCCCCCGAGCAGCCCGTCGAACCTGTACCCGAACAGCAGGCACCTGAACCCGTTCCTGTGCCCGCAGCAGTACAGAAGACTCCCGTTGCGAAGCCCACCGAACCTGTCGTCCCTGCCATCCCGACTACCGCTGTCAAGCCTCCTCAGGTTGACTTGACCGAAACCAACCTCGAGCAAATTCCCGATGTATCTGCCCCCGCCCCCACTGCAACTGCCGCTAGCACTGTTGGCAGTGCTCTGGATCCCATTGCTGCTGCGAACGCCACTCCTTCTCGTGCCCCTCCCGCGAGCCTTCCCGGTAGCGCATACAAGCAGGGCGTTCGTGCCCCTGGTTTCCAGCGTCGTGTGATGGAACAACAGCAGGCTGTAGTCATGCCTGGAAACCATGCGGTCGATCGTGCTGCTGTGCAGTTCGGTAGCATGGGACTCAACGGTGATGCTGTGGACATTGATGAGAACCGCGAGGAAGCCGAAACTCGCGCTCAGCCTCCTCAGCACTCTCCTGTTGCTCCTCGTGCTTCCCTTCCTCCTTCCACCCAAGCCTCTGAGACCACTGCTGCTCGCCCTGCTCCCGGTCTTCCTCCTGTCCCCCCAAGCCTCTGTTGCCGACTCTTCTTTCTCCGACTTTGGTCGCTACTCTGAGACCCAAAAACCCTACGACCCCTTCAACCCGCAAGCTAGCCAGCCTCAGCCAATCCAGGAGCCTTTTGCCAACCAGGCCCCCACCCAGCCTGCTGCTACCACTGGCAGCGAGTACTCTCCCTTCTATGCTGCTGACCAACGCTTCCCTTACTATAACAACTACGGCACCTATGGCCAGACTCAGGATGTAGCTGCTGCTCCCCGCGCTGCTCCTGGATTTGGTGTTTCTGGTGCTGAGGCTACTCCCCAGGTTCCTACTACTCAGGCCCCCCAGCCGTTACGGTCCCGTCGATGCCACCAACAGTGGCCACAACACTCCTAACCCCACCGTTCCCGGTGCTACTCAGACCCCTGCTGCCGCCCAGCACATGCCTGGTCAGAATGCTTACGCATACGGTTACAACCCCTACTACTCCAACCCCCACTATGCTCAGTACATGAACCAAATGAACCAGCAGCAGTACGGCCGCAGCCGCCCTATGTACGACGATGCCCGTCGTTACGATGAGCAGCAGCAGCAGCAGCACTACGGTATGCCACACAACAACCAGTATGGCTACGGTAGCCAATACGGCCCCTATGCTGGCAAGGGTGGCATGTACGGTCAACCCCACGGCGGTTTCAACTATGACCACACTGCCTCTCCTGCCAACGCTGCTGCCAGCTTCAACCAAGCCACTCCCGGACGTGACTCCGTTTACAGTGGCCGCACTGGCTCCGCTCAGCCAGCTGATAACCAGCAGACCGCTACTGGCGCCAATGCCTTTGGTGCTACCGGCATGTCTGATGTTTTCGGTCGTTCCCAGGCTGGTGGCTTCGGTCAGAACCCCTCTGTCGCTCAGCAGGCTCCTGTGACTACTGAAGAAACCAAGGGCTTCGAGGCACCCAAGGCTGGTGGCCCTAGCCCCTCTCTCGCTCAGGCTAACCGTCCTGGCTCTGCCACCAACAACGCACCTGGTCAGGCCCAGACTCAGACCGGCCTCCCCCCTCTGCAGGGTCAGCAGGGTCAGCAGGGATTCGGCGGCTACGGCCACCTGAACCCTCAGTACGGCGGTCTCGGTGGCCTTAGCGGTCACCAGGCTGGTGCTTCTCAGCAGCAGCAGCAGCAGCAGCAGACCGGTGGCTACAACAACTACGGTGCTGGCTTTGGTAATTACTACGGAAACAACCGTGGTGGCTGGGGTAACAACTACGGTCACTAAGTACAGAGAATGACTATATCTTATTCTACTCTCTCTTAACTTGCCATACACATATGGCGTTGCATTTGTGGATGAGTCGAGGGAAAATGAGGGTTTCTGCTGTTTGTCTTCATCCTGTGTGAGTCAGTGTGACAGATAAGGAAACCAAAAAACAAACCTGACGTTTTCCTTTTCATCCTTTTTTTCTTCAACATTTGTGTAATCTCTACTCTCTTTTGGGAGCTTGGTTGGCTTTTCTTTTTTTGGGGGGAAACTGGGTTTTACGGTTTTTTGGTCTCATTTCTTTCTCATATTGCTCTTTTCCTTTTTTTCCCTTTTGCTACTGCTGCTCCCCCCATTGAGGCAGTTTGTATTAAATCTATCAATTTTCCCCCGAGTGTTTTTGTGTCCCTCCACTCTTGTTTTTTTCTCTTTTTTCTCTTTTTTTTCTTTTTTCCCCACCCCTAGCTCACGGTGTCTATTCAGGGTCCGGTGTGATTCAGTGGAAATGGGGTTCTGTTTTTGTCCCTTTATTTCAGTTTCTGTCCTTGGCCATGAGCAATGTCTATTATGATTGCTGCCTATGGTACAGAGGTAGATCGTGATGAACTTGACCCATCTTTATGGGCCTTCAAAAAGTGTGATGAATTATGTACCCATCTATACAAACCAGAAATTCCGGGACCAATCGATTCTCCTAGGGACCAGGACTGAGATCTTCAATGTGCAGACAATAGTAATCCCAGTATATCATAATGTAGCCGCTTAGTATGAATGGTCAACCTTGGAAGTTATTTGAACAGGGTGCTCTGAAGCCAGTGAGTGCTCCAGGGTTGCACATATGGGTTTAGTTCTAGACACTGGTGCTGGTAGTTCAAGCCCAGCTCTAACGTTGAACTTGAACATGACATTCCCAGGTACCAGCTTATGGCCAACCTCGGAAGGTTCAGGCTACATCTGGCCCCGATTCCAAGGTTGCGCACTCCGCGTTCTGTTAGGGCACAACCGGGCATGTGTACTATTCCTAGTAAGGACAAGAGGTTAATAGGATATCTTTAGTACTTCTCGGATTCAATTGGTCTTATTCATTTCTTCTCCATATTCCTGATAAATCTCAATTTCCCTTCATCACATTCACGTTCAAGTCATCACTCGATTTTTTTGCCCGAGGACATCAACGTCCTTCTCCCTTCACATCAATCTCTGCAATACAATTCCTCCACGCTATCACGAGTTCCATCACAATCCATGTCTATAATATTGCTCATAATCCTGGGTGTATGCGTTGCTACGACGTTATTAATAGTATGTTTATTGGTTCTCACTGACAGCTCAGCTTATGAGGTCGAGCTAATATCTCTCCAGCTATGCATAGTATAACAAACTGAACGCATTAATGATGTGCTGCAAAATCAAAAAAGCCACGGTCATCAGCCTCCAGTGGAGTCAATGTTACTATCAGACTGTTTCAAGGTATTTCCTTTGTTATGTTAAACCGTGACCCTCGTTGTCTTTCTTGTTACTTCAATGAATAACTTTATGCGTTCAAGTTTTATGTCGTTTATCTAAATGTTTGTGAAAATGGTGATGACATACTATCCAATTCATGGACGTTCCCATCATGATGAGACTACTCAATCTCAAACTCAAGCCTACAATTTTGAATAATGAAAAATCAGATTATATGATTAGGCTTTAGCCATTGGCCTGCTCGCTCCACGCATATAATCGAATGACAAAAACATGGACTCGGAACTGGAACTATATACAGTGGAAATGTAACGTGACATGGCCTTCATATAATCAAGGACATCGTAAGACCAAACTCTATGTGTGCAAACACTGGGGGCTAGGGAAGTGCATAGGACCGAGCAATCTGCAAGGATTGTTCTAGCATCCCTGATCCAAAAGAAAATAAATCAAGATGACACAGTAACAGTCAGATCAGGAACGATCTATGCAGAAAGACCCAGGCCCTCGGGACCAACCTTGTGGTAAGGTGGCTGAGCGCCCGCCGCGCGGGAGGCGTCAAAGCGCCAGATTCCACCAGTCTTGTCACCATCCAGATTAGGGGACAGTTCAAGAGAGCGAGCCAACTGCTGAATAGTAGCATCATCATCCTTGCTCTCAATACGGCTGAAGAAGCGACGCTCCCATTCACGGCCCTCGGACTGCTCTGCGCGGCGGAGATCACGCTGGGCATTCTCAATACGCGACTTGTGTGCGGAGACAGCATCCATTTTGTTGGCCTGGATGTTCTCTGCGACCTCCTTCCAGGCTCGGCGACTTTCGTACAGATCTTGCTGATCAATTGGGGCGAGGGTAAGTGGGGTAGTGGCGTTGTTCTCGACCACCCAAGTATCAATGATCTCCTTGGAGCCAGTCTTCTTGATGTTGAATGTGTTCGACCACTGGCCGTCGATAGTGTATAGAGGCTTCTTTTCTCCTTCGCTGGCCTTGTACAAGCTTGCGGTGAAGGTGTTCTTCTTACCGCTCAACCAACCCTTACCGGAGAAATCAATCTTGGAGACGTAGCCATTGCTGCTAGCAATCTTGGCAGTCTTCTCAAGCTCTACGAAGGGGGTACCGTAGATGAGGGACTCAATGTGCAGGTTGGGTAGGGTGATGAGGTATCGCTCCTTCTCGCCGGAGGGAAGGGTGAGGGAGTATAGGGCATGGCCGATCTGCTTGACCTGGATGGTGCTTGAGAAGGATGCCTTCTGGGCATTGTATCCTTGAAGCTGTAGTCAAATCGAGATCAGAGACCGGTTGAGGAGAAAGGGTGCTTGTGGACCTTATTCTGCACTTACCTCGACTCCGTGCTTCTCGTTCGAGATAGCATACGCGGTAGCGGGTGGGTGGTGGCTAAGGAGAATTTCTCGTTAGTATTGAAATGACACATCACAATGATCGACTGTAGATTGCAGATCGTACCTGACTTGCTCACTGAAGAGTTGTGTTTCACCCACGTCCGCATCACCTTCCCACTTTCCGAGGAACAGTTCACCCAAGAAAGGGTTCAGCGGCTTCTTCTCGCTACCAAGCTTCTCACTGCGACTGCAGTACTGCTGGTGGAGCGTGGTCAGGAACCATTTGAGAACGAGAAGGGCACGCTTCTCAGGGTCGGATTCCTTAGCAGGGGCAATGAAGGCGGCGGGATGTTCGGCCCAGTAGGCGGAGTACTCGGTGAGGGAGGTTGAGGACAGGATGAACGGAGGAGCTGTCAGTGAAGACAGGTCACCGTTGAACGATGCGATAGACTGAGAAACCGGTTATTCCTAGGCTTCCACCAGCGCAAATATATGCTGGCATTCCACCTACCTTGAGGAAACTTGTCCATGAGCCCTTGCTGTGGGCAGGGACGGCGCTCTGAGGCTCGCTGGATGACATATTTTCTTATAGAAAAAAAGAAAGAAGAATTTCCTAAAAGTGACCAAAAGAGGAATCCTCAAGCTTGAAACAACAAAATCACCGTGTAGCCAAGTGGGGTGGAGGTGGCGGAGTAGGTTGATGTCGCTGGTTGGCGGTCAGAGGATAACGTCATGGTCCAGGTGAACAGTTCGTTTATGTTGGAAATTGGCCGATCTTCATTCTTTTTCGTCGCTTGGATGAACAGCCACATTTGTCATCCATGGACATGCCTACCTATGGGATTAGCCGGTCATTTTTAGGGATTGATTGCGCGTCAAAGCTATCAAAGTCCCTTTCCTCCTCCAATCCGATGACACGAGACCCAATTTGGACCTCTAGCATGGTCTAATCAGGGATCGAAGGGGTAGAAAACCCCCGATCCGGGGATCAATGCACGGTTTCCATAATGGAATATTCCGTTTCAATCTTCTATTCGATGTTCCACCATTGATAAAAGAAACTAATATGGTCTAGAGCAATGAGCTGTTTTATCGCTTTATCGCGGCTTGGTCGTCTAGCTTCCAACACGCGACACACGGATTCTTTTCCGCACTCTCGGCCCGGGAGTAACAAAGGCACCAAAAGGTCCCCACGCTATCTAGCATAACGATTGGGTGCAATGACCGTTCGGACCCTGAGAGAAGAAAATTCGAGTCTTGTTAAATGGACACCCCGTGTGCTAAACAGGTTTAATTATGAGTTCCTGTACAAGCAGATGTCCATGGGTTGGTCACACCGGAAAAGCCATCTGAGTATGCCGGTGCTTTCAACTGTTTCCTTTCCCTTGATAATATGATATACTCGGAGATTACTACCGGTGTCTGTTTTTCTACCCTTCTGAATCTAGAAGTAGGTACATGGGTCAGTGCCTACTATTCTACTAAAACATGCAGTTTCAATTTTCAAGTTAGAATCTCCAGGGCTCTCTTCCGAGTCTGTGTACAATGATGTTCCCATGTGATATGTGATGGATGTACAGAGTACATCCCTTGGCGATATTGATATACATCCATATAACCTTGGAAAGGACTGACAAACCAAGCCTAAGAAGGATAATGGGTGTCAATTTAACAATTTTTGCAGATTCGGGGGTCTAGTCTCTAGATATGGCCGTTTTCTGCCTACGGGCTTCCCATCCGACATGCTTCAATGCGACCCCCCGCGCCGATCCTCGGCCAACTGATAACAAACGCCGAAGGAACAGTTTATTGCAGATTTTTCGCTTCTGACTCATTATTCTACTTTGCAATGTACTCAATGACTTCTAATCCTTCATTTTCTTTAAATTCTACTGCAATTGAATGAATTCATTCTTGTTTACTTGAAGTATATCACTTTAATCTTCGGAAAGACGCCGCGGTTGAACCTTAACCTGAATTCTTCCCTTATAGGGCTTCAACTTCTCTTGTTTTTCTATTTCAGTTTACATAAGAGGAATCGAGCTGCCAGTGGCTAAGCTAGGTTTCAGTACAGAACCCACTTATTCATTCCAGCACTGAGGATTTTGGAATTGGCGCTAGAGGTAAATCCTCTAGATCGGTGATCATGCCTCGGTCACTTTCAGGTTCGAGTACTACGGAGAGTGTTGCTCCAGTAGAGGAGATACAGCCTGCAAGAACAAAATCACGTCGCTCTGAGGTGGGAAACGACTTACATCTCGTTCAAAGTCATGTCTCGCATCATGATATGCCTGTGCCAGTAGCCACCAATGAGTTTCACGAGGTCGATGCCGAACAATACCTACGTTTTTCGCCTGCTCGCAAGACACTCATTGTTGCTATACTAGCATATTGCTCGTTCTTGGCCCCTATCTCTTCGACCTCAATTCTATCAGGTATCCCGGAGCTCGCATCAACCTATAATACCACTGGAAGTGTAATCAACGCCAGCAATGCTTTGTACCTAGCCTTCATGGGTGTCTCGGCCCCATTCTGGGGCCCATTTAGTCAAGTATGGGGTAGAAGACCGGTTAGTGATTCCAATCTCAGGCTTTATTGATCTACTTCTAATGTCAATGCTAATGTTCAATCTCAGATCTTTCTTATCAGCGCCTTCTTGTTCTTTGCTTTCAGTATCGGCACAGCGCTCGCCCCTAATCTTCCTGCCTATTTCATTTTCCGCATTCTCACAGCATTCCAAGGGACATCTTTCCTGGTTGTAGGAAGTTCTGCTATTGGAGATGTATATGAGCCCCGAGCTCGTGCAACAGCTTTGGGATGGTTTCTATCTGGAACACTTATCGGGCCAGCATTCGGACCATTCATCGGTGTAAGTTCCACTCTTCTATCTAACCTCTTAAAATATGGGCACTTGAGCTGATCGGTTACAAACAGGGTGTTATTGTGACCTTTCGCTCTTGGCGAGTCGTTTTCTGGCTACAAACTGCCCTGGGTGGCTTCGGCACATTACTTGTCTTCTTTTTCTTCCCCGAAACATACCCGAATCTTGTCAAATCAGACCCAGATCAAAAAACACCCAAGCAAAAAGCCAAGTTCCTCTGGCATCGTGTCAACCCCTTACGCGTCGGCATCCTCCTCTTCTCTTATCCGAACCTATTCTTCGCAGGTCTAGGAGCTGGCGCTTTAGTCTGGAATCAATATTCCCTGCTAACCCCCATTCGCTATGTCCTCAATCCTCGCTTTCACCTCACCAGTCCCATCGAGTCGGGTCTATTCTACATCGCACCTGGCTGCGGGTACCTCGTGGGCACATTCATGGGTGGACGATGGGCTGATCACACCGTGAAGAAATGGATTCGCAAGCGCGGCGGCGTGCGAGTTCCTGAAGACAGGCTCAAATCTTGTCTGGTTTTCATCACTTTCGTGATCCCGGGATGTATACTCATCTACGGCTGGACAGTTGAGAAAGCAGTCGGTGGTATTCCTGTTCCGGTGCTTGCTATGTTCGTACAGGGTGTTGCGCAACTATTCTGCTTCCCAAGCCTGAATACCTTCTGTTTGGATGTGATGCAGTCTTCTGGCCGAAGTGCTGAGGTCGTTGCTGGAAACTATATGTTCCGGTATGTTTTTGCTGCGATTGGCTCTGGTGTTGTACTGCCGGCTGTCGATGGAATTGGTGTTGGATGGTTTAGTACCATCAGTGCTTTGTTCCTTGTTGTTGCTGGACTTTGTGTTTGGGCAACTACTATATTTGGAGATCAATGGCGGAAACAGGTGGATGCTAAGAATCAGCGCAAGGAAGCAGAGAGGGCTGGAAAGCAGCCTGCTTTGCAAGAGAGTGAGAAGAGAGCTGAGGTTTGAGCTTTTTCTCAGCCATGAGCCACGAATTTATCTGATATTGCATGATGTTGTTTCAAAAATCTCACAGGGGGAATTTCGGTTCCTAATGCCCTACCAGATTGCTAGACTGATACTTTTTGAGCGTGAAAAGCGATATACACATACTAGTCATTTGCTCATCTAATAATGAATTATTTTTCGGTTTCTCCAGTTATTTAACTTGAATGTTATTTTGAGTTCCCTATCCAAGTAGGCACGGATAATAATTACTACTAGTAGTAGTCGATTGTTAGAGAGTCGGTACCTCAGGCTGCAAGTGTTTGAAGTTACGCCCAAATACTGAAAATGTCATCTATGGATGTACTATCTCTGCATCGTTCACACTTCCCAATCCCTTGCCTCGAGCAATTGCATCACGATCCAGCCCAGTCTCGGCAGCTACACGGTCGACCTTTCGCTCTTCGGTGAACTTTCTGCAATCCTCTCGACCCTTTTCGATATCAACAAACCCAATGCCAATTATGGCAGCACCACATATCGCAACCAGGAAGGGGAATCCCATCCAGTTGTTACGAGTATTATTGATAATGGCCTGGATGACATTTGGACCGATGACCGATGACTTCAGGATAGTTAGCAACGAGTTATCAGACTTTTGATGAAGTATTGCAACTTACTGCTCGGTTAGTGATTCCAAACAGAGCAAAGAACATGTTGTCGTAGCCGTGGGGCATAAGTTCGCTAATCATTGTTTGGGCGTACTGTTATCGTTCATGTTAGCCAGGCCTCCTTGCATAATAGGGAGAAAGGAAACCTTGGAACTTACTGCATAGTATGGAGCTTGAAAAAGCCCGAAGATGACGTTGTAGAAATAAAACTCCCACTAAAGAATTGTCAATATCGGGACTTATCTGATATGCTGGCAAACTTACTTCATGATGGTAGCCGATTCGATTCGTCCACAAGCCTATCATGCCCCATAAGGGAATGAAGAAAGTGAAAAAGTTCGTGATCAGAAACATGGTTTTGGTTTTAATCTTGAAGTAGCGCTGGATATACCAGAACCCAAAGGTTGAGATAATCGAGCAGACTGATTGAGTGATTCCAAGATATGTGACCTGTAAGAATGAAAATGATACGAAGTCATTTTGAATGATCGAGACGAGGGTTCCTAGACTAAGTTAGAGCAGGATTGCTAATGGGGGCGAGCAACATACCCGTGGTATTGAGCCCATCTGCTAGCAAAAAGTATGCCACGAAATACAGGAATGTCTGGGGAAGAGATCTGATCTCTCGCATGGCTAGCCAAATTTGTTTGAAGCCGATTGTAGCATAGTTAGAACCTTTGGGGATCTTAGGACCAGGTCTTTTTTGCTGAAATACAAACCACCAAACGCCAAGAACAACCCAGTCTATCAAGAATATTAGTAAAAGATTCCAAAATGTAATCGATGAGGACATACATGAGTTTGTTAAGCAGAGTGCCAAGTTATTCGCGAATTCATTACCCTGCATCGGGAGCAGAACGCTGAGATTCAACACCAAGGTGAGGAAGTACCCAATATTGCTGTGGGCAGTTGAAATATTACTAGTGGACTAATATTAGCATCACGAGGAATTATATCATAGGTGTTACTTTACCTGATATGATTTCTTTCCAAAGATTCGATCGCGTCATATTCTGCCTGGTTGATTTTGCCTTCCTTTAATTCGTCGCGAGCCTTTCGAACGTGTGGCATATATCGTGCGATTCTAGGGAACACGGCCGCATAGAAAACCAGTGTGGCACCATAGGCAATGTATGAAACGACATACAGACCCATGGCAGTGGGCCATTGACTAGCATGTCGGATAGAGAGCATACCGTATTGTAAAGCCCAGCAGATGACCGTCAAGGCCAAAAGAAGCCATCGCCCAAAAGAGCCATAGTCAGCAGCACTTCCAAGCCAGACAAATATGACAGCCATGAAGGCAAAGCAGAGACCGTTAGCGATTAAGATCACCGAGGATGTAGATCGCGTGCCACCTGCCCAGGGCACCACACATGCCGACGAATCGGTGCAGGGCTGAGGTGGGTTCGTCCCCGGGATATGCCCTGCGCCATTTAACGCCCATTGAAACCTGCAATGTTAGTCTCATTCGAGTCTCATTTGAGATAAGGGACTCGCATACAGAGTCTGGCTGTAGGACCCTGGGCCAACACCATTGTCACCTGTAGGTTTGTAGATACTTGATTAGCTTGGACTTCACATTTAAGAATTCGGCATCTCCCGAACATGGAACAAACACACCATTGTAGTAGAGATAATAAGACCAGAGTTCTTTCCGAGTTGTGGTAGGCTGCTCAAAAGCGTCCTCGTCGACTCGAAATAGTCGTTCATATTCCCGTAAGGTAGTCGGAGGCTGGGAGGAAGTGACGGTTACCTCGACAGCACGATCTTCTGTGAGAGACTGATCAACTTTTGATCGATCCTCAGCTGCAAGGTTCTCCATCGCGATCCTCAAGTGTAGTAGAACCTCGGAATGAAAGAGAAAGAGAGTTTCGGGCCTTGAATTCCAGATGTTCAAAAAGGGGTCTCTTTGAGGTTTGATCTACCCCGCATTCTCTCCCCCTTCTCTGAATAAGGGTCCACTATTCAGGTCGTGCTTATCTTGATGACTGAGAGATCACTGACGAATGAGAGAATATATGAATGGATCAGATATAACGTTACATTGTAAGGTTAACACTATGTGGATCCAGGATCGACAGCTCCCAATGAAGCTGTTTCCACTTATCGACATCTACTAGTAGACCTCTATACCCCGAACTTGAACATCGTTGATTATGGGAATCGATAACGCACGCGCCCGGGCGGTCACCCTACACTGACATGAAACTGGTATATCGGACCTCATCTTATCGAGTGATACTTTAATTCATTAGATTCCAAGGTTCTTCAAAGTGCTTACATCAAACTCTAACCGAAGTAAGCGACATGATGAATGACGAAAGGCGACCGGCTTCATGAATATAGCTTCCTATACTACATGCAGACTGACAAACTTGCATCGATGACAACATCCATAACACCTGAACTTGAAGTATAATACCCACCTGGGCATTCTCAGCCCGAACTGGAGCTAACTTCAAGAGTAGGTGGGTACGCGCCATCATAAGTAATGGCCCGATTCTCTTTCGCCCAGAGCTGCTCTGCCTGACTCTTGAATGGTGGGGGAATCATGCCATTTAACTTCCAAAGTCTTCTCTCAGTTTCATCGATATGGTACTCAAAGTCGTACCCCTTGTCCGTCACATGTGGTTTCACAACTTGGTCGATGCGGGAGGTGGCGCGGTGATATAGAGCATCCACGTCTGGGACATGGATTGCGATATGATTAATGACTATCCGGACGAAAGGCGTTTGATCCGATTTTCTGAGAGTTCCACCGACGAAGACATTGTCATCGTTCATCTTGAAGAATTGAACAACGACATAGAAGGCAGGCAGGCCCATTTCGGTATACATGGTGGTGATATCTTGAGCAAATGCTTGCTTTGAGGCATCATCTTCGAGAGTGCCATATGGATGATAGATCTGCCAGAGAGGCATGGTGATAGTCTGAGATATTGATGAAATTCTTTATGTCGGTACTTGAGGTGAAGCTTGGGGCTAGTGTGTAGTAGTCCTTGGTTGCAAGATGAATTCTGAGGTTGAGGAGAGCATAGATTCAGCTACTCTGGATTCATTGTATCTGATTTATACGCTGGCACTGGCATACTACTATCTATTCAATGTTCTATCATGAGGTTCATTCAAGTTAACATGCAGGTGGAATATCATCTAGCCGAAAGGATTAATAAACTAATGTACTGCATCTGATGAAAATTCTAGTAATCCTGGAAAATCCGAATAAAATGATAATGTACTTGGCTCTCCGACAGACAGCCGTATGTTGCATCTAAATTCAAATTTCTGATTGGAGATTACCGATTATTCAACATATACGGAGTGTCCACAAATTCTTCCAAGATTGGACGTGTGGCTTGCGGCCCCGCCGTCATCGGTCATGGTGGCGGTTATAAGCGGCCGAGGATGGAGCTAAAAACAGAAATTAATAATGGATTATTCAACATAAGCACTAACTAGTAGCTAGATGTGCTATAGAATTCCTATACCGAGTGCAGTAGGTGGAATAAATGATAGACTGATCATTGAAGGTTCAACACCGACGTCGGAAAAAGCCAGTCATCAATTAATTTCTTACCGTGGCTGTCACTTTCCAAGCCCTTGTGGTTGATTGATAAAAGGACCATCCCCCCCATGTATCTAGTAGATAGCATCTCGAAAATTATACAAACTTGAATACCTTCAGGTGCTCCATTCAAATCTAGTCCGCTTCGCATTCAAGTGACTCTCCCATAAACACCATCATGTCAACACCTCTTGTGTTTATTACTGGTGCTACCGGTTTTATCGGTGCCCAAGTGGTGGCCACCACGCTTCAAGCTGGCTACCGGGTGCGATTGAGCATTCGGAAGGCCGAGCAAGAGGCAATTATCCGAGCCCGATATGCCGGGTACAATGGACATGAAGGAATCGAATTTGCCGTCATTCCCGATCTGTCAAAGCAAGAGTCATTCAGCAGCGCGCTCGTTGGCGTCGACTATGTATTCCACCTGGCGTCTCCAACTCCCGACAGTGGAGACATCCAAAGTGACTACATCGACCCGGCTGTTGAGGGAACTCTCTCTATTTTGCGCGCTGCACAAGCATTTGAGCAGATCAAGAAAATCGTTGTTGTTTCCTCTCTGCTATCATTGGGTCCTGTGGACACCATTTTCCAGCATGAAGTTTCACTGCGAGGTATGTATCTCATCTCAGAATATGCGTATAAGAAACTCACTTACCTGTATATTCATAGACAACACAGGAGAAACTATCCCGGTCGACGTTTCTATGGCCTTGCCAGAGGGCTTCGCTGGTGAAATACTGAAATATTCTGCATCCAAGATCAAGGCTCACGAAGCGACCCGAGATTTCATTAAGAATAACGCCATCTCCTACAAGCTTATCACTTTTCATCCAACTTTCGTCCTTGGTGATAGCTTGCTTCGGAAGGGGCCCAAGGATATCAGCGGAATCAATGCCTTATTCTGGAAGGGTCTGTTCGAAGAAAAGCCCACGATCCACCATTCGTGGGTGCATGTCCGCGATGTGGCTGATGCACACGTGAGGGTACTGGAAACAGAGATCGAGACCGGGAAAGAGGTTATTCTGGCTCGTCCTGTAGACTGGGAAGATGTGGTATCCCATATAAATGAGAAGTACCCCGAGCTGGGTTGCAAGATGAAGGGCCCGTTCGAGGACAATTGGAAGGTTGACACTACCACAGCGGAAGAAATTCTTGGCATGAAGTGGCGCTCTGGACATTCTATTATTGATGATCTTATCCAGCAGCAATTGGCTCTGCAAGCCAAGGCAGGATCTAGTTGATTGTTGATTGACGGAGATTAGATGATTGGACTCGAGCATCGCATATAGCATTGAATTTATTGTTTTTTTGCATGGAATCTGCTAATGGAAATATATGCCAACTGGTAGTAAGAATGAAGATATTTGGACATGTATACAAGCAAGAAAGGTCAAGAGTCAAGAGTACCTGAATCAGGACCCTTAAAAGCGGTCAATAATGGCAGTAACAATCCCGAGGTTAAGGTTTGCTGACGTAATCCCGATACTCCTCCGATGTCGTGACTCACGACCAATGATAGTTGAAGTAATTCATTCCTAATTCCAACAATTTTCGACATCACTTCCTAAGTTTAAGAGCGTGGCTAGATTTCCACGTTCAATTGTGAAAATGTACAGACCTGTAAGTAGCTCTTCATCCCTGGAACTCTCAACCAATCCCACTTATCCCCAAAATGTGTCAATTGTGTCAATTCTGACCTTCATAGTCTGGACCTCTGGGGTCCCGATGCGTCGGCCTTACTAGGAGGCGTCTACTGGGTACAAGAGCCCAGCATTTGCGACCAATTCCTACACGACTGTTTTCCTGCTCGCCAGTCACTACCTCCTCCTCTATTTCCTCTCCTCGCACAAACTATGGCGCCTTCCCTGCATCGCAACGACAGTTCTCCACCTCGCGACCCTTCGCCGAGAAGCAGTCAAGCCAGACCCTAACAGAGAAGATCGTACAGCGTTATGCTGTTGGTCTTCCAGAGGGAAAGTTTGTTCAGAGCGGTGACTATGTCAGCATTTCTCCGCAACAATGCATGACCCACGGTTAGTAGATTTTATCGGTGCAGCTATTGTATTGTTTACTGGTCTAATCCTCATGGGATAGATAACTCGTGGCCCGTTGCCTCCAAGTTCATGTCTATGGGCGCTACTCGTATCAACCGCCCCGAACAGATTGTCATGACCCTCGACCACGACGTTCAGAACACCTCCGAGTCCAACCTCAAGAAATACAAGCAGATCGAAGCCTTCGCCAAGGAACATGGTTGCGATTTCTGGCCTGCGGGTCGTGGTATTGGTCACCAGATTATGGTGGAGGAAGGATATGCCTGGCCTGGTACTATGGCGGTCGCCTCCGACAGCCACTCCAACCACTATGGTGGTGTTGGCTGTCTCGGTACGCCTATTGTGCGTACCGATGCTGCCAGTATTTGGGTAAGTTGCACCCAGCCTTGGAGATTCATGGAGCATGATAACTGATCAATATATAATAGGCTACATCACGCACCTGGTGGCAGATTCCCCCTATCGCGCGGGTCACGTTTAAGGGAACCCTGCCGGTCGGTGCTACTGGTAAGGATGTTATCGTTGCTCTGTGTGGACTTTTCAAGGACGATGTTCTCAACCACGCTGTCGAGTTCACTGGATCCGAGGAAACGTAAGTACCCTACAGAAACCGTGTTGAAAGAGCAAATACTAACATCCGCGCAATAAATAGAATGCTGAGCTTGCCTATTGACACCCGTATGACCATCGCCAACATGACCACCGAATGGGGCGCTCTCAGTGGCTTGTTCCCCATCGACACCGGCCTCGAGCGCTGGTTGAGATACAAGGCCACGGAGGCAGCTATGCTGGATGAGCGCACTACTCGCAAGCGTATCACCCACGAGAGGATAGACGAGCTGTTTGCCAACCGTCTTGTCGCAGACCCTGATGCTACATTCGCCAAGCAGCTTTACTTGGATCTGTCTACTATCTCTCCTTATGTCTCTGGTCCCAACTCCGTTAAGATTGCCACACCATTGAACGAGTTAGCCCCACAGAACATCAAGATTAACCGTGCATGTAAGTCTTTTCTTCTTGCTTTTTGCTACGAGATGGCTTTTATCATTATCAAACTCGTTGAAATGCACAAAGCTAACATATCATCCCATAGACATCGTCTCATGCACTAATGGTCGTGCTTCCGACTTCAAGGCTGCCGCCAAGGTCTTCAAGGACGCTGCTAAGGCCAACCCCGATACCCCTCCTAAGATTGCTGACGGCGTCCAGCTCTACATTGGCGCTGCCTCTTCATTCGAGCAAGAGGCTGCCGAGGCCAACGGCGACTGGCAAGCCCTGGTTGATGCTGGTGCCCAGCCTCTCCCTGCTGGCTGTGGCCCATGTATCGGTCTGGGTAAGGGTCTCCTGGAGGACGGAGAAGTTGGAATCTCCGCTTCCAACCGAAACTTCGTTGGTCGTATGGGCTCCCGCTCATCACAGGCCTACCTGTCCAGTCCCGAGGTCGTGGCTGCTAGTGCTCTTAGCGGTGTTATCTCCGGCCCAGGTACTTACGAAGTGCCTGAGGGCTACACCGGTGTCGAGTACGGATACGGTACCGGTGCCCCGGATACCACTGAGAGCAAGCTCTCCGATATGGTTTCGCAGCTCGACTCGCTTATCAACCGCGTCGAGTCCATGGATACCACTTCCGAGTCCAACACTGAGGTCCTTCCCGGATTCCCCGAGAGGATCAGCGGTGAGATTGTCTTCTGTGACGCTGATAACCTGAACACTGATGGTATCTACCCCGGTAAATTGACATACCAGGACAACGTCTCGAAGGAGGATATGGCTCGCGCCTGTATGTCTAACTACGACCCCGAGTTCGACGGTATTGCCAAGCCAAATGATGTCCTCGTTACTGGTTTCAACTTCGGCTGTGGATCTTCACGAGAGCAGGCCGCTACTGCTATTCTTGCTAAGCAGATCCCACTGGTTGTTGCCGGTAGTTTGGGAAATATCTTCTCCCGTAACTCTATCAACAACGGACTGGTTAGCTTGGAAATTCCTCGCGTTCTTGAGCGTCTTCGTGCCCGATTTGCCGATGATGCCAATGGTGCTCAGCTGACTCGCCGAACCGGCTGGACCCTGACTTGGGACGTGAAGCGCAGTCTTGTTGAGGTTCAGGAGGGTGAGAGTGGTGAGACCTGGACTGAGCAGGTTGGTGAACTGCCGGCAAACGTGCAGGCCATTATTGCCGCCGGAGGTTTGGAAAGCTGGTGCAAGGAGGAGGTTGCCAAGCTGGCTGCTGAGCCACGCGACTAGAATATGCACATTTGCATCTCAAACATCGTCGAAAGAACCGGATGCTGCAGATTGCAGCTTCCGGTTCTTCTCTTCAAGGCTTTTCGGGGGATTTTTCATGCCTCTTTGCCTGCTAAAACTGAATATCAAAAGTAGGATGTATTTGTAGCCATTAATTCCAACTTTGTTGTACACTTCTACCTGCAGATGTTCAAATGTTCGTACTAGTAGCATCCCAGATCGCAGACCTATAGTACTATGTACAGCACTTGCATATGTGAGTGGTAGAATCGCAACTATTATCTGCCAACTTGAACTTGCATCCATGCTTATACGCCTGGCAGGGGCAACGGACCTCGGGATCAACTTGAACTTCAATATAATGCATGTGTATCTTAATTCGATGCATTCCTAATACTATTAGTAATACTAACTTGAACCACCCAAGTCATCAATTCTATAGATGCTCTTCTAAAAGCAAATGGATCCGAGAAAAGCAGCCCATAAGGATATGCACTGAACTCCGAGTCGGCGGTCACTCGCTCAAATCTTGCCTGGTCGATAACTGCGCCAAACCTTGAAACCGACTTGTTCATACCACCCATCAAGAGCGACCCAATCCACAAAGACGCCCTCAATTCCGCGCTGCTTCATATTCTCGACCGCATGGCAGATGAGCGCCAACCCGATACCAGAGCTCCGATGATCGGCATCAACGCCAACGCAGCCAATCAGGCCTGCATTTGGACCAGATATTTGCGGGAATGCCCATACATTGTTTAATTCAGAGGATGGAGGTAACATTAACGTCCATGCAACTTGCTGGCCTTGTGAATCAAAGGCGGTCATCACACAATCTGGATACTCGCTGGGATGCAACTTAACGTATGCTTCAACCCAGCCCTGCAACTAGTATTAGCCTTTCAGTAGTATAGCGCAATCTGAAAACCTTGTCGCTTACCGCTTTATCAGAGAAGTTCTTTCTTTGACCAACTAGACAGGCTTCGTAATCTTCAGGTTGCAGAGGAGCAAAGCGGAAACCACGGTCTTTGGCGCGAGTCACATACTTCTCAGGGGCTTGAAAATTCCGAATATCTTGGTACAGGTCGACTGATCTGGACTCTGGGGGACTGAGACGAAAGCCACGATGAATGAAGAAGTTCTGAACCGCTTCATCAAACTCACGGGGAATTCCGGGCCAGAATCGAGGGAACGAACTACCGAGATTAATGTCATTGATGCCGAACTGGGTTCGGAAGTGCGAGCGGGTTTCCATCAAGAGAGATGTTCCAATTCCCCGCCCTTGATGCTGAGAAGCTACAGCTAGAGCTGCAATATGCACTGTAGACGGTGGGCCGAAAGCGTTGATATAAGCAAGACAGATACCAACAAGCTCTGAGCCATCCCTAGCAACAAAGTGATGTGCGTTTTTCACATTTATCAGATCATGCAAGTCCTCATCGGGAAGACGATAGGTTGGAAATACTGCGTTCCATAAGGCCACAGCTTCATCTGAATCATTTTCATTGAATGGGGTTATTGTCGCATTGCGTGTTTTTGTCGTACTGGTGCTGACGGGAAGTGAGCCTTGTGGTTTCTTCTGACCAAAGATAATTGCCGCAGCGGCCGTGAAGGCTTCGATAGTTGGTTCATATGTTGTGAGATATGTTTGGATCTCAGGAGTCTCAAGAAAGTCATATGGACTACAAGCAGCAATAGCCACCAATGATCGAGCATACTGAGGAAGCTCATTGCCAAGCTTTTGCTGATAAGGCGCCTCAGCTCCATTTATTGAGATAAATATGACCGCATCCGCAGCCTCGACGTCCACCAATTCTTGTTCAGATAGCCCTTCATCTTTATATCTGATTTCTGTGACAGACGGGTTGTGGCGTCGAAGTATCTCAAGATATGGGGAAGCTTTGTATGCGCCTTGTCGCCCCATCCCTTCGCCATCGACAGCACCTCCCACGGGGATAGTACTACCTGGAAAAAGCAGCACGATTGTAGCTGTTTTCGACAAAGGAAGAGAGCTAGTGTTGTCACGAACAAGGCTGACAGAGCGTTCATAGATCTCGTTGCACATCGGCGAGGCTGTTTTGCTCAATTTCTCAAGCTCTGTAAGATCTCTGTGAAGCAAAGCAGTGTCCCAATTCAAGAATCTGTCTTTGACCTCGGAAACGCGGCGACAGGCCTCATCCAGCCGATCTTCTCCAAGTTCACCGGATTGAACAGCCTCGCAAACTTTCTTAATAGAAGCCGCTTGCACATCAAATGTGTGACACAGCATGATGCTGTCACTTCCAGCCTGGAGAGCAAGGACGGAGCCTTTCTCGGTGCCAATAGTAGCCCGAATCCCATCCATTTCAAGGCAATCAGTAACAATCATTCCATCATAGTTCATGTCCTTTCGCAATATTCCAAGAACCTTCGGGGACAGCGTTGCGGGGAGCTTGTCATCAATGCTAGGTAGAGAGATGTGGGCAGTCATGACTGTCTCAATATCTTCAGCGACTGCCCTTCGAAATGGTATCAATTCGCATCGCTCTAGTTCATCGCGTGTCTTTGGGATAACTGGTAGTCCATAATGCGAGTCAGTGGCAGTGTCACCATGCCCAGGGAAATGCTTCACGCTGGGAACAATTCCCTTTTCCCGAAGACCTTGCGCTGTTGCACTGGCAAATCGACCCACAAACTCTGGGTCATCACCAGGGCTACGAACGCCAATCACAGGGTTCAGCGGCTCTGAATTAATATCACAAACAGGCGCATAATTCATATTGATCCCGAAGAAATGCAGCGTCTCACCCGTGATATTCCCTGCTTGCAAGGCCAGGGCGGGGTCATGAGTAGCTCCAAGAGCCATCGGCCCTGGGACTTGGGCGGCAATTGACGGAGAGATTCGAGTAACCAATCCATTCTCTTGGTCAATACCGATGAGTAGAGGCCGTTCATGCCCAGCTTGTCGTGCTTCATTTTGAAGCGCCAAGGTTAAGGCCTTATCACACATTATCAGTATGCATGCATGTAGAAAAAGAGAGATAAAAATAGTAGAAGATCTCACCTGAAGTCCAGCAGCATCTTGAAAATTGCGAGAAAAAAAGAACGATCCCCCCAACATGGTATTCATGAATCAGAGTCTTGATTTCTGGGCTTGGTTCGTGACCATGAAACCCCACTGCGAACAGCTAGATTTGATGAATGTTAGTTCAATCGATACCCGGTTGAAGAATTTCCTTTGCATACCTGGCCAACTTTCTTTTGTAGGTCAGTTGAGTCCATGATGTTGGTATCGGTACAAGATTGTGAGTGGATGGAGACTTGCCCAGGTGAAGTTTATGGTGCGGGGAGTAAGTGGGTATCAGTAAGGGCTGCGCCTTCCCCACCCGTCCTTTCCAAGGTTGTAATAGTCTAAGCCCACGCTCAGAAACAAACCACACACGCTTTAGAAATGATTCAAATTTAGATAAAACCAATATCTTTCCAAGGTTATATCCTATGTCTGTTTGAAATGAAATTGAAAAAACCTTGCTAAATAAAATAACTCTAGGTTTTTCACCTTAAACCTGAACTTCAAGACACTACCGACAAGAGAATCTTATATACTATGTACTAGTATTTTGTTTTCAGTACTACTGGCACGATTGACTTGAAGTTCTAGTGCTACTAGTAACCGCAGGACTCCGTAGAGCAATAAAAATACAGAAATCCCAGGATGAGACCATGGGCACGGAAGGCTCACCGGAGGGGTTGGTTGAGTATGTTTATGGATGGATGGATGGATGAGTGGATGAGTGGATGAGTGGATGAGTGGATGGATGAAAGTAAGAAGGAGTGGAAGTGGGCTGGGGAAAATAAGGAAGAAGAAATGGAATGGGGGAAGATCTCATGAATTTATACCTTGGGGGAAGGCAGCAAGATCACGCAGGCCCCAAGATCATACACTTCCTAATTGGGAAAGATGGCGAAGCGAGAGATTGATCTTGGGCAAACAATGAAACCACAACTTTGACTCCGACTGACCAGCACGTGAAAATTGAGACACAACCTGAATCACAACATTCCACTAGTGCCAGGATTGAGGATTTCTAATTTTTGTCCAGTCGACAGTGATAATCTCAAAATTGAAGTTGATGTCAGTTCAAGCCGTCGCGTACTTGATTTTACTCCAGATGTTTCGCCTTTGAAGAGACTATTTTTTCCGCAATTTTGTCTTGTTATCTTCCAAATCTTATCGACCTCTCTGTAAAATTTGAAAAAATATACAGCCCTCTTTATTGGTTCAAGCATCAATCTATCTTGAATATCATCATCTGGGCATACACTGAAATGTAAACTTGAGGTTATCTCGACTTATACATCCTTATCAGTGCTTATCGATCCTTATCAGTTATTATCGCCACGCTAGAGTGAGTCTTATCTCACGTGGCCTCCCCTCCAAAAAAGAAAAAAAAAATCAAAAATCCAAAACACGTGAAACGACGACGACGACTATCTTCAGTTGGCGGAATTCATTTTAGGTCCATAAATTCAAAATGATTATCAACTGTGGCCCCTTGTCTGGCTTTACTCAGGCTAGATATGTGGTTTATCTGTCCACCGGAAAGCGACTAGTACTATTTCGCCTGCCGTCAATTGACCCCTCCGCGTCAAAACCCAACGAAGTGGATGGGTGGTCTTACTTTGCCATGGAGGCTGAATGTCCCCATGCAGGAGGTCCTATGGTGGACTCACAAATTGATATTGAAGATTCAGGATATGTGGCCAGCTGCCCGTGGCATGCCTACGATTTTAACGTGGAGACCGGTGAATCGAGCATCGGTATCAAAGCCTGTACATACCCGATCGATGTGCAAGGGGAATCAGTCCTGTTGAATTTCCCTATTGAAGATGAATCAGCTGTGGAACTTGCCAAGATTGAGCCAGTCAGCGAAAAGGTCAAATTGAAGAATGGACGATCATCACAAAAGATTGCACCTACACCTGTGAAAGCAGTGGACCCTGGAATGGCTCGTTATCTGGATGACAAGGCGACACTTTGTGACTGGGCGGTTCATATTTTGGATACCGCTAACCCGGAACATAAAATCGAGTTGACTACTCATCTTTTCTCAATATTCACCGAAAGAGAGGGATCTGATTCCCCTATGGAACTTGGCAGAGGTACTGTCGCGGCGCCTGAAGAACAACCTCCTCGTGAGAAAATGATCGAATTAAAGGCCGGAGCTATGCCGAGGACAGGGAAAGGTGGTACACTGAAGAGCCGGATTGCTATGTTGCATGCATTAGCCAATATTGAATTATGGGCTATTGACCTGGCTATCGATATCTGTGTGCGATTTGCTACGTTTCAAACCGAGAAAACCTCACAGGAGCTTCCACGAGCATACTTTCATGACTGGTTGAAGGTTGCAAGCGACGAGGCGAAACACTTCTCTCTTCTCAGAGCCCGTATTGAGGAATTGGGTTCATATTTCGGAGCGCTGCCTGTTCACCACACACTTTGGCTCTCCGCTCAGGAAACAGCATACGATCTCCGTGCCAGAATCAGTATCATTGCCCTGGTTCATGAAGCTAGAGGTCTGGACGTTAATCCTATGACTATCCAAAAATTCCGCAACTCTGGAGATGACCCTAGTGTTGCAGCATTGGAAATCATCCACCACGACGAAATTACTCATGTTACTACTGGCCACAGGTGGCTGACCTGGATCTGCAATGAAGAGGGCACCGACCCAGTGCAGGTCTTCCGTTCGAATGTGTCGAAGCATTTCCGAGGACCTATCCGAGGACCATTCAATGAGGAAGCTCGCTTAGAAGCTGGAATGGATAAGCGGTGGTATGACGAGGAATCTCCCAGTCTCGTGGCAGCTTCCTAATGATATCCCTTCATGATGTATGAATAAAAAAGCAATGACATGATGATCAATTTATTAAACCATCAATAGAATAGACTCTAGGTCAGGAACCGAGGACACATGAACGAGTTGTATTAACCATTACGAGTAACATAGTTATGCTTCAAGTGCCATCTATGAAACCCTCTAGTAGACAGCCTCGAGGGTGACCTTGCTGCAGCTCGAGGGGATGTTGGCATTGAAACCGGAAACAAGAGCGAACAGCTGGGGAGCGTTGTGGTACCAGGGGCAGACTAAAGGAAAGCAAAACGTCAGATGAGGTAAACATATAGCAAGTGGTCATATCAACTTACCGAGCCAGCCGTCGAACTCCTCCTCGGCGGAACCAATCAACTTGCCGTGAGAGATGGAGTATCCAGACTCGCCACCATCAGCGTCAATGACAACGGGCTCCCAAGCTATATAATGATTAGAGTATACCCAATATTGAAAATCTGAACATAGTTGATCACGTACAAGCTTCGTCGGTGTCACCGTTGATAGACAGACCCCAGGAGTAAGAGTCCTCGAGGTCAGCGTAGACGGTGCCGTTGGTGATCCAGAAGGAAGTGGCCTCAGAGGAGGTGTTAGAGAGGACGGCGTCACTCAGACCGGCTCCGGTGTGGTAGGAGTAGACGTAGAGGTCATTCAGAGAGTCGATAGTAGCACCGTGGGTCTTGAGCTTGAATTCGCTGGTAGAGGAGCGAACACCGAGAGGGCCAGCGAGGGCAGTGGCGGCCAAAAGAGCGAGAGGGGCGAAGAACTTCATGTTGATAATTGGGTTGGAGAAATGACGTCGAGTCTTGATAGTTTGAATATAGTATGTATGGGTTGATAAAGGAGTGACTGGTAATGAGAGACTGATTGATGGAAATGTCGATCAAGGCGAACTGCGATCAGCTTTATACTGATCCATCATGCAGAGCCAAGAAAGAGTGACGTTTCTCCTCCGTACTCCGTACGATGTTGGAAAATGATTTCTCAAACAATGGAGCCAACCCGCAATGGTTTCCACGTTTCCGCGCGTACACAGGAGTTGCTTTATCTCATATGGCTTCACTGATTGGGTTGACAAGAAAAGGTGGATTCCAACATTTTTAGATCCGATACCCACCAACAAGGCACAGGAAGTTAGGATGTGCAATCCCAGAATCACCTCATTGACCCAGAGAGTTGACCCGCCTCTAAGAAACGACGGATACAAGCAATGCCAACTGGAAGTGGAGTTGGAAGTTGCGAACCACTCATGTTGCTGAATTGACGCCGATCAGACCCTCTATACTCCACTTGGTTAAGGGGTGTACCTGAGCTCGGCAAGTTAAGCGGGGATGTGAGACAATAGACCGGACGATCTCATCGCGCCAAGCGGGCCTGATCACTTCCATGATCATTTTGTTACCCGATTATCTTAAGTGTTGCTTGTTTAGGGAGAAACGCTTATCGACAAGAGGTGGTCTGAGAGTATATGACTGAGACAAAACGTTGGAGGACAGATGGAGCCGCAGATAATCGAGAAAACTGGAGCATAAACAAAGAGCAGATCCATCGGAAAATTTGAGGTCAGAGGTCACTTGTGCCTGACTATGCCTGACTTTATCCACCTTTTCCCCCTTTATCACCCAACACAGGCAGGAGAATAAGAAATTTCAGATCCAACGAACCACGATTGACGAAGTGGCGGATATGGAGTAATTTCACACCTTAAAATAAACGAGGACGCGTATAGAGCGCTGACATCTTCCAAGATGATGGAAATTGTCAACTGGTATATCTTCAATGTTTCAAGTTTTGAAGATGACCAGGTAGCCAGCATATCACTTGGGCAGGTTCTCAGCGCTTGCATCAACATCAATTTGAACCAACAAACATTGACTGCTATGGCTATGCATAGCTTCCAGGAATCCTCGTCTAATCTGCACTTGCGTCTAATGCAAGGCTCTCGGGTACATATTCAAAACATTCAACCGCTGACATCCTGAGGGGCCAAAACGCGCCCCATACTAAGCTTGAAGGAGGCTTTAATTTCCTGCACATGTGGAGATCTACGTCACTGCAAATACCCACTGTCTCTCGGATTTAAGAGAGAAAAAAAACAGTTTTTTCCATACTCCGTATATGCGAGGATGATCTGCCGTGATAGCTTAAACTTGGAATGTTTCAGGACCCAATGGCCTTCTGATCCCAAATGTATACACATGCTCAGGATTGGAACTTGAACTGGAGCGACTGGAATGGTCCCTAGAGGTCAACTGGTCGAACGTAGTACATACTAGTGTGAGTGGCATAGCTCGATCTCAGAGCTAATATGATGCCAAGATTTTCAAAATTCTCATTTGGACGAATAACCAGACTAGGGTAGTATAGATGACGCGTCAATTTCATGAGCTCGAGTGCTATATGGAGTACTAGTTCAAGTTGATATCCAACCTGAGGAGGTTGTGAAAAGGGTCAATATAGTAATTCCTTGACCGCCCACCTGGGCACCGACATGCAGGGATTTATACCCTGCACTAGTACGGATAGGGGGCTTTTATGTGATTAAGATTGAACCTTGTAATAGTCGAAGGTTCGTCCTTAATTATTCTTGAGCAATCAAAAAGGAAAAACCAGAATCATACTTTGAATGACGGTCATATCTATTTCAATTTTGAAAGTCAACACTGACACCTGGGGCTGCATATCGTATTTTTGAAAACAAAAAATTTGAATACAAGCATGGAGAATCTTTACTCCGCATACACAGCTCTAGAGGGTTCCCAGTTGACTGTCTCAATGCTAGGCCCCAATCTATTCCAAGGTTCATGAGAACTGAAGCTACGTCATCCCCGATTTCCGTCCCCTCACTTAATTCTTTCAAGCTCCCATTTCCTACGCATAACATGACCCAAAATATACGCTCAACCTGGGTCAATTGGCTTGAACAAAATGGCTGGAAAGCCCTGGCAACCAAAGGCGTGTGGTACATGTAAAAAGCGCAAAATAAAGGTGGGTTCAATCTCCACCTTCCAGCCGTGCTCGGCCCAGTATTGAAAAAGAATACACTACAGTGCGACGAAAAAGAGCCACAATGTGGACAGTGTGTCAAACATCGAGTTCAGTGTCCAGGCTACCGGCGAGGTCACATTTTCATTTTTCAAGACCTAAAAGAACATGAGAGGAAGCAGAAAATGGATTCAGCGTCAACGCGAAGTGCCCCTATTGTGAGGTCAACTCATCGGAAAAGTGGGGAAATTGGGCCCGTTCAGATTGTGAAATCGGGACTGATGATGCGGAGTCATATGTTTAATTCCTTTTTTGACATTTACTTCCCCCATGGCTTCCAGGCACGCTCCACTGTCGATCTTTGGCATCATGTCATCACTGCCATCTCGACGCAGCCCAAGAAAACCGTGATGCTCGAGAAGGCGATTTCGGCATTATCATGCATTTATGTCGGAAAGATTAATAGTGACAAGGCCATATTCAATCATGGAGTGGAACTATACAATGGCTCTATTCAACATATGTCAGATATGATAAGCCGAAATCGCTATCATGAGGACATTATCTACACGGGTGTGATTTTTCAAGATATCGAGGTGAATATTCTTGCTCCAAATTCATCAAACTACTGGCTAATGTCCAATGATAGACATTGTACTCCCCATCTGGCTTTGAAACATGGCTCGCTCAGGTGGAAGGATTTAAAACAGTCTTAAAACATTATCGTCCCAAGATAACCGCTCGCAGCAATCCTGTTCTTGCTGCTATATACAACCAACACCAAATGACCAAAAAGGTATGTCTTCGCCTATGGAATAAAAAGAGAATATTCGCTTACTGCGAGATAACTGCAGGTCTTCACATGGTGCATGCATATGATGCAAGAAGAAATTTATTGGGAAATGGAACCCGGTGCAACAGGTCCAATGATCGATCTATCAAAGCTTTCGCTGATCTTTCGCAACTTTCTGCATCGACAAACTTTCTGCATCGACAAACTCAGTCAATCTCTCCGATACTAACGCCATTCAAACATTACTTGATAAATGTTTTATCTTTGAGAAAAGGCAGCTGGAATGGTACGGTAGCCATCTTTGGTATCCAGGTAGAGGTCCGCTTCCATCTAAAGCAGGTTTGTTTAATCTCATATCTCAGCTATATTTCTCTTAACTTACTTCTTTCAGGTGAAATAAAATCTTGGGTCCCGCCTATAGATCGCATGTTCGGTACACCTTATCGTTTTCGTTTACTTGATGATGCCAGATTACATCAGATGTTCTGGATGTCACTATCTTCCCTTTATACTCTGATCGACCAAGTCAAATTACTCGCTGCTGCTGCCGTATCTGAGATATCTCCAGTCTGTCACATTCCTTTTCAAGACGAGGATTCTCAGGGCGGGTCTCCCCAATATCCGAATCTCTACGATAGCCCACCTCAAAACCCAAATCTTTATAACAACCCTCCTAATATTTCGAGCTTGGATCTCTCAGAACTATACGCTGAGATGATAGTCCGCACAATACCATATTGTCTACAAGATAGTATGAATCTATGGGGAGTCTGCTTTGTTTGTGTGAGCATAGGACATATTACTAAGACCTTCATCCGGTGTCGAAATGCGGACAAATTCCTTTGGTGTCTGCAAGTACTTTTGATTATGGGAGAATGCGGCTTCGACTTCTGCGTGTTTCGTGATTTCTTACTCAAGAGTTGGTTCGAGGGCGTTCAACAGAGCCCTCGCACCTGGGAAGAGATAAATGAATATTCGAGCATGATTATTGGGAAAATTACTCAGGCCTTGAAGAATTGAGATGATACATTCAGATAAATAGATTCAAGCACGAGATACATGACAATGATAATGATTTCAAAATTTGCCACCGATGACCATATAGCACGCTCCGGTATCCATTCTTTTGACGTGGGCCACTCGTTGATATCAATAGTCGAGCCGAGGCAATTGTGAGGACTTGCGAAAAGTTGAAGAAGCGTATAAAGCAGAGGTAAGCACTTATGGCGTAGGGTGTACGTGATTATCCAACAAATTCAAATCGTAAGGTTGGCCTTTAACAGGTGACGATGCACGACTCCGGATCGGCTCCCATAGTGCAGACGGCAACATCTATTAACGTTAGAAAACTTGAGATCCCGCGAAGAATATACAGATTTCGATTTGTACATATGGAGTGAAATCATACCAACACCACAGTGTGCATTTGCCAATGCAGCCAGGGCAACAACTATAAGCAAGCTCAAGGTAGGAAGCTCCATGATGAATCGATGAATGTTGAGATGATGAGGACTTCGCTTTCCAGGGGATATTGATTGAGGAAATTGATTGAATTCTCCGAGTCAGAATAGGGCTTTTATCTAATACTTGAGGTTCGAGGGCTCATAACTTGATACTGCTTCCTTTGTCTCGATGTAACAACTCGTGACGTTGTTTCCCGATGCTTCAATTTTGCCCAGACCTTGGCACGAAAAGAGATTCTTTGATCAAATTTCAAGTGACCAGGGTATTGAAAGGGTCCATGGTAGCTCGGACATTCGGCCTTTGTCTCAAAGAAGCTCGAGATATCAGTACCATGGATTCAGACGCCTCTGATGTAAAGCTCTGATGATCTGATGTTTTTTATTAGCTTAATTTTACCTTGACCAAAAATTACTATGCGGGGTTTGATGTGATAACAGGAAGATGATCAATGTAGTTGATGGGAGCGATGATCTTGGGTTGCGCTTTGTTTGGACCCTTGAAGTATCAATTTTGGGTCATATTTGAGAGGTTACTTCCTGGAATTTCTTGTGATGGATTAAACCGTGTGATCACCATTCATGACTCTTTGAGCAGAAAGTGATATGAGTAATTTCATGGTCCACGTCGTGACAGAGTACTTTTTGACGACATGCACGGAGTCTTCAACGCGACCTCGGGACTTGAAGACGCGATTCCTCAGCCACTAAATGCTGACCGCCATGTACCAAGTTGGGACAAGCGTTCAGCTAGGAATCCTTCAAATATTCATGGGACCAATGTGCTCAAGTTCTGGGACGGGAATTCGGAAGACCCACCCACGGGCCGAGTTGAATCCATTCAAAGAGGTTCGTTCTTAACATGGCTTGAATTTAGATCCTTGGCGCATCTATGGCTTGATAGGAGATATTGCCTTGATAGTCTAAGGTGAGAAGACATCGATAAGTCACATTTTTTTAATAGGCTCTCCTTTCTCCGGAGATACCATTAACCAGCTTTTCGGTACTCAGCTCAGCTTGAAGTATATCTCCACTTTCAGAGTTCAAGTTCGCGCTCGGATTTTGTCTCCCTGAAGGGTACTAGTCATGATCGCTGTTGTCCCTCACTTGACTCTCTCTCTCTCCATGTGCAGGCGCTATATCCGGGAAGTGACATCGAAACTTTGAACCGGTAGAGGAGGAAATATGATTTTTCATTAAAGGGGTCAATATCGGAGACTCAAATGAACGATTATCTGCCGAGGAGTTAAGTAACTTGTGGATGTTGCGCGGGTAGCAGTCCCCACCCATCTTGACTCTGCAAGCAGCCGGAATCACTTCGCTTATGCCCAAGTGTATAGTGACCAGGTGCCACACAGCATAAAAATCACAAAATCAAAACAAAAACTACGCTGACTCAGCGTGTTCAGGGGAGATCCGCAACGCCCCCACACCATTCAGCGGGGCAGAGTTCTTCCCGCTTGGACGCGAAGATCCAAACGAGAGAAGAAAAAAAGGCGACTATTTCAACACAAGGCTCACGGAGCCACGGATATGTCACCCTTTGAGCATCTCGAACGCCTATCCTCCGATGGGCAACAGGGTCAAATCTCATCCGTGGTTTCGAAAATGGAGCACTGGTTACGAGGAAATGCCATTATCACGGACGATAATGAGAGCGGAGTGATAGAGATTCGCGCAGGTCAAATCAACGATGCTACATTAGAAATTCGTCAAGTGATTTATCAAGGCGTACATGAACCCTTCCATGAGATTTGACATAAATGGTGCATGCTAAGCAGCGCTTTAAACCACGCTCCAGTATGCGGACTATGCACTTATTCGTACGACGCGCCGTACCAAGACGCCCAAGAATCTGTTATCCGCTATATACACCCCCTTGATCATAGATCATGGCAACAGACCCGCGATGAACAATACCCTCATGAGCTGCGGTGAATCGATCTGGATCGAGAAACCAACTCTCATGGGTCCCGACATTACATTCTTGATCGTTCGTCTATCGGCCCAGCTCCTTCTATCGGCAACCCGCCACGATGAGACACTTGCAGAGCTAGATCGGACTCGATACGCTTTGGCCTTTTACCGCGAGATGGCCGAGACGAAACCACTTAACTACGTTTGCCCTGCCCCCGAGTGTGGAAAGAAAGGGTTCTCAACCACGCCTGGGTTGTATGATCATTTTGACAAAAAGTTTCGTGAGAAGGGAGACCCAATACATAGTGGATTGTCCCAGCATCGAAAGCCTACAGGAAATCGCATCGATATCAATGAGGCTATGGCAGCATGTCTCGGACGGCCTATTACTATGCCGCCCCAGGGAGGAGCATGCTTCACGCCACCTTATTTGATTGCCCAGACCTATTCAGGTGAGTCCTCTTTACATTATTTACCAGTATTTCATAGAGAATACTCGAGCATAGTTGGTCAAGTACCCGTTGATGTTCTCGTTGACCAGTCTTTCAGCACCGCCCCGAGCACAGGGGTTCCGAACAGTGCCAGATGCTAGCTCGCTAAAAGACGACCAAATAAATTACTTACGTATGGTTCACTTCGGTTATGTTCTTCTGTTGTTTCATAGTTTGAATCTGATACCTGACACAATTAGTGGATTCTCAAAAGGATTACTATGTTCAAGTTCACAACGCTCTGGCATAAGTCTGCTGTTTGGTAGCTTCCTGGTTTTTATCTTGCTTCACCTAGATACACATGAAACTCGCGTTTATTTACAATATCAATACTTCAAGTCCTAAATCCGATCTGTGAACTGGGATATGAATGGTTATATGTACAAATTTACAATATGGAGTCTGTGGACTCATCACTTCATGCTCAAAGGGCTGCTACCTCAAACGTTCTACAATCGACCAGGGGAATAATGACCAATACCAGTGCTAAAGTGGAAGCAAGGATACATCAAGGAAAATTTGAGACTACTTGCATCGCTTTTGCAAATGAATTATCCAGTGCTGGAAAGAGGAAGAACGGCAGAATTCCAGAATTGCCATTTCGGGCTAACTTCCACCGACCAAAGCGCACTTCCGCCACATATCAAGAAAAGCTGAGCCAATAAGTGGAACATTGGATGTAACCTCTGTGGGGTAAATAATGGTCATTCTCGTAAACACTGCGCATAGATCTCACAAGTACTAGTATCTCATGTAGATGCCCCTTGATTAAAATTATTTTGGCAGATTTGTTTTCTCATCCATCTCACTAGAAACACTGGCAGGTCGTAGACAACATACAAACTGGAAGCCTCTACTACCAGTAAGAGCATCAGTGACTACTATGAAGCTGCGATCACTCCTCATACCAGTCGCCTCCCTGGCGTCTTTGACAGCCGGGTACGTGGTTTATGAAAAGGGGAACACCTGTACCCTCTATCCTGAGTCTATCAACCATAAAGGGCGACCTGCGGATGATGCACCTTCAATTCATAAGGCATTCCAGAAATGCGGTATCGATGGTCGAATTGTTTTCTCCAACAATACCTTCAACATAAATTCCGTTTTGAACACCACAAATCTCGAGAACTGTGATGTCTCACTGCAAGGCGAGCTGCTATTCTCTGACGATATTTCCTACTGGCTCTCCCATTCATATTCTGTGGTCTTCCAAAACCAGTCCACTGCATGGCTCTTTGGCGGAACCAATGTCACTTTCCGTGGTGAAGGAGGCTGGTACAATGGGAATGGCCAGGCTTGGTACACCGAGAACAGGAATCAAAGTAACCAGCCAGGTCGACCTATCAGTATCACCTTCATCAACTCCAAAAACCTACTTGTGGATGGCCTCATTGTCATTCAACCTCAGTTTTGGGCTACTTTCGTGTCCTACAGCAAAAGCTTTTCTATCACAAACCTTTACGTGAATGCTACAAGCAGTGATGAATGGGGCACTGTCAATACCGACGGATATGATTCTTGGAATAGTGATACTCTGCTGGTCGAAAATGCAGTTATCACCAACCAAGATGACTGTGTGGCCGCTAAGGGCAATACCACCAATCTGCACCTTAAGAATGTCACCTGTCACGGAAACTATGGCATGACAATCGGATCTGTCGGCCAATATCCCACAATGCCTGACTACGTGCAAAACGTCACCTTTGAAGCTGTTCGCTGTCTGAATTGTATTGAGGGTGCATTCATCAAGACATGGCAAGGAATTGTTGAAGATGTAAGCTCTAATGGGGACAGTGGAGGTGGCGGTAGTGGCCTGATCAAGAATATCACCTACCGCAACTTCGAGTTGACCAACGTCGCGCTGCCCATTCAGATCTCTCAGTGCATTTACACTGAAGGTGGACAAAACTGCAATACATCCAAGATGGCCATCGAGGATGTGACATGGTCGAATATCAAAGGCACTTCTCGATACAATATCGCGGCTTCGATATACTGCTCTGACGTACACCCTTGTCCTGGGATCAAGTTTGAGGATATCGAGCTTCAGTCTGTGAATAGTACGTTGGGCTTGCCAATGTATGGGACTGATATCCAGCATGAAGTCTATCAGTGTATAAATATTGTGGATGAAGATGATTCCGGCGTTCCTTGCAATCGTGCTGCACCGGACGATTATGGACAGACCGTCACTTCAAATGTGAAGGACGCATAGGATCACATCACGGAGATTGGCGTGTGAGAGCTCTATGACATAGTTCTAGAGTCAGCTTAACTTGGTTATTTAAAGAATCAATTTATGATCTATCCTTACATGAATACATGACTGATGCATGCGCATGCAAGGCTCGATAGGCTCATGTTGATATCCTGGAAGATTAGTGGACCGGTAGAGGTATCTAGTAATAAGCAAGAACTCTTTGCCGGTATGAGGTCATAAGGATAACAAATAAATCATTATTGTCAAAAGTCCTGCACAAATAGAATCAGTTAACGCCGAGAATTCACCCTTTATAACCTTGACTGCGGGGATAGTTCGAGGGTTTCGCCGAAGAAACGCCCGAGTATTCACAGGAAGCATAAAAGATGCGCCCCACGGGGTAATATGAGGGGCATAAAGCTGGCATTTCCCCCCCCCAAATTCAAGTAGACAATGAGAAATATCAATCCCATTAGAATCTTAAAAATGCTTGGGGTCTCTCGAGTGTCGTTCTTTTTTGCGTGGATTGGACCCACTATGGGGTTGTATACTGAGGCCTATAGGCCACAATTTCACTTCTCCCTGCGAAGAACTGGATGAATGATCCTTGTGGTCTCTTTTATCATGAAGGATTGTATCATCTTTACTTCTAGTATAATCCGGGTGGGATTACCTGGGGGAACATGTCGTGGGGTCATGCAACAAGCGAAGATTTAACTCACTGGACAGAACATCCTGTTGCTCTCCTCGCTGAAGGTTATCCTGGAAATGTAACAGGAATGTTCTACACTGGAAGCGCAGTGGTCGATACCAACAACACTAGTAGCTTTGGGACGAATGGAGAGACCCCCATAGTTGCTGTTTACACATCCCAGGTAAGAAGCTGTTATCACACCCATCATTGAACATACAATAACTGATCATACTTAGTACGAGATGACTCAAACATTACCAAGCGGAGGGAAAGCTCTTTGGGACCAAGAATCTCATTCACTTGCCTATAGTCTTGACAATGGCATGACGGAAAACTTATGATGCGGGCAACCCAGTCATCCAGTACCCTCCCTCGCCCTACCAAGATCAGTACGAAAACTTCCGCGATCCCTTCGTATTTTGGCATGCCGAAAGTGCGAAATGGATTCTTGTCACAAGTCTAGCTGAGATACACAAGCTAGTCATCTGGATTTCTGACAATCTGAAAGACTGGTCCATCGCCAGTGAATTTGGACCTACCAACGCTGTTGGTGGCGTATGGGAAAGTCCCAACCTCTTTCCACTTCCTCTTGATGGCAGTGAAACCACCCAAAAGTGGGTTCTGATTGTTGGACTGAACCCAGGAGGCCCTCCGGGTACAGTGGGCTCTGGTGATCAATATTTTATTGGAGACTTCAATGGAACATCATTCATCCCAGATGCGGATTCCCTTTTCTCTGAAAACACGACATCCAATTGGCCTGACTGAGGTCCTGACTACTACGCTTCCACTGCCTACAACGGCCTCGACGCAAAGAATCATGTTCAGCTCGGCTGGATGAACAACTGGCAATATGGAGAGAATATCCCGACATATCCCTGGCGAAGCGCCATGGCAGCTCCTCGAAGATTGTCATTGAGAACTATTGCTGGCAAGGTGGCTCTTATTCAAACACCGCACGAGAACTGGAAGTCAATTCAAAATCAAAAGACAGACACGCGTTCTTGGAAATCATTCGAAATGGGAATGCAGAGCCTTGGGTCTATTGGGAAAACATTGGACATCAATTTGAACTTTTCAGGCGTCAAGGAAAACGGCTCAAGCAAGGGCGAGTTCGGTATCATTGTCCACGCCACTTCCAATTTAACGCAACAAATACGCATTGGATATGACTTTGGAGCACAAAAGAGATTTGTGGACCGACGAAAGTCAGGAGATGTTGGATTCGATGAAACTTTCCCGAGAAAGTATTTTGCTCCCTGCAGATTGGAGCCTGATGGCTCGATAAATCTACGTATCCTGGTGAATTGGGCCAGCGTTGAGGTCTTTAATGGTGAGAGCACGCTGACTGCTCAGGTATTTCCCAGTGAGGATGCAACATACAGTAACATCTTTTCTACGGAGTCAAGCACCCAAAGTGTCTTTCTCGAGCTCTCGCAGATTTCTTCCATTTGGACCTGAATTATGATTGAGGAAGCTCTGCTAGATGGAGACCAGCCAACCCTATCATGTATTCATATCATCACTGGCATACGTACAGAGTCCAGCCGGTATGTACCTAGGTAGTTGAATGCAGGCAACTGGTATACATAAGATACCTATATGAAAGAGGGATATTGCCAGTTGGAATAACCTACATGTATCCCATGATCTAGACCATAGAATTTGAAGGCTTTTCAACCGGTAAAAACAAATATTCTTATCATCTCTTGGAAATTCTTAGTCAACCTCTTTAGTCAGTAGTAGCCCTGGAGCGGATGTCAAATGAAGGGCGTTGAAGCGGGCCCAAGAGTAATATTAATATCCGTGACTCACCATAATCATCACCTTGGAACTATCTATAAAACAATCAACTTCCCAACCAACTGAATCAAACAGAGCTAAAGAATCCTCAAATCAAAATGTCTGCACCCGTGGATCTGAACATCCCAACAGCTCTCATTCTCATTGACAATCAATCCGCCTTCTGTGACCCGGAAAACCTTTCCTACTGGGGTACCGGACGATCCAACCCACAATATGAGGTCAACATCCAAGCTCTGATCTCTGCATTCCGAGCAGCTCGATCCTCAGCATCTACGTTCATGGAAGTCATTCACATCTTCCACTCATCAGTAACGCCTGGCAGCCTGCTACACCCTTCTCACCCCAATGATGGAATCCGCCCATTAGCCTTTGCCACGCCGGCATCTGATGGCTCAGAGCCCATTTTCTGGAAATCTGTCAACTCCTCTTTCATTGGAACAGACCTGGAAGCGCATTTGCGAGAAAAGGGAATTCGTCAGATCATTATTGCTGGGTTAACGACTGATCATTGCGTCTCGACCACCGTGCGCATGGCGGCGAACTTGGGCGTTGTCGACCGCTTACTAGATGATGGGCCTGTCGAGATCAAGTCTGATGGTACACATGTTAAGGATATTCGTGTTGAACAGGGGCGAATCATTCTTGTTCCTGATGCAACTGCGACTTTTGGAAAGGGGGGATTCGATGCTGAGACCGTGCATGCTGTTTCTGTGGCGAGCTTAGATGGGGAGTTCTGTGAGGCTATTAATGCGGAGGATGTTGTCAAGTCTTTGAGAAGTACTGTCTGACAGGGATGTACAGTATAATATAACCTTGAAGATATAAGTAACATCATTTGAAAGGCTCAATGACCACTATGTACTAGTAATTTGAACAAACGCATCATGTGTCGGACATCTGGATACTACATACATATGTATTAGTATTTTCTTTGATATCAATCTGTCTGGTATCTACTCCGTACTCTGAGTCTTAAGTCGGTTCTCGTTCTCGGATCTTGAAATAGCAGCAAATATTGAACTATCACTCGAATATAGCAGGTACTAAATAAATTACAATGCACACGAATGAAGAAAAGTTACAAAATAATTACTCTTCGAGGGTCTCTAACACAAAGTAGAAAAGAATACAGTTGCGGCGTGGGTAGAATGAACCGCCAAATTCCACCGTAAATGATGGATATATCTCAGATTCCCAGCCTTCTCAAGAACCAGGACACCAAAAGAGCATGAAACGTCACAAGCATTTAAACCACTTAGACAAGGTCGCGCTTGACGAACTCAGCAAGCAGAGCCTTACCCAGAGAGGCAGGGCTGCGCTCGACAATGACACCAGCATCCTCGAGAGCGGCGATCTTGGAGTCAGCACCACCCTTACCACCGCTGACGATGGCACCGGCGTGACCCATACGGCGACCGGGAGGAGCGGAGATACCGGCAATGAAGGAAACAGCGGGCTTGTTGTGGATGTTGTTGGCCTTGAAGAACTCGGCGGCATCCTCCTCGGCGGAACCACCAATCTCACCGATCATGATGATACCATCGGTCTCGGGGTCCTCGAGGAAGATCTTCAAGCAGTCGATGAAGTTGGTACCGGAGAAGGGGTCACCACCAATACCGACGACGAGGGACTGACCAAGGCCGGCCTGGGTGGTCTGGTTGACGGCCTCGTAGGTCAGGGTACCGGAACGGGAGACGATACCGACACGACCGCGCTTGTGGATGAAACCAGGCATGATACCGATCTTGCATTGACCCTAGAAACTATATGAATATCCAATATGACGTCGGATCGGGCGGAGGTCCACACTTACGGGAGCGATGATACCGGGGCAGTTCGGGCCGACCAGACGAGTCTTGTTTTGGGTCTTCAGGATATCGGTGATGCGGACCATGTCTGAAAAGGGGGATAAGTCAGTATGTGTTGTATAGGGCGATTGATTGATTAGATCGTACCGTGCTGGGGAATACCCTCAGTAATGCTATTGCGAATTTAATGTTAGTACAAAGTGCTTCTAGGAGCTCCGAATTTTTTTGGGGGATGATTATATTTTGCTTTGGACACGTACCAGACAACGAGGCCAACCTCAGCGGCGATGGCCTCCTCAATACCAGCGGCGGCGAGAGGGGGGCTAGGATTTGTCAGTCATATTTAGTCGATTTATGAGCTTGGGTTGGTAACGGATCCATACGGGACGAAAATGGCGGAAGCGGTAGCACCAGTCTGCTTCACGGCATCGGAGACATTGGCAAAGACGGGGAGGTCAAGGTGAGTAGAGCCGGCCTTCTTGGGGTTGGTACCACCGACGACATTGGTGCCTATGTTGGGTAAGTGTGTGTCCTTTTTCATCTATCGCGACGCGAGGGTGAAATACCGTAGGCGATAGCCTGCTCGGCGTGGAAGCTGTTCAGAAGAGTACACGTCAGCGCTTCTGCGCGGAGTAAGTAAATAGCTTAGATTAAATACTCACGTTCCCTGCTTTCCAGTGAAACCCTGGAACAGAACACGGGTGTCCTTGTTGATGCGCAGGTTGTTCACGGTGCTGGCATAGGCAGAGCTGTTGGCGTAGGACCGGCGCTGCTGGCCAGCAACGTTGCGGAGAGCCGAGACGGTGTTACGGCTGAAGGCCTGCATGACTGCAAGAGGATTATGAGAGAGGATAGGAGGGGAGAGGGATAAAGAGAAAAGGTTGATTCGGGGGGGTTGAGATATAACAAGGAATCGGGATGCGCGCCCGGGAGTTTTCGTTCGGGACAAATCTTTACTTAAGCGGACCCGATTGAGGGAGACAGAGACGGCAACGGCAGCCTCGGCCACCAACTTTTTTTTCTATCTAATCGAGGTTCCCCCACCACCCAACCCACCTCTGAGCTGTGACCGTCAACTAAGAGATAATTCGAATATTGTTGGTTCATAGTTATCCCATTTCACCATGGCTACCATGACTGTAACGGCGCCGCCGCCGTCGAAGAAGCCATCGAAGAAGAACGCCAATAAGGTCCCCGAGAATGAACGATTCATGCGAGCCTGCTCCGATATTGCGAATGTACTCATCCAGGAATTCGAGTCGCAGAGAGATTCTACCAAGCCGAAGAAGGATATTAATCTGAACAAGTTGCGGGGTCAGATGGCGAAGAAGCACTCTTTGGCAACCCAGCCGCCACTCACGGCCATTATTGCGGCCGTGCCAGAACATTACAAGAAATACATCTTGCCAAAGCTGATCGCGAAGCCTATTCGTATGTTACTACTTCTGAATAAACCCAGGGTCGCGCTTACATTGTGTGTCTAGGTACCTCTTCTGGTATCGCCGTCGTCGCCGTGATGTGCAAGCCTCATCGATGCCCCCACATCGCCTATACCGGTAACATTTGTGTCTACTGCCCTGGTGGCCCTGACTCCGACTTCGAATATTCCACTCAATCATACACCGGTTACGAGCCGACTTCTATGCGTGCGATTCGCGCTCGTTACGATCCCTTTGAGCAGGCCCGAGGACGAGTCGATCAGATCAAAGCTTTGGGACACAGCGTGGATAAAGTAGAGTACATTATTATGGGTGGAACATTCATGTCTCTGCCTGAAGACTACCGTGACACTTTCATCTCTCAGCTTCACAATGCGCTGAGTGGATACCAAACCGATAATGTTGATGAGGCCGTACTGGCGGGAGAAATGAGCAATGTCAAGTGTGTGGGAATTACAATTGAAACCCGGCCCGATTATTGCTTGGATACCCATTTGAGCAGTATGCTTCGATACGGCTGTACCCGCTTGGAAATCGGTGTGCAGAGTCTGTATGAGGATGTTGCCCGTGATACAAACCGTGGACACACCGTTAAAGCTGTTGCCGAGACTTTCAAGTTATCTAAGGATGCTGGATTCAAGGTTGTCAGCCACATGATGCCTGACTTGCCAAATGTGGGTATGGAGCGCGACCTGTTCCAGTTCCAGGAGTACTTCGAGAACCCTGATTTCCGTACCGATGGTCTCAAGATCTATCCCACGCTTGTCATCCGAGGTACCGGCCTTTACGAGCTTTGGCGCACCGGTCGTTATAAGAACTACACCCCCAATGCTTTGGTCGATCTAGTTGCTCGTATCATGGCATTGATTCCTCCATGGACCCGTATCTACCGTGTCCAGCGAGATATTCCCATGCCGCTAGTCACTTCTGGTGTCGAAAACGGCAACCTGCGCGAGTTGGCTTTGGCCAGAATGAAGGACTTTGGAACAACCTGCCGTGATATCCGAACCCGTGAAGTGGGTATCAATGAAGTGAAGAACAAAATTCGACCATCTCAGATTGAGTTGATTCGTCGCGACTACGCGGCCAACGGTGGCTGGGAAACCTTCTTGGCTTACGAGGACCCGAAGCAGGATATTTTGATCGGTCTCCTGCGTCTGCGCAAGTGCAGTGCCACCCATACATTCCGCCCCGAGTTCACCGGTCAGCAGACCAGTATTGTTCGTGAGCTACACGTCTACGGATCTGCTGTGCCGCTCCACGGGCGTGATGCTCAGAAGTTCCAGCACCGTGGTTTCGGTACCCTGTTGATGGAGGAAGCAGAGCGTATCGCGCGCGAGGAGCATGGCAGCAGTAAGATCAGCGTCATCTCTGGCGTTGGTGTGCGTAGCTACTATGCTCGCTTGGGTTACACCTTGGATGGACCTTACATGTCCAAGATGTTGGACCCTTTTGAGGATGAGGAGTTCTAAGTTGAAATTCCGCCCCGCTGATTGGATGGCGGAGTGAATTTTAATAACTTGCATATTACTGGCGTTGGGGTCATTCTCCAAAAAGTGATTTCTGTCGATACTTATGAGAAATGATGAAATGTTCATAATCGCTAGTCAATAGCGTGGAAAAATGAAGGAAACATGTAATTCTGAGCACTCTATGTACAAGCACGCTTAGCACAGCAAAAGCCATCAAGATACTCTGTTCAAGGACTTCAAGGGACCTGCCTAGTAATGAATTCCTTGAAAAAAACCAATGACATTTTGCCTCGTAGCAAAACTGCGGACGCCGCCGACCTAATCAGGAGGTTAAAAGGCCTAGGCAATTCCAGCCCGCTGATCCGTTTCAGATCTATCCCGCCCCTCTCCAATCCTGATAGCTATATAAACCAAGAAAAAGACCGAGATATGTAAAACACTCGCGTTTAAACCTTCAGAGACACCGAACAAGACGAATCGTAGAGATTTTGTGGATTTAATTGAGTGATATGGCACCACCACGGCTGGCACGCCTATGGAGGAAGACCTGGAATCCGCAGAAAACGAGGAATCCCTGATTACAAATGACGGAATTAGCTTGAGTTTCTTGATATTGCCCCTGGGCATAGTCTTCAAGGGGGAGTCAACATACAGCGTAGACTAGTACCGCAACGTAGATGGAGGCCGCAACTGCTGGGCCATCTTCAGGCTCTCCTTCGCTTCCAGTGTAAGAATGGTTGTTGCTCTGCAGTAAAATTCATGTCAGTAACCAATCTCTGGATTATATGGATGTCTATTGTGCCGCCATGCTGTTGGGTACGTAGCAGATGATGCCGGCGTCAGGCAACGAGGTTGTTCTTCAGGTCGTACGTACGCTGAATAGAGATCCGAGGACAGAGAGAATGACAATAGCGAAAACTGAAATGATGACACTAGATTTCAAACTATTGTTAGAACTAGTCTTTCCGTAAAGTCCAGGGCCCTGTCAAAGATGGAGATCGTACCAGGACCAGGCGTTTAACGCTGAAACAACGGGCTTCATCTTGACGAGCTTAGAGAATGTGTGATTCTCTGTGTCGTAAGTTTGATAATAATGCGCTTAGAACGTCTTCCAGGTACTGACCCAGTGGAAGGAACGTATGGGGTAAAGCGATCGAGAGGTGGACTGGGGGTGGAAGAGTCTAAGATCACGGAGGTTGGCGGGCGGAGCTGCCTGCGTCTAGCCGCTTTCGGACAGCACAGCATTTATGTAGATTTCTATACTTAACTACAAGCAATCTATTTGTTTACTGAATGAAAAGAATTCAAAAGACTTCAAGGTTACTACTTTCAAAAAGTGTCTTATTTTCATGGTATTGTTTACAACTTTTTTGAATGAGATATGAATGAAATATTGGTTTGGTCATGTCTTCATCAATGGTTCATGTTCCATTCAACACATTCGTCAAAGGTCACTCCAGACCCGCCAAAGATATCCAGGGCGCTTCCAATGGTCAGGTCCACTTTTCCCTTGCTGCTCACATGCACCTTTTCCAAGTCCTCAAGACTACGAGCTCCACCGGCATAGGTGACGGGAATTGTGCACCATTCGGCCAACTTGGAGACCAGCTCTTCATCCACACCCTGCTGGAGTCCTTCCACGTCAGCAGCATGGATCAAAAACTCGGAACAGTAGGGCTCCAGGAGTGCAATAGATTCTATTGATTTATGAGTCAGTATGAATCCACCATGGTCCCCGATCCGCGTGTCATACCGGCGTTAATTTCCATTTCGGTAATGGTCTGCCAGCGATCCATCGCCACAAACCAACTGTTGTCTTTACGACGACAGCTAAGATCCAAGACCAGCTTGGACTTATCACCGCCCAAAGCAGCAAGGACTGATTGAAGCCTCTCGAGCGAGAATTTGCCTGATGGGAAGAGAAATGATGTGATGATCACCTGTCCCGCATTCCATCAACCTTGATTAGCATTACCCTTAAGTACCATCATGAAAAAAAACAAGAGAACTTTGCAAATATGCGAAGATCAAATTCAAATACAATTCCATGCATCAATTGAATCTTGTGACGTTGTAGATATCATAATCATACTTGTGCGGGGCAAAGCTTACCTTCTCCGCGCCTTGATCAATCCAGTATTGAGCATTTTGATCGGTAATACCTCCAGCAACTTGTAATCCGTCTTTCCAAGTGCTCAATGCCTCTTTGGCTGCGTCATCATTGCCAGGACCGAGCTTTACCACATGTCCTCCGCGCAGATCATGTTTCTGGTATAATTCCGAATAGTAGCCGGCGGGAAGCTTTGAGACGTAATTGGTTTTCAGGTCTTCGGCAACATTGCTGAGAGTACCTCCCACAATCTGCTTCACCTGCCCCGAGTGCAAGTCAATGCAAGGTCTGAATTTAGTCATTGTCGCAAATGAAATGAAGAAGCTAAATGCCGATTTCATCGTGGATAACGAGGGGCTTATCTCTTATCTCACGTGACCTGGAGCTTGGTCCAAAAAAAAAACTTCGATGTCGGGGAGATGAAAGATCACCAATTCATCAGGTTGCATTTTTCAATTTACTTTCATTATGCCCGGGAAACGAAGCAAGGTCACTTCAGTTGTGTCTCGGTCAACAAAGTCCGAAGAAACAACTCCTCCACCAGCAGATAATGCGCAGGATATCTTCCGCAAATACTTCGAGGCTCAATTTCAGCCGCTAGATTTGCCTTCCAAGTCCGCAGATGACTCTGACTCCAACGAGGATGCCGATGAAGATGATGAAGACTTTGAGGATGAAAATCATTCAGAGAACGAGGATTGGGATGGCGTATCGGACGAAGACGAAGATATGCCTCAAGTGGAAGTTGTTGAGCACAAGGACGCGCAGATGACAGATGAAATGATGGATAAGAAAGCACGCAAGGCATTTTTGGTAAATATGTTCTGCAATCATATCCTTCTACTTTGGTTCTAACCTTTGCAGAGCGGAAAACTACCATCATTAGATGGCCCGAGCAAGAAACCCGAGCAACCAGTTACTAAAGAGGAGCAACAAGACGACGCAGTTAACTTGAAACATGACCTCGCACTACAAAGACTTCTACGCGAATCCCACCTCCTTGAAGATGCATCCGATCTCGATCCAACTGGAAAAAATCGCTTGAAGGCCTTGGACCTACGCATGCAATCTCTCGGTGCTAAGACATCCCTGTATAGTCAAAAGATGCCTTCCTCGCACCGAAAGGGCATCAAAGCCAAAGCCGCATCGAAGGAATCAAAGCGCCGTCTTGAAGCCAAGGAGAATGGAATTATTTTGGAACGACCTTCCAAGGTTACCAAATCGAGTTCCGGGTCCGGGAAACGAGACCGGGGAATTGGAGGTTCTTCGATTGGAAAATTCTCAGGTGGAACCCTCAATCTGAGCAAGCAGGATTTGCATTCTATGAAATCCGCTCCAAGTCGCTCTGGGCGAGGTGGAAGAGGTGGAAGAGGTGGAAGAGGGAGGGGTGGAAGGGGTGGAAGAGGAGGCAAGAGAGGGCGCGGTTGAGGACAGGCAGGCTAATTACAGCTTGGTGTTGGTTCACGATTCAAGTACATATCCCATTTCCATTATTTGCGAATTGATACCCTACCGAGCGCCTTCAGGATCATGCGCTACAACCTCAATTTCTACCCGCATATCATCTTCACCCAGTCTTGTCACCCCAACACAAGTCCAAATAGGCTGGTGATTCGGCATCCAGCGTTTAAAATTCCGTACCATAGCATCGAGCGCTTCATTGTTTATGGGGACATGGTAGGAGTTGACACGGAACACTTGTTCCCACCCTTTCCCACCGGCGTCCTTCAGATTTAAGTCGATGTTTGCAAATGCTTGATCTATCTGTGCGTTGATCTCTCGGTGGAAGACACCAGTCTTTGGATCCCAGCCACCTATAGAATGGTCAGATATTTCGTTTATACATCACGCCCGGGCGAGGATTGGACGTACCCTGGCCAGCACATTCGATTCGATCACCAATACGAACAGCTTGGCTGTAGAGGAAGTCTTTCTTGTTCTTCTGCCCAACGCCCTCATAGCTGTAATACTGCAGGTGCGACATGGTGGATGCGGTGATTCAGGTTCAAGTTATTTATTGAAAGGGATCAAAAACTTTGGAATTGAGGTTCTTGGCGATCAATTGGAACGTACGGAGTACAAGGGTCATTTTATACCTATTATGCGAGACCTGAGACTAGGTACAGCATTCCATTACGCAATGAACTAAAATTTCTAACCCCTCTCGCTACAATGAACGAACCTCTCCTTTACTAGTAGCCCTGGAGCCTGTTTCAAGTTCAGCACTGTGCATGGATTGGGCTGGAGCCGGAATATGTATTCCGCCTAGTATCCAAACTTGAGTTTTGACCCGGTACTAAGGCGCCACGTTGCGGAAGATTGGAGAGCATGAAGCCTACTAGTAGGACTACTCGTCACTCTGGCGTCAACCTTGGAATGTTTCTTGACGCGCTGGATATGCAAATTTGAAGAATTTCGGTCTATCAGATGTCACGAACTTGAGATCCTTATTCTTTGCGATCAGAGTCATGCAAACTTGAATATCGCACGCCTTATCGAGACAATCATGTGTATCGATCGATATGAATGCGGATGTTTATCTTCAAATGTTGTTCTTGCACAGCTTTGTAACTCCAGCAGACTCACCATTTATCGACTGGCTTCTCTCCATCTTAGGCAACTTGAAGAGAGCCCTCTCCAAATTTGGATGTTACTAGTAGTTCACAATGGATTGTCTCAAGTGCTTGAATACTACATATCCATAGTATCTCACTCGCCTGACTTTGTACTAGCCTGAGACTGAAGACTCGGATATTTTGAAATGGAAATTAATAGGATAAAACTATTGAATTATCAGACAGATGGCCTAATTTTAGGTACTAGTAGTCCAATAATTTAATTCATCTGGCTAAAGCATAGGCAACGATTCTTTTTTTGCCACAACTTTTCAAGTTACACGCATGCATGTGGCTTAAGCCATCCATATCCCGAACATAGATATCTCCCAAAGACAAGATTGCAATATTGTAAGACTTCAGAGATTGTCTTGCCAAATTTCCAAGGTTGTTAAGTTAAAATAAGCTTAGACCTTTTGCTTCAAGTTCAAGCGGTGCAAACGACGCCGCCTTTATTATCCTATTTTTTGTTAATTCAAATCAATCCCCGGTTGATAGAATGGATAGATATAGGCAGGCATCTGAACTCACTGTAATCTGGTTGCTATTACAACAAAGGAAACTAGATCTTCCGGGCTTATTAGTACAGCTATATGGTGAATTTGCATCTGTAATGGCTGATTAGCAGGTCTTCATTCATATTGGTTAAGAAATGTCTTACTGGGTGTACTGGGGTGAACACAGTTTGAACCAACTTGCTGGATAAAGAAAACACTGAAAGGAAATGCTGTGGCACAGCACCATGCATTTAAAGAGTTCCCGCAGTAGCCTTGAGTAGTTGCTCTCGCTTCAAGGTCTTCAACTGGAGCAGCAGTGACCATGCCTGCGATAGCAAAAACGGGAAGAATCTTCTTGAGAAGCATCCTCAATGATTGATATAACAGTTCAAAATGTTCTTTCACGTTTGTATCATGTAGTAGGTGGCTTGTTCATAGTAGGTTCTAGGAATATTGATGAGCTTCCGATATCTTGACCTTTATATAGAATTGAGTGGCGGATTAGAATATGAATTGACTTTGAAGTTGACAGATTCATCCTCTAATGAACCTAGAGACTAGAACCAGTCTATTTGTTGGTCTATGACTCGCTCATGTTGTGTGTAGATCATACATAGTAGTACATATGCCATTATGCGACTAGAATCTGAAGAGACTATTCTTACTTTTCATGGTGGCCAATGGGGTTACTGTGGACTGACAACTTACTGTCGCTTTTGGGGATAGCGCATATGTGGGTATTGTCACAAGTACTTGTTTAAACGGGTTCCGTGGTTTATGTTAGATTTAGATCTAGGTCTAGAATGATAATTCAATCAGATTTATCTTTTAGAGAGGGCATGAAGTGGATTTACTGGCGAAGAAGGCATTATAGCCGACAACCTCAGTATTGGTACTTAGTAGATTTAGCCTAGTATCTCCATTCGCGGCGACAGAAGTATGTATCAACTCTAACCATTTGTTTGGATCCACTAATCTCGTTGCTATGGCAAGCCCATCTTCTTGGCCAGTTATAGCCTTATAGGTGCCAGGGTACTATGAACGCCTCGTGACCTGAGTGACTGAAATTCGTAACTAGACTTCAAATGCGGCGAATACCATGGATTATAGATTCAAGGTCTGTACTCAAAATACAACTCATCACTTCAAATGTTCATGGATAATTTACTTGCAAACCCCATTTTTGATAATCGTGATGTAGATTGCATAGTGGATTTGATTACAAGCTCGGTAACTCCGAGGTCTCTTTTCTTTTCTTTTGTCGTAAATCATAACTTGAATCTCTTTACATCCCATATAATACAACATCGAACAGACATTGACTTTACCATTTATAAAGGTTGAAAACAGGCTTTGAATGCAGTTTAATTGAAATCTTGGCATTTTTAACCTCTTGGCACTAAATTAGGTACCCATGGGTCAACCTTCATGGGTTCGTGTTGGGTTCGGGGTTTCCTGGGACTTACCAGAGTCGAGTCCGAATCGCTAAGATAGATACAGAACTTGAATATAACTTATTTCTACTTTCATATGAGCCAATTATTGCATACCTCGATAGGTATTTCGCCATTGACTCATGGTAGACTAAAATGTGTTACGTTTAATTTAGATAATTTCACTAAAACCGCTACAGATCCAACTGCCTGTACTAAACCGCAGGCGCCCAGACGGCTAAGAGTTTGCTGACTCAGTCCCGAACCCAACCCACGATCTCGGGACCTCGAGGCCCAAACAGAGGCTATCCCACCCACCAAAACAATAACGTTTGTGGAGTAGGTTTCCGCAACCCCCGAATTGGGTCCTAGAACCCAACCCGAACCAGTGGCTGGAGCCCCAGACCCAGACCCCAGGAGCTTCCGGTTAGGCATTATTTGAATCCAGTTCTATTCAATGCGAGTCTTGGCATCCAACAATCCTGAATTCTAATACCGATCTTTGCACAGTTGGAAATTTTAGGAAACTACATTGAAATGAAAAGCAGATCATACATCTGATTACTTCCTTATGATATTTGACAGATCTGGAGTGTTCTAGGCCGTGCAAGATGAACTCAGAGGTCATATATGGAGCCCAACGAAGTGTCTTTCCAAAGACAGAACAATTCTGCCAAGATGATTGCACATAAGGTGACAGTGTTTGTTATTGGGAGGACCGAGTGAAGCCAGGGTATGTAGTCACTCGGATCTTGGAAACTGTCAGATGCCATGGAGCGTATCCGGATTGGACCGAACATGATTACTAGGCCACTTTAGGGCATTGGTGATATCCGGACAGAGCCGTACCGTATCAGGCACATCTAAAGATATACGAGACATTAAACACTCAAGTGCTGAGGGAATATGTGCTATATTCATCAAAATATTCACAGAAAGATAATTTTTACATCTAGTAAACTTTCATCCGAAAGTGACATGTAAAAAAATCATAGAGAGATCTATGTTGACATGAATGACAATGCCGTAGCAATATTCTTTTTCAAATCATCGATGGCGACACCCAGGAGCTGGCTCTCGTTTTCAGAGATCTTACCAATGGGTAGTGCTTTGACTGCGCCCACCTTGCCCAGTTCGATCTTGACAGCGAAGAAATCAACGCCAATCTCAGCAGCAATCCCCTTGCCACCAGGGATACCAGGAAGGTAAACAAAAGCCTCTTCCGTTACAGAATCCCCGTTCTTCGCGGCTAATATCGCCTTAACGAATCGAAAACCGGCATATGCCATGCATGTAGTGGCACTTCCAGCACCATTCTTGCTCTTGACAATTTCATCACCACCGAATTGAACACCTTTTTGACCAGTCAGTCATGCAAAGGATATTTTGGATCGCAAACACTTACGATTAATAACGCCTGCCAGCACTTCTTCACTCAGATTGACTGGGGGCTCAGCTTGGCTATACAGAGGTAGGATAGTGGCTCCGCTGTGGCCTCCAATCACAGGAATCTTGAAGTCCTTAGGGCTAGCACCATTTCCGAGAGCATGGGCAGCAAAAGTAGAGGCACGAACAACGTACAAATTACACCGAAGAGACGACTAGGCTCAAAAACACCAACTTTCTTCAGGGTCTCAGCTGCGATGGGAAGAGTCGAGTTGACCGGGTTGGTAACGACACAGCATGTCGCACCTGGGCACGTTGCAGCAACCTCTGTGAAAATATCACGAATAATACTGGCGTTAGTCTAAGCTATAGTTAGAAACGGGCGTTTCTTTGAGTGCACTTGAAGTGGCGTATAGCACAAACCTTGAACAGATCTGGAATTCGTCGTCAGTAAGCTTGAGGGATCGGGATATTGACTTCCAAGCTTGATCTCTTACCATCTCTTGTCATGCCAGGCTTTCTAGCAATACCAGCTGTGATGGCCACAATGTCTGCGGCAGTAAGCGCCTTCTTGAGACCAGAATCCTCGGCAAGATATCCACTAACTTTGGCTCTGGTATCAATATGCATCAGATCTGTAGCAATACCAGGCACATGGACCAGGTCATATAGGGATATCTCATCGAAGAGATCACTCTTTGAAAATATTTTAGCATAATGCTTCGAGACATAGGCGAGCTGTAGAGATAGTACTGACCGATTTGCATAGTAGACTGAGAGGAGTGCCGATTTGGCCAGCGGCCCCAATAAGTGCAATCTTAACCATTGTCAACAAAAGCCAAAGTACCTTTTCCGAAATCTGTCAAGCTGAAAGCTGGTATTCGTGTTCAAGTTCTGGGACAACAAGGTATATCGTGCAGGTTTTAAGGCTTGAGATATTTTGTCTGTAAGAATTTTGATTCATGGACAAATCGATATTTCTCACTGGCACTTCTCCGCTTTGCCTTAACCAGAGCGTGGTTTGTGAAGCGATACGGTGGAAAGTTCAGCCGTAACATTCGGCTCGCCGTCATTCGGGGAAGAGATCAAGCGCTTGAAACTTTCAGGCTGTCGATTTATCCCTTGTAAGAAAAAAAACCTCTGGAAGCCTGGAGGTTTCAAATTGGATGATGTTAGATTTATACTGGTACTTTCGAAGATGAAAAGGAAGAGACAAGGGGTGCGTGTACTAGAGAAGGATTCAGGAATAACTTTGGAAGTCCTCCCGAAACGGGAAAGGTGATGTATGTTCTGACCAAAAGCCTGATCGCTTATTTTCAAGCATCTGAATGGAGTGTATCGTGTAATCGTTTTATTCATCTGAGCTCTGTCCCGTCTCAATTATCAGGATGAGCCTTCAATTACTAAAAAGTTGTGTTTTACCTTTCAATCGGCACGATAGATTGAAATTGTAGTACTGTATGGAGCGAGTGTATTCTTTTCTCAATATGAACATGAATTTTGGATCAATACAATGAATAAATGAAACTGACAAAAGAAAAAGAAAAAGCCCTCATGGGAGTTTCCAAGTATTCAATCATTCATTTAATGCTATCATATAGAACCTAAAGATACATGATAATCTACCTATCTGATCTGAGCTTGGCAAAGACCTTTATGCTCAGGAACGGGTGACAAGAGCGCTTTGTCAGTAATTGCTCGCCAGGCATTCTCCATTGCCCACGTCTCCATCTTCGCGAGTGTTTCGGTTGTGTGAGTTCCCACATGGGGAACCATGAGAGCGCGTGGCTGTTTCATGAGCTTCTCGTTTATCTCAGGCTCCCGTTCATAGACATCCAAGCCGACAGCGCCAATATGTCCGCTTTCCAGCGCATCAGTCATGGCAGCTTCGTTGATAATCGCACCTCGAGCGGTGTTGATGATAATAACACCAGGCTTCATTCTGGAAATTTCCGCAGCGTCGATCAGATACTTCGTATTTGCGTTCAAGGGGACATTGATACTGATAATGTCACTTTCCTCAAGCAGCTTCTCAAATGAGACATACTCAGTTCCGGCGGCTTGCTCGGCTGATAAAGGATTACGATTGTGGTAAACTGTCTTTAAGCCGAAGGGGTCACAGCGTGCTTTGATAGCACGGCCAATTCGACCCATACCAAGGAGACCAAGAGTTTTCCCTGGGGGTCGTGGCCGAATTCGACGCCTTTTTTGAATTCTCCTGCACAAAGAGCTGCCATAGCTGGACTCAATTGGCGTAAGGCTCCAAGTAAGAGAAAAATGGCCAGGTCGGCGGTGGCGTCTGTGACGGGATCGGGTGCATTGGTCACAATAATTCCCTTGTTCGCGCAAGCCTTTGTATCAATTGGGTCATAACCTTTCCAGGCGTCAGTCAAAATAGATCACTTGCAATTTGCCGGCAGTTAGAAGGAATTTCATACCTGCTCCGTTGTGGCAAATGTACCTGCAACTTGGAGGCAGCTGATCAATAAACTCCCTATCAAACTTGCCGGCGACCTATGTCAAGCCCATTAGCATACATACAGCATGTTAAATGAAGATCAGGCCAGATGGCAGTATTTATTTTATTCCAATTTGGGTAAGGGCTCGTGGGAACTTACTGAACCACTAGCAGAAGCTCGGTAAATAGCAAAAATGTTCTTATACTTGTCTCGTAGATCCTTGAAGAACTCATCTCTGCTTTGACTAGTAACCACTGCCGTATGAGCAACTCCTGAAGCTTCGCATAGAAGCTTTTGGCATGCCTCACTGGGTTGAAGAAAAGGATGAAAGGCTTAGAAGTCGACATGTTGTTCAATTGATGTGGAGGTAATGATGTGACTCTTTCTGTGTCCGAGGCCTTTCTCGGAATTCCGTTGGTATTTAATCACAGCCAGTAAAACACCGCGGGATCATATTTTATTCCAACTTGTCTCGGTAATTTCTGCAGTTGACCAAAAACCAGGACGATTCCGAGAACGTGTTGATGGCGGAAGAACTTGCGCCTAAACATGATGCCGGGCCGCCGACAGGAAGTTTCTGGCAGGTATTTCCCCCATCAAATGTACTTAGCCTATTAAAACGTGCGTGTAAAGCTGGGGTTGTAATCTGGGGAACCTAGTGGGCTGTTCAATGCTTGGCTTCGTACATGAGGGTTGATTGTATGGGGAAATGTACGGGGAAGGTGACGATCCTGTATTTTTTTCAAGATTATTGTTAGATATCAAAGCGAGGCTTTGAAAGTGCGTGTAACTTGTAAGGCTCATTTTGCTTTAAAACGCACAGGCTCTGCTGTCATATAGGCCTGCTTCACTTCTCTCTAGAAGTCGTTCAGTCTTATCTCTTGTTTGTTATCACTTTTCATCACACTTAGTACTTTGAAACTTGAAGCTGGTACATCTCAAACTTATACATACTGAATTTTCTCTCCTCACGCAAATCTTTTTATTAATTCAAACAACCGATCACACTCAAAATGGGTATGATAGCTCTCACTGGCGCGGCCTTAGCCAGAGCCCGTGTATGCCTCATAGTTGTCCCTTCATTTTTATTATTTGGTAACAATCAAACATCGGTGGCCTTCTCAGTTATCCATCTTTTGTCAAGTACTTCCCAGAAATTGATACCAGCAATACTACTGGGGCCGTCAAGGCTGAAAATGCCAGAGCTCAGGGGACAGTTGTCGCCATATACACCATCGGATGCCTCATCGGTGCTCTTGGTATCACACAGATTGGGAACAGATTTGGACGTCGTAAATCTTTGATCGTTGCAGCTGTCATCGCAGCTATCGGTCAGATACTCCAGAGCTCTTCATTCAGCATCGGTCAACTCGTTGTGGGTCGGATCATCTCCGGCATTGGAAATGGCGGAGTCAATGCTGTCGTACCTGTTTGGCAAAGTGAGTGTACGGCATCTAAGAATCGTGGCAAGAATGTTGTTATAATCGGTGTTTTCATTTCTTCTGGAGTCGCTGCTGCTGGTTGGGTCAATGTTGGTTTCTCGTTCATGTCCAGCAACGAGATCGCATGGCGATTTCCTCTCGCGTTACCCATTCTCTTCACTCTAATGATTATGGGCTTCACTTCTCTTTTCCCGGAATCTCCCCGTTGGCTGATCAGCAAAGGCCGCCTGGAGGAAGCTCATGTTGCGATGCAGAAGCTATCTCGAGAAGCAATCATTGACGATGCACAAATTCGTATGGAAATCGATAACATCGCTAGCCTTTTCCAACAAAGCTCACAGTCCGAGCGTGGCTTTCTTGATCTCGTCAGGCCTGGAGACCAAAGGCTTTTCTATCGCATGTGTCTTGCTGTTGACATCAACTTCGGTGCTCAGATGACTGGTGCAAATGTCATTTCTTATTATGGCTCCACAATTTTCGAAGACTCTTTAGGTCTTGCGTCGAAGAAAGCTGCCTTGCTCGATGCAGGTGCCTTGACCTGGAAGATATTTGCTGCCATTTCAGTCTACCTCTCGGTGGATCGTTTTGGTCGCAAACCCCTATTTATCATTGCCTGCCTTGGGATGGGGTTTTCAATGGCTTCTCTGAGTGGCTGTGTGTGGGCGATTGAATATCGTTATACATTTGGGGCCTCTGTCGCAGCTACCTTCTTCCTCTTTCTTTGAATGACTTTTTTCCCACTTGGATTCCTTGGTGCCAATTTCCTGTACAGCGCAGAGATTGCACCGCAAGATCTGCGCATTCATCTCGCAGCGATCGGAACTGCTACCCATTGGTTGTTCAACTTTGTTATTGCTGAAATTACTCCTGTCGCGTTTGTCACGATCAAGTGGCGGTACTGTATTGTTTACGCCGTTATCAGCGTGAGTGCAGCGGCTATGGTGTACATTTTCTTCCCTGAAACCAACTGTCGATCACTGGAGGAAATGGATGAGTTGTTCTCGGATCCAGACCACTGGTGGCAGGTGCCCAGCTATGCTCGAGCATTGAGAACAGAACGACCTGACCCGTCGCCCACCAAGACGTCTATCTCACATATTGAGAAGGTTTAACTTGAAAGCTTGAAAGGGCGTGCCAGTGTATTTCATGTTCCAATTTGAACTGGAGGGTTCTGCACATGTGGGCCGGAGTGAAATATCCATAGGCAACCGCCTCGGGCCGGGCGCTGATATATTTCCAGCGGTCACGGTGCACATGTGTTGAGAGGACCCGGACATAGGAATTTCTTCTACCTAGGTATGTGCTAATGGATACGTACCATCGGCAGCCTGGAGTAGTCTCGAGCTTCAAGTGTCTACTAGTCACGGTACTACCTGTACTACTAATATCATGATGTACGATGTACTACATAGTAGCACTGGCACATCCATCATGATGAATGATCATCACAATTACGGTCAAATGTTCAGAAATCCTTAATGTATGGATTCTATAAACTCGAAATGATCAGTAGTCAGTCTGCTTTATTTTGAATTGAAACTCAGTGATACATTATGTGTAGCAGCAGAGTTCATGTTGTGAGAAGAAAAGCGCCATCGCGTCGTGAAATGAGTATTGAAATCCAATATTGCGAACTTGAAAGAATTCAATTCATATTTTGACAGCGGAAAAACAGATAAATGAGGTGCTATGTGCATATACAGATACCAGTGATCGCAAAACTTGAAGAACTGTGCGAGGAAGTGACAAGAGGCGGTTCTTTTACTAGCAATATCGGATGTGTTTGAGTAAATGAGCGAAGATCCTTCCTCAGTACTAGCATAAGTGCTACACCAGTGGAAATTTGTGATTGAGAGGACCTTGGAAGGTTTCTCCCGAGGTCTACTGGACCTCGGAATACCTCACTACTGAGTATTCCAAGGCTAAGACTGTCATCGCCAAGGTAATGAACTAAGTTCCAATTGGATTTGGAACCTGCTAACCTGCAGGCGAAATTGGGACTCCTGGCTCAGGGTGAGTAGGATTCCGGATATCTTTGTTACTACGCTAACAAGCACATGGCTCAATGTGATCAAAGACTGCCAAGATTAAATTCTCATCAGACTAAATTTTGGTCTTGATAAGAGATTCCGGGCCAAGAGTTCCAAGATTGAGCGATTTATGCAAACCTGTTATACTAATTCAATTTTCTAGTATACCGTCGTCTTGGCCCTGTGAGCACCACATTTAGGCATGGAGTCATCGTCATCGTCATCCTCTGGAGAAAATTTGGGGTGCAGGCCATGTGAGTATAGCATGCTGGGGGTTGCGTACATGATCGACTGGAACAACATTCTTGTGAACGGAGTAGGGAATCAGATCTATTTTATTCAGCGATGTCATCCCTAGCCTTGAGCGGCCCCATTCTCCACGTCAGTGGAAAAGCCTCCTGAACCAGGGGGCTTGATGATCTGCACAACGCTTGGTCCATGCGTTTTATTGAAACGAGTCCCACTGATCTGTTGCTTCTATGGGGTTTCCAGGCAACACTAATTAGGTGTCGATCGGGATCATTGTTTACAGATCATATCCTTTAGTTGCCCATTGGGCACCAAAATACGGAGTTCACGAATTTGATTTTTGTTTCTTTTCTAGAGCTCACACTACTATCAGCAATAGTCAACTGGTAGCCCCAGCAATATTTGAAAAACAGCCTGAAGATAGGGGAATATCGGGGCTGTGCTAAGTAGCCGGTGGAGTAAACCTACACTATTGTTTCAAGCTCTAGACACCGTGCAGCGTGCTAGAGCTCCAGGCTTCAAAATGTTCTATATGGAAGACCCAGAGTTCTGTGGAACGTTAACTACTCCATTGATACTCCACATGTCTATTGCCACCATTGATGTTCAAAAATATGTTTGTAAAGCCAATAGACAGTCCCGTTCTGAAAGGTCCAAAGTGGGAACAAAACATCGACTACTTACGGTCTAGAATCGAAACGTGGAGATGAAAGAAACACAGACCAAGTCGGTTGTCATCGTGCCAAGTTAGCCAGGTACTCAACGTGCTTCAAAACATGTCTTTTAGAGGATCCGAAGTTAACGCCCGAAATATCCAAGAAATGAGTGGATTCATGGAAAGACCGAGACCAGGTCTCTTCCTTGGAAAATCTATGGAACTAGATTGATTGGCCTGAAGATCATTCAAGTTGCAGCCCAATACAAATTCCAAATCTAAAGTTTAGTCCACCAATCGGGTACTCATCAATATGAGAGGGCAAACCATTCTGCAGTAGCATTATCATGCATGAATGGGTTGCAGTCGGCTACCCGAGTCGGGATCTTTCTCGGCGTTATGGGGGGGTATAATGGCAAATGGCCACGGTCGCGACACTCGGAATAGGATAGACTCCCGTTAGTGTGAAGTAAACTTTCAGATCCCTGTCTATCGTACTTTTGGTCGTATCTATCAGGTTGGTCTTAAGATAATTTCCAAACAAGTGTCAAGATAACCAGCCTTGTGGTTAGGTTCTACCCGAATGCAAGCCATCAAGCCATCAAAAAAACATTCCGAGCACCTTGACCAGGTGCAAAGATGACGAAGCCACTCCGCCACGGCGCATCGTGAAGATGCCAACTCTCTTGGCTGCGCCGCCGGCGTTTCTAGGCATTTAAGATGTTTTCCGTATGCGTCAGCCACTCTCCTCCACCCGTGTGGGGTCTATACTTCTATGGCTTGAAAAGTATACGGAGTCAGATTTAGATAGGTTTCAAACCATTGACTCTGCATACGAGAACGGAATACTCGGAGACTTAATGCACCGGCGGTCACTTCGCACCCCCTGTTCAAAGTCCACGCCAAGGGGCTTGGTGGAGTGGGTCTTGATCGACGAGGATTGGGGACCATTGCGCACTGGCGTCTTAAAGGCCGTTCGATTGTCGATCATACCCGCCTAGCGCAAAACTTTGTCCTTGGGAAGATGCATTCTTGTCCCTTAAAGCTCCACTGTAATTCACGTCATTGGGTTGAATATAGACTTGGTACCCCTTTCTGGCCCCCTGATTGGGTCCTATAGTATCTAAAACAGTAAGGGTATTCTTTTTTCCCCTTAGAGAGAGGCTCAGCTGCGAAAAAAAGAAATAGCTAAAAAATAAGAATAAGAATAAGAAGGAAAAAAAAGAAATTTCATACTATTGAAGGAGGGAAAAAACATACGTCAACGGCTGGCGTGTACTACAGTATAAGCCATAATGCTCTTTTACTCCTATAGAACTTCAAGCTCACGATGCTTGGCACTTGCTTGAGATGATAATCATCACGCAATAACTTGTATGACTTGTATTACAACGGAGAACCGGAATTCGGGACTCAAGCCCTCTCGGATCAGTTTCTTGCCCATGTGCAATGTCTCTGCCCAGGTGGCCAAGTCTTGGCTACGCCACGATTATTGGTCTTTGTCTTCCTGCATCCTTATCACGCATCTCTAGCATCTTTAGGGCTGCAGAATCTCGGGACTTTCAGGAACATTTCGTCCGTGAAAGTCAATTGATTTGAAAAAAATATCATTCTTTTGCATAGAGTGATCATGTCATCTTGATTGCGTGTCACCAATGCTATGCAGATCATTTCGTAGTCAATACGTAGGACGCGTATATACAGACCCTTGAAGGAATTTTCTATTGTGCCCCGGTGGGTAATGGCATTTGCCTATGAGTTTCGTAAGTCAGGTCTTAGATGTTGCGAATCATTGATCTACATCTTTATTCTTTAGAATTGTATGTATCATATCTTCGTGTTCAAAAACAGACATTCTAAAGAGGCTGAGACTGAAGGTTTGAGAATCTAGACTACCATGATAGCTATGTTTGTTTTGATGTGATACCTTGCCATGATCAATATGGGTAATTACTTTCTTTTTTGCTGATCATGGTCCATCCATCATGGACTGAGCTGCATTTAGATTTCCATATTCGTCTGATCATCGCCACCCTCGACTGCCAAGGAGTGAGTGGACATGGGGACAAAGATCCCCTGGGCTGAATCCACAGTGGAGCACATGGTCTGGATTTTTAGATGCATGGAACTGATATTTTCAATCTAGCAATATTAGGGGGGACCCCTAGGATTGATATTCAGATACAAAAGGCCATGGCATACCAGCTTGGACTCTCTAGAAGTTAATCTATCCAGGTCATCATCTACTTTTCACCTTCATCCTGTCTATATTGATATTTCCCTTTCAAGCTATGATCCCTTAGATTTGCGGACTATCATTATAAGCTTTACATTAAAATTATTCATCATGTCTTCACTCCTGACAGAAGATGCTTGGAAAAAGAATGCTATCATCACAGAGCGTTCCATCCACTCTAGCAGCTCAAGTACTCCTACCACATCACCGTCATTATCTGGCCAGGATGAGAAGCAATCTCCCCCAACAACATCATCCTGTGCAAGCTCATTCAAGCTTGAAAGCCAGACTCCATCATCGCCCCAGTACCATGTCTTTACCCGATCCCGCAAATTGCAGATGGTCTGCATTGTCTCTTTAGCTGCCATCTTTTCCCCACTCTCATCCAACATCTACTTCCCTGCCCTTAAGACTATATCAAAGGTGAGTTACTAAATTATCTGCATGGTTGGTGCTCAAATATACTGATACAGACAAGGAACTGGATGTATCAATGTCCCTCACTACTTTAACTGTCACTGTATACATGATCGTCCAAGGCCTCGCCCCCAGCTTCTGGGGCTCTTTCTCCGATGCTATTGGTCGTCGTGGCATTTTCATCGGAACATTCATTGTCTACATTATTGCCAATATTGCCTTGGGCGTGTCCAACAATTATGGAGAGCTGATGGCTTTCCGAGCCTTGCAAGCTGCTGGTAGTGCTGCAACCATCTCTATCGGTGCCGGTGTAATTGGCGATATCACCACATCAGCAGAGCGAGGAAGCCTGATAGGAATCTTTGGCGGAGGTAACCTACACTTCACTCTCATCTATCTCATCAATCCAATAACTAACCAACTTAAAAATAGTCCGCATGCTGGGTCAAGGCATCGGTCCCGTCTTCGGTGGAATCCTATCTCAATACCTGGGTTACAGATCCATTTTCTGGTTCTTGACCATTCTCGCAAGCATTAGTTTGATCTCTATAATTTTCTTCCTCCCTGAAACCCTTCGCTCCATCGCTGGAAACGGCACTGTTCCACTGAACGGCTTCCATAAACCCTCCATCTACTATATCACCGGCCAACCCGACATCCAAGAAGACGCTAAACCCATCGGTGAAAAGAAAAAAGTAACTTGGAAAACTGTTCTCGCTCCACTCACCTTCCTCGGTGAAAAAGATGTCTTCATTACCCTTTTCTTCGGCGCTATCGTTTACACCGTCTGGTCTATGATCACATCTTCCACCTCTCAACTCTTCGAAGATACATACAACCTGAATACCCTCGAAGTAGGCCTTACATTCCTCGGTAATGGATTTGGCTGCATGTCCGGCTCTTACACTATCGGCTACTTGATGGATTACAACCATAAGCGCACGGAACGCGAATACTGTCAACAGAATAACCTCCCTCTTGATACTCGCATCACGACAAAGACACACCCTGATTTCCCGATTGAGTATGCTCGTATGCGGAATACTTGGTGGATTACCGCTCTGTTTATCGTTTGCACCGCTGTTTACGGTCTTTCGCTTCGAACTCATCTCGCCGTGCCTATTATCTTGCAGTACTTTATTGCTTACTGCGCTACCGCGATCTTCACTATTAACAGCGCCTTGATCATTGATCTGTATCCTGGTGCTAGTGCTAGCGCTACGGCTGTTAACAATTTGATGCGTTGCTTGATTGGAGCTGGTGGTGTTGCTCTCATCACACCTATCATTGATGCTCTCGGTTCCCTCTACACCTTTGTTCTACTTGCTGGTATTACTTTGGCAATGGTTCCTCTCTTGTCGGTGGAGATGAAGTGGGGAGCTGGATGGCGGATGCAGCGCAATGAACGACTCAGGGCTAAGGCTGATGAGTCGATTCAGGAGGCTTAAGGCTTTCACAACTCAGTTCAAAACTCAATTATCGGAACATTTGATTCCAGTTAAAATTCATTTTGGTGGATATATACTCGCCTTCAACAGCGCGGCGAGGATCAGTGCAGGTATAGACGGGTTTAAACCCTTGATGACATTCATGACTTGCTTTTTCTGACGTTGACTGGTACATACTACTACATTTTTTTCGGGTGCGACTTTACTTCTTGATTCTACTTTTTACACTGATCATTTGGCGATTACTTTGACTGCATTTTGGGGTATATAGACATTTTGGCATAATTATCTATCATTCGAAACTTGGGACATTTTATTGACTGAACTGTGAATTTCAAAACGTAAAATTTCATAATGGTACCTAGTCATTTAACTGGTGATGTATTCAACGAAAAAAGATATCAACGCTTTCTTTTGTATTTACTAATTTCCAGAAACCTCATTCTGCAACTCCTTCAATCGATTCCATCCATTAGAATCCTCCCAGAGGTCCTTGCCCTTGCCCAGGATACCGCGCACCGCACTTCTAGCCTTGAAGCGCCAGTCACTTGCAACCATCTCAGGCTCGCCACCTTCCACCTTCTTATCTTCATGATCCATGGGGCCATATCTGGCATATCCATCACGAACCAACTTCTCAGTGGCACGGACAACCTCAAGCCAAGGCTTCTCATCACCCATCTGGAAAGCACCCTGTGCAGAGGCAGCGATGGTAGCTCGCCAGGCCTTCTCGCAAGCATCCAAGGCACGGCTGGGACGGTTCCGGAAAAGCTCCACACGGGAGACAATCAACCACAGTGCAGAAGAGTGGGTAATAAGTGGGACGACGTTATCATCAATCATGGAAAGCATCTGACCTGGGATGGTACCGGAACGGAAGACAGGACCGGAGTCCGAGTCGATAAGGAGATCATTATATTCGAATGCGGTTGTGAGGAAATCAACCAACATACCCAGGATTGGGAGATCAACACACTTTTCACCCTTCTTGGCGCCAAGTAACTCGATAACACGCTTCTGCGCAGTGATCACATCTCGGAAGGGTGTGTTGGGTGGGGGAATTGATGCAGCTACTGTTAGCACGTTATCCCAGATTCGGGCGTCGGTGCGCTTCAGATTGGCTGCACGTTGCAGTGCAGACAGGGCTTCCCGCTTTCGCTTGAAAGGATCACTCTCAATGGCCGCTTTTTCTTCGGCGCTATCATCGGCCGGAACGTCGGGTTCTTGGTCGGGTGCAGATGTGCGCAGCATGGCTGCTGCCAGGTTACTCCATGCCTCTCCGTCAGTATCATCGAGCTGCACGGTTCGGGTGAAGGAATCAGTGGCATCTTGCCAACGGTTAAGCTCAAGTTGGACACAGCCAAGTGCGAACCAGGCACCGTGGTTGAGACGGTTGATGTTCAAACTCTTGCGGTAGGCACCCTCGGCCTTCTCCAGCTCGGGAGGTGTCATGCTAAGATAGTGGCGGGCCAGAGATCGTTGAGCCCGAGCATATCGCTGACCTGAGACATCCCAACCACGCTCGTACATCTTCTCGTCCTTATCGATGTCTCCCAGAATGCAGAACAATCGCGGCGCATCAGCTGGAAGAATTTCCCGCTCGGGACCCTCGAACAACTCATTCTCGTCGTCTTCATCATCACCCTTAGGCTCGTAGAGCTGGCGTCGCACCATACTCTTAGCCTTGAGTTCACGCTCAGTAGCAGCATAGCAGAGTGCTGCCTCAGCCCACATGTGGAGTCTCTCGTAGATTTCCAATGCGGTCCGGAGACCACCAAGCTCAACCCAGCGCTTAGCCAGCTCGGCTTCAAGGCTCCATCGAGTAGAGAAGTTGATAAGCCAGATGTACTCCAATCGGTCCGCGGCAGGAGCCGATTCGGATTTCTCTGGACGGGGCAAGAAAGTTGTGGGGTCGGAAGAGGGCTGCTGGGCGGCAGAGTCATCTGTCGCTGTATCGGCAATGACCTGATCAACAAGGGCCTGCATCTGCAACACAGAGCGCTCGATTGTTCGTGAGCGGAAACCCTCCACACGACTACGGACTAGCAAGGCCTCGGTATAGATCTGCCAATTGGAACTGCCACCCTCCAAAACTCGGGTAGCGTAAGGTGCTGTCTCCTCACGAGTAAGACCGTTCTCTGGAGCAGTGTTGGTGATCGCAGATGCCATAGCCAACAAGATAGCTGAGTCCACCGGGTTCAAAATAGGTTGATCATTGGCATCAATTGACTGGAGAGCCGATGGGATTTCCTCAGATACAGTAGTAGACTTCTTATCAGCAAACGAAATGGCTTCGAGCAGGGTATCATCATTCAAATCCAATTTCTTAGGGCCAGACGGGTCTGCGCTCGTAGATGTCTCATCTGCGCTCTTCGCCAAAACCACAAGCTGACTGATATCCCGGTCTTGGAACTTAGTCCTCTTTCCCAGTTGTCCAGTCAGCGCAAACTCGAAGTTCCTGACCCGAGCAGCCTGATCAAGATCAGCGCGTGCCTTAGCATCGAAGCCATGGTGTGTGTTGATAATAGCCCGCTCCAAGAGTAACTTTCCCTTCTCCTCTGCAGTAAGATCCAATTTGGACAATACCTCAACATCGCTGTAGATCACATCTTGCAGTGTGCTTGTAACCTCCGAAAGCATCTTTTGATGAAGCAAGTTAACGCGCACACGCGCTGTCTTCGCCACCACCGCTCCTTCATTGTCAGAATCAGCCAGAAGGGCCTTTGCGATGGAGAATAGCTCCGCATTTGGCGTCAACTTGTAGGCCGCTTCTCCATCGATAGAGAGATCGCGGATAATCTTAGCTCGAACAGCTCGGAGGGTGGGTATATCTCCGCGCAAAGAAGCAGGCAGAACTGTTTCCGCGGAGTTGAATTCAAGCGGTGGACCAGTCACATTGGATTGTAAGAAGCTGAAAAGGGCCGCGAGACCGATATGCAGGAGTTGCGACTTTGTTTGCTCGGTCGTTAAATCATCGCGGGGGTTCTGGAGGGCGGCACGCGCTTGGGAGGCGACAAAAGCAGTGTAGGAGAGCTCGAGCTTGGCGATCTTGGCGAGGGATTCACTATCGGCGGCATCGTGGCCCAGGAGCTGCTTTGCGAGGGGCAATTCGAGAATCGGGACAATATTGGTCGAGGTCAAGCGGACGGGGTCATATTGGTCCTTAAGAGGCGCATCGAAGACGCTGTTTAGCGTTGTGGGAAGGGAGGAATCGGCCATTTTGACGAGCACTTTCGATTTGTGCGATTCGATGAACCGGAACACTCTCGCCTCTTGTTCACAGATTCTAGAGCTGAAAGTGCGAAACCCCGCGATCTTTTTCGATTTTTCCTTATCGATAGCGTGTGGATACAGATAAGTGTGTGGGCATTATCATATTCTGTGATATTTATTCTTATGTAACCAGTCTTAAATCCACGCACTATATTCTACCCCTCTTCTAGTTCTTTCCATTCTTTCCATCATATACCATCAACCTTCTATGGATTCTTCTCACTTCGAAACTCGTGCATGTTCCTTCAAAATGTGGTTTAATCCATCCCGCTGTAGACACTCATCAAAGTGAAAGCTTCTCGCCAATTCCTCAAGTTCATTTTCCTCCATTCCCTCAAACAAAGATGCAAATTCATTAGAGAAGGAGGCTGCCAAAAAGGTCCAGAACACATTTCGCTCGATATGCATGTCCGTGTTCCAGGATGTGGGATAGGTTGATGTGGCAGATGGACTAATTCGGTCAATCAAATCATTCAGTGGTTTCAGAGCGGCTTCAGCCTCCGGGTTGGGATTATGACCCCATTTATCGATCCAGAAGGCTCGCTTCTTATCCAAGAAAGGCTTGATGGTTCGATTCCATTTGCCTTGTGGGTCTGTATAGATCATACCCTGTAGTCCGATATCTTTGTACAGCCAGATGGACCAATGGATGGAATACTTGTCGTAGATCCGGAGCTGCTCGCCTAGGAGGTTGTATCGTGCTTGGTTCACGGTTGCTGCGTCTACCTCTGTGTCAGGGTTGGCGTATACGGGTCCGAATTCTCCGTTCCAAACTGGAGTGCCATTCTCGCTCATAAATTGTGCTTTGCGAAGATAGGATCGCTCCAGATGTTCTTTCTGTTCTGGTGTTCCCTTGTACTGATCACCAGTGGGGAATCCCATAGACTAGTCATGTTAGTGGATAGTGAGAACGTCGGTATAAGAGACACTCACGGAGTAATCATGCATAGCATAAACGGAGTTCGGCAAGACTCTATCGAATCCCTTCCATTCCATAGCAAAGGTGTTTCCATCCAACCATAGTATGTGATTCGGGTCAATGGCACGGATAGCCTTCTCAATTCGGGTATAGAAGGCTGGGAGTCGGACATGCTCTGGGTCGCATGGCTCGTTGAGAGGATTGTATCCAGCAACCCAGGGATTCTCCTTATACCGAGATACAATCTGCTCCCACAGCCACACGGTACGGTCTTGGTGATCGCGGTAGTCCCAGAAAGCTGCATAGCTAGAAGGGTTATCAGAGTGCCAGTCTGGATTCTGACCACCAGGAACAGCATGCATATCCAAGATGGTGTATATGCCATGGGAGGCACACTAAATTGGAGGTGATTCTTAGCTTATTTTTCCTCGGCAGGTATCATAAAATGCGACGTACCAAATCAACGACTCGATCCAGGTGTTTGAATCCCGACTCCTTCAATACCCGTGGGTTCATATCATCTTCAAAATGGCGATAGTTGAATGGCAGTCGAAGACAATTCAATCCGACTTCAGCGAAGAACTTCGCATCTTTCTCAGTAAAGAAGTACTCCAGCCATTTATCGAAGAAGAATTCGTATTTTTCTTGTCCAAGGACTTTGCGCATTGCAGCTCGGTGCTGAGATTCATGTCCAGGGAAACCGGTGATGAAATTCTCCATACTAGACTTGATGTCAGCCTCATGCTAGTCATTACAAAAAGATCAGAAACATCACAGCTAGATAGGTAGTAGCTACTAGCTGTTAGCTCTGGTCACTTACTTCATCCATCCTCCAAGCGCCGCTCCTCTCAGAACAACACTTTGTCCATTCTGGTCAACGACCGAATTACCTTTAACTTTAAGGATACCCGTGGCCATTGTGTATCTTCAAAATGGCCAAGCAACTCACGAAGTAAATGAAGAATGATTTGGCTCGGAAACAGAAAGGCTCTGGATATAAGTACCAACTCTCTTGGCCCGAAATTTACCCGGGCAAACTTAACACAGAGCAAGGGTGCCTAAATGCGGGGATGAACCTACTAGCTCTTGCTATAGCCATCCCTGTACATAGTGAAAAGTTTCGATGAGACCGGCTAATCTCACCCCGCGTGTTACCCCATGTTTTTATTTAGCCTGTATCCCCACGGACCCCCACGGTGCCCCGCGTGTATAGTGTATCACGAACGTCACCTTGTGTCTGCTCAAGCACTTATTCCATGCTTGTTCAAAGGACGGAATGTACACACAGCTTCGGAGTTCAATGTGTTACCTCCGAGCCTGGGAGGTTTGTGGTGTGGTTTAAAATGTTGACTATGTCTTCATTGATATTCTCCGACTCACTGGCACTGATCCTCCGAGTCTAGTTGAAACATCATGTACGATAAAGCAGGTACTACTACTGCATATCAACAATAGTTTATACACTCTATGAAGGTAGACAGCAGGAAATCAGCAGATCAAGGTGAGAGACTCGGGCTATTAGTAGTATGTGGAAGCTCAAACGGATCTATCAATCGCTACCAAAACGCATACAACCTTCAAGGTTGGAAGTCAACATTGAAATGAAGTACCTGCCCATCGACACCAGAAGTCTATGTCCAATAACAAATCGGGAAAGAGGAAGCATGAAAACAGGATATATACACAAGACCTCTGAGCTGGACACCAATATCCAGACCGGGACAAGTGTTGGTAGTATCACAATCACCTTGAACAGGGACATGAATGAACAAGGTATAGGGAGGAGAAAGAATTCCATTACCAAGAGTCAATGTCAGTAATGGGCAAGGGTACTGCGGTAAAGGGGTGTAAAAAGGAATAATGAGACAATAGACAACGCTCATCTCAACTTGTTTGTACAGGAAATAAACAGAACGCTCAAACTCCAGTCCCAAATGCGCGACTCCAAAAGAGAATTGAAAGGAAAGGGTAACATAATTAGTATTGGTTTTCTTTTTCTCATGGCTTCTTCTTGAGATGACGACTTCCTGGTTCGGAAGGAAGCTCATCGCCATCAATAATGCGCCACAGACGACGCGGAGAGAAATTATTGCCGACCAAGTAGATACCGACGAACCAGGCGGCGAGGAGGTTTGCGAGGTGATGGAGGAGGTAGGCGTATGTCACGCCGTAAACAGCCGAATACATGGCAATGGCGAAAAATATTATGGAAGTGACGTGTTTGAATCTAAGATTATGAGCTTAGGTGTCTGGAAACGAATTGGAAAATGATGAACATACCGAGTCGTGATGCGGGGAATCATGGCACCACTTGTCATGGTCTCGACGAGAAGAAGGAACGGCATGATAGACAAGACATTGTGATGGGAGGAAAAAGGCATGAACCAATGAATCACGAGGTTATGCGCCCACACCAGGAGAACCAGAACATTAATAGGGAGAATCCATAGCATGAGGATTAAGATGGAGTGGGCATAGTTGCCAAAGTTGAGGTGTGATGTGGATCTCTGTTGAGAATATTAGAGCATGCTCGGCCAGAATCTTTCGAATTGAGAGAAGATAGGCTTACAGTTTCCTTAGCGTGCCACTGAGCTCGTACGCAAGTTGCCAGCTGCACAATGCAGGCCACCATGTACGCAAACTGATAAGGGATGATCGTGGACACAAGGATCAGTAATACTGCCGTATGAATGACACGTCGCCGAGGGGTGGGGGCACTGAAAATAGGCAGACTCCTATCAATCATCAGTAAGAACACTTTCTTCACAAAAGATCGAAGACTAGAACACTCACCCTCGGTCTTCGCGACGAATATAACCCGATTTGCTGTTCACAGCACCGTACATCAAGGAGAAGATGTTGACAAGAAGAAGAGCTACATAGTTAACCAATACACATACTCCGACGCTAATGATCCCAAAAATCGGAACAAGGAACCAAAAGAATGCATCTTGTGATCCCAAAAGGAGGTCGTTCTTAGTAAAATCGACTGGTGTCTCAGTGGAATTGGTGCGCCAATGAAATGGATCATCCGACTGAGGGAGGGCCTTGGAGGTAGCAAGAGAGGATGCCAAGAGAGACATCGCCAGGAGGAGAAGGGGAAGAGAGGATCGCAAAGCTCGACCAAGACCGTCATTGAAGGGAATGAAATAGCCTGTTTCATCGTAAATCTGGAACTGCTTGCGGAGCACCAGAGCCACGACTAACAATGGGAACGCTGCAAATATAGTGCGGTATCGCATCACCAGCTCACCCAAACTGCTCTTAATATCAACCTGGAGCAAAATATCGACCGTTGATCCAGAGCTAGGATCAGTCCAAAGTTGGAACGAGACACCAGCGTGAGTGGCTTGTTCGCGGAGTGGAGGCGGCATGAAAGGGGCCACGCCGTGAAGGTTGACATTGATGTCGTCGACGTTGACGAAAAATTTTGACTCATGAGGATCTGCGATGGACTGCCTCAGAAGCGGGGCAAAGATTTCATCCTTTCGAGGGTGTCGAGTAATCTTGAGTCGGTAGTCTAGCAAACTGGAGTGAAGAGCCGGGATCTTGACTTCAGTAAGCATGGGTCGATTGGCAGGAAGGCGCACCTTGATGCCTGCGCTCAACAGACCACCCAATCCGACTTTAGCGCGGATCATGGCGTCCGAGCTATCAGAAAACTCGGCAACCAAAAACCCAGGGGATGGAACAGCGGCCTTGTCCACAACAGCCACAAACTGATGCTCAGCTAGGCCCTCCAGATCGTATTGGAGGTAAGAAAATGGGGACACCCGGTCATAAGCATGTTTTGATGAAGGGGTTGAAGCAGGCAAATGAATCACATCTTCCGCTGCACTCCTGCAAGCTAATCGCGTAGAGCCAACAGTGCCACCTGAGAAATCCATATTCATGGAAAACACAGTCGAGCGCCCGTTGTTCAGAGGAAACACGCTACAGAAGAGCACTTCGATATGACCGTGTGGGCCAATGGCTTGATCTGTGAGAAGAGTAAACTTCTTGCCAGACACACCTTGAGGCGGGATTGGCAGAAGGCGAACATCGGGGCCATGTCGCTGGCCCATCTCACGGAGAGTCAAACGTTGACCCTGACCGAGAATGGTGTTCGCGTTGTCCTCCAGTGTTAAAAGGGTGTTAGGTTCCTTCTGAGCGAGGGTTCGTTCAGCAACATCTTCCAATCCTGTCAAGTACCATCGTTTCAGAACCCGCATACGCTCGGCGCGCGGCTTTGTTTGAGTAGGCCGCCGGGCATCAATCATCTCAAATAAGGACTTGATTATCGCCTTGCGAAATTGGTCACACCAAGTAATAGATAAGTGGTCGTTTCCAATCCAAACATCGGGCATCGAAGATGTGAACACAGTGAACCCATGTGTTTCCGGTACAAGTGACGAGATACTGGTATAATCGGAGGGGACCACAGTATCTCGTGAACCACCGGCAATAGACACCAGAGTCACATGCCACAGAGGATTATTGTTGGCCCACGTCTGTGCGTACGCCTCACGCCAATAGTCGTTGATCTGCTTATAGGTATGGACAATGTCGGAATCAAAGGATACCGGTGGCCTCGCGTGCGGCGCGGACATGGTGATGATCGAGTTGACCGAGTTGGCCTGGTAGTTGGCCATGGTGAGGACAGTCCGAGCCACAATACCACCCATTGAATGTCCGATCAGAATCACAGCGCTAGGGTCGGGGAGCGCGGGGTCTCGTCGAGTCCGTTGTGGGTCGTGGTAGAGAGATAGGATGTATGCGATGGCCTCGTTCACGTATTCCGCCTGATCCAACAACGTCTGGCCGTGGAATGCAGCCATATCCTCATTGAAATCCACCATGAAGAAATCCAAGCTCCGTGTTCCTGCCGCATGTCGTTCCTCGTCGTGTCGTACTACGTCGTAGTAATGTCGCGAAGCCTCCGCGGCCAGAGATCGAACCTGTCGGTAACTACCTGCATTTCCAGGAAGGAAAAGAACTGGTACTCCGTTTAACTGCAGACCATAGGAAAAAATAATGGTCAGCTCAGCTCATGCTTCTTTGTCCCCTCGTTGATACCCGGAGCATTCTTACCCCGATATTATCCTGAGTATATGGATCCACACCCTCTTCCCGATAGAGAAACAGATTGTACTTGCTCGCAAATCGCGTATGCTCCGTATCAAATTCCAGCATTCGAATAAACGTTGGACTCATCATCGGTACTCCACAGCCATCACCCCCAGTGGCCCGACCGGTGAATGAACGAAGGATGGCCAGTATAAACGCAACAGCGAAAAATGTCGTACACGCGGTAAGGATCGAGACCGACCAGGGACTTCGCTGACGAGCTTGGCGTGCGCGCCGGCCCTCGGGGGAAGGCTCCATGGGAAGCCGGGGAGATCCCAATGGCATTGTCTTGGTATCGTTGGAAGGTTGAGACGAGGAAGTACGCCACAGACTCGAGTTCCGCGATCGTGGTGTGGAAGTGCCGTTATCCCTCCTTAGATCGAAACTAGTTCCGTGCCTAGCTAACTGAGACCGTGATTTGTCGTTAGGAGCATCGATGGCATTGGAGCCATGATCATCTGATCGAGTCGAGGAATCTTCAGTGTCGTCCGCGACAGGGGAGCCAGACGACCGTCTGTGCATTGGAGGAGGCGGAGCCGAGACTCATCCAGTACACAGGGGCGTGATTCGTTCTTGGCACTTTAAGGACTCTAAGGTCAAGGAAGGGGCACTGGAATGCGCGGAACACGGGGGGGGAAGGTAGGAGAGAGGTTCAAGTTTCGCGGAGAACGGGAGTCAAGATTCAAGCACTAGATGCGGTTCCCGAAGACTTGGCGCTTATCGGGATTGATTTTCTTAAGAAAGAGAGAAGTGTAGTTCCCTAGTATTCCCTAGTGGTTTCTTAGTGGTCCCCTTTTTCCTTGGCCTTTTTTTTTTTATATAATTTTTTTTTTCTTAAACCAAAAAAGATGGGTGCCTTTTTGTCCCTTCTGTCTCTCAAGTTGGGATGTGGGAAAAAAAAAAGATAGTGGGACAGGGACAAGGAACCGGTTGATGACGGGTAATGCTTAAAGGGTCAACTGGTGTTAATGTAAATGCCGAGCTTGAATCACCAGAAATACCGAATGAATCAGAGGAGGCTATCAAAGTACTCTTGAGTATATCCTCTTCCTTTTCTTATTCAATGAATAGGTGGAAATAGACAAATTGTTCTATGGGTATCGTGGGGTCGGGGTAAACCTGGAGGTAAGACCCTCTTTGCCCTGGAATTGCGGGTTCAAGTTATATGGAGTACTCCGTAGTCTCAGATATTTAATATCTACCGGGATATTCTTGTATTCCTGCAGGGAATAATTTGAGATTAATTAAACTCTTCAAATTCTACAAAAATCATCTGAAACTTTTTCAACAATTTTTAACAATTGTCAACTCTGGTCAACTGGTTTCAATATTCATTAGGCAACCATATACAAAATTGTACCTGCAGGACGCGTATGAATGAGAGCCACAACGGCCTGATCCAGCTGAACTGTGGAAATACCTTCAAATTGACCACAATTCCGCCCCGTTCGTATTAATTAAAAACCCAACAGAACTGGGTTGGCCCCCTATACTAGTAACACCAAATTGGGAGGGTTTATCAGCAAATGATTGGCGCGGATGGCGTGACCTAGACTCCTATAAATGCAGATCTATGGATTGATCAGTTGATTCATGCATATGTCAGTGCTGTGACAGAGTGATAGTACTACGTATTTGTACACGGGATAAAGGCGACTATCTCGATGCATAATCTGAGTCCCTGTCACATTAATGATGGCCGTGGGCCGTCTTTCAAGTTCTGTTACGGCATCAGATATACTATGCAATTTCAACTTGAACTTAGACCTACTTTCCAAGACCAAGACTAGGTACCGACTCAGGTCACCGTAACTTCAAGTTCCTGACACAAGAAATTTGTGCACAGGTGATACAGGACAAATATAAAATGCGGGGTTCTGGCTCAAATGCTTATAAAAGGTAGGGTAAACCCGTGGACCCTGCTCCTTTTCCAACCTCAACAACAAACTTGAATGCGAAATGTTTTTCGTCAGGCACTGAGTCTTTTGCTCAGATTGGATTTTCTTTTATTTCCAAACTCCATATATCTCAGGCTACTAAACACTAGTCTACTTATTGTGAGTCGAGCAATATTCCTTTTTTCACGTTGCCTCAGGCTGCCACTCCTACTATGATCCCACATGAAGAAATTCTTCAACCCTTGGACCGTCCAAAAGTCGGAATGACCCGTAATCATTAAGCAGATTCAGATCAAGATATTTGTGTCTATTCAATGTTGAATACATATGACCAAGCAAAAGCTAACTATTGCATGATCTCGAAGTCTAGATAAGATGCCCAGAGGGCGACACCGTGACGTCGAAGCGACTATCATCATTGATATTACTATGCTAGATAAAGCTAAATTCATAATATTGGGCATCAAGGGGCTTTGATCACGTTCAAAATGTTAAAAATCATGGGTATTTGCATGTCGAGATTCAAATTTCAACGAACGAAAGGCAGGAGGTACATCCTACTCGTGTCGTGTAGCTGTAGCCTTCTCCGGGTCATCACTCTCCCGATCCATTCCTTGCTGAGCCGCGACAATGGCCAGGTCAGCATCGTGCTCGGCATCGAAATTACGACCCAGACGCTCTGGTCCAGCGAACGTAACAACGATAGTGTAGACGTATACACAGGCCATGAAGATGCAAATAACCTTGCCGTAATCGTAGCGTTTGGTGCCACTTGCAGTTGGCGGGAGGGGGAATCGTTCACCGATGGTTGACTCGATGGTGGAACTGGCGGATGAAACTAGGTTACCAAGTTGGTAGGCCGTACCCACTACGAATGTTCGGATAGATCCAGGAGATAATTCCATAAGATGGATAGGAATCACACCCCAAGCACCTTGGACGCAGAATTGCTCGAAGAATGCGGCAGCAATGACGGCGTGAGTCGTCACAAATGTGTAAGGGTAGAGTAGTGCTCCACCTACAATGCAGATCACGATGATCGAGAAGCGACGACCGAAGATTTGACTTGCCCATCCGCATAAAGTTCCTCCTGTTAATGCGCCGAGGTTCGCAACGACTTGTGTAACTGTGACTGCGTTGGCCGAGAAGTCGAACTGGTTTTCCAGCATCGTGGGGTAAAGATCCTGAGAACCGTGCGACTAAAAGAAGTATGTTAGGACTTTTCTGTTTTCACGCAACAGAGTACTACTACTTACCATAAAATTGAACCCAGCCATGAGCAAGACGAGGTAAATCAACAAAAGCCAGTGTCGCTTTAGAGCCACCTTTCCTTCCTCGATAAAGGACTTGGCCACACCACCACGAACCTCCTCCCGGGTAGCCTGGCGACGGCGGAATGTTTCCGTCTCCGGCAGACACAAACGAAAAGCGATGATGAGAATAGGAGGGCACGCGCCAAACCAATAGAGAGGTCTCCATCCATGCGAGGTTGTGTTGACCAATCCACGAGCAAAAGCTGTTGCGAGAAGGTATCCAAAAGCATAACCTTGCTGCATTAGTCCAGAGATGATACCACGGGCCTCAGGAGGACAGTCTTCCAATGCTGTTGCAGCTGCGTTCCCGTAGAGACCACCCATGGCGATACCAAAGAGTGCACGACAACCCAAGAACTGTTGGTATGTTTGGCAGAAACCAGTACCGAGTTCCAAAACCACGAATAGGAGCTGGTTAACGACAAACGGCCACTTGCGACCCCATCGGTCGGCTGCAATTCCAAAGATAATTGCGCCTACGGATCGCAGCATCAGTACCAATGTAATTCCCCATGTGATTTGGGTAACGGATTTATCGAAGGTCTTCGCCAGGTCGGATGCCGTCAGCGAAACGGTGAAGAAATCAAAGGCATCCCAGCTCCATCCCAAGAATGCGACCTGGAAGATGAATGTCGCGTATTAGTCCTGATCCTTGATCCTGTAATCTCGGGATCTTTGAAAAGGAAGAAACGTACCAAGAAAAACATCCATTGTTGAAAGTTGAGAAGAGCAAGGGCTGTGAAGGGATTCGGCGCCTTTCTCATCGGCGGCTTCAAGCTCGGAATCCGAGTCACGATGTACCGGCCGATACTCATATTCTCCTCCACATCTGGCGAGGCAGCTTCCGGCGAGATAGCTATGCCATCCGTCTTTGTGTGCAGTGATTTATCCTGCGATTCAGCCATGGCTGGAGAATTGGTGAGTTGAAAAAAACCAAGAGAAAGAAGCTAAGAAAAATGATCTTCTGCAGTGGGTGATAGGGATAGATTTCAAGTAGGGGGGGGGTAAACAAAAATAAAGTCCTCAGATTAGCGGGGAGAAGCCCAACCTCTTAAATCTAAATCAATTTCAATTCCACTCTAACCATCTCTCACATACGTCAATCAATAATACAAAAAAAATTCCCATTTGAGAATGTCCGCAAGACCATGTGTCCGTGGGCCTTAGTGCATCCCCGCTTTCAAAGACACATGGACCGACATCCTTATTCGTCTGCAGCAGGGGTCCCGGATCCTGTAGTAGACACGGGCGCGAATGAAGGATGAAAACCAAGGTCTTGAGTTGCCGATCTTCTTACTTTCTGGGGCATCGGTGGAGTCCCCCCAGACTGGGGAAATTTACCTGTGCACATTCAACTGGTCGGCATCCACTTCTCACACGGTAAGTTTTTCTCGGCTTCGTCTACGGATTATGGACTCCGACATTATGTTTATTTGGAGAGTTCCAGTTCTACCGTTACATAGGGATATACTTCGAGTCAAATTCCCCCACTGTTGAGATTGGTTGGAATCGCCGGTCTCCGCTTAACCAATACCCTAGTATACGGGCTTACTACAAACCTCATCCGGTATTCTGACTCAGTCGAAGTACGACGTAGTACCACGGTGCTACCATATTGAAGTCGGGATCTGCGTCAAAGCCAAGAGGCGTTCTCCACGTGAGGCTGTATATTACCCCAGACGAACAGTGCGCCAGCCACTCCGTCACAGGCATCAGATAGGTTACTCTTTAAAGCCTTTTACTTCTCTCTCAGTCTTTGCGGTTCAAGTTTACAAGAACTGAACTGAAAACCGGGCTAGACTTTCTCCGATGTTGTTCTATTCATACGGTGTGGAGCTCTGGGGGGAGAAAGAAGAGAAAAAAAGCACCATCTTTACCCCCGCGACCCACTAAGCTCCCGAACTAAAAGCCAAAATGGCTTGTCCCGCGCCCCTTCCAGCGCCGGCCTTGCCATGATCGGCCCATCGGTCAGCCTCGGCAAAGTATCCATGGATATGTTGGAGTTGCCGGTTTAGCCTATTTACCGTGTTCGCCGATATAGAGAAATTGGCTTGGCGAATATGGAAAAAAAATTATGAGAGATCCTAATGGTTCGGAGCAAGGTGTTCATCAATATTCTGGGTGAAGTCTCCGGCAATTAACAGTTTCCTCCGAGACGCGGGCCGGGGATTGAAGCTTGGCAACTTGGGTTCTTGGAGTTAACAGCGGGGATCTAGCATACTAGGTTTCGGAGGTTGGCCGTTTGTCGCTTGATTTGAATGGGAATTCTTAGCTTGTCTCACGATGGAAAAATATCTAGTGCGCACTTGACTTGTTAGTGGATTGCAATGAGGAGAAATAAGCGAGTGAACTATAAGACATCGGCTAGAGTCATCATAAAAGTGACTTCGGGCCCACTCATGTGCATTCAGGCTGCTTCAAATGTTTGCACCATTTCAATAAGAGACGTTCAATATTTATCTAGATGTTTGACTGTAACTGGATCCGAGATCTATTGATTCTTGGCTGCAGGTACCATGGGCCATGGATTTGCCGTGAATTTACCGAATTACCGAAAAGCTTACCTTGGATCTATTTGCTTAGATGTGGAATTGACCTATGAGATAGAATGTGATCGAATAACTGGTTGAATATCAAATTATTAAGAATAAGCAATAACTCTATAGCGCTATCTAAACAAATCGCATATAACAAATGTTAGTAAGAATGCTTGGTGTAACATCCATGCCAGGTGTTTACCAATAAGCAGACATCTGGTCAACACCTTCCTTCATCCACCCTTCAAAGATAGTAAGATGCTCATCGGTATCGAACCCATGCTCTCCATCCTTCAAATCAAGTCTCACATCAACATTTGACTGGTACTTCTGAATTTCAGCCGCAAATTTCTCACTTCCTGAGACAGGCACTGCAGAGTCCTGTTTGCCATGGAAGACCCAAACAAAGGGAGGAATTCGTTCTGCGCGTGTCAGGTTCTCGAAGGGAAACAGCTCGGTCTCGCGGCCGAAGAAATCCAAGAATTTGCCGTTTTGCACAGTGCTCACTGCCAATGGGATTCTGGTAAGGCCGCCTTCCTTCTCAATATCTCCATCCACGGTAACTACTGCATTAGGAGGCAGGTTTTGCATATGAGCTTCGACCATAGCAAATGGAAGCTGGAAAGCGAACAGTCAGTTTGATATTTACATATGTATACGTGGTAATGAGAGTTCAACGGACAGTTGGCAGACCGAAGATAGGCTTCTCATATTCCTCAGCCCAGAACCGATCTCGCAGGTTAATCATGGGATAAGGCAGAATAGCCGCCTGAATGTTGATCTCTGGGTGCAGAAACATGCTCTGCGAAACCAGCCAGCCTCCTGCACTACCGCCTGTTGCTAAGATGCGATCGAAGTCTGGCTGGATCTTTGCTTCTGGGTGATAGCCCGCAAGCTTAGTCTCTAGGTTCTCGGAGAACCATTTCCAGAAATCAGATAGGTCTTCTAGGATGTCGTGGCCGTTGGCTTCGGGGAGAAGACGGTAGTCCGGTGTGATGACAATAGCACGTCTGGAAAATGCCAGCTCGACAAGCCTGCGGACATGTTAGGCTCTGCCTTTGTGGTCGATGTTCAGTATTTGTACTTACCAGTCAGGGAACCAAGGGGAGAAGAGTCGATTTCCGCCGACAAGGAATCCACCATGGAACTCAGCGATTAAAGGTGTCTTTTCCGACAACTCACCATTCTCAACCAGGAATTTAGGCACGAGGATGGTCAGTTCCACCGAGTGTCCAGAGACAATTTTGTATGTCTCATGGTGGACGTGGAAGTCCTTGTATTTGGCGGGATCGTGAATCAGAGGTGCTGCAACCATTATGTTGGTTGATGGAAGACGAATGGATGATGGTTAGTTTGGAGTGAGAATCTCGAATGGTTGTTTAATTCAGCTGATCGATGGATACTAAAAATCATCCCTTGCTGGATTTCTTGGTGCTATATATACCTATTGTGCCATACATGATCCTACTTTGATCTTGGATTCATAACCCCGAGCCCCGGGCCTCAGCCAATGTTGGAAATCATACCTAGAATGCAAACAATAACTATTCATTTACGGTGCATAACCCCGGAAGTTTATTCACATGTGCAGGTGTCAAATCTCCGGAGACCGGGCTGCCTAAGCCGGGATTTACGACCCCGGGTTTATAGTAGGGAAATAAAACCGCTATGTCAAGCGAATCATCTGTTGGTATCTAAGGCTAAGCCAAACTGCTTATAGAGCACCGGGAATACGGCTGCCCGAAGGATCATGTTTGCATGTTTTCCCTGTTTGTCTTGTTTGATTTAATTTATTCATGTTTGTTCTGTTTACACCGTTTGATTGTTTTATCTATCGTGCCTTTGTACTCCGTACTTTGGCCCCCACAACATCTTTGGGGGCTAGTGACCCTCATTAGGCTCATCTAGCGACCGTACCATTGGCCTTCGTGTTCATCCTTCGTGTTCAAAAATGAGAAGGATTCATCTGTGCGCCTACAGTTTCATCTCTGCCCCTTATGCTTATTCGGCTTTACCTTAATTCCGTACTTCGTGTTCAAAAATGTTTCTATCCAAGCGATGCTACTATTTCAAATTCAACAGTGCATGGGGGCTTATAACACTATGGCTTGGCCCTGCGCAAATTCAAATATTCCGCCCTGGGGCATGCGGAGAACTCCGTGGATACTAATCTTGGACATCTGGGAGTTATGGCGCTAAATTACTCCCTAGGCGCCGATTCTGTCTCAACTGGGTGTGTTTTGCGAACTGGATACCCGGAACAGTTAAACGTTGCGGGTGCGGGATTTTAATCAAGCTTAGTTGCGTTGCTTAGGGTCTTGTCGACCTATCAAATCCCCCATTATCTGCCCCAGCCACGTTAGAAGCCACAGCCCTACTGAACACAAAGAAAAAAGATGCGCTTTGTACGGCGCTGATGCCGATCCTTGCTCTCCTGATACTTTTAATAGAGTCCTTGGAGGCGGTGTTTCGTACATAGCCCATGTTCCACTATGGGTTTCCGCCCCCAATGAAGTGACGTGCGCAGCGGGAAAGAATCCATGTGCTGGTCCAAATTGTAGCATAAAAGAAGCTGATTACCCTTCTTTTTTTCATATCAATTCATTCAGACTCGAAGGATTTCCTCAACAACCTTATCCACTTACCTTAATCTTTAATCTCCACTATGGGTGTGCCTGAGAACAACGAAGACAGCAAGGACCAGCATGCTGGCGCCAACTCAACATACTATGCTGAGGCACCCCCCCGCATACAACCAGCCCCAGGGCCAGGGAGATGAGAGAGGTCTAGGATCTACTCTCATTGGTGGTGCTGGTGGTGCCTATGTAGGCCATCAGATGGGTGGTGGTGCACTGGCGACTGCCGGCGGTGCAGTCATTGGAGCTATTGGTGCGAACGCTGTCACACATGGAGTGTAAGTTGAGACCGACAATAACTTGGCCTACAAGACAGGAACTGACAGTTATATTCGCAGTCAACACCACTATCAGAACCAGGCGCAACAGCAGCAGCAACAACAACAACAACAATACCAACAACAGTACCCACCCCAGGGATATCCTCCTCAAGGATATCCCCAGCAGGGTTACCCCCCCTCAGGGCTATCCTCAGGGTTATCCTCCTCAGGGCTACCCTCCACAAGGATACCCACCTCAAGGCTACCCACAAGGCCCTTACCAGCAACCGATGACTGGTACCACAACAACCACCACAACTACTACCACAACCGATGATGGTTCTAGTGGCGGCGGCGGTCTCCTTGGCCTAGGACGAGGACGCGGTAGCTGTTGTAATAACGGTGGTGGTCTCCTGGGTCTGGGAGGACGTCGTGAGGGAGGCGGAATTCTTGGCCGTGGTCCCCTTGGTTTCTTGGCCGATCGCAGAGACTACTTTGATCGTCGCAGAGACCGTGACTAAGTGGGTGTATCTGTTTTGGAGTCACTGGATGATCTTGACTTTGTTTCGATATTCCTGGGAAGAATCATGGATTTCAAGTTCTTTTAGCGGCGCTTTTATCTTTATGATTACTTGCATGAGTCCCTTGGGTTTTTGATATATTGGAGTTCGGGCTGCGGTTTGAGAATCATTTTTTTTGTTTATACGGGTATCAATATTTTCAAGATCATTCAAATGTTGATCATGATATTATTTTTGAATGATAATACGAGTATGGAAATAATATATCACGTTGGAATTTTCATTCTTAAGTATTAGAATATTCGGGATTGAACCCATCTATTAGTATTGGTATTGATATTTACAACTGGCCTCAAGATCGGTATATCACGACTTAGACCATGACTAATTTACAACTTCGAATCCATGAATTCGACCCGATTCAAATGGTTGAAGAAATTTGGATCAACTCAAGTGCTCTTGGGGGCGTCTCCAGCTGATGACCCGAAAATCCCATCCAGATCAGAATCCTCCTCCACAGCAAAGGCCACCTGTGGTAGACTCTTAGGACTGTCCCAATCAAAATTCCACCTCTTCATGGCATCATTCCAATGAATTCTGGGTATAAGTGCAGAGATACGCCTCCACTGGCGTTGCATGAACCTCGTAGTAATATTGTGCGGACGACCATTTACATATGGCCGAAAGGTGTTCTCTTTTTGAGGACCATCTGTCAAGAAGTCCAACACGATATCGTTCTTAGAGGCAGGAGGCTGTACCGGCCTTTGCCTCCGAGGCTTCCATGGTATAGTCCCCGCAATTAGACCCTGCATAATTTCAAGATCTCGTTCTGGTAACGGTGGTAGGACGCTATACAGTGTTTCGTAATACCAGTCATGCCGGATATTGAACCGACGAGATCGAGATAAAGGTCGACCCCAGATATTCTTCTCGGGAATCACTGGCTCACTGGACTTTATCTGGGGTCGGACACGGGATGCGGTGAAAACCCCGTGGTTCATCTGAGACTTGATTAGGGCCGTAATGATCTCTGGGGCTACCCAGCCATCTTCAAACTCAGGCACGCTGTTGACCAAATCTCTGAGTGCTTCGGTGTTTTCTGGGACTTTGGGAGTCAAGAGCTGGTCGACTAACTCGTGTCTTCTTTTGCCAATCCGGCCGTAAGACATGAGCATGACTCGGTCTAATGCTCGTGGATAGCCTTCATTGGCCCTTCGTAACAAAGTGAGACCCTGCTTAGCTGCTCGAGTCAACTTGACTTCGGGTACTTTTGATTTGAATGCTCGGCGATATCGATCCACAACATAGCTACGCATATATGTTCGAGCAATAGGATCTGGAAGATAGGCACATTCTTGTAAAGTAGCACGAAGTAAATGCTGCCATTGTGGAGCTTCAGGGCTCAGAGAAAATAAAGATATTCGAGGTTTTGGTGGCATGATCTATTCGTTCTTCTCATCCCAGAAAGGTTTAAGTTTCTCAAAACGGTGAAGACGCGAAAACCTTGGCGTGGTCACGGGATTGACGCGACCTTCACTTTCACTTCCCCAACCCCGCGACTTGATCACTGCCTTGCATTGCACTTTTTTGATCTGCGATTCTAATTCTGACACATTCTTTGTGTATTTGCATTCAAAGATCCCGTTATCTGTTTTGCATGGTTCTTGCCTTGATCCCGCTGTGCTTTCCCGGATAGCGGGTGCTAAAGCCACACGCGCGCCTCTCCTTTTTGATTTCGCGTTCCGGTAATTCTCCACCTATTTTCCTTACCCTGGTCTTTTTTTACATTTACTGACCCTGGCCTGAAGACCTCATAGGCTAGGAAATTTCTTTTTCCAAAGTAGGCTGAGGTCATTGCATGGACTAGGAGCACTTTGCACAATTTCTCTTTCTCCTTCCCTCACGCGCGACGACGTCTCCAACTCCGAGTCCTCCGATATCTTTCAATATGTCCAACGGTGCACGAGGTAGCTTTGGAGGCTACGATCAGTCTCATGATTATGGCTCTACGATGTCTTACCAGGAGGAATACAAGCCACAGATTTATCGAGTTCGTCCTTTCGTGGCAATCCTCGCCATACGCTCTTTTTACTCACAACTTTGAAACAGGCCGTTTATTCCAATATTTCGGTATATGAGATGGAAGTCAATGGGGTCGCCATTATGAAACGTCGCCACGATTCATGGTTGAACGCAACCCAGATCCTGAAAGTCGCCGGTGTTGTCAAGGCTCGCCGAACAAAAACATTGGAGAAAGAGATTGCAGCTGGTGAACATGAAAAAGTACAGGGTGGATATGGTAAATATCAAGGTACATGGGTAAACTACCAGAGAGGTCTGGATTTATGTCGAGAATACAATGTAGAGGAGTTGCTACGACCGCTGCTTGAGTATGATACGAGCCCCGATGGGCCTGGTGGTCCCACACAAGGACTGGTGGATACACCGACTAAGGAGCAAGCAATGGCTGCTCAGCGCAAACGATTGTACAGTGGCGCTGAGAACCGAAGCTCATCCCAGCCACAGCAGGGCACTTTCTTCCAAAATATCTCACGCACAGCCGCAACTGCAGTGAACGCTATTAGCAAAGCTCGGTTCGATTCCCCGAGTTCAAACAGCAGACGCCCCAGTGTCATCCGCAAACCATCACACCAAATGAGCAGTCAGGAATCATCACAAATGGCTTTCAGTCAACAGAGCATGTACAATATGTCAGACAGTGGCTTTAGCAGTCTACAGAATCGCTACTTGGCACATGATGACAATGACGACCTCGCCGAACCACCTCGCAAGCGTGTTCGCTCTTCTTCACATCATGGTCCATCGATTGGACTACCCCGAGAGCCATCTAATCTATCTATGCATGAACCTACTCCCACCGAACCAAACGACTCCTTCTACCAAGACATGGATCTCCCACCACCACCACCCATGGATGACGGTCAAAAACGTGGTGTCGAAGCTCTGGGTCCAGCCACCACTCCAGGAAATTTCCAAAAAATGAAGTTGATAATGACTTTGTTCCTTGACAAGCGCATCAAAGACTTCAGCAATCACCCCGCTCTCTTACAGTTGTCAGGTGCAGATCTCGAGATCCCACTTGATGAATACCGGAACAACGCTCTCCACTGGGGAGCTATGCTGGCACGCATGCCTCTGATTCAGGCACTGGTTGCAAAGGGAGTTAACGTTGCGCGGGTCAATGGTGCTGGTGAGACTGCGTTGCAAAAGTCAGTGGGGACGAGAAATAACCTCGACTACCGAAGCTTCTCGCGATTGCTCCAAGTCCTTGCCCCAACTATTGATATGGTCGACTACAGTGGTCGTACAATTCTGCATCATATTGCGGTCATGGCAGCGACAGGTGGCGGAGGACATGTCTCTGCAAAGCACTACCTGGAATGTCTGCTGGAATTTATTGTTCGACACGGCGGAATCACGTCCAATGCCAATGGTGACCAGGCGCAAAATGGATCCCAAGGCAACGATGTTATCTCTCTCGGCCGCTTCATCTCAGAGATCGTCAACCTGCGCGACGACCAGGGTGATACCGCCCTGAACCTTGCAGGCCGAGCACGCTCAGTCCTTGTTCCACAACTGCTGGAGGTTGGAGCCGATCCTCATATTCCGAACCACACTGGTCTTCGACCCGCTGATTACGGCGTTGGAGTTGATATGGCTGATGGGAATGCCCAGTCGCAGGGAGCCGAAGGTCGGGGTGATACCTTTATTGACCAGCTGGCAAAATCGAAGAAGGAGATTCTTGATGGTATATGCCCTTTCCCTGTTCCCTCGTCCCTGTCATTTTTTCTTCTTTCTTTTTACTAATCTTTCCTCCAGCGACGGTGTCCCAAATTAGTGCAATGGTAGAAGAAGCCCTGGGAGGGATCGACCGAGAGTTATCCTCGAACTTGACCCAAAAACAAGAAAAATTTAATCACTGGCATGGCAAGATCCGGGAGTCCGCAAAGGCTCGTCAGATCGAGCAAAAGGAGTTTGATGAATTGAGACGGAAAAGCACCGAACGAGTAGAACTGGAGCGACGAATTAAGAATCTGGAACGTTCCTCTGACAGCTTGGTGGCGACTTTGAAGGCCACACCCGACGTGGACTCCTCTCACGTCACTTTCGTTGGTGATGCAGATCAGGATTCGGGCGTGGACGTTGGATCATTCGATGCTCTATTCCCAGATACCTTCGACCCATCAACCGGGTTCTCCGAAAAAGCAAGTTCAACTTCTGGCCTCATTAAATTCTCCGGATGTGCTCAAGACTCGTCTTAAGCTCTATCATGAGTTCCTTTCTGGCGTTACGGAGGAGGTGGATAAACTTAAGGCCAATAATGCAATTCTCGGCGAGAATTATCGCCGCATGGTTATGTCCTGTACAGGCTGGACAGCTGAGCAAGTGGATGAAGCAGCCGAAGGATTAACGGAATGTGTTAAGGAACTGAATGAAAACCCGGTCTCGCACGAAGAGGCTATTGAGATCCTGATGCGGGATCGTGGACAGGACTGGTAGTTTCACCATGAGTCTTGGTTTATCTGTGTTTCAGTTTCGGTTTGAATGGCGTTGATACAATACCCGGGTGGCCAGCGATTTGAGATTTTCGTATCTACGATAATGTTTCAATAAATGATCTTCAAGTTATCACCATTTCTGGTCAACTTTGGAAGTGTTCCAAGAGCCGCTCCATATATTTCGCACGTGCGTTTAGTACTAGTAGACATCCAGGTTGCTACCTGCTGTGACCAGATCATATTATGAACAACATCCGGCCTTGGACTCGGAGGGCTCCATTAATCACAGACAGCTCCCAACCTTGGAAGGGTAAGTGACACCACTAGTAGTAGTAGGAGAAACAGAATCTTGACGGATAACCATGCGCGAATGTGGACTCTAGGCCCTTTAAACGGATCCATACTACCCCTCCTCTCAATCAGTTTTGAATTTGTTTCACCTCGCACTGCCACTGGCAGTGGTATCCGAGCCGTAGTGTGAAACCCGTGCTTGAACTTGGATGTCGCAAGCCTTGAGACTCACTGGCACTGGCATCCGCGCAACCTGCCCAGGTGGTATGCTGGTTCCCGAAATATACAACCAACCATAGCCCGCATACATCGCCCTAGGTCTTGGACCCCAAGACATGGCTGAACTGATCTCCAGGAAACCAGACCACTGGCATGGCCCCTTCTCTAAAATCCATTCAGACCTGAACTGATAGGTCTGTCGATCTAGGGTGATGTAGGCGGGCTATGTGCAGGAGTATGGGCCCGAGCGACTGGACAAGGGGGCGCAACGTTAACAAACGGAAAGGGGTTCGCCGATGTTTATTCGACAGGGTACTTCGTCTATGATGCTTAGCGATATTCGATTGGTGGGTATGAGAAAGGACGCAGCCCAGATCTCAGGGGTAGATTAAACAAGCCACAGAGCACGGAGTACAACGAGCAAACGGGAGAAAACAAAGTACGAGGTGATTGAACTCATCATCTCCCTAGGGAACAGCCCCGTAGTACATCTTACGTGTATCTACAAGCACCCCAGATTCAACCCCCACCGAACAAAGGGGTGGGTACTATTTGGCCCCTCCTTCCCCAGGTCCGAGTTATCCAGGGTTAAACAAAGAAAGGAAGGGGGCCATAAGATAAGGCGGCCCCATACAATAAGCACCTGGGGCAGATAAAAGTGTCATCCATGCCGGCCCCAAATCCAACTATAGAAGTATAAGTACATGTCCTTGAGGAGTGTTCCCGGTCTCGTCGTGTATACTACAGTTCTATCAGGCTTCCAAGGTTATACCCGGGCTGTGAGTGGCGGCGAAAAGGAGACACCGCGCCACAAGCCTTGTAGTCTGTGTTTAGGAAAAGAAAAGTGAGAATAACAAGTACAAAATTTCCTGGATTTTTACTGGATACTATTCTAAATCAAATTTGCTTTGCTTTGCCTCGCTTCAAAGAAAACTTTTCGTGCCCCAGTCGCGGAAAAGCGCCGGGAGAATCGGGAGGCCAAAGAGCCAAGGCAAAGAAAAAGAAAGAATCTGAAGCACGAATCAGGTCCAGAAGTAGATAATCGGGATTGAACTATGGAAATGAAAAAAAAGAAAGTTTTAACTGAAGTTCAAGGCCGGTTTCTGGTCCAACTAAAGCAGTAAGGGCCGAATCATGGCGATTGATCCACTGGCCGAGTGGCCCGATTGGGGTTCGCCACCCGGGTGGTTTCGCGGGGGATAGGGATAGGGATGTTCATACGGGTTATGCCGAGATATTACAGTCAAATTCATTTGCCTTGGTGGATATTAAGGAATGTAATTCAGTACAAAGTGCGGAGTACAAGGAGAACTTGAAGAGGGGTATAGAATTGTGATAGTCCCTGATAAGCGATAAGGTGAAGCGGTGAGAGAAAAAGCGGTGATGATGGTTTCAATATGGAGTATATACTGTGGCGTGGCACCTATTGATACCAACATTTAAATGGATCTTCATTATGTTAGGCACTGGCACGTAACTTGAAGTAGATGCCGGTGCCAAACTTGAAGATGTACTATGTCCCATTTGCTCTCTTCCATGAAGGCGGGAGAATCTTTTTACCCCTGAAAAATTTGACAAGGTTGGGCTCATAGTAATGTCGATCCAAGCCGTAGATCCGAGTCCGCATACTCCGATAGAGGCATAAGATAAAATATTGAATATGTATAAAAATAATATTAGAATTTAATTAATAGTTATGTCACTGCCAGTGTAAATGTTCCAGTTCTCTTCTCAATGCTGACGATACCCTCCATGAGGTCACAGTGGTATGCCTAAGCCATGTGGTACAGTTGCAGGGCTGAGCCACTGTGTAAGATTCCAGAACATCTTAGATAACGGGGACCGGAGTAGGCGAAAAAAATAAGTTTAAAAATTAATACGATTTTGTATTATTATTTATTATTTATTATCTATTGCTTCTCGAAAACTCTCGACCACGAAACGAATCTTGGAGAGTCGGAAGTATGTACATGGGTTAAGGAAAGAGCCACGCCACCGGGTCATAAAAGTGGCAACCACGAAAAAAAAAAATTCAAGACCCATCTAAGTACCTTATACTAAGGAGCTATAGAGATTGCTCTGCATACCAGGGGCACTGAATTAATTAGAATATTAATGTTTCAAGCCCCGGATCTCCAAGAGTGGATTAGACTGGTACTGCAGGTGCAGCGTACGACATGGCCCTCGAGCCTCTGATAGCCGCGAAAAAAAAAATTAAAATTAAAATTCCAAAAAGGTAAAAATAGAAAGAAAAAAAACCTTCATTGACTATACTAGTATGTAGATTTAGATCAAGGGAATATCAATTATATACTTAGGTAGTTAATATCGACCTTATGTACTTCGTACTTGATAGAGGTTATCATTCAAGGTGAGTGACACCCCTCTTTCCTTTTTGGGAGTTTTTATGAATTTTTCAATTTTTCGAATCGGGAAACTGACCAATTAAATAAGAGGGATTCGGACACAAGCAGGGTGCTGACCAATCAAGCAGTGAATGTGAAGTTGGCTAAACTCCATCCGGCCTTAGCCAGGACCCACTCATATTCACTGCAAAATTTTTTTTTCTTCGAAATTCATTTGGGCGGCGAGGGCCACATAAATAATCTCGCCCCCCTTCACATCCGCCCCTCCTTCTTACCCATCTTTCCCGTTTTTTCTTTTGAGGTCTGTCCTCTCTTTTTTTCGTTTTTCTTTTTCTTTCTGCATAGACAGACAGAAAAGCCTTCGCTCATCTCTGAACAGAGCGTTGCTGTGTCCTGAACAGCAGACACAGGCCGGATCATCGTGATACCCTTAGAAAAAAAAGCTTTCTTTCCGTTTTTAATCCTTTTCCTCAAAAAACCGCCAAGATTCCTCCCAACATGCCTGCCGTTAACGTCTCTTCCGTTCCTGCCTCTTCTGGCAAGGAGATCGACCAGTCGGTCGCTGTCCTTGAGGACCTCATCAAGAACCTCAACATCTCCACCAGCGCCGACGAGGTTAACGCTGCCGCCAGCAACCTGGCTACCCTCTTCAGCGGTCCCATCCCTGAGCAGACTCTGCCCGCCAAGGCTGCCGAGACCTTCAAGAAGCAGCTCGCCAACAAGAAGGATGCTATTGCCCGTGAGCGTGCCCTTGAGGGTATCCGGGCTATTGCCTCCCACTCCACCATTGCCCCCGGTGTTGAGCCTCACCTTGCTGAGCTCCTTTCTTCCGTTCTCGCTGCTGTTGGTGACAAGATGAAGCCCGTCCAGGAGGCTGCCCAGAGCACTGCTGCTGCCATTGTCCAGGCCATCAACGGTAACGCCGTCAAGGCCGTTGTCCCCGCCATCATGGAGTCCATCTCCAACGCCCAGAAGTGGCAAGAGAAGATGTGTGCTCTGACCTGCTTGGAGCTGCTCATTGCTTCTTCCCCCGCTCAGCTCTCCTACCAGGTCCCCCGCCTGATCCCCGTTGTCTCTGAGGCCATGTGGGACACCAAGGCTGATATCAAGAAGGCCGCCTACACCACCATGGAGAAGGTCTGCGGCCTGATCGTTAACAAGGATATTGAGCGTTTCATTCCCGAGCTCATCAAGTGTATCGCTAAGCCCGAGAACGTCGCTGAGACCGTTCACTTGCTCGGTGCTACCACTTTCGTTTCCGATGTTACCGGCCCCACCCTCGCTATCATGGTTCCTCTGCTTGACCGTGGTCTTGTTGAGCGTGAGACCGCTATCAAGCGTAAGTCCGCTGTCATTGTCGACAACATGTGTAAGCTGGTCGAGGACCCCCAGATTGTTGCTCCTTTCTTGCCTAAGATGTTGCCCGCTCTGAACAAGAACTACGACATTCTTGCCGACCCTGAGGCCCGTGAGAAGACTCGCCAGGCCCTCGACACCCTCACCCGTGTTGGTGAGATCAAGGATGGCAAGATCCCCGAGATCTCCACCGCTGGTGACATCTCCACCGTCTCTGAGATCCTCAAGGACATCCTCAAGGAGAACTTCGAGTCCTGCATCGCCAGCTCCGAGACCATCATCAACTACGTTGCTGCCATCGCTGGTCAGCTCGTCGACGAGAAGGACGCTGACTCCACCACCTGGACCCAGAACGCCCTTCCTTACATTGTCGCCATCGTTGGTGAGGAGGCTGCTAAGCCCATTGCTGATCAGCTCCGCAAGCGTGCCTCCCCTGACGCCGCTGCCGCCGATGAGGTCCCCTCCGACGAGGAGGAGGGTGTTGATCTTTGCAACTGCACTTTCTCCCTGGCTTACGGTGCCAAGATTCTGCTGAACCAGACCCACCTGCGTCTCAAGCGTGGTCAGCGTTACGGTCTCCTGGGCCCCAACGGTTCCGGTAAGACCACCCTCATGCGTGCCATCAACAACGAGCAGCTCGAGGGTTTCCCCAAGAAGGACGAGGTCAAGACTGTCTACGTCGAGCACGACCTGGATGCTGCCGACACTGAGCAGACTGTCATTGGCTGGACCGTGAAGAAGCTGATTGAGGTTGGTCTCAACCCCGTCGAGTCTGAGGTTAAGGACAAACTGGTCAACGAGTTCGGCTTCCAGCCCGAGCAGCTCGATGGTCTCATCACTGCCCTTTCCGGTGGTTGGAAGATGAAGCTCGCTCTGTGCCGTGCCGTCTTCGAGAGCCCCGATATTCTTCTGCTCGATGAGCCCACCAACCACTTGGACGTCAAGAACGTTGAGTGGCTCGAGAACTACCTCAAGAGCTCTCCTTGCACATCCATCATGGTTTCCCACGACTCCCGCTTCTTGGACCACGTTATCCAGCACGTTATCCACTACGAGCGCTTCAAGCTTAAGCGTTACCGCGGTACCCTGAGCGACTTCGTCAAGCGTGTCCCCTCTGCTCGCTCCTACTACGAGCTGGGTGCCTCCGACATGGAGTTCAAGTTCCCCGAGCCCGGTTTCCTTGAGGGTGTCAAGACCAAGTCTAAGGCTATCATCCGTGTTTCCAACATGACCTTCCAGTACCCCAACACTCCCCGCCCCCAGATCGCCGACATTACCTTCCAGGTCTCCCTGGGTTCCCGTATTGCCGTCATCGGTCCTAACGGTGCCGGAAAGTCCACCCTGGTCAACGTCCTGACTGGTGAGCTGATCCCCACCGCCGGTGATGTCTACCAGCACGAGAACATCCGTATTGCCTACATTAAGCAGCACGCTTTCGCTCACATCGATAACCACCTGAACTCCACTCCCTCCGAGTACATTCAGTGGCGTTTCCAGACTGGTGAGGACCGTGAGACCATGGACCGTGCCAACAAGATCGTCACCGAGGAGGACGAGAAGGCCATGGACAAGATCTACAAGGTCGAGGGTACTCTGCGTCGTGTCATCGGTATCCACTCTCGTCGTAAGTTCAAGAACACCTACGAGTACGAGATCTCTTGGTCTCTGGGTGACAACATCGGCATGAAGTCCGAGAAGTGGACTCCTCTCATGTCCGCCGACAACACCTGGTTGCCCCGTTCCGAGATCATGGAGTCTCACTCCAAGCAGGTCGCCGAGGTTGATCAGAAGGAGGCCCTTGCCTCCGGTCAGTTCCGTCCCCTGGTCCGTAAGGAGATCGAGCAGCACTGCGCCAACTTCGGTCTGGACAACGAGCTGGTTTCTCACTCTCGCATGCGTGGTCTGTCCGGTGGTCAGCGTGTCAAGGTCGTCCTTGCTGCTTGCTCTTGGCAGCGTCCCCACGTCATCGTCCTGGATGAGCCTACTAACTACCTGGACCGTGACTCTCTTGGTGCTCTTTCCAAGGCTCTGAAGTCCTTCGAGGGTGGTGTTATTATCATTACCCACTCCCGTGAGTTCACTGAGAACCTTACCGAGGAAGTCTGGGCCGTCAACAACGGTCTCATGCAGCCTTCCGGCCACAACTGGGTTCAGGGTCAGGGTTCCGGTCCCCGTCTGGACGCCAAGGGTGACGACGAGGAGGACAAGTTCGACGCCATGGGTAACAAGATTGTCGTCGAGAAGAAGAAGAAGCTCACTGGTGAGTTTACTATCCCTAACAATATTCCCTCTGACAATTACATGATTGCTAACATACATTACAGGATCTGAGCTGCGTAAGAAGAAGAAGGAGCGTGCTGCCCGCCGCAAGCGTGGTGAGGAGGTCTTCTCTGACGAGGATGACATCTAAGTTATTCACGTCTAAGACGGGCTACCTGTTCGGCCACCTGTCTTTTTTATGGAGTTTATGACTTTTTTTTTATGAATTTCATAGTTGTTGCTGAGGACAAAAATAAATTTCCTGCTGTTCTATCTTTTCCCTTCAGACCTGTAGACCATACCTTCACCTTCCTATACCTAGTAGTAATGTTTCATTATTAAAAATTTGAACACAACCCTAGAACATTACCACCCATGGAGATTGCCAGTGCCTCCAGGCTGTGGTAGTACTGTATTTCTAGATGCTCAGGACGATGCCCAGGTGGGACTCTGACCTTGGGGGTCTCACTCGGGCTCGGAGTAAGATCCAATTCTACTTAATACTAGTTACTAGTGCTTGTGAGCTTGACCTTATTGCTATATGATACTACTAGTATCTACCCTTGACCCGTGGACCGTATTCTGCCTATTATGATATTCGTATGTGATATCTTTCTAGTATACGGCACGCCTACATGGCATGGCCTCCAGGGCTATATCTTGGAGCTGAAGTAACCTTGGGACCAGAGTTAAATTAAAGTGCTTACTAAAATATGCTAGTACGGATCTATGCTTAATACTATGAATTAAGAACTCAGGGGAAATGCATTTTGTTTAGCTTGCTATTGGCTATTTGCTTTAGGAAAAGGCAAGAGTAAAGGTTGTACTGCGTTAGTAACAGTCTTAGACCTTGAAAGGGGCTCTTTATTAGTATATCAAAGAGACAAGAACCCATATGCCTAACCAAGCGACTAAGCAAGTTCGCCGAGCATTTGTGTTGAAGCTCCTTCGTTGCCTTTGAGCCAGCCATATTTGCTCACTCACTTTCCTCACCATCCTTCATCACCTCAACCTCTCATTCATCTCACTTCAACTTGTTCGATTATCAAGTACCGCAAAAATGGCTGATGAGCAAATGAATCAGCAGCAAATGGAGCATTCCCTGGCCGAGCACCACCAAGACACGTCTGGTGGAGTTGAGGAGTCGATCCCAGCACCAAAGAGCCCCAAGGTATGCCCATAACATCACCCAATTAGACATCTCTAAGGAATTCTAACATCTGATAGTGTGGTGATAAGCGCAAGGCCGACTGGGACGATGAACCCAACGTGCAGACCAACGAGGTATCTATATTCAGTCACCCAGACCACCGGATGTTCCAAAAGATTAAAACTAACAAAGACTAGGATCAGCCCAAGCGCCTTCACCTAACCCGTGTGGAGGAAATTTCCATCACCGATCCTGCCCGTGCCCTAGAGCTGGAAAATCTCGGCAGAGAGATTGTGCTGAAGCGTGACTACCTTTCGAGAAGCTGGCACAACGTAAATGAGCTGGACATCTTTCTGCGGGCTCTCTTTGCTCGCCTTATGCCTGGGGATAGTTCCTTGAATGATTGGATCATGGATTTGACTGTGCAGATGCACCAGATGCGGATGCAGATTGTTGCTGACGCGGAAGATGTTCGTGAATTGGAGGATACTTATCGCAAGGCTTATTGTGCTGCCCTACAGCTGTGATTGAGGCATGATATTGGTTGCTTTCAAATGCGGAGAACTATTCCATATGTTGAGAACTATGCGGAGGTGGGTCCATGTCTTGTCATAGTTCTTCTGTTTTGTTCTTGCTGAATGATACTCTTGACAATCTTGAGTTTGAGAAGCTTTGTTGAGCATTGTTGAATCTCAATTTTGTCCCTAATAGTATTTCTTTCTGACTGGGTTCAATGGTGCATGATTTGTCTTCTTTCATGTTAGTCACTGGCATCTCGTCTTGATTGTGAATTGATGCTGGCCCACGTTTTTAAGGCACGTGCCCAACCATAACTTTGTTTCAGCTTCCCTTCATTCATCTGCATCGCTCGCCTCAGGAGTTCTCATTGACTCTCTCCTTCCCCCTCTTCTCTTTGGTAGTACTTTTGGCGACATTCCAAATGTTTCGGCCATCGCCACTTTTCACCTAGGATTATTCCAAGTTGTTTGTGCATTTAAATGCGTGACCCGGTTCCAGAGCCCGAGTTCAAGCCCGAGACCAACCTCGCTCTAAGGCCTAGACTCAATCCCGCACCTGCACCCGGCATCTGGATATCATGTCAGCTGAAATCCTGATACTGGTCGTGGAGCACTTCATCTATGCATCTGACATCAGAAAATTCACACTTACCTGTCGCACCTTGACCCCATTGGCACCTGTCACCTTTCCAAGGTTCTGCTTGCACATTCTGAGGCCCCTTTAAATCTTGATATCGACAAGCACAAATGAGTCCTTGTCTTTGGGAAGCGCACAATCAGGTCACTTTTCAATAACTGTCTGTGAAATGTGGGAGTAATCATGTCTGCCTATGCAGCTGTCAGTGGGTCAGTACTTTCATTCATGCAGTCGTCTTTTGCTAGAATGGCCAATCTAGAGACATTGAGCGAGAGACTGAGGTCCTCTGAGCTAGCCGTAAATGTTAGGTAAGTGCGACACCTCGTTCTTTTGTTCTCCTGGTCAAATGCGGGATTTTGAGGAAACTTTCTCTGTGCTCATTGTTACACATCTGATTCCTTCTCCTAGTTGTATGATGGGCGCATTCCTCCTCACCATGTCCCAAAGACTTGGAACCGAAAATTCTAAACTTTCCGGCTGAGGCTGTCCCTCTCGGAGACTCGTCATATTCTTGACCTGTCTAATATTCAGGTTACTCGACAGTTGGAGAGTTTGAGCTTGTGTCGTATAAGATGAGCTGGACGCCCTGAGGGAAGGACAGAACAGGGAGTATTTGAGGGGACACCCAAACCATCGGGTCAATAGTGCTTAGTGGACTTCTTTTTCCGAACTCTTTGCATGTGCGGGGAATCAACAATATTTGAATTTATTTCTGTGCCCCTCGGGGGCTGAGGATGGACGGCCCGTCGAACCCGGGTCAAAGCGGCTGCAGCTAGAAGGTTTCATGGGAATCGTAGTATGTGATATTTACTCCATATCTTGTTCGGCAATGCATAGTCCGGGAGGGGATTCGTAGGAAGCTGTGGAACATTAGGGCTGAAGAAATCATGATTGGCTTGATTCTGTGGAAAATCCGGGCATATTAGGATGGTTATGTCGAGTGCGCGCGCGTAAAATGCAAAAAGGCTTTTCCGCTTACTCCGTATGGACTTCATTTGTACTGTGGAGCCGATTCGATTCGGCTTCGTGCAGCAACTCACCGTATGGAAGAAGCAAAAAATGGCAGATGATGATAGATCACATTTCTCATCGGCTCCTCTTGCATCTATTTGCTGGCTCACAAGACTGCTTTTCGTTGCCTCTCAGGATTTGAACTCTCTTAAATCGAAAAAAGTCCACTGAGTCTCATCTCACCCATCTCTCTCCAGACTTCATAAGAGCGGAAAAGATGGAACCTACTGCGGATCCCAATGTTTCCAGACGTCCAGAGGAACTGTTAGATGATGGAGAAACTGCAATTAATGCACAGAGGCCAATTATCATTGATAATTTCGACAGCGTACGACCCGCATGAATGATTCCAAATTGATCCGATCTGACAAGCTTCTCGAAATCAGGACCCAGACAGCGAATTCAGTACCGAGGGATCGGACATGACTTCGTTATCGTCGAGTGTTTTCGATTACGAGTATGAAAATGGGCGCCGTTATCATAGCCCTCGTGCAGTACGTTCAAGTTCCCACTTATTCAGAAGTCAAAAGCCAAAATTAACAGCTCCTAGGGGAATTACATGTATGAATCTTATGATTGGAGTCGGTTATTAACTCCTCGCTAATAAGATCCAGGATGCCGAATGATGAACAAGAACAAGACCGCATGGACCTGGTATTTGCCTCCACTATTTACATCTCCCGTGTGAGCTTAACTAACAAACCTAGGCCCACCATATGTTAGTAGATCCGTGCACTTTATTTCAAGTTGAAGTTGAATGACACTCACATTTACCTAGCTGGCTTCTACTACTGGGAGGCGAGCTTTATAAAGCACCTGTTAAAAATCCTCAGAAGGTCTTGGATCTAGAGACTGGCACAGGCATTTGGGCCATGGACATGGCGGAGTATTTTTCCGTCTATGACTAAAAGAAAGAGGTTATTTGACTAATGATCAACATCTAGCAAATTCCCCGAAGCTCATGTCATTGGAAATGATCTTAGTGCCATTCAACCAAGCTGGGTGACACCGAACGTGGAGTTCATCGTGGAAGACTATGAATCAGAGTGGTTGTACAAACATAACAGCTTCGATTTCATCCATGCACGACTACTATCAGGGTAAGACCCAGTCCTAAGGTTCATTCCACTGAGCATGATCATCCTAACAACCTCATAGATGTGTCGTCGATTGGTCTAAATTCCTACGCAATATATACGACCATCTCAAACCAGGCGCCTACTTTGAGATTCAAGAAAGTGCCCTTTGGGCCTGGAGTGATGACGGCTCCATGGAACCCAATTCTCCACTTCTCCAATATCTCTCAGCACTTGAAGTAGCTTCACACAAGATTGGTCGAGACCTAAACGTCTACTACAAGCTCCGAGATTGGCTTGTTGGCGCTGGCTTCGAAGACGTGCAGCAATTCATGTATTTCTTGCCATATGCACCTTGGCCGCGTGATCCGCATCTCAAGGAGCTGGGGAAGTTCCAGCTTGCTATGGCCCAGATTGCGGTTGAGTCTTATGGATTGAGACTGCAAACTGGTGTTCTTGGATGGGGTGAACAACCTTCGAAGATCTTTAATGCTACTGTGACGAAGCAGATGAGAGATAAGAATAATCATTCTTACTGCAAGGAGTGAGTTTTCAGTTGTGTATTTGGAGGACTTTGATTATGCTAACTGGGTTCAGGGTTGTTGTTTACGGAAGAAAGCCACTGCGGTAGATGATCTACCCAGTACATACGTCTGGGTTGAGATACTATGTACTAGGTAGTATCAATGATCCGAAGCTTGGGTCTGGAACTCTTTTTGATTTTAGCGACTTTTCTTTTCGCGGAACTTGAAGTCCTGGTCTCCACTTCGGTTTACTTCCGACTTGAGGGATTTATATGATTTCTATGGGATCTGTGGAGGATGGAGATAAGTTCAAAATATATAAAATATTAATTATACAATAGGCAGAGGATTTGGAATATTTTACATTTGAGAGCACCCATCTGTGCATGGCGTACAGGACCCAGTCCATCTAGACTGCTATCATCCTTGCAATGGTCCGACCTTGACATCAGTCCTCTGTCGCAGCTCGTTCAAAGCAATCTCTTTCTTTTGCACCTTGCGTTTCTTAGCCGCAATATCTTTATATCGCTTCTTGCCACCATGCTTCAGCTTGGTAATGATATCAGCCGCTTGTCCCCGTGTGAGATCGCCGACGCGCAGTTGACCATCGCGGATCCGCGCTTTATTCAGCATTGCAATCTGCGCTGAGGTAGCAGGACTTTGTCGCCAGGGCTGTCGGGATGAAATGTATCGTTTCTCAAATTTGTCTGCTGCAAATGTATCTGCAGCTCGCACGGCGGTTTCCAGGTCCGGACCCGATGCGATCAGTCGTGGACGGGTGAACTGGAGTTTCTCAGATGTTGGGTCATTAAATCTCAGGACATGGTGGACTGTAAACCCATTTTCCCCATCTGCGATGGTTAACCATCCTGATGAATCTGATAGAAGATATTTCTTGGCATCTATCTGTACCCAGGCATGCTGGCTGAGGGATCTGATGTGTCGCTCTGACTGTGCATCTTCCAAGAGGTCGTAGACACTATCGTATCTGGTGAACTTCAGAGTTACGTTGTCATTTGTTTCATCTTCAGGTGTAGTGTTGATGGGCTCCGCAGTTTTTTCTTCTTGGCGACCTTCCTGTATTTCGTTCACACCGACCTTATCCAAAACCTCATCTGGATGGAGACCGAAAAGGGTCGGAGTTGATAGAACTCCAGTTTCAAGGGATGCGACCATGTCGATTATGTGGCAATCTTCTTTCCCAGGAAATAGTCGTAAGCCACGCCCGATCATTTGAATGAGCAAGTTCCTTGACCTGGTTGGTCGTGCCAGTAGTACGCAGTCAATGTTCGGGATATCAGTGCCCTCTGTGAACAACCCACAATTCAACAAGACGGGGAATTCCCCATTCTTAAAAGCATCGAGTTGCTCAGAACGAGTGTTTTTGTGTGTGGTCGCAGTGATATAGCGAGCGTCAATGCCGTGGTCACGGAACGTCGCTGTTAGTTGTTTGGCATGTTCAACATCCACACAGAAGACCAATGTGGATTTCCGACCCTCGGAATTGGCCAGCCATGCCCGAACGGTGATATTGTTCGTATTGGCAGTGTTAACAGCCTCTGAAAGCGATCCAAGGGCAAAATCCCCGAACTTATCTTTCTTGACATTCGTGAGATTCGCCTCGGACTTGACTGTCGTGAAAACTGCATTTGCCAACCATTTGTCACCGATCATGTCCACATAGTCTTTATGATACACAATGTGGTCAATCGCAGCACCAAGCTTCAACCCATCGAACCGTGCAAATGTTGCCGAGACTCCAACCAGTACCGGTGCACCTAGGGTAGGTTCATTGAGGCTGAAATGCTCCAACACATCGCGGTATGAACGTGCCACGATATGATGCGCCTCATCCACTAGAATCAATTTGAAAGCTCGAGGGTCGAATCTGCCTATACGCCCTCGCGCGAGTGTTTGTACAGATGCGATGATGATATCGCCGTGCCCCGTCGCTACGTTTTTGCCCATTTCAATCTCCACAGTTTTGTCTGGGTAGGCAAGGCGGCAATGCTTCGCTGCTTGTTCAACCAGTTCCCGTCGATGAACAATAATCATGGTCTTCGTCGCTCTTGCATCGCGCGGAGGAATTCGATCAATAAGTTGTGTGAAAATAACCTATACAGAGGACCTCATTAGCACGGTGAATAGTTCAGGACGATGTTTGTACTAACTGTTTTCCCTGCTCCCGTGGCTAGGGATATTCCGAGGCGTCTATGGCCTTCGCCCAGATACTTCAGCACTGACTGAATACATTCCTCCTGGTAGTCACGGAGAACAATACTGGAGCCCGGTAATGAGGGAGGCAAAGTCGACTTCAGCCGTACATTGTGCCGACAATGAAGCACCGGAGGTCTGCTTGGTAGCCTCCTCCCTATCCTCGAGATCGACAGCAATCCAAAACTTCGAATGAACTCCATGCGTGTAGCAAAGCAAGTCGAAAGAGGATGAAGCTCCGTCGCCATGTAAATCTCACAAACAGTGCAAACATGCTCTTATCGGCGATAAGGTGGTACAGGCGGAAGTCCGCCGCGTCAACTTTTTTTCAATGTATCTATCAACTTTGAATTTTTTTTTGCTTTTTCTCTCCAGTCGCATAGAGAACCCCTTTTGATCTCGCTGGTACAGCTGTAATGTTTCCGCTCAGGTTCATCGGACTGTGCTGTGACTCTCCGAGTCTCCCATTATGAGCAGATCTCCCTCTTACGAACCTGAACCTGACGATTCCTCCGACTCTGATTTCTCCCTCCGAACTGATCGCGGACGCCAGCGCCAACGGCGCACTCTCTCCCACCATGATCCTTTCGATTCCAACGTTCCCGAAGTCCAGGTGCAGATCAGACCTACTGCACAAGTGTCAGTACCAGTACCAGAGCCACAGAATGACCTCGAAGAACCGAAATCTTCTCAAAGCCGCTGGGATAGGCTCGATGCACTGGTCACCCAATTGAACCCAAACTCCTTGGCGCAATACAAAGATCTCCTGGACGAATACATCTACGATGTAGCGGCTGTTAGAGCGAATCCCAACGAAGCGCAATACTCCATGACACAGAACGGTGCGGTTAGCTGGACCTCGAGAGAAAAACATTTGCTCTTCAAGGTCCTCGATAAGAAGGGGAAGAATGGGATCAGGCAGATGGCTGCTACGATTGGAACGAAATCAGAAGTCGAGGTAGCGGATTACCTCAGTCTTCTTCACCGAGGTCTGGAATCCCAGCATATCCTCGAGCCAAAGATTGACACAATTGTCATGGGCGATATTCCTTCTGCCATTGAACTGAGCAAGGAATGTTGCGAAGAGCTGGACAGATATGCGCAGGGACTGGTGATGCGGGAAGATATTGATCAAGAACTCGCATGTCGATCAGTGTATGCTGAGAATGCGCTCATTGGCGTGACTGAAGGGAAAGCACTGGTTGCTAAAGAAATCAATCCTCCTCTCCGTGGCAGTATCCATCATGCTGCGAATTTACTGAATGTTCCAATGTGGCCTCAGCTCTCGGCACAGTTTTTCATGAATTTCGGTGGTCATCGAGCTGAGGATTCTTGGACTAATATCGTGAAATCGAGGAAGGAATCGCCAGGAATTTATGGCGATGCGCTTATGGATTTTTACGCACTTACCATGAGCATTACCCGACGCCTGATGCAATCGACTATTTTCTTCGCTATGGCACGCTTACGTGCTATGAGTGGAATCGGCAGAGCAAGAAGATATGTCGTTCGAAAACGAGATGTGAGAGCTGCTGTCGATGTATTAAACATGAAACACGATCGGGCGGGTTTTTTTGTGGATGTGTCTCGACGAAATCGCATCACCATCACAGACGATCTAGATGAACACGGGGAACCTCGGCTCATCAGCTACGATGAAGCGGAGGATATTCTTCGCAACCAAGACGAAACGGATGATTCGGACACGGACGATGAAGAGTCTACCAGTGACGATGAGCATGAAGACAACGAATCCAAAGCCGAGACAGGGCAACCAAAACCAGTCTCCCCCTCCACTACGATATTTCAACCCCCATACCATTTTGAACAATCCTCCATCCAGTGGAGCAAGATACCCCTGGAACCTGAAGAGGAACATGCGGATCTTCTCGATCTAGCACAGAATCGCCGCGAAGAAGGACAACTATGGGACATGCTGGAAATACCCGCACCATCTCACCTCAACATTCCCATCGCAGGAGACGAAGATGAAACAAGTCTCGTTGGGCGGAAACCCTACATCGAACGCAAAACGAGAGAGAACCTGGTTGATTGGCGTGAGCGTACTATCTACCGTAGCGAGTGGGAGGAGTATGGCGATGATTTACAGGATCTTGAAGATGAACTGGCTGAGAATCGACGAAAGAGACGCTGGTCAATGTACGATGAGATTACAGAGGAGGATATTGAACGACCAAGGAGACCAACGAAAAAGGCCAGGGGGGCCTCTGTCCACTGAGGTTATTCAGGTTGAGGATTCTTCCGAGGAGGAACAGGAAGAAATACCACAAGATGACGAAATGGGCAGGAGTAAAGTTCCCATCGAACTTGGTGATTCTGAAGGCCAGATGGACGTTGACGACTCGGATGTGGACGACTCGGAGTAATCAAGTCCTGCTTCAGTCACTGCCAGTGGCCGGCTTGATTAGATGCAAGAACCTTGAGAACCTCATAGATACTACCTACTAGTAGGCAGAAGGCGTCCTTCCAATGTACATATACCCAATGTAAGATATAAGCACCTATTTGATGAAAAGATTAAAGATTTTACACCGAAAACCGTCATCATAAAAGATAAGATATGATTAAAGAAAAAAAATGGTAAACACATTTGGGAAAATAGGTAAAACACCCTGAAACCCGGTATCAATCTCCTTGAAAGAACAACACCTATCTGATAAATCTGGGCTCGGATGGAGGGCAAATCGACTCAAACGCCAGCAGATAAAAAGAAACTGCGCCTTTTCCTAGCCATGAAACACTGAAAAAAAAAATCATAAACACCAAGATCACGCATCAGACAACAGCTCGCTCTCCCGTTCTCCACCCAGTCATGAGGAATATCGTACATGTATTGAGAGGAGAAGTTACAGATCGAGGGTCTTGTAATCAGCGCCAGCCTCGGCGCTCAAAGGCTGAGCACCAACTCGTGCATCACCACCAACAGGCTGGAAGCTGTAGTGGTTTCCAATGCCAGCAGTAGCAGCACTGGCGAGCATGGTGTTGGTGTGCTCATTGGGGCCCTGCAGACTGACAGCCTGTAAGGCATCCTGGGCCTCCTTGACCCGCTTCTTGAAAGCCATGCGGTCCAAGAAAAGCTGCTGGCGAGCCTGTTCCAGCTCACGTCGCTCGGCCTCAATGATTTCTTGCATCTCGTTGAACTGCTGCAACTTAATCTCGAACTTCTGCATGGTAATGTTGACCGCAGTACCAACCAGTCGGGTCATCTCGCGCTCCTCGTGTGATGCAAGAGCACTGGCACGGGCGGCTGAGGTGGCCAGAGCAATGGTAGAAACGGACTCCTTAGCCTTCTCAGCCTGCTGTTCGCTCTCAGAAACAGTGTCAACCTCCATCGAATCCTCGGCCTTGACAGAATCCTGAGTCTTGCCATCGCCCTTCTCCAACCGAGCACGGAGCTCCTTGCGAATGGCATCAACGGATCGGCCAGCAGCAGCAGCAGCAACGGCAGGCTCTGCCATTTGGGCTAGGAATGCGACAACAGACAGAATGGGGTTTTGCGATGCACTGATAGGCTCGCGACCGGGGGCAGCTCGAATCTCGGGCAACTCATCAAGGTACTTGTCTTCGATCTCCAACGCCAAGAATTTCATGACGCACTCCTCGCGGGTACGAGAACCCACGTGGTTGGCAATTTGGTCCCAGTTATCATCGAAGCTCTCCAGGGCCTCCAAGAGCAACAGGAGCTCGGAATCAGACCACGGGGTATCCTTGTCAGCGGCGTGTGAGTGCGTCTTGTCCTCGATTCTGACAAAGTCCGAAGCGCTGTGGCTGGAGGGCATACGGGCTTCAAGGAAACAGTTGGGGCATAAGTCGTATTTGGTGTCGGGCGTGTTCGCGTTGGCTGAGATCGGGGCTGCCTTGGTGTAGTGGAAACGAGATCGGGTGCAGTCAATACCGCAAGAGAAGCAGTGGACCTTCTTGCGGGGTTCTTGGACATCGATTCCATTTGTCGGCTCGCCGTTCGTCTGCTTCTCGACATTGGCGAGAATGTCCTGAGCCTTCTGGTCGTAAATGTTACGACGAACGTCGAGGTTGAGTTCGCCCTTAAGTGCGGGAGTGGAAGAAGCTGCGCGGTCGGTAGCTGGGAGAGCCTTTCCAGCGGTAACAATGGGATTCGGGCCAGGTTGGAAGGTCTGCAGACCACGAGGAGTATCCGCAATGACACGGAAGTGGCCGGTGAATGGTGGGCCGATGTTAGAAGGTCGGGTTTGGGGGTCAACCTTTTTGACTGGTGATTAGCGCGTCTAATCATAAAAACCAAGAGTTCAGACGGGCTTGCTTACCTGGTAGTTGATCAAGCCCCACTGCTCAAGGACAGAGTGAATACGCATGATCGCACAGACATCACCAGACAGGTTACGTCGGCAAGCAGTGACACTCAGATATTCAATAGGGTTCAATCGGTAGGAGTTGATCATGAAGTCACGGTAGTCCTTGTATGTAGCTGGGGTCTTGCTGCGATTGCGGCCATTGAAAAATTCGGTGAGAGCGTTCTTCTCAATTTGGTTGATGGTGTTCATGTCAAACCAATTGGCATAACTGGGAAGGATGATAGCGTGGGTTTGAGTCACAAGGTGATCGCGGGCGGAGACTTCAAGGGAGGCCTTGGTTGGTGCGGCCTGATCTTCACCAACTGCATCCTCCAAGCCCTCAGAAGCATCGGCGGGAGCTTGCGACTCTCCGGCGGCATCCTCTAATCCTTCTGTATCGCGTTTGGTGTCGGTTTCAGTGCCTCCCATTTCCTCATCCTCTGGCTCGGCGTCGCCATTCTGCGGCTTGGGAGAGGCTGGGGCATCAAGAGGGTTATCAGATCCGGTGGCATTCTCAACTTTCTTCTCGGGGGGAATCCTGGCGTGATTGCGCCTCTGTTATCTTGTCAGTAACTGACACAGCTTTCATTGATGGCGAGAGGGGGCAAATTACCAGAACCGGCGTGCGATAGGTCTGCAGCATCTGAGCCAGTCATGGACTGGGCAGCCTCAGAAACTGAGGCGGGGTTAACTGAAGTGTCGTCCATGATGAAGTCAAGCAAACGAAGTAGCTGTCGCGAGCGACAGATGGTCGACTCCTGGTCTGTTGTTGAGCACCACAATTAGTTTTACACAAAGCAGCTTCAAGACGCGTTCTTATCCCTGAGGACGGACCGAATGAATTGAATTGAACGAAACAATAAATGGCCCAATCTAACGGGCAATCAGGTAAAGGGGGATTGATTGCACCGGAAGCGTGATCAAATGGGGGAGAGGTGGATGTCGCGACTACGGAAAACTCGCGGGTTTCGCCAAGAGTTTGGTTGACCGCCTTTCCCAATTTGGGTTAGCCTATGCCCTTTACAAAGCATTTCACAATTCACTGCCCCCAGATGCTACCTAGATGAACATTCACTCTACTATTTCAATGGATTTTCCTTTAATCATGATTGTATTCAAATTATCTCATCAAGTTGACATTACATGGATATCTCTGCCCATTGCTCAAAGCTTTCCAGGGTCGTCTAAGACTGCATTGCTGCAATGATTGCATCACGCTCCTTGAGAGCTTTGTCAATGGCTGGACGAGCCTGCTGACGCTTGAGCCAAGCATCAACATTAGGGAAGTCTTTCTCCAGATCAAGGCTGAACAGTCTTGTAAGACCAAACCATGGAATAAAAGCAAGGTCGACATAGCTGAATTTATTGGCAACAAGGTACTCCTTGTCAGCCAAGAAGCGATCAAGCACACCAGAGACACGACGGATCTCATTCACATAGCGATCTATAGCACTTTGAACCTTCTCAGGGTGGAAGCGTTGGAACCAGACAGCCTGGCCGAAGTAAGGGCCCTGGCCAGACATCTGAAAGTGCAGCCATTGCTTCGCAAGGAAATAGTCCTGCGAGCCAGCGACAAAGCTGATCTTGTGGTCCTTGTCATATGTTTCCACCAGGTACTCGAGGATAGCACCTGATTCCCACAGGGTGATTCCAGTGTTGGGATCTTCAATAGCAGGGACCCGGCCGTTGGGATTGACCGACTCATACGGCTCCTTCTTCAAATCGGTAGATTCAACATTCTCGGTGAAGTAGGGAATGCCGAGCTCTTCGAAGACCATGGCGACCTTCCAGGGATTTGGACCAGGTCCATGGCCGTAAAGCTTAATGGGCTGGAGAGACATTGTAGTATATGGATTGTGAGAGGCTTCTGCGTAGTAGACAAGGCAGAGAAGAGGATTTCTGATGAAGAATAGTACTCCAGAAAGAAGGGATTGATGAAGTATTTAAGCTGAACCATGTTACAAGATTCTGTAGTCTTCTTCTCTCTGCTTCTGTGTTCCAAGGTTTATCCTTCCTGCTTATTCACACCAATTTCTGCTTGTTCCAATTAATGGAGGTAATAGATAATGTTTCAAATCCTTGTTACCTTGTGATTACCATGATTATTCAGACATACCATCTCGGGTTGGCACTGCTGACAAATGGGTATCAAAGGCCCAGGTACAGACACTGTTTGTGAGAGGTCACTACAGACGTGAAATGAACGGAATTCGGAATTCGGAAATACATGTATTAATTCCGATCAAAAAATGTATGGATTTAATGGTGATAAGTATCCTATCTCCTTAGGTATAGAGTAAGGTAAGTTTTATAGATTATACTCATCACAAAGGCACATAGTGGATACAGACTCAGAAGTATTTCAGAGCAGAGTAAGAGTAGATTAAGAGTAGATTGGGGATAGAATGAGAGTAGAATGAAAATAGAGTGAGAGACTCAGCTCTCAGAACATCTCTTGATAATTATTATCATGAACTCTCAGTTTTAGGGAATTAAGTAAATTCAATATGTATTTAGATAGTAGGAAAAATGAGTAGATCTAGTACTAGGTTAGTCTTGGATTCTGGTTTGGGGATTTTGATCATAGGTATTTCAATACTGATATCTAAAGACCATTCAAGTTCTCTCTATATAATTGTTATGTGTTCTCAAAATTAAGAGGGTCTCGTGAGACAAAATCATTTCATTGCCTCAATGATACCTTCACCACTGATGGGAGGCTGATGAAAAACAACCTTGGACAGTCCAACCGATTCAAGCAGTTCCCGCCACTGTTTCTCAGAACGCTCAAAACCAGCAACTTGTATGATCATCATGACACTCATGCAAGCCGATGGTAGATCGCAATTCGTGTCGGGAATAATCGTTTCATGGATTATCAAATTAGAGTATTCAGGCTCCATGACATCCACAATATGTCGCAAAATAGACTGAAATTGCTCATCCGGCCAGTCGTGTAGAGTCCAGTGCATGAAGTATGCGCGGGCGTCTATGGGGACTGTCAACTTATGTCTTCTCTCCCTAAAAATTGGAAATTATGTCTTACCCTTGATTGGCTGAGCTGTAAAGAAATCATGGCTGGCCAACTCAACGCTAGTAGGGGGAGAATCGACGGCGGAAATGACTTGGGGCAAATCCTGTAAAATTAGTCTCCCAGGGGCATCTGGGAATTTTTCCTTCAAGCCCTGTACATATTGACCCTCGCCGCCACCAACATCGACAAAGAGAACATCTGAAGCCTCAGCATTGAAGTCCTCAGCCAGGTGGTTTTCAATATCAAACCAGTCGAGCCAACTTGGCGTGGCGTTTTGCTTTAATGTCATCCATTGGTGGAAATCCCTGGCCAGATCAGGATTTTTACCCAGCCATTCAAAATAGCTAAACTCTGTGTTACAGCCCAGTTGGAACGGCGTATCTTTGACAGAGGATAGAACATGATTGTTGTTTTTTGCGAAAGAACTCTGGAGCTTTGGTGGTGCAGAGGTTTCCAATATCAAAACTAGTTTATTCTTAGTATGGAGGAAAAATAGATTGCGAGAAATCAGTCAACCTACCAGGCTCAAGTTGTTGCTTCCGCCATTGGACCTGCCATTGCCATAGTCAAAGCTGAGGGCTTGAATGTCTGTGCATCGTGCTGCTTGACATACCCGGCAGCACATAGAAGCCGCAGAATCTGGGCTTTGAGGAGAGATCATATTATCAGCACAGATTATGTTATCTTTTGCAGTTTGATGATCTGGAAGTACAACGGCGAATGACCAGGGCATTCATGGAAATGTTGTTGATTATTTAACTCCGGATAGGTCACTTGAGCATTCGGCATTCTATTACAAAAAGCAGGGACTTACCAACAAGGATGGGGCTGGCCCCCGTTTTCTCCACAATGGTCTGCAAAGTGATTCCTTCTGGATTCTGGCTGACCTGAGTGAAAATCTCCAGTTGGACACCCATTCTAATGGCCATCAGAGTTGGTGGATTCTGCATTCTCAGTCACCTAGGCGCACACGTTGTGATTGGATCCTGAATGACGCACCATGACCACATCCTGCATGATTCTCTCGAATGGTAACTCCAAGGCTGAGAGTAAACTACGAGTAACAGCCGACGCTTTAAGGCGAACATCCTCATTGAGATTGGATCCTTGTAAGCTGCCAGCCAAGGCAGTGAACTCGGCCAGAATCGACAAGTTGTTTCCCTCGGACTCATACATCATAAATGATTGTTTGGTCTCAGTTTGGATCCTTTTTTCCTCCCGAGGTCACACCTGATAGGATCGTCGAATGAAAGTCAATATCAGCCAGCGAAGCACCGTGACGACAACAGAGGTGCATGAACTGTCCGAGTCCGAGAGTCTATATATTGCGCCAGGGCTGCAACTCGAGTGGGGGATGAGTTAAGGGATTTTTGAGGGCTAATCATATCTAGAAACACCAGTCGCAGTGAGAATGCTCCACGTTGAGATCCTGGAAAATTGCATACGTATGCACGCGATCTTCGATTGGGTCTCCAGAATCCCGATCATGAAGCCGACGTTGCTAGCTCGCCAGACCCCGGTCTAGCATGCATTGTCATATCCACTCCCGATGTCACCCCATCCCCCTGAAAATATACAGGGCAAGAGCTTCCATTGGGGTTCTGGCTGCGCGACAGAATTATTTCACATCAGGGAGAGCAGTATGGATCCGATGACCATTGAAGCAATATAGAGTACGAGAAAAACATTGGAAAGTATTGTCCGAGACCGAGTCTGAAGTTCGAAGTTGGAAGTGCCAGTGGGTATTTATGTTACTAGTAGTAGACCCACTCGATTTTGCATCGCCCCCGGGGCCGGACATCTGGAGCCAGGAGATACTAGCAGTACTCAGTCCACGAGGCTGCCAGTAGCACTACAAACTTTATAGTTGATAAGGATTACTATATCATGCGAGCTCTATCATTGCAAATTTTCCAAGAAAGGAGTGGGATGAAGGCATGTAGATATCGGACTTCTTACTACTCACTGGGACCCAGGCATCGCGAAATCTTCAAGTTGGAACCTTGGAATTCCGATTCAAAATCCTTGATCAGAGCTACTAGTATTTGAAAATTGATATCTATACATAGATAATTCACTATGAACAGATAATTGCTGTGTAGTTTCAAAATTGAGAGGGTCTCGTGAGACAAAATCATTTCAATGCCTCAATGATATCTTCACCACTGATTGGAGGGTCCGAGGCGTGGATTTTCAAACAAGAAAGGCCACCAACTTGGTTTCTCATCAATTCGGTTTCGGTAATTGAAATTTGGGTGTTCGCAAGGGCAGGCGTCCCAGTCTGGTGCCCGCATCAGGGATTGGAAGATAATCGCTATCAGATCCACCTTGAGGGCTTTAAATCGGTCCTTCCAACCCTCAACCTCAGCAACGATCAACTCAAAATCTTCTAAGTCGTCAGGTATTATGCAAGACACTGTCCGAAGTTCAGGAAGACTGCCTTTTTGGATTGAATTGTGCAGGGGTAGGAGGCGGATGGTGGCTCCTTCCTCAAATCGCAATGTTAGTTGCATGAGAGATGCGGATAGAAGATCGCCAAATCTTTGAGGATTATCGTCCCAATGAAGATCCGTCATGGAGTAGGGTCTGACAGTCAACTCTTTGAGACAATGCAAGCCATCAAGGTCCATTCCATACCCCGTCCCGAGCCAGATGTCCAGGTCCATTGACTCCATAGAACGCTGGTGATCGGATATGATGTGAGACACTTCAATATAGCCCTCATCAGCATCATATGCTACAGGATCCTGAGTACCGTAAAAGGGGGATCTCATCAAAAACTTTTTCAGCGCAACTGGATACGATAGAATCCTTTGGAGGCTGTGGGCAGTGATGCGACGACAGTTCAAAAGCGTCAATTCTTTCAAAGCCTTCATGGAATGAGGCTCGGGCGAATCTTCCCAGCTCTCCTCTATGTAATCAGCATCAGCGATGCAGAGCTTCTACAGATGAGGTAGAGTGAAAATCGAATCATTGAAGAACAGAACGGGCACCACCAATATGACCTGTTTAGCATCAGAATCTCAATACGCTCAACCGGCAGAAAAAGGAAGACATATAAACTCACATATGCGTAGATTGGTCAAGAGCGAATTACTCAGATGCCTGTGGCAGAAAAAGGTGCTCTTCCCTAAATTCGCGAGCTGCACTTCAATATTAGAGTATTCCCATCCAATTCCCAAAGGGTCCTCGTCATAATCCTCCATGTAGCCGTCTGGAGAAAGCGATCTTTTGAATTCCCGGAAGATATGAGGCCAATCCCGATCAGGAAGCATGTATGCATCATGTAGAAGGTCCTCCGCCCGACCATACCAGGTGTAGTCTTTCCATCCAAGCCCCCGTTTCAAGATGAGGGTTTTCAAGTTTGTCAAAGTTGGAGGTTTTTGAAAAAAAGGGTTAGAACGGCCCGTGAAATCCAAGAAACCGGTTGTATCCTCGTGGCGGATTTCCTCGACAAGATCCTTGACCTCTTGTCGAAGTAGAGCATTGCCGAAGGCTATTGCATCACCTTTATTGAAAAATCGGAGATTTTGGTACAATAAGTGGACAAAATTTTCATGAAACCACTTGCAGGTCCGGATCAGGTGGCTGAGATGATTTGGTGAACGGTCATCTCTGAGTTGGTCAACGATTCTCTGCCAAAGGTCTTTCGGCAACCAAATGTTTTTCGATAGGGTCGACATGTCGATAATAACCGGCGGGTAAATGATCCTTTTCTCGGGTAAATGGTTCGGGTAAATGATTCTCCGAGCTCTGGGGTGGTGAAGTTGATAAGATCACGTGAGGGGATGGGGAGAAATATTATCGTTGGTGCCTGGGTTATCAGGCACCAATATATGGGGCCTTGCAAAATCCTGGGGCCTATTAGATCCAATAGTTTTCCTACTACAATCTGAACATGCATAGTGATTCCAAGGTTGTTTCATTGAGCTTTAGGCATTTGAGCTCCTGGTCAGTGAGCCCCACTAAGGCGATTAACCTCAAAGACCAACAAAAAGCGAACTAATTAGTAATTGTCACTATATTGAACCTGAAATATTGTACCCCTCACTTTCTCAAGCACAGCGCTTAGGACTCTTCTCTCTTGAGAACATTCGACGATTGAGGCAACATTGATTGAAAAAAAAATACTCAAATCAGGCCACGCACAACAATATTAGCCTGGAATTAAAAGCCTAACAACATGGACGCAGGAGAAAATGGATTCGGGGCTGGGGACAGCGAGATCGATCCAGCTGTGCTCCGAGGTGAGTTATGAACCTTTGAATTGACAAAAAGACCAATATGAGACTGACAGGCGACAAGAACTACCAAAAGGATTTCAGGTCATCTCCACCGAGAAGCATGGGACGAGCCACTGGGGTCAGACGGGTCGTATCAACGTGATATTAAGCGATGGCACACTCCAGTGCTTCTTTATAAAGGTGTTTCTGAAAGAGCTGGGCAGAAGCGTCACAAGAGGAGAATATCAGTCAATGAAAGCGATATATGATGTTGTGCCGGATTTTGTCCCAAACCCCATAGCTTTTGGCTCGTATGATAGAGCACCGGAGACTCATTTCTTCCTCTGCGAATTCCGAGAATTGACTGACCGAGGTATACCTGGCTCGATGCCTGACCCTCTTGATTTTGCCGCTTTGCTTTCCGCTTTACATGAAAAGAGTATCTCACCCACCGGGAAATTTGGATTCCATGTTACGACTTACGCAGGAAATCTACCCCAGTTTGTTGGATGGGAAGATAGCTGGGAGACATTCTTCGCAAAGAGTATGAGACAGGCACTTGATCTGGAGATAGCGATGAAAGGACCTAGCGAAGAACTTGCCGAGCTTTCATGCGTGCTGTTTGAAAGAGTGATGCCAAGACTTTTACGTCCGCTTGAGAGCAACGGCAGAGTCATCAAACCATCACTAGTTCACGGCGACCTCTGGTACGGAAATTCGGGCGTTGAGACTGACAGTAACCGACCACTTGTTTTTGATGCATGTGGTTTCTTTGCACACCATGAATGTGAGTCACGACGACGGACGACGACATAATCCAGCAGTATATGGAAGCTAATATGATGTGCATGAAGATGAGCTGGGCCAATGGCGCCCACCTTGCAACAGATTTGGGATGAGTATGTGGCTGCATACACCACGTTTGCTGGAATATCAATACCGAAAGAAGACTTCGAAGGCCGCTTAGATTTATACAGATTGTAAGAAACCTCGAAGTGTTCTAATGACTGAAGATGTGTCGCACATTAGCTTACTCCCAGCTAGGAGATTTGACACTCATGTCTCGGCGCTTTTTGTTGAAAACGCAGCACTACGCACCCAGTGAGGCTACCTGACTCCATTACCAAGTATAGCAGTTAACAATTACGACAGGGTTATTGATGTGATGACAGATTTAGTGGAGCGATATGGTCAGTAAGGAGAAGGCCTTGTGATAGTGCCGCCGGCGGTTGTGATATGAATTCCTCATAGATATCAACTCGGGTCTTCCAAGGTTTCTGTAGTACTTGCCAGTGGTCTTTATAGAATTACAGTGTCGCGGCATATATGTCAAGTTCATGATTTGAGATAAAATCAGAATTCTCAAGGGTTAGTATAGATCCTGAAAGCCCTGGATTCAACCCTTTGAATCGCTCTGGCAGTCGAGCATTTGAAGATGCATGTGTGATATTTCAAATTCCAAGTTACAGAACCGCCAGGGATCTCAGTCGAAACCCCGCAGTGACGCTAGACTATTTTGTCCTTTTCCAACTCTTGACCACGTCCTACATTAATTTCAAGGGGGGGTTTGTTGATTTTTTTAATCAGAAAAAGAACTGGTCATGTTTAAGATCAAAATGAATCCAACCTTTGGCATCGGAGATCACGAAGCGTTCATGGATTTCGCACTCACTCAAGCCCAAAAGTCCCCACCAGCGGAGAACAAGTTCTGTGTCGGGGCCGTACTCGTTGATGCCGACTAAGGCAAGGTCCTATCAACAGGATATTTGCTGGAGTACCTTCGCGATTATAAGGGAGATCCAGGCACCACACACGCCGAGCAGTGTTGTTTCATCAAAATTGCTGACACTCACAACATCCCTGAAGAACGCATCCACGAAGTTCTTCCACCAAACACCGTCCTCTACACGACTATGGAGCCATGCAACGAGCAACTCAGTGGCAATATGACGTGCGCAACAAGGATTTTGAGACTCAATGGCGCTATCAAGACTGTCTATGTGGGGATAAAGGAGCCAGGGACATTCATTGCACATAATGACGGACAGGAAAGGCTGGAAGCAAACGGTGTTAAGGTTGTCTCTCTGTTTGAACATTGGCGTTACAGAATCACTGCGGTTTCAATGGCTGGACTCTGAATCATACTCAGATTGATGGTGGAGAGAAACAGCTGCATATGCCAAGTTGGTCATTCACAAGAAATGCCAGTGTGGGCGCGGCAACATCCGTTCGGCCCGTCAGCCATGCCGCATTCGGTATTTTCAAAAGTTCCGAGTCTACGTGTACCTAGATCAGCTCTGGAGTGATCATTCCACTAAGGATTAGAGTATCGGATGAATGATTACTAGCTTAAATTAGTTCATCAGTTGACAGCCTAACTTGCAGTGCGACATCATTCCAGGGTTCGTACTAGATAGAGCTTCGAGTCGGTCATCGGTGCCAGTGGGCAGGTGTACTTATAGGAAGGCTTGCAAGGCTGGGGCCTACTAGTAAGGATATAATTCACTGCCCAGGTGGCAAACAAGTTCGTACAAAATTCAAACTTCAAGTTGAACCTTGGACGTCAAGTGCTTAAATTTACATGAAAGATCCCAAGATCTCGAAGAGGTCAAGGTCCAGTATTTAGGAGGAGGGTGGTGGTGGTGAAACATTGAAGAGTAGAGGTGTGAACCGTAAAAAGAATAGGTCAATGAGAGCTGGAGGACATCTGCATACGAGCCCATAGGTAAGTTCCTGGGCTGAATTTATATCTTCCTTGTCTCTTTTTTTTCTACTTTCGCCCGAATTCTTTGTGTTTCCTTTTCCTGGGCAAGCATAAGGTTGATTTACAGTGGTCTGAGGACAAGTTCAACTTATAAAAATAATATTGTTGGTATCATTGAGCGCGTTTGAATAGTCCGAGGCTATCAAGGTATTATGGTATCCAAATACATCAAATTAATATATGCAGGGAACGAAAATGCAAAAGAAGCAGGTGGAATTGTCTAGAACAGACCAACCACAGCCAAGATAGCAGCCGCACCTAGAGGGGCAGCAGTAGCGAGGGGGCGATGAGGAGCACCCGCAGCGTTGCTGGAGGAAGAAGTCTCAGTAGCCTGGGGCGAGTTGAGCTTGTCCAGGCCAGCAGTGACGGTGATGGGAATGTAGAAGATGTCATTGGTGGCATAGGACTTGGTAGTCGTGGTAGAGGTAGATTCGCCCGCATATGAGACCCACTCTGTCTCTGTGCAGACAGCAGATTCAGTGCTGTGGGTGAAGGAGCATGCGACGTCCTGGGTGACAGTGACGGTAGCATCGTAGGCTTCCATGTCAACAGGCAAGGCCTTATAGTAGCTGAGGGTGGTAGGACCGGCGATCATGGTGTAGGGAGCGTTAATGCTGCAATCAGAGAGAGCTGCGTCGCTCATGCAGTCCACGGCGTAGGTGGTGTAGTCGGCATTAATGCCGGCGATACTGGCACCAAGGCTAGTGTACCATGAGACACTGATGTCGGCGCCGCTGTCATTCTCGTAAGCTTCAAAGATGCTGACAACAGTGGTGCTCTGAGAAGACGCGGAGCTTGTTGGGGTGCCAGTGGTCTTTGATGAGAGGGTGGTGTTGGGAGTAGCACTCTGGGTGGCGGAGCTTCCGGAGGTAGCAGAAGGGGTACCGCTCTGGGCAGAGGCCAAGGCCACGAGGGTGGACATGAAAAGTGCGGAGTACTGCATTTTGTGAGGTATATACTGGTGAGGTACTGAGTATGGAGGATAAGAGACTTTGAATTGAATAAAGACAGGGGGGAAATATCTCTCTTTTTAATATCCGACTGACTAGCAGTAAACCCAAAAAAAATCACCCTTTCCAGTCTCAATTCACGCTACGGCACTAGTTGAACTTCGCTTATTTTTAGTGACTCAAAGCCATGCCATCTTTAAGCCGCAAGGCTATACAAACACTCTCCCGGCGGTCCACTTAGTGGGGAATAGCATCGCTCTAAACTATCCTCGATCCGCCAAGGCGAGCTACCTCCGCCAAGTCCCGTTTTTCATCTTTCATGATTGGTCATGTCGCAAGACCCTGGAAATGAAGTGATATTTCAGCCCCAAGAGGGTCGGGGCGTTCAAATTGATTGGCGTGCGATCGGGTCAAGTTACCCTGCGCCTTGCATGGTTGAAGAACCTGCATTTTGGGCCAAAAACAGACCCCGATGAAGATCACCACCAAGAGAAGTTGACAAGCCGGCGCTCGTATAAGGCCCCCCGGCTCAAAGCATGAAATACGGGTGTCTTTGACGTGGCACTTGCATAAAGTCCGCTCCAATACATGTCACCCTGCTATCCTTGGAAGATATCTGTGAGTCACAATATCATGATCTCATTGGATATGAATTTTACCGGGCAATATCAACAAATCCAAGTCAATTTTTCCCTACTCAACCTTGAATGCTTTTCAGAAGGTTATGCAGATGAAACTAGGCATTGGGGGCCGTTAGAGAGATATTGGGCAGTGCCTTGATTTTTGAGGCTTTTTTCTCCTTTCACAATGGGTAGGGTGGGATAAAATTCCACAATTTCGGACTTGGCACCTTCATCCACAGGGACCACAACTGGCCCGAGTGTTGCCCAGTCTTGGTCACCTGGGCGTGGAGATATTTACCCATGGCCCGGGGGTGGATCATATGATTAGTCACAATAACATCCTGCCCAGATGCCCAGATGCCCGGGCACCCCGGGGCGAACCGAGACAGCCTTGGAGCCCCGTCCAGATGCCCACATGTGCAGGAAGGCACCTTGCCCCTACTTTAGGTCAACTCCATTGAAAAACTTCAACTTCGTCGAATTCAAGCCTTCATGAGCTGCCACAGTCATGGTGAACATTGATACACATTGATCAAATTGACAATTGAACAAAACCCATTGAGACTGACCGAGGCTCGAGCTACGAATTGAGTCTCAAGGAAAACCTTGGAAGGGTGCTCTGTACCTATTTTTGTCACGACGGCCACTGGCACTGCCCGAGGACAAAGCTCAAACCCTTGGAATCCAAGTCAACTTGAAAACAATGACATTTGATTTTGCCGAGGTGTGGTAATATGACGAAGTTAAGTACCTGGGCATTTTGCACTTTGAAAGTGGGTGACTATAGGGCGCTCTCTATGCTTAGTGCCCCCAGATTCACTACATTAGCTCCGAGTATCAGAACGTTGAAGTCAACTGCCCAGGTGGTGTTTATTTGCCTCGGCTGTTCGCTGCCGGTGGTTCAGGAACTCCCGTACATTTCACCCAGCGGACATTCGGCGATTCAGCTTCCCCGTCTCCGATGTTGCGTTTCTACATCAATGATCTCAAATTTACACATGCACTGTGCAACATGTCAAGTGAATGCTGTGATTGAAGGATATTCAATGTTCAGAAACTGCTAAGTTCATAGTTTTGCTACTTTAGATGAAAAAATTACTGCAAAATCGTGCAGATTCATACACGCGATGTATACAAGTCAAGTACTTCACTCCGATTTTCAGCAGGCCCCACGCGCTTCACCCCTCGAAGCTAAGCAATTGGAGCTTAAAACCCCGCACATTCTAATTTATTTCTCCTTTTTTGTCAATATGATTCTCGCTGAAACAACTCGCGAGCAATTACCGACACCTCGCTGAACAACATGTCAAGCGTAGTTTCCCCCGCCGGGCAGAGCATCTGGGCTCCTTGCTACGTCCTGCAGAATTTCTAGACACTCTCAAAAAGGAGCAGAATCCTAAGATCAGAGAGCAAGTTGAAAATCGTGAGATTGAAACCATTGTGAAAGACCAACTCAATCTCGGATTCAGAGTTGTGAATGATGGAGAGTATCGACGAACTCGTGTGTCCTTCTTCACTGCTTCCTAGTCTATGAAGTTTTCACGTTAACTCGTCACTAGTTTTTTGGGGCTCTTTCTTTGAGAGTCTGTCTGGATTTGAGGAAGTTCCCATGGTCGAAAGTGCCCTTCGCACCTATTCACCGAAGGTCACAGCTCTGCTAGAATACCACATACCGACTACTCTTATCTGTACCAGCAAAATCGAACACAAGGGAGATAGTCCACACCTAAGGGAATTCCTTTACTTGAAATCAATCGTTCCTGCTGATCGAATTGGTGATATTAAAATCACCATTCCTCCACCTCACTGGTATCATCTGCGATACAAGCATGGCCAAGCTTATCTGGATGGTGTTTACGCGTCCGAAGAAGAATACTTTCAAGATCTAGCCGCCGCCTATCGTAAAGAGCTGCAAATCTTGTATGATGCCGGTCTGCGGAGGGTCCAGTTTGATGACCCCGATCTTTCCTGTAGGTCCAATCCTATCCTCTCCATTGCCAAAACAGGAACCATTGGAGGATTTGTAAGATATTTTTCACTAACTACGAGGATCTCAAGATTTCTGCTCCAGCAACGTTATTGAAGCATGGGGCCTGGACACCACAAACAAGCAGTCAACAACCGAGTTACTCACCTCCTATATCGAGTTATACAATGACTGTCTGAAAGATGTCAATGCCGACATGCATATCGGTATTCATGTTTGTCGGGGTAACTTCACCGACAGTCGATACTGGTCCGCAGGAGGTTACGATGCCATTGCCAGTCAACTATTCAGGGATCTGAATGTTCATACCTACTACCTGGAGTTCGATACTCCCCGAGCAGGCGGATTTGAGCCCTTGCAAGCTTTGCCTCTCAACAAAAACGTGGTTCTTGGCGTTATTTCTACAAAGTCGTCACAGCTGGAGGACATTGGTGAACTCAGAGAACGGGTGTTTCAAGCTGCAGAGTTCATCGCGAAAGGAAATAATATCAGTCTTGAACAGAGCCTTCAAAGACTTGGTGTTAGTCCTCAATGTGGGTTTGCCAGCAACAGCCATGAGAACAGACTCACAAAACACAACATGTTGGACAAATTGAACTTGGTGCGGGAATTGGCCAATTCCATCTGGCCTGGAGAAGCATAGTTTCAGTGTCAGGCGTACAATTTTACTAGTATTCTTATTCAGTGTACTCAAATCTTCAAGTTCAATTTGTCACATATGTTCAATATTTTGCCTTCATAATCCCTACTTCGACTTTTGGAAATTTGAAGCTTGTCTGAAATATTAGTGCTTTAAGGATCCGCAGCTCCAGCCTACTACTACTCCACCTGGGCAGGTGTCCTCTCCATTTGCTTTTTTCTTCTTCTTCAGTGACAGAGACCCCCGGCCGACGCACGGTCCGAAGATCAACTCTTGGAGTTGAGATGGATTTGGGAAGTTGAGTTCAAGTTATTATTATACTACGCAATAAAGACAATGCTTATTTACTTCAAGTTGAGGGCTCAACATACTTCCCAGCAGTCCCATCCATCTGTGCCTCTAACACAGCGGTCTTACCATTCATCACGCTTTGAATAGCCTCTGGCAACTTCTTCGCTAATTCTGCCACTGTAGCAGCACGACCAGCCCAAACCTCTCCACCAGCAGCGGCCTTTGCAATACCAGCATAGTCCGGTGTCGGCACAAAGGAAATATTCAAGTCCTCATTTGTGGCACGGGAACCATCACCATTCGGGTGGACCAACAACATACTTCGTCGTGGCGCATTCCACCCCTTATTATTCAACACGATGGTCAAAATGGGAATATTGTATCGGCGGGAGATCCAATAAACCGAGCCCGGAACACAGAAGAGATAGGTACCATCACCGACGACTTGGACAACGAATTTACCCTTGCCCGGTCCTCCAGCTTTCACATCTGATGCTAGCTTGATTCCCAGAGCACCTCCACCGGACCAGCCTAAGCCACCTCCTCCACAGTTGATCCATGAGTTCGGCAAAGTTGCGGCAATTTGGTCTGAAATTGGATGCGTGAGTGTCACGGACTCTATTGCCCAGATCGTATCTGCGGGACACCCATCGCGAACTTGAGCCATCAAATATGAGGCATTCAAGGGGGCCAAATCTCCACCCTCTGGCAGGACGGCTAGATCGGCGATCTCTTTTCGGCGAGTCAAATACTCCTCATCTCGTCGCTGGCCCATGACTATGTTTTCTTCGGAGCCGATGAATTGTTGGATTTGCCTGTTTCTAGCAATGTGGTCATTGATTTGCTTGAGCGCGGTTGAGGAGTCGGCCCGGAAAGTGGCCATTGAGTTGATATAAAACACTGGGATTTGTTGCTTGAGTGGGTCGACATCGATGTGAATGATTTTGGCTGATTCAGAGGGCTTGAATTGAGTGGGAACCCAGGGCACATCACAGTCAACGACCAAGATCAAATCAGCTGTTTTGACAAGTTCATGTCCTGGGTATCGAAGTCCCAACCAACCTGGATGGTTGGCCGGAAAACACATATCACTGCCTCCTGTATCCAGAACTCGGATTCCCTTGAAGTGGTTTGCCAAGTTCACCAGCTCTGTTACTGCCTGTGTATTTCTACCGGTGTATCCAACCACGACCAATGGTCGTTTGGCAGCAGCAAGTTCAGAGGTGATAAGCTCGACACCAGATTCTGGGAGGGCAGCCGGGGACACAGGTCCCCACACTTGCTGGTTCAACTGATAGGGCTGAATTTCTTCCTCCATGACTTCTCGGGCACCAACTAGATAGACCGGTCCCTTGGGGTCGCTGGTTGCAAACTGCAGAGCTCGGTTCACCATCTGCTTCACATTCCTGCCTGACTTCAATTCGCCCGAGTATCGACAGTATTGGGCGACAATTTGTTTCTGATCAGGCACGTCTTGAATCCAGTGGATGTACTCGGTTCGTGAACCTCGGACTTCTCCCTCAATTGTATATGGCGATAAACCGGCGAAAATCAACACGGGAGCTCGACCGCATGAGGCGTTATGGACTGCTGCTCCCAGGCCCTGGGTTCCTACATCAACATGTACAATGACCGCTTGGGGCTCCCCAGTGAGACGAGCATATCCATCAGCCATTGAAAGTGCTACCATCTAGATTCCTAATCAGCCCGGTTCTTTGTGTTTTTTTCGGGAATACCCGAGGGTTTTGCGCAACAATAGCAGAGGAATCGACGTACCTCATTTGGGCAAGTGATAATTCGTGGGAAACGATCCTTATCTCTCTGGCCTTTGACCATCGCCTCTAGGATAGAGGGATGATCTGATCCCAGGTTGACGAATACATGACTGACTCCACCCTTGACGAAAGATTTAGCACTGAACTACTAACCAACAGCAGGGGACCTCAGTCACATACCTCCCAGAGAGCCTCAAAAAAGGCAGACGACGCGGTATATCCCCTAAACAGAGAAATGAGGTTAGAAAGTCAACAGTTTGAGGCGATAAACAAACATACATTGTTGCAGGTGCGCTTCTAACTACAGACTCTTTGTTGCTCGCCATGGTCATTGATCTTCAAGATGAGAATCTATCAAGTATTTGAAGAATCCAAGAAACAATTTACCTTACTGAGGGGCAAATCGGAGCTCTTGTTGCTGAGAAAGCAACCGAGCTACGGAACCCCCAAGAGAGTGGGGAAGATGATCCTCATCGGACGTAACACCGATGAGTGCAGTGTGGGGGGGAATTTACATCATCCACCGGATAATGATCGAATCCACCGGATCATAGTGGTCTGATGATTTTGATGCGGAAATTAGAACCGCATAGATAACTTTGTGTATATCTTTTTGACAGCCCGACATTGGATTTAAGTATCTCTCAAAGGACATCTGGTGGGCACCTTGCTCTTCAGGACTCCATTCATACAACTCAAAAGGGCTCGGAGCTGGCATCACACATGCCAGTGGGCACTATGTGGTTCTTTGTGCTTTGTCTGGTTACTCCTCGGCCTTAGTAGTAGAAACTTGAAGCTGATATTAGTCAAATTCTGGGTCATTCCTAGTCTTCATCCATGGTATACAGCCGTGATGCAGGCAGGGGACAAACTCACTTCATCAATTACCAACATTGAACATCCAGTCCATGCCAATATCACAGAGAGCGATGAATGAATGACAAGAATTCTTCAGGAGAATAGTCAGTCAAAGGTTGCCTTATTTCATCCCGGTCAGTCTGAATAATTGGTGGAATATTACTCACTGTTCATTTTCCTGTGCCGCGGGGAAGCATCCGTGCACTAGGGGTCTTCGGCATACTTAGATCTTCCTGGGGATTAGTGTCAATCAGGCAAATTAGAATTATATGCAACATTCCCCGCAATATTTCTTTTTTCTCCGGGGTAGATCAATATCGGTACAAAAGGTCCCGAAATGAGCAACGGACTTGAGACGTATATGTATTCAATGAGGAACTCCAAGTATGTCCTCCAATATTCGGAGCTATCAATTCAAGCCTGTGAAGAAAAGGAACTGGGAGAATCCCTATTCCCCTCATAGCGACAGCTTAATATGCGTCTGTACAACTCCCTTTCCTCGGCGTTGGCTTGCAGCCTCGCCATCCTTGATTCGGTCCAAGCTGTTCCGACCGCAGCAAATGTTTGTACCGTGAAGGCCAGAGGTAACAAAAAAGACGACACGCCGAATATCTTGCAAGCATTCGAGAAATGTAGTGGTGGCGGTACTGTTGTCTTCCCAGAAGGTCAATCATATTGGATCGCGACCCGATTAAACCCAGTCATTCATGATGTGACAGTCGAATGGCGAGGGAAGTGGACAGTAAGTGATTTAGCTATCTCATATCACAATTTTTCTCGCATTGCTTCAACAAGCTAACAGAAGATGGCTTGAAGTTCTCCGATGACCTCTCCTACTGGCGAAACAATTCCTACCCCATCGCCTTTCAAAACCACCATGCTGGATTCATCATCACTGGCAGCAACATCACGATTAATGGATATGGTACTGGTGGCATTGACGGCAACGGTAACGTGTGGTATGATGCCGAAGAGAGTGATACTCAACCAGGCCGTCCAATGCCGTTTGTATTCTGGAATGTGTCGGATGTCGCCGTGGATGACTTCTATATAAAGGATCCGCAGCTGTGGAGCTTAAATATCATGAGTGGAAAAAACATGCGATTCAACAATATCAACGTCAATGCCACTGCTGTGAACGCACCATATGGGGAGAACTGGGTACAGAATACCGATGGATTTGGTGAGTGATTTCAAATATAGACCTTCAAGTTGATCAGAACTGATTGAATATGTCTATCTGGCAGATACCATGGACGTTGAAAATATCCAGCTCTCGAACCTGGTTTATCAAGGTGGCGACGACTGCGTTGCAATTAAGCCACGTTCATACAACGTTGATATTCGCAATGTCACTTGCCATGGAGGTAACGGCATCGCGATCGGCAGTCTCGGTCAATACCTCGAAGACTCAAGTGTCGCAAATATCCTGGTCGACAATGTGACCGTCATCCGTCGAAACAATGACATGGAGAACGGCGCCTATATCAAGACCTGGATGGGAGGACTGGTGCCCCAGAGCTCATATGAAAGTGCAGGACTCCCACGAGGTGGAGGTTGGGGAACTATCCGCAACGTCCTCTTTTCAAACTTCTATCTCGACGGCCCTAGCTCTGGCATTGCCATAACTCAGGATAGTGGTGATAATGGCTCGTATGTTGGAACGAGTAAGATGGCGATTTCTAATGTTGCGTTTGTGAACTTCACAGGATATGTCGATACAACCTCGACCAAGGTAGCGTCTGTGTCTTGCTCGAATGTGCATCCGTGCTATAACATTGACTTTGATAATGTTGTGCTGTATCCTGAGAACTCGACTACTGTTGGCGTCGGATCTTGTGCATACACTGCCAGTGGGGGTGTACACGGCCTTGATGGATGTTCAAGTTAGATCAGGTCAGATTTAAAAACTCCTCAGTCACACCTTTCTTAATACAACAGTCTATTTCAAATTATTTTGGTCTATATCTCTTTCAAGACACAATGGTGATTCAATCTTTGATCACAAAGCATTGGCTCCGGAGGAGAAATAAATCGAAGGCCGCGTCTTCATATCAAAAAGGAAAAGTTATATGTGGATTGGATTTATTGAGCTGTGAAGGATTTTTTTAATTGTAGCTTCACAATTTCATAATATGGTGAACAATGCTGGTTATAATTTTGTGGAATTGTACAGGTCGAGTTGGGCCATCATAGTGACCACTTAATATCTGCCGTGAAAGCTCAAGTCTCCTCCCCGGAAATCGTGTCCATCAAATGTAAGAGGTATCACAAGATCGTGTAGCCTTTATCGTATTGGAAGCAGAAAACCAGAAAGAGAAAAGGAACGCCTGTCGCCGTGCAATGCAAGTGCAAAGTAGAAGAAAATCGAGTAGGAATTGAGGTCGATTAGGCCTTGCCCTTCTTCTTATCCTTCTTCTTCTTTTCTGGGGCTGAGCCAGAGGGCTCACCACCCATACCGGGGAAGCCTGGCATCCCGGGCATACCAGGCATACCCATACCAGGCATTCCAGGGATCTGGGGCATTCCGGGCATTCCCTGCATATTTTGCATCTCCGCCATGGCCTCTTTGAATGGGTTGTCACTCACACCACCACCACTGTATGCGGGCGAGTGGATAGGCAGGATTTTTCCGATCTTCCAACCACGTGGGGCTGAAGGAGCTTCAGGGAGTTTCTCGGGCATGGGCAAGCCGCGAATACGGAGGCGGTACGGAGATTGCTCATTCGTAGGGTGGGCTTTCAGATATTGTGCAACGAGGATAAAGAGGTGATGCTCTGTGATAAACTTGGTCAGTATTTATTAAACGCGCAATGTAAGTCCTCCTCATTCTGGCTCAGAAGGTCAATAACATACTATTCTTAATGCCAGGATTGACCAAAGTGCCATCTTCATCCTTGAGGAGCACGCGCACTCGGCCGGGATTCGCCCAATCTTTCGGGTGTAGTTTTTCGGGCTCCAAGCCAGCCTTCAATCCCAGCATCTGTACCGCATCCACGATGTCTCGCGCCAGCGGGTTCTCAACAGCAAGCTCGGCACCAACCTTACGGCCCTCGGCGCGGGAGCGACTCTTATCGAAATAAACCGGGTAGAGACATTGGAAGTGACGGGGGATTTCGCGCTGAGGCTCTGGCACCTGGGAGATTGGTGGGGCGAAAGCTGGGGTTGGCTTTGCTGGGGCCGGTGTTGGCACGGCGGGTGCAATGGGTGCAATGATGGTATTTTCGGGAAGAAAGTCGGAAGGCGCGACCTCATCAGGGTCGGAGTCTGACAGCTCCTCGACACGAGCGTATTGCGACATGGCGAGTTGATTAAAGGGTTTGATACGTAGGTGGAGGAGTCGAGTTAGAAGAGAAAGTGCGGAAGTGGCCTCTGTGCGGGCGGAGAGCTTGTCCCCGCGAATTGACCAGTTGTCAGTTTGATGCTAATGATATGATGGGGAGGTTATGCAGCTTAAGCTATTATTTATATCATTCAAGGTCTAGCATTTATGGAAAGCTTTATTCTCGATCGTTTTCCAAGGTTGTGGATATAAATTCTTTTTCTGAGTTGATATATCCACCAGTTGACCCTAGTTAGGGATTCCATGCCATTTCATGCCTCAGGCATCAACGCTAGTACAGATACATCGAAGGTCCTTCAATGACCATTGACAACAGAGGAGCTGTCTGTGGAGGCTGAAGGCAGAAGTGGCTCTATGAGATCTAATTATAGCCGAAAAATCCAATCTTATGGATCCAGGGCTATAAAGTGTGGCCGGCCAATGTTTGATGATCACCTCTCATCCATGACGTTATAACCACAGCAACCTTGGGACAACTTGAAATACGGGGATTCTGATACTAACATATAAGAGAGTTGATCAGCACTGGAAGCCATTCCAGAGTGAGCTTCAAGTTGGTCATATTAAACATTTATCATGTCTTCAACTCGAGTATTTCAAGTGGTCGAAGAGTCAATGGGGAATCACTACCACGCTACTACTTCTGATGCCCTCGGCGGGGAACGGCATCTGTTCATAGAAAAATCCCCATTCTCGTCAAAGTCATTGGATCTTACGATTCACAATGGTCAAGAATTGAAGGGCCGATACTCGGGGTGTCCAAATTTCATCGCTTCTCATCAAAATGTGACGTCAGATGGATGGCGACCAAGAATGTGTACCCATGGTGAAGAAAGGATTAATTTCATCTAGTTATTCCTTTCAAGCACCCATTCATGGAGAACCCCACACCTTGTCATGGAAAAGAACCCGCTCAGTGGGAACTGTATCCAGTGCATATGGAAATTCGAAACTAGTGGACGAGGAGAGCCAGGAGATCCTCGCAGTCTTTTCATCTGAACCACGTTTACTAGTGGCAGGTCATTTGGACATATATGGAGAACATAGTGATCCTTTTGATCATCTCGTGCTTTTGACAGGGCTGGTATTCCGAGAAAAACGGCGACGGCAAACTACACGAACTGCCCGTGCGGGGCGCGACGATGTTATAACTACAGGCGCTGCTATCGGCGGGGCTGGTGGTGGTGGATGTTAAATTAGGCAGAGATTCATAAGAAAAACAAAAATGTTGGAAAATTGTACTGCATTACTAGTAAATCTCCACGAATGTTTCCTAGTCAGTGTCCACACGTGCATTGTTCAGTTAGGCATAGATTCTAGTGTTTGCTAGTACTAGTTGCTACAAGTATGGCGATTGGTATTATTGGCACTGCTAGTACTTTCAAAGGTTCAGTTTCATTCTTATCTAGGCCCATAGTCCAAATGCTCTAAACATTTGCAATTCCGAGACACCTCTTGGCTTGGACATGGTATACCCCGCCAATCTTGCCCGCCAACTGATAACAAATTCACTTAAGCGCTATCTACCAGTTGACTTCAACAGACTTGAAGCCGAGAGAATTGAAATGAATCCCGAGACTGCTGTTCGCTGGGAACATCGGGAACATCGGCTCGTTTCGATGACTATCCACCTCATACGGCTCGGTAATGTGGTGTACAATCGCCAGGGTACTCGGCTGGTCCGCAACATGAACCTTGGAAGCTTAGAGAGAGAACCAATGCCTCCATTTCTTCCATCTTGTTCCCCATATCCCACTCGGAGAAATTGCGACACCCGGGGCGATCGAGCCGACAGGGCCGGCGTTAGTCCGATGCATCGGCATAATGATGCATGTATCCACAAGGGCAGCGCGTGGACCTTCAAGTTTAGAAATCAGAAACAGTCAATGCAAAAAATGGACTGAATAAAAGAATACTAGGCCCAATTGGGTGCCCGACAAAAACCAAATGTTTCCAAGGGTTGATTTCATCTCAATTGACTCTAGAATCCACCTGGGCCCTTGGCAACTAATGACCGAGATTCTAATGTTCAAGGTGGATCTTGAACCGAAACTTGTACCCCAGGTCGGTACTCTCTTACCAGGCTTTGACTAGCGTCAACCGGTAAAAAAGGAGATTGGAGGAAATATTAGTAGAATTAACTCCGGTTAAAAGCGGGTAATAGACATGACATCAGAATGTCCAGGGGTTTACAATGTTCAATATTGGAATCTTGACTGATATGAGGTTACTACTATCTTCACTTGGTTGACTATGCTGCATTATGAAGGGTCAATGCATTCGACCAAGGTTCATATACTTCGTACAGACAATGCGGACTTGCAAATCAAGGGCAAATAACCGCTGATCCCCCTCGGTGGGGTCTCCTCCGACTTAAGAGGGGCAGCGTGGGATGGCCAGGCGCATGATACAATTCAACCCCACCGGAGACACGTCGATGATTTATTAAACACGCCTCTCCCCGGTTTTCTTATTGCTCTTCGTTTCTCTTTTACTCCCTCGAATCATTCAATTTATCTGAAAAGTTCAATCTCTATAATCATGTCTTTCGGAAAGAAGGTTGCTCTTAACACCGGTACTGAGATCCCGTAAGGACATGAAATCATTCTCAATTGAAGCATGGTACTGACAATTGCACAGCCAGCTGGGTTTCGGTACTTGGCAGTCTGCCCCCGGCCAGGTCGGTGAGGCCGTCTACGAGGCCCTGAAGGCCGGTTACCGTCACTTGGTATGTTGCGATGTCTAAGAGCTCACCAGAATAAGAATGCTAATTTGAAATAACAGGATTTCGCCACTATGTATGTCATCGAAGAAATCATTCTCCTCGTCAATTGTTGAATTGACAATCATAAAACTAATACTGACAAATTTGGATAGCTACCAGAACCAGCGTGAGGTTGCCACCGGTATTAAGCGTGCCTACCAGGATGTTCCTGGTCTGAAGCGTGAGGACCTTTTCATCGTAAGCATTGCCCGCTGGAAGATATGGTAATAACCCCATCAAGACTCCGCTTTGCTAACATATCATTACCTGCATAGACATCCAAGCTGTGGAACAGCCAGCACCGCCCCGAGGACGTTGAGGCCTCCCTCGATGCTTGTCTTGCCGAGCTGGAGCTTGACTACCTTGATGTGAGTAGAAGGATCCTGTGGCACAAAAGAATGATTGCTAATAGTCGAAGCTCTACCTCGTTCACTGGCCCGTTGCCTTCAAGCAGGGCCCCAACTACTTCCCTCTGGTCGAGGGCAGCACTGTTGAGGGTGGCGATGTCAGCATCGATGATGATGTTTCCATCGTCGACACCTGGAAGGGTAAGCAAATTTTTCTCAATTGTATCCCCATCTTATCTCAGAAACTGACCTGCAATTCTCAATAGCTATGATCCAGCTCCCCAAGACCAAGGCTCGCGCCGTCGGTGTTTCCAACCACATGGTTCCTCACGTTCGTCCACTCTTCACCTTCTGGATTTTGGAAATGACCGACTAACGCATTGTAATAGCTTGAGGCCATTATTAAGGCTACCGGCGTTGTGCCCGCTGCTAACCAGATCGAGCGTCACCCCGTCCTCCAGAGCAACGAGCTCATTAAGTACTGCCAGGAGAAGGGCATTCACATCACTGCCTACTCTGCTTTCGGTAACAACGGTTTCAACGTGCCTCTCCTGATCACTCGCCCTGAGGTTCTGGAGGTTGCCGAGTCTGTTGCCAAGCGCACTGGTAACAAGGTCACTGGTGCTCACGTTATGTATGTTTCCCTTTCCCTGCTCCAATCTTCCTCAACTAACATCATCTTTTCCTAGTCTCGCCTGGTCCCAAGTTGGTGGCCACAGTGTCATCCCAAAATCCGTTACCCCCTCCCGTATCCAGGACAACTTCAACGAGATTGAGCTTACCGCTGAGGAGGTCGCCAAGGTCAGCGCTCTGGGCCAGGACCGCAGACGTTACAACACTCCTTTCATTGCTAGTATGTTTCCTCCCATATTTATTATACTTTTTATGATTGATCTTGTTACTGACTTTTGCATAGACACCCCTCGCTGGAACGTTGACATCTTCGGTGAGGCCGACGAGAAGCCTGCCGGTCACCAGGTCATCCTGTAAGTGGCAGTGGCCGTATAAATGATGAAATGAATTATATAAACAATCTTTTTGAGTGAGCGAGTCTACGAAAAAGGAAATCAGATAGATTTGGGTTATAAAATTGATTCAATTACCCACTCATGCTCTTCCAGTCCAATGTAGATTTCTCTCGGAATAAATGTATAATCTCAACTTGATTATTAAAGACTGTGACGAATTGCTTCAAATTTCGAGACGAAAGTGATACTATATATTGATTGATATGTTCATTGTGGAGTGTACAGAAATATTCTAAGTGTTTATCTGCGCGAATCTAATCGAATCCCGTGGCGCTCTTCCACTGGTTGCCATCAGCTATATAACAACCAGAGGTTGATCAAGTCAAGCCCGACCGGCGGGTGACTCTTCCAAATGGCTGGAGACATTCTTGCTCTGGGATGATTTGGATGTATTGTCCGATTCGACACCATCCAGGACCTGTGGCCGTTCATCCTCTTGTGACTCCAGGCCAGCATCTCTGTCATTCATATTATCATCCTTCCAACCTTGTTCGGCATCCGGATCAACTCCATCGAACATCTCATTAATCTCCTCCAAGGTCTTTCCTGCCGTCTCCTTCAGGCAAAAGTAAGTAAAGAGAACAATCAAAATATCGAGTAATCCGAACAGCAAAAACGTGGCCCATCCAATGCCGGCCATAATATATGGAGTTGAGAAGCTCCAGATGAAGTTGAATAGCCACTGGGAGCCAACACCAAACGCGACACCTGGCTCACGGATGCGAGTCGGGAATATTTCGCTCGTACATGGCCAAGGAAGAGGGCCCCAGCTGAAATTATAGGCAATAATGTCAAGGTATATCAAGGCCACAGTACCGACTCCAGCCGCTGTTACCACACCATCCTGAGGCGGATAGTGCTTGACAACAGCTGCAGTAGCCATCATGCATACTGCCATGAACGCTGCTCCACCTGCTAGCATCGGGCGACGTCCAAACCGGTCGGACATGAAAACCACAAAGATCAAACACGAGACAACTTTGATGGCACCAAAGATGCCGGTAAGCAATAGATTTCTCTCACCAGGACCAACGATTAGAGCGAAGAATTGCGGCCCGAAGTAGGCGAGAGCAGTCGAGCCAGTTGATTGTTGCGCCAGGAAAATTCCGGCGCCAATCAGCAGACGGTGCATGTTGGGCCCTTCAAGCAGTTCACGCATGTGGAATCCGGCCGTGACATGACGTTCCTCTTCAAGACCCCGGCGCATCTCTTCGAATTCTTCTTGTACTGCCGGTCCATCACCAGCGCGGATCCAAACAAGACTTCGCCATGCCTCTGCAGTCCTGCCATGGGCCAACAACCAGCGCACACTTTCATCCAAAGTGAACATACCAAGCCCCATCAAGACACCCGGGACAAGCTGTAGTCCAATTGGTAACTGCCATTGTTTCGCACTCGACGGCATCTTCTCCACGCCGTAGTCGATCCAGTAAGAGACAAGGATTCCGATTGTATATGTCAGCTGATAGCAGCTACCAAGCTGGCCACGGATTTCCTTGGGACTCATTTCAGACATATAAATTGGGATCACAGTAGCAGATGCGCCAACACCAAGACCACATATGACCCGTCCAGCATAGAACGCTGCAAGTGAGTGAGTGTCGATTACCTCGAGCACGACACCAATACAGAATACCACGGAACAAAACATCATTGCAATTCGTCTGCCCCATCGATTCGTAACTGGCCAAACGAGGAAACAACCAGCTAGCGCACCCGCTTGCTGAATGCCTACTGCAATGGCACTGATACGAGTCTTCTGTTCAGCAGTGAATTGGAAAGATTCTTGAAAGGAGTCGAATGTGAGAACACCGCCTGAAAGATATTAGAAAATCATTACTTCCATATTATAATACATTGCCAATAATAATATGGAAACTCACCAATGACACCAGAATCATATCCAAACAGCGCTCCGCCGCAACATAGTACAGCAGCTAGCCAATATGTACGCCATCGAGCCTTGGACAATCGAGCAACCTCCATGGCCATCTCCTCAGTCTCGGAATCCAGCCGAGATGATAGATGATCAAGAACTTGAGGTAATTGCGAGTACGATGTAAAAGATGAACGGTCCCACCAACTGGTCAGACGAGCCCGCCAAGCCGAGATAATGGACTCAGGAGAAGCGGAGACGGGTTGGGTGGAGGATCTTGATATAGACCCCGGAATTCCATGGTCGGACATTGTTGCGGAGGGAACAAGAACGACCACACTCAAAAACGCAGAAGATTTCCCAAAGGAGTGAATCAAGGTCGGTTGCTCTATGTCAAGTCTGGGTCGTACGCTGCATCTGGCCACTGCTTTCTCCGGATTCGCTCATGCGGGTCTCGCTGGGCGGTGAATTGCTTGCATTGCGCCGATGTGAACGTCATGGACTGCCGAGAGCCGATAACTATGTTATCTCATGTATAGAGAAGTGGAGACATCTTGTCTATTCTTTCCTGATAAGTAACTTGGTTCGGAGTCGTTGATATTTATGAAGTAATGAGAACCTCGGAAAGTTCGTATCCTGCGGCAAGGTCAGCGTGTTGCTTTTTAGTTCACGCCGGGCGGGTACGAGTCCACTGGTTGGTATTCAATACAGGATAAAACAATGTTACATCTGCAGTGGAGGACTTCGATGTTGGCGGACTATTTTCCCCGCATGTAATATTACAGTGTTGAATACACCGGAATAGTGGATCTACTATGAACTCTTCTAGATGCACCCGATGGCCGACTGGCGATTGAGATAGAGATGCACATGTAACTCAGAGTTTACTGTTCCTGAATAACAATATATTGAATTTAAACCTGATAAGACCCGTATTTGAGTCAGCTCAATTGCATTAATGGGAATCTTCCAAGGTTGGAAATACCCGAGGTTGGAAAATAACCCTACTGACAGATTGAGGCCTCCTATTAATTTCAAATGTTGAATCTCTGGGATCCTGGATTATTACATACTATTTCATCCACCTAAAAAGCTCATATTGAATATGTCCATTTCATAGCAGTTTCAGCGCCCAACCTTGGAAATTCTATAAAAACTGATTCCTCCAATATATCGATTGCACCCGAGGTTTATTCATGTCTATTTTACCGATTTGATCTCAATTCCCTGCAAGAGATTTATGACTTGCGGTGCATGGAAGTAGGTCCGGCCTGATTCTGTTAGTTAAAAGGCTTCTAGGTGACTGGGTGTCGATGTATACATACCTGGTGGCTGGGAAAGATTAGCGTATCCGCAATGACAACATTCTCTCGGCGACCAGCTGCGAAGACAATAACCTCCGCAATATCATCACCGGTAAGTGGTTCACAGCCCCTGCAAAATATTAGCTGGATTGCCCGAGTTGACTCTGGATGAGAACGTACTTGTACACAGCATCGGCCTTGGACTTATCGCCGTAGAATCGGACGACGGAGAATTCCTTTCATCAAGTTAGCTGGGCGCATATGAAAAACAATTGAAAAGGGTCTCGTACAGTCTCAACTTGACCGGGGTCAATCTCGATGACACGAATGCGGGTCGCAATGAGCTCCTTGCGAAGAGAGTCTGTGAACGAGCGCACAGCGGCCTTGGTAGCGCAGTAAATACCGCCACCGGGGTAAGCCTCACGACCGGCAATACTGCCAACATTGATGATATCTCCACGACCACCATCAGAGCGCTTCTTGAAGATAGGCAGGATGGCCTGGGTCATGTTGATAAGACCAGTAACATTGGTGTTAAACATGATGGCCATGTCCTGGGGATCAATATCAGGAGCTTGAGCAACACCCTTTACAAGACCACTAATTATAGATTATCGCGTTAGTGGAATCTAGACTGGTTGATAGTGCCCCACCCAATTTTCGTTATCAGAACCGATGACTCACGCATTGTTGACAAGGACATCGATCTCCTTGAAGTCCTCAGGCAGGGAAGGAACAAAGTTGCGGATCTCCTCTGGGTTGCTAACATCCAGCTTGACTGGGAGAACCTGGACGCCGTCACCAACTTCCGCCTTGATCTCAGCTGCAACCTCCTTCAAAGTATCAATGCGACGCGCCGTCAAAATGAGCTTCAAGTTCTTTGGAGAAGTACGGGCGAATTCCAGTGCTGTACTCTTCCCAATGCCAGATGAGGCACCTGTGACGAGAATAGTCTTGCCTTCGAGGCGCTTTGCCATGGCGGAAGCCATATTGCGACGGAAGAAATGGGGGTGAACTGCTAGAGCGAAAGGGTTCGATCTAGTGAATCGAGTTGAGAGGGAGAGGGGGGTTGAGGATGAAGATAGGAGTCGAATTGATCGTGTTGAAGCTTTGATATGGTTCATAAAGCCAAATGGAAGAAAAAAAAGAAGTGTAAAGATGATTTGGTCCGTAAACCGAAAGAAACAGCCGAAAAGCGTGCGGGGATAACCATAACTAACCCCTCCTGGCCTGTGGCGTCATATCGGGTTATGTAATCGGCTAAACTTTTGACCTATTGTAGAGATAGTGAGCCGGTACCTTGTCGAAGATGATCGGGGGTAAGAATATTTGATATTCCTATTCTGAATAGTGATCCTGAATGGTTAAAGTGTGTACGATGTTCAAATTAGACATGGCAGAAGCGTGGGTGGACCTTGTATGTATAGTATATCGAGGTTTATGCCAGTGGAGTAGGACCTCCCGATGAAAGGGTCCTTCAAATTTGCAGTGCTGCCAGTGATGATATCCAGAGGTTGGAGAACATTTCAAGGGCCATTGAAAGTTTTCAAATATTATTAAATAAGATACATTATGCAACCAGAAGTAATAGCAGATCAAATATTTACAGAGAGAGATATTATTCACACTGTACAGGCCAGTTCATCGGGCACTTTAGTATGCACAATTATAGCTTGAGAACCGGCATTGTCGAGTGCTTTTGCTGTTTCATCCGAGAGCTGATTGTTTCAAGCCAGCCGCCAGGGCCTGCAAGCTCCTCGAATGCCTGTTGATTCGGTGGTGCATCCCAAAAGGACCGGTCACGGACTTGGTCCGGCGAGTCAAGATCATGCTCTCGTTGATCGACGATGTCTCGCAAAAGCTTGCGGACTCGTCGATTAGTGTCCAGTCCCGCAATTTCCATGTCTTGCAGAGAGGAAACCACTGCCGGAAGATCGTTGCAGGTATACCAAGAGAAAGTCATCAATTCTTCATAAAGCTGTGAAGACGTCCCTAGGAAAGCAGAGGTGCGGCCATTTGCTCGAACCGCTGTTCGGAATTGACCAATAAGGGGAGACTCAGGGAAGTGGGTGCTGAGGACTCGGAATGCAACTACCAGAAGTCGTGGGTATAGTTTCGCTACTACAAGCCCGGCTGGGACTGCGGCCGGGATATTCAACGGGCCAGAAAATACTTCTCCGCTGTTGGACTGGTCGACTTGGTGCTCATTAGGAACACCATCAAGATCGGAAGAGGAGGAAGATGTTGCTCCTCCTACATGATCAGGGATGGTGAAAATTCGCTCCTTGCACACTTTCCAAACAGCGGAATCGCTTTTTTGGTCCTCCATGGCTTGGAAAAGCTCAGCCTCAATTTTCCTCAACTCTCGTTGTACGACCATATGGATTGCCGCTTTCATGGGGACAATAGGATCTACCGTTGTTCGCGAGCCAGGAGTTGTAAATCCTAACTCGCTGAGATGAATTCCCTCCTCTTCATCACGAGGCTTATCCCGATCTTTAATTGGAGTTTCTTTCCGCTTGCTCTCCGATCCATGTTTTTGTGATGCACCATGTGTAGTAGTTCCAAGAATGGACTCAAAGTGAGTTATTGTTTCACTCTCTTCTGTTTGGGCATGGTCCGTTTGCTGTTTATTCCACCGCGACAACAAGCCATCAAATGCATCTCGCTCATTCCGAGTAAAGGTTCTGGACTTGGACTTCTTGGTACCAGAGTCTCTTGACCAGGGTTTATCGTTGGTGGGGTATGAAGCAGGGGCTGTCCTGCCGCGTCGACGTAGATAGCTTGTACGGGACGGAGAGCTTTTAGTGACCTTCTCTTGTAAGGGGTCAGCATTACTAGGGCTACCTTGAGCCAATGAAGAGTTATTGGTGCTTATTTGATCATCCTTGACAGCCTGTTCATCGGTGGAATATTGATATTGGGACCGGCCTCGCGTGAGAACAGATCGAGATACAGGCCAAAGAGTTCGGGTCTGATAGAGAAATGCGGTAGGCGAGGTAGATGTTGAAAAAAGATACGCCTGTCGGGGAAAATTCGCCATTTGAAGTTTGAGAAGAAAAAAATGGTTGGAAAGTGACAGTGATAATGGCATTGGGTAAGGCCAATGAGAAGTAAAAGCACTTTTTTTACGTTAAGTGGTCACCTGACTTCGTGTTTCCATTTCGCGTTTCTTTAAGCTTATCTTATCAGTGTTAGACCAGGGCGTGGTCACTATCCCCACATCAGACAAATTCCACGCGTAACCTTAATTCTGCGATAGCCCTAACCGCCCATAGCTCTAACCACGCACTCTATATCCGCATCAAATATATCCTTTCCACGCACCATTAACAAACACGCATGACTTCTAAGTATACTATTTGAACTCACAACGTCTATTTCATTCACAACCATGGTCTTGATAGATATTAGTGAATATGGAGAGCCCAATTTCCATAAGGACCCTTTGTAAGCTTCAATTCGATATCACAGGACAATAGATGTCGCCTAGTATACTTAATATGGCTCATAAAGTGACGCCTGACGCCTGCCTTGCTGTCTGGGAAGTGAGAGAAACAGACAACAAGACGCGACACTCCCATCTTCCTTCTGCACCACCCCCAACTCCCGCATCACCAAGTGGTAAGAATTCCCAAGAAGAACCCCCGAAGTAAAGAAAAGATCTCTCAATAACATTTCGAATAACGGGAGTTCCTTTCTTACTTCACCAGTCACTCTATCTCCAGCATCTGACCGCTAATCAAGAAGCAGTCAGTTGTGTGAATGAAGCCCTATATGAGCAGTGAACAGGACTAGCTAACTCCTTTGTTATTTGAAAGCTAGAAAAACAATGAAGTACCACGAATCCCCCCCTCACCGAAGTGGAGAGGCAGGAGACTGCGCTCCGAGGAGGCATGAGCAGTGAAGAACTCGGTCCTGAGTTCTTCCTGCTCCCTCCTCGGCTGCAGGTCGAACACCCTCCCTTCTGGTGGATCGACGAAGAAGAGATCGAGGAAGAGGAAGAAGTGGAGGAGAGGTGGTACGAGAGTGATGAGGTCGTCGAGTGGAGCGATGGCGAAGAGCCAACCACAGGAACCACGGGGGTGCACACCGGCATGCGTAGACCATCTGCGCATACTGCTGAACCCCGTGGTCCTGTGGCAAATCTCACAGCACGCACATTCGATCTAACCGACATCCAAGAGACAAGTGATGCAGATCTGAGAGGAATCCGCCAGGAGCTTGGCCGCCTGAGGTGCGACAGAGGCTTTGGCCCATGGGGTATGATAGCAAATCAATTCAGTTTCACCTTGGTTTAAAGAAGACTTAAGCTGACATGGCACGTTTACAGAGAACAAGGTCACGCATGGACAGATCACGTCAATGGCCATACATCCCACCGAAACAAAGGCGTTGATCTATGCAGGTGACAATGATGGCCATCTAGCCTTCTTCGAATCCCCAGGCCAGACAATGGAGCTTGGGTATCCTAGCCCAATTGTCGATCTGTACAAACCTCACAATGATACCATCTGGTGTACCAAGATCCACCCCGGAAAGCCAACCAGTGTCTTCACAGCAAGTCAGGACGGAACCATCCAAGAGTTTGATATCGAAACCCAGCTCTCATACAAGAGATTCTGGCCACTCCGCAGACAACAAATTGGAGGCGTCACCTGGCTTGATATGGCTCCCACAGAGACCAATACTCTTTACTGGACGGAGGCTCGTGGTTTCTCAGAGAGTGAAGGCTACCTTTGCATGTACGACATGAGAACACCTCGCAATCACACTCCTGAATGGAATATCGGCTACTACACACCGATGACTGCATGCAGTTTGTACCCTCCAGAAGCGTATTACTTTGCCACTGCCAGTGGCCGCCTCTACACGGAAGTATGGGATCTTCGTCGAATGGATACCCCCACACCGCACCCTGTTGCACAGCGCTCCGCCCCATTGGGTGTCGATCATGTATCTTTCAATACTGAGGGTCAACTCGTCACGTCTTCTCACGAGAACAAACTGAGAGTCTATGACTTCAAATCCTTTTTCAGTGAAGAGCAACCCCCTAACAGAGCTCGATCACCCTTCGACGATGGAACCCCAGCCCCACCAACCTTCCTACCCAGCACCGTGATTGAGCATAGCTTCCAATTCTCTGATGTGTCTAAAAGAATGATGTATGGCAGAAATTTCCTCCTCCCTCTTCCATGGCTTTTTACTAATCATATTCTTGTCCTGCTTCTAGGCGCTGTGTTCGTCCCCATTGGCATCCCACTCCCCAATATGGTGGCCAGAAGTTCTGTATTCCAAACAGAGATGGCTTCGTTGACATCTTTAACGCAAAGGGTGACCATCTTGCTCAGCTTGGTGGCTACGGCATTAGCGATATCCCTCTCGTTTCGGTCTTTCACCCAACCAATAATTGGGTTGCAGGCGGTACCTCCCATGGAGAGATTGTCTTGTGGACGTAGCCATATCCTCCAATATGGCCTGACCTACTTGCGGTGTTCTACCTGCCCTTGGCTAATTGCGGTATCCTTGTTTGACAAATGTGCCTTTCTTTGTTGTCTTTTGTGTGAATTTGTGGCCATAGACCGCATTGCTTATAAGGCCTACCTCTGCACATTCTTGTGGTGCTGTCATAAAAAAAACCTTTCTTTTCTGGCTAGCGAGGTCTAGCCTTGGCAGTCGATGCTAGTATTGTTTACGCAGTCAAATCCATCGAACTGAAATCTTTTCTGAAAAGTTTCCAATTCTCAAAAACATCGCATAGTACGTAGTAGCTAACCTGCATCTATTGAACCTATTGCAAGTAATCACCCAACGCTGACAGAATGGGCGAAAATAGTGCGTATCTCACTGGTACTGTTGTAGTAACGGGAGATGAAGCTTGGAAGGCATAGATAAAAAAATATTGATGGAGTGGGTGATATAGTATTCTCCAACTACCACTCGACTAAAGGATATGTAACAGAAAAATTAATTTTGTCCAGATTGCATCCTAGCAACCATAACGCCATGTTCAACCCGGGTTAAAAGAAAGTGTTGCACAAAATGGAGATTGCCTTAGCCCCAGAGCGGACTGCTGTTGATATTTGATCCAGGCACTCCGGGCGTGAGTGAGGGGCAAATACAGCCTGGGGGAATGTTGGTAGTCGAAGACCACCCAGAAGGAGGAGAGGGGACAGATCGCCCTAAGGCACGAGCGATAATAGTTGTAGGACTCGAGACTGCACCTTCACGGGCGTGGAGAAGACCAAATCGGAGGAATACCTCGGAGATAGTCACGAGGATAGAAATGATAATCAGCACAATAATGATCCATGTTTGGTCTAGTAGAATAGTGTCATTAGCAAGTAAGTCTATAGGCATCGGTAATGCAAGGGTAACATACGAGAGGTACGACTGTCAGCTATCGAGTCAGAAAGGATTTCTGCGAGGTCCAGGAAGACTCGGCAGCGTTCGTTGAGAACCTGAATCCGTGGCTTGATTTCGAGGTATTCGCGTACGGCAATGTAAAGTGGGTAGAGAGTGGGCTCACTCTCCCAGAAGAAATTGGGAACGTCAAGCATGTTTGATGCTAGAATCAATTCGTTAGTCAATTTTATCACAAAAGGGAACTGCGATGCTGAGAAGAAACCTACAGAGATTGACCTCGACTCGGCTTTTGAATAGACGACCCAATATACGGAATACTTCCTCCCGTTTCATGCCCAATTTTCCAGTCATGGCGAGGCGGCGAGGAACATCTTTGGCATCTGTCATTTGGCGAGCCATCACCTCTTCGAAGAAGCACAGCTTCGTACTTTGAGAAATACCGTGGCTAATTGCTAGTTTGATCATATGGTCTCCGCTGCGAAGAGTAATCATATCATTGTAGACACGAGGGCGCGAGATCTCAGTAGAGTACTCGAAGTGGAATTCTTCGGTCTCAAAATCTTCCTCATGGAGAGGCATTGTAGTCAATGGGATGGGGGTCCCAGTGGCGGAGGATGTTGCAAATGCTAGATCTGCCAGCAGATCCTTTTCTTGTCGCTCCGTGAAATTCCAGAACACCACGACCCCGTAGCTGAACACGAACATTTCAGCAACATTGTAAAGTGTCCGGGCAGGGGCAGGGGGCTTTGGCGGCTGTTGTGGGGTTGCCGGCGGGGAACCAAGATCCCGTAATAAGGTGTGACTATCATCGGTACTATGTCGGCGTCGTCGAGGCGGCATTTCATTTGACTGTTGGTCGGACTCCGAGGAAATGTAAGTATGATTCTCAAATCCGTTTGACTGCTCAGAAGATTGGCGGTCCTCTCGAGTATGATTATTTTCCTCAGAATTGTGTGTCATGAATCTTTCTTGTTGATCTTGGTTGGGGGTATGATCGTCAGAATCCCGAGGGGATGCCTCTGGATGGTGTTCATCTCCAGAACGATTATGACCTCCGACAGAGTGTTCTTCAATTTCGCCAATGTAATCATCGTGGTGGTCACGAAGTTCATTGCGCTCAATCTCCTCATCGAGTAAGGACTTGCCGCCGGGGAATTTGACAACGGGACTGCTTCGCAAGCGATACCCTTCATGACCGGGCAGAAGTGGAAGGTGGTAGGCTGTGTAGAGACAGTCATCATAGAGTTTGGTGCGAGCGCCATGCCATTCTTTGACAAAAGATGCCACGGATCCCATTTTGTATGCCTGTGCAGTGCAATACGCGGTCACTCGGGCAAGTTTCTCTGCACGTCTAGCCTTTGGTAGTCGCTCAGCATAACTCTTCGCTCTCTCGGGCGCAATGCGACGTTTTCGGTGCAAGTCTTCCTCGGCCAGTAAAGGTGAAATATCATTATCCACGCCAAAATCTCCGCCGAGTCGCTTCTGCGATAGCAATTGTCGCCTGACAACTTCGGGATCCATGCCTTTTTCTCTCGCCAGCCTATCCACCAGCTCCTCATCCACCAGGTCGTTGTCGTCTTGCACATCGTCATCTTCATCCTCTGTTGTGCTCTCGCCTACACCTGCGGTATCGGGCAGGAGGACAAGTTTCTCACTAACTTTCGTTGTACGTGGAGGAAGACGTGGCTGGGCTGCCAGACGCCCAATGGTCCCGGTAGTACTCGCTAGGGATCCCGAGGCTCCGCTGGCATTTCCCATCAGGGCGCCCGAAGCAACACGACGAGATCTGGAGATGGGCGGCGGGTGGCGCTGCTGCATGGATGGTACATCGGAGGCATATTGCAATACATTGTCAACAGTAATAAATCGAGTGGCGGGCGACCGTCGTCGACGTGCAGTTGAAGCGGGCTGCTGGTCTCGGGAATCCGTAACCTAAATAACAGCTTGGTTTAATATCTGCATGTCGGAGAATAATTGCTTTTGTGGAAACCACCACCACAAAGGGGACTTACCAGTACAGTCGGACTCCGCTGACTAGTACCACGACCACGAGGTGGGGGAGCCATAGTCAGAGGTATAAAGGAGATCAATTGGAACCCGAGACCTCGATGATGAGGAGATTCGATCTTTCCCAGTTGGTATTCCCCCGTTGAGCTAGACCGGATTTAGACTAGTTTGGTTAAACGGTCTGACGTAATGAGTGCCTTCCTCTTTTGGACTGCGCTATAAAACAGCAATTGATATCAATCTATTCAAGTTTTCTTCTATTAATATTATATTTATTATATTTCAACACATTTACAGGTATCCTTTGAATGAAGGACTTTGAATGGAGTCATTCGCTATCTGAACTCTCTAGCTACATTTTGTTGATTCAATTCGTCAAATCCTCTCCCGATGTCACGTCCAAGTCACCTTACAAAATGGTCACAAATTCTCCCTTAAATTTGAGGGAGAAGCTTCCCCGGTATTGACTCTGCTCTGCTGGCCTAGTGGTTAAGCGGCTGGCGACGCGTTGGACAAAGGTATTGAAATTGTGGTGTGCCAGGCCCAGTTTCGGTGGCAGAGATAATACTGGTGGGTGGGAGGGATCTGGCTGCGGCCAGGGTATCAATCTTTTTTTTTTAGATTTTTTGGTTTTTTCACCTATTATACTTCTAGCCTCCCTCTTTCCATTTCAACTTCTAGATCATCAAAATAAAAATAATTGAGGAAGATAGAAGAGATTCTGTGATGGAGATGGACGTATCAAGTGAGGCTATCCATGCTGGTTCACGCATTTTTGATTTTGAAGCTCCTGGGTTCGATCCCTGACCTTGCTGGACTTCTTTTTTTTCTTTTCTTGTCTCTCCATAGACTCAGAATTTTGGAAATCCTCTTGAATTATTTAGAATCCAAACTGCCAGGTGCCCAGATAGATCTCTCAATTGTATACCAAATAGAGCGTGGATCGTATACTCCGATTTCGCCACATTTTAAACACCCAGTATCGGCTTAACTATCACCTAATAGCGAATAATTTGAAACTAAATGACTATCAAGGGCTCCCACAATGAATAGCACTACAGTATTGACAAAGTTTCCCAGGGGGTGCCGCAGATGGTGACTACTACTAGTATGTTTTTTAATCATCATGCTTCATTTAAAACTTCCATTACAAACATCTAAACCTGGATCTTCCTTCAAGACATTCGTTTCACAGATTACTACTCCTATTCGGCGAATATCTTCCTTTCCGCCTCTGACCCCCTTCACGGTCCTTTCCACCCGCATCTATTCCTTCACTGCTTGTCCTTCAAAGCTGCCCGAGTGCCCTGCAGACCCCGCACTACCTCTGTCACAACTGAAACAGTGGCTGCCTAGGTATACAACTGTGTATCCTATTAAACACATGCATCCCACTGATACAACATTGAGACTCTTCTCAACTCGCGAAGGGACGATCACAAGCTGTCTTCAATATATGGAGCATTGCCCTTTCCCTCAGAGAAAGACATCTGTCACCAAACTGAATGTGCTTGTTTCAACGACCGCTCTGCCCGTGATTCCGATACATAATATCACAAAAACAGTCCTTGTGACTGATGTGAGACCCACGGTGTACATTACCAAGACGACGATGGCGCTTGTGACTGTTTGCCCTGCATTATAAAATTAAGGAGCGACGCCGAGCGATTCCTAGAGATGTACACCATGTACATCTAGAGTTCCCGTGTTTCTTTCTCTTTATCCCATTCATACATATGATAAACCTGTGAATTTTTAATACTGAATTTGAATGAAGTGTATTATTCAGGTGTTCAAGATCAAAGTTAATTGAGTCCCAGTGAACTGTAAGTGGTTGATTATCCTGGAGCTCATTAGTGTCAAACTGCGCTACATGACCCATTGGATTGCCAGTGCAGATCATTATACTAGACTCAGGCTCTAGAAAAAGAGCTCGAAGCCTGATTAATGCATTTTGACAAATATTCCCCGCAAAGGGGCAAATGTTCCCATGATTCTAGAAAGATCGGCGAGATGTCTGAACCCTTCGGGAAATGCAAGCGGATGAAAAATTCCACAGGGCTTTTTTGTGGCTTGGCGCTCCGTTTTGCCGCCGACAATGGAAAACTTGAACAAGGGATACATATTCACTAAGAGGGAATACTGAAAAGAAAACTCATATTGTCTAGATCTAGTGTACAAGTTGGATCATAACGTTTGCTCCGCTCAACTCTGGATCCATGGGTAAGATAAGAAATCGGATTTGCCTTCCTATTCTGATTCCATGAGTCAACATCGAAACTTGAAATGGAATTTGGTACCTGAATTCTAGTTCATGTAGACATGCCCCACGCCAAGTCAACCCCAGTTGCTCAGATTTTGCTTCGGAACCGGTCCGGCACCGGTCTCCTAATCCATCTAGGAGCCATTGATGGGTTTGCGCGTCACCCTATGTCCGCTCACGAGCCTTCAAATCAGACATTGGAGCTTTGTTCTCGCAGGATATGATGCCCAAGATTGTCAATGCGCATAAGTTCTAGATTTCCCTCTCCGGTTTACATTGCGAATATCAAGACGCATGCAGCCGGGATTGTTGATTGATATTGACTTTGTCCCAAATAACACGAGGTTCGACAGACTTGTGACTGCTACACAGGAGTCGGCTTTATGTGCGAGATCGAGTATGAAGTAATAGTATATGGCGTTTGCAGATTCGTATTTAGCGTGCCACTGAGAAATCCCTCTTATTGAAATGTCTAGCTTGGCTCCGAGGCTTAACATATGGCAAAGTTTACTACAAAGCCGTCTTAACCGAAATGCTACTGATCAACACCTGACCCTACCGCATTAGAATAGTAGAATATCCCAGACTTTTCACTGTATTATCCAGATCAGTACCGCACACAGAGCCCTGTCAAATTTAGGGCGTAAAGAATGAAAAGTGGCAGACCAAAGTGGAGACCATACCCACAATACGATGGAGTTTCATGGAGTTTTATTTGCCTCTGACTCCAACTTTTGCATGGGACCCTGTGAAAGTGGAGCTGCACTGGATCTCCTTTCGTATTTTTTTTATTCAGATGGCGCTCTTATAGTGAGCCATCCCACCTGGATCTGCATCTAGCGCATTTTTCTGTCTTTTTGATGGGCACTCAGAAACACCACCATGACGGATCATTTTGAAGCAGAAGAGAACTTGCAGAGAGCTCTTTCAGCTACCCGTTAGTTTAAATCACTAGACCTTAAAGGCCATTACTGAACAATATCCTAGAAGATGTAGCTGTCTCTTCTCATGAATCACAGCACTCACATGATTCGGATGACCACTCAGAGGTCTTGCATGAGCCTATCCAAGAACGTTATGAGAATCCATCATATTCTCGCTTTCGAAGGGTCGCATCGAAGACCATCATCTCGTTTGGACCCAATGACCCAGACAATCCTGTCAATTGGAAAAATGTAAGACAATCCGGATTCGAATCGGATCTTTATGGATTCAATTCTGGAATTATCCAAAACCAAAACAGCTTAAATGCTAACCGTTTTAACAGAGCCGTAAGCTTCTTGTTCTCGCTGCTGGTGTGATGCAGGTCATGAACAGTACTATCGCTTCTTCAATCTGCAGCAATGCAATCCCAGAAATTGCAGCTGAGTTCAATATCACAAATCAGGAAGCTTTAGTCTTGCCTATCTCCATCTTTCTTATCGGTTATATCCTAGGCCCCCTGCTATGGGGTCCTAGCTCAGAGTACTTCGGACGCAGACGTCCTCTACTCATCGCATACTGCGGTTTCATGATTTTCATGCTTGCGTGTGCGGTAGCGGACTCATATGTATCCTTGCTTGTGTTTAGACTCCTGAATGGAATGATGGCATCTTCACCAATCGCTACTGTCGGTGGATTATTTGCCGATGTGCATGACAACCCAACTAAGAGAGGTCGTCTGATGGCATACTACATGGCTGTAAGTACACCGATTTCCATATGATTTGCCTTTCCATTCCCGAGTCTCCTAACACAGCCTAGTGCACTACATTTGGTCCAATTGTTGGCCCCTGGGTCTCAGGCTTTGTCGCAGTTGTGAGCTGGCGCTGGTGTTTCTGGATTGGACTCATCTGCTCTGGTGCCTCATTCCCTCTCGTTATTTTCATGCCGGAGACATATGCACCAGTGATCTTGAAAAGACGAGCGCAGAAACTGCGAAAGGAAACTGGAAATTCTAGCATCGTCTCCCCACTGGAAGTAGACAGTCGAGACATTCGCCAAATGTTCCTTATCACTATCTCACGCCCATTCCGCATGATAATTCACGAATCAATTGTGTCGCTGACGTCTCTTTATCTCGCCCTTGCATATGCAATCTTCTACCTTTACTTCGAGGCATATCCAATCATTTTTCAAGGTTTGCAAAATTCTATCATCTGCATATGCAATCAGCCGCTCTCACATACTAATTAAGACAACAGATCTATATGGTATGAGTGCTGGTGTATCCGGGCTAATGTTTTTACCCAGTGTGTTGACCTTAATTTGAACAAATTTGAGAACTCATTCTAACACGACGAATATAGTTGGTTTTGGAGCTGTCCTAGCCTGCTTCGTATTCATATGGTACGATGGATATCTAGCCCGCGCAAAGGCTCGCAATGCACCCTGGGCAGCAATTGAAGAATACCGTCGACTTCCTCTTGCCTGTATCGGCGGCCCTTTATACGTCATTTCCTTATTCTGGGTCGGTTGGACGGCCTCTCTCGATATTCCTTGGGTCGTCCCCTTCCTCTCAGGAATCCCCTTCGGAATGGGCTACCTGTTGATCTTCATGGCGATGCTCAACTATCTCACCGACGCATACGAGACTCTATCCGCGAGCGCACAATCAGCTGCCAGCTGTACACGAAGTATCCTAGGCGCAGTGTTACCTCTTGCTACAAAGCCCATGTTCAATCGATTGGGCATTCATTGGGCTTGTAGTCTTATCGCCTTTCTCAGTCTGGGTGTTTCCATCATCCCATTTGCGTTTATCCAGTATGGAGATCGGATTCGAGCAAATAGCAAGTTCTGTCAAGAGTTAAAGCGCATCAAGGAAATTGAGCGCATGGAACTTGAGCGAGAAGAAAATGCATTCGAACAAACTGGTGATTTGGAAAAGGTTCCTACGACTCATACTGGTCCGATTACCAGAGTCGATACGGCTCGCAGTCATGCTGCCTCGATTATATGCTGAGATCCTGCATGGATGAATCGACCACATCTCGGTTTGAATGATTGGTTTCGATTTTAGGATCTTGATTTGATCCCACACATTGCATACCCCTTGGTTCACTGTTCAAAAGTTCTTCATGATTTTTTCATTCATGCTCAACCATGATCGGTTCATACGCTTATTTTAATGTTTATACCCCAAATTTCGATTCGATCATTTACGGAGCGACATCAAGTTCCCACACAAAAAAGGAATCTTTCTGGTTTCTTTTCTCATGTTGCTTATCACACATTTATGACCATACTACATATCATGAGCTTGAGTTTACTTAACATACTGAGATAGTCTTAATAGCATCAAAATTGAGAATTCAAAATTTGAATGAAACTTGAAGCTCGTTGTCGACAGGAGATCCCCCGAGATTTAATAACAATCTAAATTTTACTCCCTCTTGATTCCAACCTTTCCAACGCGACGTAGACCCCAAGCGCTAATAGCAGTAGCGGCAAGCAAAAGTCCAAAGCAAGCCCAGAATACAGCCCGATAGCCAGCCATGAGCGCATCTGGCGAACTTTTATTTTTGTAGTGAGACCCGTCTGTCACACTAGCGGAGATGATGGCAAAGACACTTAGTCCAATGGATGTTCCAAATTGGGCGACTGTATTGAATACAGCACCTGCAAGACCCTGTGTCTTCGGAGAGAAAGAGTCTGCGATAATCAGATTTGCGACAGTGAAAATGGCTAGTTCAATTGGTCAATCAAGGCCTAATATCACTGAGGAATAGGATGTGGCGGGTCTCTTACCATCTGCAGACACGGGTCCGAGAAGCATCGCCCAGAAAATATCATACCACCATGACCATTTGGGATCAATGAGAGCCATAAGCAATGGTGATCCAGCGGATAAGATCGAAGTGACCAGCACAACGTAGTTCGCACGAAGACGATGTATAAGCAATCCAGTTCCAATGTTGATTATGATTCCAATGATGACATTTGGTAGGAAGCGGAGAGCTGCCTGTAATGCTGATAATCCTTGCACTTCTTGAAAGCTGTTTTACTTGTTAGCCTGGGCTGTTGAGCTGTCTCTCTTTTGAACTTACAAAAGACTCAAGATGGTTTCCATCCCGTTCAAAACAGCCCATGAAAAGAAAACCATTACACAAATCGTGGTAAAGGCTCGATTCTTCCACAACGAGTTTGGGATCAATGCTGGTCTTCCTGACTTTTCTCGCCATTCCATCCAAGCCCAGAATGATGGGATCATGGCAGCCGCTACTGAAAGCAAAGCGATATTTGAAGCGTTTTGGATGCTCTGAGGATGGTCGGTGATATTTCTGTAGCGTGTAAGCTTGTGGTATTAGAAAATCGGTAGGGTGTTTAACTCACGAGAAGACATAGGAGATAATTCCCAAGCATGCACTAGAAAGAACGATTCCTACCCAATCAATTTCAGTTCGGAGTCGACTAAATGAGAAGCATTCCCGAGGTCTGTCAGTAGGTAGCTTGAAGAAATTGACAATCGTCAAGATAAATGTAGCTCCGGCACAAAGATAGTATCCGAATCTCCATCCCAGAGTAGAATCCTGAAAGATTCCACCTAGCACAAGTCCAACCGAGAAACCAAGTGGCTGGCCGAGACCAAGACAGGCAAATCCATAGTTACGACGCTTTCCTGTGGACATGCTGTCTGTCAAAATACTAAATGCCGTTGGAAGACACATTGAAGTTGCTATTCCCTGGCATGTCCGAAACATGATCAATTGGATTCCTGTCTCCGCGACACCGCATGCCAAGATGAAACTGGCCAAGAGAAAACATCCAATCAGGTTAATCGACCTGTTTCCAAGGAAATCTGCTAGTGAGCCGGCGAGAAGCAGACAACATCCATTGGCAAGACTAGTAAAGTCAGTAAACCGAGCTCTGCAGAGTAATGGATAGATAACTGGGTACTTACGAGTATACCGAAGAGGGCCTTATAATTGATAATTGTTATTTCCAAATTCTCGTCTCTTGGATACGATTCATGAGGTACTCACCATAACAGAAGATTGTCAGGTAGGTTTAAATCTTTTGCGATGCCTGGTAAACACACCGTTAAGAGGCCACTACTCATACTGCCAACAAAAGTGATTCCTGTGAGTGTGGCGACCAAAGTGAAGGCCCTGATTCGAGAGAGATCTTCAGCATCTCGAATTTCGGATTCTTGTTCCGATGCCGATATTTGAGATCCTTCCAATGTGATATGGCTCGAAGCATCTTGAACTTCAAGTTCCAACGATATCGTTTGGCTTTGTGTATGAACTGCAGTCGCCATGTTTGGCAAAACTCAGTTGAAACAGACTCGGAGGTATGAGATTATGGCAATCTCAGAGATACCTCAAAGATGAACAGAAGAAAAAAAAATCATCTGTCTTATGGATCGACCTCGATCTGGGGGAAATTATTAGTCACAGTATATGTGGGGCACGCCTTTCAGCGACAAGTGGAGCCAACCTGGAGAGAATTGGTCTCGGACTCTCGGTTCTCGGACTCCCAGCAGTGAGATCGACATAAGTGAAGGATTTGGAAGTGCATAATAGCAGAGTTTATTATCATATAAAAACAGACAATGAGTAGCTATTCATGTAGGATTTCGGATCAACCTGGCAAATCAACAGCAAATCAGAGGTAAAAGTAAATAAGTCTATGGTCCAATATGTAAAGGGAATGAAAATGAAAAATAATCAGCGAAAGTAATCACAGTGAACAAAAAGTAAGCTCATGCATGAGGCAGTATAGGGTATATGATGCGGAAGTCTAGATCTTAGACAATGGTGGCTTATCCTGCTTCAAGCGCACAACGCCCTGTAATTGTCGGTCAGCTTTCGAAGCGTAATTAAATCTAAAAAATCGACGTACCTCTTGCGTGCAGGTTGCGATTAATGTTCCATTCTGCGACCAGATCTTCTGGATCGCCAAACCACGGCCTTCGCCGGCCCATGGGCTCTCCATTTCAAAGAACATCCATTCGTCGGCTCGGAAGGCCCTAGGGTTGTGGAAGTAAATCGAGTGATCCAGACTGACCATCATACCGACTTCTTTATGGTCCTGGGTATTGGCATTGCTCAAGGCCCCTTCTAAACGACGTCGTAAATCTGCGGCCTCTTCCTCTTTCAATTCCTGGAGCGCCTTTCGGATATCTTCATCGTCGAGGTCCGAAGGGTTTTTTAGCGCCTTCAGAAGTTGTTCAAGCTCAGCTGGTGATGAGAATCGAGGAATATCGTGCACACGAGAAACTGTTCCAATAAAGAAACTGTCGGTTATGTACGCGAGCGCGGATAGGTGTGCCTGGAAGCCACCTTCTTCCGAAACACGGCCACGAGCCCGAACGAATCGTCGAACTCTTTTATCCTCTGGGTTCTGGGTTCCTATTCATTTGTGAGTCGCTAAGTCTCCGAATTTCCGAGTGACCTGTAATCAACATACGATTGATGATCCCTGCCTTTTTACTCTCAAATGGCCCACCTCCGGCATCACTCAACGCTCTCACAGTCCCTGGTAATGTGTCCGGAATCGATACATCTGGCATAGGAGTCGCATGGTTCAATGTCTTCTCGCCGCCGCTGCCGACTCGACTGAAGCTCAATGTGGTGGTGAAAATGGGGCGGCCTCGTTGACGCGCTTGAACAGTTCTTGTCACAAAACTCCTTCCGTCGCGGACGCGCTCGACGTGGTAGAGAATCGGTAGCTCCGAGTCTCCCGCAAGAACAAAGTAACAATGCATGCTGTGTACGGCGAAATCGGCAGGGACGGTACGCATCGCGGCGGATAAGGACTGGGCGATGGCGGCACCGCCGTAGATTCCGCGGGCGCCGGGAGGATGCCACAGCGGGCGCGTGTTGGTGAAAACATCCTATACGCGACACTTGTTAGTCTCTCAAGTGGGATTGAATTGCGGCATAAGCGGGTATTACTGGGCCGAGGTCCACCACGGGAGTCAAGTCGAGGACATTCTCGATCGGTGCTTTGGAATGATCATCTGGAGGGGCTTCAAACAGGGTAATGTGGTTTGTCATTGTGATAGGAAATTGCGCAGATGCTCGAGCGATGGATAAAAGAGGGAAATGATGTTAAGGAGAGAATAAAAGTGAGGATGTCTACAACTGAACGGATGACGCCCGGGCGGCGGCGACCTCCAACTTTTTGTAATCGAACCGAGGTCCATGCCCGATTCGGCTTGGCGCGAAGCACTATTCACAGCACAAGTATGGATATTCGGAAAACAATGTACATGAGTACTATGATACTAAATGTTCTTCTGCTATTTATCCTATGTCCGGTAATCCATATACCATACACCAGAATTTAACACCTTCAAGTTGGAACTTGAACATATTTTGTCTGAAGTTAATAACTTGAACATCCGAGTAGTGATAATGGGATGTACAGTATATAATGCCAAGATTCATAGAGACCAAAATCTTGAAACTCCAGCTTGAACTTCCGAGTCCAAGGGTGAACTTGAAGTCGAGCTTCAAGTTGAAACTTAGATCATTTGGTCCTCAAAATGATACGTATTATACCTTCGGAACCTACTAGACTGAATCTACTACCACACAGTAGTAGCGCCCCGGGGCCTAGTACAAATTCCGAGTCCATATGATTCCCGAGGTCCCGAGGTTCAAGTTCAACTTATGGAACTCATAAGTGTACCCATTCAAGGTTGGACTAAATTCTAAGGCCATCAGCTTGAACGTGTTGAAAATAGTAGAGTAAAAATGGGTGTTTGGATCTAACATTGCGTCGCGTGCAAAGGTTATTCAATGAACTGTTACTCCATAGTAACATCAAGTACCTATGCACTCCATCTGGGCAGCTTCCAAGGTTGGGTAGGATTAGAAAACATACTCCGAGCCTCTTCAAGTTGAGTTGGTCAGAGATCATGCCCTCCTCAGGCTACTAGTACATACTACATACTCGTAGGGGTGGAGTCATACAGCAACGCGTATTCAAGTTTTTGTAGGTTAGTAACCTCAAGTTGAAGAATTATCACTGATCATAACTTGAAGCTCCTATGGATGCATGATGAAAATAACCTCCAAATGTTGGAATGGCTCAAATTCCAAGGTTATTTGAGAAATAATCATTTCCCTGAGCTCATGGGAATAACTATCATATAAATCCTCTAGACCAAACTCAGGCTGTTTCTTAATGTATATTAGTCCTATCTAGTGCTGGCGAGGACTCGGAGTCGTGATATAGAAATTTCTATAGCTTCAGTATAGCCAGACTTGCAATTCTTGGTATATTTATTATTTAGAGCTCTGGAGTGCCCAGGTGATTGACCATTGGATTGTGCCCATATTAGAATAATAAAAGGATCTATTAAGGTGGCTTATATCTGCACGGAGCTCAGGCAGGTAGGTGCATGTGGATATCAATCTCCCGACTAGACCGGATGCGGTAGCTGGGGGATTCTGCAAGGAATCAGAGTGACCTGATCGAATCAAGCCCAATTCCAGGAGCCGAGTCAAGTCTGAGTCCACAACAAGATCATCTTTTCCAAGATTAAGCTTATCCTCGGTGAGATGTTGAGGGAAACTCAACTCCGCCGAGAATCGGAAGGGAATTTTCCCGACCATCAAGCTCAACCTCAACGACTCAACGTGGAATTTGTTATTTGTTTATCCTCTTTGGGATTCGGTGGCCTGTGACTCATGAAAGTACTTATTTGTTCTCTTATCCTTTATTTTAATTTTTTCTCTTTTTATTTCACTAGTATAAAAAAGGGACGATAAGCAGAGGCTGCAGAGCTATCACACTGTTATCAGATTGGGGGAAAAAATTGGTTTCCCTCTCCGCTTCCGCTAATTTCTTCCCCTCTATTTTTTCTAAAAATTGGGAACCATAACGGACAACAGGAATTATATGGGGATATAAAGAGAGGAGAGATTAATCAAGGTATGATCTAGACTTTCCGGATATTTCTTTTTCAACTCTTGCGATCTTAAGCGGATACGATTGACCTCGGCAACGTGGAGCGAGCGCTTTCGGATCATCGCCGGAAAAAGGTATTGACTCAGAGATTGATCTATATATGCAGGTCCACCAAGTCAATTGTTTAAGGTTTCGCCTATAAGTAGGCCTTGGATGGTGAAGTTCTTTTGAAATATTAGCTGGTGCAATATTCGGTGCTACGGTCCCTCAGAGGAAGTCCGTCAAAATGAGCGCCGAAGCATCTCAGTCTGCAGTCAGCGGGAGCAAGGAACCGATCTCTGAAGATGTTTATGAGCCTCCGCAGGATCAAAGTGAATCAACGACTGGACCTAATCTGGAGCTTGAACCTGGGGAGTTCAATGTCGATAATGTCGAGCGCATCTACAGGTAAGAGAGAATCCAATTGATTGACCCATGCAGATATCTTACCCTGACTATAGTAAACTTGACTGGCGGATCATTCCTGCCCTCTGGGTTCTGTACTTTATGACTTCTGCAGTTCGCTCCAATGTCAGTTTGGCGCAGACCATGAATGAAGGTTCTGGTCACGACCTGGCAAGCGTCCTGCACATAAACAGCCACCAGATCTCCACAGGATTGGCGCTTTTCTATGTCGGTTATGTGGTTTTCGACCTTCCATCTAACTTGGTTATGACTCGTTTAAGTCCACATGTTTGGTTGAGTCGTATTGTGATCAGTGCTGGACTGATCGGTACCTGTATGGTCGCCATGAAGGCGGCCTGGAGCTTCTAGTATGTTAAATTTCTCTCACTAGTTGATATCTATACTAACAAAATGTCCTAGCTTGCTTCGTCTGCTTTTGGGTATCGTTGAAGCTGGATTGTGGCCCGGTATGACATACTACCTGACTCTTTTCTATCCACCCTCTCGAATGGGCAAGCGCATTGGTCAGTACTTCACTGCTGCGCAAGTCTCTGCCGCGGTAGTCGGCCTTGTCTCAGCAGGATTTCAAGAGATGGATGGTGCCCGCGGCTATGTTGGATTTCAGTGGATGTTCCTAATATACGGAGTGCTTACCATTGGCCTTGGTTTCTCTCTTCTCTGGTGGCTACCTGATCGCCCTATTACGCCAGGCGAAGAGCACCCTCCTCGTCGTTGGTTTATGCGATGGGTTCCAAGCACCAGTCCGGCTCTAACAGGCCGTGATGCAGTCATTCATTACCACGAAATGAAACGCGTCTACCATGCTCCTGCTTGGAGTCTTCGCGATTTGCTACATGTGTTCATGGACTGGAGAATCTGGCCATTGTTGATTATGTATTTCGGTGTTGTTGGTGTTGGTATTGGCGTTCAACTCTACGCCAACTTGATCATTGAAGCCATTAACCCATCGTTGAGTGATGTGGATATTAGCTTGCTCACTGCCCCAATTTGGATTGTAAGTATATCCCCTGTCACCTTCTTCATTTTTCCTCCTAACAGTTCTTAAGATGGATCTTATCGCAATTGTTCTGGTGACTCCATTTTCCGACCGTTTCCATCGCCATCGCGCTCTATTTTTCTCGATTCCAGTTCTGCTCCAAATTCTGGGTCTTCTTCTTACAAGTTACGCTGGAACCGACGCAAATTCCTGGCCCAGGTACGGAGGACTGCTAATTGTGGGCTTTGGTCTCGGTCCGACTGTACCCATCACCATGACGTGGACAGCGGAGATCTTCCAGCCTCGTCATGGCGAAGTCGGCGTCGCAGCTGCCTCTGCTGTGGTCTCCGGCTGGGGTAATCTGGGTAGTATCCTCACTACCTATGCATTGTATTCCGGATGGGCGAGTGATGCCAATGCACCAGGCCGACAGAAGTACCGAAAGAGTAACCTGGTGATGGTGGGAATTCTGATCGCGAGTATCTTATCTGCGGTGATCATGCAGGTGGCTCTTCACTTTACGGAAGACCGGTACCGTCAGACTGAGGATGAGACGGATGCGATTGATGGAGCAGCTCGCCGAGAGGTTCAGCAGCGTGGATTGCAGGGACTTGGGTCTGGAGTGGGGAGATGGCTGAAACGCGGCAAGGGTCGGGGTGACCAGGAGTAAAAAAAGTACTAATATTTAATGTGTTTGTCTTTGATATCCAAGTTCATTTTGACAAAACTTTTCAAATTACTGTGGTAATGGATTTCTTCCGCCAAGTTTGCCCAGAGAGTGACGAGCATCTGGAGTCTTGGTAGGAATATCATTACTGAGTTAAAGGAGGAGAAACTTTGCTACAATCTAATATGACACACTGGCATTTTGAAATAGATTCCCAGTTCACGGCTTTTTCCTGGATATAAACAACCTCCTATGAATATATCGCAATTTGAATTTCCTTGATTTTGTTCCGTCCAACATTCTTCAGCGGCCAAGCTGCCGAAGCGCGGGAAGTCGATGCTAGGGCCGACCTTCGGCCACCATAGTGGATCTGGAGTGCATTGTAAGGTGCGAAGTGGAGATCAAATCCGAGCAATTATCATATCAGAATTCTCTGGATGAATAACGCCGCGAACTACATTTATCAGTCGGCCCTCTCCGCTGCCCCGCCATATCACGTGTTGACCCCGCCGCACTGATCTACCGTATAGTAGTTGCAGATAAAAGTGATTATCTTTTCGGAAAAGGCCTGGAGAAAAGTCAAAAAGCACTGTTTGAGTCAGTCGTGCTCAACTGGTGCTTCATCGCTGATCAGTGGTGGTCATTTATCCCCGCTGCATTCGGTATCGGTAGCGAACGGATCTTGCCTTGTCAAGTGGATCTGCAAATTCTCGTGAAGGACCTTGGCAGTGAAGAAGCTGATAACAGCAGAAAATTCTGTGACAGAGGTATACACACGTTATAGAGCCCACCATATATCACAAGGCTCTTGCCTCCGTGATTTTCACTGACTTGCAACCTCTTGGCGGTAATTTCATCTCGTCGAAGTCGAAAAGTGGTACTAAGCACTATATCAAAAGAGTACTTGAGACTTCTGGGCAGCAGATCAAGGCTCCCAAAGTCTGCATAATGACATCTTCAACCGTGGATGTTTCGGCGGAGGAACGAAGCATAGATAGTAACACAAACTGGGGGCTGAAGCCTTTGTTGCGCCGTGCTGAGCGCTCTCATGGCCGGATGCCAGGTCTTCGGAAAATACCTTTCCGTGCTCTGGCGATTATAATATTCATCGCGTTTTTGAATATCTTTGTCTGGGTTGCGGCCGGAATCGTGCTGGTATGATCACCCTGGTTGAGAAAGATGAAACGAGTCTGAAATGCTAACTATTTGACAGCACTACCATCCGTATGTTGGCCTAATGCTGCATGATAAGACAGCATGTCTATCTTCCGATTGCAAGAGAAGACACTAACGATGTTATCATATTAGTTCGCTAGTTTCCACGGCAGCTCTTGCATACTCTCTGGGATTGAGACACGCCTTTGATGCGGATCATATTTCCGTACGTGATTCTCTCCGCATAGATTGAAAATGATCTTCAACTGACCAACTCAACTAGGCAATCGATTTGATGACCCGAAGGCTACTGGCAACAGGTCAAAAGCCTGTCACTGTTGGAACTTTCTTTTCTCTTGGGCATTCCACGTGAGTATCTTCATCTCGAAAATGCAAGGACCATGACTCATTCAGGTATAGAATCGTCATTATCACATCCATTGTGGTCGCCGCCACTGCAGCTGCGGTGTCGTCCAAGTTTGACAGCTTTAGCACGATCGGAGGTATCATCGGTAGTTCCGTTAGTGCGGCATTTCTGATTCTGCTTGGACTGATGAATGGTTACATTCTCTTCAAGTTAATCCGACAGATCAAGAAAGTCTATCGTTTACAACCAGGAGAGGAGGACGAAGCTTGGAAGATCGAAGGAGGTGGTCCTTTGTTCTCCATCTTGAAGAAGATGTTCAAATTGATTGACCGGTAAGAAGCCAGCTGGACTGACCTCATCCAGTTTGCCAATACTAACAATGTCTCAGTCCATGGAAAATGTATCCTCTTGGGGTTCTGTTCGGACTTGGATTTGACACGTCATCCGAGATTGCGTTACTCGGAATATCATCGATCGAGGCTGCCAATGGAACTTCCTTCTGGGTCATTTTAATCTTCCCTGCCTTGTTTACTGGTAAGAAACCCACTACTGTTCCACAAAACATGCACTCACCGCTCCTCTCATCTAGCCGGAATGTGTCTGTTAGATACTATCGATGGAGCTCTCATGTTCTCGCTTTACATCCAGCCTGCAACAAACTTCCTCACTTCTAAGAATGGCACTGAAGTCTCTGAGGCAGTATCTGATGTTGATGACGATGAACTTCCTCAGTCGAGAGACAATCACAGGGACCCTATAGCGTTCCTGTACTACTCGATCGTCCTCACCGTCTTGACCGTTATCGTTGCGCTCGTGATTGGAGTTATTCAGCTCTTGACTATGATACTAAACATCACCGATGCTACAGGCAAGTTCTGGGACGGTGTCCAAATTGCTGGCGATTATTATGATGCTATCGGTGGTGGTATCTGCGGACTGTTCATCGTTTTTGGTGGACTGAGCGTATTGGTATATAAGCCATGGAGAAGATGGATGGATCGACGTCATGGACGCACCGTTGAAGTTGTGAATGAAGATGAGCGGTATCATGATGAGACTCCCGAAGCGGCAGCGGACACTGACACCGTGACTGGGGGCGTTTTTGAGACTGCCGAGGACACTATTCATCCGGATGAGCAGAGCAACACTGTTACTAAAGGGGCAATCTCTCGTGTGACGGCCACTGAAGAGACACAGTGAACAGGAAATTGTATAGATAAAAACAGCAAACCAATAGTGTGAATTGAGATGACTGTATGAGTCGCCCGTTAGATCGGATACTGACTCTCCGTGCATTTGTACAACCTCACGCTACATAAGCTTGAGGTCTTGGAACCGTCACTGTCCATATGAGCACATGTTCGGAACCTTGGAACTGTGGACCCAGATGCTGTTCACTCGGTTATCTTGGGGAGACTTAAGATTGGATAAATTTCAAATCACCAGAGTCATCCATCTAGACTTGTCTCAAAAATCAAGAACTATTCGTTCCAGCTGTTTGTCCACACGCAGATCGTGTGTCACTTCAGCCGGAATTTACTAAACGTTCTTTCAATGCGGAGTACATAACTTGATGAACATTCTAGTCTATCTGGCATATAAACCCAGTAATTCTGCTGATGAACCTCAACTCTACAGGTCTTAGTAAATATTTGCCAAAATTGAGATCATTTCATCATGAAACTTTCCATTCTACTCCTTCCCCTCACAGCTCTGTTGGCACATGCTGCGCCCGTGGATCCTAATAATCCCCAGGGAATGACACCATGTTTGGTATGTGACTAATCTACAGAGTTTCAATCTCATTTGCTCACTCTGGGAAAGCTTGTATGCAATGAGCAAGCCGCTCTCGCAGGAGGGTGCTACAAGGGCTACCTAGACAAGGACTGCACATGTCCTAGTGTCCCGTACCTGGATGCGCTGAAACGATGCCTCAAAGCTGCCTGCCCTTACTCTGACTGGGAAAGTAAGTTAAAGGTTCACGTCAAAATTCTTGCAATTATACAGCTTGCTGACATTGGCTGAATAGTGGCTATCAAATTGCATTTTGAAGTTTGCAAGACTCCCCTTCTCGAAGGAACTTCACTGGATTAGTTTAGCCGTTGGCAAAATTTCGGAAATGAGTCATAAGGTCGGGACAAGAAGAGCTGGAACCCACAGAGCCCGAGGAAGGGAAATTCCAAGAGAGAGGGAAACTTCAAGAGGCGCAGACCATATGGTCCTTACGGTTCTGCCTGATACATCAATCGATTTATAATGCCGCCTATACTGAATGAATTGAATTTGACCAAGAATTTGCAGTAAACCTCGGCTGATGCTTCTGTCATAATGAAGTTCGTTTCACGTGTACAAATATTTTACATGCATGTGTTTAACATGAAATGCATCTTATGTGGACGTTGCTCATAGGATTCCATCGGTCCTTCAAAGATTCGCAAACGGCGTGTATCGACGTATCTTGCCCTGGGAAATGGCCTCTTCCCTTGATTTGGGATCAAGGACTCGCCGGTTGAAGAATGCTCTGGCACTGGCCCAGTCATTGGTCTTATGGGCCATCTGAATCACGTCTCTTGATTGCAACATGAAGTCTATGATCTTAGGCGCATGGCGGTCGCCAAACCAGTTGTCAGAAAAGCGGCCGTAGAAATCAAACTTGCGGAGCCAGCTGTTGTAAGAGGGATATGGGTAGTGCAATATCATCGCCTCTTCACCTGAGGGTTTGATTGCACGGCCAGCGTAACCGGAGAACAGATGGGGTCCGCTTGGCTCAACGTATGGTCCGAGGCGGACTGCGCTCTTGCCATTTCCATAAGCAGCAAAGTTGGCATTGCGGTCTACACCGTTAACCCAAAAGTGCGTGCAGTCTTTGAACGGTTCTGAGGTCTCAAAGTCGACTGGAAGCGCCTCGTGATTTGTAAAAGTGACATGACCTATTTGAAGGTCCCTAGCCCAGGCGCGTGACTCTATTAGAGGTCCATTGAGCAACTCATCCAGATCCATGTGGAGAAGCCAGGTATAGCCATGATTCATCAGATAGGCGATTGCATGTTTCATATTAGCCATCTGACGTCGGATGAGGCGGCTTTCTGGTGTCATGGTAGGTTCAACTTGTGAACCTTCTAGGAGTGTGACTGGCCTATCACCACAAAGGCGCTCAAATAACGGCCGCTCATGTGGGTCGTCCATGTATATTGCTACATGCTGTACCCACCGGAGATGATAATCAAGCCAGTCCGGGAGCGTAAGCCCAGGGTGTAGAACTGTGGTAGCTATCGCTATGGACGCATTCTTCTGTATTGTCTCCGGGCCGTGTTCTGGGGCAAGGGGGTAATTGGATCCATTTTGGTTCGACGAGTTCCAAAAATTAGAACTGGATAGAAGGCAGCCTGAGATTATAGTCAAAGCCAAAATCTTCAAAAATGTGTCAAATCGGTTGCCCATGGCAAAAGAAGGTTGACTGGTGCAAATTTCCTAGGAGTCAGAGTTGGAAAGCGCCAGTAAGACAAGATCATTTTCACTTTTGGGCCACAGAGTGAAGGCCCATGTAAGCACGGCATATGTGATTCAAGCTTTAGACCCTCGTTTGCTTGGAGCCTAAAGTGGACCAACCACTAGCGACGAATCCCGAACGGCTGAGTAAATTATCCTGGAAGGGTTTCCATGTCTTAGAAATTTCACTCTCATTGTAGGGCAGGTGCCCAGGTGGAGATTCCCCCCAGGGCTAGTATACGTACTCCATAGCGGGTAAGCCGGAACGCCTACCCCGCCGAGGCAGGCATGTGCCAAATGCATGGGCTACTATCGGAATTGAGATAATCCGAAGCCGATAAACTAAACCTAAAGCGGCTAGCTGATTTTGGAAGTGGCAGAACTCCCGTGAGCGGTGAGAATACATTAATTAGCAATGGCCCCGGGGATGCTTGTTAGATTGAAGTTCAACAAACCGAAGATCATGAATTCATATACAAATCTTGGAAGGATATACACAGAAAATTGAGCCATGGCATTTCCTCCGCATATGGGATTCCCGATCTCACAAAATTTAACATTCAATGGATATAAACACTCTTCCGGGAAACCCACTTCCCAATAACAAGTCTCCCGAGGTCACACACTATGAGATGTTGTCGTCAATGCCCTCGATATTCATTTTACCAACTCACATGCCCCTGCATATATTACATGAAAGTGAAGCCAAGCTTGTCAAATATGGAGGATCCCTGACATATGACATTGGCGAAGCAGGCTTAATTCTGGGAAAGGTCAGCCATAAGAAACGTGCAGTTCTAGAGCTTCGTTCACGGGGACTCTGGACTGAGGAAATCCTTGAAATTGGCAAATTCCCTAAAACAACTTCGGACTCACATCCCGAGATACCTTCAAAACGACAGAAGCTGTCTCATGAGCAAAGTGCGGGAAACGCCTCCAGCGAGATTGTGGATCTATGCACTGACTCTGAAGAAGAGGGAAATTCGGAAGTCAAAGCCCAAATTGATCCAAGTGAGGCTATATTGAGCACAACAGTGGACATTGGGCACAAAGTGACTGTGCTTAGACTGGACTGGCTTGTGCAATCTATCAAGAATGGGGAACCTCTTCCTATGAGTCCATTCCTTGTTTATCACGGACGAAAGATTGCAGCTCCATTAGCCACGCCCAGTCAGCCTGTCACTATCGTAGCTGACCAGATCAAACAAAGAGCGATAGAAGACGCAGCCAAGAGACCGGCAATAGAAAAACAAACGATTCATCCCAGACGCTCCAGACAAGACCCAGAAAAACATTCCAGCCAACGACACCCGCCAGTGCTTTATCGAGAAACAACATCTGAAAATGATGATACCACTCCACTCCCACCACAACCAGATTGGGTTCGCGACCATGTTGTTTATGCTTGCATGCGATCGGCACCTCTTCATCCTCCAAACGAAGAGTTTATCTTGCAACTTCTGAAGATCCGCCGAATCCGGCAGTTTACACTTGACGACATCGGTGTACGAGCATACAGCACGTTCATTGCTGCTATGGCTGCGTATCCATACTTAGTGAAACGATCTAGTGAGATTACTGCACTACCTGGCTGTGATGTGAAATTGGCCAATCTCTTTGCAGAGTTTCAGCATCACAAAAGTTCCACCAATGAAGAAGGTTTTGTTTCAGCGGCACAGGCTCTGGAAACCGATCCAATCCTGAGAATTTTGACTATATTTAACGATATCTGGGGTGTTGGACCAAAGACCGCGCGTGACTTTTATTATTCCCGAGGCTGGAGAGATCTCGACGACATTGTTGAATTTGGCTGGAATTCCCTCTCTAGGGTCCAGCAAATTGGAGTCAAATTCTATGATGAGCTGCAACAAGGTGTCTCACGCATGGAGTCGGAATCTATAGCCGGAATTGTGCGCCAACATGCTAATGCTGTGCGTCCGGATGCAGACCAGCCCATCGGGGCCATTCTAGTAGGCGGATACCGACGTGGGAAGGAATCAAGCGGCGACGTGGACCTTATTCTGACCCATCGGGATGAATCAGTCACTCGGAACCTTGTTGTGGATATTGTGGCTAGCCTGGAAAAAGCGCATTATATTACGCATACACTCTCTCTACATGTTGCGTCTACTCATCGTGAGCAACAAACGCGACCATTTAGCGCAGAGGATGGTCACCATTTTGATACACTGGACAAAGCTCTTGTCGTCTGGCAAGATCCCAATTTCGAGAATTCCGAAGATCATGACCCATCGGATAGTACTGAGGGTGCAAGTAACCACAAGAAGAACCCCAACCCCCACCGTCGCGTTGACATTGTCATATCTCCATGGAGGACCATTGGCTGTGCTGTACTTGGGTGGACTGGTGATACAACATTTCAACGAGATTTGAGGCGATATGCAAAGAAGGCTCATGATTGGAAGTTTGATTCTAGTGGAATCAGAGAACGCACGACGGGCGGTCAAGTTGTGGATCTGGAACACGATGGAGATACATGGCAGCAACGAGAGAAACTGGTGATGGAACGTTTGGGGATAGGGTGGAGGCCACCTGAGCAGCGATGCTCACGATGAATAATATAGATGAATTTACTGAGAATTTATTTTCATTCAAATTGCCCTTCGGCTGATAATACAACATGCATATCATGACAATTGACTGTTCCCTTCAATTTTCCTGATACTTGCCAACAAACTTCTCAATGGCTTCATTCACCACGGTATGATGTGTGCGGTTCAAGAAATGAGCACCTCCGTCCACAATCACCAATTTAGCATCTGGCGAGTGAGTAAAAAGCTCGATCTCTTCTCTGGCATTTGCGGCCGAGAAAACAACATCCTTCTCTCCCTATTACAGAAACTCCCAGTCAACATCGCCCAAGATGAAATGGATTTTGTATAGTGGGACTTGAACTTACATGTAGCCACAACACAGGGCAACGGATATCTGAAAGCCGAAGATGCAAAGGACCTCGTTCCGCGAGGGTGATAGCAGCCATTCGAATACGTCGCCGGCCATCATCATCGCGATAGTTTAACTTGATTGACCGAAGCCAGAAATCACGAACCTCGGCAGTGCACTCGTTGAACCCAATGTTAATTAGTGCATTGCAGTACACGTCGTCTGGCTCGAATCCAGGTGTAGGCGTGCTAGAAGTCCATTGCTTTGCAAAACCAGTAACGATACTTGCGCCGTCCCAGCAGCCAAGCTTTCGACTCCGCTCCGATTCAGAATCCATAGATGTGCCAACGGGAATGATACCAATGATCTAGGGAATAAGCATATGACTGCAGATAGGGATTAGCGTAGACATACCCTTTCAGGATTCAGGAGAGCCATTAAAACAGTGACACAGCCGCCCTGACTCGTTCCTGATATAAACACACGCCCAATACCCAAAGCGTCCAATACTTGGAAGTTCATCGCCGCAGTGTCCCAATATGTCCAATGCTCGGCAGCTGTTCGTGTCTGACCATGTCCAAGAAGTTCAATGGCTATCAAGTTTATTTGACTTGCAAGTTCTGCATCATCAAATTGTTGCCTAAATAGCTCTGAAGTTGTCGTAAATGCGTTCACTAACACAAGGGTCGGCTTGGCTGGGTCATACTCCCGAGGCATCTGATATGCGGCATCGATGCCACCCAGGTGAGGGACGCGAACGGTCTTCGTATTAGACATGACTGGTTACTTGGATCAAAATTGAAAAGTTTTGATTGATTTATCCGTTTTGTCTAATTTTACCGCTTCCCCAACCTCATACTTAAATGGTTCAGTTACAAATAGTTGAGCCTTCGGGGAAATAGGGAACTAGTGGAGCCACATAGCGGAAGATCCGTCACTCGGTCATAAGGCGAATTAACAGCCAAGGAAGAGATCGTCGCGCAAGGAAACTGTATTCATATCATTCATACATCATTTGTTCAACGGGCTGAAGCTCCTTTCAAATGTCATCGGCTAGCTCCACCACCGGGCCTGTGAAGCGCTTCTTCCCACGAAAGGCATAATAATATACAGCACCAATGAAAACCCAACCCATAGTCACAACAACACAGTAATTCATGTTGTTAGGAGTGACGGGCTCGACAGTAGGGAAGGTGCTGAATACCATTGCGAGGGTCAACCAGAGCAACGCAATGATATTCACAATCGGTCCCCACCTTGGACCAAGATTAAACATCCCTGATTCCACCCCTCGAACAACCGGAGAGGATGTCCGGCGCCCATAGAATAGCATGAAAGCAATGGGAGAAAAGTATGAGGCATACATGCCCAGGATAGCCATTGACAAGACAGCGTTGAAAGCAGTCGAGCTTCCCAAGTAGATCAATCCTAGAAGCATTTGCAGGAATCCAACAGCTAGTACCATGCGTACAGGCACTTTCAGAGTTGGGTTCACGACTGAAAAGAATTCGGATGCTGGCAGTCCATTATCTCGTGCAAAGGCCCAGGCTGTCCGACTAGTTGAGGTTGTGCCGGCAGCATTAGCGGCTAATGCGATTAGAGTAACACAGAGAGCCATCACAGATGCTCCAGCTGGTGATCCGGTCACGTTCAAGAACAGTTGCATGAATGGGAAGCCGGTTTTTGAATCGAGCAGATCCTGGAGGTTTCCCAGAGAGAACAAGAGAACGATCACATAGACGAGTCCGATGAGACCGTTGATTGCAACACTGCCGACCATAGCAAGGGGCACATTTCGGGATGGCTTGGGTAATTCTTCGCTGAGATGACAGGCAGCGTCATATCTAAATAGCAGCAATAGTACGGTTAGCTTTTGTACTAGACATCTTCTTTTGTATATACGTACCCCAGAAATGGATAGACTGCACTCAGTAGTCCAACCAACCAAGAGACTCCATCGTTCCTCCAGCCACTTGTATTAGAGAATTCGGCGAAGACATATTCGGCGGAGTGCTTCGATGACATTGAACCGAGAACACAAACAATCGCGATAAATCCTATAACATGTAATACCCCTGTTGAAACATTAGTTTGTAGCCCGCATACCATCTTCAGCGCTTCTTCTGGCTCACCTGCAACAGTGTTCGTGTGAGGTAGAATTCTGGATCCGAAAATATTGACCGCGGTCGAATAAGCCAAGATCAACCAGTAAAAGAGCATTCCCTGCCATCTTGCTGGAACATATATGTCGAGATTATTAAGTGTGATCAAAGCTTGAAGCTGTAACCCAGCTGCAAAAGCCGCTGAGGCGGCGAGAACGAGTTGTCCGCCGATAGAGATCCAGCCAGTAAACCACGATGCGGTGGCTCGGTATGGGGCGGGCGAGAGACAGTGGACCCAGTGATATTGTCCTGTGGTTGGAGTCATGGGTTAGCGGTATAATTAAAATAGAGATAGATCCGCATGTATGATAGTAGAGTGGTAGTACAGGATATCTTACCTCCTGCAGTAGGATAGATGGAAGCAATTTCCCCCAGTGAGAGAACAATAAAGATGGTGCCAATCAAGGCAATCAGACTGATATGTCACACTATGTATTAATTTCCACAATTCAAAACAGACGGATATTGAACATTGGAACCTACTAATTATAGAATAGACAAGGAGCTCCGCCATTCGTCAGCGCCGTCGAGACTACTGATGAGAGAGCCTCCCAAGTCGCCATCAGCGAGATTTGAAGACAAACAATAGACCATAGTGAGAACTCTCGACGAAGTTCCTGCACATGGCCCAGAGCAGCCAGCTGCTCTTCATCACTGACGGGCTTCTCCGGGAAAGCCACCTTGCTATCGTATTCCACTCCAGAAATTGAAGCCATTGGTGTGCACAGCACGGTATTCAAATGAGCAGGAATTGAAGTTTCCTTGAATGCCCAGACTACTACAACGGAATTGGGAGCATCTCGATCTTATAGCCGCGGGAATAATAGGAGAATTACTAGATAAGGAGAAAGGGTCACCAGCGCAATTGCGGCGCTCAATCCGCACTTTCCCTCGTTATGACTTAGGCACAGATCATCCTGAAAACAAGGCTTATCATCAACAAGGGTACTCAACTTCATTACGAACGGTGTATGGTTTATCGCCTTGGCTCCACCATGGCTTCCCCGCATTTTATGCAGCAGGATCTATGAAGCTGCCTATCTCTGCGCAGCTATTCCGCATTTCAAGTTGAAGGTCATGATTAGCCAAATTGGACCGGATGTGTAGGTTCAGGGCCCAATCACTGGATCAATTTCAAGAAGCCACTGGAAATGATTGGGCAGAGGTGGTGGAGTCTGTTCAGCCCTTCCGTATAACAGTCATTGCTCGGAATCGGAATTCAGGGTGGAGATGCAGTATCATCCCTTGTTCATGCAGCGATAATCAATTCAGGGATCTGGACAAGGCAGACATTGGAAATCAAGTGGGTATATTCTTGGAAGTCATCAATGGTTCTAGAACGTGCACACGGTGGTGGTAGATCTGGAAGTTCAAAAAAGTCCATCGGAACTCCAGTTCTGGATAGTGGAATCAATATACTTCAAAGGACAGTGCACACTGGCACAATGCAGTCCTCTGGGCTCTCTCCGCATGTGAACCTTGTTCAGCGGAACTTGAACCGAGCTTGAAGTATTCAATGATCGGTGATTGGATATTTCAGAAATTCGATGTTTTCATTATGTAACAGTGTTCCAGTGTTGTCATTCTTACTCCCTTGATGAGCCTCGGATTCGGAACGACAAGATATCACAACTTTCAATGACTTATACTACAAACACCTGTATCTATAAGATGACTCGAATTTTAGTGTCAAGATATACTACAGACCAACATTATCTTGATCAGTTATCTTCATTATCTAAATCTTACACCCATAATTGATTAGATTTCCATTCATATCACTCTGAATAAGAACCGTTATCGATCTCGGTTTGATTCCGTTGTTCCGAGATCTTCCCCGCAGTTCAATTTGATTATCGGAATTGATACATGCTGTATAAAACTCCACACACCTCAAACTTGAATACCATTTGAAAGAAAAATCAGTGTACATTACTAGAGCGAAATGATCCACCCCCTCTCTATCCTCTCCGAAGAGGAGACCAACTTGGCCCGTGATGTCGTTAGAGCCGCCCACCCGAACACCGTGATTGACTTCAGAGAGATCTACCTACAAGAGCCTCCCAAAGCACAACTATTGGAATTCCTAGCGATAGAACATGCGGGTCGCCTGAGCCCAACGACCCCTCGGCCACCCCGTCTGGCACTGTGTCAATACGATGTGATCGGCTCTGACCGAATCCCCTCATACCAAGAATCGGTTGTGGATATTGTGGCTCGGTCGCGGGTGAAGCATACCGTCGTGGGCAAACAGCACCACGCGGCGCTGACATTGACTGAATTCGACACATTGGTGGACCAATGCATGAAGTCACCACTATTCCAGCAAGCGCTGGCCGACTTCGACCTGCCTGAAGGGTTTGAGGTCGTGATTGAGCCATGGCCATACGGTGGACTGGATAATACCGAGGAGAACCGTCGTTACTTCCAGGCCCTGTGCTTCGCTCAGGATAAGCGATCAGGAAACCCAGACTCCAACTTCTACTCGTTCCCATTGCCGATCATCCCAGTGATGGATGCCCATACACAGCAGATCATTCGTGTTGACCGACCTGCGACCGGCGGCAAGGGGGATGGCTTGGTTGAACAAACCTTCAAGCGGGATATTATCGGGCACTGCAAGCCGTCGGAATATGTTCCAGACCTTTTGCCAGAGGGCACTCGCAAGGATCTGAAGCCTTTGAATGTTGTTCAGCCAGAGGGACCATCTTTCCGCGTCACCAATGAGTCTCTTGTTGAGTGGCAGAAATGGCGTTTCCGCGTGGCTTTCAATCCGCGTGAGGGTGCTACTATCCACGATATTTGGTATGATGGACGCAGTGTCATGCATCGATTGGCTATTAGTGAGATGGTAAGTTTAGCTCGGTGAAAAATGTAACATTACGATACTAACTTTGACTAGACTGTTCCTTACGCTGACCCCCGACCACCCTTCCACCGTAAGCAAGCGTTCGATTTCGGTGATGGTGGTGGTGGAAACATGGCCAACAACCTGTCCCTTGGTTGTGATTGTCTTGGTGTCATCAAATATCTCGATGCAGTCATTACCCAGGCCGATGGAACTGCGCAGAAGCTACCCAATGCCATCTGTCTCCACGAGCAAGATAATGGAATTGGCTGGAAGCACTCCAACTGGCGAACTGGCAGAGCTGTAGTGACTCGCAATCGTGAATTCGTGGTTCAGTTCATTATCACCCTGGCCAACTACGAGTACATCTTTGCTTACAAGTTCGATCAATCCGGTGGTATCACCGTGGAAGCACGCGCCACTGGTATTCTGAACGTCGTGAACATCGACGCCGGAAAGGTCAGCGAGTATGGCAATGTTGTGAGCGGCGGAGTTCTTGCTCAGAACCACCAGCACATCTTCTGTGTCCGTATCGATCCCGCTATTGATGGACAGAACAATTCAGTCATCGTTGAGGAGTCTCACCCAGTGCCGATGAATGCCATGACCAACCCCAACGGCAACTTCTACAAGGTTACCAAGGAGACAGTTCAACGCGCTTCCTGGATCGATGCCGCACCACAGCTGAACCGGACTATTAAGATGGTTAACCCACACAAGAAGAACCCCATCAGTGGAAATAACGTTGGATACAAATTCATCCCTCTCGCCACACAGACACTGCTAGCCGACCCGGAGTCAGTGCAGGCACGCCGTGCTCAATTCGCCCAGCATCACGTTTGGGTTACCAAGCATTGCGAGAATGAGTTCTACGCTGGTGGTCGGTACACCCTGCAAAGCCAAGTCGAAGTGGGTGGTGTGGCAGATGCCGTGCGCCGGGGAGAATCTGTGGAAGATACTGATGTTGTCGTTTGGAACACATTCGGTATCACCCACAACCCACGAGTTGAAGACTGGCCAGTGATGTAAGTTCAATCACCTTCCGAGTCTCAATAATCTTTGACTAATTGGAGTTTCATTAGGCCTGTTGAGATATTCCAGTTGATGATCCGTCCTGCGGATTTCTTCGTCGCGAACCCCTCTATTGACGTGCCTTCTAACAAGAACGGCTCATCACGACTGGCGGATTCTGAGTGCTGCAGGAAAGCACACATCTAAGATTAGAGCATTAGTTTCCAGAGCTTCCATAGCAAGGCGTATTTTCATGTATCATAAATTAGGGAAATGGGCATTTCTTTTCACTTTCTTCAAAAAGGTCATTCTTCTTCACGCGTGCGATTAAGGTTGTATTGTATTAACTGTGCAACGTCATTCACATCATGATTATAAGCAAATCTCATACAACCAGAAGTTGAGAGATCTTGCCGTACATCCCACTCGTGCTCCATTTTTATCATCCGATACTACTATTCATGCCATGTTCAAATTATACATCCGCAGCCAAAGTCGTCAAAGCATCACCATCAACCATCATCTTCATCCACTCATGCATTCCCTTTGCGCCAACTTTCTGTTCGTAAAACTGAATGCTAGGCTCATTCCACTTCAGCACACTCCACTCCAATCGACGACCGTTCGCCTCAACAACCTGCTTAGCAAGGTATTTAAGCAACAAGAAGCCATAACCACGTCCACGAGCAACAGGCTGCACATATAGATCCTCAAGGTAAATACCGGGAGCGGAGCGCCAAGTGGAATAATTGTAGAAGTAAAGAGCCATGCCGACGGGAATTGGCTCGGGGACTTCGGGAGTGGGAGGTGGGGTCACGAGAGCAGTGTAGACGGCACCGCGTTTTGGCGGGGTACCGGGGAAGGAGAGGGTGGCTAGGAGGGATTCATCGGTAGCCTCGACCTCATGCAAGGCCTTTTCATAATCGGCGAGCTCGCGAATGAATTGGAGGATGAGCGGTACATCTGGCATGCATGAGTGGCGGGGTACAGACACGGGGTAAAGCTTATGCCCCGTGGGGAGAACGGGAAGGCGTACGCCATTCGGTTACTTACCTTCTGGCGTTGCCAGGCGGATAGAAGGCTTTTCGGACATGTTTGCAAAAGTACAATGTTGTGCGTACAGGTAAAAGTCAAAGAAATCTTGACAGTTCGAATTGTTCTGGTGGATCTAGACTAGGCCCAGGCGGTTCTAGCCGCTAACCAATTCAAGGTGACTCATGAGGTTGCAGTCAACATTCTGTGAATGGTAGTCAACTGGTGTATACTATAAATTCACGTTATCATTCAAGTTGATCAATGAGTTAGGCACTTTCGTTCCAGTTGACATTTGAACGCATCTTTCAAGAATCTTTTATCAGTATTTTTTTCTTGGCACTGGCAATACATCCATAGCAGTACTATCCTATTAACCTTGGATGACTGGTGAATCATGATTACTAGGTATGCGCGGTATGCGCATGCCCGGGTGCCAGTGCTCAACTTGAAATATACTGGTAGTATACTTTGAGTCATCTCATCAGTCATTCGTCTGAAGTCCGGGGATCCGAGTCATGAGACCGGATATTTTACTCTGTGAAGAGCCTGAGACCCGAAGAAGGCAAGTTTCAAGGACGAAACAACGCTGGACTTGAAGTCGACTGTTCATAGAACCTTCCAAAACTGGAATCTGCTTGCCACTTGTCTTCGCTTTTTCGAGAAACATGAATAACTTGGTGACCGTATACAGCTATGCATGCCCTGTAGTAGGTAGTTGCAAGTACATATGGCCCTGGGAAAACCCGAGATCCTAATATGAAGGCTCTTAGTAAGATTCGAATATTAGAATATGACCGAGTATGAATTTCATTATACTATCCATCTCAAAATATCTGTATTTGGCGTACCAGAGAGCACATGTGCACTTGAGATAAAAGGGCGTTCGATTCAAACTTATGTTTGTCGGGCAACTATTTGCAAAATAGTATCTCGAATACTATAAATTGGGTTATCATGATGTAGACATAGCATGCACAGCCATGATCTACATAATCTACATACTAACAAGTATGCCACGGGCGTGACGCCGAGGCTGACAACCTCGAATGACTACTACTCTTCCCAACCTTAAAAGTGAATCATCTAGCGAATACTCAAATAGTTCAATTATAACTCATTATCCTGGTCTAAAATGTTTCACTAGCGCCACACACACAACCAGTGAAATTACATGCGACTCTGAGATCCAATCTAGTGGTCTTGCTCCCTATATGACGAGGCCTACTGCCTAATATAAATAATAGAGAAAGTGACATGATAATTTGAAGACATCTGGACACATCTAGATCTCAAATTTGGAATTTTAGGCCAGCTCAGCCTCGTATATCCTCCTTTGTGATCAATCATGAAGCCCAATGCCTCTTGCCACATGTGCACCCTCCGAGTGGATGGAACCGCCGTCTTCACTATTTTATAGGTCCCTGAGCTGTCGCCCAATGCTATGTGGATTCCCGGTGAGTGCGCTGTGGACCACGCTGAAACCCGTGGTTCCTCTAATGTAAATTTTGAGGCAACCCATGTAGGTATCTTTTCGTGGTGAGTTATTAAATCCAGGGCGGTTGGGCTGGGTATTATCAACTTGATGTCAAACATTCAGCTTTTGAGGTTCTGCCACCGGCAATCATGGAACGATTCTTATGATTCAACGTGGCCGAACAAAAGTACTAGCGCTAATCTACCCTTGTAGAATGAGAAAATCACTCCCAACAATTTTTTTAAAGAACAATAGTAGGGCAGTAGGGCAGGACAGCCAGCTGGCGTTGATAATGGGATACTTAGGATAAAAAGACATCTGGATGTGTTGGTCTATGCTCGCGTGGAATGCTTTCTTTTTCAGCCACTTGGTCTAATTTCCACCATTGCATGCTCTGTTGATCCTTTAACTTTTCAAAAAGACGGTCAAGGGAGCTATGACGGTCTGCTCCAAGCGCGGATACAGAAAAAAGCAATGCCCTGTCAAAGATAGAATAAGTTGCCTTGCTGCGGATAATATCCACCAAAATCCACATGATTGAAAATCCGGTGCAAAAAGACCAGGGGGTGGATTTGTGGATTTTCACTAATGACCCGATAGCCTATGAGAGGACATGAATATGATATGCGAGGAACTTGGGATAGATAGTTTGTAAATTAGACTCTAGCAAACTTGCTTTTTACTCCATACCGATTTCAATCTTAGTCTCGATCCCCTGAAAAGAGAAAAAAAGAAAACATTCAAATTGTTCACCGTTTTTTTGTAGATTCGAAGATGATACTTAATAGCCACATGGGAAAAGTGTCAAACTTGACCCCCCTTAGTTTAGGTTGAACTATTGACCAGAGTAGATGTCATGATAGAATGTCATAGAATGAGGTCGTAATATTTGGAGTATCATTGGTCCCTGAAGAGGGTCCCGACAGGAGGATGAACATTGGTCAAAGCACTGATACATCCCATCTGGATCTGCATCCTGCCATCAAAGCACCCATTTGAATAAAATCATTGTTTCAAACATTCAATATTTCTCCAATTTTTTTAAAAATTGAAGTTGTACAGATATAAAGAAAAAAACTAAATACCAAGACCTCATCGTCGCAATTTCAATTTGTGAATGTGGCGATTCTTAAAACTGGTGGCTATTGCGGCAAGCGCGCTTTGCGTGAAAAGGGGAAGCGGTTGCAGCAACCCCAGTGTGGAGTCTTCAGGTGGGACCGTGAAACAGAAAAAAAAATAAATAGATGTAATGTACCAGGTTAAGCAGACATGGCAAATTGAGTAATTTGGGGCGGAATAAAAATTAATCTGGACCTGGTGATCGTCCATTTGACCAAAAGATTCAAAAATCAACGCCAAGGGGGGAGCACTCAAGCACTCCAGGGTTGAAGTGATTCCGTATACTCCGTACCTGCACACCTGCCTTATGTATTAATACAAAGGGTTTGAAAAATCCTGCATCATGACAATTGCGGGGAGAAGAGCCTAATAAGAGATGTGCCTTAACGGTCAATCCGACCACCTTGATGTGTATCGGGGCCGCGGAAGTGAAGGATACTGGATCCCAATGCGAAGGAACCAACCCCACATAAGCCACAGGAGATGTTCGGAATGATACGTCAGGCCCCATTTTACCCCATCCTTGTTTTGGCTGGTTGACAAGTGTGATATGCACTCTAGATCGAGGGTTTGAACCAGTCGGATCTTGCATGTAAGTGCGTAAACAGAAACAGTTGGGGGGGGATCCATGGGATCCATTGGGGCTAGAAACTTCAACATCATAGGGGTGAGAGTGACTCAGATCAAACAAACATGTTAATAATGATTCCTTATTAAAACATTTGAACTTCCCAAGGCAAAACAAATGAGCTACGGCGAAGCCGAAATCCGAGGATATCCGTCTGTGTATGGTCTCGAGGGGTGTTTCCCGATTTCGTTTCGGCATAAGGGGGAGATGTATGTACGGAGTACTAGTTCACGAGAGGAGGGGGAAGTATCTCCGCGCACGGACATTCTTCTGCGAGCTTGACGATTTATTGTGCCTAGATCGTGCCTAGTCACTGGGTCAGCCCACTGCTGGGCACGTCCCGTGTACTTTCTTTTCAAGCGCCAATTGCGTATGGGAAAAGAACAAAGGCCCGACTCTTACCTAGGTCCCACTAAGTGGAGTCCCCCCCATAGAATACCCTAGCCAGGTTAGCACAGCCCTGTTGGAGTAGCTGATGACAGAGGTCATCATGTGGCTACGAATCATGCTTAGAGGTGATCTGAGGCTTTTTTTTTGCGGGGAATCCCTGGACGTATCACAGGAGTCTCATCGCCTTTATTTATCTAAATCCGGGAATGTGGACTTTATTTGCTTCTGAATACTATTTTTTTGCTATTTTCTTGACTCAGCCTGGTACTAGGATCATTTGTACGGAGTATTCTTCTTCATCCGTATTGGTATTATGGTTTAATTTACATCATTTGGTTCGAATTCATTTTTTTTTTAATTTTTGTTTTTTTAATTCATTTTTTTCTTTTTTTATTCAAAATTTCTTTGGGGCTGTCTGGTGATCAGCTGTCTTGAATGTTCAGGTTCTGTTGGGTTCTGGTTTGTTGCCTCCATGTTGACTGGGTCATATCATCATTGCCATCTGGGAAAGCCTATTTATCTAAATCCTTCTTCCATCTTTGACCTCGCTTCAGTTTCTTCAGTTTCTTTTCTTTTTCTCTTCACCTAAAAACGCCCAATTGTGATCATCGGAAAAGCTTTTACTTATTCCAAATTCAAATTGAGTTCAGTCATCACACACATTCCTTGCTCATGGAAAAAGTATGACAACCTTCTCTGTGGTTGCTATTTCTATTGTCATACTCCTTCTGGGGTATCAAAAAAAATACTGGCATTGGAGGACATGGCCTTTCTCAAACGTCGGCGCTCAAGAACATGGCTCTTGTCAAGGTCCTTCAGATCTTAAATGCATCGCACCATACCCGGCCCAGCCTATTAAGGGTCGAAGACTATACCGTGTCATGATGGATATCAGGAGACTGGATATCGCAAATTGGTTGACATTGGACAAGAACTATCTCGACGAGCACCGTGTGAGGGATCGCCTGCTCAAGGAAAAGAGAGATGAGGTAATACAATGCCTACCTGAGTCAAGAGATGGATGCCAGGAAGCATTGGAGGAGGTGTCGAAGTTTCTATGCCAGCGTTTCCCCGATGTTTTTCGCACCATGGCTCACGGGGATGAGTCTTATATCGAAAATCGAGTCACAAAAGAGAAGTTCCCCTTGAAGAGTGAGAAGACCGCAGAGAGCAATATGGATGCTCTGGAGTCAGCGGTTCGACTCACGATGGAGGATCTGAGCATTTTGATGACCAATGCAGACGGAGAATACTACTTGTAAGATCAGTCCCGGGCTCACTTGTTGAATGTCTCACCAATGCAATGTAGGGCGGCGAGTGCAAGTCTTTTTCCAACAGGGTGGACGGTAAAGGATCGAATCGGCTGGACTATCTCTCAATTGCATCAGCCAGTTCCACTTTGGCACAAGCAGGCTGAGAACTCTGTGAACAAGTGAGTCTAAAATAGTCCCCATACCTAACAGCTGTATTTTCAGTCCTGACGTGAAGTAGGTTTCTTGCTACTCTGAAACCAACATCCCCCATGGAACGCTCGAACTACTTTGTTGAGATCAAACGTCCAGATGAGGATCTGCTTGAAACTTTGTACCGGCCAGGATCACTTTGTGAGAAGCAACCTACCGACCCGTCCACCGATAATATTATCATTCGGCGTGAGAGACAAACTTTTCTTCGGCTACCAAAAACAGGGGCAATTCTGTTTGGGGTGAAGACGTACTTGACTCCAATCAGGCAGCTCCCAATGCAGGAGGTTAAGAACTTGGTGACAGAAATGGATACATGGCCTGATGATGTGGGAGAATATAAAGGCAAGAGTGTGTGGGGACCAAAATTACTAGAATACTATAATGAGCTCGTTGCGTCAGAGAAACTGTGTGAAAAAGAGGTATCACCAGCATGACGCACTGCGAGTTGAATGATGGAAGTCATCCAAAATTATCAGTGATACGCGTCATTGGAGTTGTTTTCCTTGTGTGAATCATCGATCTTGCATTTTCATTGGAAGAAAAAAGGGCGGCTTTCTGATCATTCTATCGTTTTCCAAGGTTGTTATGCTCAAGTGCTGTTTTCAACCAAGCACTTCAAGTTCAAATGTTCTTATTTTTACATGGTTCCCCTTCAAGTTCAAGTTTGCTTTATGCATGTGATTCTGAGCTTCAATGAAATTGGTGCACATTTCTGGTTTTTGTCTTAAATCTCAGTCTACAAGTATAGAACTGTATACTTAGGTCCCATGACGGCCACCTAGGCATGGTTTGCTCCTTCAATGTACGCTGTCCCGGAGTACGTCTGAGTTGCCATTAACAGGGGTCTACATAACCTTCAAGGAACATTAGAAAACTCAGATGAATGGAATGTGGAGCATTGATACTCGTGGCGTGATTGGACAATAGCCTTGGATCCGTAAATCTAAATAGTACGAGACCCTGGTCAGCCTAAAGTTGGCTACGAACACGTTGGCTTCGGAAATAGATTCCAACAAAATACTACTTACACAGACGGGCCACATGCACTCATGCAGGCGCGAACTGCCTATAACGGCTCGGGATTGCACACTGGCAGAAAGTAATTGGCCTCGACGTCAGGCTACCCGTATACGCAGGTTCCAAGTTTCTGATGTTGCCACTTGTATCGGCACATACCTGATGTACTAGTGAGTATTTATGCATGCATGACCTCGTGCAGATAACCATGTGTAGGAAGTCGTATATGTACTAGTTAACTCGGAGTCTCCATATATTAGCACTAATTAATCATAGGAACCATGGAATTATGTGGGGAATCGTCCATATGGTCCACACGTGGTGCAACCTTGGAACTAAACATATCTGGTAGCACTTGAGTGCCTAGTACAATCGGATGTATGCCACATGGCAAAATTTGAATTGCGTATGATTTCACGAATAACTTCACTGGTTGAACAAAAGATGTATGTCAATTTGAAATCACTACATATCAAGCAACCTGAACCACCTGGGTAGTCAATGTATACATCAAATCCGTCCACAGTTAACTTTGAAACAGAACTCAATTCCTAAGCATGTGTCATTTCCAAATTCTCAAACGACTGACTGACTGACACTGCTCCATGACCGAGAGTGAGACAGGGATCCTGAGTGTGAACTTGCATGTCGATCCCAGGTTTTCTGAACCGGCTCCAGCGTGGGAATCTCAAGTCGGTATGTACTGAAGCTAGTCTCGGGTGATGACTGAATAACGGATCGCTCTTCCAATAGCCGAGCGAGTTGTCGTCGTTGCATTTCCTCATCGCTCAGTAGCGGACTTCCATCTTCTCGCCGATAAGACTCTGTGGATTCATATCCATGATAGATCAAAAGGGCAGCACATCCGTATATTACAGTGAACCCACTCGATAAACCAACCGCAACGACTCGGAGTGTGGACAATGGTCGTAAATTGCGAGCAAAAATATTAAGGAGAATGTTGAATAGCGCGATCAAATTAATCAGGGTATATGGTCTAGCCATTGTGAGCGGACTTGAAGCCGAGGTTTATTGTGGAGAAGGGAACTGACACAAATAATGATTTCAGGAGAAAGGCCTTTCGCCGACGTTGGAAAAATGCGACCGCAACTGAAGCAGTATGTGAGAGAGCGATGAAGAATAAAGATATAATAACGGCCGCGGTGTTGTTAACTTCGGGATCCGTTTTCGAGTCTCCAAACACAACAGCTAATGTGAGATAACTGCAGCAACAGCTGCGATTAGTAACTTTCAACCCCGCACTCGCATCTCAGACCTGATCATACCCAATTAAGAGGATAACCCCTCCCAAAACTGAAGCGAAACTCCATGATCTTGGTACTCGGTTTACTTTCAACACTTGACTCTGGGATGGAACAAGCAGTCCACCGTACTCAGATGGAGTAGTCGGCATATTGACTACCCATGACAGGGACTCGGTCGCGAAAGGAACAATCAGGAGAGCCTAGAAGCGCGACAGAATGGAAAATCATGAAACTTTCATGAAAGGAACAGCTAGAGAAGAGGCCACTTTAAAACGAACGGAAAGGACCCATGAGGGGTTGAAGGCAGAAGGAAAACTTCGGCCATGAATACTGAAGCTGGTTTAATTTCTAAGCCGCATAACGGAGCAGGCAGACAATGGGGCAAGGATCATGCAGATCGGGAGCCAGTCATAATGATCAGAATATGCCCAGTTGTTGGGCTCCGCCACACGTTGCTGCAGGAGGCCTTGATGGTTTCTCTTTCTCCCGTGGATTCGTCATCCCTTCAAAGAGAATCAGGTTTACTCGAATTGGACAGGTCCATGGTCTTCAATGTTGACAAAGAGAGAGTGCCAGGGGTAAAAGTTGCTCGTATCCTCCGCCCCCACTCTAGCGGAGTCTGGCCCACCATGCTTCAGGGATCATTAGAATTGAGTTTCTCAGCGATCACCGGGGTTAAGATTGGATTGCTTAAGCGATGGCTTGGGCTCTCTTCAAGGCTGCAGAAATAGCCAAGGTCTGATTACTGTTCCGTACAAATACTTTTTATAAACCATACGGTAAGTGTGCCGGATGATCAGCGCATGGGTTAAAGGTTTGATTACACAACTCCGAGGAGAGCCACGGGGCACGAGTATATTTGCTTTTATGATGGAGAAGTGGCCCGACGAAGGCTTCTTTGTTACCATTTCGGCTCAATTTCTTGTTCTGTACTCCGTAGATCGGACCGTGTCTTTGACCTTTGAGTCTTCACTCCCTATTATGGTTCCCAGTCATCTGCATGCTCTGATTGGATTAAGAAAGCAGGGTATTCATAATCCTGCTGTGGCTCAATTGATTGGTCATTTAAGCCCTAGCTAGAGGCCCTCTAGCTTTTATTGAAAGGGATCGTCAAAGAATTTGTGGAAGACTCGAGCTGATATCTTCTTGGCGCGAGTTTCTACTACGGAGTACTCCGGAGTATAGACACAAATACACCACCGTGAATCTTGGAAGTTTACTTGGGAAATCTATGCCAACTAATCAAATTACTGTCCCTCAAAAGATCTCAAATTAAAAAAAAACTCATCTCATGCGCAAAGGAAAGTCTGATTACGCAGAGAAGAGACATGGGGATTGTCAACACATATGAGGAAATTGGATATGACCATTCGAGTCCACGACAAATCGATCGCTGTTACTGTTCAGTGGAGTATCATCGCAGCCCTGAACAACTGCGTTTATGGACTCGGACTTCCCTGTCCAATCATCCTACTGGCCCCAAGGGTTTCATGTCTTCCGCCAGCGGTGTGCTCATGATGGATGTGCGTGCAAAATAGGACTCGGAGAGCGCCGAAGAGCACTTCGGTTTGACCCTGGAACGAAAGATATGGCATAAGCGGATGCTGGACTCAGATACTACTATGTACAATGAATGATATAAACCAGGCTACATACTCATATTTCAACCGGCCAAATCCACATGTGCAGTGCCGTGTAATGCTAATCCACTCAATCATCTAACGAGATCACTGCATGAGGCGAATGCTGTGAACTGTCTGCAGCGTATATTTATGGCTCTCTCCAAGCGTCTCTTTTTGCCCAGCAAGGGCTTGCTCATACCATCTCAACGCTTCTTCGTACTCTCCTTGCTGCTGGAAGACGAGGCCAATGTTGTAAATAGTGTCCAGTGTATTTATATGCTTCTCTTCAAGTGTCTTCAGGCGCCCGGCAAGGGCTCTTTCATACCATTTCAACGCTTCTTCATACTTTTTCTGGCCCTGGAGGACATCGCCAATATTGTGGATAGTGTGCAGTGTAGATTCATGTTTCTCTCCAAGCGTCTCTTGTCGCCCGGCAAGGGCTCTTTCATACCATACCAATGCCTCCTCATACTTTTCTCTGCGCTGGAAGAGGAGACCAATGTTATGAATGGTCTGTAGTGTAGATTCATGTTTCTCTCCAAGTGTCTTTTGTCGCCCAGCAAGGGCTCGTTTGTACCATGTTAATGCCTCCTCATACTTTCCTTGGCCCTGAAAGACAAACCCAATATTATGAATAGTATGTAGTGTATCTTTGTGTATCTCTCCAAGCGTCTCTTGTCGCCCAGGGAGGGCTTCTTCGTACCATCTTAATGCCTCTTCATACTTGCCTTCGCCCTGGAAGAGGAGGCCAATGTCATGAATTGTCTGGAGTGTAGATTTATGTTTCTCTCCAAGCGTCTCTCGTCGCCCGACAAGGGCTTGTTCATACCATATTAATGCTTCCTCAAGCTTTCCTTGGCTTTTGAAGAGGAAGCCAATGTTATTGATTGTCTGCAGCGTAGATTCATGTTTCTCTCCAAGAGTCCCTTGTCGTCCAGCAAGGGCTCTTTCATACCATCTTAACGCCTCCTTGAATTTTCCTTGGTACTGGGAGACTTCTGCAATATCCAACATGACATTTAATGTCATTGTATCATTTTGCCCTAGCCTCTTCTGACGTCCAGCCAAAGCCTCAAAGTACAGCTGCAGCGATTTATCATAATCTCCTTTGTATTTTGAAATAGAGGCTAGACCTTTCAAGGCACCAAGTGTTGCATGATGGCCTTTGCCGAGTACTTTCTTCCGCGATGTAAGAAGCCAGCTGTACCAATCCGAAGCATCATCATATTGCCCTTGCAAAACTATTGCCCAAGCTAAGTCGCCAGCGATTTCCAAGGGCTTTTGGATGTTTTCCGTGTAGCCGTGTGCGCGCCTCTGTGAATGCCCATCGGTAAATTTGCTCTGCGCTTTTGTAGAGGCTCTGATTCCGATATACGTCGCCAAATTTGTATGCTAGTTGCCATTTCTCACTGATTGACTCGATGTCTGAAAGTAAAAAGTGGCGGCAGGAAATTGAGATGTCGCTCATGGCTCCCCAGACCCATAGATACCATCCTTCCGCAATATCATACAAAATTGACACTCGGCTTTGACTGATAGAATTTGAAGGCGGTCGTATGCTGACTTCTGTTGTGGAGGAGCTCAGGAATCTCTGCATGTTATTCACAGCCTTGTCAAGATGAGGAATAATGCGTTGTTCGAATGACAGAGAGTCTCGATAATCATTTTCCTCTTTGAGGCGTAGCCCGCGAGCAACCAGTTGGACTACTTCATTTGCTAGTCGCTGCTGTACGTCCAGTGTCAGGCGTTCTCGCACCCAAAGATGGACCAAAGGGTGAATGGAAAATGCGTCGCGTGCACCTCTGAAGCTTACTAATGAATACGAAGCTAACTTGGAGAGCGATTCCTGGATTGTTGTATCTTGGGAAAGGAGAAGTCAGGGCACGGGATCCTTCGAGTCAGCACTTGAACTCACCATTGGCAGGCAGCTTGCGGCCAAGACTGAACATTTCTTCAAAAATGTCATTGTTTTCGAGGAATCCACACAGTTGAAGTAGATCTGACGCCTCTGTGCTCTCTTGTTTGATTGCATTGAACGACACCTCCCATGTTGTCAAAGCAGAATCATTGCGGTTGCTCCAAATAACAGAAAGCCGCTTGTACTGTAGGAGCATTTTGGCATTTCTCTCATATGAGTCGAGGTAATTCTCCAGAGCGCGACAATAGGACCCAGAATCGTCAGAAATGCGTTGAGAAATATATGCCCCAGCTTGTTCAATAGCTAGAGGGAAGTCTCCAAGTGACTGCAACAGCTTCAACGCTAGTCGTTGCTCTACATTGTGTCAAAAAACCAGTGCATCAAATGGAGTCGTTGAAAAGCGTACCATCAGAGTTGAGATCACGACCAAACCTTGCGGTCTTCACCAGCAGTGACAAGCCTTCCTCTGGGCTCATTTCTGAAATTTCTATGGCGGTTCCATAGCTCAAAAATCCCCGCCGTCGACTCGTTATGAGGATGCTACCCCATGCGGTTCTTGGAATATAGTCCATGATATTGAACGCTTCCAGATCGTCAAGATTGTCAAATATAAGTAGCCATTCTCTGTTGAGACCTTCTGCAAACCAGTGTCTCATTGCTTCCACGACTTCCAAGGCATTTTTGTCTAGAGTTGAATTGAGGCCTTTCTGATCAGCTGACCCCTTCAGCCCGAGCCTTGCAGCGAAAGCATTTGGAGTCACCGTTTCAGTTGCCTCGCCCGCATAGTGTCTGAACACTCGATTTGCAATCCGTAAGAAGCTACGGCGCACTGAATTCTCCGTGGAGCAATCAATCCAAAAGATAGAGCTATAGCTTTCCTGATGCAAGTGAGCATACTCGACAGCGAGCTCAGTCTTACCTATTCCTCCCATTCCATGCAGAACAACAACATTGGGCTGACTGTGTTCTTTGTGACCACCCAAGGATCCATGTATGCGTTCGAGGACATCCCTTCGACCAGTAAATTTATCATTTCTGAAGAAATCCAATTGTAAAGGGATGTGATATTCTCTGAAATTGGCACCTGGGTAAGCAGAAGCTCCTCCAGTCTCATGATGCCCAGGCTTTCCTGGAAGGCGAATAAGTATGAAGTGAACATTTCAATTGGGTATCCTTTCAATTCCATCAGTTAGCTACTAGGCACTCACTTAAACTTGTTGCAGCCTCGTATGCCAGGATAAAATGCCTTAGAAAGCGCCGAAAATTCGGGTCTTGGGGTGATCTGAACTTGTTCAACCCACGATGGTCTGTGTCAAGCTGAACCACATCTCCATGGGAAGATCTCCCGGAGTTGCGATCGACTGTCTGGTTTTGCTTCACAGTTAAACGCTGTAACCAGATTTATAGCTCTGAAAACTCCCCAGTCCTAGAGAAAATCTTCCCAATGTCTCCGATCGCATTTCCTGAAAATCACATATGTAAGGCAGAAAAGTGTGAGTCGAGTGAGGATGAGCATAGATATCATAAAACTTTCTTTCGAGGTCCTTGATATGTTCGGAGCCAGGGGCCATATGCTCAAGCAAAGTTGTAGAAGAGCCACGCCAATACGCTGTACAGGACAGAAGAGACCCAATGAATGCTGTCCTGGTACCACTATGAGGGACTCCAAGAAAAAGTATTCCTCTCGCCATTGTGGCAACAGGACTGGACCGCAACTTTGCGAGAAGGAGAGTCTACATTTCACTTAACAATACGCTCAGCAATCTCTGAAGGAATAAAATACCTGTTTCAAAGCAGCCCGCCAAAGCTATGTGCGATAAAAATTATCGGTCGTCGTTGATCGCTCTGTATGATTCAATACCTTTGCCAGGAAATTGCTCAGATGGCGGGCACGTACATTGTGAACGCTCTCGACCTCTTTGAGAATCATTTCTGCGTGATCTTCGAAGTTGGCATCGACAGTATTTGCATCCCACTGAGTTCGGTGGTTTACCATCACCATCCTGTTATTGACCAGGCCCTGTTCTTTTGGCAAAATATCTTTCAACCAACGTATCTCCGTTGCGTTATCCTTATATGTCCATGCACTATCAGGTTTTGATCCAAGGCCATGGATGGCGAAGACACTATATGCAGTCAGTCAGTTGCAAGCGGAGAACTAGTCTTTTGTATCTTCATACTCAACAACTGCGCTCTCACCAGGATCATACACTATCTCAACGGGATTTAACGGTAGGTGTATCAAGTATGGGGTCCAAAGGTCCATAAGAGTGAAAGTAAAAACATGAGACGGCGTAAGGAAGTAGCACCAGATCAATAGGCTGCCCAAAATAAACCGTGGGATTATCGGGAAACGCGCAAATGGCCACAGAACCAAATGTAGACGGGTCGCGCAGACACTGAGCGAAGTGACGAGGTAGTAGAGATCATACGGCACCGAGGCCGCCACAATGACGACCCAGAAAGCGAGCTCATAGCGCAGAAATGTGCCCATGACTTTCAGAATTGTTAAAGTGGCCGGCAGGCCGTGCTCTGGCTTCAAGCGCGAGATCTGTCTCTGGAATGAGAAGAACAAAGTGGAAATGGTTTAACACACATGCAAACTTGGAGTCCAGTCTGCGGGGAAAAGCAGATGCAGGGCTTGTGGGTCATCTCCGCCCGGGCATGCATAGTGGCTGGATAGATGCATCATATTTGCCCGGGCGAACTATACCCACAGCCCTGGAGGCTGACTCGGAGGCGCTAATTCGGGCGAATCAGTCAGCCAGAAAGTTAACTAGTCCAATCACCTGGGCAATGATAAAATCAGATGATTACTGAGTTCTGTTATGAGTCCGATTATGCCGACGTTGGTTTTCTAGGCGTGAGATCCTGAAAGAGGCCACAAGTACCCTGTAAACTCAAAGAGACAGACAAATTATCTCTTCTTTTCCGTCTTAACTCTTGTTATGCCCCATTTATAAACATGGAGCCTCGAACAGTTTCGTCATCTTCCTCCTCATTTTGGTTCGAAAATGTGGCATCTAAAAAGTGTTTCAAAGATATTTGGCCCCTCCCAGCAGAGTCGAAGTAAGACAGCATCAAGCAAGTTCTCCAGGCGGAACTAACATGTCCGACTATTAAGGCCCTCTATCCCTACATGCACTGGGTTGCCAAACGTTCAGGTATGCATATCGACGCGCTACACAGCAACCTTGTCAAGAACAGAGAGCTGGTCGTGACAGAAGACCCAGAGCTGCATTTGATCTGGCACAAGAAAACCATTTGGATTAAGCCTCTCCCACTATGGCTGCTCGATACAGAATTCTGGAAGAAACACCTCCCGAAAACCGGGGTAACCAACGAAAAGGGCTCAGTAGGATGTGCTCGTCTTGATGCCACGGGCTTCATCCGTTCATATACCCGTCTCATCCGCTATGAGAGCGACTTCCTGTTAGCCCAAGAAAAGAACATGATTTCAAAGGACCGAATATCTTTTGCTGACTTCCAACGGCTTACCATGCCTTTTCGAGACAAAGGAGACGATGAGGTATCCCAACGCTACCACTACGGCCAGATTCGCCTCTCACGGCTTAACTGGGCTATCCGATTATTCCAGCCCTCTAGTCGCCGCTATCATGGCATTCTCGGCCGCATTTACTACCAGCAGCTGTACTGGGACACGAGTGCTTTTGTTCAGGCCTCAATCGCTCCCTTCGTCTTCATCTTTGGTACCCTTTCGGTCACGTTATCTGCTATGCAGGTTGCACTGGCCGTTGAGGCCAACACGCAAAATGAATGGGATGGATTTTCATGGACAAGCTGGGTCTTTAGCATTGCCGTCTTGGTTGTCGTCACCATCCTCGTGGTAGTCTTGGCGCTTATAGCGGTGACCGTATTACTTGCTCAGTTGAGGTGGGGTCGGCGGCATAGTAAACTGGGTACAACTAAAGCAATGGCTTAAGGGCTGAAAAGTGGACTCCGTGAGCGGTAGCATAGTTGCTTCTAGGTTTCTTAATTAAAGTCTGTTACTGTACGTGAACGCGAAACAGATGCTTCCCTTTTAAGCCATCCAGAGCAATGCCACCATGGCCCCGAACCCATTGACCAAATATTTGGTAAATTCCGAGAATAGAGATATCTTGAATTCTTCATCAATATTTAGACAGGTAATAATCAAATTATTGCGACCGGATCATCCAAGGGATCGGTGTAGCCCGTGTAAATACCTACATATACTGGGGTTTTCATATAGCCGACTCGGCTTCAAGTTCTCGGCGACCTGGCACCGATCGCCGAGATGAATAATATTGGCCGCGCGTAGACATACTACATATTAAATTCAGCGAATTCACTCCGTTCATAGGGTCTCAATATTCTTCCTTAAATCATGAAATTTAATAAGGCTACCCTTGCAATCCGGGGCTTATCACAGCTCGGTTCCCGGCGATACTCAAGCACTGCCTCTTCTCATCGCCCAGCTCCACTTGCCGGCATCACGGTAGTGAGCTTGGAACAAGCAATCGCGGCACCATTTTGCACCCGTCAATTAGCAGACCTCGGCGCACGAGTCATCAAAGTTGAGCGCCCCGTTGTGGGTGACTTTGCCCGGCAGTATGATACACGCGTCAACGGCCTGGCCTCGCATTTCGTGTGGACCAACCGATCAAAGGAAAGTCTTGCGCTTGATCTGAAAGAGAAAAAAGATCACGATGTGCTCATGAAACTTCTTGCTCGGGCGGATGTACTGGTTCAAAATTTGGCCCCGGGCGCGTCGGCACGATTAGGCTTGTCGCATAACGCACTCAAGGAAAGGCACCCATCCTTGATTGTCTGTGATATCTCGGGATATGGCCAGGATGGACCATACCGGGATAAGAAAGCATATGATCTTTTGATTCAGAGTGAGGCCGGCATGCTTTCTGTTACCGGAACTGGAAAAGAACCAGCAAAGGTCGGCATCTCCATCGCTGATATTTCGGCTGGCATGTATGCGTACAGCAACATCCTCTCGGCCCTTTTGCAGCGGGGTAAAGATGGAAAAGGATGCCGTATTGATATTTCTATGCTGGAGAGCATGGTTGAGTGGATGGGATTTCCCATGTATTATACCTTCAACGGCACGCCGGAGCCGACGCCGGCTGGCGCATCGCACGCTGCCATATATCCATATGGGCCATTCGAAACTGGTGATGGCCAATCTGTGATGCTGGGTATTCAGAACGAGCGGGAATGGGTGAATTTCTGTAATGATGTTCTCTCGCAGCCCGAGCTTGCCACGGATGCTCGCTTTTCAAGCAACTCTCTGAGGACACAAAATCGGGACGCGCTCAAGGAGATTATTTGCAATGTTTTCGCGGACTTGACTGCTGAGCAGACTATTGCACGACTTGAAGGTGCATCGATCGCCAATGCCAGTGTCAATGACATGCAAGGCGTTTGGAACCACGCTCAGCTTAAAGCTCGGGATCGATGGACTGAAGTGCAGACTCCGATCGGTAAAGTGAAAGCTCTTCTGCCGCCAGGGTCCACGAAGAGCGCAGATCAGGGCGGATATGAGGCTCAGATGGGGTCGATTCCTAAGGTTGGTGAGCATAATGAGGCGATCCTGGCGGAACTGGGAATTTCACAATAGATTTCATATGATGTTTCTTTGGATATCCAGCCGAATTGTCCAGAGACAGTGTTAAATACCAGATTCTCTCGCGGGGGTCAGCCACTAAAAAGAAATAGCAGTCATGACCCATATGCCATTCTCCTATAATTGCTTTAAACTCTACAGAAAATAGAAAATTACAGAACTTCAGCTTTAGCTGAAATACACAACTTGAACTTCTGGATTTCATAATCATACTACAATTACATAGAGCAGCTTGCTAGTGAGCTAGCGATGGAAAAAGTTGGACTAAAACTTCAAGCGTAAATAACGTTCTGTGATACATTTACTGTATACAATTCCTTAGTTCATGCGGAGATGTCCGCTTACTACTGTCCAGGTGGCTATTCCAGATGTCACTCCATGATGGACAACTCCTCAGCCAAAATGAACTTGGCGTCCGTTTTGCTGAGAATCTCCTCAACCTCAACACCTGGAGCAAGCTCAGTCAAGGTGAGCTCACCAGTAGCCCGGTTTACCTGGAAAACACACTGAAATACGTTAGTAAGACGCGTCGAGAACTGGAATTTGAATGACTTACCAGGTCGGTGATAATAGTGCTCACTACGTTCGCACCAGTCAAGGGCAGACTGCAAGTTTGCACAATCTTAGGAGATCCATCTTTGGCAACGTGGCTCGTCGCAACAACGATCTTAGTCTTGTCCGGGTTCGAGATAAGATCCATGGCACCGCCCATACCCTTGAAGACCTTGCCTGGGATCATGTAATTTGCGAGATCACCGTTTGCGCTAACTTGAAGGGCCTGTTTTGATGATTAGAAGAAAAAACACCGGGCTTGAAAAATGGGCTCAACTTACTCCCAAAATCGAAACATCCACATGGCCTCCTCGGATCATACCGAATGACTCTGTACTGTCGAAGGTTGCAGCACCAGGGACCAAGGTCACCGTCTCCTTTCCAGCGTTGATAATGTCACTATGAGAAATTGTGAGTGCCAGAGCCGGGATAATCAGCTTGGAGAGCGACAGCTTACGGGTCTAATTCGTCCTCGGTCGGGTATGGACCCTGTGAGATGGTCAGTGAGGTCCGATTTATGAAGCATGAAGAGGACTCAAGCTTTATTTGTGATCAAACTTACCATTCCCAAGATTCCGTTCTCGGACTGCACCCACACTTTCACATCCTCAGGCAAGAAAGATGGAGCGAGTGTTGGGATACCTGATTTGGTCAATAACCGTACAACTGAAGGTCGGCATGATTACTCACCAACACCAAGATTGACATAAAATCCCTGCTTGAGTTCCTTCGCCGCTCTCCGGCCGATGCGTTCCCTTTGAATCTGAGCTTCATCCTTCGCTGACTCGCCCGCGCTACCTGTCTCACTCTCTCGCAACTTCTTGATTTCGACATGCTTCTCATCGGTTGCAGGCACAATTCGATCAACAAAGATGCCCGGAAGGTCAACATCATTGGGATCGATAGAGCCAACAGGAACAATATTTTCAGCTTCCACGATAGTGAGTGTAGCAGCCTTGGCCATGATAGGTCCGAAGGCCTTGGTTGTGTATCTGACAAGGTTCATTAGTATGGACTCATTTGTGACGCGCATACTGCAACTTACCGGAATACACAGTTGCCAGCCTCATCAGCCTTCCAAGCGCGCAGAATAGCCACGTCACCTGTCAAGGCAGTTTCCATCAAATATTTCTTGCCGTTGAAATCACGAGTCTCACGCGGTGTGCCGGACTCAAGAACTTTTCCTGTCTCATCCATACGAACAGGAATCTTACCTTCTTGAATGAATGTGTCTTTAATGGCCGATTAGATTCGTCATCTCGAATTGGCATTCAGGTTTGGGGGTCGTGGTCACTCACTAACGCCCGTGGCTGTAAAAAACGCAGGAATGCCAGCTCCACCAGCACGCAAGCGTTCAGCCAGGGTTCCTTGAGGACACAGCTCAATTGCAATATTTCCAGATAGATATTTCTTTTCCAACGCCTTGTTGTTTCCCAGGTATGACAATATTAACCGATTCACCTGACCAGACTGTGAGAGCGTCGAGAGTCCGCCCTTACCCGCGGCACCAGCATTATTCGAAACAGCCGTCAAGGAGTGCAGTTGATCAGGACCACGACGGTGCATAGCATTGATGAGAGTTTCTATGAGAAATTAACATTAACAAGGGGTCGTGTCACCCGGTGCGATTCACTTACCAGCAACACCACACAGGCCGAAGCCAGAGCTCAACACTGTCGAGCCACTCTTGAGGTCAGCAACTGCCTCGTCTGCATTTTTGAAGACCTTTGAGCCGCCACGCTCGATCTTAGGTGCCAGTGATAGTCGAGGAGCAGTTGTTGAGTAATAGGTGTGAGGGGTGCTACGCGTTATCGGAAGCAACGGTCGCACACTGGTGCGGAGACCGAGGTAGAGTCGTGGCCGGCACGAGGTGATCGCTTTACGCGATAGAGATGCAGATGTCACTCTTAATGCTGCCATTGTGTGCTCTGAGAATTTACAGAAGAGAATGAAGGTGATTTAATCGCCATTTAAGATATTTAAGATATGGCGACTGACGCAACTCCGCGGCATCGGAACTACTTCTGGATGCCGAACGGGCCGAACGGCTATGCTCCTCAGATAGTTTCGGTCTTCACCACTACTAACGCAAAGAAAAACCAAAAAGAAAGACAAGAAAAAGCTTTGGTGGTCCTCCAGAATTATGTTGAACTCAATTTTCTTCCACCATTTTTCTATCGGATACTTGGACGTGTGCACTCAGTTTTGATACTATTTGACGAAAATTGGACACCGAGCTATGACGTCGCTTGTGGAGAATCCTAGCGAGTTGGACATTTGAATGGGATTGGACCATTGAACCCATCTTACTCCGTACAGAGTAAAGAAAAAGCAATGAGCATGGGGGAAACTTGAAGCCACTACTAGTACTCTACCTACATGGGTCGCTGCCAGCGATTATCCGGCAACTACATACTAGTGGTAACATGGACCACCACTAACTTCAAGTTTAAGTCGAAATGTACATATAAACGTCAACTATTTCAGTGAAGACAAGCTTGGAAGAAACATTCAAATTGCACAAATTGCTATTTTTCTCCAACGATCATCTGGGGTGACCTTCAATCAGAATTCAAACATCTGAAAACATCAATTTTAAACATATTATTCGAAACTTGAACTTGAAACAGGCCAATTCAATTCTCATCCCCAAGGATAAACTTGAACACCACAGCTAAAACACAATCAATTACCATTTCAACAACTTGAGAACAAAAGACCATAAGTCGAGGAGCCTAACACATAACAGTAACATCATTCTCAACCATGCCTTTCTGAAATCTTCACCCATCAATCTTTCTGATACTCAAAGTTCAAGTTGAGAGTTCAGTGCTGTGTGGGGGAAGGGCGAACCTGTGTCACGAACCCATCTTTTTTAATAGTCACTGTATCATCTGTAATGGGGTAGATACTGACAGTGGGACCAGTGGGATCAGTCACGGTGGGAAGAGAAACAGTTGTGTCTATTGGCAAGATTTCAACACCAGTGCTGATCTGACTCCGATTCATCAAGGCCCCATACATCAGTGGACGGATGGGTTTAGTAGGATCATCTATTACCCCAGAGGGTGCATAGCGGTTGCCCGTGTGGTTCCTAGGAGGAACATATATGACATTGGTAGCCATAAGAATTAATACCGTAGCGATGGCGATGCAAAGAAGAAAAAGGCCGATTGTGACATAGATGGTACAGCGGGATGTTGTACGTAGGCAATGAGCCCACCAACTTTCACCCGGCAGATATTCTTTGGAATTCTTCTCATCGGACTGAGCTTCAATATTAGTTGAAGCTGACACGGCACTCTCTATAGTCGAGGTTGATGGTTGATTATTTGGGCCGTAGGTCGGCTCTGGATTTTGTTAGTGGAACTGGCACTTCAAGAAAATGATAAGCGATCACAGTATGAAGGACGTACCTGACTTGATTTGATACATCTCGCCAGTATAGATCTCGCCTAAAAATCCTGGCGTGGTACTGAGTGGATTTTGAGTAAGATGACTCCAGCTTTCGGACATCGTGGAGTCATAAGTAGTTCAAGTTATGAGCTGCTAGGATTGTATCGGAGTTCAAATGTTGTAGAAGACTGGGGGTTTACGAACTGAAAAACACTGATTTACCATCTTATTCCCGCAAGCTCAGAAATTCGGTCTCTTCTTTTGTCCATCCCACCAGAAAATTTATTTGAATTTGGTATAGTTCATTTTGAGCCTTGGATCAGTTTTGGTTTAGCGCTCCGCTCCGAGTCTGTATTGGGCCCCAGCAATGGTTGAGTCCCCGGAGATATGAAGAAACGGATAACCTTGGAAGTCATACTGAATTTGGGGAATCACAATTTTCTTATTAGATAATATTGAATCTCTTCGTAATGATTGAGTATCTTTAAAAATGTACTTGAACGCTAAACATTAAGGAAGTCGCTACATGACACAAAATAGAATGCATGTAGATCCGTCAGCACATATAGATTATAACCAATCACAATAAGACGATTAGAAATATAACTGGCTTATAATAATTTTCATCGCTTCTATACCCCGCTATAATATGACTGATCGATCTATGCAGATTGAAAGGTGGACCAATCGTATCAGAGACGTTCGGCTGGACCTACTGCAACGAGGTAATGGAAGCGCGTCGGAACTTTCCCCTATCTTGTCGCGGTATACCGAGCACTATGATTTAAAAGCCTCACGACCTGTTGACTTGTCATGTCATTTACTTCAGTCTCAATATTATTTTCTTCAACTTGGCACTCTTCGTTGAGTTAACAATCACAGAATGGGACGAACACTCACCTACCCAAAAGGCCAAGCGAATACCGTGAATCGTTATAAGCATCGAGGTAGGTGACTCATTCCGAAGACTGACTCAGAACTAACGGTTATAGCAACCTATGACTTGGGTGGAATCCATTCCATCGTGAATGCGTCGCAGGTGCTCCATGTATCTTTCAACCCTGGTCCTGATGATCCATTCCCAACTATCCTACCCATGATTGGACAGATGGGATCCTTCGACTACCCATCGGCTGGGATCGATGAGCCTCAAGAATGCTATCTGCATGGCTACGTCAGTTCGCGGATCATGAACCTTGCACGGAACTCTGAAGCAGACCAGGGTCTTCCTATCTGCATTGCGACAAGCAAGGTCGATGGAATCATCCTATCTCTTACACCGAACTCTCACAGTTACAATTACCGATCTGTGGTCCTGCATGGATACGCGAAGCTAGTCACTTCTGAGGAAGAGAAGCTTTGGGCCATGAAGCTGATCACAAACTCGGTGGTTGCAGATCGATGGGATAACTCACGAGTCCCGCCCGACCGTGCAGAAATGTCCTCGACGGTTATTCTCAAGGTTACCATCGTCGATGGCAGCGGTAAGATTCGTGACGGAGGAGTTTCAGATGAGCGCAAAGATACAGGGAATGAGGAGGTCACTAATCGCATTTGGACTGGCGTGGTACCTGTGTGGGAGACGTTTGGCGATCCTATTCCGAGTGTCAACAATAAGATAAGCGAAGTACCAGAGCATATCACGAGCTTCATTGCGAAGAAAAATGAGGGAAACCGTGACTATGCGCAGCGTGCTGTACACATCACCTTGCCTGCCGAGGAGCAGCATTGAGAGCATGATTGTATGTATCACGAGCCAACGAATTAATTTCTTTTACTACAATCCATTGAAAATCACATGGACGCGAGCCATCCAAAAATAGCAGATTCATTGGAATACTAGTAGAATATTCAAGGTCGATTTACCATGATTTAGGGTAAAAAGCCAGAACATAGGTATCTTCATCAGGAACACTCAGTCGTTTCGCTATCCCTCGTTTCATTTGAGTCACCGAACTTCCTATCCCCGAGCTCAGGCTGCCAGAACGAAAAAATCTCACGAATGACCATATTCTGCTCTTCATTAGTCATTATCATACTCAGCGGTAGAATCAAAATCTGTGATATCGCCATCGTAGTAACCCGATCGTCACCCGAAAATCTTCCAATCCTCTGGCCATATGGCGACAGATGGAGCGGCATAAATTGAGGGTGTGCTTCAATATTGGCATGATCAAGATGCCGGATTAGATCATCCCGCTGTGTGGGATCGGTGACTCTGATCCAAAACACGTTCGCATTGTGTGTTATATCTTTTGGTACTTCGGGAAGCATAATGCATCCTCTTTTCAATAACGGTGTTAACGCTGAGTGGTAGCGATTCCAAAGATACAGCCTTCTGATGCTGATGAATCTCGAGGCCTGAAGCTGAGAATATAAGAAACTTGCTTGGAGCTCAGTCAGAGTGGCGTTTACACCCAAGTCGATCCACTCATATCGATCAACCTCGCCACGTATGAAACGCGCCCGATTGGTACCATGTTCATAGATGGTCTCAGCTCGTTCGATGAGGTTGGGATCATTTATCAGAAGAGCTCCGCCTTGACCACCGGCAGTGAAATTCTTCTTCTCTTGAAAACTGATACAACCGACCGGTGCGATGGTACCGAGCATGCGTCCTTTATATGTTGAGTTGCAAGCCATCGCCGCATCCTCACATACGAATAAGTTGTTTCGCTTGGCAATATCCATTATGGTATCCATTTCACAGGCAATACCTCCATAATGAACTGGAATGATGGCCTTGGTCTTCGGGGTAATCGCAGCTTCAATGAGTGAGGCATCGATATGCATTCCCTTGTCAAGATCTACCCACACGGGCGTAGCCCCACGAAGAACAAAGGAGTTGACAGTGGTGACATAGGTATAACTTGGGACAATAACCTCGTCACCTGGTTTGATATCCGCGAGTATTGCGGCAATTTCGAGCGCTGAGGTGCAAGAGGATACAACAAAAGCTCGGCCACCGTGCATGAAACTCTCAAGCCATTTTTCGCAGAGCTTCGAGTATTTCCCTTTTCCGTTCAAATTCCCAGATTTTAAAACTTCTCGAGCGTAGTCCAATTCATTTCCGATCACCGTGCTGCTTGTTGCAGTGATTCTCTTCGATGAAGAAGACATGGTGGATTGTGATAACTCGAGCCCGCAGGGTTTTGCAATGACTCGAAATAGAAAAAGCCGGGCAATATGTTCTCAATGTTCTTTCAAGTCCAGGTTGTGAAAGTGGCAGTGATTTGTTCTCCCAAGACCGTCATTGGATTCAAGCTCAAATGCTGTATCTCAACATAGATGTAATAACTAGGATCTCATAAATCCCCAGCGGTCGTGGTATAAGATTCACATAATATTACACAGAATCCACAAGAATAAGCTTTATAAAACTAGCCATTGAAGGATGACCGGATCTCGTAGCATGGGGAGGCTGGTAAATCTCACTCGTGATCACATTAACTCTGTACAACCTTCTTAGCGTGCAACAGAACTCTATTGGAATCCTATGTGAAACCATAAAGATGGCCTACATAAGATACCAACAAGTATTATTTGCAATTTATCGCATCGCATTTGCATCGAAATGGAACTGAGTTGGGGAATCTTTGGTGAGTGATTTTAGACGGAACAATCTTGGAAAGAACTCACTGACTATTGATCAGCGACGGGAAGAGTAGCAAAAGGTATGAAAAAGTGAACAATTACCAAGACATCACTCACATATACATACAGTATTTGCAAATGATCTTCTCGTCTATGCCACTTCACGAGGAGTCACCGATATAACCCACGTTCTCGCTGGTGTGGCTTCATCTAGCTCTCTCACTTCGGCAAGACAACTTCTCCAAGCTATAAACGGTCCACCAACATGTTGCATATACGATAAATACTCCGACCTGGTCTTGAACCCAGATATTGACATTGTATACATTGCCAGTCCCCACTCTCACCATTTTCAAAATGCCATGCTCGCCTTGGAGGCCGGAAAACACGTTCTATGCGAAAAGCCGATCACGGTGAATGCAGATCAAGCCAGGAAACTTTTTTCGGTCGCAGCGAGAAAGGGGCTGTTCTTGATGGAAGGAATGTGGACACGATTTCAACCTGTCGGCCAAGAGCTTCATCGTGCCTTGAAATATCGTACAATTGGGAATATCATTCGGGTCATTGCGGATAACGGACTGGGCGTGGATGATTCGACTGAATGGCCCCCGAGCGATCGGATGATACGAAAAGAACTTGGTGGAGGCGCTTTGTTGGATTGTATGTGACTCTCAATATTCCACTTCTTGTCTAATTGACCTACAGTGGGTGCATACCCTATACACTGGATACTGCAAACTCTCAGACCGAATCATCCGCTGGATATCTTGTCCACTGTCTCGAAGCATGTTGAAACAGGTGTAGATGAATCCATGTCAATTCTTATGAGATTCGCTTCCCGCGACCCAACCGGTCCAGATATTTTGACTATCGCAAACGCAAGTATATCAGCCGCAGATAATTACGATGGGAATACTCCAGTGGTTCGAATTCAAGGCGAGACGGGCGAAATTCAGCTTTTTGGTCCCGCATGGCGGCCATCGAAAATGTGCGTGATTAAAAGGGAGCAGTCATTTGGTGCTGCAGGTACTTTGTCAAAGACAGTCGAGAATGAAATGCCAGATGTGCATGGGCTATGTTTCGAAGCTGATGAAGCTGCTCGATGTATACAGGAAGGTCGAGTTGAAAGTCCGCTGATGCCATGGAATCAATCATTAATTGCTATGCAAATCATGGATAAAGTGCGGAAGGATAATAATCTACAGTTTTCCAGCGATATTGAGTCATTGGATTATCCTATTGTTTTATCCAGTTCTCGTCAAACTGGCTAATGATCTGACATTGAACAACCTTGCGACAACGTCCCTGTTGAATGTTGAACTTATTTATCAGTTCCCTATAATTTGAGTTGATAATATGCTATTTCTTCGTATTCTTAAACTCCGGTGCAGGAATTCTTCCCCGATAATCCAATCCCCTGATTGGTATTCAATTTCAGCCTGATTCAAGGAATGTAGAAAATCCATGCTTTTCAGGGACCTAGGACCCATAACGTCTCCAGCTTGCTTCACTTTGATTAGCTGGCTCAGATGAGGATCATTGACAAATTTGTCTTAGGATATGATCTAGCCAATGAACAATCCACTTCAGTGCAGATCAGTAATCAAACTCAAGCCTTACCCATAACATTTGACGGTGGGGGCGATTCCTCGCATGTACTCCCCACGTCAGCGTCACAGCCACAGCCGCAACCCCTTCAAGCAGGTTTCACCTTTGTCATATTTCTTCATTTCAACCAGGAAATTGAACAGGACCAAAAGAATGAAAGGGGTCCAAGGGGCAAATATGCAAGACTGATTTGTCGTGGCTGTAGAGCCCGCAAAATTAAATGTGTGCTTCCTTCAACGGATTTAGACCCATTGGGTACTCCACAACCCGAAGCAACAAGCTGTGAACGATGTCGCAATCTGGATCTCGAGTATATAATCGAGCGGACATATCTCGGACGTCCAGCTGCGAAACGCGCAAAACGCGCGATTTTCAACAAATCTCCAAATTCAGATATTTCCAACTCACCGGAAAGTGCACAAGATGAGGAGAAGTCCGTCAAGTTGTCGGATTCGATTCGCCAGTATCTCTTTTCGGGCGCAATGGATACCAACTTGATGCTGCAAACCACGCGAGATACAAATTCTTCATCCGGTGAAGAGGAACTTTACCATTCTATGACCAATACTGGTTCTTTAATTGCCTCGATATTGGCCAAAGATGCCTCGTTTGGAGCTGGCATTCAATTAGTCTCAACATGGGACGCCCCACTCACAGACCTTGTGAGTTGTGATTTGGCTATCACAATGGATAGTTTGTACGTCAAGATAAATGCCACGCTATTTGCTAGCTAACATTGAGTAGACTAGTATGGCAACGGGTCTTCGTTCTGGGAATACCAAGTCTAGTGAACTTGAGAGAGCGAGCTATCTACTGAGCAGAGCGTTAACAATGTTGCAAAAAAGCTTCTCTTCGCAGTACTTTGCCTCACAGCCTGTGAAAGATCCAGGAGATCCGTCAGCTATATGGATCTCTGAAAGATAAGTTACAAGCGGCTGTCTGCTCATACGGCCAGGATTTCATTTTCTGTCCACCCACACATCCCGATTCGATTCTGCTGTGTCGCTTCCTCGCAGCATTCAAGCCAACGGCATTGGCAACCTCACAGAGAGTTGCGCATCAGGCTGTAAAGGCGGAACTGTATATCAATCTTGCATATCGGATCGCTGAACGTCTAGAATTACTACCTGAACCTGAACGCGCACCCTTCACAGGGACGAATGCAATTGATAGCGTAGAGATGGAGCGTGACCTTATTTTGTCTATCCAGGGTCTTCAGTTGATATCGGATGAATTCCTCTTGGGAGACTTCCTGACAATGTCACTCCATTCATATCGTCATGTTCTTCAGCGAATGCAGCCCCACATCGATGCCTATCAGGCTTTATTGCAGACATGGCCATGCTCTCCAATTATGATTTTCCATATGAAATGGACCATAGCGACATATATGCAAATTGAGTGCATGGCGGATTCAAAGCAGACTTGGATGAATCCTAGTCGACTTATATCGTCGTCGAAGAGGGTGAAAAGAAATGCCTGGCCGAGATCAATTCTGCCTATCAACTACTATCAGAGGCATCAGGAATGGGAGAGGAATATGAACTGATGGCTATGTGTTCTCTTTTGGAGCTTCGTTTTCATGCTGTTATTTCTAGAATGCTTGGTCTTGGTTTATTCTACGCATCCGTTCTTCGAGCGAGATCTGAAACTGGTGAATCACAAACACATGCAAGTCCAGATATCCGCCGAGAAGAAGCCATTCAGATGGGTGAAAAGGTGATAAATACTCTCATGACAACACCCAATGATCAGAGAGATTCACATTTCTTTAACTTCCTCCACCATTTTGGTGCCCGGTACCCTGACAAACTGCAAGGGATCCTAGCCAAGTTCGTTGAGTGTGGAACGATCCGATTAGGCGGCAACGATTTCCATGCTCCAGTACGCCCAATCGTCCTGGAGATTGTTAGCCATTGCAAAAACATTATCGAGAACAATCTTCTTCGATTCAAAGTTAATGGCAGACCCCATCCTCACTTTGACAAGCAGCTTGAAATGTTTACGCAGTGTGCTCAAAAATTGGCCGCAATGGTTGCTATACCAGGAAGCTCACCCGAGGCTTCTTTTAGCAGCGGATGTGTGTATTCTGCAAGTAGCAATATGACCTACGGTCTGTGCGATTTGATGAACAGTTTGAAACTGCAGGCTTCACTGGTCAAAGACTGGGATGAAGCTATTGGCGTAAGCAATATGTCTTTGCTTACTACAGATCCTCCCATGCATTTCAATTCTTTTGAGGCATGGAATCTGCCAGTGTGGCCAAATCCCGATCCACTGGAGCAGCCTCCAGTATCGCAAAATATCTTCGACTGGGCGTTACAATCTGAGACTCAGTTTGATGAGACCATGTTATCTTTTCCAAACGATGTGCATATTCTGTAATGATAGAGAATTGGAATTTTCTCGATACATATTTTTATATGCACCTTCCCTCGTCACTTTTATTCATGATACAAAGTTGAATAGACATGAACCCACAGCTTTTCGAGCAATCTCAGTCACGCTGCCAATATGACTATCTTTAAGCCACTGCCGTGTACCTCAGGCTGTCTGGGAAATTTCTTCGTCACTCACAGTTCGATGGCCGGTGAACATGACCACCAGCAAGACCATCAAGATGCTTAGACCACCTAGTGACATCAACATGGAAGTCCATCCCACCCATTCCCTGATATATCCCGCATAAAGTGGACCGAGAAGAGTTCCAACAGAAAAAGCAGCATTGCTTAGTCCAAAGGCTTGTGAGTATGCACCCTTAACGCCGAAAATCCCCGGGCGCTGACTTTCTAAAACATCCGTCGTCATGCTAATTTCAGCCATCATAGCTGGCATTGCCATGGATACCCCACAACCGAACATGAAGAAGAATAAACGCAATAACACTGAGCACATGAAAGTTGGTTTCCTCACCAAGCTAAGTAGCATCATACTTGGCGCAGCTAAGGAGAATCCCGCGACCGCGGGCCAAAATGGTCCAATTTTGTCCACAAGGCGTCCACTCACTGGTGATAAAAGCATTGGGAAAGTATTAGATAGAAATACAACTGCTATTTGACTGGAGTTGAAGTCAAAAAGCTCATGCAAATAAACAGGAAGAACGGCCTCGAATGCCGTTAGGAATGTATTGATCATAGACATTCCGATCATTGCAACCACAAAACGAGGGCAACATAGTAACACCATCAAAGAAGACTCTGCCCGTGAAGACTCGGTAGGTAGGAGCGGTGATTGCTCGCCATTTTGGCAAGGGGGATGTACGCATTCAGGAATCTTCTTCCTTGGAACAGGTCGGAGAAGCAGACGCAATGTAATCTCTAAGATAATGAGGATGAATGCTGGCAAGAATACAGCAAAGTATCCGGCAGTGTCATATACAAAGCCCCCCTATAATCGGGCCACCAAAAAGACCAAGACTCATGCTCATGCTGGTAAAGCCGACTGCATGGCCTATTCCTTCATTCCCGACTGTATCAAGCATCAGGCTGTATCCAATGGTGAAGACGATAGCTGTGGAGCATCCTTGGAGGATTCGTGCGATGACAATCAAAGATAGCGAATCTGTGAGGGAGAACAGGAGGGTACCACCTCCTAGAATGACTAGACCGATAATGAACGGAGTTTGCCTCGTTTCTGTCTTGTCTCCAAGCCATCCGAATAGCACTAAATCTATTAGAATCGACCATACCGAGAATTCAGGGAGGAGGCCATACAAGATCCGAGTATAATAGCAGCACCATACGTGGCCAGTAAGGCCGATGTCCACTGTTGGACATCTTCATCTGGAATACCGACACGTCTGGAGAGGGTAAATGGCATAACAGGTACGATCAATCCATAAAGAAAGACATCGGTGAAAACGGCAACGCAAACTACTAAGATAACGAAATTTGTAGATGATCTCCAACCTGATTGAGGCATTTTGATAAGCAGTGCACAAATGAGTGAGAAATAATATTGCGAGGTATCAAGTTATCATTGACATTTGAATATACTCCGAGATCGAATCACTCGGCAATAAATTGGTCAGCGAGACGCAAATCCAGCGACAAATTTCAAATGTTGTACATCTTCCTCCACTGACAGAAGATGCTGGTCCTCGAACTCCGTATACATTTGACGCAACCAGTCTCGACTTTGATGCTGAGTCAAGTGATCTGTGCTTGCCCATCTAATGACACATTCAGCTCTGTAACACCCGCGAAATATGGAGGGAATCCTGCCTTTCAATAACTTTGAACTCAATTCCCCCGTTCTGTCTGGGGATCTCGGTCAAGATCCAAGTAAAGCAGCCTTTCTCGACATGGGAGACATGTTCGGCGGTTTTACATAGGATTTCCCGCACCTGTAATCATTTAGCAGTGGAAGTGACTCCTTGATATTCTTACCTGTTCTTCTTTGCCAGGGGTTGGGTGAATAGTGGCTATGAGATGAATTTCTGCCATGGTTTTGGGGATTCCAAGGTTAGAGAATGTGTGCTCTCTACCTTGCGGAGAATATGACAACATTTATAAGGCTCATCCTAGGAGATAGCGGGCAGAAGGGATAGCAGATTGTGTCACTGAGGGAAACAATTACGCGACATCTGTCACACACAGCGACTATCCACCGTTAAGCAGGGTCTCGGCTATATGAGGCAGCACTTGAGAGTGTATTTTCCACAATTCAATGACACGATCAAATGCAAAATGCACGACTCTCGGATGCTTGACCCTGCTATCATAGACGAATTTACCCAAAGTCCACCTTTTGAGCTCAGTGAAACTGATAGAGCGGTACTACGAGCCCCGCAAGAGGATTTCCCTTTACATACTTGGGAGGAAATGAAAGCAATAATTGGTGAGCATTATTCCTTCGAGTATATTGAACAAACTGACCATTCAGCCGGTCGAGATATGTCACTCCTTCGACGTACTCCGTTAGATCTCTTCAACTATATCAGATGGACTTTAGAAGCACAGAGACAGGACGGATCAGTTCTGGAATTTATTATCAAGAACAGGCTTCCTTGGGAACCGGAGTGTCATGAGTCGGGAACTGTGTTTCCCTATTCTAATCCAACTCCATTCACAGATCCATCGGACTTCTGCATTCGTCGCAATGACTGGCCATATGCAATGGAGGAAGGGATGGTTCATCTTGTCGCCTGGAGCAAGACCCCTATTGCCACCGATGATCATGGAGACCCCAGTCCAGCCTCGTGTAAAGCCATCGCCGACTTTATTGAGAGAATGTTCTCAGAGCATGTCAAGCGGGGGAAGTATGCGGGGGATAATTTGCAATGGTTCCGAAATCGTACAAAGTGGCAGAGCGTACGAAGCTTGGACCATATTCATCTGGTGTTACGGGATGTAAATGAGACGTTCGTAACTAGGATCACAGGACAGGGTTCAGGGGATATTACCTGTAAAGCCTACCCATGGAACATTTTCGCAGATATTTGACATTAGACATGGTATTCTGCAGATCTTTTGCATCGCATCTTTTATCGAATGAACAGGTGTTCTTCCCGCTATAACCTAATCTTAACACCATGAACTAGGATCTTCTGTGAGACGGTCAGATCCATCGCATGCAAATTGTAATAAGAGGCAAACAAATACTTGAACCCTTCCCAAAGCCATCTCTTGGTCTGATTTGGAACTTCAATGCGCACACATATAACGGTGCCACCTCAGTCATGTCATTCAAACTGAAAGCCCAATGACGACCTTCTCTGATCACAACTTCCAGGAAACTAGAAAGTTTAATGAGGGTTCGATATGAGCAGAGACACAATAACGGATTTATTTCTTCGCAGTCAGAAGGATAAATGGAGAATCTCATTCAAATGAGAGAGTGTCTCAGAAATCAATTTTCTGCAGCTGATCAATATCAAAATGGATTTCAATGACAGCTCGTCCAGCGGTTACTCCTCCAGTCATGATGGAAATAAGGATCTGGCCCACATGAAAACGATAATGGTGACCGGTGCTGCAGGATTTATGTGAGACTCGGGTTTGAAATCTCTCTGGGCAGTCATTCATCTGATCATTATAGTGGAGGATGGTTTGTGCGGCATATGCTGCGCGAATACGGAGACAAGTACATCATCGTTGGATTTGATAATCTGGAATATTGCGCGTCCCTGGCCAATTTTACCGAGGTTCAACATTTGAGCAATTTCCATTTTGTCAAAGGGGATATTTGTGATATCAAAGACGTGGAGAATAACCTTGGAAGATATAGCGTGGATGCAATTGTGCATTTCGCGGCGAAGACTCACGTCGACGAGTCATTCCGGACTCCCCTTTCATTTACCGCGACTAATGTCCTAGGAACTCAAATCCTGCTGGAGGCTTGTCGAAAACAGGGAAATATCCAGAGAATCGTACATGTGTCAACAGACGAGATATACGGCGAGAATGACCCGGCTCAGTTAGTTTCATTCACTGAAGATCATCCTATGAACCCGACAAATCCATATTCAGCAAGCAAGGCAGCAGCGGAAATGATAGTCAAGGGATACCAGAAGTCATTCAAAATGCCGATCATAATAACACGGTGCAATAACGTATTCGGTCCATATCAGTTTCCTGAGAGTATGTTGCACATCAAGTTTACTATAGCTTATACTGACACGAGTGTTTAGAATTGATTCCAAAATTCATCATGCTGTTCAACGATAACCTGAAGATGCCAATCCATGGCGAAGGGAGGAACGTGCGTGCGTTTCTATACGCAGCCGATGCAGCAGAGGCTCTTGACGTGATATTCCATAGAGGCATCCCCAGCGAGGCTTACAACATTGCATCTAGTAACCAGGTGCAGGTTTTGGAAGTTGCAAAAAAGATTGTTCAGAGCTCAAAGCACCTCTCACGAGATCTATTCAACTCAATCGAAATGGTAAAGGATCGGCCTTTCAATGACAGCATGTACTGGACCGATGGAAGCAAACTGGAAGCGCTAGGTTGGAAACAACGCACGGGATTCGACGAGGGTTTGCAAAGGACTATCCAGTGGTACTCTAGGATCGATGGAGTTTGGTGTCAGCGTGACTCTCCATGGAAGGATTATTGAGCAACGAAATGGAATCCGGATTCAGTTGATCTTCCTGTTCAAATAGTGATCATGATAGGTATATACATAATTTTATGTGAGTGAACATCAATACTCGGGCCACTGAGGGTCGATTTGCTCTCTCCATGCGCGGAAGCCACCGCGGATATCACCTATGAATCTCTCCCCATTTCGGTCCAGCCCTAGCTCCTTCATCCTCTTGACAACAATTTGAGAATCATTCCCAAGACGACAAACAACATAAATTGGGTCATTAGATTCTGGGTTCAGAACATCTGAGGGAAGCCACGGCGGTACTGAGGTCGACTGATCCTTATCATCTGACTTTTGGCCCGTTGATGCGAGAATATTCGACATTGGAATATTGATACTATTTTCAAGATTGCAGATCCCAAATTGGGCTGAATCTCGGACATCGATGATCGTGTGGCTCGCGGTATCTGGACATTTTTCACGATATTCCTCTGGCGTAACACGCTCATCAGGTCCCAGAAGAGAAGGGAGAGACGCAGAGCCACAGAAAAACACATAATCCGTTGACCCTATCTTAATCGTATCCAATGAGACGGTCGCGTCGGCTGAGCACACCGCACAGTTTGCCCGTCGAGAACGAAGGCGAATGGTTCGGAAGAGAGGATTTGAATACGCAGAGAAAATGTGTAGAGCGGGTGCAGACGGAGCGGCTGATGTTATCACTTTGATTGCCTCCAGTGCCTGCAAAACACCCATAGTCCCAACGACAGGTCCTAGGATGCCACCATCTGCACAGCTGACCACACTGTCCGCTGGAGGGGGTTTTGGGAATACACAGCGGTAGCATGGCCCGCCTTCCTTGTCTCCAGGAGCTCGAGGGGGATGGTTTAATACCATAAGCTGGCCCTCTGTGCGCAATGCAGATGCAGAGACAAGTGGTTTCCCTAGGAGCACAGCTGTATCCGAGATGAGGTATCGCGTCGCGGGGTTATCCGTGCAGTCGAGAATGAGGTCGTATTCTTTGAAGATAGCAGCGGCGTCGGTAGGAGTAAGATGTGTTCGATGCGCGATATAGTTGACGTGTGGGTTGAGGCTAGCTGGTTAGCACACTCATAGCCCAGGGCCATAACCTATGGGCAGGTACTCACTCTCTCAAAGACTCAATCGCACTGTCCACCTTGTATTTCCCCACGTTATAGCTTCGATGCAAGACCTGGCGATGCAAATTCGATATCTCAACCGTATCCCCATCAATTAATCCAATAGTCCCGACGCCCGCTCCGGCAAGGTATTGAGCTGCGGGACATCCCAGCCCACCAGCTCCAACTAGCAAGACCTTTGCGGAACGCAGCTTGAGTTGGCCTATAGGCGTTAGACAGTCCTAAAATTACCGACAACAAAACTCACCAGGAAGTCCAACTTGTGACACAATCATCTGTCGACCATACCGCTTATATTCCTCCTGGAGTAACGGCCATCGCGACTGGCTGTTTTCCGCGGGGTCCTCCGAATGCGCCGCTTGACTCTCGGCGCGCACGAGATCGCGTTTCAGTCCAGCAAGCTGGGCTTCTGTGGCAGCAATCTGCGCCCGAAGAGAGGCGCATGTTTCTTCGAGTTTTCCCATGGCGTTGAGAGAGGAGAGTCGGAAAAAGCAACTTCGCATCTGGGAAACATTCATTCCCGATAAGATAAGCATACCGCCACATTTCAATCCATACTATTCCAAGCTTCAAATTATGACTGTTTATATTAATGCCAGTATGGGGTCTTATTACTAATTAATTGAAACTAGAATTGACATGGCTATAAAACGGAAGTTTGCTGATAGTGTCACAATCTAGTACTAGTAAGAGAGATATAGTGGTACTAGTAGCACAGTGCTGGTATAGATAGACCTCTTTTACTACTTAAGAAACAGTGCATGTTTTGGAATCTCAGGCTTAATTCAAATGTTCTAGGAAAATGTTCAATTATTTCCCAACTATTGCAGTATAGTATATGGGAAAGGAGACGCTAATACAAAATGGTCACAAATTCTCCCTTATATTTGAGTAAAAAGCTCCCCCTGTAACCACTCTGCCCTGCTAGTCTAGCGGTCGGCGACCCTTCTGGGGGACAAAGGTACTGAAATGCGGACGCTGGACCCATCTTCAGTGGCAGAGACTTTACCGGCGGGTGGGAGGGTATCTGGCTTCGGCCAGGGAATAATGCTTTTTTTTGGAATTTTTCATATTTTTACCCATTATACTTCTAACCTTCCTCTTTCTATTTCACTTCTCAGATCCTCAAAATAAAAAATAATTGAGCGAGATAGAAGGAATTATCGGATGGCGATGGATGTATCAAGTGAGAGCTGTTGAGGCTATTCACGCATTTCTGATTTTGAAGGTCCTGGGTTCGATTCCTGACCTTGCTGGTTTTCTTTTTTTCTTTTCTTGTGATACTACTGGTAGTAGCTGTATACATGTATGGATATAGATGTGAACTTGAATGCCAGGAAAAGTTTAACTTGAACCTTGGAAGACACTGGCAGTCGAGTCCAATAGTACTACTCAAATGCTAATTTTGGTAGTATCATTAACTCCAGCACCTTAGCATTTTAAAGACTTGGACTTGATGAAACAGCCTTGCAGCCTTATCGAGAAGAGGCACAGATCCAACTTCTTTCACCATATGTGCACATATCCATTGATGATCATGTGTAGTAATACCACGGTTGGAAAGCTGATCAAGACATGCAGATTGAATCTTCATTCATACTAGCATGAGTCATGAACACTACCTTCAGGTTCCAACAATTGAACTTGAGGTATTGACGGATGATAGTAGTGGACGGCTCATGTGATATGCAAGAAAAGCTTATATCGGGATGGGTTGAGGAAACTGAAATTGTTTGCAATGCTCCGGGCTCGTTGATACATATGCAATCTGTGTGGTACGTGAAGGCTATTCCTCGAATCCCAGTTCATCGTGACCTACTTCGTGCAGTCTACTATTTCCGACAGTCCGAGACATAATATTGAGCACTTGGACTGACCAGAAAACTGCCTCTGGCGATATAAAACCAGGTCGCCCTTGAGTGTACATGGATTTTTACTACTGAATACATGTGCATAATCGCTTCTATATACAACTGCAAACATGAATCGCGTGGCTGTTGCCCTTTTTGCATTTCCATTGGCAGCGCTCGGAGCCGTATCACCTGTGGAAGCATTACTCCCACGGCTATATGCCAGTGAAAAATATGCCAAGTGGAGTGCTCAGAGAGAGGTGCCACTCGATGGGATGTGTCAAACGCTTAATACTACAGATGCATTGTGAGTGCCTCAAATACTACGATGGGCAGAAGAAAACTAAGATATACAGATATCACAATGTTGGATCTGTGTATATCCCCTGCGAAGCACCTGCGGGGAAGAAGGCAATGTGCACGGTCTATAGGTACGGATTGAAATGCCCCAAGCAAATATGAAGACGTTGTTAACCTGAGCAGTGATTCCAACTGCCAGGAAGCGATGCTCTCTATCGATCGTTCCCACTATAGAATGTTCGATCGTCCCCATCAGGCCTCCAACATGGTCGACTACGTCGGTGGACTGGTTCAGAGCATAAGTTGTGAGATAGTCGACCAGTCACACGTCGTGATGAACACCAATAGCCACCCATCAACCATGCATGTATCTCAATGTCTTGGCGATCAATGTACCATCGATTTGGATTGTCACGCCAATGCAGGTACCAAACTTCATTGCTCGCAGAGGAAGAGTATGACATGTCAACGGGCACGCTACATTTCCCAATGTGACGAATGCAAGGAAGACCACCAGTGTCGCGAGGGATTCTGTACTAGCGTCAACGGACTATTGAGGTGCATGCCGAAGCGTAGCGAGGGTTCCATTTGTTCAATTAGCGCGGAGTGTACAAGTGGCACAAAATGCTGCGATATGGCGGGCGGTGCTCGGTGCTCTCGAGGGTTGTGTTCCCCAAGGAGTGATACCACTGAATGCATGAATATCGGTGGTGCTTGCTACGACTCTTCGTCCTGCTGCAATGGGAGTTGCTTGTTTGAGTCATCAGTGATTATGGGACAGTGTATGTGAGGTTTGTCTAAGCGGATAGTTGGACGACAATAAAATAGCTGAATTGAATGAGTATTGATTGAATGTGTTATCTGTTGCTACATATTGTAACTCTCCGATGAGCCTAGTCGAAGGTCATAGGCCAAGGCCTAGACTATTTCTGGCCGAGCTTCAATTTCATCAACTGGTGTCGCGCTAGAGGATCACCATGCTCGTGTATGAAGCCCGGGGAGACCACCCGGTCTGGAATCTATCCCATATTGCGATTACGTGACACGGACTGCTGTGAGCCGCGGAGTGTGGGTTCAATTGTTCCTTTGTAACATATCAGTAGGTGACTTCAAAATTTGAAATGTGGTAAAATGCAGAATGAGAAGGGCCTCAGAGAGAAGATTAAAGTCGTCAAAGCCTTACACCACTTGAAGCTTGTAGGTATGGCATTCCGACTAAGGATGACTATAAAATGATTTCATCATAACAGTGCAGGGTGGGGATTGGAGAGTAGAGATAGAACTTACTGATGATGTTTGGAAACTTCGCTCTGGTTAGTGCTGGATGGACTCAGTCATCATAGGATATAAGCTTTCGAGAGTATAGGCCACTCTGAGTTTGAGTCTTTGACTTTTGATCATTGCCCTCGTAATCTAAGGCTTCTGAGACAGTCTCATCCATCTGCTCGGCTGATCTCTTAGCTTTTCTGCTAGACGCAGCATGGGGTATCTTCTCTTCAGTCAGGGGGTGTTCCTGCGATTTCTCGGGGAGGTTTCTTCGGGCTTCATATTCAGCGTTGTCTTGTTCTAGCTCCCTTGCGCGTATCAACGCATGGATCTCACTGTGCCGGAAGATCTCGATTTGTTCATCGGTAAGGGTTCGCTTCACGCCATCTGGATAATAACCTAGGTCATCCTCTCCCGTTTCTTCGTATTCGGTAGGCTGACTGGTGAAGGCATGGGGAGTTGGATTTGCGGGAAAGTGCTTGGCATGGAAAGCTTGGAGATCTTCCTGTAATAAATTAGCAGGGCCTCACATTAAGCAGATAGAACCTGACTCACCAGAGTTACTGTTGGGATTTCAACTCCCATGACTGTGGTGAGGGATCTCAAGTTTCGCGTTCGCGTCGTTTCGGCGTCTTCGGCCCGGACCTGGATCCACTCGGCTATTTTGATTGGTATGGATATGTACACGGTAGATAGACCTTAGTTATTTGAGTAGATCGAGCGAAAGGAGGAGAGCAAGGGGACAGGCAAGATTGACGCAAATCGCAGCTGGTTCACATATGTTGGATCGCAGCAGTTGATGAAAGGCGGCCAAAAGCTGACTAAGTGTACACGAAAAACCTCGGGGGCTTTTCAGGGCTGCGAGGCCGAATCTTAACCCCCTTTTCCCTCCCCCAAAAACTCATCGAACAAATTAAAGCTCCTTGAAACTTGCCCTTTTCATGCGAAAGGGCCTATTTTACTGGAAATTCTCGAATTTCTTTGACCAGATGGCAGCATTCTGGCCCCTCCAATTGGCCCCTTATCTTGACTCTTTTAGACACTGCTCTCAATAGAGAGGTAGCCAATTGGTTACCTGTAGCCTCAGATGCTCTCGAGCTTCTTCATATTGAAGAGAAATCAATTTAATGCAATTCGCCAATCCACGTCTAATCATCCCTCACGCCTTGTGCGCCTCCCGAGAAGCTTCCTCACAACCTCTACATTCCCATTGCCAGCCGCAAGCCAAGTTGGGGGACTTATGGATGAACAGAACATAGTATCCAGGACTGTAACTAGGAGTTTCAAGCTCCATGGTTCAAGTTGCGTACTTGGGCTGACGTGCAAGCCTGTTGAATTATAAAACCAAATATTAAAATGAAGAAAATCCTCACCCACCAGTACATTCGTCCCAATCCTCATTTGCAAATCCAGTTTCTGCAGCTACATCGATATGCACGGGACGGAAGGGCTATACAAGACTGTTTGCTGAACATGGTTAGCACGAGCGCTGCTAGTTGGACACCCCAAGAATACTAAAAGGATACCCTTCGTTTGATTAGGTTTAGCGTATACACCTCCATACACATCTCGCTGTCCAGGTGACACCAATGTAGCATCCATTTCTGACCACTCCTCCTTAACTAATATCTTGCCGTCGCTAACAATAGTTCTTCTATAGCCTATTATTTTATAAGTAAGCCTACTTCTGATGACCCTTGTAGTCTAACCGAAGCACTCGCCAGTATCTTTTTGAATCATCTATATAATATCCTTTAAATGTATATATTAAGATAAAAGGAATATATGACTAATATCTTTTAAGTTCTCTAGCTACTTAATTTCTATTCAAAAAGGCTATAATATCCTAAATTAATTTCCCCTTAGCTACCTGATCTCAAGCTACCACTTCCTTTAGTTAATTTTACTTTATCCATTAATAACAGCAAGGTAGAAGGTAGAGGTCCGAGTCGTAGATGAGGAGTCCGTGGACATTGGTGTAACTGATTAATTACATTGGCGGCAGCGAGACATGTAAGGAGGTGTATACGCTAAACCTAATCAAGCAAAGGGTGTCCTTTTAGTATTCTTGGGGTGTCCAACTAGCAGCGCTCGTTAGCACATCTTCACCCCGCTGCGATCAGGATAAACACCGAAGTACTTCCAAAGTACATTTACTAGCGCAATTACTAGTGATGCATTGAGCGCCTGAATTAAGTGACATAAAACTCGATTACCCCTCAGCATGTAAAGTTAAGATTTGAAAAGCTTCGCCTGAACTTAATTGATTGATCACCCGAGCGTCCCGCAACTATGTCTGAATCAGCTCCTTCTCGCAACATTCTTATCGTCGGTGCAGGCCTAGGAGGTTTATGTGCCTCTCTTGCGCTCAAAAGAAAGGGTCATACTGTGACAGTGATCGATTCGGTTTCTGAGTTTGTTGAGGTCGGTCTACCTCTACTACCTCTGGCATTAAACTAATGACTCCAGGCTGGCGCCGGTATACGAATTCCCCCAAACTCATGCCGTCTCCTACTTCGCTGGGGAGTTGACTTGAACGGAATCAAAAAAACCATTTCCACAGGATACAACTTCGTCCGCTGGGAAGACGGCTCCACAATCGCACGGCTGCCCTTTCTGAACAACGAAGAAACACACGGGGCTCCTTATTACCTCGTTCATAGGGCCGACCTCCACGCTGTTTTGCTCAAAGCAGCTCTGGATGCTGGCGTTACTGTTCATAAGAACCAGCGGGTGGTTGATTATGACTTCAGTATACCAGCGGCAATCACTGCAGAGGGAACCTCGTGGACGGCAGAGTTGCTGATCTGTGCTGATGGTATGAATACTTTCATAGGCTCTGTATAGAAGCTGACATATCTCAGGAGTTAAATCCATCTCAAGACCATTGCTTACCGGTCAACCGGACAAACCCCGCGACACAGGAGATGTTGCATACCGCATTGTAATACGTGGTGAGGAGCTTCTCAAAGACCCTGAGCTGGCAGATTTGATAAATAAACCTGTGACCACCTCATGGTGTGGACCAGACGCTCATGTAGTGGGCTATCCAATTCGAGATGGAGAACTTTACAATGTGGTTGTTTGTGCAACCTCCCAAGGCGAGACAACTGATGAAGTATGGGTCGTCGAGGGGAACAATGAGGAGCTATGCGAGCGGTTTTCAACTTGGCATTCTCAATTTTATAAGCTCTGTCAACTTGCGCCTTCATTTCAGAAGTGGCGCCTATGCGACTTGCCTATACTGTCTACTTGGATCCATCCCTCTAAAAAAGCTATTCTTCTGGGAGACTCAGCGCATGTCATGTTGCCCTACTTGGCGCAAGGTGCTGCGCAGGCGTGCGAAGATGCGGGGACGCTGAGTCAAGTCCTCAGTCGGTACACCGACCTCTCCGAGGCGCTGAAGCAGTATGAGAGCCTACGTCGACCACGGGCGTCGGTGATTCAAAGCATGACTAGACAGCACCAATATATTCTTCACATCGAGGATGGAGACGAGCAAGTGCAGAGAGACCAGGTCATGAAGCAGGACGCTCCTTTCAACCCTGTGTTCTGGGGTTTTACGGAGCGACGGCATTGGCTTTTTAGTCACGATGCAGAGGATTTAGAAATTCGAAAGGGTGGCGGCTGGGAAAGCCCAGCTATACATTGATCCTATGTCGACTGGTTCATTCTAACAAATGTTTGAACCTTGGAATATTAGGTATCCATGGATGTACCTAGGTAGTAAGTACATGGCGCAAAATTTCAATTTCTTGAAGTTCAACATTTCCAAGGTTGAGGATTTGAACTTGAAGCTCCAGCACTTGAGGGCTTCGAGTTGGCCCCGCCCACCCGTGGACGGGCAGTGAAATATATAGTATAACACTATCAACATCATCATGATGATTTTAGTATACCATACCACCGACACTTTCGATTGAGTAGTACTAGTATGTTTGAAATAACATTTTTTCCTCAGGTCTAAAACCAGAGCCTTTTATCTTAAGATATAATTATTTTTTAGCTTGTTAAAATGCATTGAGGAGATATAAGAAGAAAAATAAAATGGTGGTTTCTGCTATCCGCCGGGCGGGATGTAAGCAAATCTTTTTATTTTTTAATATTTTTATCTTTAAAAAGTTGGGGCTATAATGTCATAAAAGTCAAATCACATCAACTGCTCGCATAGCTCAGTTGGTAGAGCGCATGACTAGTAAGACCTAGCAATTCCTTAAAAAGGATTTATGAAGTCAATCATGAAGTCTCCGGTTCAAATCCGGATGTGAGCATTTCTTTTCGTCCTTTTGAATCTTTTTTTGATGGCTGTGACATATCCCTTCATCATCGCACCATGCTACAGCCTAATTTTACTGCGCAGTCCAAAATTTCCAATACATATGTGCATATATTCATATTATTAGTTTCAAGTTTAAATTTTCTGGCAGACTAGATCAATCTGCCGCCGATCCTCCCGGGGTGACAAAACTGTGATTCATGGCACACATCCATGGATGATGGACCTCGGGATCCAGCCTGCCGGGTTATTCAGCATTTGCACACTTCCAAGACTCTTTCAGGCGAGGTCGGGTTCTTCATGCACTAGTTGCCTGACCTTGAGTATTTCGAGCTGTAAACGATGTAATCCTGCAGGCCCGGGGTAATGACCCAGCTGTAGCATCGATGTCAGCCTGGATGCGCGACAGCCATTTTTGACAGCCTGAGGTTAGAACAAAAGTTTACATACGCTTTGAATCAAGTATGGCCTGGTCTGCCTTTTCAAGTTAACAAACATATCTAGATGCTAGGTAAGATTGTTGAATTCACCTATCCTCGGGTATGAATGAGACTATCTCAGAGGGGTAATACTACCGAATTCGGCCGACGATGTATGCAGCATTTCTGAAGAGAAGTTTCCAAAGTACTTCACAGGTACATTGTTCCCCGCATTTTGTTCTCAACTGGTCTAACAAGTATTCATTAACTAAAAAACCTACTAGAACCTTGGAGCCTGATTAATAGAATTTAAGCAAAGCCAATTCATTTTTCTCCTATCCTCGTAATCCAAAATAATCATGAAGAAAAGCGCGGCAGCTATTGTAGTGGACACGAAGATCGAAATTAAGCAACGAGATATACCCCTGCCTATTGGGACCGAAATATTGGTAAAAATTGAGGCAGCAGGGGTACGTGGAACGGACGTACACCTCATCCAAAGATCGATTCCATACTCCAACCTACCGTCAGCGTTCCCGGGCATGAAGGCATCGGACGCATCATCAGATTAGGACCTGATGTGGATGATGAATGAAAAATTGGGGATCGAGTAGCTCACAGGTTGCTGTATTCGATCTGCCACGAGTGTGACATATGCAAGACGGAGAACGAGCAGCTTTGCGATAGCCGAAAACTGAGCGGGAAAGATGTTGATGGTTGCTGGGCAGGTATGGTCCGGGGATATCCTTCATTCAAATTGTTTGCCACCCGAGCCTCATTCAAGACTTTACCTGTACTAGAGCATACCGTCGTCGATACTAGATATATTATGCGAGTTCCGGAGGACATCGCCGCCGGGGATGCCGCCCCAATATTATGCGCTGGTGAGTGAGTTAGACTCAGTTGTTGTGACACAAAAACTGACATCCTCATAGGAACGACGGCCTATCGAGCTTTGAGATTAGCAGATCTCAAAGCAGGTAAATGGGTGGGGATTGAGGGTTGTGGTGGTGGTCTTGGGCATTTGTAAGTGTAACATGGATCCAAAACATGTCTGGAATTAACTCTTCAGGGCTGTTCAATACGCCAAAGCGCTTGGGCTGCGAGTACTTGGAATTGATAGTGCGGATAAGGAAAGCATTTGTAGGAAACTCGGCACCGACGTCTTCATAGACTTCGCAAAAACCAAGGCAAGCCTCATGATCATGTATAAGCATCCTATTCTGACCTCAATAGGACCTCCCAGCAGATGTGATTCATATGACCAATGGCGGGGCCCATGGTGTTTTAGTCGTCAGCTCCAGCCCAAAGGCCTATGAGCAAGCGCTAAGATACGTTCGAAAAATGGGAGCTCTAGTTTGCATTGGGATAAGTAAGCTTCTCTCTCAAGTATTTCTGCGACACATGGAATTTCTCACCAGTCAAAATAGCTTCAACGCCCATGCAATTCCCTATAGGACCTGAGTATTTTGTGGCAAGAGGCGTGCGCCTTCTTGGAAGCAGCACAGGGACAATGAGTGAAACTAAAGAGGCCCTTGAGCTTGTCAGAGATGGACGGGCGAAGCCAATCACCGTGAAGAAGAAATTGGTCGACATCCAAGAATGTCTCACTGCAATCGAGGCGGGAGACATCGTTGGAAGATATATCATAAGTGCGACATGAACCAAAAGCCTGAGGCCAGATCTGGAGGCCTGGGTGTCGTCTAGTAGCACTGGCATTACCAGCGGACCTATATGTAGAAATTATTAGTATATGCATCCCGAGGTCCCATATCCATCATGATAACCAAAAATCACAGTGGTAGCACTAGTAGTAGCAGTAAATCAAAACTAACTTCTAACCAGCATCAGAAAAGCTTTTTACCGCTATTTAGACCCATCATGATGGAATGTATTGATCAAATAATTCATTCTCACTTCACAAGCTCAATATCTGCTGGTCCCGGACCTGACCCGATCCGCTGCGCCGCTCTCTACCCACCACACCTAGCCTGTCTCTTTATGGTTTGTTCGCAGGCGGGTATTTGATCGTCTGATTTCAAGGCCGATCAATGGAAACAAAAAAGAAGAAGCAGGAATTTCATGTGGAAATAGGTGGATTCGTTTGATCGGAACTGAGAGGCTACCAACTACAACCTCTGTGCCAAGAGTATATCCCATCGGCAATGAGAGAAGTCCCGATTCTGGGAGGCTTCTATCTTCAAAAACAAGCAGGAAGCACACCTCTTTCGGAGCCCAATTATTAGGCAGCATTTCAAAGCATTGACACTTGTTTCCAAGGCTCAATGAAACCCCAGAGCGCTGATCCTCTCCGCATATTTCCCCTCATCGGAATGAGATACACCGAGATGAATCCTCGAATACCTGCACAAAGACGACAGCAGCACTGGTATAAATGCAAGTACGATCTCTAGCCCATGAGTTTTTCATCATCGGAGATGCGCTCAATAATCACATCTTTCTTGCTGCCGCTTCTTGCAGCGGCAGTGAAAGTGCCTTATGAAGAGTATATACTAGCTCCAGCCTCGCGAAACCTTGTACCTACGTCAGTCTATCAAGTCAATGGTTCCGTTACAAACACGAACTCATCCGGGAAAGCCACTTTCAATGGTCTATCCTCTTTCACCTTAGACTTTGGCAAGAATGTTGCAGGTCTAGTGTCACTAGATGTGGAATCCGTCTCATCTCCCAGTGCGTTTCTAGGAGTGACATTTACTGAATCCAACCTTTGGATCAGCAGTAAGTACTCTGATGCTACCGGAAACTCAGGATACGATTCAGTTCTTTGGTTCGACGTCGGAAAAGGAGCTGGAGTCTATACCCCGGGAAGTCAGTTCCAACGAGGCGCGTTTCGTTATTTAACCGTGGTGTCGAACACAAGTGCAACAATTAACCTCAACTCGGTTCATGTGAATTTCACCGCTGCACCCATGCAGAGCCTACGTGACTATACCGGATGGTTCCATTCCGATGACGAGCTGATCAATAGAATTTGGTATGCTGGGGCCTACACGAATCAACTGGCTACAATTGAACCAACAGCTGGAGATGCTATTACCTCTCAGTCAGATGATATAACTGTCCCAGAAACAAACGCTTGGTACAACAACTACACTATCACCAATGGCAAGAGTACCATTACTGATGGGGCTAAGCGTGATCGACTTGTCTGGCCTGGCGACATGGCCATCTCGTTGGAGAGCATTGCAGTCAGCACCGGGGATCTGTACAGTATCAGGATGGGGCTGGAGTCTTTGCTAGCCTTGCAGAAGGCGGATGGGCAGCTTCCATACGCGGGACTTCCTTTCAATGGAACTATCAGCTACACTTATCACCTGCATAACCTCATTGGAGTATCGTTCCTCTATCGCTTCTCGGGTGATACAGCTTGGCTTTCGAGCTACTGGGACCAATATGTGCGAGGTGTTGAATGGGCGTTGGAAGCTATTGACGACTCTGGATTGGCCAATGTGACCTGGAGTGCTGACTGGCTCAGATATGGTATGGGAGGTCATAACATTGAAGCGAATGGAATTCTCCACTTCGTTCTAAAAGACGCACAGAATCTGGCGCGGGATGTTAATCAGACCTCGATGATCAGCCACTGGGCCAGCGTCGCCGCAGGTATCAAGACTGCTGCAAATGAGCTCCTATGGGATTCTGAAGCAGGGCTCTACCGCGACAATGAAACCACAACTCTTCATCCCCAGGATGGAAATACGTGGGCCATCAAGTCTGGTCTGACTTCTAGCAATCAAAGCACCATCATTTCCAAGGTACTACAAGCCCGCTGGGGTAAATATGGTGCGCCCGCGCCTGAGGCCGGTGCAACCATCTCACCGTTCATTGGAGGCTTCGAGCTACAGGCCCATTACATCGCCAAACAGCCAAACCTGGCCTTAGATCTACTGAGACTTCAGTGGGGTTATATGTTGCTTGACTCTAAGATGACGCAATCCACCTTAATCGAGGGATACTCCACCGATGGGTCAATTCATTACGCTCCGTATATCGATGATGCGCGTATATCGCATGCTCACGGATGGTCTACTGGTCCGACGTATGCGCTTACAGCGTACGCCGCTGGAATTCAACTTACTGGGCCCGGTGGCTCATCATGGAAGATTGCTCCGCAGCCGGGAGATCTCACCACAGTAGATGCCGGACTTAGCACTTCCCGTGGCGTTTTCTCGGTTCAATATACTAAGTCTTCATCTGGTCAAGGATACAGTCAGTTCTCATTCAGCACACCCACCTCCACGAAGGGAAGTGTTCGGCTCCCTGGCGTCATTGGCACTCTGGTGTCGAGCATTGGGCAAAAGGTGAAACTGGTGAATGGAGTGGCGGTGATACCTGGGGGAAATTGGGAGTTAGAAACTGGAAGTCATTAGTGAACATTATTCACTATGCCCAACTTTCCAGTTCAGGATTTATCAAGTGTCTATCATTTATGTGTGATATAGTTACATCTTTCTCGTGACATCCATCTGCAGATTCCAGGCTTTCATACAGCCTTTCCTCGTATATCGAACCCATTCTTCTGACCTTGCACAATCCTATGTTGATTGGCTCGATGAATTGAAGTAGGTAGACGGGCAATATGGCTAATCTTGGGCTCATGGCAATTGAAAGCCAAGCCACTCTCTATTATCATCTTGAACACGGGCATACCTGATAGACCTGAGTTAGCTTGCACATGTGGTAGCAAGTACTGGACGATGAATGACTTACTCTAGCATGAGCCTGAACATAAAAACTTCAATATCTTCATTTCTGAGCGCCAGGTCCGCCCATGCTGAGCCGTCCTCTCCAATAGACTTTGCAATCTCCTGGCCAGTTGGATCTTCTTGGAAAAAGCGAACCAGTTCGGCAATTTCAATGCCATCCTTGTGAAGGGGAACATAGTGGACCCATGGGATTATGATATTCTCATGCCATTCACGGAAGAATGTCATCTTGAAGGGGACACTCTTACTACGCAAGAAAGCATAGAACCGACCGCTGTATGCGTGGCCATCCATATCAAGCAGATATTTGTATTGCCATGCATTGCTTTGGGGCTCCTTTTCGACAGTCTCGAAGAACTCTTTCTCTTCTGTGCAGTCCGCATCGCAGTCGATGATATCCGTAAAATGAGCGTTGAAGTAATCATTTACTGATTGGTCCGCCTCTTGTAGTTCCCAATTAGAGTGTCCTTTTGAAGCACACTTAGCTCCCGACTTTTGATGCATCACATTATGCGGTGATTGCGGCTTGTTCAAAGCCTCGATGATTCTCTGTCGTTGCAAATAACGCCAGCTACCTCCCTGGCTATGTCCACCAGTAGTTCGTCCCCGCCAATAGAGCTGGGGTTTCTTCTCCTCCCATGGCACAGAGCTCTCTGGATCAAATCTCGCCCCACCTGTGTAGTAGAATGGTGACGGAATACCGATATCCTGGAATGAGGAAGGATGCGACATGGAGAACATGGGGACGAGCTCATTGCTCAGCTTGAACGAATTAGGACGTTGGAAAACCCCGAGGCGATGCCTTAATGACGGACTATTGCACATATCGCTTGCGGCAGTTTGATTGAATACGAAGCCCCAGGGCTCCATGGCATACGCAGCTGTATTATCTGGCGCATCGCCATCCAACGACATAGCAGGAGACTCTGGTGGACAAGATAGTCGGGAGTGGAGCCATGTTTCCTGGAATTCGATATTGATCCATCTACTCATGGAAACAGGTAATATAGCGTCATTGTCGCCCGGTGAAAATTGGCTTGAAATTTTCAAGTGGGAATTCAGGCTGGATTGTACCTCACGGCCCTTGGCAATAAATCTATTCAATTGCTCATGTGGAACCACTACTCGCGGCTCGTCATGGGCATTGAATTGGAGATTCATATCCGGTAACCATTGAACAAATTTATTCAAAATATTCACTGTCGCCTCTCTTTGGAATCCTCCTTGACCCTTCCCGAAATCAAAAACTTCTCCATTGCGGATGGAGATACCCATCACGAAGGTTTTATTGACGAACCCCAGATCCTCCCTTACACGAGAACGTATCACGCTAGGTGAGAGTCCCCAGAAAGGGAGAAGGCTATGGTATATCGTGTCGAACTCATCAATTAAAACGGTGTCTCGCGACTTCGCGAACTCATACCATTCATCGAAATGGGGAGGCGGAGGCATCTTATACCTCCGTTGGTACTCCACCACCGCCTCTTCCAACGTCTTTGATTGAGTTTGGAGGCTCTTATTGAAAGTCTTCCTCGCTTGTGAAACTAGCTCAGCAACTGGATGCTGACAAGCTCGAGCCTCGAGTGAATCGAGAGGCATTGAAGGGTTGAAAATGCCCACAACATTGTAAAAGAGCACCAAAACCACCGCTAGAACAGCAATGATGGAGATTAATTTCCTCCTGCTAGATTGAGCATAAAAAGAATTTGACCTTTGCCGGGCGCTTTCTAAAAGTTCATATCGGTGTTGGCCCCATTTCCCTGTACCAATGGCTCCAATGATTATGACTGCCGTCGCATATAGTGAGCGTATTGGGGAGAGGAGCGCGGATTTCAAATTAGAGGTTTGCTGCATCTCCCAGTCAATTTATTGGGTAAAATGCCTTAAATCAACGCGCCGATATAATGAATAATATGGTAATACAGAAACAGAAAAGGAGAAATCTCAGCCTCGCATACGACCGTGGCCAGCGATCCGAGTGGGTGGAGACTAATATCCCGTGAGGCTGCCAAGTGGACGCGTGTTAAATGGACGCCTCCTGTCCTGATTGAGCTTCGTTAGTAAGCCATCAACGCCTCCAACTCAATTGTGTAAATTACATTCTGGAACGCAGAGAAGAGATTTCTCAAGCGATTATGGATGTCATGGGTGGCGGTAGATGTGCTCATGTAGGTACTGATCGAGACAATGGCAAAGAGTTGCTCAACATGTAGGATTGGAGGAAAGTGAAGTCTATCTGGGCTCTGCTCTGCAAATTAACAGGCTAAACCTAGTCAGGACATCGGGGGGTGTTTGTTTAACAATAAGAAGATCGCCAAGACGGCGGATCGCCCGAACTAGGCATGTATCGGCTGAGATGTCGCGGTCTCTCGAAGCCTTAGGCGAGATTCTGAAACATGGGATTGAAACCTGATGAATGAATTCACCCAAAGAAGTTTAATTCTTTGATCTCAATATAGCCTGACTGTTTTTCTCTGCTCTCAATCAAGGGTCTAATCAAACTATGCCGGCCCCCACTGGCTGCACTACTACCACTGCCGGTGATAGTGTTCAACGCAAACTTTTTCCACAACATTGGGGCAACGAACTGTACCTATGGTATTATTATATTCTAATCTTCTAGTGATGCAAGACACTCCGAATCTGTAGGAGCATACAATACTACTTCGTACCCGGCGTGGATATGATATCACATCTGACTCGGAGTCTTGCCAGTGCACAAGTTGAACTTGAAAGCACCTGAGCCTTTTCAGCCCCACAGGGTGCTGCTCACCTTGAATCTACATGATAACTGCAAGTTGAAGAACTTGAACTTGATTGAGGCCAAGTTTGAGTTTTTTTATACTAGTTGATCATAATAGGACTTCAGTGCCTAGTTGTACATAGTCCGTACTTCCCCAAGGTCGGCGCCGTCTTTTATGAACAGTTTGCATAAATGCTAATGCTAACCGAGTACATCACCCATGTGGTATCCGCCGAGTCTTTGATTTTTACATTGAACTTGAAGAGCCACTTCCAAGGTTCAATGTTCGCCGGTTACAGCATCATCCATATGATAACTCTCGTCAAATATCTTTTATTAAGATGATTATATGCCACTGCCATTGGTTTCCACTGGCACCAATATTCTTGATGTATGTGGTATTTATTCAATTGTCTTCGAGTGTGCCAGTGCTACTTCAAGTATTGGCCACGCGTCGAGCCCCACTCCCAGTCTATACTTTTATTAGCACTACGTACTTCCGCGGGCCGTCTATGGATCCTCATGCACAGACTCTACCCCATATCTACATAATATAGTTCGCTCTACTACACACATGTGCATACTATTATTGGATCGTCGACTGGTCGACCTTGGGATGGATGTTCAGTTTCGGGCAGCCTGAGGATCCCTAAATTTTCGGGTTCTGATCGTTTAGCCGTAGGTAGGGGACATTAGGGGGACATATAATATGATTGGAACATTGGAACTACTCTAGGGCTAGTGTTGATACTTCAAAGCATTCAGACATGATTACTACTAGTACTAGTACTACATATTAGTAAAGCACTCCAGCACTGAGGGCTTCAAATGAGCTCAAGCTTGACCTACCAGCACTTGAGCCTTGGAATCGTGTCTCAAGTCACTGTATGAAGCTCCGAGTCTTGTCATTGTTCAAATGTTGAGTTTCGAGGGTTTATGTCAATATAACGTCGACAAACTCGAAGTCGCCAGCGCTGATCACTAATTTCAAATACTTACTCCCTATGTCTCCTGTTTCATCGGCTATTATAACGATTCATCCGAGCTTTGGAACGAATCCCGCTTGTATAAATGCGGCCAATTAAGTAGTAGGAAAATGTTCCTACAACTCACTAGGACCGTCTGATAGTGCCAGTAAGTCAATGTCTGATTGTTTACCCCTGTTTCATCCCAGCTTCTCTATTCTATCACTCCCGAGGGATCTGTCATCCATGATGCGAGTTTACCTGCTTCGACTCTGTAAGTGACGAGATGCGATGAACCTGCTGTAGCAAGTCCTCCCATGTCCAACTAGCCCAAAGGAGACTCTGACAATATCATAGACAGCTCCGAGTCGAGGAATTCAAGTTCTTCAACTGTGTCGACATCTTCCTGGTCGTGATACCAGACAGATCCCGGTCTTTGCATTGTCACCTGCGGGTCATTTACGGACACAATTATCTATGAAGAAACAGCAGTTGACCTAGTCTGAATGAGCTCGCCTGCAACATTGATTATTACTTCCGTGAACAGACTGGGGGTTACGATAGAATACACGGAGTAGTACTAAACCCATTCGCTTCTTACGAGTTATCGTCATCATCATCATCATCATCATCATTATCATTTTTGACTTCAGCATCCTTACCATCTTGAACCCATTTATCTATTGCCTTTGGGCATTCTCAGAAGATCTTTCGGTCGGAGGAAATATTTATCAAAGTTGCCTTGGGGCAATGTTGATCCTTGGCGCCCTTGGCTTTCTCGCTCGTGGCTCAGGTGCCGAAGAACTTGAAAGATTTGGATGCGTGAGATGGAACTTGAAGCTATATTCTGTCGTTCGGGATAGCAATAAGTCGTCACCACTGACAGGAGAGTGGTTCAAGTTGAATCGTAATATTCCGTAGAGCTGAAGAGAATAGATACTTCATCCAGGTACCAACGTAGCACTAGAATACTGAAGATTACGATGAAATAATTTTATTTCTTCTACTATTACTATTCTACACCGAGTATACATTGAGTTTATCTGCCTATTCTGCCTAATCCTATGCATTAATGTATTCCAGATTCGTTGAACAGCCTCACTCTGACCTGCTGTATCAGCCAATCGATCCTTAGTGGAGCCGTCCGATCCGAGGCCTCCACAGGGGCTGGACTCGATTTCAAACCAGACTAACTTTGACTCCGTTGGTTTCAATCTGTTTGAATTTGAATTCTGCTTACATTTAAGCCCTGCCAAATTTTATTTCTGACTCTTGTCGAAAATGCATAGTCGGGCTACTTCGTAGTAGGAACAAAGGAACCTTGGAATGGGATCGGCATTAAGAGCCATGATGGAAGCGCCGTGGATGTGATCAGAGTGAGTCATACATAATACTCCGTCTGCAATAGTACCTAGGTAAGGCTATATGCGGGCTAAGCCTTAGAAGCACGGATTCTCGTCGATCGAGTGTTGAGTAGAGTATGAATCACGAACCCTGTTCCACGTCAACACCAGGTGTGACGAGCAATCAAGGCGGAGCCGCAGCGTTTTGTGAGGCGCCTAGCGGATTCGCAGGGATTAACAGGATGCCAACGCAGTCACATTCGTGGGCTCTTCTGATTGGTTTTCATGATATATTTTGGGGGTTATTTTTGCCTGCATTTGTGATGGCTCTTTGCATCAGCCTTGACTTAAATCCCGTCTGTCTCACCTTCTCTTTTCTTTTTCTTTTCTTTTTTTTCTTCCCAGAATTCTTTTTCTCCTATGCTCTTCCCTGATATTTCTGATACTTTTGATACTTTCGATAATCCAGTTACCTTAAGTTTATTTCTTCCCAACCTTGCCCAGGTGGCCATTTACATTATTCCCAGGCTCTAAGCTACCCCACACTCTCTTTCTCCACAGAAGCTCCAGTTCTCCACTATGACGGAGCCCACTGAGAATGCCGATACCAAACATGATGCTGAACCTACTGATACTAAGAATGCAAATGGTTCAGTGCAGCCTAATGAAGTAGCGGTGAAGGAAGTGAAGGATGCTGGTACAACTGCCGTACCCGCATCAGAGCTACCCAAAACGGACGCTACCCGCAAGAAAAAGAAACGAACTAAGAAGCCAGAAACTGAGGAGAGTTCATCAGACTCAGATTCTACAGACTCAGAATCGGACAGTGAAGATGATGATTCTGATTCAGATGACTCGGAGTCAGACTCGGGTCGCCGTAAGCGGAATCGACGAGCAAAGGCTCGGGCTAAGCGGGCTCTAAAAGACAGGAAGAGAAAGAAGCGCAAGCAGCGGATGAAGGCTGCCGTGAGTGTGTCTGATTCTGAGGAATCAAGTGAGTCAGAAGAGGAGTCAGCCACCGAGGATGAAGAGGTAGATGAGAAGTTGCTGCGAAAGCTGGTGGCACAACTCGCAGTCAAGAAACGCAAACGCCTACGCAAACAAAGCGACCAGACGGGAACTGTCGCTGATCCTATTGCCGAGGCACTGCGACAAAAGCGAATGAAGAAAAAGAAGCCTGGCTCTAAGGCTGCGTTCAAGCGAGTTGATCAACGTAAGTTATAATTCCAGGGACTGTCACGATACATCCACACGTATCCCAAGCTAATACAAGGCAGTGTGGGACAATACCGTTCATAAATACCAACTCAAAGAATCTGCCGAGGATCATGACGCGCACGAGTTTGACCAATTCGTTTTTACCGTTCGGAGAAGGTTCTCGTGGGAAAACAAATACCTGGAGACGGTTGTCGATCTTAAGAGTAAGGCTCTTCGAGAGAGTTTGGGCAAAGTCATGGAGGGTGTCAAAGGAGTAAGCATGGTCGAGTCTCCGGCCACTATTGATCCAAATATGCTCTTCCTCTACTTGGAAGAGATGAGACAATACATGAAAACCCTCAAGCGTCAGTCGCGCAATGACAAAAAGAAGAAGAACCGCAAGGCGGCTGCTACCAAAGCTGCCCACCTTAAGGTTCTGATCAAGTACCTTGACACAGACTATGCAGACACAAAGAAGACTTTGTATCCTCTGTTAGAGGCAAACACCATTACCTTCGATCTCTTGTGGGCCCTGTTCAAGCCAAACACCATCGCATATACTCCTACCTACGGAAACACCGATGAGCCACGCGCCTTCAAGGTGGAATATGCCATCAAAGAGTCATCTTTCATCAAAGGACAATGGTACAGCATTGAAGGTCGCTACCTGGAGTATGATGGGAAGGATTTCGGCTTTGGTACCATGTCAGCCGAAGTCGAGTCCTTCAAGGGCGCGAGGAAGATCACGAGCTTGAGCTGCTTCCCTCTGCAATATCACCGTGATGCTGATGCCCTGCGCGAGCGTCTTGTCGAACGAGGAAAGCGGTTCGTTGCACTCCGTGGAATGAACTACCGCTTCCACAAGGGAATGGCATTCTACAAGAAGAAGCGCTCGGTCATCAAGGTGAACATTGAAAGTCGGGTTATGATTGATCCTGCGATTCATCGACGCATCAATCCTAATTACCCCATCAGTACTGTTCGGCCTAAAGACCCAGATCTCCTGGATCTCTCCGACCGAGGCAGCGATGCTGAGGATGCTGAGAGTGATTGTGGCTGCTGTGCATCGGATTCAGATTCAGACTCTGGTAGTCAAGCTGACACTCCTCGAAAACTGTACAAGGTTATCGAGGGTGATGATGGCACGCTTCGTGTTGTGCAGGTTGAAGTTGACGAGGATGGCCAAGAGATCCAGAAAGAGAACTTGGATCGCATCGAAGGTGGTGTTCTGGATAGAGAGTTTACTGAGGACCAACTTCTTATTGCCTCGCCAGTTGTACTTGGCTTTGCCTTCTCCGAAAAGCTCTGGTTGGAACTTTCAATCTCTGGTATCAGTGATATCGAATGGGACAAGGATGCCTTTGATTCCCTTGTCTTGCCAGCCAACCAGAAGTCCATCGTGAAGGCTTTGGTCGAGTCACACACATATCATGCTGCGCAGAACCTGGATGATGTGATTCAAGGCAAAGGTCGCGGCCTGGTTGCTGTACTCCATGGTCCACCAGGAACGGGTAAGACACTCACAGCAGAAGGAATCGCGGAGCTGCTCCGTCGTCCGCTATACATGGTCAGCGCTGGCGAGTTGGGTACTGATTCCCGAACACTGGAAGGAGAGCTTACAAAAATCTTGGACATTGCGCACAGTTGGGGTGCTGTTCTTCTTCTCGATGAAGCAGATATCTTCTTGGAGAAGCGTTCGATTCACGATATCCACCGAAATGCCCTGGTTAGCATTTTCCTTCGGTTGCTCGAGTACTTCCAAGGCATTCTCTTCTTAACCACCAACCGTGTTGAAACTTTCGATGATGCCTTCCAGTCTCGTATCCATGTTGCTCTTCGCTACGGTGACCTGGCTACTAAGGCGAAGCGTAGCATTTGGAAGATGTTCCTGGAGAGAGTGCGCGCCATTGAAGGTGTGAAGGTAGCTGAATTCTCTGAAGAGGACTACAACACTCTATCACGACACACTCTCAACGGTCGACAGGTGGGTCTCTTTCTTCTTATTTACTTGACCAACACTAACAGTATGTAGATCAAGAACTCCGTGCGCACGGCTCAAGCGCTGGCTGTGAACGAACATGAGCCACTGTCTATGGATCATATCAAACGCGTCCTTGAGGTAGCTGAGAACTTCGATATGGATTTGAAGGGAGGTTCTGGTTATCTCGATGCAATGAGAAGTTACACATAGTTGGCTTTGCAATGGGAGAATCAAGATTGGCGAATACATTCGGTGTAGCTATGGAGCTCGGGGTAATTTAGAAATTAACTATTATCAGCTTTTTCTTAAATGTTGTAAGATGTAATACAATAACACAGCATTGATTACCCAGATGAACATTATAGCCTGAGTAAAGTGAGTTATCTCGATCAGTTCTAGGTCATGCCAAATGTTAGCTTCTCTCCTAGGTCGACCCATAATTAAAGGGCCAACAAACGGGCTCTTCTTTCCCAACAGTATTCTAGCATTCACACTACGTCCAAATTGAACAATTTCTATGTTGATCCCTGAAAACCTCATTTCACATTATTCAAATGTTGCAAAATATGACCAGAAACTGCGTGGGCTTCACCAAATTCTACATCGCATTACAGGGATCTAATGTGCCAAGTTTACTACATGACACCTAGGCAAATAACTTACAGCTTACAGCTAATGATTGTGAAGTGGAAAATTCAGAATAATGTATTGGGGTTCATGATAGCATCTCCACATTAATCTTCAGGGTAGAATGAGTCAATATATTATATTGCTCTAGAAATACAGTCGGGATACATTTAAGGATTAGCCTTAACGAACTCAACACCCTTCTGGATGTTCTTCTTCAGGTCAACCAGGCAGGCATCGAGGAGCTTCTGCTCGTACTCGTTGATCTCACCAACGGGGTGGATGGCCTCAACACCGTTGGGGCCAAGCTCAACCTTGGAGGCGAAGAAGTCAACACCCTGCTCCTTGAACAGAGGGGAGTCGACAAAGGTGGGCTCAATGACACCCTTCTCGCCCTGGGCAGCGCGGAGCAGAGACTCAGCGAAGCGGGCACCGGCCATAGCCATGGAGAGGGTGGCGGAACCAGCACCGTCCTTGGCCTTGACGACCTCGTCACCACCGAACTGGATGCGGTTCACGAGAGCATCGCGAGCCTCACCGGCAATGGAGGGGTGGGCGGACTGAGAGAGGAGGGGAACGATGGTAACACCGGAGTGACCACCGATAACGGGGACCTTCTCGCCGGCAGGGTTGGTGGTCTGGACCTCGGAGATGAAGCGAGATGCACGGACAACGTCCAGGGTGGTGACACCGAAGAGACGCTTGGGGTTGTAGACACCAGCGGCCTTGAACACCTCAGAGACAATGGGGACGGTGGAGTTGACCTAAAAAGGTTAGTAGAGCTCTTGTTTTGATTTCACTCTGGTTTGACATACAGGGTTGGCAATGACCAGGATGTTGGCATTGGGGGAAGCCTTAGCAGCGGCCTTGGCGAGGTCGCGGACAATGGAGGCGTTGGTGTTGAAGAGGTCGTCACGGGTCATGCCGGGCTTACGGGGAACACCAGCGGGGATGAGGACAATCTCAGCATCCTTAAGAGCGCTCTCAAGACCAGCAGCATCGGGGTTGTAGCCAGTAACGGTGCTGTCAGTGTTGATGTGGCTCAGATCAGCGGCGACACCTAAACAATAAGAAACAAGTCAGTAAATGGATCAATTGAGCTAAATTGAGGTATTCTTACCGGGTCCACCACGGATATCGTACAGAGCGAGCTCAGTAACACGGGGGTTGAGCTTCAGCAGCAGGGACAGAGGCTGACCGATACCACCGCCGGCACCGAGAACGGCGACCTTGGAGGCCTATGAATTTTGAGTCAGTATTCGCAATCAATAATAAAGATTTATTTACAAACCTGGCTGGCCGAAGCGGAGAAGGCGCGCTTCTGGAAGAGGTTGAAGGTACGACGGGCAAACATTATGTCTGTGATGGATGGATGAAGAAAGAAGGAGAAATGAAGGAGAAGAGTTTGGGGTGGCCGGTGAGGGTCTCCACTTTGTTCCGACGTCCCGATGGTCGGCCGACCGGGCAAAATCGTAATGGAAAGAGAGGTACATTATGGATGTATTTATTTTTTATGATCAATTGATGAATTAAATTTGTTCCCAACGCTATCGCTAAAGCTACAAGAAGAATGGTATAATTTAACGCAAAAAGTGCAGTACTAGCCAACAAAACAAAAAGAAAATCACCACTCCTCCCCAGAAGATCCATTTATCCTGTCGAGCTCGTCTCTCAACCATGCGGATGGTGTCTCCACTAACACCCAATGTGTTGGCAACACTATATAATCGGCGCTGTGTGCCCTTTAAGACTTCCCGCTGCTGTCCAAGATCCGCTAGTACCGCGCGACCACGGTCTAGGAAATCGTCTAGCTGAGTATTGGTATTGGAGAAGAAGGATTGTTCGCGAAGCGCATGGCTTTCTCGTGTTTGGTCGCCAGGTCCACCACCAAAGCTCAGACCGGAGGGCGCAAAGGCGGAAGAGGCTTGAGGGAGGTTGGGCTGTGCATATGGGTTCTCAGGTGTGGCGGCATGGTGTGGTCGGCGACCGAGGAGCTCACTACGGTTGTTTGATGATTGCTAGAGAGTTAGCTAGAAATTCAATTGAAGGACAGCTGGTACTTACTGCTTCTTCGCGCTCCTTGCGCAGTCTTTCGAATTGCGCCCGGTAGTCTGTAAGTTCACTCCGAAAGTTGTTCACCCGGTCAAACGCCTTTTGTTGTTTTTCTGGGATCAATTCTTTCTTTGATAGAGCGGAGTAATCATCGACTGTGCGAGATAGAGAGGCTAATGATGCCGCAATTTGGCCTGCAGAACAGTCAGTCGCATTCAACTGGTTTAGCTGACGCACATACCTTGTAAAGCGGCTGAGGAGGTAGCTGGTGATTGTGCAAATGTATCTAAATCACGGCGAATGGCTGAAGACTGCTTCAGAGCAGAGTTGAAGAGCGAGTTCTATCTGTATGAGCGGGTGCCATAGTAGAATGTATGGGAGGTACATACCATGATGTGCAGAGACCTTGTCGGATTCAGGATATTTTGATATTTTCAAGAAAGGTGTAATTAATAAGAGCTGCTTTGCTCAGAGGCACCAGAATAAATTAACGTCTCTTAGCAAAGAGAAAACAACATGGTGAAGCTCCACGTAGAAGCCACATGTTTCCACCACTGACCGCCTTCAGGCACTGAATTGAAACGTCTGGATTCTTCAGCCTGAGCAACTACACAATTACAGGCTCCACATGTGTACTTGTTACTCAAATACTGCTATAAATCATTTATACTGGGTCTACCGATCAAATAAACATAATAAAATCAATTATCATTGAGGCTATACTGGTACAGCGCAACCTTGAAACTCCTCCATACAGAATGCACATCTGAAGAGCAGGGATGGTATATTATTAAACAATAATTCAGCAAGGAGTCAAATCATGGAGCCTCTATTTGAGAGGGTACTTGTTTTGCAAGAACCACCTAGAACAATCGGGTTAGCAAATGACCCGTAGCAATAGGTTGCTGTTGTTGGCTGCTTACTTGCTCACGAACCAGTCTGCTACGGCAAATGTGCCAACAGCACCAGATACAAGACCGACAAGCTCCCAGGACAGCTTGCCCTCTGCATGCTTGCGGTAGGCACCGAATCCGAGACCAGCTCCGACCAGAGCGCCGATAACTGCATTGGTGATGTAGACAGGGTTGCTCGCGTTGGCACCCACACCCTTGCCCTTAGCCTTGGCCTTCTTCCCAGCAGCCTCGCGAACTCGGCGCTGCTCAGCTTCAGCAGCCTCACGCTCTATGCGCTCGGCTTGGGTGGTGGTCTGGATATCCTTCTCCGGGAAATCGGAGTCCACGATGTTAACGTGCGGGGAGTCGACATCGATCAACGAGGCGGTGCTTTCGGACTCGTCCTTGTAGATGCCGCCAACTTTGGGGGCGCGACTATAATCGTTAGTAAAGATGGTCTTTTCGCATATGACTCAAACCCGACTTACGCCTATTGAGTTGTTAGCTGAGTTCGGGAAATCACATGTAGTATTCGGTAATTACCTCCTCGGGGGTCTGCTTGGGACCCTTAGCAGCAGCGTCGGCGTAAGACATTGTGTAGATTTTAGAGTGTTTGAAAAGAGAAGCGAATTCGTCAGAGGAAGAACGAATAAATTTGAAGAGAGGGGGAAGTTGAGGTTTAATACCAAACCTTGGAAGCTACCCAGGTGCCGTGTGACATCACGTCATTGATTCTTCCATGGATTGCCAACTTTCAGTTTTATACTTATCCGCTATAGTAGGTATTCTATTTATTTCACATAATTTCTATTCCAATTTTGACATATTCACTCTAACTATGCTGCTCTCGTACAAACATAGATCTAGATATACGCTGGGCAATGTTGTGCAGGAGCATGGGAGCACTGGCATGAGCGGAAGCCACTGACGTCGCATCTGCTCGGTAGTATCACCAGATCAAATTTTAATACGAATTCTTATCTACTAGTAAAACATCATCACGCAATGTACAAGTGATCTATTTACAATATATTCTACCTAGAACTGGTTTGATACCTCCTGTATACTATGTTAGCTAGAGCTTTATTCATGGACCACCTGGGTACAGGTACATACTCAGCGCTGAGATAAAAGAAATCCTCCGAAGAATTTGCCAACTTCCTCGTATTCACGCAGGTTCAGAACAGCAGACACATCTGTAGACTCGATCAGTACTAGTATTCGTGAGTGAATAAGCAGGTGACTCACATTGATCAGGTCGGACCACCACCAGAGCCCCTTCTTTCGGGTTAATTCCGAGAAACTCGTATGCATGGCCATGCCCCTTGTTATAGCTCTCATCGTCGTAATAGATTTTGTGTAAGTCTTAGTTGTTAGTACGACAGTTTTAATGGGCAAGCATGTATTCGCTCTTCGGGAAAGGAAAAAAATACCTCGGGTCTGGTTCTTGCCTGTCACTGGATAGAAGCATTCTGGGATCTGTTCGAGCTCAACATCATGCCGATTTCCATGACCAACAATAATCAACTCCATGAGACTATCAAAATCGTCTGAGGAAGGTGTGTAAGTGCGGATTGGGCCATCTTCCGATGTGAGGTACTTCCCAATCTAGTAAATACTAGTATTAGCATACTAATAGTGTAGTGTCATCGTTAACTGTCACTTATGGTGTACTCACTGTATCAAGTTTGGCCCGGTTCTCTCCAACTGAGAGATCACCAGCAAAAATGAGAATTCGCCAGCGGCCATCAGATGTCAGCCTTGACATTAGCTGCAGTGGCTTTGAATCACAATAACGGACGACATGTGCGCTCGGAAGTCGCATTCCCACCGTGATATTCGATGCCAGCTGTGACTCCGAGGCAGTGATTGACGAAAGGTTATACTTCGCTGTCAGTCCGGCTGTATACTTGCCTGACTGAATAAATCCATCCTGAAACTCAGCTGGAGTGGTGTTTCCAGAGGAGAACAGCTTGGAGAAGTAGCGATCAAAGTTGATCAAATCGATAGCAGTCTTCCTTCGCTCCAGTACATATGTCTCAAGTATGGAGGGACTCGCCAGACCAGTAAGCACCTCTCCAAGCTTCCATCCAATGTTATAACCATCCTGGAAACTAACATTCATCCCTTGTCCAGCTTTTGGGGAGTGTGTATGGCATGCATCCCCAGCCAAAAATACTCGATAGTCCTTGTGAAAGAAGTCTGCATGGCGCTGACCGATTGAGTATGCAGACCACCAAACTGTCTCAACGAATTCAATCTCATATAGTTGAAGAATGCTTTTTGCACGGTTTTGGAGATCCTCCAATGTCACATCTTTGGCGTTTGTCCCTTGCCCGATTTCAATATAAAATCGGGTCAGGTTTCTGTTATCACCCTCTCGGGGAATGATCAAGATATTTCCTGCTTTGGAACGAATAGTCGATTTCTTGCGGAAATCCGGGAAATTTGTACGAGGAATCATATCCATGACGCCCCAAACTGAATCGGTACTATCACCTTCCATCTTGAAATCAAGAGTTTTCCGGATCGTGCTATGCGCACCATCAGCGCCCTTTTATTTTTCGTTAGAAAGATCCGGGTCACATTTGTTAGAGAAAGGAACAACTTACCAACACATACTTCGCGGCAAACTTCTCGATCTTTCCGTCCCTTTCCGCCGATACGGTGATAGGATACGCATCCAAATCACTGGGCGAAGCACTATCGATGTGCAGATCGACAACGTTGTACCCATAATCAATCTTCTGATCATTATACTTTTGCATCAACTCAATAAGCAACCCATTTATCCGCGCCTGGTTCAGAATAACATGAGGCTGATGAGATAACCCAGGTGCCGTATCAGCAGTCCTGCCAGTTCGCTTGATAGCGCCAGTGCCATCATCTGCCCAAAAGCTGACTTCAAGCACATGATACGCCTCGCGAAGTAGCTCCTCACTGACACCGAAGCTCTCGAAGATTTCAACTGTGCGACATTGCACACCATCTGCTTGACCCATCTTCATCGGACCATCCCGGCGCTCCAGGATCTTGGATCGAATGCCGTGCCTCGCAAGCCATAGAGCAGCTGACAAGCCAGCAGAGCCGCTGCCACAAATAATCACGTCGAATTTTTCCATTGCAATTTAAGTTTTGTCTGTGCACTTTGATATTTCCCCGTGGGGAATGGTTATTAAATAGTGCAAGTGTTGTATCAGTACTGCCGGGATGAATCCCGGGGTCCGGAACCAATCCCGAAATCGGTACTTGCTTTATTGCGGGCAGTTTACTGTATTGGTATGTACCTCACTCAAACTGATTGTGCCACACCTGACACTTCGATTCACGGCAAATAATATCCTCCGGTTTACTATTCCATCGGCATCTAGTTTCTAGAGGGTGCCGTGTACCCGGATAGTCCAATGTTACTACCGATGTCTACATTCTCGGCTCCGGTACGGATCAGTCCCGAGTCAGAAGTTCAAGTGAAATTGTTGAAAAGAAGTGTGACAAAAAGGCTGTGCTATGCTATCATTATGGCGATGTATCTCTAGGTTTGCTTACATTCACTAGATCACTCTGTATTAAACCACCTCTTGATGATCGACCCCTCCAACATCCTTACCGGAACCCTTGTGCCTTTCGATCTGATCCTCAAAGGTATCCTTGACGAGTCCGGTCCGCCATGGCTTGACATTCGAGTCAAAGACCATATCAATTTCCTCCAAAGAGCGTCCTGCTGTTTCAGGATACAGGAAGAAGACGTGAAATGTCATGACGAAGCAAAATACTGCGAAGATGACATACGTCTTCCATTGAATATTGTGAAAGGCGGGTGAAACAAAGTATGCCAGCGCAAAATTGAATATCCAATTTCCTGAAGCCGACAGACCAACTCCTTTGGCACGGTACTTCAAGGGAAAGACTTCAGCAGCGTAGATCCAGGCGGTAGGAGCCCAAGTAAAGCCGTAGATAGCAGTAAAAATATATGAGAACGCGATCACAGCTTTACCAGCGTTACCCTTAATCTCCCAAGTCAAATTCGAATTGCCGTTCACTTCGGAGACAGCATGTCCTTTGGTTGCCATCACGGCGGCAATGATAGCGTGAACAGCCATGCAGGTAACGGATCCTATTAAAAGAAGTTCTCTTCGGCCAACTCGGTCGATAATTGGAAGCATGATACCAGTCGTGAAAACAAAAATGACATATTGGATGACGGCAGAGTAGAGAGATGAGTTCCCGGTCATTCCAGCCATCTCAAAAATGTAAACCACGTAGTACATAGCAACATTGCCTCCCAAGAGCTGCTGCCAGACCTGACAGCTGACTCCACAGAGTGTGCGTTTCCAGATTCGAGGTCCAAACAATGCCAGGAACGAAACATCTTTGGCCTGGTGAGCAACACGGGCAGCCTCTTGTACTTCCTCGAATTCCATTTGCACAACTGGGTCATTCCGACTGCCTTTGCCATGCAGAAGAGCTAGGGTATCCAGCGCCTCTTCCCATCGCTCTTTACTAGCTAGCCAACGCGGTGACTCAGGAAAGAAGAAAAGAGCGATGAACAAGACCAGGCCTGGAACAGCTTGGATGCCCCAGCAGATCCGGAACGCCGATGGTCCCGATATGCCAACTGCACAGCCGTAGGCTATGAGATACATGATAAGCATTCCCCACTCAATGGACCATTGTTGAACGCCGACTATGCGTCCGCGAATGCGTGCAGGTGCGAGCTCTGACATGTAGACTGGTGTTTGTGACGAGGTTATGCCAACCGCTAAACCACTGACAACACGACCAGCTACTAGGTGCGTCACATTCTGCGCACTGCATTGAACCATAGCTCCGATGATCCATATCCATGAAGCTACCATCAAGGAGCGTCGACGACCGATATAATCACATAACCAGCCAGCTAGAATTGACCCTGCGAAAGAGCCAGCTGACATGGATGCCGTAATCTAGATGGAGATTAGTATTGTCCTGATGAATCAGAATGGACATTGAATTGTAACTCACGCCGCCTTGCAAATTAGAATCAGGATTCCCAAAGTAGTCTTTATAGGCTTTCACACCTATCCAAGCACTCATTGAGCTAACATCGAAGCCAAAAAGGCCACCTCCGATGGTTCCAAACGCAGCAAGCACGTATATGTTTGAGACCCGATACATGATTGCGATATTGAGATCAAAAATCTCTACATAACCCAAAAGCAAGACCTACAGCTTTATATGTTGGTTAAAACAGGGTCCATAGATTGTGCGCCATGATCCGGGTGGCTGAGAATCAAGGTGTTACTACGCCAGAAATGGCAGTAGTGCAGCGGGATGGCACGATTCACGACCGGGGTTGATTCGGGATCAGGAAGGGATCATCTACGATGATGCGGAGAAGTTCAGGGGATGGGGTTCCCGGGGAAATTCTGGAGAGGCACGTCAGTTCATTGGGTTGAAGAGTGGATATTGTCAGGGTAAATTGAGGAGAAAATTCTTTTAACCGACTAGAATCAGAATTATCCGGATATTATCCACTCGGGTTTAAGTTTTTTTACATACAAATTCCCTGCATCGGTTAGTCTTTGGCTGTAAATGAGGTCCTAGCACGGGAGCCCTTGACTTTGACCCCTCCCAAGTTGCTGATACAACGCCGGCCCGCTTTGGATAAATGATCGGCATGCCGACGTCATGCTCTCGGCACCGCGAATTCGCGTAGACGGTGATATGAAGAATAGGAGCTGTGATTTTCCTTCGCTGGAAGTCTCTGATGGGATTGATATTATTTATGTATATTCCAAGTTTCAGGTGTCCTGGAAATTGACAAAACTGTTCGGAGATACCCGTATGTGGGCCTACAGGTAATTCGACCCACATGCCCAGGAATGTGCCCTCGAGTAATAGCTTGGAGTTACATTATTCAAGTTGCAGATTCAAGTATTCCCTTTCATCTGAGACCATGACCGCATGATGCCACAATCGTGATATGAATGTTAGTCAGAGCCCTTTGATATTACAGATAACGCTTACCTTCAAAAATCATCACACAGTAAATAAGATTTGAAATCAACTAGTATTGTGACTTTTGTCAATATATAATGATATTCGGTTAATTACTGAGACCACCGGGCTATTACTGCTTTTGTTATGATCTGTGCGAGAGTCGCAGGTAGACATGTCTTGATAATTGGAAATTTCGTAGCCTGATTCCGCGAAGGATCGATGGGCGGTGCATAGGGGCTGTCTCATCGAATCAATGATGAGATATGCAGGAGAATATCACTCCATTCATGAGCGCTGGAGTGGCATGACCCGAGCAATTCCAATTTTGAATTCACATATAGTTGCTCAGGTGGGTATCAACTCTCTCGAATGTTCAGCTCCGATCTCTGAAAATTTTCAAGGCATTGAAAAAATTTCTTTCAGTAGACCTGCAAATACTCTAGAATAATTATTGCAAGACAGAATCCATCCCTCCAGCTACGAAAGGATTCAAATGTTCTCATTGAAATTTTTTTTCACCAGCTGTCAGCTGTAATTTGACTGGAAAATTGATGGTTGCCAGTGCCATTGACCTCCTAGTACTAGGATCCGACACTCATCACAACATTTGAATAGCACATTCAACATCCATTCAATCAATGTTCGAATACTACATAGTACCTAGGTACATAGTAAGATATAGCCTCATACGACTACTATGTAGTAAAGCGACCACTGAGGTACCGCCGGCCATAAGTCTGTACTCAACCTTGGGAAGCCCTGGAGGTATTATAGGGAATTAAATTATGTATAATCTTAAGAGAAAATCTCCTTTCATCCGCCCGGGCGTTATGTGAAATAATGGCAAGATTTTTCTTATCATCAACATTTGAAAATCTTCAAACATTTCCATCATTTGAACCGAAAGTACTGCCTAGTTCCAAGGAAGTTGGTGTCTGGGCCCACAGTGTGACGGCGATACTCAGCCATGGAGTGTTAGTTGACATATGTATATATTCAAGTTCCACCGGGTGCCGGAGCGGACTTCAAGTTCAAGTTGCCAGCGCCCGGTAGTATTGGTAGGTACGTAGTATGTACCTAGTACATATGTAATAAATGCAGTACTGTTCAACTTGAATTTTACATCAACTTGAAGAAGCCACCTGCATACACAGCATTCAATGTTGGAATGTGCCAGGTGATAACAACAATAACTTGAAGTGTCACCAGTTGACGGAAGTGGGGTTGGACAAAAAAATAGAATAAACTTGAAGGAGAGATGGAGAATGACCAGGTCCATTGAACATTTGAAGATCTACTAGACTAACAGTTAGTCTCTCTATCTACAAAGTATAATGGCACCTCGTGAATGTATTAGAATCCTAGATCACCTGATTTCACAGGTTTTATAACCCAGTTGGTTAGAGTGATGTGCTAATAAAGCCGAAGTCGAGGGTTAGGGTCCATTTTTTGGCCTTGGTCGGAATTTTCTTTTGTCTAAACTCTTTTTGTCCGATATAAAATGTTTGCTTCATATGACAAAAAATTTCATCTCATATATCAAGGTTCCATAACTCAGTTGGTTAGAGTGTGGTGCTAATAACGCCAAAGTCGAGGGTTCGACCCCCTCTGGGACCATTTCTTTTTGCTTCCCCCCTCTCTTTTTGACTACATAGCCCATGTTTTTGTATCTTTTAGGGCATTTCTGTATTTTTACAGCATAGTATTAATTTTATGTGCACTATATACGGATTCCATAAGGCAGTTTATTGCCAGTGGTGATTTTGAAATCTGGTATGTACTCGGTACCATTTATCGATATCAGGTTCTATAGATTGGCTTTATCTCTAATCTATCATCCGAGGTCTGAACAAAACACATAATTATGTCACAAAGAAGGAATAAGTGGAATGGGCAAACTACAGCTTGCTCTTGGGTGGTTCATCCTTCAGAATAGCCTTATTCCAGGGGTATGGATCGAATACTAGGTCATTGACCGGGTTCTCTTGGCTCGCCCGACGGAAGAGATCTTCGTAGACCTTACCATCGTAACGACCCAGACTGCTATCCAGCTGCCAGTCCGGAATAGCCCAGGAGTCCACCAGGCGCACAGCATGGGGGCGAATCTCGTCCATCAACTTCATCACGGCCTTGGTGCGGGTCAGTGTGATTTGACGGACGGTGACAGCTCCCGAGGAGAAAAACTCGGCCGCCTCACGCTCCAGGGTGTGGAGAGCGTATAAACGGAAAAGAGAGTGCATCAGAGACTTAGTTTCCTCGTCCAAAGAGGAAGCCATTGCAGGAGAAGAGATTGCATCATAAAAGTTTTTGACAACAAGGTACTGTGAGTGCGCTGTGGAAAGTCTCCAGAAGTCCACGAGCAATGAGTTCCAAGATCTCTTCTCGGCATCACGGTGCTTCAGTGCTTCGAAGGTTTGGTGAGCAGTTCTCCATGCGAAGGCAGCAACGATGTCGGCGTCTTCCTCCAGGATGTCGAAGGAAGCACCCTTATCGCGACGGTTGATGTAGTTTCGCAAGATGTGGCTGGTATCGTTGTCGGCAGCCTTACCAGAAAGCACAGCACGAGCGGACTTCAGTAAATAGCGAGCCACCTGTTGGCTGAGCATGACGTTATCTCCTTCCCATGTAAGGGTAGGAAGATAATCCGAGTAGAACGGCCCGATTCCAGAGTATGAGCTGTAACCGTGTCCACCACATGCGCGTCGGCACACCTCGAGACCCTCTCCTGCAGTTGTACTGGCCAGTGCCTTCAATCCACAGGAGGTAGCGTGCAAATCAGCCAGCAGCTCTGCGCCCGCCCTTAGTTCTTCGGGGCCAGCTCCACGAGAGGATTGGCCAGGGGTGGCGGTCCCCTTCATGCGAGACTGGTTATCCTCGTACAAAGCCATCATACCTAGAAATTATATTAGCCAATCAATTCACATAAAAGTGAGCTCGGGAAATAATTACCTCTTCCGGTGAAATGCAAAGCGTACATAGAAGCGAGAAGAGGAAGCAGCCTGATCTGCACTGTCTTGTAATTGAGCACTTGGCTTTCCCCCGGAGTGAGGATCCGCATCGCGGTCTTGGAATTGCCTTCTCACAGCAGTGTAACGGACTGCAATAGTGACACCACGAGCCAAAACGCCTCCAGCTTGAAGAACAATATTGGATCTGACCCAAGTCATAGTACCATAGACCAAAGATGGCAGGGCAGGGCGGACATATTTGTTGGTTTCCTTGTCAACGCAGGAGAAACGGGCCAACATGTTAACGTGGGGAATCTTCAGCTTGTTAAACAAAAGGAAACCGTTATCCATGGTATTATATCCGAACTTGGGTCCAATATCGCCCACATAGACATTCTCCAGTGGCTGATGAGTCTGGAGGTCACGGATTTGCACCACAAATGGATGAGGGCCGTAGTTCTTCCCACCGACAAATAGCTGTGCCATAACAACTGCATGGTTGGCCGTGCGACCCAATGATCCAATCCACCATTTGGAGGCTGTGAGAGCGGGGGAGTTGATTGTGAAAGTCTTATCGTCGGGGTTCCAGGTGGCGGTGGTCTCAAGACCACGGACGTTGGAACCGTGGCCGAGTTCGGTCTGCGCATAACAACCGATAATCTCGTATTTCTGGGCACGTTCGAAGAATAGCTTGTATTGCTCAGGAGTACTTTGTTCGCGGAGGGTCACCTAGGAAGAGTGGGTGTCAGTAGTGTCCCGCCTTGCAGATTCATCTCGGATACGTACCAGGAACATACTGGCGTGCAATCCGTATGGTGTAGGTTCACCAATGAGATCATTTGCAATGTGAAACTCCTCAATGCTCCATTTTTCCTGTTCAGCCAGCAGTTGCAGGCGCTTGGCCTTGGCCAAGGATCGCTTCAGGCGTTCAACACGACCGAGTGAGTGGTTTTGAGACTTGTCGAAAATCTTATCTGGCTGCAGGAGAGAAAGCATCTTATCCTGTCTCTCGAGCGCTGCCTTGGTGTGGAGAAATTCAGACAGCTTCTCCACATTGACGTTCGATTGGGCGCGCTCTTGAGCTAGGAGGTCGGAGCCCTGCGGTTCAGATGGCTTCAAGGCCTTGACCCAGTCCGGTGGAGGGGATGGCATGATGGGTATGTATAGAGATAAAATCAGATATGGATGAGATTGAATGAAGCAAAGTAAGAGATACGGAGGTGGTTATAACTGTGCCGTCGCGCGAAAGCTGACCGAGGCCGGGGAGCCCCAATGCAGTAAGTGCCTCGGCACAACGTGGCCAATTAGAACGGCTTTTGCCGGCCGAAGTCCACCGATAGTGGCCGATTCTAAGCATCTCATAGTACACTTTATGAGGTTCTAGTTACTACAAAATGAATGTGCATGTAGCCTAATTTCGCATATGAAGTCCTCATCCCTTCAATCGCTATTTTCTTCATTTTTGCCCTTCAGGGATGTTTTTGTGGGGAAGCCGAGTGGGTGCCGGGGAGTCCGGGGTCACCTTATTGCATCACCGAAATCGGGGTACGAGTCGGGGTACGAGTCGGGGTACTCCGACTCACGATGCCTCGGCTCATGACCACAGTAATTGCAGACTCCAGTTGACGCTATTTTTGCCATACTAATTTAATTCGGTTCAATAGTGCGGGATCTCGATCTTATCTTATCCTGAGCAGTTGCATAAATTCAAATTCAAGATTAGTGATCACTACAAGATGACCTGGATCACTATTTATCATGCTGAATTATTTTAACCTCCATTCATTATCAGTCTCTGTGTCCAGTGTCAGATTCGCTTTGTGTAACCGCTATTCGCAGTTGGAATAGAGTTCGGAGCACATGGCCAGGGATCTGATCTGATAAGACATCACGATTCACATGTGAAACACATCCACGTGGGCCATCGTCGCCTGAGTAGCTCATCTCATTGCACATTCTGCTTAACGGTCCGCGGTAGTCCTAGCCATGCTAGGAAAATTGCACCAGACAGAGCAATGATAAACGGTTGCAGTACACCCACGCCTTTGGCTTGTGCCAGCGCGCCAACAGCAAATGGAAGAATAGCGGCGCCCGATCCTCCAAACGCTGCAGCAAATCCTATTGAGCTGACATGGAGGTGCTGAGGTAAAAGCTTTGTCACCATCACAACCGCACCAGGGAACAATGGCCCCAAAAAGAAGCCTTGGAAAGATACGGCTACCGCGGAAGCATAAAATTCAGGTACAAGCCATAAGATAAGCCCACAAGCGATCGAGCATAGAATATACCCCTGTATTTTCTGTTAGCTTCATATTGAGAACTTGACGAACATATGAGAGATTTTTACCGCGATTGCTAACTTCTCACCAAGTCTTGGAGTCAAGAAACCTAACACCAGTCGACCCACGGTAATCCCCAGCCAAAAGCCAGTCTCTGTCATACCACTCGCAAAAGCTGCTCCATGTCTCACATTCAACATAAACTCGACAATCCATCCACCAAGGGCGACTTCTACGCCGACATAGCCAAGCAGAAACAGGGAGCAGAGCCAGGTAACTCGCGCAGAAGGTCGGTGCCATAGTGCATTTCTCAATCCACCTTTCTTGCCTTGAGAACTTGCATTGGCAGCGCGAAATGCAGCTCCAGTCGAAGTCCAGAAACAGCTTCCAAGGACAATGAGCTCAACAAATGCGCATCCCACCTATAGAATCAGTCTCAGTTCATCAATCATATCGGGGAGACCTACCATCATATAGTAAAAATAATACCATTCCACATTTGCTTTTGTGATCAATGAAGTTGCCACCAGAGGGCTTATAACCGCACCAACTCCATAAAGCCCATGTAGGACACCGAGAACCTCATTAGCATTGGCCATATTACCTATCCATGCATTCCAGGCGGCATCCTGCACGCCATTGCCGAACCCGGCAAATATAAACGAGACAACAAGAACAGGATATGGTGGATGAACACAGTTGACAATATAAGCAATGAGATGACAGATCGGTCCAATCAATGCAGGCCCACGGCGGCCAAGGGCAAGGTGGATACGCTGGTTTAGAAATGCGGCGAGTGTGTAGCCCACTAAAGGCGAAAGAAAGACCAGTGACACAACTGTGTAGCTGAGGTTATAGTAAGATTCAAGCTAGTGATTGTAAGTAGTTGAAAATGAATGCGTGGTGGAATGTGATCATACATATGGAATCAATGCCTAAACAGCTGTTAGATGTCATCCAAACCCCACCAGATTCTGAAGCACTCACGCCATATGCAGCATCATTCGCACCCATCACTAGAAAGCTCCAGAATGTCGCCAATGAGCGATAAATATTGAGTCGAGAAGAATTCCATTTTTCGAGCGCAGGAAATGTTTCTGATGATTCGCTCAAGTCCTGTCCAACATGCTCTCTTGGTAGCGCCTCAAGAGTGAAATGCTCAATATCACGGGTCTGTTCGTGTGTCAATACTTCACACGTTGTTGACATTGTGCTTCCGAGTGTTTTAAGTTGTGAACTTGAATATTGGAGATAGATTCGAATTCCTGCCCTGGCACTCCAGAGTGCTGAACATATAACATGGAATTTGTTACTAGTAGGCTCTTCTCTCACTGACGACGATCAATTTGTTCAGATCAGGTTGTGAGTCAACCCCACAAACACGAGGCCCAACCGCCACTGGCCGTTTTCGATGAGGAGGTGTGCCAAGCTGTCGGAGAGCGTTCCGGGTTGCCACTTCCGGTATATGAACGAGCGCTCGGGAGATCTTCGGCACAAACTAGGAACAACATGTATGTTCTAGATCAGACCAAAAGTTAATAGCATTGGAACATATTCAACTAGTAGTTCAATTCTAGCAGGATATCCCCTTCAAGTATAACGGAATATTGAAAATGTGTCTCAAACAACGCCCTTAGGCCAGAGGACCTCATCAGTAGCCGTGTAAATATGACGGAAACACCCGAAATGACCTCATTCGAGAAGGGATTTAGTTCAGAACAATGGGCAAAAATCCTTTTTTAGTAGAGCTATCATGTGTTTTTTTGGAGAATGGGCTTAATTGAGGAGGGGTTGCATTCTGCAAAATTAGTGTTCAAGGTGAACATTATTTAGTCTAAGAGTGATTGATGCACCAGGCTGGGAGTAGTAGTAGCTTAAGATCTGGAGAATTCAAGTCAGCTCCAATGATCTGAGACCTAACGGTAGTTTGGTATCGATCAGTTCAGACTCCCCAAGTGCCATCCGCGATTCTTCAAATTCTTCAAATTCTCCAGCACTACTAGTATTATCCTATTAGCCGCTACTATTTATCCACCAATCAAATTATCAGGCCAACATGACCTCTTCAGATTGCTATTTACATTCTCTCTTTCTAGTTGACGCAGTTCGAGTTCTCATTAACACACCATGAACTCCTTCAATAACCCAATAATACCAGGCTTCAACCCGGACCCATCGATTGTCCAAGTCGACGGACAATTCTTCCTGATCACTTCCAGCTTCGAGTACTTTCCTGGCATCCCGATCTATCATAGTCGAGACTTGATTGATTGGAAATTGATTGGTCATGCACTGACAAGACCAAGTCAACTTCAAATACAAACTCCAGAGCCTGGAGGAGGTGTGTGGGCGGCTACGATAAGGTTCCACGATGGGGTCTTCTATATCACAGCGGCCAGTTTTTCCAGATATCGTCCCCAGGTAGATGACCGAGTCTGGCCTCGAGGATTCTATGTGAAGACTAGCAATATCTGGGACGAGATCTCCTGGTCGGACCCAGTTTACTTTGATCAAGTTGGATTTGATCAGGATGTAAGTTGGAAGTAGGATCCATGCACTTGAAGGTTCGGACTAATGCTAGACAGTTATTTTGGGACGAAGATGGAACTGTTTATCTTTCATCCACATACCGAAAACTCCAACCAACACCGAGTGTCAAGCTGAAGGACTTCGCGGTCCACATATGCACTGTTGATCTCACGACCGGCCGCTCTACATCAGAGCCAAGGTTAATTCGCGAATCATCTTCTGGAGTTGCTGAAGGCTCCCACATATTTAAACGAGGTCAATACTACTACTTGTTCACTGCAGAGGGCGGCACCGAAGAAGGGCACTGTGAGTGGGTGTCACGCTCTCATGGCCCATTTGGTCCTTGGGAATTGGGGCCGAACAACCCTCTTTGGCGAAATGGACCGAGAGACGAAGTGCAAAACACTGGTCACGCGGACCTGGTTGAAGATGATTCTGGGAATTGGTGGGCAGTGCTGCTGGGAGTTCGCCCTCAAGGACAGGATGAATCCGTGCTAGGTACATATGAGAGAAGAATTAAAACGAATTTCGAGCTAAGCGTTCATTCCAGGCCGTGAAACATTTCTCGCTCGATTAAAATGGGAGAATGAATGGCCTGTGATCAATGGAGGCGAGAAGATCTCTCTAGTCCCACAAGGGCCTGGCTTGTATATGCACACTGTGCCGGTCACTTGGAGAGATGATTTTACTTCACCGAGCCTGAAGCTAGGGTGGTATAGGAAAAGTAAGTCACCAAGCCCAACTTATGAGCACTACTGACGCGCGCAGATACGCCACTCACAATCGATTTCTCACTGGCTGAGCGTCCTGGCTATCTCCGACTTTATGGTGGACCTTATAATCTCTCTGTGCCTGCTTGTCCAACACTCTTTTTGCGAAAGCAAATCCACAAATCTTGTATGTGGGAGACAAAGCTCTCGTTTCAACCAACCTCTGAACACACCGAGGCAGGGATAGTGCTCTGGTGGAACTATTTCACACATAGCACTCTTGGAATACGAAAAAACGGCGAGCAGCGTCTCATTAGATTTCAGCCATCAGAAGGCACGTCGGTGGAAAGAATCATATCATTGACATCGGAAATTGTGCTCGTGATTGATTGTGGCGACCACTATTCATTTGGATATCGCGAAGCTGATAATCCTCAAGCTGAGATTAACTGGATTGGCAAAGTGGAAAATAGTATCGCTACAAAAGCACCTCCTGTAGGCGCACCGTTCACAGGCATGATGCTTGGCCTCTATGCATATGGCGAGCGCCAACAATGCCTGACTCCTGCTGACTTTGCATATGTCGAGTTTCAATAAGAGTGAGTGGGAAAATCCAGAAAGTACTCCGGCACGCGATTCGTGATGGCGGAATGGGGATTGTCATGAGCCTGGGAGATTCAAGCCACATATTATCCATATATCGGGATGTCCATTGAGGAATCTCAATATTCCATGTCTGATCATAGTTATAGAGAAGTCGTCCCAACTACATGGATAAATTCACCAGTTGCCGTACTCGTAATAAATCGTAATGACAATACACGCGGATAACGTGCTAAATCCGACTGTCTCCACCAAAATCATCAATTTACACAATATAATTGGTCGATCCAATTCAATCGCTGTCGTCAGTGACTCGCATAAAGGCACGTCCACATCCAACTTGTTCTTCCCTTCTTCAGACTGCCGACGCCCTAGCTCGTTACACTAATACGATGACCTCTCCACAAAACAAGATCGCTGAGCCGATCTCCAATGATGAAGATATGAATACCGACGATTGGGCGGGACTGACTGACCCAGCCGAACGCCGGCGACGCCAAAACAGAATTAACCAAAGGGCCTACCGTAAGCTCTCCGGCGCGTTCAAAAGTGCCAAATGTGACAAATGTGACATGGTGCTGACATATCATAGGGAAGCGTCAACGAATGCAGAAAAAAGAAAAAGAAGTCCACAGAGATGTTCACCCCAAGAGCGTGGTTCCAGCTAACAAAAACCCGCCATCTCCCGCTGCGGGTGAATTGGACCTGAGTCAAGAAATGAGTGTCTTCGGCTGCATGAGGCCCGAATCACGGGAACTTCTCGATAAATTTGCCCAAGCAGCATACCAAAGCTATATACTTGGCTCGCCTACATCCGACCATCTTCTCATGCTGACCAAAGTCAATGTCTTCCGTGCATTCGGGCATAATATGCGATTAATAGGCAGTGATATGAATCACATGGACGACAACGCAATTTCAATATTCAATAAAGCGTTACCTGCACCGCCAGAGGGTTTATCTCCTGGCGAGAACATCAACCTACCCGTCAGTCTTAGGCCAACTAAGCTGCAGAGCACGGTGCCTCATCATCCCTGGCTGGATTTCTTTCCTATTCCGAAAATGCGAGATAATCTTATTGAGGCCGGGGATGAGTGGGACGATGAGAAACTTTGTCTTGATATCATGGGATTTTGGACCAACGCGACTTCGCCAGAAGCAGGACTCTTGGTTTGGGGGGATCCGTGGGATGCTAGTAACTGGGAAATTACGGAGGACTTCTTGAAGAGGTGGCAATGGGTTGTGAGAGGTTGTCCGGAGTTGATGAATTCTACCAATGCTTGGCGAGCAAAACGTGGCGAAAAGTTGATCTTTCGATACATTTAGAAGCATTGAAGCAATGATCAAATATTCAAATACTCGTCAATACAGTGTCATCCATGGATGACTATTTCGTAGCCTCCTCATACTGACAGATAAATGCACAAAATTATTCCTCTATCAAGCAACTACTTCAAAAGTTAACACTCTATACTCAAGTGCTATTAGAGGTTGACTTCAAAATTGAAATATTGTGAGTGAACACAATGCGGCATTTAGTACTGAGTAGAAGCAAACATTATCAATTATCCATTACTCGTAAGCCATTCTATACTATCCCATCTAACCATCTAATCGTCTAACCGTCTAACATTTTTTAATCCTTCAGCAACATCACCAACTCAACCCTCAATTTCGGTCACATGCTCCTTCTCTTCCTCCTTTGGAATTCTCACCCAAATCAAGGTGATGAGAGCTGCGACAACTTCCGCTGCTAGAGCAAACCACCAAACAGCCCGAAGCCCTTCCAACCCAATCTCTCCACCAGTGTTATCCACCTTTGTACCAATCGCATCCCCCACAGCGGTCATAACAGCAGTTGAGAGGTTTTGCATGGTCACTAATAAACTTCCAGCGCTTCCCTGGTATGATCGACGCACATTGCTAGTGATATAAATAGATGCCGCGGCGAACGATAGATCAGGACCAAAGGTCACGAGCGCAACTCCGGGAAAGGATAGGGCCCAGTACGTTGTTCCAGAGGTCTGGGGCAGGAAGAAAGCAGGACCCAGAGAAAAGGCAAGCATTGCAGCGAAGTAGATGTAATGACCAGGAACGATATGCAGAGTTCTGCTTACTACCCAGGTGGCTAACACGCCAACAATGGCGTTTGGGAGCAAGAACAGCGCTGAGGTGAGTGGACTGTGCTCTTGAATTCTGAGCCAGAATTGCACAGCGTAGAATTGCCAGCAGCCTGAAAACGCACCGTATCCGAGGAAGTATGCAATCATGAGAGGAGTAAAACCTTTGGTCTTCCAGAGTCGATTCGGGATCAAGGGACGCGCTACCCATCGTTCGACGAAGAAGAACCCGATCAATAACAGAATGCCGACTATCACAAGGGCATATGTGTATGGAGACCACTGCACGACTGCACCTTGTGTGAGACCAAAGAGCAGGCAAACACAGCCAGTGACAGCACATCCAGCTCCTAGGTAATCAAAATCCAGAATTGATGGCGCTTCGGTTCCTGCAACATCGGCCATTGGTCTAAGTGGTGGAATGACCATATAAGCAGCAACCAGGCAAAGTCCAGCAATTATGGCGTTAGAGGCGAAAATCCAGTAAAGACAAGACTCGAAAGCTCCACCCTGAATACCACCGAGCCAGAATCCAAAAGGCGAGGTGGCAGACATAGCAGAGAATACTCTGTTCTTCCGCAGGCCGGGTGTATAAATTCGCCCAAGCAGACTCATTGATGCGGATACAAGTACGCCGATAGAGAGACCTTGCATGGCTCTCACAATGTAGAAAAGAATAACCCGTGATGGGGATATCGACCAAACACCAACGACATTCCAAATTGTCAACCAAGCAAAGGCACCCACCATGATCATTTTTGGGGGTGTAAGATCACTCAGCGATCCTGCTATGATGACCGACAAACTGAGTGGAAGATTATAAGCACCCAAAAGCCATGGTAACTCGCTGTTACTGATGTTTAATTTTGCTCGCAGCTTTTCTTGATTAACCGTGATATCGCCGAGCAAGAAAGCAAAAAACATCAATCCAGCAGAGCATACCCCGACGAAGATCATCTCTTCAGTGAGGTTCTTGAACTCAGGAGGCACACCTTGATACTTTGCTGCATGTAAACCTCCTTCTTCCTCGAGACCAGGCATATGCTTAATTGAGTGGCAAACGCTTTTCTCGCTTCGACGGGACTGAACATTGTTCAAATCAAGATGAGTTTCGGCTGGCTGTTCTGGCATGCCCGACATAGTCCGAGATAGATGCTCCAGTGCTTCACCCATGTGCGAGTTTCCACGAGGCCTGGTCGTGGTCCTCGTGGGGACGGTGTGTAAATCCACATCTTGAGACTGTTGGCATGTTTCCACAGAATTTCTTCTGGTAGAGTCCGCACTTGGTGATAGTGAGGATGTCGAGTTAACTCTTGAGTTGGCAGCTGTTGAACCAAGATCATCGTACTGAGTGTAGACCGTCTTGGTCTCTTCGGGTTTGGATTCCATAGTTGCAACTCGCCACCAAGTATAACTCGGATGAAAACAACCCGATCAGGAGCAATTTTGGAAACACCCAGTATTTATGATATGAGTCGGAAAATGATCTTTCAGAATTTATTTTTTTCTCAAATCTCAGTGCGAAAAGCTTATACATTACCGCCACTGGCACCCAACGTGGGTCATTCTTGAATCTTTGGGAAGCAATAAGTGGGTCAGTGGATTAGATCCAGCGAAAAATTCTTAATCTAACGGAAAATAGTATCCGAAGCTGTTAAATGCTAGAATTAGTAGATCGTGATAATATTTAGGTAAAATTGAATGTTGACATGTATTATTCGAAGGGGGTTTTATCTCATAATTCAAACAAAGACATGCCCAGGTGTACATTTAAGAATATGAAAAAAATTTGAGCTTCAAGTTCTGATAAGCTTGTTAGATCCAATCAAACTTCTCACCCAAATATTGATGAGCGCGAGCATCTCCTGAACGGGCATGACCTTCGAAATTCTCCGCTCGTGCAGATCTTCCGCAAAGAAGACCGAGCTCGCCAGACTCCTGCGCCGAAGTGACCTCTTGATAGGTCACAGTCTTCAAGTACTTACCAACCCACAGACCGCCAGTGTATCTAGCTGCACCACGAGTGGGGAGAACATGATTGGTTCCAATGCACTTATCACCGTATGATACACAAGTCTTTTCACCCAGGAATAAGGCTCCATAATTGGACATCTTTTCCAAAGCCTCACGGGGGTTTTGGGTCAAAATTTGCACATGCTCGTATGCGTATTCGTCCGCCACCTTGTAAGCCTCGTCCAAGTTCTCCACGAGAACGACTTCACCGAGACGATCCCATGAAACACTGGCGATGTCCGCAGTAGGGAGGATTTTGAGAAGACGGTCAACCTCCTCAATAGTCTTCTCACCGACTGCCTTGGAATTGGTGATGAGAACAGCTGGCGAATCGGGCCCGTGCTCGGCTTGTGATAGCAGATCGGTGGCCAGAATGAATGGGTCTGCATGTTCATCACCGACAATCAGGATCTCTGTTGGTCCGGCCGGTAGATCGATGCCGATCTCCACGCCGAAGAGCTGTCGCTTGGCCTCTGCGACGAACGCATTGCCTGGCCCAGCAATGAAATCCACTTTTTTCATGGTCTCGGTTCCAATGGCCATGGACGCGACAGCCTGAACTCCGCCCAAAACATAGATATCGTCTGCTCCGGCCAGGTACATAGCAGCAATGGTGTTGGCAGGGATCTTTCCAGCAATCGGAGGTGTGCAGGCAGTAACGTGGGGGACACCGGCGCATTTTGCGGTAAGAATGGTCATATGAGCTGAGGCTAACAGGGGGTAGCGTCCACCGGGGATGTATCTGTGTTGATTCCAATGTTAGTACAAGTCAACTGCAGGATAGAGATCACATCACATACGCGCCGACGGAGTTGATGGGGACATTCTTCTGGCCCAGATGCACACCCGGGCGAATCTCCAACTCAAAGTCCTTGATCGAAGTTCTCTGCGCCAAGGCAAATGTACGGACATTCTCCTGGACTTGCTTGATATCATCGATGATTTGTTGTGGAACAGTTGAGATGATCTGCTGAATCTCCTCCTGTGACAGCTTGAAGCTGGCAGGACTCCATTTGTCGAACTTCTCCGAGTAGCTTCGAACAGCCTGGTCACCCTTTGCGCGGATGTCGCTGATCACTCCCCGCACAACTGCAGTTGTATCAACTGTCGCTGCTGAGCCGACGCTGGCGTTGTTTCTTTGCTTGAGCTTAGCAACCATTTTGAACTGTTGAATTCTGATGAACTGATTTGATTATTGATCTTGACTGAAACCTCAACCCGTTGCCTATACCTGATCTTATACTAAAGTTAAGACGCGATTTACCATGAACTTCAAAGCTTCATTGTATCGGAATCGGCGCCGATACCGATCAACTTTGACCCCGCATAGATGTCCGATTCGTGGACACGCACCTCTCGGGATGTGGAGGATATTCAGTATTCTACAGCCCGAGTTGCTTCACTGTATCAAATTTGGACAATGAATTCATTTCTTTGGTCGGTTCCGAGGACTGGGACTGATTATACGAATTGATCACCAGGACTTACTGGTAGATGGCCACTTGGTGGGTAGTATTCCCTTAACATCTTCCCCATGTCTAAGTGGAGATGTTCAATTTATTTGCATCTCCAAATGTTTATAAGAGCAAGATCGAGGTGCTTATTTTAATATTCATCATTACACCAGATGGTAACAATGGCACATTGCTGGAAGGCAGTTAAAAGTGCGTCTTTTTTGTTATTTTAATAAACGGATGACTCGGATTTCTGTCCACGAGTAAAATTCTCAGTCAATTCCTCACTGGCACTCCATCAAAACCTTTGCCCTGATATCAATGTTATATTATGTAGTATTTTAATAGCTATACTGTACCACGGAGAGCTGAAGCTCCACCAGATTTAATGATATGAGATCTCTACTTCCGTCTGAAACCTCCGCGAATAAATGAAATTACCAGTTGACTATGACTGTACATATGGATCTATATGATATTCCTTGGGAAAAGATAATAATCAGTGAAATTCAAGGAGCTGAAATTTTCAATTGCCTCAGATATTCCTCGAGGTTTTGCCTACATGCTCATGTATGATATAAGATGAGAAACCTCATTGCCAGTCCAATTGGGGCGGTCAACTGTGCATGCATGTCAATTATTCCGACCCCGACGCAAGGGAAAGAGAATTTTTCCTACCTGAAAGGCCCTCCGCTATTTACATCTAGTCGTTTCTGGACTGACTAATTTTCATTCCCGATCCTGATCTAAGGTGGAGAATTCATCAAAATAGTAATGAGTTGCCATTATCCCCACCCTCCACAGCTATTCTCGGTTGGTCTTGTTGCCCCATACCATAAATAACCACTAATCACAGATGACAGGTTGTTGAGAAAGATGCCGCTGAGCCTACCAAAGAAGAAATTGAAAAAGCTCTGAAAATAAGTCGCAAATACTGGTTCAACTTGGCATCTTTAGCTCATGTTCAAAGAGCTAATGGACCTGCTCCCGATGACATAGATCGTCACCATGGACTTCGAAAAACCCCAAAGTTCCATGCACGACCCAAGACGGTGTCATACTGACCTTCTGAATTTTCTCCAATATACAGTCACTTCTTCGAAGCGTCTAGCACTTGGAAAGTGTCTAAAGAAACGACTTGCGATGGACTGCAAAAAGCAGCATCACGGTACGCCCTGCTACAACTCGGTCTCGCTGAACCTGTGCCAGTAAGGCTTGATGGAGATGTTTTTAGCTCTTGGCCTGGCACTAAAGAGGAAACCTTCCATGACTTGAAATATTTGAGTGTCCTCACTCTTGGCTGGTGCTACATCCTTTCTGCACATCTTGTTGAACTACGGGGTGAAGGTGCTTTTATGCGATATACCTCGGCCAAGGCTGCCAGTGAAAGTGGTGATCACTCAATGCAGTATTTTCCAGACAAAAGCACCATTACCATAGACATTGGAAAGGTTGATGATGATGGTGCTCGGTGGTGGGCCGCAATACTTGCTCCTGGAGAAGGCTGGGAGGCTTTTGTGGCCCGTCAACGTCGGGATATCATCGCGCCATGGTCTATCAGGCGGCGATGCCAAACATCCAAGTCCGAGTCATTCTCCATAAAATGCGAATCATATGGATTGAGACGCGCTTTTGAAGCACTTGCTCAATTCGCTCATTTATATAAGTTGGGCAGTCAATTTCCTATTGCACTCGCAACAGCTTTGACTATTACAATGCATGGACATTACAGTTCGACCGCTCGCCTTCCAATCACAAAGACAGTATCTGGAACTAAGCCAGCTTCTTCTGTTGAACCTATGCCACCGTTCTGGTCAAGAATATTCGATGAGCTGCCATATTATTTAAATTTGAGCTGCAACCCAGACTTGATGATGTCGACTTTCTGTGGCTCATTGTGGGAGCCTGGGGTTCCCTGCAATCTGGTTACTCCATGGCTACATCCAGTCCTTGATGAAGTTCTTGGGGGTTCTCCAATCGAATCAGGGCGAGGTCAAGAAATTCTGGGTTTGATGTGCGCAATCCGCAGACCGAGTGTCAGTGCACTGTGGATTGGAGCGGTCATTAGTGGACTGGGTCCAAAGATTCTTCGTGGGCTCAGAGGTGGATCGCCTCCTTGGATCCAAATGGATTCGCCTGGACTGGTACTCCTCAGAGCTTCATGGATATCCCTGGCTCAGGTCCATGTACGTGTAAAAACTCTGAATATATGCAAAGACAAGATGTGTGGCGCTTGCTTCACTTACCTACCGATGAAATGGATGATCTGGCTTTCAGACGTCGACCATTTACACCTTGGGCACCCTGTGGAACATCCCTAGTCAAGAGCTGTGCACTTCGAGTCAACTCGCATCTGACATGCCGTCGACACGAATATCAATGAGATCAATGGAACTAGGAGCTTGAAGATGGTACAGTAATTAAGGACCATGGGCTCATAACAGAGCACCCCAAGTTCAAAGCTGAAGCTCCCTGCGCTCTTTCTACTGAGGGTAACTCCACGGGATTCCTGGAGAAAGAGCTTGATTACACCGTTCAAGAAGCCTCCAGGGGGGGCTACATCGGATATATTTCACTGGCTTTTCATAAACGGGGAGTATCTGCCGGTCGAGGAAATCTATCATGATACATGGATTAAAGAGATATGGGAAAATAACAGCGACTTGAACCCCGATGGACCGCTTGATGAGAAACCAGAAATTGAGAAGTCTGATGGTCAAATTCAGGACCTGGTTAACTTATGGCTTGATACACTGACTTTCCAACCTTCGTGCTCAGATGATAGCTAAATATTGGATACCTGTTTCAAATTTCTAAATGTACACTGGCACTGATCAATGTATCTTACCAAATGGGCGACTATAATCCATCTAAACCCCGTTGTAAGACCAATCAAAATGCTTCTTCAAATGTTCAGAGTCGCCAGGCTCATTCAAGTTTCACCTTGAAGCACTGAGATACGCAAAATTGTGTGCTACTTTCGCCTTACTAGTAGTATCCATTAGAGATTGAGCACAGTAAGCAAATACAATCAGATTCCTATTACAGTTGGGTATCATATTGGGGTTTCATAATATACATCAATCATATTCAATTAAGAACTTCGGACACAGTGTGCGAGATCGGCCATGAGTTGGCTCAAGCTCTGGGATAGTGGCGGCGTGCTATCCGAGGTATCGGCGTGAAGAGCTCTCTGTGCAACCTGCATAGTCAAGCTAGTATCTGACAAGAACACAGGCCCATTTGGTCCTTCTAGGGCCGGTCGACCACAGCCAAGAGTCACAAACTTGGAGACTTCAGCAACCTCTTCACCGTCCAGGAGCACGATCGGACCCTGAACAGATGATTGGGATGCAGGACTACCGGTGAGTCGGGTACTCTTCGCTCTGGACACCACACCATATGACCAAAAAGCCAAGCTTGCGTAGAACACACCAATAGCCAAGAACCCTGTCAAAGAGCCAGGTGCCATTCGTCGAGCTGCGCGGATAATCTGGCCTGCGTGCCAAATTGCTCGCCTTGAATCTGTACTTGAGATCCATTCAAGGGCGGAATTGTAGACGCGACGTGCTTCTTGTTTATCTTCCTTTCCGGCAAAAAGTTGTAGTTCTTCCAGGGACATATGGAGTAGCATAGACACTGCCTCACAGACTAAAACAATTTCAGGACGAGGGGGAATATGCAACTCAGAGCACACCATTCGGAAATGCTGCAGGGCTTGATCGAGTTCTTGCTGACGGGAGCTGGTCACAAGGGCGTGCCAATGCTTAGAATTAGTTGAAATGAATTTAAGGCGATGGTATTCGTTGATCAGGGCGGAGAGACCGTTCAGAAGAGCCAGTGTAGAAAATTGGGTGTCGATTCGATCCTGTAATAGGGATAATTGAGACATGTCGCGAAGAAGGTCTGATAGTGATGGGACTCGCTCGGGGGTCATAACACCGTATAGCTGTTTCCATTCTTTGGCAGTTTTTGCCTCCCACAGTGAGCGGGCCGATGGCAATGGCAATTCCAGATCGGCGTATGATATCAAGGGGTTCACGTTCAGAGCAATTGCAGTCTGGGAATCATGCACAAATATGTGATACACGAGCCTGTAGTGTGTGAGTCAATGTTCCAATTCGAATCATTGCATTCAATTATTCATACCTCTTGAAAGACTCTTGCTCAATCCACTCACGCCATTTGCGCTCTAAAACTTCATCATTATCCTCGGGTAGAGGGATAATATTGGAGTACATTGATCGACGGAACCGCAAGCCTCGACGGAGCATTGTAATCAATGGCTGAGAAAAGCTTTCTGCGATTTCAGTCTTTCGCCTGTTGCCACTCCAGACACCAATCTCAATATTTAAGGCATAAGTCTGTGATGTACGGAGATCTCGCGTGGAACTATTATCACTTTCATACTACGAATATGTAAGCATGTGGGTAAGCCGATAAATGACTCGGATACAACATACCTTGATCGGCATATACATCCGCACAATCTCCAACAAAGCATAGCCAAGCTTTCTGATAGTGGGAATGTGTGAACGCACCGCACCTGCTGCAGCCAGCCCAGCAAGGATACTTGGGTGTTCACTATTTGGATGAAAAGTTGGTCCATGGATGAAGGAAACAACACTCTGACTTTGGTTCTCGAAGAATTGTTGAATGAGCCCGTCCAGTAGCTCGGTACTTGGAAAGGACTTCATAATTCGATGCAGGTTGGCTTCTCGACTGATCTCAAGAACCAGGCCAAAAATCAAATCCCGGCTACTCGCCGACAAACGATCACTTAATATTTGTCGCTCAGTAGCGACCTCGGGACTATCCATCGCTTGGGGGATAGACAGGTTTTCGTGGTCGGCAAACGCTCGGTCTTCCTGTAGGGGTTTCCATGCAGACAATGAAGATCGATGATAAGCCTCAGCCCCAATCCCGATCCCACTGTCAACATCGAAGCGATCTTGTTCGTTTTCATAGCCTGGCATCAGACTGCCGGAGTTATATAAGTCGATCAGACCAAAGTCGCCATCGGTCAAACTGAAATCCAGGGCAGGATTTTCCAGCGCTCCGTACGGTGTGAATTCTGCAATAAAACTAGACGGGTCGAACGGGTCGTTATATCGACCAAGGGAGGAAATTAACGAGTCGGGGATAAAATTCGGAAAAAAGGTGCCGTCGACACTGAAAATTCCACTTTCCTGATCTGTAGGTGAGACTGCTATCCATTAGCGTGATCGGCTAGCATGTAGGAATGTTTGTTCTTACCACCATAATCAATCGAATGTCGCTCACCCCCTGTGGGGACCCCTGGAGAAAGCAAAGGATCCAGTGGCGGTCCTTGAGGAGTCATTAAGATCGCTTTAGACTGTGGGAAATCTTCCAGAGGGGTCGGCATTGGTGAAAATGCCACCTTGGATACCAAGTCAACTGGCGGGCGGTTTATTTGGGGTTCTCGTTCATTCTGTTGGGTCGGCTCGGGAGAGGAATCTTGTGGGATATCCTGCCAGTCACATTGAAGATTCCTCTCTCGACATCTTTTGCAGGGCTTCTCTTCGTCGCATTTTAGCTTTGAAGAGGCACAAGTTTTACAAGCTTGTGAGACTCGACTCTGCTTTGCGACCGAAGAGCTTCTTTTTCGCTTGCGATCCCGATCGTTTGCATGCCCAGCTGCGTGGCGTTTTAAGAGATCCCTGCCTCTCGGTTCAATATCACATCATGCTATTCGAAGAAGGCGATAACTCACGGACGCGCGAATCCTTTATCACAGACATCACAAACATATGGTTTCTCTCGAGTATGTGATCGAACATGACGAATTAAATGATCTGCTCGATTGTAGTGGCGTTTGCAGAAACCACATTGAAAATAGCCATCCTTGACTTTTGTAGGAGACTTTGACTCTTGCTGATCAGTCGTTGGAGGAGAATCAGTAAACATGATTACTCATTGACTTCAAATTGTTATATACAGAAGTTGAGAGTTGGAGGAAGAGGGGAAGTTTAGAATTTCCCCCGTAGAACTGCCGAAGCCGAAGCGTGGAGAAGCTGGGGAAACGCTAGTACATAATGGTCATGTGGCAATTAAGTAGAAACCAGTGGTCGAAATATCTCGACCAACCGTTCCATAAGCTTAAGGTTGATCAGGTGAGTTCCAAGAGGAAAAAGAAAACAGAGGATAAATAAACTAATGAGAAACTGGAAGGTAATGTAGATCACTTCCATGGTTAGTGTAAACATGAAGCCGAAGGACCCCGGACCTACATCGAATTGCCGCTCCGCTCCAGATTATAGTATTTAACCGTATAGACGAATTCCCCAGGTTGTAAGATTTCTAACGTGGCTTTCTGATTCGCTCATAATTCCGACAAGAGTGCATCCCAATCCCTGCCACAACGCCCCTCTCCTCATTGTGTGAGGGGTCAAGGTCAGGGCTCCACCTGGGCGAGGTCTGGAGGGACTGAGTGCTTACGTATGCCTCCCCGCAATTTAATTCCATCGGAATGTGGGGGACATTATCCGAGAACCATCAATTGATGCTAGGCACCAATGAATTAACAGTAGAAGAAATCAAACGCTTTCTGTGACAAACCAATTGAGTGCAGGTTCCAAGGTTATAATTGGTATATCGATATTAGTGCGTCACTAATTAAAGCGTCGATCTATACGTCAAGACTAAACACGGCATTATCCGAGTCACTCACCCACCATGTTGTCCACCGGAGGTAAGAGATAAGCTCCTTGAAACTAGCCGCAGCAGTCTCCAGATCTTGGTCCTTGTTCATCATTGCCGAGGTTAAGGTAGAGCACACTCTCTGGGAGATGGATCGCACAGCTTTACCACCGAGCGAATTGCTAGGAGCGGAAGTGGGAATCCATTCCGTGGCGCAACGATTGATGATCACCTCGCTGGCTTGGAAGTCCCGGTAGTCAATAAATGGCTCCAACAATGTCTCAATTTTATCGCGGAGATCTTTGGAAGACGAGAAATTACCCGCCGCCAGAGTTTGCAGCACATCCGAGTACTGGTAAACAATCATATCTGCAATGGCCTGCCAGTTAAAAGCATCGAGAGATGGGTCCCAAGTATTCAGCAAGTTTGTGACATCTTGTCGAATAGGGTGCAACTTTTCAAGCGGGATATGTCCCAATTCCGGCCGGGAAGCATTCTCAGGGAAGAGGTCAAGTCCATAGCTATAGGCCGTGACGAAGTGGTCAAAATCAAGTCGAACCTTCTGGCCAAGACGCTCATCAAAGCGAGCAGTGAATGACTTCAGATCTCCACCTGGACGAGGTCCTCCTGGAGGCCCATGTCCTCCCTTTCCTCCCTTCCCTCCCTTTCCACGGCCGGGTCCGCCAGGCCCACCTGGACCACCGGAGCTCTCTTGAGGCTTTGTCTGAGTGATATAGACCAGGTCAAGAGCGCGCTCAAATTCACAAATGATAATTTCGAAATCTCCTTCGGTCCGAACAACTCCATCGATTCGGCCTCCCCAGTCCTCCTTCGCCATGCGACAAGCCTCCGCGGCCCGCTGCGACTCCTGTGGTGGACCACCGATGTTCGGGCTTCCAGGACCGCGGTCACTGCTTATCGTGTCGTTGTAAAGGATTCGGTCCTGAGACTCCGCTCCACCTCCAGGACCTCCTGACATTCCATCAATGTATAGCAAACGCAGATCCCGCGCGGCAGCATAGGTGTGGAGGTATCCGCCTGCGTGTAGTTCGATCGATTCCTGTGTATCGCCGAGGGGTTGTTGTTCTGACGGTTTGACTGAGGCTTCCCTTTTGGCGAAGGACCTTTGGCCGGAGCGGTGCGCGAAGCCCAGGGAGTGCTCGGGCTTGAAAGCGAGCCACTGGATGCCCTGTACGGGGTCTTTGGCGCCAGTGCCATGGTAAAACTGTGTTCCCTCTGGTACACTCGCGAGGAAGAACGACATGCCATTGCTGTTAATTCCGGATCCCCAGTGTCTCAGAGTCGACTGAATAGCATTGAAGATGTGGTTGGCATTCGGGAGGTCTTCAAATTCCGCGACATCGGCAAGAGCTGGGGCAGAAAGGGAGGTCAACAGGGACAAAACCCCGACCCATTTCTGATGGAACAGCATCGTGTATGATTTCTACACCTGCTATGACTTGTTTTGGAAGTTCTGCATCAGAAGTGGCAGATTTGAACCTCGGAGATCGATTACGTGGATACCCGATCTCCGAGTCGACCGATGACCCACATCCCGGCCTTAGTACCCTAATCGGGTGTCAGTTTGCGAACACTGCAGAGAAACTCGATGCACGTGTGGCAGTTCCGTAACTGTTGATTTGTCTGTAGAAAGGGATGATCCTCATAAGTTCAAATGTTTGATACCTAAACAAGCCATACCAAGTCAACCTTGGAAGTAGCCAAAGTGCAAACATTTGAAGCCCTGGGGCGTGATCGAGAACAACTGATTTTGATGCAATTTGAACTAGTACTACTAGAACTTGAACATTTGAAGCTTTGTGTGCACATGCTGTTTTCTATATATCTTGTCTCATACCTTCTCCTCCATTCCAAGTATTATCCATGCACATGTGGATTGACCATTATCCCGAATTTCTCCCCCGCGCCAAAAAGTGAGAATTGCTCTCCAGCGCTGTTCACGCAAACTTGACTAATACAACTTCAACTTTTTGTGTATCGCAACCTTGGAATAAGCTATATCTCTCTGGCAGAATAGATATATTGTTTTTGCGAATTCCTCCTTTCGAATTGAAAATATTGTGAGGATCCGGTTTGCTAGTAACATTATTTTTGACCTCGTGGAACTTCCAAGGCTGCACATCACTCTTCTTCCTCTTCCTCGTCATTTTCATCTTCATCATTTGCCGGGGCTTTCAGGGTCTTCGTAGTAGTCTTCTTAGGAGGGGCTGTCTTGGTGGGTGGAGTCTTTCGCTTGGGAGTGTTCGTAGTCGTACTCTCCGAGATACCAATAGCCATGTATCGGAACTTTGTGTTGAATCCCACTGGAGCAAAAATTCCCACGCTAAATCCGTCGTGGTCAACGGCTGGCCCGCCGTTGCTCAAGAGATAGATAAAACAATTCTTGAATGGTGCCGATGTATTATCACCACGATCCATAGTGAGCTGCACATGCGGGATATGCTTGAAGGGCTTCTTGAAAGTAAACCGGGTCGCCCCGCCATTTTGCAGGCGCGTTACACTGCCTGTTCCACCTTCAAGAGCAGTGAGATGCAGGCCGTGCTCATTATCCCAGAGCGCGCCTAGTTCGTATGTCAGATCTCAGAATGATTGATTTCAACTATCTCCAGAAACTGACCGCTAGCCATTGTGGTTCGATTTATGCAAGGTGTGTAGTCAACAGCGGAAATTTACTACTACTAGTAGTAAAAAATCACGCTCGGTTGACAGTTTTCCTAGTCTTTATTTATGTACTATATAATGTTGATCAATTGCCAGTGATGGATGACTCGGACTCAGATTTTGAACTAAAGTTGGTGCCGAACCGCGGTACCAACAAGTCAGTCTCAACGTCATGTTACTAGAACCTTGTCAACCATCAATTCAAGTTATATGCAACCCAAGGTCGAATATCACAATTAGGATATTCATTCGTGATCCGCTTTCGACGACTTCAAGTTTAATGGAATCATCATACTGCGTCGTATCATGGTCCTGTTGACTGCTACCCGCCACCTGGCCACCGGCACTCTATGACATGCTCTACTTTTTCTACAACATTCACCTCCAGGCCCAACATACAGGCGGCAATAATTCTCAAATTATGCTGTCATAAAGAAGTCTAATCTCCTCCCCGGTCTTCAGCCTTTTATTTCTGATAGATAACATGTGATCTCCCCCGGCACCTGGGGACTGGCAGCTCCCTCCTCCATCCCCTCTGGATTTACTATACCTTTCACAAGTTCAAGTATTGAACCGAATCTTCAAATCATTCAAGATGAGCTCTTCGCCCGAAGGCGATGTCTGGTTTCTGCATAAAACCTTACAACAAATGAAGGGATTCGACCCTACCAACGACAAACAATTCTATAGTACCATCTTTCTGGAGGTCGCGACAAATGCAGTTTGGAAGAACAAAGCAATGGAAGTACGTGTATCCGGTGGTGGAAGATATACGGGTGTTACAAAGAAAGAACATATTAGCACTTTGCCTCTGGCGGATTCTCATCCCAGAGCCGGGAAACAGACTTGGGATCCGGATGTTCGGTCTTGGTACGAGCGCTACAAGTACTTAACCGTGATGACGGGGCCATCTCCGGATAAAATCACCGGACATAAACAGATTCATGGCGGTCACGATTATGCAACTCTCTATCCTCAGGATGAGGCTACACGAGTGGCTCTAGTCCCAGTTCCATATCCGACTACCAAAGGGGATTATCTCTGGATCGACCTTACCTATCCCATTCGTGGTATCTATATCCCAAAACTGAAATTGGCTCATCCGAAGTATACCACCTGTTGTGTGTACTCTCGGTTGAACTTCCGTGCACGAGATGTTACAGTGAAGACGGACTCTGGGAAAACCATCACGCTTAAGCCCGATTCCTGGATGGGTTGGGGATTGGAACATGCCAAGTGGACTGCCAGGCTAGATATTTTCGTCATTGCCTCAGTTCTTGCAATTCCAGATCATTTTCTCAAGCCGGAGTATACGGATCCGTACCAGTTCATAAAGCTTTTCCCGTGCGAGAGTATCCAGCTAAAGAGGATCGGGCCGGACGAGGGCATCATGAATCCCGGGAAGATGATTGATTGGGAGTGGATCATGTCCCATGAACATGGAGTCAATGTTACCTACAAAACAAACGGGTTTGATCAACTATGGGCTATCAAGACCTTGATTGGATTGGCAGCAACGGGTGCTGGCGTTATCCCCATGGTTGGGCCTCTGGTGTCGATCGCGATTCAACTTGTGGGAGATTCCCTGACAGATCCTCAGTCCTTTTGCACCGTGCATAGTTTACTCTCGGCAAAGGCGCCTGGAGTAGCAACTGCAATTACGGGGTATGCAATGAACGTCAAGGGCTATGTCAAGATACCCAAAACTAGTAGTAGTGGCGGTCATATAAATCAGAAGACAGAAACGACGCGCCTTTAGACCGCGTCATGAGCAGGTGGATTAGGTATAATTCTTTATTTTGGCTTGATTTTCTTTTTCTTTTTTGATTCAACAGGGTTTATTTCAGACATGACTTGATCCCAAGTTGTTCAAGGTTCTCTCCAAATGTTCGTCTATTTTTCTCTGTGCGTTTTGTCTTAAAGAAAAGCAAAGTTACACAAAGTCAAATTAAAGCACACTGTATCTCCAGATTTCCAAAAGAAAGTTCACGTCTGCATCGATAATAGTACATAGTATACATAATCGCGAGTCTTACTTTGAGGCAAGAACTCCGAGTCCGAGTCTTCAACATTGAATGTTCTATGTGAAACTTCAAATGTTGGAACTTCAAGACATCCGGACTGGCCTCTCATCTACTAGTACTAGGTACTGGTATAATTTTGACTTGTACTCCAGACATCTCGAGCTACTAGTCCAGGTACATAGTTCAGGTTGATCACTACTAGTTCTAGTGTTACTAGGAGGCTGCAGTTCAAAAATGAAGACATCTGGAATAATAATATTACTAGTATAACTCAAATTCAACTTTGAACACACTAAGATGCGCTCTTTGGTTGTGGCTTCTTCTCCTCCATCATTTCCTCTTTAAGATGCCAAAGGTCAATCTTGGGCTTCTCATCCTCGTCGTTAACCTTCTTTTTCTCTTTATCTGGACTTGATATCGCAGCTTTTCCTCCTACTCCTGACTTAGAGTTGTGGTCTTCATTATTATCCTTACCATCCTCTTCCTCTTCTTCTTCTTCTTCTTCTTCTTCTTCTTCTTCTTCTTCTTCTTCTTCTTCTTCCTCACCTTCCTCCTCTTCCTCCTCTTCCTCCTCTTCCTCTTCTCCTTCTTCCTCTTCCTCCTCAGACTCTTCTTCTTCTTCTCCTTCTCCTCCTTCTTCTTCCTCGTCTTCCCTAGGCTCTTCTTCTTCTCCTTCTTCTTCTTCAGGCTCCTCTTCCTCACCTTCTCCCTCGCCTTCTTCCTCTTCTTCCTCAGGCTCTTCTTCCTCTTCCTCCTCTTCCTCGCCTTCTTGATCTTGATCTTGATCCTCATCCTGGTTGCCTTCACTTTCATCTGCATTGGATTCGTCTTCGTTGTCTTGACTATTTTGGTCTTCTTCGCCTGAGCTGTCTTGGTCATCTTCGTCACTTTGCTTATCTTCATCTTGATCCTCTTTGCCAGAGCCGCCGCCATCCTCATCTTGGTCTTGTTCATCTTGTTCGTCATTTTCGTCTTGGTTTTCATCTTCATCTTCGTCTTGGTTTTCGTCTTCTTGGTTTTCGTCCTCGCCCTGGTCTTCGTTTTGGTCTTCGTCTTCGTCTTCACTCTGGTTTTCGTCTTCGTCTTCACTCTGGTTTTCGTCTTCGTCTGGGTTTTCGTCTTCGTCTTGGTTGTCATCTTCATCTTCATCTTGGTTTTCGTCTTCTTGGTTTTCATCTTCGTCTTCGCCCTGGTCTTCGCCTTGGTCTTCGTCCTCGCCCTGGTCTTTGTCTGGGTTTTCGTCTTCGCCCTGGTCTTCGTTTTGGTCTTCGTCTTCGCCCTGGTCTTCGTCTTCACCCTGGTCTTCGTCTTGGCCTTGGCCTTCGTCTCCGCCTCCGTCTTCATCTCCTCCCATGTCCTCCTGATCAGGGCCCTCATCTCCACCCCCCTCGTCGCCATCTCCTTCGTCGTCTCCGTCTATATCGGATAATTGGGGCCCCTTTCTGTTTCTTCGTTTGAATAATCTTTGCTGATTTATTGGGTGAATAGATTGCGGATCAGCGGAATTCTCGTAGACATCAAAGCACGGGATCTAGATTTGATTAGTCAATGGTTCTCAAGGAATACTCGATGAAAGAATATTTTCTTCATCAGATACACAAAGCACATACAGAATTGCAATAGGTAACCAGCATCTTCGCGATGACTTGGCCAAGTTGGTGGAGCTGAACGAAGTAGTGCTGCTCAAATCCATGGCAGGTATGTCGAATTTGGCGTTGGGCATCCGTGTTGAGATCTCTGGAGTAAAAGCCGTACGCCATCCTAAAGGATCAAGGGCATATCACACAGTGTCTAGTTTCAAAAAATGTAGAAGTTGAATTCTCATGAACAGGCGATGCAGCAAACCCTATACAAGGGTCAAATTGACAATTTTCCGGCGCTGTCTTGACGTCAAGGATCCATATCTGGAGTCACACCATGCATACGTTCACGACTCAACCTCAAACAGCGAGGCAAGATTACTATTCGAAATGTTCCAAGGCTATGTCTGATAAGTATGACAAGTGCATCGGATTCGCGCATAATCAAATCATTCGAGGCGTCATGCATGGTTGCAGCAGACATGATATGCGAAAGACCCGAATTACACAGTAGCATCCATATCATGGCCATGACATTTAGATCAAGTTCCAAGGTTCGTTTAGATTAGGTTCGGGGGTCGTGCCGCGCGGGCCCGCGGAACCAAAGTCATTCGACGTTTGCGGTCCACTCGCCTTCGAGAAGCATGGAGTGCGTCATTCTCCCCGGGCAATACTAGGCAACTAGGCTTGGAGTAGATATTGCTGCAAATACAGTGAGTTATGTCCAATGTAAAGGGAGGTAACCTTGGAAGGTTAGCAAGCAGGCGCAGCCCCCCTTAATGATATTCTGCCTGGGCTAATGCCTGAAATGGATACCGCTCTTGACACCGCTCTGTGCCATCCATTCCCGAGGTCTGTTTGGCATATCCATATTAACGTGGGTTTGAGCCACTCGCAACATTCAATCCTATTCAATTGGAACCAGTTAGATGTGCCTGATGTTTATACTGACGGTGAGAGACAAGGAGTTACACATTTTTCTACCACGCACTTGGGTAGAGCCTTTTTCGGCTAAACAAGGGTGTTCATGACCCATGAGTCCATGACTTGCTGAGTCCAACGCATCCCCTATGGCCCAGCATGCTAACAAAGATATCCCGTCTACTCATAGCTTGTTATGTATGAACATGAAGATTATTTGAAATGATGAACCGGCCGCCTATCTTCAAGCCTTCACCGCCAGCACACATATCCCCTAAACCTGGTAGCCATCACCGGAATGATGTCCCAGAATATCGAAAGGGTAGAAAGACATACTGCTTTATCAACCCATGGATGACTGCCATGAAGGATAGATCGGCCTCTCTTGACCCTGCTCAGACCGTCTCTGTCCGTGTGAAACGCACAGGGTACCCAGTTACCCTCGCTACCAGCGGGCTATGATCTCAATACTAGGTAGCAGGAAGCTCCAAACACAGTCCTGGAAAGCTGCCCCAAAATGCTATCTCCCCTGTGATACGCAAAGGAGTTACTTCTGCTTGGCAAGTAATGTAACTTCTGTGCACGCTATACGGACTCCAAATTTAGCCGAAGCTATGGAGAAAGAAAGATCCAAGGATTCGGAAAGAGGTTGGACGTGAGCTAGCTGCTGAATATCTGCGTCTCTGCCACATTCTGCCACATTTTGCATCATCTTGCCTCATTGTATTTTTTCAATGTCAATAACATCCTGATTGCATCAAGCAAAGAGCAGGCAGCTCCGCACTGCCAACCTTGAATCTCACTGGAAACTCACTAATCAACAATACAGAGTGATTCTCGAATAAGAAAGCATACGTGACCGCTGCAAAGAACCTTGGAACCTTCTCCATCTCGCAACAGCTATATCGTCGCTATAGCAGTCTTGTATCAACTGTTAGAACTTCGTTCGAGAATTACCAAATATTCCACTACCCACATTGCAGTATTATCAAATAATTCGAATTTAATGAAAATAGGTTCAAACATTAGTAGCTTATGAAGATATAAAAAATACATCATCGTCATTACTCAATCGCGCAGCGAAAAGAAAAAAGACAAAAAAGATAAAAACCCTTCGTCCTGCCCCCGTCGCCTCCATGATCTCCGACTTCTCCCAGTAACCTCGAAGATCGCGCCTGCGCTCACCCTTGAGAGAATCCTCATACACCGCTCCCAGCACGTCCAGGTTGTAAGGATTGAATCTGTGGACTCTCAACCAGCTCTCAGTTTCGGGATTGTTTGCCACAGCATCAAGGAACATGAAGTAAGCTGAAAGCTGAGGGAGAAGCTCCTCAGATGAGCTGCTGTCTCGAGCCACCTCCGTAAAATCAGCCAAAGCTTTCTTCCATGCAGCAACGAAGGCATTAGAGAAAGGCCCCGGTGTTGAATTGGGGAGGTATTTGCACTTCTTTAGTGTCTCCCATGCGGAGGTCCCCAACTGTCGGGAGATTTGCGGTTTCAAAGAACTTGCAAACCGCGGAGTAAGTCTCGAAGGCGCTACTCTTGGCCGTTAAGCCGATGGACTCTTTCACAGATGAGGCGATGGTTTGGTTGATATGTGAAAGTGCCTTCTTGTTCATACTTTGCCAATGATTGTATGGACGGACCCTTCCTTTGGTGTACCATATCATCCAATCTTTCATCGCCAGGCGGTAGAAGATATCTGCCATGGCTTTGTTGGATTTTAGCTGCTCTTTGATTTCCTCAAGTACTGAGGCCGGACTCAGGGTGCAGCATTTTGGCGCCTTGAGGTTGCCAGTGAGGACATCCCAGATCTTAGGATCCTCAGAAATGATGGCAATACGTAGTTGCAGCTGCCAAGTTGGGAAATCTTTTGCGCTGCTCAGCGTCGTCACTGGTTTTTCACAGATGAGGACTTGCAACGAGTCCATGTGAGAATGGTTGAAGTCATGGCTGAAACTTGAGTTTTAGGTCGAGGATGTCTTGATCTCTGGAGATGGGCTCCAGGTAAGATATTCGACGGTGAGAATAAGTAGGCAAGCTTAGCGAGTCAAGTAAGTTCTTGTGTACTGGAAAAGTAGTAATTTCGAAAGGTGGTAGAGAGAAGGATGAAGAGATTCGAGTGAGGAAGAGTTGAGAGGATTTTATGGTCAAGGTAAGGTAGCAGTTAATGGCCGTGACCTTTTTGTCCCATCCGATCTCGAAAGAAATGTATTAGTTACTAGAAGGGTAAAGCAGGTAAACTCAATGCCCACTTGAAGTTTAGTTCTATTATTGTATTGTCAGAATGGTGACATGTCAACCATGGATCCAAATCCAGGGCCGACATCATAAAATGACTAGTGAGAGAACAATCATAAGCAGCTTAGGTAGTGAAGCAAGACTTTCAGTGGAATTCATAAGAGTTTAGATCCAAGAGATAACAGTATGAGCCGGCAGATGTACCTCAATGTCTTATTAAACCAGCAACAGCACAAACCACCCGGGCAAGCGTGCAGGCGCATATGTACAGAAGCCTAATTAAGAGAAGAGCAGGCTTAAAGGCTTGAAGTAAAGGACAAGAGAAATAGAAAATAGAAAGCAAGAATTAAGCCGAGGATTCTACCCCACGCCGATTAAATGCTTGGACGATCAAGTATCTTAGACACATTCCATTAGCTCATTTTAAGCAACTGGAAGACTCCTATGCTCGTATCTCATCTCTTCGTGTAGAACAGATCGTTGAACGCCGTCCCACCAGAACATAGGAAAACCCTTCATAAGAAAAAAACAAAGGAAATAAACGCGAATAGTTACACAAGGGATATCCCAACTCCAAACCCCGAAGAACAGAAAACCTCATATGCAGCATGCAAAATGCAGGAAAAGCTTAGATGACAACCACATCGCCCTCGGCATCCGCTGGGTCAGAAGCCATCATATCACCATATTTACCCACAGCAATCATCATGGGATCATCTTCGAGATCAATTGCACTGTCGTCATTGTTGGTAGCCTGAAACCCCGAGTCGGCGAGGGTTAAGTCCTTGTGGTTGGGGACATGTTTGGTCTCGGTGTTCGCATCACCATTTGGGCCCTGTGAGATAGCTGGACTCGCTCCATTGGACTGGGGTCGGTTGTTGTTGGTGTTACCGGTGTTTGCATTAAAAGAGGTGTGATCGGACCCGCCGTTCTGCTTAAGGTGGAAAGAACTCATACCCAGCTGTTCAGAGCCAAAAGTAAGGCTTTGCAGGGAGTTTGGGGTGCTACGCATGAAGCCACCCTTCTCCGCCTGCCAGAGCATCATTTCGTGGAAGAAGACCTTGGTCATCCACCAAGCACTAAAGCTAGCAGCTCCACCCAGTGTCAAACGATGCAAAACATTTTCCCACATGGCGTCAACCTTCTCAATTACACATTGGGCAGGGTGACCGGCGAAAACAGCGGGAACATTCAAGATGAACTGAAGCCACTTGTCTGGGAAATTGTATTCCTCACCGGATGAGGTCTCCACGGGTAAAGGGTGTGCTTCTATGTCCATAGGGGAATCCGCCTTGCGATAGAAAGGCAGGGTATTGGTATGGTCATCATCAGAGAGAGGAGTGAGCAGTGCGCGGATATCGTGCTTAAGAATTTGCAGAGTAGCCGGGGCTGCGCAAGGAGGAATGTTGGACTTGGAGATCATTTGTTCTGGGTCCACAAGGGACTTGAAGTCAGCCCACATCTGGCTTCGGTTGTCCTGATGGCAGAGCCAGGCAGCAGTGGCATTAGCAGCCTGATTCACGTCAAGCATGTGCTTCAAAAGGTTGCAAAATATGTGTGCCGGAATCAATCGCGCCATAGACACATGTGCTGGTTGTGTCTTAAAGGTTTCGGTGATGTGGGCGCAAAGGCGCATAGAGATGGATCGGAAGGCATCCAATACAGCCTTGGGAACAACTTGTGTGGTGAGGGGAGCAACAAAAGGGATCATTTTCTGATACATCAACCAGTCGCATTCCTTGATCCAGGGAGCAAGATTGGGATGAGTCAAAAGTTTTTGGAGGGGAACGGTCAACGTTCCATGAAAAGCAGAGAAGTACTTGAGCAGGTTTCGCTCCTTGCAGAATCGGAAGCTGTCGATGACCGAAATGCAGTGGGTTCTGTACAGAGCTGCAAGAGCAACTGCAACCTTCAGGTCGGTGTTCGCGGGCAGGTAGCCAGTAATATCAGGAAGCGTGAGTGTATCGTTATCAATCGGAGCCTCATCAGTGGGGAAATGAAGCATTTGATGAATCATCCTGCCAGCTTGCTGGGAGATATTGGCAGAAGTGATCATGGCGTCTGGGTTTGATTGGACAGGTTGAGAATTCGAAGGGCAACGGCAATCGTTCTCGGGGGAATTGGCGGGGAATCGAGGAGCAAAAGAAGCTGTGGGAGAGGGGAAGAGAGCCGAATCTGCGGTAGGCTGAGGGATACTAATACTGAGTTCAATGTCAGTTGTTGTCACTTCAATTACAGGCAACCAAGTGTACCAAACTACTTACCTGCGCGAACGCATGGAGCTTGCCGGCCTTTCTGGAGCAGCCAATGGTGTCTGCTGTCTAGGTGCCACCTGAGTGTTGACTGATTGGGGTTTTTGCTGCTTCTCCTCGATGACCGACAGATCCACATAATGATACTTTGATTCTCCACGAACTCCAAGGCGTCGAGTTTGAACGTTCGGAAAGATTATTCGTACCAGTTTACCAAAGGACGCTGGATTTAACACCGACACACGCTCTGTTCCACACAGCTCGGCGTAACAACAATAAACACGGTCTCGTCTGACTGAGCCACTACTCTTTCGACAGTTTTCTCGCAGCCTGTAAACAAAAACCGGGTCAAAAACGAGCTCGAGACTAATAGATGGATCAATCCATAGGTGGTTTCTCTTACCAGATCATAGCAAATACCTGCTTCACTTTTTCTGCCTTACCACCAGCACCTTCATGTTTCATGACTTCGGCAGCCATCTGTTTCAGAGAATAACCCTCATACTGGCGAAGCAATTTACGAAGTTCATTATCATTTGCCAGCGTTGAACTTGACCCCCTTTTCTTTTTTCCACCTTGGTCGGGCATTTCCTGATCCTCGATGGCCTGCTCAGGCATGTGGTTTTCGATACCGCTGTCGTAGATTGGCTGATATTGGGGCACTGAAACTCCAGGAATACCATTTGGTGCCATGTCCGGGGGTAACGAATGATGAGAGAGCGTGTGGCCGTGCATAGCATGGGTTTGGAAATCGTCCGGGCGAGACATAACCGAATGTGCCTCTCGCATGCTTTGATCCAATGGCGCGCCATGGCCCTGGTGAGTGAATTGAGGACCAAAACGCATGATCATATCTTCCGGGTTGTTTCCAAACATGTTCTGGGCACTGGCGACCTGGGAGGGTATGAATTGTGGGAATGCATCGACATGTTGGTCCTGGGTCTGCTGGGTGGTGCTCGAATGGATACTGGCAGTCGAGCCCCTGGATCTAGCACGATGACCGGCCCGTGAAATGGTCTCCGATCGAGATCGTAAGGGATCTGCTGTCCCTGGACGGCTATGAGGGCCCATGTGCTGGGTGGACTGTGAGACCGCGCTTCCTTGCGACGGGGCGCGTACTATCATAATTCATGAGTATGAACGACGATACAGCGATATTCAAGGACTAAGCTCAGGCATTTCTCACCTAGTTCTGGAGGCATTCTGGTTCCGGTTGGTGACTACAGAAAAAAAAGTGGAGGAGATCCGTCACCAGGGAGATGCCCGGTCCTGCAAGACACACAGCCAGTTGCCCTGTTTTTCTTGTCTGCACCACGACAACACTAACCATATGGGTATCAGATTGCAGAGGCGACCACAGAGACAACAAGCCAAGCAATATTGTTGAGCAGAATTCCTTACCAAAGGCCCAAAATGCCCTGTTGCTGCGTAGTTCTGGTCGAGTCGTAGGAGGATAAACAGAGCAGGCCGTTCCTCAGACAACGTTGTTTAGGTTGGTCACGTGTGGGGCTGAGGTAAGCCAAACACGACAAACAAAACAAGCTGGAACAAACTGGTATGTAGGGACGAGACTCCCAAAACAATGCGTGATTGTAGTTTGAAGGCTATTTTTAATCCTATTATTATTCTATAATTAAGCGTGACAGCCCTGGAGGAATTCGGACGAGACCCTTCAGAAATGCACCCCTTATATTGTCATGATGGCCCTGTCTCTGTTGATAATTACGACTTTGATGCTCTAGATATTTTTCATCTTCCAATTTCTCCATTACTTATCTAGCCCAAATATACCTAGGTACTTGTCATTAAAGAAAATTTGTAGTGTTTGGTTTAGTGCACATTTTTTGATGATATCTGATTTCCTTGTTTCTTTTTAAGGTTATCTACGTCATCCACTGTGCCCAAACATCAAAATGGATTTCATATTGCACCATCCTTTGAACAATCAACTCCGTGGCCTATCTTAATCTAAGGCTCCTTCAAATGTTGTATCCTTCACAGTGTTCTCAATAAATAATCTGATCTCTCAGGGTTCTGGGCCCAACTGTTGCAATACTATTCACACTCCTAGCATAGACTAGTTAAACATTGTTCCATAGTACGATATATATGCGCCCTGACTCGGACTTGAACCTTGGAAATCATATTTTACAATTCCGGCCTGGAGTCTATGTACTAGTCTTCAAGTTTAACTTCAGATAAATTCCTGTTATTTTTTAATCATGATGGATATTGTGACCCAGGATACTACTAGGTAATACCTTTAGATGATCATGAATTGAACATTTTAACTTCACCGTAAGTTGTAGCCTCAGGCACCAACTTAAATAAAGGGCTAGGGTACTTTTGATCCAAACAATATTCAAACCTTGGAACATCCATTGGAATAAATTGTATATGCAACTTCTGAGGTTGAAAGCACTTTCCTCTCAAAACATGGATAGCTGTAGATCCAACTTGCATATGAATAGTAGAAGACACACGTGCACGTGTGCACATACACCGTAAGTGGGAACAAGAAGTATAACTGCAGTGGTAGTGTATAGATAATTTCTGATCATGCACATGTGAGAATACTAGAGATCAGGATAGTACATACCTAGGTAGTATGAACAAGAACAGCTTACATATATAAAATTCCCATGGGTAAGTTGTTACTGTTGAGTATGTGGGATCACGGTAGCCTCAGGCACCAGTCGGGTTAACCAAAACGAAGTATTTCAGAGCTCACTAGGAGGAAATAAGATCAATTAATGAAAGAAAAGGTAAATATATACAAGGTAAGCTTGAAGATCTAAATACTGTAAGCGCTAAGGTGTGTAGTGGTTCCAAGGTTGTTCCATTTTCCGTACTAGGGTACTATGTTGATCTCTACCCCAACCATGGAAGGTCTCCACCAGATCGCATTCCCTCTATGTACGGAGTAGAGAGCATCTATTAACCCCACTCCAATCACATGAATCCCTGGTGAATACTCAGGTCAAATTGAACAACAGATATGGGTTGAAACATCCCCCCTCCCGCCAAGGAGAGCATCGTCATCTCATCCGGTATTCGCGGAACAAGTGGATCAAGAAGTGCAAGAATCCTGGAACGGGACAGGGACAAATGACCACGGACCACGGATCTGATTTGTATTGGCACCTTAAATCAACTGAACAAATGGGGAGATCGATTTACGCGAACACGATAGGGCTGCTAGTGATGTCAGTGGAGAAAGGAGCTGGAGTTGAAGTTGGATTTCCATTTCTTTCAGCTCCCCCCTCCTTTTCCCCACACCGCGACTCCGAGCCCTCCCCAACCTCGCAAAATCATGCAGCGATTCAAGGAAAAACTGGAACATGGGATTGAGCACCTGGAGGAGTCCTTCAAGGGTATATTTACTAGGATAATCATAACATGGAATTACTTCGCTAATACTGAACCCTCTGCCGAGTAGAACACAACCTCCAAGATGTCAAAGCATCCGCTGTGCACCTAAAACACAAAGTCGGAAAATTTTACAACATCGTCAACCCCAACCACCGCCACGATGAGGCGCACGAACAGGCTACGGATAACAAGCGCTCAGATATCGCCGAATCCCATCGTTACCACTCCTTTGCGCCCATTCGCGAAAATAACTGCCTGAAGTGGTATGTCGATGCGCTAGATTACCTCTGGGCAGTTTCGGAAGCGCTGGAAAAGGCCACTGAGACAATTTATATTGCCGATTGGTGGCTCTCGCCAGAGCTATTTCTTCGTCGTCCACCAGTTCAGCACCAGGAATGGCGTTTAGACCATATTCTGAAGAGACGTGCAGAGGCTGGCGTTAAAATCTATGTTATTGTGTACAAAGAGGTATGAACACCTTTCCAAGGCTATTATTTTCGAGAACATCCAAGACTAATTGTATCAGGTCAACCAAGCACTGACGTGTAATTCGGCGCATACGAAACATGCTTTGCACAACCTATGTCCGGAGGGAACACCAGGACATGGCAATATCCGAGTCTTGCGCCACCCTGATCATAACATCTTCGAGAATGGAGCTGATATGACACTTTACTGGGTATGTCTATACTAGCCGGTACAATTGGCGTTATAGAAAACTTATGATATAACAGGCGCACCACGAAAAATTCATTGTCATTGACTACGCTGTCGCATTCATCGGCGGTATCGATCTCTGCTTCGGGCGATGGGACGCAAACCAACACCCTCTCGCAGATGTGCACCCAGCAGGTCTCAGAGATGATATCTTCCCCGGCCAAGAATTTAACAACAACCGCATCATGGACTTCCAAAGCGTGGCCGACTGGCAGAGCAACGAAATTAGCAAGGCCGAGTATGGTCGAATGCCGTGGCATGATGTCGCGATGGGATTGGTAGGTGACTGCGTGTACGACATTGCGGAGCATTTCGTCTTGCGCTGGAACTTTATCAAGCGAGACAAGTACAAGCGCAGTGATACGGTGGATTGGTTGCTGATGGAGGGGCGGACAGATGATAATGAAGATATCATCGCTGTTCAGAGACCTGCCTATCCTTGTGGCCAGTATATCCATCATCCGTTATCGTCGCTGTCAACTAAGCCTTATGGGAACCAAGGCTCCGTGAGAGCGCAGATTGTGCGTAGTAGTGATGACTGGAGCAGTGGTATTCTGAACGAACATAGTATTCAGAATGCCTACTGCGAGATTATTCGTAATGCTGAACATTTTGTTTACATTGAGAATCAGTTCTTCAGTATGTTTCTTATCCCGATTCTTCAGATTTTCCTTTCTAATAATCGCAGTCACGGCCACCGGTGATCAACAGCACCCGGTCTACAACCAAATCGGCGCGGCGATTGTGGATGCCTGTGTTCGAGCTGGCAGGGAAGGTCGCAAGTTCCGTGTGATTATTGTCATCCCCGCCATTCCTGGATTCGCGGGTGATCTGCGAGACTCTTCTGCGACAGGTACGCGAGCCATCATGGATTACCAGTATAAGTCGATCTGTCGGGGTGAGCACTCGATTATGGGACAAATTGAAAAGGCGGGAGTGAACCCGAAAGGTAGGAATTATCTGCTGGCCTCATGATTTTGCAAATACTAACACAATATAGAACACGTCTTCGTCTTTGCTTTGCGTGCCTATGACCGCATCAACAAAACTCCCGCGCTTGAGGAACTCGAGAAAAAGGCCGGTGTGACATACCAAGATATCCAGCGTGGAATTGCCGAGTCCATCATGAGCGAAAGTATCCACCCCTCCATCGGAAAGGAAGGTGATAGACACGAGAAGAGCTACGAAGCAGACCCCTCTCAGAAACAAGAAAAAGTCCACAAGCTGGAAAGGTTCGAGCAAGAAGTGGAGCAGAACAAGATGAAGCAAGGCGACGCAAGCCGGGATTCCGTGGCGCACGTCACCATGCTGAATGGTGGCAAGATGTCGGACGAGGTGTGGGAAGGAGACCCAGAAGGCGAGAAAACCAATTTTGTCCAAGAAGAGCTGTATGTGCATGGTAAGGTGTGCATTGTGGATGACCGGATAGTCATTTGCGGATCTGCAAACATAAACGACCGAGTAAGTCTACCCGAGGAAACGGAACTGGAACTGAGTAGTATTTGTCACGGAATTTCCATTCTGGCTCCATTTCGGCTCCATTCACATGCATACAACTAACACGACATAACTCCGTTATGTAGTCCCAACTAGGATCTCACGATAGTGAGCTCGCGATCGTAATGGAAGATCAAGATTTCATCGACAGTCAAATGAACGGCAAGCCGTACCGAGCGGCTAGACACGCCGCCACTTTACGTCGTCAGCTGTGGCGCGAGCACCTAGGCCTTCTTCCAGCCCAAGACTATGACGCCTCAAGTTCCGCGAATGCACGTCCGCCAGATGTATGCCTGAATGAGATCTTGGAAGGAGCCGAGAACGAGTTCGTGGCGGACCCGCTCAGCGATGCGGTCTGGGAAAAATGGACTGGCCAAGCTACGGTGAATACGGAAATGTATCGACATTTGTTCCGGGCGGACCCTGATGACCATATTCGGAATTTTCAAGATTATGATGATTTCTATCCGCGTGGGTCCCGAAAACAGGGTCACCTTTTTGATCCCTATATGCCTGCTGCGGAGGTACGTGAGAAACTGGATCGCATCAGGGGTCACTTGGTTTGGTTACCGCTGGAGTTTTTGATTGATGCTGAAATGGCGGAGCCTGGGTTGGCTGTGAATCAGATCACTGAAGTAAGTTTATCTGAGATCACTTTTATTTTTTTTATTTTTCATTTTTTTGTGCATTTTTTGTTCCCTCTTCGGATCTGTTATGAAACCCGAGTCAGTGGATTTAGGAATCCCGACTAACCTTCTTCTTAGAGCATCTATACCTAGTTTAACGTGACCATGTTCATTTTGTTCATTTGACAGTACATACTCGACATAGATATTTCATTTTTATTACATTGATCAATTTCTGCCAGTGCCTTCTACCCAACTTACTAGTAGCTGCCAAACTAGGCCTAGGCATGAAGACATCCATATCCACATACAAGTCAATGTCTCCATAGTTCCAAGTTCAAGTACTACTCAAGTGCTAGTACCGGGGAGAACTCCGAGCCGGATCATAGTTCCCAATATTTGTCAATAAACTTTCATTTTATTCGACTTAAGTGTTCGCTGTCGCTTGAAACCCCCAACTTATCCCGATATAAACTAGTCCACTATATCAAAGCACTGACAAACCTGTGATCACGGCTCTACGGGGAGAAAAAAAAATCCCACCACCTTGGAAGACTACTGTAATCCAAACTGCACGGGACTTTTGTAAACGACCCACAGACCTCCACAATGACCAAGATACACTACGGTATGAAGGGAGCACTCTCTGGTCCTTGCGTAGTGCTTTGGAGTTGAGTGGGGACGCGTAATAGAGTTAGCGGACCCAAGCCCCTGGAAATTCTTAATACGATTTGTTCAAGAACCCGGGGCCCGCACGTACAGCTGTACAAATCCTCTAAGCGACATCGTATGAGGAAAGAAAAAATGGAGTAAATAAAAGGATCCATTAAAGTGGGGAAAGCGAAATAGGAGAAGAAACAAGACTTGAAAGAAAAAGACGATCATAGACGAGCGGAAAACTCTTGCGATGGACAGGTCGATTGTGCTTGAATTTAGCGCAGCCACATCTTCGTGTCGGGATGGAAAAAGTGGATTTCTTCTCCATGGCCTTGCATTGGTTCGATCCACTTAGGAGTTCTCCGGCTATGCTCGTCCCGACATTGCGGTGTCCAATGGAATAGTATAGTGGAAAAGAACGGCAAGGTGGACCGAATGGTTGTGAGAGGTTCATTCATGCTGTAAGAGAGTGGATTTGGAAATTTTTGTTCCAAAATGATATTTGATTTGATTTGATTTGATTTGATTTTCTTTTCACTTTTAGTTTTAGTTTTAGTTTTAGTTTGTGGACTCTTATCTGCTAATGTCGGCAATGCCCAAGTGATGACCTTTTCTTTTCTCCCCGGTGTCAAGGGTTAAAGGTGCAGATGCAATACAAAAATAAAAAATAAAGATGAGAAATAAAGATGAGAAATAAAGATGAAAAAAAAACAAAAGTCGAAAAGAAAAGAAATTATAATTTTAATAATAACCTTAAAATAGACACAGGGATATCTTATAGTAGATGTAATAATGCATCGGGGAAGAAGGACCCTGCATCATAAATTCCGCGGCTCAATGTAAGGAAGAGAAAAAGTACCAATCGATCGTGACCGCGATCTTGGAATTGTCGATGCACTTCGATTATGTGAGAACCTTGAGACTAACATGGATGACCTGGCTTTCAAATGTTTATGAACTCGATTTGGAATCCCTCAATATTGGTCGCCTCGAGCGCATATGAATAATCATTTAATTCAAATTAGCATTCGTATTATACAGAGTAGAGTAGGCTAGATTATCTTCACTCAAACAATGAGATAGACAAATTCAATTCCATAGTAATCTATCATAGCAAACTTCAAGTCTTACACTGCATCCAATGTTTTAACCAAGGCAAGTACAGCATAAAATAAAAATAGGATGAAAAAAACAAACAATCGAAAATAACATTGAGACAACCCGTGGACCACTGTAGGACCGTATTTCAATGACACCAGGATCCATAATCTAAAGCTTGTTTTGAGACAGAAAAGAAAAAGAAAAGAAAACTCCATCCGGATGCACCCAAACTTTTCGAGACTTTTGGTGAACCGATCAAATGCACGTATCTCGCCAATCGCCAAACGCAGCCAGGGAACTTGAAGTAAAGTAAAACAGAAGTAGGAAGCAGGCTGAAAGGGCAAATGAGGGAATGGTTTCCGGGTTTTGCAATGGATGGGATACCCTGGTTTGGGATCTATGCAAGAGGCTGAAACCTTCAAGTTTAACTGCAGAGGGCTGTTTTCGGAAACAGTCAGCAACAAATTATATCAGAATAATTGAGTTTGTGAGAAAGGTGGTAAATCCCAAAATCCAAGTAACCTCGATAGTGGCAGTATCGTATACTCCCGCAATCCCGGCTCTTGGATTTAGATATCAGACATTCCCTGACTCTTGAATGATGCCTCAAAGAAACATCTGGAGGGAAAATGAGACAATAGAGATAAAGGAGTGTAACACATACAGTTTATCCCTTGGTATTGTGGCATGGATTGCAGCGACAATGACCACACAGCTTGCAGCGCCAAATGGCCATAAAGGGGCCCGAGTTGCAATCCGAGCAACGCCACGTCAGGATGTTACCATTTGTAGCCTGCACAATGGCATAGACATGACCAGAGCATTGGTTTGCCATGATTGTTGAAATAGATTTGAAGTTCGAGGTTCTTTTTGATATAACTGTAGGGAACGCGTTAGATAAGCTACAGCTAACCGGACCCGAGAGACTGTCACCTACCGAACTAGGGAAACGATCCAGGGCCCGAGGGAATGGAATCTGGCGTCGATCACCAACCGGATATTATTTCCAAAGGAATGGGAATGTGAATTCCACGGAGAATGAAGTATAGAAGGATAGAGAGTTTCGAATGTTCTCTTTGGCGGGGATAAAGATGATTCAAATATGTCAAGGCAAGTTCAATCGATGTGAATTCAAGTTGAGAAGACTCGAACTTGAAGAAAGAACAAAGGCGGTAGACCAGAGAGGGATGAGATAGAATTATAGAGCTTCAAAACTGGACTCCAAGGCCATTATATATCTTTTTTCCTTTTTTCCTTTTTTCCTTTTTTCTGTGTTTTTATTTTTCCAGGTGTGTATATTTTGAAAGGAGACACACTTTCTCTATCACACTGGTATCTCTGATACCTCGGGACCAAAGATCCTAGACCAAAGGCCAGTCCGGTGTGAGAATGGACTCGACTCGTCTCAGTCTTCTGCAAAGGCCCGTATGATGTACGTTACCGAATTGATTGTCGGGATCAGGGTATCCAGAAGTAGTAGGATGGAGCAAAAAATAAAATAAAATCAAAAGAAAGAGGAAACAAGGACTAGAAAGCGAAGGGAGAATGGAATAATGATTAAAAAAAAATATGAACTAGATCTACGGAACATCATCTTGCATACACATGTAGTGCATGGAAATTTACGCGAAGGCGCCGCCAGATCCTAGTTCTCAGCCGGGATCAAGATCTCTTTCATCGGAGGGATACAATTGGTAGGGAGCGATCCGAAGATAAGTTTATAAGGTACTTTGTATTTTTTGGGGGAGATGTTTGTCATTGAACTTTTTACTTTGTTTCTTCTTATTTAGTATTCTTTTAGTATTCTTGATTTAGTTGATTACTTCTTGGTACGGGGATCGACTCGTGTTAGACGATAAAGTGGGTCATTTCCATATCAGTACACCTACAGTAGTTACTCCATACTACTTCAAGTTTCTAAGAACATCTAAATTGGAATGGTGTAATTCGTAGTCAATATTTCCTTAAATTCTAGGCTTAGACTTTTCTCAATTTCTCAATTTCTCAATTCTCAATTTTTTTTACCCCTCGCTGTGTTAATCCCAACTAGGTAACGGAACCAAGTCACACTCTACACACTAAACCCACTAGCCGCGAACTCGACCATGAACCTGACCAGACCTCCCGATGACCTATATCTAGTAAGAGATCGACGAAATGCGACTGTCCTACTCCGTATGATGGCTCTCTTAATGATGGCTCATTAAGTAGCTCGTCGATCTTTTAGGACGATCGTGCGGGCTTTTGCATCCCAGCAGTTTGGGTCTGATCATGTCTAGACTCAACTTTTATTATTCTTATAATTATTTTATATCAATTTTAAATTATGGATTATTTGCTATAGAATTCACAAACTGGAACTAACTCCAAATTCTATATGTTTTCTAACCCCTAGTCAGGGAATTTGATACATCATCTTTAATACCCATTTTAAAATCATTATCACTAGTATTTGTCCTTAGCGTCTGTGTCAGAAAAGTGCAGGGACCACACGGCTCTTATGAGTCTCCACATGTCAGGTCTCAGGGACAAACTCTGGTTGATTTTTCCTTTTCATTATGATATTCCTTTTGTGGCTTATGGAAAGGGAGAAAGCCTATAGGTTCATATCGTAATGGGTGATATTTTTTTAAGAACCTACAGCCGAGACATTAGAGACATGAGAGGCTGATAGGAACCTTGGAACAAATGACGAGTCCTCTAGCATCCTTCGTCGAATGAAGATCGGCGCGGAAGTGCGTCCCCGGCAGTAGTTGGATTGTGCATCGCTTGCATTTGGGCCAATTGTTTATTCCTATGCACTCTTAACCCAACCCAGACCAAATTCAGCTAATAATAACTTGATAAAAATACCTAATAAAATACATTAAATAGTTTAGCGGGGATTTTTATGCCCAGACCAACAGCTTACAGCCCTTTTTGCAGCCCCCAAATGCACGGGGATGTCCGGATCTTGATTGCTACTCCCCACATGTGCACTGCCAGGGCTCTTCTCTTCACGGAAATATTAAGACTTGAATAAACCCATGTTAATAATGTTATGAGATATTACTCAGTACATATGTACTTTATTTTCTATCCATTTTAATCACAACCTTGGAACCCCCTTCTACTTGCAGATGCTGGATGGGGCAATTGCAGGTAAGATGTCGCACAAAAGTACCTTCAATACGCACAGTTCGCAAACTTCCAAGGTTCTTTTGTTGCATGATTTACAAACTTACTATTTTTATTTATTTATTTTCACTTATTATTCTTAACGATCCGTCCCGGCTAGGCACCTGTCAGGAGAAAGTAGCCGCCAGATTTGAAACCTCGGCCCCATCATCCGGCGAACCTTTGGTGGCGAGTGAACCAATCTAGAAACATTGAAGGTTGTCAAAACGGGAAACTTGCCTCATGACTATTGTTTTCATATCATACCTGTCAATTTACTTCCGTCAATCCTCAGCTAGCCCTTGAAGAATCTCATCGATCTAGTCTAGACTCGATTGGAATTGGACCACATTTCAATCGTCACGGCAACTTGAATCCGGACTGTTGAGAGCTATGGGGAGCTGCAGAACCGTTGAGATGATGTCAATTGCAACTAGTATCACTACTAGTAAAGAGACGGTGAACGGTATACGGTGTACGAAAAGAGAATGGATATAGAGATAGCCGAGAAAATTCATATATTGACTATGTTTGCTCCGAAGCAGGATTGTAATCTCTACGTACTCCCTACAGAGTAGTGGAGTAGTAATGTTCGAGAGTATCAACAGTTGAAGTTGTGTTGCGTAGGTTCCACTGCCAAGAAAGCACGACGTCAATCTTTCCCGAAGGAAAGATAAACGAAGAAAACAGACGACTTCAGTTCTCGTCAAGTTCCGGATCCTATGTTTGCTTCTTTAGGTTCTCTTCTTCCCGAAAAAACTTCGGACGGAAGAAAAAGAAAAGACGAAAACACAAGCCGAAACCCGATAAATTTTTTCTGCCAACGCTCCGTTAAGGACACCTCGTGGATGACGAGATACCCCTGCAGTCCACTCAGATGGACTGCATCGCTGGGTGAGGATAAAACAGTGAAGGGAAATGAAAAGCAAAAAAAAAGAAAATCAAAAAAGGGGTAAAAAAAATTACTGTTTGACCGACTGAAAGACGGAATTCTTCAAAATGGGTTCTTTTTGCATTTGGTAAAGAATAGGTATCATGCCATGAAATCATGGAGCGTAGAAATCGCCCGCGAATCAATATCGAACGCCGCCCTAAAGATGAGTCAAGTTTGGTCTTTGAGTTGCGTTGCTTTTTTTTTGCTTCTTTCTTTCTATCATCACAACCAATTGGCTGCATCATCATCAATCATGAAGGTGGAAGAGAGCCGAGACGCTAGAAGACAAGATTAGAATTACTTGGTCAACAAATCGGAAGGCTCCCAGCAGACTTACCTTTCACCGTAGTGATGCCGCCGAATGCTTTCAGCAAGGAGAGTCGAAACGTCAATGACAATCAACTTCTTTGACCGCTTCAGCATCGACGGCGAAATTGGGAAAGTGTTTGTCACGACAATGTGATCAATGGAGGGACATTCTTCCAGCTGGTCGAGAGAATCGGCCCCGAACAGACCGTGAGTGGCAATGCAATACACCTTGCGAGCACCACCGCGTTTGACAACAGTCTCAGCAGCGGCGATCCAGGATCCACTCTTGTCAATCATGTCATCCACAATGAACACAGGTCGATCGCGCACCTCACCAACCAGAGTGATGGTCTTTTCGTGGTCGAAGCCAAAGCCACCAGCGACGCTAGCTTCGTCGTCGTCAGACTCAACTGCATCAAAGGAGCCTCCCAAAGCATGGTCTGGGGGCAGAGAGGAGTTAGTAGAGATCATGGAGTTAATCATGGTCTCTGGGACGACTTCCGTGTTTTCAACGGCATCGCTACCAGCACCAGCTCCTGGGGTAGTACCGCCAGACTGTGACTCAGAACCAGGGAGGTAGTCATCGTCAACCAGCTGGCCTTGCACCAAACGACCGGTCACCACATCTTGCACCCGCACATCGGTGTACTCATGAGCAGCCTCCAGCTCAGATGGCCGACGGGCACCAGAGGGGGTTTCAGGGCGCAGCAGAGAACCGGCAGGGCTAAGATTTTCAGGCTCCTCGGGAATGGGCGGCGTGGCATTTGCACTGTGTAAGTGAAGTTCAAAGGGCTGTTGGTCTCTGGGTCGGTGATCCTCGTCCATAGCGTCAAAGAAGACGGTGCTGTCGGACATGGTCACCGGAACCTTCGGACGTCGGCGGTCTGTAGTAACAATACCAAAGTTCAATTTCAGGGTATCGGCCAACGATGTAACCCGTTTAGTACCACCAGCATTCTTACTAACGACAACTCCGTCCCTCCAGCCAGCGACGTTCATCCGGATCCAGCGGGCAATAAACGGTTCGGCGAAGAGGTTATCGACGGGTTTTCCGAAGAAGCCTTGCATCTGAGATGCCTATTGATGCCGATCAACACCCAGTACACGGAAAACTATTATCCAAAATCAATGCAACGGTTTCACGTACATGTAGGTCCATTGTGATGACGTGGTCAACACCGGCGATGGAAAGTAGGTTGGCAAGCATACGGGCCGTGATGGCGCCACGGTGGCTCTTCTTCTTGGATTGGCGCGAGTAGGGAAAGTACCTCGTCTGCGCGTCAGCATCCTCTGTCATTGATTCAAACAAGACGGGTAGCATACGGCATGACAGCTTGAGAAATTGTTAGTATTTTTTTTTTCTTGAAGAAAAAAGTGAAAGAATTTTCATATGAGGAAGCGCATACCAGTAATAGACTTGGCCGAACCACCCTTGCAAGCAGAGATCATGATCAGAAGCTCCATTACGCTGTCATTGATCTTGCTGCTACCACTCTGAATAATGTAGACATCCTGGTTCCGTACGGAGACTCCGATGTTGACACTCGTTTCACCGTTGGCGAATTTACCGAGGTCTGCTTTGGCGGGCGAAGTGCCCAACCGTTCGCAGATGGTCTCTGCGAGAACAGGATGGGAGTTACCCGAAAATATTTGCACACCCCGCATGGCGGATGGGATAGAGAAGAACAAAGAGAAGAGAAGTGGAAGACGAAAAAGCGACGGAGAAAAAAAAAACCACCTGCGCAAGAGGTCTGTGCGGTTTGCCGTATGCCCCACGTTGACCCTTATCTGCAGACGCAACCTGCAACCTCGGGAGTTTGTCTCTCACAGTCAATATGTCGAAATTTCCGGAAGTTCAAGGAGGAGGCTCCTTAATTCTTGCTTGGCAGATCAAGAACAAGCATGTGTTAGTAGTTGGAGGTGGTGAGGTGAGTGTGTTTGAAGCTGGTTTACAAACTATATATTTCGTAGCTCACACAGCTGGAGCTTTCTAGGTAGCCGCGGGGCGGATCCTGCATGCCCTCAATGCCGACGCCCACGTCACCGTGGTCTCCCCTTCAGCCGGTCTGAATGAGGAAGTGGCCTATCGAGTCGCAGAAAAGCAAGTCACTCATGTGGATCGAAATTTTGAACCTTCGGACCTGGAAAATGCCGACATGGTGCTATGTGCGATTGATGACCCGGAGGCCTCCACCCAGGTGTGGAAGCTTTGCAAGGAGAAACGAATTCCCGCCAACATTGCCGATGTTCCTCCGGAGTGTGATTTCTACTTTGGTAGTATGCACCGTGACGGTCCACTCCAGATAATGGTCAGTACAAATGGAAATGGCCCCAAGCTGGCTAGCCTGGTGCGCAAGAAGATCGCTGCGACCTTGCCTTCAAATATGGGAGCTGCAATTGAGAACGTGGGTGAACTGCGGAAGAAGCTAAGAGATGTGGCGCCCAAGCAGGAGCAAGGGCCTAAGAGAATGAAGTGGATGTCGGCAGTTTGTGAATCATGGAGTTTGGATGACTTGGTACAAATGACTGAACAGGATATGGACGGTCTTCTATCGCATTATGAGTCTGGAAAAGTTCCGGCACTTCAGGAAGTACGAGAATGAGGTTGATAATGAAGAATGGATAAAATGTGTACCGATTCATTTCTCTCGCCGGCGCCCTCGTCCTCAAATTTGTATTCCTTCTGGAAAACCTCTGACCCGCTCGGGCTGCGTAGATTGATTTCGTTGCCCAAGCCCGGGCTCCTGCATGATACCCTGAATAAGAAATATAGCTAACCTTTCAAGTTGCTATGATGAACCGGTTGCAATCCTACGGCCAACCTTCCTTCTAAGGCTAGTACCAGCATCTGGCATATAGCTTTGTTCTAACAGCAAAGATCTAAATTTGGACTTACTACGGAAGTTCCCCTCATTCACTACTTATCCATAGGCAACAATAGCCCGTAACTGCGAAAAACTTTAAGATTCAGAGCTCAATCAGGTAGTTGAGACTGGCTATTTCGTCATACCAGCTGGAGTTTAGTCACAAAAATTCGTACAACATTGAACTTGAACTTCAAGGTTAAAATATTGAATCAGATTGATCGTCATGCATTGGCATAGTTTCCCGTCCCTTGGACTGCTCTTTCCGACGCTTTCCTTCTTTTTCCACATATTCAATAAATTTTTTGTGATAAGACACGCCTCATTTCTCCTTCCGACAACTCAAATAGAGCAGCACACAAATCGCTTATTCGGAGATATTGATTTCGGAACACATCCCACAAGAATGGTTTGGTTTGTGGCCGAGGGTAGTAGGGATCATTGCGCCAAAACGCAGCAACAGCCTGTTCAACTACCTTCAAATCCATCATCATGTTTCTGCATGGGTCAAAATCAAGCACCCACATAACATGCTCCCCTAAAATGTTAGACCTTATTGGGGAAGATGGTGAAGGTATATCGCGTCTAGGAGGTGCGAGCACAAATTCGATATCGTTCCCATCAATTTGGCCAATCCAATGCATCAATGCAAGTGTTTCTGCCATGGCTCGCGTGTACTGTTGGATGTCATTGGTGCTGATCCCAAGAGATTCTACCTGATCAAGATGAAGTGGATAATTTCATAGAGAAAATCCGGTGAATTGAGAGGTACTGTTCGGCCTTCGTGTTCGCCGCCGGCCGAGATATGGCCTTACTAGGCAGTCTTTATCTGGCTCGCTGATTGTAATTTGTTTAGCAATATTTGGTGGACAGAAATTATTGATAAGGATTTGCCGAACGACTTGTGAGAACGGAGGGATGCGTTGTGACTTCAGGATATTACAGGGTGTATATACCCCGATGGGAATCTTGAAAGATTTGTTGACCACCAAGTCTGCTCTGTTGCGTTGATGAACTGATAGCAGGCTGGAATATGAACATGGAGCTCATTTTGGGCCTTGGAAAAATCCGAAAATTTCTTGTCGCTTTCGAGTATCTGATTATGGATCTCAAATTCATTTTCTAAAGATCTGTCAGGTCCACCATCTTCCCTTTTGTATGCGTGGTCTTCCTCGGAAGCAGCCCAGACAGTCCCACAGAAGCCTTCCCGATAGTGTGTAATTTGGAGGCTTTGTCCGTGCTCACGTCCATGTGTGGTAAATGAGCCATTTTTTAACTGAAATGATGAAAAAGGGAAGAAGAGAAAAATCCGGCGGTAGTAGGAAAACTGGAAGTTTATCGCTTTAGGCCCCGAGTGGTGAGACCCAAATAGGACTAGGAGTTGCGAAAGTTGCCGAAGTTAAACAGCTTCAGTAGTATGTGCAGGTCTCGTGACTGAAGCTTAACGCTCATTTGAACCTTGGGATGAAGGCAGAAACAAGACTCATAGTACGAGTTAGAAGTCTAAGTACTTGATCCTAGAAGCCTTCAAATTCTTATCTGGTAGAAGTTTGTATGTAGCCTAGATTCATAAAGCCCGGGGCCGTCCACTTGATACATACATAATCTCCTGTCCGTTCCAGTGCCACTGGCAGTATGTATCAAGCAGAGGCACTAGTATAAACTTGAACTGACCTCGAGGTTGGGAACACTGATTCTGGAAATGAAAATTGAAAGGTTGAAGAATTTTGTCTTGTACAATACAGCTATGCATCTCTAAAAAGCTGTCAAGCCCGTAGGCAACAAGTAACGAAAAGTGACAAAAATTTCGAATGAAACAGGCTAGACAGAAATGAAATAGTAAAAAACGCCATGAAAAACCCGCCAACTACAGAAGGGGTAACAACATCCCAAAGGTTATACCAAAATCATCATTCAGCATTGAGCTAACGCTCAGCTATCGCGACGGGAAGCCTGCTGGGAGACGGAGCTACGCGGGCTGATGGGCACATCCAAAGAGTTGGGCGGAGCCACGCCCAGTCGGACCTCGCCGATACGGCGCAGGAGAGCCTGTAAGGAGACGCGGATCTCTGGGTTAAGATCACGGCTCAGAAGTTCAATTCCTAAGGGGTAGAAAGTCTCGATATTCTTATCGAAACCTTCTAGAGGGAAGTTGTTATATCCATCAATGACATCTACAACCACCGGTCGCCAGGCCACAATGTTGCGGTGCTGGGTTTCTTCGTCGAGGCGGACAAAGCTGCGGATGATGTCTGCACAAAGGGGAATGAGGGCTGCCTCGGTCTCAGTGCGACTGCTCTTCCGCTCCTCTCGTTCATCATGGTACATGCGGAAGAGAATATGGACATAAGTAGCAGCACTGCCACTCTCCTGCTTCAACAGGTTGGGAGGCTGCTTCATGAATCCTTGGCGCCAGAGCTGCATGCGCAGTTCCTTGTCTTCATTGAACTTCTTGGCAAACTGATAACTCTTCTTGAGCAAGCCCATCAGTCGCAGAAGCTCGTGACTAGGAATCTGCGCATAGACATTGTCGTTAGAAAACAGTTCGTGAACTGTTTCAATCATGAGCAACTGCAAAACGCAGTTGGTAATGATACGGTTGAAAAAGCGACGTCTGGCCACTGTAACAGCAGCTGGTTGCTGCTGGGGGTCCGCCTGGGGCCGGTAGTCCTCGAGTTCAGCACGTGCCTCACTCTGAGCTGGCGGATCACCTGATTCCTGGAGCGAGGTTGTACTCTCAGATCCATTGGGCTGAAGAGCGTCAGGCACGTCGCCAAATGCTGGCGAGGCCGCAGCCTGGCCAGCTTGAAGATCACCATTAGTAGCCGTCTCCGTCATTTTGGTCATGGAGGCCGCCGCAGTGAACAGGTCGTACGCAGTTGTCTTGCTGAACAGCTCGACAAAAGCCCCGACAATCTGGGTCCAATGCTCCTCCCGGAACTTGGCGACGTTCTGCAAGATCAGTTGCTGCAAGCAGTTGCTTCCAATGCGTGCAATGGTGTCGTTTTCCTGGCAGATACACAGAGTCAACAACTCCAAGAAGCGACTCAGCATGTATTCGAGAGAATCGAAATAGTGAGTGAAGAGGGTGATCATGTTTCGCAGGGCCTGAATCATGGTAGTTGACAGCCAAACAGAAAGGTCCTCATGGTTAGGAACCTTGGACATTTCGGATTTGGACTGCAAGACTACGAAGATTGGGCAGAGCAATTGACGCCAAAGGACGTCCCAGAAATGACGGGGGAAGTCACCGCCATGTCGAATCAAGGTTTCAAAGAGATATGTAAGTGCTCTGCGGAATTAATTAGCCAGGAAAGACAATGGAGTAAACAATAGCACTTACCGAGATCGGACCTCTAGGTCATCGCCAGTCATCAGTACATCCTGGAAAGCGATAAGGATCGGGTACCAGAACTGTTCTTCTTGAGACTGGCGAGTCAGTTGCTTGGCAAGGTTGGTTCCCTCCTCCTGGAAGTTGGGCGCAGGCCCATCACGATGGGAGAGAGGGCACTCTGGAGTACGCAGCATCTTGCTGACTGTTGATTTCAGAAGCTCAATTGCCTGCAGAGACTTCTTCTGGAACTTGGAGTTCTTGGAAAACTCTGTTAGACAAACGATCAGGTCCGCAAAAGCACCTTGAGTGATCACAACGCCGAAACGTGTGTTGTAGATTTGAGTGACATGATCAAAAGCCATGTTCACAATCCCCTCTGTTGATATTTGTTAGTTCTTGCCCGGATCAAGGTCTGGAGAAAAATAGTACTCACCATAGGGCTCTCGTGCAGCAACTGTAAAAACTCCAAACATGGTCTTCCATCCAGACCGAATATTGTCACCACGGGCTTGAATCATTTGAATCAAGCACCGAAGGATCATATCCTTGACGGAAGCAGTGGTGCTGTTCGCCATGACATGCTCGAAAGGCTTGAGAAAGTCCTTCTGGAATTTGAAACCGGGAAGCTCGGCAATTTCCATGAAACGCATTGACAATTGTCGGAGTGAATCTAGCGCAAAGAATACAACTGCGGTGTTGGTGTGGCATCCGACTTGGTTGAAGTGTTGACCTAAGACCTCCCAGATCTTTGACCACTCAATTCTGACACGGGTCATGTTGTAGTAACTGATCTCGACCAGCTTTTGAAGACTGTATGTTCTTGGGGAGTCACTCTGGCCCGAGGACTGAATTTCTTGCCAACTAACCTCACTCAAAGCACGCACAAAGTCAATGATAGCCTCATGCGAAAGATTGGCAGTGTTGGTGAAGATCCTGTCCACGCCGCGAACCATATCGGCCGACCGACTCTCCATGGCAATCTCCATTCTGAAAGCTGTAGGGCCGTTGACTGAGCGCGTGCGAGTTTTGCTGCGAGTGCTTTGCATGGATTTGCGAGAAGCGTCTCCTGAAATTGTCGGCGCTCGAGAGACATCTGGTAATGATCCTTCATCGACGCCATCACTCAACAGCTGTAGTCGGTCAAGCTGACTGACACAGGTTAAGATCTCACGCCAAGAGGTACGGAGATGGTTGCCTTCTGTGGTAGCGACATCGAGTAGAGATTTCAGGGCTTCAAAATTCTTCGGCATCATTTCCTTCACGTTTCCGAGGTTGGTGAATTTAGCCAGAGCTGTTACGAAGGCCACCCGAGGTGTCTCCAGGTCAAACGCACAGCTGATGCGAATGGAGAGTTTGAGTCCCTCCATGCAAAGTCGAATAGTCTCGAGGTTCGAGGTGTCTTGCATCGGCGCTGATAGTCCAGACAAAAAGGACATCCAGCTGACATTGAACATAGATCCCACATGTCGAATAGAAGTAGCAGGAATAAAGCGAGAGAGGGCATCACGGACTGCTGTTTTGCGCTGAGCCCGGATAAGGGAGCGGTATAATTGCTCTGTCTTGTTCGCCATCTCCTCAGATGCCTGTGCGTACTTCTCTCCCTGGATGTCGCGACCCACAGTTGCAAAGACCTGGCCAGCTCGTGTCGCCAAGCCTGTTGGAGCGGATGTTTGGATACCGATGTTTGCAGCATGCTCTCGCTCAGTGTCGAGAACAATTTCGTTGCTGCCGATTTCATCATAGATGGATCCGAGGTACTCAGATGGCAAGTCTTGATTGTCATTGATACCACGGTTGTTCTTGATGAAATCATCCTTGGTCATTCGCGGACCCTTCAACTTGGCACTGTGCTGATCAGTGTTAAGCATGATAACAGAATAGGCCAAGACATAAGCTGTATCAGCATTGGCGAAAGCATTGGGATTTTGGGTGGTATAGCGCTCCGCAAACTTGAGCATGAATCGATCAATTTTCTGTGCCTCACCAGGAAGACGGAAGTGCTGCAAGAATGATCTTAAAGCATCAACAAAACGTCGCTTGGTGAAGTCCATTTGGTCAACAAAGTGATGCATGATGGCAATGTTCTCGGCATCACCCTCACCCAGATATTCACCCAGCATGGCCTTGTCTAGACGTTCACTACGGAGCAGGAAGCTTGCAATATCTTCGGGGGGAGTCTGAGCGAATGAATTCCTCCTGGAGGAAAAGCTTGATACCACGCTTGGGTTTGAAATTGAATTGCTGGATGGCATTCATTAATGCGATCTTACGCTGCTTGATCTTCTCGATCTGGTTGGGATCATCGTCAGGAACAGGTGTGGATCGACCGGTTATAGATCCGTCAACAATATCAGGTCGCGGCGAGGCAAGAACACTAGTATCCAAAGATTCTCGGGAGTGATCCATCGACCTGGAGGGAACAGCTGAATCTTGTGGGGGCTGGTCATCCAGTCGTTGTCTCCCCCAGTTGTCAAGAGAGCGTAGAATTTCTACCAGGGACTCGAGAGCCTGCTGTTTGAGAACGTAGTCCGATGGCATGTTTGGCACCGCAGGTTGCGGGGGTGGAGTGATGTTGGCACTGGTGAGAGAAGGAAAAAGGGTACCGCGCTGATGCCATTCAGCTCCAATGCTAGACATCTTCGCGTGACTCTCCTGGAATTGGGTTTGCTGCGCAATGCTGGTGACAACGGGCACGCTCGCGTAGCGTGATAATTGTTCAATGAGATTCTGGAAGATATTTTCCAATGCAGTGCGGTCACAGTCATAATTGAGATAAATTTCGACCAAGGCGCGAGGATCACCACCTAACCTTTCGAGAACCTCCATGAAGTATTGCTTCTGGAAAGCGGGAGCAGCTCGTTTCTCAAGAATAGCCAAGTAGATCTCCTTCATAAATACTTCAAGCTCCTTCTTCATCATAACTCGCATATACGCAAGCATCAACCAGAAGATCTCACAACAAACTTTGAAAACATGAGGCACTGAGCTGGAGCCATTACGACTTAGACTAAGGCAAAGGTGGGGTCGCACCGCCTGTAGAAGAGTCATGGCATCCGGGTTGGTGGAGCTGTTCTTGATAGCAGCAAGAGGCGATGTAAAGGTGGCGGTATGGTTGTTAATCAGATAGTGGATGAGGTGCAGAGAAAGCAACTTGGAACGCATATTCTGAGACTTCAGGTCTTGTTGTTGATCATGACCGAGGACTTTGTGGCTCAGTTTGCACAGGGCTCGGAATACTAAGAAGCAATCCTTCACATAAACCTCATCGACTTCGTCCTCAGCGGAACTGTCATCTTCTCGATCTTCAGGGATGCCGGAGAGAGATCGTGCTGAGGATCCCCGAGTTCCTCTGGCACGGGTGACTGTAGTTGGTGCATTATCATTGACACCAGAAACCTCTTTGGGGGATTCAAAGCTTTGCAAAGTCAGTTTTTCGGCTGTTGGCTCCTTTGTGACTGGCTGGTCAGATTGCTCAGATGGGTCAGACGGATCGGCCTGATCAGCCACTGAGACTGAAGCGACCTCGGAAAGCTGGCCTTGATCGCTGGCTGATGCATCGAGAGTACTTCCAGAACGATCCACCTCACGTGTTCGAAGCTCTTTTAGGTCCAGCCGGACTCGTACTCGATCGAACACCGTGCTAACCATCTGGGTTAGCGAACCTTGTGCGATCTGTTGATTCTGACTAGACTTCGAGTAGATGAAGATGTTATAGATCTGGCGAACAGCTTTCAGGAGACCAGCTCCATGTACCACGATCTTGTCATTCAAGACTGCTGCCAGCAACGACTTAATGATTTGTTGCTGGATCTCATTTCGGGGTGGCCTCGTTTTCGAAGCAATCACAGATTGCATCGATGGCTCGTTCGATCAAAGGAGGTTGTTCAGGATTGGCATCGTTGTTGGACTCGGCGGAAGGGAATGCAAAGTATGAGTAGGATATCAGTTTTCCAATGCAGTCTAACGCTGTTACCTGCAGAGGCACACTCAAGCTCTTGCTTGCCAGGTGGAGGGGGCGAAAGATGAGCTCTGGATCAATGTGATCAGACCTGATATTACCCAGAGCTATTTGAGTGGCATCCTCCAACTCTTTGCTCCTCCGGGCTTCCCGCGAAGCGGCAATGGCATCAAGCGCTGTCACAATGAAGACTGTTGAGCTGACGGGGCCGCCGCGTGCCGTTGCAAAGGTAGCTGTTGTAGACCGTGAGTCCGATCGCATCCTCGAGTCTGGCGCATTGTCTTCACTGGGGTGTGTTTCATAGATTTGAGGTGGTGCATCTTCGGGATTGGGCTGTTCGGATTCCGCGATGTTGTTGTCCTCCTCCTCTACAGTATCCTTAGGCGGAACCTCGGGCTTTTCTTCATCTTGATGCTCACTTGCGAGTTCTCCCTCCTCCGGTTGAGTCTCTTCCTCTTCTTGTTCATTGAGCTCTTGCGATTCTATCGCTTCGGGTAGGTTCGGCTCGTCCGATTTCAAGGCTGCGGGAGCTTCGGTGGTAGTATCCACGGGAGGCTTTTCGGAGTTGGTTGCGGGATGGTGGTTTGGCTCAGAGCCAGGGTCGACGTCCGCCATTGTCAAGGAGACTCCAGGCGGAGCGATCAGATCAGATCAAGCGCATCGAACGGGAAAACAACCCACTAAAAAGAAACGTGGAGGGCAAGATGGGCCGTTGCAAGCATATATGGGGACGCTGCGTGTCTCTTTCTCCAAATGGAGTTTAGACCAACTCAGCCACGCCAAGACAATAATACGCGGGAAACACGTGATCTACCCCTTCCGGGTCTCCGTGATAAGTTATACTAAATTATATAGGAAAATGATAACAGGTCTATAATGATGAAAGTCAGGAATTGACCGCATAAATTAAAGAAGAGGACATATGAAGATCTAGCAAGTTTCCAAAATGGAAAAATCAGATCAATTTTATCCATAATATAATTCATCCAAATATATCACTTTTCATCGAATCTTCGAAATTGATGTTTGCCGCCAAATCTTTCAGGCGGAAAGACCCTTAGTCAGCGTCCCAGCACCTAGGAAGCTCACCGGGCTCTGTTGGGGGAGGACTAAAAGTTTCCCGCTTAGAGGCCATCTTTCTCCTCCCCAACTCTTCAATCCCGGCCCTTTACGTCCTCCCTTTTGTGCTGGACTTTCTTCCCCTTCTTTCATCTCAGAGTTCAGGGCCTTTCGATCTTCATAATCGCCGGCAATTTCAGCCAAAATGGTTGCTGCCGCTGCTAGAATGCGCACACCTGCCATGACCATGGCCCGAGGCGCCGCCTCCATGCGCCGTCCCCAGGTCACCTACAAGTTCCAGGAGGTCATCAAGTACGGGATTTCCAGATGAATTGTGCCTTGTTGAAGAAATAATGCTGATGGATTCGTTGCGCACAGGTCTCAATTGCCTGCCCTCTCCGCCCTGTCCCGATTCTATGCCTCCAAGTGTATGGACCCATTGAAATTATCCACGAAGCCCTACCATCTTCGCCTTTGTTTATGATCTAACCTATGATGAATCTACAGCGTTCCCTCCCCACACCATTATCAGCATGCCGGCTTTGTCGCCGACAATGACCGCGGGAAACGTCGGCGCGTGGCAGAAGAAGGCTGGTGACAGCCTCCAGCCCGGTGATGTTCTGGTTGAGATTGAGACCGATAAGGCACAGATGGACTTTGAGTTCCAGGAGGAGGGTATCCTTGCCAAGGTCCTGAAGGAGACTGGTGAGAAGGATGTTCCTGTTGGCTCGGTAAGAATTTTCCCGAGGTTTCCCACGGAGCACCGGAAGCTAACCTATGTATTTGTTATCTGATAACAGCCCATCGCTGTTCTTGTTGAGGAGGGTACCGATGTTACCCCCTTCGAGTCATTCTCCCTGGAGGATGCCGGTGGTGACAAGGCCTCCCCGGCCGCTGAGAAGAAGGAGGAGCCCAAGAGCGCTGAGCCCTCGGCCCCGGCCCCCGCGTCGGAGCCCGCCGCTATTGAGCCCGAGACCTCCGGTGACAAGCTCCAGCCTGCCCTCGACCGCGAGCCTACCATCTCTCCCGCCGCTAAGGCCCTTGCCCTCGAGAAGGGTGTCCCCGTCAAGGCTCTCAAGGGTACTGGCCGTGGCGGTGTGATCACCAAGGAGGATGTTGAGAAGTACAAGCCCAGCGCTTCCGCTGCTGCTGGACCTGCCTACGAGGATATTCCTCTCACTTCTATGCGCAAGACCATCGCCAACCGTCTCAAGCAGTCCGTCCAGGAGAACCCCCACTACTTCGTCTCCACCACCCTCTCCGTCACTAAGCTCATGAAGCTCCGCCAGGCCCTGAACGCCTCCGCCGAGGGCAAGTACAAGCTGTCCGTCAACGACTTCCTGATCAAGGCTTGTGCTGCTGCTCTCCTGAAGGTTCCCCAGGTCAACTCCAGCTGGATTGAGGAGAACGGCCAGGTTGTCATCCGCGAGCACAAGTCCGCTGATATCAGCGTTGCCGTCGCTACCCCCAGCGGTCTGATCACTCCCGTCGTCAAGGGCGCCCACGCTCTGGGTCTTTCCAGCATCTCCAACCAGGTTCGTGACCTTGGCAAGCGTGCTCGCGAGAACAAGCTGAAGCCTGAGGAGTACCAGGGTGGTACCTTCACCATCAGCAACATGGGTATGAACCCCGCTGTTGAGCGTTTCACCGCTATCATCAACCCCCCTCAGGCCTGTATCCTGGCCGTCGGTACCGTCCGCAAGGTCGCTGTTCCCGTCGAGACTGAGGAGGGCACCGTTACCGAATGGGATGACCAGATCATCGTCACCGGTAGCTTCGACCACAAGGTTGTTGACGGTGCCGTTGGTGGTGAATGGATCAAGGAACTGAAGAAGGTTGTCGAGAACCCCCTTGAGCTGCTGCTGTAGAAGCTGTCATGGGATGCGATACCGATATTACTCTGTAATTTGTATTAAAATCTTTTTTTGCCCGTAGACCCGCATCGGTCCTTTTTGTCTTTGATCTTAGCAACTACAATCCATTTTCTATGTTATAAGAGATACATTCGTCTCGCGAATGTGCCAGTTTTGAATCATCCTACGTATCTGTATCTCTAGAAACCTGCCCATTACTACTCGCAGTCCCGTTAAGCTCGGGGCCTACTATACCACTGCAGGTTAGTATAGTGGATGCTACTATTATGGTACTAGTCCTGGTAGCTTAACTTGAATTCAGGCTCCACTCTAGTGGTCCTTTCTCAAGTACAACCCAAAATTGTGCCAATCGCCTCCACAAGTTACAACGCCCGTGTCGTTAGTGGCTGCTGCACTTTCACTCGTGGAGGAACTTGGACAACTGAAGCGTACCCAACTGCAAAAATGACCCCGCTAAGGAATCTGTACTTGAACATTTGAATGACATCCAAATTCTCACTTCACACCATTGGGAGAATATCGATCTTCATCGAGGAGAAAATTTCCTACCCACCAACTCAAATCAAGATCGACGTGCGAATTCCTCTCGTCATGGTATTGTTTCATTACATACCAAACCTTCCGAGGTTTTCTTGATTCTACCACATGTTTGGCTATTGCAATCCGATGCTCTCTCTGCCAATGGGTTGAACTCATCACTAAATATGCCATCAGCTCGGACAGCTCTACGGTTGCTGTTGATGGTGTAGTAAAATCCCTTTACCTAGATGGAGCAATTGAGACTATATGACTTTTGGCTCCCAATCCCATACGAACTACCAACTACCTAGGTGCTAGTAGTAGATCCTTTGGCAGGTCTTTGTCAATATTCAGTCTCTGATACAATACTCCAGCTATGACTCACTGAAGACTACAGGCAACTATTACATTGGCAGCAACTTGAACCTGGGAAAGGGTGACGAAATTCAGGAATACTATAGGTATGTACATTTTTGCTCGCGAACGTTGCCCAGGTGCAAGGTCTCCAAGGTTGAGCCTAGGTACGACGCAGTGCTGAAATGACTGGTGTATTCGCAACTTTTCGAATGTCATGGAGTGCGTCAAATGCAGATATTGATCCACCAACAACAACTACCCGCTATATGCGTCTATGGGTCAGAATGAAATCATGTATATGCTGACGATGATCCGAAAACGGTACCTTATTTTCAAGACTTTGAAGACTTGAATAATGCTTGCTGTGCCAAATTCAGCCAGGAAATCGGGCATCATACTCTCTCATACCAGGAATTGTTGGTATATAAGGGAGATAGTAATGTCCAGTAGCAACAACCAAAGAATCGAATCTCTCTGACCACCAATAATTGCTATTCTTCTCGGGTATTTATTTCCGCAACGTCAAAATCCACTCGTTCTCAAGACGCTCTACTAACTCTACTGTCGTTCCGAGCTCAACCAGGTTTAGATAATTTCCGCGCTCAAAAATATCTCCAATCCATTTTCGCATCACATTTTGATGACGAAATGGGGCCGTCGGTCCATAAACTGATAGGTTATGGTCTGAAATCACACCCGAAATTGGCTCTTGACTGCAGCACATAATGTCAGGCGGCAAATTACTGTGTAGATGCTCATGATTTCATGTATCTGAGAATCTCTCTGTGTGTGAATTGATATCTTCACTGGCAGGTGTGAAGCACGGGAGATCCGGTGGTATCGGAACAGGCCTGTCGACTTTCCTTTCTTGGAGGGCTCCTAGAGATGGAATCTTTGACTTCCTCTCGGGCTCAAATATCCTATTGATTATTAGTTCAAGGTAGGAAGAAGTGGGTTTTATGTCAAGATTTTCGTACCAAGTCCCCCCCAATGGCGGGCTGACGTTCAAAGACCCTGATTACATCAAATGTCTCTTCTTTGACGAGTGCATCAGTGACAATGGCACCTGCAGGCCCCGCGCCAATAACGGCAACTCGTTTTTGGACTCGTGGCATAATGAGATGAGAGATTGATCAGCTAGAAGTGGCACGATTATTAAAACCTGAAACTCAGTTCCAGAGCCTCATGCAGATAATGGTAGAAAAGATGCCTTGGAGAGGGGAATAAAGAGGAGAGAGATTATCTGATATCGAAGAGCCCCTTACATTGATGTAGTATGGGTGAGTGCTCTTTATTGGTCAACAGTATCTTTGAACCGCTTCTTCAATACTTTCAAGTTGACTTGAGTTATCGCGCAGATAGTATTTGCCACTTAAGAAAATAATATTAAAGAAAAATGATCAGCCGAGATGTCTTACATGTTTGGCATGTCTGTTGAACTTCTACTCCTTAGTGTCACTAAGAATCAGGTACCCGGAACGTTCGCTTGATGGCGTGAGATTCGTCATTACCATCATCATCAACACAACTAAAATCCCCGAGATCGCAACTCAAAAACCACGAAGGATCCGATCGTTTATCTCGGAATTTGGAACGCAGATGCTGTATAGAAGGAAGCTTCTTGATTTCTGTCTCAGGGACTAACTAGGACCCCAAGAGTCAATACTCAGTTGCAGAGAGAAAAGTACCTCTCCAGCCTGGGCAGGACTACATTGATTGGTCATCGTCTTCCAACCCCGCATCTACTTGGCTTCTTTCACTGCGATATCAAATCATTCATCTATTAGTCCAGTGATCACCGTGGCAAATCCTCCAGTCATTGAGTTTTATTTTTCCTTCGTATCGCTATGGTCCTACATCGGCAGTCGACGCTTTCAACAGCTGGTCAAGAAGACCAATGCGCAAGTCATCTACAAACCAATTGACTTGCTGTACACATTTTCTATCTCCGGCGGCTTACCTGTGAAGCAACGCGCACCTCAAAGATTAGCCTACCGGTTTGTTGAAATGCAGCGTTGGCGACAAATTCGGAATATCCCCCTCGTACTGCAGCCAAAGTTTTACCCGGCGGATCCCTCACTTGCGCATCGCGTCCTTCTTGCTGCTATCAAAGAGCAGGGTAACGATAGCCCTCGCGTAAATGAGTTTGCGCATAAGGGGTTAGAAGCTGTCTGGGCAAGGGAGCTTGAAGTCGCCAGTGCGGAGGTTATCGTTCAGTTGGCGAATGAGGCTGGTCTGGACGGGAAGAATCTCTTGGAACAAGCTCAAGCTGAAGAAGAGCTGAGGGAAAAGGAGGAATATTTGACAGAGGAAGCGAACGAGAGACAAGTGTTTGGTGCACCGTTTTACTTTTATCGGGATGAACCTTTCTGGGGACAAGATCGTCTTGAGATGTTGGAGGATATTATTGAAAGTGAAAGAGAGCCAGTTACATTTCAGTCAGCTCAGCCAGGATAGGCGCGTACATCAGAGGAAAATCTTATCCACAGTCGTAAACAAATCAGCGCAAAATTCCATGCTTTTCAGAATTTTGTCGAGTCACGGTCACTGAACTTATGGGACGTTCTGGAACGCAAGTCTGAGATAGTATATCAATTTGTTCTATCTAATCAAAATACTTGACAGAAACTCCCTTGATAATTTCAACTTCAACCACCTCATTATCACCTTCCTTTGAAGTAGACTCTCCGAGATTCTTGATCACTCTTTGTCTAACCCATTCACCTGCCTTGACGGGCTTTCCATCGGCATCAAGGATCTTGTTCGTTAACAGAGCCTTTTCTCGAAGAACTGGAGATTCCTCAATCGGGACAAGATCTGCATCATCCTCAATCCTCACCATGTAAAGGACTCCAAGTCGATCCACGTGGGCCTGATCTTTCGGTGGTGCAACAACTCGATGAATACTGGATTTCAGATAGCCATCTAGGGATTTCCGCATTAGCAAGCAATGACTACACATGAGACCGCCAGGTTGAACTCACTTGTCATGAAATGAAGTGCATCTGCAATATTCACTGTCAATGCATCCATCTGTGGCTGAACGTATTTCCAAATTCCGTCTTTGGTCAAAACTTGTAACGCCGCCACTGGTTGTCGGAAAAGCAAAGTGAGACTCCCCATATCCGAATGACTGGTAGGAAATAGGATGTCAGCAAAATGGGGAAATAAATCAAGTCAAAGATGTGTATTTGAGTTACCCCTTCAGCCAAACATTCTCAAGCTTCTTGTTCTCCTCGTCACTTCTGGCATAATACTTCATGTAACGGAGGTGATCGCCACTTGTCGATTCATATCGATGTCTTTTCACCAACCATTCTTCGTCTTCTAGCTCAAGAGCGAGAGCAAATATAATCAATAGCCTCCTCACAATTTTTTCATGGATGTGTTTCGAGAATTTTTCAATCGTCGCCAAATGCTCTTTCACAATTTCGGGATGTTGTCTCCCCGCATGCTCAGGGATAAACTTGGGAATGTTATAGATTTCAAAATTGTCTTTGACTCCCGGAATAAGATTATGGGTCCTAGCCAGCTTCCAACCATTGTAATCGCCTTGCTCAAGTGCAGCACGATACTTGAGCTTTTCTTCATTTGGAAGGAGAAGAACGGACTCTGCTAAGGCGAATTGAGTGTCGATTTCCTCCCTGCTTAATCCGTGATTTTTGACGTAGAAAAATCCTATAGACATGATCAGACATCTTGGGACTCAAACTATGATTTGAATCCACGTTTTTAAATAAGATTGAATTGAGGCCAACTTGAACATACCAACGTCTTGCATGGCCTGGATAAACTCAGCTACAAGCTTGCGTCTGCCCTCTGGGTCATCGATTTTTGAGAGATCCAAAGTTCTCAAATCGGCCCAATCCAGAGACTCCGAGGTCTCTGGAACTTGGACATATTGCAGTGTTTCTGTAGTTGTAGTTGTAGCCATTGTAAGCGAGGGTAAAAGTCCAACATTGGATCCAGCCCTTCCTATCCTGGGATTCGAACTGCATAAATCCCCATGAGGTGTAAAATGACTTACCAAGCGCCAGATGACTTACATTGCCTATCGGGTTGGGGTACCTCGGACTGGCATAAATTGTTATGCTATATGGTGTGATCGTACCTTGTATGATACGAGTCGGCTGTTACCCGCAGCCGTTTACCCAACTTGGTATATTCTTTTACAGTTTGTTTTACGATTGGTTCAAGTAATTTCGGGAACTCGGGATTTGAACTTAGATGTAAAGATGAATCTGACATTTTCAAGTTGGCATTCTAGATTGGCTTGATAATTGGTTTGGACTCGGACGAATCCGACATCGGCTGCGGGAATTACCTGCTGTATCTACGGAGTATACTTCGCGGGATTGTTAGTTCTAACTCGAAGAAGAAAAAGAAAGACCTTCGAGTGAACATTTCAGCTTTCAATTATTATCTGAATCGTTTATTTAAATCCGAAATATTCAGCGCTACTAGTAGAATTCCCCGAGCGGGCTCTAGAATACGGCCCATACGGCACATGGTGTCATTTGGTGTCATTTTCCGCGGACAGCTCGCCATAGTGATTTGCCTAGGTCACGGTATGCTTTTTGACGGGAATATTAATAATGAAACGAAAGTTTTGGAGCTATGACCGGCGTAAAGCGATTCATGTTTGTCAAAACTGGTCATAATATTTGTCTAGTCAAGTTGATCAATTTTCTAGGACTTCGACTTATATGACAGGATCCAGCCTGCGTACTTGCTCGATCTTGCCGCATATCATCACTTTTTGTTTTTCATTTCTTCCTTGAATTGAAAATTATATATCATGGTTCAAGTAGATCAATCTACACTAAATGTGGTGGAGCCTCAACATGATGTTATAGAGAAGAATGCTGTTATTCTTGGTAGCTTGGACTCACTTGGAGAAGAGGCGAGAGCGATTGATCCCGAACTTGAAAGGAGGGTATTGAGAAAAAAAAGATCTCTTTCTCATGCCAGCAATGATGATTGGTATGTATTCCTTCTGATTCTATTTTTTTCATACTGATTCGGACGAATAGGGTATGGGTTGGTCTATTATGACAAGGTAAAATCTTCGATTCATCCCAAGCGACCACAGTCACGTACTACGACATTAGGCTAACTTGAAATATCGTGAGAAGGCCCTTCTTGGAAATGCCTCACTATCTGGCATGACAACCGATCTGAAACTATCTGTTACTGATTACTCAGTCAATCCAGCTACAACAAGCACCATTAGATTGAGCTGGGCAACGTCTATCTTCTACTTTGGTCAGCTACTCGGCTCATATCCCACAACATATGCAATGCAATACTTCAACACGCGGTTTGTGCTTGGTCCTATGGTGATGCTCTGGGCTATTATTTGTGCGGCCACTGCAGGAGTCACTACTTGGCAAGGCTTGTTCGTGCAGCGATTCTTTCTTGGTGAGCATGAGAGTTGATTTCTCACTCTCCTACTATCTTGTCATTCATCGCTAACCACTAGTTAGGATTCACTGAGTCAATTATTCCAACCTGCTTCATGGTCACTGTTGGTGGATTTTACACGCAGCCAGAACAGGCTTTAAGACAGAGTTGGTGGTGGTCAGGAACAGGATGGTTCACCATTATTGGTGGAGGTATCAGTTACGGCTTCGCTCAAATCAATGGCCCCCTTAAATTATGGCAATCTGTCTATCCTTTTGCTGGTGCCCTGACATTCATCTTTGGTATTTGGTGCTTTTTTATCCCAAATTCACCACTCCAAATTCACCACTCAACGCGTGGTTTTAACCCCGGAGGAGCGAGTTGTGGCGGCTGAACGGCTCCGAGTAGGTCAAACAGGACTGAACAACAACTATTTAAAGTTCAGTCAGGTTAAAGAAGCTGTAATTGACGCGAAGATATGGCTGGTTGGCTTGACCATGGCCTCTGCGTGAGTTAAGTACCCCACTGTTATTGATCTATACTAATAGCGCACATAGATATACGGTCAATGGTGCCGTATCGGGATTTGGACCCCTGATCGTCTCAACTTTCGGTTACTCTACACTCGAAAGCATTCTCTTCCAGTTTCCTCTAGGTGGTCTGTCCGGTACTGGAATCCTGCTTACCCGATGGCTATGCTCGCGATACCACAATATCAGAGTTATAACTTTGATCATTTGCTGTCTTCCAGTAATCGCAGGATTTGCAGTGATTTGGAAATCAACCTGGGGTGATAAGCCTATTGTCCCAGTCGCTGGGTACTCACTCCTTGGCCTCTTTGGTCCAGTAGTGGGTCTAACAATCTCGCTTGGCGCGAGTAACACCGCCGGCGATACTAAAAGAAGCTTCACTGCATCTGCAGTCTTTGTTGCATATTGTGTAGGGAATATCATTGGGCCGCAATTGATTCGAACTCAATCCAAAGATCAGCATTACACGGAGTTGTGGACAGGTCTGATCATCTGGTATGAACTCAATCTCCTATGAAGGAATGAATTAGTAGTGAGGCTGACCTTTTTCTGAAGTTATTGCATAACCATAGCATCCGCTGCGACATTATACGTCATTTGTTCTCGAGAAAATAAGAAGCGAAGCCAGTTGACGCTTGACGAGGATGAGCGGGAACGGTTGGGTTTCAAGGATCTAACTGACAAGCAGAACATGTATTTTAGATATGTCTACTAAAGGCGCGTGCAGTCTCCTTCAAACAGAATGATGATTTGAGGATTATTTTCTCGAAAATTTTGACAGCGGATCAATCTTAAATTGACATGGCTCATAGCTCATAAAGATCCTGATACACGATCATGGCATCCTCTTCAGGTCCTATTAATTCGTTATGCCAGCATCAAATGAGCACAGCTAAGTTGAAATAAGGTACAATCTTGGACAGATAACCAAGAGTCGTGAATTAATCAGGCCGTAAAAACCTTTAGAATCAGTCTAATCTGGGTATTGGACCATTATTAAACAAAGATAAACAAGGTATAAAGAAAGTAAACCTCAGCGAGCCGAGGAGGCAGCCATATCCAAGTCGTCACAGCATGCCGGTAATCCGGGTATAAATTGGTATGAAACAATACCGAGCGAGCGGGTAACAAAATTCGTACATTTACTTCTCCTCACTGCTTCCGTTGTCACTCTCCTTGATCTCAGGAATAGCGACATCTTCGCGATGTTCACCTTGGTGCTTGGCGGCGCTGGCACGGCGGACGGCAGCATACTCGAGATCGTCAAGCTGGCGAAGCAGCTCACCATTGGCACCATACATGTGTGGCTCGGTGCGTGCAATATGAACGACATCGAAGACGCTGTTTGACTTATGGAAGATACGGTCCATCTCCTCCAGAGAACGGTTGGTGGTCTCAGGGAAGAAGAAGTAGACAACAGGCACAATGAAGGCATTGCTAGAAAATGGTTAGCAGCTGATTCGCTGGGGTTGGGCGTTGAAAGGCAGATCTGGGATATCTCACATGACAGCGAAAATAACATAGGTCTGATAGCCGATGTTGTTGAAAGCAACAGGGGTGACCATGACGACCATGAAGTTCCAAATCCAGTTTGATGATGTTGAGAGGGCGTTGGCAGGGGCACGAATTTTCAGAGGCACAATCTCAGCGGGATACAGCCATGTCATACCGAGCCACCCAACAGCGAAGAAAGTGTTGAAGACGAAGAGGAAGACAGCCTGAGCGATACCAGCCGAAGTACCTTTCGAGGTACCTTTGTTCGCCGAGGAAATACTGTCAGTGATGGCCAAAATAACCATGGAAAGTGACATGCCGACAGCGCCGAAGATCATGAGTGTACGACGACCGAATTTCTCAACAGTGAAAACCGCAACCCAGGAAGCGGCAAAATATTCGGTACCGTTAAGAGCGGCAATCAGACGAGAAAGGGTAGCGGAAAGTCCAACCTGCTCTTCCAGAATAGTGGGGATATAGTAAGTGATCAAGTTAATACCAGAGATTTGCTGGAACATCTGGTTGACATAGGCCAGAACTGTACGGTGGAAGTGGCGGTCCGGACCCATGGTGAACATGTCGCGGAATGAACCCCTTGCCATCTCCAGAACAGTGGCCTTAATAGCTGTGAACTCGGTTTCAAGGAAAGTCTCATCGGTATCGTCACCCATCAAACATTCCAGAACCTCACGAGCCTCGTCTTCACGACCCTTCAGAATGAGCCAACGAGGCGACTCCGGAAGGTACATGACAAAGACCAGAATGATCAAGGCAAAGAAGATCTGGAAGGCCAAGGGGAAACGCCAAGCAACGTCATTGGGGTCAGTGAACATCAGACCAAAGTCAATCCAGTAACTAATTGTGATACCCAGAGTGATCATTGCACCCTCAATCATCACCATCTGACCACGTCGGTGAGACTTGCAGCATTCGGACTGCCATGTGGGCACGGTGGATGTGTTGATACCGTTTCCAAAGCCAGTGACTAGACGACCAACAATAAGCTGGGCCAGCTCATAGGAGGTACACTGCAAAAGAGCACCAATGACCATGATAAAAGAACCGAGGAAAATAGCCTTGCGACGACCCAGTATGTTACCAACCCAGATTGTTGGAATAGAGCCCGAGAAACATCCAAGGTTGTACGCGGCGACGACGATACCCTGACGAGTGGATTGAGCACTCTTCCATGATGCCGAGTGACCATCCTCGTAGGATGTGAGAGTATTGATGGTAGGGAAATATTTGGAAAAGGACTCCAATGTCAAAAGACCACCAGTGACACCTTGATCATAACCGAAGAGCAAAAAGTCCATGCCTGCCAACAGACCAATGGCTATTTGAAGTTTGATGCCATTGAGGCCTAAATACCGACTGGTCGGCATTCTGGTCAAATTCGCAAGCTGTACGAGGGATCACAAAATACTTTTTCTTTCAGAGGGATTTTCCCCCAAGGTTATACAAAGACTCGAAACCAGTCGGGGAGGAGCAGTGTATAAGAGAGAGAAGCTTTTGCCAAGGGAGGTACAAGACTTTCACAAGAATTGACAAGAAAATGCCCAGCCTGAGTGAAGAAAGAAACAAGAACTAGAAGATCAGAAATCGATCATCGCATCAGGGGGGGCCTGGCCGAATTTAAACAGACATGTACAACAAAGATTAAGGGGACCGTGAGACCCCTCTCAACCTCTCTCTCTCTCTCCATTTGAGGGGTCTATTCTCTCTCTATGGGGGACTTTGTTTTCCTGTGCCGAGCCGCTGCGTGAGAATTACAACATTTAAATATGATTCGAAGAGAATATATGGAATAGGATCCACATCCTACTTTCCAAGGACCCATATCAAGCCAACAATGCGATCAGTGGTTGGCTAACTAGGTCATTAGGACCTCCAAGTCCATTATGGATTATAGCACGGGGATTATCAACGGCCCCCCAGTGAGCCGATTAATCTCCAGAACTGGGATTCTAACATCGATTCCGGCCCACGCGAGTCCGTAGATCCAATCAAATCCTAGTAACCCGGGGCAAAGTCTCGGGGAGAGGCAGTTTCGGCTTCACCAGGTTGGGTTAGTATGACCAGGGTTGTGCTTTTTCACTCCGGGTAAGAAGGAACTAACTTGCCCCGGTTTGTTCAGCCCCGCCGATCCCATTTTTGAGCCTGTCAGATTGTAGTCTGCCTAGCGGAGTGGAGCTCCTACTTTGGGCCTGCTTTTATCCCCGCCATCTCTCTCCGTCCCCGGGCGCACAAATTAAATTGGGTCCGGGGATAGTGCATGGTCATGCGTGCAGCGTAGATGTAGGTATCCCTAGAATTCAGCTGTTAGCAGGACTTCTCACGCGACAAAATGGCTTCAATCAAAGGAAGTGTACTGATATGAAGTGTTCTTTGGGATCTTTGCATGTCTTGGCAGCTTATCCCGTAGTACATGTGATACATCTTATATGTCAGATTAATCGGATATTCTGGTTAATTTAGTCTCTACCGAATTTTATTCAATTCTCTAATATTCATCATAATATAGATCCATATAAGTACCTTCCAGTTCAAAAGTATAGCCTCCAAGTACCTGATACATGCAAAACATTCAATTAAATTGACTTCTGCATTTACTGCGTCAGAGCCTTGCCGAAGCTATGCGTTTTAGCGGTTTTAGTGCTACCAAGACCCCGACCGCATTAAAATCGCGGGAAAACTCGCGAAACCCCCATCTCCATGAAGCTTTGAGTCGCCTTGGCGCCTAGAGAATCAAGCCACTGACTTGGGGGCTTGGATGAGCTTGGATAAATCTTCGCCTCACCTAATTCTGGTCATAGATTGCCATGGCTTGGCTTTGTTCGAAAAAAAAATCTTGTTTGAGTATCAAGGGATTGAGGTCAAAGAAAACAATATTAAAAAATAGGGGGGATATGAGGCATTCCCATGGTTATTCAGTCCACGCGGCCAAATCTGTTTCCACTTTTTTCTAATTGGATACCACAGTCATTTTCTTTGTTATTATAATCTGATATATGAATTAGTCTGTAGTATTCGTTTGTCAAGGTTATCATTTCCTATAATAGTAGACATAGGCTCGGTTTCTACTGAAAAAGCTCACCCGTATTAAGAAACCACCTAGATAAATTCAATCCGCTTAGAAATTGAAAACAGACCATAAACTAAGAAAAGGAACTAGGGCTGTAACCTCCGTCATTTGGGTCCTGAGGCCCTCTTTGTCCCCGCCGCGGTTACGTCCGAATCCTGGGGGATGAGCAGTACAACATACCTCATAAGGCAGTTCCGGGCTGGATCCATGGCAAGATAATGCCGCGATAACCACTATTGTCGTAGATTGGGCTGGTCTGGTTTCATGACCACATGTCTGCGTCGCATCGGTTTTCTGATCCCCCTCCTAAAATCCTAAATCTAGTCAACACTCAAGCCTTCTAGAACAAAAGCTTCATGGTTTTGCTTAGTATTTTCTGACGCCCTGCATCTGGTCACCAGCGGCGCCACGAGGCCCTTCCCGGCCGCCACTGAAGTCATTTCGCATGACTCAGAGTTTTTCGAATCAGCCATGGCTTGCGGATCACCGTGAACTGACCCCGGGACGCTTTGACCCGTCCTGAGTGCGCCCCTTGTCCCAGGGCGGGAGAGGTCATTGGGAGCCATTGGAATTTTTCCTTGGAATGCATCGAACGGTTTGCGGGGATGTGATGACGGGGGGGATCCAAAAAAAAATGACATGGCATAATGTCCGAGATCGAAATTTTCGGTTGGGGGGGTATGGATCGTATGAGAGTGGAGAGAGGCTGGTTATTGTACTTCCCAAGTCAGCCTAATACACTTTTCTGTACTCCGTGCATACCTGCCATGTGTACCTTGTTGCATCAAATGGAGATTGGGCGTTACAAAATTTCCTTCTGCAAGATGCGTGGTCTCAAGGCTAGTCTCAACTGTAAGTTTGGCGATCCCAAGTCCAACTTGAAAGTCACTGCAGGGATCTTTTCTGAAACCTCCGAGTCGGATTAGAGGATTTTATGCGAGTGCTTCAAGTTGTTGTCCTGCTTTAACGCTAACTTCACCAATGTTTGGAAAATTCTTCCGTTCCAAGGTTGTTCTCTCACAGATGATCGTCTCATGCGAGTGATAATGAAGAGCAGGATTTATTGAACTCAAATCGAACTATTCCTCAATCATTATTCGCGTGTTCCTTGAGATATAAATCAAATTTGAACCTGAGTTAAATAACCGAATGCAAAATAAGTACAAGCACACTACACATCCTCCCCTTGGAAAGGGCCTGGATTGATTACAAGTCTTGTAATAGTGCTCAGGTTTTGTTTCTCACAAAATACGATCTCTTATTTATATTCTACAGAACTTGATTGCCAAATTCAATTTGCTCAATGTCCAAATATCCAAAGTCGAATTTTTCGGGGCTATGCACCTGCACATGTGACAACAACTACTCGGCACAGGCCTTATCACTACATATTATCCACTGTACCAACACTACTAAACACCCCCGTTTCTCCATGTTTTCAGAATAAGCAAGACCTATAAGAAGTGACCAATGATTTCAATGCGGTGAAGCGCGGAACTGAGGTTGTGGTCCGCGAATTTTCCTAGTGCATTCCTCGGAACTGGGCACACCCAGGAGACCGGGACCCCTGGTCAGATCTGCTGGAGCAGATTGAGCCCCTTTATGCTCATCCCTTCTTCAAATGTTGAGTTCGAGTTGAAAATACTATCACTTTCATCATCTTTACGTCCAATTGAGCTGTAGGTCCAGGTAGATTCTCCCTACTTCACGTGCTGTAGTAAGAGCAGTTTGCCTATAGCTTGCGATATTTTCAGTCACCTAATAGAACTTGAATTGCCTGACTAGCTTTTATATGATAAAGCTTGCAGTAGGTAGACATCTGAGCCAGTGCTCTATGGGTAGTACAGCTAGAAAATCTGCTACTAGTAGTATCTCTTGGTTTCAACATTGGAAAGAGGTACAAGTACACAGACGTATTTAATATCTATGAAACTTCAAGTTGAACCTCCTTGACTCACATGTGAAATAAAAAAGCACCTAGGTGTCATGGACCAAAGTGTGCCAGACTCGGAAGTCGACATCTGGACTCTTTCGGCCACAACACACGACCAAAAGATGTAATGTTTTCCCATTACCTAGAAGCCTCTACATAGGCTTTTCTACTACGGGTCGATTCAATTTAATTCATTGTTAGTAGCTTCCAAGCTTTTAGTCCCGAAATAACTATTCATATTTGGATTAAATACTGAGGCCATGATCTGTGCACTCTCCATACATCTCCCGAGGTCATATGTAGTACATCATTCAAATATAGATCTTGATGATGCCCTGAGGTCATAATATCCCTTCATATGCAATAAGCCACATGATCAAGCTCCTCCAGACGGCATTAGTATCCGTAGCCTGACCGTAGATAGTTTAAAGTTGAAGGAGCACAAAATCTTGAGTGGCTGGACTCTATCGCGTTGGAATGTAGGCATGCCGCATCACCTCCCAAAAATTACACCGGAACACCAACCGCTTGCTAACCAAAAGTACGCAGACTGTCTCGGCAATATTCTAGAAACAGGAATACTCCAAGGGGAAATGAATAGGGGATGAAATCACGAGAGACGAGCGCGTTATCTGCTTGGTTGTAAATTCGCGTCGTGACGAAGCTAGCACATACCTGATGTCAATGGAATGCATGATAGAGAACCAAGCTCTTGCGCCTCTATAGAGCTCCTTGCCCCTTGCTTCAACGGATAGTAGGTTACAGCCAGTTAGTGTAGCAGTTCTACAAAAGAATTAAGTCCGAGCACTGTGGTTAAATCGTGTGTCTCAAGCTGTGCTTGACCTTTCCTCCGATCAGTACATCTTCTCTACTTTAATCCGAATGTTTCAAAAAGTTTGACACTGAATTTCCTCCACGGTCATTATCTCTGACTGTGAAGAATACGCTTCATGGCACACAGCTCAGAGATGAAAGATTGTCATGATGGCTTCATTGAATGTCCAGATGATATCCCTCTGAAAGAAGCCGGCAGCTGTGATATAAGCGATGATGAGCGTATCGTATATCCTACAACTGTCAAATTCTTCCCTATCCTTATAGGACTATGCTTACAAGCCTTTTGTTCCGCGTTGGTAATTTCATCAATTAGCTTGATATCTGAGATCTCTTCCACTAACCATACTAGGATAATACTATCCTCGCGACAGCAGCACCCAAGATAACAGAGCAGTTCAACTCCCTCGAAGACTTCTCCTGGTACGCAAGTGCATATCTCCTGACTTCATGTGCGGTTACCCTCCCTTTCGGAAAGACCTACACGTACTATTCGACAAAATGGACATATATCATTGCTCTTGTGATTTTCGAGATCGGATCCTTGGCGTGCGCTGCTACACCAACATCCAAGGGTCTGATTTTTGGCAGAGCACTTGCTGGAATTGGATCTGGGGGGCTTGCGCCTGGTGCCCTTTTGGTTCTTGCCAACAGTGTACCAGTCCCACGACGCGCGCTTTATTTCGGAATAATCGGAAGTATGGGTGGGATTGCGACTGTGACCGGACCACTGTAGGATCCAGCCATGAAATATCTCCACATACATGAATACCGTCGACTAACATAGAATAGAATTGGTGGATTATTGACAGATCATGTCAGTTGGCGATGGTGCTTCTATATCAACATTCCGCTGGGAGCGATCACTGCTTTGTTCATTATAATATTCTTCAAAGACACTGGAAACACCAAAACCCTTGAGCCGGGAAAAATGAACAAGGTCAGGAAGATGGACCCAATTGGAATCATGCTTTTCATACCCGCCATTCTCTCAATTCTATTGTGCTTGCAATGGGGTGGTACAAAATACGATTGGGGAAATGTGCGAGTAGTCGTGCTTTTCGTTCTGTTTGGCGTCTTTCTCGCAGGATGGTGCTACGTGCAGTACAGGAAACAAGAGGAAGCGACAGTTCCTCCTCATATACTATCAAACCGTAATGTGATCGGTGCTGTCATCCACGCTATGTTTCTCGGTGGCTCCTTTTACGTTTTTGGATACTATGTAAGTCCATACCTTCGGGATGACCTTATTACACTGCTAAACCACAGGTAGCTTCCTATATGGTTCCAGGCCACCGAACAGACCTCTGCATCCGACTCTGGAATCAACAATCTTCCAATGGTAGTATCAATGATCGTGTGTTCAGCGGTGGGAGGTCTAGTCGTCAACATGCTCGGGTACTACACACCATTAATGTTCCTAGGCAGCGCCCTTCTCACGATCGGCTCCGGACTTTGTACAACCTTCCAAGTTCATACTGGACGCGAAAAGTGGATTGGATATCAAGTGATTATAGGGATCGGCGCAGGTCTTGGATTCCAGCAGTGTATCAATTGCTTACAGACTGTCTTACCACTAAAGGATATTCCAATTGGTATTGCAGTCATCACATTCGCGCAAAGTCTCAGTGGGGCGTTATTCATTTCCATTGCCGAGAACGTCTTCCAGAACCGATTGGTCGCCAGTATTACCGACTATGCCCCTGAAGTCAACCCTGCAGCTGTTATCAAGGCCGGTGCAGCAAACCTATCACGCAGCTTTTCGAGTGAGGTTCTTCCCTCGGTGTTGCATGCTTATAATGTTGCTGTTACACAGACTTTTTATGTCTCTGTGGCTTCTGCGACACTTTCGCTCATTGGTGCTGGACTTGTTCAGTGGAAATCTATGAAGCAAACACAGAAGTATGCGTGATCTGTACTACAGGGTAGTACATGCGTTGCATGATTTTACTTTTCCCAATTTGTGATATTTTGAGATACATACTACTTTGATCGAAGCATAGTAGATACTAGTAATGAAATTCGTTAATGCCTCAAGCAGTGGAATATCACAGGATTTCATAAATTCATGAAAGGAAGAACGTTCTTGAAAACATCCCAGGAGGATCACATCATACAACATGCCTCAGACTCTTCTGATTGCCTTTTTACCAAAGCGCCAGCGCCTGCTCTCAATCGGGTCCGGTGGTAATCCAAAATCCTCGCCAGGTGGACAGACTGGTTTTTACACCCAGCATGTCTAAAATCGGCTTGGTAGTCCGCTAAGACTTTCTTGATCCGGACTATCTGCTCGGAATCGTCCGATATAGCCAGAGCGACGACAAGACATACGGCAAAATATGCCGCACCAAGCGGACGATAGCAATAAGCAGCCTGGGCTTCCAACAAGATCTGTTCACAGTTGGAGTGAGTCTCTGATCGTAGTACCGGATTATCCGGATCAAATAACCGAAGAAGTGCATTTAAAACCAGTAGCATTGTAAGCATGGTAGCATATTGCGCTAGCAGCTGAGCTTTTTGAAGGGTGAGTGGCGAGGAAAATGAGTCTGAGTTTGAGGTTGGGAGTTGGTCTAGAAATGAACGAATTCTCTGGACAATATCGCACATCTTGATATATGCTACTCCGATCTCCATAATGTAAGGGTCTGGATTGCGCATATAAACCGGCAACCTCGACATGATTGATAATGCGCTGGGGGCATTTGGGGTTTCCGGTTGGATGAAAGCTACCAACCGCTCCAATAGCGGTTGATCGAAAGTGACATTGAAGTTTGCGATACTTTCGAAGATCTGTGCATAGTTGTTAACTTGTAAAGGTTCGAAAAGGAAGGTCAGAGCGAGTAGATGTACCACCACGACAGTTAGTGTTGTAATCATTTCCCTCTCAAATTTATTGTGACACTTTGTTAGATCTACCTTCTGAAGAAGATAAGCCAAAGCTTCCCCATGCATACTATTTTTGGGATCCCCATCGCTTCGGCCTAGCCAGCTCTAGAAAACATACTGAGATCACAAGAATGAAACTTGATAGATGGACCGAATAGCATACCTGACAGACAGTGATGAGATAGATCGCACAGAGGGTTTCTGGAGCATGCGCTTTTCTCGGGTCATTCAATGTTTCTCGGAGAACTCGAAGACTTCGCCCATAGTGCTGTAACACGTTCGGGGGAATATCATTACCCCGGAAATATGGATAGGTTGCCACTAAGGCTTTAGTTGCGGCATCAAGTGCAGGATTATGACCGAGAAGCCGTGGGATGTCTCTAAGAAAAGGGCCATAATAAGAGAGATCATATCGAACGTCTCGGATCTGCAGAGTGCGGATAAATGACGTAGTCAGGAGATCAGCGGGGATCTGGAATGTAATTCTAGGATTTTGTCTAGTGGAGACTTCGAATTCAAGTTTGCGATTTGTGATTTCTCGTGTGGCTGGCGCTTCAAGCTTTCCTGGATTTGAGTATTTAAACGTGTATCTCTGTTGGCCACTTCCTTCACAGCGGAGCCGTAGCCGCTGACACCGAGAACAGCATGGTTGTAGTTGGTCGCACTATCCGGATGCCGGTGTCAGAAAGGCACACGTTGGAGTGGGTTTGAGGGCTTAGTATCATTCAGGCGCGTCCGCGTGTACCTTTTTCTTCACTTTGCGACACTCATTGCACGCTTTGCTGGATGGAACTCCCGGCATGGCACTGATAAGAGGGATTTCTCTCTGGCTGTGAAGATCGGTTTAGTATACAGCTCAGAGTCAACTTGAACTCATATCATGTGATTATTCCGCCACTCTGGCGGACGAGCCAAGATCAGTTGAAGTTCCAGGTGTCAGCTTTGACGAGGTTCAAGTCTTGGAAACTCGGCAGGGATAATCTGACTCCATTGCGGTCCAATTAGTGGGGCCATCTTGATGATCTTCATCGAAGAACCACAAAAGTGGAAATGGAATAAGTATGGTGCATCCAAGTGACAACCTGCATTTCCTGGTATTATTTATTATTTAACATTATTGTCTAGAAAAAAAAACTTGAATCATATCCATATAGTGACTCACCTAGTTACTTCAAAATTTATTAAAATACCAGTATTGGGTCACCTGTACGGAGTAGAGAGTATTTAAACCCTGTAGTATATGAGGAAGGAGACGCTAATACAAAATGGTCACAAATTCTCCCTTATATTTGAGTAAAAAGCTCCCCCTGTAACCACTCTGCTCTGCTAGTCTAGCGGTCGGCGACCCTTCTGGGGGACAAAGGTACTGAAATGCGGACGCTGGACCCATCTTCAGTGGCAGAGACTTTACCGGCGGGTGGGAGGGTATCTGGCTTCGGCCAGGGAATAATGCTTTTTTTTGGAATTTTTCATATTTTTACCCATTATAATTCTAACCTTCCCCTTTCTATTTCACTTCTCAGATCCTCAAAATAAAAAGAATTGAGCGAGATAGAAGGAATTATGGGATGGCGATGGATGTATCAAGTGAGAGCTGTTGAGGCTTTTCACGCATTTCTGATTTTGAAGGTCCTGGGTTCGATCCCTGACCCTGCTGGATTTCCTTTTTCTTTTTCTCTTATCGAGCTGCATTAAATTTCTTTCCTATCATAGGTACCTTCCAGATACCCCTGACTTTACTAATACCTTAATGTATACTCTAGCAGCTAGGGGTTGTATATACAACATTCACGGAGAGTCATGACACACCATGTCCACTATCATAAACTCAACATAGGAATAGTACAAATTCAATTCGGTCATTAGATCATAATCACTTCGGATTTGTGGGCAGCTCAACTGGGGACAATGACAGGGACCTAGCAGTGCGATCCGCCCCTAGTTCTGCCAAGGGTTCATGTTGCGATGGCATCTCGACTATGAAATTCGTGGCATTGAGCTCGGCAGTTGGTTTTGTAGATGTTTCTGACATATCCAGATTACCTTTTGAGCCGCTTGAAGCCTTCCAACTCTTCCTTCGCAGTATCAAAATCCACAATCCTAGCGTTATAATCAGGATTGCGCCGACTGCGGCGCCGACCCCGATCCCAGTCTTCGCGCCTGTTGAAAGTCCAGAGGATTTTATGTGTGATTCTGATGAGGAAGTGGCAGATGTTGCTATTTGCGAAGTTGTGGTAGTGGCCGCTGTTTGGGACGTGAAATCGCCTGATCGCCATCGTATCGAGACTCCTTTGGCATTGATACCGTCTGCTGAGGTCGTCAAGCTGCTTAAAGTGGAGCCTTTGGTGAACGTCCATACCGACGAAGTCGTGACACGCGAGGTACATCTATTAGTCGTGAACCAGTCAAGATCGCTTCTCGTCTGCACATTATAATTACTAACGAGAGAAATAGTTAGGACGATCAAAGCCGTAGGAAATATCGGCAGTTTACGGCTCCATCCTTACTTGGGGCAACACGTTGCACGGGTTTCTCCGTCGCTGTACACTGATTGACTCGCGGTCCAGTATCCTGAGGGACATACTCCAGGCGAGTAGTAAAAATCGGTGCTGATCTCATAGGCAGAAGGAAAGCATGTATCCCAGCTTGTTGGGCCCAGCTGTAACCACCACCCAGTCTCACCAGTTGTCACCGTTGTTGTATATTAGTCAGTTCCTGACAGATTTTCAATGAAGTAGGTATCTGTAAAACATCGCGTTGGTGCTGTGAATGTTGTTGTCAAAGCAGGGGGGGTTGTGACAGCCGTTGTAGCTGTAGCTGCCATGGCGAATGGCTTGAAACCAGTGACTGTGTCTTGTTTCTCCCCCTTCTTTTTATTAAAGGTCAGACCCCCGCTGGTGGAGATTAATTTGGTGCCGGGGGCCAGCCAAGAAGCTAGCTTCTTCAAGACCCTGCGCTAAGTAGTTTCAGGGTCTAGAAGTGATGATTATTCCTCTTCGTAGTAAGGCACATCCTTTTCAGAAAGCCTATTTGCTGGGCTTTATATTAGGCCAGAGGGGCTTCATGCTGTTCGGTGGTAGACATCTCAACAATCGTCGGAGTGGACTGAGGCTGAGTTTTTGTGGCTGAAGTGAGATGCTATCTTTTTCTCCTCCTACTTGAATCTCACTGGTTACATACATCTGATAAATCCAAGACCGGATCTTGAAATGAAACGTATCGTGAAAATAGCGAGGGAAACGTGCTTTGATGGCGCAACAAATTTAGCAGATCCTGATTAGATCAATCGATGCTACAGGCTCTTATCGCCGCCGACTCGGAGACTAACGCTGCAGCAATATGTTCTGATTTACTTTTTTATTTTTATCTTTATTCATTTTTAGTTTGGTTTTTATGCATATTTTTGGATTAATCTTTCAAGACTCTGCTCTGATTTAATTCTATGGACTTTCCAGTTTGACTTTTATAAGCGCAATCAAATGATCGATGTCTTGTCCAAAGTGGACCCGGGACGCCTCAAAGAGGTCAACTACCGCATATCCCGGCTGTGATAGCCCATGTAAGTCATTATCTTTGCTTGGCAAGTTTTCTGGCCATGGCTCTTGCTGTCTTTCGGAGGGATGAAGGGATTTAGTTGTGTATATATGAAAGGCATCATTGTTCGACAACCAGGAACAAGGAAGGACTAGAGCGGCACCTCGATTAATCAGCATACCTAGCGCTAACTAACTAGTTATAAGGTAGGATTGCTTATTGATGGCGGAAGCTTCAGCCCCCTTGTGCAAGCAGTCTGCCATTGACCAAAGAAATAGTGCTCAAACAGAGATCCCCCGGTAGAGAGTGTTAGCATCTGCTCCCAAGTCCAGAACCCGTTGTAGAAGGTTGACTCTGGGGGCTGAATTCCCAATGTTTAAGTGACATCTTGGTGTGCTCCAGAATCTTGGCCGGAGAATATAATCTAATATCGGACGACCTGTCTTGGCTTGGACTTGGCTCTCAGTAAGATATTCCATGCAGTAACCTCGCATGTCAAAATCAATCGCTAAGGTAAGGAAATTGCTTTTGTCCTCGTGCCAACTATTCAGAACAGGGCTAATATACCAATACGCGGAATGAATTTTATCATGGTAGGCAAAGGCCTCAACAGCTGGTTGAAGTGTATGTGCAGCCTGAATAGATACCGGTGTCTCTCTCCACTTGGGAACCGAAAGAGCACTTACAAGATAGCTTGCAAGCCCTATAGAGAAGCGGCGATAGACTCTGGCAGTCTGAAGTGCCACACATTTTGGGATTCTGGCATTTACAAGAAAAGTCCTCCCATCAAATTGACCCTCTGCGTACTGGTGGAGGGGTTTCTGGAGGAGTTTCTGGATTTGTGGAGAAAGGAGAAAGTCCCGGCAGCATCGACGCAAAAAGTCGACTGTAAGCATAAAGATGTGTAGGAAATTGGGACCGTCAAAGACTTCTGAGTATATAGACGACTCAAACTTTAGGCCTTGATGGTGCATAGTACGCGCCAGTCCTTTTGTGTCATCTTCAGCAAACAAGTCAAGGAAGTTTTCAGGGTCATATGTGCATTCAAGCAGCCCCATACATCGATTGTTCAGTCGTCTGATGGTTGAATCAAGGCGGAACCTGAGTCCCTCGCGATCATCGATGAAGATTTCTCTGTGGCTGGAGGGGGCATTCAGTGGAGAATCGAGACTGGGCTCGTCAATGAATGACAAGTCAATCAAGCGCAGAGGATGTAGATTGGCAAAGTTGGTCTCTTCATGCAACGCGATTTGCAGGATGATAGAGGCCTCTCGCATGTGTTGAGGATCAATTGAGGAAATCAAGCGTTTGAAATACTCCTCTAAGTCGACTGGCATTTCCTCAAGCTTTGTGTACAAAGTGTGAATGCTATCACCGTCTCGAATGCCTTTCAAGAAATCTTGAACCACAAGCCTGACCCAAAGAAAGACCCCTTGAGCTTTGTATGCGATCGTATAAATCAGGTTTTCTGCTGCTTGTTGATCGGAACGAAGCAGATACTGAAATCGTGGACTCTTGCAAAACTTTACTCGAACATATGAGTTTACATCGTCTCGTGTGAGCTCTTCCAGTCTGATCTTAGGAGAATCACTGAAGCTATCTTCAAAGACATTCCAAGGCCTGCTGGATACGAATATCTTAACATTTTCTTTATCAGCCAACGATTCAAAAGTTTCAATGAGCTCCTGACGCATCTGATCTGTGCATTCAAATTCGTCTAGACCATCAACAAAGATCAAAACTCTGATGGAGAGCTTCTGCAGAGCTTGAATGCAAATTTGAAGAGAAGATACCAGCTCCACGTTGCTCCAATGTCCGTAATCAATCGAGGACATCTGAGCAGAGCTCCATCTCATGTCATGAATAACCTCGGGTATTATTTCTGGCTTCTTTTCAAAAATTTGAAACAATGCGGAGCGCAGAAGCCCTTCAACCGACTTCTGTAGCTTGTTTCCGGGGCACCAAGAGAAGTAAGATGCCCGGATAACTGAGCATCCCTGGGTCCATGGGAGCATATGCTCCTTTTCGTTGATTTTGTCTCTAAGAAATTGCATGAGTGTTGACTTTCCTGCACCAGCTTTACCAGAAATCCAGTAGACTTTTCGTGTTTCTACGCTCGAGGACAGCCATTTTACCGGGTCATGCCACCCAGAAGGCATCTGTCTCCCTCGAGCTTGAAGGATCCAGGTATATGTCTTCTCGTAGGCGGGTTCAATTTTTTGTGCACGTTCTTGCATTTGAGGGAGCCGAAGACTTGATAAAACACGTTTTTGGGCGTCTCTATGAAGCTGCTCTTTCTCAGAGCAACTCTCGAAACCTTTGACTATACAATTCAACGAATATTCTGATCTTGAATTCTGACTATCATGAAGCATCCGGGATCCATCCAGTAGGGAGTAGGAAAGAGCCTCACGGTCTATCATGGTGACCATTGGGTCAGTTTCCGATTGGTCACATCGTCGGGGGTCACCGTGGGAGCTTACTACTGGGAATGGTTGGCTGTGGCACCTTTCGTGGCATCAAATATTGGCTCAAGACCTCTTTTGCAACCGCTGCTGCTGCTGTCGCCGCATAGTTCTGCCACGCCTTGGATTTGTGGCTATCTGCATAATCACAGACACCCTTTATAACAAGGCAGTTGAACTTGTCCCAAACACCAGCCCCCTCCATCTCAAAACCTATGATTCCATCTGACTGCGCGTGCTGATTCCTATGCCACGCTGACTTCATGACTCTATTTTCCGTACCAATTGACCCAATATGTATAGAAAGATCATGGGATTTTCTGTCAAATCTGGTGGCTTCCTTCAGCCGACGTCAAATAACTGCTTGACTCTTATCACAAAGGGCATTAATGCATGAAGTGGTAAGAGCAGATTGACATGCAATACCATCGGTTTCATGACACTCCGTGCAGCTTCCATAATGCATATGTATGTAGTCAGAATGAAATAAGATGTCTTAGTCTGCGCCAAGATAGTCTATACATAGGCGTTGCAGCAGACATCTAAGATGCCACATTGATCCTTGTCGTAGTGTATCGAGGATAAGGGGTGTTTTCCATCGCTACAAAAGTCCGAGTATTTCTTCACTTGGTCGACCATAGACATCAAGTAATGCATCTTTACGCTTAAAGTTGCGAGGGTGCTGCCGGCCGTAGTCTAACTCGACGATTGAATCACCAATAATAACATCCCCAAGCACAATTTCAGATTTGTCTTTCTTGAATGGGACTGCACCGCAGATGCCAACAAGCAAAGCCAGCTTAACGGAGCCAAAGCTCATCTTGAGGGATCGGGAAGCGCTTGACGATTCCACCAACCCAATTTTTGACAATATAACAGTGACCACATAGTATAGCCCGATTCTCCCAAAGTCGTAAATATCATCATCTCCGGCAATTTTCCCATAATAATGGCGGCTGTCATGCCAGACTTCATCGATGGCGTAAAGGGCGGCATTTGCTTCGAGGGGTAAGGCACATATTATCGCTATCTCGAATCCGTCACGGTTCAATGGACGATGTTGTTGAAAGCGGCTCATAGCGGCATATGGAGACTTGGGGAATCTTACTCGTAGATTCAAAAGAGAAATAGACTCGAATATGTTTAGAGGTTCGCAAAGTTCGATTGTGTTAGCAGCTGAGCACTTGTCAAGCCAACAACACTTGAACTAATCTCACGGTGAACACGTGCTGCTGCAGCCAGGTGGCAAGAGCAAAAAGATCATTGGCTTAACACCGCTGCAGCTAGAAAACTGGAGTTCTGATGCGACGTTCGCGCTCTTGTTCGATTGTACCATTTCCTAGCATTGTTGACTCAAGTGAGAACATGATTCTAAGACATTTATCCCCATGTTTTAATTCCCAAAATTCCATTCCATTGTATCATTCCGATGTGATCCTGTGGGAAAATTCTTCCACTTTCTCGGTCTAAGTGGATCGTGAGCCATGAAGAGCGGGTGGGTGCATGAAGGCTGGTTGTTAATATTTTGTATGCCGATCCCCGCGTATTTAGTAGTACTTAAGTGCTTAACACTGGCATTGTAGCCTGGGATACAAATCTTAATTGGATGAACATCTTTATTTGCATTTTCCCTTCGCTTCTTCAAGCTCAATAGTATGTACCACTCTATAAATATCTGTTTGTTGTTAAAAGAACACGAGATGGAATCTAAGGAATAATAGGCAAGGTAACATAATTCTCTCCCAGTCCAAAATGAATATGATTCTGACCCTGAAAGCGCTCCTCAGATCTAAAAAAATCAATTAGTCAAGGTTCAAAAGAAACGAAGCGTTGATCTAAAACTTACCGATCAACAGGGGAATTATGCTGGAACATTCCACTTCCTTGAGTATCACCACTCGAAATCTCCAACACAATCTTACCACCCTTCTCCACGACGACATTTGTAGGCCAGATCTCAACATCGACAGGGTAGATCTCGCCCGGAATAACGGGTCGCTTATCGGTGGAGTAGTAATCCCGATGAGGCAAATAGGCTCTGTTCTTGGGGTGTTCCTTGTTCACCTGGCGCATGCTCACACGCAACCAACCCTTGCATAGCGGGACGGGATCTCCCGCTGTACCGGTATAAGACACTTCCTTTCCTTCAGGGGAGATGTGTCTCAATGTGACGAAGAGGTCCAGGTCTTGGGGTGTTGGTGCACCGGGATTAGCGCTGACTGAAACGTTTAGGTGTGCCACAATGTGGCCTGTGATCTCGGTCTCCTTCTCAAAGGCCGGTGTGGTGAATTGAACGAGTTGAGGGTTATCCAAGTTTCCAAGTGCCTGGTAGGAGATCTTGACGGGACGCTCTGTAGGAGCGTGAGTGAGGAGCTCGTGTTTCGAGGTGAGGTAGTACTTTGTGTACTGGGTACGAGCAATAGGCCATTCGTGCTCGATGCGACGCTCGTATTTCTTCTCGGCTTCCGCGTTGTTGAAGCCCACGTCACCTTTGCGGAGCACAATATCAACCTTAGGCGCTTTACCAGTGGACCAGCCGGCACGGTCATCACCCTTCAAGAATGCGTCGAGGAAGCTGCGTTGGAGCTCGACTTCTTCCTTGTAGTAGAATGGGAGATCATGACGACCAGTAACAAAGCGCAGGTACTTCAGCTCGGAGCCAGCATGAGTAAATCCCTCCACGTTTCCCCGGAGGTGCAGTAGAATACCACCCCAGTTGGCAACAGACAGCAAGGGAACCTGGATATCAGACATGCTATACTCCTTAGAGGCATAGTAAAGATCGTCCCGGAAATGATTCTCCATATTATCGATATTTTGATCCTGGCGATTCTTCACAAGCTCCTCCTCATCCAGATCTCCCTCAATGGTATCAGGACCCCAGTTCCGCGCCGCACGACCACCAAGTCCGTACTGGTTACTGACGACCTGGCGATCCCACCAGAACTTAATAAACTTGTTCGACAAGATACCGCCATGTCTGCATCGGTCACGGTAGTAATCCGACATTCCTTCCCAGGGGATGATACACGCCAGACCCTTAGGCTGACGCGCTGCGACACGCCATTGACTACCAGCGAAGTAGGAAATACCCAGAAGACCGACCTTCCCATTGGACCAAGCCTGCTCAGCAGCCCATTCAACAACGTCGAAGAACGCCTCGCTAGTTCCACGGGACATGGTATCGAGCTTTCCGACTGATTGACCGGTTCCACGCTCATCAGCACGAACAACAGCATAGCCCTTGCTAGTCCAGTAGCTTGGTTCGGGGGTCTCCCAGGCGGAGTGTTCGGATTTTTGTTCCGGGTTGACTTCGCTGAAGCTTTGAGGGTGGAAATCTTTGTATGGGATGTCTTTGCCGTATGGGCCATAGGTGACTATGACAGGAACAGGCTCGGAGGCTTTAGGTCGGTAGACGTTCGCGCGAACGATGCCTGATTCATCTTTGAGGGTGATGGAGACATTCTGTTCGACGATGTAGGCGAATGTCTCGTCGCGAGTGGTGATATCTTTGATTTCGTTGGGCATTTTCAATGAAAGTGAACAATTGTTCAGAATGACCAACAGGTACAATAACTTAAAAAAACACAACTGCAGATCCAAAAATAATTCTACTTTATTACATTCATATACATTTCTCCCCCCCCCGCTCGGGGAGTTGACCGCGGGGATGTGGAGCCGAAGACGTCCCGAGAGCTCAAAGTGGATGATCCGAGTCATCTATATTGTCCTCATATGACGAACCGAGAGGACATGATGAGGGGGAGGGGGTTTAATGCCGAGGAAGAGAGATCATACATATTTAAAAATGAAATAACCCCTCATGGAGATGGAGAAGATAGATTGCGAAATATCATACAATATGACGGAACTCAATAGTAGCTCAGGACTCCGCGTCTTGATCGTTGGCGCGGGTATTGGTGGTCTTACTGCAGCTATCGCCTTGAGACAGCAGGGACACGATGTAGAGGTGAGTTTCAAATGTTTCTTTTACTGATTTGGAGGATTCCTGATCTGACTAAATTAGTTATTTGAACGCTCGCGCTTCGCCAACGAAATCGGCGCTGCTATCCATCTATCCCCAAATGCTAATGGAGTCTTGCGCCGACTTGGAATTGACGCTGAAAAGTTTGGAGCCGTAGAGACTGAACTTGTTAGCTTCTTGATCCTATTTCCCTTTAGTCTATTTCATAGCTGACGTATCTTAGCTACGAGAATACACTCCAGATGGAGCTCCAGTTCACGTTGCAGCGATAAAGGAACATGCTGCGATGTGGAGACATGTAAGCTACTCGCTGAACACATGAAATTCCGTGCTCATCACTGACTGATCAGCGTTGGTTGCTTGTGCACCGCGCTCATTTCCATGAAGGACTCAAAGCCGCAGCTCAAGGTCCTGGTAAAGGCCGACCAGCTGTGCTCCATACAGCAAGCAAGATCGTCGATGTTGATGCAGACAAAGCCACTGTGACCTTGGAGAACGGAGAGATTATCGAGGGAGATGTCTTGATCGGCGCAGATGGAGTTCACTCCTTAACTCGAACCAAGATATCGAACGCACAGCCATACCCCTCAGGAAAGAATGCCTTCCGCTTCCTTATCACTCGCCAACAAGCACTGGATGACCCAGAGACAAACAGCATCGCGCGTGATTTTGGAGCTGTTGATATGTGGGACTCTTCTGATCGACGGGTAGTGATCTACCCATGCGCAAACAACGAGCTGTTGAACTTCGTCTGTATCCATCCGGACTCTATTACGACCATCGATGCTGGTGGTGACTCTTACAACCAGCAAATTGGCAAGGATACTTTGCTGGAGGTGTTCAAGGATTTCAACCCTCAGGTCAAGAAGTTATTGGAGAAGGCAGACCCGCAGACTCTGAAGCTCTGGCCGCTCTTGGATATGGAAACACTTCCCTCATGGGTCGAGGGTCGACTGGCTTGCCTGGGTGACGCCGTTCATCCATTCCTGCCATATCGCGCATCTGGTGGTGCCATGGCGATCGAAGATGCCGTCTCACTTTCAGTCATGCTGCCAGGTGATATTACTCCCGAGGAGGTTCCCGAGCGATTGAAGGTGTATCAAAAGGCACGCCATGAACGTGCGACAACTGTTCAGCAGATGACACGAGACTCTGCCACTCTGATTTCTCAGGAGAAGGGTATGTACAGCACCCGGGTATATCTAAATCATTTGCAGTTTGCTGACTTGTATCATTTTCATTTATAGCCATGGGTATGATCGCATATATTTACGGTCACGACGAATTTGATCACTCTGCCCAAGTTTTGCGAAAGCACCTTTGGTCGCAAAACCCTCACATGTACTGGCGTCAACCCATTGTCTTTGGACCCATGCCTGGTCCCCGACAGGATCATATGGGACGCGACCGTGCACTGAAGTCTTTGGAGTCAACATTTGTGACTGCCTCCATCAAGTTCAAGACCAGCCGCACGCTTCTGCAGAATCTGTTCCCTTCAGATCGGTACAGTTTCATCTCTCCATCCAGCGTTGCGCGCGCCAGTTTCTCACAGACCACACTGAATGGAATGGACTGGCTGGGTGGCGGCGGATACCGACACATCGGACTCTATATCCATGGAGTGCAATACAAGAAGGAAAATGGGGAAGTGCTAAAGGGAACATACATGCCAATTCTCTTCGAGAGTTTAGCAGACCCAATCGTCTCAGGTCGTGAAGAGCTCGGTATGCCGAAACTATACACAGCGATTGACATCCATGAGCGCAACAAATCTTTCAGGCTTCAAACCAGCTGGCAGGGAGCAGTGTGGGGCCACTTCGAACTTGAAGATCTGGAGGATCAAGATCCATCTGCCGACAAGGGAACGATCGGCGGCGAAGACGACGATGGAATTCTGGTCTATCGATACATTCCCAAAGTTGGTCAGGCTACCAAGGGAGAAGCGGAGGCAGAGTATCCGGTCTTTGTGCCACACGCGCAAGAGTCCAAGGTGGTCCCGTCTAAAGTGACGCGTTTGCGGCGGACCAAGAATGCGAAAGTGGAGATCAACGGGCTCGGCTGGGATGCACTGCCTACGCTCCACCATGTGGTTTCGCGACTGGCGGAGATCCCTATAGATGAGGTGATCGATGCGAAGATCACCGAGGGACGGGGCGTGCCTGATGTTTCCAGTGCTCAACGAATCGAGTAAGCGCTGTACGTAACTTGAATTTATCATGTCGAATACATCGTCATTCTGGGGTATCCCTAGCATGCTAGTGGAGTAGTAGTCAGACACGACTCGTACTTTTTTCTTCTCCATTTATGAGCACCTAAATGTACCTACCTCTCGATAGACCTTCTCAGCTACTTTTGTACCACACCCACCATTCCGCTTACTATTCCCTTAATTGGATAAGGCAATCCCAATAAAAGGATCACTGCTGGAGAAAAGAGGGGGTCAGTCGCATTGGGACGAGTGCATTAAAGTCGTGTCTAGTCGTTTCTTCTTTGCGTTAGACCACGTTTAGACCACACTAGATCAATGATCGTCCTCGTTATTTCACGGCTTTGCCGTTGCGGCTATGCACCCTGCGCCTGTCAGCTTTTCAAGTTTGGAGTCTGACATTAGTGCGTGCTTAGGTGGTTGGCAGTGCAAACTAGAGACTCGAAAGTCAAAGTTACATGGGTAAAAGGATTGATCCTACAAGGCAGACAAGTAAGACATGGAATCCTGCGGGGCCGTTAAAACCCCAGGCTTGGGACTTTGGGCTCTATAGTGGAGGTGGAACTCTCTCGGTTTCGTAACATAGGCTTCGTAGGCTCTGCGGGTCACACCCGGGATTTGATTTGATTTCTTTTTAGTATCAGCCACATTTGAAGCCATAATGCTCCTTTTCTGTTTCAGTGGCCAGTTGCACGGGTACCCTGCAGCCTCCAAAGTTAGCGACAAGCCCAAGAATAATCCGAATAGAAGATATCATCATAGAATACATGTCAAAGCGGGAGATACTAAGCGGGGCAAGAGAACTGGACCTGCATCTGGTCTAGAGACAGTAATCAGAAGCTGTTCAAGTTTCTCAGGTGTTGAACCTGGGTAAGCTCCCAAGCTACGTGGATCAAGGGAGAGGGATGTTGTCAGCCCCGGAACACTTTCCTCTCTCTCCACCTTTCCATCACTTTCTTCCCATTACATATATCTTGCCTCAATCTCCTGGGGATCTCATTTAGTGCAGAAATATTTCATTTCTGCCTGTCTCCTGCATATTCTTTTTTTTTTCTTTTCTTTTTATTTTTTTTTATCTCTTCACCCCTCCTTCCCCCCGCGCATCTCCCAAAGTCCTGATCATGTACGTTATTTGTTATCTGATCCTGATCCCTCCCCCATGCTACGCTCTAAAAAAAACTAACCCTGTCATTTATTACGTAGGCTTATTACCGTCAGCGTTATCCGCCCAGATGCGGACTCCGACATCATCAATCTTGATGTTGGCGGAGACATGAACATCGAGCTCCTTAAAGCCATTATCGAAAGTGAAACCACCATCCCACCATCCGCTCAACAGCTCGTCTACAATAACCAGCTCCTTCAAAACCCTGCTCAGACCCTTGACCAAGTCGGGATTGGCGAAGGTGACATGCTAGGCGTTCATGTTGTCCAACGCACTGCCCCCCCAACTACCTCCCCGACCACCGACGTCAACAGCCCCCGGACCTAGCGTCCCGCCCCGCCAAAACCAAGTCGCTCCTCGTCCCGGCATGCCTGACCCCGAAACCATCCGGTTACATATCCTCGGAGATCCGCGCGTGCGAGAGGCTGTTCGGCGACAGAATCCAGAGCTGGCTGAGGCTGCAGATAATGCTCAGCGATTTCGTGATGTTTTGATTTCGCAGCAGCAGCGGGAGCAACAGCAGGAGGCGGAGAAGGAGGCGCGTATCGCGATGCTGAATGCGGATCCATTCAATCCAGAGAATCAACGAGCGATCGAGGAAATTATCCGACAGAATGCCGTGACGGAGAATCTACACAATGCTATGGAGCATCATCCTGAATGTGAGTGTCCGCCTAGACTGAATTCTGATGCAACGAAAATATTAATCTTTTGGCCCAGCTTTCGGTCGCGTGACGATGCTTTACATCCCCGTCGAAGTCAACGGTCACCGTCTCAACGCTTTCGTTGACTCCGGTGCCCAGGTCACCATCATGTCGCCAGAGTGTGCTGTTGCTTGTAACATCATGCGGCTTGTCGACCGCCGCTACGGTGGTATCGCCAAGGGTGTCGGAACTGCTCCAATCCTCGGCCGAGTCCACTCCGCTCAGATCAAGATTGGAGAGATGTTCCTACCCTGTTCATTCACCGTCATGGAGGGTAAACAGATCGACCTCCTTCTAGGACTGGACATGCTCCGCCGCCACCAAGCCTGCATCGATCTCCAACGCGGCGCCCTCATCATCCAAGACCAGGCAGTGCCCTTCCTCGGTGAAGGAGATATTCCCAAGCACCTTACAGAGGAGTTCGAGGATGAGCCCACAGTGAAGGGTTCTGATGGTGCGGAGGTTGGTGCTCGTACAGGTGCCGTGACACATCAAGCGAGTGGACAACAGGGACAGACGAGTTCTGGACCTTCACAACCTAGAATCAACATTCGACCCGCTCCAACCTCTCGATGGCCACAGGACTCTATTGCCAAGATCACGGAGCTGGGATTTACTCGTGAAGAGGCGGAGCGGGCGCTGGACGCTGCCAATGGAGATCTAGACGGAGCAATTGGATTTCTGATTTAATTATACTATGAGGAGGCGCAGCATTTATATTCGGGCGTTTCTTGCTTTTTACTTCGGGAATTATGGGTTGCTTTACTTAGCGGATTTTATGATGGCACATAAACGAATCAAATGTACGATTAAGAGCGTCACTACCAATGGTGCCTTTGTCGTCTACCACTGTAAATTAGCTCGTAGTGAAATGGGTACAAGGTTCGGTTGTCACTATAGTGTATCATCTCATATTGGTGGTACATAGTATTTCTAGATGATCAATAACGCTACGAACATTTGAACTAAGCTCTGATCATTCAAAAACTACTTCGAGATATCATAAAAGGGATGAAACTGGAACCAAGGTGACTTATTGTCTCGTATGATCCTTGACTTCACCTCATTCCACGTTGAAGGGTCCATGAACAGATAACACTCCAGCAGATGTAAAAGGTAGTCCAAAGTCTCATCGCCAAGTTGAGTATCCGGTGCTCTCAGAATGGAGAGATCGGGGTCAATAGTATGATGTCCTGGACTTTGAGCTCTCGATAGAAGATGGTACACTTTTCCAAAGAAACCATCTCCACTCGGTTCAGAAGTAGTAGGTATATGAGATGTATGACTGGTAGACGAGCCCTTATGTTCCGACTTGATCCCCTCCCATTGTGCCCACGTAACACAAGTCCAGTAAATAATCGGTCGTTCAGATTGGGGCCGATGCAATCCTAGGATAGATGCCATGCGTATAACAGAAGCAATCACAATGGACCGCTGATTAAAATGGGGACACGCAAGAAGAAGCAAGAGTGCTTGGAGCGTCGACAAGCTAGGTGAAGAGATGAGATCATCAACAGCCAAACATTGATAAATCGAATCAGTAAGATCATGAACGAGAGTGAGATCCATTTCAGGAATAGACATCGCTGAAATAAGACATATAGAGCGGACAAGAAGCGGAGATGCAAATGGCCTGCATTGGAGATCTGAAATTGTGACTAGTGGCCATATTGGGGCGATTATATGGAAATACCTAGACAGTAGTGAGTTCAAGAGTCCGATATACACTCACATATGTGACTTACCGGTCCAATAGTTTGGCTGTCGAGTCGTATAGTGTAGAATGAACATCGACCATATACTTCTTTCCACTGCCAGTGGTTTCCGGGTCCTCAAAGGATAACCTTATACGGCTATCTGGTATATCTGCCGGTGGCCGTGTACAGGATAAGCCCCGGCGGATACACGAGTCACATGGCGTGTCTCCTTCGCATCTGGGAACCGTCAGTGTCAGGTTTAACATGCGATAAGAATAGCAGAATGTCAAATTGGCGAGTTAGATTACTCACTCACCTTTTCTTCGCGGCCTTACATTGATAACAGGCCGTTGATGCTGCCGCCCTAAGTCTCTTGGAAGGAGGATTGCTAGCCATGCTGGAATCACTTCTGTGGAATTGATTTCTGGTTTTCAGATTTCGAGCACGCCTGGCAAACAAAGAATTTTAATTGAGTGAGCCTTTCTCCAGTGAATATATGATGACCGAGGCAGACAGGGACTCCTGAACAGTACTCGATACCTATGGCCTCCAGGGCTCGAGGTCCCACCTCCTTACATAATCCCATGCTCGTTTTCTGGGGTAAAGAGTCATTCAGACTTACATCTAGCATCATTGTAGTTTTCTTATCTCTTGGCAATTGAATCTCTTCGCATTGGGATGGGTAACAAGGACATATGTGACTCCTGTGCACAGTAGCTCTTCCCTCTCTTTCTCATTCTTCGGAATCAACCTACTAACCATCTCCAGGCTTCGCGTAAAATGCCAATGGAAATACACAGACTTTACTCTCCGTTGCCATCGATGCACGGAATATGGTCTGGACTGCCTTTTTGCCGGGACTTCCTGGACATCCAGCTCCATGAATACCTTCCAAGGCTTAGCCTCAGAAACAAGTTTCCATAATATTTACTGGGGACCATCATCAAATGCTGGCGGGCATCCAATGGATTTACACTCTTCCGAAGCACCTCTCTCTCATCCAGACATGCTTTCAGGCCAGGGCTCAACTGTGACCACCAGCTCACGTGGCTCCGCTATACGCACAGATAAACCCAAACTGGGTACCGAGCCATCTCAGACTAGCCTCGACATTACACCCATAGTGCGTACCCATCTGTTTTCAGTATTTTTCGATGCTATCCAGCCCGCATGGCCCATCGTAACGAAAGAAAGCCTCATTCGTTATCCATGCACCACTCTATTGGAAGCTGCAATTCTCGGCGTAGCAGCCCGTCATCATACAGCTATTGTCTCTTGGCGTGATCTAGCCTATCTTCAAACAGTCATTGATACGGAACTGCGCAGTCTTTTTAATTTACAAGATGACCGCGAGCACTCAACTCAAACTTTACAGGCTTTGCTTCTTCTTTCCCTTCGAGTAGAGCTATGTGCGAAAAGTCACCATGATCTCCAGCGTCTGCTGTTTCGGATCTCTTTTGCATGTCAAATTGCCCAAGATTTGAGCTTTCATTTACCTCCTACAGAGTCGTCAGCGGATGACACAGAAGATATCAATCTTCGACGAACACTATGGGCGGCGTGCATCTTTGTGGACACTCATAGTTCAGCAATTCTGGGTCAAGAAATGGTCATCAGTATGAGTCGCAGTCAAAGTCTATCTCTGTTACAGACTACTGCCGGGCTGACAGAAACGCACCCATCATCAGATTTCATCCTTCAACGTCGGTTTTTCTTCACTGCTGTCGACTTAATGATATGCCTTCGCTCCGTTTTATCGACAGGCTACTCTATCCTTCCAAAAGCAGGACCTCAAATACATGGTGAGGTAACAGAGCTGCTTAAAGAAATTGAATTGCACCAGAAATACCTCGACATGAACAACTCACAGTACACCGATCACGAATGGCAATGTCTCCAAATGATTCACTCGAACACGCATCTTCTATTTATCCTCAGTCTTCGATCCAGAGCTCCTGCAGATGAAAGGCTTCAGCAAATAGCTAGTGGTCAACTACTCTCCGTCATAATCCAAGCATGCCAAACGCTCGAATGGTCAACTGCTGAGCTTATTCAATCAGTCCCAGGTCAACTACTTGTCACATTGTACAGTACCTCACGCGCTTTAATGGTTATCGTCGATGTACTACGGGACTCCGAGTCCAAAGCAGCTTTATCAGATTCTACATTACGACGTCTTCAGAACGCAGTTGAGAATGCGAGAGAATTTATGAGTTTTTTATCGATAGATAAGACGTGGGGACAGAAGTGGACGCAGGCTCATACTTTGAAGGCGATTTTTACGAGACTGGGTCAGGATCAGACTGAGAGTCATCGGTCATCAGATGTATCAACGCATCGGTCTCAATATTCTACCGTTGAGATGGAATCAAAGTCCTCGGTACAGATGGAGCTCAGCAACAGAAATCACATGAATGCTGCAAATATTGAGATTCGTTTCGAGAATCATCCTCTAAATGAAAATTTTTGGAATGGGCTTGGAGATTCCATGGATTTGAGTAATGTTATTCTCAATCCGGCAGAGTGGGAGAGGTTCTTTGAACAATACGATCAGGAGATGTATGGACCAAAGTGATGAGTGAATTTCGAGAATCAATATTCTCTTCTTACCTTTCCTCTCTGAGATCCCCCGCCTCTCTCGTATGGTCTGTGGGGCATGAGAACACCTGGATCAATCGATTTCTGGCGCTTTTGATCCGGCGCACCCGACACTACTGTATAATCTGTTATTAGTGTTGTTGTCGGCTGGCCGCCGGCGAACCGCAAAACACGCCAAGTGGGTCCAATCTATGTCTATACGAGCCAATTTGGGGAGTATAAAACATTATCAGTACCGGTTTTTAAAAGCTCCCCCTATACTAGAGAGGTGTCAATTGAGTGCAGCGAATCCATATTAGCTTCTCAAGATTTATCATATCATCACTCGGAACCCACGCATCACTAACAAGATGACGAATCCAGCGATAGAAACGATCTTACGAGAAGCAGTTTCCAGTGGCATGTTCCTAGGCCTGAGCTTCATAGCAGTTGACAAGAATGGTAAGCAGCAAACCCCCTCCCGCTCATCTCAGATGTACTATAACTCGGAGAGAAATGACCGGCTTAACAACTAACTTATGCCCAGGAAAGGAAATCTACTCTGGCTCACATGGACGACGAACCTTCGATTCCGATGAACCGATGACCCTCGCAACCCCCGGCTGGCTAGCCTCTATGACCAAGCTGATGACTGCTGTTGCGGTGTTGCACACTGTTCAAAGAGGCCTGGTCACGCTCGATGAAGACGTCGCTACTATTCTACCCGAGCTTCGCGAGAAGGAGATATTGATCTCGTACAATGCAGAAACTAATGATGCCAAGTTTGAGGCTGTGAAAGGAGAGATCACATTGCGGTATGAAGAATACTCAGGTTAGCATGTGCAAGTCTGCTAACACAACCACAGACGCCTGTTAACTCATTCCTCCGGCTTCGTATATCACTTCTTATCACCTGAGCTCCAAGCATGGGCTATTCAAAATAACCGTACAGTATTGACTATGACCGGTGACTTTGTTCGTGAACCCCTACTGAAGACGCCAGCAAGATCTAACAATAATAGACAAATGATTGGGATCGTCCGATGACCTTCCACCCAGGAACAGACTGGGGTTACGGTGAGGGTCTAGACTGGGCAGCAAAAGTCGTCGAAAAGGTAAGCGGACAGTCACTAGGCGAGTACCTACAAGAACATGTTTGGACACCATTGGAAATGATAGGAGCTACCTTCCACCCGGAGAAACGCGACTCATATCCCATGTTGGAAATGGGTAAGCGGGAAAATGGACCGAGCAGCAAGCTCACCCGCGCTGATGGGCTAGTCTGGAAGTATCCGGTTCCATCCGTGAATGAGGCAGGTGGTGCTGGATTATTTTCTAGCGCGGAGGATTATATCAAGCTCTTGGCTGCTCTACTTCGCAACGATGGCGTACCGCTCGAGAAGGAGTTCCTTGAGGAGCTTGTGAAGCCACAGTTAAACGAAGCGGGGAGAAATGCCTTGAAAAGAGAGCGTGATCACTGGGTTTTTCCTGAAATACCGAAGGACGTTTCGGTTGATTATGCACTCGGTGGAATTGTTACCACTGGAGATGTGCCTGGGGGACGACCTCAGGGAGCTGTGGCTTGGGATGGATTCAGCAATTCGAATTGGGTATGTTTAGATCTTTGACAAACTATTCGGTTTGACATGTGCTAACTTTATTATAGCTCCTGGATCGTAAGACGGGGATTGCATTTGTGTTGGTCACGCAGATATTGCCAGAAGATCCTGCTTCAAAGGAACTTTGGAGTAAATTAGAAAATGCAGTCTATGCTTCTCTTTGAGAATAGAAATGAGACAAGAGCGATAGCTACTCCAATTAAGACTATGGGAATTTTCAAGTTGAAGACAACGTAGTGTACTAGTAGATGGGCTTATGGAAGGAATCAATGATCCAAGGTGCGTCTCGGAAGGCACATGTGTGAGACTTGACGTATCAACAAGACTCTAAGCAATTCAACTGAATTGAGAAATTACAAGGGCTCTTCAAATATACTATTTGATGATCATTTTCAACCCTCTTTTCACTATCCAGCATATATGCCCAGGTGGTGGTAAAGGCTCTTCGCCGACCAGCCGACTTCAGTGTGCATTCATCTACTTTTACGTTTACAAGACATTTCAAAGACCTTGCTGTGGCATGATACGTGTCTGACTCGACTTCTCAACTTGAACTTTCATCCTAAGTTCTACATTTCCCCGCACTAAGGGCGAGATCTGTCCGGGGCGCCGACATTCGTAATGCCTTTCCCCAAACTTTCCCCGGATTCTGGCGGCTGGCCGCCGATGTGCCGCAAAGTGGGGGTTTGATGATATACCCATATATATGCAACAATAACTCTCTTGATGAGATGGATATCTAATTGGCACTCGAATTAGCCTACAGTTCTCATTTCATCCCAGTTTGAAACCATGGAGTCAACACCAGCCCCGAGTCCCATGTCCTCGAATCCACCACGTGGAAGTGTGGTACGGGTTATATTCACATCTCTAGCTGTTATGATGGGAGCATTTACTTTCGGGATGGAATCAGGAACCATTGCTGGGTTCCAAGCCATGGAATCGTTGGTAACCTAACCTCATTGGTCTCAATATCAACTGACATTCTCAGATGGCTCAAGGATTTCGGATACTATGATGAGACTCTCCAAGAATGGAATATCCGCACGAATATCCAGCTTGCGGTTGGTGCCATGTCCCTCGTTGGCGCTGTTCTTGGATCTGTTATATCAGGACCTATTGGAACAAACCTTGGTCGAAGACCAGGATTAATCGCCATTGCGGCAACAGCTATTATCGGCGTGATTCTTCAGGTCGTGCACGCCAGTCTTGCTCTTATGCTTATTGGGAGATTATTTCAGGGAGGTAAGTAGCTCCTTCTTTTCATTTGAGACAACATCTGCTCATTACCTATTCTATCTCATTCCAGCTGCCATTGGCTTCGCATCGAACTTCGTCCCGGTATACCAGTCTGAAGTTGCGCCGACGAAATATCGTGGGATTTTGGTATCACTTTATCAACTTGGTGTTAATATCGGTGGTGTGATTGGTACTTGTATCAATCAGGGAACACATAATATGAAAACGCGCTGGGCATACCGTATTCCTCTACTCGCTTCACTTTTCTTCCCGGTTATCCTTATCCTTGTCACATTCGTCTTACCGGAGTCTCCTCGTAAGCTATACTTGCCTCGAATAATATGAAATTATGCTGATCAAGTAAAACAGGCTGGTTACTCTCCGTTGATCGAATTGACGATGCACGTACCTCCCTCCGACGACTCCGAGGGGACAAATATCCCGAATATCAAATTGAGCAGGATATCAAAGATATCGCCGAGCATATTGCTATAGAACACCAACTGGAGAAGAGTAGTTCCTACTCAGACCTATTCAAGGGAGCCGATCGTCGTCGAACAATGATTGTTTGTATGGTATTGCTATTCCAGATTCTATCCGGAATCACCTTCGTCAATTCGTACGGGACATATTTCTTCGAAGCATCTGGGATTGAAAATGCATTCCTGATTACCATCGTTGGAGCGTTATGCCAACTTGCTGGTTTGTTATTTCTGTACCCTAGCTTAAGCCTTATGGGTCGACGAACCATTCTTCTCTGTGGAGCTGTGGCTGAGGTCGTATGCTGGTTTATTGTGGCAATAGTTGCCGTCGCTGCGCCTGGGGCTCCGGAAGCAGCTACATGTCTAGTTGCTTTTATCTGTCTATTCAGTTTTTTCTTCACCTGGTCTTGGGGTGCTGTTGGGTGGATTGTTGCATCTGAGATGTGCTCTAACAACTTGAGATCTAAGGCTCAGTCTCTGGGTACAGTGATTAACTGGACTATGAGCTTGGTTGTTGCGGCTATCTCACCTTACTTGGTCAATACATCTGCTGCAAACTTAGGTGGCAAGGTAGGTGTATCGTGACTCATAATTGCGCCAATGATATTTGTTCCTGCTAGAAACTAACAGGTCTGTCTTGATAGGTCGGCTTCATCTGGGGCTCTCTCACACTGGTCGGCCTGATTTGGACATACTTCTACCTCCCTGAAACTGATAGACGATCTCTTGAAGATCTGGACGAGATTTTTATGCAGGTATGAGAAATTCACCCCGGCGGTGCTTTGCCGAGGTTCATGCTGATTTCTGAAGAATGTCGATGCACGAAAGTTCGGGTCCTACCACCTCAGCAAGACCCTGAATGACTCAAATTGCAAGGAAGGCATACAAGTCGTGCATGAGGAGAATCACATATAACTCGCTGTACGTCTAGTGAAAACTTGGAACGTTGTCTGCCACCTGGGAGCCATGCAATGTATATTGCCAGCGCTGTGTTACACCTCGATCTCTCAGCCGAGAACCTTCAAGTTGGAAGCGCCCTATCAACTACATACATATGTGATGCACGGCCTGTGAGTAACAAATGTATGTACAAGGAGTAGGAGGCGGCATTGGGCATGTATTAAGGAGTCGACGGGTGCAGCCGCAATCCTGAAGAGCGGTCTGTGCTCATTATGCATAAATGTATAAGGACATGCAACGAGTTCATGGTCATGAGAACCTGTTCTAACAGCTTAGCCTGTGCCGAGTAAGCGAGCCTATACGTCTGATCTCATAATTATGGCGTTTCTTCCAAGATTACATCTTCTATGTGTAACAAGTGTTGATGGAACACGTGTAGAATGAGGAATGTTTCTTGTCGAATATGTCCTTCCACGCATGAACACTGCCCGACTCCGACTGCATGAGTGCTCATTGTCCAACTTGACTCGGGATGGTCGCCGCATGACTCATGAGTGTATATTGGATGCCTAAATTTTGCAGTACTACGCACGCTTGGACTTGGCGGAAGTGGCTTGCAGTTGGTGATGTAGGCGGAAGATCATATCTAGAGCCATCAAGGCACCTATGAAGCATTGAATCAGTCGGGATCCCAGATAACGAGATATATGTATACGTACCCAAAGCAACATATGGAGCGTATAGATACGTGATCTGTGTTTTCTCAGCAGTGGAGCGGTCTTCCCAACTCCACACATCCACCAAACACGTCAACGAGGTAATAAAAGCTTGGACACCGAAGATAAGGAGGTGAACTGGAACGAGAGGATGATCTATCACAAATCCCCGCGTTAGTAAAAATGAAGCAGGAACGCAAATCCCGAGAGTTCATCCATCTGCAAGGATAGGTATAAACCCCTGAAGTTTTGATATCAAATGATAACGGAAAAACAGTGTTGTGTTACCTCGGAGTAATCCTCCAATGGCCCAAATACTCAGAGGAACATGGTAGAAGAGTTCCATCCAGATAAAAGTTGTAAACCAGACTGGCGCGGGCTCCTCAAATAACTTATCCCTGTATGTGGAGATGTAGAAATCGCGCAGCTGCTGCGAGAGCTCGGTGCGGAGCCATGAAGGTTGTAAAGGGGCGGTATCTATTAAAAAGATGATAGGTATATGGATAATAAAGAAGACAAGGTAGACATAGTCTCGGCGGAGCATTTTGGCGAGAGGTGCATTAGCATTAATTAGTACGGAGTACGGAGTACGAGGATGAGGTCTATAGGCTAATAGCTCCCGATCGAAGCTCCCGAGATCAGAATTTCACGTGCCAGATCATGTGATAAGCGGGGCTTCCCTTATCAAAAGTTCCCAGATCGGCGGATTTAACTACCGCGAATTTGATCATAATTGCTTTTTCTTACCAAAATTAAGCTTGTGGAGATCTTGGTCCACTAATCTACTTCAATATCATTTCAGGGGAAGTTTTGAGAAAAAAAGGAATTTCCTTTTGGTTCAAGGTGGGTATAGCCGGCCCGGTCCATGGCACACCTTTGTGGAAATTTGGGGGAAAAGATCCACTTCAAAGGGGGAAAAAACAAAATCCCCCCTCAAAAACGAGTCGAATTTCTTTGACATGTGGTACTACGTTAGGTATCAGACAATGATTCAGGTTCCTATCAGGTACCTTGTGCGATATCGGGAGAAAAAAGAGACGTATCAACTACAGGAGTACGCCAGATACCATCAGGATGAGCTAGGATGGTCTCACACCCACCCATACTCCGTACAGGGTTATTACATCAGAAGTCAATCAGGTACCGAGACCATGTACAATTATCGGGATTCAGTGGCACAAAGCTCCTTTACTCCTCCCGTGCGACGTGTACGTTAAACCAAATCTGCGGGATTTCCAGACCGCATGTTCGCCATATCCAATGGATCTTTCCATCGAACCCTGTTCTCTGTTCTCTTTGTTCTTTTCCTGACGTGTCTTAAAGTTTATTTAATTCTATTTTTTTTTATTTGCCTTTTTCTCCTATGGACTACCTTGTTGGGATACTCTAGGCTACTCTTGATATCGGGCATACGGAATACCTTGATCTGCTACGGGAAAACAATACTAGCCTTTTTTCCACATTGCTATTACATTTATTGATTAGGTTCTTAATTCTTTTTTTGGTCTGATTTTCGGATATGCCTCTGTTTTGGGGCCAAATTCAACTTGCAACCAATCCTATGCCTGCACTGATCACGGTAGATAATGCAATTGCCATGCAGGCTGCATTGGCCTTATCAGCAACTTTGGAGAACAAAAAAAAGATACAGGAATACTCCGTCGAATCCAAGCGCGTAAAAATCTAAATAGATTAATATAAATTAATCAAAATAAAATAATAAAATAAAATAAGCCGAACCGAGGCAAACCCTGCATCTAATCCTTTCTTTTTCCTCCTTTATTATGTTTAATTTATGTATCATCTTGTAGCGGTGAAATCGGGCTCCGGGGAACTCAAGAGCTCAATCTTGAAACTCATCGTCATCATAGAAAATTCCATTTTAGAGCCCCAGTTTCAACAAGCATTATAGTTCGGAACTCACCGGGATAAGGGTGGTCTATGTATTCCGTGTTCTAATAAGTGGTTTAGGTACTGACCGCTCATCTGGCGAACAGGACACAGACCACTCCGTCCCCCGATGAGGCCACCGTTAGCGTTGAAGCTATCATCTATTAAGGGTATATAACTGGGACCCGAGCCTTTTTTCGAGGATTAAGTTAGTTTTGCTTTTTTCCTTCTTATCAATCAGTAACTCAATTATATTTCAAGTTCCCCATTGAACTTCATCTATTTTGTTGTTAACTGGCACACTCAAAGTGCTTCAAACTATACATTTCTACTATACATCCCTCCCACTCTTGAAGATGCCATCTTCCGCTCCTCTCGTCCGAACCAAGGCCAATGGTCCTAATGGCCATAAACCCGAAATCCCCATCAGCTATGATATTAACATACCTTACGTTGATGTCGAAAAACAATCCAAGATCAACACTCCATACCCAGAATATCTCCCCACCTGGGATCCAATCTGGTTCGACCCACTGCCCGAATTCGAATACGTGGATCCAGCCCTCCGCGTAAAGGACAAAAGCAAGCCCAACCTCCTCACACCTAATGTGAAAGTCCACGATATCCAACCCGCGATCGGAAGCGTAATTGAAGGAATACAACTCAACACACTAAACAATGCGCAAAAGGATGAGCTCGCCCTCTTAATCTCTGAGCGCAAGGTCCTCGCTTTCCCGGATCAAGATCTCATCGATGCCGGTCCCGCTGAACAGGAATCCTTCATGCGCTATTTCGGTAAACCGAATTACCAACCCGTCTCGGGAAGTGTTCGGAATCACCCCGCCTTTCATGTTATTCACCGTGATGGAAACCGTGAGGAGATTATGCGCTTCCTCGAAGCTCGTACCACTACAACTTTGTGGCACCAGGATGTCAGTTATGAGATCCAGCCACCGGGATACGTGATGTTGGGATTGCTACAAGGTCCTGAAGTCGGCGGTGATACTGTCTTTGCGGCGACGGATATGGCGTATAAGCGTCTTTCGCCGACTTTGCGCGCGTTCCTGGATACCTTGAAGACGGTGCACTCATCTGCAAAGATGATTCATCATACTCGATTGACTGGGGGATTGGTGCGTAAGGATCCTGTTGATACGGTGCATCCGCTTGTGCGGGTTCATCCTGTTACTGGGGAGAAGTGCTTGTTTGTCAATGCGGAGTTTATTACCAAGGTTCAAGGAATGAAGGAACCTGAGACGAAGTGGATGTTGGATTTCCTTATGAATCATATCGTTACGGGTCACGATTTCCAGGCTAGAGTGCGCTGGCAACCGAGGACTATTGTCATGTTTGATAACAGGGCTACTACTCGTGAGTTTTCTGCTTTTCACCCTTCTATTGGATTATTTTGCTAATTGATGTGGTACAGACTCCGCCATTGTAGATTATCTGGATGAGGAATATGGTGCTAAGGCTCGTCATATTTTCCGTTTGATTGCGTTGGGCGAGAAGCCTATCCCCGTTTATGACGAGTTTGATGAGTAAAGAGACCTGAGACTATGACAATCATGATAGACTGTGCTTTGGTTGAGTTTCAATCTTTATTGCTTTTTGGCGGGCGTTATCTTGATTATTCTTTTAGACTGCATTTGTTTTTTTTTGTTTCGGGTAATCTTAATGCCTCTTTCAGAAAAGAATATGATTATTGATTTACCTCGTTCTACTGGTGCTTTACATGCATATGTGTTTTACTCAAGTGCTGGTGAAAGATTGTAATCTCATAACATTGAATCATTTTATGGCAATAATTATCATTCGAAGATGTTCTCATTATGATCAAAGGACAAAACGTAGATTTTCACATTCATAAACCTCCGAACGCCACCTAGAGTTACAATCATCGCTAACGACGATCCTTCCACGTTGAGACAAGAATGCAGTAAAAATAAGAAAATGGAGTCTAGCGTAGAAGATCCGAAATGCGTCGTCGAAGATCCAGGCATCCTTCCATAACTTCGGGAGTGTGGGATTGCTGCTGCAGGGAGAGCAAAGTCTCAGAAATGCGATTAGCAACAACGTCCGATCCAAACACCATTCCGCCGAGTCGCATAGTCTCATCGAACCAAGAATTCAACAGATAGAGCAGATCAATTGAGGGATACCGGAGATTGGGACCTTGGAATGGAGCCTCGTCAGTGTAGCAGATGGCTTCCAGCACAGCATAGATCGACTCATGTGCGACGCCCAGATCCAAAAACAGATCGACAACCCAGTGAGATGGGGCAATGTGGCGCTGATGCTCAATCCAATAGCGTTCCAGCATGGGGACCAGTTCGCGAACCGGAAATACCGTCTCTGACATCCGGAGCCGACTGCCAAGGCTGCGAACTTTCTCGACGATGGCTTCGAAGGGTTGTGGGGACCCCCGGGCCGATGTGGTAGCATGAACATCCTGGATCAAGTTGTGCCAAGTGGCCTTGATATCGGCTGCGTTCCGGTGATCGGCCAGGAAAAAGATCTGCAGGCAGATGTCATAGTAACTAGCCGAGTCGGCGTATTGGTTGTAGAGCTAATTTTTAGTCAGTAAAAAAGACCATGCAGGGGTGTGAGTGGATGAAAGGGGGTGGGGGCCTAGCAGCTGCAGGCTGCAGGTTGCGGAAACTGGCCGAACTCACAGTGCTAATATCCATAATCGGTCCGTCCACATCCCGCAGAACTTCGCCCTTGCGTTCCGATGTGATCCGATCATCATCCTTTAGTCGCTGCAAAAGGTCGTCCTGAATGTTGGCCACGTCGATCAGGGTCGAGATCTCCTGAATAAGGCGCTGTCGAGATTGACGTCCCACATCCGGTGTGATTGTTGAGGCGTTAGTCCGGGCTCGGCCAAGATACTCAATTCGCCCGCTGAGAGGGAGCGTAAATGCACTCTGTGCTAGCTGAAATTGAACCTTAGCGGCTTCAAAGAACCGCTGGGACTGTGCATAGTAGCGCCACAACAGATCGGCATGAGCAATGTCATATGTAGATTTCTTTTCGAGATATGTAACCACGAATACAGACTGGGTCTGCAAAAGACGCTCGCTCCAGCCTTGTTCCAGGTACCAGTCGTAAAGGCTAGTCAAGAAGACTTCATCTTTAGAGTCGGAGATAACAGCATAAGCCTCATTTTGGCGCTTAGCAATCTGGGTCATTTGTCCATCAATGAAGCCAGGGTCTGTGGCAGCCAGAGTGTCAACAGCAATAATGACCTTAAAAACGAGATCGTAGCATTGCTTGCGGAAGTAGTAATGAACTTTTCGTGGGTCCTGTACATTTGTGAGCGGGTGCGCGAGGTAATATTCTAGGGGGAGAGTTGATACTTGTTCAGAACGCTCCTCCATCCAGGAAAGGGCAAAATTGGCCTTGTCAGAACGAGCAGCAACTGTGTGGGCCAGTTGAATTGCACCTAATAAGATTGTCAGCATGAAAGGATAATGTAAAAAAGGGGGAAGGAGACATACCCGCAAAGAACTGGTTGGCAATGTAGTTGTCCACTGCTGAGACCAGGTAATCCATAGGCAAATTATCAGCCACTTGTGTGAACAAGTTCAAGCTCTCATTGAGGAGATTTCGACCCAATTCAGTGTTGGCACCAGCCTCGGTAGCCCGCTTGAGAAGCTCCTGAGCCTTGAAGACGACCACATCCTCTGCGCTGCAGAAGCTACCGCATCGGCGTCGCAAAGCATCGGCCACAGTCTCAACGTTGGAGCCCTTGGCGATGTTGCGGTTCACAATACTCTTAACGAGCTCCTTAGCGATTTCGTTACCCTTGTTGGTGCTGAATAGCTCCTCGAAAGTAAGCCTCAAGAACTTGTGCTTCGACTCTTCAGGCAGAGTAGCCACGATCTCATCGACTCGCTCATCGAAAAGTACCAAGACAAAAGAAATTCCTTCGATAGTGTGCGACACCAACTGCACGATAGAGTGCAAGGCACGGTGCTCACCCTGAAGGGCAATTTCTTCATGCTTGGTGGAAACTCGGGCCAGAGCCTCGGGTCCACTCAGTCCCTCGATGAAACTCTTGTTTGTCTTGAAGAAGTTCTGGAGGGAGGAGAGATCATGTTGAATGGACTGCAGCTTGGCAGTGCCTACAGAAGCAGTGACTGTAACCGCGCCATTGGCACCCTTGCCCACCTTCGCGATCTCCTTCTTCCAGATTGACCGCAGCAGGCGGGAAATGTACAACGAAATACCAGCATGGCGGGGTGAAGGTTCAACCAGATCGATGGGAGGAGTGGTGGCGTCAGCGACAGCATTATCATTCAATGCAGGGCGACCACCATACTCGATGAAGACTTTACGGGCAAACTCCAACACATCAGGATCATTGATCTGGGTAAGTCGTTGGTCTGAAGAGATCTCAACACCTTGTCCACAAGCCACCGCAAGGGCAGTAGCAAGGGCTTCAGAACGGCCATAGGTGCGAATAAAGTTTTTAGCCTCGCCATCCAGGCCTTCTTCGCTATTGCCTCCGCCACGGGGCAGTGAAGCAAAAATGTCTACCAGGCGTCGACGGCGAATGACATGAATACCAGTATTCGTGAGGACAGCAATCTCAGCTGCCGGATGATCGAATTGGATAGCCAGCTCGTTACCAAAGCCCGGGGATGATGGTGGGGGTGGGGAGCAGAGACCAATGTCCTCCGCTCGGCCGCCCAGACTCATCCAGATGGCAGTCTCTCCGGCCTTTCCTGTGAGGACATTCTCTTGGGATCTGGCAACCCGACCAGAATCCGGGGAGGAGATGAAGAGCGTATCCGCCTTCTGGGTAGCATCTTTGCAAGTGAAACAGAAGAAGTAGCCAGGCGGGAATCGCGCCGCTAATCGGGTAGGTGCTAAGGTCTGGATTGGTGACTTGACTGCACCATTCTGGAATCCACGTAACCCAAAATCACTGATATTGTCGACAGGTGGGGTCTTAACATGCTGAGCTTGCATGCTTGTAGGCGCATTGACCTCAAGCATCGCGGGAGACCAACTGAATGAACTAGTCGCACTGAGATAGATACGGTAGCCCGTAGCAGTTGTCGCAACAAGGTGATAGCGAGATGCTTCCGCTGCGGGGACGGGGCTAATAGCGACGATCTTCACCTTAGGATTCAGAGTTTCGTTAGATGCAATGACATGTCCGATATTCGAGTAAATATCCAAAGCCGGCTTGGTGATCGCCAGGGACAAGGTGCCATCGGGCTTCAAATGGAACACTCGAATAGTCGAAATGGATGACAGGGTGTACAAAAGTTTCCGGCTGTCATCAAATACCATCTGTTCCACATGCTCCATGGCTCTTTGAGTAAGATTTGTCAGACTGAGAGAAGGTCTGAATGCTGCTAATCGAGAACTAGTGTGGTTGATTTTTGCGCAACGACCCTGGAACCAACGCTCTTCCTGTTGGTAGGTCAATTCATACACATCGTTGTCCGATGAGCCACCAAAGAAAATGCGGCCAGTTGCGTCCGAGGAAGCAAAAACGTCAATGTCCAACCCTCTGATTGAAACTGCCATCCCAGTCTGATACAATGTAACCTGTCGGCTGCCTGTTGGTAGATTATCAACACCCATACCTAACAAGATAACCTCTGCGGTAGTCGAGACCACTAATAGGTGAGTGATCGCGGGCAAAAACACTCCTGCGCGCGGCTTCACCAGCTTCACGGAGTGGATACTGTTTGGCTGGTCTTCGAATCCCACCAATTGAGGGTTTGAGTGTGTAAAATCCCACAAGTAGAGCGCGTTGTCAATGGCCACCCACGCGTGGTTCAATTCGGCGAACAATCCCATGCTTGTTGAGACCTGAGCACGATTGTACTGGTCGAAGATCTGATCGGGAATATTGTACATCTTGACTTTTTGGAACGGCGCCCATGACGAAGTCATTGGGATGTCATATTCAGATGAGAATCCCTCTATACACAATTTGATTAGCATCACCGCTACTTCCATTTTCCAAAATAAGCGCAACAAATTTGGGAACACATACGGGACAGATAACTATCCAGATCCGGGTATCGTGATTCTTGGATCAAGGTCTCATTGATGGTACGCGCCGCTCGTTCTTCCGTACTCAAGTTCTGGTTTGGTGGTGTCGCGGTCGGAGGAAGCTTGGGAGGGAGATTCCGAGGTGGTGAGCGGGCATATTGCGCTTGTTGCGCTTGTTGCTGTCGAGGAGGGGATTTGAAGTCATTTCGTGGCACAGCTGGCGTTTGCAGGTAAGCTCCCGGTAGGGGTTTCTGCGGTGTTGCTGGAGGAAGGTTGGTTGGAAGAATCGGGTACGACATTGCGCTTAGCTGGGGAGGCGAGAGGAACAGCCGCTCCCCGCTGAAATATCTGAGCAAGCTGTGATAAAAGTCCAAGAGGCGATAATTTCCCCGGCGAAGAAGTTCGGTGGGAGAGGAAGTAGATGGGAGAATTGGAGACAGCTCTGGAGGTTTCAAGGTTCTTTTGAGGCGGAAGTCAACAATTCCCTACGGTGCACTGTGCACGGACCATTTATGAACTTCCGCCTTTTCCCAGCTTAATGCTTCACTTACAATTGTAACTATCTCCCTTTCCATAATTCAATTATTAAGGCTCCTTTTCAATCTTGAATTTCTTTTCTCATTCACTATGTTTCGAGCTTTGCGATTAATTCCATCCGCTCCATTGCGCCAGGTGCGATGGAATTCCACTGCAACCACACCTCCATTAATGGCAACAATGCGAGCTGATTTGAAGACAGCCATGCGCGCCAAGGACACTGCTCGGTATGGTTTTTTTTCTTTGTCTTTGATGAAGTTTTAGATGGTCGTTTTACTGAATAACTTTAGTCTGAATGTGCTCCGTGCTTTGATCTCAGAGACCAACAACGCTGCAAAGACCTCCTCCCCAATTGAGACCGATATCCAACTCTTGTCGCTCATTCGGAAACGTGCTGCTGCTGCCACCGATGCTGCCGAGCAATTTGCGGCTGCGAATCGGGCAGACCTGAAGGCTAAGGAAGATGAACAAATTACCATTTTGGAAGAATACGCCAGTCATGTCAAAATGCTTTCCAATGAGGAGCTGGAAGCTATTGTTGCGCAGCAGATTGCTAGCATCAAGGAAGCTGGTGGTAAGATGGATTTTGGACAAATTCTCAAGGCCATCTTTTCTCAAGGTGGTCCATTGGATGGAAAGCCAGCAGACCGGAAGCAGGTTGCATCAATGGTAAAGCAGGCTCTTGCATGAGCGGTCCTCAGGATGTGTGTACAGGAAATGTATGAATAGAAGTGTATCATAATCAAAACATAAACAACTTTCGTCTCTACTCAAACATTTGGGAGTTATAAATTGATGACTGTAAATATCAAAATCATGATGGTACTAAATATATCAAGAGAAGAAGAAGGCCATCCCACCGAGAGAAGTCATAAATACACCCAACCACCACCACCGATCTGGATTCATGATCTCCTCTTGAATGACAACGTTAAAGTTAGGAGCAGAAATTGAAGATAGATCTCGCTTATTGTGAGACTCGGTTGGGTTTGGGTTCAAGGTGTTTGTTGGAAGCATTTTCGGGGGTTTGTAGACCAAGTACATAGGGTGCATAATCTGACCATCAGCCTGAGTAAGGTCAAGTCTTTGGACACCATGGTATGCATTGAGAGAGACGGAGAATCCCTATGAATTCACGTCAGTCAATTTACAGAAAAGATGAAACTACTAATCCATCCTCATCTCTTACCTTGAAATGCTCTGTGGTATTGTATCGGGTATAACTGCCTGTTCCTCGTTTGCAGGGCTCTGATAGCAATTGTCGGCCGTCAACAGCGATTGGAGTCAATGTGATAGTTCCATCAGTACCGACGACATAAGATCCATGCTGCCATTGCATGATCCCGGAAGGACAGGATGGATCGGTTGCTGTAGTAGATCGTGTTAGCTTTCCAAGACTTGAATATATAGTTCGCAGGGTCCACATCGGCAAGCTTACGGTTAGCTAGCGCACGGTACAAAGCCTCTTCATAGTGTCCATCTGCATCGAACGAGTAAGAAATGCCAGTCAAGTTCGGCTCGAGGAGCTTGTCATTGAGCGGATCGTAAAATCCCTATTCCGGGTTAGAGATAGCTCTGCTTGGGGAGAATCAAAGTCACATACTGGACCGGTCACTACTTCCCGAGACTTAGTAGTCCATGTACCAACCAAATCGTCCACGCTGGCAGCCACAACGGCCACAAAAAGACCCCAAATCCAAATCATGATGGCTTGTCCAAAAGGAAAAAAATTCTGATCCAGAGGGAAAATAACCCTGGGTAACTTGATCCCTTCATTCAGGTGGGGACCAAACAAGGCAGCATGCCGGTGCCCACTCTTATCATTATCGGTTGGAATGGAACTTCATCCTTACAACTTTCCCGCGGGGAGACCCATTGACACCATGATGGCCTTCCAGACAGCAAAGCGCGATTTGCGCAAACGTATGCGCGCAACTTTGAAGAATATGGCTGCTCCAGTGATCAGCCAACAATGTTAGCTCGGTCCTATATAGTATTGTTCAGGTGCTTTTGAGCTCCCAAGCAAATGACTAACTCTCAGTAGCCGGAGTTGCAACCACTAAATTCCTCTCGTTGCCCGAATACCAAAACGCGAAAAGTATAGCTGTATACTTGTCAATGCCGACCGGAGAATTATCTACTCGAAGCATCGTACAAGATGCTTTTGAGCGCGGCAAAAATGTCTATATTCCGTACATCCATACAGTCGAGAAGGTGTCGGTCATGGATATGCTTGCGCTCGAATCTATGACGGAGTTCGAGTCGCTCCAGCCTGATAACTGGGGAATCCCTTCATTACAGCCTACACAAGTGCCAGGTCGTCGCAACGGTCTGACAGATAATGGATTAGATCTGATCGTGATGCCTGGCATGGCATTCGATCAGGAATTCCGGCGACTCGGACATGGTAAAGGATATTATGACCATTTTCTAACGCGATATTCAGAACAGAGCAAGAAGATGCCATTCCTTGGTAAAAACAGACCCCCCCAATCCCTTTGTTTTCCTTTATCCGAAATAACTAAACTCCGTTGCTAGTGGCCTTGTCGCTCCAGGAGCAGATGGTCGAGGAGGTTCCGGTAATGGCGCATGACTGGCTGATCGATGCGCTCGTGGTGGGTGATGGGCGGTATCTCAACCGCCTGGAATGAGACGAAAAAGAGGACAGATTAAACGGCTTGGATAAGGGAGACATTGTCACCCTTGAGGAGGATCTGGCCTGTGGCAGGTATTAGCAAGACCATCTTCATCTATTTCTCGGAATCAATTGAAATCTTACCCAGCGGCCTGCGCTTTTCCGACTCTGTCTGTGTAGCTTGACGGACCTCCACTGCATCGTCGATAACCAAGTTCATGAATTCATCGAAACCCTGTTATATACACACGTTAGACGGCGGGGACCAAGTTGATTCGCATGTTCATGTCTCTTACCCGAATCTTTCCCTCAATTCGGAAAGCAAGCTGCTCGTAAAGCCAGATCGAGACCGTACTGCGCTTCTGCAGCAGGCTGAAAATGAAGTGAATAGGCGCCAACAATGTCTTGCGGCCAGCCATGATGAATGTGTAGAGTTGATGGTTGATAAGGCGTGTGTAGCAACGAAAGGGAAGTCAAGCTCTGCGTCCCGTGATTTCACTGGTAATACCATTACGCAGGTCACGGGCACCAACATCCCACCTTCTCCTTCCCACTTCAAGGATCGCGACACCATCCTCTTATCTTTTTACCTCTCCCATACCCTCTTTAAGTTGAATTTTTTTGTCGTTTCTTTCCTATTTTCTCGGGGTCTGTATTGCTACTGAAATTTTGCAATTTACAATCCCCGAAATGGCCAGCAAGGATAGTGGGCCATTTGCCCCGGTCCTGGCGGCCGTCGCGACAATGCAAGGGAATGTGCCTAGGTCCGAGAAGACTCAAGCCCACGAATTCCTCGAGAAATTCCAGAAATCGGTATCACCTGAACCCTTTTAAACCTTATCTCGAAAAGGAAAAGTAAAGAAAAAGTTAGCTAACACGTTTTTTTACAAAGATTGAGGCATGGACAACAACCCATGCACTTTTACAATCTCCCGACGTACCAGTTGAAGCCAAATTATTCGCGGCAACTACCTTGAAGGGAAAGGTATGTTCCATACCCGATTATGATCATGGTTCTTTCATGCAAGAGATGCGCAATGCTGACTCGATTAGATCATCTTTGACTTGGATCAACTCAACCCCGAATCGGTTTTAGCCCTCCGAGATTCCGTTCTTAACCTACTTGTGGCCTTTGCCTCCGGCCCACGACCCATCCAGACTCAGTTATGTGTGTGTTTAGCAAGTCTGGCGATTCAGATGACCGCATGGAAAGACGTTTTGGCGGTTGTTGGAGCCGCATTGGGCAGCAGTGCGGGGGATTGCGTTCTGGAATTTTTGAAGATTCTCCCCGAGGAAGTCACAGAAGGTCGCAAAATTAACCTCAGCGAAGATGATCTGATTTCGAGAACAAAGGAGCTGCTGGAAGACAATGCGGAGCAGGTTATGCAACTCATGATTCAGTATGCTCAATCTTCACCGTCCGCCGCCACCAATCCACGCCTTCTGGATTGCATTACCTCATGGCTTCGCGAAATTCCCGCCTCCAAGGTTGTCGAGTCGCCTTTGATGGACGTTATTTTGAAGGCATTGGACAACGAGGTGTCATTTGATGCCGGTGTGGACTGCATGTGTACTCTTTACCGGGATACTAAGGACGTTGATGAATCTCTCTCTGTCATCCAGGCGCTTTATCCACGATTGATGGCCCTTCGACCTAAGATTGCCGAAACTGCCGAAGCCGAAGATTTGGATGCGTTCAAGGGTATCACAAGAATGTTCGCAGAGGCTGGTGAGGCTTGGGCGGTTCTTATCGCGCGACTGCCAGTGGAGTTCCGGGGCCTAGTCGAGGCCGTCCTTGAGTGCTGTGCTCGCGACTGGGAGCGGGACGCTATTTCCCAGACCTTTATCTTCTGGTACGAATTGAAGCAGTACATCACCATCGAACGATACACAGATGCTCGCATCAACTTCCAAGATATTTTCTCGCAGCTCGTGGATATCATGGTCAAGCATCTGGAATTCCCCAGTCCCGAGGAAGGCGAGACAGATCTCTTTGGTGGTGATCGTGAGCAGGAGGAAAAGTTCCGACAGTTCCGACACGCCATGGGCGATGTCTTGAAGGACTGCTGTGCTGTTGTGGGCGTGACTGAATGTCTAGGCAAGATCTACCACTTGATCCAACAATGGGTGGGCAAGTACGCAGCGCAGGCCAGCAACGAGCACGTTCCGCATTGGCAGGAGTTAGAAGCTCCTCTCTTCGGACTTCGTGCCATGGGCCGTATGGTTGATCCTGAGGAAAGCACCGTACTGGGTCAATTGATCAGTCTGATTGTACAGATCCCGGACCAAGAGAAGGTTCGATTCCAGGCCATCATGGCTCTCGCACGCTACACCGAGTGGACTGCGCTTCACCCCGAAACTCTCGAGGCACAACTCAACTATGTGATTTCTGCTTTCCAACATCCCTCACCGGAGGTCATCCAGGCGGCCGCTCTTGCGTTCAAGTTCCTTGGAACAGATTGCCAGAAGCTTCTGGGTGGTCACATCGACCATCTGCATTCCTTCTTCCTGACCGTGCTTGACAAGTTGAAGCCTACTAGCCAGGAGGAGGTGGCTGAGGGTGTCGCCGCTGTCGTCTCTGTGCAACCCATGGAGAAGATTTACGATTCCTTCAAGATGTTCTGCGACCCAATCATGCAACGAATTATGAACCTTGCCAACAATGCCCAAGACGAAGAAGGCCAACGGGCGGTTGCCGATCACCTGCAACTTATCACAATCTTTGTGCAAGTAGTCTGTCCCATTGTTCCCCCGGGCCAGGAAAACCCTGCTGTCAAGTACTGCGGCGAAATCCTGCCCATCATGACCACAATTGTTATGAACTTTACGTCTTCTACACCCATTCTAGAGCGCGTGTGCCGATGCTGGCGCTACATGATTATTTCTTACCGGACCGCTATGATTCCTCTTCTCCCCACTCTCGCCCAAAGCATTGCGAATGGATTCGAGGCTTCCCGGGAAGGATGTTTCCTGTGGGCAACGGATGCTGTCGTCCGAGAGTTTTCCGACGGTGCCGAATTCGTGGACCAGGCCACTAGCGATGCCGTTTTCCAGTTCTACGAACAGCAAGCTCTGGCGTTCCTCCGGATACTGAATGATCTGCCCCCTGAGAATCTCCCCGATGGTAAGTTCACCTTCCAAGTCACTTGTATTCGTTACTTTGGGGGGATTTTTGTTTTCTAACTTTGCATAGTTATCGAGGATTTCTTCCGATTGTCTTCTGACGCCGTCCGCTACTACCCTAAGAAGTGCATAACCTCATCACTGGCTATCCCAATCTTTTCTGCGGCACTTAGCTCTCTCACACTCCAACAAGTCGATCCTCTTATCGCCACACTTCACTACTACCGCGATCTATTCAGTTTTGCATTTGATAAGCCCGTTGTCTCCGAATTTACCAGCCCCGAGGGCGAACCCTACACCAATCCTCTAGAAGTCCGTGAGGCTGTTAAGGCTCTTTTGGGCTCCCAGGGACAGCTGCTTTCTCAACGAGTGTTGACCGGAATGATGTTCACATTCCCCGGTGACTGTTTCCCTGATGCCTCAGGGGTCATGATGACACTCTTTGAATTGCTGCCCCATGAGACCGGAGCCTGGCTGCAGAATACCCTGCAGATGCTGCCCGCGGGATCCATGAAACCGGGCGAGGCCGAGCGACTTCTGAAGGGAATTGCCGATAAGGTGCAATCTGGCGAAACCCGGAAGATTCGTGTTCTCCTCCAAGGTATGTCTTCCTTTTGCTCCTTTCTTTGTTCTCAATCTTATTAATATGTGCAGATTTCACCAATTCCTACCGCCGTCGCAATGTTGCACCCCGTGATGGCCTCGGACGGTTGGAGGCGACACGCTTCCGATTCAGCGGATAAAGAATTTATTTTTTCATGTATACAATTTTCTTTCTTCTCTTCCATGTTTTCTGAGGGCGACTTGCGTCCGGAGACAAAAAAGAATCCCCCTCGAGCATTTGCACAACAGGTGTTGGTCCGTTCTTCTTTATGCGATATGTGTCATGTGTGGTATGGTAAGATGGCAAACGAAAACAGGTCGTGCTTGTGATGATTTATGATCTACCGGTCCAAACCGGTCGCCAGATCTATTCAGCTCTGGCATTTGGATAGTGATAGGATCCTTGGGGGGTTAATACGAGCCGGGATATACCAGTTATGCTCGATGACGACCAGGTAAAAGGTTAGACAAGTATGTTTGTTTTTGCATTCTTGCAATGAGTTCATTTTCCTTATGTAGCCTGGGATAGAGTACTTAGAAATCCGTTTCTGCACACGCAACCTAGAATCTTGTCAAGTAGAACCTATTCAATAAGCACATGGTCTCTGTGTATCAGTCAACTGGTTTAGATCGCAAGTGCCGCAGTGGTGTTTGACTTAAATTATAGTGGCGCCCCCTGGGGCCGCCCCCAACTCTTAGCACCATTAGCTCCAACATTAGCTTGAATTAGCGTTAGAAAAAAAAGTTGGAAACTCCGAGGTTAGCCTTGACTCTGATCCTCTTGATCTTTTTAAACTCATTGGTCCCTGCTTCGTACCTGAATCTGCAATTTTCCAGGCACAAGATCTTTATATACGAAAATCATGCACCATGGCAGCCGGGCCATTAACAACAACATTCACCCCTTCATCAGGATGTGTCACCAGTCAAATGAGCACTCTGATCTACTATGGTAGTTCGGAAGCTGAATTCGGTTCCCTCCTTTCTTACCATTGGGATACAACGGCGTGTTTTCCGGAGAGCTGGAGTCCAGCCAGTTATTTCTCACCTGGCTTGGATTGTCCAAAAGGCTACACAACCGACCCTGCCCAAGTGCAGACTGTTATCCAAGGAAATGTTACTGAAACTCATGCGACATGCTGCCCGAGGTTAGTTATCAACCCAGACTACCCTAAATTCCCTTGGCAAACCTGAAACCCCGCGATTCTAACAAAACTTCTCTCCTTAGTGGATGGGAACTCAATACGAACGGACTATTAAACTATTATCTAGCCACACAACCATGCATTTCAACAGAAACCGGCACAAACACAATAAACTCTACCGAATTTGCAGCCTACGCTGTAACAATGTACTGGCAAGCCAGTGATCTCCCCGCCTCAACAATCGCAACAACTACAGACTTGGACTCAACCATCAGTCCCACCGCATCTTCCACAACACCAACAAATACATCTTCTTCCTCGAATTCTTCAAATAGTCACTCATCAGGACTATCAGATGGTGCCAAAGCTGGTATCGGAGTAGGTGTCTCCGTCGGTGCGATCGCTATCCTCGCTGCAATTTGGGCAATATTCTTCCGACGACGCTCAAAGTCAGATTCCGACATGAACGCGACTTCCACGGCGGAACTTCCGAATGATCAGGCGCCTATGGATGCTTATAATGATTATCCTAATGCGGAGTTACCTGGTAATCCTCAACATGCTGAATTGGCATCGAATCAGCCTGCGCCGGTAGAACTTCCGGCTGAGACGGTCATGGTTGAGACGAAGTCAAGTACTGGGAGTAACGCAGAATGATTCCAAGGTTACCTATATAATAATTCATGTAACTAGTTGTAAATATTGTTGGTGATATAACCTTGAAGTATTGTCTTATTTGAATTACCGATAAGGAATCTGAATAGCACGATGGATTTTATGCCAGGATTATGAATATGAATCGATTGATGCCGGGCATACGCATATTATCATTCAAGCACTTGAGGTAAGGTTATATTCAAGTTCGCAGTATCCAGCTAGATTCATTCAATGTTCTTGAAAGCACTCTTTAACTTCTATTCAATGACCATTTGTATATACATTGTTTTTGAGAGACGCCAACGACTTGGACCGATTCACCATCTCATCAACCATCAGCTGACTGGCACCCATGTACTTTAATGGATCACACAATGCTGCCAGTCTCTCCGGTGTGAAGATGCTACTCAAAATGGGGGAATTCTGCAAGGCTTCCAGAAGGGACTTGTCCTGCTCAATAGCTGATTTGCAAGCTTCATAGACCTCATCGTGTGCCTTTTGTCGTCCAATGTGAGGCGCGAGAGCCATCATAACTGCTTCGCCCACAATCAGACCCCTGGTAGAATGTAAATTACGTTCCATCGAATCTGTTTTCACGACCAGTCCACTCAAGGCAAAATTAGTTTGGTGAAGGGCGCCAACAGCAGTGACAAATGAATCAGGCACGGCCACCCACTCTAGATGCCACGGCCCAGAAGCACGTTCGAAATCAGTAATCATAGCATCTAGGCCCAGAGAGGCATTTGCTCGCAGCATCTTAGAAGCCGCTAAGATCACCTCGCTCGAGATTGGGTTACGCTTCTGTGGCATAGTTGATGAAGCTCCGCGATGAGGTACAAATGGTTCGGATACCTCGTCGAATTCGTTGGAAGACATGATCATAAGATCCATTGCGATTTTACCCAGCGTACCACCAACAAGGGCTAGGTAATTCGTGACTTCCGCCACATTGTCTCGTGCCACATGCCATGTTATCGGAGGGTTCTGTAGGCCGAGTTCCGTTGCAAGCTGTTCGCGGACTCGTAGACCTGCATCATCTGATCCCAAAGAAGCAATAGTACCGGCGGCCCCTCCAAACTGCACGAGCAAACATCTTTGTTTGATTTCTTCGATGCGCTCCAGGTGTCGGAGGATGCTTGACAAGTATACGGCGCATTTGTAGCCAAAGGTACAGGGGAGAGCATGTTGCAGATGCGTGCGACCTGCCATTGGACTGAGGGTTTGTAAGCGTGTCGTTCCCTCAAAGAAGAACCTATATTAAGAATCAACGTACATATCTCTGTGTGTCTTGGCCAACTCTGTAAGAACACTCTTGAGTGTGTGAAGTTCTCTTTCCACCAGTACGAGTCCACGCTTTATTTGAAGCATGGACGCATCGTCCATGATATCCTGTGTTGTCGCTCCCCAATGGATATACATTGATGTCTCGTTCGATGTTCGCTCAACGAGTTGACAAACAAGAGGAAGAACAGGATATCCCACAACATCTGTTTCGCGTGCTAGGCGTTCATAGCTGGAGAAAGATCCTTTGTAAGCACATGACAATGATGTAAAAGCCGTCATCATCGAGAAAAGTACATACTCAAGTTCAATGTTGGCGAATATATCGGTGATCACATCGCCGGCGTTCGGGAGGAATAACACCGGTTTTTGACTGAGCGCGTGCTAGTGCAGCCTCTACTTCAATCAAACATGTCACGTACGCATCATCAGTGAAGATGTCGCGGATTTCCTGTGTTCCAAACAGGTTCCGGAAGATGCGAGAATCAAGAGCAGAGACAGCCATGGTGGGAAAACGTGAACCTTGTTGAATGAGATAAATCTTGCTTTATTCTTTGATCTCTTCGGGGGTAAATTCACTTTAAATGATATATGAGCTTCTGGGCTTTCTCGTGCGAAGTCAACAAGCTCCGAGGCATAGTAGGGTGGAATCATCGGAATAAGCGCTTATCCCGAAGACTTGGTGGAATAGACTCGGGCTATGTCCGGTTTAGTGTCAGCAGACTTATTCTCGTATGTTGAACGATAATGCATCGGATACTGTTAGAGAGGAAATAATTGATTTCAAATTCCATGTTCAAGTGAGCCTCCGGGTTGTGAGCACTGAAAACAGCTCTAGAGGCTAAAGCCTAAGAGCGGCGCATTGCGGGTATTTCTACTCGGCTCTATCAACTAGGGAACACATTCATTCGATCAATGCACTCTCGAATAAGTTCAATTCCGCCTTGGAACTATCTTGTGACTTATTTAAAATGAGTCTTTCTCGAAATAATAATCAGGTAACTTGAATTGTATAATGATATCTGAGATTTGCAAAATTTCTACTAGCTGCTTCTTTTCTACCTAAACAGGCTGAGAAGAACTTCATATGTACACAAGGAACCCAGGGACTGAATTCATTCTATTTGCCGATAGATGGATTATAATATTCCTCATGCTCGACTTCATGTTTCGCCTGTTCTGTGCTAGACTGGACCTCTTGAACGCTCTTTTTCGCAAATCGCACAGTAGCCCACACAGATGGACTTTCTCGGAATACCAAGTCGATCTCTTCCAGTGTACGTCCCATTGTCTAAAAGCCATTAGTTATTTGTTGAGGAAGGTTGACTATTTTCAATCATACCTCGGGATAAAGGAAGTAAACTGAAAGGGGAATGCAAAAGCCAATACACGTGAAGACGATGTAGTATTGGTACCCGATGGTGTCAATAGCGACCGATGTGATCATAGTCACCACAAAGTTCCTAGATAAGCAAGACAGATTAATGATTTTTCCGCTGAAAGCCGAGGGAATACATACCAGAGCCAGTGGTTAGCTGTCGAAATACTCGACATTGCAACACGAAGTCGGATGGGCGCAACCTCGGTGCAGTAAAGGAAGTTGGCTCCCAGAAAGCCGATCGGAATGAAGAAGTTAAACAGGAAGACAAACAAAACGCTGACAATCTGGGCCGCATAATTTGTGTGTGGAAACGATGTCGAGATGGCAAGACCGATCATGCAAACTGCCATTCCACCTCCACTCACCATCAAGGCAAACCGGCGACCGAATCGATCAATCGTGAAGAATGAAACAAAGCAGGAAAGAAATTTCCAAGTGAGAGTACCACCAGACAATATACGCGATGTGTTCGCATCTAATCCCAATCCCGTTTCGAAGATGACCGTTGAGTAAACAGAAATTAAATTTCCACCTGACATCTGCTGGAAGAATTGCAAAAGAATGCATATGCCAAATCTGTACAGCAGGCGGTCTTCACCCATCTTGAGAAGATCCATCAATGAGGTTGCACTATTGGCTGTCTCCTCGAGAGAACTCTCAATACTGGCAATCTCTCCTATGATATCGGGTGAATCTTCGGAAACATCTCTGAGTGATGCGAGTGTACTCTTTGCTTCTGCAATTCGACCTTGGCGCACTAACCATTGAGGCGACTCGGGAAGGGAAATAATCCATAAGGAGAAGGGCGAAGACAATAGGAATCGCTACCGGGGCTCTCCAGGTTACGGGACCGGTCTGATTTTGATAAAAGCCAAGGTTGATCCAAGCTTGCAGCATGTATCCTAGTGCAATGAAAAGTCCATCCAACGCGACGTGTTTACCACGGTTTTTAGAACTTGAGCATTCGCTTTGCCACGTTGGGACTGTGCCACTGAGGATTCCAATACCAGCCCCGAGAATAGTACGACCGACAACCATTTGTGCAAGCTCCGATGAAGATGCTTCCAAGATCTGGCCGATCAAGGCGAAAAGTCCACCGAAAAATATGACTGGTCGCCGGCCGAATTTATCGGCTGTATACGAGCAGGATAGACAGCCTGGCAAGGCACCAAGTGTGAATGTAGCAATGACGACCCCCTGAATTGTTGCATTGTAGCTTTCCTGGCGGCCGGTGGTGTTGACAGTGTCGATCTCAGGGAAGTGTTTCACCCAATCTGGCAAGGAGACAAGGCTTCCAAGTCCAGATTGATTGTATCCAAATAGCGTGTACGCGGGACAAACGACAGCAAGGATTTGAGCCAGAGCTAGGGTCTCTCCCCGTAAATTCCAAGCCCTTTTCGACATTTCGAACGATGGGATACTCGGGTACGGAGGAATGTTCGAGGAATTAGGGGGTAAACGACACCCCAAAGTCAATAATCAGTAAACCTATGCAGCAGCATGCGGGGTCCCCAGGTGAAGTCTTTATAAATAAACGCTGGACCACTTGTTTTTCAGAACCCGGGGTCATACAATGTCCCCAGTTCGGAATAGAGGCTTGAATCGGAGGGCCCACTCGGGATAGAGCCTTATCCCGGGCACTGTGGAGATCTCGGCATTCATCCGAATTCTGGCCCCCTAAGATCATCCATGCACCCCATGAAAGGCCCTGGCACTTCGTACATCCAATCAGTGGTGAGAACATAATTCAAGTCATCTAACGCGTTAGCGCTCCAAGATTGATCATCCAGAGTTCTGGGAGTTTGGCCGACAAACTCTTGATCAATATTCAGCTCAGTGCATGCTGGAATATGCTCTGGCGTTGATAGTAATGAGCGCAAGAGTTGTAGAGTCCCACAGGCTTCATTTATAGACTGATGATAGAACGATTGATGCCCATGAAAATTTTGGAAGTCTGTTCGATCTTTTTCCAATACAAATATGGCATTGGAGATCATGTCCATGCTAGCTTCGAGAGCTGGACACCCTTCTAGATTGAGGGTACGGCAGTAGCATTGGCAATAGATATGCATGAGAGCAGACTGAAAGACCATACTAGGGCTCACTAGACTCGGGTTTCGGAGCCAATTTGGAGCTTGGATCTCTTTGAGTAGCAATAGATTAACCGTGCTAGATGCGACGCATGCTCGAAGACAGTTAGCAAACTCCACGGTGGTGTCGTCAAAAGACAGCCCTGGCCGATTTATCAACACCATTGCGATATTTGCTAGCAACTGAAGCCAGAGCACTGTTCTTTCGGTGTCATCTGCAGATTCATTGCTGAGAAACGGCGATGGGATGGTTCCAATATCGAAAATGATCCCAGTCATTTTCAGATTTTGGTTCCACATCCTTAGATCCATTGTCAAGTCGTTGATTTTGGTGGCACCGTTTCGCCGTTGCGTAGTTGTATAAAGCATTTCGCGGATCCGGGAAAGAATTTTTCCAAGTGCTACATATTGAATAAACAGAAAGACAGCAGTTCGTTCTCCGGGTAGAGGATGAGAGGGTTCTGCAGCATCCAGGTCATCCATATGGCAATCCGTAGGCATATCACAATCAACATCGACATCATTGATAAGGCTTGGGAGTCCATGAATCAAGGAGGTGACGCTATTTACAATATCAGAATGATTATGTTTTGGGTTCCAACTGACGAAGAACAACATACCTGTCGAACGAATAGATCCACCACCACAACCTCTTTCGAAGTTCTATTTCACATGGCTTCATTTTGAAACGTCTAGAATGACGGTGAAGACCTAGCGATTGCGCAAGACTCACCATTATGCCGTTTATTCTTGTCATTCCAAGACAATCACCGCTTAATTGATAATAGAGGCTACAAAGGGCCAAAGCTTGTAAGCCTTTTATATCACCACGCGCTCTGATATCATTAATCAATGTACCTGCCATGTGTAGATAGCGGTAGTGGCTGGAGGTCTGCTGACCACTGTCGAGGTCAAGCTCGTTGATGATCAGGATCACTGTCAGCGTCAATAGCATTGCGGGATCAAGTTCTTGAAAATTGAGTGAGCCATGAAGTGTCTCCATAGTATGTCGAATATCTGACATCAATTGCCTTCGCACGAGAACCGGGCAGTATGCTTCCCACTCATTGATGAAACGATCGGCTTGGTCAAGGTAATATGACAACGAATTGCTGAAAGACCCGAGGAATTCACTTTTGTCGCCTACCGACATGTCTGTGATCCAATTCTGCCTTATGGGGGATGTTTGAGCAAGGAAGAGTCGAAAGCAGCTCTCGGGGAAGCCAGTGGGCAGATTCAATACTTTCTGACATTGCTGTTCAACCGTTAAAACAAAATGAATGCCCGTGGTTGATCCTGCAAATCGTCCAACGCCCATTTCATCATGAACCAAACGACCCATGTGTTTGATCATGTATGTGAGATCCTCATTCTGGCGCGACTTATTCTGTCGCGATGCAGATCGCTCAGCCAATCTTGGATTCAGCAAGTCCTTTTCGAGTAAGGATATAGTCTGCTTGTTGTTGGAAAGCTCATGGTTAAGAACTCCATTTTGAGCCTTCTCTGACTCTAGAAGTTGTTGACATCTCGCCAATTCCTCCTGCAGTTGGACGAATCGTTGCTCATCCGACGTAAATCTATTTGAGATTTAGCGGGGACGATTCCATTTTCAGGTAATATCAGCTCACCCTCGAACTTTGGTATTCCTGCGAAGGGTGGCAGAGACTTCGCACAAATAGCCACCTTTTGCACAGCTTCGACACTATTGCTATGCGTTAGTTTAAGAAGTTGAGAAATAGGAGTATAGCATACCGTGGGGAATGACCCATCGCACTTTATTTTCTTCCTTAATCGTTCACTTATGTCAGTAGAAGTATTTTCTTCTTTCGCTCGAATTAATTTCTCACTTTCTACACCGATCGCTGAACCCAAATCAGCTGCTATCCCATTAAGTTATTGTAAAATCTGGGGTAGTGTGAAGGTCACATACCATGCTTGCCCGGTTCGGTGTATCGTCCCAGGGGTCGCTACACTCCTTGATTCAGATGTTCCAGCGTCCATCTATCCAGACATGTCCAATGACAGAGCTAGGTTGGACAATCCTTTTTTGCATAGATAGGTAGTTGAGAACTAAGAACACCAGATCTAGTCAGCAGTATGTCAATCTCACCGCCTTCATAGACAAGTTCACTCCGCCATTTTCTGCCACGCACATTATAGTGACAGTCTGAGGGACAGTCTACAAGCCCTTGAAGGGATTTGCGAATTTAAATTTTGAAAATAATATGTGATTATTCATTGAACAATGCAATGCAAATGCTATACCCTTTTGATACACCAAATGATAATATATACAGAATTAAAAAAAGATCAAACGGAATCAAGCCTCTGGCTCTAACCATCTGAATTCCGGCGAAGAGGAATCTCTTCCACAGGAAGACTCTCCGCATCTTCAAGACCTTCCTCAGTGGGAACGTTCTTATAAGAGCTAACTTGTCGACGACGACGCAGGAAACGCTTCACACCGAGAACAATGCCCAAGACAAGACACCCGAAAAAGGCCAGGACGGCAAACCACTCAATTCCACGGAGAAGGGCATATACCTTGTATACCGACTTGGCAACTTCCTTGGTATCCGCGTAAATCTGATCTTGCGACTTAACACGAGAGGCGGAGGTACCATCATCGATAACATTGTCGGTTCCACTCTCGGGAATATAAACTAAAGAGGGATCGTCGGGTGTAGGTGCGGCGGACCCTTGGAAGCCAACAGACTTCCAGTTCTCAGGCATATCAGTACGGTGGATTTCTGATGAGCCGAGGACATTGCCGTCCTTGTCGACAGCCTCTACGGAAACCCAATCCATATATCCATCAGCCAGGTACATGGTCTCGAAATCAGTCTTTGCGGTGTATCCGATGAAGACGTTGTTGCCGTCTTCGTAAGAGCGTGCGTAAAAGTTCCATCCTGCTACATCTGTGGCGCCGTTCCAGCTGACGTGTATGATGGTGAGGACGTCTTCGAGTTTTGTGCCGTAGACCGATGAGACGACGTCAGGAGGGTCGGATGGGCGACCAATCCAGTCGAATTTGTAAGAGCGGTAGCTGGAGAATCTGTCGGAGGCGAACTTTGCCCACATCAATACATCACCGTTAGGCGCGTGCTCGGAGTGGTAACCCTGTTGACTCCATCCGACAAACGTATTCTGGTTGGGCAGTTGTTGAACATTGCCGCGAAGACGGGTAAGGCCGCCGTCGGGTCGCTCGATGCGCTTGATGACTCTGGCTTCCATTGTGGTCATGTCGAGGGTAATGTGCAGGGCAGCGGAAATACGCTCATCGGCCTCTCCCTCATCGGCACCGTTGTTCATCATAGAGATAACATGCATTGTTTCATTGGATGAGAGGAATTTGACGTCGTGTTGTTTATGGAAGGTGAAATCCTGATCAAAGTTGCTTTCGGATCCACCGAGTCGCCACATAATGCTGCCATCCTGACCCGAAATTCCATAGATAGTGTTGGTGAATCGCATAGAGATAATGTAATCACCAGCGTAATTCTTATCAACGGCGTTAATATGAACGTAGTCTGAGCCAGGTGCGTCACTGGTCGAACTCCAAGAATGTAGCTTAACAGATTCGTGTGCAGGGATCCGATCGCGAGAGTCCCATTCATACAGAACATCGCCTGAGTTGATATCCAGCTCTACAAATCCACCCGTCTGCGCCCAAGTCTCCTCATCGGGCCGGCCGAAGTCCTCGAAGCTGATAGTTTGGGTGCGATATGTGCAAGCAAGAACAGTCTGACCACCATCCATGATATTGAATTCGTGCATGTTGAAGTACTGGATATCATTAACGACCCCGACCTCATGCTCGACCTCGTATTTGTTGTTCATAATCATTCCACTGCCCTTCACATGGTCGTCATGTTGAAGGATGAATGACAGGTGGGGTTGATCATCAATGTTCCAGTTCGCTTTGAAATCGAAGATATTACGGTTGTCGTATAACGGGGATCCGGCCCAGACAAGTTTCTAGTGACTTGTTAGAATTGTGTACTTGGGAGTCCTCCTTGCGAAGCGACTTACTCCATCATTATCGTAAATATACGGTCCAACTTGATATTGTTGGTACCGATGAGTCGATTCCTCGGGGTCGATTTGGCCATAAGGCGCAACGAACCAATAACCCGGTGCTTGGCGCTCACGATCAATATGTTCGATTTCGAACTTTAGCGCCCGGACTTCGGGGAGCTAGATAAGATGAGATGAAAAGATAAGCAAAAGAGATATACACTATCGGACCAGACATCTCTATAAAGTACTACTCACTGTAACGAAGGAGTAAAGATCCAAGTCGTGTTGTGCGACGGACCCATGCAACAAACCCAGCAAAATAGTGCCAAGAAAGAGCATCATGATGGAAAAGTAGAAAGAATGACTAGCAGGAAATACCGCTCATGATCAGGTAAATGACCTCCGCATGCAAAGGGAGAGCAGAATCAGAGCACGATTAATCGTAGGGCAACTACTCCTGGAGTTAACTTCCGTAAAGACAAAAATTGAAGCAAAGGAAAGAAAAAGAAGAAGAAGATGGGAGGGTCAAGTCTTGTATAGTGGGCCAGACCACAATCCCCGAAGCCACGACCAGTCAGGGTCAGGAGATCGAAGTTAGTTCCGAAAGCCGACTTTTCAGAGGCGTTTGCTCCTGAATTGGAACTGCTGACGACCGCCTCGAGTCGGAGATAGTCGATAATCAAGCACTGCTCGATCAAGACCTCCCGATTGGACGGGGGGGTCAACAAGACCGCGTGTCCACCATTAAAATTCCCGCCTCCCCTTTCCTTCAGCGGCTGCATGACGGCATGGGATTTGACGGTTTCAAAGGGATCGTCATTGTAGCCACAGTTCCCAGACTAAAAGTTCTGTGACGGACTACGCGTCTTGTGGGGCACTGGCGACGTGAGAGGTGGGGGGGTCGCTTGCGTACGGATATGAATTGAGACAGACTCGAGTAATGTATTCCGCACAGAGGACAGAGTACTCTATACTGTTTGGAGTGACATGGATGAAACTCCATGAGAAGATCTAGAATTTTTAAATTGTGGAATCAAGACCTCAGTGGATGATGTTATATGGAATAACCGCTTTTGTGAAAATCGGAAATCGGAAATCTCGGGTGCCAAGCATCTCCGCTTAAAGGGTCAAAGGGCACGCGATTGATTCGGATTGAGGAGAAGTGGACCATCCACATATCTCCCAAGGTGAAACTTCAATAAAACAGAGATTTTACTGGAGATCTCGCATGTTCAATGTTTCATCTGGACCTTATGTATTTTCTAGGGAGAATGTTCAAGTTATGCATGCACATGTGTATAGGTACCAGTCAAGCTCCACCAATTAGTGTCGTACTCGTAGTTCGTAGTTCGTATTCGTACATTTACCGTCAAGGGTCCACATATGACTGAATAATTGTTTATATTGGACTAAATAGTATCACTATGTGAATTAATATATGGATTGGTGCACATAGTACATTCAAATATTTCGAAGGTTATATTCTATGTTCATTAGAATTGTGGTTACTAGTAGTATCTACTACATATTAGTATATTCCTGGACACCCAGTCGAGTCAGAATTGGGGACTAAGCTTGGATATTACTACTAGTAGCCTTGATTATTATCATGCTTGATGCAAGGGGATACTTGACTACTAGTAATTTTGGTGTACTAGATGTTTCCAACGTTCCTTTGAGCAAGGCATTGCGTTTCATTAAGAGCCAAAAATTAATGATATCCACAATACTTCGTACATCAATTGATGTACTCCGTATAGGCTGTAGAACAACGATTGGTGGTAGAACTCTTAGGGGAAGAGAGAGTGTGTATATCTCCAGGGCTATGGTGGCTGGCAATAATAGTTCTGCATGATCAATCTGGACAATTTTGATTCACTGTTAATTTTTATTCAAGGCCTCTGTGGTTCACGTCAAGACAAGTTAAAGTGGCAGGTGATACCGGGGGGAGGAGGTAAGAGATCCTATATAGTTTAGTTGAGGGGAGAAATTAACAACTCAACCCAGCTGGCCTAGCGGTCTCTGACTCTTGACGCAGGAGGACAGAGGCATTGATCAGGTTGGTCTGGCCCTGATCGATGGCTGAGTTATCACCAGAGGGCGGGTGGCTAAAGGGTCAATTTTTTTTTAAAAAACTTTTTGATATTTTTACTGATAATACTTTTCAACTCGCTATTTCCATTCATTTTATCAGAAATGAAAAACAATCAAAAATGAGTGAGATATCAAGGATGATAGTGTGGTGACGGATGTATCAAGTGAGGCTATTCGCAGCATCTCCCCTCTTGCGTCGATGCGCACTCGATTTCAATGTCCCAACTTGATTTCAACGTCCCCGGTTCGATTCCAGCTCTCTTCATTTTTTTATTTCAATTTCTTTTTTCACGAATACGTCCTGTATCACCTCTTTATTATGTTACTAGGAATTGTCTATGCTTCGATTCAACTGGTAAGCTGTAGTGGCAAGGATCTACGGAGTACATGCATGCAATCTATGTATCCATAGATCTATAGATCCTGGGCTGATTTATAACCTTTGCGACATTCAAATGTTACTACTATCTTCAGATACATAAATGATGCGACCTTTACTTTGGACTAATGCTATTCCCCACAGTGTGTATATTCTGACCTTGGAAGAGAGTGCGCGATGCCACGTATAGACAGAATGTTCATAAATTCGGGCTCAAATTGATGAATCTCGCTCTCATTATTGTATGAAATATAGATACATCAATGAAGAATTTAAAGGTATTGAATGATCGTATTCGAAGTCACACTATATGTCCAGAGCACTTGAAATTTCCCCAGGTCGGCGAATATTACCTCCGCCAACCTTAACCCCACTTAGTTCTCCGCACCCCAGAAGTCTTTGACTATCGCATTGTCCACATACATACACATCGCCTCCCACATTCTTCGTCGATCCCTAGATCCCACGTGGTTCTCAGATTGGCGTCATCTACTCCCCTCATTGCCGTGTTATGGCACCCAATGGTGCCCTCTGTGGTTAACCCAGACATCATGGCCGACACCGATGAGCAACCCTCTAAGCGACGCAAACGCAGCCGCCGCGCTCCCTCCGATCGCAAATTTGAATGTACGCACGAGGGCTGTGGCAAGAGCTATTCGCGTGCTGAGCATCTCTACCGACACCAGCTGAACCGTATGCACCCCTTCTCCCTTCTCCACTCGTACGGCCAGGGAACACAGAGCCCAGACTAACTCAAAACTGTCTGGCACTCGAACAGACGCCCCCAAACAAATTTTTCGTTGCGATTTCCCCAACTGCTATCGATCCTTCGTTCGCCAGGACCTATGTATCCGACATCGCGAACGCCACACTACCCGCGGCTCGCAGCTGCAGAAGCGCGACTCCTTCGCAACTGATGGTCACGAGGATCTATCCAAGTCACTAGTCCCGGCTTCATCACCGTCTTCGCACTCCGTAACGGCGGGGGAATATACGTTCATGACTGATCCAGCGCCCAGCTCCAAGTCACCACCCAGCACATCATACCCACTATCGACCGGAATCGAAGCCACCGGCATCCCAGTGTCCGGTTATACAGATTTCAACAATGCTTTCAGCCAGCCTGACGCAATGCTTGATTTGGACGCCATGTCAAATGCATATCCCATCTTTGGAGGCGAGACATACAATCGGTCCCCATTTGCTATGGCCGATGACTTTGCAGCTTGGTTGTTCAGTGAGCCGCTCGCGCCGTTAGGATACGGCATGATGCCCATGGTCCAAAATCAGTTTTATATTAACGAGCCTTCGTATAATAATTTCTGTGCTGTAATACCCCAGCACCCGATGAGCGTTACTAGCATACTAGACTCGGGATCGCTCCCAGCGATGATCTCGGAGGAAAAACGACAGGAGTTACTTCATTTAATAGCGACACGCTTTAACGAGGCTGCGTACTCTGCGGAAACAAAACGCAAAGACGCTCTATTGGACGGGGACTTAGACAGTGACCGACATGTATTGAGCTTGCGCATGCTGCAGACGTATATCGGATCGTATTGGTACCGATTCCATGCGCAGCTGCCAATCCTTCATCAACCCACCTTTTCAGCAGACCGCACACCGAACTTGCTGCTATTGGCTATCATCGCCATTGGAGCTGCTACTCTTGATAAGATTCATGGGCAAATAGCCACGGAAACAGCAGCAGAGCTAGCAAGTTTCATCGGTTGGCATTTACGTTGGGAGATTTTCATGGACGCCGATTTCCGTCCGCCTGCCCGATTATGGGTCTTTCAAGCGTTACTGTTGCTAGAAGTCTATGAAAAGGGATTCTCTACGCGCGCATTACATGAGCGTGCTCATATTCATCATGATACCACATTAACTCTGATGCGCCGAGGAAGCTCATTGATCGGGAGGTCATCATTCGACACACCCGAGTCAAGAGAGGAAGATGAATCATGGACCCATTGGATTAAAGCAGAGGCCACACGGAGAGTAGCCTTTGCTGCATTTGTCCTCGATTCAACCCACGCAACCATGTTTGGACACTCAGCCAAAATGGTTGCCCATGAACTGCGACTGCCACTCCCATGCGACGAGGCATTATGGGCTGCAACTAGTGCTGCGGAAGTAGCGCGTGTCCAGTCTAGTCTTCAGTCCCATGGTGTGAGACCAGTAATGTTTCTAGATGGGCTTAAACGGACCTTGAATGGCCAACCTGTACGGACCAATACCTTCGGTCGCAATATTCTGATCGCAGGATTGCTCAGTGTTAGTTGGCATCTCAATCAGCGAGATCTCCAGGTGAGCTCGTTGGGAGTTGGTCAAACCCTTGGTGGACGAGACAAGTGGCGGACTGCGCTCCTCCGCGCCTTTGATAACTGGCGCCGTGACTATGATGAGGCGTTAGGTTCTTCGCCTTCGACCGAGTCCGAGTCGCGCGATGTCCTCCACGGACTCGCCCATATGGCCTCCCACGTGGACATTGCAGATCTTCAGATTTTTGCCGGTGCTGGTCGACTCATGGGACGATCTATCACGTCGCGCGACTATAGCGCTGCCCGCGAAAAGACCGAACGGTGGGCGACCAAGGCATCGGCGCGGGATGCTGCATTCTATGCGTTGAAATTTCTCTCTGCCTGCTTCGGAGACCATGCTTCCTCTGCGGAGTACATCGCGCGTGATGATTACCTGCTTAACCGACCGTGGGTTATGTACTTTGCCGCCTTGGTCGTATGGTGTTATGGGTTCGCGTTAGATGGTCCCTTAAGACCTGCACCGACACTGCCCACGCTTTCTGATCGACGACGCGACATGCATATCTTCCTGCAGCGTGTTGGAGGGATTCGAGAACCGAACGAGCTCGAAGGGATGCAAAGTCGAAACGCATGTTTGGGATTGTTGATGGTACTCCGGGACTCGTTTAACAGTTCACGATGGGAGTTACTTGGAGAAGCGGCGCGGCTGCTGGACAGCTGTATAACGAAGCTACAATCGTGAGATAATGTGGTAATTCAATGTATACTTATTTAAATATATACTACAAGACTAAGAGAGATAGATCCCTGTACTGTAGCGGGCTGTAATGTCCCTTTGTATCTGATCTCACAGTGGAGTTGACGGTTGCCGCAACAACCAGCGCCGATCCACTCGCCCAGATTCCCCCTTCTCATTCCTGTTCTTCTCTTGTTCCCCTCAATTCATCCCTCTGCAACAGAAACAAAAGTTCATTATGGTGCGTACCCTAGGGATGATGACGAACTTCCTTTTCCGTCCCGATTGACTTTCCGCCCCCTTCCCCGATTCTGATCCCCCTGAACGCATTTACTCATAACAAACTCCTTACCAAATACCTGCACATCACAACTCAAGACATCATGGCTAATAAACACGATCAGGCCTCAACCAACTACAAGGAAGCGTTCTCGCTCTTCGACCGTCGCGGTACTGGCCGTGTGTCCGGTGATCTACTGGGCGATCTGCTCCGCGCCTGTGGACAGAACCCCACGCTGGCGGAGATTAGCGATCTGGAGAAGTCTGTTGGTAGTGAATGTACGTGCACCATGGGATCAACATATAATCTATATCTGAGTTGAAAACAAACTATGGAACTAAACTGACAATAATCACAGTTGACTTCGATTCCTTCCTCAAGGTCCTGAACCGCCCCGGTGGTTTCCGCGAGCCCGGCGAACCAGAGGAATACTGTCGAGGATTCCAAGTCTTCGATAAAGATATGACAGGATTTATTGGAGTGGGACAACTGCGCTACAGTACGTAATGCGACTCGATCCTTGGACAGAACCCGTTATCGCCACCAAACTCGAGTTGAAGCTAACAATGAACCCTTTGAACAGTCCTCACCAACCTCGGCGAGAAGATGTCCGACGAAGAAGTCGACGAGCTCCTTAAGGCTGTTGATACCAGCTCTGGCGAAATCAACTACACTGATCTCGTGCGCACCATTCTGGCTAACTAAGCCACCCCGATACCCATTGCAATACACCCTTTATTTGTCTATTTTATGAATGCGCACGCTTACGGTTATGGAACATGTCTTTGGCGGGATCGGGCTCATCTCTTTTTGCTTCTATCGTCTATCTTTTGTTATCCCATTTTTCTGACGCGGTTTTCGGCGTGAAGGGGAATATCTGTATTGATTTGAGATGAATCCATCATGGATATCTGTCCATATTCATTAATACTTTTGTCTGAGTATCCAGTAGCCCGAGTCTGCTCCCACTTGAAGATTCAGTGGCAGTATCTACTATATGTAATTTGGAGCTGAGCCTCATTTCCCTAACGAACTCAGCATGAATGTGGAGTTTCTAGGACGACACATGTATGTATATATGTATGAGGCATACATAATTTGGCAGTAGATATTCATTGACATTTACAATCAAACTGAGCACCATTCAGCCTCAATTTCAAGATTCACATCCATAAATTGAAACGAGATTATCTCTCCTCCCGATCCCATCCAATCCACTCCCGACCAGACTTCCCACCCTCCATATCCTCAGTCCGTGAAACCGCCCCAGGAAGAATGTAAACTGCGCGAGCATTCTTACCCGGTCTCGAAAACTCATCCTCGTCCTCATGATCAGTTACATGGGAGGCAGATGTAGTAGATGTAGGATAGTGCACATCATCAAGGAAATATCCCATAATAACTCGACACCGTCCACATCGTAATAGAATGCGCTTTTCGATTCCGTCTTCCCGTCGGACTAGTGTTGCGCGTCGATCTGGTATCGTTGTTGAAAGTAATAGGGAAAGGTGCTTTGCGGATAATTGGGATTTTGAGGATTCTTCTTCGGGCTCTTCGTGCGACTGGTGCTCCAGTGGAAGGATTATTGCGTTATCTTTTGATTCGCCTCCCCGTCGTGGGAGTTTGTTCAGGTCTAGGGTTGTGGCTAGTAGGAGGTGATTGCAGAAGGCGCAGTGTTGGGTATTTATTTTTTGTTGTTCGGTCGTCATTTTGGTTTGGTTGAGCTGAGACGTTTGAGGATTGACAGTCTGGATGATTTTTATGAGGGGGGTTGGTGATTGGATCTATGAGGTGTTAGTATCGGATTTTGCATGAAGGTGATTTTCAATCTCTGCACATACAATTTGAGGAATGGAATGAGGTTGGGAAAAATAACTTGAGCTTGAGCTTTCAGTTAGAGATGAAGCTGGAGCTCCAGCTGCAATATGCGAACGATGCCAAGGCGGTGTACTTATCTACTATCTACGCCCACGATAAGCCCTATCTTCCAACTTTGTTGTATGAACAGGTTTATTACCTCGACATGAATTATTTAGGAATTAGGAGTAAAATCTTCGTAAAATCTTTATGATAGCTCTATTGAAATACAGCACTTGAATTCACTGATCATATGCCATACTGAGGTATCGATTAAGCCAGGCCCAGTTCCTTGTAGAATGCAGTAGTCTGAGGCTCACGACCCAAAAACTCGGTGAGGGTCTTCATCTCATCTTGACTACCACCCTTCTCCAAGACTTGGTATCGGTAACGACGACCAGCAGCCTTGTTCATGGGATCATCCTTGAAGACGGTGTAGAACATGTCAGTGGAGTAAACTTGGGAACTGTGGGCAGTTAGCATAAAGAAAATGAAATAAAATAAGGTCACGATATCACTTACCTCAAGTATCCGTAGTATCCAGCATCATAACCTCCAATCAAGTGACCAAATGTCGCCTCGCCGTGTCCCCACTCATCACCACCACCCAAGGCCTCCACGGAATCCATCTGGGTGATCTCCTGGCGCAAGCGGTTGTAGGTAGCAGAAAGGGGCAAGGCCTCAATATCGGCGTGGCTCTTGGGCTCGTGAACAGTCATATCAAAAATACCAAAGTGCAGTTGGCGCAAGTTAAACAGAGCATCGTTGACGTGCTTGGTGCTGATGAGCTTATCAATCACATCATCGGGAATACGCTCGGGAGGGGGTCCGGAAGCAGTCTTGTCTTTGTTGGCTTCTTGCCATCCGGCAAGGTACTCGGGTGACAGGGATGAGTAGTGTCGGCTCAGAGCGCGCAGCTGCGAGGGGGTCCAGCACCAGTTCTCGAGCATTTGGCTGGGTGCTTCGACGAAATCCCGCACCGTGCTGGTACCGTGGAAACGGGAGTAGATGGTTCGGGAGACCAGGTCGTGAATACCGTGGCCCAATTCGTGGAAGAGAGTGACAACCTCGTCGTGCTTAAGAAGACTGGGCTTCTTAGGTCCGGGCTTAGTGAAGTTGCATACCAGTGCGGTAGCAGGGAAGCGACGGTTTCCATCGGCATCGATGAAGCCCTACGTTCAGATAAAAGAATCAGCTTTGTGAAAATCAGACGAAAATGGAGTAGGTGTCATACCGGCTGGAGGTTGAAGTTGGCAGCGTGACCATACTTGCCCTCACGAGGGAACAAATCCAGGTACAGGTATCCAACAAAGCCAGATCCCTCACCCTCGTCATTCCACACACTGAATACCTGCACCTCCTCGTGCCACACGATGTCATCGCCCTTGCCTGTCGGGGCCAAGGCTGCGCGGTCCTCACCAACAATCTCAACAAACTCCAACCCGAAGAGCTCCTCAAAGATCTTCAGCATGCCATCGATCGTGGTCTGCAGCGGGAAGTACTCAGCAATGAGCTGGTGGTCCAGCTGGTAGTCTCGCTCCAGCATCAACCGATCATAGAACCGGTGGTCCCACAGATAGTAACGGCCATCAGACTTGGGATCAAGCTCCTGCTTAAGCTTCATCAGAGTCTGAATCTCCTTCTTGCCACCATCAGTCAATCGAGTACGCAGGTCACCCAGGAACTTGTTCACAGTCTCTGGGGTCTTGGCCATCTTGTCCTCAATGCGGAATGCGGCGTGGTTAGGGTAACCCAGCAGACGGGCAGCCTCGTCACGCAGCACAATAGCCTCCCGGAACAAAGGAACATTCTGGTTGCACTTGTTCTCATTGGCAATCATGACCTGCTTTCGAGTCTCCACGCTGGTGGCATACTTCATGGTTGGGAACAAATCCGGGTACTTGAAGGTCAAAAAGAGCTTGCCGGCATTCTCACCCTCGCCGCGCTTAAGACCGGAGGTCACATCCTCTGGCACACCGTCCAATTGCTCAGGGGTAAACCAAATACCACCATTCTCTTCATTCAGATTCTTCTGAAACTCAATGCTCAACTGACTGAGACGCTTCTTGATCTCCTTAAAGCGAGCTCGCTGCGGGCCAGCAGGAAGACCTAATCCATTACGGACGAAATCCTTGTGTTCCTTCTCCAGCAGACGACGTGACTCCGGGTCGAGCTCCTCGTTCTTTTTCAGAGCAGCATCGACTAGCTGAAACACATCCTCGCGCATCACCGACTCAATGAAGAACTCATCCATGAGTTCCTCGGCCTTGGAGGAAGCATCTCGGAGCTTCTGGTCGGTTGATACAGCCTGATAAAAGCCCAAGATGTGTGCCTCTAGAGCCATGACATTCTCATCTTGTACAAGCGGACGTAGTACATTGGCAAAAGCCGCTGTGTCCGGCTTGATCCGAGCAACAACCTTATCCTGGACGTCGCGGGAGGTCTTGATCAGACGCTCGGCATCAATTACGACGGACTGGGGAGTAGCTGTGAAAGTTGGCGGAGCCTGGGGTGGACGTCGGAGGTGAGCGGGAGCCATGCTGGATGTTGTCAAGTATCGTGGTGTTATACGTAGGTGACCCAGCACAGATGAGAGGCGGGCGGGGAGGCGGAGGAGGGGCGCCACGATGATAGCGAGAAGGAGGATAAGAAGGTGGCGTGTTAGGAAGCGAATGGTGGGGGAGGGGGGTCAAGAGAGGGGGAATTAGACGAATAGAAGTGCGGTGTACGTGTTTAAACTGCAGCTGTGATGCAACCAAGTTGTTGTATATTTGAAGGCCTTAAGCCCAAGGCCAACATGGGGCTCAGGTGATTGCCTGCAGATTTCCCCGCTTATTCTAATGTTCCACGGTTCAAGTATTCTAAGGTGCCTTGCCCCTTAACCCAACAAATTCCAATCCTCTTATTGTTAGCTATGTCTACCTCAAGGTATAATTTACTGGAACATATTGAAGTGATATAACAGTGGTCATTTCTAGTTCATGAAAGATTATCTATGCGATACTGGCTTTTCGAAAAAACACAAAAGATACAAGGGAAAAAAATGAAAAGCTAGAATAACGCCAGATGAACACCAGCCAACCCACACAAATGCAAAGCACACATCATCTCTTGATAAAAGCAAGGCATATTTAAGCCGCATCAGCAGTAGAAACTGGCTCAGGGATCTTGGTCACCTGCATGCCAGCACGAATGATACGCTGACCGGACTCATCACGCACATACTCGGTGTTCTCCTTGTGGGAACGCTTCCAGATCTCCACCTCGCAGCCACCACGAATGACACCAACACGCATGGTAGACAGCAAGTTGTGGGCAGCGTTGGAGTGGTAGTAGATACCGCCGTTGAACATGGCAGTAGCGTCCTTGCCAATACCGGAGCTGATCATAGCCTTACCACCGGGGTGGTCCTTGATGAAGTCGGTCACATCGTGGACAACACCAGCGATGGCAACGAGACCACGGCCGTTCTTAGCCTGCTCGACGTAGTCATCCCACTCCATCACGGGCAGTTGCTCCAGAGGAACACCCCAGTCCAGCTTGGCGCGCTTCTGGTCAATCTTCTTCTGCAGCTGCTGCACACGACCCTTCTCAATCTCGTTGGCACGGAACTGCTTCAGGTCGTAAGCCAGACCCAGCTGCTTCATGGTCCAGATGGTCCACTTGGTGGGGTCGTACTGGTGCCACTCGATGGCGTTGCGGTAGTCGGAGGGGAACTCGTGGTGGAAGTTGTGGTAACCCTCACCCAGGGTAACCAAGGCAGTGATAACGTGATCACGAGGAGAGTTGCGGTCATCGAAGGGCTGGTCACCGAGCCAGTGGGCCAGAGAGTTGACACAGAAAGTGGCCTGCTGGACGAAGAAGATACGGAGGATACCAGCGTACACGAATCCACCAAACCAATCACCCCAACCAAGACCAGCCACAAGCATGGGAACGAAGAGACCCATTCCAAAGACGACCTTGAGGTAGTGACGGTGCTGCCAGATGACAACAGGGTCCTCGTTAAGGTCGGAGATGTCGGTGCGGCCAATACGCTTGGGGTTCTGCTTCATGACCATCCAGCCCAGGTGAGAGTACCAGAAACCCTTGCGAACGGAGTAAGGGTCCTTCTCGGTGTCGGTGTAACGGTGGTGAGCACGGTGGCCACGAGCCCACCAGCGGATGGAGCCTTCAACAGCACCACCGCCGACAAGAGCAAACCAGATACGGAGAGGGAGAGTGGCGGAATAAGAGCAGTGAGCCCAAAGACGATGGTATCCTGAATCCCAAGTTAGCCACTCGGTACTTTGCGTTGACAATGATGATAGTTGCACAATGACTTACCTGCAGTGATACCGAGACCAGTGAAGAAGTAGTAGAGAACCGCCCAAGCGGCGGTCTTCAGCTGCAGTGGCACCCAGAAGGCCTGGACACAACCGTAGAAGGGAATACCGAGAATGAGGAAGACGTTGAGCCAGTTGACGTGCTTGTACCAGTTCGCCCGGGTCATTTGGGTATCGGCGATGTGCACCTTCTTGGTGTCCGCCGGCCTGGGGCGGGCAGCCTCTGCCTTGGTCGACATGATTGTGTGTTGTGTAGGAGACTGACACTGACCACGAAAGTAACGAAGAGAGAAAAGAGTGGGATGGGGCGTGGGAAGGAGGTTTTTTTTTATATGGGGAGGGTCCACTTTGAGACCTTGAACGTTGGGGGTGTGGCCCTGGAAAGGGTTTGATCGCCAACCAATATGGGGGTGAAAGGTCAGCCAAGCGAATGAAAGAACTAGAAAGACCAGCTAAATCACAAGATCCCGAGGTAGAGACAGGAGAAGAGGGAGATAATCAATTCACTTATTACTTGAACTTTCCCGTTTATTCTACTGGTGGCGAGATTCATTCGCTCTTTTCCGAACAATGTTGGGTCCCGCCCCAACACTTTGTGGCCTGAGGCATTCAGTATTACCCCATAAGGCAGCCCCGGGACAATTAGGGAAATCCTGGGATTGCGTGTAAATCATGTATGGCCCCAATGGATAAGTGGTATGATCAAGGTTGGGTTAATTCCAAGGTTCTGCTAAAATATTAACTAGATTAACTAGATATTACTTGGAACTATCCAATGGATGAATGTATGCATCTTATAGTATCAACTGGTAGTATAGTTCAATTTTTAAGGTACAAGGCCCAGATCAATGCACGTGACTCCCAACCGCATCAGATCTTCATTTCTGGGGTCATTCCATATCCCTTCAAGGCTGAGTCACTAGGATATTCGTACTACTGTCTGAGTTAAAGGGACGTCCTTCATACATCATGTGTTACATACTAATCTGATTTGAAACATTGCAATGGTTCATACCCAAGCTGTGTGAACGTTTTTCCGCCCCTGCATTTCAAGCCTTAAGGTGGCGAATCCGACGAAAATCCGGATGCTAACTTTATCCACGCCACCGAACAGCGGTTACCCCGATCGACAGAACCCTTGGAACTTGAACCTCGGGATAATTTAAAATATTTTTTTTGACTAGATTTCAAGTCGAATCTTCAAGTGCACATGTGTTAGTAATATATCGGTGAAACTTGAAATTTGAAAAGCATGCATCATGATCTTAGGTCAGATGAATCATATGTAGTATGTAGCCCGAGTCACGATATATAAATGAGAGGTACGGAGTACTAGTAATACCTCCAGGGCTACTACTCCATACTACTACTAGTAGTAGCACTTGAGTACACCTCAGGCTGGGTACATGTGCATGATCCATCCACGAGTTGCATCCACCACTGGTACATACTACATAGTACACCTGGGCATACTTGCTACTAGCACAGCCTCAGGCTGAGACCATTTGCATACTACTACAACTTGAGTATAACATTCTAATCCGATCAAATATTTTGAATACTTTAAGACAAAAAAGAAAACCGAACCTTGGAACTAAGAATTGATATCAACTTGGAGAATCAGCCTGTTCTGGCCACTGGCAGTCGCCTCTGGGCTCTGGGGCCGCTCAAACCTGTTTGTTGCCTGAGGCACAACATGGATACCTGACATACGGGACCAGACCAAAGTGATCGGTCAACTGGTTGACAACTTGAACTTCATGATACATGCCCAGGTGGTCTAGCCCTGACTCCTACTGAGATATACCTACCCAAGCAATAGCAAAATGACACCAGTTGATCACGATGCAAGTATTGAAATGATCAAGCAACCAAAAACGGCAATACGGCAGACAACTTATCACTTGTTACCTGATGTTTGAAACTTGAACATACTGTCATCTCGATCACTTGCATTGCAACATTTGAAGGTCGATGAACACGAACACACAGAAGATCTTATTGTTCAATTCCACAGTTGATGATATCAACTAGACAATAAATTCTCATTATGCTGTTTCCACTGTGACATTTACGAGTTCCGAGTCCGAGTCCAAGGATCTCAATATCCCGGATAACCCGACCCGTGTCCCGAATCAGGCATCTGGACTGCCCACCTGGCACAGTTTCCATGACATAACATTTGAACTTCACTAACTCATTGAAAGAGGCTAGTGATCTAACGGCTTGAGTGACTTAGGAATCGGATCCGCTACCCCATGTTCTTGCACTGGGCTGATGCGCCTCATATACTCCATACTGCATCCTCTACTCTTCATCGCCATCCACGCATCCTGATAAGGCATCGGCGCCTTCCACACACAACGGGCGTCTCCGTCAGATGGATCCGATTGCAGAGATAAACCCCAGATATCGAAGATAGCCAATGATCGGATGATTCAGTCTCCGTCTCGGGTGCCCCCGTGTCCACATATTGCTGGGTATTCAACGCGGTCTAAGCCTATCAGATTGCGAAATTCGCCTTGAAAACGTGTACATGCGACCCACCGGAACACGCGCATCATCATGCTCGTGAACAGTGGATTTGGGGGGAAGCTGTGTACTCGGTAGCGGCTAAAAACATTACCTGTAAGAGTAATTCGGGTTTGCTTATCTTGGTTCGGGATGATGGTTTAAGGGGAATGTTGATTGGGTATAGGATGGGATTAAAGACTCCACCAAGATAAGCAAAATAGTGGTAATCCGATGATATCGTGAATTGTGATTGGTGGCTCTTAAGGAGGTTAGTAAATAAGCGTAACTTAATGAGATCAATATTAACTTACTCCTTATTAGTTATAGTTAGTTCACTAATAATTAATCTGGAGTTTACTCGATCCTCTTGTCTAATGATAACAAAAATCTTATCTACTCCACATTATTATATTTTTTTTTTGTCTTGGAGTGGCGTTCACATACTAAGTACTTCTGTAGACTCGGTTATTTCGATGAATTGTATATAGCATCGCCCTTTCCCCGGGATTCTGGATATCTGGATCCATCAATTGACAATTTTATCCACTTCCAACTCTTTTCATCATGGACGGCCCCGATCAAATTGGTCCCGATCAATCGCCTAAACGTACTTACAAGGATAAGCTACGGGGTTTCGTCAGAACTTTCACTACTCGGTATGCATCATGATCATGTATCCCTTCAAGAATAATAATTAATCGTTATTCAAGTGAGGGCCTCATTGGCGACTATGACTATGCCTACCTGTTCACACCCCGCATACCCTTCACCAAGCAAACGCGCAAATCAGCCCCATTCTTCGGCCTCGAGGATCGCGTACCAGTTCTCCTCGCATTACTCCTCGGTTTACAACATGCTCTGGCCATGTTGGCTGGTGGTGAGTATCAACAACCAAGAATCCAACACAGAGAAGCATCTATTGACATGCTTTTCAGTCATTTCACCACCTATCATGCTGGGTGGAACATCCGGCGCCAACTTCGGCGAAGAAGACTACCAATATCTTGTTTCAACATCCCTGATCGTATCCGGCCTTCTCAGCGCCCTTCAGATTGCTCGATTCCACATTAAAGGCACGAAATACTATATTGGAACCGGTCTTCTCTCCGTTGTCGGTACCTCCTTCGCTACAATCACTGTCGCCGAAAATGCCTTCACCCAAATGTACAACTCAGGCTACTGTCCCACCGATGCTAACGGGACTAAACTGCCCTGCCACAAGGGCTATGGCGCCCTCCTGGGTACTGCCTGCCTCTGTTCGCTCCTTGAAATCGGTCTCTCCTTCATGAACAGCGCCGTCCTCGCTCGCGTTTTCCCTCCCTCGTTACCGGTCCCACCGTTCTCCTCATCGGTGCTTCCTTGATCGAATCCGCTATGGAAGATTGGGGCGGTGGTTCCTCCTGTGGACCATCCCCACGCACTATGTGTCCCGACGCCGATGCCCCGCATGCATTACTGTGGGGCAGTCCCGAGTTCATCGGTCTGGGTTTCCTTGTCTTCGTCACAATTATCATCTGTGAACGATTCGGTCCCCCAATCCTGAAGTCATGTGCCGTCGTCGTCGGTCTCCTTGTTGGCTCTATCGTCGCCGCCGCATGCAACTACTTCGAATCGTCCGGTATCGCTGAAGCTCCCGTTATCTCCTTCGCCTGGGTCCACACTTTCCCGTTATCGATCTACCCTCCGCTCATCTTACCTATGCTGGCACTATACCTCGTTACTATGATGGAGTCTATTGGTGATATTACCGCTACTTGTGATGTCTCCCGCGTCCAGGTCGAGGGCCCAATGTTCGATTCTCGCATTCAGGGTGGTGTTCTAGGAAATGGATTGACTAGTGTTATCGCGGGTCTGATGACCATCTCGCCTATGTCTGTCTTTGCACAGAATAACGGTGTTATTGCGTTGACTAAGTGCGCGAACCGTAGCGCGGGATACTCCTGCTGCTTTTTCCTCGTTGTCATGGGTCTTTTCGCCAAGTTCGCCGCGGCGCTTGTCTCGATTCCTAGTGCTGTGCTGGGTGGTATGACCACTTTCCTTTTCAGCAGTGTTGCTGTTTCGGGTATTCGCATTATCAGTACAATTGACTTCACCCGACGCAACCGTTTCGTCCTTACTACCAGCTTTGCGCTGGGTATGGGCATTACGCTTGTTTCCTCGTGGTGGGACTATGTCTTGACTTATGATGGTGATAACCATGCCCTGGTTGGCTTGGTTAATGCGGTTAACCTGGTCATGGAGACTGGATTTGCGGTTACCGCTCTTGTTGGTGTTGTTCTCAACTTGATTCTTCCTGATGAGCCAGATGATGTTCCTGTTTGGGATTCCAATGAGGGAGAGGAGCCCGTGGAAGAGTTGGCTGAGCCTACGACTTCGGGCAAGATGGAGCCTTCTACATGATTTTTCAATTTCTTTCTTTGTCCTGAGCGTTCCTGTTGTTGTAATCATATACCTAGATAGTTTTTCTTCTCACTCTATTGCAATGAATTGATCATTGATACATACACAGATATCAATCCTATAAGTAATCTAACTCGAATTACACAAGTCTAATCTAATCTATTTTAATCTATCTCATCCAATCGGATCATTAGTACAATTACATCTAATATACATTGCTCCAGTACCATCAGCGTGGTCTAAACACCCTCAACTTTTTCCCCAGGGGCCAACATCTTAATATACCGATGCATTCCCCTCTCCAAAACCACCACTTCATCTCCAACATTCATCACAAACTCCTGTACAGCTGGAACAAGCTGCATACCCAAACAAGCATTCGTCCGATCCCCATCATCAATTCTCCGATATGCCTTGAGCGTTTTATCCGGCTCAACAGCGTGTCGAAAACCAGTGATGGGATCCACGTTAGGTAATTTACATCGAACAGTTCGACAAGCTGCGTATATCTCCACACCTGCGATAGAAAGTTTTTTCCAATGATCCTCATCGAACGCGACTGGTCCTTGAATGATGATATTCGCTCGGAATCGTACAACACTTAGATTGGGAATCGCGTATGCGCATCTCGCAGCAACATCTCGATGAGATGATAGACTGAGCAAGTGAATAGGATATGCATCTGCGAAGCCAGTTATAGGTTGGAAACCTAGGACTTCTTCGCGGGGTGCATTGCGGAATATGGAGCGTGTATGAGCGGATGAGGCGCGGAAGAGGGATACTGGAGAGGTGGATGGTGAGAAACCGAGGTAAGCGTGTAGAGATGGTGGGAGTGTTGTGCGGTAGTCGTATGCCAGGGGTTTATCTTTCCAGATCTTCACGGGGATAAGAGGGAATTCCGATGAATCCGGTGGGATGAGTGGAATGGAGAAGGATAGTCGAGGATTTAAGAATCCAATTGTAGTTCCGATTTTTGTAATCAAGGATGTGAGGTGTGTGGTTGGTTTGGGTCGTGGGTATGAGATTATCATTATGCCTTCGGATTTTATTTCGGGGAGATTGGGATCGTAGTCGATAGCTGAGGGATCAGGAATCCATATCTCCGAATGAATTAGAGCGAGACGCTGATAGCCTGCATTGCGGAGAGTACGTGTATTCCAGCCTTCCGTGCTATCCTGCGCGAAGACGAACTGGCGGTCGAATTTCAGACCCATTGCGACGATATCGGAGGTTTGGAGCTCGATGCCGCGACATGATTTTAGTGGGTATGTGAAGAGCGCTTTGATGCGCCAGGAGGGTAGACCGTTTTCATCGTGACTGCCTGCAGGGACACCGTCGCTGTACTTGGGATCGAATTCGTCGTGGAGATTGCTTTCACCGGGTGGGAGTCCCAATCGTCGACAGCCTTTGGGACGGAATTCGGGTTGTGTTCGGTGACGCCATAGGATTATTAGAGGGAGGAAGCAGAATGCAAGGACTAGCCAGGATGTGAGGTCCTCGGAAACATCCTGCCACGACATGGAGGTGAGTACAATGTGAGATCGAGGATCGGGATCGAGGGATCGAGAGTATAGAATCGCAATTGCGCGAATGCCGAGGTGGTTTGTGGACCCACTTGATCCACACAACTGACCTCACGTATATCGACGCGACGGAGAAGGTTAAGAGAAGACATATGAAGTCTTTTGCAAGTTTTATCAAAATAATGAATATGTCAATAGGTTCTTGACACCCCAGTTAATCTATAATGAGTGCCACAAACGACCTGTTCGGTCTCGACACCCAAAATACGCGTGAGGTCCATTTGCCCGAATTCAGAAATCATACTAACCATCCAATAGAACCGGTGGTCTCCATCTCAGCTTCACAGTCGCTGAATGCTTCTGAATTCTCCAGAGAACCTGTGTCCACAGGACTGGCGCGTTTGGATCGGGCGTTGGATGGCGCGTCTCAAGATCTTCAACGATCCGGCGGGATCTTGCGTGGACAGGTGACAGAAGTCTTCGGGCCACCGGGAGTAGGGAAGACCGCATTAGCGTGAGCTTTTATCAAAGTGACAATTGCAAAGAAAGCTTCGGAAATGATATTGATTTGATCCCAGATTGAACATTGCATCTAATGCCCTTCGCGAAGGAGGAAAAGTTATCTGGATTGGTACGATCAACCCCGAATATCATGAACGCAATACCAGAATGCATAATACCGATCGATATGTTCATATACTGACTAAATCAGATACAAGCTCACCTATTCCCACTCCACGTCTCCAAGCATTGACTCCAACACTGAATCTGGACAACTTAATCTACTTTCGCACAACAACACTCCCACATCTCCTCGCACTACTATGCACTCCACCAAAAGACTTCCCACCGCCAGAGACATCTCTACTAATAATTGACTCCGTCTCCTCATTATTTCCATCATATTTCCCCAACGCAGCAGAGTTAAAAGAGCGCCAAACACAAGGTAAAATCACCGACAAGGCCCAGCTGCAGTGGCTCCTAAATCGCAAGTGGAATATTTCATCCGAACTAGCAACTCATCTGTCACGACTGGCGAGTCGTGGTATTGCGGTGTTGACGATCAATCAAGCTCATACAAAGATTAAGGGCCAGCCGCGTGCAACACTGCAGCCATTATTAGCCGGTGGTGGATGGGAAAGCAATGTTCAGACGCGGATTGCGATGTATCGCGATCTCCCTGATAAACGATTTATGGAAATTACGAAAAGGGGCGGAAGGATATTTCCTGTACGGATGGGAGAGATGATTATTCCGTTCCGTATTGAGACAGTGAGTACTGAATTGAATTCTTTTTTACTATGTGGTGTCTGTTCTGATCGTATCTAGGATGGTCTTCGTGAAGTCGTTGAGGGAGTGGAGCGAAAGTCTCCAATGCCTCCTCCGCCACGGGCTCAGGCTGAAGCTTTGCATCAGACTCAGCCGACGCCGTGTCGGAAGCGTAAAGCATCTGATGAGATTGCGGATAGCCAGGATGAAGACTCGGATGAGGAGTATGACTGAAATGATGAGTCTCTGCTTGAATCGAAGACCTGAGGCCGAAGCTGGAAATGATGATGGAAAGTTTTTATATCCAACAATGGACCTCATGTTGATCTGCCCAACTCTCTCCCCGACTCAACGAAATTCTTCGTCTCAACAGCACGATCCCCACTCTGCTGAACAATGATCTCTTTCGGTTCCGACTCTGGCTCTGGCTCGTGATCAGGCTCCGTCTGATCAGTATGATTCGTATTCTCCTGGACACGTGGATAAGAGCAAAGAGGAAGGGTATCGGCAATGGCGATGGAGATGGGATGTCTGGAGCCCTGAATAATATCAACGAGTCGACCAAGAACTGCGAACTCAAGTTTGAGCTTGAGCGAGTATATAAAGCCCTTGAGAACGATCTGCACCGCATACTGGTTTGCATATTCCAACCCCAACAATAATAGATCCATAGCCATGATGGCACAATTAATCCCAATGAGCTGGTACATGATAGACCTCGCGTCCGGACGAATTGTCACCTCCGCACCAAGACGAAGTAACTTCACCGTATGAAACACATAAAGTGTTGAAATAAGACTCTCCTGGATCGTAAAACCGGTCAACTGAACCTTTTCCATAACATTATACCCCCAAATCCAAGCCATATCCCCGGTATGCACGATATTAGCACCATAAGTCAATACCGTAGTGGGGACATGCAAACAAAAGAAATTCACAACAATCATAAGAAGGACCCGTGCTAGTGTCTTCTCATCACGGAGTACGAGATGAAGCCTGGAATACAGTACGACCGATTGACCGGTGACCATAGTCCACCAGCCAATAGTCAAGACAGTCACGGATAATACTGAGTCCGCACGAGTAAAGAACTTCATCATAAAGCCAATGGAGTACGGTACAACTCCTATACAACCTGATGCAAGTAAAGACCAGAAGTAGAGACCTCGCCAGCGACGAAAAGTCGCGGGGACAAGCACAACTAACTCAGCGACGTTGTAGCACGATAGTGCGATGAACGTTACTAGGACCATTTGGAGGACGTTTCCTTCTTTGGCGAGGGAGCCGGATATGCCATCTAGCAGATCTTGCGGAACAGACGACATGGTTTAGGTAGTATTTTTTGGATGAGTTCATTCGAGATGCTATAAGACCAGATGGGAGATCAGAGTAAGTAGAAGGCAGATTGGAGCCAACAGACTCTGTAGAGTCAAGTTCACCCTGTCTGATATGTCCACATTTTTCAGGCTGAAAATTGTAGAGCTGAAGGAAGAAGAATAGAGAAGAAGAAAAGATCAGAGAAGAAAAGAAAAGAAGAGGGACTGGATTAAAATCTGTCGTACCATAAGTACCCGATGATACAGATGCAAATGTTCCAGGGCTGGCAATAACCTTGGAATTTCAACAGCCTGTAAACCCCTGGACAGATACAACTTTTTTCATTTCTTTTTTCACACTAGTCTGTGTTATAGAGCTAGATATGATCAGTGCCGGGGGCCAAAAACCCGGGGTAAGGAGATCCAACGCCATTGTTCAATAGTGCCGATTCCCAACAAACTGGGCGGATTGTGACCTGTTCGGGATTACTCTTTTAAGCGAGCGACAGGGATGTCACAGACCAAAATATACCGGTTTCTGATTCAAGTGGTACATTGGAATGTTTGCTCCTTATAATCCAACGAGATTAGCAGCGAAGATGAGAAGTCACTTGAGTACTCCGTATAGCTCTCCCAGAAACCAGAGGATATTTAAGCGTGGAGATACTGAGGAGGATGTGGAATCTACACTGCTCTTTTGCTGCTACGGCATCTAGCCGTGCGGTGTACACGTACTCCTGCGGCTGTGGTTGTCCTCATAATTTCTATTCTGGTCTCTTCCAAACAAATGAAAAATGTGTCATTCGAGTTCTATCATGTCTCTCATAGGTTGGTAAGGTAGTCCTCGATCTGCTCCTTGGTCAACTTTCTGAATCGTGGGCCCTGCGCGCCCTCCACACCCTCGTAACCCAGCAAGTGGTCTGCGGGCGGACCAACAATACCTGTATTATATTAGTTACCTAGGAACAAGAAGATCAAAACCATTTAGGTAGGGGAGAACTCACCAATCTCTATTGTGTCTCCATTCATTTCACCCTCAATGGTCTCCTTGAGTGTCAACAGCGCAATGTGAATGGCATCTTCCAGTTCCAAGCCCTCAGTGTATCGCTTCTCCAGGAAAGTCTTAGCACTTGTCGCATGCTTGCCAATGGCCGTCGCCTTCCATGGATAGTAGCTGCCGCTGGGATCGACCTGGTACAGACTGGGTCCACCCTTATGGATACCACCAGTCTTGCTAGGTGTCTTCTCCTCAGATGAGTCCTTTGTGGCCTCCTCAGACTCGGGCTCAATGCCCTCATCCCAACCAGCAATCAACAGACTGACACCATATGGCCGCACACCACCAGATTGCGTGGCCTCCTGCACCACCCGGGCAACGTCCTGTACCAAGATACGGGTTGGAGGGTACTCATTATAGACACGCTTGTAGCCTGTGTGTGACACTTTACGAGCCTTGTCCACCAGCACACGGTAATCGGGACCCATGCCGGCGTAGACCATACCGATGTCTGGGGTGATCAGAGAGATCTTGGAGAGCGAAGGGGGGTCGATGAGCGGCGATGAGGACTTCTTCTCAGTTGCAAGAACGATGCCATTAGTGGCTATATGATGGAAATAATGTGGATTAGCTTGCTGTAGTTAGGCATCTTGATGGAGAGTAAGCTCCCTCTCACCTTTGATACCGAGGGCAGTGACACCCTGGTTGACGGCATTTAAAGCATATTCTGACAGAACCATTGTTAGTATCCAGGTCTGATTCTCCTGTTTGAAAATTGTTCTTGTTCAATCTTACCAATCTGCACCAGCTTGCCGCTGTGAGTGACGGGTTAGCTTCTGGACCAATGCTGGGTATTGAGATTCATCAACTTACCTGGGCGAGAAAGTGGTGAGGGAAAAGGAATAACGGTCAGCCATGATAGTGTGTAGGACAGAAACAACAATATCACAGAAGATCGAAGAGGGATTAAATGAAAAGGGCAAGAGGAATAACAGGCAGACGGGTGACGTTTGACGCGGGTTGCTTAGGTAGCTGGGACTTGAGCTGTCCAAAGGCGGTGAGTCTGATCGGGTTTAGTCGAGGCTCAACTTTGCCCACACATTTTCTCTTTCTCTCTTTATTCTTCTTCACTCTTCCTTCATTAAAGAGAGTGAGTTTGAGAAAAGAGATTCTACTATCTTCTTTCCCAAGACATGATTTCTTTACAAATATCCAATGGATTCTCCAAGTAATGAGCCAGACTCAGGGGAAGGTTTCTACCAGCAGAGCTATCCTCCACGTGTCTGTCGAATTTGTCTAGAGACTGTCCTGCCAACTTTTCAACCTTCAGAGTTTTTCCAACGACCTCGCGTGGTTTATGAATCAAGTGATCCAGAAACTGGTCGTCTACTCCGTCCCTGCAAATGCAAAGGCTCCTCGCGATATGTACACGAAGGATGCCTGCAAGCCTGGCGACATGCCGACCCCAAATATAGCACGCGGAACTACTGGGAATGTCCAACCTGTGGTTTCAAGTATCGCTTGGGTCGATTGACTTGGGCTCGCTGGATCAGTAGCACTACTACTCAAATTGTTCTTACGCTGGCCATTCTTCTCCTCGCTATCTTTCTACTTGGATTCGTTGCTGACCCTATTATTGACCTCTATCTTGGCCCACTGGACGATATCTACGAGGAACTGGACGAAGAAGCCTCGTGGCTGGAACACTTCATCAAAGGATTTGCCGCGCTGGGCTTGACATCTTTCCTCAAGGCGCTGTTCACTTTGTCACCGGTACACTGGAATTTTCGTGGTGTGAGCAATACCCGCTCCAGTGGACGCAATCGAGCTGCCAATTTGAACTGGCTAGTGATCGTGGCAGGTGTAGCCACTTTTCTCTGGGTATGATGAGCATTGCCAAGATGCCCGCTATGTCAACTAACCTCCCTATCCATATAGACTGTTTACAAAGGTGTTCGTTCCTGGAGCAGACGAACCCTGGAAATGGCAGGCGAAAAGGTCATGGATGTTCCTCTCCCCGAGGGCGAAGATGAAATTGTACCTGAAGAGCCATCCGCCCACTCTAAAACGGAGTAACCCATGGACGTCGTCAGACTTTTTGTTTATCGCTTCCACTCGCACTACTTTAAGTTGCCGTGCTCCTTACCATGACACGTTGATTAGTCACTGTGCGAAGAATTACATTGTCTTCGTTAACTCTTCTGCGATGCTCTGAGAGACAGTGCTAGAGACTTACAGAACGTCTTGTTCTGCTGTCAATAGCCTGTCTTGTTAATCAAGCAGTCGCTAAAGGGGAAGACAAGGCCATTCCTCGATTCTATCAGAAAGCATTCTATCTCACTATGCATTTTGGGATCCACAGGGTTGGCATATACAGCCGTAATAATATTTAGGGTCATCTTTCAAAATCTATATCCTTTCTATCGTTTTTCACTCCATTTTCACTGCATTCTTTGTCTCCAGACGACAGTACGGCTCGGGGTAGTCCATGATGGACTGGTGACCTACTCCCCTATGTATGCCATTACCTACAGGGGGTAACTAAAAGGGAAGGCTAGCTAATCTCCAGGGCTAGTTGGATGGTTTGCGGTTCGCCGAGACTGTCCGCGACAATACGACGACAGCAGGCTGCGACAGCACAACGACAATACGGCGTCATCTTTCGTATCATCGTCGTACTGTCGTCGCCTTAAATATCTCTGCACCCTGACTCCATGTTTCTCTTTCACAACTCACAACCTCTGCACCCACTGTGTTGTTATTGTCCTCACAACGTGTCAGTCCATTCGTCCACCCTCCTCCCGGGATGGATGGACCTCAAACAAACGATTACTCTCTGCTCGAGGCAGTTCAATCCCACCTAACCCTTATATCTGATTCTGGGGGTTCTACATCTGCATCTGAAACTGCGTCTGCATCCGCATCGCCCCTCCGAGCAGGCAACGCCACAGACGAGGATAAGATCCAGGACCAGCTTGCCTTGAATCATGAACTCTCCGAACCCTTTCCAGATTACGAAGACATCTCAGTAGACCGCGGATTCGAGATAGCTTACTTGCGCGCCTTTTATCTCACCATGCGGGACCAGATTCGCACTGGGGTTGTGGACCTTCGTATCGAGTCACCTGCTCAGCTTTCCGAGAAGAAGCGACGAACCCTGAATGCAATCAAAGCGGCCCTTGCTAACCCTCAACTACCTACTCCAACTCGTGAGCGATTCATCGCATTGACCAATATGGTCATTCGCCTCGAGAACGCTCTTTTCTCTGAACCGGAAGCGGAGTTTTTGAACGAAAAGGCTACAAAGGACGCCCAGTACATCGCAAACGGCATGCTCACCTGGATCAACTGGGTAGAGGCTATTACCAAGGACAATTACAACACCTCGGTCCACATTTACCCTGCCTTGAAAGAGGCGTCCTATGCGAATATTCCCGAGAAGCATCGTTATCTGCGCATGTCAATGATAGTAAACTGGTAAGTTGCCCTCCCTACCACGCGAGTATACATGGCTAATGGCAGTACAATAGTAGTCTCAAGAACCCACGACCTATTGAACAAGACCTTCTGGCCTTGTTCATGGTTCTATTTGACGAATGGGTTTACAAGGAGTTCCTACTCGTTCGCAGCGCCCAGGTTCACCACGAGAGAAATGCGAATGCTTCCCGCATCCAACTTGCTCGAAGCCTCCATGCTATCTGGACTGGTCTTTCCGGCGCCAATGAGAACTACGCCAATTACAAGCGCATGCTGATCACTATGCGCGACAGATTCTTCATCCCGTCGCTGGTCAGACTTCCCCACCACATTTCGTGCCCTCTGCCCGTGTGTATTGAGCGTTACCTTGGATTTGACTGAAAGGTAAAATGAGGGCAGAGCGGCAGAAAGGGGGGAATTGAAACGCAGGGAAATGAGCGACGGGGTGAAGGCATGCCGGTACGAAGAATGAAAGATGGGCCTATTGTCCAAAGTCCCTGCTATATTTCGTACCAAGGGTGAAAAGAAAAAAAAAAGCAAAAAAAAAAAGATTCAAATTGTTCGAATTTTGAATTCCTCATAACGTAGACATAATAATACTAATAGATACTATACATCTCAAGCATTGCTATCCTTATAAGCACCCAACTTGAAAAGCTTCTTAGCATTCTCCCTGCCAATCTTCAACCGATCAATATCCGACAACTCAGCTGAATCAAACCAATCACAAGCGTCCTCGAAATTCTCAAACGGATAATCAATAGAGAAAAGAATCCGGTCAGCCCCAACCTCAGTCATACAAAAGTGCAGTGTAGGCGTCGAGAAATGACCAGAAGTAGTAATCCACAGATTCTGCGCAAAGTACTCCCGAATAGTCTTCTTGCAGGTCTCCTGCAGACCTAGCAACTTCTTCCGATCCTCAAACCAGTGGTTAATTCTCCACATATCGAAGGGAATATGTTCACCCAGGTGACCGAGAATAATCTGCAACTTAGGATGTCTATCAAAGACACCATTTGTGACCATTCCGAGTGCATGGAGACTAACACCCTGGGCAAAGGAAAGAGGAGGTCCAACAAGCCATTTCCGATCCGCCCAGAGCTTCTCGTAGATTGTGCCGGTGGGGTTACGCGGGTGCAGGTATAGAGGGACATCGAGTTCGGTACAGGTTTCCCAGAAGATATCCCATTTCTCGTTATCGTAGAAGATCATATCGTCACCATCGGCTCCGGCACGTTGGGTATCGTTTACCAAAGCACCGAGGAACCCGTACTTTGTTACACAGCGGCGGAGTTCTTGAGCTGCTTCATTGGGATCGTGCATGGAGAGAGTTCTGGATGAATTAGCAACGAATCAAATACATGAAGTATGTGCGTGTGTATGCGAAAAGGGAGAACTCACGCAAAAGCAGCAAATCGATCCGGGTGAGCCTGCACCCGCTCAGCGATATAGTCATTAATCTCCACAGCAAGTGCCTGCGCATCCTTAGGATCCCAAATATCCTGTACACCTGGTGCGGTGTAGGAGAGAATCTGGAGTCCGACGCCGTGCTTTTCGGCGAAGTTCAATCGAATGGAATCCACATCTGTGATCTCTGCAACGTGCTTGTCGACATCAGTGGCGAAGAGACCGGCCCACCATCTTGTCTTTTCTTGGAAGCGGGGAAGCGCGAAGGCCTCTTCGAGGGCGATTTTTCCAAGCATTTTATTTGAGTATGGAGCTTATTTTAGGTGGTACTCAAGTTTTATTGTAAACCTCCGAGTTTAAAGTTGAGGAGAGCTTTAAGGTCTGAGTGAGGGGAGATGTCTACATCACTTTTGGGGTCACGGTGTTTTATACTTGACTCCGCAGTTGCTTGCCCCGCACCTTCGGAACTTGAACTACGAAGCACCATGACTGAGTTTCATCTCACAAGGTACTAGTCATTATTTCTGCTGTAGCTACTTGTACATCGGATGCTCATTATGTCGGCTCCTTATCCGACGGCGGTCCGCTGCAGCGGCTCGAAACCTGGAGCTCTGGCGGGATCGACACTTCCCCACACCTGATCATTGCAGGTTTGCGGAGCCGATTACTATCCGACGGTATACATTTACTATGTCGAGGGAGAAGTGAGTGCAGTAGGGTAAATTGAATGAGGCTTACACTATTAAGGTTGACTTATCCGATCTTCCGAGACTGATATTAATCTGGAGTCTATAGTAGTACAGTTATTCAGTTCAGTCAAGATTCGGCCTCTGTACTACGCGGGAGAAACCTCATCCAATGCACCCACTTGCATGCATATCCGAGTCAACATATGTGCTTGCCGAATCTATTCGACGGTCATACGAGGCAACAGAATATTACACAAAATCGATTCTATTCCTTTATGAGCTCTGTTGTGGAACTATTTAGCGGGGTTCAAGTTCAGTCTAAGACGTTTCCTCCATCCAAGTGCATACTTACTACTACATATGACCTAAGTAGAGCGTGAGATACGTCTAAAGAGAAGTTACTCAGTACAAAGTAGTTCCAACTGGAACTGAAAATTGGATCTCTTCTCAAAATTATCCCATGCTTCAAAGCTAGTAATTATACTATGATATTAGATGAAATTACTGCATCATGAGGGGATGGTTATGCTTAGATGAATCCGTCTTAACAGTTGAAAAGTTGTTATATGAACATCTAACCTTGAAATATGATTTCGATGTTCGATTTCAACTTGAAGTTGTATTTCCGAGTCGTCTCTTCCAAAGGTACTAGTAGATTGCCTGTACTACTAGTAGCAGCATTTCCAAGGTTTTTTGAGGACCTCGGGAAGTCAACTGGGGGATTTAAGGCCTAAAATTGTGATAACTCAGCCTTGAAATACTAGGTATGCCCTATTAAACATCATGACAGAGATCTACGGGGTGGAATAGGATCGTTAGATCTCAATAGAGATAATCCATGGCCTACGAGGGATTTACGAGAGGGTTTGAAACCAATATGTAAAAAATAAAATGAAATTAATTGTATAAAGATGATAGGCAAGCTGGCCGGTAGCTATAACTTGAGATCGAATCGATCGGAAATAGTCCTGCACTTGAAGATCATTAGCAACGATCAAAAATAGTGTTGAATTGAAAACACAGTAAGAGACTCGATCAGATAGTAGTTGTTAACCGTAATTTTTATCCTCAATGGAATTCAGAACAGGTCTGTGTGGATTTGTACTTCATCATAAGAGTGGAAAGGAAGATGCGATGATACTCACGTTTTGACTGCCTGCGACCCAATTGAGATTTTCAATTGGGTCGCGTATAGCAGCATCAAGACAAACGATATCTCTTCGCGCGCTTTCCCATGGAATACTTGCCAATATATGCTAGCGTTACATGGGAAAGCAGACGAAGCGTCGGATATGCTTGCTCAATGCTGCTGGAAACTGGTGTAGAAGGCCATGATAGAATTGACCAAGGTCAATTGAAGATCAATGACTAAAGGACAAGCTGATCCATGTCAGATTGTTTAGAAAAAAGAAAAAATCATGAAGAAGCGAAGAGCAAAGAAAAATTAAATAGTGGATGGTGGATCCCTCGTTCAAGTTTGCACTGTTTGCACTCGCAAACAAAAAAAAGTGTCAAGCTTCATTATCTTCGGTAGCTTTTCTAAAGTGCTTTTTTTCATTAAAAAAATTGAAAATTTTCAGTAAGAGACTTACCGTTTTCATCCTGTGAAAAAACTCCATTACTAAACCCCCCCAGACCATGGCCGATGTCGAGATCCCTAGACCAGAGGAGCAACAAAGTGTGTGCATAGCAGGAATCATCCCACTACTAGAAAATAAAAACTGCAAATTACAGAGATCATTGGCTGACACTTCCTTTAACAAGTAGCTCCTCGAACTCCTTACCAAGGTGTCCGAACCAATGGTCGTTCATTCAACTCTGCCAATTGGCGTATGAAGGGCGAAGAAAGTCCTCAGCCTGTGTCTCCCTCCCCACGAACCAATACCTCTCGCTCCGCGTTTAGTCGTCCTGGATCACATGTGCCCCAAGCAATCTCCGAGGGTCGTCGTCTGTATGTAGGCAACATGCCGTACACGGCCAAGTTGGAAGATGTGCAGGCCATCTTCACAGCCGCCCAATTCCCTATGTATGGACATCTTTATCATCCTTTGCTGGCGATTCAGCCTTGCTGAGTGTAAACCTTGATAGCGAGCGCATTGATATTGCCATTGACCCATTTACCGGCCGGAATCCCTCCTACTGCTTCGTCGACTTGAACACAAAAGAGGATGCGGAGCGAGCCATGATCGATTTGGATGGGAAGGATTTGCTGGGTCGTCCTGTTAAGATTAAGCCCGGTGTGGCTAAGTCATCAGCAGAGCGTGCTAGTGAGCAGCAGCAACAGCAGCAGCGATCACCCTTTGGATTGGATCGTTGGCGTCGTCCCGAGGGTGAGAGCCCTATCAAGTTCAACATTAACCCCACCAACTCCATCAACTCCGATGCCAGTCAGCGAGTGTATGTGGGTGGATTACCTCGTGTGGCCGAGCCTGAAGTTGTGGAAGCCCATATCAAGGCTTTCTTCCAAGGATACAAAGTGTAAGTCCCTCCCATTTGGATATCATGGTCATTTTGAACTCCCCGCTGATATGCCCCGCAGTGAGAAAGTTAGCAAGCTGTTCACCCCGCACCCCGCTAAGCGATTCGATCCTGGAGAGCACTATTATCTGTTTGTGGATTTGAGCAGCGTGGAAGAGGCTCAACGGGCCATGGACACTCTCAATGGAAAGCAAGGACCTTGGGGTGGGCCGATCCGTGTGTCTCGGGCGCGGGGTACTACTACTAAGCCTGAAGAACGCCCTAGTTCCTCCGAGGCTGAAGTATAGAACTTGATGATCGTGACGATCATGATGGTATGACTAAAAAAAAAGGAGTTTTGCATAGAGGATATATAGATAGAAAAGCATTGAATTCAATATTAGCATCAAATATAGAAAGATTTCCAAGTTGAAGTTGAAGATCCAGAACATTTTCATTGATCAGATGACGTTAGTTCCTCGATAGTGGAGCCCCAACCCATTCCGATTCCAGACTCACCGCATGATCATCTTGCTTTTTCTCTTCTCTATAATCCGTTTCTTTTTCGTTTTGGATTTTATCTTGCCTCTGAAAACTATATTTGAAGAACTGCCTTTTCCAAATCCCTTGGATATTGTTTATACTATTTTGCTGCATGCTTGAAGTCGTGTCCTACTTCTCTCCCTCCGGCCTCGGGTCGGAATATTGTCCCTATTCCTTCCGATCATCAAATTCGCAATCATGTCTTCAGGAAGTACTATTCGGAGTCAGTCGCAACACAAAGTGTTCCTAGCTAGCGTGAGTTCTAATTTTCTGGCCCCCTGTTTTTGCCCTACTTCCCCGGATTTTTGAACATCCTTGTCCCCCTATGTTTGAACTAGCCCGAAGGCTATGTTCGGATCAGCATGTAAAAAAGAAGAAAACCTAGATATGCTAGAATCTTTCATGTCATGGCCTCTCTATAAGGGTTACTGCTGTTCGATCTTGTATTTTCTATATGGGACATTTGAAGGGGCATTGCCGAGATGCTTGTCCTCCACACGCTTATGTCGTCAACGTTTGTCAACGTTTACCTTTGTCGTCGTCAAGTACTACCAGGCCGCGATGACTCGATGCTGTCAACGAACCATCGCCATGGCGATAGATTTCCCAGATCGCATTTCTTAGCTTTGAAATCGCATATTGCAGATCACATGATTCTGTCTGGAGATCGCATCGTTCTGATCAAATCGTTGGCCTTGGAGATCGCATCGTTTAGATTGCATCGTTTAGCCCTCGAGATCAATACAGTATTTTTGATAATACTGTTAATCACATCATTGATCATACTGGCAATCGTATCTTTGATCTCGTGGCCTAAGATCGCATCGTTGATCACAGTATCAATCGCATCGTTGATTTCGTGGCCTAAGATCGCATCGTTGATCACAGTCAATCGCATCGCATCGTTGATCTCGCGGCCTGAGATCGCATCGTTGATCACATTCAATATTGTTGATCTCACGGCCTACGTGTCACTCTGCTGTGACTATTTAGTCTTCTTCTGTTTTGAATTTCTTCTTCTTCCTCTTTTCCTCCTTCACGTTTCTCCTGGCCTGCACTTGTGCATGCTTGCCCTTTCTATCCTTTGTCCAACCCCATTCTTCTCATTGCTTTCTCTCCAATCTGCTTTGTCCACCATGCCGTTGCCAAAGCCCTGCATTTACTTACCTGTCAATGAACAGTCCGACACCTCCAAGATATGTGTCGTCATGGTTGGCCTCCCGGCCCGTGGCAAAAGCCTCATCGCCGGCAAAGGTAAGTTGACTCACCGATACACGTGTTTAACACGTACTAACATTGCCACAGCTATGCGTTACCTAGGCTGGGTTGGTATTCCAGCTCGTGTTTTCAACGTTGGTAACTACCGGCGTAACAACACACCCCAGCCTCAGGCTACTTTCTTCGACCCTCACAATGAGGAGGGCGAGCGCATGCGCCGAGCTGCTGCCCAGGCCGCCATGTCTGACATGCTCCAGTGGTTCAAGAAGGACAAGGGTGTCGTGTCTATCCTTGACGCCACCAATTCAACCAAGGAGCGTCGCAAGTGGATCGCCCAGGAGTGTGCCGCTGCAGGCATCGAGACTCTGTTTGTTGAGTCTATCTGCGATGATGAGGACCTCATCATGAACAACATCCTCGAGGTCAAGACCACCTCTCCCGACTACAAGGGCCAGGACCCTGAGTTGGCCGTTTCCGACTTCCGCAAGCGCATCGGCAACTACCAGAAGGTCTATGAGACCATCGGTGAGGATGAGAAGAGCTACCCATATGTCAAGCTGATCAACGTGGGCTCTACCGTTATCATCAACCAAATCAAGGATTACCTGTCCAGCCGTCTGGTGTACTACATCCAGAACCTGCACATCAAGCCCCGCTCCATTTGGCTCTCTCGTGTACGTTTTCCCCCTTCAACTGAGGTGAAAAATTCCCACATGGTGAATAAAAACTGATAAAAGTCCTATAGCACGGTGAATCCCAGTACAACCTGACTGGTCGCATTGGTGGTGACTCCAGCATCTCTGAGCGAGGTGAAGCCTACGCTAGCGCTCTTCCCGAGCTGATGCGCAAGTCCGGAATCCCCGAGAACACCAAGATCGTCATCTGGACCTCGACTCTGCGCCGCACCATTCAAACCGCCCGCCACCTGAAGACCGAGACCGGTTTCGAGAAGCTCGAGTGGAAGGCTCTCGACGAGTTGGACTCTGGCGTTTGCGACGGCCTGACTTACCAGGAGATCTCTGAGAAGTACCCCGAGGACTTCAAGGCCCGCGACGACGACAAGTACAACTACCGTTACCGTGGAGGTGAATCCTACCGCGATGTCGTTATTCGCCTGGAGCCTATCATCATGGAACTCGAGCGTAGCGAGAACGTCATCATCGTTACCCACCAGGCTGTTCTGCGCTGCATTTACGCTTACTTCATGAACATTCCCCAGGAGAATTCGCCCTGGATGGAGGTGCCTCTTCACACCCTCATCAAGCTTACTCCTGGCGCCTATGGAACCGACGAGAAGCGCTTCAAGGCCGACATCCCGGCTGTCTCGACTTGGCGTGGTAAGGGTACTTCGGCTACCCACCAGGAGTTTCCCGCTGGGGGACACTAGGTCCCACGCAACTGAGATGGCGGTGGAGCCCTTTGGACTTCACTGTTGAGGTGCATGACCGGCGTTTGTGGCGGTTTTTATGGGTTTCTTTTTGTCACTTTAAGTGACTGTTCTTTCCTTTTTTTCAGATACCAAAAATATTGTTATTGTTTGTTCGTTTTAATTAAAAAATCCAAAAAAACTCAGAATATTCTTATCCAATTTTCTTCCATTAATGCTGCCATATCTAGATTTCGAGTCCTTAGAACATTGAAAGATCGTGATGGTGCTTTCAAATATTACATAGATATCCGAACATTGAAGTCTTGGGTGGACGTCCATGAGAAGCTACTATAGGGTGCCTGTGGTACTCTGACTCGAACTTGATATATAACACCTGAACAGCTCTCTCATTCGTTCAAAAAGTAAGCGGCAACTGGGACTAAGCCTTATATGTTCTGTTGAAAGTTTATTTTACACCAATTCCAATATTTGAAGGTTGGTTTAACTCAGGATAGCACCGGCGCCATTTCCAGAACCCGGCACCTCTCCGTTTCCTCTGCTTTATTCCTTCCAACTACCAAAAATAATTCTTCATCAACAAAACCTCACTACCTTCAGTCGATATTCTAGAAATATTTTTTCTTCTTGTCTTCTTTGTCAAAATGGATTTCAAAATCGATGACGGGATATTGTCTCGCTTCAACAGCGGCCCGATACTCAAGAATCTCTACGATCTTGTCCACAGTGAGCAAGAATATACATCTTGTTTCTTTAAATCCAACGATCTGAAGGCTTTGGGAGTGGAGTCGTCTCCAGTTAAGATATCCGATGGTGAGCTTCAATTTGAACTATGCTTTTTCAAACCTCATCCTGAGAAGCTATTTCAAAAATACACAGTTGATCCCCCCGTCCCCGAATACCAGGATTGTCTTGCAAAGCCTTGCAAGACTAGCGATGAATACATAAAGGAAGAACAAGAAGGCAAATGCCGCATAGGAGAAAATCGTGGAGAGGATGAATTTGACTGGCGAGGGTTCAAGTGGCCTGGCGCAAACATTCCTATTTTACCGAGAAGGCTTGGTACCATCGATCTAACGCAATTTGGGAAGACATTAATGAGGATTTAATTGATGAGTCCCCAAAATCAGGGAGGCCTTATCTCTAATCTTTGAGACCTTCTCAGTTTTTGCAGCAAGTCACCAGTATCATTCTTAATCCATATCTGGTTAAACTAACACAAGACCTTTCCAGGAAATCAACTGTCGATAGATGTTGGCCAGATTTGACCTCTACTGGTCACGTCTCATACTATGAACACGAAAATTATACCAGTAGCCAGCCACACATGATGGTTTCTATCATCACAAATATCTACGAGATTGACGCCCAATCTCATTTAACGGATCAGGAGATCTGTGCTATTTCATTTGCTTTAACATTCAAGGAACTCAATGGAGGCTGGGATAAGAATCAAATTCTCCCTGTAAGTTTTCCGAGAGAAGCATAGCATGAATACAGAGGCTAACAAATGGCATTCTCAGGTATTGGCTTTTACCTATATGGTGCCAAACCACGGGAGAATCCTACAAGCCACGTATGACGGGACAAAGGTCAGCATACAGCATTCGGAGATCTGGGACTTCGAGGCGCAAAGTCCGGCGACAAGAGAACTGTTTCTTCGGTACTATTTGAGTGAAATAGTCGAAACTCGAGTACCAAATAGGTGAATGGACAGTCTTAGCTTGCCCAAGGGTTGCCACTGGCAAGATCTTAACGATGGAATCAATTTGAATGTGGCTAAGACTCGCAAGCTAAGGATGATGATATTCTACTATCATCTGATGCTATCTAGCTGGTAATGCAGACCCTTGCACATGGGCTTCAGAGGTTGAATGATTTGTCTTGACGCCGCTAATTGCTTAATCAAAACGTTGAAGAACCTTGGAAGCCTCCATATGTATCTCTTACGAGGTGCTACTACATAGTTTTCCACCTCGGATAGCTATTCCGATCTTCCATTAAACATTCAATGAATATCATTAGGAGACTGGGTAGAGTTCACTTAAACACCCAGCTTAAGGAGTCGGATAAGAGCAATAGAAGACGAATAGCTGCGAGGTGTCTATGTCATCATGCTGGTAAGACTCGGAGCAGTCCGCATCACGGCATAAGAAGAATTCGCCTCTTTTGAGGAAAACGCTTACTATCAGAGATTTTGAGATTTTGCCATTATATATCCGAGACATTGTAGATTCTGCTGCTCCCGCTACTCTATTCAATCACTGGCAGAAGAAGCTCAAAGAAATATTTTAAACGCGGAAGATAGTGGGTTCACTGAAGGGGGAATTAATGACGCGATTGATCAAGGATAGATTGTTTCTGCCTCAGGCATGAAGAAAGATGACTCAGCAAAGACGTCACATGGCGGAGCTTCTCGACACCGCAAACACTAAGGAGCCCAGCGAGGCAGAGGGACAAATTGACCCCTGCCGGTGCGCGATGTTATCCGCATTCACGGCCAGACCCCTGGTCGAGCTGAAACCTCGCGACAAATCCCGAATCGACTCCATCCTAGCCTACGGCGACCGACTTCTCGCCGGCCTAAACAATGGCACACTCCGCATCTACCGCGTAACCGACGACGGGAAGACCGAGTTACTCCGAGAGTTGGAGAAGTTCGCCCGGTACAAGATCGAGCAGCTGGCTCTGGTTAAGGAGGCGCATATCATTGTTTCGCTTTCAGGTGGTTATGTCTTTCTACATGACTCTCAGACCTACGACCTCCAGGAACAGCTTTCACAGACGAAAGGCGCTTCGGCGTTTGCCATTACCTCGAATGTCATTAATGACCCCGATACCCATGTCCCAGCTATCGTTTCCAGATTGGCCGTTGCGGTCAAAAGGAAGATCCTGATGTGGGTGTGGCGGGATATGGAGCTGGAGCCGAATACCACGGAAGTAAGCTTAGTGAGCGGGATTAAGACTCTCACTTGGGTATCTGCCACACGATTGGTTGTGGGGCTGGGATCGAGTTTCGTGATGGTGGATATCGAAAATGGCCAAGTGACTGAACTGCCGAGTCCCGGGAGTGTTGAGGAGCCCGGTCGGTTTACAGGAGTTGGCGCAGCGAGCATGAGTTATATTGGAATGGGAGGAATGGTACCGAAGCCATTAGCTACAAGACTACTCGAGGGACAGATATTATTGGCCAAGGATGTGAATACCAATTTCATTGATGTGGAGGGCCAGTCACTTGGACGACGACAGATTCCCTGGAGTCATGCTCCTGTGGAAATTGGCTACTCGTATCCGTTTCTTTTGGCTTTGCATGATACTGCTAAAGGTGTACTGGAGGTTCGCAATCCAGAGACATTGTCACTTTTGCAATCGATTCCTCTTCCTGCTGCAAATATCCTGCACATTCCCCAGCCGAATATCAGTCTTGCACATGCTGGCAAAGGGTTCTTGGTTGGCAGCGATCGCACGATCTGGCGGATGGAGGCTTTAAGCTACGACACACAGATTGATACTTTGGTTGAAAAGGGCTACTTGGATGAGGCTATCAGTCTCCTGGGGATGTTGGAGGATGCGCTCCTGCGAGACAAGCCAGGTCGACTTCGCGCCGCGCAGCTTGAAAAAGCGCAAAGCTTGTTTGCGTTGCGCAAATATCGAGACTCTTTGGATTTATTCACAGAAGTTGCAGCGGCCCCTGAGACAGTCATTCGTCTTTATCCTAAGTCTATTGCTGGTGATCTTTCAGCCGTCCCAGAGCAGAATAGTCAGAATGGATCAGACCCCAGGTCCTCCGATCCAAAGCTCAATGGAGCTCAGGCTGATGGTTGCTCTGATGTTCAAACCACCAACGGGGCTAATGGAGCTAATGGAGCCAATGGAGCCAATGGAGCGAATGGTGGGCCGACATCATCGCTTTATGCCCACTCAGTCCAGTCCTTCCTGCGCAGGACTGATGAAAGTAGCGATACAGTCAGTGTTCGAGAAGTCCGAGATACTCGAGACGAAGAAAAAGATCTTAAGAATGCTGTTCGCGAACTTCAGGGATACTTGGCAGATGTTCGTCGGCGCTTCCAAAGATTCCTGGGCCAAGATGGCTCTCTTAAAGCGCCTGCGCCAACGGACGCAAAGGATGAAGCTAGTGACTCTGTTTTGAAGCTCCTCGACTTTCCATCTGCCGAAGAGTTTCTGGATGCGATTCGTGACAAGGCGCGCCTAGTCGATACAACATTGTTCCGTGCACACATGTATGCTACGCCTTCCCTTGCGGGGTCTCTATTCCGCATTGCCAACTTCTGCGACCCGGAAGTGGTTATGGAACGACTGGAAGAGACCGGTCGATATAACGATCTGATCGACTTCCTATATGGCAAAAGACTGCATCGCCAAGCTTTGGAATTGCTCCAACGCTTTGGGCAAGGAGAAGCTGGACCACTCACCGGTCCAACACGTACCGTTGCCTATCTGCAGAATCTTCCGCCAGACCAAATCGATTTGATTATTGAATTTGGAGAATGGCCTCTACTAACAGACGAAGAACTTGGTATGGAGATCTTCTTGACCGATACTGAGAACGCCGAAACCTTACCTCGTCCACGAGTCTTGACATTTTTGCAAAGCGTTGACTCTAAACTTGCTGTTAGATACCTCGAGCATGTCATCCACGAGTGGAATGATATGACCCCAGATTTGCACCAGCGGCTTTTGGTTTTATACCTTGACCAGCTTAGAGCAGACAAATCGGACATCGAGGTTAAAAATAAATTCCTGGACATGCTCAAGGACAGCGAGCAGTATTCGCCAGCTAAGATTCTGGACCAGCTAGATCGTGACGGTAAGCCACACATGTGCATGATTACAGCTTCAACCATTCATCATCCCCGAACTATATGCTGACTGAACAGACCCCGAATGCTACGAGGCACGAGCCATTGTGTTTAGCAAGATGGGCCAACACCGCCAAGTGCTAGAGATCTACGTATTCAAGCTTGAAAATCACGGAAAAGCGGAAGAGTAAGTTTTTTTTGTGTCCCCCTTGCATATATGGTCTGATTGAATCAACTAGGTACTGCAACCAAGTGCATCTGGCTGAAGCCACAGAGAAAGAGCCAGAGCAGTCCATCTATCTCACACTGCTCTCAATGTACCTCGCACCACCACACGGATACCCAGCTCAGAATGGCCCCGCACTTGCTGTGCTCGCCAAGCATGGATCCCGGTTACCAGCAGATGCAGCCCTGGGTTTAATCCCTGCGACACTATCCGTTCAGGAACTGGAATTCTATTTCAAGGGACGCATGCGGGCCGCAAACTCGGTCTTCAACGAGGCCCGTATTGTGGCGAGCCTGCGTAAGGCACGCGATATGCAGACCGAGGCCCAACTAACACTCGGTGAGAATGTTCGAGGAGGTGGAACCCGAGCCCGACACGTTACGATCACCGAAGAACGAATTTGTGGTGTGTGTCACAAGCGGTTAGGAGGTAGTGTGATCAATGTGTTCCCGGAGTAAGGTTACCCCCGTTCTTGTAAATTTGAATTTGTGCTGACTTTAATCTAGCAACACTGTTGTTCATTTGGGCTGTGCGAACCGAGTAGCAGGCACTACTACCTCGAGGTAGTCTGATTGGGTTTCTCTTTCTCTTTTCTTTCTTTTTGGTTTTTTTTTCTTTGGCACATAGTTTCATGTGCATCATGCAGGGGGTTTGTCTTTTTGTTTGATACCCAGTTGTAGCATTATAAGCATCATGACCTCGATCACGCATCATCTTCAACTACTTCTTCGCCGTAATTTTCCTCCTCCTTAGCCTCCTTCTCTGAGAGTTGTCCCTGGGATTTCTTGTCTTCTTCCATTCGGGCAGTCAAGTAGACATTAATTTCCTCCTGAAGCTTCGGTGTTTCACTTCGTAATGCTGATAAGTGGGTTGCTTTTGCGGCGGGGTCTTGAGATGAAGCAGTCGGAATTGTGAAGTGAAACGACTTGGTGGTATCCGGAGCGGTGTAGAGAGCCTTTAGAAGTGTGTTGGCAGCCATGATTGGAATAATCAGTGGAGAGGGATTGGGTTATGTGTATAGGCAGAGCAAAGGTGGCGGGGGAGTTTCAAGTAGAAAAGATCGACCAAAGAGAACAATCGGGAGACTAAACCCAAAGCAGCTCAAGGGATTGTTGATCGTGGATACCAGTTAAACTAGGCATTCAACATTCTGAAACAACCTTGTTACTTGCAGTTATTGACTCTTACCCTCTCTTTCATATCCTGGTCGCCTAAGGTTATATATATAATTGTAAGGGTCTAATTAAACATGTCGCAATGAACCCTGCTTTTCGTTCCCCCAACTCTCCGGGTCGGACCCGACAAGTCCCCGCTCCGATCCATCGACATCCTCCTCCGGTCTCTGACGACGACGACGACGATTCAGACGAAGACGAATTGGGTCGTCCCGTGTCATCGGGTAGTGATGCTTCGTCCAATGTGACAACCGTTTCAGCCGCCCCCATTACTCCAATCAACCCACCCCCAGGGGGTTATTTCTCCCCACACCGATCTGCTTCAGCCACCACGTCACCCCAACGCGCCGCTAGAATGCCTCAAGAACGTCGTCCGTCAGGGCGCGGCCCATCGACCGAGCTGCCTAGACACAGATTTCGACACACCTCGCAGGGGTTCTTTGAACCGTCCCTACCTACCGCCTCGTCTGACCAGATGCCGCAAGTGTCGGCTTCCCGCATCGCCGCTCAGGCGGCTATGCAACAGATCAAAAGACCAGAGGAGACACGACGTAGTGGCAGTGCTTCCCCAACTCAGCAACCGCCACCATTGATGCCTGCTCCTTTGCGAATCAACCAGCCTCCTCCAAGTGTTGCCACCACAGCCGCCAACGTTGTGTTCCCGCGGGCTGGGGCAGCTTCCCAGCCACCGGGGGAACCACCGGAGAGCAAGAAAAAGAAAAATAAGCTATTTTCAAAACCGAAACATATCGTCCTAAGTCGAGACAAGTCGGATCCATACAGCCGGGATCGTGGTTTGCCCTCTCCGAGTAAGATTGGTGGTGGTCTCTCGCGCATGGTCAGCGCATCTACGACTAGCCTGGCGGATCTACCCTCGAATAACTCTTCAATGTACAACCTCTCCAACGCCTCGGTTAGCACTGTTGTGCCGGCTGGGGAGAAACCTCCACCACCAGAAAAGGATACCAAGGACAAGGATAAACATAAGCATCATTTCTTATCACGACAGAAGCTCAAGTTAAAGGACCGTGACGAACACTTTAACCTACCTCTGTCATCTGCGTCGAGTAATTCTCGTCCTGCAGACCCTAACGCTCCTCAATCTCTTTATTCATTTACTAGCCCCGCGACTCCAGCACCGGGAGCCACGTTCGGAAAATCTGTCAGTGGATTGGATTTGCTGCATGGCGGACGAGCACTGCGCGAGAAGAAAAGGAAGAAAAGGAGAAAGAGAAGGCTCTCGCTGAATCAGAACATACGGAATGGCTTGCGAATTCAGTGGCAAATGGCAACGCTACCACTGGCTCGGGCTTTGCTGGGCCGTCATCTCTAAACAGCTCGTCGGGTGTAATGGGAGAAGCTGTGCTACGAGAGACTCTTCAAGGGTTTGGACTAAATAACATGTCTCCGGAGGATGCATGGGATTTCTTGAAGGCAAAATTACTCGTCATATTTGACGGTGAAGACGTGCGAATTGCTATTGAGGATCTCAACAAGCTGGTCTTGGTGCATTTGCAGCGTTGTGTTCAGAAGCGCACTCCTACTGCTTTGATTTTGGATCTTCAAGAGCTACTCGAGGCAGGCTTTGCTACTCTCAATCATAGTTCGTTGATTGGGGTTCCCAATGAAAAGCTTGTTCCTCATTTGGTCCAAGTGTGGATGCTGGTCTTCGGAACTATTCTCCCATTCATTCAGGCTGTTTTCCTACCGCTAGATCTCGAGTTCAAGGGAGTTGGATCATTGATGACCCCTCGTGAGTCTCGTGAATTCTGGGGTGCACTGCCGACTGGCGGATCGCTTGACGTGCGGAATTTGGTGTTGATTGCTTTCCGAGATCGCATGATCTTGAATCGCTATGAGACCCTCAAAGCCACTTTCTCAAGTCTCAGTTTGGATACCATTAATACGGGATTCCCAATGCTCAGTGTGATATCTAAGAGTACCGGGGCTGGAGGTCGCCCAGGCACCGCTGCGTCGCTAGATGCAGGTCTCGGCAGCTACAACTCACAATCTTCAACCTTGCTCAGCACTGTCGCGGACAGCTATTCATCTGACTCAATGAGCGCTTTGGCTATGGCAAATGCCAACCAACGGCCTGGCAGCAGTAACTCCCGTAGTCGCGCCACCTCGAACACATCCTCCAACCCTGATCCCATGATCTTCTCATCCGTTTCTTCACCTCCAACCTCGAACCAACGCCCAACAATTATTCACCGCAGTGGCTCCACTGATTCCTCTCACGTTATCACAGAGACTGTCGGACGTATGCTTCAATGCGTCAGCGTTCTAGCTAGCGTCCAAACAGATGATGCTTCACAAGAACGAATCGAAGTCCTCAGCAAAGCCCTTAAACACAACTGGCTGGGTCGAGGACGCACAGGTCGTGATAGGCGTGGATTCGTTGGCGCGAAGATTCGTCCCGCTATGGTTGGCGGGTCTATTCCGCCCATCATCGATGATGGGGAATCCCTCACAACAGCTGGGATTAGTGTTGGAGCTCCCAGTACTATTGGCTCGAGGAATCGTGGGGACTCTTCTTCATCGGATTGGAGTGGCCAGAGTACGGGAATGAGTATGCGTAGTGCAGGTCGCCGGGAAATGAGTGTTCTTTGATCGTTTCTTTTCGTTATGACTTATGATGGTGGGATGGCTGGACGGCGTTTGTGCTTGGCGTTGGGTTTTTCGTTTGTCTTTCGGCTTAGCTGAGACTTGTATGAGTAGTGCATGGTGAAATTTCATACTACCGACATTCGTGAGATATGGTCCAACGTAGTTCAACGTAGAAATTATACAACGTTGCGTCCTATGGCTCAAACCTTGGAAAGGCATGTTTAGATGGACTCGAACTATAGCTGCAGGGGGTTTCAATTTGAAGTTTATATGAGTTCGATAGCTCCAGATTTTTAATCATGGCATTAAATTGAACTTCAAGTTGAATGAGCCTAAGTATACGGAGTATGAAGCAGCTACTAAGAACCGTCACTTCTACCTAGACGAGATCAAAGAACACATGGCAGTATACAAAGTCACCTGGGCGGTAATCATATTAGGAAAGCGGTAATTTCCATATTGGCCAAGCCGAATTTAAGCTTAAAGTCATCAACTGGTGATTCGCATTAGGTTGTTAGGATCTACAGCGTATATCTCCCAACATCGAAGCTCTTCGCTCTAAATTGTTCCGAGTCATCTTGCGCTGAAGAATCATTTGTACCGAGGTACATAATTCAGGACCTGATCCTGCGGATCCACTCCTGAAACAATCTTGGAAATATAGGGGCCATGCCTCGCTAAACCAGATAAGCCCTACAGATCCCTGCAAGACAACACATTCATATCTACCCACACCTGGGCAACCAACCGTACTTCGTACGGGGTCGCCGTCCAGAAGCTCAATATGATCGGTTCAGCGGTGGATAACGTGGGTCGATCCGGCAATCCATGCCATAGATCATCCACTTAATGCGATGAATATAAGTGGATCAGCGTTTATCCCGATACTATCAGTTTCAATTGTCGGGAATTACGTGGGAATTGTGCAGATCTGTTCGACATGGGTTTCCGCGCGCGCAATCAACATTGTCATACGCAAATAAGCGGGTCTAGGACCCTGCTAGCTAGCACACTAATGCTGCAGCGCCCCTCTTTACACGGTCATGTTCCCAAACACGGCATCGGATTCGATATGTCGGTTGCCAATCGGGATTCTTGCCCCGTCGGTGCTAGACATGATAAAAATCTTCGGTGCGAGTCGATAATCGCGCGGAGACTAAGACTTTCGCGTTAGATTTAGCCCCATTATGGAAATGGGTTGATTTTTCTTCATCTCGTGGACCCTTCTTCTTTTCTCCCTTTTCTTTCTTGTCCTCAGTGTGTGTTCTCAGTTACATTGTTGCGACCATGGATGGAACTGCGGCGGAGGTGCCACAGACAAAAGGCATCCCATATTGGCGTCTAATCTTTGATCAATCTGTTCTTCCGCAGGAGGTTATTGATCATACTCATAATGGTTCTGGAACAGAGGAGGATCCTTACCAGGTAACATGGATCCCCAATGATCCTCGAGATCCTATGAACTTCCCGTTCTTGCAAAAATGTTGGATTACACTCTTGGTTGGTATGAACACATTGGCGGTGGCATTGGTCTCGTCTGCGTACTCGGGCAGTCTGACACAGATTATTCTGCATTTCCAAATTAGCGAGGAGCTCTCGATCGCTGGAATCTCGTTGTTCGTGCTTGGATTTGCTGTCGGTCCGTTGCTCTGGGCACCGTTGAGTGAGCTATACGGACGACGAGTCGCCTTGAACCTGAGTGCACTGGGTTTGACCGCATTCACGGCTGGCTGTGCTGGATCCCAAAATATTTGGACTCTATTGATTCTTCGATTCTTTGGTGGAGCGTTCGGTGCTGCCCCGTTCGCTGTATCGGGTGGTGTTATTGCAGACTGTTTCCCCGCAATGACGCGTGGTCTTGCAAGTGGATTGTACTGCGCTGCGCCCTTCCTAGGCCCGACTCTGGGTCCTATTATCGGTGGATTCTTGGCGGAGAACGAAGGTTGGCGCTGGGTGGAGGGATTGGTCGCTGCGTTTTCCGGACTCTTGGGAATTATCGGCTTTCTCTTTTTACCGGAGACATATGCGCCGGTGTTACTCCGCAAGCGTGCTGAACGTCTGTCTGCAAGCACTGGTCAAGTCTATCAGAGTAAGGTTGAGATTGATCAGGGTAAAAAAAGCCCCGCAGAAATCTTCAAAGTCACTTTATTCCGACCATGGGTGTTTCTTATCCGCGAGCCAATCGTTCTCCTACTCTCGATCTATCTTTCCATTATTTACGGAATGTGAGTATCTCAACTATTACCTTCACTATGACCTCAAACTAACCTTCACAGTCTGTACATGCTTTTCGCAGCAATGCCAATCGTCTACCAAGAAAAACGTGGCTGGAGTGAAGGAGTCGGTGGTCTATCCTTCCTGGGCATAACTCTCGGCATCGTCTGTTCCACGATAGCAACCTTCCCAGTATTCTACAGCTACCAACGAAAGGCCGTTGCTGCTAAAGGCCGGCTTCCACCTGAAGCGCGCCTGCCAGCCGCGATGATTGGTGCGATCTCCCTTCCCGTTGGACTGTTCTGGTTCGCCTGGACCAACTCACCTGACATCCACTGGCTCGCCTCCGTAGCCGCCGGCGTACCTCTTGGTTTCGGAATGGTGATGGTCTTCCTTCCAGTACTGAACTACCTGATCGATTCATACACCATCTATGCCGCATCTGTGCTAGCCGCCAACGTCTCCATGCGATCACTTTTTGGTGCAGCGTTTCCGCTCTTCACGACATCTATGTATGATAATCTCGGTATCCACTGGGCGTCATCTATTCCAGCGTTCCTGGCACTCGCTTGTGTGCCTATGCCTTTCTTGTTCTATAAATATGGACCCGAGATTCGGAAGAGATGTCGGTATGCGGCGGCTTCTGAGGCATTCATGCAGAAGTTATATGGGGCTGCTGCGGCCAAGGTGGAGAGTGAAGCTCCGACTGATAATGAGCACTCTGATTGATATCTGATGATACCTTGATAAGATGATAGAATTGCGATTTTTTTTGTTTGTTTTGACGACTGTAAGCTAAGCATCGGTGTTAATCATTATATCCCATAAATTTAATAGATTGGAATAATAATCACGAGTTGATGAAGTTGATCTCATTTTTCTTGTTCAGCTGGTCAGAATATATGGAGTTTTAAACTTGAAGCTCCTCGATTCATTTCATTATTTTAATCCAAGCTCGGGGTTTGAGTACTCTTCTATCAAATCCCGACTTTGAATCATTCCAAGCAAATGACAGACCATCTCAGCTATCTTAGCTATGTAGGGAGTTGATCTTTCCGACCCGTTCCGCACGTCCACGCATTTTCAGCCCCCAATATATGAGATCATCCGAGAGTCTCCAAGGTGGACCTGTAAATGTTTGACATGCAGTCTAAACTGTAGCGCAAAATGGGACCCAATTGAGGCATTTTTTTGTATCATCCAAGTCACCTATTGTAGAGCGAGGGCAAGATCTAACGAGTTTATAGTGATCTTCAAATCTTCGAGTTACCAGATGTCGAAACACGCTCTACATCTACCCCACACAGACCCCATTTTCAGGAGATCCTTTGGTCTTTGCTCTCAAGGTTAAACCCAAAGCTTGATCGGCGCGCCTCCTTCGCACTTTGCCCTCTTTAGGCCTCTCGCGTATGCATGTCGGTCCCACTGTTTCCACATCCCCGCCTACACTTGACAGATTCGGTAGAGCGTTTGGATGGCCGTCCAATATGATCTGGCCCCACATCCAGATTGAATTCATATGACTGCGATGTGGATACACTTGTGCGAGAAGCGCTGTGTTTCGAAGTCTCGTAGCTTCAAGATCGTCCTGGTACTAGTATAAATACGTCCACATTGCCCCGAGGCCGGAGTTCTTTTCGCATTTCAAAAATATTCAAGTTGCATTGAGAGACCCAGAGCCAGAAAAATGTCCACGATCGTTTAGAATCCCAAGACCAAGTCTTTCGAGACTAGACTGTTCATCAATGGAAAGGTGTGTTCATAGTCTACTCCACTTTGCTTGAACCAACCACTGACACGTACTTATTCTCATCAAGTTCGTTGAAGCTTCCGATGGGGGTAAATTCGACTTGATTTCTCCTGGCACTGGAGAGAAAGTCGCTGAGGGTAACCCGTTCCCATAGAACGGAAATAGCTTATCCCAGTCTAACATCGTCGTCTAGTCTCTGAAGCAACTGAACAAGACACCAATGAAGCCGTTGCTGCTGCTAAAGCTGCCTTCCCAGCCTGGTCTGCTCTAACCCCACAGGAAAAGGGAGTCTACTTCAAGAAGCTAGCTGTTCTCATCTGGGAGTCTCACGAGGAACTCGCGGAGCTTGAGACCTTGTCTATGGGCCGTCCTGTCTCGGCTTAATTTGAATCTTTCGTGGCAGCCCAGACTCTGGAGCATTATGCGGAGTCTGGCTTCGATGTTATGGGTGTATCGAGTTTAAATCAAACAAGGATATGTCAATATGACGATGAGACAGCCTTATGGTGTGGCTGCAGCTATCATTCCGTGGAATGTACCTGTGGGTTTCTTGATCAACAAGGCTGGTGCAGCTATGATGTCAGGAAACACAGTTGTTGCGAAGAGCAGTGAAAAGGCTCCATTAACCGTGAGTCACGCCATTCTGAAATGAAAAGAGACTTCGAATAAAACCCTGTATTTTGGTCACTAACAATATGCCCAGTCTGCGAAAGTGGCTACGCTAGTTCAGAAGGCTGGCTTCTCACCAGGAGTCTTCAATATCATCTCAGGCCATGGTCCCGTTTCTGGAAGTGTATTATCTCACCATATGGATGTTCGTGTCCTGAGCTTTACAGGTTCAAGCAAACGGGTCGTCTGATTCAAAAGGCAGCTGCCAAGTCCAACCTCAAGAATATCCTTCTTGAACTTGGTGGCAAGTCACCTGCTGTTATTTTCTCTGACTGCAATATCGACAAGGCCGTTCAGAAGACTGCGTATGTCCAAAAACCAGATCATTCCCTTCTACCTCTCCCCACTCTGACGACTATTGCATATTTAGATTTTCTATCCAGTTCAACAGCGGCCAAACCTGCATGGGAAACTCCAGAATCTATGTGCATGAATCGATCGTGGACACTTTTCTTGAAAAGTTTCACCAGGCCCTTACTGTCGCAAGTGGCGACCCCTTGTTGCCGAATGTCAACCACGGCCCACAGGCCGACGTGATTCAGTACAACCAAATCCAGAAGTATATCGAAGAAGGAAAGAAGGTAGCCAAAATGACACTTGGAGAGGTTCCACTGGGACACAAGAATGGATTCTTCGTTCAACCAACTGTGTTCGTTAACACACCCGAGGATGCCAAGATCATGAAAGAGGAGATTTTTGGACCCGTTGTCAGCGTTAACACTTCTCTACTGAAGATGAGGTTGTTGCCAAGGCCAATGATACTGAATATGGTCTTTATGCAGGAGTATTCACTAAGGATATCTCCCGAGCTATGAGAATGGCCAAGAAACTGGATGCTGGCAGTGTTGGTGTTAACTGTACCAGTCCAACTAATTTCCCAGATATGCCTTTTGGTGGATATAAGTCCAGTGGAATTGGTCGAGAGGGATGGAATGAGAGTCTGGAGTCCTTCTTGGAGACAAAGACTGTTATGATTGCGGTGGATGATTAGAAGATATTTCAAGACACAAGTCCTGTAAATAAGCTGATAGAAAGGGAATATAAGCTTCGCTTTGATAGTATATCAAATAGCACTAGTAAGTTGAAATACTCTGATAATGGATGGTACCTTATATCCGAAAGAAGAGTTTCCCGGGAGGTAAGGGCTAATACACGGGTGTTCAAAAGTTTGGCCCCACTTTTCCCGTAGAACTTCAATTTTCCAACCCACCAACTTCGAAAAATCATAACACCGTCAACATGAGAGCTTTCGGTACCGTTATTAGTGGAAATCGTCACCGCGGAGGTGAATCATCGAATGAAATACGCTCTGCAATCGTTACAGCGATCAAATTAGGTCAAAGACCTACAGAGGTGGCACGTATCTTTAAGGTTGATCGGAAGACGGTATACCGCACTATAAAACGTTACCACGAACGCAATGATTTAAATTCACGTTATCGAACTGGGCGTCCGAATCTTATCAATAACCGAACTATACGTTATGTCTATCGCATGTGTCGCCGAATCCTAGAATGAGCTGGGGAGCGTTAATTGGCGAGTGTGGCCTCACCGTGGCTAGATCAACAATTTATCGCTGTTTACGTCAATACAAGCTTCGAAAATGGAAGTCTCGGCATCGTATACCTTTATCTACCGAAGAAGCTCACGTCCATAAAATATTTACACAAAAATGGCGGAATTTCGATGAGCTAGATCGACTAGTATTCAGTGATGAATGTTCAGTCCAAAGACGGTCGAATTCAACAATTCAGTGGGTCTTTAGGCTTACTTCAGAAGCTTATCGACCTGACCTGGTTAATCTAAGTTACCATGGCCGTGATATTGCCCAAATGGTTTGGGCTGGTATTTGGATTGGTGGCCGTACGGACTTGGTGATTATGCAGCGTGATCCAACAGCACCACGAGGTGGATACTCCACAAATTCTTACCAACAAGCTCTTACAGAAGCATTTTTACATCACTATACGCCAGATATGATCTTCCAGCAAGATAACGCCAAACCACATACCGCAGAGACCACTCAGGAATTCTTGATGTCTCATGGGATCCATGTCATGGATTGGCCGCCGCATTCGCCTGACCTTAGCCCAATTGAACCGTGTTGGTTTATGTTAAAACGAGAATTATTCACATTGCGCCCTGACCTACGATATACAGGTCGTTCTTTAGTGGCTTGGTCTGATTTTCATATGCTTCTAAAGCGTGCGTGGTGGAATATTCCACAAGATGCGATCGATAGGCTAATTCGGTCGTTCCCGCGGCGATGTAAGGCTGTTTACAACGTCAAGGGCTATTACACCAAGTGGTAGTGGTTATTATGAACCTATATCATTTATTTCCATATTGAAATTGAGAAAAATCAAATTTATTACGATATCGATTTTTAATAATTTTTTCAAACTGGCATGTGGTAAAACGGCCGAAAATGTTATATATGGAGTGGGGCCAAACTTTTGAACACTTATGTACTAACATCTAACTCCCACCTTAGAAGAGCTCCTAAAGTGAGCCGCCGAGCTATAGTTTAACTACTTTCTACATACTGAAATAGTGCTTACTGGTTGGTGACTTTAAGTGACACTCAAACGCTCAAACGCATCAAATACTCACAGGGAAATAAGTGAAGGCTATCCTAGTGATGATACTCACAAGCTAGAATCAAGTTAAAGGGCAATTCTGAGAACTTAAAGCAACAAACCTATCGAATCTTATGATTCACCGAATCTGAATACCTCGGGGAGTGTATCGAGGGACCTGTTGAAAATCTAGGTTAGCGAGGATATTGACTGGAAGGACTTGTAAAGAGCTGCGAGATGTTCAAAAAGAAAGAGAACCAATTGGGTATCATTAGTTATTAAAAACAAAAAAAAAACACAAAAACAAAAATCAATGTCCCATCAAGGGAGCGGAATTGAAAAGGATAAAAAGAAAAAAAAGGTACAAATACAGGGAGTCCACCAAGGGGGAGCCGAGAACGGACTCAACGAAGACCGGGCAAGAAGAGAAAGGAGATGCCAAGTTAGGCCTGCCCCCCGGCAGGTACTAACCGCGTTGGCAAATCTCCAATACTCTTCTTGATCCCGAAGTACCGGTTCTGCAACGCAGAACGCGTGTACTCACACCGGGTGATGTCCCGGTGTGTCTTCGCGATCGTCTCCCAGGTGCTTCCTGCCCTCTTCAATTCGAAGAGCAGGATGTCGGAGCCGGACGCTTCGGCCCAGCTCTGAGGGTAGGGCACCGCCTTACACGGCGCCTTCTTTCGAGGCGAGCCGTGCTTGGCCCCGGGGGTGTTCTGAGGCCCCGGGTGAGAGGAGTCCGCCTCGGTGGTGGTATTACCGGCCCCTTCACTTGGAGAGGGCGCGGTTGAGTCTCGGCGGGATCGCTTCGATGGTGGTGGTGTCGGCGTCCCAGGCGGGCTAGGAGAATAGAAACGGAACTCCAGTTCCGCTTCCTCACTCTTGCGCTTCTTTGAGGGGCTGGTGGTGGCGCTTGGAGTAGCCTCCTTCTGAGGACTACTCACGGTGGGGAGGTCCGGGGCGATTTCTTCAATGACCTGCTGGGCATATTCCAGCAAACAAGCCCTCAGCGCAGCGTGGGAACCCTGCATACCGCTTGATTTTGCTGGTACGGGTGTTCGCTTCACAACCTTCACTGGCTTCCCATCAAATTCCTGAACGGCATTGGTTCTTGCCGCCATGCAGAGAGCCGCCTTCAGCTTTCGAAAGGCCGTTGCGGGGGACCGATCTGTCTTGGCACTGACAGGGATCTATCAAGAGATTAGAATAACTTATTTTTTGAATTTTGGGTTGGACAAGATGGCTTACCTTGGTGTGATTAGGGGCACGAGGCTCACTCTGGATGAGTCGCGCAGTCTCGACTGGTCCTGGGAACCCGGACATGTTCTGGAACGGATCCTGCAGATTGGTGCAAGGAGCCGCCGAAATCACCTGTTGCCAGTTCGGAGGAGGGATATGGGGATGAGCCCGGGACATATTAGGAGAGGAGTTGGGGGCGGTTGAGATTTGTGATCGTTGAAACGGGTGAGGGATCTATTAAAATTTAGTATGTTTCTTGTGGTCATTTGCCTTGACAATATGCTTACAGGTGGGTGAGAGAGGGAGGAACGATCATTCCGACTGGTTCTGAGATCTTCAATTGAACTCTGGAACAGATTTTCAAAGTCATCGGTATTATCTAAGATTGTCTGCTGCTGAACAGGGGCATTGGGTTGCGTGTGGACCATAGCTGGAGCACAATCTGGAGTGCTCGAGATCTGTGGCTCGAGGGCGGGGCAAGGAGTCTATAAATCTTAGTATGTTTCCTGAGGGGATTTACCTGAACAATATGCTCACCGATATGTCAGAGAGAAGCCAGGATTCGTCAGTCTGAATGGTTCCGAGACCTTCAATTGGACTCTGGAACGAATTTTTGAAGCCATTGGTGGCATCCAAGTCTGCCTGCTGCTGAACAGTGGCATGGGACTGCGCAGGGATCATATTTGGGGCATAATCGGGAGTGCTCGGGATCTGTGGCTTTTGGACGGGGTGGTAAGTCTATGAATCTTAGTAAATTTCTCGCGGTCATTTTTCTGAATGATATGCCTACCGGTGCGTTGGGAATGAGGTAGGAGAGATCATTCAGAATTGTTCCGAGATCTTCATTTGGACTCTGGAACCGATCATCAAGGCCATAGATGCCATCTAATTTTTCTTCATTTGGACTCTTGAGCAGATCAAGGCTAAAGATGCCATCCAAGTGTTCTTGCTGCTGAACTGGGGCATAAGCCTGGTTGTGGATCAATTTTGGGGAGCCCTTGGTGCCGCCCGGGATTTCTTTGGGTCGGAAACGAATTGGACCCTATGAAGTTTAGTATATTTCTTGTGATCATTTGCCTGGATGATATGCTTACCTGTGGCTGGGATAGGACGTAGGGTTCACCATCCTGAAAAGTTCTGGGCCCTTTAATTGGGCTTTGAAATAGATCATCGAAGATCTTGGCATCCTGTAAGACCGGACTCTGCGCAGTCGGGTTGCTAGGGATCTGTGCCTCTAGCCAACCTTCGATGCCAATAGACATTGAGGGAGAAAAAGAGATAATAGAAGAGGAGGCTGGCACAACAGGAGAGGAGGACAGCACAATAGGACCAGTGGGCAACAAAACCGGAGAGGAAGCCAGCGCAATAGGAGAGGTGGATGGCAAAACAGGAGGAGAAGATGGCATAATCGCAGAAGAAAGCGAAACGTGAGAAGCCTGATGCGCCAGAGGAGATTGAGGTGCAGAAAGAGAGGCGTTAGAAACAGGAGTAGCGACCTCCGAGCCATGGCCTAAAAGGAAGTCAAGCTCATTCATTGTAACAGGATCAAGCAAGTCAAGCTCAGGCGCAGTAACTGTCATCGGATTCACGGCAGAAAAGCTTTCAGCCAAGGCCTCAGGGCCGGAGGAATGGAGTTCATCAGTCATGATGGATGAGTTGTTAAAGTGAACAAGATGAAACTCGATTCGATAAAAATGATGTTTTGGATAAGAATGAAGAAGAAAACGAGAAAAATGAAGCAAGGAAAAATAACGACAAGGCTTTGTCGACGCGTTGTGGTTGTGGAGGAGTGAGAGAAAGAGAGAGACAGTGAGGGATAGCAGGACAGAGGTGTACGTCCTGGGGGCTGTCAACAAACCAAGAATATTAATTGATAACTCGTCAACCACAACCTATTCAATTGATTCATTATTTTGATTGTAGACCACATACGGGGAAGCTTATGGCTGATCTATCTTAGACCTGTTTATTGATATTGATATTGATTATATTAAGCACAGAGCCTCAATTGTCGATACTATATCATTTTATCCGATTAAGGCTGCATTGAGCTTGGAGATTGATGCAATTTATTCGTAGAACCCCTCTTTTACAACAGTATCAATTTTTTCAACATTGAATCATCATATTATATCAATTTGGGCACAAAGTTGCACGGGTGGCCCGGGTGGTGGTTTGGCCTTCGTTGTCTGGATAGCCTTGGAGCTTCAATGCTGCTATTGGAGCCTACATAATATCTGCATCTGACTGCGAGGAACATTTTTTAGTAGCTGAATCCCCGAATGTCATTTCGAGCTCGAAGTTCTACAGGAAAGCCAATGCTCCTGAGTGTTGATAGGAGACCGTTGGTCACACATAAAGCATACCAGAGCTCAAAGGCAAAGGCAACAGACCACAGCATTCTACAGGTCGAGTACTACGATCCATGATATTGCTTGAGTCTTCTACTGATATCCCTTTCTGCGCAGGTCCAATGCGATTAATCAAACAACATATGACAGCAAAAATCATTTTCGGGCGTAAAGACTCAGCATATCAGCTCCTTGTCCACTCTCATACGATCCTTCGGGTTTGATATACCGAAGCTTCCCATCCCAAGATCGCCTTTCCGATCTGATGCGGAAGGATACAGAATCCCATCACCACCCTCGGCCAGCAGGTTCCAGTGCCCACCTTGCAGGGCCATGGAGGACCAGGATGACTTGGATCTTTGAAGAGCGGAAACTCCAGACAAACAAGAAGACCTCCTGGGATGAAAAGGTCGGCCATCCGCAAGGCCCACTGAGAACGCATTGTCGGATGAAGAGCACAGAGGAACTGATCGACGTTAATATGGTGAACAGGTAAAGCATGAAAGCCTCCATGACGCACCGTATAGTCTTGGATGACATCGAATATCCTCCCATTCACAGATTCGGACTTGAAGAAGTCACCCTTGATAAACGATACCGGGCCTCGTTCACGTTTGCTTGCCTCCGAACTCCCAAAATTATACTCTTGCGGCATTTTTAGTTCTGCGAACGCGTACTACTCGGCAGCTGAAACCCCCTTCTGCGAGATCTCAAGCCCGACGACGTCAAATCCATGGAGAACAAGCATGACTACATCATAGCCCTTTCCGCATCTCTACACTGAGGTTAGCCTAGGGGAGATAGATACATGGCAGGAGGTACATTACTAGTACTAAGACAGTCTTCCGGCGGCTATCTGCTGCAATTGGACTCAGGACCTCTTCTCGTTGCTCCAGAAGATCGATCAAGGCAGGCGAGGGCCTTCCTCTGTCCCACATGTCACTTTTGTCAGTGTCCCATAGGTCTGTCCACGCATCGTTGTGGTTCTCAATCGACCTGCTAGCTGTCAGGTCTACACAACTCTGATACCGATGAAAGCGAATGATTTACCTTTTCTCGAAATGTCTGATTAGACGAGACTTGCCTTTAGGCGTCGGAAGTCCTTCTGGGGTCGACGTCATTTCAAATATGCCGTGATCGCTTCTTGCTCATAGGTTTGGAAGAGAATATCAATCACTTCAAGTTCGGAAGAGTTGTTTGCCTCAAAAGAGGACTATGCTGATTTTCCACCTGAAATTGAACAGACGCTAGCCGCAGTTTCCGTTCCATTCCATACACCTTTCGAATCGCCGATTCTAGAGACCTCCGCCCCACTTGCCGGTCTATAAGCAGAGTGGTCTCGATGGTGAATCAAAACCTACAATCCGTCTTTTCTATGTGATGTTACAAGATTGATCTAGCCCAATGAATTGCGTATGTCAAAATCCTATACAGGGCATGAAGTACGTTGCCCTAAGCCTTCAAATGGCCGGAAAGTGATATATTCCGGCTCCGAACAATATCGCCGCGCATAATTTATGGGTGCCTGAGGTGTTGATAACGGCGGCGCATCAACCGTCTCGACCAGTGTTGACCCACTCTTCTACTATGTAGTACCTCCGAGTTCATCAAGCGACTCCAACTCGTCTGGCTTCTCATTCTTGATGGTTGAATTATTCGGGCTGAGATATCCCTCTGATCAGAGCCTTCGACCTCCCCTGGGAGCTTTCCTATCCCTGACGTGAAGTTATCTGATCATTATTGCTTTGGCTTATACTTGCTCCAATACACTTCACCTGAGAACGCTCAATAACTCAACTCCCAACCATTGATAAGTACCACCTTCTCCTAAGTAATCAGACTGCTGATCATGGGTACCTAGCCTTGTTTTACCCTTTGTTTTACCTGTCTTGTCCTGTAATTCCATGTCCCTTTGAATGGGAGGACAGTGAGTTGAATATTCCGCATGTTATGTAATTTTCAACTTGAAGTTGTGCCTTGATTTAACATGGCCTTGTGCTGTGATTAAGGATGAATGCATATATATTTTTTATCCATCTCCTCAAGTTTCTATGTATGACAGGATTTGGACAGTGCGCATGTGTAGTACTAGTAGTGCTGGGGACGTCTCTTTTTTCCAACTTTTCCAAGGTTTATAACCTTTTATTTTTGATGGTAACACAAAAACTACCAGTCAAAAGCTGGATTATCTCACATTATTTGGATACTACTGACTGGTAATTTTCCATGTGTTTTATTTGTTCTAACATTGGAAGGTTTATTATTATAGAATAGTATATAGTACCATGGCTGTACATATATGTGGTAGGAGTTTGAATAGTACTAGTACATAGTAGTAGGAACACCCTCAAGTGAGTTGTTCACAACTTGAATCTTTAAAAGTGGTTCGAAATTGTTAATAATTGTTAAGAGTTAAAGGAGTAAATTACCAGGTCTGCTCTTGCCTAAAAAGGATAATATCATCTCAGTCATAGGGATATATCAGGAGGTCATAGCAATGAGAATCCTTCCGTGGTCTACTAGTTGGCTATCGCACTTCGGTGTGAGAAACCATCTAAGTCTACCCAAGAAAACTCACCATGGTTTTAAGTAATGGTGGTGAAGGGTTCTTGGGTCGGGTTCTCTTTTTTTGCACTTTTTATTTAATGCCTATTCTTTTTAATTTGCCAGTAAATACTTTAATCTATTCTCAGTCTTTTCGTACTTCTTTGATATTTTTATCTATTTTATTTGATTTGTTATAAAATCTTCAAAAATATGAAGCTTCTCTTACGATGACTGAAGAATCTAGAGGTCCTGGGTTCAATCCAAGTCCTTGTCGTTTCCTTTTTTCCCTTTTTTACTCCATCTCCTCCATCTTTCAAGTTCCTTTTGTTCTACCAAATCTCTATTATCCAAAGTGAAAATCCTCGACACTCCTGATATTATTTACAAGTTACAGGAGTAGTTTTAGGCTTATTCTCCACAGCCAATGAAATCCCGATTTTACCCACATCGCGACACCCACATCGGCAAGTGGAGGTCCAATGGAATTCATCTACCCCAGGTCCCCAGCATCCCAGCACCTTGTGGGGAAATCATCTGCGGGTCAAAATCAGCCTCATGAGTACACTTGATCAACCTCCGCCCAAGCGCAAACGTCTTAGCTATGCGTGTAACTATTGCCGCGAGAAGAAGACCCGCTGCGACGAGGAGCAACCCTGTCGTAATTGTCGTCTTGCTGACATGGAATGTGTCACCACAGATAAAAGACGGGATGGAATGCGGGTTGAGAATCGTCGCAGAAAACAATCGCACGGTCGGTCCCAGTCGGGGACGCTGCTAAGGGCTCAGCTCCAACTGTCTGGTGTAGCACCATCGCCAGCACAGAGCCAGACACCGAGAACCCCGGAATCGCATGCTTCGTCGGTGGTTCCTACAACCCACGAAAGACCTCGGATCTGGTCGCAATGCTGGGGACCGGAGGGGTGGAAGACGGGTCGTCTTCCCATGATGCCTCGTTTTGTTGGATCCAGCGTGTTGGAGTTGATGACTGCATGGCTTGACATGGCCTTTTACCGGATAAGAGGCGCTCAAGCTCGTGCGGTCTCTCCGCTCTTGAATCAGTCATTTGCATCGGTCATTCTTGATCAGCCTCCCGAGCTGCCAGATGAAACTTTGATGCAGGTCTGTGTTGAAAATTATTGGATTACACTTCATCAGATCTTCCCATTCCTGGACCGGAATACTGTGGAGCCAATATTCAATGCGGGCATGGAAACGAACGTGTATTCAAACCACTCTTCGAATGCGCCATCTCGAGCCCTGAAGTATCTTATCGTAATGACAGGCATGCTGACAATTGCCCCGAGTGAAGCTACTAGAACACTCATCTCGTCATATATCAGCTACTGCAACTCACTGCTAGGACATATTGTGACTAATCGTAGTCTGCAATCAGTCCAGGTTATTCTCCTCTTTTCAATTGTTCTTCGGAGCTGTGACAAGATTGCATGGGCATGGGATATCCTCACAATGGGGGTCTCGTTAGCCCAATCAATTGGCATTAATCAGGGATCCCAATCACCACTTGAACATTCAAACGAGCCCACGCCTGAGTTTCAGACATGGTGGTGTATCTATGTGTTTGAGCGGGTACTAGCTTTGGAATGCGGGCGTCCTTCTACTATATGGGACCGCCAACTATCCGAGACTCTTGTATCGCCGCTACAGACTAATCCAGACAGTGGCACAGATCCTCAATTCCGGAACGTGCTGATCAGCCTGGCCAATATGCTACATGAGATGCAAGAGCGCTCTGTGAGAGCATGGAGGCGAGAAGAGTGGATACCACAGTCTATGGAGCAGTCCATAGAGGACAAGCTGCAGACCGGAGGGGAACTGCATGTTTTACTCTCTGAGTGGCAGGATAGTCTACCGGCAGCATACAGGTCTGAATGCCAAATTCTTTACTCTGTTCCAGCTGACCTGATATCGCATAGACCAGGATCAACATCCAATCTAGCCTTTGATAGTAGATCACAAGCGTCATTCCTTTCATATTATTATAATTTGGGGTGAGCTGCATTCATCTAGTCATTATGAGGATTTATCTAATTCCGAGCAGATTACTCCTTGTCAATAGATCGACCCTTCTTGTGCCAAAAGACGAACTTCACGCAATGGTCAATAAATACGCTGCTGGCAAGTCATGGCAACAGCGCCTCCTTGCTGGGTCAGCACCGGTCATTGAAGCCGCTCGTCAGATGATCAAGTTATTTGTTGCATCAGTCGATTCAGGAACTCCAACATACCTTACCGCTATAACATCTCCTCTTGCAGCCGTCTATGTCTTGGCTATACACATTTATCAAGAGCGCAGTTCACTGCTCATTCGATCGGATTTCGAGGTAAGAGTGCTCATTCTGTTGAAGATAAAGACTGACCTCTCCCAGTTGCTGAAAGTAGCTATCCAAATTACGAAAGAACACTACCACAAACACGGCACGGCAAGCAATATTGACGATGTTCTGATAGATGTGGAGCGGATCGCCTCTCGATGCTTGGAGACCCCTTCAGGCAGTCATATCAACCCTCTTAGTCTGGTACCAGATGAGATTGTGATGGGTGATATTTCTATGGGAGATACAATGCCTACGCTGGAAGGGTCGGCTTGGGGTCTGTCGGCTTTGGATTGGGCAGGATGGGATTGGAATGATTTAAGTCATTTATTTCAACACACAGAGTAAGATAGTCAAAGATATCAAATAATTGGATCAAACAAGCATAACTAGGAAGTTCAATCTATCACAGAAGAAGAATACTTGAGTGCTGACAGAAGCTCACGCCATCTGCTCAAGATACGGAATACCCGTCAACTTGAATCCCCGATCCGAGAGTTGCACTGGTTCGCGAGGCTTCGTGCGCTGATAAGGATCAGCCTCTCCATTCCGGAAAACTGGCAAATCAACGACATGCATCGCATTTGGCCAATGGGTGGTCATCTTAGTTTCCTCAAAAGCCATCTTCTTAACCCGCAGCTGCTCCTCGGTAGCATCCGCAACGGGCATGAAACAGGTATACACGCAGAATCTCGGCTGAGAAGTTTCCGACGATAGGTTATAGTGAGGAGTTCGCGAATCCCCTAAAAACCTGTTAGCATCTCTATGCTTCCGTGATGGGGTAAGTCTTACACAGAAGTAGATCACCAGGTTCAGCCTCAACCTTGATCCATTCACATCCTCTCTCCTTCAACCACTTCTGGCCAGCCTCAGTAAACCCATACCACTCCTTCGTCCTGTAGACAATTAGTAAAGGGACCAAGTAAGAAAAGGGACGGAACTAACCAAGACCAGATCTTCTCCTCATCTTTGAAAATCTCGTGGAATTCCTCGCTCAACAAGTGCGCACCCTTGCAGACAATCAAACCACCATCCTGAGGTCCATTTGGAAGAAGATTCACAAGACCCTGTAAGCACCTAAAACCCGGCTTCTCAGGATCCTGATCCTGGTGAGGCCACGGAGTATTGGGCTTGATATCCTTACGAGAAGGAAACCCGATATTCACCGAATCAAACGAGACAATTAAGTCCTCTGTATCGTAGACCTTTTCAAAGGTCTTAATAACTTCGGGTTCTTGTCGGACAGCCCAGGTGAATGATTCGTGGGAGATCGCGTAACCGAGACACATTCCTTTTTCGTTGATGTCGGGCAAATGATCTTTGTGTATGGTTGAAGGGTCATCTCTCTTGAAGCCGAGATTACTGTAGATGTGTTAGATCAGACGAGTAGTAATGGGAAGCTATGCGATGTGCGGTACGTACAATCCTTCGAGCCAATCGTAGATCTGGTCTGCGCATTTCAGGGCCCGGTCGCGTGGAACGGCACCTTTGATGACAGCGAACCCATTCTGAATGAGCTCGTCGCGGAAATCGCCGTAATGGACATCTGTTCCCTGGGAGAACAGTCGACCCGATGGGGCAGTTAGGCGGGTAGAAGTTGTAGTTGTGGTTGTGGTCATCTTGAATGTTGGTTCTGAGGTATTTGCTTCTTGATGATCGTTGTGTCTCTGAGATTTTTGAAGTCCCTCCTTTGTATATTTTATATTTCATGTTTCGATGTTTGAGAATATTCGAGGATTCTTGCGCTGGCTCGGTTGGCTACCGGTTCGGTTCGGTTCGGTTGAGGATGCGGCTGGGGTATAGAAGCTGGGCTATGCGGGGGAGCTGTGGAGTAGGGCAGGATAAACATGAATGTGGTCATAGCTCTTACACTTGGGCACTGGGAGCTGTTTTACCTTTTTGGTTGATTAAATGCCCACATTCCGAGTGGCAATTGACAAGAAAAGAAAAAAGAATCCAGCAAGATCAGGGATCGAACCCAGGACCTTCAAAATCAGAAATGCGTGAATAGCCTCAACAACTCTCACTTGATACATCCATCGCCATCCGATAATTCCTTCTATCTCGCTCAATTATTTTTATTTTGAGGATCTGAGAAGTGAAATAGAAAGAGGAAGATTAGAAGTATAATGGGTAAAAATATGAAAAATTCCAAAAAAAAGCATTATTCCCTGGCCGAAGCCAGATACCCTCCCACCCGCCGGTAAAGTCTCTGCCACTGAAGATGGGTCCAGCGTCCGCATTTCAGTACCTTTGTCCCCCAGAAGGGTCGCCGACCGCTAGACTAGCAGGGCAGAGTGGTTACAGGGGGAGCTTTTTACTCAAATATAAGGGAGAGGTGGTTCTTTGAAAGGTGTCTAACCAGTTGACTCTACTATTTCCTATAATCCTTACATTTCGATATCGAAATAAAAATTCAAGTCCTAAATAATCAATATATTCTAAATGGTTTTGATATTACTACCTTCCTAGAAGTACCTAGTACTCTGTATCTCTGTGGTAAAAGAGGTCCAAGGTCCAGTAGTATCAACATTGCCCAGGCTGTATAGAATAGATTTCATGACTCTATAATAGACAGTTATGATCCATCCATAACTCCTTTCTCCCTCAACTAAATTATATGGGATCCATGTTTTTTCTTGGGCAGTAAAAAGACCTAGTTATTCAGGCTGTGCATTTGACTGGTACTTAATTTATTCACTCCACATGTAAATATTTCACATTTTCTCTTTCCTTGGAGGCTTATCACGAGTCTTTCCCAAAGGTTTCAGAGTCTTGAACCATTTTTCGCCAAGAACAAAATGGTTCACCTCTTCACGCTGCGTCGCCCATTGCTTTTCCTTTGTGCGATATTCCTCCAATTCACCTATCAACCACGCTACAACAGGCTCCGTAACCTTCTTGATCTCCTGGAATGGCATCAAGTGTCCTAACCCAGGCAAGGTGACCTCTCGAACTTTCTCTCCGCCCCCACTGCCCCCGACTCCGGTTCCACAAACTTTGATACCTTCGCGGATCTCATCCGAATTCATATAAGTATCCCCCGCAAGCACCCAGAGACAAGAGGGTCGTAGGCTTGGTAGCCGGAGGAAGGTACTGCGTGGTTCTGGGCGATACATCGGAATGAAAGCTGCAAGGGGATCCATATCCGCGTGTGTATCACGATTGACTACGATGCGCCCGGTAATCGGGTCGCGTCCACCAAAGTTCTCCCGAATTGAGCCTATAAGATCCTGATACTTGGTAGTCGTGAGAGTAACCGGTGTCTCGGTGGTGTTAAGACGGGCCTTTTGAGCCTCGACATCCGGGTATAGTTGAGTGGGCAGCTCGCGGAACCCGACCTCGGCCATCCGGGCTATGCAGCGTGGATCCCAGCCATGAAGAAGGGAACGGCTCGCACGAAGCGCGGCCTCGCGGTTTGGCCATATATCGTCGCGTCTTAATGTCCAGTTTATCGCACTGGGCGGATCGGTGCCGAACCCCATGGGTGGTGGAGTGAGTTGAATGACCGGGTCGATCAGAGCCACAGTGGAGAATAGACGCGGGTGCATGTAAGCTAGATTAGTACTATTAAACGGAGTTCAGTTAGTCTCTGTCATCAATGATTCCCAAGAGCATAAGGATTAGTATCACGAACATAATGTTTCCACCGAAGCTGTGCCCGATTCCTACGAGCGGACGAGGCATCTGCTCATGGAAATGGTTGATCATGAGGAAGAGATCTCGCGCATGATCCATCCAGGAGCCTATAGAGAGCATGAGTAAAATGAAAGGAAGTGGAGTCGCCTGGACAATCCATACAGTCCAGGCTAAGCTTGTCATCATTCAAAACTCCGCTCATTCCCATACTAGCACAGTCGGCCACCCAGATACTGCGAATTTGAAAACCTGCAGCTTGCTCCAGCAGCTCATCCCAAAGGGGCTCGTACAGTTCCTATCCCGTAGATGAGTAATAATTGAGAATAATCGTTATGAACAGACACACCTTCGGTAGGCCCACTCCATGGGCTGCAATCAGAGTAACTGCATCAGAGGGCAATGGCAATTGTTGGTTTTTGGGACTGTATTGCTTCACGTGCAGCTTCAAGACATCCTCTTGATGTACAGTGCTTCCGGGGTACTCTCGAATATAACATCCAGGAACGACATGCTCAGTGACTGTGAATTTGTTACTGGACATGGTAGTGGGTAATCTATGTAGGATTCTTCCTCCTAACAAGCTGGGAGAACAAGAGAGGGCCGTAGATATGTACCACAGGCTTGTATCAAGAGAAATAACGCGTCAATTGGAGCCTGGGGCGCTCGGCAGCCACTAAGCCGGGACAGATCCATGATTTTCCGCCCCCATATCCCCACATCGCTTTGAACGGAGGCTCCATATTACGACATCCATATGGAGCTTCCACTATCGGTCTTGTACGGCATTGGTGGCATTGCTCGCACTAATTTGCCTAGGCTTGCAGCTCGCTTGCTGTCTCCTAAGTGTAACTTGAAATTCGAGGGGAGTCCTCGGGTTCCACTGGCAGATATGGATCGTGGGGGCTATTATTCGATGCCAGGTGAATTTTGAGTATCCTTCCAAGGTTACATAGGTGATTTTATCTCGAATTTCCAACTTGAAGTGGGGCGTTGATTTTCAACCTGGAAGTTTATAAAAGGGCGTTACTTGGTACATTAGTACATACTAGAACTTCAATGTTGAGAAGGGGTCCATATTTGAATTTGAATGATTCAACCTTGGAAGTTCAAGTTGGCCGGAGGTGCGACGGCTACTAGTGCCAGTGGGGCCACTCAAAAGTAGTATATATATCATGATATATATTGTTAATCTGGAGGTTTTGATAAACTTGAACTTGAACATTTGGGGTTGATCGGACTCAAAAGCTAGCCAATACTAGTAGGTCCAAGTGTGTCCTCAAATAATATGATAATTGAAAAATCTATTTGTAGACATAATTTCAATATAAAAGACTGGAGTAGTGGGTAGTCATTTTTCCCTTTTGACCAGTTGAAGAGGGTTGAAAAATGCAGTGGTAAAGTAGTGAGAGAGGATATATAATTTTGTAAAAGAACATTTGAAAGGACTGTCACAGCTTTAGTCTGGCTGACCTAGCGGTTAGCAGTCTCTGACTCTTTATGAGGCCAGCGGTATTGGATAATCTTGGTTCCTTAACGGTGGCTGAGTTGTGTTTCAAACCAGAGCCTGGAGGTGGGTTGGGAAAATCTTAGTTTTTTTATTTTTTATTCTTTATTTTTGTTATTTTTAAATAAAATACATTCAGATTCATTCTTTCTATTGCATTTGTCAGAAATCAAAAATAATCAATAATAAGTGAGATATCAAGGATTATTGTGTGGTGATGGAGGTATCAAGTGAGGTATTCGCAGTATCTGGAAGGTCCTCGGTTCACTCCAGCTCAGGTCAACATTTTCTTTTTTTTGACTTGAAAGATTTTTTTATTATTATCTCTACTCTCTATCCAGAACTTCCTAGCCAAATCCCTCCCCAAAATTAACTTCATACAAAAGGAAGCTCAACATGACTATCGTACTCTCCTCCCATATGAACCCAGTGAGTTCCCTTATTCAAAGTATGATCTGCACCAAACTTGGAGATTCCCTGATACCGACCACTAACTCGCAACTGTATCGACTCCCCAGCCTCATACTCCACTCCCATCACCCAAATTCCAATCTCCAGTCGCACAATCGATCCCACTGGAACCTTCTCTTCTTTCTCATGTGTATAGAAGGGCCAGTTTGGATGCATGGACCGCGCTGCATCAATAGCTCTGTTGGATGCGCGTAGGATTCCAGTGGGTCCTTGATACAGAACTAACTCCGTGCGTTCCTCTTTCGGGATCTCTGTAATTGATGCCACAGGTAGATTCTTCCACGGAATGTTGAAGTTGAACAGCCGCTCCCCAGTCTTTGAAAGCTTTTCCAACACAACAAATACGTCCATGTCGTCGAGATCGTCACATCGCATATACAGCACCGCTTTGGGGATTCCCATTAGCTGCGTTCGCTCGGGTAATGTGTACTTGAACGTGACGCCAGCGTTCTCATCTTGCGAATCATACGATACAGCAGTCTCGGAGGCTGGGGGGCTTCTGGAAAGACAGTCCCTCGGGTGTCAAATAAGCCTTGCGATACTCGGTACGTGGAGGAGGGAAGTCGGACTCGATAATATTATCGAGTGGTGCCGCTTCTCCGAATTTCAACAGCGACATCCTCACCCGAGGTGTCGACTCCCAGTCATTCTCAATGCTCTTCAGGTACCGATCGAAGAAAGTTAAAAGCTCATTCCGTCCGGCCCGGTTACCCCAGATATCATACCACTCCTGGTACGGATGCCAGCGAAGCCATTTGTCCGGCGAGTTAATCTCAAGCCAGCCACGGATGGCACCCATGCCATGCATGGTGTTGGTATAGGTACCAGTGATATAAGTCGGGACATTAATCTTCGTCATATCAGGACGCTTATCATTCCACCAATCATTCGCAAGAGGATGTTCCTGGAACATCTTCTTGAAACTCTCCATACCATGACGACCACGTAACATGTACTTGATAATCAGATTATCAAAGAGATCGCCTCCATAGATACCGCCACGAGCAAATTGCTCTCGGTAGAGATCTCCACATCCTTCCCAGGGTGCAATCGCTTTCAGTGAAGGTGGCTGCAAAGCCGCGATGAACCATTGCACGATAGCAAGATGAGAATTACCTGCCATACCAACGTTCCCGTTACACCAGGATTGTTTAGCAGCCCATTCAATTACATCGTACCCATCCTCCGCTTCTTGAGTTCCCATAATCGCCATCCGACCTTCAGAGTCAAATGCACCACGAGAATCCACATTCAGAATAGCGTATCCCCGATCCACGAATTCAGCAGGATCAGGCGCTTCAAATTTCTCTAATCCGCTAAGAGTTCCTTCTGAAATACCAAGATTCCATGGAGTCATAAGCTTGAGAGATTGGATTCCGTTGAACTTCTTGCCAAATGGACTCCAGCACAGAATCGCTGGTGTTGAGCCTTCCGGCGCGGTGGGAGGTCGATAGATATCTGCGTACAGAGTACAACCATCTCGAACTTTGATGGCAACATCATGCTCAACTAGGATATCACAAGATAAAACGCGTCTTCCTGGTGCAGTTGAACTACCCTTAGGTAGGACCTCTGAACGCGGTTGGAGACCCTCATAGCTTTCGTTCACTACTGGTGCGGATAACTCCTCCCATGGCACGTCGACGTTGAATTTGACTGGCATGATCAATAGATGAAATGGATGTAATTGGTTATCGTCAATTGAGAGAAATCAAGCTAAACTAATATACTGATATTTTTTTTTCTTGCAGCTTCCTCCGGTTCGGTTCGGTTCGGTTGGCGGGTGGTTAGTCTACCCCAGATTCCAACCCGGCTGGGTGGGGGAGTGGATGATGCACCCCACAAACCGGGGAACGAGATGATTGCTTCAACAAGGTGCTGATAGGCGATGGGAATGGGACATTAAAATGGACTCATTGTCCAATTTGAAGGCTTTTTTTCTGCCTATACTGCTTTTCCTCGCTTAAAACACTCGCCATGGACAAGAGTGATATCTCCCACGTTGAAATCGCTCAGGACCCACCTCCTAGACGAAATGGACTCCACGTTGAGCTTTTCAAAGATGGTGAAGTCGTTTTGATTCCAACTCCATCTGCAGATCCCAGGGGTATGTGGCATCCTTCCCGATATTCTAAACCGAGTACCAGAATCACCTTACCTGACCGAGCGAAGATCCCTTGAACCTCCCAGCATGGCGGAAATGGATACTCCTGATTCTTGTATCCGCATACAGCTGTACAGCCGTTGTCCTGGCTTCTGGAATGGGATCCATTTTCTCGGTTGTTGAGGCTTCCTACCCTGGTCAAGAAACAAAGGCCAATGATTTAATGACCTACCCGACCTTGTTCATGGGTATTGGAAATCTGATTTCGATGCCTTTGGCGTTCACAATTGGTCGTCGTCCGGTTTTCCTTGCCTCGATGCTCCTTCTTATCGCAGCGGCGGTATGGTGTCAGTGCTCGACTAGTCTGGATAGTCACATTGCAGGACGAAATATCATGAGTCTTGCAGCCGGACAAAGCGAGGCACTTTCCCCGATGATTGTACAAGAGATTCATTTCTTGCATGAGCGTGGTCGGAAGATTGCTTGGTTTATTTTCATCCAGAATATTGCTTCTGGTGTCTTCTTCGTGATCTCGACATATATGGTCTCTGCCTGGGGATGGAGATGGTGGTACGGGTTCTTCAGCGTTATGAACGCAGTGATATTCCTCTTATCGATTGTCTTCGTTACGGAATCTCAATACGAAAGAACCGAAGAAGCAATGCGCGGTGAGCCCTTGGCAACGAAGACAGTTGAAAATGAAGTTCCCGACGCCGCAGTTGAATACGAACCCCGTCGCTGGAAAGACGATCTCAAGCCTATGATCATCAAACCGCGATGGCACGAAATCCCCACATTCTACAAACACATCTTCCAAGGCCTGTTCATTCCAACAACACTGTGGCTCCTTCTTTTGAACGGTGCAAATCTTGGAACATACGTCATCGAAGCCTCTACCTTCTCCAGTGTCCTAATGGCACCACCGTATAACTTCAGTTTCGACGCATTAGGTTACGTCCAAGCAGGGCAAATCGTCGATTGTCTTGTCTTCCTTCCACTACTAGGGTATGGAAGTGACCTCGTCATTCGAGAACTGAGTTGTCGGAATAACGGACTGTATAAACCCGAATACAGACTCCCCGTTATCGCCATCCCAGCTATTGTTGGTGTAGTATGTGGGATCATATATGGACAAGCGGCCCAAAATCCCGAGAAATGGAGTGTTGCATCCATTGTGATTGGGTACAATGCAAGCTACTTTGCATTCCTTGGTGCTAATATCGTTGGTATCACGTACGCAGTTGATAGCTTTCCTTTCCATGCGGCACCTTTCTTGGTGGTTATTTGTGCGGGGAGAGGATTTATCTCTTTCGGTTTGAGTTACGCTACACTCCCAGCTGTTAATACGCTGGGTTATGCGAAGACTATGATTGTTGAGGAGGTTATTTGTGCGGCTTTCGCGCTCTTTGCGATTCCGATGTTTTTCTTAGGACCGAGAATGCGGGCCTATGTTCAGCGGTGGTGTGGTGTTGAGAAGGCCGATTGATCTGAGTTCAGGTTCAAGTTGTAGCACTGTTAGTTATACATAGTAGCCACCCAATCGAGATTTTAGTTACAATGCTGGAATGAAAAAGAAAAAAAAGAACTGTAGATGACTGGGCCTGAAGCTCAGATCAGTAGATTCAAATGTGCTTGAGGCATCGTGATGTGAGCAAACTTCAAAATTTGGAAAAATCACAACAAATCAAATAAAATGGAAAAAAGTATATGTTCAGTATCCAATGAATGATCCAGAGTCAAGCTATCGATTTGTTTAGTTTTCATATTGATATCAAAATAAAAAGATGAAAAAAGGATATCCCCAGCACTGTTCACATATTTCTATGCTACTAAGCACTCAAAGAGCACCCAGGGATACCTGAAGTGGAGGTGTCGCAGTTTAACCAACACAGGTCTCTTGAACACTCATTCAAATGTTCATGAGAGCACAACATTTGAAACATCTCAGTTAGGCACCTGGGCAGTCAACTTGAACAGAACAGGATTTCCAGGCTTTCCAGGCCAATATTCTCCCTTGTTATTAAGGCAGATAAATTGGTAGCCATAAGACTCAGGCTTCCATACTTCACCCTGCTGGAGCTTGAACTCCAGGGCTTGAAGATAAGCGGTCAACTGGTCATTCTCCATATTTTGTACATTGTGGAGCTCCACGCCATCACCATTCCAAGTTACTATTGACAATTCTTAACCCAAACAAAAATCATCTTCAATTTTCAAATTCTGATCCAGGCTTGACTTGAACTATTTAACTATTTAAGAGTGGAATCTATATTCAGTGTCATACCGTTGTACCGTGTACGGAGTGGCCGACCCGCGGGCATGTGGATCCCGGGAAGCTCAAGTGGATCAGAAAAGGGGGTTTATACGGTGGACTGGACAGTGGACTGCGAGGAACTTTCAAGAACACCTGGGCATTGGACCAGATACGGAGTACGGAGGACTCCGTGCAGACAACATTGAATAATCGATCCTGATTCCTGTGATATAACCTATTATTTGATATTGTATGGCATGATCTCAATAATGATCCAGCGATCGGAATGATAAGCATGAAAAGGAGAAGATCCCATGCATGACTCGGCAGGAGTACATGTATTGTTTTCTTTCTTTTTCTTCTTGCTCGTGGACCTGAGAGCACTAGCAGGTTAGCTCTGCCAGCATGCAGGTTTAAGCGGGTCCTGAAGTCAATGCGACGCATGACAATCAGCTTTGCCCGGTTGCACGCCATATGCAATGGCAATCTTGAACGAGCTGGACCGAGTCTATGAAAAAAATGATTGGAATCCAAGTTAGGTTCGCTTGGAGTGCCTCATCTTAACCTTGGAACTCGGGTTTTCCACTTGGCATTGCCCGCAGTGCCTGGACGCCACTTTTTTCCCTCTGGTTCTCGGAGTTTTTTTCTATTCCATTCTCTATGATCTGAGTCATGATCCTCCATATGACGCCATTCAAGGAAGCGAGCAGGAAATGAGGATACGCGAAAAAAGCCTCGACACGGACAAAACTGGGGAAGTGGAGTGAAGATGAAGCCAATCGGGTGGATGAGAATGTGGCAACGTGACCATGAGTTGTCTTAGATGAAATTGCGCGAATTATCAAGTTCATCAGTTCATGAGCTTCAGTGAGATCAATTTTGAGCCAGAAAGACCAGCACTTGAGCGCTATGGAAGTCATTGGTTCTGGTCGTGTGTTTTTGTAGAATTAGTACTCTGCACTCCGTTCTCCGTTCTTTCTCTGTACCCAGATATCAGTAACTTGCCATGACAAGTTCAAGTTTTTTGAGATCCTGGTATAGTCTGAACAACGCAGGGTCTGCTCTCTTGTTCCTGGCCTGCTTGGCCAAGATATGCACCAATAATCTCGAACCTGTGGATTCTTCTCTCCGGCGCATTCTTTTCATGTGGAGTAATGATCGGCGGTCAAGTTGCACCTCAATTGATATGCAACCAATAATGCCCCACGCCCTCGGTGGTCCGGGGTAGGTTTTGCTTCCCTATTCCAGCCCTAGCTCCGAACTCCCCTCATTTGGGTCTCTGATCTGTTCAACTCTCAAGCAATCATCATTCAGATGGTGGAGTCACCTTGACTATAACGGGTTAGATCGACTACCGCTAGTCAATTAGCGTGTCAATAACTTTTTATCGCTCCATCCGGGCCTGCTACCTAGCAAAGCACCAAAGCCACAAAAAAAGAACCCAAACTGGGCTCCAACATGTGAACCAGTGGCTCAAACCCCTGAACTACTGCGAAAAAAGCTGGTTCCTGTCCATTGGGGCTCCATCAAAGGACTCCTCCATACATTGAACCTCGGAACTACCCCCTCTCCGCATATTCCGTACCCCGGCGCACCGCTCAAGCCCAAGAAATTTGAATTCTAGAGTGATGTCAAAGATGCGATAAGCCCATCACGATGTGACGGGAATTTGCTTTTTAAATTAGCTTATCACATGGCTCGGCCTTCTGAGTCCTGCTCTGCCTCGGGCGTCGATCCACATTTCGGGTTCTCTCCATCAAAAGCTCCCTAGTGCAATAGTCGGGTGGAGAGAGGCTTACCCCCAAAATGATACCCCAGATGGTCGATCCCATGCTCTGCCAAAATAAAGAGCTGGCGCGACCCAGGAGAATCGCCGTTCTGGTCTTGTTGTTTCCTTTAGGCTCTCCTCGCGGTTCAACCTCCAGCCCCTGCCCGACGTCAATTTGTGATTGCGGATCTAACGCATCGACACATACTGGAGCTAAACCGACAACATGCGTTTCATTCCAGTTCTCGCGACTGCCTTCCTGGCCATTAATTCGGTCACAGGCGCGTCGTCCGCAGTCTCCGCTGCTGCTCAAGATGATCAAAACAGTGTTGCTGCGGCGACTACTACTGCTGCTGCCCATGCCCATGCCAATGCTGTCGAGGCTGCTGTAACAACGACAGCTGCAGCTGCGGCTGCAGCTGACACGTCCAATTCGGATGAGGAGTCAGCCGATTCTGCGGATGCAGCCACTAGCAGTGCTGCTGCTGTTGCCGACACAAATGGAGCTGAAAGCACTGCTGCTGCTGCCATCTCTAATGCTGTCGCTGACTCAAGTACCGAATCGACAGCTGCGGCTGCTACCGCTGCTGCTGGTACTAGCAATGCCGCTGCCAATGCTGCTTCTTCGACCGCTGCCGATGCTGCTGGTTCTAGTACCGCCGCCAAATCCGCATCCACGTCCGCCTCCTCTTCCTCTGACTCGGATAGCACTTCCACAAGCACAAGCTCCGACTCTTCTAGCACTAGCTCCAGCTCCAGCACTAGTCTTCTGAGCTTGATTGGGGATCTATTAGGCGGCTCTAGTTCCACCGGCAGTGATATCTTGACTGACGTGGAGGATCTCTTGTCTGGTCTGGATGGCCTCCTTGACGCTAACTTCTTGAACGAGGTTACCTCAACCTTCAAGTACCTGTCAACTGGTCTGGCTCCCCCTGTTGATACCAACATTCAGACTCTGCTCTCCACCACGAACACAAACGCCATCGTTGACTTAATTACAAATGCCAACACCTTGTTGTCCACGAAGAACACCCAGACTATCAGCAACCTTCTGGATGTGGCCGACACTCTGCTGTCTACACAGAACATTGACAACATTGAGACGCTGCTCAACAATGTTGATAAGATTAACACTCTGATTGACAATGCCGACGACCTCCTTACTACTACCAACGTTAAGGCTATTGAGACCTTGGTTACCAACGCCAATGGCCTTCTTACTAGCACCAACGTCAAGTCGATTGAAAACTTGGTCACCAATGCCAATGACTTGCTGACAAGCAATGTTACCAGCGCTCTGAAGACAATTCTCAATGATGTTGTCCAACTGCTGCCCAGCCTGGAGGACTTCCTTACCGAAGAAACTTTCACCGAGCTTGCCACTCTGCTCAAGAATGGTAACTCGCTGCTCACGACTGCTTTTGTCACCGATACCAAGAACCTGATTACTGCCGCCACTGACCTCCTGACAACATCGGTTACCAATGCCCTCAAGGAGATCCTCACCGCTGTTGTGGCTGTTCTGCCTGAGCTGAAGGACTTCCTGACAGAGTCGACCTTCACAGAGCTGAGCAACCTGCTTACCAACGGCAACTCTCTACTGACTTCCGCCTTTGTCACCGAGACCAAGAGCCTTGTTGCTGCTGCTTCGGACCTGCTTACCACTTCTGTTGCCAACTCTCTCAAAGAGATCCTCACTGCTGTGGTGCCTCTGCTCCCCGAGATCAAGAACTTGCTCACCAACGACACTATCTCTGCGATCGAGACTCTGTTGACCAACGGCAACGATCTGTTGACTTCCAACTTTGTCACCGAGACCAAGAGCCTTGTTGCTGCCGCCTCAGACCTTCTCACTACCGCCGTTGCCAACTCTCTCAAGGAGATCCTCACCGCTGTGGTGCCTCTGCTTCCGGAAATCAAGAACCTGCTCACCAACTCTACCATCTCCTCGATCGAGACTCTGCTTACCAATGGCAACAATCTACTCACTGCCAACTTTGTCACCGAGACCAAGTCTCTGGTTGGCAGTGCTTCAGAGCTATTGACCGATTCCGTGACCAGCACTCTGAAGGAGATCCTCACATACGTTGTGGACATTCTCCCAGATCTGAAGAGCTTCCTCACGACCGAGACTCTGGACGAGCTGGAGAGCCTGTTATCCAACGGCAACTCTCTGCTCACCAGCTCGTTCGTCAACGAGACCAAGACCCTGGTCAGCAACGCCGACGATCTTCTCACCCCATCACTGGTATCTGGTCTCAAGAGTCTTCTCAGCGAGGTCACTCCACTCCTCCCAGAGGTCGAGAAGCTCCTAACCAAGAACACCATCTCAATGATCTCTTCTCTGTTGACAAACGCGAACGACCTTCTCTCCGCCACGTTCGTCAACGAGACCGAGTCCCTGATCGCCGGTGCCTCCGACCTACTCACACCATACGTTCTCGGTGGTCTGAGCGACCTACTGAACGGTCTCGTTCCCGTGGTACCCAACATTACTCAAGACTTCCTGAACGCCACAACCCTGAAGAACCTGACCTACCTCCTCGGAAACGGAACCGTTCTCCTGGATACGGCCTTCGTCACCGACACAAAGAGTCTAATCGAAGAAGCGGGCGATCTACTTACCCCGTCAACCGTCAAGTCTCTTACCGGTCTCCTTGGTACTCTCGAGGACTCGATGCCTGAACTCGAGTCTCTCCTGACCGCGGGTACTATCTCGGAGATTCATACACTACTGAATAACGCGGGAGATCTTCTCACATCGAAGTTTGTGAATGAGACCGCGACTATTATTAATGATGTCTCGGGTCTTTTGCCTTTGATTGATGAGATTTTGAATGCGTTGTAAACTTCAAGCTGAAGTGTTGATCATTAGTGTCGTTTTTTGACATGCATGATGATTTATTTATATGATTGAAAGGAATGATTATCCTGGATATGAATAATGCGAATTTAATGATATTTCTTTGTTTCAAATCAACATACTACTGTAATGAACTTGAACTTCTTTTTTTTGTAATTGTAATCGTAACGGATCTCGATGTAGTATTCCAAGGTTCAAATGCTCCAGACTCCGTACATATACCTGGTGAGGATGATTCTCAGTTCGACTGAAGATTAGATCTAAGATTCGTCCGATTCAACATTGTTAAGACAAGAAGAACGTCTTTCTTCCTAATATGATTCTATCACTTCCACCTGATAGTCAAATGAATTCGTAGTTAATTTTACATCCGATAGTTCAAGCTATCATCGTCGAAAGATCTCGGGTCCATGCTAGTTGAGACTGTTTAGCATCCGAACCAGGAGAAATGTTAGTGATCGAAAAATCAACATGAGTCTTTTACTGGCCATCATTACAACCACTACAGTAGTGGTGGAACTCTTCAGATCATCGACAGTCACGGGAAATTTTGGTTGCACCGGTACTCAGAGCCATTGCACATCTAAACGGCGACCTTTTTTCCAGTAAGAGCAATTAAGAATGGAGATTATACATACCTAACAGTTTCAAGAGATGACGACCAAATCAAATGGTAGCCAAATTCGTAATTCAAGGAGCTCCTCAATTGGATAGTAGTCGTTAAAACTCTCTTGATCCTCAGCGCACTTGTCAGTCTTGAGCTTCACCAGTTCTCTCATTTCTTGCCGCTGTTCTTCACTCAAAAGCTGTAGACGGTCATCCAGTGAAATAAAGGTTCCGTAGTACCGATGATCGATGGTTTCCAATAGATTTCGTCGAACATGGAGCTGTGCCTTGCTGCTAAGCAGATCCAAAATAGCCCAGTCTCCATGGAGTCTCTCATACGGGGAGAAAGACGCTGTGACTCAAAGAGAAGTTGTTGTTCTATCAGTTTGTCTTTATGGTCGCATAGAGCTTCCAGAAATGCATCAAGTCTAGGCAGATAGCGAGCCAGGAACTGATCGAGATCATCCTCCCAGTCCTCCGGACTTTGCAACAAGAGCCACCGGGGAGCTACCCATGTAAACTCAGCAGGCGCGGCATATGTGAACTCCCAGTCAGCAACACCTGAGACACGGGAAGACGTGAGATCCACGAGCACATTTGAAGGACGGAAGTCATCGCAATATAACCGAAATGGCCCTTGGGATTTAGTGCATCGATTCCTCGTAATCTCTAGAAACAGACAGCGGCTTTCTGTTCCTGTTTCTTCTCAGCAAGATGATCGAATTCCATGATGATCGGTGGTAACAATTTCAAGTTTTCATGAAAATTATACAAGCAATGTCAGCCAAAGAAGAACCTCTCGAAGGGAGAACAAGTGGTTGACCGCTATTGTGTTGGGAGTCGGATTCGGATAAACTCAAACTACGGCATCTCCATGTATTTATGGTATTGTCCTGTCATCCTGATCCGTATTACTTATGGAGAAATGGACATCTGGATGTCCAGGCGCATTCATATGTAGGTAATTGAGGTATGGTTTTCTATGAGTCATCAAGACGTTCAACTTGAAATGTTTGGGGCTGTCTGCGTCATTGCAGACGGTAAACCTTCAATATTGTCTGGTTTGTGCATAACGTGCGGAAGGGACGAATATGGATGATGATTCAGTATCATAGAGTATGGGAAAGGGAAAGGGAATATATTGATCCTAAGTAGAAGAGTTTTATCACTAGTAGGCCTCAGACCACATGACCTGTAGGAGTCCAGTCTGATGATACCCATATGATAACCTTGGAATGGATCATCCCACGAGTCCCAATCGAGTATCATATCTCCAATGTTTCAGTTGCCAGTGTCAGTTGGGTATCAGCCTTAGACTGAAACATAAAATAATTGGATGAATGTCAAGTTCTGATCACTTTCTTCAAGAATCTGAAGACTATGTCTCAGTGCAAGTGGATGTAGATGTGTGGAGCAAGGTAGTAAGTACGGAGTGGATTCAGAAGTTGGGGATGGTTCATGTTCATGTTTCTGGAGCATGACGATCTGGATAAAAATATCCAGGAATGTCCAGCCTGAGTTGGTGGATGAAAATGGAGAATGCTAGTGACGAGTGGGCTTGAGCTGAAACTTGAAGGGCTAATGCATGACAAGTAGAAAGATCAGCTTATGGATCCATACTGCCCAGTGCCCAGGTGGGGGCATTTTCCACGTGGAATCTTACTCTTGACTTTTCCGTATTTATCGTGGCTGATTACTGTTGAATTGGGTAAATGGTATAGATGAAAATTTCAACTTGAACATTCAATATCTCATTAAATCCGGGTATATGCTAGATGTCCAAGACACCATGGCCTCAGGCTCCAGTGCCCAGGTGGAGGACATGCGATCATATATCCCTCACTTGGACCTCGGCCATTCGGTAGTTCGGTAGTTCGGGAGTTCAGATATAAGCTTAAGCCTGAGGAATGGTACTTATGGTAGTATCAGGATATATTAATAGTAGTATTATACTCAAGAGATGTTCTCGGCACTGTGATGTAATGAAAGGCTCTGATGGGGCTGATTTTCCGCAGTGGGGGCCACTTCAATCTGACTGGGATACATGGATACATCCATGTGCCATGTGGTTGGGGCCAAAGGGAATAAACATCTGAACTGCAGAGTGTATATGAAAGCTCCGAGTTTAGATGAGTTAGATTTCTGTAAGTCATTGAATATTTTGGCGAGATCTACTCTGTAGGCTGTAGGGTCAAAGAGTCAATGCTAGACATGTTGAAGCGACAGGATCGTCGTATATCGTAAATCCGAAATACGAGGTCAAATCCTGATTGGAGTTTCTTCTTTGATCGTAGGCTTAGTTCCCTAAAAGGTGAATTTTGGCAGGGCCCTGCATCAAGAGTTCCTAAAGAAGGCAGCATCAGATCAGGATCCGAGTGATCCACAATTGGTTTGGGGGCAGAAATCCTTCATTGGCACGGGCTGACGGTGGGGAAATACGGAAAATCATAAGAGTTTGACAGTCTCAACATAGAAACAGTGGAGAGGGCATTGACCATGTGAAGAACTCTGAAGAACTCAACTTTGGAACTTATTCACTGAAATAGATCGGACTGAATAGAAAGAGATTTTATTACGAGATTTATGGTTTGCAGGTAATTTGTGACTTTGTGATTTTGTAGTTTAGGGGGGCCATTTGTTGATTCTGCCTAGTAACACTTCGTATGCTCGGGTAAGCATACTAAGTACTAGTAATTACAATCACAGATGGAAAAGGAACACAAGTTGTAAAATGTGGAAAGTAGAAAAGTACAAAGTACTCAAATTAGGACACACGTTCTTTATTATGTATAAGATTAACTGCGTCACGGCCCCCATTAAACATTGAAGGATCCAGGCCTGAAGAATTGTGGTAATATAGCCCAGTACATAGTACATAGTAGTATGGGTAAATGTACTATGGGTAATGGGTACTCCATAGACTCCATAGAGTCCATATTATCCTCAACATTCCGATGCCCGAACGCCTTTTAGTATTAGCGAATAGCACTAATGCACCATGAATCCTATCACTTCCGAAATTGGATCCTTCATTTATTTAAATGAATTATGTTTAAGTTAAATTTCATTTTTATTAGATAAATAATAATATTGATCATGTTATGCATTAAATAGGTGTCTTTGTTTTTTCTTTTTTTATCAAGGAGTCGAGTCATGATATCCGTACCTAGCACTATCCGTATAATGACATTATGATAATAATGAACATTTGAATTCAAGTTCACACAGTTAACAAAGATTACACTTTTTTAACAATCCTTCATCCTTCAGGGGGTGGTCCAAGCGTAACTTCTCACACCAATCATACCATGTAAATCTAAACTTCGGCCCCCACTACTGTAAAGGACTGCGTAAACTGCAGGATTCCATCTCCCACTTGGGGTCCAAACAATAAACCAATGAAAGGATCAGACAGCCCCCAAAATAGCAAGGGGCCCCTCCTAATTCCTTCTTCTTCTTATCTCTTATTGGTTATTATCCTGGCATGGCGTGTGGGGGGTGGCCACATGGTGATGTAGCATTTTCTAGGCAATTTCTGGCATAACTGGCTTTAAACAAATGCCCCCCGGCACGCTATGAACCCATTCCAAGTCAACTTCTCCACGTTGGATTGATGCTGCAAGGTGGTTCTGGAGGTTTCAAGGTTCTACACCTTCTCTCTCCACGCTCTTAAGAATAAACCCCTTCCTTTCCAACTGGGTTTCCTACCTCCTTCGATTTGGTATTAGGGCATCCCTCCGCAGGCGGTATGGTGACTTATAACTCTTCGACCAAGATCTCCGATCTTTTGGAGGTTCCTGCGGGTGTTAATCTCAAAGATGATGCCTCTGGTAGAGATGATGCCGCCCTTGTGGTTGTATTTGTGGTCGCCGTCATTGTTATGATCATTCGATTTGCTGTTCGACTACGCACAAGTTCTGGAAAGTCAAGATTGCGACTCGATGACTGGTTGATGTTGGCAGCTATGGTGGGTTCAACTTGAAATAGGAATCTGATATGATCTCCAAATACTAATAAAAAAAATTATAGATCCCATTAACTGTCATCTTTGCTGTTACTTTCGTCGGTATGTATCTGCACTTTTTTTTCTAAAAAAGAAAATCCTTAATTTTATTCAATCTAACATACCATAGTCACTCACTTGGGTCTGGGAAAACATGTTTGGAATACTACAGTCGGTCATCTCGAGACCATGGAAAAGTTACTTTACGCCTCATTAATCGTCTATACTTTCCTACTCTGGGAAATCAAAATGGCCGTCCTCAGTTTCTACCGTCGCGTCTTCGGCATGAACTTTTTAAACTACTTGGCGATTTTCTTTTCGACAGGATGGTTCGTCGGAAGTTTGATCGCCCTTTTACTGGCTCCTGCGCCCATCTCCTACTTCTGGACTGAGTTCAACGATCAATTCACCAATGTTTCAACCGGTCACTACCGATTCACCTTCTACAACTGGTACATCGGCAATGCGGCCACCAACGTTGTTGGCGACTTCCTGGTCTTGATCGTCCCTATTCCTATTGTTTGGAGCTTGAAGATGCGAACTGCACAGAAGGTCATGGTCTCCATGGTTCTGTTCCTGGGTTCTCTGTATGTTCAATTCATCCCTCGATTCCACCTATACTCATACTAATATTATCCCAGTGTCTTCGCGGCTAGTATTGTCCGTATCCACTACCTAACCAAGGTTAAAGGCCAAGGCCTTATCGACGTTACCTGGTCTATGGCACCCGTCTGTCTGTGGTCTACACTAGAACCCTGTCTATCCGTGATCAGTGCCTCCCTCCCAACAATCCAACCCATCGTTCAATGGGCCCTGAAAGTCGAACACAGCATGTACCTCCGCAAACACATGCCCATCAAGCGCACCCGATCCTCCATCCTGGGTCTACACAAGAGCGGCGATAGCATCGGCACGGAGCGAAGTGGTCGTGGTAGCCCTATTAAGGCGATGGATAAGGAAGATGATGTGATTCGGTTATTCACACATGCGGCGCATGTTGAAGCGGATCCTACGTCAAATGATCGTACGCGCAGGGCTACGAATAATTTGGAGGAATATTTGGGTACCAACTATATTCGCGTGCAACACGATGTTACTGTTTCATATGAATGATCCATTCACTTTGATGTTTTATGTGAGCGTGATTTTGTTGGATTGGTTATTTGCAGCGTCTTGAATAATATTATTTTATTACCATTAGAAATGGATCAATTATAGAATGCGTGATTTACAAAATTAGAAAAGTTCAAAGATCTGGCGAGTCTTGTTCAAGTGCAAGTAGTTCAAGTTGGGTATATACACAGCTGAGTATCGAGTTTATCGAGGACCAATCCTATTCACATGTTCCAATGCCAGTGAGTTCTTAGTAACTATATCTAAAATGAGGATTCTCCCGATCAGTCATATCCTCAAACGCATGGGTAAAATCAACATCAGGCATAATCTCCCCAGATGTGATCCTCGCATCTCGCTTCCGATTCTGAACCATATAATAAACCCTCAAAGCAATGAGCACCAACATGCAAAGTCCAAAACATCCCAGAATAATAGCAAAGGCCAAATAATACCGTGGACTATCCTGTGACCGGAAGATCTGTGGGCCGATAGCATTTCCAGCAGCCCAAAATACGAAGTTGCATGCAATCACGATAGATTTCTTAGTTTGTCCAGCCACGTTCCGCGATACCAGACTCAATGAAAGGGCGGAAACTGCGAAGAAGGAGTAGAAGATGAAGTAGGCGATTAACATTCCGATTCGCTTATTCGAGGAAAATGGGATCCCGACTAGGATCGATGTCCCAATGATACAGGGCACTAGCGAGGAGATCATGATTAGGATCGTTTGCTTGAAGTAGCGGTCTAGGTATGCGGAGGATATCATCGTGATAGCTGTGACGGCTCCGACGACCATGAGGAGTAGTTGACTCGCCCAGGTGCTGAATCCGAAGGAGGCGACGATGATGTTAGCGAAAGCACCGATTCCACCGGATGGGATTGTAGTGAAGAGTTGGATCAAAACGAATGCGTAGACTGATTTATGTCAGTGGGCTGAAACCTGAAATCGTGCTAGTAGGATGGTACGTACGTTGTGGATCGGTGAACGCATCTTTAACTTGTTCCCATCTGAAGATTCTGTTTTGCAGACCAGTCTGGTTCTGACGAACTCGCTCAACCATCAACTGTTTATTTTCTTCGCTCCAACACTTCGCGCGCATGATTGAGTCGGGGAGCCAGAAGAAGACGAATATCGCCCAGAACACCGTGATGATTCCGTATGTCATGAAAAGTGCTTGCCATGATTTGATAGGAGAGCTGGAGGGGACGAAGGAAAACCCGAAGGCTAGAAGACCACCGATAATATTTTGCAGACCGTTCATCATGTACCTGAATCAATGTAAGAAGGTGATTCGTAAGATAGAAGGGGTTGTGAGTACCAGAAATTGATTGTGCTAGCTTGTTCCTCTCTCTTGTACCATGTTGCTGATAGTACAACGAAGGTCGGCTGGCATGCTGCCTCGAACACACCCATGAATGCACGAAGAGCAATCAAGCCGGAGAAGTTTTTCATAGCGGGGATCAAGCAGATACAGATACCCCATAGCAGGATATTAATGGAAAGCCATTTTCCGATGGGAACGCGCTGAATGATCCAATTTTCCTGCAAAGGGTCAGTATGTACTCTCCATGCATTTCAAGTTGATATACGTACCGGATATTCAACAGTGAGGATAGCGATGTAAACGATAGTAGTCAACCAGTTATACTAGTAAAGTCAGTAAGAGCTAGGCATAGATACTGGAATATTGAAGTTACCTCATTCCCCACGAGACCCGCATCAGTCTTAATACCCATAATCGAAGCAAAAGACAGCGCTCCCTTATCCAGCGTTTGAAGCAGATACGTAAACATCATCACTACCAAGACTCGTTTATCGATCATTCGTTTCAACCGCTTATTGGTAGCTTCATCGATCTCAATAGCACCATCTGTGGCATACTTGGCAATCTCGCCATCAACACGAGAGTAGTCTGTTTGGTTCTTCTGTGGTGCATCGTGGATGTCTTGTCTGGCTACATTTTCGATTTCACGGTTTTCTGATTTTTGGGCCATTATGAGGTCCAATGAGTATGTTGCAACGAGATGATCCCTGGTAAAACTGAACCTGAGTGAAATTCGCTAGGATGATGGGAATAGAGAAAATATAGCAGGAATACCAATTATCCGGGGATGCGGGGGTGACCCAAAATGGCATGTTCTTGCCCCGTGGGGAATCCATTCTCCAGTCTCTTATGGAGACAAATGCCAGACTAGTATGGAGATTAGTATGGAGATGTACCCCCACGCGGGATATTCTTTTACTAAATTCCCATCACCTGGACACTTGGGCATTATTATTCACATTCTACTCCCTCTATGCGGGTAGATAGAATAAAGCTACACAAGACTCGGATACCAAGATCAGAGGCTTGATGACGAAGCTTAACTCCATCGCCAGAAAACAACAAGGAATGTGGCAGGGGGTCCAAGCGGTTGACGGAGTATCTCCGTATGGAAATCACACGAGTCACGACAATGAGTAGGGCTCGGTACAAAATCACCGAGCTAATCCACTAGTCATCTCGTCGGCAACGGAACTCGCCGCATCAGCTCAAACTAGACTCCACTGAACAATGTTTCGGGATGATAAAAACCCGAAGTTGATTCGTGGGGGAATATCAATACGGACTGGATCGCTAACGCGGAAGTGGAGCTCCTCCGCATCTCCAGTTGCCGATGACGATGGTCACCAACATGAATATGGAGCAATGCTTCATTATCACGCTCGACGCCATAATCATGGCTGAGCAGATTGTTTCTTTCGGATCTGAGGATCTTGGTCTCAATCTTGTTGGGGCTTCTATTTTGGTTGATCCGTCTGATTTTCCGGGTATTCACCATGCTGCTCGGGATTTGGCTGAGGATTTTGGTCGAGTAACGAGGGGTAAGGCGAGTCCGTTTGTCTTTGTGGATGAAGCGAAGGCGGAAGAGTTGAATCTCAGTGCGGTGGTTATTGTTGGTTGCGTTGAGTCATGCTGGATGCTTGACAGGCTTATCGCTGAGAAGAAAATTGATGTCGACGCGATTAGAGGGAAGTGGGAGTCATTTATGACCTTCGTGGTGGACGATCCATTTCCAGGATGCTCGAAGGGCTTGATTATTGCTGGAAGTGATAAAAGAGCTGCCATATTCGGTGCATATACTCTGTCTCGCCAGATTGGCGTGTCTCCGTACGTTCCTCGTTGCAATTGTCTGATTTTGTGAAACTAATTAATTCAGATGGTACTGGTGGGCTGATGTCGCACCCAAGTTCCACCCAGATATCTATGCCCTCCCAGTTACGACGACGCACGGTGAACCAAGCATTCAGTATCGAGGAATCTTCATCAATGACGAGGCACCCGCATTGACAGGTTGGGTACGAGAGAAATTCGGTTCCTACAACAGCGAGTTCTACAAGAAGGTTTATGAACTGCTCCTCCGTCTAAAAGCCAATTTCATGTGGCCAGCAATGTGGCCAGGCTACCCTAATCCCGGTGCAGTCTTCTTCATGGATGACCCAGAGAACCAGCGCATTGCCGATGAATACGGAATCTGTATATCAACCTCCCACCATGAGCCGATGCAGCGCGCTACAACGGAGTGGTTTGAGGAGGAGCCGCGTGCAGATGGAACTTGGGATTGGACTAAGAGCCGTGAAGAGATCATTGAGTTCTTTCGCAAGGGTGTTCAGCGTGCGAAGGGGCTGGAATCTTATTTCACAATGGGGATTCGGGGTGAATATGATCGTGGTATGGCAACCAATGATCCTGGTGCTGTGATACGAGATGTGCTCTTGCAACAACGGGCTCTTTTTAAGGAGGTTCATGGACGCGAGGATGCTGTTCCACAGGTCCTTGCGCTTTATAAGGAGATTCAGGATCTATACCAAGCGGGCGAATTCACTGTCCCCGATGATGTGACATTGTTATTTGCCGATGACAACTTTGGGGCTCTTCGACGTTTACCATCCAATCCTGAGATGAATAGGCCGGGAGGAGCGGGTATTTACTACCACTTTGAATATGTCGGGGCTCCTCGAAGTTATAAATGGATTAACTCGAATTCTTTGGTTCGTAACATGGTCTGACTTGACTGATATGAGCTAACCAATCTATAGGGCAAAACGTATCATCAACTCTCCGAAGCGTATAATCGCAATGCTCGGAAAATATGGGTGTTCAATGTTGGTGACATCAAGCCTATCGAGGTCCCCTTGACCTTTGCAATGGAGATGGCCTGGAACATCAACTCCGTTCATGAGTCCAGTATTCCTCAATTCCTGAGTAGCATGGCTACAGAATACTTCAGCGCCGAGCTGAGTCCGGATATCGTTTCTCTCTGGCACGAATATGACCGTCTTGTTCGTCTTCGCAGACATGAGCATATCGAACCCGAATCCTTCTCCTTACTCCATTACAACGAAGCAGATGATATAGCGTCAAGATGGCAAAAACTCGTATCTACTGCAGAGAAGATCCACGATCGTGCGAATCCAGAACAGAAGGCATCAATCTGGGAACTAGTCGTACACCCCGTCAAGGCCAGCGCAATCTATACACAACTACGAGTAACACAAGCACGAAACCAACTGCACGCACGCCAAAGACGCAACACAGCCAATAAACTCCTCCGAGAAACTCTCGACCTCTTCGACGCAGATTTCAAACTCTCACAGGAATTCCACTCCCTTTTAGATGGAAAGTGGAATCATATTATGTGTCAGGCTCATATGGGATACGGCGATACCTGGCACGCACCATCCCGGGATGCTATCTTCGGATTAGCGTATGTGCAGCGTGACCAGAATAGCAATATCATTGTTGGTCAGATGGGTGTTGCAGTTGAAGGACATGAAGGTATTCGCGCTGGGCGAATCAATGAAGAAAGTGAACGGACTCATCCTAGTCGACGAGACCTGGTTCCCGGTCTAACTTTGGGATCTATGAGTAGATACGGTGTGAAAAAGAGGTGGTTTGATATTTTTACTCGAGGGACGCAGATCATTCATTGGAGTATCTCTGTTCTATTTCGCTGGGTTGAAGTCTCGGTCTCTGAAGGGATCTTGCATCCCGATGGAGATGATGCTCGTGTCTGGATTACTGTTGACTGGGATCTTGTCGAGCCTGGTTTCGATCAGGAGGTCTTGATCAGCATTTCATCGGCAGAGGGCGATTTCGAACATGTCCATCTCCCTGTTCAGGGTCATAGAATCCCGGATTCTTTCCAAGGATTCGTTGAGGCGGATGGATACGTTTCGATCCCTGCTATCGGCCTCGGTGTTCAAGCCCCGTATAAACATCACCCTGAGCTAGGCAGAGGAAGTGAAGGCTCAATCACTATTGACTATGATACCTGTCGCCGTGAGACTATTGTTCCATTTATGGAATACCCATTTTACACATTTTCCCACGCTGAATCATTCACACTGAAACTATTGTTCAACATGACTCTGGATATTGATCCAGATCAGAAAATGTCTTATGAGTTCAGTGTTGATGATCAGCCTGTTGAGCTACACACTCTCGTCAGCGAATCAAGTGGCAAGGCTAAATTACCCGCCGAAGGATGGCTGAGATGCTATCATGAATTGTGTTTGGGAGAAGACGCATCATCTTGCTGCATTGAAGCCTGGTCCTCATACTATTCGGGTACGGTTGAACCATTCGAATACCTTACTTGAGAAAATTGTGTTGGATCTTGGTGGTGTCAAGGAAAACTACTTGGGACCGCCTCCCAGTTTTGTATCCACGTTAGCTTGATTGGCACAGCCTGCTCTCTACAATACAGAGAATTCTAAAATCCAAATCATAGTATCATTCCGTTATCGTATCGTCGTGCAAATCCGAAAGCTATGGGAGGGGAATTGGAATCCAATGAGCAAAGTACCAGGGGGAATTTTGAAAGAGAGAAAGCGAACAGGCTCCCAGAGAAAATTTAGAAAACCAGAGAGCGAGCAAACTACCGGGGGAATGTTGAACACAAGAAATTCAAAAAAGAACAAGAATCATCGGAAACCACTGGAGGGGAAAAATCGTGGTCCTGCATAACCATGGGCAATGATGGTTTGGATGTCAAGATTGTGATCAGGTCGAGGATTCCACAATTTGATAAGAATGAAACGACCGGAACTGAAAAACTGATTAGCAATGAACACATATGTACTGTGAATAAACAACTCACGGAGGCGGATCAAACTTGATAGTGACCATACTCTTCTCTCTCTCAATGAAGAAACGGGCGTACGGCTTGAGAGCGTCGGGGGCACTGGATGATGCTGCGGTCGACGATCCAGCGCCAAACAGGGATGCAGGTGGATTTGGGTCAATCAAGCTTGGTTGGCGATGTCGTTGTGTTGGATCAGATGCCTGACGGCGCATGGAGGCCAATCTTCGTTGCGACTGGGCCTCTAATCGGCGGCGATTGGAAAAGTTAGTCATGGTATTGGACTCTTCCTCGTCATCATCACTGGCACTATCCTCATCGCTATCAGACATGAAGTCATCATCGTCGTTGACCGTTTCTAGTTCAGCCACCGATGGAAGCATGTCGTCGTCGTCTTGCTGCCCAAATCCATCAATAGTGCTAGTGCAGTTGTACTCTGTGGTGACGCGGAATCCATCGGTTTGTGGACCACGTGTACTTCGACCTTCACTTGACGAAGCCACATTTGGGTCAGGGCCAACAAGCACGGTACGTTCCACAGATTGGAGAGGAGGGCGCGAAGAACCATTGAGATATTCTTGGGATGGTTGAAGAGCGTGTCGTCGCTCGCGGCGACGACGGCGACTGGAGTATTGAATTTGGTACTGAACGGTGCGGGCAAGTGCTTCATCCGAATCCATAGTAACAAACACCATTCCTTCCTGAATTCTACCAAGAGAGTCAGTGTTTAATATTCCTTCTTTGAAGGGGTGCAGAGGATAGAACATACGGTGCGTCAAAACCAGATCTTGGAGCCATAATGATGAGCTTCTTCAAACAGAAAGGTGCCTCGTTCTTGTGACGAAGAACAATATTACACCGATCGGACTTGGTGCTGTAAACATTGTTGTCATTGCGCAGAATACTATCAGGCAGTAAACATTCTCCATCTGGATCGTAGTTGCCTCCATCGCAGCTTGCGATCTCCATTTTCAAAGGTCCGGGGACCACCTGGCCCTGGTGGCCATAGTTGAACCCACGGCTGCCCTCTCGATGATCATCTGCGTCAAGCTTGCGCCGCTTAAGCCGGCGATCCCGGTCGCGACCGGTTTGAGGTTGTTGAGGAGGTTGTTGAGGCATTAGGGATGGTGTAGGAAGTGAATCTCTTAGATCAGGTCGGAATGCACGTCGTCGGAGAGTTCTATTAGTCGGCGGGCGGGGTTCTAGAGTAGCGGGATTGGCAGTGGATGGGAATTGTTGGAAGAAATCTTGAAAAGTAGGCACTGAGCTTCGTGGGTCGTCGACACCGAATACAAGGCGATGGTTATCCAATGCAGCTTGAGCTTGCATGTATGTCATATTCCCATTGCGAGTTTCGTCTATGTAGTGATCTTCGACCTCTTGGTTCAGAGTCTCCAAGGCCCGAGTACTAGCCTCTGAGCCGGTCCGATTTGCTCCCGAGTTGATCAAGTTGCGGAGATAGAGTAGCTGGTCTCTTGACCGAGGAGGATGATTATCACGCGGGGAGCCGCCTGATTCTTGTTCAATCAATCTGTTCAACAGTTGAGAAGTGTGGTTTCCAAATCGAATCTCAGATAGTATCGAATCTAGTTCCGAATCCTCGTCTTCAGTTTCAGCTCCACGGTCGGCAGTGGTGGCAGCGGTTTGTAGTTGAACTTGAGGGTGTCGGGCGCTTAGGTATTCGTAGAGTGACTGTTCCAATCTCCCCGGTGGGGGAACAAAAGAAGGATCCCTTGCACGAGAGGGACGACGATTAGAAGCTGGTGGGTGATCGTAGTTCTCTGGCTGTTGTAAAGGAAGGAAGACCGATAAGTAGATGGAAGGGGGAGGGGAAAGTGAGAGCCCAGTGTCATGAAACATACCATAATGTTTGATCAGTTTAGATCCCGGAGAGGGAGGGATAGAATATGCCGGCACAGATAGATAGATTACCTGAAACAAGAATACTGTCCAGCAGACTTCTCGACAATCCTTAGAATTCCAAGTGCATGGACTCAATCAAAGAGCCAGAGGGAAGAACAGGGGAGTTACTTATGATACAAGTTCAGGTGTTTGTAGCTTTGCACGTGATGGGGGGGATTAGATCATCGGTGGGGGGGAGCTTAAGTGTATGGAGATCCTTCACCTTCACCTTCTTTCATTCCTTTCTCTCTTTTCCACCTTCAACAATCTGTTATCTTACACAATGGCAGATCCAGAGACTAACCAGAATGGTCAGATCAGCGCTGGTAAGTAACAGTTACTATATACAGAGCTATCAACAAGCTGATAGCAGCTAATCATTGATTTAGATGAGATAGCCTTGTATGACCGCCAAATCCGACTATGGGGCATGCAAGCGCAAGAAAAGTGAGTGGTCGCAATCCTCAATTGGCCTCAGGAAAATATATACTCATCGTTACTGTGTACAGGATCCGATCGGCTAATATTCTTCTAATCACTGTCAAGGCTCTTGCGAATGAGGTAGCAAAGAACCTGGTTCTTGCGGGTATTGGCTCCTTGACCATCATTGACCATGAACCGGTGACAGAGAGCGACTTGGATGCTTCGTTTTTCCTGGAAGAGGCACACCGAGACGAGGAGATTATCAAGCAAGGGAAGAACGTGAGTCGTTATGTCTCTGTCATAGATTGAAAAATGTATTAACGTTCGTCAGCGCGCCGAAGTCGCCGGTCCCCAGATCAAGCAGATGAACCCCCGAGTGAAGCTCACCGTTGATACGGATGATGTCCGAACCAAGCAACCCGAATTCTTCGCCCAATTCGATATCACCATCGCAACAGAGCTAGACTTCATGACCAACACCACCATAAACGCAGCCTGCCGTCTCGCGAATCGTCCCTTCTACGCAGCCGGCCTACACGGTTTCTACGGTTATATCTTCGCGGATCTAATCTCCCACGACTTTGTCATCGAGCGCGAGAAGTCCAATGTCCCACCAAAGACCCAAGAAACGCCTACCCGCAGCATCATAAACATTACCACCAAGGAAAAGGCCAAGAAAGGTGATAAGACAGTCGAGCTGGTCACGAAGCGCGAAACCTATTCTCCGCTTATCCTCGCCAATGCCTCCCCCTTCCGGAAGAAAACACCCGTCTTCTTCGCCGTCGCAAACAAGTCACTCCGCTGCTAAGCTGTCTGCGTGCGCTCTGGGAATTTGAAAAGGCGTCAGATGGTCGTCGACCTACATTCAGTAACGTGGATCTGCAATTATTTACCAAGCTTGCGCGTGATAGCCACAAAGAGCTCCGACTAGATCTGTCAATGTTGGATTCTTCTGTCCTACGCACGTTCCTCCAGAACCTGGGTAGCGAGCTAGCTCCTGTATCGGCGTTCCTGGGTGGTGCATTGGCGCAGGATGTGATCAATGTGCTCTCGGCGCGGGAACAGCCATTGCAGAACTTACTCCTTTTCGATGCGGAGAAGAGCGTTGGTCCGATTTACTCCCTTCATCCTTTCTTCCCAGACGATACGAGTCTAGATGGGTTGGCTGCTGTGCCGCCGGTCTCCAATCCGATTCCGTTGAACGCGAACCCGAATATTATTCCATTCCGAGTGGAAGATCCAACCACTACGATTGTGTAGCTGGGCGTGAAGACTTATGGAAGCTGGCGTTTGGGTCTTGGAGTTGAATTTCTAATCAGGTCACAGTGAGATTGGATTTTCACTATTTACGAATCATGTGTTTGTACGATAGCGCACTAGAATGCATCATGAAGTTCCTGCTTTCAAGTATCTCACTAATCATACAATATCAAAACTCATTCTATAAATGTGTAGCAAACCATGGGAGTTCATATGTTCAAAATTAGGTCTGATATGGTAGATTCCCAGACGCCCCCAAGTGCAAGTTAAGCAGCCAAAAGAAAATGAACTAGATCAGAAAAATGTAGAATCAATTTGAACCAACATCAAATTCAAGCCTGAGCGGCTTTCGCGCCAGTCTCTTCATCAAGTGACTTTTTGGGTCCCATTGCGTTGCCCGCTTCCTCCTCGTCTTCACTGATCAGACCCTGTAGCTCAAAGGCCTCAGCGTCGTGGATGCGCTGTTCTTCTGAGCGCGATCGGGCACGAGTGTTAACGTTACCGTTGCCGTTCAAGTACACGCCATTTGTGTTGGACTTGGGGACTTCTTGCTCTTCCTCGGCGCCCTCTGGCCAAGCGTGGACAGCATAGATATGGAGAAGAACATTGACAACTAGAAGCAGTTAGTGAGAGTCGTCGAGAATCAATGTAGATCAAACTTACAGAGAAACAAGATAAAGGCAATGCTGTATAGGATAAGTACGTATGAGACGTGGGTAATACCGGCGTCGTTGAGAATCTGCATCTGCTCCTCGGTGGCACCCATGAACAGGAATCCAGAGGCGTATAGTAACTGTGACAATTAGCAAAGTTACATGTACCATGAGAAGTAAGGTAAACGTACAAATGGAGGAAGATATTGGAAGCTGTTTGGGTCAGTTCCGCTCATGCTAATCGTGCTCTTATCGCGCAGCACGAACGAGATCTCAATAATGCGAGTAGCTCCCGCAGCCATCAAGGTATAACCGAAAACAGTGTGGATCATAGTACTGATCATAAGGCTCTGAGCGTGAGCAGACATAGCGTACCCAGTCATGAGAATGACAATAGCGGGAACAATATTCCGCTTAGGCCGACCATTACGACTGCGACTCAGCCACATACCCAACAGACCAGCACACCACCAGACAATACCCATACTCGTATGCTGCAAGTCGTTGTGAGCCCAAGGCTGACCCCAACGGTGCTCAGTAAAGGTGTTAACACATCCCCAAGCCGCAATAATCAAGCTATCGAAGAATTCCTGACTGCGGCCGGTGCGACGTAACCAGAACTGACCCACCAGAAGGAGAATAGTCAAAGCGATACCGTATCCGATGAATGCAGAACCCATGATGAAGTGCGCAAGACACTGTCCGAGATGATCATCGTGACAGAAGCCCATTGCCGCAATACCACCGAAAACCATCTGCGTCCAGCTCACAACGGGCATGATCTTGCCAATTATTCCATGCGCAAGAACGAACATCCAGCGGATTCGGCCCTGCATGCCTTTCTCCAGGTGTAGCTTCAAGTAGAATCCCAGTCCGACTTGCACAACAAGCATGAGCATTAACCAGTTTGCGAAGGAGTGGTGTACGTTCGCAGAGAATTGGCGACCTTTGTGCGCGTGGCCGAGGAAGTAGGCGAGGACAGCGATGATAGTTCCGACTGTTTGAACGGGGACGTGCCATCTTGAGCGTACGATCTAGAGCCAAGTTAGATTGAATTCGAGACGCGATGGTAGCCTGCAAAGGTATAATAAAGATATACATACACCAAGGACCATTCCCAGAGGAAAGATGATACCAAATGCGAAACCCATTAAAATCATATGAATCCATAGAATAGAATCCTACAACCACTAATTAGTAGGAGATACATTTCCGGAAACAGATAAGGCGAGGGGAACAAACAATAGGATCCTCAGAGATGGCTTCACCCTCTGGAACATTTCCATGATCACCATGAGCAATAACTAGACCAATAATAATAAACAGGGCGCATAAGGACCTTGTTTTAATAATATCCATGGTGATGTTTTGAGGATGGAAAAGAAGTTGAGGGAAAAAAGAGAGAAGGGAAATGCGGCCAGATCAGACAATGTCGATCTTAACGCCAATCCGGTTCATCCGATTACATGAACATCAACCATCATCAACACCATATTAACATCTTCAAATTCAGCCCCAAAAAGACCACGAAAAAAAGCCGGAAATTTGGTCAATTTTAGCCGAAACGTTTCATCAATCTCTTCTTGCAATTGTATCGAACCCTCTTTGTCCCTGAATCCCACTTCTCCCCTCCGTACTCATCCACAGATTATTCAGCGACATCGGTGATTGGCAGAGAAAGTGATATCCACATGGCGGAACGGGGACAACGCGTTAGTAACTAACTAGACCCGGTTAGAATGGGGCTATGAGGAGTACTGATGGAGTGGATGGAGACAGGAGATTGTCCAAGCTTCAATATCCGAGTTACAAGCTCAACAAGCGGAGCTGGAGAAGGAAATTGCCGAGATCAAGTCCAAGTTGCGGTATTCACCTCGAAATAACAAGAAACTTCAATTCTACTGTTACTAACTTGGTTTGTCGCATAGCAATGACCCGGATGAGACTGTCCAGCGCCATATTCGGCTTTTACATGAGTACAATGAGATCAAAGATGTAGCACAGGGATTGATGGGCTTGATTGCTGAGGCCAAGGGAGTCCGTGTGATGGAGATTCATAAAGAGTATGGAGTGAACGAGAAGGACTAGACTCAGTCCTACTCTCTCTACCTTGGACTATTGTTAAACTTATCTCTTCTTCGAATACTCGGGTTTACTGGAATAGACTCGACGTTTACAATTCATACAGAAATGGGTCATTCAACCAATTCCATCGCAGAAATCAGGTCTATAGCAGGTATAACAAGTAGATACATATGAAATCTTCAGAGATCCAGTCGTGAGTACAGCATCAATGCGATCAACGCATTGACCCTGGATAAAACACATCACAAAGAGCAAGAATCAAGATGTCGCTTCCAAGCTCTGAAGACTAACAAGCTCAAAGTAGCGGCCTCGCCTCCTCATCAACTCTGTGTGGTTACCAGCTTCCACAATCTTTCCTGCTTCGAAGACATAAATGAGATCCGCATTTTGGATAGTGCTTAGTCGGTGAGCCACCGCAATGGTTGTGCGACCCTTCGCGGCTGAGTCCAGAGCTGTCTGTACAACCTTCTCAGATTCAGAGTCAAGGGCTGAGGTAGCCTCATCCAGAAGCAGAATCTTGGGTTGCCGAAGTAGAGCACGCGCGATAGCTATACGCTGTTTCTGACCACCAGATAACATGCTACCTTTGTTGCCGACAAGTGTGTTGAACCCGTCACTATAGGATATGAGTTAGTGCTTTCGGCAGAGGGAAAGTTTCAAGGTAAACATACGGTAGAGAAACAATGAAATCGTAAATGTTCGCATCCCGACAAGCCTTGTCAACATCCTCCTCCGTGATTTGACGCCCTTCAACCCCAAGTAAAAGATTGTCCATGATGCTACCCTGGTATAGAGTGGGCTCCTGGCTGACCAACGCGATATGCTCACGATAGGAGTTAACATTCAAGTCGACGATGTTCCGGCCATCGACGTACACTCCACCATCTAAGCAATCGTAAAAGCGTTCCAGGAGGGAAATCGTTGTACTTTTCCCACATCCACTGGGTCCCACGAGAGCAACATACTGACCAGGCTTGACAGTCAGATCCAGACCACGTAGGACAGGCTGTTGAGGGCGAGTAGGGTAGCGGAAGTGAACATCACGGAACTCGACCTCGCCTTCCATCTTCCAAACACGCTCACCTCTCTCAGACCAGGTGTCAATAGGGGGTTCACGCTCCAGCAGGGTACGGGTCTGTATAGCAGCGTTCTTAGCCTTGCCCATATCGCCTGAGAATGAGAACATAGTGCCAGCAGACTGGGCACCAAAGAGGACTTCGGTAAAACAGATAAAAAACCGAAGTGTGTTGAGCTCGCCTCTCGCAACAAGTGTACCACCCCACCAGAACCCAAGCGCAACGCAGAAAAACACCATAGCCATGGAGGCGGCATACATAGTCGAGGACTTAGCAACCGCAATCAGACTCTTACGAGTCTGCGCCTCTAGCTGTTGATGAAATGTCTCGGCCACATCAGCCTCACGGGTAAGAGCCGCTACCGTTCGAATAGCGGATGCAGCTTCACAAGCATAAGCAGCAGACCGAGCGTATGCTTCTTTTGAGCGGCTCTGGAATTTAGCGAGCATTTCGTAACGGTAAAAGCCGCATCCTAGAAGGATGGGAACGCCACACATTACAACGAGAGCCAACTTCCACCCAAAGGCCAAGGCAATTGTGAGGGATGTGACGAGCGTAGTAGTGCACGACATGATAGTTCCTAATGTTTGTCCACTGATACCAGCCAGTGCCTTGGTTTGAGTTGATAGAAAGGAAGTCAAGGCACCGACGCTATTCTCTTCACGATCGAAGAAATTGATATCTTGTCGGAGGATGGCGCGGAAAGCCCGACTCCGAGCGTTACGAATAAGTCGCTCGGAGCAGTATGCAAATGCAATTCCCATGGTTGCAGAGGTGAAGAATTGCAAAATACCAGTGACAAGAAAGATTGCTGACCAGTAGTCAACTTCGGAGCGAAGCTTCGTGTATTGACTGACGGGAAGAGACATGGCAGCAATTGCTTGGGAGTATAGGTAAGCCTGGGTGGGCTGACCACAGCCAGCGAGTATTGAGAAGATGAAGCCAACAGCTAGGATGTTCTTTTGTTTGCTGTTGAATCCGAGAATGAATTTGATGAGTGAAAAGATTGAGTAGTGTTCGGGCTTCTCCGGCTCTTCTTCTGCAAGAATAAAGCTCGATATGGATCCGCGGTCCTCGTCCACAGGTTCGATTCCGAAGAAACTACGACGCAAATACTCGGTAGGGTTGACTTGTTGGATGGCATCCATGGTGTTTGAAATATCCTGTGAGAACATGCCAAGGGCTGCGTGATCTTCAGGACGGAGCAGCATGGTAGCTCGCGAGTTGTTGGTTGGGGTAAATACGGACGGATGCATCATCGCTCCACGGTTCCATGAGCCACGCATTGCAGGGTTGAACATCGAATGGGGACGCATCGAAGATCCCCCATGATGCTGGGCCATAGACGTGCGGCGGAACATCGAATGAGCGACAGAGCCACGTCGGAAGAGAGATTCCGGCCTCGCCATAGACCCACGCCACATGGATTTGATACGCTTGGAGGTGGTAGACTGGCGTACTGGCACATCGGGACAGCTGTCTTCGCTATCTTTCTTGGTTTCAACAATGTACTGTGCCTCAACTAAGCGGTGATAGTGGCCCTTCTTGATAAGCAACTCGGAGTGAGTGCCTTGTTCTTGAATTGCACCCTTGGCAAAGACCACGATGTTGTCCGCGTTTTTAATTGTTGACAGCCTGTGGGCAATGACAATAGTGGTCCGTCCTTCAGCGACCTTGTCAAGAGCGGCTTGCACCACACCTTCAGACTTGGTGTCGAGAGCAGAAGTAGCCTCGTCAAGCAGTAGGATCTTAGGGTCTGAAACGACAGCACGAGCAATTGCAATACGCTGCTTCTGTCCACCAGAGAGTAGAAACCCGCTCTGTCCAACGTTGGTGTCATATCCCTCTGGGAGATTAACAATGAAGTCGTGCGCATTGGCCATTCGGGCCGCATCTTCGATCCGATCTTGAATCTTCCATTCAGGCTCAAACTCATAGTCAGTGCCGACTAATCCGTGCCGAATATTCTCACCAATGCTAGCTCCAAAGAGAACCGGCTCTTGGCTGACGAGGGAGATCTGCTGGCGAAGCCATCTCAGATTGAGACCTTGAAGATCATGTCCATCAAGAGTCACCGTACCACTGACAGGCAGGTAGAATCGCTCAACCAAGCCCACGGCTGTAGACTTACCAGAACCAGAAGGTCCAACAAGAGCTGTAACCGTACCAGAGCGGCACTCAAGAGTCATTCCCTGCATGACTGTGACATCGGGACGAGAGGGGTAAACATGCTTGACGTTATCGAATCGGATGTCTCCCTTGACAACTGGAAGAATAATTCCTTCATCGGAAGTAGGGTTAATAGGAGAGGTCCTCTCAATGGTGCCGAATATCTTGGTTGCAGCAGCCACAGCGTTCGTGAAGGCTTGGGCATTAGGTCCAATGTTGCTCAAACTAAGGGACCCCATGAGGATGCACATGAGAATCGTGATAACCTGTCCGACTTCGACTTCACCCTTGACCAAAAATCGAGAGCCCATCCAGAATCCTAGACCATAGTTCATGAACATCATAGAGAATAATGCTGCTATCAAGACACCCACCGCCATCTGAAGGCGCATTCCCCATCGTTCAGCCATCTCCAAATGAGTTTCATATTGCCTGGCGAGTTTATCCTGCGTGCCAAATGCAGTGGCATTGCGGATTGAGCTAATCACCTCTTCGGCAATTGTTCCACCTACGCTGTAGCAATCTAAGGAAAGTTTGCTATATTTGACGATAAAGTGAGATCCGGTACCCATGATCAACAGAATTGCAATCACAGTTGAAGTACAGACACCGGCTAGCTTAGCATATTTGGAGTAGGCGACAATGAAAGCAGTGGTGAATGTAGAAATGGCGGTTAGGGTCAAGCCGACCTTCTCAGATAGACCCTCCTGGATCAGGTTGGTATCAGCCGTGATGCGGGTAGTGATTTCTCCCGTGCCCTGCTTATCGAAATAGCCGATGTTCTGGCGTAGAATAGCTTCGAGATACTTTTCACGAATGTTCTGCGTAATGCGTTCTCCTGTATGCATGAAGCCGACCATACAGATATACACCACGATGAATTCCCCGATTCCCAGACAGATATAATACACGACATTTCGGTTGAGCTCGGTCATGAAGGCATCTTTACTCATGAGATCGACTGAGACTTTGGAAAAGCTGGATGTCATTGAACCGAATATGACCATAAATAAGGGCTGAGAGACCCCGGCGGCGATTGCGCAAATGGCGCTGATAAACACTATAATCAAATCTCGACGAGACGCGAATCTGTAAAGCCCAAAGAGTGAAATACTGGGACTTGGCTGGTCCAGCTGGCTTTTGAGGATTTGCTTCTCGTCATGCGGTAAATGGGCATAGGGCGCATCTTCTTCGGAAAGAGGGCTTTTTCCAAGATCACTGCTGGCATCGTCGAGGAGGTGGTAGGCGTCATTCGGGAGATCGAGGACCGGCTTTGGAGGTTTATGTTTCTCTATAGGCTGCATGGAGCTTGTTCGAGTGGGGTGTTCAACCATCTCAACGGCCTGCGTCGAGATGTCATTTTTGTGGCTTGCTTGGCTGGAACGGTGCATGCTGAATGGAAGGACGTCCACGTCCTCGTGTCGTGATGAAGTATTCTCGGACTGCTTCAGCGATTGAGACCAGCCTATAAGCTGCCACGCCTTGGCGCAGAATTAGGACCCTATAGTAGATTTTTGAATGAATGGTCTTGTAGAATGAGCGACTTGAAGCCAGGCGACCAAGCGACTGGCGGCATTGAGAAAAAGCTCGAGCGCAGAGGAAAGAAACGAGAGGGTCTAGGGATGGACAGCGTGGAATCTATGGCGATCCACTCGAGCACAATGAGAGACTGAAATAACGAAAGGAATAATTTGTCTTGATATTGGCTCGATGCCAGATGAAACGAGATTTCGCAGTGGCCAAGCAAATCACGAGGTTCAACAGACTCAAAAGCCACCACGCCGTAGAAGTGGGGATTGGGCTTGGAATATTCCACCATTGTTTATGGATGGCTGTGGTGCACTGTGAGTCTCACGATCTGAGGTGGTGGTGCATTCCTCCCGCAAGGGCATGCAGGGGCACCAATAACGTTCCGGTCCATGACTAGACAACCCCTTGATAGGACTGTTCAAAGTCAGAGAGACACGTAAGACTTGACGGACCATAGATCTTCTCCCAGAGGTGCTTCTTCGTTGTGCCCCTTGGGGCCCCTGTTATGTTATATCCAATGGCTGCGTGAAATCGTAGGGATACTAAATTGAGACAATATGGCTCCCTTATGAAATGATATCATATTGAATTAATTGAGGATAAGCAAATAATAAAGTCAAATATGACCTATTGAAATCACACGACATAACAATACGATGTATTCGTACAAACTTATCTATACACATCATTGTACTTCGAAGCGATGATGTACCTAATTGGGGACAGAATCCACCTCCAGGGCTGGACTGTGGATCATAGAAAATCACCTGACTAGGGCAGCCCGGATCTCGGAATATATTTAGTCCCCGCTTTTCTATCTGCCTCAGGTATCCACTACCTGACGCAGTCACCTGACCATTCAAGCGAAAAGCCAAGCCCTGCCCGCACACAAATCACCCTCCCGAAGGACGTCAACTTTCTCCCATCCAAATCAGCTCGCCGTCGCGACCAAGCCATCAAGATGCCGGTATGTGCTACGCCCTGTTACGGGACTTGTACAATATGCAAGATCCCTTTTTCGCCATCAACAACGCTAATATCCTTGTCCCTACAGAGCCACAAGACCTTCCGCACCAAGCAAAAGCTTGCTAAGGCTCAGCGCCAGAACCGTCCTATCCCCCAGTGGATTCGCCTGCGCACTGGCAACACCATCCGGTAAATCCGCCCTTGAATATCCCAAAGAATACACACGCCCGACTCGATTCGAGAAATGAGAATCAAAGAATTTGATGAATCGATTTCGATGCGACCCACACACAATCAGAACCGAAGGCGCACAAAAGAGAGAGCAATAAAGACTAACAGGACTTCTCTACAGCTACAACGCCAAGCGACGACACTGGCGCAAGACCCGTCTGGGTATCTAAGCTCACCCAGACAATTCCCTCCGACCCACGCCTCGAGAAATATTTTTCCAATACCTTCAATATGTTGTGCGATGTGTGTCGATATCCCGACGAGTTCCCTACCTCGATATGAAAATTCCATTTTTTTCGACTTGGTCGCGCTAGTTTGATGGGGAACTACTCAAGTCCGATACGAAATTTTCGATTTGGTGCGGGTGCAATATGATGCCGATGACTTCTAATGGAAATCTCGACCATCGTGCGATATTCTGATGTTTCCGATTTACGAATATCGAGCCCGGCCTGTACCTACGCGGTTCGTCTTTTACGATTTGATGAGAATGGAATTGAGAAGGGGCTCGTCTTGGAGGATGGACTCGAAGGCGGGGCGGTTTTCCTTAACAAAAATTTTGATGGAATCGAATTGACGTCCCTTTTGTCTTGCATCTGTTTCGCTTCGCCACTTTGTAGCATTGTAGGGCGTTGGTTCTCATTGGGGCACTGGAGGAGTGCCGGTTTGGCTTGCAATTTCAGTCTTGGGTGTCCTGAGTACCTGTGCAGTACGGAATTGGAATGGAGTGCAGACACTTTCAAGTGGATATGCATTGCTTCAGGATTCGTCCGGGTATACTTGCGACCTTAATATGAAAATGTATTGGTCAATTGCGTAGAGGTGCTTCAAATGTTCTGAGGTAAATGTAAACTTGAAGTCGGTCTGCTAGCATGTTTTCCAGGGCTGTGGGTGCACAAGTCAACCCCACAACCGAGATCCCTACAAAACATCCAATTAATGTTATCTCCAGGGCTGGGGACTGCCAGTGATTCTCACCTGGGTAGCTCTTGGACTCAAGTGCTTGAACAGGCCCTTCAATATCAATATGTTTCAAGTTTTGTAAGAACTCCTCCATCAAGTGGAAGACTTGAAGTAACCTTGTGTTACATAGTTTCAAGTTCAACTTCCCGGTTCTATATTTGATCACCTCCAGGACTGCCACTGACAGTGCCGACTTCATGATTCAATTTGAAAAACGAACCCCTTAGAAGCACTGGAAGTTCAGACATTTTGATTGGTGGCATATTTTGCAATATGTTAAAACCCAAGTTTCAAGTTGGCGGTTACTAGGTAGCACTTCAAGTTGAGGCTCAGGTCCCAAAATACCTACAGCTACAGCACTTGAGATGAAAGGTATCTACTTCTCCAAGTAACAGCTTGGCGAAACAAAACATTGAATTTGTAGAAAGTTTGGTTCATCAAGCCAGTCTTGGCTAAAGCTCATAAAAATATATATGGAAAGGGTTAAAGAAATAGAAGCAAGGTACAACTTGAGAGGTTAGGTGAGCGGGTGAATGAAAATGTATGAAACCAAAACGCCGTCTCGAAAAGAAAGCCAGTCCATGCCTTCCAAGATCCATATCAGCACGAGCAAAAAGGGTCCTTTTTATCTGACCACATCATAAGAGCTTTTCATTTCCATTCCAAGCTGGCTAGCTCCAAAGAAGTGCGAAGAAAAGAAAAGAAAAGAAAAGCGAGACCCTTCCGAAATTGTGGGATTTGACTTAGCGGCTGTAGAAGAGATGATTAGTGGCTGTTGATAATGGACCTTTGAAAGAGAATAGACTTACTCCTCAGCCCACTCGTTTTCACGGCGGATCTGATCCTCCTCCTCGGGAGTAAAGTCATTCTGGATGTTGAAAGTCTTGCGGATCTCCTCCGGAGACTTGCCCTTGATCATGTTGGCAACGGTCTTGCAACCGACATCAAGCAGAGCCTTGATATCGAGGTAGTTGGCAGCCTGTAATAGGTTAATCAGTACCCGCCGCACGCCGCGCGCCGCACAAGCCCAGTTTATGTGACAACTTACCAGAATAACCTCGAACAGCATCTCCTGGTCGACCTGCATGAACTTCTGGTCCCACTCATCAATATCAGTGGTCTTGCGGCGGTTATCATCGTCTTCATTTGCGGAGGGAGGGTCGTTCTTGTGGTGGTCACACCACTCGATGACCTTCTTCAAGACGGCTTCGTTGACCTAGCGGGGTAGTTAGCGGAAGTGTATTTTAAAGACTAAGGCTGGGGAATACAAACATTAGGAATTGGAATGGCTTCACCAGAGTCGCCAAGATCTTCCAGCATGTTCTTGATTAAGACGGAACGCTCAGCAACAGCGCGCTCTAAACCGTTGGATTAGCTTGTTGGACAAGACGAAACGAAACTGAATCCGCGTGGTCATTCCACGCGCTAGGTATTGGATATCTCACCAACAGGAAGATCAACTCCATCGGAGCTAGTAAGGGTGACTGAGGACATTGTTACGAAAGATGGCGAAAGTGACGTCTATGATTGAAGATGTCAGTTTGGGGTAGCGAAGAAGGTTGTCGAGGAAAGGTTTGGCAGCGGAGTGAACAGTTTGGAATCGAAAATGAACCCAAGGTGGATGTAGGAAGAAGAAACAGTAGACAAGTCTGACTTTTTAAAAAGTGGTTGGTTGGCAGTGGGAGGGGTAAAGTGAAGGAAAGTGACGGTTGCGTTTGTGTTCCAGTTCCAGTTCGGCGGTTAGTCAGTCTTTCGTCGAGGCTCCAGGGCTCTATATGGCTCTCCGCCCCCACAAGGGGACTGATGCCTAGCATTTATATTCAAGAAGGGACTAGTATGACTATTTTAGGAAATCTATTGATCATTCACTGAAGCCCATGGTTTTTTATGTGAATTCTTTTTGTTTCTGATTTTATTACTAGGTATGTTTTTCCTATAGTTAATTCAGCAGTGAAGGGCTCATTCACTACTCCGTAGTTTCAATAGTGAATAACACAAAGAAACTCACCAGGGCTCAAACACCTGGGCAGCAGCCAATGCTTTGGATTTTTCTTAGATCAAAAAGAACTCTTATAATATTAAATTAACTAAATAAAATCTAAATATCCCCCTTTTTTCTCTTTAACCTGAATAGGTAGTAAAACCTTTATACTGTCAACTGGATTGATTCTGCCGCGTGTTATCAGAGAAGTGATATCATCGACACTAACTTAACGCGTCTATCTTTATCCCTCTCACACTTCACTCATCAGTGTCATCAGTCCTTTGATTTCTTTTCATCTCTTTTAACTTTTATAATTTTCTTTATAATTTTCTTCTATATCTAGTTTCATCTTTGCTACCAGCATGTTCCTGGCGCCCTCATCATGTGGAGACGTACCTATCTACTCTTGTTGTTGATCCGTGTTTACTTCGCGTGGTCACCCAGCTATCTGCATCCCGATGAGAATTTTCAAGGCCCCGAGGTCTTCGCGGGTATGTTGTTCATCTCCTTATATGGTTCACGATCTTCATCTCTGCCGATCGCACAGCCACAGGGCTGGTGGTGATCAAGAGCCCAATTCGCAAAAGTTCTGTGCGATAGTCTCCGGGCTCCTTTTGGAGAGCGCAAGCCACCTTGATCAATAAAATCAGTACTGATATTCAATTTGACAAATACAGGTAAAATCTTCGGATATCCCTCGCATCTCCCCTGGGAATTTACTGCCGACCTTCCGATCCGCAGCGTCTTCCCATTATGGCCAACCTACGAGGTCCCCATGAGCTTACTGAAATGGTTTTACACGGAGGTTGGACAAGGAAATCCACCACCACAACTGGTGTATTATGCACTGCGCGCTGGAATGTTTCTGCTGAGCTTTGTGCTTGAGGACTGGGCCATCTATGAGTTGGTACCCTCCCCGCGGCACCGGCGCGCAACGGTTGTCCTGGTGGCCTCGTCGTATGTCACCTGGACATATCAGACGCACACCTTCTCCAACTCCCTAGAGACCATTTTGGTAGCCTGGGCTCTGGTTCTGATTCGTCGCATTGTTGAGAACAAGGTTCGTGCCGAATACCCCAGCGTACTAGCAAATATGGTGTGGAAACTAAATAATAGCAAAAGCACTCATCCTTCTTCTCCTATGCGGTCCTCTCCTTCATCGCAGTGGCCGGTGTTTTTAATCGAATCACCTTCCCTGCGTTTCTGTTGTTCCCGGGTCTACAATTGCTCCCGTACTTTCAGCGCAAGTGAGTAGATCATACCGTCTGATTGTACTATAGTGGGCTAATTCAGTGTTTAGACCATCCTCCCTGGCGGTTTTCGTCGGCTTTGGGCTTCTCTTTACCTCGATCGCAATCTTTATCGATACCTCTTTCTACCGACCCTCTGCATCATTCTTGGATATTGTGCGCAACCCAATCATCACCCCTCTTAATAATATCCTCTACAACTCCGACTCGACGAATCTGGCAATCCATGGTCTTCACCCACACCACCAGCACTTCGTCGCAAACCTCTTCCAGTTACTGGGCCCTGCATACATCGCAATGATTCTCTCACTATTCAGCTGGCCGATTGTGCCATCCTGGATGCGTAATACCCGTGCCTTGTCTGCAGTCTCAGCCACAGTCCTACTCTCCATCTTCCCCCACCAGGAACCACGCTTCTTAATCCCTTGCGTCCCCCTCCTCCTCAGCTGCGTCCGCATGCACCGATCGCGCATCTTCCTTGCCACATGGGTAATCTTCAATGCCGCAATGGGTTTCTTAATGGGTGTCTACCACCAAGGAGGTGTTGTTCCCGCCCAACTCGCCATGCGCTCCATCGTTGAATCCAACACCGTCGCCCAAGGCATAAATTCTCATCCAGACGCAACTGTCTTCTGGTGGAAAACCTATTCCCCTCCACACTGGCTTCTGGGTCCTGAACAAGGAAACCACACCGGCCAAATCGAGACTGTCGATCTTATGGGAATTCCAGGTCTAGATATGATTCATCAACTAGACTCCACTGTTCCCTCATGCCCTTCCTCATCACCTGTTTACATTGTCGCTCCTACCTCAGCTACATTCCTCGATACCTATACGTCCCTTTCCGAACCCCATGATCCTAACCTCCAACTCTACCGCTTATGGTCTTACCGTAAGCATCTCAATCTAGATGACCTTGACTTCGGCGAAGATGGGGTTCTCGATACTCTGAAAAGAGTTATTGGGCGTCGGGGTCTAGGCGTTTGGTCTGTGAGGAGGACATGTAAATGATCACGACATATGAAGTAGATGTTGAAACATCTACGTTGCATGCCATAACTTAGCTAATTTCTTGTATTTTGGAATATCTTTATCATTACATGCATTCATTGATTGGATCATCTGGTGTGCAATATACTTTTTATATTTAAATGTTGGATTAATTACCATATTCATATTATTATTATTAATATTATTACTTAAGAGGGCACCTATACCTCCGTTGTAGATTCAACTAACGTATTCCACAAGCGAGCCGTACACACAAGCGAGCCGTACACCCCAAACCACCATAGTAAATGCGATATTTCATGACCTGATATATCAACACTTTACACCACTATACACTCCTAGGATATCCTAATGCTTAATATATTCTGTTATGAATATTTGTCACATGTAGAAGCATATTAAGACAATGGAAGGTTGGTATATATATCTACATCGGTCGCTGCCAGTGTATTATTGGTAATGCAGGTAAATAACTATTTGGTATGCATTTTGTATACATAATGCTAGTCTCCATATAAAGAAAAACTACCACTACGAAAATAAAGTAAAGCCAGATTCTCGTTGTTGAGATCCAAGGGCCTGAAATATCGCATTTACTATGGTGTTTTGGGGTGTACGGCTCGCTTGTGTGTACGGCTCGCTTGTGGAATACGTTAATGTTGGAGGTTGGTAAGCCAAACTCAGTGGCTGTACTAATCTTTGTTTTTGTTTTTATTTCTCGCTTTCATTTGATCATCTGGCCACACGTGCATGGTTATCTAGTGAGATCCGAGCCATGATTATGGATTGGTGTTCACATTCTTTAGGCTACAGTCAGGTGTACCTGGGCAGTCTTGTGGGTATATCTGCTGATAGCCACATCCTTGTACTACACAGGTACCGATATTTCACCTGGGCAGTTTTAACTAGATTCAAATTAGATTATGAACCTCTAAGTCTTGATGATGTTAAACTTGATTTTGGCTTTTAGATCTTGATTAAATATTTCAGGATATTCTGTGTTATGTTCAACATTCAAGTTTGTGTTATAGTACTCAGATATAGATGCATGTGCTGTGGGGTACCGTGACATCATATATATATAGCCACTTCGGAGGTCAACAAGATGTCGGGTATTTCAAATTGGGACACATGTGGCAAATAACTAAGCTTGAAAGCAAGGTAATATAAATACTGTTACTACTAAGTTCAGATTGAAAGTCTGGATGCTTAGAGTGAGACAATCAGTATGTTTGATCCATACATGTATACTTCAGGCTAAGATCGGTCAACACATGATCGGGATAGCAGGCGCCGTGACGCACAGACCATCTCAGCAGCTCTAGCTCCTATGTCGACATTCCACAATTCTACATGTACAGGGATTCTGAGCGTGATCTGCATATTGCTAATGCAGTCTACACATGTGCACGATTGACTAGCGAACGTCCCATTTTGCCCATTAGGTTAAATACATGAAATGTCGTATCAGGGATAAAAAAGGGAAGTATGCAGGTAGACCTAGGCCATACATAGCTAAGCCGAGCCTCATGCCATGGCTACACGGGAAAAGAAAGGGTTTGAGGGGAAGGGAGAGCAGAGGGAAGAGCTCTGCCAAATGAAATCAAAAGCAGCATGCTTGGTATTCATCAGAACGTAAAGAAGCAACAAGGAAAAAAAGGGAAGAGTAAATAAATTTACTCCTCATCATCATCGGGCTGATCGAAGAGGAAATTGGCGGCAAGCTCTTCGTTCTTGTCGCAGGCGAAGTAGGCCTGGATGACGGAATCCCGAGGGAAACCCAGACGGCACAACTGTGAAAAGTCAGTATGAACTCAAAAAAAAGAGTCAACATAGTCAAGGATCAACATACACGTTCAATCGCATCACGCTCCTCCTCTGTGACAGAAATAGCCTGTGTTCCAGGAGGCAGAGCAGCCTCCTCATCATCAAAGTCCTCACTCAGCAACTGCAAGAATTGCTCAGAGTTCTGTCCGATGATTTGAGCGATCTGGGGGTTGCCGGCTGCGACTTGCTGGAGGATGGGCTCGAGCATGTGGGGCTGCTGCTGAACGAGCTGGCGAAGTTGCTGGAAGTGAGGGTTGCTGCGAAGGAAATCGAGGTTGGCAAGAGAATCAGCACCGGCACCAGCGGCGGCAGCACCACCACCGGAAGCGCGAGTAGAACCACGACCACCGTCACCAGCCTGAGCAGCCGCCTCGAACAAGTTGACGGGCTCCTCGCCACCCGAGCCACCAGTAGTGGCGGCAGGTGCAGTGCTTTCCTCATCTTGTTCCTGCTGCTGTTGTTGCTGCTCCTGTTGGATATTGTCGGGAATTCCCTATCATATTAATTAGACCTGCACGAATGAATTTTTTCTCTAGCTTCCCACCCCCCCTTCCATGATCAGTTCACTTACAGTCAACAGGTATTCAATAGCACGGTCTGGGTTGTAGAATGCAGCACGCATGGCACGGTCGATATCGCTTCTGGCAAATCCCATAGCCTCCATCTGGGTCACCGCACCCTCAGCGGCAGTTCCCATAGCTAGCGCAGACGGATCCCCGAAGGCAGCAGCTTGACCACCAGGCTGGGTGGCCCGGTCAGCAGGCGATGGTGTCACGGGGGCAGCAGGAGCTGAGGCAGCAGCAGGTGCGGGAGCTGGAGGGGCAGCTGGGGTGGATACGGGGGCACGGGCAGCTGGTGTAGAGGGGACTTGAGCGGAGGAAGAAGCGGCCTTAGGTTGCTTTGAAAATGTTAGCTGCTGGGTGCAGACAGCGCGAGAGAATATGGCTATCATCACTCATACCTTTGAAGGCAAGCAGACTAAAAAGTCCTTTTCTTGGATGTTGTAAGACTCCACTGACTTGTCATCCTGCAGAATCTTTCCTATAACAGATAAGAAGTGGTCAGTAGCTGCAGGCTTCATCCACCGCACGAAATAGCTGCCGAGAAGAATGAAGCGTACCAGAGTAGATCACCTTCGTTCGGTCTGCATCGTAGCCGCTCTTGACCTCAGCGATCTTTTCCTTGACTTGGCGAACCTGCGGTACAAAATCAGCCCCGCACTCGGGTGGCGTGGGAAGAAGAGGTCGTCTTTAAGATTATCACATACGGTCTCAGAGGGTTCAACCTCAATCACGAACTTCTCCTGCTTCAGATCCTATATTCAGGAAAGAAAGAAAAAATCTGTCAGAAATTTGGGCTATAAGATGACGGAGGGGTGTGAACTTGGAGATTGACAAACCTTGAAAGTGAGCTTCATTTTGGCGCCAGTGGAGAGGATCGAGAGTAGAGAAGGTTAAAGGGAAGGAAGAGAATCCACGGGAGTCAAGATGAGGGGAAGTAGACGATATGTGGTCCCAACGAATGTTATGGAAGAAGTCGAGGCAGGAGTGACGATGATGAACAAGCAAAGAAGCCCAGGGCTCACCGCCCCACTGGGACAACAACCGCGGATTTCATTATATGCTCTTACTTAAGATTCAAATTCATTTGTATCTTTCATTCTTTTAATTCACTCCGGATAAATTCCTGCCTGATAGTTTTGAACTATTCTTTTTTTTATACAGATCAAGACCTTTCAGCCCAAATGGAAAATGTACCTTATAGGTATCACACTAAGAATGAGGGGGAGGTCCTCACCTTACTGGCTAGGCTTCAATTTTCCTAATGAATTGCATTTGACATTTTCATATGTTATTCTCGCTTAGAGATAATATACAGAGATCTTTTGATACATAAACCATTTATATAAACCATTGAAGTTCAATTGATTTGCCACTGGTCTTAATGATCCGATCAATCCGGCATTAGTCTATAGTGGTCTGACGTGGATGCAATATCTGAATCGGGAAGACATCTGGACCTAGGATTCAGCTCAGTAGATAAAATCATTTGTCTGATTGGATTGACAAATTATAGATGTCGATCTCGCTAAAGATTTGAGGTGCTTGAAATAGCTCAGCCTGATAAACCTTGAACACGTCAAAGTGGAGATTCCGATTGGTACGGATGAAGGATGAATATATACTAATATCACACGTCTAGAGATATCCCAGGAACCTGGTCAGCTCAACTGGAGATCCTCATATTGCCCAGAGAATTTTAATGAACCTCATTGAATTAATTGATCCTGAGAAAAAACAGTCCCAAAAAGGCGGGAAGTTTCTTCAAAAGTGTTGGATATATCACATCTGCACACCAGCGGGGATCGGACATCGCGGTCCGCGTTAGTTTCGGCAGTCCTGAGAGTAGGATAGTTCGATCAACTTGATGGATCAGATAAATAGTTTCTGAGAGGCTGCATACCCAGATGCGTCAACTGGTACTAATAACATGGGATTTTTGTCATGACGGCCCGGGGGAATACATAGTACATGGTAGTAGATGCAGGCCTAGATTCTGTCCTCGCTCCCCGGAGTCCATCTGCAGGAGAACTCCACAGATTCCGATATATCAACTTTCCAGGAGCCACCTCTCCCGGTAATTAGGACGAGCAATCCACTTGGTACCCATAAAGCACTTCAAATTACTCAAAGACCTCTGTTAATTGAAACTAACCTTTCTCACTAATGACTAGTGTGGACTCCAGGATATCCAGATATTCAGGTCCATAGTACTGGTTGCATTGTCTCCACAGACTTTAATGATCAGAACCAGGTTGATGGGTCAGATCAATGTACATTCAGGTCAATCCCTATCTGACATGTATCAACAACTTGCATCCGATATACTTTTCCAGTCGTGTGCTTCGCCCCGTCCCGCCTATTCTCCCTCCACGCGAACTATCCTCGAGGTCATAAATATGCGTCTGTTTCCCCCTGCATCGAGTGCATCGACCAGCTTTCTTTGCCTGTGGATTTTATCCCGGTGACGGCCCTCGTTCTCTATACTTCGTGCTATACATTCTTTTAATCCTTTCAACTTGAAGTTATTAGTCTATGTGTCCCAAGTTGCTTTCTCGTCCATCTCGCACAATGCATTCCAATATGCTGCTTCATTCATTGGCTGCAGGATCTTTGCTTTCTGTCTTTATTGTCACAATCCTCAATGGTCTTGCATATGGGGAAGTCCGATCCTTGCCATCCTCCAACCCGGCCACTGATCTGGCCCCGGTTAGCTTGAGCGTTGTGAGCTTTCTGGCATTGATTATGCTCACTCTCCTGGTACAACAAGAAATCACTCAGAATCGCGCATTGCCTCGCTGGAAAATCGGCATTTTATTTCTGGCAATTGCGTATCTGATCATCGCCGCGGCATCCACGGCAGGCTCCATGGCCGCCGATCACACCAACACAAAGTCATCTCTGTGGATTGCACGATCAGTCTTCTGGGGGATCTCTGTTTTCACAGAAGGCTCCTTCTGTGGTTCTCTTCTGATAATTGCCTTCCAACCTCAATCTGATGTTCTTCGATGGCCCCATTCCTACAATCTCTCCCAAGAGCTTAAGACTCTCCCCGAAACACCCACTACAGTGGCACCTCCCGCCCCAGCGATCTGTGATTCATACCCTGAATTACCCCAATTTGATACCCGCCGTGGATCTCTTCGCAAGTATCCTCGACGTTCCAATCGTTACTCGGATGGGACATTAAGCCTCGAACCATCCACGAATAAGCATGGCTCTGTGGACACGACATCCACCACATCACGGAGCAGTCAAGAACGTTCAGACCCAGAGCAGCATCTCCAACTACCATCTCCTTCCGAAAGAGATAATCGTCCATTACTACGAGGTAGTGGCAGTGTGCGTAGTATGCCGAGTCTCCGCCGAGAACCGTCCCTGCATTTACACCAATCCCTGGACAATCTGGTCCAAGTATCACCCACAGCGTCTACATTGAATCTCGATTCCCCAACAGGATCCACGGAATGTCTGGCGTCGCGAGAACAGAACATCCATCCTCTCTTTCGTTCCACAAGTCCTTGTCCCTCCCCGACCCCGAGCCCCGGGACGAGGGTTAAGGCGTCCCCGTCTGCCGGACAGACGATCACACATAAGACGGTGACGCGAATGCGATCCGCACGATCATTACGGGAGACGCGACGGAGTGCGTCACCATTTTTAAGTGAAGAAGAAATTGTGGAAGCGAAGGATTATGCTCAGATGGGATTTATCCATGCCGGGCATGTCCGGCGTAGTATCACGCAATATGAAAAACGATATGATTTGCACGACTGCCCTGAAGAGTGAGTTTAGGTGATCCGATTTGGTTATCTTTTTGTATATGTCTTTACATATGTCCTTTTTTCTGCTTTCTGCGTTCAAATGTTTTCTGTCAAGGTTCTATGATCTGAATGATTGGTGTCTGTATAGATGCTTTGATGAAGGCGTTGGATATTCAAGTTTGTTATATGAAAGAGTTCTATGAATGTTATTATCTATTTATTATTTATTCTAATATTCTAATATTCTAATATTCTACTATTCTACTATTCTACTATTATATCTATTCTATCTATACTGTCTACTCCATACTGTAGTAATAAGTGCTCGGATCCTTCCCCCGTATATGATTATAGTGGTTCCGCCTTCTTCGGCCGCGTTCGTCTTAATATGTGGGTCGGAAAAAAGGGAAGACCGTTGTCAATTTCGTTTTCTGCTTTTTATACTCAAATATGATTTAGAATCTAAGGAGATTCAAGTTATTCAGTAATAACTGAACATTCAGTTTATTCAGTTCAACTGAATATCTTGAATACTCTATAAACCTGCCACTACCTAATAAACCAAAACCCGGATTTCCCTTCTTTTTCCTTTTTTTTTCTTTTTTTTCCCTTCTCTACCCTTTTTTCAACTCTTCCTTCTTTTTTCTCTTTTCTCCCCTTTTCCCTGGTTCTCTTTTAGGACTTGGGGAGATCTACTTTAATCTTGAATCTTTTAATCTTTATCTTGAATCTACTTGATACAGATTGAGGTTCATCATAATCCGATCCACCCTTGCGTCTTTCCCAATTGCGCGCCACCTTGTCTTTTGTCAAATCCTGCAACCTTCCGGTAAGTACTTCAATTCAATTCCAACCAAGTTCATCTCTACTCTATTCATGTTTCATGTCATCATGGGATTTACTCGATCGCTTTTTATTTTTGAATTATTCACTTTTTTGTAATTTCACTGTAATTGGTTTGGTTTTCCTGGTTCTTGTTTACTATTGAATCGGGCCAAAAAAACGCGTACCTTCACTCCCCTGAAGTGAATGATTTCCAACATTGTCACTGTCACTGTCGCTGTCGCTTGTTGACATTCACTCACGCGTTGGGACTATCTCATGACTTTTTTCTTCTTCTTCTCCTTCTACTTCTTCTTTCCTTCTTCAACCCCTTCTACATCCTTTTCCCATCTTGTTATCCTTGTCCTTGATTCTTCTGCTTTACCAAAGCTTCCCATCTTCTTACACTGCTTCATTTTTCAGCCTCTTCTACAATCTCAGAATCTTACCAACGATTCTTAGGTTGTTTACTTTTTTTTACTGTTGGAACAGTCTTGTCTCTGGACACAACACTGTCTGTTTCTTGCAGTCTTTCTTCTTTCTTGTTGTTGTCGCCCATGTTCTACGTGATCACTGTGGATTCGCATAAGAATCGCATTTGAATCTTCTCGCCCCCTTGGTTCAAGATCACCGACGTCAAAAAAGTCGTCATGGTGGGCCGACGAGGAAAACGAGGTGCTGCTGCTCACCCCCCAGCAACATCAACACGCTCTACGCGCCGCGCTTCAGGTAAGTAAATTCGACTTTTTTTTTTTTCATCTCCCTCATCCCCATTCACCCCCATTCTGATTTCCCCCAATTTCCCACCCGACAAACACCATGTTTGGATCAATTCTCATCACACCGCAACATGTCTCAAATCATGCAAGACATGATTTCAATTAAAAAAAAAACAAATACTAACTTTCTCATTAGACGCAATTCAATCATTTGTGCCAGTTCCTCCTGTTTCTCGTGGACGCGGAGGTCGCGGAGGTCGCGGAGGCCCTCGCAATGCTCGCAATGCTGCTTCTAATGCCGCCAGCTCTCAGTCTGCCCCGTCACAGCAGTCTGGAGTTCGTCCCTCTCTCATTCTCAAATTGCGCGTGAGACCACCAATGTCCACTGCCAGTTCCGCCAGTGAGGAGAGTCAGCCTGCCCGCCCATCGCAGGATAATACTGACCCCGCTGCGCGCAAGGCCATCGAGCCTGCTCAGGCCAATGATGCCGAGCACCCTCTCACCCCCCGTCGACGCCGCTCGAAGAGAGCCCTGGCTGTTCCGCAATCATCCCGAACGACCCGCTCAGCTGCTCGACACCAATCTCCCGAGGAGATGGAGGCACCTCACCCCTCCTCTCCCACTAACCAGAGTGCCGTCGATCATGACGAGATGGATGAGTCCGAGGCCTTTGAGCCTCTTCCTACCTCGACTCACATCACCAAATCCTCTCACACCCCCGACCCATCCAATGATCATGGCCACCTGATCGACCCTCACCAGACCGAAGATGAGCACTCCGCGCCGGCAACATCGCCCGAAGAGGCCAGTGGTGAATCCACTTCAGCCGTGCAGCCCAAGGCATCAATCTCTCCACGCGCGTCCCGAAAGCGCAAGACCGTGGAATTGAAGGAAGAGCCCGAGATCAACAAGGATCCTAAGCCCGCTCCAGTCTACAAAAGACTAAAGCTGAAGCATGACGCAAAGCCCACTCCCCAGGAGCTCGCCACCGAAAAGGCCACTGAAGATGTCCAAGCTCAGCCCCAGCCACAAACACAAACTCCCGACATCACGACCGCTGATGAAGACGCCGTCATGACAGATGTCGACGCCGATGCTGAAGGCATCGAAGCCGCCACTGGCCCCGCTAAGAGAGGTCGCGGCAGTCGCGGAGGATTCCGTGGACGAACCCGAGGTCGTGGTCGTGGACGTGGTGGACGAGGTGGAAACACAGCCCCTGCTCGTGCCGCAGCTGCCCGTGCTCGAGGTCAGAGACGAGGTCGAGCTACTCGTACCGCACCAGCTGCCCGTCGTGGTGGCAAGAAGGTCGAAGACGAGATTTGGGAAGCCGACAGCAAAAGACGATCCCCTTCTCCAAATCCGCAAACAAAGCAGATCAAGGAACGTCAGGACAAGCTTGCTTTCATGTTCAAGAAGGTTGGCAGTGCGCAACAGCTGGCTCTGGGCGCCATGGCCGATCAGAACATGTCGAACCTTGCAAAAGACAAGCATGCTCATGAAGACTGTCCCGAATGGGCTGTTGTCAAGTCAGAGCTTGATGAAGAACTGGCCAAGCACCTGGCTACCCTGAGCGCCAAACACAAGCTGAAGACCGACACCGAAAACCGTCTTTTCCAAGCCGAGGTCGAGGCTTTGAACATGTCGACGAACGCCATGATCAAGAACGTTCAAGACGAAATGTTCCATGCCGTCCGAGGCAAGGTCATCGAGCTGATGATGGGTCAGCGTGCCGCCGAAGATGACGAGCACACCGAGACCGACGGGTCCACCGCAGGCTCAGAAGAGCCCCAATACCTCTTCGCCACAGGCAAGCCCGGAGCCCGAGAGGTCGTCCGCGGGTTCGACGCCGAGGCTGTCCGTCAACCAGACGGCGCCGAGGCGTACGACCGCGCCTTCAAGACCTGGGAGGACTTCGTGAAGAAGGTCCGGATGGAGAACGACGTGAAGCCGCAGCTGCGGGCTCTGGCCTCGGGGGCCGAGCCGGACGTCCAAGACGTCGTCGACCGCTCAATGCAGATGCTGCTTGAGGCAGCGCAAGTGGCCGAGAATGAGCAGCCCGGCGCTCAGCCGCACCCCAACAAGCCGGCTTTCCTCACCACCCTGGACGGGGCTCACGATGAGCCCGTCCCTCACGCCCTCTCCTCGCTGGCGGAGATCGCCTTGGCTGAGGCCATGCAGGCCCAGCCCCTCCCTCACCTGCGCGGCCGCGCCCTCCTCCCACCACAGCCATCACAGGCTGTACCGCCTCCTGGGGCCGGGGGGGATGATCGGCCACGGGCCTACGGACCCGCGGTCGTTCATCCTCCCGCGCCCGACGCCCACCACGCAGCCGAGGCGGATCCTCCCTGCGCAGCTCCCTGCGCGGGGGCAGCTGGGCCTACCGGACCCGTTCGCAATGACGGGTCCACCCCAGCTGCCCCCACCACCGGGGTCGAACTTCACTCGACTCCCGGTGCCGAACTACCTGGCCCCGGGCCACCAAGGACCTCCGGGTCCAATGTACTACCCCCATGGACATGGGCCCCGTCGCTTCTAGTCCTGGGGGTAGTACCGACCGCCCCTTAGTGGGCTGCAGCGTTTGTTTTTTTGTTTTTTTGTTTTTATTTTTTTTTTATTCTTATTCTTATTTTTATTTTTACTTTTGTTTGTTTTTGTTTCGTTTTTAGCGTCGGCGTTCGGTGTTTTCTGTTTTATTGTGCTTTTGTGTCTTTGTCTTTGCATAGTGATCAAGTATCATGCTGGGCATGTAAATGCTATCAAATTTACATGTTCCGAAGTTTCCATTCACTTTACTCAAGTAAGCTGTGGTCATTTCACTATAATAGTCACTACTAGTAGATCAAGTGTAATAGAAGTAAAGCTAAGGTTGGGAAATAAGTCAATTGAGGCGCAGTCACTAACACCACCTGGGCAACACTAGTACTTAGTAGTAGTGTCAGTCATATGTAGTCATAGTATGAGCCAGAATGAGTCAAGAAGTACGAGTACTCAGCCTTCTATTATATGAAGTATCAGGTACATAATTTTACTATGAGATTACTAAGTAAATAGAAGTACACGTGACATCTGCAGTACTTGATCAACTCCACTTAGCGGGGCAAGTAAACTCCTCTTTCTAATTGGTTAAAGCTTTTGCTCTTTTCTCACTTCATCCCACTTCACCATTTAAGATCTGCTCTTGTTCTGCTTGTGAAGTTGAAGGTCATTCCTCAGTTTCATTCCTCTTTAACAGACAAAGTTCCCTACCTCCTTCGCTTTTACCACTCTCCGCTTCGGCTTTTACCAGAATTCCCCTCACCGTGATACCCGGACCCCTCGGACAGATTACCACCATGGCTGTGCGCGCGCAATTCGAGAACTCTAATGAGTGAGTGCTTGCGATTATCTCTGTCTGGATCTTGATCTCTTGAGAAAACAACGCAAGGAATCGAAGAGGAGGAAGGGAAAGAGCATGAAGAAAAAAATCGTGAAAAAAAGAGAAAAAAGAGCCAGACAGAAGAATCAGCAGATCCTTCATACCATCCATTGAAAGAAAAAATCTAACAAGAACAGAGTCGGTGTCTTCGCCCGTCTGACAAACTCCTACGCCATCGTCGCTGTCGGCGCCTCCGAGAACTTCTACAGGTACGATAAGAAAAAAAAAACTTCCAGATAAGAAAATTGAAATGCACCAATTCTAACGGAGTACAGTGTCTTCGAGTCTGAGCTTCAGGATGTCATTCCTATTTGCCATGCTACCATTGCTGGTACACGAATTGTTGGTCGTTTAACAGTTGGGTATGTCGATCTTTTTTTCCCATGGATATGAATATGAATATCACGAGGAATCTACTATGGTCCCTGTACTAATCTTTCACAGTAACCGTAAGGGTCTCCTCGTTCCTACTACCACCACAGACCAGGAACTCCAGCACCTGCGTAACACCCTTCCGGACGATGTGAAGATCCAGCGTATAGAAGAGCGTCTCTCCGCACTTGGTAATGTGATCTGCTGTAACGATCACGTTGCTATCGTTCATCCCGATCTGGAGCGTGAAACAGAGGAGATGTAAGCACCCCACCAACACACTCGAAATTAAGATTTCCCACTACGTTTTTGAGCAAAGCTAATTTTTATAGTATCGCCGACGTCCTCGGCGTAGAAGTCTTCCGTCAAACAGTTGCCGACAACGTCCTCACAGGATCCTACATGTCGCTTTCCAACCAAGGAGGAATCGTTCACCCCAAGACTTCCATCCGTGATCAAGATGAGCTCTCTTCCCTTCTACAGGTTCCTCTTGTTGCTGGTTCCGTGAACCGTGGTTCTCCCGTTGTTGGTGCTGGTATGGTCGTTAATGACTGGCTTGCTGTTACCGGTCTGGATACCACTGCTACGGAATTGAGTGTTATTGAGTCCGTCTTTAGATTGGGTGAGATGGCTCCCGGTGGTGCTGGTGGTGCTGGTCCTAATAAGGAGAGTATTGTCGAGAGTTTCTACTAGATTAGATTCTTGAGATGATATGCGTGCTTTTTGAGTTACCTGGTTCTATTGTAGAGGAGTTTACTTTTTCTTCTCTTTTCTTTGTTTCAGTTTGAATTGATTTGGATTGCGTTGTCAATTCGAGTTAGTGCAGATAGGGAGACAATGATGATTGATGACCAATATTTGCTTTGTAGTTGTACTATTTGGATTCTATGTAAGTTTCTACTAGTAGAGTCATGTATATCTGATATCATACTATGAGATGAGTATCTACGTTTATCTGCATTTGAAGAACCAACTCCTGAATTGAACTATGATTGGGGTATTTGACAAAAATAAAAAATAAAGAGCCACGGAATCAGATAGTCAGAAAGAATTAAGTATGTGGCATGCGTGGCTCTGTAAACTCCTCGCTTTTGAAAAACGCAGTAAATGACCTAGACATGGCTTTGCAATTGCATATGTGGAAGTCCTTTCATCTCCGCATCTGGTTGATACCCAAGTCCTTCGGGTTCGGATTTGTTGGTGTTCTCATTTTCTTTCTTCGAATCAACGGGCGATTCGGATTCCTTGGGAGGTGAATTCGACTCTGCCATGCTATGATCAGAATCAATGGCAGGTGGTGGAGGCGGTGGAGGTGGAGGTGTGGATTTCTGTCGTTTGGGTGAACTACCACCCGGTGTAGCTTGATCTTGATCTGGATTTATCAAGTCACCTTCACCGTCGCGCTTGCGCTTCAGAGAAACAGACACATCATCGTCCATGGGTGAGGTGGCTGTGCCTGTTCCTGTTCCTGCGGATGGCTCGGGCTCGTCATCCGACATCTTTGTGTCGTCGTGCTCGTCTGTGGCTTCTTGATGCTGCTTCTCGGCTTTTGATTTCAAGCGCTCCTTGTGCTTCTTGGCGGCTTTGTCGAAGAAGGATTTGCAGAATGTCTTCACGGTACGCTGGTGCTTCTCGTTGATCTGGGTGGGATCTGTTACGCGGCCCCGTTTGTAGTCGCCGTCGACGAGCTTTTTGGCTGTCTATTTGTTTTATTAGTATGGTGGCACCGGGTGAAAATGATATTTGTGGTTCTTACCTCTTTGGCAAACCGCTTCAGATCCTCCTTCGGGATCTTGTTCTTGTATTGATCAACGACGGATTTGATATGAGGGTGAAGCTGAACATCAGATTAGCATCACTCAGTCAACTCACACTTATAGTAGCTGAACTCACCGTATTCTCGTAAACCTTTCTCTGCTTATTCTCATCCAGCTTCTTCCACCAATCATCCTCTCGCTTTTTCTTCTCTGGTTGATCCAATGGCTGTTGAGGTGTGCTGGGGGTTTCACTCTTTCGCTCCGAGGGCGTCTTCTCTTGGGAATTAATAATTCCATCGATGATGTTCTGCAGTAAGGTGTTTGTCTTGTTCACGTTCGCTGGCACTGGACACGTCACCGCAGTGGTTGGTCGGTTCCATTGCACTTCGTTGGCCGCAGAGTAATAGTAAACCTGCCCAGTGGGATCTGTGGCCGAGTACCATCCATCAGGAAGCGGCTGAGATGGTGGCTTTTGCGGTTGCTGCTGTTGCTGGCGGTTATTCCGGCGGTTCTGTCGAGGACGATTGTGAAGCAAATCTCGCTGGTGATGGGGTTCACCGCGTCGGTTCTTGGGTTGGTTCTGTTGTTTGTGACTGTCGTGGGGGCTGGCTAGCGGAGAAATTGAGCGCTGGCGCTGCTGCTCGCGGCCTGATTCGCGGCGCTCGAATTGGTTGACGGCTTGTTTGGCTTGCTCGCCGCGCTTCATGCGTGGAATGCGGTATCCAACCTCCAAGTTGGCCCAGCTTGCCAACAGCGTGGCCGCCTTCTTGGCTACGCGCTCGTCTTCGGTTGTGGTCAGAGGTCGGATGTTGTCCTCGATCTTTGAGTCGATGATCTTGTTGCGGGTGAGTCGAGGGAACTTGTCTAGGATATCCAGGATTTGCAGAAGCACGTTGTGGTCTTCCTTCCACATGGCTAGCTGCGAGTTCAGAATCTGGTATCCGTGCATCTTGACCACGCGGTTGCACACTCGTTCATCCTCGCAGTGCTGAATACGGCCCAGCAGCTTGACGGCAATCCACTTCTCCTGGCACTGCATCAAGGCTGCCATGACCTTGGTCACACCGTCCTCATCCAGAGACTTAGGCTTCACGCTGTCCACGTATTCTTCGTCATCTTCCTCAGTCTTCTTCTTCTTCGGACGACGGGCGACAACCGTATCCCAAGCCTCTGCATCATCAATTCCGAGTGCTTCGATGGTCACATTCGAGAGCTTGGTGGCGCGCTCGGTCTGGGTACGACCACCAATGAAACCCGTACAGTTGGGCTCACCGCAGTAGCAAACTTGGGGATCAGCACCGTACCGGTCAACATTGTAGTTGAAAACCAACTCTTCACCAGCCTGCACCGCACGTTCCGCAAAGATGCCCATGCGCATCTTCTCACCAACCACCCATTTATCCACATAGCAGTTGGGATTGCATGAGTGATTGCAGAATCGGCCCAGATTGCCTCGTTTGGTCGCATCCACGAATTCTCCCTTGTTCAGCGACATGAAATAGAAATGCTTGATTTTCTGGGCATCATAGTCTCGTCGGCGTTTTTGGAATTGCGCCTCGCCCACCACCTCTCCAACATACTCGTAGATCAACTGGTGCGGTTCGAGGTTGATTTCCGCCCGGAGGCCATAGCCCTTTTTTTCGGTCTTAATAACCGCCACCTGTGCATATTGTTTCTTTTGGAATCGTTGGTTTTGGCAGTCGGCTCCACAACCGCAGTCCCCCACGCACTCGATCTTCGTTGCTCGGTTGATACAGTCGGAGTCTTCACCGCACGCCAAGTTCTTGCCGACATCGGCTTCTATCCAACCAGATTTGTTAGTGACATATGTTTTAAGAGCGAAGAAACAACAGATATGGGAACGATTTGAAATGGAGAGTTCGAAAAGGGACAATAGAGAAAAAGGAATCGTAGTACCCCGAAGATGCCACGATTCCCCCTCCCGTATTCCCGAATCCCATCCATCTCTCCTCCTAGATGCAGGAATAACACCATAACCATCTTCCTCCATAGACAAAAAAAACACGTGGAAATCAGAAAAAAAAAGAATGACCTGACTCACCCCACTCCTCGGCACAATCACATTCCATAGCATGTTCGGTGTATCCCATGTATTTGTTCGCATACCAGCAAGAATCAATTTGATCGAATTCCTTCAACGCATCTTCCGTGCTATCGGGCAAATGTGAGAACAGCTGCGGTGGCTTCCGCGCGACTTTCTGAGAAGCACTGCGGGATAATTTTGGCGGTTGACCGGGTTCCTGCTTGACAATGATATCACCGGCGAGTTTATCTTCAGCGGGTTCATTCTTCCCTTTCAGTTCTGAGATTGGAGTTGACGTCTGACGAGGCAAAGGCGACCGGGACGAGCGCGTGGAGTGGCCATTCTTGAGGGCGTCGGACCCGTTGGGCGAATCCATGATTGCTGCCTCGAGATTGGAGTCCGTGTCATGGGCAGACATGACTGACACGGACTACTTGGAGAAAAGAGAAAAGAAATGGAGGAGTTGGAATGATCAAGATGAGTTTCAATTTCACTGGTTTATTCACTAAGAACAGGCACTATTCCCGTGTCGCGCGCTCACCGCCTGGACATTCACTGACCGCGCAAGGAGAGAGTGAATGACGAAGATTTTCTTGATTCTTGACCTGTCTTTATCTCAAAGTGTGGGAATTGGTAAGAGTTTTTTTTTCTCGATTTGGAAATCTGTGATCTGAGTGAATGAATGTTGGGAGAAGAAATGTCACTGATAGGGAATACTAGGAGATCATTATTTGCCATTTCCATGGTTAACCTTAAAGTGGCCCAGGAGGATACCCGATATGATTCAGTGGACATTTTGAATGTTATCATGCCTTGAAATCAGACTGATTAGAATAAGGTGTCTTAGAAACAATCAAATAAGCCGATTATTGTTTGTCAGAGCTGATAATATTTACTGGGTACCTATGATGATATAATGTATAATTAAGTAAAAACAGAGAAGGGTAAAATAGGACCAATGAATAAATCCATACCCAATGGATCAAGAGTAGGGTCAAGGTCAAGGTCAAGGTCAAGGTCAGAGTCCAATTCAAAGACAAAGTCAAAATCATGTCAAGAGAGTCAAGGCAGATTCAAGTCTCAAAGAGTGAGACACCCTGCAGAGCCACTGCAGAGCCACGTCCACGGACAGCTGCGTGGAAGATGCAGTACAATGAGTGGATAGGGATGGAAGAATCATGAGCGATGCAGAACAATTGCAGTTGGGGCGGGAAACGATTGGATGGGAAGAAGAGTTGAATTGGTCAGATTTATGCAGAAGCAAACGGTGTCTGTGCGTGATAACAACGGACCTCGGTGGAATGAGAATGAGAATGAGAATGAGGATATAGACATATGAATATCGAATCAATTGATATTCAATATACACATTAATTGTAGTTATTCCCGATTCAATAGAATGATACTTAGAAGTTAGTAGTACCTACTAATAAAGGTACGGAGTATTATTATGAAATTTACTAATTATAAATTCAATAGTCCATGCTCAAGCTGCTAGCTACATCATGGTACATGATACTCCACGTCTCCTGTTGATCAATGGCCCGAACTACGGAGTATACGGAGGTGTACGGAGCATCTGGAGACCTCCGTGGACGAAACATTTGAAAGGGGCCTAAAGTACTCATTACAGGGTACTTTGGCACTGTTCGATGGGGTTCTATGAACGGGGCACTTGAGGTTTATCTCAAGAAGGAAAGGTTGGTCAGACTACTGCAACTGGGGACGTTAGATCCAAACGCCGGTGATTCAGCTTAGCGGGGCTTGAATGTTAAGCCTGGGTCTCGGACCAAGTTGAGGTCCAGATCGAATGAGAAAAACCCAAAATGAGAAAAAAAAAGGAAAATTCCAGGGGGATTCTAATCGGAGATCCTCATGCAGAGAGTCTCCGTACATAAACTGGTATGATCAATTGATGTAGTTACATGTACATGTGTGTACACATAGATATCACTGGTAGTGCAGGAGTACATATTTTCATATTCTCACCTATTTAATCCCACACACCTTATTTTTATTATTTTATTATTCTCTAAATGTTCTTTCATATGTTCTATAATATTTCTCCCCCCTCTTTTATTATATTTATTACATTATAATTGAGTGGATCTCTAACTTCAGACCCAGTTCAGACCCAAACCATCGGGGTCTCTCCTTCTCCTCTTCTTCTCTTAGTGGGAACCTTTTAGAACACTGTTTGAATCCACCTATAAGCGGGAAAAACACTTCCCGTAGCTTGTTCCTTGGCTCTGGAACTGTGAGTTGTACATGCAGGATTTTTTGGGGGATTTTTTATAATTTTTACGGAATTTGGGATTGGAGGATCCGAATGATTTGCAGCTGGACTGCAGATTCATGATATGGTTAATGTTTCATATCTAGTTCAATATTTGAAGTTACTCCTGTCCATATTGTCCATGTATGTTCATATGAAACAATTGATCAAATTGATTGGTGTCTATTTCTCTAGAATTATTCAAATGTTTCTTGACCTTTTTATTCTAGTGGCTTTTAGTTAATTTTATTTAGTGAATTTTAGTTGATTCTAGTTGAATTTCCAAGTTATTTCTGATTATTTTCTGATTATTTTCTATTTTATTTCTTATTATTCGGAGAAAATCCCCTCCTAAATCCCCCCCCCTTCCCCCCAAAAAATGACACAAAATGACAAAAATGACAAAAAATAAGTCCCAACCCCACTCCTGCATGACCCCTCGATCGTACTTTAGACTATAAACAATCGAATATTACTAGTAACTAGTATTATAAATTATATAGTATCTTAATACAGATATGTAACGTCTAAAATAAAAATCCTTATACCTAGGTACGGTACCTGGCATCACCTTCGGGGCTAGAATATTCACTATTCAATATTCAATATTCAACTCTGAAACGCCCTGAAACGGGTCTGTCTAACGACTTCTACAAATCTTCTTTTCTCCCCCTTTTCTTATTGGTGATTTCATTTTCATATCTGTGGTGTTCACATCCCCTAAACGTTAGTCCCTGCAGCTGTCCCAAACGCGTTCTGCGTCCTGCGCGATCCCGTTCAACTCGGCTCGTTCATGGACCGCGTCTTGTTTTGTTTCCCTCATTTCCACTGGCTGTAAAGCCTCCATTTCTTTCTTCTCCTCACCTCGTGGGAGCATGGCCTAAAGATTATTTTTTTTGTCTCTCTTTTCTTTCTTTTTTCTTTTTTTTCTCTTCTATTTCCTTTGCGGGTTCGGTCATTCGTGTACGCCTTGCCCCGGGGTTGAGTTGGCGGTTTTTTTCTCCCCTGGACCCGCTCCATTCGCTCCGATTTTGTATCTGGGAGGTTGTCTGGTTCTGATATTGTGTTGCAATTCCCCAGCTTTTTACTCAATTTTTTTTTCTTTCCTTTTCCTTTTTTATTCATCTCGCTCATTGCATTGTCGCTTCCATGGGATATGTCGAATCCACCGGATAGGCCATGGTCCGAGGAGGAGAAGGTAACTAACATATTAACCATTCCCCAATTCAATTGATGAGAATTTAAAGCTAATTGATTGAATAGTACTTCTTGCTCACGGAGATTCTCAAGAGAGCTGGAGTCTCATCCAACTTCTTAGTGCGCATGATCCGTGAAAATAATATCCAGCCCAGTTGGGGGGATATTCCTCTTCCGCCAGGTATCTTGAAGAAAAAAAAACACCACCAAAAAAAAAAATTGATAGAAACAAGTCCCTTCCAAGCCGGGACTCGTTGATATCATTTTTAGAATCAATGGCACCAAGTTTGAATATCTAATTGTTTTAATTCCTTCCCGTCCAGGTCGATCTATGAATTCGTGCAGAACTGCTTTCAACAATATGCAAGCGCAATACCAACCGTATTCATCAACACCCACAATACCTGCAGTACCAACAATGCCAACAATGCAAACCATTGCGCCAGCTCCAGCATCAATTCAGATGCCTCGTCCCGAAGTGACTAGGTCATCAGCACCACCCGTGGATCCCAACCTGCGCAAACGACCATTGTATCCAGCCGATAAGCCACGCGCCATTCAACCAAGACCCCCTGCTAGTGTCGCCTCATATAGCAGTGAAAGTGGTACCTCGGCTCAGCTCTCTCCCAAACTAGAAGGCAATCCAGGTGAACCCCCGCGCAAACGAGGACGACCCAGTAAAGCGGAAACGGAACGGCGCAAACTTGCGGCGGAAGCCCGCGGCGAGACCTATCCACCACCACGAAGATCAGGATCCGGTCGACTCAAAATTCCGGGCCCCGGTAGTCCGGCCGTGGCAATTGCTTCATACACTCATGCGCACGCGCATCCACACGCTCACGCAAATATTCCGCACTTGGCACATGGACCAGGTCCTGGCTCTATGCCCTTTGATCATTCCGCGCGACCCATTGCGCCTGCGCCAGGTCTACAAGCAACAACAGAAGAGCGTCGTGAACTACCAAATATGCCTAGCCGTGTCATGGGTCCTAATCTGAGAGAATTGCCTCGTCCACCGGAAATCAATCATCCGTTACCGTCACCACATGCGCTACAGCTGGGTCCGCCGGATTCTATCCTCCGGTTTAACAGTAATCCTGGTGAGCGCGGTGTGTATAGCGCCATTCCACAGGATCGATTCTCGCCAGATAGTAGCCGCCGAGACTCAGTTGCTAGTCGGGGTGATCCAAACCCGCAAGGTCCTTACTCAGAAGGACGGGCCAGTACCACGCCTGGTGAAAAACCTCGATAACTTCAATCCACCCATCACATACAATCACACCTTCACACTACCTCCTTAGAACATTCACCTATTCTCTCACCTGACAATCTGCCTCATTCTCTCGTCCCGGTCCCACGCTTCCATGAATCCAAATGATGAAATAGAAAAAGCGTATACCGCTTTTGGTTTGCTATGTGTCTCGCGTTAGCGTTTTGCCTCTGCTTCAGCGACTTGATTTGATTCGACTCGACTCGACCTCGAGGTTCTCGGCTAAACACCATCCGAGTCTCTCAGACACTCTTTTCAATTGATTCTCGCCCAATCTCCATGATGTGTCCATGATCCACGAAGATTCCGCCGGAGCTTCTTCTCGCAACCTCACGACCAGACGAAGTTATGTCAGTGATGCTACTGCATTTCCTGCTTAGCCTAGCTTTTTTTTTTTTCTTTTTTTATCTTTCAACTTTCGATTATTCTTTTCTCTTCCGGCTTTTTGCTTCTTTTTTGCCTTTCACTTTGTTCGTGCTGTCTAGCGTGATGATGTGACATGCCTCAAACGAATATTTGTATGGCGTGATTCAGACTTGCTCTGAATGTTTTGATCTTGGTTATTCTCTTGTTGACGGTTTACCGTGTGTATTATCTAATGACTTCATTCTTTTCTGATCAGCACTACTGTATCTGCTGGTTGGTCCTTCGGGACTCATGATTTCAATTCATTCAATTCTTTATTAATTGGGTTCTACTGATTTGCAATCAACTTGAATTAGCCTATAGGCTAGATTAGAGTATATCTAGTGCGTTAAACTAATATTGACTCCATCTTGATCCATGGAACTTGAAGCATTGGTGGGGCATCATGTGATTCTAGAGATCCATGTACTATATGAGCCCTGGAGATATGTACTATGGACTATATAGTATATGAACTTGAATAGATGTTGAACTTCAAATACTCTTTATCTTTAAATACAAATGTTATTTAAATAATCTTAAATTCAAATCAGACAGTAGACAGAATGTCACAGTACATGTAAACAGCATATGAAAATAAACCCATAGTGCCAACAGGACACCGGGAGAACTTGAACGCATACTCCTAGTCCCAGCTAAGCAGTAATTTAGGGAGGAATAGTGAGCTCCTCTTCCGCCGCTGGGTGATCTCGTCCGATTCTTAAATTATTGACCACCGGAAACGCCCCCGAGTAAGGTGGATCCGCCTTGTGCACATTCCCGAGCTGAGAATGTCTCTTGAAAATCCACAAACGACCTGAGCGATCCGGAGATGTCGCAGTATAGAATCTGTGCCTCAGCCAAGGTCCCAGGATTCTCACTGGCGTATCAAAGGGATTGGTAGGGTTTTTCGTAATGAGAACCTCTATAATCTCAGCTTGCTTGAGCATTCCAAAGAGACGGCCTCTGTAATCATTGCTGGAGTAACACTGAATCCTCATGGCCCTGCACGGCTCAAATCTATGTGGAGCGCCGCTACCTGCACCTCTCATTTCATAGTAACCAAGGAGAGGCGGTTGGGATTGCGCAACGGCTGGATCTTCATGCGTATCTTTGACGTGATAAAGCTGAGCCAAGTCCCTCTCTTGTATAGAGCACACGTCGGCTCCAGTATCATCAGTCATCCAAAAAAGAACAGATGTGTTACCCTTAATTTGGTCTGTATCTGGTGGGCCGGAAGTTTGTTGATTCCGTGGATTGGCTGGAATAACTGTGTAGAGAGGCTTCCTTTCTCCGCCATGGGGCGGATTGGCAGGAATTAGGGGTTCACCAGGTGTCCCACGCGGCACAGTACCAGTCCATCTTTCTGTCTCCGCACGTGTGAAGCGGCCCGGTATGATGTTTGTGTTGGCGTCTGGTAGCCCACTATCTAGGGGTGGTAGAATGAATTTAAGACCAACTGGAACCTGTGAGAGAAAGGAGAAAGCCCCAGTTGAAAAAAAAGAAGACGTGATGGAACTTGAGAATTCCGAAAAGACCTCGGACTACTAGTAAACATTGATAAATGTATCAGGAAAGACATACCTTAACATCAAGGTCCTGGAAAGTATCATATCTCGTGCGCCAGCAGACTCGCTGTTGCAAGAACTGGCGAACAGGGGTATCACGCAGCTAGAGAAGGTATCAGTCAGCTATCGTTCTTTCAACCAGTGATCTAGTCTGATCAATACTTACTCCTTCTACCCAAAATCCTTTGGCACCCTTATATTTGAAATTCCACCTCAGAAACTCGTCCCAATCAAAAGTTCGTAGTTGGGTGAGCTGTTTCCCATATGACCAGTATGTCACATATCCTGGAACCCACTGAAGCTTTTTGGACTTATAAGTCTTCACTATAGCGTTAATACAGGAGATTACCTGATTAGGATCTCCATCTTTCATAAGAAACGCTTTGAGTCGTTCGAAAAAGTCCAATCGCCGCACGACAGAGTAAGTGAGATCAGGCCATTTATCCATTAGTTCACTGGATTGCGTTAGATTAGACTCATTATAATAATTTTGATGATATCAGAAAACATACTCTCGCTCATCTCTCTGCGCTTCGAGAAGATTTAGTCGGTCTTGAATAACAGGAGAAATCTTATCATTCGCTTCTTCTAAGGCTTCCTCGCAACGCGCAATTCTCGCTTCAAAATCACTTTGGACTTGATTAGTTCATGACCTTCTCAAATTGTGAAGTGCATTGCGGCTTTGTTCAAATATTTGGTTCAAGAGTTCTTGAGACTTACTCAGGATGAATCTTCTCATCATCATCAATCAACTTATAGTATATACTAGCATCAATCTCTTCTTCTTGAATACTATTAAGTTTAGTATGTTCACGCTCCTCATCACCGCTTGATTCACTCGAGCTCATATCTGGCATCGGCACATCACTCATGTCTTCTGATATCTCCGTTACCTTGATAGGTGGGCTTTCCTCTCGCTTTTCGAACGGTGACTTATGACAAAACGGCAGGACTATCACCGGAGACTCCTCCTTATTGTCTGCCATTTCCTCGTCTTTGTCGTTGTTGTCGTCGTCCTCGCCATATTTCTCGGGATTCTCACCATCGGTCTTGTCCTTTGACTTGGACTTAGACTTCTTCTTGTCCTTATTTTTGCGCTTATTTTTGTGCTTGGACTTTGATTTGGATTCATCCTCATCGTCTGAAATTTTGTCGTCCTCATCCTCATCCTCGGATTTCTCGCCCTCAGTCTTGCCCTTCGATTTTGACTTGGACTTGGACTTGGACTTGGATTTGGACTTTGATTTAGATTTACTCTTTTTCTTCTTGCTTTTCGAGACTCCATTGATCAAACTCTTAGAATCGGACTTCATACTCTCAGCCCTAACAAAGCCAGCCCTTGAGCCTCCTATGCTTCGGGGTGGCGCAATAGCTCCCATACTGTATAATTGGAAACTGGTTTAAGAGATTTCTTTTGGTCTCTGAAAAGGTCAAGAAATGAATAGACATTCAAGGGGACTTTATACCAGACTCATATGCTTGAATAGTTGAGAATGAGATGAATGCTTGGACCACGGATACTCGAGATGCTACAAAGGAAAGGAACATACTGCACAAAGAATCCGAGTGCCCTATATTCTGGTACCATACTTGAATGACAGGATGTAAAAGGGCTCTGCTAGGTAGATTCTACACCCGCATGCGTGCTCTCTTTCGACGAGGCTCTTTCCAAGGCTCTGTGAGCAGGGATTTCTGTGAATGATGGATGTAAAAGAAAGAACTTACCTCAAGGTGAGCTCTTTCAAACAGCAGTTGCGCAGCTGTATCTCCACATAACATAGACATCCATGGATAAAATGAGTGATCCCAGACAGAAGAAGAATGCCAGCCTAGGCTAGATGAACGGATGAATTGTCACCTTGGAAGTATTGTGAGATTGTATGTAGATGCATTATTTTCACATAGTTATAGAATACTATTAGTCATCTCAACAATGCCAAGATAAAAACCTTAAAATATGAGTAGAATTCGGTTGTTTGTACGAGAACTAGAGACAGCATGGTGCATTTGGACGATTTCCTTTGATCCAACCGAAGTGGCTTATACCAGCAATACTCGTTCTTTGACAAGCAGAAATCCCGAATCTTTCAAGTTACTCAATCCAATTTGAATAATTATTTATTCTTTCAATATTTCTCTGAGTATCTCGCACGTCAATGAAATATTCCACATAACATCCTAGCTTTATTGTACTAGTACCATGGATGCCTCGAGAGTTCTATTTTAAGACTGAACCTTGGAAGTCATATTGATTGAATAATTGAAAAAGAAAAAAAAACAGAAAGAGTTATCCAGATTCTGAATAAATCTAATCCAGGCAGTTGAGTACGCACTCTGAGCCTTGAAATCTTCCAAGGTTTCCAAGGTATCTGCCGATGGTATTTTCAACTTGTCAACATAGCGTCTTTGTTAGAATAAAATGGCGAATATTTTTCCTAATTTGAGTAGATAAAATGCTTTCAAGGCTATACTAACAAGATTATGATACAAGCTAAATACCTCAGTATGGTCTCAATTGTTCTATAAAATATTATGGGATACATGGTGATTATTAATTTATGCTACACCCGTGCCCAGGTGCCCAGGTGGACGTTGTGACACCAGTTGACCGTAAGGCCCGAGGTAACTGGCATGTAAGATTCTCGGGATTAGCAGACCACATTTTCTTGACTTTTTGTACTCAAATTATACATATCAAGTGTACATAACTACCTGCCCAAGTGGGCATGCTTATGAAAATTCTAAGAGCTGTAAGGGTTCTATGTGGTAGTACAAGGCCGGATCCGAGTAAGCATTCGAGTAATATGCACATCCATGGATGTAAATACTATTTGGCTCTAGGTACAGAGTACTCCGAGTCATGTACCCCATACACACTGGTAGCCCTACAGAGATCAACATGTTACATGTCAAGTGGGTTGTAACCAAATCTTTCGCTAGCTGAGCGTTCAAGGTTGTATAACCCAAGGTACATAGACCCCGGCATGAACCCCACATGTCGGCTTATCGATCAGTACTAGTATTCATGCTGTGCTAGTACCCCGTACATATGTGTATGCACACTGGCATGCACTCTGAAAACTTTGGATGATACTAGTATTTTCTCTGAAAATGTGTACGGAGTACGGAGTACATATCTCCGTTGATACATGTCCGAGTCTATACCCCGAGCAAATCCTGAATCTCGCTAATTTTCAGGTTTGAACTTACTTGAGAGGTTAGAACCGAGCCAATAGGCTGGAATGCACGGAGTATCTGTTGGGATATTACTTGTTGGGTGTATGCTTGATTTATCGTATCTCGTACCTCGGTCAATGTTGACCAGGTGAAATTTTCCACAGGATACATCCTGAGTGGTGATATGGACCTTGGAATGCATTCTGAACTGAACAATATGGTATAGCTAAGTAAATGTAATGAATTTATACTAGTATGACGAGTATTTAACAAACTTTGACTAGCCGCTCGATGTATCAGTGGAAATATGCAGATGCAGCAGTTTACATGAACTCAATGCGAAAATACAGGGAATAAAGAAGTTAGAATAGAAAAGAACATAAGAGAAAAATAAATAAATCAGGTGACAGAGTGGTGGCTGATTCCTTTCACTCAAGCCCCGTATTCCTCAACCATATCACAGTGAGAATGATGACCCAATGATAACTCATTTGGCAAGTTTCTCCTGAGCACGAGTGAGTAGTCGTCGGAGTTGAGCCGCGGGGTCTTCACCAGAATGAGGTTCTGTGGTGGGCACGGCTGTTGCTTCGAGAGAAGATGGTTCAGGCCCTGGAATAGACTGAGATCGGATGGTTGAGGAAGCTGGATTAAATGCCCGTCGCTCAGTCGGCTGAGTCTCTGTTGATGCTTTGACTGAGGACTCTGCTTTTTGTGACTGCTGCGCCTGTTCCTTTAATTCAGACTCCTTCTTCTGCTCGATCTGGTTTCGAAGAATGCTCACGGCCGCGCTAAACGCCGTGGCTGGACTCTTCGATGCAGGGGATAAAATCTTCTTGGTACCAATCTGCAAATCAATAGCCTTGTCTTTGACGAAATCCATCACCTCATTCTTGTTCTCAATACGCCTGTTCAGGAAGACCTTCGGACCCACACCAGGGTATGTGCGACCGGTGCTGACAGAGTTGATACGTTCAAGCTCATTTCGATAGGCCGTCTCATAGATATCGAACTCAGCTGCACCGGGCGATTCGCTGACTATATGCACCGGATTAACCGCCGACTCTTGGTCCACATCCTCATCCATGCTTTCTGGCTCGCCAACAAGAGGTGCCGGGTCACTGCCGATGTTGAGATCTGTGGGCTCCGAGTCCTGGGACGAGCCAGTGTATGTAGATGGTCCAATATGAAGGTATGGGAATTCATCTGCCAAGGGATCCCTTGCATGGCCCCGAGTTCCCTCGACGCTACGTTTGGTCATCGCTGAGCTAGCTCTGGAGTGAGGGAGTGGGGACCCCGACTGAGAGTGTTGTCTGGCTTCTGGTCCAAATTCAGCCTTCCAGGGAGATCGACCACTGCGAATGGACCCTGAATCTTTTCTTTCGGGCTCAAAGACCCCACTGGGTCGCTTGCTACCGACAGGACTCTGATTTGTTCGCGAGCTTGCAGATTCACTTCTCCGTGGGCTATCTCGAGGATCTTGTGAGCCAGATAGCATGGGATGTCGGCCCAAGATTTTTCGGAGACCACTCCCTTGTGCATGGCTTGAAGATGCATCCTCGGCCAATCCAACCTTTGGGAAATCTTCATCCGGATCCATCTCCATTGGTGGCTCGACAAAGTGCGCCTCAATATCTCCACCCAGAATACTTTGCATAGCTGGGGGTGCTCTGTTCGGATCAACTAGTTGTTTGAAGTTTCTTACAGCTTTCATCTACAAATGGGGATCAGATGAAAGAACTCATGAGGGTATGAATATGAAACTTACCAGTGTCATGACGTGACTGATGCTTTTCGTAATGGCAGCATTCATTTCCTCCTCTGTTGGTGGCTCGACATTGTGGGCCGTGTTCTCCTCTTCAGACAGAAGAGGATCAGCACCATCCATTGTCACCCACGGATGCTCCTGTAAATTGATCAGAACAATGCTCCTACATGCGACGCAAAGGTTCCAAGTTTAACTTACTCGCAGCTCTTGCATCCCAATCCGTTTTGATGGGTCTTTCTCCAGGAGACGACTCATTAAATCTTCGAAACGCTCGTCCAGCTCATTTTCGCATACCACTGGGTCGTTTCGGATGCTCTCATATAACTCAAAAATACTGGACTTCTCAAACGGCAGCCTCCCGTACCTGAGACAGTATAAAGTCACACCCATAGACCAGATATCGGTTGCCTTCCCAGAAACATCGCCATGCTTCACCACACACAACTCTGGCGGTAAGAATGCAGGTGAGCCAGCCGACTTAGCTGTGAACATGTCTGAATCCTTGGCAAACATTTCTGATACACCAAAATCAACCACTTTCAACACATCATCGCTTGTTACGAGACAATTGTCCGGCTTGATATCGCGGTGCACAATACCTTGCGCATGCAAATACTCAATTCCTAGAATCAAGTCACGAAACCAACAACGACATTGCTCGTCATCATACGGATCGGCCTGTTCCTCCAGTCCAACTTTCATCACGACACCCTTCTTGCACATTTCCATAACCATATACAGCGAGTCTTCGGTGGGATCGTCCAGGACCTCGATCAGCGATACCAGGTTATTGTGGTTCAATTTCTTCATGATCGCAATCTCCTCCTTGATCAGGTAAAGCGGATTCTTCGCATTCTCGTTGTCATCTTCGGAGGGATGTCTATGCATTGGCGAATTCGGTAAATTCGAGCCAGTCCCATGTCGTCGGGGTCCTCGAGGTCTTCGCAGCATATGCGATTGTGCGCGTTTTCTCAGTCGGGATTTGGAAAACTCTTTCACTGCCTTTGTTCATGGATTGCGCACATGGTCAGCACTCACTCTTAATCCATTCAGTCTGATTTCAGCTCTTTTTCTATTATTCATCTGGAAACTACCCCAGTCGTTCTGAGATCGCAGGAAGATGCGGTCGTACATATTCATTCCCATATCGATCCGCCGCTAAGTGGACCGCGCCAAATGATCCGCGTCCGATCTCTTGCTTGATCAAGTATTGATTGATGTGGTGCTCCGCTGCGCCGTCATCTTGGCTGGTTGTATATAACGAGCGGGCGTCCAGCGTTTCCTAGCCACGACATGATCAGTCTCATCGAGTCTGTCATGTATTCAGAACCACCATCTAACTACCAACCTTCACTGGACGCCTTGTTCTGGGATTTCGTCGGCGATGTCGATCGAGGCTCTCGTAAGAGGCAGCCGAACTATATTAGATAGAATCTTTTGTCAATCACCCATCGGCATTGGAGAAGCACTGGCTTCTCTGATATATCATCTAGTGTTATTTAAAGCTTACTCGACTCGAGTTGGGGGTGCTGGTGGGTCTATGGGATCCAGGCTGGGTGATTCCACCTCTGGTTCCGCAGAGACCTCATATGGAGGCTCTGGTCGAGCGTTCATTGAGAAATATACGGTTCAAGGGGGAGAAAAAGATGGAAAAGAAAAAAAAGACGTTTGAGTAAGAATGATATGTGTGTGGGGTAGAAGAGGGGAGAGAGAGCGGGGGCCGAGATAACGCGTGATGCAGGCGCTGTCAGCCTTACGATAAAAAAAAGCTTCGTTCAAACGAGGTTAAACTGTACAGCCCGCACCAGGAAGGAACTACCTAGTTAGTACATCAGCTCTAAATCCGGGTGACACCGAGACCTTAAAAAGGCCAGAAAAAGCTCCCCGAAGTGATCTGTTTAGGCAACGTCGTTTCTCTTTATCGATAGGGGAGCTTTAAAGCTTCACCGCCTAGTCCCCTGAACATCAACAAATCCGCTTACGGAGTATCCAATCTCTCTATCCACTCTATAAGCCCACCATGACTGTCTATTCATTCTATATTTTTGACCGCCACGGTAAATGAAGCTTAATCAAACACTTCTTCAATAATTGCTGACCAAATTCATTCCAGCGGAATGCATTTACAAACGTCGTTGGCTTCCGCGCCCAACCTCCGTTGCGGGAAAGTCACAGATTCCCGGTGGAGCAGGATCATCCGGTCAAACAGTAAAAGCAGGAGATGATGATGCGAAGCTGGTCTTTGGAACAGTCTTTTCACTCCGCAACATGGTGCGCAAGTTGGGAGGCGAGGAGGACAAGTAAGCACTCCTGATACCCGATCTGGTACTTCCTTGGAATCCCCATCGCTGACCGTGTCCCATGGAATAGCTTCGTCTCCTATGCTACCAGCCAATACAAACTGCACTACTACGAAACGCCCACCAATATCAAGTTCGTCATGTTGACCGACCTCAAGAGCCCCAGTATGCGAATCGCCTTGCAGCAGATCTATATCAACTTGTTTGTGGAATACGGTTCGTGAAGCTTTGTCCTTGCGCATTATGATCATTTTTGACGTGGAATCCCCGGTAAACAGTGGTCAAGAATCCGTTGTCGCCGGTCGAGCATCCTGGCGGCGTAGGCGTGAACAATGAGCTCTTCGAGGAGTCATTGGAACAGTTCGTGGTATGTGGCATCTCTTTTAGAAACACCGCCCTCTTTTTGTTGACATGTTTTCTGATTTGCTAGCAGACTCGTGTTCTGGCGTGATTAAATACCGCAGTCAAGACAGTCACAGTGCAACTCTTGCCAACTCACGAATCCGATATGAGGAATTTGGTTGAGATGCACAAGCAGGCGTGCCAAGTCGCCTCTAGCTGTATTATATGACCAGTCGTTGATTTCCCTTCGCCGGAAATTGCCCATTATCCCCGACAATCGACAGCACACACCGTAATCCTCCCCCGTCCCCGACCCCATGGGTATCTGCACGGACGGCATGCCCACAGTTTTTAGGGCTCATACCGCTTTTTCTGATACAATGTGGCTGCCACTAGATGTGTCCAGAGTCCCACGTGGCGCGCACGTACCAACGATCATCCAGCTCCGGTCAGCTTCCACAAATCCCGAAATGGGCCACAATGAGATATCTCAACATCTAGGAAAGGGAGAATAGAGGAAAGACAATCGGTTACAGTTTGGCCGGGAGAAATCGGGTGGCAAAACAAGCGCAATTGACCTTCAGGTCTATGTCATCGTCGACCGTATCCCTAAAATGGAATCCTTTTACCCGAAATCCAGATATCTACGGAGTGTTCATTGATTCATTGTTGATCAACTATAAATAGCCGAATCCATCCGGCACGGGTATTCCCCCTGAAAGGCCCCATTAGAGCTCCTGCAGTTCCTCGGAACCTTCTCTTTCTGCTCCCGTGGAGTTACCATAGTTAAGTGTACCCCGTAGACAGCCGCAGTGTCAATCTTTTTCTACTCGGGGCCAATCAATGTATCAATGCTATTGGTAAACTCACCAAGAGAGATAAAGCAGGATCCTTTGAATCCGGGCCGCTGTGGCCCCTGCACGCACCGACTGGAGCTATCAGAGTCTTTGTGAGAGCACACGTTCTATGTGCAACCTAGATACAGGAGGATTATACGGAGCGCTATGCAGAGGTGTTTGATTTAACCCAATCTATGAGTAGTTCGATTCGCAAGAAAAAGAAAGGGAAAAAAAATTAATGTTTGGAAGCATCTGAGTGTAGGACAAAGGCCGTTAGATGTTCTAGGCTTGGCCTGTGTGTTGTCCTATAATAGACCCGGTAATGCATGGATTCCTGGTCTCTCATCCTATCATGATGGTTTTATTCCACTTATTTACTTCGAATATAATATTATGATTATACATATCACCTAGATTGCGACTGAACCTGCCAGAATCAGGTTGGCTTTAAGTTATTAGTCTACTTACGGAGTACTCCCGTGCCGCCACAGTAATGTGCCCAGCTGCATCGTACATGTATGGTGATCATAATTCATATGCACGGCAATACGAGTCCTACCCACCAAGCCCTGAAGCCATGTGTACGGAGTACATACTTGAATTGTAGATGTAGCCTTGCCAAGGAGTAAATGTACAATCAGTTTTTTTTTTTCGGACATAGTTACTAAGTAGAAAAAGTCCTGTAAGACGAGAAAAAGCAAAAATGCAAAGTAAGGCAGAAGCACGTCTTGAGCTCATGCATGCATGTCGAGCTCAGCTCAGCTCCTTCTTTTCCTTATCAAGTCCTCTACATCGGAGCATCCCGACATGATTTACCTCGGGATATCAGTAGTACTCTGTCTAATGGATGGGGTTATTTTAATTTGTTTTTTTTTGTGTTATTTATCATCTTAATTTCAAGTCTCTATGCATCTTAGATTATCTCTAGCTCATAGGATGAATCCTTCATGTATCTTATACAGTAAGGACCAGTTTGAATCTTTCAACCCCTCACTCAAACTGGCGGTCAGTATGGTTTGTGCGTGTCCTAGTTTAGATTTCGATCGACTGTCATCCGCGCTTGTGGGATGGTGGGGTTCGGGTCGTGTGCGAGCACTGGCATGATCTAAGTGATTGTACATTGTATTCCAAGATTATCATTTGAAGCACCTACTACCAGTGCCAAGGTGGTACATATTAAAAACTCGAATACTATAGAGAAACATCAAACACAGAAAAAAACTTATTCAAAGTTCTTCATCATTTTCGTTTCATTAACTCCCCTCTATGTACGGGGCTAATTACCACAAACAGGAGATGAGGCCCCTCCTTGTCCGGGTCTCCGCTGATTGGAGAGGGAAAATGCCTCGTAGTGTACTCCGTATAGTTCAATACTCAAAGTGAGAACCTTGGAAATGAGAAGGTTAGCTAGGTACTGTTATTCAAGGTTCAGGTTAACCGACTAACTGTTATCAATTCTGGGGAACCGAGGTTTAAACTCCAAATACTTTCTATCTGAATCAACCATAAATGTACATAGCTTTGAAGCTCACGATTAAACTGTTTACTGTTCACACTAGCCTGGAGGTTACCCGCGCACCCCACTCAACAATACTGTACTATTCCATAGTGTACTTAGATACTGTATATTTCAAGTTGGTCTTTTCATTTCCAATCTCATTTCCAATCTCATTTTCATCCTTGGAAGTTTCGATGATTTTCTGTATATCGGAGCACAGAATCGAGCAAATAAGAATAAGATACGGTGAAGCACAACGAATAATGCTCAATCATACACTACTCGTGCTATCCTGATAGGCTCCAGTATATCACTCACATCGTGTCCCATATTCCTTGCTTCTTTCTTTATTTTTCTTTTTTGTTCAAAATTTTGTTGTCCTTAATGCTAAATTTTTCTTTTTTCGCTTGTTGGTAACAGCACTTAGTGGACATCTGTGGTTCCGAGGGTCAGCGTGGACTTCCCGACACGAGATGCCGTCATCTAGCTCGGATGACGCTACGGATTCTAATATGGAGAGGGGCACAAGCCTTTACACTTGACGGATGACTCCATCGCACAGGGACCCCACGTCTTAGTTGTTCCCGATGGGGAGATGTGCATACTTCACTTGCATCCCTCCTGTTACGTAGCGATCATCCGTATGGGATGATTTTGTCTGTGGCGTGTAGGAACATTGGAACGCGAAGTGCCAGTGAGAATTACGGATTATTTTGATTCGATATCTGTTTTGATCCTATCGTTGATCGCCCCAGCGATCATCGCTGGGGAATCCATTTATATTGGTTTACCTAGGTATATCAGCAGGGAGGGGCAAGTCTTGGCTACTATCTTCACTGTCAATCATTTAGGAACCACTTATACTTGGTACTAGTATACCCGGTATCATATAGTATCATCTAATAAGACAAAAATGTACAGGGACTATATCTACTTCATAGGAAACACTCTATATCCCGTCTTTGGTAACTAGACTAAGACATGTAGTATGCACTTCCCCAGAATTGGAATCGAATCCTCCAGATGTCCTTACTCTTACAGAGTCTTACTATAACTCCGTAGTAATTGAGCAAAAGGCGGGGGAACTTGAAACAAAGCGCTTAGACACATGCGACATTTTGACATTTTGACATTGTACTTAACATTTGTCCCTTTGTCCCCGGGCCATGACTCGGGGTTCAAACTCCTCGGGAACCTATACCCCTCAAAATGAACAAGTGGCCATGCTAGCGCCACACAATGCACCCAGCACATCGGCTCTGGTTGCTGATGCGGGGCCACGATCGAATCAAATCAGGATGTTCTTGGATATGCAGACAACATGCACAGCCTCACTCGCCTCAACCTTACGATTTAGAAATGTTTAAAAGCCACTGAGGGGAGGAGGACTAAGATAGCCGACCTATACGATCACCTCTTTTAACTCCATATCTTTTAAAGGTACACGGGGCTGGTTACGTGGAATGTTCCCCTCCTCTGTTTTTCTCTCTCTCTCTGTATTATCTCACTAAGAGGGGACGTCATCGGGGCGGATCGGCCTGGTAATTTCGGGTGGACAAATTGCTTGATCTTTCTTAGCTGGGACACGGAAGAGGGAAGACCCAGCGCCGGTACCAGGGATCTTCCGGTTAACATGGTAGCCGGGATGACAAAAAATATTGGAAAAAAAAAATAAATCACTCATGGAGTAGGCCTAAAGTACTTAGAACTCCTGAATCCACACGACTAGGGCAGGAGAGCATGCGCCACTTGTGGTACTCGGTACCGGGAATGTACCAGGTTACAATCTTCTAGGGCTCAAGTTGCTGCACTGTAACCCATTTAGGAAGCTCGGATGTTTCTAGATATAGTCCTAGGAGATAGAAGATCAGCTTAAAAAAAGAAATATAAAGAATACAGTGTAAACCTTGGAAATCATATTAGAAATCATATTAGAAATCCGGAGTAAAGAATAATAAAAGATCAGAGTAAAGGGCAATAGGTTTGGTATTATTACAAAGATTTAAAATACACGGCCTTTTGTGTCCACCACAATGTTTTGGGGGTTTTTTTTTCTCATTTTATTTTTATTTTTATTTTATTTTTCTTTTAGGGAAATTTTTGATGATTTTAGTTCAAAATTGATTATTGGATTATCATTTAATATTATATAACTCTTAATATTACTCCGTCCTTCATGGGCCTTCAAATTCAGTCTTAGTAATAGTGACCACTTCCCCCGTATTAATCCACCCCAAACGAGCCCCATACACTGAACCGTTTCCCCGTGGTATTTCAACCTGCTGCTCCCGTAGTATCGCCAGTTTTATCCCTCGTCTCTGCCACTTTTTTTTTTTCTTAAAACTTCTGGTGGACTTGGAATTCCTTTATTTCCTTCTATTCTTATATGTGATACCCATTCAATAGGGCCGGTTTTGGCTGCCCACTATATGAACCTATCTCTTCATACTTACGTCGTGATCCAAGCGTTTTCCGATCGCATTTAACGCGAGTCACTGGCGTCACTTTCTGCCTCAGGCATTAAGGCATCCAGGCATCAAACTGCTCTTTTTTTCGCCGCCGATACCACCCCCGATCTTGCTTCTTCTTCTTCCCCGAAGGGATTCAATCAATCTAGCTTATCTAGAGCTTTGCAGCTTTGCAGTTCTGCGCAGCTTAGCCGCGTGCGAGCTTTGCTCGTCTCCCTCTACCTCTTCGGGGACGACGTGATTGTTACTTCCCACACTTTATTATCCACCTTATACACCACTTATTCTACGAGGGGTTCTTTTTTTTCCCTTTTACGCCCTTCCACTTTAAAAAAAGATCCAATGCACATGACTCCCCCGCCTGCTTCACCTGTTCCGTCCGCAGTCTCCTCTACAGCAAACTCTCAACATTCACATGACCCTCGGGATGGAGACCCTTCGGTAACACGCGCCTTAGCGGGCATGAATCTGTCCGTGGTTAATGGGGATGCCCACGCCCTACCCCCACCGGCATCCCCAGCTACGAAACCGCTGAAAGGGAATATGGCAAGCCGTATCTCTCGAATGTTCTCCACACAGGGGAAACAATCCCCGAGCCTCAATAAGGACCATGATGTCCATCGGGACTTCTCCGATAGCAGTCTAGACAGTATCCAACCACTTCACAACTCTAAAGAAAAACCAACCTCAAAACCTTCGTCTCGAACCAACTCTCGACCTCCATCTCAAACTCCCTCCCGCCAACCATCACTTAAGAATGAACCCATTGAAAAGGAGACGAAAAAGAAGATCATGAATAGCAAAGAACAAAAGGAGGGTCTTCCGCCACACAAGCGTTTCGAAATTCTGACTGAAGCTCTCGGAAACCACTCTCATCATCTCCGTAGTGCTAGGAGACAGGAAAAATTGACCGACCTGCTCCGTGACATGCTAGGCGGCGGCCGAAAGAAAGGAGATGACCAGGTCGATGAGCAGCAACTTTCTCTTATGTCAACTTGGATCGACCAGTTTAAAACTGAGCGGGATAAGCTGGCTGCTGATAAGAAAGGTGGTCCCAACGCCACGGCCTCCCTGGTTGATAAATATGGAAAATGCCAGGAAATTGTTGGCCGTGGCGCATTCGGCATTGTCCGGATCTCTCATAAGGTTGATCCACAAGACTCAAAATGTGAACAGCTGTACGCCGTCAAGGAGTTTCGGCGACGACCTCAGGAGACAGCCAAGAAATATCAGAAGCGACTTACCTCAGAATTCTGTATTTCTTCATCTCTTCGTCATCCAAATGTGATTCACACCCTGGATCTCCTGCAAGATGCCAAGGGTGATTACTGCGAGGTTATGGAATATTGTGCTGGTGGTGACTTGTACACACTGGTGCTTGCAGCTGGTAAATTGGAGGTCGCTGAAGCAGACTGTTTCTTTAAGCAGCTCATGCGCGGAGTTGAGTACATGCACGAGATGGGCGTTGCGCACCGAGATCTGAAACCTGAAAATCTACTTCTGACTACCCATGGTGCTCTCAAGATCACAGATTTCGGTAATGGTGAATGTTTCCGCATGGCCTGGGAGAAGGAAGCGCATATGACAGCTGGTCTCTGTGGATCTGCCCCTTACATCGCTCCCGAGGAATACACCGAAAAGGAATTCGATCCTCGTGCTGTCGATCTGTGGGCTACCGGAGTGATCTACATGGCTATGCGCACTGGACGTCACCTCTGGCGCGTTGCTCGCAAGGATGAGGATGAATTTTATCAGCGATACTTGGAAGGACGCAAGCATGAGGATGGATATGCGCCCATTGAGACGCTGCATCGGGTAAGCATGAACAGAGTATCCCCTATTACAGGATCAAATCTAACAATTCCATTTTCAAAGGCTCGCTGTCGCAACGTTATCTACTCTATTCTGGATCCAAATCCCTCTCGCCGTATCAATGCTTCTCAGGTTCTTAAGTCTGAGTGGGTGCGGCAAATCAAACTGTGCAAGGCAGGAGAGGAAGGGTTCTAGATTCAGCTAGTTTCAGGTCTATGAAGCTAATGACATGATGAATCTATTATTTCTTTTCTTTTTTTCTGGATGTGAGAGGGAGGCTTGGTTTATGATGTACCCTTCCTGAGCATTTGAGGGTGGCTATTTTGTTCTTGTCTTAGACCCGTTCAAGGAAAAGGAGGTACTTGTCCTTTGAATGCTCCTCATAGATAGGAGGCCCTTTGTTCTTCCGGTCATTCGATCCGGCGCATTTTTCTATCTTTTGTTCTTTTTTTTTTAAGCCTGTGTCCGTCGCTTAGCTTTGTCTTTTCTCTGGACGTCATGCTTTTCACGTCAAATGCAACGAAGACTCATGACTTTCTTTATCTTTTTTTCTCTACACTGGGTCTTTGCTTATGAGCTTGGGGAGATACCGATGGCGTTACTTGGATTCTGCTTGTACTTTTATGACTTGATGGTAAGGGACTCTATTCCTAGACCAGACAAGTTGGATGGCTCTGCTATACAACTTGGTACATACTTGCACCTGTACATACAACGCCTACTAGGTGCTTCATGAATGTCAGTGCTGTTTACTTCAATCTTGGATCTTGAAACATTCGAAAGTTTATTGATCAGCGCTTACTAAATCTCATGACCATGAATATCATGAAATCATAATACATCTTATGTATCCCAAAATGGACATATCTTATGACATCAGTTTACAGTCAATGCACCTATGGTCAGGTCCGCCACAGCAAACTTACGATGAACCGGCCTCTGAGCCACCGGCGTAAAGGGTTGTATTATAAACCAGGATATCTAGAATGTTCACTCCAGCACTGGAGGACTGTGAGGTATCCTTAAAATTTTCGTGCTAGCTTTTATTTTGGCCCCGACCCCAATCTATTCTTGACTGATCGACATAGCCTAATCAGGTCATGGCGTTCAGGAGTTTCAATTCATTTTCGGCATCTTATATTCACCTCCCATCCGACGACTCCAAAGCTGGAATATTGGCATTTCATTCTAAGTGGAATTCATGCATCTCAGCTACTACTAGTATATCTTGGCGTATCACAAATCTTTAGGCATCTGCATTTCCACTTGGCGGTGGATATCGTTTTACGGAGTACAGCGGCTTGTAATATTGAATCTTCAGCCTTGTGGACTGGTTCATGCAGTGGCTCAGCACCAAAATCCAAAAGTTCATTTTTCAGGTTTCCCCTTATAATTCTGTCTTCAATAATCTCTAGGTAGAAATGGACCGTAAAACCATCAATTAATTGAACCATGTCAGTTTCTATACTTATACTGTGCACAGCCTTTAGTGACGTAGGTAGCCTCATGCGGAAATATTACATAATCTAGACACCGCCACACTCGTAAGGCAGACTTCGGATTCATTGCTGTCTGACCAAGGAATCAGTTCCAAAGCTTCTCTACATTGCTTGTGACTGATACTGTGGCTATCTGGTTCAGCTCTCATTGTACGATCACTTTTGATTTGGTCCCACCTCTTCCCTTCTCTACGTTCACCACAACTCCTGAACCCCGGAAAAGCCGCCATCATGTCTTGGGCAGGTACGCTAGACCTCTCACGGATTGAATCAACAATCACAATGCCCAGTTACTTCGCGTGAGGATTTATATTGACATGTTTGTGCAGGCTTTAAGAAGAATGTCAACCGTGCGACTACGCAGGTGATGATGAAGACCGGTATGCTCGGATTGCCCCGCGATCGCGATATGGCAGGAATGCGATAGGATTTGAGGCTGATTATCTATGATAGGTCATGTGGAGAGAACAAATGATCGCGACTATGAGATTGAGGAACGGTATGAACCGACATCCCGAATATGGTGTAGGACATGGAACTGATGGGCGCAGACGATACCGGACTATGGAGGGTGCGGCCAACAAGCTCCAAAAGGAGGCTAAGGGATACTTGGATTCGTTGCGAGGTGGGTTCTCGTGGATTTAGTGAATTAGATGAGTGTGTCGACTAACTTTGTGATAGCTATGACTGCCTCCCAGATGCGCATTGCCGAGACCATTGATGCTTTCTATGGTGACGCCGGAACAAAGGATGGTGTGAGCCGAAGCTACAGACAAGCTGTTGAGGATTTAGATGCAGAGACTATTAAGGCATTGGATGGACCATACCGGTATGCAGATATCCATCCTTGCTACGCGTGGACGAAACTAACAAGTTAGAACCACCGTCCTCGACCCCATCTCCCGCTTCTGCGCCTATTTCCCCGACGTGAACGAATGTATCAAGAAGCGCAACCACAAGCTCCTCGACTACGATGCCATGCGTGCCAAGGTTAAGAAGCTCGTCGAGAAGCCCGACAAGGATGCTACGAAGCTGCCGCGTACCGAGCGTGAGACCGAGATCGCTAAGCAGGCCTATGAACAGTTGAATGAGCAGCTTTTCCTTGAACTGCCTCAGCTGATCGATCTGCGCGTCCCATACCTGAGACCCTAGCTTCGAGGCTCTCGTCAAGATTCAGCTACGCTTCTGTGCGGAGGCGTATTCTCGTATGGCACAGGTACAGCAGTACCTTGATGCAGAGACGAGGGACCAGTATGCTCGTGGTGATTTGGATAATCGGGTTGAAGAGGTATTACAGGAAATCCGGGAATTAAGTATTGCTGGAACTGTCTAGGCGATACGTGATTCCTTTCGCATATTATGGGGGTTTATACTTCTTTTTCTTTTTCTGTTCTTTCCAGCCTGTATCATGATTCACTTGGATCTTAATCCAGTTTCTTTTTTTTTTTACTATGTCACGGGGCATGGAGTTCATTCGTGATGCATCGCTAAGTTCGATGATGGGTATCAAATCAAATACACGCTCGATCCAATGCAAATGCAAATGCAAATTGCAAATCTATCATACAAATCCAAATGTAATATCAAGGGTATCACTTCGATTTGGATCCAAAAAGCTCCTCCTCTAATATCGCAATGACCGGATCCGCTGCTCGTTGCACAGCACTCAACTCCCCAGCATCCATCTCCGTCAACACATAGTCTGCCACGGCATTCTTAGCACGACTATCCGGTCTCCCAATCCCAATGCCAACACGCAAAATCGAAAGATCCCGCGGTAAAGCTGAATCCTTATCCTTGCGCTTCTTCTCATTCTTCTGATTCTGTTGAGGAGGATATAATCCCTTTCCTCTAAGGCTCTCACAAACACTAATCAACCCCCGATGTCCTCGTAAACTAAACGCCTCAGGTCCACCACGCTTAACGCGGATTTTACCCAACGGCGCTTCAAGTTCATCATGCAGGATTACTAGTGTAGCAGGGTATCCAACCGCACCAGGAGTAGAAGATGTAGACGAAGGAACTAAGCCCTCTAACCAAGAATCCGTTTGAGACGAACCAGAGGAAAACCGCGCAAGTGTCTCATCACTTTGTTTAAACCATTTCACCATCTGCTTCACAAGTTTCGGTCCCGATTCATTCATAAATGACGGACTGTACCATGTTGTAAAGTACGTTCCGATTGGAATATCCTCGCCGCTACCGATGGCAGGAGTAGGACCTGTCCATCCGCGTAATCGGGGGGGCCAGTTCATCTAATAAAAGATGTCCAGCACTATGTCTTGTTCGACGATATGGTCCCTGATTTCCTATTGAGGCGATGAATAGGAGTCGACGCGGTGCGACAGTCGTAGCTATTGTGATTGGAGGATGCATGGATTTGTTTTCACGTGCTGACGTGACTCTCACTGGCAGTTCCACTGCGCAGATTTCGGATCTCGGTGAGGGAGGTAAGGTAAGAGTGGCGATCGGGAGTTTGATTGAATATGGTGGAATTTGGATTGGTTGATCGAGTGAGAAGATCGGGTTGTTGGCTGAGTGTTGAGAAAAAAGCAATTCTCGGGGAGGTGAGGTTCCGGCATAGTGGGTATCCCGGTATTCTGGGTGGATGGGCCTGTGGCTTGAAGATGTATATGCTCGGGTTTTGGATGGAGATATTGATATGTGATCACTTTAGCTGGAGATTGATACTACTATGGTGGTTTTATTTAGTTTAACTTCTAACATTGGAAGGTTTTCTTGATGTGTGTTTTTTTTGTCTGAGACGGTGTACATTCAGAGGCATCGGTTTATGCTAGTACGACCTTCACTTATTTGCCTTAAGGGTAATAGATGTGATTTCTCTCAGACTGAAGATAGACATGCTGATATACCTAAATGGTATACGGAGTCCTCCCCGTGCAGATAGTACTAATGCCGATAGTAGTGTCTACAATGAGTCTAGATTTCTAAGGTTATACCTAGACGAATTGATCTTGTTTATTTACACGTGGCGGGTGAAACATTGATCCGATACCGTACACTATTTCACCAGGACAAGGTTAACTACCTAGGTATTAACAACGACCTCACCCAGAGTATATATCAAGACTGATACTGTAGCTTCGGTATATCCCCTATTCCACTTTACTGGGATTAACAAAATCGTCTCGTGACTTTGAAGGGTGTTGGTCTTTCCCTTTTTGGGTAACACTGGCGGGATTCGCAACCAAACTGTCGGGTCCACGCTCGGACTTGGTGGGGATAGGGAGTTCTACTTAGTATTAAGTATTAAGTATCTGAGTAGAGTGTTTTAAATAGGTATATAACTACTATCTAGGTAATATCTAGGCATTATAATGGATATACTACAGATGACTACACATAGTATTATTGCAATTCAAATGTTTAGTTCATTAGATACTAGTAGATGTCACTAACTACTCTACGGAGTACTCCGTTAGGGTTACTGAATACGGGAGTCTCGGATGGAAATGTCTGTGCTACAATTTACAAATTTTACAAATCACGGCAGTGCAAATCCCTTACTAAAGGAATTTATAATCCGAAGTTCAATTTCCATTTTTGTTGGCTTTTTAGTCCGCGGGTGGAGATGCCACTTGTGCACTTGGTGACTGTCTACTCCTACTCCTGTCTACAGTACTCCTCGCACCGTAGACTCGGCCGAAGCCACGCAGCCTAAAAGTCAAGTTAACCGAGACCAATCAAGATAAACGCAATTCATGTCTACTTTTAAGGAAAAGGCTAACAGATTGTAATATATTGAATAATAATAACACTGCAGTAAACATGTGGGGAAGCTGTCAAGGTTGGATGTATGGACCCAAGTTGTCGGGTCGGGGTTGTCGTACCCATGTTCACCTCTACATTTACCTAGTAATATAAGCAATATAGATGATTCTTACCATATTCATCTAGGTGTTTCATTACTTGAACCGTCTAATTGGAATTCCTTGAATACGCTCAAATACTCACTCCACCATAAATTTGACTTTATTATGGACCTCGCTCTCATTTCCTCAACTCCACCCCTCTTATGTACTCACTCCGTACGGAGTACAGGTTACCTGTAAGGATAATCCAGTCTCCACTTATGGCTTTTCTTGCACCAGTCTGTCGGGTTTACGATATAACATCTATCATCTGGTCCTGATTGTCGGGTCTCATTTTGCTTTGACTTTAGACCTTGCTGTGACGTACCGCTTGAAATCTCCACTGCTTCCCGTCCTAAAAAGGTTTCTCACGTTTTTTTAGGAATCAAGTTATAGTGGGCGCCATCGCGTTTCCCCTCCTAATACTTTTTCTCTTTTTCTTCTTCTTTTCTTCTTTTGTCCAAAATTGATCCCGGTGCTGTGGTCTCGGTGGGACTTTTATACCCTACGCCCAACGTGGCCTAAATTTAATCCCTGGGTCATGTCGTATACTCTTCTCTCATCATGAACTGAATTAGGAGAGCGTGAGCTTCGAAAACATATGATAACCATTGTCTAATCTCGAAATCACCATTCAACACGCCATGTCATGGATGACATGGCCAGCCAGCCAGAGGACCCCGGCCCTTCTGATATTGACGTCGACTCTTCAGACATCGAAGTCGAGAGTTCAGAATCAGAAACAGAGCAATACTCCGACGGGGAAGAATCAATGTGAGTGACCAGAGAGCTTGAAGACTATAGAAATCACTACACAGTGCAATGGTTAATAAGGTATCCCCGGTAGAAAATCAACTCGCTCCTTATACCAAAATATCCCGCACGTCGAAGAAAATGGCCGTCGATACTGCGACGAGAACTACTTTATGCCAAACGATGAAACAGAGCTCACTCGTCTTAACATTGTCCACCAAATCTATCTCATCCTCCAAGAAGGTCGCCTCACTCTAGCCCCATTACCCACCGCCAACCCCCGCATCTTAGACATTGGCACCGGCCCCGGCGACTGGGCCATCGAGATGAGCGCCGAACACCCAGACGCTACCATCATCGCCTCAGATCTAGGCATCTTCGACTCGGGTCTTGGTCACGTCTCTTTACCAAATGTGGACTTCCAACTCGCAGACGCCCAATCCCAATGGACATATCATGAACCCTTCGACCTTATTCATATCCGCGGTCTATCCGGTGCATTCAACGACTGGCCTGCGATCTACCGACAAGCCCTAATACACCTAAAGCCAGGTGGATACCTCGAAATCTCAGAGACCGATCCAGCCGGTGAAACAATAAGCATTGAAGCAGAATCTGAAACTCCAAATCTCGCCATATTCGCCTCAGCACTTCGTGAAGCTGGTCAAGCAGCGGGGTATCCGCGAGACCTGCATCATCTAAAGAAAGAGGCCTTCGTAAATGCAGGGTTTACAGAAATCAACGTGATTGAACGTACATTCCCAATCGGATTATGGCCAGATGATATACATGAGAAAACGCTCGGCAAGATGGCTCTTATTGCATTGCTGGAAGGTCTTGAAGCGCACTCTTTGCGTCCGTTGACGAAATTTGCGGGGTATACTCTTTCTGATGCGAAGGATTTATATGAGCGTGTTCAGGAGGAGGTTCTCTCTGCGCAAAGGATTACGGGGCGTGTACGTATTGTTATGGGGAGGAAACCTTCTTCTTATGCTCAACGCAGAGGGGATGTTTTGGCGAGGGCTAGAGCTAGGATTCAGTTGGTGCATGAGAGACAGGCTGAAAGGGATCAAGATCAAGATTCATAGATAGTATTTCATACTAATGTTTTATATACCATGGGCGATGGAGTTGGGGCTGTACATATGGGTTTCATCGGAACCGTACTATTTTCAGGACTCGGAAGAATATATTTTATAATCTAAATTTTAGTTCAAAGAGAATATATATTTTCACATCTTGTTAGATCACGTGGTCTGTATAGTTCAGACCAAGGTGGCTAGGTAGATAGCTCTCGACGTGTCGGGGCAGACTTCCCCTCCGCGCGCTTCCCCCCATACATGTTCTTTCCTGTAGCTGTTCCAAAGGCACACCTCCTAACACATCTTTAAATCTCCAGATCAACTTCCACATCTTCACATCATCTTCCACACCTCCAGAATTACCTTCCATATCTTCTATATCATCTTACACATCTCTAGAATCAGCTTCTACATCTTTATATTATCTTCCATATCTCCAGATCATCTTGCAATTCACCTTACAATTCTCCCTTAGGCCTAGTCTAGATAGAAACAATACAAAATAAAAGTTAGAAAACCATAGCAAGACCATACACAGCTTTAAATTTCCAAAAAAATATTTTTTTGAGTCCAAAACATTTAACAATAAAATATCTTAGACCATCAAGATAAATATGTATTCCAAGGGTTTCAAAACTATTTTCTTATTCACAATACTCAAGTGCTATTAGGATAGGTCTATACCATAAGAAAACATATTCTTCCACACTACAGGCTACATAGGTACCTACCTAGGTTGTCGCAGTATCGCAGTTCTCTTTTACTTTACCTGATACTACCCTCCGAGTCCTGTTCTACAAGTACTCATAGGCAGAAGTTGAGCAGCGATGACAGTGTAGATAAGAGAGAATGGAAGTATAAGAGGAATATGGAAGACATGAGAAAAGAGTGCAGGGGCAGCCTTGGAATCAGAGGCAAAAATCATCAGTACACTTGAAGTCCTCCAGGGCTTCAAATTATCTCTTACCTACCTATTTCATCACCTGACCTACGACTGATTGCAAACGCCACTTCTCAGTCTATAAAACCTTTCCTTTTACATACTTCGATTTCTTCTTCTTCAACATTCTGGATATTTTTACCCCCGACATTTGCACCTACTATTAAGTAGGTGAAGACCTTACACCTTACAGGCGGGGGTTCACCATCAACTGCGGTCACTACCCACCCCAGGTGGAAGCTAATCAATCTCGTACAAGGTACGACTAGCTCACCTTTCGGTAAGCTCCTCATTCTCATCTTCCAGTAAGCTCCTCATCCCTCGCTTTTATACTTCCATCAACATGCTAATAATGACTAGTAAAAGGGTTGTTTATGCTTTACGCAACTGGTGCCGTCGAGAATTGAGTAATGCCAGCGGTCAGCGCTTTATTCAAGACAAACCTGAAACGGGAACGAAATACCCAAACGGGCTCTTGTCTGGAGAGAAAATACGGTGCTATAAGTATACTTGAATTCATGTATACTGTCCGCAGTGGAGCGCAAGAAAAATTGCTCCATTATTGGGGTGAGTAACCAATCCTCAGAACTTCTCCTGTTGTTCCTGTTTCCCTTGCTGTTATATGATGGATTCCAAGATCTTAGTTCTAACAGTTGGATCTCGAACATTTAGTTGCAACGCCTAGGTAGAGAGTCCTTGTTGCCCTTCCCGCATTGCCTCGGCAGTCAACTGAATCATCAAACATGGCGGGCCCTGGGACCCAAAAATATTGAAACTCCAAACATTGTTTCATCAGGAACAGTGAGGTACTTTGCTTGGACTCGAAACTGAGCCGACAAGAAACCCGCAATATGGGATAGGTACGACAAGGTCGCCGGAATTGTGTCTTTCGGAAAACCACCAGGTTAAAAACCGGACCTTCATTTTCTCTCTCAGAGGGTAGTGGTGAAGACGACTCATCACGAGCAAGCCCAGTAAATTCATCAAAATTAACCGGAAACTGGAACGACAGTCAAAATCGAAAAAATTTCACCAAGCGATAGATGGCACTCAAATGATTTGGCGTTGCTTGAGATAAAGATTGCCTAAAACGAAAGCCAATCTTAAACGTATCCGCACTCTGCACCGTGCTTACGTTTTTTGCTATTTCCCTCTAAGTATCTGATCAAGTGAGTATTTGAAACCTATACTTCTAACTTGAACAATCATTGGTAGACTGATGCTAATCAGCAAACAACCACCAAGTCCCACTTAGAGAATGGACACCTTCTACCAAATTAGCTTACTACATGGTAACATTTTGGTAGCATGTCCAGGAATAAAATGTGGTTGATTCTTACAACAGAGTCAACTAAGCCTGTCTGCATCTGGCAGTCAATGCAAGAGACCCTAGGATTGAAGACTTAATGCTAGAGGAGCTCAAAGGAGTCCAGGAGTGCGTTGAAGAAGGTCACTGAAGCGAGGAAGGCAAGTCGTCGCGAATCAGCAGATTAAGAAGAAGATCATACAGGACCTTCACTGAGCGACACTTCAACATTAACCCAACCAATCCAGAATCAGGCGTGTGCAAAGATTCGTTAGCAATCGCTGTGATTGTTGAAGCTAAGACAATCGCAGATTGATTTGCAATTAGAGCCGGAATCAGTGCGTTGATCAACCCTTAAGCGACGGATTTTATCGATGTTGAGTTCTTCCCGAGACATCTGGAGGTCCTGAGTTCCTTGGCTCGCCTGGCAAATTGCGCTTGGACCAGTTAAGATCTAGTGGGTGCCGCGAAAGGGATTACCGATTGGGAGCAAGTCTGTTCTTGAAGGCCAGCCCAACAAGTACCAGCTGCCCAGACTCTCGTTTGTATTAGAGAGCATCAAGATGCCGTGTCAAAATGTCTGGCAGGTTCCGCGTCCTGTATGGTGTTTGGACCACACGGGGGCAATTTCAAGTATGTATTTACAAACGCATTATTGGTATTCATCGTCATCAAGTCAGCATGATTAACAAAACTACCATTTTATAGGTTGAGTGGGAGAGATGTAGCCACAGTAATCATCGGCGGATGGCGACATATGCACAATTCCTTGGCTCAAGTTGCAGAATTTCCAAGACGGCGGTCACGTCAACCATAGGTATTGATGGTTGGGTAGTACTATAGTCCTACTCAACAAGTGTTGGAAAACACGCCCCAATACATTTGTGAGGTTAAACCCCCGGAGGAAGCACTGCGTATGGTGTTCTTACTGATTCTGTTGAATGGAAATTTGCAAGAATTGACGAGAATAGCAGGATTACCTGGTGTGTTGAGTTAACTCGAGATGACTACCCCACTTACTACTATTTTGGGGTATATCATGCAGGAATCATACAATCCACACAGGAATTCCAACTGCATCGAAAGGAGTTAGCAACCTTGGGAAGAGTAGATACGCCTATGGCTGGCTACCCAGCCTTGGTTCACATGTTCAACATGGGTTCCAGTATACGGCCGCTTCTACGCCTTTGCGGGCTTCCACCCCGAAATGCAAGCGAGCTTCATGGGATCTTGGATTAGTTGCTAATAATGGTGTTTTGATTATTTACGAGCTTGATGCCAAAACCACTACCACTAGTATAACTTATTGTTTGCTAGGTCCTTCGCTCAGTATACCGATGACCGCTTCACCTATCTGTCACTGATGATATGGAAGCTGTTACTATTTTACATACCTGCACTCAATTATGCTCATTATGAACTGGCCGTCACTCGCCAGCATAATCCTATGACGAGTATTGCACCCTGTCGATCCACTAGAATCAGGAAATTGCTGAACAATACGAAGCGACCAGAGAAAACAACATGGTAGCCCAAGCCAATCTCTTCGCCTTACTTCACAGCGTCTCTCCCGAGGAATGCGAACGTTGGAGGAAGCGGGCACTCATTTCGCCGCAATATATTTGCTCTTTCGTTGGGTGACTTGGGTCCAAGTTGATTTCACTCTTTCAACTTGAAATCGAGTGTGATCTCCCATTCCTTTGTTCGAAACCTCAGTGATCCATTGAAAACAACATGGACTGCAAGACAAGAACATCCTGATGCAACAGACAAGGACCAAACAGAGATTTTCGAGGTGGGAAACACCCAGTGGAGATATCTATTTCTCAAATTCCATCTTTTTGAGACTCTGGTCAAAGCAGACAAAGACGACACCACGATCACATGAGAAACAGTAACGACGCCAAAGGAAGCGGAGCAGCATTCTGCCCATGGGTGCGGCAAAATGATACCCGAAATTCAGCACTTATTTGAACGGCAATTTGATAAAAAGAGGCATATAGAACTACATCATATCCGGTTCTTTCAAATTGTGCCAGACGAAACCATGGAATACTTTGGCTCGAACGCTGCAAGTCACCTGGGCAAATGCCGCTTACCCTTAGACTTCCCTTGGAGTTTATAATGATGTATATGGCGACATTCCTGCAAAGCCAATCACGCCACGTCTTCAGCCTGAGGGCTAAGATACTTATGGCAACGACCGGATACGAGTGGGAGAAGCAGAGGGGTGGTGATTCTCGCAAGATATGTGACAATCATACATGCATTATACATCTAAGTTAAAGCTCAACACAACAGAAAATACCCAAGGTATAGATCTAAAACAGACAAAGCACAGAAAATCAAAGAAATCAAATCATATATCCACATGTAATCATATCAAGGCAATTCATTTCCCACAAACTGCCTCAACTGTCCACATGCCTCACTAAATAATACACCTTGTAAAACTGCCTCGCCTTCACTAGCAGCCCAGCGTCCAGCATCAGTAAGATGACGCTTCCACGCGGCTTTATCAGTGCCACTAAGATCAGTCCAGTGACGGAGTTGATCAGCTGCAGAAAGCTGTTCATGTTGTGCAGATGAGGAAGTCTCGATAAGGACGCTTTGCTCGGCTGTTTCGCCGTGCTCGTTACATCTGACGATCACAGATAGAGAGTGTGGAGCCTGGGTCTCGAGATCGGCAGGTGCAGCACCAGCCTTATGGACACGGTCGAGAATATCCTTTAGACTTCCCAATGCGTCTTCATTGACAGTAACGGATTCCTTGGTGTTGTGGTTTGGAATGAAATGAGTATGATCAAGAGGGTCTTCACCATTTCCTCGAGATGGAGACAGAAAGTAGTCTAGATAAGACCCTTGGCCTTTCTCTGGAGTAATGTATTCTACCGCCCAAGACCTGCGCATATCGTCGGAGAGCCAGTTCTGGGCACCGAGGTAAGGTGGTGTTCCGCCGCGAATTTCGAGATAGACGAGGACGGCGAAAATGATTGCAAGGAATGAGCAGAGCAGCAAGGCGAGGTAGGCCAGTAGTTCGCACATCTCGGAAGGCCCGGGTAGGGAGAGGGTATAGCGGGGTGTACGTGAAGAAGCGGGGAAAGGAGAAAGTGGGATAGTATGAACGACAACAGTGTTGCCCATGCTGGTTGAAGCAAGCTTGACCTTTTGCGGAGGTACATCTGGGGTTATGGGGTGGGCAGGGGCGATGAAGGCTGAGAAACAGAGCCTTGTCATGGAGAATGGGTGTACATCGCGGAGGGTAGTATATGGTTGGATCTTCTCGTAGCCGCGGTTGGGACCATACTCGACCGTGAAGAGTGAGATGGAGTGATCGCTACCACTAGCGGCAATGATGGTTTGTTGTTGACCAACCGGGTTTGTCCCAAGCGCACAAACGTCGAGTCCTAATCCGATCTTCACGGCCCGAGGAAGCTTGCGAAGGCGCATGATCTTAGCTTGAGTATCTTTGCTCTTTGGCAGCCTGAGGAGAACCAGCTCGCTTCCGCTGCGATTGGGCGCATTCTGCAGGAGAAGAATAGCAGTAGGGGAGAGGAAACGCAGAGCCCGGAACTTGGGGCGAGCGGCTCGCGCACCACTGCTCGGCAGAGGGGTAGTATAAACGCAGTGAACATCTGGGGCGGCGTTGGAGCGTGTCGACGAGGAAATCTCGCCAACCATCACATCTGTACCATTTGTATATGCCACACGGAACCGTCCACGAGAATTGGTGGTCTGATCAGGGTCGAATTCAAGGCTCATAAGATCAACATCTTCTGCTTCCTCGCTTCCGCTGAGGCGAATTCGACCAATAACATCAGATTCAGATGGCGAGGCAGTAGCTTCAAAAAACACGATCTCGCCCGATCGTGCCAGTCCAGTGGAGATTGCGCCAACTCTGGGTTCCGGGGTGCCCTTCTCATCAAGCCTCGGCTTCTTCCAAGGTGACAGTCTCATCACACGCTGATAAGCCTCGCCCGCTTCAGCACCGCTCTTGAACCGGAACAGCGAGTTGCGAGACACCAGCTCTGCCTTTCCAGGGATCAACTCTTCCGTTGGCTTCGCATCTTTTGTCTCTGCCTCTGCCTTCTCCTTCCCTTCCGACGATTCCACCTCAGTCGATATAGTCACTTTCCGGGGAGCATCGAAACGAAACGCGCGCATATGCTGATTGTTGTTCTTCTTCTGTTCCGCTACCGAGCTATTAATTCCAGCAAAAATGACCAGTGAGTGTTCCTCATCGCCAACTTGCGGCGCGACCGCCAACGACGTCACCGAGTCTTCGTCGCGCGATAAACTTAATTCAACGACCTCCTTGATTTCAGTCCGATGTGATGTATCTAGCAGAGACTAAAAAGCAATTGTTAGAGCCTTATTCAATCAACCACTATTAGCTCCACTTACGATCTTGTTCCCAACTCCGCTACGGCCTTCGCCGCCTCCGCCACCAACAAGCAGACGACCATTATCGCGCGGGTCAAAGTCAGCCGAGAAGACTGGACATGAGAGGGTGATTTTCGCGGTGTGGACGATAGGTGCCATCTTGTCCTCCGCTTATGTTTTCTGTTCGCCTGGAGAGAGAAAGGAAGAGGACAGATCTGGGAATGATCGGAGGTTTCGATTCCCCGGATTCTTGGCGCGGATTGCCTGATTGGGTCATGCCGAGAAGCTTGACTATACGACTTTGACTTTGTCTTTACAATGAGTAGTTTGATAGAAGAAGAAGAAGAAGAACAAAAGCAAATAAGATGTATAAGAGAGGTAAGAAGCTTTACAGACTGAAGAACAGAAAAGGTGTATATTTTTGGAAAAAAGAGGTCATCTCTACATCTAATCGACTTCCTGGCCAGTGAACTCAGGAAGACGCTTGGCAATATCCTCCCAGGTCTCGTCACCATCGGCGAGAGACTTAACAGCCTGGAGAATATCATCCTCACTGGCACGGACCTGGCGGGTGGAGTCACGGTCACGCAGAGTGAAGGAGTTGTCCTTGACGGACTGGAAGTCAACAGTGATACCGAAGGGGGTACCGAGCTCGTCATTACGAGCATAACGCTTTCCGATACTGGCGGAAGAGTCATCGACACGGTTGGACACACCGAGACGACGCAGCTTGGAGGTCAGACGTTGGGTCAGGGGCTTGAAAGCGGGGTTGGTGGACAGAGGAACCAGCAGAACCTTGGTGGGGGCAATAGCCGGAGGGAAAGACAGGACCTATTATGGTAGTTAGTATTATGAAAGAAAACAAAACAAATATGGAGTATGGAGTATGGCAACTTACACCACGGGCCTCATCGCCAGCACGGGACCAGTAGACATGCTCAATCATGCTGTACATAATACGGCCGATACCAAAGGACGGCTCAATAACGTTGGGAGTGTACTCGCGCACGTTATCAACACGGGTACGCTTCTCAATAGTAATAATATCCTTCTCCAGCTCGACCTTGCCAGATCCAACACCCTCAACATCGACCTCGATCTTACCGTCCTTCTCCAGATCCAGGGACAGCTTCTCACGGAGCTCCTGGGACAGAGCCTCAACAGCGGCCTCGACGGTCTTAGCATCCTTCTTGAAGCGAGGACCGAACTTCTTCTTGTCAAGATCGATCTGGAACTCCTCAATACGCAGAGGCTCGGAGCGAGTCTCACGAACAACAAGAGGAGCACCAGTCTTGTTCTTGTGCACAGTCAAATCGTAGGCACTGCGGTCGGCACAGCCAACACACTCAATCCAGCCGTAGCTGGTCTGGAGCTCAGCATCCCAACAGTCAGCGGCATAGTGAGCCATCTCGTTGGCCATGTGCTGACGGAAACGCAGCTTGGTGAAGTCACAGCCAAGCTTGACCAGGAAGAGCTGAATACGAGCCAGGAAGTAACCCAGGGTCTCGTTGTCGACCAGACCAGTCTCAACAGCGTGACCAATAGTCATCTTGGTGACCTTGGTGCTGCCAGACAGCTGAACATTGCGGTCAAGCAGGGACATCTCAACATCCTTAACCTCGACGAAGCGGGGGTGCTTCTTGCCACCCTCGGGGTCGACGTAGTGCTCGATCTCAGCCATGAGGAACTCGCGTACACGCAGCAGACCAGCGCGGGGGGGAGATCTCGTTACGGAAGGACTTGCCAATGGAGGCAGAGGCGAAAGGCATAGACTGCTGGTTGAACTCCAAAAGCTTGGCGAAGTTCAGGAACTGACCCTGGGCAGTCTCAGGACGCAGGTAACCGGGCATGTTGCTGCTAGGGCCAATAGAGGTCTGGAACATAAGGTTGAAAGCGACGGGGGGCAGAACGGGGCCATCGGTGGCGGGGTTGCGGATATCGTGCTTGTTGATGAGCTTCTCAAGCGCGGGGCCGTCGAAGTTATCAATCTGTGCGAGAGTCTCCTCGTACTCCTTCACAAGGGCATCGTCCAGCTTGACAGCCTTCTTCTCGCCCTTGCTCTTCTTCTTCTTCTTGGCCTCCTTCTCCTCGTCGACCACAACCTTCTGGCCACGCGCTTCCTTATCACCCTTCAGACGAGCCTCGAGAACCTCCTCGACCAGGTGGTCCGCACGGAAGATCTCGCCAGTCTTGGGGTCCTTGCACATCCAGTCGGCGAATTTGTCCACATGGCCGCTAGTCTTGAGAACCTCGTGGGGGGGTGAGCATGGTGGTGTCGACCTCGAGCATATCCTCCTCAAGAACGAAGTGCTTGCGCCACAAGTCGGTCATGTTGGCGACAAGGGCAGTTCCTGGTGGACCATAGTCATACAGACCGGAGACACCACCGTAGATCTCGAAGGAGGGGGTGTAGAACATGCGACGGCGAAGCATTGAGTCCAGGACGTTACGATCGACCTCCTGGCCGGTCCTGGTGGCGACGGTAGCCATCTTGGGATTTCGTTTGGATGGCTTCGGGGGCTTGGTCGAGCAGGTAAAAGTCCTGAGGCTGAGGAGGGATGGAGGGGAAAAAGTAGAGGAGCGGGGGAAAAGTCGCGGAAGCAATTGAGTCATCCAATCGCATAGGCTTCTAGCCTAGACTTATAATACACGGAAGAAATACAATAAAAAGAACGAAATTATTAAAAAATTAATAAAGAGTGGATTGAGACCAAATCTCTCCGCTTTATTTTTCTTTTTCCACCTTTAACTCCTTTTTTAATCAGTTAAAAAGAGATCAACAAGTCGCGTGGTCGGAGCGTTCTAATTGCCCGGAGAATCTCCATTTCCGATCTCCGTGATAATTTATTTTCTTGCGACCAAAAAAAAAAAAAAGTAAAGAGCTTATCCAACCAACGTTTTTCCCCATATTTTAACGATATTCAAAATGGGACTTAAAGGAAAAGGAAGACCTCCGCCAGGTGCGGAGGGTGATATCAAGCCCGCCAACAAGCAACGTCGTCAGATGATGCACATCAAGCGCAAGAGAGCGAAGGACTCTGAGCGCCGAGCCGAGCGATATGCATTCAAGAAGGAAGAGGCCAGGAACCCCAAATTGAGAGAGGAACGATTGAAGCGCAATATTCCATTGACTCTTGACCGTAAGCGAGTCTGGGATGAAGCCGACAACGACGCCGACGAGACAGGACTGGGATTGAGTGTTGATGTTGAGCGCATCAAGCGGGCCAAGCAGGAAGAAGAGGATGAGCTAAACCGACCCTTGGAAGAAGGAGAGGATGATAGCGAGGCACCCGACTCGGACAACGAATCTGTCGACAGTATGATCGCTTCGAGTGACAGTGAAGATGAGGACGAGGATGAAGAAAAAGATGAAGGTCGCGGACGAAAGAAGTCCACTCTTCCCACTGCTACGGAACGTGCTACCAGCCCGACACAGTCCACAAAAAGCACCAACATGAACCTGGCACCCGAAGCCCTCGCAGCGAAATTCCCTAGCCTCTTTTCCTCGGAGCCAACCCCAACCCCCAAGGTTCTTATCACAACCTCAATCAACTCTACGCTCCACAAAGAAGCCGAAATCCTTACAGAGTTTTTCCCGAACAGCGTGTACATCCGTCGCACAGCTCACCGATACTCGCACAAATTCTCTATCCGTGAGATCTCCAAGTTCGCCGCAAACCGCAACTACACAACTGTACTTGTTCTCAACGAGGACCAGAAGAAGCCCAGCGGTTTGACAATGGTTCACCTGCCTGTGGGACCTACCTTCCACTTCACTATTAGCAACTGGATTGAGGGTAAGCGATTGCCCGGACACGGCCGTGCCACAGATCACTGGCCCGAGCTGATCCTGAACAACTTCCGCACACCTCTGGGTCTTTTGACTGCGCATGTCTTCCGGACTCTGTTCCCTCCTCAGCCAGAGTTTGAGGGCCGACAGGTCGTGACACTGCACAATCAGCGTGATTACATCTTCGTGCGCCGTCACCGATACGTCTTCCGTGAGAAGCGAGAGACAGAGAAGCCAGTTGTTGGTGCAGATGGAAAGGAGATTGCAGGAGTTGAGGGTATTCGAACTGGTCTGCAGGAGCTAGGACCTCGATTCACTTTGAAGCTGCGTCGTGTGGATAAAGGTATCCAGCGGGCTAGTGGACAAGAGTGGGAATGGGCGGGTGGAATGGAGAAAGAGCGGACGAAGTTCCAACTGTGATTACTTTTTTTCTTATTTCTTGCATGGGGTTCTGGGAGTATCAAAACGTCGATTTCTGGGCATTTCAAATACCTATACCTGACTTATTGAATGAACATAATGTCACTGATTATAATGGGAGTCTGTATAACCTCGAGTCCAAAATCTCAAGACGAAGCTACACTTGTTCCTTCAAGCTTCAAGCTTTCAATCCAGACTCAACCTTGGTTAAGCTCAAATTGCACTGCCTCAGTAGTCTATGTACCAAGTTAGGTTCAATGTGGTGAAATCCGTCGTGGTTGTTTATCTACCAACCCATAGACGTAATAATCACGTACTACTGACCCCATACTAGGTAGTACTCCCAGGGCTGCCACTACCACCAGCACCTTACACCAGAATCCTATTTCCCATGCATTCTTCAAGTTTCAATCTCAATTTCACCTAGCCCCAATCAGATCAATCATGGTGTCTAAAAAGCAAGATCAAATCATATACATAGAACTGGCATTATGCTGGATTCTTGTCATCATCGCCGCTTTCGTCTCTCTAGGCCTTATAGGCCTTATTTCCATAACTCTCTGGGAACATTGGAAAAAGTGTTGGGGAAGGATGACCGCAAAGAATGTGAACGATATTGAGAGTTCTGAGGATGCTCGCACCGGGACTACAGTATATGAACAACCTCATGCTGACATCGTACCCCCTGGACGCGCTCTTTCAGATATGGATCGGGGTACATACAGCTTGAAGGAGTACCAGCCCGAGTCTCCTGATTCTGACTCCGGGATTTATTCCGAGTCCCCTTCACCTCTGTATGATACCTAGTTCTGGACAGAATTTCAAGCTTGAATGATGGCAGGTCTGGGAGTCAAAGACTGCCCCAATGAAATATTGAGTCGATCAACAAGTTTCATTCTGCTAGTGCTCAGGTGGGACTTGTGGTTTGTTACATTGGCACTGCCCAGGGAATATGACAAGTGTATGTGAAAACATTGAACGAGAAAATTGAAGCTGGGCTGACTTTTATATAGTGACTTGGAGTACGATATGCGGATTTCTTGCTTGTATTCAAATGGTTCTATTATATTGCCTAGGTGGTATTGGGAGAAACCCTACTTGTGTGTAATATTCTACTACTACCTAGTGAAGAGGGGAACCGTTAGGCAGTGTATTCTAGATACACGGGTCGATCCAGCTAGCATGAATGGATAACACCAACCAACATGTAGGTTGTGGCCGGACTACCCCGTAGGGGTGGGATGAGAGATGTGTAGGAGTGTGTATTCTAGACTATAACGACGGGTATTCTTGTACGTACAAAGACGGGACTGAAAACATGACAAAACAGAGATGTAACCAAACGGTAATTCTTAGCACGGTACGTGTAGTAGGGGGACAGGGTACCCCACTACACTAGGTATACCTTTATTGTGTTAAGGTCACCTACTACACGCACATGTGCATGTGTACATTCAAATGTTTTAAGTCGGAGCAACTTCGCTCAGTACCTAGAGCAGCCATATTTTCTTCACTCCAACATTAATGCTACTGCCATGATTTATAGAGTTTCCAAGGTTAGAGTCGGCGATGAGATCGGCGGCGGCAGACTCGGATTAGTATCCATGGATGTAATAATCACGTACTACTCATATGCTCCTGTCAACTGCTACTACACTTCAATCTATAGAGTATTTTGCCTTAAAACTTTACATAAGTCCGCATTCATCTTTGCAGATGTCAAGTTTCACTGGCAACTTGAATCATCTCACTCAGCCCGGCCAATATAAACAATCATGGCATCATTCAACTACCTAATAGTACCTCTGGGTATAGCCGGTATATTTGGTTTCTTTTTTGCCTTTATGGCTATCTACTTTCCAGTCCTCCAGGGCTTTTTCTAATCGCTCGTTGGCCTCGTTGGCGAAACTACCTCCGGAGAAAGAAGGCCGCAAGGGTGAACGATACTCAGAGTGCTAGAGATACTCACACCGGATCTACAGTCTATGAGCAACCTGTCATCAAACTCCCTGCATTTGCTCATTTCAATATAGATCGGGATAGATGCAGCTTGAAGAGGTATCAGTCTCCCGATATTGAGTTACAGGATCTTGAGGCTGGCTGGCAGGCTGTTACCAAGTAGCCTGGGCATCCTATTTTCTCTTTTACCTCCATGCGATATCTATTAGTCTTGAAAATTTGAACCAAACCATGATGTTAAACGAGGGATGGATCTGGAAGTTTAAAGACTCAGGCTGCTCTGATTCAATATTGAGTTGCTTTAGGACGACGGTTTTATTCTACATAATCGGGATTTATTTTCATTTATTGCTTTGAGAAACTGCATGTACACAAGGAATACAATATCTGGATATGATAGCATTCTTTTCTTAGTACTCTAGGGTCAACGTCACCACATTCACATGCTCTATGTACATTCGAGTCGCCGGGGATGAAATAGGCCACGGCATATATCCATGCACGTAAGAATCACGTAGTACTAGTACTACTGTCACCCGATACCACACCGGATTACAGTATCTGTATCAGTAGGTATCTCATTTCAAATGTTCAAGCTCCCATCCTTCAAGTTTCAACCACAATCTCTCTTAACCCAACCACCTAACCCGATCAAAATGGCGGATACAAATACACGAAACAGCTCCCGATGCTATGGATATCTTATGTTATATAATGGTATCTATTTGGTTTGCTCTTGCCGGTGGTGCGGTGCTATACCTCATATTTCATATTGTAAAAAGAACCTGGAACTTTTCGCAGGAGAATCGAGGAAGCAAGGCCAGGAGGGTGAGGCAGAGTAGAATAAGTAGCGAGTCAGATTCAAGGCCCCTCACTCGCACCGAGCCTACATCTACTGTATATGAACAACCCATGATCACGACTCCTGGACACGGTCTTTCGGATATGGATCGGAATACGCGCAAATCGCAGTCCTCTTTTGTTGAGTCACAGGATCTTGAGGCTCAGGCTTGGACTATTATTAAGTAGCCTGCGAATAGTCCGCATGGACGAGATGTTACAGATCTGGATACTTGTATGTTGAGATCTCAAGGACTGCTCTGATTATATCTTGAGTTCAAGTGTTGCTGGAGAGTTTCATTCTACTACATGGTCGAGACTTGTTATTTGTTTCTTTAGGAGCTTGAGTCTGCGTGAGGAACCTGATCAATTATCTGGAACCTTGGAAACGGAAACATTGTACGGGGAGAGGAGCTGAAGCTAGGCTGGATTATTCATAGATAATTCAAGCTTGAGTGCACTGGGGTGCAGATTTTGATATCTTCTTTCAAGTTGCTTGGTATATGATTGTAAGTCAGAAAATCCTAAGCGGGCCTCTAGGGTTTGAAACACTGATTACTCCTCACCTAAGTAGGTAGGCTCTATCAATACCTTACTAAGTACTAATAAATGAAATACTACTAACCTTGGAACTAGTTTAGTAGTACATAGTATTATATGTATTTACTCCCGAGGTCAGTGAATATAAACGCTCATCAAACCTATATCCATATATAGATGAGTCAACCCAAACTCACTGGCCTAGTTTTCATACCATATGGACTCTATTTGTAGATTTCGATCCCCCAATAGCTCTAAGATTATACAGAATATATCTAGTAGTAATGGTACCAGTGATACTAGTACTAATATAGACATGTGTTGGAGTCGGCGATGAAATCGGTTGCGGCATCTATCATAATCCATGTGTGTGGATACCTATAACAACTTCAAATGTTGAATCATATACATGCACATGTATACACGACCTAGACACTGTCACTAACACTCATACTGAAATATAGCTTCAATTACAGTTCCACTTAGTTCAACCATATCCAACCCGGTCAAAAATGGCGAATGAAGTGACTGACAAGGCGCTAGACATTTTTGTGACTACAGTTGTGTGGGTTCTCATCACGGGAGGTATTATACTTGCCTTGATTATATTATATGGTGTTATAAAAGTGACCTTTCAATATTATTGGCAGGGTCAGAGAGGCAAGGCCACAGGGGTGAAGGAAACACAGAGTGTTAAAGAAAGCAACACTCAGTCTACTGTGTATGAACAACCTGTTATCACGACTCCTGGACAGCTCTTTCGGATATGGATCGGGATACGCGCAATCAGGATCCGGCCCCTCCTTATATTGAGTCAGAGGATCTCTAGGCTCAGACTTAGACCACTAAGTAGCCTGTGAATACTCCGTATGTTACCTAGTCTTGGATAAGATCATGGTCCTGCGGATCTGAAATCTGTGACTCAACATTGAAGTGCTTGAGCCTTGAAATGTTGAGACTTTAAGCACTGTTATGATTATACCTTGAGTTGCTTGGAGTTTTATTCTACTAAATAGTAATCATGACTTGTTATTTGTTGCTAGGTGGGAATATGATATCATCTAATGTTCTGGAAATGGAAGCATTGAGCGGAGAGAGGACCTGGACCTGGGCTAAATTATTTCATTCAGCTTAATATCAGCCCAAAATACTGACTTTTATCTTGTCTTTGCTTAGTATATGGGTTTAATTTAGAACATCCTAAGGCATTAGAATGGATATTAAGATAACTCCTCTATACCTCAAGTGCTTACCTATAAATCTACTTATAGTACCCCTATCTCTAAACAGGTACTACCTATTAGGTAGTACTATTAGTAGTATTACTAGTCTATCTACATGCCAGTAGTGAATATAAACGCTGATCAAACCCATATCTGTATACTATAATACCCAACGCACCCAGCGAACTCATATGGATAATACCACCTGGGCAGTAATACTTTCATGACATGATGGACTCAAGCTCTATTCATAGAAATAGATCATAATAGATCTTTCCAAAATAAAATAATACTAGTGCTATATTCTACTAGTACTAGTATGGATATACAGATGTTAAAATTGGAGTCGGCGATGAAATCAGTTGCGTCATTTATGCCAGTGGATACCTATCAAACTTGAATGTTGAACTATGTACACAACTTGAACGCCCTCAATAACACACACCGTGACTTCAATACAAAATTTCACTTAGTTCAACCATATCCAAACTGATCAATAATGGAGAAGAGCTTCCCTGATAAGTTGGCAGGCCTCACTCTGACGGTACTTGAGTGGATCCTCAGTATCGGCCTTTGTCTACTCGTGTTTGGCGCCATACTAGCCGCCTTAGTTTACGTTATAATTGGGATCTATGAATGTTATGAGGAGCGTCGGGCAATCAAAGCCATCAAGGCTATGGAAGCGAACGATACGGAAAGTGCTGAAATAGGTGATACCGAGTCTACTATGTATGAACGGACTATCACCACAACCCCTGAAGACAGTCTTTCGGATAGGAATCAGAATGCGCGCAATCAGGATTACCCACCCGATTATGTTGAGCTACAGGATCTTGAGGCTCAGATTTAGACTACTACTAAGTAGCCTGTGAATACTCCACTTCGCATGGTATAGGTAGTCTTGGACAGGATGTTGAATAGGTATTGGTGGATCCGAATTCTTGAGGGTTCAAGTACTGTTTTGATTGAATGTTGAGTTTTTGGTGCTTTGCTCTGGCTCTTGCATTGAGCCCGAGGTTGGAAAATTGAATACGATATGAAATCTGGAGGATACGAGGATGGGGAGAGGAATGTGTACTAGTAGTGGCTGGCAGTCACAACTTGAGAGTCGGCCAAATCATAGTGTTATCTGAATATCTTTAATCTCTTTTCACTAACTCCACAGTTCAAGTTTTAAACTGAGATTAAATAGAACCAAGTTCATAAAATGTTGGGCCAGAATCTTCAAGGTATTGTATTAAATCTACTCTACGCTGAGAAATATGGACACATAAAGCACGTTCATGTATCAATTTAACGAATCCACATCCATATGCGAACACTCATACTAAATCGGCTAAATTTGTCAAATTATACATATGTAGCGTTTTGACTTACTACTAGTATAATTAATTCCCATTTTCCAAACTGAGAATTCTCCCGCATGGAAGTTGATACTGTACAAGTCTTCACGCCGCGCTTTTCGCGGCACTGCCAGTGAAGCAGCGAGCATTTGAAATTTGGAGAGGTATGTCCTCAGCACGCGAGTGCTTGGCTAGATGTGTCCATATCCTCTCAGACAGGGACCTTGGGATGTTCTACATAATGACTGACACCTCTTTTTATATAAGTACCTACAGGGTTACCTACAGGGTTACCTACATGGTTACCTAGAGGGGAAGGCTACCTGTCATATAGTTAGATATAGGCAACTGGCAACCCTACAGATATCTAAAATAGAAGTAAGAGATAGCTAAATAAAGCGGGATATATTCACATGTGCATGTTTAGATATATGTAATAAATAAAAGAAAAATAGTCTATTGGTAAATCTGTGGTCTCTGAGTAGTATTCTGCCAGACGGTGAGAAAACTCGAAAACCACTGTAACCCAAGTAGAAAAAGAGGTCTATTGAGCTTGAATAAATTGGAGCACTAGAGTGCTAGTATCATGGGGCAATATGGTGATTTCAACTAGTATGAATAGGCTAGAATTCCCGAGTCCTTCACTTCAGGTTGGTTGATAGAGCCCATCCATAGGTAAGACTCATCTAAGATAAATTTGACTAGGAGAAGACATAAAGTACGAGTGTTTCGAAAGATTGAACGAAATAGAAATCAGATTGATGGGTATTGTAGCCCAGTGGATACTAAAAATAAAACCTTCAATTCAGACGCAAAACTAGGTAGGTTGTCGCTTTTAGAGACAGGAGATACGCAGCGCATGTCAGAATCGTCAACATCAGTATCGTAGAAAGTGAACAGGAACTGCGGAGCGGAATAATGTCAAAGTGGTATGAGGGAAACAAGGTCTCCTGTGCAGGATGATAAACAGGTAGAGGCATTAGGAACAGCATCAACCAAGGACAGAAGATTGAAAGAGAAAAAGAATCGACAGAACGCCTTATTACCCACGCCAAGTGTTCTGTATGATGTGCAGGGGTAGAGAAAAAGAAGACATCCATGGAAATTTCCATGAAGGGGTGTCTATGCAGTGTTCGGTTCATTCTTAAGAGACAAAATTTGGCAGAGCGATGAAAGGGAAAAAGGAATGACCTAACCGGAGGGCGTTAAATGATACCCATATGTGCGCAAGACAGATGATCTTCAAGTAGAATGACGGGATGAAGAGTGAATTGGGGGTGTTATGCTGGGATTGGAGTTGGCTGGTTTTCCTGATCGCAGCCCGGAGCTGTGAAGAGCAAAAAGAGACCATATTGAGGCAGAAATTATTTCATCTAGCCGGTTGCCTTCTTCCAGCGTAACAACTCGGCCAAGCTGGCCAGACTGCAGCCGGTCGACAGGAACTCATGGGCAAGTAACTCATCTGCAGTGGCACGGCTGCGGACATCAACGCAGAGACAAACACTCAAGAAAGCCTTAAGTTCCTTGCTCAGCTTCTCCGGCTTCTTCAAACGCGGAGTACCATTCGTGGCAATCAAATACAGGGCTTTCAATGGCTCCTCGTTCAGGTAAGGAGGCTCGGACTCAATCAGCTCAATAGCCATGATACCCAAGGACCAACAATCGACCTTGGGGCCGTACTCCTTCTGCTTAACAACCTCTGGGGCCATCCAGTAGGGAGTACCAACCATGGTGGCTCGCTTGTTCTTGGACTCGGTAAGCTTGGCGCAGAAACCGAAATCGGTGATCTTAACGTGACCAACACGGTCGAGAAGAACGTTGTCACTCTTGATATCACGGTGGATGATGTTCTGGGCGTGCAGGTGGGCCAGCCCCTTGCAAGTCTGTAAATTACGAAGCGGTTAGTATAACGTGTAATAGAGGGAATCTCGAAAATGAAACATACCTCGGCACAGATGGTGGCAATCTGGTTCTCCTGGATGACTGGGTTGTTGTCGATCACATCGGTCAAAGCACCACCCTCCATGAACTCCATAACGACCCAGAGTTCATTGCTCGATTCCTGCAAAAAAGAATCCAAGAAGTTGACGATGTTGGCGTGCTGACTGTCCTTCATGACGATGATCTCGTTGACAATCAATTCCTTACGAGGCTGACTGCGCAGATCCATCTGCTTAATGGCGACCTGGCATCTTGGACCATACTGTCGGTACAGCTCACGAGCCACTGCCGATGTGGCCCCTTCTTTAACACGCGCAACATACACGGATCCAGAAGCACCTTGACCAATCTTGCGTTGCTTACTGTAAGACTCATTGGGATTGTCCTTGGAGACTACTGATCGCAGACGGTCCATGACCTCATTCTCTGACATAGCCGACATGCGCACCTCCTTCTTGTGTGGCTCGGGCTTCTTGGTCAATGCTGCCTCTGCTTGACGGACACTGTCCGGAACAGCCTTGGCAGCCGGTTGCTTGTTAGCAATGTTCAATGGCTTGACCTGCTGCACCGGTGCGGGCAGTCTGCTTGGTGGAGGACCCTGAGCCTGCTGTGAGCGACTAGCTTGAGAAGCCTGAGAACGGGCATCGCTTGGTGTGTTGTAGTGTGAAGACGATGAAATCGATCCGTTGCCACTCTGAGAACCGCCACCCGGAGTGCGGACATGAGACTTTCCATAGGAGTTCTGAGATGATGGTGGTGCTGGAGCTGGTCTTTGGGCGGTCAACTGACGAGGATCGGGACCTGGACTGCGTGAAGAACCTGGTGCTTGGGGGGCAGGACGGCTGGGCTGATAGCGGGTGTCGGGAGATCCTCCATATCCACCCAACTCCTGCTTGGCCAGGGGAACACGGGCCTTGGGCAGAGAGGCATTGTACTCTTGGTCCTCTCGGCGACGGTTCTCCTCCTCGACACGACGACGTTCCTGGTCAGCCATTTCCTTCATACGCGCGAGTTGCTGCTGCTGCTCTGCATTGCGGTCTCCAGTAGTGGGTGATGAGACGGAGCGCATACTACCTGACTGTGTGGTGTCTAGGCGCTGCATTGGACCAGGAGGTGCAGGGCGAGGAGGAGCAATTCCACTGCCCATTGATGTACTTGTGGGCAGCTTAGGCGGGCTTCCCGCGGCCGCTGGTTTATTCATACCGCCATAGTATTGCGGGTTCTGCTCTCGCATCTTGATGTCAGAGTAAAACTCCAGAACCTCAATGACAGCTTGCGGGTTCTTCGCATAGTCTTCTTCTGTGATGGCGGATGTGGTCAGCAGCTTCTCCCACTCTGGAGGCAAGCCTATGAATCCACCAGATTGCGCGTCAAAGCCAACATGCACACGGTGGCTGAAATTAGTTGGGTTGCTGACTCCGCCCATGCCAGGGCAACGTTCATAGATCTTATCGATCCATTCATAGATCTCTTCGTCATTCTTTACCTCACAGGTGATGGTCTTGGTGGCCACATCACGGGTGATCAAAGCAACCTTATTATTAACATCCTTTGGATTGGCCAAGCGGGTGATATCAAAGGCCAACTTGGTGTCCTCTGATCGCTGGACAGAAGTGACGGTGGAGAGAGGGAAGGACAGGACAACCTTCCCAGATTCAGTCTTTAGAAATTCGATTTTGTATTCGCGCAAGATAAGCTGACGCTGGTTCCACGAGGCAAGAAACTTGTCTTCCTTGCAGCGCACAGGACCCTCCTTCACAATAGTGACTCCACCGGCGGTTTGGGACCGGGCCAAGGACGGGGTACTGGTGTTGGGGAAGAGAGATAGACCGGAAGCGGGGGTAGTCGGAGAATTCAAGCCCATCTGATTGAAAGAGGTAGCTACCTGGCTTGTATTACTGGCGGGGAGTGACAATTTGGGCCGATCTGTTGGGGGGGCGGGGAGCCGGCCCCGGATTCATGAACTGATCTGCCGAATACATGGTGCCGCTAATGTTACGCGGGTCAGCAATTGTTAGGGCGCATCGCGATTTGTTTGTCTCAAGTGCATCACCAGACGCGTCGGGGGAGAATCGCAGGACTAGTGTTTGCTGTAGAGTTATCAAACTTACTTTCCATATGAACCCATGCTGGCGGGGATTCCTTTATCGGGTCAATGAGATGGATAGGATCAATGGTGAAAGCTGGGGTAGAGAGGAACGACTAAGCGCGCCGAGAGCACGCCGAGGGATCACTGGGATCGCCTGAAGCCTGCTCCAAATCTCACAATTCTAATAATCAAAGAAGATTGGAGGGGTTAGTTAAGATTCCAAAAAGAGAATCTGAGACGCCAGGGTCGGATAAGGGATCAAGGAGCGATCCCGCAGTTCCAGGGGCTAACGGGGTAGGAATGGTGGGAAAAACTCACGAGACAAATAGATAAAAAAAAATAAAAAAAAAGAGCCGTCCTCGCACTGCGAGGATAGCTCGAGCAAAAACACAACAAAAGAATACAAGAACGATGGAGTTCAAAAAAAAAAAAAGGTGGTGGGGGGGGGGGGGGGAACTTGAAGGGAAGAAAGGGAAGATCAAATGTTAAAGGGGCGAAATGGGACTTGGGCCGGGAAAGATGATCCCCAATTTGATCCCCTGAACCACGTTACTCTTTCAGGAACTTGTATATTAATGTATTAGTGTACTAGACCAGGGTAAGAATAACGAATTAAATGGAATAATTGAAATTGAATCTGATCCAGGGGAATCTAATCAACCGAAAACACTCAATTCTACCAATCAGAGACTAGTTGAGTACTCCATCCACGGTCGCAATGATTCTGGGCCAGGAACAGATACCAGTTGACTATTCGTGGTAGATTATGAATGGTATGAACTGATTTAAACCATTGGAAATAGATATGATGAAATAGTTCAAGTTATGATACTAGTATAGATATAGGATAAATAGGGTTATTTTATCTGTGTTTACCCTTGGACGCCTAACAGGGCTGATAGTATAGTCTCATATACTCTATGAAGTATGTAGTAGATATCAGCATAGTCAGAATATTAGGGGCATACACGGTACTAATACTAGATACTTCAAATGGTCAAGCTAGTATAGATAAATCTCTATAAAGATAATTAATAAATATTCATATCTATAAGCAGATAAAGTGGAGATTTATAGAAGCTTCGATGTTGGAGAATATCATTCATATAGTACAGAGGTGCCACTCCAACGTGACTCCATACCCAGTAGACACTAGGTCAGTATGGCCATAAGATAAAAGTTACAATATGTACAGATTGCCGGTTAGGGCAACTCACTCCCCAAATGGATGGTTAAACTTCAATAACCCATTTAACCCACCAACCCACCCCTCATGGGCTTCGCCGCCCATAGATCTTCGCATGACGCTAGGCACGCCACCATGCCACTCATTCTGTCCATGCCGCATCTCCTCATTCCACACCCGGACCTCCATGCCAATCGCCATCCCTTGGCCCAGATTCACTCCATCCAGACTGACCTCCAGTTCTCGGCCCCGGTTCTTTTCGCTCAGGCGGAGAGTGATCGGCGTACTGAGCGGCAACACGAGGGGCCGAAAGCTAAGACTCCGAGCACAGATAGGCGTCAGCAGGATTGAGGGCACTAACGGGTGCACGATACTGCCACCGCTACTGAGACTGTATGCAGTACTACCTGTTGGGGTAGAAATGATGATGCCATCTACCACAGCCTCAGTCAAGTAACGGCCCCCAACAAAAATGTCCACCACTGCCAGATGCGGCTCTTTGCCACGATGGATAAGCAGTTCGTTCATGACGTAGACTCCTGCACCCTGGTCACTTTTTCCGCGAGTCAGAGTGGTCTCACGGCCATCTCCCGTAAATAATCCCACTTTCAGACGATTGCGCATCAAGATGGGGGCGCCACGAGTTGATCCCATCGACTTCCCACGCACCGAGGACCAACCAGTTGGTCCCATGGAGTCGTCTTGGGTATCTGACGACTGCGGTAAGGCCACCATAGGTTTTGTTTCCTCTTCTAGCACCGACGTGCGATCTCCAGCGCCAGCCCCCGACATGTAAACTTCCCGAAAGGCTCGTTTAAACTCGGAGAATTTCCATTCACTTAAAAATCCCAGGGTCCCCATGCTGAACGATAATACCGGGGGTACATTGGAGCAGGTCGCAAATAGTGAGGACGCATGGAGAATCGTTCCATCTCCTCCAAGAGTCACGGTGAGGTCGATCTTGTCATGAAACGCATTGGGAGTTTCGTCTAAGGACGCAGTATAGACAGGGAATGAAAGGGACGAATGAACTTCCGCGGCAGTTTTAAATTCGAGGACAACGGCGGTAGATGGGTAGGTGGAGGAAATATGACTGGCAGAGAGGAGTTAGGCTAAATGAGTTATATGACCAGCATCGCTCAGCTATGGGACATACTTGACAAATTCAATAAGGGATTCTGTCACTGCTGGAGCGCAATCCTTGCGCACTAACAGGATATTTCGTGGCGGTGCTGGCCATTGTAGAGAGAGAAGTTCGCCCTGGGATTCTGATCAAATGATTAACCTCACAGCTCAAAACATTTCCATTCTCTCAGAGTAGTCAGCCACACCTTGGAATTTTGGGATCAGTCGGCGAGGCAAGGCGCTAATGTCACGAATCTCGTGACAAGGTGCAGACGAGGAAAAGCACCGGCGCAAGGCCAGGCTAGGGACGCGCCGGAAGGCCTGCATGGTCATAGCCACTGTCAGGTATTAATTTGGATATGGCGAATCACCTCTGACATGGCCCAAAGAGAAACCAATCTCTAGAAAGGAATAAATGAGTCAACAATGAAAGCACATATGGTCCACGGGTTAAAGACAAGGCGGAGAGGATAAATCATTGGGCCCCACCGCTCTCGAAAGCACTGACGTTATTGAAACCGTGGAAAGCTTTCAAGCTTGTTGTTCACGAGACCTTGCTCCTCTCTTAGAATCATTTTATATATTCTTTCCCTTTTCCCGAGCTTTTTGCTTTTCTTGATTTGTTTGTTTTTTTGGACTCCTGAATATAATTTTCTTTCTTTTCATCAACCTCTGTCGCTGCAGTATAGGGCTATAGCCTGAGGCTGTGGAGTTGTTGATCTGCGCCCCCGATCCCGCCAGCTCCCGCTGACCACAAGACAAATACTTCCCCTCCTCAATACTGGTGGTGTGTTTTGCACTCACACCTTTGTACCTACCATTATATCACATACCCCCAAAGCTTGGATTTATCTTCTCCTACAGCCCATTTGGGCATCCATTGTCTGTCATGAGCTCAACCGAGGCTCGTCAACGCAAGCCTCCCACGGCGGAAGCGACCGAGCTTCAAAAACATACCACCAAACCCCCCACCGATCCACGTCTAAAGCATGGCATTGCTATGCAGATCCTCCGGTCACTCCTGCTGGCAACATGGTTTGACTGCTGCATTATTATCATCTTTGTAACTCAGCTCATCGGCTGTCCTCTATACTTCATCAACAAACAATGGTACTACTTGTATATGGCATACACAAAACAAAATTTCGGGCTGGTGATCACGGCCCTTACAGAATGGGGTAGCCCAACACTATTCCGAGTCAGCGGAGATGAAACCGTTCGGGGGCAACTGCATCTGTCTGAAGATGGCATGCTGCAGGCTGATTTCCCAGAGCGCTTAGTCTTGATCGCCAATCACCAGATCTACACCGACTGGGTTTATCTTTGGTGGTTCGCCTATACCAATGTCATGCATGGTCGGATCTTCATCATCCTCAAAGATTCATTGAAGAGGATCCCTGTGGTAGGCCAAGGAATGATGTTTTATGGTTTCATCTTCCTAGCACGAAAATGGCTCTCGGACAAAGCTCGCATTGAATACCGGCTTCAAAAACTGAAGACCAAGTATATGGGCAACAAGTCAAAAGACTCCCAATATGACCCTATGTGGCTGTTGATTTTCCCAGAGGGAACTAACCTCTCTATCAACACTAAGCGGCGGAGCGATGCATTTGGAGAGAAGCAGGGCCTCCCATCCTTCAATCACCAGATCTTGCCCCGATCCACGGGGCTGTTTTTCTGTCTACAACAGCTACGGGGAACTGTGGAATGGGTATATGATAGCACTATTGCCTATGAGGGACCTCCGTATGTTTTCTTTTTGATCCTCGAATCTAAACAGTACTAATGATCCTCTAGAAAGGGAGTGTACCCAGATAAGTACTTCACTCTTCGATCTACATATCTGCAAGGGCGACCACCAACCTCCGTGAACATGCACTGGCGCCGCTTTGCTGTTGCAGATATCCCCCTAGATGATGCTAAGGAATTTGAAGAATGGCTGCGAGCTCGATGGGCCGAGAAGGACCGACTCTTGGATCATTACTGGGAAACGGGTCGATTCCCCTCGGACTTGGCCGGCTCGATTGAAGCTAAGAATGCCACGACCGAGCAGAAAGTGGCTGTCGATGCTGGATATGTTGAATCCTATGTTCGTTTACATCATTGGATTGAACTTGGTCAGATTTTTGCTGCCTTGGTTGGTTTAGCGGTAGTGTGTAAAGTGGTTTGCAGCTGGTTTCATTGATTGGCACGGTGCGCGTTGGACATGACTCTCTTCACTCTTGCCTCTCACAAGACATGACTATCAAGACCTAGATAATATTTATAAAGAAGAATATTCCTATACATACATTGAACTTTGAACATTGAACCTAAAGTATCAACAATATCTAGTGGCATGAATTGAATGAAATTCTAGTTCCTTCAAGTTGGACACACTGCTCAGGTGGTATAGTAGTTGTTGTTTCATACTTCAAGTGTGCATAAGTACTGTATAGAATACAACAAAGGGAAATTGAAAAAAGTTTTTGGAAAACTTTGCTTTTTGATGCTCTTGAACTCTCAGGATTCCAAGTAAATATGATTTGCTTAATTATATAAAACTTGAGATATTGACATACGATGTTCATGGAAACGGTCTTCGAAGGTGATGCATTTGGCAGTAACAAGGCGGTGTATACATGTGGCGGTGCATGTGCTCCAGCCACTCCATTCAATTCTCAGGATCCAGAGCAGCGAGCACATCTCCGACTGGCGCGTTTCATGCGATCGGTTCTTCCAGTGAATTGATTATCCTTAACAGATTCAAATGGGAAACCACGCTTGATAATGAGCTAAAAAAAAAAAACTCACTACTCATTCTCCTTTTTTCTACCTTCATCCTACTCACATCATACTCGGTGGACACCCTGGACCGTCGGCTTGTCTCAGCGCGTGGTCGCAACCATGACATCCCTCGAGAATGCCGGTAGCCACACCAATGGCTTAAATGGCGATGCCATTCCTGCCCCGAGCTCTTTCACCGCGCTTCGATTCTCCGACATTCCCGATGCCATTGATATCCCCGCCTCCAGCTTCGACAGTGAAGTCGAAGTCAGCCTCCTTGACCTCCCCGAGGATCCTACCGAGCTCTGCACTCTGCTAGAGAATGAGCGTGCAGCCAAAAACTTCTGGGTGATTATCGCGCTCGCCTATGCAAAGCGAAAGCAAATCGACCATGCCATCGATATCTTGAACAAGGGTCTGGCCTCCGTGGCTCACGGTGCCACCAAAGAAAAGCTCGGCCTTTTGGGCTGGGTCTGCTGGCTATTCATGCTTAAGAGCCGACAGGCTCCTCGTGTGGCACCTGAGGGTGAGCTCTATTCAGAAGCTAAGACCAAGGACCACTATCTCCAGCAAGCAACAGCAACCCTGAATGAGGCATCCCGCTTGAACCCGGCATACCCACCTTTGTTCCTCGCCCGGGGTGTTCTATGCCTTCTCCGTGCATCTCTGTACCCGCCTCGTGCTGTTCGTCCTGGCGCCATTGATACTTCTGAGCGGGTGGAAGCCCTGCGCCAAGCTCTGAAATGCTTCGACGACTCGTCCAAGGCTTTTGGCGGCCGCAATATTATGGCTATTTTGGGTCGTGCCCGAGCGCATTACATGCTGGGTCGATACGCTGAAGCTCTTGAAGGTTACCAGAAGGTTCTGATGAAGGTGCCAAATCTCACTGATCCAGACCCTCGCATCGGTATCGGGTGTTGTATGTGGCAGCTAGGATTCAAAGATCAAGCCAAGGCCGCCTGGGAGAGATCGCTGTCTTTGGTAGGTCTACAAAAGAACAGAAAGATATGAATATCTCAACTAATCGCTTTTTTCAATGCAGAACCCCGAATCTAAGGTTGCGAATATCCTCCTAGCTATTTACTACCTCTACGACAGCTCTCGCCGGTCGACTACCGATCCGATGTTCGGATCTTTGTACAAGGTCGCCATGACCCAATACACCCAGAAGGCCTTCAAGCTTGACAAGGAATACCCTATGACCTGTGCCATGTTCGGTGGTTACTTCCTCCTGCGCAAGCAATACCCAACTGTGGAGACGCTAGCTCGCAAGGCTATTGAACAGACTGATGTCATGCCCATTGCCAGTGACGGCTGGTACCTCCTTGGGCGCAAATCCCACTATGAGAACGACAATGCACGAGCCACTGAATACTACAACCGTTCTGATCAGGCCCGTGGTGGAGGTGAGAAGGGCTATCTGCCGGCCAAGTTCGGTGCGGTGCAGATGCAAGTCTCGAACAAGGACTTTGATGGCGCCAAATTCCGCCTGGAGAAGATTATCCAGCAGTCTAAAAACCCGGAGGCGATGATTCTCCTTGCAGCACTCCATGCAGAAGAGGTCTTCGCTGTTCAAAAGCTCGGTAGCAAGGAGGACAAGTCAAATGAAGCAAAGCGGGCGATCAGCCTGTTGGAATCAGTTCGATCAATGTGGAAGGATGAGAAGCTGAATATGACTCCCGATGAATCCGTGCTGGTCTATTTGTCCCGACTTTATGAAAGCACGGTCCCCGAGAAGAGCATGCAGTGTCTCGTTCAACTGGAGGGACTACAACTTGCTGCTATTCCCGCTAGTGCTCGACCGGAAGGAATTGAAGATGAGGAAGAAATCAAGAACGCTCTTCGTGAGCACCTCCCTCCCCAGTTGCTCAACAATATGGGTGCGTTCTTGTACCAGAACGAGAAAATCGCGCTTGCTCGTGGAATGTTCCAGTCAGCACTCAACGCCTGCGCTCAATTACAAGAAAAAGAAGACAACAAGACCAACGTCGATGCGCTCATCACCACCATCAGCTACAACTTGGGTCGCACTTACGAGGCAGCAGACATGTGGGATGAAGCCAAGACGGTCTACGAAGGTCTTCTAGAGCGACACAGCGATTATACAGAAGCCAGTGCTCGCTTGACCTACATTAGCTTGCGTCAGAGTCCTACCGATGAAGGACCTAAGAAGATGGCCAAGTTGTATGAGGCAGAGTCCACTAACTTGGAGGTTCGCTCACTCTTTGGCTGGTACCTCAGCAAATCCAAGAAGCGGACGGCCAACCTCGCCGAAGATCACGAGCAGCGTCACTACAAGCACACTCTGCAGTACCATGACAAGCATGACCGGTATGCTCTGACTGGCATGGGCAATGTGCACCTCCTCTCAGCCCGTGATATGCGTCGTGATACCGAAGCGGAGAAAGAAAAACGCCGCAAGGTTTACCAGCGTGCTGTTGAGTTCTTCGATAAGGCCTTGCAGCTTGATCCTAAGAACGCTTATGCCGCTCAGGGTATTGCCATCGCTCTCGTCGACGACAAGAAAGACTACAGTGCTGCTGTGCAGATTCTCTCCAGGGTTCGTGAGACCCTGAAGGACCCCAGTGTTTACCTCAACTTGGGACACGTCTACGCTGAGCTCCGACAGTACTCACGCTCAATCGAGAACTACGAGATTGCTCTGTCAAAGGATCGCTCTCGCGATGTGCAAATTCTCGCATGTCTCGGCCGAGTCTGGTGGTTGAAGGGCAAGCAGGAGATGAACCTGGTTACCATGAAGACCGCACTTGACTACGCTCAACGCGCCCAGGCTGTTTCTCCCGATCAACTTCACCTCCAGTTCAACGTTGCCTTTGTACAGAACCAGATTGCCCAATTGGCGTACAGCCTACAAAACACCCAGAAGACTCTTCAGGATGTGCAAGACGCAGCCGACGGTCTGAAAGAGGCTATCGAGACCTTCGAGCGCCTTTCCAAGGAGAAGAGCCCACCATACCCCAGCGCAGCCCTGGAACAGCGTGCGAACATGGGTCGCACCATTAGCAAGCAACTTGATCGTGCGATGCAAGCCCAGAAGGAATACGAGGAGAACAACGCCTCGAAACTCCAGCAAGCACGTGAAGCCCGTGAAGCCGCTGCTAAAGAGCGCGAAGAGGAGCTCCGCAAAGCGCAAGAGGCTGAAATTGAGCGTAAGCGGAGAATCGCTGAGGAGCGACAACAGATGGCGGAAGACACAGAGCGACAGGTTGCGCAGCGAAGGGAGCGAGAGCAAGAAGCGTATGAACAAGCAGCGGCGTGGAACGAGGAGGTGGACCGCAAGAAGAGCGCTTCTAAGCGAAAGAAGAATGGTGGAGATGATTTTATTGCTGGGGATGAGGAGGGTGATCAGGAAGGTAGCGTTGAGCCTGAGAGTGAAGGCGAAAATGCTGCGCCTAAGAAGCGTCGACGACTGGAGCGTCGCTCTGGTGCGAAGGCTCAGGCGAGCAAGGTTGCCAGCAAGACTTCCAGCAAGTTCAAGAGTAGTGAAATGGTGGTTGACTCGGATGATGAGGGTGAAGAAGAGGCTGCCGCTACTCCAGGTGATGAGGATGAGGAGCTCTTTGGAGATGATAACGATGAGCCAATGCAAGATGAGGAGGTCGCTGCCCCTCGTCGGAATAAGTCCTCTCGCCGCATCGTCGATGATGATGATGAGGACGAGGAAGAAGCAGTGGCTGTTCCAGAAAATCCGGTGGAAGATGATGATGAGGGAGAACTCTTCGGTGACTCCAAGCCCGCTGAAGCTGAAGATGAGGAGATGGAGGATTGAGTTTGATCTTCACGATAAGCATAAGTTTCGAGCTTTCTTTTCTTCTTTTTGTCATTTTGCAGAAATTGTTTCGGCGTCTGGGAATTCGTTACAGACGTTTCGTGAACCCTTGACATGTTTGCGAGAATATTTCTTTCATGTGTAAATTAGCCTCTTTGATAATTTTTATCCAATACCTATTCATATGCCTTATATCTATTCCGTCTAGCTCTATGGCTGATAGACTTGAGGTTTCAAGCTGATGGTGCAAGGTTCGGGTCGGTCAGAGTCTCAAATGCACATACCTGAGTATCGGACTGGGTATAGTATTCCAAGGTTATTGGTATAGCACCCCTACACACTTGGGCATTAATTGTTATATTAAGAGGAGTAGTCCTTCTACGCCTGCTCCTACTCGTCTGTCTCCAATGAGTCGCGTTTCTCCTAATCGGCATCTCTAGATTGTCCATGTCTTTGGGTCCTCCGAAGCATAGCAATCTCGCAGAAGTAAACGCCATGTCTTTCCCTCCGATCCATCCTCTAGGGACCTTTCGTCTCGCTCGGCCATCCGATATCCTCAGAATAGGCATAGTCGCAACAGCGAGTTTGCGCTACTCTCCCGTATTCAAATGGGAACGACCATACCACGAAAATTTTCCCGAGGATACTCTCCTCGCTTATCGGAAGGAGTTCATAAATGCCCTCAAAAGCGAAGACAAGATCGTCCTTGTCATTGAGTATGCATTAATTAAAATGAGTCCATAGAAGCCATTATCCCAATAGATAATGAATGGGAAGCTCCTTTGGCAGGCGAAAAAGTTGTGGTAGGGGTTATGAGCTACAAACTTGAATCCGGGTCGGCTCATATAGGTCATTCAGACCAAATGAAGATGGAATGTGATCTGATACTACTTGCGATTGAAGTAGATGCTAATAGTGGCTTGATAGAAGAGTATCCAGATCTCCCATCGAATCCGGGACGAGATTTGAATAAAAAGCAGTATGGTTCCTTCGGTGAGAGTTCTGAAGCTATAGAGAAGAGGTAAGTTCAGGCTATCTAAAGACGAGATCAAACTAATTACTTATTTGTGTAGGTACTTTACTGGGCTTTCTCAGATGGATATACTCTGCGTACATCCAGCATATTGGAGAAGAGGTCATGGTACTCAACTCGTGACACGGACTCTCGACCTTGCGAGAATGGATGGCATTACACAAGGTGTTAATGCTGCGCGTATGGGAGCGAGGCTTTACAAAGCTCTTGGGTATGCGTTCATCTGTACTGCTGGAGGAAGGTGATGAGGATGATCCTGATGGTGTTTCGACCCATCTGTACAAGTTTGTACCTTGATGACTATCTACAGTATGATATCTCTTGTTCCTTGAAAGTTTCTCATTGGGGCTCAATATTTCATCTAGTCGTATTCGTATCCGATTAGAGCCATACTATGATAAAAAATGAGATGAAATTAAGAAGCTATAGTTCGTACTAGTAGGTAGCCTATAAAGGAAGAGACTATGTAGTATCTGGTGCTCACGCAATTCCAACACGCATTGACGAGCTCCTCACCAATGAATCTACAATCCAACATCCATGTTGAAGAGTAACCATAAGAGAAGACAAGTAACTATGATCCACAATGTGTATCTTTGTTAAATCGAATACGATGTGCATAGATTTGAGACGGAGAATAGACAAGATTAGTACTCCGGAGTATAGTAGCTCTGGAGATGAAGCACGAGGCACCGATAACAAAGTACTATTTAGTAAAAAAGAGGGTAATTCAACCGAGTAACTTGATAAATCGATTGGTTCCAATACATTTATGCGCATTCATCGGAAATTAAATGAAATTAGCCCCCCGGATTTCATCCCGATCTGATTGTCTAATTTCCGATCCCGGTCAGCCCTGGAATCTTTCTAGATGTAAGATGGCTTATACAGTATAAATTACTAGTGGAAAGAGTACTTCATTTATTCAAATCCCTATCTCTTGTGATACAATGTTATTTTTATTTAAATGTTTATTGTTCAAAAATTTTAAGCTGTTAGTTGAGGATGGACCGTGGTGTAGTATGTGTGCGCGTCATAGTATAGCAACCCCTAGTATCTCCCTTCAGGAACAGCTTCATTATACTACTACTAGTACTAATACACATCTTTGAATACTAATTTACTATGAATATCACTACGACGCGCGCTTTGATAAACTCGCATTTTCGCAAAATTTTGCAAATCCAAGTTCCACTCTCTGGGGATTTGATCGAATCCAAGGGCAAAATACCATGGACGATCCCATCAGAGATAGTGGACATCATCTTTCAATATCTTTCCGATCTAGACCAGGCCTGCTTTGCACTAACCTTTAAGAGGTTGCATGCCTGTTATGTCTCATATAACAAGAAAAATGGAATAGGTGTACTCTCAGTATTACCTGCGACAGAGTTCCTCCGCCGCCTTCAAAACAAGCGCTGGGTCTTCTGTGAGAAATGTCAGCATCTTCACCAGAATCCCTCCAGTAAATGGTAACTTGAATTTCTGTTTCGCAGAAAATGTCATCAAAGACCTCGACCTTCCATATCCGATATAGGATGTGGATCTTGGTGCCATTTCCAAGACGTTGGCAAAGTGGATATCTGTCCATGCTTGAGTCTCACATTCCATCAGAAACAACACCCAGTGGAATACTTCCGATATCAGACGAAGGTTTTGGAAAGGTTGACGTTGGGAATATCATCTGATACTTTCCATCACCTGTGCTCAGTTGAACACCCTCTTGCACGCGTATTTATTAAGGCTGAAGCGTGGTTCAACAGAAAAACTCATACTTTTCATGTGGAAAATAGGTTCCTTTTCCAACTTTCGAAGGAGCAGGCTGAGCAAGGATGTTTCCAAGATATCAGTCACAAGTTAGACAGATATGGAACAGAAACCTGGCTTAAGGATTTCTTGACTGAAGCTAGATCCAACTTCGTTATTGGGGATGAATCCTCTAATTCGTACCAGTGTCACGGTTGGGATAATACAGGGGCTAATCCTTATTATTTCAGAATAATTGTATCTAGATATTTAGTAGGAACTAAGTGGCCCTGTCAAGGATGGGAAGATAATTGTCATCACTAGTACTTGCTCAATTGCTTGTTGAATTTATTATGGATTCCAAGGTTGATATAATGCTATAATACGTTGTCCAAAATGGATGTCTTAATAGCCACCTGGGCACTAATGAGCCATTTCTGAATAATTTTTCATCATATCTTTTAGGCCACCAATGCGGGATATTCAGGATTCGTCAAAATTATAAAATGGATCAATTCGTCAATGCGTTGCGGGTCAGTTCTTAGTCTGTGATCCGAGTCGGGTAGATACGTGCTTCAAAGACTCAAAGAGTCAAGGGTGGATCAGAAAGCCCCTAATTAATCGGAGGACTCCGAATATTTCAATGTTTTGAACTCCATACAAATTCAAGCTCATTTAAAGGATATACTCCATTTGTACTTTGTCCTACTTGATAGGTAGTAGATTGTTCTATAGTAGTACTAAATTGCTTATGCTATACTCCGTACATGTCCGTACATGTCTAGTGTACGACGGACAACTCCGTAATACTTCCGAGCAAGGATCTGAATCCCGCCATACGGCTGCAGCTGCATGTCCATGCAGGTGTGGTGCATTCCGATCGTGCATATGCATGTTTCGGTATTGTTGGTTTTTCCTTTGTTCTGATTTGTCCTTATTTTCCAAGGTTGTGGGGGCTAGTTACATTCTCTTTTTGTTCGCCCTTGATACCTATGCTGAGATTACACTGCAGGTTAGATTTTTCTAGATTCTGTTAGGAGGTTAGGATGGTCTAGCTCTTGCATGTGAGTTATGTCTGAGTAGTATGTCTGGTTGTTGGGCTGGGACTAATGACTATTGGACAGTATTAATGCATTCCATGATACATAGATTTACAATTAAAAAAATATCGATCATCGTCTGGTACTTTAATTACTTCTATGTACTTATACGTTTGATCAGGGTATACATGGCGATTGTAGACATGGATGTATTGATCCAATGTAGTACTTCAGGTGAAAGAATCGGTAATAGACCAAAACAACAACCCTGGAAGGCCAAAAAGACATGAAGACAGAACAAAATAGAATATGAAAACAGAGAAGACTTTGAGAATAGTATATTCTCTAACTTTATCACAATGATAGAGCATACTCACAGTCCAATTCATTTGATCCCATCTTCACCCAATTGGATAACATCATCAAGCCACCTACGAAACTAAGACCCGGTCTCAGTAAATGCACAATGAACGAAGTGACTCGCGCTTTATGCATAATCTGGGGCAAACTTGAAAAGTGTAGGAGAATTTCTCCATTGCACCAAGGAACGAGGAACCGGATACGACCTAGGGCACATCCGAGTTCCGAGACTGAGGAATCGGGACAATTAAAATGGACCCGCCCCTGCTTTAGTGGAGAGTTGAGATGAGAGACCAGAGAACATAGTGGAGTATGTTGTATTCTTTTTTAATGATTAATATCTCAAAGTGCAACGCTGGAGATATTCAAATATTTGGTGGATAAAAGGAACTTTATCCGCATTAAGGTTGTGCTTGGCATAGAATAAGGGTGAGGCGTTTAGTGGCGCTTCTCATATGATATCAGATATTTGAATATTTGTTGTCAATATAATGCAATATTATTCTAGCTTGTTACTTACTAGTCACACCTACCCTCCATCATCCTATGTTATGATCAGAGGAATGTCGAAATGCAGAATAATCCCAGTTCAGCCACCTGAAATGATGATATCACCGCTTTAGTATCTGCGGGTCAAGACTCGGAGAAATAGAGGAAGCGTCACCCACCTAAATGAACTATTCAATAATTCAACTGGTTAATTTGGTCAGGACCCTCTATAACGCCTTCGCCCCAGGCTTAACACTGGCTCGGGCCAGGAGAAAGCTCCCCACACAAGCTTCAGCACCACGGTTCCACCATGTCCATATAATGGTTCTGTCTGCATTCAACAATGTTTCATATTAGATAGAAGTACAAGTCTTCTTATTGATAGGCCAGCTTATTCTAGGACTTACAAGAAAGGAAACTATCATCCATGTCATCGTCACTCTAGACCATAGATAGAACTCGATTTAAGCGGAAATGGTATCCCGAGTACACCGACCCAATAGTATGAGCACGTCAAGCATATTGCCAACCCCGAGGGCGTAGGGTGTATACTAGGCTTGCCAGGTACTTAAGAAGTCGCTTTTCCTGAACTTTCACCTTTCTGGTTCTTTTCTTCCCTTCTTTTCTTCTTCCATATTCAGTCGTGCTGAAACTGATCATATTTTTTCCTCTTTTGGTAAGTGTGATATCTGCATCAATGTATCAGCATCAACACACAAACCAAACACATAAACAACTATGCCACTCTGACAGAGTGTATGAATGAAATAGCTAATCAAAGCCACAGTCGGCTTCTCCATCATCATGCAATACCGTATCGCAGTTTTCTTTGCTGTGGCAGCCGTCGCTGTCCCTCTTGGTCTGAACACAGACGGAAACGCTGTTCAGCCTCGCTCTGATGAGAACTCTAACGGAGACGTCGGCCTGGGTCTTAACCTCCTGAGCAACGGCGATTCCACTGGTGTTAAAAACGCCAAACGTGATGATGAAGACTTGATTACCGATTATGCTAACCTGGCTTCCGATATTGCCAAGGACTTTGCAAAGCGCGGCAGCGAGGACTCCGCTGGAGACGTGGGCTTAGGCCTCAACCTCCTCAGTAACGGCGATTCCACCGGTGTCAGGAACGCTAGACGTTCCGAAGATAGCGACGCTTCTCTAGTTGGTCCTATTGACGCCGACCTTCCAGTTAAAGTCGGTGTGTAGTCTGGATTTTATAAGGAACTTTTATTCAAGTTGGTATGTCATAGTGATTGCACTTTCAAGTTCGCTTACATTGACTAATCCTCATCTAGTCTACGTATCTATTCTTAATGATTCAATCTTGAACATAAAATGGTTAACCAAAAATGGGCGGCGTTCGTGGTTTCAAGTTTGGATGAATACTAGTACGATAATCCAGGAGTAATGGGGGGCTTTTTCTACCTAAAACGACAGTCTTCAGTTTGATGTCCAACATGTGATGATATGATAATATGACGTCTATTCTTTTATTTATAGTCTCCATACTTCATAGTGCAGTCTAGTGCTACTATAGTAGGACCCTATTATGGGGCGCTGGGATCGACTATTGTACAAAAGCAGCAGGGGCCCATCTGGCTGGGACACTATTCTACTTAGTAGGGACTTAGTATAATTTTAGTGTGTTAATGGCGTTCATAAATTCAGGTATTTCGAAACGGTTTCTCTGTATTATTCACTTTAAGGGCCCACATGGGTATGAATTGCGTGGATCATACGAATTGATTCGCAGGATCGGCTCATATCCTAATTTCATACTCCGTGCTACGAGTACTAAGAAGTGTCCGTACCACAAAAGTTGTACCCCTAAGCACTTGAAGGTCTGTAGCAAGCCACAGGAGTTGAATTAAACCTATATAAGTATAAAGAAGGTTTAAAATTGGAGCTTACCGTGGGTAAGAATCCTTTAGAATATCCTCCGATCCCCTTGTTCCTGCAGGAAAGGGCCAAAATGGAATCAGGATAGCCGAGGTCCTGCCCCCGAAAAACAGTAGAGAAAAAGGGTACTGGAAGGGCACTTGTCTGATAAGCGAGAGGCTCGCGCGTTAATTTCGGACTAAATCTGACCGTTATGTGTCCCGCTTGGGGCCAAATATGGGTCTAGGGTTACAATGGTCAGTGATCCTAATGACGAAAGATCACGAATTGGGACCCCCCTGAGGCTTGGACTAAAGTAAGCCGGACTCCGTGTTAGAAGGAGTAGAATAAACTAAAATCTGAAATATGAATTGCCGTAGCGTACTTCGTATGTCTAGAAAGGGGTGAATTTGATCTGGTCGATCTCCACCTTTCGGGGGATCTGTGGATTCAGGGGAACGAGCTTGCGCCCGTGGTTCAAGATCATTATCGGGATGTGGTCAACTTAAAACATACCGAGTTTTTGGATCCCTCGTATGGAATTCTAATTCTAGATTCTAGATTCTAATCGAAGTGGTAGAAGATTGTAAAACGAATGGAAGAATTCCAAAAAAGCAACTTTGAATGTAGCGTTGCAATGATCATGTTGTGCAGCATTCGTATCATGATAAGATACGAAGTAGATCTGAGTATGAAAAGACTTCGTGTATGTACGATGTACTCCAGCTGCATATGCTCCACGGAGTCCTCCGGGCGTATTCTTCACGGGTCATCCCAGAGGTTCCAAGGTTTGTACTGGAGTCTTCTTTTTCTTCTGGCCCATCATAGCTTGACATTTGGCCCCGGGGTGCGGCGAGCAGTCATTTTTTGGCCCCAGTGAGATTTGCTTTTTTTCCATCTCAGTGGGTAGAAACCCAGTTTGTGAAGGACGAAGGACTTAGAGCATCCTGCGAAGGATGCAGCAGACCGCAACTTATAGCAAACCTCAAGTGCTCATCTTTAATGATTTGGATGATCTATATACGGAATCCCACACGTGCAGGTTTTGTCTAGGCTACACCGTAATTTTTACTAATTTTACTCGTACTCGTCGTATTCAAATGTTGATGTCTGTGCTTATCTAGATGGGAAAAGATAAACATAAACGCCTCAAGTCTCTTCAGCAGGGACCTAGGTTCATGACGACTACTGTAGTGGAGATACGAGGGCCTCAAAGGAAAACCTTCCACATGAACTGTTGAAAGAAACTGGTACTCTTGGACCGGTTCTAGACGGGATCGTCAGAGTCCACTTTATCGGAGGGTGCCCGCAGGCCACGAATGATGGGATTGACTTTCTCCCCAGCCGCGTCTCTGAGACGCTGGCGTGAGTTTGTTTTGGTTTTACTTTTTTCCCTCTTTTTTCTATACTATGTACTAGATGTTATGGAAAAGTGAATGCTCCCCGCTTCCTTAATATCGATATAGGGCTTGTGGGTATATATGGCCTGATGGCTATGGTAGTAGAGATTCAATCAACTCCACAATAGATTAATAGATTAATAGATTAATAGATTAATAGATTAATAGATTAATAGATTAATAGATTAGGTCTCCAGTGGTTCCTACGTATATTTCGATCCGATATAACCTTGGAAGTGTTATGCATTTGGAGTAAGATATTTCAGATATTTCTACGATCTTCATCTGCGACCGGTGAGTTCCGATACAAAGTGGGAACTCGTGAGACAACCTAGGGCACACAGAACAGATCCGATACCCGGGTTGATAAGAGACGGATAGCAGCATGATCTATTTACTAATATTCGAATATTTGAAATGTGAGATGTTCAACTTTGGAACCTAGGAAGTTCTTTGTATTCGTATAGACTATTTGATAACCTAGGTAGACATGTGCATATGGAAAGTCCTACTCTACATAGTAAGGAGTATGGAGTACCTATATCCTAGACTGGACTAATCGATCGATCTTACTTGAGCCCTACCAGGAAATATTCTACCGGAACTTTTCCTAGAAAGGAGAATAAAATTGAATTAAACCGTTAGAACCGAGGCTTGCGCTAGTGACGCGGGGAAAATTAGAAAATCTCGCAATTGTTCCAAGGTTCGAAGGCTAGAAGCCCACCCCTTCTATTACTAGTATATTCTACAGTAATCTACTAATTAAACCACTGGCAGTACATACTCAAGTGCTCAAATGTTAGAACAACTAAAACTAGGTGCATATGCACATTCCTTAACCTTGCGGAATAAACATATCCCCTAACCTCGGATGCATTATAGACTTGTACTACGTACATTAATCTATTTAGGGGCCAGGGGAGACTACTCCCAATACAAAGTCGCGTCCATAACTGGTGTCGATACTTACTATTTCTGGTTAAGCGGGACCCCACACACGTTCTGCCCCTGGGATGCATGGCAATCCTTTGGTTTCGGCTCCGGTTAACTGGGTCTTTTTGTGTGTAGGAAGTACAGAACCCGGGAGTTTGGTGTAAAGAGAGAGAGTCCACTGGGTGTGATCTCAGGGGTACTATAATACAAAGAATCAAATATTTTAATAAAGAAGTCAATAGTAAATAGTAGAAGTAAAGATAAGTCACACGACGGGAGCATACGTCTCTCTGGTGCAACGGTTTACAGCGTCATCAAATCATAGCGCGACGCCCCTGAAACCCGGAGACTCCACTCCTGTAATGGTGATACAAGATACTAATTACTATTCAGTTTATTATTATTATTTTCGATTATTTTCGATTATTTCCATTTTATATTTCATTATTTTACCCATAAGAAACTCCGCCCCGACCCAATCTCCTGGTAAAAAAAAACCGACCTAGAACATTTGACATAGTCCATGTTTCTGCCCCCCTCCTTCTTTTTAAATGCCATGAAACAAAACCAATTGCTAGTGCCTTTGCCTATTTGCACTTAAGGGGACCGCTTTCCTTTATCTCCCCCCCCCCTCCCCAAAATGTATCCCCATATACCCATTGCGCGTGGGCCTGGCTGGGACGACGACGGGCTTAGTGACCCCCCCATCTACTCGATCATCCAACGAGCCTCCAGAACCCTTTGCCCATATTCGTTCTCGATCCACTGCCCAGGTCAATGCCCATAGTCCTAAACGTTTGTCTGTCTTTAGTGGTCGCTCTCGGAGCAATACCACCAATTCTACTTCTTCCCGTCGCTCCCCGGGTTCCTCAATGACATCCATGGATGGCTCCGTCTCGTCCCAGGATGAACGAACAACCTCATCACTGGGAATGCGCGAGAAATCGGACCGTTCTTCTCGATCTTTCCTAGCTAGAGGCAGCCGCATTCTTCGTCGACAAGGAAGCAAGATCAATATCGTCGCCACGCTGGACGAGGAAGACGAATATGATCGTGAGAAACCCCGCACAGAGAAGTCCGATATGTTTGGTCGTCATCGATCTCGCAATGACCAAAGTAAGTAAAAGTCTCGAGACCTGCAGTGATTATGTGACGCATCAATGCAGGTAAGAATTGGAAATCAGGTGACTAACTCAAGTCGCGTGCACGTGCAGATGGTAAATTGAAGAGCCTCATCTCGGACCCATTCGACTTTCATCATCTTACTCATACGAGCCCGTCACAATTCCAATCCTTGGATCAAACACGGGAAAATGACCTGGTGACGGAATTCTCCGTGATTCGGGCATCTCAGCGCCCTGAGACTGGTTTGAAGGGCATCCGGGCCGACGATATTCACTTCCGCAACTTCTCCGTGGATAATCTGGCGGCATATGGACAAGCAACTACTGTGGATGAGCCGGCTCCTCAAAGTCCACCGGGTTCGCCTCAAGCATCTGGCTCTTACAGTCCATCTGGCCACGTTCGAAGAGAGTCTCGGGCCCACGAGAACTTCTCCCGTCCCGTTTCAAAATACCCTCGATCCTGTCCTACTACTCCTCCCCCTCCCGTTGTTCCCGAGGTCCCCGCTGAGATCGCTGAGCCGGCTCCGCGTGCCATTGATGAGATCTTGGGCCTGTCAACTACCACTACCTACCCGGAAGATATTCACTCAGCACAGTCCTCCGCTTCTTTCCAATATGTCCAGGATATGGCTGATGACTTGTCGTCAGCTCGCACATCATCGATGAGTAGCCACTATGATTTGGAAGATGTGCCCGAGGAGGAAGAGGGGACCCGCATGTGGGATAGCCCTGATCCTAGCGTTGGATACGCTCATTCTCGTTCCGGCTCTCAAATGAGTCAACCACGCATTGAGGGTCGTCTTTCTAATACTCGGGCTCCCAAGGGACACCTCTCTATCTTTGTTGCGGAGGAGCTTTCACGACAGTTCTCCGAAGCTCTGGGCTCGCCAACTCTGCCGCAAAATCTCCCCGAGACTATCCCCGAAACACCACCCAAGGAACACGTGGAGATCACCCCGCCCTCCACTGTCTCCGGCGTGCAACAGTTCTCGTACGAGGATGTGTTGTACGACTCATGGGACGCCGATATCGACTACTGCTATGAGCACGCAGCGGAGTCTACCTGCAACTTTGATTGGTCGCGCACATCTCTGGAAGAAACTCAGCGCCCTCAAATTGGCATCCACTCCACTGAAAACACCTGGCTGGGTGCTACCAAGACTCGTCAGCTCCAGCCCAGTCCTCGTCAGCTCCAGCCCAGTCCTCTGAGCACTAGCACCCTCCCAACTCCCGAATTGGGCTGCAGTACAGCACGGACAACCCCGTTGCACTCGGCGATGACCCCATCAACCGACTATGAACGGGATTTCATGGTTCGCAATTCGGGCGATTACTTCCAGCCTGTCAGTTCCTCTATGCTGAGCAAGCAAATTCCCCAGGAAACTCTATATGAGGACTACCTCGCCGCTGATGCAGAATCAGATCGGCACTTCCCCTTCTCTCAAGGGATGATCGCTGTCTCAGAAAACAGCGCCGTCTCTCCCCGGAGCAGCTTTTCTCCTATCAGCAAGTGCAACTCCCAAGAGAGCTTGATGCTCTCTCGCGCTGCCTCTATTGTCCGCAAGCACCGCTCGTCTGTTTCAACAACCAGCGTTCCTGAGTTGATCCACAGCCTTTCGAGCAGCCGCGAGCTGATGCCCACCGATCGTACAAGCGCCAGCGAGATTCTGGCTGCTGGGTCTGGCATCAGTCGCCCTACTTCTTCTACCTACCACCGTCAAACTAAGAGCTTGGCCGAGGCACATCTGCTCCTTCAAGCTGCCAACAGTGTCTCTAGCCTTGGCAACGAGGAATCTTCTTCCCCTGTTACCTTGACCCACGATCGCTCCAAGTCCATCTCCGAGGCGGCTATGCACCCTGTTCGTGCTGCCGAACCTCCTCTCCCATCTGTTCCTCCTAAGCATCCTCTCCGGAAGAAGAGCCGGAACCCATCATACTCTCTTTTTCCTACTGCAGCTCATTAAGCAGTATCATCTCTTTCTCCCTTGTTTCAATACTTCTATACGGAAGTGAAAATCTGTTTGCATATTTCGGTTTCTATTTTCGCGCTCGCTTTACCTGATAGAATTCCCCCACGAGTCATGACCTGTTTTAAATTTCCTTGTGTTTGAGTGGGATGGTCAGCCGTGTTCAATTTGGTCATTTGGTCTGAATGCATTTCTCAGCGATTTGGTTTGGTGTCTAGAGGGATTGGTCCCTTGGAAAATGAGGATATTGGAAGGATTGGGAGGATTGGGACTTTCGCTATTGCTTTTCATTTTGTGAATAAGAGCCTGGAAAACTGCATTGCATTGTTTGAACATTTCTGTACAATTTAAGTGTATTCAATGTACTCAATTACATGTGCTAAATATCTATTTCTAAATCCACTCTATACTTGTAGATCGAACCTTGAAGTTAGTGGAGTGCCGCTCTGAGAGATCATCTGACCTCACTTATCTTATCGTCAACCTCATTCTTTGCTCTACTCTACCTCTTCAACACAGCCACCATGGCATCCCCATCGTCACAGGCTTTGGTAAAGCGGCCTGATGGCCAGCTTATGCCCCCTCCTCCGCCACCAAAACGAATTAAACGGCCTACCATCGTCCTTGACGAAGATGTATACACCAGCGCGCTCTCCCATATTATCGCTCGCGACTTCTTCCCGGTTTACTCGAAACCCAAGCCAAGCAAGACTACCTCGATGCACTGGACTCAAAGGACAAAGACTGGATAAAAAGCTCTAAGCAGAAGCTGGCTGATGTTATGCGCACTCCAACGCCCGGCTCAAATGCGCGACGAAAGACGGACGCCTCCTCTGTGGCGGGCACTCCGCAACATTTTCCGGCTCGATCAGAGGATACACCCAAAGGTTGGCAAGGCGATACACCGATGTCCGTCGCATCTACATCTACCACTCTCGAAACAAGGGATTCGAATATACCCGATGTGTCGAACATGGGACTTCTCGCCTTTCAAGCCAAATATACCAGCGAGGATAACGAGTCTTTCAATAAAGTGCTGGACAAGCAGAATATCAAGCGTCGAGAAAAGAATGCATGGCTTTGGAATGACAATAAAATTCCCTCGGCGCAACAAATCGCTCATCATAATCGCGAGGTCAAGCGCATCACAGCCCAGGGTGGGAACCCAGAAACCAGCCTGGTCAAGGTCGATTCTCAACCAGATATCAAAACAAACCTCGACGCTCGCCCCGCAAGACCTGATCATTGGAAATCTCGTCCGGATAACACTTTAATGTTCCTCCCCTCCTCGGTCGAAGATACCCACGAAACCCTCGCGCAAAAGGCCGAAGCAGAGTCCCGGGCGGGTCCCAAACACACTCTATACCAAAACACAAGACTCCTGAGACGCCGATGCAGCGGCGGCAGCAGATGCCGCGAATAGAGTACCCGAATCACCCTCCCTCTCCGCTATCCAAGACGCCATTGCGGGTCGTCCACATTTAACCGAGTCAGAAGCAGGGTCAGCGGTCCCAGGAGGTGAAACACCACGAGTAAATGGCTATGCCTTCGTCGATGAAGACGAACCAGAATATTACCCCGAATCCTCTGAATCCCTAGAGGCTGACTGGCGTCTCCTCGGTACAACCGACTCAACACCAAACCCGTTCCAACTCGCCGAAACTCGCAAACGAGAGGCACTGCACCACCGCATGGTTGATCGTGTCGCACATAATAAACGTGCTGAAAAGGCTGCCCGTGTTACTAAAACTCCGGTCTCTACCACGCCTCACTTTGCTAGTAGTCCAAGACTGGATTTTGGTCGCCGCACACCTGCTACACCTGGAAGGTCGGGATCCAATACGAAGATGTTGACGCCTGCGGCGCAGAGTTTACTCTCGCAGGTTGGAAGTACCCCGCGCTCTTCGGGGGCGTCGGAGTCTGGATTGAGGAATATGTGGACTCCAACACCGCGTCGGAAGTGATGCTTGATTAAATGTTCTTCTGGTAATGATTATGATACCACGTTCAGCGTTTTTTTCATTTTCTTTCCGGCTTTTATATTAGCTGCCCAGGTGGGTATTCTGATTACTTTAGTAATAGAGCTGTATTTAACAAAGCATCGGGAAGTTCTATTTCATCCCTTGCTCAATGTGAATCAACAACTTGAACATATAGAACAACCTACCGATTCAAAAAAAAAAAAGAAAACCAAGTATATATTCATAATAATTTATTCAATGGCAGTGATGTCTATAACCTCAAGTACCGAAGTATAGCGGGATCGGAACTAAGAAACCCGATCCTCTCCGACCCGACCTCGGCCTTATATCCATTTCTACCTGATTCGAATGTTTTAGATACTTCATCAATTTACACTTCATATTCTCTCCTGCTACAGACTATCCAGGTAAGTCTAGTAAAGCGATCATCCATACAAGATCGAGTCGTGCCGCAGCACCTTGTACTAACCTACGCCACAGGGCTGAACGCTTTTCCGCCTATCAAAAATATCAATCAGATCAATCAAGACTCATTCATCTGACCTCGGGAATTTGATTTCATTTTCGTTCTCCTGCGAGTCAGACTATATCTATTCGCCATGAGTATAGATTCAGCTTCAGTGCCCTCTAGTGCAAGGCCCCATACTACACAGTCAGAATCGGCAGCATCAAGTGGCGAGTCAAATGCCAAAACACAAGATGACTCGTCCATAACTCAACCTACGAAATCGACTATTCTTTCTTCAATTCTTTCTCCATTCAGCTCTCTTCTATCAGTCTCCTCTACCAAGGAAAGCGAGAAGAAACCAGGGCCAGAGTCAGTGTCAACTCCAGCATCAGAACCAGAACCAGAGCCAAAGGCAGAAATCAAAGAGCAAGAAGAAGAAAAGGTTGAGATCAAAGAACCAGAACCATATTACACCCCAAACGAAGTCCCCAAATTCAAACTCCTTCAGAAAAAGCGTCTCTCGGGAACCCGCACGAAACAACTTCTTCGTGCGGCGGGACGAGCGTATAATGATCCCCCTCCTCAACCTGAACTCGGAATGTGTTGTGGTAGCTCTTGTGATCCTTGTGTTAATGATCTCTGGAGAGAAGAGAGGGAAGTTTGGAGGGAACGATGGGGGGATTCGGAGGGTTGAGACTGATGAAGGGAAGTTGAGGGCTGAGTTGGTGTGGTGATTTCCTAGTATCCAGTACCATTAGTACTTGGATGGGTGACTTGTCGTTTTTGAGTTGGTTGTTTGTTGATTCAGGTTGTTATATACCCGTTGTTATTTGATGCATTCATAGAGTGCATATGAGAGGAAGTAGATGAGATTAGAGATAAATGAATGGTATCAAGAATGCTATTTGTTCCAAGGTTCGAGGTCATGCTTATGTTGCTTTTATCTACCAACCAGTAACCAAACACCCCATATGCCAATTAACATGTACAAACTTCCCCAAATTCCCAACCTCTCTCCAAGACTCAAGTAATAAGCCGCACCGAGGTAACTGCACGTAATATCTCCATTCGAACTCGAGAATCCATAAGATGCATTCATCCATGATCCAGTCGGACAACTAAATCCCAACGCTGCAGGACAACTCTTCACCATATCATGACAAATGTAATTGCACGGCAAGATCTCCTTATACGGACCTGGTCTGATCTCCGTATCGATAATATGATTCCTCGACTGGTTCGTGATAACGGACCATCGGTAGGGATCATCTTCAGGTAATGAACTTCCGTTAATGAAATCCTGTCCTGCGTTTCGAACACGGAGGTATGTCTCGCTGCTTGTGAAATCTGCACATCGTGGGATACTTACGCTGCAGAGCCATTGCTTATACTCTGAGGCGCAGTCATCGCAGTCTACAGCGAGTGAGAACATTGATTCTGCCGATGCGTTGCATTGGATTTGTTGGAGAGAGTAGTTGAAGTTTTTGTAGTAGTATGAGGTGTAGTTGTCGTAGATTTGGCGGAGATCTTCAACTGTTCGATTCGGGTTTGAGGGGACCGCGTAGGCTACTTCCGAACAGAATGTGAGGTTGAATAGAACGGCACAGTTATCCTCTGTTTTTGTTAGCTGATGATAATTATAAGAAAGGGGGTATGGATGGATGTACCAGCTTTCGTAGTGAAGTTCATTGGTTGCCAGACTATCCCACCTCCACCTGGGATGTTGTTTCCACTGTCGGTGGAGTTGCCGACCATTCCCAGGATTCCAATGTATACGGAACTGCGATTAAGTCCTTCTATGTAGAACTGCTCTTTCGGCTTGTTTCCCAGTCCACGGTAGGTCATCCCAGTGTTGCTCGGGTTGCTGACCACCTGCGAATGTTCTTCTACTGCGCAGAAAGAGGATGTCATCCCCTTCAGAGACGTGTCATTGCGATTGTGGGCAAACATGGTGTATGGAGGCGTCAGGTTCATCCATTTATCGAAATTCGTTGAGCCAAGCGCTGCTTGCGTCAGATTATTGGTGACTAGTAGCGCGGCGGAGTGGTCTGAGTCGACGAAGTACAGAAACGAGTCATTGGAGACAACATTGTAGAAATACTCATCAATCGATGCTGCGATCTGGTAGGTGTATGATCCATTGTATGAGGTTGCGTTTTCTGCCACAACACTGAGATAAACATCGCTGGATGCATCGAATTCAATCCCCAGGTATCCTTCAGCCGATGTTGTCACATTCTGAAGCGAGCTGTCTTTTCCAGGCCCAGGTTCTGTGAGATCATCTGACGTTGATACGTACACCTTCAGCTGTGGGAAATCCCCTTCTGCGCCGGTGGTATTTGTCGAGGGGCGGTCGCATGTCACCACTGATAGGTACACGGTCGAGGAGCGCTTGGCTAATTCTCCTCTTTTGCGAAGCTCATCCACAGATACATGCGATAGCACATTCCCATCAGTATCGATATATTCAGGAAGACCTTCGCCCGTTACTCCATGTGCGCCGTTCACCACGTCAGCGGGGATATACCAGTAATCCAACCCGCCAATCTTAATAGTACTGCGCTGGAAATTATTATTTGCCAATGATGTAGCAGCGACAGCTCTGGGCACCAGGTCCAGCCCGATAACCTCATCCTCATCTTCCAGTGTATCCCGAAGTTCTAATCCATTGAACGAGTCCAGCGCAAACGGGAACCCAGCCTCATTGGCAATGTTGGTGGCGCGAATGTTGGGATTGGCGACGTGATCGCCCGGGACTTCTATTTCATTGTTTGTCGGTGTACTAGCGAAGGTGGGAGATAAAAATGCAGCAGCAAGGACTATTGCAGTCAGTTGGCACTGCAGGGTTGCGTATTGAAATCGCATGGATGGGTGCCTAGTCGTGGGGAATGCGCATGGGGGTGATTTAGGGGGTCAAGAGGGCTTGTGCTCGGGCTCAGGGTCTGAGGATATGAGATGCCGGCTGGAAATCTCTTCCTAGGACGCGCGTAAACATTGACTGCATGTAATCGACAAGATGTTGGAGAAATGGCAGGTCATGAGATTACGGATAACGTGATTCCCAAGCAAGTGGATCACCCAAGCAAGTGGATCACCTCCAATAGTTAAGGCGATAAATTACAACTTGATATCTCAGCAACTACGCTCTTCATATACTTTTCCTCTTAACCCGACAATAATCAGGTCATATTTAGCCTCTTTGGAAAGTTAAGGGGAAATCTACTTGTTGGTAGTTCAAAAGAGATATTTTTGTGCCTCATTACAATGTAATTTTCGGTATCGTGACAAAATAGCTTTAAGATTTTCTTGAAAGTGATTGAGAGTGCTCACAAGCCTTATCAATAGCTATCGACAAATAATCGAATAAAATAAGAATGTGGTTGCTGAGATATCAAGTTGTCATTTACCACATTTAGTATGGTGTTTTGGGGTGGCGGCTCGCTTGGGAATCACGTTAACGTGATTCCCAAGCGAGTGGGCCACCCACCGCCTACCCTACAGTTTTAATCATAAATATTACCACCAGAACGCCAATTTATTAAAATAATTAACTAAATATCACAGTGATCTGATCGATGGCCTTCTTCTCCACACTTCTTACATGTCGGTAGCTTTCTCCTAGCTGGCTGAGGGGGTAAATAAGGCGCCCTAGGCCGTGGTACGGGAGGGATCACTGGCGCCTCAACCACCTGTATAGCACGCTGTATAGCCTCCTGGCCCTCCTGAACAGTCATACCACCCTCGTTAGGTATCTGCCTAGTAGACCGCTTGCGCTTTTGCTTTTGCTTTTCATGTGCAGCGCGTAATTTGCGTGTTTCAACCTCTAATAAAGCTGTTGAATGCATCTGAATTTCGCAGGCCTTGAGAACTTGATCGATTTGCTGTTTGAGTGGACTTGGAGGGCTCTTTGAACGTTGTTTTAGAAGAGCTTTGATTGAACTAGCTTGCCGTTGAAGCTGAATAAGATTCTGAGGTGTTTTAGGTGAAAATTGGCTTGATCGACTAGTAGGGCGGCTAGCTGGGGGTGTAGGTGTTCGAAGAAGAATATTTAACTTAGAAAGTACTCGATCTGGGTCAAATGGTACTAAACCAGCTGCCGTAAAGCTGTTTTGAATAGTTTGGGTTTGAAAAGCCTCTTTACGAGCGATTGGGTAGGCTTCAAGAAAATCAAATTTATCAACATGGTTAAAACCAAGCCGCATTTGATTCTCAACAAGCCGACCATAGGCCCGTTTTAAAGGCCCAAAACATCCAACATCAAGTGGCTGATGAAGATGTGAAGAATGAGCTGGCATGCAAATTGGAATAATATTATTCTCTTTGCAAATCTGATCAAATTGGGGAGTTAAATGACTCCCATGACCATCAAGAATCAAAAGTCGATATTTTCCAAGCGTACGTTCAGTTGTTGCTGGAATAAAGTGTTTTTGAAGCCATCGAAGTCCAATTTCATCAGTTGTCCATCCATTTGGACTAGTTTCAAATCGCCAGTCAAGTGGAAGGTTTGTAAACCATCCTTCAATTAAAACTTTGCCTTTGAAAATAATCACTGGTGGAAGGGCCCATCCAGATACATTAATTGTTTCAATAGCAGTTACCCATTCACGATTTCCAGGCTGTAAAAGTGATCGTCGACCATAATATCGAGAACGAGTAACAACCTTAGCAGTTGCTGTAAGTCCCATTGCAAATCCAGTCTCATCAAAGTTATAGATATCCTCTGATAGAATACCATTCTCTTGAATTGTTTGAAAAACAAGATTAAACCATTCTTGAACAACTTTTGGATCCTCCATCTTCGCACGTTCATAATTATATCGTCGAGAGAAACGTGTAGTAAGCTCTGAATGTCGTTTAACAAAGTTTGTGACCCAATTTTTGCCAACAGTTTGAGAAGGGGTCTGGCCACGTGCTAAGAGGAGAATATTGGCCATTTCTTGAACAGTAGCAGGCCGGGGGGCAGCTCCACGTATATCCATAGAGATCACCCACTGAAGAAGTGATTTCTCTTGATTCTCAGTTAATTTATGGCTGTTGGCGCGAGTCTCAGAGCGATTGGTATAGCCAGTGAGCCGACGCTGTAGTGTAGTACGAGGTATATCAAAACAGCGTGCAGCTTCACGGATAGAGCTTATTTGTTCAGCTTTAATAGCCTGTATAGCAAGTAGGATTCGACCCTCTTGATTACCATTTTTTTCGGCCGAAACAGTACGTTTTGGTGGCATGATGGGTGGTTGAAGATAAAAGAACGCGGTCGCGACGCGATTTTTTGGTTGGGTGGCCCACTCGCTTGGGAGTCACGTTAAGAGTATGTTGTCGCCTACATTTTCAGGCTACTATCGGGATATTCAGGCCTTATCGCAATCATCTTGTTTACACTGAATTTCTTGTTCGTTAACTAAACAGTCTTGTGCTCAGTCATTTGTTTGAACCGCTTTGCCGACTTTCCCTTTTGGAAGTTCCAATTGGTAACAATCAGGACCATTAATGCTATAAATATTCCCCCGCAAGCGACCAATGGCCCTAAGATTGCAAACACGCTGAACCCATATGCCGCTGTCATGTAGGGAGCATTCGCTTTGAGCTGGTCAGTTGAAAGACCAAGCTGCATCGCAGTCAATACGACAGCAATGTAAATGGTAGTCGCAGCAAGCCAGCCTAGTTGATCTCGGAGAAAGTTGTTATAATTAGACCATTGGTTCATGTAGTATCCGAATTTAGTGAAGAGATGGACGACATTGAGTCGTCCGAGCCGTAGTTCCCCATACTGAAATCGGCGGTGGATATCCTCATATATTGATGGTGTGATGAGCTCTTCTGTGAATTTTTGCCATTCGATCCACTGGGAGAGGCTCGGATCATGCGGTAGGAGACCCTCTACTTTCGCAATGGCAAAATCGCTTTCAAATGATAGAAGGGCTGTGTATGTGAAGAGGAATCCAAGGGCAATGCTTCGCTGTACTTTGGTTGTGCATTCTGTATTCTGTTAATTATTTGGTTTCTTGTATCAGGTCCCACCTCAGTAGCTTACTTTCACCACGGGAGCATTTGCATCCTTGGGCACATTTCAAGAGAGTTTCCCAGGTAGTCGGTGAGAGGAGATATCGTGGAATCGGCTTCAGGAATAGCTGGTCATTCCCCCAGACTAGATGCATGTCCATTTTCTCGCATATTACTATCTTCCTTTCCAGGACTAGTTGGTAGTGCAAGGGTCGAGGTGGAATTGGCAGTCCGACCATCCAGAGATGTTCAAACACATTGTCAAGTCTGTCGACAGAGAGCTCGGATGCAAGAAATTCTTGCTTGTTTGATTTGACAAGAGCTAACTCGCCGGTGGCTGTTCGATATGTCGATGGGAATAGGGATGCAAATATATGGCCAGTATTTTCCGTTGAGGAGGATCCCAGCAAGTTCGTAGTAAATGGGACCACTTGTTGAGTCTATAATCCCAACCTTGTGTCAGAGAAATATATCCGATGAATACTATACAAACTTGAGGATGCTATTACCATATTTGGATCCATTACAGTGTCAGTGTCAGTGCTGGCACGGAACATTTGAATATCTCGGGTCCCCAGCTTAATACCTAGGAACTCGTACTCGTAGGTAGATAGTAGTACTACCAGTAGTAGTATGCTATATTTTTGACGGGTTGAGCAGCTGCCAGTGTACCCGCCGTGGACCCCAATTTAAATCACTCAAATGCTATACCTGAATATGATGATGCGACTCAATAGTAATATTTAACATTGGGAGGCAACTGTTGACTTTAAACCTTGGAATGGGACTGGTTATCATCTGACAATAGCCCACCAATTGCGAAAGTAGCTACCTACCTACCCAGGCGCTTAGGTGCATATAGAGGGGCAATGCTGATACTACATCGACCGGGCTACCTCGTACATAAGCACTGCCTTCCTCTCACAGCCTGGATACAGATTAGTAGTAGGAGAAGAAGGTTGAAACAAAAAGAACAATAGGCGAAAAAATTGAACGTACACTACATTCTTCCTTTTGAAATCAGATCAAAAGGCAACAAAAAGCAAAAAGAATTGACCGACGCAGGGGTCGAACCTGCAATCTCTTGATTCGTAGTCAAGCGCCTTGCCATTGGGCCAGCCGGCCTTGTTGAAAATATTGCAAAAGTTGGCTACATGACCAAAATAAAAAGAGGTGGGGTCGAGGGGCCTCTCAGCTCAATTGATTGGCGGATAGATATCCACCACTTGGTTGTTTTATTGCCTAACCCAATAAGGCAGTATAGACACCCTAAAAACAAGGCTCAAAGCATACTATGCCTCCAGGGATATATGTATGTCGTGTACCCAAAAGAAACCTCTATAGAAGCACAGCTTCACATGAAAACTCAGCTAAACCGCAGAAAGATTCTTAAATAATTTTCCAGAATCCCTGGTCACGAGGTGATGACATGGTGTTGCCTACACCTTCGGGCATTAGAGCCAGGATTCATGCAGATGTATTTGCCGCCCAAATCACTCAGCTGAGCGCTGGAGTTCTCAGTTCATAATTTGAATCACTCTGAGCAAGATCTGTCAAACCCATCGCCGAGAGATACTGGTATTGTTCATTTTATGTGGGTATATTGGAACACACCATGCTTGCCTGGAAGGGGAGTGAACTCGGCACCGCGGTGGCGGCCGTTGTGGTTTTACTGACTATGTACGTCACGGTTGGACTTCGCCCTATTCTTATTAAGACCCGCCGACACGGCAATATACCGCGATCGGGAACACTCGAAATCGTCTCTGATCCTGATAATGCCAAGTTTGAGTTCGTTGGGTTATCTCTTTTTACAAACATTGCTGACCCTCCATAGAATCATTGCAGTCCATGGCCTTGGTGCTGATCCAGATTACACATGGTCACATCCAGCTCCCAAAGACTTGACCAATAGAGCCAAAGAACGCGATTCTATGCATATTTCGAGAATACATCTGCTACGTGATCTCCTCTGCAAAGATTTTCCGAATGCGAGGATCTCGAGCTTCGCATATAACTCGAGGTGGATTACGGATGCTCCGATCAAGACAACGGAGGAAATTGGCGAAAGCTTGCTCAAGGAGATGCACGCCAGGAAATCCCCACGTGTAGGGACCCTGCTATGATCAAAAAGCTACTTGCGGTCTGCTAATTCCTTCAGCAGCGCCTTCTCATCATATTCATTGGACACAGTCTAGGCGGTATCATCAAAAAAACAGGTGTTCTAGCTCGCTGTGATACTTCCGGGTACTTCCGGGTACTTCAGTCCCTATCTGACATTCGATACCCAGGCTTTGTGCAGAGGTGACTCCCAGCAATTCATTGACGATACATGTGGTATCATTTTTCTCGGTACTCCTCATCAGGGCTCTCCTGTATTAACTGCGGGCGCCGTCCTAACTTTAGTGACCTTTCTTTTGGGATCGAACTCAACATTGCTTTTTCTCTCTGGGGAGCCATGAAAGTCAACTCAGCAATCTTCAGAGCGAGTTCGATCGACGCATCAGGAAACGGCGGCAGGGCAATGCTCTTGCAATTTGGTCTTTTTACGAGACAAAGCCTACATACTTGTTCAATTGGCTATCCTTAGGAAAAGTAGGACAGTTTCATCTAAGATATGCAATTGACTGTCTGACATTTACCTAGGTTGTTTCGCGGCCCTCAGCTGTAGTACATGGAGATGAGCAAGTGGATATTGATACTGATCATTCTGGGCTCAACAAGTGCGTTGGCTTTGAGGATAAGCTCTATCAAAAACTCAACGATGCTATAAGCAAGCTGCAAGCTCCATCTCTGCTTGATCAAGCCGACAGCCTATTACGAGGCACCTATTATACAGGGTCTAGACTTAAGATCGTGCGACTTTCTGGTGAGGAGCTGCTGATGGACCAGTGCTATATTAATCTGGCCATTGTGGAGAAGATTGCCAATGAACCTGCAGGCCAGATAAATGGAGAGGCCTCTAGTTTTTCGCTTTTGGCTAGACAGAAGGTTCAGATACTCCCTGAAACATCTCAGGTTGAGCTGTCGACAATTTTTAACCAGCGCGAGACATATGATAAGCGCACAATTCAGCCAAGAAGAATCTTGATCCGAGGACGAGCGGGTGTTGGAAAGACCACACGCTGCAAAAAAAAATAAAATAAAATAAACAAAAATAAAAATAAGCTATCACTTTACCCGCACTATGGAAACGGCTTTAAATGTCTCATGGAAGAAGCTATTTGACTGGGGGCTTTGGGTGCAGTTGCGGAGTCTGAAGGACCTTCCAAACACGGAGTATAATCTTGAGAGCCTATTTTACCATGAATACTTTTCCCAACATGGGTGTGATGAAGGCCGTGTCCTCGCCAAAGAACTTTTGAAGGAATTGCAGAATACGACAAGTGTCAGAACTTGTTTATCCTTGATAGCCTGGACGAAGTAGCCCATGAACTTGCTCGTCCGGACCTGATGTCTCGCCTCATCATGGATCTTTTATGCCAACCAAATGTCATCATTACATCTAGGCCCAATGCCGCTCTTCCAGCTAGCGTTAAGAATATTGACCTTGAGCTCGAGACGATTGGGTTCTACCCAGATCAGGTAAAAGCGTACCTTGAGACGGATCCTCGTACAAAAGAAAGCGCTGTCAAAATCCAGACCTTTCTTGACGCTCACTGGCTTATGCAAGGGCTCATGCGGATTCCAATCCAACTAGATGCACTTTGCTACACTTGGAAGGACTTCAAGGGTAGCGATGTGCCGGACACAATGACTCGAATATACAGCGCGATTGAAGAGAATCTGTGGAGAAAGGACGCCGTTAGGTTGGAAAAGATGACCGAAGGGGAAGCCGAACAAGCCCTTCCAACTGAGATTACGCAAAATATCCAGCCCGAGACAAAGTTTCTTGAATGTCTTGCCTTCAATGGTTTGTGCAGCGATGTGATCAAATTTACACCAGAGCATCGAGACAAATTAGTTGGAAGATTTTCTCTGACCTTGACCGTGAACGATACGATGAACAGACTGTCTTTCCTACGATCGTCAGAGTCATCAAGACATGAAGACCGAAGCTACCACTTTATTCATTTGACCTTCTCAAGAATACTTTGCGGCACGATATCTTGCACAGCACTGGGTTGGAAACAAGCACCTTGAGTATTATTTCAGCAGCAAACAAAATACACCATCAGATCCAATCAAGTTTCTTCAACGACACAAATACACTGCTCGATATGATGTCTTTTGGCGTTTTGTTGCAGGTTTGCTCACCAGGAAAAAGTACAACAAGATCAACCAATTCTTTGAAGAAATAGGCACCTTTGGACCTTCTGGGACCTAAACATCAACGCTTAATCATGCACTGCCTCAGTGAAGTGCCAAGAGAGAGAGAGAGAGCTATTATGTCGAAGAGATCTTGAACACGGTCTGACCGAGTGGTTGCTGTTTGAGTTTGAGATCGACGGAAACGTCAATCTAGCAAGGGAAATAGAATTTCCTTTACAAGCATTAGAGTATGCTTTTCGTGAAGGCTCCAATGAAATGAAGCGTTTGATTTTACAGAGATCTGCCAGTAGGGCAGGACTCTCCGAGAGTTTTGTTGAACAGACCTTTAAATGGGTAGGCGATGGCACCTTTTTCGGAGCTTCTGCTCGTGATTTCTTTCAGGAGCAGCCAGTTCTGCCTGAGGAGGCTCTTGAAAGATTACTTGCACAGCTAAGAAGCGAGAAGTTCAAAATCAGACACGCCGCGACTATTGTCTTGAGAGGAAGGAAAGTCTTGCCCGAAAAGATACTCAAAGGCATAATTTCTTGTGCAGAGAGCGAGAATTCCTACACCCGAGATGCCGCTGTCAAAGTCTTGACGCGAAAAAAAAAATCTTTCCCGAAACGATTCTCAAAGACATAGCTTTATATGCAGAGAACAAACATGGTGCACTTCAAGAAGCTGCCTTCAAAGTCCTGATCGGCCAGAGAGCCCTTCCTGCCGAGATACTCAATTTGATACATTCATAGCGGAATAAAGAGGACAAGGTGATCCGAATGAGAGCTTCAATAATCTTGGCCAGCCAACCAGTTTCATCTAAAGAGGCACTTCAAGACATAATCATTTTCTTGAAGGATTCAAATGAGACTATCCGTGAAGCTGCCGTGGAAGGCTTAGGTAAAGAGAAATCTTACCAGATGTTATCATCAGGGTTATAGCTTCCCGGTTAGAAGACGAAAGCAGAAAGGTCCGTTATGCCGCTTTCAAAGCCTTGGGCTGTCAATCTGCTTTACCCGATGAGATACCCAAGTTCCTTCTCATCGGACTAAAAGGCCAAGATGAAGGTATACAAGAGTTCACTCTGAAGGCCTTAGCGTGTTTTTCAAATATATCCATGGAGATATTGAAGTCATGTTTGAAGCTAGATGGGGATAGTTTTAGCGAGATTCTTGTTCCAAATGTCTTAGTGGGACAAAAAACCTTACCTGACATAATGACAGATTTGGCCACAAGACTTGAACACAAAAATGCTTCTGTTGGAGACAATACTCGCGATGCCTTGACAGATCAGTCGGCGCTTTCTCATAAGGTACTTGAGAGTATATCTGCAAGATTGAAGAGCCAGGATCATGGCACTCGATTGACCGCTCTTAAAACTATAATGAACTAGAAGAAATTACCTGATAATATGCTTCAGGATATAACCGTGAGGCTCAAGGGTGAAGAGAAAGGCGTTCAAGAAGCTGCTATTGAAGCTATTGGCAATGAATCAGGAAAATTCTTGGCTCAGGAGCTACTGAACGATCTATTGCTAACGCTGGAGGACTGTAACCGTTTGAATCGAGCTCCTGCCCGACCAGTTTATCTATGGCACAGTCACATGCATACAAGACGATGATTGTTTTGTCCGACAGGCTGCTGTCAGAGCTTTAGACAGCCGAGTGTTACCTGAAGGCGTCTTGAATCGCGTAGTCGCATTCCTGGATGCCGAAAAGCCGGAGGTGAAACAGAGCGTGGAGGCTGCACTCCGAAATTACAAAGATCAATATCAGGACCTCCTCAACAGCCGCCATGTCGGATCACTCTATCAAGCTCTACTTCGGTCAAGCTTGAGGGAACATATCACTTGGACCATTGAAGATGGTACTTCTTGCGTGACCCTGGGAGAAGATGTCAGGAAAGTCTCTATCTCCGATCAGGATGACTACTTGAAGACCATCCTCCAGGCGCGGCCAGCGAACTATCCCTCGATGAGTTCAAAGCTTCAGCGAGAGAAGGACACTTTATCTTGAGACGTCGGGAGCCAGGAAAGAAATAATGCCATTCAAACTTTTTTTGCGTGGAATCCTGCGTATGTAATTGCCAGTGTATGTAATTGGTCAAATTTTATACACTTGTTAAATTTTTATAATCTTCAGCGGATGAAAGTAGTATAATTTGAATATTTTCTCGCAACTTGTCGAGGATAAGACAAAATAAACAACTATAAAAAAATGACGTAAAATCATCATGTAATGCTCATGTATAGACAGCTTGACTTGAAATAGCCAAAATGAAACAGTAAATTCAGGGCCCTCAAATTCATATTCAACGCCTTGGAAGAACCCTCTTGTTCATCTTGCATCACAGCATATGTATATAAAGACGCCGTGACAAATCATAGCACAACGTGCAAAGGTAATATAAGAGTAGAGATGCTCAAAGAGAACGCCAAGTCCGACCGATGATGAATGCCGGATGACCAATAGTCAAACAAATACAAGCGATAGAGACCATTGAGCTCTCTAGGACCATCAAATCAACTTGGTTATTAGCCAAGGAACTTGAGAATCCACCCTGCAACTCTGCAACACGGAAAGTGGATCGAATAAAGATGGTCACAGTTGCAAGTCCAAGACCTATGAAGTATCAGTATCAGTATGTATATCCCAACTGGTATAATGGAGTCACATCACATACAGTAAAGAAACATCTTCCATTTCCGCTGTTCACGAAGACCGGTGAACTTATCATTCCTCTCCTTGGAGTTCTTGTGAACAGAGAAGATGAACTCAGTAGCCAGGACCATGAATAGCAGAAGAGAAGCGACTTGGAAGGCTAATCCTGCAATCATGATATTGATACCCGTGTTCTGTAAGCTGACTTGGCCGCTGTCGGCGATAGAGGCGATGGCTCCACCAGCTGCTTGGAGTACCAGGGAGGTCAAGTCACAGGATACGAAGATAATAGTATATGTTCGAGGTCGGAATCGTGCGAGTTGAGTCCCATAGATGGTGATGATCCTTCCCAGACAGATATAGATGGCGGCACTGAAGAAGGCGGGGGCAATGGTTAAGCAGATAAGGTATCTTTTATACATTTGTCAGAATAGTTCTCAGTATTATGTCAGTGTTCTTGATAATTGAATCACATACAGTAGAAAGCTGTTAAAGTTAAAGGGGTTTTGATGTAGCATAATCCGCCCAACATATCCCAATACTTCCAGGATTAAACCTGGAAGCATGGCAGCTGTATATGCCCATGTTAGGTACCACACCCCTGCGAATAATTGAATGCAGAAGACGACAGCGAAGAGGGCGACGAAAAAGGCATTGGCAGGGACATTAGGCATGTAGTCGATTTCAGCCTCGCTCATAGGACATGTTGATATGGTACAGTTGGATGTGTCGGACATGGTGAGTCGGAATTAGGAATTTCAACTGTTTGAGCTTCAACGGTGAATCAGGGGAATATTGGCAATAGATATTGATAGATATCGAAGGAATTGATTTGTATTATCCCAATGCAAGGCTTGGATAGATTGATCTGAAGTTGAATGCGTCTTGCATGAGATATCATGATATTGGAGGAATCCCAACAGAGCTATATACACAAACTCCGGCACTTGAGATCTGTTGAATCTGAATGCCTAAAGTCCAGATCCTTTCAAAAATGTTTCTTTTTCTTTTTTTAACCTTGAATCACATAAAACTCCGAAACTGACAAGGCTGTGTAAACTTGAATCAAGCTTATTTTCCTGGGCGGTGCAGTTAATCTCATTTGGTTTGTCCTAATATGGAGATCCCGAAGGATGATAGGATTCCACTTACATGACAGGATCATAAAATGCTCCGTATATATTGGACGCCTTGGGCCTCTACTATGTAGTCATGCTAGTCATGGTAGTCTTACTAGTAATATAGCCCCAATTTTAGGTATCAATATTCACGTTGATTGGTTAATCTGATACGGACTCCATTATCAAGTCCGTGTCCGTCGGATCTTCCGGGTAAAATTTGAACGCCGTGTCCGCGGATTGATTTGATTAAAAGGTACATACGGAGCCCTTACTCTCAGTCCGGGTTCCGTGTCCGATATTATTTTTTGTACTCCGTACGAACTAAACGAGCTAAACGGATACAGATTCCTGATGAGCGAGGGAAATACCGGTGTGCGGGTCAAGACCTGTGAGAACTGTGTTCGAGCTAAGATCCGATGTTCCCACACACCTGGATCTTTAATATGTGATCGGTATTACTCCTTTATCTGATTTATCCGATTTGAGGTCCCAGATCTGATCTGATCTAACTCTATATAGATGTCTTCGATTAAAGAAAGAATGTTATTTCCGACCTGCTCGGCCGCGTGCCACCCAGAAGAAGCGCTCAACGTAAGCAGAACTAACTATCTAGACCACGTATGTACTTTGTACTAATGATGTGGCAGACGCATAGAGGCGCTAGAGGATAAGATTGACCTAATTATGGGTCAAATCAATCGATCCCACGGATCAGATACATCTCATTCTACCCCCAAAAGTGACACTACAGACGTCATTGCCAAGGGACATACGCATGCTAAGAAGGGGCGTGGGCACTCCAGTGGTACTACTCAGAGACTTGACATCGTCGATGCAATCGGAAAAGGCCTCGTCAGCTATGATCTCGCAACAGATTTACTACAGGAATATCGAAAATCGTCACTCTTATTCCCCTTTGTGGTTATACCAGAAGCCACCACAGTTCAAGAACTCCGAGCTGAAAAGCCTTTCCTACTTCTCTGCATTCTCACCGTCTCTTCTTTCAGAGATGATGTGTTACTTAAATCCCTAGAGGAGTTGTTGAAGAGATTCGTGGCGGAGGTCATCCTTCATTCTGCTCATGATGCCCATCCACCTCATTTGGAAACAATTCAGGGACTGTTGGTAATTCTAGCTGGGTATGTTCTCATAATATTCTGTCTCTTGCTCTATACTAATTGTCTATAGAACTCGCCAGCTCTATCAATTATGTCGCTTCTCTCATTACATTCACCTTGCCATAGGCATTATCAATGATTCAAGAATGGACCGTCCACCCCAACACAGAGTCGCCACACGACTAGATATAGCTGGTGAGACCGATCAAACAGAGGTAGAGAATGGCCCAGGTCCAGAGGAGAGTAGGGCACTCATCGGCATATTCTTGCTGAATTCAACGTGAGCATACAACCTCAGTTTCTCCATATACGAGATCAACATACTAATGATCTCAGAAATTCAATCCTCATGCAAAAAACATGCACATTCCCCTGGTCATCATTCATAGAATCCTGCGCGGCAGATCTATCGCAGAAATGCGAGTACCCAGGAGATAAGTACATGATCTACTATGTCCAGTTACAACGTATGCTCGAACGCATGAATACACTCACAGCGATTGGTATTGAAGGACACTCCGATGTGGAACAACGGATTCGGTTATTCCGTAATGAGGTAGAGGAGTATAAGAATCAATTGGTTGTTCCTCCTACTTGTGATGGTGAGTTTCAAACACATCCAATCCATATACCACCTGGAGGACAATACTAATAATAGTGATAGTCCTCATCGCAACACAATACCATACCCTCGAACTCCAACTCTGCCAAATAACCCTCCTCGACAAAAAATCCACAACAACCCAAGACAATTTCCTCCTCATCTCCAGAAGTGATATTCTCTGTCACGGTCTTGCATCCATGAAACGATTCCTGGAATACTATTACACCCTCCCGCCGCTTCTTGAAACAAGTTTCAACATAATAAACTGGCTTGAGATTGGGTTCTTACTCGCCGCAGCATGTAAAATGGTTATTGCTGCCCTGGATCCTTCTCTACGACATAATCCGCAGGTTCAGAACCTGCGTGATGCACTCGACATGTCGAATATTCTCCAGTATTTCATTAATCGATTGGATCATGTCGCGAAGAGTTGTAAGGATATGGAGTTCTCGCATTATTCTGAGTGGCTTTCTGCTGCGAAGATTTGGTTTGAGAAGACCTTTCAACTTGCTAGCCTTGAGGCTTCGAAGATTATTGCTACTACTTCTGGCTTGTCTCATGTTGAGAATGGGGTTACTGGGTTTGAGGGCTATGGATCTGCATCTGGGTCGCAGCTTGTTGATCCGAGTGAGGGGTTACAGGTTGAGACGGATGTGAATTTGAATCTTTTTGGTTTGGATTTTGATGTCACGATTGAGGAGTTGTGTGGTGTTGGGGGTCCTATGGCTATGCCGACTATGTTTGATTTTAGGTAATAGAGCATTATTTAATAGATAATACTAATATGTTTATGAAAATGAAAATTTCAATTGTAATGGCTATCGTATGTATTCAGACAAACTCGCTCGCAGAGCTGTATGCCATAAGAGGTATCAACAGATAAAGCCAGGAAATCACGAGAATGATAAAGGAAATCTAAATCCAACAAAAAAATCCAGAAATTCGACGAAACCATTAAACTAACTTCTGCCAACGTGCAAGACACATGCTCACCACAACAATAGCTCCCATTACTCCCAAGATACCAAAGAACCATCCCAGGCCACCGGCGTCCTTTCCAGGGACATTCACGTTCATACCAAACAGACCACAGATCAAGTTCATGGGGACGAGCATGGTAGCGATGAGGGTCACCTTGCTAAGAACCTTGTTCACATGGTTACCGAGAACCAAGTTGGTGACATTCAGCTGGGCCAGATAGTTGGTGTGCGACCGACTCAGCATCTTTTCAAAGTGAGCCAAGTTGGACATCATGGTCACGACGTGATCCTGGATATCACCCAAGTAAAGACCAATATCGCCACGTGGAGTCACCGAGTACTGCTCGTTGCAACGCTTCGAGAATCCTCGAATGACATCTGCCTTTCCACCAAGAAGGCGCATCAAACTCATGACTTTCTTGCGGAGACCACCAATACGGGGCAAGAAGGACTCGAAGTCGTCTACTCGGGCAATGAATACATGGTCTTCAATTGCCTCGGATTCGAGTTCGACATCGCGGATAACAGGACCAAAGCTATCAACAATGTCATCACTGGTTCTTGTTAGTATACGTGAATATAAATTTGGGGGCAATCAGCTGGGGGCAATCAGCTGGGGACACTCACATCATGGCGTAACAAATCCAATCACTACTCAGCGAGACATAGTCACGCAACTTTCCAATACGCTTGCGAACGTTGGCAGCGTGAGGGTTGTTCTCAAATGAAAAGGTCAAGACTCCATCACGGAAGACCACCATGTAGAAGTTGACCGGTTCCAGGAACTCCTCACTGGTCTTGTCCATCTGGAAGAACGTGCGGAAACAGACAAAGTAGTACTGTTTGAACAGCTCGACCTTCTCACGAGCTTCCTGCGTGAGAATATCCTCGGTTGTCAGGGGATGGATGGAGAATGCGCGGGAGATTGCACCCAGCTCCTCCTCAGTAGGGTTGACCACGTCCAACCACCATACACCACCCTCAGGACCCAGCTGGAAAAGGTCACGGAAGCTATCACCAGGGAGCACCAAATCTCCAAGGTCTGCAGCATGGACTGTTGTCTGGGACTCAGAAGAGAAGAAGCCAAATCGCATAGGGTCACTGATATTGGGGAGATTCTCCACCAGTTGCTTCTCGTCGACAACCTTGGGGAACTCTTCCTCGGAATCCTCATTGGCTCGGTACGTACCAGTCGTATCGGTTGATTCGGACTTCTGAATCCCACCCGTCTGGCCTTTCTCACCGGGGCGCAGATCGTAGAAGATGCGAGGGCTCTTGCTCTGCGAGCTCATGCTGTGCTTACGGCGGGCAATAGTAGTCCTGACCTGTTGGTTCAGGGCCACGAACTCCTCCAGTTCCTCATAGTCGATGACGGGGATTCGACCAGGCTCCTCGAATGGATGAACACAAGCCTCTTCCGGGCCATCGGGAAGATCACCAGGCTGAGGGCGAATGACACTCGCATTGCTGAAAGTCGGACGCCGGGCCTGCGTACCGCCAGAGACGGTGCGCTGGAGCATGGCCTCGAGATCTGGAGGGCCATGGCTGTCGAGAGTATTGGCGCGTTCACGGCGACGAGGATCAGCGAAGGCATCCACGGAGTTTGGTGGCGAGGATGACCGAGCGGACACAGACGAGGCGCGGGAAACAGTGCCCAGGTCTTGATGGCCAACGCTAATGCGGCGTGGGGTTTGGAACTGAGCCGTGGGATCAGCAGAGAAGCGATGGCCGACCCCGTTTCCTTCATCATCTGAGGCATCCACGACAGCTTGTTCAAAGTCTCGGAACAAGGGACCATCACGTAGAGCGTCATTGGCATGCAAGAGATCGGGACGGTCCAGAGTCTCTCCCTTTGGTCCTTGGTGACCGAAGTTGAACTCCTTCATCGAATCCTCCATAGTGGTCTCAATACGTGGAGGATCCATCGAGAAGCGGTGGTCGTCCAATTCCGGCACTGGGGTGCTGAATCGGGTGAGACACAGCTCCTTCTCCGAACGAGGGGTGTCAGACATTTTGAGAGCTCGGAAACCGACAGAAAATTGAAAACTCGATCAGTAAGCCAGCTTGAATAGTGGTGAGGTGAGGAAACTGTTTTTGGTTGTCCTTTGAGGAACTTGGGTTTTTTGGTGTGTATTGTATTTTGATATTGCGATTTGGCAGCTTAAACAGCTGCAGACGCAGGTCGGTAAAGAAGTCCGTTTATGGTCGACGGCCCTCCATCCATGAACCAGACCCTGTACAAGGGTCTGGAGTTACCGACACACGTCTGGCTGCCACAGTTGGATGGGTGTAAGTCGAGTTAGGGGGGGTCTGGTGTCGCCCCCGCAGAAGACCCGGAACTTGGGACCCGCAAGAGGGTGAAGGAGAGAGGCCTTGGTGTAGCGAAGTCCCGCCAACTTGAAGGAGTCGAGTAAAAAGGAGCCCGGGTGCTCCAGGGTTGTGAGTTGGTGATGCGGACTGCGGCGTTAAGAGCGAGCTCGTCGCAAGCGGGATTGCAGAAACTTCGGATGAAGGTGCAGTCCTCAATTGGATGGGAAAAAAAGAAACTTCAGTGATCGGGTAGTATTTCAGAAAAAGAGAAAGCTCCCACAGTGAATCACGGTGGGAAATAAATTTTTGGGGGAAAGAAGTTAGGGGGGGAAGGAGAGAAAGAAGAAAATCCAGGACGCTAAAGTAGGTAGTGGCGAGTTGAACTAGACCGTGGACGGGAACCCACTTTGACAAAGAATTTGATCCATCAAGATCCTCAAATACTGGCATTATTATAGATATAAATAACCTTTTAACTGGAAGTTCATAATTTTAAATAGATAAATATATAATAGATACATTCCTATCTCTCTTCTATATACTAAAATAAATAAATAAATACTCTCTATATACAAACATTTGAAAATATCTCTCTCCTATATAATGAAAATTTCACTGCGGGTCACGGCGTTTCCCGTTAAGTTTCGCCTACTGCGCACATGCGCATGGAATGATTGGCTGTGAGTGATTTACCAGGTTATACTTCGTCATACTTCTTACTTCTTTATACGAATACCTAAGGCCTCTATATTACTCCTATATTACTCCTATCTTATATCTGTATACGAGTATACACAAAGGATACCCCTTCTAGGTACCATTGGTCTATTTATTCTCTCTATATATGCAGGTTCAAAGTATTGACCACTTAGAATCATTCGATTAAGAACTACCGAATAAGCAATACTTGTTTCTGATTTGGCATATAATCTCAACTGGTCCATCTTTTCCCGCATACACTAAAACTACTAGTACTAAAATTACTAAAGAGTAACCTGTGGACTAGGGCAAGAGGGGAGATAGGACACATGTCTCTTTTCCTTTTTTGTCAATCATTACACTTCTTCTACGCTAGACAAAGACGGAGAACTACGGAGTAAAATCCAGACTAAAGGACTAAAAAGTACCCAATAGTGGAGGCATCAAGAGCGGGCTGAAAATCTTCTGTGCCACCCGATCCCGTGACTGGGCTGGGCTTAAGGGAGGGGAGCATGGGGAAACTCACCGAGATACATATCATAGATTATCCAGTTCTGTGTACACATATTGGTATTTTAATACTTACCTAGGTATACTATACAGCAAAAAAAAAATAAAGTCTACCCTATTAAAATCATTGGATGAACCATGCCTGTAATCATTGACTCCACTTGCCCCGACCTCGGACCGGAATTTTTTCTTTACTGCCAAGCCCCGCATCGAGTCATACCTCGAAACGGATTTGTATAGACCTTGAACATAGAAACCTGGAGATATTTGGTCATTCATAACCATGTCCTCCTTCGTGATTAGAACTCCTTGCTCCTCCGCCAACATTGGCCCCGGATTCGATGTCATCGGTCTGGCACTGTCCCTCCACCTCGAAATCCACGTCACCGTCGATTCCTCCAAGTCCTCCTCCGATCTCCCCTTGAACTGCGCAATCACCTATGAAGATCGCAGTAAGAGCACAGAGCAGATCAGCCTTGACCCCGAGGTCAATTTGATCACTCGTGTCGCCCTCTATGTTCTACGATGCCACAATCAGCGCGCCTTCCCTGTTGAAACCAAGGTCCACATCATCAACCCTATCCCACTAGGCCGAGGTCTGGGATCATCTGGCACAGCTGTCGTGGCCGGTGTCATGCTGGGTAATGCGGTTGGTAACTTAGGATTGAGCAAGGATCGATTGCTGGACTACTGTTTGATGATTGGTAAGTGCCCGTCCAACTTCCCTGTTCTAAGGGTCTCGAGCCTATATCAATAAAACTTCCTACCCCACCATATTGCGTGCATACTGATGATCTTTTAGAGCGTCACCCGGATAACGTGGCTGCATCCCTGTTCGGAGGCTTTGTGGGTACCTATCTGAACGAACTCAAGCCGGAAGATGTTGCCCGCAAAGAAATCCCTCTTAGTGAGGTCCTCCCCGCACCTGCAGGTGGCATTGACACTGGATTCCAACCCCCCAGAGCCCCCACTGGGCATTGGTCACTACCGAAAGTTTGACTGGGCCCCCGAGATCAAGGCTATTGCCATTATCCCGGACTTTGTCGTGCCCACCGCTAATGCCCGTAACGTCCTTCCTCAAACCTACACTCGCGCCGATGTGGTAAGTTCTGGGATCAACAAGCTAGGATATGAGTCATAGACTAATCAGATATAGGTCTTCAACTTGCAACGCGCGGCACTCTTGCCCGCCGCTCTGGGAACCTCTCCCCCAGACCCTGATATGATTTTCCTTGCCATGCAGGACCGCGTGCACCAACCCTACCGCAAGACCCTCATCCCCGGTCTGACTGAGATTCTCCAGTTCATGACCCCGGCCACTCAGCCCGGTCTTCTGGGTATCTGTCTGTCTGGTGCAGGACCAACCATCCTGGCTCTGGCGACTGATCACTTTGACGAAATCGCAGACCGCATTATCGCACGGTTCGCCGAGAACAAAATTACCTGCCAATGGAAGTTGCTGGAACCCGCACAGGAGGGTACAACTGTATCCCCGAATTAAATACGATATACAATATATTGAAAAAGAAACTAAATAAAAAACAAGAATTATACCACGTCATCGGGATCCAATCTCACCTTCGATGAGAAACCAATCGCTAAAGTTTGCGATGCACATGCCAGATGGTTGACCTGTCCCACCAGGGCCATGTGGCGTCGCAAGATCTGTCGCAAGTTTCGACTCACCGCTGCTTTCTGTGAATGGCTTTCTGTGAGTGCTGCGGCTGCAGAATGCAGATGACCTGAGACACGGAATTCTGCAGGCGTTTCTGTTTCTGTACATAGTGGGTCCTAGATTTGTCCGAGCTGATAGTGTCAAGTGAAAGATCATGAATGCGCTATAGACATAGATGAATTACGATTTCCTGATTCCACTTGATTTTTGATTTATCTGCTTTAATTCCCTCATGTATTGAATGATGTGTGTTCCAATATCTAAATAACTTATACTACATATGGAGCTGGGCACCTCAACGATGAAAGCGGAGGCGGAGGCGGTGGGCAAATGACACCCTTGCGATAAGCCGTCCCAGCTCCCCAGATTGATCAATCCAGTTCAAACACGATCATGGATGAATTACTTGCACCGATTCGGGATGCCCTAGAGGGTCAGATTGTATGTATTCTTGAATCAAGCTTAAAACTCTAATCTGTGGTAGTGGTAACTAACCATTCATAACAGGACTTCCATGGCCAGCGCCTTGCTGAGCTGCTAAGCACCGTGTTGCTAGTGATCTCTGGAGCAAGTTCCCTATATATTCAAAATGATAGATCATAAATTACCAGCTTGCTAATTATAATTTCTGTATAGATTGTCAGCTTCCTCGTCGGATACATCTACAAAGACATCTACCTTACACTCTGGGTTGGCTTAGGTGGCACCGTGTTCACTGCTCTTGTGGTAGTCCCACCGTGGCCTTTCTACAACCAGAATCCCGAGAAATGGTTCAATAAATCAAAGAAATCAGGGAATCCACGCGTGGTAGTCGATGGAGTTAAGGTGGCATGAAGCGGACATACGAACTGTCTACATGAAAGCAAGTGATGGAGTCTATCAGGTCTTCAAGAGAATACCATGGCAATAACTACCTAAACGCCAATAAAATAAGATCATCAAGTCCTTTGTATTTCAAAGGGTGCTCGTCGTCCTCCCTCCATTCATCATAGCCATTGGGAACATGCGTGCGCAGCAACCAGGCCCGTTGCACTGTTGTGGCCCCGTGTTTTAATCCTCGTAGTATTTTAACGTCCATACTTCTGGAACTCCCAGTCACGGTTATCCAGTGGGCACACTTGACGGGTCTTCAACCATCTCGAGATACAGTGGAAGTGGAACGCGTGCTAGATATCGCCCATGATTAGTGCCAGTCGAAAGAGTACTCAGGTTTCGATTCACTCACGTTACAGATACCCCACGCGACAGTACACTCTTCTGTTGTAGATGATCCCTGGTTTGCTTGACATTCGATGCCTGTTCGTGATTAGCTAGAGCTCCATGCCAATAGTCGGTCTAGTCGTCTAGCCGGTCACATACACAGATCCATGATGTGGTTTCGGCAAATAGCACAGTTGTCGACAACAATATCCCAAGCCCAGAGAGCAACAGCGTTCCACTAGGCGTAGTAATTAGTATATTGTCATGATCGTCAACGGCCCCCAAGGTATCAGGTATCTCTGTACCTTCTTCACTTCGAACTTCTTCTTGCCATCAGCAGCACCATCGGAGCTCTTTGCAACAGCCTTTCCCTTGGAAGAGGATGCACTGGAATCCTTCATCTCGACGTCCACCATGGCTGCAACTCAAATGTATCTAGAGTGAGGAGTGGAGGTGTGGGATGGTCGGTAGATCGGGAAGCTGGGAGGACCTCTCGGGAGGGCTATGAGATAGACAACTGACGTAACGGAATGGGCGATCCACAAAGATCACCAATGTAGGCAGCTCGAGGTATTTCAGGTATGTTAAAAGAAATGAATAAAGAATTCAAAACATGAAAAGGTGGAATGAGGCTCTAAGATGGTGAATCCGTCTCTCTCTGCCTTAACAAACAGAACAAAACCCCACTGTTCCAGCGGCAAAATCCTTAGTCATGTGTCCCCGCCAACTTGGAACTCCTCCGTCACTTTCCTTCGACTCATCTTACCCTACCTCACCACTTTAGAGACATGTCTTCTAATGCTTTGTTGCTGTCGTTAATTGCGCCCTAGACCCTTCCTTTCTCTTCTACTTTCTCTTTCTCTCTTGCAACATTCACCACACTCTACTACTTCTTCACCCTTCTCAACGCTTCTGGCGTTACCATCATCTTAATATCGTCGACAGCTGCTGAGCAGTGACAGGACCGGCTTTCTCCTTGATATCCTTACCCCTGCTTTTTCTTAGCGTCTGCTCTGTGATTTTACTTTCTGTTTCTTCATCTCTTCAACCAGGCTGCCTATTTTTCAAGCCAAATCGTCGCCATGTCGACCCAATCTCCCCACCCACCCACACCCAAGGGCCCTCGTAACAACAACTACAACTACAACCACAACAACAATAACAATCGTCGCCCAAACAAGAAGAACGGTACTCCACTTACACAGAAGGCGGTTCTTTTGAACACCCCTCCATCTTCTCCGCCGCATCATATGAGCCCAGGTGGTGTCGCCACAGATTCCTCAATTGTCAATAACGTTCATTCCAAGAAAAAGCCCCCACGTTCGGGAAAGAAACCCAGGGACAACATGAATCGAGCCTCGCCCGCGCCTAATGGCCAAAATCAGAATGGTCATCGGCACACCTCCTCGCACTCAAATCTTACCCCGCAACAACAGCAACCAAAGGATAGCGCCTATGCAGGGCCTACCTTCCATGCTTCTCCTGCGCCGTCTGCTTTGCCGATTCCAAGTTTCTTTTCCAAGTCATTACCCGAATCTGATCTTGCACCTACCCTGGAGACTGATAGTGATACCGCCGATATGGCCGATATGGACGGTGATCTTGAAGTAACTCCCTCCAAGCCCCGGGCTCGTTTCCCGCAGCCTGAGGTGAATGAGCCAAAGGGTACCCCTCTTGATTTCCTGTTCAAGGCTGCTGTGCAGGCGCGCCAGTCAAATCCCATGACCAGTCCGGAGACCACCAGTCGCATGCGCTCGCCTCAGACCGACTCAAAGTACCTTCACTCAAACTCATCTGGAGGCATGTTCGCATTCGAGATGGACCCTTCGGAGCAGGCGCGCGCATCGCCCATTGGCCCTTCGTTTGCTCCTTCTTATCAGGATCGCATGAACGCCTTGCGCTCTTCGAGCACTCAATCCCTGGATGCCGACGCACAGCGACGTTTGAAGACTCAGGAACTGAAACATATGCTTCTTAATCCGCGCCCCCAGAAGCCGTCAGTGTTCCCCGCCCAGGAACCTCAATACACTGTCAATCCTCTCAACCCTGCCAACCACGTGAACGGCCATCACAGTAATGGAAATTTCCCGCACTATGCGACTCCCACTCGGGCTAATTCCGGTCCTCCTGCTCCGGTTTCTTGGGCACAGGGACATTCACAGGGACATTCACCGGTACCTCTCCAGCAGATGCCCAATAATGCCGGTCGTACTTCGTACCCTTACGCGAATGGTCATTCTCATGTGCGCAACTCGGAGTCTCCACTGCGGCGAGAGGTTCCGGTTCACTACAATGTGCCTTCTTCAGGACCCTATGGCAATCCTAATCCTTACATGAGGGGTGGTCCGGTTCAAACTGCTGTTCCTCCGACCCACTATGTTTCTCCTCAGCCGCAATACGCAACTGCAGCTTTCAAGATGCCGACCAGTTCTCCCTCACCTTCTAAGTCCGTTGATACTAAGAAGATGGAGGATGATCTTCGACGTATCTTGAAGTTGGATGCAGCACCGGGTATTCAGAGCTCCTTTGCCTGATTTCTGGTCATTCCATGATCGTTGCCTTCTGTTTTTCTGTCTTTTTCTTTTGCCTTTTCTTCCCCAAATCCACAGACCTCTAAGGGGTCTGATCACGCTACGTTCTTGTGATTCCGTTTGTATTCCTCTTTTTTCCATTCATTACAAATTGGTGCATTTTCACTTGGTTTCTTGATATTCTATGCTTCTACATTGGGTTTAAGGGTAACCTGGACAGGTCCAGCCCCTTCGGTGGGTTCGTTTTGGCATTCCTTCGCTTATGAGGTACTTGGTTAAGGGTGTTTTTGAGATACACAGGTCTTGTCTTCTCGGTACAGTGATTGGGTCATACTTCTATTATCCTCTTCTTGATGAATGAGGATAGGAGTGACCTTTGTTTTTGCATCGTTCGGAGTCGGGATCTTCCAAGTACTTTGCGATACCTGGTTACAGGTGGTTTTTGACGGTCCAGCTGGAGAGGGCTATGAGCATTCATTCATTATTTTTTTTTTCTTTGGTTCGTTATCGTGAGAGTGCCTAGAAGATGGGCTTTATTTGTTTTTAACAAGTTTCTTTTTCGTTTTCATGGTTGTATACTCTTATCTCCATGTATTCCGGTTTGATTCATAGTTTGTACATGGACCTCATGAATGATTGCAGTCCTGCAGTCCTCTTGTGGTTCTTGGCTATTCTGACATATCCCTGGTACTGAGATGGCCAATATGTTATCTGTACTTGACGCATCGTCAGGGTGCTTACTCCTTGTTTTTGGCAATTCCTTGAATGCCCACTCGCTCTTTTATTTCCAAAGTGATATCTTTGCTTTTTCTTTATCTTCTGATCATGTATCTCAACATGTATTGTGGTTAGTCTCAGCGCTTGTCATGTTTCAGCATATCTGAGATCACATGACCCTGTTTCCTCAGTGCTTTACCTTAACCATCCACAATCACATACTCCGCACATTGGACTGCCAAGTACATTTGGTATTGAAAACATCAATTAAGAATATTCTACTCCATACTCCATAGGTCTTCCCAGTTCATTCCAGTGGCAAATCATCAACATCCCGTGGCGAGACCAAACTGCATGCAGATTAAGTGGACACCCCGAGCCACACTATTTCGGAGCGTCGAATCACCGGCCAATATCCGAAGACCAGGGAACCCCTAGCCACAGAGAACCATAAGGTGTTTGGTCCACCATGTTGATCCCAATAAGAATCTGGGCCAGAGTCCGTTGAGATAAGGGTCCAAGACCACGAGTCTCTAGATGAGTTGAATTTAACTTCTGGATGGATCCTACATATCTCACAAATATACTGGTAGGTCATCGTCCCTGAGATATCAGGAGAAATATCCAGAGTGCATCATACACTCCACAGAACCTGAGCTGACGCGGTCTCGATGTTTCTGCGTCGCAATGTTCCCCTTTTTAATCTGGGTCGCGCCGACGCCACCTGGTCGGCTCCACTTTTCTGCTCAATTGGTGTCCATTGAATCCATTGAAGTGGTCCAGGTCTAATTTTATAACCAGTTACGATCCGCCCAACGGGTTTTGATTATGCGTGGATGCGTGCTATCCTATCATTCTGTTCTACTCCCTACAGAGTACTTTATCCGCAGAAGAAGATAACCAATATCTTCATATGTTGAGTATACAACATCGCCGGTATAGAGTCACTTTGTTGACTTTGGATTCTCTGGGGATCTCGTCGATCTTGTCTCGGTTCTCATGAAGCTTAATTGGGACGGAGTCTCGACGCCGCGGTGGCTGAAGTTGACACTTCTAGGGTGTATCATCAATTAGAAGATGAGAGCCAAGAGTGCTACAGAATAGAAAAGGGTCTTCAGGAGTAATTGGTCCTTTATTTGGGTCCTTGATATTGTACCATAATAAACAGTCTGAATGAGACTTGCTCATGTGCGGTATACATCGTAGGCACTTCTGTTAACAGATAGAAAAAGCAAAGAACAGCAGTACATACTAAGTTCTTTGAATTCTCATTAATTCCAAGTATGCTGCACTCAGTTTGTCGACATCATGATCTGCATGCCTGAGGAACCTGGATGCAGCCAGGGGGGAAAAGAGTGACGAGGTTAAAGTAGAGCAAAATCACGGGGAAATCCGATCATCTTTTCCTGTTTCTTCTTCTTCTTCTTCTAATTTTAATAGATTTTCAACACATTTGATCTTTACTCTTTTTCTTTTTCTGTTCCCTTTTACACTTAACTGAAACTCCATCTATCCTGTTTTTTTTTTTTTGTTTTTTTTTAAACCGCGGGACTCGGTCTCCCCAATGACCGCTCTACCCTGATTTCCCTTTCCCTACCAAAAAAAAAACCTACTTCCCCCTCTCCATCTGCCAACCTCCACCATGGCGAATCCGTTAGTCTTACCCTTTCTTCAATGATTTAGAGATTCATCTGGATATGATGCAAGACACGATTGTATTAGTTCTGAGATCCTAACCGTTGACAGTTTCGGTTCCGCATGGCGCTCCTTTTGGCATACCATGACCTCCTATGATCGTCATGCCTCCCACGATTCTCCCTACCGAACTGGTCAACATGTTCCCCTTAATCAAAGTCGCCATGAACCTCTCACATCCATTGCGACTAGCGCCATTGAATCTCGCAATGATCTCTCCAATCCTTATGACGACGAGCCGTCCAAGGGCCTAGCGACTGCACACGCCTCCGAATTCAATGGATCCCCCGTTGATATGGGTTCACCGAACCGCCCTTACTCGCCTGGAATGCGATCCATGGGACCTAAACGCAGATCCAATGATCAAGAGTCAGGGGAAATTCAGATGCAAAGCTTTCACGACGGAGCGCCACCACCACCCCCGGTCGCTCACTCCTGGCGGAAAATCGAACGTTGGCTAGAAAGCAACTACGAGGAACTCTTGGATAACCTTGGTGAAGGATGCACACAGAACGACATTAATGAATTGGAACACGAGCTGGACTGCAGTCTGCCACTCGAGTTGCGAGAATCTTTGATGCTCCACGATGGACAAGAGCGGCCCGGTCTGCCCACTGGTGTGCTTTTCAGCACTATGTTGCTTGATTGCGAGGAGATTGTTCAGGAGCGCCGAAACTGGAAAACCGTCAACGATGAATACCTCAACGCCGCCATGATGTCCACCCCCGTCTCTAGCTCTGCCGCCAGTTCCTCCGCCGCCGCCCCTCCACAAGGTGCCACATGGCGAAATGATCTGCTCGATCGCCAGGACTCCCAACCCCCCCGGTGCGGTGCAGAAGGCATATGCTCACCCTGCCTGGATTCCGTTGGCGCGCGACTGGGGCGGTAACCACATCGCTATTGATCTTGCCCCCGGTCCTGCTGGTAAATGGGGCCAGATCATCATCTTCGGCCGCGACTACGACTGTAAATACGTAATTGCCCGGTCCTGGGCCGCTTTCCTCGCTACATTCGCCGATGACCTCTGCAGCGGCCGGGTCATGATCGACGAGGAGACAAATGAGATGAAACTCAAGGAGTTCAAGGCACAGAACGTTGAACCTTCATACTTGGAGATTCTGCGCTGGCGAGTCGATCAGAAGTACGGTCGCCGTCCACAGCGCCGACGTGGTCCTAACGGATTGGGTGTGAATGCGTCTGGGAAGGGCTCTACCAGGGAATCTCCCTATGGTAGCCCGACTCGCGCAGAGGAACGAGGCCGGTCCCCGAACCGTTTCCCCAACCGTGGCCCTGCGCCGAGCCCCATGACCCAGTTCAATATGTCCAGTCCTCTTGCCCGGGTGACCGAGGAGGGACCATCGGCTTCTTCAGGACCTGCGATCTCTGAAGATCTACACGAGAGCAAGGAAGAGTCAGACGAGGATCTATTGGAAGTTACGACTCCTCAGATCTCCAACAAGGAGAACGAAGGATTCCCAGAATTGAAGTCTGAGGCGGAGAAGTCTGAGAAGAGCGAGGAACACTCAGGATCCTCGAATGGCATAGATTCCGAGGTTCTTGGGGAGATGAAGAATGTGGCTATTTAGAGTCTGCTTCTGTTTTGTTCCTTTCACTCTACTTTTTTTTTCTCATTCTCATTCTCTTCCTTCTCCTTTTGTCCTTTTCAATTCAGATTTCATTTCAGGGCACTGGCGTCGATGACGAGCTTCTGGATCTACGTGACAACCGTCCTGCTGTATAGAATTCCCCATGCTTTGTTCTCTCTGGTTTCGCTCCAAGGCATTTCTTCTTTGTAACTTTAGGGAGCTGTTTGTTTCTGCTTTTATTTGTTTTCCTATGGCTTCTGTGCCCACGGTCTCATTGATATTTGCCTGTAATTCTATGATGATGCAGTCCTAGTTTTCAATTCAATCGGTCTCGATCAGTTGATATCACTTGGATCATAAGTGAGATTTAATATCGTCTAGTATGTAATCGGCTCAATGCCATCAAATGTATACAATTTTAAATCAATCCAGCCTTGAGGGTTATACTCATTCCCAATCATCATCATCGTCATCGTAGCGTCCTCTCAACCCAGTTTTCCCATTCTGAATAATCTTCTTCTTCAATCTCATCCCCTTCCTAACATCAGACCCATCATCATCACTTTCCCCAAACTCACCCTCATCCTCATCTCCTGCAGAAAACTTCGCCTGCGCCAAAACACCCTTAAAGAGTAACCTCTTCTCCAAGACCTTGACATTAAACCCTTCCTCGGGGGCATCAAATCCACCAGCACCCAATCCTTCAAATCCAACAATCCGCTCAACTCCAACACCATCCTTGAACCCAATAACACATGGTAAAACCCGAATACTGAGCTTCTCTGCAAGGAATGGCGTATTCCGAACATCAACACGCGCAAATTTGACCTCGTAGTGTCGAGCCGCTAACTCCGCAATTCGTGTATCCATTACCGCACACCGTGCGAAATCATCATGTGCGAAATGGATCACGCAGCGCGTTGTCTCCGTTGTGAAGTTTAGGACGCTTTGGTCGTCGCGGAGTGTTGGGTAGCTGGTGTCTCGTACGATTGTGCTGCTTTTTGCAGATCGGTTGGTTTTTTGAGCGGCGAGCTCGGCGTTTAGTTGTTGGATTCGTTGTGTGCGGTAGGTCTCTTCTGAGTCTTCGTTTTCGAGGGAGGCGAAGAGGGCATCGTCGTCGGAGTGGTCTTCAGGCATTTTGAGATTGTTCTTTTTTTGTTTGAGTCTGAGGGGGTTTGTTGGAGGTGTGGATGTGGTTGAAGAAGATTGGTAGTAGATAGTTGGTTTATGGTCCTTTTGAGTCCTCTCAATTGAAAGGGGTAGTCGAATTAATGGATTTTCTTTTTGAAATAGGAGGAAAGTGGAGGTTGATCTTCCGAGGTTGCGTCTGGATCTGGGAGCTCCACTAGGAGGGGTGGTATATCATTCCGTACAGTGACTGGAAAAAAAGTTTGCACCAGCGCTAAATTAGCGGCTTGGCATACGAAATTCTGCCGATTTTTCTGCCGAAGAAATACAATAAATTCAATAACTAGTGTACCAACCATTATAGGTATATTTGGAAAATAACGTTGTAGCTGCTTGTAGGTCAGGCCTGTATGCTTCAAAGTGCATATTTGGGTACGTGTATAAGCGTCTAACTGGACGTGTTTCCGTGGTCTGTGTGGCATATTTGTATATAGAATAATAAGCTCCGTAGACACGTAGTATTGACTGTAGCTGACCGCCTAGGCGGTCAGCTATTATAAGGGTATTATAAGGGCGGTCAGCCGTATATAGCTTAGTGTATTAATAGCGCTGGTGCAAACTTTTTTCCAGTCACTGTACGGAGGTCGGTCCGGAAAGTTCTCGCCAGAAATTATAATTTCTTTTTCTCACACTAGGCTATATACAGTAAATATTGAAATATATCGCGTAATCAAGATGTATATAAAACGGAAATATATAGTACTGAAATATAATAACAGCTTGAAACAGTAAATATTCACATATCTTCCCATATATCGCTGTCGCTGTCGCTGTCGCTGTCGCTGTCGCTGTCGTTGCCGCTGCCGCTGTTATAGGCGTTATCACCTAACCCGCTAGGGGCTACTTCACCTAATTTATCACGCCCCTCACCGTATTCGTTGCCCCCTTCTAGTCTAATGACTTGCTGTATATGCCATGGTATACGTTCAATCCAAGCTTGAATTTGCGCCTGTGGTAGATCACGCCACGCAGCCTCCCATACTTTAATCCCTTCTTTACGCGATTTAGGTGCTCCTTTTCGCGTAGTGTATCTCTTCATCCAAGGCCATGCAGGTTCAATCATATTTAGATCAGGCGAATTTCCAGGCCAGATCATTCGTTGGACCCCCATTATATCAAATATTCGCTGTTGGTAGTGATGTGAATGGGCTGGTGCTTTATCCTCTTGAACTATTGTTTTCGTTCGAATTCGAGCACATTCTTGGGCGAATGGAAGTAGTTTTGGGGCTAAAATCACGGTGTTGTATCGGTACCAATCGATTCCACCTTTCGAATTGCGTGCAAGCTTTCCATTCTTCTGAGTCCATCTCCACTGAGGTTGTCTTCCAGGCTTATTGCGTAGCCCTAATCGCTGTATACCTGAATTAAGCTCCCATTCTGCACGCATAATAGGCTCTAATTCAGTATTCCATTCGGCGATTTGGTGTTCTGCTTCACGCTTTTGGGCTGTAGTTTCAGGTACCCAACAATGACAGGGGCCCTTCTGATCATAAGAAAAAGCACCCCAAAACATGAACTCAGAGGCCCCCTTCCAACGTTCTCGAATACAGCTTCGGACGAACCGCTCACTAGAAGTACGCCATACACGATATCCACCCCGACGGTGTAATAAAACAACCGCAGTTTCATCAGTCCAAATCACATTCTTCCAGTCTTCTATAGTCCAATGGGCGTGTTTTAAACACCATTCAAGACGTTGTTTTTTCTGCTCAGCGGCAAGCCCAGGCTTACGTGTAGGCTTTGTTTTTCGTAGGCCAATTTTTCGTAGTACATGCCAAACTGTTGTTTTTGATATATGAATCCCTAATTATAGAAGAAATATTAGAGGAAATAACATATCAAGTAACATATGAGATAACATATCAAATAACACACCAAGTAACACATCAAATATTATACTAAATAACATATTAAATAACACACTAAATAAAATATCAAATCTTAGAATAACTAACCTGATTCACTGCGTAGCTCTGCAGCTAGCTGTTCACATGTTTTCTCACGCCCATAGCGGTCTACACGGATTTTCGCCCCAAGTGTGGTTTTAAGCTCATCTGTTTGCTTAGATGGACGCCCAGAACGTGCTTTATCAGCTAACATTTCATCTGATATATTGAATGGTCGCTGATTCGGCTGAAAACCTCGTTCGAGTGCACGGTTCCATATGTCTCCTATAGTACGCCGTGGAATATTCATAAATTCACTGATCTCCTTAGGGGCATGTCCTTGGGCCCTTAGGTATACAATGACAGCACGTTGCGCAATATTGGTCTTCATTGTAGCTGTATAGGTGGGACAAAAGTGTAGCTGTGTAGGTGGGATAAAAGTGTGAAGGGGTGTACGGACTGTAGGCGGGGTAAAAGATAAAGATCTACGTGTCCACGGGTGTTATAAGCAATATTTAGCCTAGTACGTAACACGGCAATACATCCAATATACAGCAGGCTATACACCTGACATACAGGGCCGGTAATATATCAAGAAAAAGAAATTATAATTTCTGGCGAGAACTTTCCGGACCGACCTCCGTATGTATGGAGTGTATGGAGTGTATGGAGTATACGGGTACGGAGATTGGTTAACCTAAATTAAATGAATGGATATAAATATGAGAATTGGATTGTTTATTCTCGTAGATTCTGACATTCATTGCAAAGATATTGAGTATAATGTAGTGTTAATACCTAGTGTAGTGGGAGGTTGCGATAGGCCTGATCCCATACAAACTACCCATAACTTCACAATTCACTTCGAATGTTGCTACTCTCCATCTTTTTAAACATCTCCCCGGGGTATGGCAGATCACTTTGATGATGCCACCAAAGACAAGAAACATCTGAACCATCCTTCGCTGATCCAAATTTGAGGATGAAATACCCGACTGAGGGAAAGAGACTCCCTCGGCCGAGCCTGGCATACTCGTCACGCGTCAAAGTCCAATAGAAGCTGTCCTCTTGATAGGGTAGAAGAGAGAATGTATCATCTTGGCGACCTATGTATGACACTTCAATATGGGATTTGTCTTTGCTGTGGACTATTTGGATGAAAAAGTTTTCTGCCGCGTTGAAGTATGTCCCAACATAGGCATCTAGAGGCCTGGAGGATAAATCAACTTTTCGACCCACCGCAAGAGCTTTGTTGATACGTTTGGCTCGTTCTGCCTCAGCTTCGGCTGATTTTCTCGCCAACTTAAGATAATCGGGAGCGTTGTGACCGTTGTCGAGAAGGGTTTCCACTAAAAGCTCTCCAATCCATCGCACACCCCCATTGAGAGTTTGTGAGTTCACGAGGACAACGACTGCACTGTTACTCTCTGAGAGCAATAAATTATAAGCTTCAAACCCTGGTATATCCCCTCCATGGTATAATGCCAGCTGTGATGGTGCTCCCACTCCAACCATGGGATTGACTGAATCTGGGTCATATCCTTGTCCCAAGATAGCCGGAAGCTGGGCTCGAGCCCAGCCAAGTCCGTATGAGTGTTCGCGAAGAGACTTAAACGGTAGATGTTGATGTCCTTTCCATAACTTATCAATGCCTTGAATGACTTGGGGCGGGTTGAGTTGCCCATGTGACCCCGTCCCGTCTATAAGCATCATTTCACTTCGAGCAGCAGACATGAAGGCTTGGTAAAGTGTCAATAAGTCATTGACAGAACTTCGCACACCACCAGCTGGACCCATCACTACATCTTCCCCAAAAAGGGGCAATGCGGTAGGTACAAGGGATCCGTCTTCAAGGGCAGCATATGGCCTCGCTTCGTTGTCACGGGTTTCTCCTGTATAGTATGTTCGACTCATACGGAGAGGATCTAAAAGTCGATCCTGCAGAGCTGTTGCAAATGTTATCCTCGCAGCCTTCTCAATCACCTGGCCGAAAATCTCGTAGCCGAAGTTATTATACACAAATTCAGTTCGGAATGGCTGGATACCCGGAGCATGGTTAAAGATTTGAATAGCTTCTGATTTAGGCAGGTAGGGCTTATTGTTGGAGGCAAGCCATAAGGAGTTAAGCGATGCCAGGCCAGTTCGGTGCGTAAGCAGGTCGGTGAGGGTGACTTCGCCGTAAATGTCTTCACGATGAAATTCTGGGAGCAAAGTCTTCAGTGGAGTGTCCCACGAGGGGATAGTACCATCAGAATGGAGTGAGGCCACCAAGGCAGCTGTCATGCCTTTAGTAAGAGACCCTAACACAAAGGTAGTATTGCTATCACAAGGGACTTCCCCTGCAATGTCAGCGTAGCCAAGCGAAGCCGTGTAAACCTCATTATTTTCCACAATGCCAAATGACACTCCCGGAATACCTGAGATGTCACAGATATCCTGGATCGCTGGCAAAAGACTAGTCCACTTGTTGTTGGTGTGCATGATGCCCAGATTATGAATGAGGGAAGATGGAATGCCTAAATATTATAATCTATAGCAGCTTCCACCAGTGCACGGTGCACCGCAAAGAACAGATTAGGCTAATCAATCTAGAAAGTTGCCCAGGTGAGAGAGCAAAATTTTTGATTTCAGGCTGCTACAATTTGAAACTAATCCCTGCTCATAGTAGACCTAGTAGATATAGACCTCTTTCCCTACTTGGTTTTGCTCTTGATTTCCAAAGTATTCCCTTGATTCTGGATTTCTATCTTTCCTCCTCTTGTCACAATTCTGAGAGTCTCACTTACCCTTTATGTAGTATCAGGTAGGCTTTTATAATAAATCACTCGTCATAAGTCAGCTTCCTGATAAGACTGATACTCATGATCATCACTAGTAGCCCATGTGCTACCACGCCAATCAATACAACACCAATCCATCCAAATGCCATAGCTGCAGGTCCAACATGGCCAGTGATCTGGCCGTAACTCAATTTTTCCGCCATTGACGCAGCAGCTGCAGAATTGATATGCTGCCATAAAGCCGCTATGAGACCAAATGAAAACCCTACAGCTGAAGTCGCAAGGGCAGCGTGCGATACTGGGCGGGAGGGAAATGGCTTAATTTCCACATCTGATCCAGTCTCATCTAGTTCTTCATGCCATCCGGGAAATGTAGCAAGCATCAAAAAGCAAATGGCGGCTGCTGCAACCACTATAAATCTGGAAATATGGTCATATCAGTGCTTCTAAATTGCACATGTGTTTACCTTCAAATGTTTCTGAGGATACTCACAGCAGCCCATCAAACACAATGTCCTCCTTGAAATTGTTGGCAATAGAAACCAGATTAAGTGGGTCACGAGTATCATTTGCTGCATTGCTTGAAAGCTTCACAATATTTGCTAAGCTGCTTGCACTTGTTGAGCAGACCCAATCGCCATCAGTGAGCATTATGCATAATCCCATATAACCAGCTCTGACTTGGAGGGTTGGTTCATCGCCACTTTTCGTAATATTTTGCACTGCATGGGCAATATCCGTGCTGACTATACTTGAATCTGATAGTGCCAGTGAACTGATGTCTTTATATTGCAGAGACAGTAAATAGACATCTCTCATTGAACTGCTGGAGCTGCAGCCAGCAATTAACAGTGCTATTAATATATATGAGTTTAATCTGACAAGACACAAGGTACTCGGAATCAAGTCTTACATAAAAAGACCACACTAACAGCCAAAATCATCATCAAAATATGATGAAGACCGATCATGGGTAAGAAGCTCGATACTAGAGAATCATTAGCACTGGAAATATGATAACCCCGCTTCTTCAAATGTTCCATATGTCCACACTTACCCCATGCAGAATAGCCCATTATAAACTGAGATTTAATTATGGTTATAGTCTTTACTATAACCTAGTTTGAATGATGATAAAGGTCTCAAATATAAAATTGTGAAATCTGAACATCTGGATATTTTGGAAGAAATAAGGCGAAAGCTGCTGAACCCTGGATGAGGTGAGACTAATCCTGGTTAGGATTAGTTGGTATTAGCCTGCCAGTGAGTTCAAGTTCGTGCAGGGACAAATACCTATAATAATGTGAACATTTGAACTTAAATTATCATGATGCTCAATGCTCATCGTCTATCTGCAGAAAACCAAGACCTCGAGAGATGACTTCGAAATGCTGGAATCCTGGTATTAAATACTCAAGTGCTGGTAGTACTACTACTAGAGACACTTCCCCGCCGAGGCAAGCTCCAAACCACCCGCTGATGCAACCGCTGCAAGACCAAATATATCATAGCAAAAAAGACTAGCACGCAGATACCCAGAGTTACGCCCACTTTGATGTCCATGGCTATGGATCGAGTCCACAACAAAGCCATTGGGATCACAAGTACTGTCACCAGCGGAATTAACCAAAGTAGGCAGTTCCCAAGCCATCGAGGAGGCGCACGTACACGTCGTCTTAGCCTGTTACGTGAAGGGTCAAATTGTTCCTCATGATTTGTGTGCACTCGACGAAATAATTCTGTCCAGAGTGTTCTTCTATCGGGTGGATCCAGTGAAAGAACAGTTCCCAAAGTGAAAATTATTGCCAGAACCATGCCTAGACTCACCGCAGTTTGAAGGCCAGGACTGAGATGATGAGTCTTGAGAATTCCTATCGGTACCGCGACAATTATTCCTATAGGCAGGAAGAAGCTAGCCACGGGTCGCATTTGCATGTAGATCCAATTCGATCCTATCCATGCAGTTCGGATAGCCCATTTGCCGGACAGAAACGCACTGAAAAACAATGAGCTGATACCCCATTGAATAATGAGACTGACGGCGAGTGATCGAGACTGGACAGGCTTGCCATGCTTATCAGCATATTTCTTGATATCGGCCTTCATCCCTATCTTCATATGTGCAAACCATTGACTTCTCATGACAATCCGCATCATGTATGAGCGGCCTGTTGCCACCACGGCCACCACAAAGAACCACCAGATAGGGACTGGATTAGCAAGGGGTTTTATTTGCATCCCAAAGACAGATGCTGCAAATGAGAGAGGGATGAAGATAAAAGCCAGCTCGGTAAGTCTTGTCACGGCATGGACCTTATCAATGGATCTTCGACTATCAAGCAGGCTCATGTTAGATGTCAAAGAGGCTGAAGTGCCGCGCAATCGATCTCTCGTCCTTTTTATATCCTTCAGCAATCTTTTCAAGTCTAATTTCCCATCCGGGTCATTTTTCTGGCCCTCCTCATAAACCCCATCAGGATCAATCTTGGCCATGAAAGCAACAAATGGCATAATAGATGTAGCGAGTTCTGGGAGCTCCTGTTGCGCACACCAATAATTTGGCGCCACAAAGCTAGGCGGTCTTCCATCCGTTCATCGTTCAAAATTTCAATATCAATCTCATCCAGTGTATGGCGCAATTGTTGCAGAAGGGCGAAGGTGTCCCGACAGAGAATTTTGAGCAACGGAAAGACCAGGCTAATATGACTACTCATATTGTAGTCCAATGCTTCGCAGAACTCATCTCGTGTCGATTTAGTCTCGGTCAAAGATGTGCCAAAATTGACGGTTGGACCTTTTTCTTGGAATATTTGATCCAGGTCAACTTGTACATTCTTTCGAGGGGCCATCTGCTCGATGATACACCTATAAACTGGCTCATGGTCGACGTGTTTTTCAATTGATTGGCGCATAAGATAACATTTCCATAGATCAAAAAGCTTGCTGCTTTCATTTATGCGCCGTGGAAGGTCATCCTCGTTTCTCCTAAATATACCAGTGATACCATCCACAAAGATATCAAGTCTTTCGTTTTCCGGTATGTCTGGAAAAAGAGCCGAGGTCTCATCGGGATTGCCTGCCTCATACAGCGATTCTTTCTTAAAGAATCGTTCCTGTTCACTTATCTGAGGTAAAGGATCCAAAAGAATGATCACTAAAATCTGCATATTAGCATCCAGCTATATAAGTAGCCGAAAGGTTGCACATCTTACCAACCTGGCAATTCAGACATGGACTGGGGGCACTCCCACTCCAAATTGATACTTTCTCCTCCCAACCACACTCTCTCCTTACTCTTGTCGTCTTTTCTGGGTCCGTCCACAGATCCCATTCAGAACGGAAAATATTGGTCTCCGCTCTTGTAGTCAATGCTCCGCGATGTGTAAAATGCTCCGTCTTATCTTTGAGAAGATCATGGAGATCCCGATTGGAAAAGTATGTCGGCGTTTGCCAAACAGGTCGAAACCACTTCATACAGACATATGACTTCTGTAATGATGCAGTACTCCATGTTTTGGATGATGACTGGTTAAAATGAGATCCCGAATACCCCGAATTAAGCAGATGCTCCTCAAAGAATCTAGGATTTATTTTGAATTGATTCCCCAGAGTAGCTATCGTTAACTTAGAGAGGTCTTCCACTACGATCAATCGCTGTCGTAGATCAGACCTATTGCCCAAAGATGGAAGCTCCTGGATATTCTCGATGGACTCTGAATAAACCGAACCGTCATGGAGATTATCGTAAAAAACGATCGAGGCCTTTTCGTGGCGAGACTTTGCCTTCAAGTTCCCATTCTGAATGTGACTCAATGCATTGCCCGCGTTCTCAATAATTTCTTCATATGTGTGTGAGAGAGGCGGTGGTTTTCCATTCTCGATGTGACTCAATGCATCGCTCACGTTTTCAATAATGTATTCATATATGTGTGTGAGAGACGGGGGTGTCTGTTCTCTCTCCCTGCGGTCTGATTGGCACGATTCCAAGTCCTGAGACAATAGTAGCTGGACAGTAGCGGGGACTATTGTGTCAAATTGCTGGAGTGCATCCAGTGATGGCTCAATCTCCTTGCTGTCTTGGCTGCTCACCTTTGAAGTTGACGAGTAGCCGGACTGCGAATCAGGTAGTGAAATTTTCTCGGGAACCTCACTACCTGCGAGGCTTCCAAATTGTAAAATGTCCTCTAATGAGTACCCTGTATCTATCATGGGGCCAGTGACCTCTAGGTCCACCACAACCGCCGTAGAGTCCAAGTCATCTTCATTGCGGGGCTGTTCTCCAGTCTCGCCAGCCTCAGCTTCAGACGCACCATCAGTCTGATCCAAGTTCAACCATTCAAAAACTCGCGATGCTAGAATTTCATGAGCCATGAGATCAATGAGAGATACCGTAGATTTGATCTTACATTAATCTGCGAAAAGACGAATGTGTGATGAGCTTGGCTTAGGTGCGTTGGCCCAAGCGCTGTGATAGGCTATCATAGCTTAATCGCCCGAGCGACACATTAAAAAAAAGCACTTCTGTAGCAATCTATGTTTTTAATCATTCACCATGCCACCAATTCGCTCTCAAAGGTCTCAAAAATTAGTACAGCAGGAGGGTGCTCTCTTATTAGCTATCAAAGCTATAAAAGACGGCCAATATCCCTCTGCTGCTGCTGCTGCGCGTGCTTTTAGCGTGCCGGTCTCAACTTTGAAGCACCGAATCAAAGGACAACAATTTTGGGATGATTCTCGCCCCTCTGGCCATAGATTTACTATCTTAGAAATGGCTACTTTCAATGGATTCTCGAGGAACAGCTCTTACTTATACTATGTTACGAGATATGGCCAATTTATTGCTCCGATCGCGTGAATTATCACCTCATGGCACCCCTCCGAAAGTTGGCAAAAATTGGAGTACAGAATTTGTCAAAAGACACCAATCTCTTTCTACTTGTCTTTCTCGTAAATAAAATTATGAAAGAGCCCTTTCCGAAGATCCTACAGTGATCCTACCTTGGTTTCCTTGGTTTAAGCTTGTTGAAAACACTATCAAAAAATATGGTATCACTTCTGATGATATCTATAATTTTGCTGAGTCTGGTTTTGTAATGGGAATCAATTCTACTTAAAGAATTACTACTTCTGCTGAATACCATGGAAAAAGAGGTGTTCTACAGCCTGGTGATCAAGAATGGGTTACTGTGATTGAATGTATCAGGTCTAATGGTATTGCGCTTCCCCTATATATCATTTTTAAGGGAAAGGTCTTTTTTGGAACGCTGGTTTCAAAAGCCACCACTTTGGGGTATGAATAAGAGTTCTAATGGACCGATAAGTGATGAGATTGGTATTTATTGGCTATAAAAGCACTTTTTACCTTATCTTCCTATACAGAAAGGGAAATATGTGTTGCTGATTCTGGATGGACACTCATCATATTTGACACCTGAGTTTGATAAAATCTGTAAAGAGAATGATATTATTTCTCTTTATATACCTGCTTATGCATCTTATTTATTATAGCCTCTTAATGTTGGATGTTTTGCAGTCCTAAAAAGGGTATATGGAGCACTTGTTATGGAAGAGATATGTCTTGGTGTTAATTCTATTGACAAAGATGATTTCCTTGAACTCTACCCTATTGCCCGAGAAGCCGCTTTTCAAGCTCAGACTATACAGAATAGCTTTAAAAGTACTGGTCTAGTATCTTTAGATACTAATTATATACTAGATAAGCTTAATATTTAGCTTGAATCACTTCCATCTCCTAAGCCACTTGAGCCACGCCCAACATCTTCTAGCAGCACTAGTGATCAAGATACACTTTGGAGTCTCACAAAACTACAAAAATCGAATTCTCGGATCAAGAAAGGACTTGAACTTTCATCAGAGACTATGACTTCGCCATTGAAACGAGGTATTGATCGATCACATGATATGGCTATTCGGCTAGCTCATGAGCTTATCTTTATCCAAGATCGTTGCGCCAAGTTAGAGACTGCCAATAAGAAGCAGGTGAAAAAGAGGGCTACTAGTAGAAAGCAGATCTCGCATGAAGGCAGTCTGCGAAGTTTGGAAGAGATTGAATGTAATGTGGTGGAAAGAAAAGATGGTGGAGGGCAATATATATCTACAACGGAGGGTGCTACGGAGCCACCAGTAGAGCCTCCATTACCCCCTGCACCTACCATACGGCGCCAGGTCACTTGTTCTGGTTGTGGAACTAAAGGAAATATCTATTCTGGATGTCCTAATAAAGTTATTTCATTATTTAATTATGTTTTGGTGTTGAAATTTGAAATTGAAAAAGTAGGAAATTTGGAGTTCTTAGACCAGCGCTCGAGCGGCCGGGAATCACGTTAGTCCTCAAATACATAGTTCTTAATACTCCTTGTCTAACTGAATATCAAGCATTTGAGTATATATGATTCTCAGATAATTCACCAATATCCATAAAACATTGTGGATGGCACTACAGGGGGAGTTGTTTTCTGTATAACTTTGTTTACAGGAGGAATGTAACCGAATGACCGTTGAACGGGCGCTAACTTGAAAGATGCCCAAGTGGATCAAGGCCAGTTGATGATACATGACGGCGCTAGGTGGGTGCAAAATAGGGATGGTGATGCCGGCTACCATTCAAATTTACAGAAAGAAAGACAACTGTAGAGTCAAGGAGCATTTTCAACGTCAATATACAGCTCCTTATATTCTACATACGACATAGACTACCTAACTAGGTATACATATATCTCCCCTCAGGCCCTCAGGCAGACGTCTCAGTCTGACTAATCTACGCTAGTCCCAATCTATCTTCTTAAATTAGACAGACACGTGACTCCCCTGAGAGCCCCTGCTGACTTAATCTGACTTAATCCCCTGCGCCGCTTCCGGTCAAATCCCCAAAAGTTTTGTTTCGTCTTATTCGTTTCGCGCGTATCAGGGTACGCTACCGTTGATTTTCATTACGCCTCTGATTTCCCTGTCTTTCATTTCATTCCTCCTCTCCCCCCCTCATTTCACTCCTTCCGGCCGCAAAATTACCCTCCCCTAAACGCCACCATGGGTGAAGCCAAGAAGACCGACGACTATGCCGTCGACATGGATAAGTTGGATAAGCTGGATCAAGGCAACAAAGAATTCGAGGCCGCTCCTCCTCCACAGCCTCGTCCTGCTCCGTCTAGCAATGCCTCTAACAACCCTGCCTTGCCTGTTCTTGCATACTGCGGTTCGTCCATCTTGATGACCGTTATGAACAAGTATGTTCTATCGGGTCTGGACTTCAACCTCAACTTCCTGTTGCTCATGGTTCAGGTATGTAATAAGTACAGTCTATGATGTATTGGAATGGACCGCTAATCTGGCTGTAGTCTCTTGTTTGTATCGTGGCGATTCAGACTTGCAAGTCTATGGGCTTTATCACTTACCGTGACTTTAGCACTGACGAGGCACGGAAATGTAAGACTGCATTGTTTCACAGAAAATATATACTACAGAATACTGATTTGCATTGTCAATAGGGTTCCCCATTACTCTCCTGTTGATCGGCATGATCTACACTGGCTCCAAGGCCCTCCAGTTCCTTTCCATTCCCGTTTATACCATCTTCAAGAACTTGACCATTATTCTCATCGCCTACGGTGAGGTCCTTTGGTTCGGTGGTTCTGTCACCAGCATGACCCTCTTCTCTTTCGGCTTGATGGTTCTCAGCTCTATCATTGCCGCCTGGGCTGATATCAAGCACGCCGTTGAGAGCAGTGGTGACACCTCCAGCAAGGTCTCGACCCTGAATGCTGGTTACGTTTGGATGTTGATCAACTGCCTCTGCACTTCTTCTTACGTTCTGTGCATGCGCAAGCGCATTAAGCTGACCAACTTCAAGGACTTCGACAGTATGTTCCCCAGTCCATAATATCTATGCTTGGCCACTTCTAACTAATATTTTCTAGCCATGTTCTACAACAACTTGCTGTCCGTCCCCGTCCTGATCGTCGCCACCCTCCTGGTCGAGGACTGGTCCGCCGCTAACCTGGCCCGTAACTTCCCCGAGGCCAACCGCAACGGCATCTACCTTGCTATGATCCTGTCGGGTCTGTCATCCGTCTTCATCTCCTACACCTCCGCTTGGTGTGTGCGTGTTACCTCGTCCACCACTTACTCCATGGTCGGTGCCCTGAACAAGCTCCCTATCGCTGTGTCTGGCCTGATCTTCTTTGATGCTCCTGTTACCTTCCCTAGCGTGTCTGCCATTGGCGTTGGTTTCGTCTCCGGTATTGTCTACGCTGTGGCCAAGATCAAGCAGAGCGCCAAGCCCAGAACTGGTGTTCTGCCTACTTCCAACCCACTGGTTAGCGCTAGCAGCCAGAGCATGCGTGACTCGCTGCGCTCTTAAGAGCGAGTACAATAAAAAGGAGAAGAGTGACGTTTTCTTGATTTTTTACCGGCGTCCTTGAGACTCCGATAACCTGCATTTTCCAACTTCTTCCAGATTGAAGTCGTACTGGAATGTGGACATTTCTTGCATGTGACATTATGATTCACGGTTCATTACAGCACTCCCAGTCCTTGTGTGCACATGGTCCATCCTGTACTGGTGTTGGTGGCTTTTCTTATTTCTCTTCAGGGAAGGGCTGGCCACTTGGGCTGCAGTATGATTTTTTCTTCTTATTCTTTTAGTAATTTTCTTGGTTTTTGTCCGTTTATTTTGGCAGGGGCATAGCCGGGTCTCTTTGGTCTTTGTTGTATATAGCTATGCCGTGTTGGTGCAATAGAATGTGCTATTAGATACTTGTTTTAATAATTCATCTTATACAATGACCTCGGTATTGTACCTTATTGATCTCAAAGCTGTCTACTATAATGTATCTTATCAACTGCATTCGGTTCCAAGGTCATGCATGTCCCTAAGTGGTGGGCTTCTATCCCCAACTCTGATATAGTATCATAGAAGCATACCACTACTTGAATTATATCTATACATGACTTAGAGCTATGTATATTTTCTTGAAAACTATAATACTTGAATATAAGAATATTTGAAGAATTAATATAAGCAGATAACCATAATGGAAACCGGATCTATGATTGGCCGAACTCCAAAATCCACCCTTCAAAACTTCAATTTCATGTATATCAGACACATATTCATTACCAATTGCACAACAACATCATAAATCCAATTCAACAACTTGAAATACAAAATGCCTCGCCCAGGCAAAAAGCAAAAAGGTCCCCCAGCTCGAGGCCAGCGACCTGGTCCTCAGAAAGGACAACAAGCACCCGTTGCATCACAATCCAAATCCAAGGCTAAGGGAGGCAATCCTGCGAAGTCTGGAGCTGGAGAGGATGAGAAGAAGAATACAGCTCCCTTGCAGGCTAATCAGAGGCCTATTGTGCCTTTCTTAAGAGGAGATCGGATCTTGTTAGTTGGTGAAGGTGAGTTCAGTTGCTTTTTTTTTATTATTATTCTTTCGCCCCATGTTCAATTCCTCTGGATTCTGGTCTCTATGTCTATTTGATACTTTGCTCTCTATTTTGTCTATGATACTCAAATTGTTTATCTGATATCCATGGACAAGTCCCAAAATCAGACATGCATTTCACTATCTGGATACCCTCTTTGCTATATTATCATACACTTTCTTTCACGTTTACAGACACCATTTTTTCCACATCTATGTCTATATTGAGAGTAACATAGCTAATAATTTCAGGTGACTTCTCATTTGCCCGCTCTCTGGCAACACAGTACAAATGTCGCAAGTTATGCGCTACAAGTTACGATTCACAAGAAACGCTCTTGGCCAAATACCCACAAGCAGAGCAAAATATTCAAGACATTTTGAACTCAAACAAACCAAGATCCAAACCAAATGATTCAGACAATCCAGCTGAGAAGGATAATGACAAATCCACTCATCCATCTCAGGGTCCCAAAATCCTTTATTCGGTCGATGCCAAGAAATTAGGCATTCCAGGTGGAGGAGGAGGAAAAGAAATCAAATTCGGATATCCGCGAAAAGAGGCCAAACGACCAGCTTGGAAGATTCAGCAACAACAGCCGAAACCGACCAAGATAGACCCGAGAGCAAATGCAAATGCTAAAGCGAATGAAGAACTTGCTCGTGAACTGGAAGAGAAGAAACCCGTTTATGGTCCTTGGGATGTTATCTGTTTTAATTTCCCACATGTTGGTGGTCTTTCAACGGATGTCAACCGACAGGTTCGTTCGAATCAGGAACTACTTGTTGCGTTCTTTAAGGCTTGTGTTCCTCTTCTTTCTGGTGCCCCCGAACCGGTGGATTCGGATGATGAGTGGAGTGAGGATGAGGAAGAGGAGAGTGAGGATGAAGATGAGGAGGATGAGCAGGTTTCTGGGAAAACTACTAGAACTGGGCCTGGTCAGATCCTTGTTTCTATTTTTGAGGCTGAGCCGTATACTCTTTGGAATATTAAGGATCTGGCTCGTCATGCTGGATTACAGGTGGTCACTAGTTTCCGCTTTCCTTGGTCTTCTTATGAGGGATACTCACATGCAAGAACGCTGGGCGAGGTTGAAGGGAAGAATGGGGAGAGAGGTGGATGGAGGGGAGAGGATCGGGAGGCGAGAATGTATGTTTTTGAGGTTAGGGAGGAGCCTGCGAAGAAGGAGAAGGGGAAGGGGAAGAAGGAGAAGGGGACGAAGAAGAGAACAAGAGAGGAGTCTGATGATAGTGATTAGAAGAGCTCCGAGTTGGTCAAAGTTAATATTTGTTTATAGTATTGTCTTTTTACGTAAAATTGAACTTGAAGTACCGTAAGAGATTCAATAATTCGATTCGGTTTAGATTACATTATGTAGACTTTCTTCATCTCACTTTCATCATAGACTTGACCTGTTGTCGGATCTTTGACCTTGCCTTCATCAACTGCTCCGAGATTCTTACTGATCTCCAAGAGTCGAGCCTTGCCATACACTCGCCCATTCGGTAGGACAATCGCATCCGGCTCTACGTAACTCTTGGAGTGGTGCGCATATGGCATCTTGCGCGCCAGTTCATTCAGCTCTGTCGAGCAGATCGGACATACTGATGTCTTTGTTGACTGTGAGTTCGAGCTGGGTGACGTATACGCAGAGTGACACAGTGGTGTCTTTAGCGCGGATAGTCCGCCAGATAAGGCAATGTGTAGGAGTGGTTGAGAAGGCAGAGATAGAAGCTCATGATGGGTCTTGACAAAGAGACTAGATAGATAGGTCCATCTTTCTGGAGAGAACAGGTTCTACAAACAGTGTAAGTCATGTTGTCTCTTGAAGCTTCTTGCGAGTGTAACGATTCCTTCGCACCTTGTATGGCTCTGACCGGGTCTTCTGGTTATAGACCAGCAGTCCTGCTGCTTTCATCACTTCTCTCCCCTGAGCATCTCTGTATGGGATAAGATATTTTCGTGCATGCAAGATAGCCTCAAGCTTCTTTGACTGATCCGGTGACCGCACCATCTCGATGTATTGTTGTAACCGCACCTCGAACTCCAGGTTGTGCTATGCCGCATCAATTAGTATGACCGGACATATACTCCATGGAGTCTATCACTAACCTGACTCTTCTTCAATGCCGCCTTATTTTCTCCACACCACTGCAATGCATCCTTGGTGTCACCTTGACTTAGACTGTGAACTATGCGTTGGCATTGTGTAAACACCCCAATATCAACCAGATCTTCAATCTCTCGCTCTTGTGCAAGCTGTTTAGCACTCTCCGCATGACCTGATCGCAACATATGATCAACAAGTAACCGGTCCAATCGTACCCGGGACCACTGATCATATTTAACATCGGCCAAGCTCGGAATCTGATCTAGTGCTTGAAGATGCTGAATGCGTTTTCGAGATTGATCTTGGATTCTGCGTTCCTCCTCTTGCAATCCTTCCATTTTCCTTTTTAATCCTTGCATGCGGGATATCATGGCATCAAGAGCGGCTAGTGTCTGGTCGGGAGTTTGATTGAGAGATATGGAGCCATTGGCTGCGTCCAGAAGAGCGGGAATCACATATTCTTTCTCTCGTTCAACTACTCGTTGTACGGTTTTGAAATTTTTTCTGGCAAGTTCATGGGGTACTCGGAGAAGCGGTTGTTCCTAAAATCATTCAACTTCGGTGTTAACTTTGGACACTGGTGACGTGACGATAGCATTGATTACCAGAATGTAGTGACTTTCCGGATTCAGCTGTACTGAGGTGAGTTCGGCTGCCATTTTGATCAGCTGATCGATTTGCAGGCTCTTTGGGTTTAATAGTCCGCTGTACGGTTGAGCTACTGCTTGGAAGGATGGGCTAGGTAGGGGTGCGGTGGTGCGGTGAGGAGATGATCTCAAGTGTTGGAAGAGGGGGAATGCGGAGAACACGGATATGGTCACCAGAATAGTCACGGGTTTTATCAATCAGATAGAAGTAAATAGGCACCACGATATTTCTACTTTCACCATAATCTATTTCTCAACTTACATAGATAACAATTAAACACTCTATAACTTCTTAGAATATCATAGCATTGAACTATGTGGAGCGACTATGAACGCAAAAATCTTCAAACCGACATTCCCTTTTGACCCAAAGACTCCGGAAGGCAAATAACAAAAGTATGGCAAATATGGTACAGGAAGTGGACCGCAAACTAGCAGGGGTATCTTCCTGGTCATCTAGTCGCTGTCATCGCTGTCCTCTGCCTGCTTGGACTTCCGGCGCTCCTTCTTCTCCTTCTTCTCCTTCTTCTTCTTCTTGCGCTCAGCCTTCTCTTCGGCGGTCTCACCGTCGTGCTTGCGCTTCTTCTTCTCGTCATCAGCGTCAACCATCTCGGTGTCGGCCTTCACGGGCTCCTCAGCGGGAGTAGGAGCAGCAACCTCGGGCTGAGCAGCAGTCTCGCCATCCTCGAGAGGGGCGTTGTAGTCCTTGTAGTCGGACTTCCACTTGGCGGGGGTAGCCTCGTTGGTGCGGCCGAATTTCTAATTCAGATGTTAATATAGGATCAATCAAATCATCCCAAAAAGTTTGAACTTACGTCGAGCTGACCGGCAGACTTGAGCTTCTTCTTCTCAAGGGCAACAGGGCCCAGACCCCAGCGGCGGGGGTACAGGTCACGCTCCATGATGCAGCGCTTGATCTTGGCGACAACACCGTGATCGCAGGTGGAGAGCTCAACGGTAGACATCTGAGCAATACCAATGGCAATGGCCTCACCCTTGGTGGTCATGAGAACGACCTCCTCGTTGACCTCAATGCCGGACTCTGAAGAAAACGTTAGCTAATTTGATTCTTTGAAGAAAGAGATAATAAGGGATGTATCACTCACCGAAGCGCAGAAGACCAGGAATCATAAGCTTGGCACCGTAGCAGACGGCGTTGACAGCGCTGTCCTTGACGACAATACGCTTGTAGCCAGTGAGCAGGCTCTCGAGAGGGCTGATGACCTTGCGCAGGTAGGACTCATCACGCTGGTTGTCGTAAACCCACTGGGCGTCCATCACATCGTGCAGGGTAACCATACCCTTGGTCTCATCCATAGCTCCGGAGCGCACACGACGCAGCTCCTGCATGTGGGCACCAACACCAAGCAGCAGACCCAGGTGGACACACAGGGTACGGATGTAGGTACCAGCCTCACAGCTGACCCAGAACACACCGAGGTGACGCTCGTTGTCGAACTCGTACAGCTTGCTCTCGTAGATGGTACGGACACGGAGCTGACGCTTAACGGCGGAAATCAAAGGAGGACGCTGGAACAGCGCACCGGTGAGGGTCTCCAGAGCGCGGCGGAACTGAGCCTCACCACCGGGGATCTTCTCGTGAAGGCGAATGACACAGACATACTCCTTACCGGCACCCTGCTGGGACTTGACCAGGCGGGTGGCACGGTCAATGCAGACAATCAAACAACCAGTAACCTTGGGATCAAGGGTACCACTGTGACCTGTCTTCTCGGCTCTAAAAGTTTAATTGATTAGCGTTTGTTCTGCAATTTACTTTTCTCTTCCAGCCGAATGGTATTATAGTGAATACCATGGTAGGGAGGGATGAATGGGTGGTGGTGGATTTACCTGAGGATACGCTTCATCCAAGCCACGACCTCGTGACTGGAAGGGTTGGAGGGCTTGTCTAGGTTGATGACACCGGAGCTGATGTATGACTTAAGGTCACGCTTCAGAGGAGAAGCACCAGCAGGGATAGGGGTGAAGTGACCGGTGCGAACAAGCACTATACAGCAAAAATGTTAACCAATGGATCCGAAGAAGTTTTTTTCCTCCTCATTTTTCTCTGGAAAACGTACACTTGTCGTAGTTCTTGAGGAGAAGGGGCCATTCCTCGGCGGTGATGTTGGGCTTAACCGCCTCGGGCTTGATGGAGTACTCCATCTCCTGGTTCTTGACGGCGGTCATTTTGTCGGTGGTTGCTGTTGCAGACCAAAAATTTGTTCGAGGAAATTTTGCGAGTGCGGCAGCTCCAAGTCCTATTGCGGTTTAGCGCCCGTCGTTAGTCACGTGGTATGCAGGATTCGATTTCAGTCAACTGGTCACTCATTACAGTACATACAGTAGTAGAACCTTGGAAGGGTTTTAACGCATTTAGAGAAGAGAATTATTACGCAATTTAATTTTATGAATTAATGGAATATTTTATAACATGTCCATAAAATACTAGTTATGAGGATTCACTTGATTTTAGTGAAATATTGAAATAGTGGCAATGCTAGTTTACAAATGCTCATATGAGACTTCATCACTCTCTTTCAACGAGATAGCATCAGTGATAATTGAAAATAAGGCTAAAACTCCATGCCTCAATGCTCAGTATGATGATCTCAAATCACTCCCATTCTTAATCGCCACCAAGTCGTCGGCCCGCACCTCGGCCACCCCAAGGGTTCTGAATCGAAGATGTCCAGCCCCGAGTCGACTGGGAGTTTTGGGAGGGCTGCGGGGACTGAGATGCTTGTGGACGGAATGCAGTACCATATCCACGGTGCCCAAGCCTGGGGTTGTGTTTGGCAAAGAAACGCTGCACAGCAGCAGGAGCAGTGAGGTAGTTCCGGCCACCACCGAAAGTTGGGTAAATGCGGGTGAGAAAGTCAAAGAGATGAGCAGCCGCGATTCCAGTAGCCTCCATCAGGGTTCTCTGCCACCCACTCATAACCAGGGTAATCACAAGCATCGCCCAAGGTAGATACTCCATAGGGATCTCAATAAACCACAACGTGGCTCTCTTGCCCCGGTTGTCCTGAGCCATGGTGTAGATGAAAGCCAGGATCAATGCTACATGGTAAAAAGGAAACGAAAGACTTAGCCACTGTCTTCTCCAGATCAAGTCAAAGATACTGGTAGCTTACCCGATGTGAAAACCACTCCACCCAGGACGCAACCTGCAGTAAGCTTAGGCAAAGTTAGCAATGTGGCTCTAATATTGGGCTGGGCTACCGGGAAGGGAATGGAAAATTTGAATCATAATAATAGTATTGGGAATGAATGATAATAGAGTATGTAGAAATGTAGGGCACCTGAACCTCCGGCGTAAATAGATTCACGACGGGTTTCTCGGGAAATCCCACCAATCCCACACCTCATGCAGCACTGAGGATTGCGAATTATAAGTAGTGCTGCACGGGATGCAGGGGTAATCTTCCTCGCTTTCAGGAACCGCTTCAGCTAGTTTGTGGCTGGGCGGGCAGATAAGGCGAGGTGGCATGGAAATGCAAAACAAAGAAAGAAAAAACACGACTCTACCGAGCAAAAGCATCGGGTCAAGCAAGTCACTCACCATAATCGAAAATGCTACAAAGACCACGTAGATTAAGAAATCTCCAGGCTGACTGAACCGAGCTGAGTTTTCCAGCTGGCTGCCATAGTGGTACACTGCCAGCAGGTTAGCAGGGCCCTAGATGACCAATGCAACGCTGAGGCTTCATACTGAAATAGAGATCAAAGAAAAAGCTGAGCTGTGGTCCGGTTAGTAGGAAAGGGGTTGCTAGACGCCAGATTTGCGGAAGTAGCTTGAAGACGTGGCTCGGCAAAAAGACAACATAATATCCATTGAGCACGCCGCCATAGACAAGGATGGACTGAACCAACGTCAGAGCTGTGATGGTGCTGAAGACTCGTCAGTCAATGGTCCACCTGGGTGGAATCATCAATGCATCGTACCGAGATACCGGAGGTGCAGCCCAGAAAGCCGCCTGGACTTGGTCCATGGCCAGCTGATGAGAAAATGAGAGGTAAAGAAGCTAGACGGTTAGATGACTCGGAATCATATTATTGAGAACACGAACGAGTAAATGAGGTTGGGAATAGAAGAAGAAGAAAGGAAGCGGGAGGACAGCTTTTTATAATAAAAAAACGTGTGCAAAAGTTCGGCGACAGGTTTATCCGAGCTTTTTGTTCCGAATATTGGCGCTAGTCCAAAACGGGAAGCGGAATGTATGAAAGCAACTCAACTTTCGAGATTCACTAACGTGATTCCCAAGCGAGTGGGCCACCCAAGCGAGTGGGCCACCCACCGCCTACCCTACAGTTTTAATCATAAATATTACCACCAGAACGCCAATTTATTAAAATAATTAACTAAATATCACAGTGATCTGATCGATGGCCTTCTTCTCCACACTTCTTACATGTCGGTAGCTTTCTCCTAGCTGGCTGAGGGGGGTAAATAAGGCGCCCTAGGCCGTGGTACGGGAGGGATCACTGGCGCCTCAACCACCTGTATAGCACGCTGTATAGCCTCCTGGCCCTCCTGAACAGTCATACCACCCTCGTTAGGTATCTGCCTAGTAGACCGCTTGCGCTTTTGCTTTTGCTTTTCATGTGCAGCGCGTAATTTGCGTGTTTCAACCTCTAATAAAGCTGTTGAATGCATCTGAATTTCGCAGGCCTTGAGAACTTGATCGATTTGCTGTTTGAGTGGACTTGGAGGGCTCTTTGAACGTTGTTTTAGAAGAGCTTTGATTGAACTAGCTTGCCGTTGAAGCTGAATAAGATTCTGAGGTGTTTTAGGTGAAAATTGGCTTGATCGACTAGTAGGGCGGCTAGCTGGGGGTGTAGGTGTTCGAAGAAGAATATTTAACTTAGAAAGTACTCGATCTGGGTCAAATGGTACTAAACCAGCTGCCGTAAAGCTGTTTTGAATAGTTTGGGTTTGAAAAGCCTCTTTACGAGCGATTGGGTAGGCTTCAAGAAAATCAAATTTATCAACATGGTTAAAACCAAGCCGCATTTGATTCTCAACAAGCCGACCATAGGCCCGTTTTAAAGGCCCAAAACATCCAACATCAAGTGGCTGATGAAGATGTGAAGAATGAGCTGGCATGCAAATTGGAATAATATTATTCTCTTTGCAAATCTGATCAAATTGGGGAGTTAAATGACTCCCATGACCATCAAGAATCAAAAGTCGATATTTTCCAAGCGTACGTTCAGTTGTTGCTGGAATAAAGTGTTTTTGAAGCCATCGAAGTCCAATTTCATCAGTTGTCCATCCATTTGGACTAGTTTCAAATCGCCAGTCAAGTGGAAGGTTTGTAAACCATCCTTCAATTAAAACTTTGCCTTTGAAAATAATCACTGGTGGAAGGGCCCATCCAGATACATTAATTGTTTCAATAGCAGTTACCCATTCACGATTTCCAGGCTGTAAAAGTGATCGTCGACCATAATATCGAGAACGAGTAACAACCTTAGCAGTTGCTGTAAGTCCCATTGCAAATCCAGTCTCATCAAAGTTATAGATATCCTCTGATAGAATACCATTCTCTTGAATTGTTTGAAAAACAAGATTAAACCATTCTTGAACAACTTTTGGATCCTCCATCTTCGCACGTTCATAATTATATCGTCGAGAGAAACGTGTAGTAAGCTCTGAATGTCGTTTAACAAAGTTTGTGACCCAATTTTTGCCAACAGTTTGAGAAGGGGTCTGGCCACGTGCTAAGAGGAGAATATTGGCCATTTCTTGAACAGTAGCAGGCCGGGGGGCAGCTCCACGTATATCCATAGAGATCACCCACTGAAGAAGTGATTTCTCTTCATTCTCAGTTAATTTATGGCTGTTGGCGCGAGTCTCAGAGCGATTGGTATAGCCAGTGAGCCGACGCTGTAGTGTAGTACGAGGTATATCAAAACAGCGTGCAGCTTCACGGATAGAGCTTATTTGTTCAGCTTTAATAGCCTGTATAGCAAGTAGGATTCGACCCTCTTGATTACCATTTTTTTTCGGCCGAAACAGTACGTTTTGGTGGCATGATGGGTGGTTGAAGATAAAAGAACGCGGTCGCGACGCGATTTTTTGGTTGGGTGGCCCACTCGCTTGGGTGGCCCACTCGCTTGGGAATCACGTTATTGAGTCAACATTTGAACTGGTGTTATGGAAGAAAAAAAAGAGCTTAAATAAATTGAGGAATTATATGCAGGGTACTTTTCTCACATGCTACGCACTCGAAATTGAAGTTCGAATGTCCGAGAGCATAGAAAATAGCAGGCGAATACACTTATATGCCCTATTTTCCAGGCTTTAATTTGCAGCCTCAGGCACCAATAGAAACGCCATCTATCCATCCATCCTCCGATCCATTCAGATGGTTTTCAAGTTTGAAAAATAAAAATTGGTAAAAATATGATTTTTGGTGATTTTCAACTCTCAGCATTCCAATGAACTAGAAATCGCCTAAATATATGAGAATTTGACATGTTCATTGTCGTTTGAAAAAAAAAAATTGCCAGTGTTCAAATGTTGCCCTGAGCCCATACATATGTATATGTTCAAACGTTGGGGACGCGGTATCAGATCCAGCATCCCGTGGAACTTACTTAGTATGTAACCAAAAACATTGAAAGTGCTCTTAAATCTTGCCAGTGCTTTTAAACCTTCAAGTTGCAGATGTCGGCAAGCCTCAAGAGCCAGGATCTATAATTTCCTCTCCGCTGCAGGTGGCAGGGTTGTACTGATAGAATACTCAGATGAGTCGTTCACCCGTGACGGCTCCGAGTCCGCTTGGGTGGACAATGGACCTGGAAGAACTTCAAATGCCCAGGTGTTGATTACTACTCAAGTGCTATTCCAAGGTTCTGAAGCCCAATTCTACAGGGGCGAGGGTGCGCTGAGCTGGAACTTGAAGTAGATCTGATAATGTACATTTGGTATTAGTCCCTTGAGTTTATTAGCTCAATTATATCTTACAATGCCTTTCCCCGAATATTATGACACCCACTGGCATGATCAAATTGGACATGTCTTTGCAGACCCTCGAACAGATAAACCACCGCTCGGTCCCTCAATCCAGATATCCCAAGCCCCATCGCTCTTGGGCTTACCACAGACAGTAAGTTCCTCGTCGACATACAAAGGCGTCAGGTTCTTGTATTCAATATGAGCAACTCGAAGACCCAAGCTCTCTAGATGAGTCTGGAGCACGCTTAGCAGTAGAGTCAAGGTCAAGGGACCGTGAACCAGAAGACTTCGTAATCCCTCTTGGCCTTGCGTGTAGTTCGTATCCAGATGAATCGAATGAGCGTTAAAGGTCAACGCTGAGAAACGGAATAACAATGCCTTGGTCGGAATGATCGAATGGCGGAAAGTCGCATTAGTAGGCGCTATCTCACAATTAGTATCTTTGTTCCATCGAATATCAGGAGCGAATTCCATCAGGAAGGTTAGTATTACCCCTCACAGTGCGGCTCGGTTTATCAAATTGCGCCTGGTCAAGTTCAATTTCCTCCGCGGTCTTAGATCTCATGAAGATGAGATCTCGATTCTCGATGATGGATGAGTCACCCAGATCGGCTTCATCTTCTTGCCAAATTCGACTTCGGGTTTGTGCTTCTGATTCTCCTTCTGGAACTGTACCAAATCGGCGCTCGATCGTGACTATCACCTTCCCTTCGCCTTCTCGTCCCTTGATTGTGACATTGCGAATGGATTCAACGCAAACAGCACGAGTACCATCTAGTGCTGGTCCGGAAATTGGGAAGTGCACATTACCACCTGCCCATAACCGCCTGTTAAAAGGCTCGCCGGGTGTGTGTAATATGTCCGTGCCATCTGGAAGTAGTTGTGAAAGGGATACCTGCGGCGGGAAGTAGACTAGGTGGTGTCCTATGGGTAATGGAATCGGATTTCTTATTGAGGGTAAACTTGACGGTACATCCTGATTTAATGAACGCGGTAGAATACCCTGCAAAGAGAGATTCAACAGGTGGGATTGCTGAGGATGTAGATAGTCGAAGAAGAGTGGGATCTTCCGCGTCGTCAGGTCATGGTGTAGACGTTCTGAGAGCGAGGTGTAAGCTCGAGTCTGTATTGCTCGTTTGAGCAAGCCGTGCATGAAACTATTCTTCATGGACATATTGAGGTAAAAAAGAGGTTGATAGATCATAAGAAGGTCGAAGCTATCTCTTTGTTTGCTTTGTTTGCTTATTTCCGCCACACCGCTCGGGTGGAATTGGAGAAATTGTGATAAGTCCAGTATTGGATTAGAAACAGCTAATAGCTCACAACGCAGGGGGAACTCAATATTTCATTGGGCTCTTTTCTTAAAAGCTCGTTCTTGTTCAAAATATTCTTTCCATACTCAATCGCATCTATGGACCGTTTAAGAGTGGCCTTTCTTGGCCCGCTAGCCTCTTTCTCACACCAGGTATGAAACTGAACTTAACCCCACACTTGACAATGAAATTTTGTCCTACAACCACAATTATCTTCCCGATTAACCGATAATCCCTGTATTAGGCAGCCGCCGAGTCTTTCGGTAGGACATTGGCCGATTTGATCCCCCATCTATCCTTCGCCGATGCCTTCGCCGCACTTCAAAGCCAAAAAGTAGACTATGCCGTGATTCCTTGCGAAAACTCCACAAATGGCTCTGTCGTCCAAACACTCGATCTCCTTGCAGACCGAAACAATCAATATAAAGATGTCAAAGTTTGTGGCGAGTACTATTTGACAGTGCACCACTGTTTATTGGTACACAGGGGCTCGTATCCATGTGGATGGTCGGGATATGATGGGTCAATCACAAAGTTATACACACACCCACAAGCATGGGGACAGTGCGAATCAGTGCTGTCACAATATTTCAAGGGTGTTGAAAGACAGGACGTCTCATCAACATCTAAAGGCGCTGAAATAGTCTCAAAGGATCCAGAGGAGAAAGCTGCGGCGATTGCGAGTCGCTTTGCGGCGGACTTCCATGGTGTGGATATCTTGAAAGAGAACATTGAGGATCGAGCGGATAATACGACTCGTTTCCTTATCCTGAGGAATGTCCTTGCGGAGAAAACGGCACAGTTGGATCTGGAACAGCCGAATGCGCCTACATCGGCGGAGATCCCGGTGCATGATAGTACGCATAAGACGTTGATTACCTTCTCGATTGATCACTCCTCGCCTGGTGCGTTGGCGGAAGCGCTGCTTATCTTCAAGAAGCATGGTCTGAATCTTACGACTATAAATACGAGACCCAGTTTGAAGCGCGCGTGGCAGTATATTTTCTTTGTCGAGTGTGGTCGGACACCGTCGGATGAGAACAAAGATGCTGTTGTGAAGGCTTTGCAGGATCTGAGGGATGTTACAGAGTATTGCAGGGATTTAGGAACTTGGAAGGATCAGTTGGATCAATCTGCATAGATCTCGCATTCATTTGGGAAGGGACATCTGTTGTTATATTGATGAGTTATGATGTGAGATCAGCACCACTAGCGGGAGCATTTCGGGTATATAGAATTATGGTGCCATGTACACCGGGTATACAAAATGAACTGGATATAAGAAGCAGAACGAGCCTCTCGAATGTATTTTCAGACTATAACGAGCGCGAGAAACATAAACGAAGGAACCAGGACGAGACATTCTGGAACAACGGCTCAGAAAACAAAGTCCCCCCCTGCTTCGCTACATTTCAAGCAGACAGCAATGGGGGACTAAAGATAGCGAGAATCGTATCCAATCTTTCAAATTGCAGTTTACATCTTAGTTACCTCAGTGGGTATTACGGAGCTTGGATGACCCTGTGAAGAGTTAGAATGGATTGGTCATTGTAGAGTGACGAGGTTGATTGCATACCTCTGAGCAGCTTCATGAAGCTTGGAACGGCTTTTAGAAGGAATCCTTTACGGATGCCTTGGTTCCAGTCTTGGAGCTGCCTTCATGATCCACGGGGCGAGCCGTCAGAACACTCGCCGAGGGAGCTTCTGGCTTATCATCCTCGCTCTCTGCGAGGTCGCTCGACCGTCAATCTATTATATGTTAGTGGCTGATAAAACAAAGGACCGATTAAATACGGCGATGAAATCACATACCATCGTAGAACTCGTCGTCATCGCTGTAGTCGGCAAGCTGCTCAAAATTGACCTTGTATCGGAGAATGGCACCGATACCACCGAAACCCTTCACGAACTGGTTACCCTCACCAGAACGATCGGAGACAAACTCCAGAGTGGCACCAAAGTCCTTGTAAGACTCGGCCAGCCACTCAATGAAGGTGTTAGTTTCAATAACCTCCATCTCAGTGCCAGTCTCCTTGTCCGCGAACATCTCGCGGTTGTTGGCCTCCTGGGCCTTGGTGGCGTTGACAATCACCTCAGAGCCATCAGAGGCCTTCAACTGGTAACGAGTAACATCCAGGTTCTCGAAAACAATCAAGGTCTCGGCGGCACCAAGCTCCAAAGCCTTCAGGGTATCCTCAACACCATAGCAGACCTTGCCGGTATCTTGACTGATCTCCTCGAAGTACTTTCCAATCAGCTTCTTCTCCTGGATGAACTTCACGCTACCCAGAGTCTCAGCCGCAAGCTCGATGGCCTGGTTGAAACCGTTCTCACCACCGTAAGACACGTCAACCACCTTGATGACCTTGGTCTGCAGACGCTGATCGAACATATCGGATTGGTTCAGGTCGTTCTTGAAATCGGCGGAACCAGCCAAGACGAGACCGGCAACGTTGACCTTGTCGTTGGTAATGTAGTTCTGGACGGCCAACTCGGCAATCTTACGCACGTAGTTGTGACGCTTTTCGTCACGCAGACGAGAGAAACGCAGCGCGGATTGACCACCACGTCCCTGTAATAAATCAGTGAGATGAAGGTAGTTGAAAAGATGATGATTTAACGTACGTGCTTCTTGGGCAGATCAACGGAAAGACGCTGGAGAATCTCGCGAGTGTTACCACTCAGAGTACCAAAGAGCGCACCGTTACCGTCCATGATGATGAAACCGAACTTCTGGTCCGACTCCAGCAATTCACTCAAAGCCTCTGTGTGGAACTTGTTGTCGCAAAGGTAGAGCGAGGTGTTGATGGGCTTGAAAGGCTCAAAGTCAATGTTAATCTTTCGCTCCTTTCCTTCCTGGGTGATAATTTCACCACAGTAGACGACCAGACCATTCGGGGGGGACCTTGTTGTAGAGCTTGAGACGCTGTTGGGTGGAGGTAATGGCAGACAAGACGGAGAGACGGTTGACTCGGGACTTGATGTTAGAGGCAGTACCCTATGATCTGTATTAGAGAGTGTGGTGGGGTAGTTTTGAAAGATCCGGACAACGTACGTATTCTTCAGCCAACATCTTTGCCGCTCGGGAGATCTGATCCTTGGGAGCTGTCGTGAAAATTAGACAAATGCATTGGTCCAACTTTGTGTATATTGGGCAGGGTCATACGAATGATGAGCGAGATCATGGAAGTTCCATTTCCGCGGGCAGATTCCAATCGCTTGATCAGTTTCTTCACCTTCCAGATCTCAATGTTCTTCTCCACATCAGCACCCTGCGGTTGTTGAGCGCTCATTTTGACGATGCGAGGGGGACTGCCAGCAAAGGGAAAAAAAAGTATCGGCCTGGGCCTTGTCGTCGCCTAACGTGGGCTCAAAATGGGGCCGAAGGAACAAAGACTGAGTTCCTTGGACTTTTTTTTCTGGTTTTCAGGCCTATAAAGAAGAGGAATATGTTAGGCGGAGATCAATGGGAACAGGAATGGCGAAATCGGGGATCAAAATGGGGGTTCACGAACCTCTGCTGGTTGACGTAGAGTTCAACAGCAAATTTCCTCAGGCACCGTGGAGGGGTGAGTGGGCTGAGGTAAGCCACGGGGAGCGAGTGACGTTGTACTGGGTACTTATTCCTTATAGTGGACCAGGGGCAATATCTTTGGTATTAGATACATCAGAATTTTATTTATTTATTTTATATTCAAATACATATTGAATTTGTGAGTCAAGGAGATCCATGGATACGAGAAGAATAATGAAGTGAGTCAAATTCAAGTTCAACATTTGAAGTTGCCGTTTACAGCACTTGAGAGTCAACTGCCCAGGTGAAGACTGGAGTATATGTATGTACGTAAGAAGATTCTGCATGATGATCTTGTTCTTTGCTTATTCTGGACAAAGTTATACGAGATTAGTAAGGTGCGTATGTATGATTTTTTAAATATTCAAATATTGGGCAGTTATATCTACCTAGTAGGTGAACAACTCAGAAGACGCTACTATATTATGATAATATGGATATGTGCACTTACTACATATGTACTCTGACTTCCAAGGTTTGTTCTCAGATTCCCACCTATCTTTTCCGGTCTTTATACCATGTCCAGTACACCCCGATCGTAATAAATATCCCCATCAAACCTTCAAAAGGTGCAACTTTGCGCCAGGAGCCACCAGCTCGGTGAAACACGAATGCCGCTAGGAGTCGCCCGGGTATGGCGGCGATCATCATGGGAATATTGTTCTGATAGGCCGCAATGGTCTGACATGTTCCCAGGGCCACCGACGTCAAGCTATTGTTTATGAGTGGAAGATCATATACACATCTCCTTCCACTTGGGCAGATTACCTCATGGCTTGAATGGTTCCAGGATCCAATCCTTGTAAGGGAGAGCCTGTATAGTTGGCGGCGATTTCCGGCCACAGCAGTGTGTATATACCGCTGGCCACTAGCGGGACGGCTTGAAGACCAAAGATATATTGTGATGGGCGAATGTCAAAGCCGATCCGAGAATTTAGAGACATTATGGAAGTATCAAGGTGGTCATGAGGTTAGAAAAGGAGATAAGCGAAAGACTTGCCACAGGTGTAGAGGTTGGGATTAAATTAGGGGGGATTACTGAGTGCTGACATCCCGCTAAGTTATACATACACACCAAGTACTACATAAGGTACATAGGTACAAAGTATATAGACAACTTTTCATAATAAAAACCAGTTGACTTGCTTAAATTTGATTAATTCTTATTTTCCAGTTGACTGTCATTTTCATTACTATCACTATTAACAAACCGAATGCTAATCGGGTCCTTGGTCCCGCTTCCCCCTACAGGAGACTACACTGAATAAAGTCTAGTTCTTCGACTTAGTGACTTAGTCGCATTTAGATGTTTATCTATGGAGTCTCAAAAGTCCAGATTTCCCTACTCCAGATTAAATTTAACGAAAAAGTATGGAGTAAATTAACCACCTTCAACCCTTTTAAACCAGTAAAATCAGTAAAACCAGTAAAACTATGACCTTATCGGGAATCATAGCCCCCCCTCCAACTTGAACCCCACATATGCACAGAGCTCGGTAGCTTGCCTGTTTCTTATCTCTACCCCGACGAAAAGAAACAGGAATTCCCCTTCCGCCCCATTCCCGTATCCCTGTTAGCTCTTGTATATAGGAGATCAGGGTCCTCAATTTCTCTCGGCATTTGAGCTGTTGTAGCACTCAAAATGTCTCAGGAGGAAGATCAACAACAGAGATGGGGCGTGGGTCAGAGCTCCTGGAGAGCCCCAGCACCTAGTTCTTACGACTATGGTCACTTGAGTGAGGACAACCCGATTGTCGAGGCAGAGAACTGGGGTCGGCAAAGGTAAAAGAAAAAAAAAGACAAGCCAAGTTCCTGTCAAGGCGGACCTGAAAATCAATCCCGGAATCGTACGTTAACAGCGCTTTGCAGATCATCATCTTTTTCTCGGCTTCGACAAGCTGGCGGCGTGAATAGTATTGACAATTTCGCTCGCTCATGGCAAAGAGCTGCCTGTTTCCCCGAAGTCCTTCCGCGTCGTTCATCCTTCGTCTCGGTAGACTCCGATGATGAGTTTGCCGTTGCGACGGGAGGGGTCTATGCCCCCCGAATTTCCCGCCCACAAGATGTAGAACGGCATGCGCTCTCGGACGACGAAGATGATGAACAAGATGACGAAGCTCATACCACGAAGACCTACGCGAGCCCCAAACGAGCCCTCCCAACATCTAGCCTCCTGGCCTCTTCTCTATCTAGAAGCTTTGCGACTTCATACGGGACGATCTCCTCACGAGTGAGCGAATCAACACGGCGCAATGCTATCCAGTTACATATCGAGCAGCAGACGCATACAGATGGGTTGGGAGATCCTGATCGGGAACCTCTACTCCTTAAGCATGTGGAGCATGGTGATGGTACACAGGAGGATATCGTGATAGGCCAATCAACTGTTCCTCAAACCGTCTTTAATTCGGTGAATGTGCTTATTGGAATCGGGCTACTCAGTCTGCCACTTGCTTTGAAGCATTCTGGATGGGTACTTGGCCTTGGCTTCCTCATTTACTCGGCTGTGACAACTTCCTATACTGCGAAGATCTTGGCCAAGTGTCTTGACGTGGACCATACCCTCGTTACGTATGCCGATTTGGCTTATATTAGCTTTGGACACCATGCCCGTCTGGTTACTAGTTTCCTCTTCTGTTTAGAATTGCTAGGTGCCTGCGTGGCGTTGGTGGTTCTGTTTCGCGGATAGCTTGTATGCCCTGATTCCTGGACTCAGCATTCTTCAATGGAAGATGGTGTGTGGGTTGGTATTGGTGCCACTGAATTTCTTGCCCTTGCGATTCCTCAGTGTAACCAGTATCTTGGGTATTATATCTTGCACATCGAGTAAGTACGCTCCCAAAGAGGGTAAAAATGTGTTGCTGATGAATTCGCAGTTGTGATCCTTATATGCGTTGATGGTCTGATCAAGCCTGATTCTCCGGGCTCTCTTCAAAAACCTGCGAATACGTTTCTATTCCCTGAGAATTGGGCTACCCTCCCTCTCAGTTTTGGTCTGATCATGTGTAAGGCGATCCCATAATATCCTACTGCATAGACAAAGACTAACTTGAATAGCACCTTGGGGTGGACATGGTGTTTTCCCGAACATCTATCGCGATATGAGACATCCAAAGAAATATGGAAAGAGTCTCAAGGTCACATACTTATTTACAGTAAGAACACCACATAAAAGTGAAGATAACACATTGAAATAATTGCTAAGCAGATTCACAGTTCTCCCTCGACTGCTCCATGGCAATCATTGGCTGGCTCATGTTTGGTGACATCGTACGCGACGAAATCACAGCGAATGTTCTGAGCGTAGATGCTTATCCGCGAGTCATATCTGTCTGTATTATCATCTTCATCTCCATTATCCCACTCAGCAAGGTGCCTTTGAAGTAAGTTTTGTTTTATCTGAACATCCACCACACAGTTTCTGACAAGATACAGCGCCCGTCCTCTAGTAGCCACATTTGAAGTTCTCTGTGGCGTTGGAATTGGGTCACAGTCTTCATATAGACCAGCTGTTCAAGCATTCATCCGAGCACTGGTTCGAGTCTTCACTGTGGCTCTCACCGTTGTACTGGCTGTAGTATTCCCAGAATTCGACAGGATCATGGCCTTCCTCGGCTCTTTCCTGTGTTTCACCATTTGCATCATCTTCCCTTTGGCGTTTTATCTGAAGATATTCGGGAAGGAAATCAGTCCCCGCGAGCGTATCTTGGATTGGTTCCTGCTCATCACTTCCACGATTCTGGCGGCGGTGGGAACCGTCTGGGCATTCCTGCCCGCGGAACTGATCTCGGGAGAGTGATTTCATGTATAGTGTTGAGGAGGGGATGTATGTATTTGAGATTTCTGGCGCATAGTATAACAGAGCCATCAGCTTTCACGCATAATGACAGCAAAATTGTTCCGTGTATGACCAGGATTAAGCATCTCCTTTTTGAAAGCCTGTGGCGAACCTGGCCCCGTATGGTTCCATAATTGATAGATCAGCTTGTTTGTACGCCTGCTCTGTGCAAGCTCGAAGCCCAGACTTGATAAGATGGCAAGAAGCCGATCTTCTGTGAGATAACGTGAGTTGTCCACACAGGCCACTGGCAGTACAAGGAAGAGAGTTGGTGGAAGTGAAATGGGACATTCAGCTGTCAAGAATTGGACACAGCGGCTGAGCATATCACCGCGACCCACAGGGTCGGGAACATAGTTGAGCACCAATGAAAGACTGATGACGTGGAACCTCTCATCTTCTGTAGATGGCAATGGCCGTTCCATGAAATCTTGCTTCAAGATACCTGGCTCTTGAGAGTTCAGGTCGATCCGCGAAACATCCAGGGAAGGAGTTCTGGAGCAGGCATTCTTCGTACTTAATGCGCCAACTTCAAGGACTCGCAACTTGGGCAATGTTGATTTCCACTCCTTGAGCTGCGGCTTGATCCAGTCTATCAGAGTCTTACTGGAATCGCCGCCTCGCTCGCCAGATTGGCCCAACTTGCTAGCAACCTGGTAACTTTCCAAGCCGCCTCGAGCTTCAATCTGAGCATTGATACTGCTTGCAAGAGCCTCGTCTCCTGCTTTCTCAGCCTGTGCCTTAGCCTTAAGGAGTTGGTGGTGAGAGCGGATCAGAGTCCGGGTAGCCTTGGCTGATAGAGCAGCATGGTTGGATTTTGCGACTGTCCGCGGTCGAGTACTGGAAAGTAGACCGGGACGTTGCCGACGCTTCGAGGGCATTATGTATTTCTTTTTCTAGAACAAAAGAACAAAAATAAACCCCAATTAGATTGACATGAACATTATCGCTATATTTTATTGATATAAAATAAAAATAAAAGAAATCGAATGCGGAGGGTGACTAAGCCGGGATAAGTCAGCAATCACCTGACCCACAGAGTGGTAGGGTTTTCGCTTAGCGAAGCCACTTTGAATTGTTCGACTCTTGACACTGCGACAATCATCACGACAGCGGAGACGACAGCCATGGCCCCTACCACCAAGCAAGGTATGTTCTGATGCCATCGGATTGTTATTTGAAATACCCAATTGCGAATTTGCGACGAAATTGTGTGTCGGACGGAGATTGTGGGAGGAGTGACAATATTTCAATATTGCATCAAAAAAGTTTCCCCGAGAAAAAAAAGAGACTGTACAACAAGAGCTGGGAAGATCAAGAGACCACCGGAGAACATTCACCACTATCGACACTTGCGACTTTCATCCGAACGAAAAAAAAAAAAGGAAAAGAAAAAAAACTTCCTTTGTGCATCTCTTGATCTTTTCGAGCCACACAATCTCTCTGTCTCCGACCACACCGAATCGCAAATTCTCGATCTCGCGCACGCCACGCAAATATGACCGTGAAACTGACCGAGATTACTACAGCCGGCAAAGCCAATGCTGCCGCCAAGGCAGTCGTGAAGGGTGCTTCCGTACGTTGAAACCGAAATCAATGAATTATCACACCACCTGCAAATACTAATTCCCCACACAGCTTCACAAGTCCCGCAAGGTTCGCACCTCGACCACCTTCCACCGCCCCAAGACCCTCCAGCTCTCGCGGTCCCCCAAGTACCCCCGTGTGTCGATCCCCCACCAGCCCGTTCTCGACGCCCACAAGATCGTTCTCTACCCTCTGAACACTGAGAGCGCCATGAAGAAGATCGAGGAGAACAACACCCTCGTCTTCATCGTTGATGTCAAGGCCAACAAGCGCCAGATCAAGGGTGCTCTTAAGAAGCTGTACGACGTTGACTGTGTCAAGATCAACACCCTGGTCCGGTAAGTTAGCTATGGAAAAAAAAGTTGGAATGAGTGAAGGATCTGGGCTAACGTTTTCCAACAGCCCCGACGGTTCCAAGAAGGCTTTCGCCCGGTTGACCGCTGACGTTGATGCTCTCGACATCGCCGCCACCAAGCTGGCTATCGTCTAAGGGTAATGGGATTTCTTTGGGTTTGGGCGAACTTTGTTTTCCACCGCGGTGATTCTCTATACCAGCCAGTTCCTTGGCTGTGTGTGCAGCAACGAGGGCTGAATGATTAAAAAAGAACATTTTCGAACGATCATACAACGGTTCTTGTAGAATATGGTAGTGGGTAGAATGGCTGAAGCCTGTAATGACTATGGCTTATGGTTTTATGAATAGCTCAACCTGAGAGTATTGGTATAATGTAATAGCCAGGCCTGGATCCGTCTATGTCCAAGTCTCACATGCACTTAGTATGACCTGAGTAAAGCACTAAAGTACTGCCCAGGTGAGCTTGACCCACCAGTTCACCGTCAACGGAACTTGAACTTCTATGCTATGAGTATACAATAATGAATCCGAGTCTGTGTACAATGGACTTTGATGTCGTAGCCTCTACATACTACCATTCTACATAGATGTCGACAACAGACCCAATACTACGTAGGTACCAATCTGGACAATTGCCAGAGCTATCGACCTGTACCTGTATAATGACAAGTTATGGTATAATAGAAATTCGTGCATTTTGAACCTAGTATACAAGCGACTCTGAAATCTACAAAGTAGATAATAACCCAAGAATCGAATTAGAGGAGTACAACAGCATTTCGAGTTCAAATCTCAAAGAAAGCTGTAACCTGCGTGGAAGATAACCAATCGTTCGATTCGATTCGATTACCGGACGCCACGGATGAATGTCGGAGATGTAGGAAGGCGGAAAAGTAGAGGAGAGATGAGATGCGAGATAGGGTGGTGATTTAGTGACCACGCATATTCTCCAAGTGCTTCAGAATACCCATCTGGGTATCCATCCACCGATCAACACAGTTCTGTGCACAGGCTTCTTCGGTACGGTCGAGGGTCTTGGAGGTAATCTTGCCGGTGACGCACTTCTTCCAGCAAACGTCGTTGAGCTGGTGGACCACTATATTAAGCTTTAGTAAAATTTTCAAGTGAGGCATTGGGAAGCTGAATTGATTCAATGCAGAGTGTAGAGCTCTTGCTTCTTAGGTGGTTACATACTCTGCTGAATGTTGGACTTCTGAGCCTCATTGGCAAGGATCTGGTTCAATTCCTTCTTATCGGCATCATTGAGCTTAGAGAGCTCTGAGGCAGTCTGAGGATCCATTTTGGTGAGAATGTGATGAAAGGGAGGAGAGGTGATGGCTGTGATTATATGACTATATGATAGAGTATCCATGGGGAATTGAGATGCGCGCAAATTCCAAGGCGGTGACAACCGGCACAAAAATGACGATTCGCGCGGCGTTGAAAGCTGAATATCTCTCTTTTTCTTTCTTCCAAGGTTTCTCCACCCTGATTTCATTTTATTCAAAGCTGTGTTTCTTCTTCGATTGTTTTTTCCCCTGGGAATCTCCTTGATAAGTCGTCATCATGCCTCCTATCCGTACAGCCCGAAACCGCAAACCACCACCAGCTGGCTTCGAAGACTTAGAAGATACCTTACTGGAATTCAGTAATAAGATGAAAGATGCTGAGAATGAGCCTCATGAGGGAAAGAAGAAGTATGAGGTTCTTTGGCCGATTTTTCAAATTAGCCATCAACGTATGTGCAAGCTTGTGCCCCTCATCTCCCCGCCATATTACACTCGGATCCTTGAGACTGTAGATACTGACATGGACGGCTAGGCTCCCGATACATCTACGATCTCTATTATGAGAAAGAAGCTATCTCGAAACATTTATATGACTGGTTATTGAAGAATAAATATGCCGATGCGAATCTGATTGCGAAGTGGAAGAAGCAGGGCTATGAGAAGGTGTGTAGATGTACTTGGGTTGGGTACACCAGATGGCCATTCCTTGGGTTTGGTGAACTGGTTCTTGTACACTCCTATGATACCTGAACATTGGTATGGATTGTTACTAACCATTCCTAGTTATGCTGTCTTCGATGCGTTCAGACGAAAGAGACAAATTTCAACTCTACCTGTATCTGCCGTGTGCCCAAAGCCCAACTGAAAGAAGATCAGAGCATTCAGTGTGTTAGCTGTGGTTGTCACGGATGCTCCAGCAGCGATTAGGCTATGGATATTATGAGGTTATTACTTCGTGAGACGAGGATTTCTTTTCTCTAAACCAGTCTGGAAAATGGCGTTTTGGGTTGCATTGGTACATGTCTTTTTTTTTCGTTTCCCTCTTACTAGATGATTGTTATTACCATCTAAATCAGATACCCTCAATTACAGGAGAACTTCATTGTAGACAAGAATCAATATTTCAAATTTACTACACTAATGCCATGCGCCTGCCCTTCCACAGGGCAATAAAAGAATAAGATCCCAACCCCGATAATCCCGAGTCATGAAAAACCATCGCTTGCTCATGTACATCTTAGCATCGTCATTAAGGTCGTAACCAGGCCATCCTGGGCTCGGTGGTAAAAGGACAATCAGAACCAGCGCTATGGCGCAGCCCCAAGAAACTCCCAAACAAAAACACCACCCAACCGAATCCTGGTGACATCCAGAAAATACCAACTCCGTGGTCCAGAACGCAGGAATAAAGTGAAACAGAATAACGCAGAGCTCAGATCGAGCCAAAAGATACACCCAATGTATAGCAAAGGGGGAGACAACAAAAAGAATAAAACAGAAATCGCCTAAGTAACACATCAACGCATGGGATTCGGATAGAGACATTTGGTTCGATAATCCGAGAATGAATAACATTAAGTCACATCCAAAATAGAATTGGGTCAGACTTAGAAAAGAGTAGTGTTGCGACTACTCAACTGGGGACGTGAGTGGAACGTCTTAGGTTTCAACAAGTCATGTTGAGGTTGTCCAATCTTTTGGAACCCCTGCAGGAGATCAACTCCGTCTACTTCGCCAGAGCTGTCATTGCTCTCATCAAAAAGGTGGAACGAGAAAAAATCGTCCTGAGTTGTCTCGCCAATGCGGCCAATCTCAGGTAGCTTGGAAGGGGATTCCGGAAAGATGGCGGACTTGGAACGAGGCATAGAAGGCGCGCCGACTCGACTGTTCACACTGGCCAAGGTGATGTCGGTGAGAGCAGTGCTTCCATCATCGGTGCGTTGGCGTTTCGTGGAACGCTTCTCAGGCGAGCCATACGCAGCAGATGAGACGGGGTCAGTGGCTGAATCGGCGAATACATCAAAACTCGTATGGAAGTGATCGTGTGGTGTATAACTCTCATCATGAAGATTGAAAGCAGGACTCCAAGGCAGGTCATCTGTCAATCCCAGATGCTTGATGGGTGAGTTGACCATCTGCTGGATCTTGCGACGATGGTTTCGAAGATTGGTATTAGGGGAGACTGAAGGTGGAGGCTTGGCTGGCTTCTTGAATTTGATAACCGGAGTCAATGGTGGAGGAAGCATACTGACATATGCTCCTCGAAGCGGCGAAGAGCCAACCAGTGTGCTAGGATCCTTGCGAGTGGGAGGCTGACGAGGACTCATATCATGCGACGAACTGCGGATTCGCGCAATTTCCTCCTCGGCACGACCACGCTTGATACGTGGGGGCTCGATATCGAGATCTGATGTCAAGATATGACTAGCCTTATTCGGCCGCAAGGCAGATGATTCCAAGGAGGAGAAGTAACCACTGTCGTTCAAGGTAATAGACTTGCGCTTTCGTGGACGTGGAGCCGGTGTGGGGCCCTGAGTAGGAGTGGGAGGGGTTCCTGGGCGAGAGAAGCGAGGGGGAGCAACTGGGGGAGAAGATCGAATAGCCTGAGGTGGAGAAGAGCGCAAGGGTGCTTGATTATGGTGGCGGGGGTGAACAGGCGCATGGACGCCCTCGTCCGCATCATCCTGTAAAGCAGGATCAGATGCAGGTAAAGTGGCATCGGACGACAAGTCATCATTCTGCGGAGAGACTTGGGGAGGAGGTGGCGCTGGACGGTGGCGGGGATGGTGGTTGTGATTATTATGACTAGGTTGATGATGTTGGTGGGGGTGAAGAGGTGGGGGAGGAACCATCCAGGTCGTCGTTGTTGCGCTTTGCGGCTGTGGGATCAGATCTCGCGGAGGAACCGCAGGGAGAGGTAGGCTTGACATTGTGGCGCGTCGAACTTGCTTATCCTTAAGAAACTGAAACTCCATCCCAGAGTCAATCGCCCAGTAGTTGCCCTTGCCCGGGTCATCCTTAGGGCGCTCTTGTTTAATGAAGGCTTTGTTCAAGCTGAGATTGTGCCGAATGCTGTTCTGCCAGCCGGGATCGCTATTCTTGTAATACGAGAATGTATCTGAGATCCATTTGTAAATCTGTGCCAAGGTCAAGCGTCGATTTGGCGCGCGAAGGATCGACATGCCAATCAATGTCGCATAACTATAAGGCGGCTTGGTGCCATCATCCTCAATGGGCGGCATCTCATGAGGCTCCGGCAATTGATGAAACGGGCTTTCTTCGCGTCGCTGCTTCTTCACAGGCCGCTCTTTTAATGGCGCGGCATCCATGAGGGTTCGTTTCATTGGAAGAATCTTCGCATCATAGGAAGGTTCGGGAAAGTCAGCAAAGCTGCCATTGGAGGGGTCCTCGGGATGAATGTTTTCTTTTGAAGATTGAGGATTGATACTGGAGAAGGTAGTGAAGAGGGCCGACTGCGGCATCGAGGGGTGAGGTTGAGAGTAGATAGAGAAGGGAGGTTTCTTTGTTGGAGAGTCGGTAGTAAACATGGGAGCCACCGGAGCAGAGATGGGAACGAAACCGAGTTTTCGCCCAGGATATGAGCCCTGGGTGGGCAAAGGTTTTGTCGGCGATGGCCTGTGCGGGCCCCGGGACAGCGGATTGAATGAGTTTTCAATGGGCTGCAGTGGTAGCGGTGAGGGTTGGAGAAGCGGCTGCGATTTGATCGCTGCTGCAGATGGGCCCAGTACCGAAGAATTGTGCGCAGAGGGCGCAGGACGCGTCGATCCCATAATCTAGATAGACACAATGGTGACAGGAAGTGGTCGACAACCAGTTGCGACCATATGACGCGTCGTAAACAACGTTCAACGCGATTCCTCTCCGTTCTTTGATCGCAACAAAGCCGGGGGATAGCGGACCCGACGGAGTCAGCGCCCGAAAGTGATGTGACGGCGTGCAGAAACTTCCTGTTGAGCCAATCAGAGACTCAAAGAGGAGTGTGATCAGCCAGCCTCAGGCCGTCATGCAGCCCGACCAGTCGAGTTGGCAAGCGTTGGGCCCCCAGGCGCTAAGACGGCTCAAAACACGTCCAAGAGGAGCCGAGCGAATCAGGCTTGTATTTGCGAGTGGAATCACCACGAGTTTCCCGAGATTCGTAGATTTTTTTTTACAGGAATCAATTTTTTTTTTCAGTGGGGAGAAATATCCACGGGACGAAGTTGAACTTGAACTGGAAGTTGAAGCTGTAAAGATAAATTGATTGAAGGGATAAAAGCTGATTCTGTGCAGGAATGGTGGTTGGAAACCGGTTTTACTCCGTGTAGAGGAAGGCGAGAGGGGGGGGGGGAAGGAGAGATACCAAGGATGGATTCCCAGAACTGGATATGAGGACCCTTTTGTCTCCCCTCGATGGTTCACCTATGAATAAGTCTTTCTTTCAGGTGGATTAAAAGACCCTCGAGGTGGGGGGAGAGGAAGGATGATAGATGGTCTTGTACTGGAGTAAGATGTAGTAAGCTGGTACCGCCTCTTCCGAATACTGGTATTGTAGTGGTAATCACGCGAACGCGTCACGCGTTTTAGTATGTTAAACTAAGTAATTTATGATGTAAAACCCTGACAATACAATCTGATCCAGACCGATCTCATGTACAGGAAGGGATTAGATTGGCCCTTACTCTTTTTCTTCTTACATTCTAATCGTTAAAGATCGACAATTTATGCAACGCTAATGAAGGATCCACTGATTCTCCTACTAAGCCATATCCAATTGATTTACGATCAATACGTGGATATGGTCATCTTTTCACTACTTCAACACCAATCGTTTTCCTAATTTTTTAAATTTTTTTTCTAATTTGTTTTTTTAAATTTTTTACTCTTCTATCTATAAAGTCCAGAGTACAATTTCTGATCAATATTCTTGACACCTTTCACTCTTCACTGGAATGCGGATGTAACTGAGACCACTCATCCCTTGCTCGTCCTTCCTCTCCCTAGAATCCGACATTATTCAATCTTGCCTCGAGGAGCCCTGGATTATCGAGGAACGTTAAAACTTTATCGAGTTCAAATCATGGTTTCAGGAACAGGCACTATGCCCTTGCAGAGATCAATCGGATTTCATGTAGTATGTCATGTATGAATTCAATCATGAAACGATTTCTATAATCATAAAGCAGAACGCCAAGTCCATGCTGCGAACAAAAAGACAAGAATAAATCCAACCAGATGGATGCGAGGGTTCTCAGCTCTTCAATTATAGAAGAACTAGGGGAGCTATGAGCCTCGTCGCGAATCAAAGGGGCAATGCACGCCAAATTTTGTCTATCATCCCGGGAACAAGAAATAGGACATGAGGGAAAAGAGAAGATGAAGAAGAAAGAAAAATAGAACCGAGAAAAAAAGAACAATAACCGGCCCAAAGGGATATCACAAATGACAATGCACTTTTCGACTCAAAAGGTCTACTCCAGGAAAGTGAACATGCTAGTATGAATGATGTTCAGGGCGCGATCGGCATCCCGCTCTTCGATGACGCACGAGATGTTGATTTCACTTGCACCTGCAGGGGATTAGTTTCAAGGGTCCATGTGAGGGGTATAACGGGGAAGCGGGTCTTCAAACTAACCTTGCGAGATCATCTCGATATTCACATTATTCTCGCCAAGAGTGGTGAACATGCGCCCGGCCACCCCTACCATATTCTTCATCTGCCTGCCTACCAAGCTGAGAATAGCCATCTCGGGAATAATATCCACCATGCCATACTTGCTCAAATCATTCAATGCACCCTTCAGGTCATCATCAATGACTTGATAATCATCCCGTCCATTACCATTTAGCAACGGCATCTCGGAATGCAGTGCCATGGACACATGGACCTCGCTGGTCGAGATCAAGTCAATGGAAAGGCGCCACTTATCCAAGACGGAGAAGATTCCCGCAAAGAAACCATGCGAGAGGGACCGCTTATTAGAGTGAACGTTGATCACCAGGATCTTGTGCTTAATGGTCACCGCAGTTGGTCGCTTTGGCTTCTGCGCTATGCTGGGACTGCGAGTGCGGAACAATCTCGGATCATGACCCGGAGTACGAGTGAGTTCTGCAGCTGAGTCGGGGAAGATGACGGTGCCCCGGTTCTTGGGATTCATCACATTCTTAATCCGAATGGGAATCTTCGCCCGGATGACCTGCTCCATGGTGAAGGGGTGAATGACCTCCGATCCATAGAAGGTCAATTCGGCGGCCTCGGCCGGGGTGATAGTAGGAAGGAGACGGGCAGTTGGCACCTTGCGAGGATCCGCAGTGAAGATACCATCCACTTCCTTCCAGACCTGGAGTTCCTTGGCGTGAGTTCCCACTGCCACGAGGGCTGCACACAGATCTGTGTAACCACGGCCCACCTGATCTAGCAGGCCGCCGGGAATAGTACCAAAGTATCCAGTCACTACTGGGACTCGGTGACCACAGGCCTCGATCTTTTTGCCCAGGTTGGCGGCCAGGCTATTATAGAAGTCCTGGTCGAGACCATGGGCACCAATAGGGAAATCAATTATATCCGCCAAGTCCACATATTGTGAATCCACTCCACGGTCCTGCAGGAACGCAGCCATCAGTCGACAGCTCAATTTCTCACCGGCACTCATGATCTTGTCGACGCAACGAGAAGTGATCTCGCCGAGGGTCTGGGCAGCCTCGAGGACCTTGAGGACTCGCTCGCATTCGGCATTGATATCGGCCACCACTTGCTCTTTGAGGTCCACCGATTTCAATTGTTCCTGAGCGACCTGGACGTGTTCCAGTCGGACGGCCTCGACTAAGGTGAGGTATTCCCGAGATTGTGAGTTTTCGGCATCGCGTGCGGCCCGAAGTAACCTATTGGAGTGTGTTAGAAGACTGAACCTTGAAGGCCATATGGAGTGCACATTGGAGTCGAGGTTTGGTAATCCTTGAAGGCCCAATGGTATAATCTGCGATTCAATGAACATGACTCACCTATTTGTTGTACCCTCTGCTTTGGTGGAACTACTTCTGGCTGAGCAGACAACAGCGACTCGGCTATCAGCGAGACTCGGTCTGAGAAGCAAGTTAGTTTTGATCATGTAAATATGCATACTCTGCTCGGGCACGCATTGCATTACGCAGACAGGGAAGGACGTACTGAACGACTTGCTCAATAATGTTAAGAGCAAACTTGCCAACACTTGTACCGCCGAACTTCTGCACCACCCAATTACTATGTAATGCCGGAGCAGGCAATGAATCTGAAAGAGAAGCCATGGCCAATGTCACCAGTAAAGACAAGGAGAGGTCAACATAGGACCATGGAGGGGGGGGGGGGTTATAGCGAAAGCGGAGGGAAGTGGGCCAGATGCGGCAATTTACTTTTTTTTTTCTGCCGGGATGAGTCAACATGGGTCCTCACTATAATTTTACTATGTATTTCACTACCATAGGTAAATACCACTCAATATGAGCAAAAATCTGACTTTCCGCTTTGGGTTTTTCCGCTTTCCTTTTTTTGCCCCTATGTCGGAGGAATTTAAACCAATCAAATTACTTTATTTCTCAGATCACGCCATCGGACCCCAATGACGTTGTTTAGTTTAGGTTATATACTCCGTATAACATTGAAGTTATTTAATTATAGGTCACGGTGCTATGTATATGGAATAGGGCAATTGGGGTTATTCAAATGTTCCTATAGAGTAAGACTAGAACCAGGGAACTTCAACCGGGACAATCCAAATTTCACTTTAACTCACTATATCACCGAGTACTCCGTACATAATTTGATTATCCAAATCGATCGGGTAATCTTCAAAACCAGGTTTATGCCGTTGGGTACGATTTCCCCCGACTCGGCCCCACAATACGCATTGAGGCCTTAGGTGAGGAAATAAGCAGCAATTGAAGGTCAATTATATCATTTGACGTCTCACGGCCCGATTATGGTGATATTGACCACTCTATAGATCATATTAGCAGCATATATTATTCCATACTACTCTGTACATGTGTAGGTATCTAGGCCTATACCTATAGGTGACTCATATGTGAACAACATTTGAATGTTCTTGGGGGTATTGTGGTCTTTTAAACTTTATAGAAACATCTACGTATGTGAATCATTAAATTAGAATATCTTGTCTAATGTACGGAGTAGATTGATTACTAGAAAGTCATTGCTCTTTTTGTGGAGAAGGTAACCTGAACTAGCAATAGCCCATGTGCACTACTAAACTACTACATAGTATATACTACCTAGGTAAATTCTGCCACATAACGTTCTTTCCTTACTATCCATATCTTCTTATCTTATCCTTCTTCTTCTTCTTATTTTAGTCTCAATTTTATTTTGATCAATCTCAATTTATTTTTAGTATCCTATCTGTCTAGGTAGAATTATTTCTCACAAATATTATATATAGAAATATGGAGTCTTTAAAGTGGCGTTTGTCCTTACTACGGAGTGGGTCACAGCCACGTTTTGCATTAGTCTCATCAGGCACCGTGAATCCGTGATATCGAGAAAATCTACACTTGAACCTCCTCAACCTAGAGAGATCATCAATCCTATCAACCGAATTCAAATTCAATACCACACATCTACCTATTCTCTGTGGTTCAATCAATAATTCCAGTCTTTCAGGACCTGATCACAAAGCGGAGACCGCATCTCTCTGCCACTGGCAAACATGGATCAAAATCACCCATCCTGTCCCTTCTGTCCATTTACCGACTCGGACGCCAGCTTTGTGGAACAACATATTGAATTCTGTCACCCAGAAAATGGCACTGGCCTAGAGTCAGACTCACTGCCCCATCTCACCAACTCGTCCCCATCACCACTACCCACATCCGACTCAACTGACCAATATGTGGATTGTCCACATGGCTGTGGGGAAATAGTCACAACAGCTGAACTATCTACACATCTTGATCTTCATGTTGCCGAGGGCATCGCATTAGATGAAAATGAATCAACTCATTCCCTTATGGAAGCAGGTCCCCTCTCAAATGACTATGACCCTTCCTCGGACCAGGAAGACGCTTTTGATCTACCAGTCGCGCAGAAAGGAGGCAAGCAAGACTCTGAAAGAGGCTTTGTGCGTCCAAATACCTCGAAACCAGGTCGTGCGCGAAGTCCCCCCAAGGACACTGGGTCCCGATGGAGCAAAACGACTAGGAGTATGCATTCCCTGACTCGGATCAGATATATGGTACATATACTAATATTATCACTAGAGATCTGAACTGGGTCCACATGCGCACGAGAAAAAGATGCCATCGTGGTTGAAGAAAATGCTAGAGAAAGGTGGTCGCACGTCCAAGCAGACCCAGATCACAGCAGATGGCAGACTAGCCCGACAAACGAAAGTGGAGAATGAAACTGACAACCTTATCCCCGTTATTGCGAAACTTTGTGAACAGGATAGCTCTGTTCAGCGAGCCTTTCTCTGCTCACCCAAGGTTCGTCATGTCTGCAAAATGCAGCGTGAGGGTGGATTCTGTGGTTATCGAAATATCCAAATGCTTGTTTCTTATATCCGCAAAGCACAAGCGCCAGGGCATGAACATTTTCCAAGTGGATTGCCAACAATTCTGGACTTGCAGGATAAGATTGAGACTGCTTGGGATATGGGATACAATAGTACTGGAAGAACGGAGACCGGAGGTATTCGTGGTACACGCAAGTTCATTGGAACGCCAGAGGTGAGAATTTTTGCAGAGTTGGAAGAGAGGAGCATGAATGCTGAGTATAATCTAGGCACAAGCGCTATTCATGAGCCTTGACATTCCGTGAGTTTGATCTTGATCTATTTAGGAATGCACGTTGATGAAACTAAGATTGGATATCAGGTGCGATGCTAGTAGCTCAAGCGAAAGCAGTGCACTCCGCGCATATGATGCGCTTTACATGGAGGTAGCAACTTATTTCCGATCGAATATCGCATTGGAAGATGAGAAGCGAGTCTTCGTGACAGATTTACCACCAATCTACTTCCAGCACCAGGGTATGTCTCACTTCCTGCTCTTAAAATGTCCTTGTATCTGACTGTTCAGGACACTCAATGACTATCATTGGATTCGAAATCCGGGATGATGGCCGTGCCAATCTCCTAGTTTTTGATCCCATGTTCAAGACCTCACCGGCCATGCAACGCCTTATTGGCACGTCTGCTCGATCCAATAATCCTGGACGTCTGCTAAAAGCGTACCGACGAGGTGCATCCTATTTGCAGAAATACAAAATCTTCGAACTTCTCAAGTGAGTTTCTTTCAAGACTTCCTTACTGGGTTATGCTCTGATTTCTGACCAATTCTATTAGGCTTTCACCTATACCTAGTGCTATTATACCCAGTACTACTCCAGGCACGAGTGCTTAATTCTCATTACATTATTAAGGATCATAGAAATATATACCACATCAAATACTCAATTCACTCATTTCTAAAGAAAGAAAAAAAATGAATATTCGAGTAACTTGAATGAATATTGTAGAATCTATACTCTCATTCTCCACTACCTAGGTACCGATAAGATAAGCGGAACCCCCAATTCAAATTATCGACGCATCAATTCCAACTCCAAGCTTAACATTAAAATATCTTCTTTCCCTCCTCCCATACCCTCACTGACTACCCATAATGCGAACCTCTCCGAATGTGATCATCACCGGTACCCCCGGCGTGGGAAAAACCGTTCACTGTGAGCAACTAGCGCAGGAAACCGGATTGAAGCACCTATCCGTGAACCAGGTCGCTAAGGATCGTGATTGCTATGAATCATTTGACGAGGAGCGAAAGAGTTGGGTTGTCGATGAAGATAAGGTAGGTTTTACTTCGCCTATACTTGTTTCTTCTTTGTGCCTTCTCTTCTCTTGTCTGAGTTTGTCGGTCGAGTGTGGACTTTTTTTTTCTCCGCGGGGTTTGGTGGGGTCTACGGATGCGAATGCGAATACTTACATTCTGCTTTTTAGTTACTCGATGCGATCGAAGATGAGGTTCTGCAGGGTGGATACTTGATTGATTGGCATGCTTGTGATCTTTTTCCGAAATCTTGGATTGATCTCGTTGTTGTGATTCGGTGCCCTTCTACCGATATTCATTATGATCGTCTTGCTTCTAGGTATGTTTCCTTCCAGCGCAAAGTTTTTTTTTCTTTCTTCTTCTCTTTGTGCGTGAATGCGCAATTCGCATCTAATATGATTGATCGCTAATACTTTGTTTCATAGAGGATACCACGAAGAAAAGTTACAAGAAAACCTCGATGCGGAGATCTTCGGCGTCCTTCTAGAAGAAGCCCGTGAGGCTTACGATGAGGAAATCGTGGTGGAATTGAATAGTGAGAAGGATAGTGATGTGGATAGCAATTGCGCGAGGGTGTCACAATGGGTTGAGAATTGGAAGAAGCAACATGAAGAGGCTTGAATGAACCACGGCTAGAAGTGGAAGTGGAAGTGACTCCTGAAGTCTGGTGAAACCTGAATAACTTGGTTTTATCTTCTCTGTGATCTGTCTAGCTAGACCATTTATATACCCCTGTCAATCTACTCTTGACCCTCTGCAAGCCACTTCTGGAACTTCACCAAAGCTTTGTATCGGTGGGAGATCAGGTTCTGTAGATGTTAGAATGAGCGATGCGTATAACCAATGCTTTTTAAGGATAGCGGTATACCTTTGCCTGCTTGTCCATCTCGGCATATGTCTGTCCCTCGTACTCGAAAATAGGATCCCATCCTGAACGCAGTTAATATTGATTTCAATAGAGTAACGAATAACAAATCCATACCAAAGTTAGTAGGACCCCGAGGACGAACAATAGTTCCCTATTAAAGATCAGAAAAGCTGCCGAATAAAAACATCTCAATTGTGGTTGTACTCACCTCAGTACGTCCCTGGAAAAGAATAGGTTCCGCACCAGGTCCCCGACAGAAAGCAAAAGTGCAAACAGCCTCAGCAGTGCGATCCTCGAACCCATCGAGCATCTTATTCAAACCCTCATGACCGAGAGATTCCATGAATGATTTACTATAAACCAGTTAGTACATTATCTCATCACTGATGTACTCCAGGGCTAGGTATATGACTCACATGTACGGTCCAGGAAGACCCTTCAGAGCGTGAAACTCCAACGCAGTATCTTCAGTCAAGGCAGGACCATTGATCTAGACAAATTAGAATCATTCATTTCAAATATCAGTGATAATATCAATTACAGCTTCGGCGGCACGACGAGCCTTCTCAATGGCGATTTCTTCTATCGTACCCTGGATCTCTGGAACGTCCACTTCCTGGTTATCCACCTCGATCACATTGCCCAAGATAGCTCTTACTTCAGAGAGCTTGTTCTTGTTTCCGGTGATGAAATTGATCTTGGTTAGAGTCATGATGAGCTTGGTTTTTTAATGACTTGGTTGAAGTGGGATGTTAAGATGAAAATGTGGATCCCGTAACTGATTATGATTATAATCTACCTTAATACCGACACCGCTCACTGCCCAGGTGATATTATGTAGTATGTAATATGTAGTAAGACACTGAACTCCATAGAATTCTAAGTACTTTAGTTCAAATCTACACTAATGACATAAATCAAAGAAATTCATGATTGTACCCAAATCATATGCACTGTATCAAGTCCCCCAGGCATAAAAGGTCGTGTTGAAATGTCGTAATCCGTAGCTCACAGAAATTCCCAACGAGATGATGAAACATTGTCTATAATACAGAATTACTCCTCCAACACCCCATTTTCTACCTCTAACTTCTCTTGCTGTGCCATCGCTTGTGCCGAGACTATCTCGGCCAACCGCTTCAGTCGCGGGGTTTGAAGCCCTATCATGGTTAGAAGAAGTAATATAAGTTGAGGTTGATCTAGGTCACTTACAAGATGGTGTATAAGTCTCCAACGCTGTGATGACTCGTGGCTCGGCGATCTCGTAGGGTCCACTGTCCTCCATATCAACAGGAGTCAACAAGAGCACATCGCTCTTCTCCGTGACTCGGGAAGCAACTGCCTTCATGATCTCGCCATTGATGGGCTGCTCGTAGTCCGCTACAAGGTACTGGTTCAAGAGCTTCTGAATTTGATTCGGTGAGAGCCTAAACAGATCAGTCTTGTTTTTGTCCAAGCAATGATAAAGTGTCACTTACATCCAACAAATATCTTGGATGATCTCAATATCATTCAGGGTCGCTTTCTTGAGCTGAAGCAGTTTGGTTGCTTGCTGTTTCGTTGTTAGAATTTCAATGTAAAATTATTGAGTCGGAAATACTCACCATCAAATGCTCCAGTTGCAGAGTTCCCTCTGGCATATCATGACTCTTGCACCATTCTTCAATTCGTGTGATGTTGTAGTTGATCTGCAGTCCACGCTTCCACGACAGGAAGTTTCGTCGCATAAGAAGATCGTTGAATGCAGTCACGCCGACAAGGCGTAATAGCTCGGTGACAGTCTGCAAAATGATGGTGTCTTCCAGATAGAACGCCTTCATGGCTCGGTAGGCACCGTTCAGAAGACTCAAAAGGTTGTCCATGCTGTAAGCAGGGTTGTTGTTTGAAGGCAGCAACTTTCCGAGAAATCGGTTCGTTTCGCTGGTGACGAAACCGGGGAGAGACTGAGATTCAATGATGGCTGGAACGATCATCTTATACAGTCTCTTCTTCAACACCTTCATCCATGTGTGATAGATGTTGAACTCCAGACTCTCCAGATCGTGCTTCACAATCTCCAGCAACCGATCATACTCATAGTTGTCGCTCTTCTGGGCTTCGTACCAGTCTTCAGCGAGGAATACGAATGACAGCATCTCATGCACGTTCGAAAGCCAAAATGCACCGGGATTGATTGCATCATCTCCGTCGTGCTGCATGACTTCCTGCTGAATGGACTGCATAACATTTGCCAAAAAGCGCTCAGACTCCTTAACGAATCCATTGTTCCACATTTCCGAAGTCACAAGGTTGATCAAGTACGCAGGGAACAAGACTTCCTTCTCGGTTGGTGGCGGGGTTGAGCTGGGCAGAGGGATCTTGAGGTTTCGGATCAAGCCCATGGTGACTTCGTCATTCAGATCCTCCTCTTCAGAGAGCAGCTGCTCGAGCTCCGCCTCCACTGAATCCAGTCCAGGTGAAGTCGCAGCCAATGAGCGAGCAGCTCCAAGGCCAGAGATGGCCATAGAGACAGGTCGTGGGTTGAAGGCGCCGCTGAAGCGATCAGTTCCGATCTTCTCTGCGCCAACGCTGCGTCTTTGAGGCTTAGGCTTCTTGGAAGATACAAGGTTGATCAAGCCGGTGGCAGGGGTTGGGGCAGCAACACCGTTTGGTACTTCCCCGTTGATACCGTTGACAGGCACAGATCGCTTGGCGACTTCCAATTCCTCCTCCAGCTCAGAGACACGTTGACGAAGAACCGACTTCTCTTTCTCGTGATCACCGTTGAGCAACTTAAGACTCTCCAGCTCCTCGTTCGTCACGCGCATAGCCTCGCGAGAGACTCTCTCCTCCTCCTGGAGACGCTTAATGGTAGCTTGGGCTTCGGAGTGGCTGGATTGGAGTTTGTTCATTTCTTCCTCCACGGCTTCTAGGCGGGCTCCAGTGATACCCGCCTGGTTAGCCTCTGCTTGAAGTTCCTTAGCGCGAGCTTCCAACGTAGTGTGTCTGCTTCGCCAGGACTTCAGCTGAGTCTCATAATTCTCCAATTGAGAAACAAGGGATTTATTTTCACGTTTCAATGACTCCAAATATTGGGTCAATTCAACGACCTTGTTCTCCAGCTTGTAAGAGATCTGCTTCAGATCCCTAGACTCTTCACGCAGAGTCTTGTAGGCCCGTCTAGCCTGCTTACCTCGCCACAGATTTTGTACAATGGTAACCTTGTGGCGGTACTGCCTCCAACCTCGCAATTGGCGCCATGAACGGAAGGCCCGCTGGATAACCTTAGCAGCATTGCCGTTGATAGAGTCCATGATGTTACGACGGCAGAGGAATCCCTTGGTGACAGATTGGAACAAGATGAAGTTCTTTCGAATCTGGGTGTAATGTTTCCTCTCCTTCTGACCACGCCACACTCTTTGGATCGTTGTCGCAGCCTTGGTGCGACGGATCTCCTGTGCCTGCTGGCGCGCCAAAAATCCACGGATGAAAGCCTGGGTGGTGAGAATAGATTCTCGGGCCTCCAGGTAACGGCGGCGGTAGTACTTGCATCGCAGGTTCTTTTGAATCATAATAGCACATTCGTTCAATCGGGATGTTCGCAGGTTCTCCAGGAAAGCAAGCATACCCGCTCGGAAGAAAATCTTGGTCAATCCCAACTGATACTTATCCTGCTGGTGGTTCGCGTCACCCAGGGCCTTACGCAGGATGGCATGACACATATCACGAATCTCAGATGTCCATTGAGAAGAGTGGCAAAGCATGTAGTAGCGAATAGCAAACTCCTCATAGGTCCAACGAGTAGGGTAACCAGCAGTACTAATTCTGACGGTTTCCAACACACCACAAGCTCTCAGTTGACTAAGAACCATAGGACCCTCGAATTTCCACGCGTCCTTGGCTTCGTTGGGCTTGATGCAACGAATGTAGTGCACATCGGTGGAGTTGATAGTATGCATGAGCTCAATCAGAGAAGATTTGAAAATACCACCAAGAGTTGGCTTCCGGTTAACAGCCACGCCGATTCGACGCCCGGGGGCTGCAACTGGCTTAGAAGACATAGATGCCGAGTCCTTCTCTCGGACAGCAGCCGCTGTATCCAAGATCTCCTTGATGAATGAATTTGAGGAGTTGCGCAGCACTCCCAAATGCTCATCGGGCACGGTATCACGGTTCTTCTCAATGAAACCATCTGACTCATAGGTAACATCAACGGCGTAATGGCAAACAGTGAAAGCAGACTTTCCAAAGCGAGGCTTCTTGTAGAACTTCTGTTTATCGGCGGCGAAGTGATGGTGAAGCTTAGTAACGAACTGTTCGTCTGAGCCCATGGGGAGTCGGGATTCTTCGTCCAGAAGAGCTAAAATTCCAAGCTTTGCCTCAATCAAGTCAATACAGGGCTGGTTATCAGAGAAATCAATGAAAGTCCAATCAATTTCTTCCCTGACATATTCCTCCTGCTCAAGCTTGAACACATGCTGGTTGAATTCCTGTTGCAGCTTCTCGTTGGCGTAGTTAATACAGAACTGTTCGAAGGAGTTCTTGGCGAAATGCTCAAAACCGTAGATATCCAGAACACCAATGAAAGTCTTGACTCTCTCAATGACCTCATCTGTTGCCAGGCCCCTGTTGATCTTGTCTACCAGCCAATCAAAGAGACTGGAGTAAATGAACTTGGCCACAGAGTCTCGGACCACAGTAGCCTGCTGCTGGGTGAGGTTGGAGGTGATCTTCTCTCCTCGTGTGATCAACTGTTTCTTTACGATCCATTTGGCGAATTCATTGACATCGATTCCCAGCATCTCACAGGCACGCACAAGGGACGGCTCGGATGATGACAGTTGAGAATCTGTGCGAGTCGCGGTGATTTTCACATTACCGAGATGCAGCAGGGCTGCAAGGATACGGAAGATTTCAGTCTGGAATTGTTCTGCAACACCGATTGTAGCCAGGGACTTTCTTGTCGCATCGAACTCAGCCTTGTCATCAACACCGTCGATAATTGGTGTACCGCCTTGGTTCAAGTACTCGAACTCTTCCACTGGCAAGAGTCCCAATTCCTGTCTCTCCTCGTCGGTTGCGCCGGCCACAAGCTGGTAAAAGATGTGGTAGTTACGTTCCTTGAGGGGCTGGAAGACCAGTCTCGATCGCTCCAACAGGTATGTCCGGATCTTAGCGCCAATGATATTCGTCCGCTCATCAAACATGATCTCAATGTACTTTCCGAATCGAGAGGAGTTGTCGTTACGGGTAGTTTTGGCGTTTCCGAAGGCCTCCATGACAGGGTTTGTCGCCAGAATCTGCTCTTCCGTCTCACTGATTGCATCCGCTCGGCTCGTGGTGTATTTTCCAGGCTGATCCGAAGACTCACGAGTAGCAAAGTATCGCATGATATACTTGGCACTCACGGTCTTACCAGCACCTGATTCACCGGAAACCACAATTGTCTGGTTTTTTCCATCCCGAAGCATGTCACTATACACAAGAGTTCTGTTAGAATGATGCTCTGTTCAAATACAAGGCATATCCAATATTCAGTCTTACGCAAAAGCTTCCTCCGCGATAGCGAACAAGTGAGGTGCCTGAGATGCACGCTGCTTCCCGGCATACACCTGAACCATTTGAGGAACATAGAGAGAGTCGACTCGAGCGAACGGGTTTGTCGCAATCAAGACGATTCCACTGTAAGTATATATTTCCTTCTGTGCATAGCGGAGTTTAATAGCCTGTAGGACTTCGAGGCCGTCAGTCGATGGAACAGTGTCTTCAGTTTGCGGCGGCACAAACCAGCGGGCTCATTCAGGTGAGATAGATTTGTCAAGTCTTCACTCGCTTCCAACATCGCGGGATTCATCAAAGGTGGCAGATTCGCATTGTTATCGACCTGCAATTCGGCCTGCGTGGTTTCCACGGTTTTGGTCTATCACCGCACTATGGTCAGCATACTTTTTTGAACTTTAATAGACAGTCTCTTCAAAATTGTTGTGAGGAAACACACCTCGCCATTCTCCAACTCAAATACCAGTTGGACTTTTTCTCCATCAACTAGTCTCTCCTTGACCTCGGATGCAACCCATCCTTCTGTCGGATCGGGCTGCCAGGCCCTCGTTCCAACTTCATAGATATGCGCCATAATGACCGGCGTTCGGCGTTCCGAGTATTTGTGTAGAAAGGATAGATTAAAACAGAATCAAAGCGCCTAAAGAAAGCGGTCGGGCTTTGAAGCGGGCTCGGGTATCCAAAGGGGGGCAAAGAAGGGTGAATCAATCACAAACAGTCCAAAGACAAGGGGTCTCACGGTGACCCCTCACCGACTCATGATCTAAAAGAAATAAAGGTTGGGGGGGGGAGGGGGTCGCGAGAAGGTTTAAAGGAGAGAAATGAGAAGAAAGTTGTTAGTGACACTTGTTTTAGCGAGAGAGCCCCTGAAGGAGCGAGAGCTTCGGACTAAGTTGGGGTTGCCGCGCCACAGGCCCCCACAGCTGTCACCGCCATCCTCTTCCATACGGGGTCTTATATTCCGATTTGCTGTCATTTAGAGTGATTTATAGTGATTTACAGGGGTTATGCATGATTTTATATAACTTGTTTGAATAAAGATGAGAACAAAGGAATAATCATAAGCCAATATTCGTTCAAGTCATTCTAAAAGATCAGGGTACTATCTATCAAGACCATGTCTCCTAAACGCCTAGATCAATGTATGCTCTCTCCTGTTCAAGCTTCCTCTTTAACAAGAGGGCAATATGCATTACACACTGATTATGTTGATTGATTGAGAGAGATATTAAGTAGAGACAAGTTCACGCAGTGCAAAGGGAGACAGAGGCATCAGTGGAAAAGTGGGAAAAAGGTAGTAAAAAAGAAAAAGAAAAAAAGGAAACATAGCAATAACATCAACGACGATTTCCATGAAGCATATCGAGTAAGCCGTGTGCTGACCAGAGGACAACATTTTGGGGTTTTGGTTCTTTCAAATCATTCTAGTTTTGCTTGCACTCAGCAGCCTCCTTCTTGGGCTTAGAAGCGCCATCCTAGATAAAAGTATTAGTATGAGTCCAGAAATGGTAAAGCAAGATTTATATGAATTTACCTCATCATCGGAGTCATCCTCCACATCGTGGTCTGATCCTTGCTCATCATCCTCATCGTCCTCATCCTCATCCTCATCTTCATCATCCTCAAAGTCTTCGGGGTCCATGTCATCAGCCAACTCCTCAAATTGAAGAGCCTCACCGGTGAACCAGTCAATAGCACGGGGAATCAGCTTCTCCTTAATGTCCTCACCCAGTTGGTAGTCCAACTCGAGGCGCTCCTCAATGTCGCTGGCAACGGACTCGTCATCCTCGGTGGGGGGTTGCGGGGGAGCGAAGAAGTTGAAGAAAGATTCGGTAGGCACGCTGATCTTGACAACGCGGGTCTGCTTGGTGTCTGTGAAATTCATTAGCTCATATGATCGAATATGATATGGGAGGCAGGTGATGGAAATCTTCACATACTCTTGTTACGCTGCTTCTTGCTCTCGAGGCGAAGGGTAAGGTCCTTCTCCTCCTTCCACTCAATCTCAGAGCCCTCGGCGTGGTCGTAGATGAAGTCACCGCCGTATCCGTTCTCATCCTTGTAGTAGTAGGCCTTGGTGATGGTCTTGTTGGTGAAGAAGTCGTTCTCGGCAAATTCGAAGATCAAGCGGAATCCGGGGCGGTCGAGGTACTCCATGCGAATGTCGGTGAGGTACTTGAGAGCCTCCTCATCCCGCTCGGTGATCATTTCAGCGAGCGAGATCTGGTTCTTCATGGCGGAAAGCCAGAACTCGGGGATACCGTTTGTGGGCTCACCCTCCTCCTGCTTCTCCTCGGTCTCCTTGGTCTCGCCCTCTTCCTCTTCATCCTCCTCTTCGTCCTCCTTGCCGGCCTCAACCTCGGTCTCAGTGGGCTCTTGGCTTCCGTTGACGATAGCGGCACGACGCTCGTACAGAGGGGTGAACTTGGCGAAAAACTTCTTCTCGAGCTCCAGGACCTCCTCCTGGAACTGAGCCTCCAACTGAGAGTGCTCCTTCTGAACACCCTTCAGACCGGCCACACGGCGGCGGACAACGGGAGGAAGAGACTCAATGTAGCCGGATGAGCGGCCAACGAGCTGGCCCAGCTTACCCTGGATCATCGAGACCAGAGCGGGGTTACGGGCGAAGAGTGAGGCGGCAGTAGCGCTGTCCAGAGTTTCTGAGAACACGCAACGTAGTTAGAAGTCTGATATTACAAATGGAAATGAAGGAAAAGGCATTTAACGCTTACCCTCCTTGATGCTGGAGACACCAGGCTGCTGGGCGTGAGAAGAGATGGGTGCATTGTTGGCCGGTGTGTTTTGCGGGGTCCTGTATATTTTTTTTTCACTCAGTGTTTTTACTCTCGGGAGGCGATAAGCGGTCAAGGGAAGGGGGAAATCCTTACGGAGCGACCGGGAAATCGGCCTTCTTATTCCTGATGGGCTCAGACATGATGGCGGGGGAAAGAGGATAAGGGAAAGGGAAGATGAGTTGGAGATTAGGGGGAGAAAAGGGGAGAAGAAAATTGATATGAGTCGTGGAGTTTTGGGAGAGAGGAGTGAGAGAGTCTGGATGGTGGGATCCTTAGCGCTGGTGGCCCGGAGGGGCTTGGCGGGACGCGGTTCTGGTTGAAAACTTGCACTCCCAACAACTTGCCCCCTCTTTAACTCAACTTATACAATCACCATTTATATATCTATAATGTATTAAATAATTTGTTCAAGTTCCAATTACTTTTCGATTGTTTTTCTAGAAAGTTTCTATTTATTTTCCACTAATTTCAGAATGCAATCAATGATGGTTAAGTCGATCTTGAAGGGGCAAAAAAAAGGACCTTTGTAATCGGACTTGAAAGAATAGAAGACTAGAAGGTTATAGAAGAAAACGGGTGTCAACGGAAGAAAATATTGAATTAGCTTAGTTATATACCTTTTCTACTTATTATGTATTTATATGATTCATGACATGCATATCTATAACTCAAATGCTACCTAGATATAACGTAGTATATCTATCAAATCAAATTGATAGATCTAGGTGACTCAGTACAAGACTGGAATGGGGTTTCCTTTTTCCAATTTTCTTGAAGATCTTCCCATCCGTTAAAATCATTGGTTCAGCCAGATTCTTCGCTTCTGGACCCAAAGTTCGTGGGTTGCGACCCCGTTTTGCCATCCATGGTTAAATTTAGAAACATGGGTTAGGGGCATGTACAGAAGTAATACTACAATATTATATAACGTTTACTATTTAATGATCCATCATGATGGATGAAAAGTAGAAGTTTGATATATGAACTTTATTTATTCACTGGCAGTGATATGATCAGGTCTCATCTGTACATTCAAAATGTTGTGGACGAGTACCACATGGGCAGTGTGGCTGATACATACCTAGGTGATAGTATCGTGTTCTGCCCAGGTGCCAGAGGATGATGGTATATATATGTCAGGCTTCAATAATTGCAAGGTAATACATACCCTGCATCGATCATCCGGTACCAAGTCGAGCACTACATACATACTTAGTATCAGGTACTAGCATAGCACCCGAACTAGCACTTGAGGTGTCTTAAAATTTGACTATATCCAGATCATGACCAGATTATACTATGATTGTAGGTGAAATTGTATAGATCTTAATCTGACTCATGCCCCTCCTACCTAAAAAGGAATGGTCATGCTTACTAACTCCGAGTCCAATCCGCGGTCGTGACCTTATCGTGTCACGTGGAGATACCATAGTCCCCGGAAAACCACAAGAGCTCCGCTATCAGTCGCACTCGTCGAAGTACTTGGGACGGCGGAATAATGTCCTCGACCTAATCAGCACATTCATACGCACTTGGAAAACGTCAAAATCCACTGAAAGGAGCCAGGAAATCACGAATCTACGCAGAACGCGAATTCCTGGGACACTGCTGCGGGCACTATCACTATGGCTAGTAGTAGCCGACCTTCATCCCCACCGGGAGACCCTGTCGGCGTCGCTATGCCTCGGTCAAGCCTTCGCCGGGACTCCCTCCGGAGCAGGTTGAAATGCCCTCCTCTTGCCTCTTCAATATGTTGCTGACTTCAAGCTTTAGTGTGAGCGTGGTATCTGATGTGGAAATGGCTCGACACGAGGTATGATAAAGCCGAACAGCGTCATTGTGGGATTCAGAGCAGTACTAATAGTGAAATATAGGTTTTCGATGGCCCTATCTCAGAAAGCATTCCATCCAGCGTGGTGTCGTTCGCACACCGTCGCGACCGAGCAGGCTCGACTGTCAGCTTCACCTATTTCCAGGACGGAGAAGACTTTGCAGAATGGTCACAAGAGGATGCGGTGGAGGATGGGGCGGAGCATATGGACTCAGCAATTGACGACGAGTCAATTGACGGGCTTACCGAGGCCGAAGTCGAGTCCAGAAGGGCTTCTTTTGTTTCCAAGAGACTCTCCCATTCGCGGGACTCGGCAGAGCATCCTCTCCTCTCACGATACCTCTCTGCGAGCTCATATGATCGTGACCGGAGGTCTGGCAGCCGACTAAATCAGAAAGTATACATTACATCAGAGGACCTTACAGTGGTCTTTGCAGGTTTTTCAACCAGTGCATGGGGATTTTCTCTTTACATAGCTCTGTGCATATTGACCGGCGGCTTTGCTTATCTTCTATTCCGCTGGCTACCACGCTGGCGAGTGAAGTTGATTGGGAAAGCCGCTCCTATAGGAAGATGTCAATGGATTGCTGTTGAGGTGAATCAAACAACTCGGCCATTGCAAGGGTGCTCTGATCTAGTCTGCTAACGCTCCATAATAGGATCAATGGAATCAATTTTCGATCCATCAAGTCAACAGTCAGTCGTATGGACGTCCACTATCTACCGTCTTTGTGGACAGCTCCGGGCAGGTCTACGACGAAGATCGTGATCCGACTGTACAGAATTTGCGCTACCTTGACTACAGATATCTCCGATTTTTCTACCATCCCATTGATGATAAATTTGGTTTGATCAATGGTTGGAAAGACCCCACCTGGATAAATGCAAAGGCCATGCGCGCAGGACTTGATGCCGATGAACGGGACAGTAGAGAACAAATTTTTGGACAAAATGTTATCGATATTCAGCAAAAGACTATCATCCAACTGCTCCTCGACGAGGTACGTTCCCCCTGTACAGGCCCATTTTTGTTGTATACGTCTGACAAGAATTAGGCATTTCACCCCTTCTATATGTTTCAAGTTGCCAGCCTTGTTCTATGGTCCATGGATGAATATTACTACTATGCCGTGTGCATTTTCCTCATTTCGGTTTTCAGTATTGCCACCACTGTGTTTGAGACCAAATCGGTATGATATTAATATCCAGTGACATCCATTTGCAAAAAAAACTAATGGTGCAATAGACAATGAGTAGACTACGAGAGATATCTCTATTTGACTGTGACGTGCGCGTGCTCAAGAATGGATTCTGTAAGATAGTCACGCTAAGCTGGCATCTATTTGCAACAGTTCTAACATCATATGCGTTCAGGGCGATCGGTTTCTTCGCATGAATTAGTGCCCGGAGATGTGTTTGAATTCTCCGACCCATCATTGAATCTCGTTCCCTGCGATTCTATCTTGTTATCAGGTGATTGCATTGTGAACGAGAGCATGCTGACTGGTTGTTATCCTTCATCCCCATGTTTTGCTATGGAAATTCTAACTCTTAGCAGGCGAATCCGTGCCCGTTTCTAAAATTCCATTTGTGGATGAAGCTTTACCTTACCTCGACCTTAGTGCCCCATCTATTCATGCCAATGTCGCAAGACATTTCCTATTCAGTGGAACCAAAATTATTCGTGCTCGGCGGCCTCAACATGTGGATGAAGACGAAGCGGTTGCATTGGCTGTCGTCGTGAGGACTGGGTTTTCTACTACCAAGGGCGCATTGGTCCGTTCAATGCTATTTCCCAAGCCCTCAGGCTTCAAGTTTTACCGCGACTCCTTCCGCTATATTGCCGTCATGGGCATGGTCGCACTCTGTGGTTTTGTGGCTTCGTTCATTAATTTTGTTCGCCTAGGCCTTGCTTGGCATCTTATCATCGTCCGTGCTCTCGATTTGATTACAATTGTCGTCCCTCCCGCTCTCCCAGCAACTCTCACGATTGGCACCAATTTTGCCCTTTCTCGGCTTAAAAAGCAAACTATTTTCTGCATTAGCCCACAGAAAGTCAACGTGGGAGGAAAGCTCGATGTCGTGTGTTTTGACAAAACAGGAACTCTCACAGAAGATGGATTAGATGTACTGGGTGCAAGGGCTGTAAGCAATAACCAGAGGTGAGTTGGTCCTTGAATGTAATAGGAATCCCCAAACATCAACTAATAGGATGATAGGTTTTCTGAATTGCTTTCTCAAACTTCTGCGGGATTTCTGCTGCCAGCTCCAGAGGCAAACTCATCATACGACCTGGAGAAACAGCGGAAGATAATATATACGATGGCAACTTGTCACTCCCTAAGGGTTGTAGACGGGGAACTGCTTGGAGATCCTCTTGATGTGAAGATGTTTCAGTTCACGGGTTGGTCGTATGAAGAAGGCGGTGGTCATGCCACTGAGCAGACTAGCCCAAAGTTTGATAACATCCTCCCATCTGTTGCAAGGCCACCTGTGATAAAGGTGGGAGATGACCAGGAAAATGTAAGATTGACAAGGGCTCAGATTGAACAATTACTTACCGTTGTCTTGTATAGATGCCTATTGAACTTGGTATCATACGGAGTTTCGAGTTTGTGTCTCAGCTTCGCCGCGCAAGTGTTATTGTTCGGCAGTTTCAGGATAACGGGGCAAGCTTCTTTGTAAAGGGTGCCCCTGAGAGTATTAAGGATATTTGTATCCCTGGATCCTGTAAGTTCACTTCCTCAAAGGGTCCTCTATTTCATTTCGCTAACTATGGGTTTAGTGCCTTTGGACTATGATGAACTTTTGAACCACTACACACACAAGGGATACCGAGTGATTGCCTGTGCTACGAAGCATGAGCGGAAGTTGAGTTGGATGAAAGCCCAGAAACTAACTCGGACTGAGGCGGAAACAAATCTTGACTTCCTAGGATTTATTATTTTTGAAAACAAGCTTAAACCCAGCACGACTGATGCGATCTTGGAATTGAACAAAGCTGGAATCCGCAACGTCATGTGCACAGGTGACAACATCTTGACAGCAGTCAGTGTTGCTAGGGAGTGCCACATGATCGGTGTAGATGAGGAATGTTTTATCCCCCATCTTGTTGAAGGTAATTGACTATACCCCTTCCACGTGTGCACGGAAGGAAGCTAAACCATATATCAAGACCTTGGCCTTATTTCCAAGACTTCTCTTATATGGGAAAGTTCGGATAACCCTGACCTTAGATTGGACCCAAGAACTCTGAAGGTAGGTGTCTTCTTCACATCCTGGTCACTTAGTTGCTAACAAACCACTAGCCCCTCCATGATCCAATGGATAACGATGTATCTATTCCGGGAAACGCCCTGCAGGAACGGAAATACTGTCTTGCTGTCACGGGTGATGTTTTCCGGTGGATGATCGACTATGGTAATGAGGATGCGTTGAAAAGGGTATGATTGCACTCTCTCAATTGAAGCGCACAAAAGAAATTGCTTTTAACAATAGGTCTTAAACCAGGTTCTTGTGGTTGGCAAAGTCTTCGCTCGAATGTCCCCAGACGAGAAGCATGAGTTGGTTGAAAAGCTCCAATCAATCGACTACTGCTGTGGATTCTGTGGAGACGGTGCCAATGACTGTGGTGCTTTGAAGGCTGCCGATGTTGGTATTTCTCTATCTGACGCCGAGGCATCTGTTGCAGCTCCCTTCACAAGCCGGATGTTTGAGATTTCTTGCGTCCCTAAGTTGATTCGGTAAGTTAATGCTCTACATCTCTTTGGGTATCAATAGCCAGCTCACAAAATTTAAATAGTGAGGGCCGGGCTGCACTGGTCACAAGTTTTTGCTGCTTTAAGTTCATGAGTCTTTACTCTGCTATCCAGTTCTCGACCGTCAGCTTTCTTTACACTTCTGGATCCAACCTTGGTGACTTCCAGGTAAGTCGGGCTATCGTTGTGGCAAAGAAAAGCATATTGAGGCCGCTCAACTGACACAACTATAGTTCCTTTACATTGATCTGGCTCTCATAATGCCAATTGCTATTTTCAGTGAGTGATTTTCCCTCTAATTTGATCGTGGATGACTGACTGACTGATCAATTCCCAGTGGGTTGGACGGCTCCATACCCTACTCTTTCCCGGAAACGGCCCACGGCAGATCTCGTGTCGCGAAAAGTCTTGACTCCTCTTCTGGGTCAAATTGCGATAGTGGTCATCGGCCAACTTGTGATTTTCAAGACCGTTCAGACCCAGCCTTGGTGAGTCCACGTCTTATTTGCAAATTGAGCAAAGTGCCAACCAAAAAAAAAAACAGGTTCCTCCCTCCCCAGCTTGATTTGGAGAAGAGTAACATCGTAAACTCTGAAAATACTGCATTGTTTCTGTTTTCATGCTTGCAGTACATACTGATCAGCATTGTTCTGAGCGTTGGACCGCCCTTCCGGCAACCGATGACACTGAACGGTGAGCAATGAGCCCTATCTTTCCAAAAAAAAGTCCAAAAGATTCTAACTGACGCTTTAATTATAGTGCCATATGTATGTACAATCATCATCGATTTATCACTTGCGGCTTGGATGCTCTTCCGACCATCAGAGTGGGTCAAGAGCATTATGCAATTGACTTGGATGTCGGATACCTACAGAGGTTGTGCTTTGGGATTTGCCATTGGGATGTTCGCACTCTCCTGGATATCGGAGACAGCTGTATCTCCAAAGCTAGCGCGCATCCTGGGACATGCTAGGACACGGCTGCAACCAAACTACCGCAAGAAGCGTCGCCAGTACAAAGTTCTTTTGGAGGAGATGGGGTTGTGATATAGGGAACTTCGAGGCTAGGAGCGGTGGCTGTATTTATAGAAACAGAGAAACACAGATAGAGAGCGATGCATGAATTGAAACGGGGGCGCATTGAAGATTGTCGCCTAAAAGAGAAATGGTATGGTACATGTCAACGGTGGTCACCGTCTAGTGATCCCAAGGGTGCTTCCAGCCCAACAAGACAGCACCATCCTTCTTGGCACGGTACATGAGCTATTTCAAAGGGGAAAAATAAGTTAGCACAATTGAACCGAGACTCAGATTATAGATGAGAGTCATACGAAGAACCACATGCTGGCGCCCAGAGCAGTGGCAGTAAAGCGATACAGCGGTCGGGCCGCGTGGACGTGGACCGGGTGGTGAGAGGGGCCAGCCATGACTATAGGAACATGTCATTGGTATCGGATATTCGTGTACTCCAATTGATGACCGGAACTTACTGTGTATGCAGGTTAAACGCTGGGCTTTGCGAAAGACGATCAAGATGAAGTCGAAAGCGGGAACTCGAGGAAGTGGCAGCCAGAACCACGTGACTAGTGACGGCACAAGCTCTCTTTCGTCTCTGCTTCAACACCTAAAAGACGTTCCCTCTTTGTCTGTGACAACTTGAGGAAATCAGACTTGAGTTTAATCTCTCCTATCCTTAAGTGAAATCCTGTGACTTGAGGATTAGGCGACGTGCTCTGTTGCCTTCTCTAGCGTCACCTCTGTCTCGACTCTCTCGAGGGACCCTTGAATATTAGCTCCGGCGATGCTAAAGTCCACTCCATGTTCCATTCACTCTCTTATCTGATCAGTGAATCATATTATGATTCCAGTTGCATACACAATCCGCCGCTCCTTTCCTATAACTCCAAACTCTACGAAACCAACCAACTGAATCCTACGATACCTGATTGATTGCTCGCGCGCAACCAAAAACAACGCCAACCTGCAGTGAACCTGTAGTGAACCTGACTACAAGAGTCCAGAGCTCCCCAATACGATCATAAGAAAGCCAGAATCACTGTGGTGTAGTGGGGAACCCAAACAACTCACAGAGGAACAATGTCTACACCATCATCAGAAAGAGATAGTAGTGGCCAACGTCGGTTCTCTGGCTGCTCAAATATCCGTGATTTTGAATTTATCGGAAAGCTTGGAGAGGGAACATTTGGGTATGTTCATATAAGATGCTGGGCTCCCTTTGGCAATCACTGACGCTCGGACAAGTGAGGTCTACAAAGCAAGATCAAAGAAAGACAATGCAGTGGTGGCTCTGAAGAAGATTCTCATGCACCATGAGAAGGAGGGGGTAAGTTCTCTGATTCTCTGATTCTCTGCATGTGAACTCCCTACTGACGCGATGTGAAGTTTCCAATTACTGCGATCCGCGAAATCAAGATCCTAAAAATACTTTCTCATCCCAATGTCCTTCAACTCAAAGAGGTGGCTTTGGAACGAAAGGGTAGGAAAGCTACCAGGGAACTTTGAACATGTGCTTAGATCACTAACGTCTTTTTTAGGAGAGGGACGGAAGAAGCCTAGTGTGTATATGGTAACCCCATATATGGAGCATGATCTTTCTGGTCTTCTAGAAAACCCATCGGTCCAATTCACTGAACCACAAATCAAGTGCTACTTGATGCAACTTCTGGAAGGTCTTCGATACCTTCATGCGGTATGCTTGAAGCTTTCTTGAGTGATGACAGGCAATTATCTGACGCATCTAATAGAACAGCATTTTACACCGTGATATGAAGGGTATGTATATCAGAATTCAAAGTCCTATGGACCCCAACTGACTACAAGATAGCTGCGAATCTTTTAATCAGCAATGGAGGTATTCTTCAGATTGCCGACTTTGGTCTTGCTCGACCTTTCGATGAACCCCCTCCACAGGCTGGAAAGGGTGGTGGAGAAGCAAAAAGGGAATACACAGCACTCGTGGTCACACGGTGGTACCGTCCCCCAGAGTTGTTACTCTCCCTGCGGAAATATACAACAGCTGTTGATCTGTGGGGTGTTGGGTAGGTTTGAACTTCTATAAGTATCCGTCCAATTCTAACAACTATGATAGGTGTGTTTTTGGTGAAATGTTCAAAGGAAAACCTATCCTTTCAGGAAATAGCGATCTCAACCAAGCGCAGCTCATTTTCCAACTTGTGGGTACTCCCACCGAGGAGAACATGCCTGGATGGAGCGCTTTGCCAGGCTGTGAAGGTGTGAAGAGCTTTGGAAACAAGCGCGGAAACCTCTCAGAGGTCTTCAGAGAGTAAGCCTGACTCATGTTACACATAAGGAGAGTTGCGATAGTTGGATACTAATCGTAGAACAGACAAGGCCCTATCGCTATCTCTCTGCTCACCGAGCTCCTTAAGCTCGATTGGCGAAAGCGTGTCAATGCCATTGATGCTCTGAAACACCCCTACTTCACCACACCACCACTCCCAGCTCGCCCTGGCGAAATCCCCTCCTTCCAAGATTCTCATGAACTGGATCGAAAGAAATTCCGCAGCCAGCGAGTACCTCAGCCTCCAGCCCCTGGAGGTGGAGCTGCAGACAGCGCCTCCAACGGAGGCTGGGCCAGCTCAGGCCCTCGGCCCGATTCTCGAAGCAGAATTCCCGGTGCTGCACGGGGTGGTCGCCCCAATACCTCTGGGCCACCAGGAAATAATCAACAACGACGCGGAATCTTCCCCCAATCTCAACAACGAGACAATGGTCTCCCACCCCGACCTCCTGTATCTACCCATCAACAGCAGTGGGATGGTAACCAAGCTGGCCGCGATGGTCGAGATGATTCACGACGAGATCGATTTAACCAACCCCGCCAGGGAGGTGGCGGTGGCGGTGGTGGAGGTGGAGGTGGAAATCGATTCTCTAGTAACGTTGACTCTTACGTACCGAACTATGGCAACGCACCTGACAACTCCCATGCTAATGCGGAAAGGCGTGGACAAGGTCGCCGCGATTACCATCGTGAACCTCAGCGCAGAAGAAGTCGAAGCCCTGGTTTTCGTGGATCGGCGTAAAGGCTGATTATCTTCACTTTTACTTTTTATCTTCCATTAATTTCGGCGCCAGGAGACATAGAAATATGTATTTTACATAAACAGCTTTGAGCGATGGAGTTTTGGGCTATCTGTCCTTCTTATTCGCAATACCAACGAAATTCATGTCTTAACCATTATGGTTATATTTCTAGCTTGCTATAGTTTTTCATAGGCTTGACTTGTATTCCAAATCTTTTATCATAGTGTGGTATTTTGATAACTCTGACTACATCCGGACCGGTACTTTTATCAATTTTTGATGGTGCAATGTGAAGATGAGATTATATCTGAGAAAAGTGTGTATGAAAAACGAAAAAAAAATTCTCAATTTAATCTTTTAATGGTCTTATATCATCTTAATATTCATTTTGGTGTATAACTTCGCCAAACACGATTCAATTGCATCAAGGACCTCGTTGAAAAAGTCCCCGGGGTTCATCAGATGGAGTGAGCCCCATCAGCTCATAACACGTCAAGTTGATTACAAACGGCTAAGTATTGCAAGCTTTTTTGTGTTCTAGTACAGGATGCGAGTCATAATTCGGGCTGGGAATCTTGGTTAGTTCTTGTCGTGTAACTGTCGGGATTGAAATTGTCTTACAGGAAAGGCTCTCAAGTCTTTCGTACAAGTCCTTGATCACAGCGGCGTTCACGTTGCTAATATCGGCCATCAGGTAGGCAACCTTTCTATAGTCAGTTTTGAGTTCCACGGGTTTGAAGATGAGAACTTACATCGCCTCTGCTGTCGGTCATTTGCTTGTCGACGTTGTGATCACCAATAATTTCGTTGACTGAAGAGTGTGTTAGAAAATGTTCCAAGGTGAATGAACTCGAACTCAATGAGCGTATTAATTATACATACCCTTGCGAAGGACACCGGGAATGTTCTTGTGGATGTAGACAACCTATAGGTGCGATTAGTTTTGTTACATATTATTTTCAGAGCAAGACTTACACGAGCGTGGTTGGGCTCGTCCATGGTCAAGGAACGCAGAGCCACCTCGGGCAAGTTAACAGCACCCAATGTGGTACCCTCGTTGACGTATCGGGTCAGGGCCTGGGCAACCTCCACACCAATGGCACTCTGAGCCTCCTCGGTGCTACCACCAATGTGGGGAGTGAGGATCAGGTTCTTCAAGGAGCGAAGGTCAGTGCCCCATTCGTTCAGCTCGCTGTTGAAGTAGTCGCCGTTGCCAGCAGGCTCGTTGGGGTAAACATCCAAGGCGGCACCAGCAACACGACCGCTGCGCATAGCATCAATGAGAGCGGGGATATCAACGATGGTACCACGGCTGGCATTGATCAAGTAGCTTCCAGTCTTCATCTTCTCGAATTGAGCCTTGCCAATCATACCCTTGGTCTCAGGAAGCTCGGGAACGTGGCAGGTAACGTAATCAGCCTGGCTCAGAAGCTCATCCAGGGTCTCGACCTGGCGAGCTGTACCCAGAGACATCAGGTTCACAACATCATAGAAGATGACAGACATACCCATAGCCTCTCCCAATACGGACAATTGGGCACCAATGTGACCGTAACCAATGATACCTGGAATGTGTGTAAGTCATTAGAACCAAATCAAATACATTTTACCCCAAGGTACTTGGTAACTTACCCAGTGTCTTGCCACGAATCTCCCAGCACTTGTTGCTAACCTTGTTCCAGGTACCATTGTGCATCTCGTTGGAGCGGTCACCCAATTGGCGGGCAAGAACAATGATCTCACCGATCACCAGCTCGGCAACACTGCGCGAGTTGCTGAATGGGGAGTTGAAAACGGCAATACCTTGCTCAGCGGCATATTGAAGGTCAACCTGGTTAGTACCAATACAGAAACATCCGATAACAATGAGGTTCTTAGCCTCCTTCAAGACTCGCTCAGTGAGCTTGGTCTTTGATCGGATACCGATGACATGAACGTCACTATCCAATTCCGGATATCCGAATTAGCTTTTTTTCCACAAAAAAAGTATCATTGAGACTCATATGGATAGAGTCCTACCGAATCTTCTCAATCAGTTGGTCCTCAGGAAGCGAAGACTTTAGGTATTCGACCTGGTAGCCTTGTTGCTGGAGCAATTCACGACCAGTCTGATTCACGTTCTCCAAAAGCAGGACCTTGATATCCTCTGTCGCAAAGGGCTTCAAGTGCTTGGCATTGAGCACGGGGATTGTTCGGGTAAGTGCTGAGCCGTGGCTGGAGGGAGAGTGGAAGGAAGCTGAAGGAGAGGTGGAGAGGTATTGAGCCTGAGCAGCAAGGTCGTCCTGGCGGGGACGAATATCTCTAGCGGAGGCCATGGCGGATGGAGGGGAGATAACGGGAGGAATCACGAAAGGGGAAGTAAAGCTTATGTGGAAAAAAGGGGGATTATAATAATAAAACCCTCTAAAAGATTGAGATGCGTCTCAAGAGAGAAAAAAAGAAACTGGAGAATGAGAATGACGGGCAATGGGGCAACTTATATAAGCTCACCGAAGGTCTCCGGAATCGGCTACTATGATGAGAGGAAGATACTTGGAGCGCTTGATGGGAGACTTGAAAGGGAATTGGAAAGGAAATATTTATTCTATTTTATAGGTCTATTCAAAATCTCGTTAATTGATATATGGGATGACTCATGGGTACCACTGGAGCCCTGGAGTCTGTAGAGCATTAGTAGTCGAGCTCCATTGTAGAGATCTAGGTATAACTTTGTATATATAGTGACATCTACCTAGGTAGATACTAGATGTGTATCTGCATATGAATGTTTGGAAATTTAACTTGAATTTATCAATCATAATGTCAAAGAGAAGTGATAGAATGTATTCAAAACGATAATATAAATTTAGAGTATAAACTATTCAACATAGAAGTTGATATAGATAAAAATTACATTTTAGATGGATGAGTCATGGGCTGGCGTGATCGAGGGGTTTTGGCGGGGCAGAGATTTTTTTGTCATAAAAATCATGTTTAGTAATAATAAATTTTCTATTTTTCTAATTTTTTCCTTTCCTTTTTCCGTTAGTTATAAATGATGTGCTCATCAAATGTCCACCAGTGGGGCTTATAAGGCTTATCACATGTAATTGGAAGATCTTTCTTCCGACTGCAAACAAGACAAACATACAAACAGTACAAACTACAATTCTACAACAGGAGCTATAACTTCTATTATATACTATCACCTTAGATTATATCGAGTACAGGCGTGGATATAATAAATGGCTAATGATTCTTCTTTTCGTCTGGTGTAATGACATATAAGATCTTAAGATCCAATTTAAACCTTGAGACCCTGCATCTTCTTGGCAGCATCATCAGCTCCCTTACCCTGCTTGGCCTTCTTCTGCGAGGTGGAGTCCTTGGGGAGTTCCTTGGTGTATGGGAGGAACTCGGGGTTACCAGGAATGTATTTCCGGAGAACCTCGGGAACCTCGATACCCTGCAATAAAAACAGTCAGCGAATATGAATGGAGATAAGGCTGGAAAAGGAAGAAAATGGAAACGAACATCTTCGCGCTGGTAGTTCTCGAGAACGCAGCAAAGAGTGCGCTCAGTAGCACACAGAGTAGCGTTAAGAGCGTGAACATAGGTCTTCTTCAGGTCGGTGGCCTTCTTCACACCGTAGCGGATCTCAAGAGCACGGGACTGGTAGTCAAGGCAGTTGGAGCATGAGACCAGCTCCTTGTACTCTTGCTGGAAGGGGAACCAAGCCTCCAGGTCGTACTTCTTGGCAGCCGCGTTGTTCAGGGCACCGGAAACGATGGCGACAACTTGGTAGGGGAGACCGAGGGACTTGTAGAACTCCTCTGAGGTGGCCATCATGTCCTCGAATGCTTGCCATGAGTCCTCGGGCTTTGTCAAAACAAATTGCTCGATCTGTAAAGGTGTGAGATTGGGTAAAGTCGATATATAACGGGGGAATCAGTTTACCTTCTCAAATTGGTGAACACGGAAGATACCCCAGGCATCCTTACCGTGAGCACCAGCTTCCTTACGGTAGCAGGTACTGTAACCAGCATACCTATAATCGATATTAGCATGTGATGTAGAAAATAAGATTTGGGGTTGCGGCTCACTTGATGGGAAGCTCGCTGTCCTGCAGCCACTCGCTATCATGGAGCGCAGACAGAGGCTGCTCTGAGGTAGCAATAAGGTACTTGTCTGTGGACTTGTCCTCGCTCTCAGTAACCTTGTACAGCTCCTCGTCAAACTGCTCCAGTTGGGCGGTCTTGGCCATAAGCTCCTTCAGCATGAACTGAGGAGGCTGGTTAGGCTTGTAACCCTTGTTGAAGAGGAACTCCAAGCCGTAGTTGACAAGAGCCAGGTTGAGGAAAAGACCGTAGCCAGTCAAGCAGTATCCACGGTGACCAACAATCTTCACACCACGCTCGGGGTCGTAACCGTCCAGACGGGTCAGAACTTCGTGGTGGGAGAGACAGTTCTCGCGCTGCATGGCAGCATCGGTGGGTGTCCAGGTCTTGATGATCTGGTTGTCATCCTGTAATCCAATAAAAAAAAAGTTAGAGCATTTCTCTTGATCCTCGATCGCTCTTTCTTTCCAATTGAAATGAGTCGCTGGATTAATATCTTACCTCGTTGTTGCTGACGGGGACAGACTCGTGAACGTAGTTACCAATAGAGCGAATCTTGCGGTCACGCTCAAGTTCCTTAGCAGCTGCGGCATCCTCGGCCTCCTTCTTCTTCTTGTCGAGATCCGCCTTCTGGCTAATCAGGTCGCTTGCATCCTCTTTGTTCTATCAGAGTGGCGCATATGAGTACTTGGGGGGGTTTTTTTTGCGGGGTAGAAAGCGCGGAAGACCAATATACCTTCTTCTTCATACCAATCTGCTTCATAAGGGCATTGAGCTCGGAACCGACTTGAGTCACGGCATATCGGGCTGATATTGGAGTTAGCTCTCATCGTCTCAAGTGTCTATTGAGTATATCAAGTTTGATAGGTCTTACCTTTGCGGGCATCTTCGTACAGTGCAATCACCTCGTCAACAACCTCCTCTGGAGCGAAACGCTTGCGCTGACTCTCCTTAATCTTCTTGGGGTCACCACCCCGCTCAGTGACAAAGTCATTCAGGTCCAACATGGTCAAAAATGGGTTCTAGATAGCCTAACGTGAGTCACTATAGGCGTGGTGGAGGGGTAGAGTGGGAAAAAGTGACCGCTCTAGGGCGGTCAAGAAAAGGGAATTATTTTGCCGCAACACTATATGTAGTTCAGTGGGGGTTGATCTCACTACTTTAGATAGTGATACATGTACTAGATAGTAAATAGTATACAAGTGTCTAGATGCGGGGCTCTAATTGTACTCAACTTTGGAAGTATAATATGTTTATATCTATACTGCTAAATGATTATCTATTACTAGTAGTCGTACTTCTACATACTTCATATCACCCAAAATGGAGCTATGCCATACGAATGTGTGCTCAATAGTAGTATCTACGCATCCAAGATCTATGCAAATAAAGGTCGACGAGGCCACATTCCATTACTCTATGCATGATGGTCAAATATACCAGTTGAAGTTTCCGGTCCTGGTCGCAAGATAAAAAGACCCCCACGATTCAATGCGATCCAAATAAAGCAATTCCAAAAAACCCATCCAAAGTTCCACCAAACAAAACTACCAAGAACGACAAAAAAAACATGCAAGAAGAAAATCGGGGGTGAATCAAAGTCCAAAAGGTCATTAGAGACGTCCGCAGAGGAGAAGCAAAAGAAAATAGTAGGACAAGGCTCCTAGATTTCACCATCCAGGTTAGTTGCAAGGCCAGCCATATAAATGAGTGAAAATATAACATCAAAATGGAACATACTTAGCAGAACAAGCGGGAAGGGAGAAGAAGAAACACACAGAAGGGATTGGACACACTGGGCTAGACTGGAGAGGTTTCCAAACTCGATCCCGCACTTGTATTCTCATTTCTCTGTCCCCTCCGAAAAAAAGCAAAAACCATGACGACATCTTCCTGAAGGATGTATGTCATATAAGCGAATGAATCGTTCTCAGGTTACATCAAGGCACACTTATTCCCTCCGGTTGGCTGCGATGGGTTCTGAGATTTCTCGATCTGACTGATCATCAAATCAAATGCCTTGGAGACATTAAAGTCGAGGAAGGCACTAGCCTCAGTAAAGGCACAGTTGAGCTCCTCTGCCAATTGACGTCCCTCTTCAGTGGAGACTTGTCGTTGTTCGGGCTTCAAATCGCTCTTGTTGCCTACTATCACGAGAGGCACCTCGTCCGCACCCTATTAAAGATATTGAAATAACTAATTAGATATTGGACCTGCATAGTCATAGAGATAGTGTACACTTACGAGGTGATTCAAGATCTTGTCACGAATGGTTCTGACCATCTCAAATGATTGCCGCGATGTCACCGAGTAAGCAATGATATATCCATGAATACCAATGAAGTGCTTTGAGTTCAAGATACTGTACTCATCCTAGATATGGACAAAAGGGGGAATAGAAGTCAGTTTTGTGAAGGCCACTCTGGTCCTAGGGAGAAAGTGGGTATACCTGTCCAGCAGTATCCACGATTTCAGTCGCATAGTCTTGGCCATTGTATTTGATGATTCGACTAAAGGTGTTCTCGATTGTGGGATAGTAACTCTCGACAAAGTGATGCTCGACGAATCGAACTGTGAGGGAGGATTTTCCTAAACAACTCATATGTTAATTCAATCGGCACAGTTCCACATGATGCTGATTCCAGGCCTTCATACCCACAGAGCGACTACCAACAATGGCAATCTTGCGTTGCTTTGGCGCAGCAGGCATAGTGTTGGATTCTGAAAAGGGGTAAATATGGATAGGAAGAGAGAGGGAGAATCAGAAGGGCAAGTACGATTAATGATGGAGCTCGCGGTCGGAGTGGCAAATCCGCGATCTGAAGCATTCGGAGAAGCTCGGTCGGTTGCAAACGCTGCAAACAGCTCCGATACTCGAGTCTGGGCCTTCGAGTGATCTTATTGATACTACTCCATGCAGAACATGTATATCTAGTATATTACTACAGATATGCCGTATAAGTACTGGTATTTTGTAGTTGGTTCACACTAATTTAAATTATTAACAACCTGTATTGTGAATAAAAGGAAAGAAAGGGTATCAATCATCCATGTAACTAAGCATTCCATCCGCCACCCAACTTCACTAGGTCCAGACGCCAGGGCTAAAAGAAAAAAAGAAAAAAAAGCTTATCGCCAAAACTAATATACAAATAGTGACAAAATAGATCAAGAATTCAAAGAGTCAAAGATCACTCAGATTGTTGAATTTGATTCATCAGTCCCTGCAACCGAACATGAAAGCCACTGGCTTCACCTTGCACTTGCACAGGAAGAGGTTGCAACTCCTGCTCAATTTTTCGATGATATTGTAAAAATTCATCGACAATAGACATGATCACTGACAATCCATTAGAGTGCAATGATTGTTTCACTTGAAAACAAGCACTAGCGTTGAGGCAGAGAGCCAAGAGAAGTACTGCCAAATACCCGATCGCAACGTTATGATGGACTTCTGGGACAGAATCTGCCTTGTAGGAAGTTAGTACAGCGATCGATAGGAAGAAACTGTTATTGAACATACCTTGGAAGTGGAATCGACATGAGTTCCAAATAACTGTAACAGTCGACTGAGTAGGGATTCGGTCGTATTCTCAGAACCGAGAAAAATGACACGCGACGTCTCACTTTGTTCGGTCACATTGATCAGCGCACCCAGCGTCAGGATCACTGTGTCTAAAGCACTGCTATCATTATCTTCGGCAAAGGAGTTCTGGGAAAGATCGGTAAAGTTGACCATGGCGATTTCGGCCAACTCATCTATCATCTTCGGTGTTGCAAAAGCATCACAAAGAACAGGGTAGCTGTTTGTGAGATTCAGAATCACTCGAATATAGAGTACTTGAATCCGGCAGCTCATGGTGTTTGCTGGAGGAGCGCCCTGGACAGAAAGGAGGCCATGAAGACTGGAGAGGGAGCTCAGGATCTCTTGGTGCTCACTCTGCATAGGGTTCCCAGAGGCAATGAGACTTTCCAGAATAGATAATCCCAGGATCAGAACCTGGGGGTTATTCGGTTCAATAGAAGATGAGGTGTCTGCGCTGGAGGAGCTGCTAGACAGGATGAGGCTGACCACTCGTCTCAAAAGTGGTAAGGAAAGAGTTGTGAGGTTCTCGCCTTTTTCTTGAAATGCCGATATGGTCAGTTTCAGACACTGCAGAAGTAAGAAACAAGGAGACAGTTTGGCCATATCTGCATCCAAGAGTAGTGTTGACCGGAACTGTAGAATGATGTTTTGAATGGATAGTTGCGTGGCCCTAGAAATTTTGTATCGTGGGCTTTTTGTTATTGTAGAGAGATCGTCTTGAAAATCTAGCAATTTGTTTGATAGATCCAACAACTTTGGCCAGGCAGCTGTGGCGAGAATGTACGGAAGAGGTTTTCCGAGGGAGCAGAGGGCATAGGCACAAAGGCCCAATGAAGAGGAAACCACGTCGAGATTGCTGGAGAGAATATCCACGAGCCTCTTGTCAAAATTACACTCTAAAAATTGACGTGCAAGTTTTGAGTCGAGAAGTTTGGTGCAAAGCTGCACGAAGGAACTGCATCGACCTGACACAGAAACATGAGGGTCCTCAATATCTTCAAAGATAGATTCGACGGCACCTCGATAACGGGCATTGCCGCCAACTTGGCGAAGTTCATGAATGCTTCGAACTGTCCCATCGTCATTTTCGGGTTCATCGATAGCAAAAAGGCGAGCCCGGGTAGCATCATCGACATGTCGTGGAAAAGGTTTCACCATAATATCATCAACCCCCAGAACCTCAGATCCGTTTTCCAAGAGAAGATCGTCCAAGAATGAACGCTGGCGAGCATAAGTGACTTTGGAGCCGCGTAAGTGAGGTGAAATGGTAACAGTTGAATCAGGATCATTTCCTGTAGTTTCATTCTGAGATTCAGCTGGCATTGGGGATAGCGCAGGTTCAACCTGTCGAGTAGTGATAAAAGAAGCAATTGAAGAAGACCATTCGCTGCTAGGTGGCTTATCCGGAGACGACCCATCAGCTTGACGTTCTCTGGTGCCCAGGGAGTCAATTAGTCGCCTGCGACCTGGAGTAATATTGCCTGGGGTTGAGATTCTTTGCTTTGGAGAGGCAGTGGACTTGGCGCTTGATGATATGCTCTGAGAAGCATGGTGCTCCGAGTCAATTTGGCTGGAAACCCCATTCTCTTCTGGCAAGACGACATCAGTCTTTCGGCGTACCCTTGGACTTTCAGGGATCAAATCCCCTTGTTGCTTTGTACCACTTGACTCAAGATTTCGCTTGCTCCTCCTGGTTGGAGGTTTGATGGTCTTCAATTCAGGACCTGCTGCGGTGCGTTTTGGAGCAGAAATGGTGCTTGGCTTGGGGTTAGGATTATCTATGGTATTTTGTGTGACTTGCACCTGTTCTTGATGAGGTGTTTTTCTTTGCTCCTTCTCGGCATATCGTCGCCGCTTTGCGCGTGGAACAAATCGCTGAGCTTCTTCGTCTGACGATGGCAAGTCATAGATATCTGCGCCTGAGGCGTCATTGGCTTGTAGGTGCTTCTTTCCTGGTCGCTCAGCCTCTACTGACTGACGCGGCGATCGGCTCTGGATAGAGCTGACTGCCGCAACACGCGCATTTGCGGCTTTTGAGTGTGGCTGGTTCTTAGCAGTGGAGCCATAGGTAATTAGGTGTCGACCTTTCGGTCCTGACTGCATTTTCGCTTCGTGGGCTCGTTCCAGTTAGCTAAAAGCTCCAAAATGAGAATAGAACTGATATCTGTGGAGCTCCTGTTGATCATAGATTGGAGCTGGAAGGGGGGTTTGTGAACGAAGGAGGCATCCCGCAGCAACCGCGCCGAGGACTTAAAAGTGGAGTCAAGTGAATGAAGTGGCACCACGGACTGGAAACAAAGGCAACAAATATAGGCAAACAAAGTCTCTTCTAAGAGAGTACCATATTCACTGAATTGATAGTGTCCTTTTTATAGCTAGGGAAGTTTTTAACAAGATTTCATTTCCGACTTTTAGGAAAGCAGCTCTGCTTATTCAGCGGAAAGGACAAAGAACCTTGGAACCTTCCAAAGTTGGAACCTACCAAAAACAGCAGGTGCGGAGTGAGAAAAAAGCACAGACAAGGAAGGCACGCCGCACGAGCTACAGATAGCGATAAGAGAAAAATCTCCCCGCTTTTTTTTTTGATCTTGAAACTTCCAAGGTTCTTTTTTTTTTGGTCCCGATCTCATTGTTTCCTTTATATTCTGTTGTTACACCCCCAATTTGAACCTAAAATGGCCTCCAAGGAATCTGTTCCATCACCGGTTCAAGAGGTTGGCTATCGCCCTGATGGCGAGAAGCCCACGGCTACTGTCTCTAAGGAAGTCTCTTATGAGAATGTCCACGTGCTGCCTCAAACCCCTCAATTGATTGCCCTTCTGACGTGAGAAAATACCCTACCCTATTTTACGATGAAGATGGGCAAGTCTCAGATTCCAATAGGATGATTCGCGACAAACGAACCGAGCGTGCAGATTTCATTTTTTACTCGAACCGAATCATTCGACTTTTGGTGGAAGAGGGTCTGAACCACTTGCCTGTGGTTGAGCAATCAGTCACTACCCCAGTTGGACGGGACTACTTGGGAGTGAAGTTCGAGGGAAAGATCTGTGGTGTGTCCATCATGAGAGCTGGTGAGGCTATGGAACAAGGCTTGCGAGACTGCTGCCGCTCGGTTCGCATCGGCAAGATTCTCATCCAGAGAGATGAGGAGACTTGCATGCCCAAGCTCTTCTATGACAAGCTGCCCACCGACATTGCTGATCGCTGGGTTTTGCTTTTGGACCCCATGTTTGCAACCGGTGCGTATTACATGTTGCCTTAGCCCAAGACTATACTGATGTATACTTCTATAGGAGGATCCGCAACCTTGGCAGTGGAAATTCTGAAGGAGAGAGGCGTTCCCGAGCACCGAATCCTGTTCCTTAACCTGATCGCTAGTCCCTCTGGTGTTGCTGAATTTGCTGAACGATTCCCCAAGCTGCGTGTGGTCACAGCATTTATTGACGCGGGACTTGACGAGAAAAAGTAAGTGATCACCATCTTTGGACTGTTTAACTTTTTTTATATTAGGATTGTATTGACTCGTTGCCAGGTACATCATTCCTGGATTGGGTGATTTCGGAGATCGATACTATACACTGTGATGTTATCGTTTCATACTGATCTGACTATTAAGAGCACACAATAGTTCACTAGGGTATAACAATATAACCCGAGAGTAGAGCATTCAAATGCGAAAACTTGAAGATGCATCCTGATCTGCCGAGAAAACTTCTGAAATAGACCCAACTTCTGAATGTCGCCTGCGACTAGATAGTATGAAAGGCCATGCCTTACCCCTCAAAACCATGGAAGGTCTGGAATGCAACCTTAAAAGATATTCAAGACAGAAGTAAGACTGGTATTCAATTCGCGCATACGCCGAAGTATACATCTGTATACCGATATCAAATGAATCTGGTCGAATGAATGCCGTTTCCCATACGCCGATTCGCCCTCGTAATCCCAGAATCAATAATCATCCTCCTCCTCAAAATCATCTTGTATCGCTGCCGGCCCTTGTTTGCTGCTGGGTGCGTGTGAGCCAACCGCCCCATCATCCTGGTTCGCTGTATCTTTGGCAACTGCGTCGCACGCGTCCACCCATTCCGAATAAACATCGACGGCGGCGGAAAGATCTAGAAGATAGTGAGTACGGTATGCGATGTCGATATTCGGGTCTGCGATTGACTTGCGACGTACAGTTGATGCCGGTCTGGAACTTCTGTCCGCAAACTTTACAAGATAGGTTACCTATGGCGAGTTTCTTCTCGATCTTGACGACGACGGAGTTTTCATGGTTGCAGAATAAACAGGGGAAAGTAGTCGCGAGGGGTTCCCGCTAGGAATCAAAGGAGAGTTAACATCTGTTGAAGCTGAACAGATTGAATTTGAATGCTACCTTTCGGGGCCCTTGAGGTGTACGGGATGACTTCTTGCGTTTACCCTATCGAGGATATGGATGAGTGATTTGAAGAGTCTGATTCAATGGAAGGGGAGTTTACCATTCTCCACGATCAGAGATGATCTCGGATTATAGAATGGAAAAGGGGTTAGAGTAAGAGTGAGGGGTGGGTTCGTGCGGAGAAGAGAAGTAATGATGGGGGAGAAGTGGCGCGCTTGCTCGGGCGGCTGTAGAAGGTTACGTGATCATGTGGAGGATCAGAGAAGTATATACGGAGTCTCCATACATGTCCTTATTGTAGGTTTCTTAGAAATATTTTTTCATAAAGAGCTACTAGTAGTAAACATCAGTGATGCTGGATACCTGTTCTAAACAAATTTAATAACCTTGGAATTGATTAAAAGAGTATATTATAAACCGAGGATAGATCAACATTGTATGAGATATCTTATAGTGAGTCATAGATTTCTTAGAGTAAGTGATAATAGTACAGGTACAAAATAAGTGTCAAGGATATTTCTTCTGATATGGGGAATGTAAATGAGTAAGAGAAATGCAATTATTACACCGTACCTTGATGATCAGCAATAGCAAAATACTATTAAAGAGGACCAATTTACTGTTTAACACGACAATATGTAAAGAAGTCTGGTTGACCAATCACAATTCATTGCTTAAGTGAGAATTTCTCTTGTGTGTCACATGACTCGATGACGGGGGGCAATGGCTGAGTCAGCCATTAAGTAGGGCCCGCTGAGCTCGCTTAGCCGAGTTTTCTGTGGGTTTTTCGATTTCAAACCCTCCCGTCGAGCCGTACAGCGAGAATCTTGAAACCCTCCCGAGCGCGTGTGGTGCGATACCTTTGTCTGTCTTACAACACTCAGATAGACCCGACTCGCAATCATGGCTGTTGGAAAGTATGTGTCTACTCATCGCCTCTATACAAGCATGGCATTCATCATGCTATTATTTAATTCGCATCATTCGCTAACACTCCATCTTCAGGAACAAGCGTCTCTCAAAGGGTAAGAAGGGTATCAAGAAGCGCACTGTCGACCCCTTCACCCGCAAGGATGAGTACTCTGTGAAGGTTAGTCTCAATTGGATTTTCTACTGCAATGATCGTCCGAAAAGAAATACCTGCTAACTTTTCATCACTAGGCTCCCTCCACCTTCCAGATTCGCGAGTAGGAACCCCTCCCTCACACCACTCTCCAGTCGAACGATTTTTTTTTTCTGCAAGAAACCTGGCCTGGTTCGTGTACGCTAACACGATGGAAATCTAGTGTCGGCAAGACTCTGGTCAACCGCACCAGCGGTCTGAAGAACGCCAACGACTCGCTTAAGGGCCGTATCTTCGAGGTCTCCCTCGCTGACCTCCAGAACGATGAGGACCACTCCTTCCGCAAGGTCAAGCTCCGCGTCGACGAGATCCAGGGCAAGAACTGTCTTACCAACTTCCACGGTCTGGACTTCACCACCGACAAGCTGCGCTCCCTGGTTCGCAAGTGGCAGTCCCTGATTGAGGCCAACGTCACCGTGAAGACCACTGATGACTACCTCATCCGCCTGTTCGCCATCGCTTTCACCAAGAGACGCCCCAACCAGATCAAGAAGACCACCTACGCCCGCTCGTCTCAGATCCGTGCTATTCGCAAGAAGATGACCGAGATTATCCAGCGTGAGGCTACCAGCTGCACTCTCTCTCAGCTCACCCACAAGCTCATCCCCGAGGTTATTGGCCGCGAGATTGAGAAGTCCACCCAGGGCATCTACCCCCTGCAGAATGTACGTCCACCATTCCCACCCCCAGGTTCTTGGAGGGGGAAGAAGAAAAGGAAGGATTTGTTTGAATTTGGCCATGGTCTAACATGATATTTCTCTACTTTAGGTCCACATTCGCAAGGTTAAGCTGCTCAAGTCCCCCAAGTTCGACCTGGGTGCTCTCCTCGCCCTCCACGGCGAGTCCGCAACTGATGACAAGGGCCAGAAGGTCGAGCGTGAGTTCAAGGAGACCGTCCTTGAGACTGTTTAAGGGTTTTTCATTTTCAAGTCGTGTCAGATACTGGTCAGCCATGGCAATTATGACAACCATTGTCTCCTGATCGATAGGAAAACAAAAAAAGTTCATGATATGTATGGCAAAGGAGTATCTCTGGTGGAGTTTCGCTCAGGTCTTAAAGGTTCCTAATCTGCATATATTTGCATGATGCTAGTTTTCCGATGTAGCAACCTTGGAACTAAGGTAGAAATGCTTGTAAATATGTAGGATCTTACGGTATTAGTAAATATCGAATAGTACCTAGACTTGGAAGAAGCTATGCAGTGATCGTCATATGCTGTACTCCACTTCCATGCCGTCTTTCTGCGCTATGCTTTATTCAAGTTTTACCCCAGATTTCTATATATGCTACAGTTGACAGATGTTCATGCTTAGACTGCCCCTATTACTGCTTTGATTGTGTACATGTGGTACCTTCAATGTTCACTGGCATGTATCAGAACTCAGCCTAACCCATTACTAGTACTTGTAGTAGGCAGTACTTCTATGTTTTTGGTGTGTCTCTATCTTTCCTTCAAGTTTTCTTGATAACACAGCCTCCTTATGACGGTACTGAGTTCAGCTCTGCTTCACCTTACTGAATTTTAAAGGGCTTCAAGACTCTAATATGACTCTGGTTTTGTTGGGGAAAAATAACTAGGTGACTGGCTGACACAATTTGCCTGGAAAAATCGAAGGGAACTCCGAGTTTTAACAACCTGGTATATCCGAGCAATCTATAGATATCGCCAGATCTAATTTGCAGGCAACTTTGACACTAGTTTCTCACTGAGCGCAGTCGAAGAGCTCGCATTTGTGATATCAAGGGATCAAGGGTACTCAACTCGGCCCCAGTCTTCTGGCGAACCCAACCTCGCAGCTCCACGGCTGAAAGTGAGTCCAACCCGTATGCCATGAGAGGCTTCCCAGGCTCCATCTCCGTTTCCAGTCGTAGAATCTTGATCAGTTGCATCTGTAGCAACCCCAATGCCGCCTTATTGTTAGCCGCTACATCTGCCTGAGATGCGTGTAATAGGTGCAAGGCTTTGATTGCCCCGGTCGTGGGATCATCCTGCCCTCCATTGTGGTCGTTCACACCTGCACTGCCAATGCTATGATTACTGAAGTAAAAGCCAAAACGTGCTTCTTCCTTCAATTAGGCACTGTTGTTTGCGGTAAGCGGGTAGGCTATGCCTGTGATCAGCTGGGTGCTGTTGAGGCTGCCGCGAATTCTTTGTTGCTGCTCAAGGATGGAGTGGGAGAGAATGCGACGAAGAGTGCCTTCATTGATAGGAACCCACTGGCTGCGATCGAAGCGCGCCTCGAGTGCGCCACCTTGCTCTGCTACATATCCCACATCCTCGATCAGGCCGAGGTTGATGGTGTTAGCGCGTAAGCCAGAAGCGTTACGGTAGCTGGCGAAAGCATCGAGGAAAGCATTGCCCGCTGCATAGTTCGCCTGCCCTTTGTTGCCGATGACGCTGGAGATACTGGAGAGCATTGTGAAGAAGTCCAGGGGTTGAGCTTGCTCGGACTGGGCCGCGAGCTGCAGGTTCCAGGTACCAGCTACCTTCGCATGGATGGAGTTGATGTAGTCGTCATGGGTCATGGTCTCGTAAGGTTTGTCCTGAGCAGATTAGAGAACGAAGTCAGTCAAATAATTCATAGCGAAAAGAGCACAAGAATATAAACCTAACATACCCGGAGAACCATAGCACCTTGTACTAAACCTGCAACGCGCCGAGGTTGGATAGACCGGAAAATCTGCCGCACAAAGTCTAGATCCCCAACATCCCCTTTGGCCTCAACGATCTCGCATCCATACGCAGCGCAGTTGGCATGTGCGCGAGCAGATGCTGGATCCTGAATACCACTCCGGCTGATTGAGATGATACAACGGGCTCCATGTCGAGCCAGATGCACAGCCAAGCTGCCGCACAGACCATGAAGTCCTCCCACAATAAGGTATGCAGCTGTGGGATCGAGTTGCAGCTTGAGGATGGCCGGTCGTATAAGCAGCTGGAAATCGGTCCCCTCTGAAGGGCCGGAGATGACGATCTTGCCCATGTGCTTGCCGCTGCGAATATAAGACAGTGCGAGAATAACCTCCTCAAAGGGGAAGCGAATGATAGGGTGGATTGGACCAACATGACCGCCGTTTAACAAGTCAAATATCTCACTCAGAAGATCTCCGATCAACTTGTTTGTGATCTCGCGAGTGTAGGACAAATCAACAGCACGGAAAGAGCAATTGCGGTCAAAGGGCTCCATGGCAAGGCTGCGGTCGACGATATCTCGCTTGCCAATCTCCACCATGATACCTCCATCGGCAGTCAACCGCCAGGATTCGTCGAGGAGCTCCCCGGTCAAGGAGTTAAGGATGACGTCCACGCCGCGGCCATTCTTCTCCCGGCGAATCTCTTCAGCAAACCGGGTACTGCGCGAGCTGAACATACGATTCCCGGGCAGATTGAACGTGCGCGCCAAAAACTGAGGCTTTTCTTCAGTGCCGACGGTGACAAATACATCGCACTTCTTGTGCTGCGCCAGCTGTATAGCAGCGAAGCCCACTCCGCCGGCTGCGGAATGAATCAAGACAGACTGGCCTTCCTGGACGTTGGCCAAATGGTACAGTGAGTATATCACTGTCAAATAGACCAAGGGGATTGTTGCCGCTTCATCATAGCTCATTGAGTCGGGGATACGATGGACTCTCTCAAAGGGACACTGTACACGATTCGTGTACGTGCCACTTCTCATAGCAGCTACTCGATCACCTATCTGGCGTTCTGTTTGCAGGCCTGGCACAATTCGGTTTATATACCCGGCGCATTCGCATCCAATGGTATGTTCATTCTCGGGTACAATTCCCATTGTTGTGACCACATCTTATTTATTGAGATTAATACCCTCGTATAGCTAGATAGAGAATTGTAGGTTATTTTACCTTGAAGTTAACACCCACAGCCATGACCTCAATCTCCACCATACCCGGTTCCATCGGCACCTCGCCGACTGCCGTTTCAAACCAGGTCAGACTCTGCAAAGTGCCGAACTTCTCCGCCTGGAGACGCACCTGGGCTGGGGTCTCATGGAAAGATTTGACTACCGGTTCAGACTCCTTGCCGTCCTCAGCTGCCTTGAAGTCGTTCACAGCACGATCTGGCACTAGGCTTTGCATCGAAAGAATACCGTGACGCTCAATGTACTCGGTCTCGCCATGCGTCCCGTCAAGAATCCGCTGGAGCAGCCGATCAATCGCATCACTTGTAGCAGGACTGGTCGCAGACTGCAGACTGCACATCAAGTGTGGTGAGGTTTGCCTGTGGATCCTCACGACGAATTACACGGAATAGACCTTGCACCAGTGCGTTATCGGGATCAGACACCTTTGATTTCTGTCCTCCCTAGGTGACCCAGAGCAGGGGCTGGCCGGTATTGATAACAATTTTGAGCGCATCCCATTGGGATTCGTTGATCTTCGTCAGCACTGGCTTGAAGAGTTCATCGAGTACCATCACAACCGACTAGGAAGTATTGTTATTATCTGCCTCGGCTGCGAGTTTTGTGATGGGTATAGTCCGGATAGACCAACCCGATGGCTTAAGTAGGGTTTTGAGCGTAGATGGCAGGGTAGGCGAATCATCATGGAAACGGGCTATAATGAGTCACTTTTTGCGTGGGCTACTAGACTTTAGAACATTGACTAGAGGTCTCTAAAGATGAGCTTCACTATGTCTGGCGGGCTTGGAGGTGATTTGGAGTACCTAGCTAAAGTATAAAAGCCCTTTTAGCTTTTAAGATCCTGTCTATTTATCTATAATATATAGAAGGATTATATCTGATCTATTTGCTTAATAAAGTCAAGTGATAAAACCAGATCTAGACTTTTTCCAAAGAGATAGCGAGAAATAATATTACCCTATTATTATTTAACTCTAACTTAGTGTGACGGGTTGAACCCGATGAGGGCTTATCAATCCTTGACAAGCCTGACAGACTACAATGTCTAATGCAGTAGGCGGTCGCCAATGGGATGTATCAACAGGTCTGGTTTTCTCATTCTGATAATTACGCACATAAATTCTGCCTGGAGATCACCTGATCGGTCATGTGATCCATTCTGGTTCGACCAATCAGAGCTCTCCATTCAATAGTGGTTTGAACTAACCCAATTGGGCTAGTTCTGCACCCGTGTTCTGTCAAAGCCCAACCCGCTTACATAATCATACGGCCCCACACGTGGCCATGGAACGACATATAACCCCACAATCATGTGTATGATAGCTTCCTCTTCCTTAAGCATGAATGTAAACTGCATGTCGGCCTATATCGTTCTGTTTCAGTCTTTACAGAGCCCTTCACACTTAGCTACTATTTTAGTTTTTAAGAATTAATTTTAATAAATAGAGAGAGACTAATTATATAATAAAAATAGAGCCCTATTAATAGGATAGTGTAACGGGTTGAACCCGACGAGGGCTTGTCAATCCTCGACGAAGCCCAAAGCCACGATCACGTACGGTCACGTTCGACGACAGTTGACCACGGACGTCTCCGCTTACAGCCCCACACGTGATCTGCGGAAAGACATATATACCCCATCATGTACTATAGCTTCCTCTTCCTTAAGCATGAATGTAAACTGCATGTCGGCCTATATCGTTCTGCTTCAGTCTTTATAGAGCCCATCACAGCTAGGGTATCTTACTTATTGTCAGCAATTCAGGCTGATTCTCTGCCTGAATTCCTGGGACCAAAAGTGGCTCTTTTGGTCTAAAGATTGTGCTGACTAATTCATCCCGCGATCAAACATTTTGTTGCGGAATGAATGGCTATTGTTTTGATCTGATCCATCAGATCAAAGATCATCGTCTCTCGTCCGAGAAGATTCGCAACCCGAACCCCGTTGTTGAGACCAATGGTTACAAGATGAGATGAAAGACTTGATCATTTCGGATTCCGTGGATCTTTCATCCCATGTTCTGAGACCTTTGGTCTTATGTTTATCTGTTTAGTCTAATGTTCTATAAAACCTGATCTTACCCCTTAGTTAGTTGGGCATCGAATTCAATCTTTTTGGGATCAGTAGTATCTTTGTTTGATTCTTTCCTTCCATTCCATCCTAAGTTTGGATCCAGCTTGGTCGTATGTCATTCCATCTGATCCGTGTTGTCTGATCTTTTGGTCTTATCTTTACCCTTTCCTCCCAAGTCCCCTGTAACTTGGTATCCCCTGTTCAGCTGACATCCTCCGCGTGACGTCATCACCTTTGGTCTGTCCCCGATACGCTGAAAATAATATATTATTCTCTAATTTAGATATTCCTATACTAAGTCCTATAGTATTTTTTTGTCTATAGTAGTGTCTTTAGCTAGTTTGGTTTTTCTGGTTGTTTCCTATAGTCTAATTTTCCTTAGTAGTAGATTATATAGTTATAGTTATAGTATCCTACTATTACTATACTAGAGTATCTTAGGTATTAGATATATCTATTATATAAATAGTTTAATTCGCTATATAGGTATATTGCTTTAAACCTTCTAATAAAATCCCTTTAAAACCTTTCTTTCTACTAAGGTTCTTTATGTTTCTAGCTGTTTGGTTGGTATCCTTTTTATACTTTCTGTTTAATATACTACTTATAGATATTATTAATATAGTATCTTACTATTTATAACTTATAATATAGGTATTACTTATAATCTATATATCTATAGTTTATCCTAAAACAAGGGTATGTCCCTCTATTCCCTTTACTATCTGTTGTAGTATCTTTAGGAGTTTCTTAAGGTAATTCTAGGAGTTCTAGTAGGATTTCTGGGACTATTTCTGCTCCTAGGCTTCTGCTGCTTACTCCTCGGAGTATCTCTATTAGTTCCTAGGAGTTGATAGGTTGATTCTAGGGACTGTGCTAGGTCTATCCTTAACTCTTAATTTTGTTTCCTAGGATATTAATATCCTCTTCCTGGTTGTTCTATTTAACCTTAGGGAATTCTCTACTAGTGGCTATATTACTATGACTGTTCTAGCCCTATTTGTCTATCTGGTTGTTCTATCCTTAGTAGTTACTAGTCCCTATATTCTTTTTATCGCTATTTAATAATTTATTCTATCCCTTATTATTCTAAGATTATCTAGTGGCTTAGAGCTATTATTTCTTTTTATCTAATTATATAGTTTAGATTTATTATGGTTATCTCTGCTGCCTGCTGCTATAGTAGTCTTATAAGATATATCCTAGCTTTCTATACTTAAAATATAGTCTATTCTTTTTTTATTATTTTTATTCCTTATTAGGGAGTCTAGTAGCGTCTAGCTCTATTAGTCTTGGTCTATATAGGTCGTTCTGTTGGTTATTCTATTATCGGCTTTGGTTAGCACTCTATCTTAGCCTAAACTATTACCCTTAGTTACTTCCTGGTTGATAGTTCTATCGCTAGTGCTCTACTTATTTCTTTTCTATTTATTGATCCTAGAACTAGTTGTTAATATATAATGATATTAATTAATTTACTTGTCAGCAATTCAGGCAGATTGTGTGCCTGGATTCCTGGGATGAAAAGTGGCCCTTTTTGATCCAAAGGTTATGCTGACTAATTCATCCCGCGATCAAACATTTCCGTTGCGAAATGAATGATATGGTTTTGATCTGATCTATCAGATCAAAGATGATCTTCTCTCGTCCGAGAAGATCCGCAACCCGAGCCCCGTTGTTAGGATCAATGGTTGCAAGATGAGATGAAAGGACTCGATTATTTCGGATTCCGTAGCCCTTTCGTCCCATATCCTGAGACCTTTGGTCTCATGTTTGTTTAGTCTAAAGTTCTATAAAACCTGATCTTACCCCTTAGCTAGTTTAGCATCGAATTCAATCGTTTTTGGATCAGTTGTATCTTTGTTTGATTCTTTCCTTCCATTCCATCCTAAGTTCGGATCCAGCTTGGTCGTATGTCATTCCATCTGATCCGTGTTGTCTGATCTTTTGGTCTTATCTTTACCCTTTCCTCCGAAGGGTTCCCTGTAGCTTGGTGCCCCTGTTCAGCTGACATCCTCTGCGTGACGTCATCACCTTTGGTCCTGTCTTCCCCACGCTGAAATTACTTATAGTATCTGGTCGATCTATTAATACCAATTTATCCTTAAGATTAGGCTTAAGACTATAAATAAAAGGTAGAATTAAGATATAGTTATCCTATCTAAGTGTGGCTATGATCTATATATACTTGGAGATATACTTAGATACCGATCTAGTCTGTCTGATTTACTGTAGTTTCTATTCTGCGGTCTGTTTGGTGTTAATATCACCGAAGGTATATTCTAGGTACTTATATAGGTTTGTGTAACTGGTAAAGATTGTAGTAGTAGTCTTGGACTAGTTACTTTAATCTTTCTTATAGTATTTATATATATAAGGTTTGAGCTATTCCTATGTTTATCTATATAGGTAGATTAAGATAAAGATGACTTTGCTTTCTTTACTTAGAAGTTAGGTTTGGTTGGTGTTGAGGTATATATCTATTTAGATAAGGAAGCCCTAAAGCTTTGCTTTGTTACTATTGAAGTTATCTGTCTTAGGTAACTTAGGTATAGTAGGTTGTGCCGATTCTTGGATACTATTCTGATTAAGTTATTCTGCGATACTTTGGAATTATTCCTAAGCTAAGTTACCGAACTAGCTAGTGTTTACTTCTAGGGTATCTATATTTTTCTTTAGCTTAAGGATTTGTTATTGGAGCTATTGAATCTTCTAATTATATTTATTGTCGGAGTTAATATCTATCTTAGACTGAGTTATGGGTGGTATAAGTACTGTCTTACCCTTTAAGTTACTATCTTATAAAGATATAATACTAAGATTATAATTATAGTAGATAGGGCAATTATTATATTATAAAGTAACTGTTAAGTAATATAAGTATGCTCTTGTCTATCGAGTTACTTACCGTAAGCTGTTATCCTGTAACTATGCTGTTACTATCGCTAGGCCTTACACAGGTTTGAGTCTTTAGGGATCCTTGTATAGTAATACTTGAATCAGGGAATCCACTAGTAAGTCAGTTATAAGTGAGGCTATCATAAGTGAGCTCCTAAGCTAGTTGAGGTTTGTCTTCAAGGGTTCGATTATAATTAAGTAAACTATTAATCTGATTTATACTATAGGTCTTAATAACAATAGAGTAATAATCGCGAAGAACTAAATACATGATGGGTAAAGAGTGTCCTTATATATCTAGTCCTCCTAGTCATCCTGTCCTCTTATTAGGACAGGTCTGTTCTGCTGTTAGGTCCGTTCCTGCTGTCAGGTCCGTTCCTGCTGTCAGGTCCGTTCCGTCTGAACGGACAGGATCTATTGTTGGAATAGATCCGCGGTTATGTGTCATGGGGCCGGAAGTAGCCTCTCATACACCGTCCTTCCCGTATGTGGAGTATATGTTGTAACGGTGAGTAACAGGCCATATTTGGCTCCCGTTGGCGCCTCAGGCACTATCGTAGCCCTGCGCCCCTTTTGGCTGTGCGTCTGTTATGGCTGGTCGTCCGTACTTAGCCCGACCGCCAACTGATTGGGTTATAACTGCTCCTAGGAGACCTCCCTGTAGTAGGTCCGTAACAATTTATATATATTTAACTATTACTAATTCCTAGTCTATTAACATAATTCCTAGTCGGACTATGTATCTGGCCGGGTTGCGTACCCTATCTAAAATTATGTCTTTCTATCTATCTATCTAATTTAAACATCTACTATACTACTAAAGTGTAATATTTCGGCCGAAAAAAGACCAGCTAAGAGGGCAGGGTCTTATTAGCCCTATAGGCTATTTAAAAGTACTAAGTTAAGTCTCTTTGTATAGCAGCTAGGCTATTTAGTATATCTAAGTCCACATTATATAATTATATATAGGGTACGGAGGTCGGTCCGGGAAGTTCTCGCCAGAAATTATAATTTCTTTTTCTTGATATATTACCGGCGCTGTATGTCAGGTGTATAGCCTGCTGTATATAGGATGTATTGCCGTGTTACGTACTAGGCTAAATATTGCTTATAACACCCGTGGACACGTAGATCTTTATCTTTTACCCCGCCTATAGTCCGTACACCCCTTCACACTTTTATCCTACCTACACAGCTACACTTTTGTCCCACCTATATAGCTACAATGTAGACCAATATTGCGCAACGTGCTGTCATTGTACACCTAAGGGCCTAAGGACATACCCCTAAGGAGATCAGTGAATTTATGAATATTCCACGGCGTACTATAGGAGACATATGGAACCGTGCACTCGAACGAGGTTTTCAGCCGAATCAGCGACCATTCAATATATCAGATGAAATGTTAGCTGATAAAGCACGTTCTGGGCGTCCATCTAAGCAAACAGATGAGATTAAAACCACACTTAGGGCGAAAATCTGTGTAGACCGCTATAGGCGTAAGAAAACATGTGAACAGCTAGCTGCAGAGCTACGCAGTGAATCAGGTTAGTTATTCTAAGATTTGATATTTTATTTAGTGTGTTATTTAATATGTTATTTAGTATAATATTTGATGTGTTACTTGGTGTGTTACTCGGTGTGTTATTTGATATATTATCTCATATGTTATTTGATATGTTATTTCCTCTAATATTTCTTCTATAATTAGGGATTAATATATCAAAAACAACAGTTTGGCATGTACTACGAAAAATTGGCCTACGAAAAACAAAGCCTACACGTAAGCCTGGGCTTGCCGCTAAGCAGAAAAAACAACGTCTTGAATGGTGTTTAAAACACGCCCATTGGACTATAGAAGACTGGAAGAATGTGATTTGGACTGATGAAACTGCGGTTGTTTTATTACACCGTCGGGGTGGATATCGTGTATGGCGTACTTCTAGTGAGCGGTTCGTCCGAAGCTGTATTCGAGAACGTTGGAAGGGGGCCTCTGAGTTCATGTTTTGGGGTGCTTTTTCTTATGATCAGAAGGGCCCCTGTCATTGTTGGGTACCTGAAACTATAGCCCAAAAGCGTGAAGCAGAACACCAAATCGCCGAATGGAATACTGAATTAGAGCCTATTATGCGTGCAGAATGGGAGCTTAATTCAGGTATACAGCGATTAGGGCTACGCAATAAGCCTGGAAGACAACCTCAGTGGAGATGGACTCAGAAGAATGGAAAGCTTGCACGCAATTCGAAAGGTGGAATCGATTGGTACCGATACAAAACCGTGATTTTAGCCCCAAAACTACTTCCATTCGCCCAAGAATGTGCTCGAATTCGAACGAAAACAATAGTTCAAGAGGATAAAGCACCAGCCCATTCACATCACTACCAACAGCGTATATTTGATATAATGGGGGTCCAACGAATGATCTGGCCTGGAAATTCGCCTAATCTAAATATGATTGAACCTGCATGGCCTTGGATGAAGAGATACACTACGCGAAAAGGAGCACCTAAATCGCGTAAAGAAGGGATTAAAGTATGGGAGGCTGTGTGGCGTGATCTACCACAGGCGCAAATTCAAGCTTGGATTGAACGTATACCGTGGCATATACAGCAAGTTATTAGACTAGAAGGGGGCAACGAATACGGTGAGGGGCGTGATAAATTAGGTGAAGTAGCCCCTAGCGGGTTAGGTGATAACGCCTATAACAGCGGCAGCGGCAACGACAGCGACAGCGACAGCGACAGCAATATATGGGAAGATATGTGAATATTTACTGTTTCAAGCTGTTATTATATTTCAGTACTATATATTTCCGTTTTATATACATCTTGATTACGCGATATATTTCAATATTTACTGTATATAGCCTAGTGTGAGAAAAAGAAATTATAATTTCTGGCGAGAACTTTCCGGACCGACCTCTGTATATAATCTTATATTGATATATGTCTAAATGGCTATAAATTAACCTAGTTAGAAGAGGATTTGCTTACTGAATAGATTATCTCTATTAATACCTATGGAACTATACCTAGGCTAGCTACTAAGATATAGCTAATATTCTATTAGCTACACATAGTAGCCACCCCCTACCTACAGTCAGCAAGAATTAGCCATCAACCTTTATAAATCAACATAAAGAGATTCGGATATACTTCTCTAGGCAATATGACTACTAATATGCCCTTAAGGAAGGCCCTAAATCAATCAAAGCATAGTTTATAGCTATACAACATATCATTGATAAGAATTAGACTTCTCCAAAACCCAATTTGAGTCTAAGGTATGGACCCAAGACCCAACCCCCAGCACCTAAAAACCCAACCCAACCCAAGACCCAAGCTGGGTACCCAATGGGTACCCAGAAGAACCCAATTTTACATAAAAAAGAGGTCTTGGCGTACATAACTCTGCTCAGTCATCAATTTAAAATACTGTTTTTTACATGTGTTTTACATTTGTTTTGGTTTGTCTATTAGAATCTTTATATCTTTACATGTAGCTATAGGGAATTTTAAATATCTATCTTAGAAATAGATGTTAAAAAGTAAGGTCTTATATTAATTACCAGTAATAATAATAGACTTCTCATTTAAATATAGTATTTATATATAGTAGGAAAAAATGGTATAAAAATACTATAAGTAGCTTATAGAAATATATATTTACATGTTGTGGAGGTAGTAGATCTTTTAGGTACATGCCCTGAAAAGTACTACTTTTTTATTTTTAAGCTAATTTAGTGTTTCTTAATATCAAATTAAAGCTTAAGTTCTATATTTTAATATAATCTTTTATTAAATTAGAGAAGATAGTCTATATAAAATAGAGGACTAAACTAAAGAAGCCTGGGTAAAATTTTTTGGAAGATTTTTAACGGAATTAGGGTAGGATTGGGTAATCCTTAGGTTTTCTTGGGTCTCCTTAGGTTTTTGTGGGGAATTCTTGGGTTTTCTTGGGTTTTCTTAGGTAATTCTTAGGTAATTCTTGGGTTTTCTTGGGTAATTTTTGGGTTTTCGAAGGTTTTCTTAGGTCCTGTTGGGTCTTATTAGGTTTAAAATTTAATATTATTTATTAAGATATATATATGTTTATTAAATATATTAGAATTTATTATTTCTGATCTTTAATCTGCTATACTTCCTACCTATTCCTTATACTTATTATCCTTTTTTATTATTCTTATTTACCTAATATCTTAAAGCTAATATTCTGGTTTCTAATCATCTATCTACCTATTATTAACAAGTTATAATAGAGAAGAGTTAGAGACTACTATTCTTCTTTTTTTAACTATCTCTAACTATCTTATTATCTAACTATCTAATAGCCAGACCATACTATTAAGCTTTAATAATTATATATTCCTCTAACCAGATATACCTCCTTCTCCTCTACCCTTTACCTATATTAGACCTAACCAAAGAAAAGCCTATTTCCTCTATAATATAGTAGAGTATACTAAATAGATTAACTAAATAGATTAAGTAGTAGCTATAAACTGATTATAGGAGGAAAAGTAAGATCCACTAGGACATAGCCCACTAGGCCCTAATTTAGAATAATTTCCATCAGATTACCTAAATTATAGATAGTATACCAAAGGTTATATATAAATAGTATAATAAGGTTCTTAAGTATACTTACTCTGTCTGTTAAAATAGCTACTAAGGTATATTAACCATAGCTAAGTACCTAAAAACTATAAGCTACTAAAACTCTATAAGACAGAGGGAGAAGATTACTAGTTTTCTTAGAAGCAAGATATATTTTAATAGAGATAATATATACAGATAATATTTTAGGCACCAAAAAAGCTCTGATTACAGATAATATTTTAGGCACAAAAAAAAGCTCTGATTAAGATAGTGTTTTATGTATAAAAGAGAAGCTTAATCATTAGGAAAATTAACTCCTAAGAAATTAACTAACTATTCTATCAATTTTATTTAATTAGGAAGATAAGCTATCTACTACTCCTACTTCTTTCTTATAGCTAGGCTAGGAGGAAGAAATCTTATAATTTCTTACTATTAATCAGCTTCCTTTCTATCTTATTAAACATCTAACTTTTTATAGTCTGATTTATAAGACTTACTTTTTACTATTATCTCTAATAATCCTATCTATAAATATAATTTATTAGCGACTATAAGATCTAGTTACAAACTACCAGAGCTCCATCTTTATCTTCTACTATCTAGCTTAAAATTTTTAATTATACTTAATTACTAGACTTCTCTATTTTTATAAGTATTTTTAGCTATAACTAGCTATTTTATTAATATAGATTAGATCTATTAGAAGGTACTTTTTGGTTTTAAACCACTCTCTGGGTTATATACTGGTCTAAATCTTAGTAATATTCTTCTTAAAATATTTAAAGAATATAAGATTATAAATTAAATATTTAGAATTATAATAGATAATATATTAAATAATAAGATAATATTTATCTTAATATTTATTTTAATATATTAACTTAAATATATATATCTTAATAATAATATTTATAGAATATTACTAATAATATTTTAAATAATTAGACTATGATTGATATACTTTAGTAAGCCTTATCTAATAATATTAATATTATCCAGACACCTTATCTTACCTATATTATTTAGCTTAGCCTTAACCAGCTTCTGGATTATCTAAAGGTAGCCTCTCTAAATAAGACTACCCAGACTAAGTAGACTAAGAAGTAAGTACTTATTACTAAGGATAATATAAAGTGCTAGAGGTATAGGATTTCTATTATCCTAAATAAGATATACTATCTTATAATCTATATTTATATAAGCCTCTAATACCATAATATATTTATTTATCTTCAAAAAAAGGAACCAAAGGTTATCCTGATATAAGATATATAGACTTAGTAGAACTTAATCTTCCTAATACTTTATTAAGTAAACCGGCTTTATGCTTTCTTCCTACTATTTTATCTAGAGTATGATTATAAAGAAATACTTTTAACTCTAGAGGAGTAGCACTAAATTAACTATCTACTCTATCTTACTAAGCCCTTCTTTAAATATATAACTAAGCTTTTAAAGATATAGGATATAACTATATATCTGTCAGCAATTCAGACTGATTCTCTGCCTGAATTCCTGGGACCAAAAGTGGCTCTTTTGGTCTAAAGATTGTGCTGACTAATTCATCCCGCGATCAAACATTTTGTTGCGGAATGAATGGCTATTGTTTTGATCTGATCCATCAGATCAAAGATCATCTTCTCTCGTCCGAGAAGATTCGCAACCCGAACCCCGTTGTTGAGATCAATGGTTACAAGATGAGATGAAAGACTTGATCATTTCGGATTCCGTGGATCTTTCATCCCATGTTCTAAGACCTTTGGTCTTATGTTTATCTGTTTAGTCTAATGTTCTATAAAACCTGATCTTACCCCTTAGTTAGTGGAGCATCGAATTCAATCTTTTTGGGATCAGTAGTATCTTTGTTTGATTCTTTCCTTCCATTCCATCCTAAGTTTGGATCCAGCTTGGTTGTATGTCATTCCATCTGATCCGTGTTGTCTGATCTTTTGGTCTTATCTTTACCCTTTCCTCCTAAGTCCCCTGTAACTTGGTATCCCCTGTTCAGCTGACATCCTCTGCGTGACGTCATCACCTTTGGTCTGTCCCCGACACGCTGAAAGTAAGATACTTTATATAGGTTGTTGTTATCTATAGATACTATAAACTAAGGTGATTGGTAATAATAGTGGTCTTTATATTGTTCTTAAGGTAACAGTCCTATAGCTATAGGGCTTCCTTAATAGTAAATAGCTCTTTTTCTTATATAGGGTAGTTTAATTCTACCCTATTTAGCTTTTGCCTATTATATATAATTAGATGTAGAATACTATTTTTATCTATCTGTATAAGCTTTAACCTAAGTGCCTATTCTGATATATCTATCTTAATCATAAAGGGTTTTGCTAAGTCCGGCTAGACTAGCATAGAGGCTATGGTTATTAACTTCTTTAGCTCTCAGAAGGAGACCTTGGTAGCTACTATCCAGTAAACACGGCGAAAGCATTTGGTATATAGCTTAACATCCTGTTCCTTTAACAATTTATATATATATATATAAGAAATCTTTAATAAACCGATAATAGTATATAGCAAGCCCGATAAACTGTTATACTTTATATATATTCTTCGGTCTGGGCCAATTCTGGATAGCCTTAACCTTCGCTAGTACAGCTGATATTATACTATTCCTAATAAAGAACCTATAGAATTTAACTTCTATAGACATAAGGTCATACTTTGCTAGTATTATATATAGCTAATACTTATACAGCAATTCTAATACTTTTAATAAGTATTTATAGTGTTCTTCCTTTATCTTTAAGAAGATTAGTATATTATCCAGATATATAATAATAAACTATCCTAGATAGGGATATACTATATTATTTATAATTATCTAGAATATGGTAGATATATTATATAATCTAAACGGTATTACCAACCACTTATATTTACCCTAAATTATATTTTTCAGCGTATCGGGGACAGACCAAAGGTAATGACATCACGCAGAGGATATCAGCTGAACAGGGAATACCAAGTTACAGGGGACTTAGGAGGAAAGGGTAAAGATAAGACCAAAAGATCAGACAACACAGATCAGATGGAATGACATACGACCAAGCTAGATCTAAACTTAGGATAGAATGGAAGGAAAGAATCAAACAAAGATACTACTGATCCCAAAAAGATTGTATTTGATGCTCAACTAACTAAGGGGTAAGATCAGGTTTTATAGAACATTAGACTAAACAGATAAACATAAGACCAAAGGTCTTAGAACATGGGATGAAAGATCCACAGAATCCGAAATGATCAAGTCTTTCATCTCATCTTGTAACCATTGATCTCAACAACGGGGTTCGGGTTGCGAATCTTCTCGGACGAGAGAAGATGATCTTTGATCTGATAGATCAGATCAAAACAATAGCCATTCATTCCGCAACAAAATGTTTGATCGCGGGATAAATTAGTCAGCACAATCTTTAGACCAAAAGAGCCACTTTTGGTCCCAGGAATTCAGACAGAGAATCAGCCTGAATTGCTGACAATTATAGTAACTAAGTAAGGTATATATCTTAAGGTCACCACTATAATCACTAGACAGTAGGTTAAGGTTTTAATTAACTTAGAAGTATATAGAAACTTTATAAATCTATAATATAACCAAAGGCTATAACTATAGGTTAAAGAAAAAGAACAACTATAGCTAATTATTAGGCTTAACAAAGAAAGACTTAGTAAGAGACTTATCCTAGAGACCAAGCCTATAGAAATAATTATAGATAAACATAAAGAAAACATCAAATTCAATATAACTAAGCTAGATATATATAATATTATCCTTAGAATACTATAGTTAAAACAGTATAATCTAATAATCCAATAGAAAACTAGAGCGATCAGATTTAATAACTATAAATATATAAAAACCATAACAATAAGAAAATACTAAAAAGAACCTAGAAAAGAAGCAGATACCTATAAGAACACTTAGATAGAGAACCCTAATATAGTCACTCAGCTATAAGACAAGGCCTACTAGATCATAGATATAAGTATTATCACTATAATAAAACAGCAACCTAATATAACAGATAATAAGCTTAAAGAATATATCATAATAGCTTACAAAGAGCAAACCCTCTATACAACAAAGGAAGGAATACCATAGATACCCAAAGAGTACCAAGACTTTAAGGATATATTTATACCACCACCAGAAGACCAGCTACCAGAGTATAGACCTTTTAATCATAAGATTAGAATTCAAAAAGATAAAGAACCAATATTTAAACCTATCTACTAGTTATTAGAAAGAGAGTAATAAATACTTAAGAAATATATCAAAAAAAATCTATAAAAAGGATATATCAGAAAATCAGTATCCTTAGCAGGATACCCTATCTTATTTATATCTAAGAAAAGAGGAGAACTTTGACTTTATATAGATTATCAATATTTAAATTTAATTACTATTAAAGATTAATATCTACTATCTTTAATCTAAGAAATCTAAGACTAACTTATAGAAGCAAAGTACTTTATAAAGTATAATATCACTAATATCTATAACTAATTAAGGATTAAAGTAGGAGGTAAATAGAAAATATTAGATAAACCTAGGACACTTTAAATATATAATAATATCTTTTAGGCTAACTAATATATTAGTATTATTCTAGTAATTTATAAATACTATATTAAAAGGATACTTAGATATATTTAGTAGTATATCTAGATAATATTTTAGTTTACTCTAAAATAATAAAGGAATATATAAAATATGATAGGATTATTGTCAGCAATTCAGGCTGATTCTCTGCCTGAATTCCTGGGACCAAAAGTGGCTCTTTTGGTCTAAAGATTGTGCTGACTAATTCATCCCGCGATCAAGCATTTTGTTACGGAATGAATGGCTATTGTTTTGATCTGATCCATCAGATCAAAGATCATCTTCTCTCGTCTGAGAAGATTCGCAACCCGAACCCTGTTGCTGAGATCAATGGTTACAAGATGAGATGAAAGACTTGATCATTTCGGATTCTGTGGATCTTTCATCCCATGTTCTGAGACCTTTGGTCTTATGTTTATCTGTTTAGTCTAATGTTCTATAAAACCTGATCTTACCCCTTAGTTAGTTGGGCATCGAATTCAATCTTTTTGGGATCAGTAGTATCTTTGTTTGATTCTTTCCTTCTATTCCATCCTAAGTTTAGATCCAGCTTGGTCGTATGTCATTCCATCTGATCCGTGTTGTCTGATCTTTTGGTCTTATCTTTACCCTTTCCTCCCAAGTCCCTATAACTTGGTATCCCCTGTTCAGCTGATATCCTCTATGTGACATCATCACCTTTGGTCTGTCCCCGACACGCTAAAAATTATACTATAATAACTTTAAGCAGCTAAAATAATACTTAAGTTAAAAAAATATAAGTTTTATACTAAAAAACAGGATTCTTAGGATATATAATCACTAAGGAAGGATTCAGTATAGAAGAAAAAAAAGTCAGAAGTATCATAGAATAGCCTATACCTATATATATAAAAGATATCTAATAGTTCTTAAGACTCTATAATTATTACCAAAGAAGTATAGATAGCTTTGAAAAAATCACGGAGGCCTTAACTAAGTTAACCAAAAAGGATATACTATAGGAGTAGAGTAATAAGATATAAGGAGTATTTAATATACTTAAGAAGAAATTTAAGGAACAACTAATTATAGGAAGATTTAACCTAGAAAATCTAATTACTATAGAAACTAATATATTAGACTATATACTTAGAGTAAAGCTAGTATAGACTAAGATACTACTAAGTAGTAGTAAGAGATAACAGACTATTATATTCTGGTCTAGAAAAATAATACTAGCGGAAATAAACTATAATATATATAATAAGGAGCTCCTAGTAATTATTAGTATATTTAAAGTATAGAGATCTTATCTAAAAGAAGCAAAATATTAGGTTTTAGTTAAATCGGACTCTAAGAATCTTATATACTTTATAATAATAAAAATATTAATAAAATAATAAGTCAGATAGATAGAAATATTATTATAGATTGATTATAGAATCAAATATACTAAGGGTATAGAAAATATAACAGCAGATATATTTAGTAGGAGACCTAACTATAAAGAAGATACTAAGAAAGCTATACTAGCTATTCTAAAAAGAGATAGGGAAGGAAACCTTATATATAACTATCAGATACTTATAGTAATAACATATAGTATTAATAATAAGTAGCTTAAGAAAATCAAAAAATCAATAGAAAATAATAAATAACTATAGAATATTATATAGTTAGCAGAAGATAAACAAACATAAAAAGATAGACTTATATAGATCTACAGACTTATATATATTCCAAAAGATCTACAGAAGGAAGTTATCTAGAAGCACTACAACTTACTAATATATAGATACCTAGGTATCAAGAAAATAATTAAATATATTTTGCGAAATTACTACCTACTAAATATATATCGAAAGGTTAGAAATTATATCAGAAACTACAATATATATTTACAAAACAAACCTACTTAACACTTACCATATAGAGAAATACAAAATAAAGAAGTACCTATATAGCTATAGGAGTAGATCACAATAGACTTTATCACTAAGCTACCAGAGACAGAGGAGTAATATAATATAATTATTATTATTATTAACCGACTTACTAAATTCATATATATATTATCTATGTTAGAAACTATAACAGCGGAAGGGATTACAAAGATACTGATATACTATATCTTTATAAACCACAAATTACCTTAAAAGATCACCTTGGATCGAGACAAGCTGTTTATATCAAAATTCTAGTAATTAGTGGCGAACCAACTAGGTATTGATCATAGACTTTTAACAGCCTACTACCTGTAGACTAACAGATAGACCAAATAGGTTAACCAAATACTAGAACAGTATCTAAGATACTATATGAACTACCAGCAAGACAACTAGGCAGAACTATTACCTATTATATAATTCGCATATAACAACACCATATATATAACTACCGGATTATCGCCATTCTTCGCAAATTACAGAAGAAACCTAACACTTATCGATAAACCCATTAGGGAACACACAGTGGTACTAGAGGCGCAAGAATAAGTAGAAAACATCAAGAACCTATACCAATAAATAGTTAGAGATATCAAGTTCTTTAATCACCAGATAAAGATATATATCAACCAGAGACATATACCTAGACTAGATATAAAGCCAGACAATAAGGCCTACTTACTACAACAAAATATCAAGACAAAACAACCAAGTAAGAAACTAGACCATAAATGTCTAGGACCATTTACCATCGACAAAAAAACTAGACCTATGAACTACCGACTACATCTACCGGAAAGCATAAAATAAGTTCACCCAGTATTTTATATCTTATTATTAGAACCAGCACCAGAAAATACAGAAAACGCCACAGAAGTTGAAATCGAAAATGCTAGCGAAGAAGAGTATGAAGTTAAAGAAATCCTAGTAGACCAATAGTATAACAATCAGTAATAACTCCTAGTGAAATAGTAAGGTTATTCTACCTTAGAAAATACATAGGAACCTATTAAGAACTTAACTAGCTGTTACTAATTAGTAAGATAGTACTACACATAGACAAAGAGAACCCCTACAGGACAGAACATAAGAAAGCGTCAAAATTAATACTATCCAAAGAAAAACTAGGATCCACCAATATAATCATCTACGTCAGAGTAGGATTATCACTAGCATAAGTTACCGTAAGAACCTGGTTATTAATAACCGGAAGAGTAGTTTTGTTAAAACCAGTAGCGGCACTAGAAGACTCTGCTTTATATTCTTTATAACAATCGACCTCGATATATTCCTTTTTAAGACGCTTAATCTCTTCTTTTTTATAACGCTTAAGCTCTTTGAGTTAAGCTATTTCTTTATACTCACAAGCAATAAAGTCGCCAGCACGCTTCCTTAACAAATTCTCTTATTTCCGGATCCGACGAAGTTTGGTGATGATTTCAGCCTAAGCCTTAAGGAACTTCTTCTCTTGGTTTCTAAGGGCGCCCTATAACCTTAGGAGGCGGCGCTATTCAGAATTAGTAAAAGCCTTCTCGGGTATTTCACACCTAGTACCGCGACCTACGCGGATATGGTATGAATAACTCTTTAAATAGTCGGAACGAATATAAACATAGTAAAGATAAGTATAATAAACATATAGGGTCAAGGACTTGAAACCTTTATCCTCGATTAATTGATAGAGTTTATAACTAGATACTCTAGAGGAAGGTATGGTTAGCAAAATATGGGAAGAACAGAAAAGTAAGGAACTTACCTACCGGAGGGGGCTTATATGTTTAAAAATAAATCAAAAGGACTTTGGAGACTAAAGACCTAAAAGAGGGGGATGGTATTATAGACCTACCATAGAGAGGTCTCCTAGGAGCAGTTATAACCCAATCAGTTGGCGGTTAGGCTAAGTATAGACAACCAGCCATAACAGATATACAGCCAAAAGGGGCATAGGGCTATAATAGTGCCTAAGGCGCTAATAGGAGCCAAATATAGTCTATTACTTACTATTATAATATATACTCCATATATAGGAAGGATAATATATAAGAGGCCACTTCCGGCCCTATGACATATAACCATAGATCTATTCTAATAATAGATCCTGTCCGTTCAGATAGAACGGACCTAACAGCAGGAACAGACCTAACAGTAGGAACGGACCTATCCTAATAAAAGGACAGGATGACCAGGAGGACTAGATATATAAGGACACTCTTTACCTACTATATATTTAGTTCTTCGCAATTATTACTCTATTGTTATTGAGACCTACAATACAAATCAGATTAACAGTTTACTTGATCACAATCAAACCCTTAAAGACAAACCTCAACTAGCTTAGGAGCTTACTTATGATAGCCTCACTCGTGACTGACTTGCTAGCGGATTCCCTGATTTAAGCATTACCGTACAAGGATCCCTAAAGACTCGAACCTGTGTAAGGCCTAGCGATGGTAACGGCACGGTTGCAGGATAACGGCTTACGGTAAGTAACTCGACGGACAAGAGCATACTCACGTTGCTTGACAGCCAGTTTGTAACATAAATAACTAAGAGTACTCTATATATATAACTATTTAAGACCCTATAGATAGCCTCTTTCCTAAACTTAATATAAATTATTTAGCTTAAAGTAATATGAACTTTTACTAAACTTACTCTAAAGCTTTATATATTCTAATAGTTTATAAATTATAAGAATAATTTTGTATATTAGATACTTTTAAATTTTTATTCTAAAAAAAGTTTATATATTAAGATATTTATTAGATAATATCTTTTTTTATTTTTAAGATTTAGTAATCTTATATTAAAATTAATAACTTAATTTTTTATATTCTTTATCTCTTTATTTTATATAATATATTAATCTAATATATTTATTATATCTAATAGTCTTAAATAAAATATAGTAAATAAGCTTTACAAAGGAATAATATAGATTAATAAAGTATATATTATTTATATTTTTAAGAGATAAAATACTTTATATATATAATTAAAGTTATATAAATTTATAGATTAGATAAATAAATCTTTAGGTAGAATCTAGTTAATTATATAGAAAATTAATAATATATAAATAGATCTTATTCTTTATTTTATAATTTAATATAATAAATTAGATTTATTAAGATATATATTAATATAATCTCTTTCTTTTAGACTATTCTCTATATTTCTTACTATCTATCTATTAATATTTATATAATATTGAATATTCTTAAATCTTACTTTTAGTTTAGGATTACTATAAGATCTTAATAAAGGAGGTCTAAGTAAATATATACTAATATAAATCTACTAGTTGTAAAATTCTATCTATGTATATATATATATATATATATATATATATTGATTCGTTTATATAATTAATAGGAGTAATATATCCTATAAGCAAGCAAGCCACTATTCTACCTACTAATATATACTTTATAGTATTATTTAACTAATAATAAAGATAATTAATTAAAATAATATCGATCCTTTCAGCGTGTCGGGGACAGACCAAAGGTGATGACGTCACGCAGAGGATGTCAGCTGAACAGGGGATACCAAGTTACAGGGGACTTGGGAGGAAAGGGTAAAGATAAGACCAAAAGATCAGACAACACGGATCAGATGGAATGACATACGACCAAGCTGGATCCAAACTTAGGATGGAATGGAAGGAAAGAATCAAACAAAGATACTACTGATCCCAAAAAGATTGAATTCGATGCCCAACTAACTAAGGGGTAAGATCAGGTTTTATAGAACATTAGACTAAACAGATAAACATAAGACCAAAGGTCTCAGAACATGGGATGAAAGATCCACAGAATCCGAAATGATCAAGTCTTTCATCTCATCTTGTAACCATTGATCTCAGCAACGGGGTTCGGGTTGCGAATCTTCTCAGACGAGAGAAGATGATCTTTGATCTGATGGATCAGATCAAAACAATAGCCATTCATTCCGCAACAAAATGCTTGATCGCGGGATGAATTAGTCAGCACAATCTTTAGACCAAAAGAGCCACTTTTGGTCCCAGGAATTCAGGCAGAGAATCAGCCTGAATTGCTGACATATCCTAATTAGAACAAGTATTCCTTTTATATCTAATATTTCTATAACTTATATACTTTGGTAGCACTCTCCTAGTAGCCGTTTTTCAAGCTTCCTGCCGCTCTATATCTACTATCTACTCTACTTCTACTATATCCTTCTCCTTTTGTATATACTGGCTTATCTTGCTTATAGTTATTCTACCCTTATTGGCCATCTATCTATTAGGTAGGGTTAGACTTCTCCAAAACCCAATGGACCCAAGACCCAACCCAACCCAACCCAACATTGGGTTGGGTTTGGCTCCAAAACTTAGACCCAAGCCTGGGTTTTGGGTTTTTTCCTTGGACCCAACCCAACCCATAGGTACCCAATTGGGTCCCAAACATAGCAAACATGCCAAGATTTTGCTGTAGCATAAATTATGCATCTTGGCGTTGTATTTTTGGGTATTCCCCTTACAGACCTTTGGGTACTGCGGCTACAGCTTTTTAGAAACTAGCAAAGAAAAGCGTTTTTTAACTAGCTCAATCAATTCTTAACTCAATCTCCTTAATCTACCATTCTATCCATTTTCTCGTCCTGCCTGGTCTGTCCTTTCTCTTCTACCTCCTACAAAGTAAGGTAGGATTCGTCTGAAGCATAGGGTTTTGTGCACAAAAAATAGTTTGTGGGCTGCCAATACTAGCTGTCTCCTAGGCTCCTATTAAAAACTAACAGGCTTTTGTGCACAAAATTTACCTCTGTAGCATCTGACCCTCATCCTCATTCCTCACTCTTCATGCTCACCCTCATTCTTCATGCTCATGCTCGTGCTCGTGCTCGTGCTCATCCTGAAACCTAGACCAGTAAAAACCACCCTTAATAAACACAGGGGTAACATCAAGGCCAAGCTGGGTACGCTCGAAGAAGGAGTTAGCCCCAAACGCAGCACGTTCTGTTAGAACTAGCTTCTCAAAGGCAGCAATGTATAGCTGCTGAGCGTGTTTCCGCCACCTCTGTATAAAACCCCAAGCAGCCACATCGTCATCTCCAAATAAAATGTCAAGCTCTTCTCGTACATCCACCTCGTCCCAGCGCACCTGCCCAACTAGTGCATCTGAAATTGCACCCAGCCGCCCAAGGCGTACAGTTGCTGGGAAAATCTGGTCCATACGCCCTCCAAAAGTGCTATTGGGCAAGCCTGAAGGGGTCTTAGTGCCAGAGTAAAAACTGCGGTGGCAGTGAGATAGGTCACCCCAAGTTCCTGACTCAGCCACATCTAATGTCTGGTGGTCTTCTCCAATACCCACAAACCAAGGTAGGATATTGAGGCGACGTGAAGTAGCAGGGCCAGTAGAGCCGTGTGGCAGGCCAGGTAGGCTAAGGCGCACATCTCCAATAGTACACTTCTGTTTAGACCACGTGTAGCCAAAGTGGTCCTCATCATCTTTAGTCCACATTGTAGGCTGAATCTGTTGTACATAGCCATCTTTTGTATAGCCTCGGAGACGAAGGCGGTCATTCCATTCTCTGATATCCCGATGCATACCAAGGAGCATCTCTGTACAGTTGTTGTCATCCTCCACAGATAGTGCAAGACTACCTTGTAAAGCATTCTGACCACGTCCAGTACGTACGAAATCAGCGATATTCACATCAATATGACGAAAAAACGTAGATTCCCCAGGATAGGTGCTCTTGGTGTAATAAGGAAAGGAGATTAGTCGCCAAGCATGGTCTGGCCGAAAGAACACATAGAATGCATAATAAGCAGGGTCTTGCCGGACAAGCTGCTGGACCAAGCTAAACCACATGTTCCGGGCCCAGCCAATTCGAGGTTTTCCAGGACGGGCACGGTAATGCCAGTCATACATATCAAACTCCTGTAAGATCATAGGCAGGATACCACCAGGATGCTGGCCGTCAAGGTCTTCTGTTAGCCAACTAAAGAGCCCAGTGACTACCACACTACCATCCTTCTTCATTTGCTGGTCCATATGCATAGCTTCAGGGGGCGGGGCCTTGCCAAAGCATCGTTTATATAGCTTCATAAAGGTAAAGGATGACATCTGGGTTGGTTTGGAAACCTTTGGCCTTAGTGGTAGGGCAGTGGCCTCAAAGCGCCAGCCAGACTGAAGATTTCCAATGCTGCCTTTGAACCAAGAAGGGTGCTGCTGCCTCACGGAGTCCCATGAATCTAGCTTCTTGTAAAGGTAGAGAAGCCGTCTATGAGCCTGAGTAATAGCAAAACGATGGTAGATACCTAGCTGCCTGCAGAGAGCATGTGTATGTTTGGGGCATAAGCGTAAGGTGTGGGATTCGTTAGGGCTGCTAGTTTCTCGGCCAATTTTTCTGAGAGCCTGTTTCTTCAATGTATCTGTGGGAAGTACAACATTTTTCTTAGCTGGTATTAAACGCTGGAGAGCAGCCTTTGTGAGAGGACAGCCACATGTAGACATAGGTGGTGTTGTGTGCTTAGCTCGTTTCCGTGGGTGAGGTTGAAAATCATCATCGGCATCACCACTACCTTCACTATCACCATCGCTGTTGCTATCACTATTGCTATTGCTGTCGCTGTCGCCATTTTCATCATTGCTGTTGCCACTGCTGCTGTTGTTGTGATCTTCCTTATCCTTAGCCTGGCTGCTAGAATGGCCTTCTTCTTCTTCATCATCATCATCTTCTTCTTGGCAGCTATTCTTTTGTTGTTTCTTAGGAGTAGGTGGCTGGGTAGTAGGCGCCTCAGAGACCAAGCCTAGTAAAGATTAAAGGTTAAAGGTTAAAACCACATCTTTTAGACTAGGCTCATAGGTAAGAATACATACCTATACTTGGACACACAAACCCATCTATGTCAATTCCTAGCTCCAAGCCTTGTAAGACACTATGGTCTAAGGGCGTAGTGTCTTGGCTTAAGAAGGCATTGGTTAGATCAGCCTGCATGATTCGGCTTTCTTGCCGAATTCCACGTTTGCGAGTAGACCTCCGTGCCACATATGCATTGTTGATGGATGCTCGTGTATGCTCATAGGATATGCCGCTTGTGAGGAATTTGCTGATTTTTCGCTTCATTGTGTCACCTTTGATGCGGAGAAAAAGAGCATTCGCCTGGCCCTCACCCCACTGTGTCTTCGCACGTAGCAGGAGGTTGTCGTTGAATCGGGCCACACCCTGCTGGCTTCTAACCGCGTCACGCGTGATTTTCCATGAGTCGTGGAATGCCTCCACATTCTCTTCATGCTCTCTCCAAAACTCGCCTTGTTCGATGAAATCGTGCAGCTTCTCTAGAGACTTAACTGCTTCGCTAAGGAATGAGTGGGCGTGGTCCTGGATTCTAAGCGCAGCTGGATAGACCTCTTCTGGGGCAAGCGTCTTCATTACCTCAAGAGCTTCTTCCATAGACCTTACTGGCTGTCCACAAAGATCAAGTGTGCTCTTGAATGAGACTTGGAGGGTCCCAGTTCCCTCAGCTAGGGTGTCCATTATGATAGACACAGCAGACACGATTAATATGTCCATTATGATAGACACAGCAGACACGATTAATATGATAAATGTTGAATGATAAGTGATGGAAACTGAGTAGTTAAGGAGGATGAAAAGAAAAAGAAGGGATGAGGGGTGAGGGGGAGAAGAGACTAGGAAATAACAAAGAAAGTAGACAAAGAAAGTAGTCTTTGTAAAAAGGCTAGCTAGTAGAGTAGTTAGCAAGCGGATTAAATAGATGGAATAGATGAAATAGATGAAACATTAATTAAAAAAGATCAAATGAAAGATGATTGAATGTACTTCTAAGTTAGCTTTGTGCACAAAAACATATCTCTACCATATCGTAGGTAGCTGCTTTTAGGCATAGGGGGGGGAGGGAGCTGAGGCTCAGATGGAGAGGTGAGGTTTTGTGCACAAAGATAGCTCTACCATATCGTAGGTAGCTGCTTTTAGGCATAGGGGGGGGAGGGAGGTGAGGCTCAGATGGAGAGGTGAGGTTTTGTGCACAAAGATAGCTTGTAGGTGGCTTGTAGATGTAAACTTACATGTTGGTTTCATCCTCATGATGATTTATATCCTCATCCTCATGGTTGTTTTTTAAACTTAGTAATGCTCATATCCATCATCCTCCCTGTTCTTTCGCTTCCTTCCCGATGTTCGTAGCTGAGTACTCATCTCTGGTAGCTGTAGTACCTCCTCCTCCTCAGCCTCCTCCTCAGCCTCCTCCTCAGCCTCCTCCTCAGCCTCCTCCTCAGCCTCCTCCTCAGCCTCCTCACGATCACTTATACCATCTCCATCAAGCTCATCTAGCCTCTCGTCACATTGCTCCCTTTCTGCTTCAATCTCATCTAAGGAAAAGAATAGCTGAAGTTCTTTCCTCTGCTGCCCTTCAAGGTCAAACCTTGAAGCACAGAGAAACAGCATCAGCTCCTCAATTGTTTCAGACTTCATACGACCACGGCGATAATGGCAGATATCCCGGGCAGTGTTGAATAGCCGCTCTACACCAGCACCTGTTGCTGGGATTGAGAGAACATCCCGTGCAAGTGCAGAGATTATAGGGAAACGTCCTTGGTGCTCTCTCCAGAATTGAAGAGGCTCAGTCTCAACAGTGTCTAAGGTAGGGGTAGTTAGTATGTATAGATATAGGTATTATGATATTAGAATACTGATAATTCAAACATACCACCATCAAGATATTGTGTCATTTCATCTTTAGCTAGCCTTGTCTTCGGTTTGCTTTTGTTTAATATCTTATTAAGCTTTAAGCTTAGCTTTGGTGTAGGTAGGGAGCTTCCTGTGTCTGACGTATGAGAAAGATGCTCTTGGTGCTCTTGGTAGGGAGTAAGAGCTGTCTGGAATGCACTCCGGTACTTAAGTCGCCAGGACCCATCCCAGTCATCTGATTGGAAAAACTGGAACCGGCTGTCAGGAGCTAGCATTGTACCAACTGCATATATGTGCCCTGGAATACTATCTGTCTGTGTGTAGTACTCATCAAGCTTTAATCGGCTAGCTTCAAGGCACTGAAGTATGTGCCTTTTCCATGGAACCCGCTTCTGCCTAAGCTGCGCCATGGACTTTTCAAGATGCAAAAATAATGCATTATAAAGCTTGAATATAAGATGTATGGTTATATCTCGTGTCTTCGATAGCTCAGTCGTATATTCAAAGAAGGGCTCAGTAAGATAGAGCAGGTAATCGATTTGGCGCCACTCCTCTGGAGTTAAAAGCATTTCTTTACAGTCATATTCCAGGCAAAATGGGAGGAAAAAATCACGAAGCCTCTTAGCTCGGCGAAGCATTAGGAAGGTTGAATTCCACCGAGTCCGTACATCTTGTATTGGAATAACCTTTGGTTCCTCTGTTTGAAGATTGATGAATGTTTCACGGCGTTGGGGGCTTGCATGAATGTAGATTGCAAGATAGCGTACCTTATTCAAGGTAACAGAGATCTCACACTTCTGGCGCTTTAAATTATCCTTAGCAAGGGTTGATTGTTTCTCAGTCCATTTAGTTTGGGTAGTCTCATTTAAAGGGGCTGCCTTTAGGCGATCCAGAAGCTGGTTAAGGCTAAGCTGAATAACATGGGCAAGGCAAGGTATCCGGGTAATGCTAAGATTCTCAGGTAGGGCTTGTTGAATTGCATCAATCATAGTCTAATTATATAGTATATTATTAGTAGTAGCCTTAAGGATAGAGATGGAGATGGAGATGGAGATGGAGATGGAGATGGAGATGGAGATGGAGATGGAGATGGAGGGTACCTTATTATTTGATGCATTATCAGTTGTAACTCCAAGAACTCTGTCTGTAATCTGATGCTCTTGGAGTATGTTGAGAAGAACACTACTAAGACTTATACCAGAGTGTGACCCAGAGAGTGGTTTAAAACCAAGAAGCACCTCCCGATAGGTCCAATCTGCATCAATAAAATAGCCAGTAACGGCCATAAATGCTTGCGAAAACGGAGAAGTCCAGCAGTCCAGCGTAATTGAAACTTTTGAGCTGGGCGGTAGGAGGTTAAGAATGGATCTCTGGCGGTCTGCAACTAGATCTTGTAGTCGCCGACGAATTGTATTTGCAGACGGGATGGTTGGAGGTAATGGTGAAGAGCGAGCCTTATGAATCAGACTATGAAAGGTTGGATGCTCAATAAGGTGGAATGGAAGCCGGTTGATAGTAAGAAATTGTAAGATTTCTTCCTCCCAGCCTAGCTGTGAGAAAGGAGCAAGAGCAGGAGTAGTAGATGGCTCATCTTCCTAGTGAAATAAAATTAATTAAATAGTTAGTTACTGTCTTAGTAGTTAAGCTAGTTTCCTACTGCTTAAGCTTCTCTTTTGTGCACAAAATGCTATCTCAGCTAGAGTTTTTTTTTGCGCCCAAAACACCAACTCTGTGTATCTCACCACCATTAAAACGTACCTTGCTTATAAGGAAACCAGTAATATTCTCCTTCCGCCTCATAGAGTTTTGGCATTTTGCAGTTTTTAGGTGTTTAGCCATGGTTGATGTGCCTTGGTAGCCATTTTGACAGGCAGAGTGAGCATGTTCAAGAACCTTGCTACACCGCTTACACATAACCTTTGGTGCACCATCTGTGATTTGGGCAACCTGATGGAAGTTATTCCAAATTGGGGCCTGGCGGGCTGCTTCCCAGTGGATCTTACTTTTCCTCCCATAGTCAGTTTGTAGCCACCAGTCAACCCACTCAGTATGCTCTACCATATTGTAGAGGAAATAGGATTTTCTTCGGTCGGGTCCAACGCGGATAAACGGTAGAGGAGGGGGGAGGAGGTGTATCTGGCCGGAGGAATGTATGCCCATCAAAGCTTGGGAGTGTGGTCTGGGTACTAGGTAGTTAAATAGTAAGAGAGTTAGGTGGGCTTGAGATAGTCTAAAAAAAAGGGAGAATAGTAGTCTCTAACTCTTCTTCATCATAACCTAATGATGATGATAGGTAGAGAGGTGATTGGAAACTGGAATTTTGGCTTTGGGACATGAGGTTAAATGAAAATCATGAAAGAATAATAAGTGTAAGGGTAGGGTGGGAAATGTAGAAGAAGAATAGTAAGTAAGTATCAAGGGTAGGTAAATCATAAAAGAATGATAAGTGTAAGGATGAGGGTATAAAGGAGAAGGTAGGAAATATAGAAGATTAAAGATTAGAAATAAATAAATACCTAATAACACATATCTTTAATTTTAAACCCATAAAAACCCACAAAAACCCAAGAAGAGCCCAAGAAGAGCCCAAGAAGAGCCCAAGAAGAACCCAAGAAAACCCATGAAAAACCCATGAAAACCCATGAAAACCCATGAAAACCCACAAAAACCCACGAAAGACCCACGAAAACCCATGAAAACCCAAGAATTACCCATGAAAACCCAAGAAGTACCCAATCCCAACCCAAGTCTACTAAAAGTCTTCTAAAAAATTTTACCCAGGCTTCCAGCTGCTTCCTTAGAATCCCTACTTTACCCGTTTATTTTATGAATACTATCTTCTTCAATTTAGTAAATATTAAGTTAAAATACTATAGAACTAAAGATTCAATTTAATACTAAGAAATACTAAATTAGCTTAAAAATAAAAAGTAACACTTTTGTAGGGCATACATGTAAAAGATGCACTACCTCTGCAGCATGTAAATATATATTTCCTACAACATTTACTAAATATCAATTTCTACACCCTACATCCTCCATCCATATAATATAATATTTTATAATAATTTTTCCTTCTGAATGTTAATATTATTTTCAAATAAGAAATCTATTATTATTACTAGTAATCAACTTACTCTCTAACATCTATTTCTAAGATGTAATGCTGCTACATGTAAAGGTATAGTAGCTACATGCAAGGGTATAGACTCATAGAGACTCTAACATATAAACTAAAACGAATGCAAAACACATGTAAAAAACAGTATTTTAAATTGATGACTGAGCAGAGTTATACATGCCAAGACCTCTTTTTTATGCAAAATTGGGTTTTCCTGGGTACCCAATGGGTACCCAGCTTGGGTCTTGGGTCGGGTTGGGTTTTTAGGTGCTGGACCCAAGACCCAGGTGGGTTGGGTCTTGGGTCCAACCCTTGGACCCAAATTGGGTTTTGGAGAAGTCTAGGTAGGGTATACTTATATACCTGCTGTCTATTCTTAGTGTATAATTGTTTATTTTTTTGAGTAAGAAATACACTGTTATATATAGTAATCTTATATCCCTTAATCAGCTGCTTAAGCGCTTCTTTAGCTGGGCTAGGAGGTGTATATGACTACTGTTTTAATAGCCTTTTGATTGATGATATGATGGGCTCTATAAAGACTGAAGCAGAACGATATAGGCCGACATGCAGTTTACATTCATGTTTAAGGAAGAGGAAGCTATAGTACATGATGGGGCATATATGTCTTTCCGCAGATCACGTGTGGGGCTGTAAGCGGAGACGTCCGTGGTCAACTGTCGTCGAACGTGACCGTACGTGATCGTGGCTTTGGGCTTCGTCGAGGATTGACAAGCTCTCGTTGGGTTCAACCCGTTACAGATGAAGCCTGTTGTTAGATATCGGTAGGCTTATATGGTGTATAGGGGGGTAAAGTTACTGCTTCTGCTACTAGGGGGTGGTGTAGGTGTATATAGCTTTATATTAAGCTTCTTAAGCATCTGCTGCGGGCTAAGCGGAATTAAACTAGCTACTAAGAAGCTATTTGAAATTATAGCTGGCTTATAAGCTTAGTCCTGGGTAGATAGGTATATAGCAAGAAAATCAAGCTTATCGATATGGTGTGTGCTATATCGAAGCTTTTGCTAGATAGCCTACCTATAGGTATGCTTTATCATACTAAAACACCTAATATCAAGAGGTTAAAGAAAATAGGAAGAATAGGCTAAGTATATATAATGGTAGGATATGGTTTTCCTTATATATTTAATCAAATTCAGGTATCAAGTGGCTACCATGGCGATCTATAATCAAAAGCCACCACTTTCCATATATATATATATATATATATATATATATATATATATATATTTGTATATAGTAAAAAGTGATTCCGGAGCTAATTTAATATAATTTGATTAGTAGTCCAGCTATTATCACTAATATCTAATTACCAATCAGATAGTAGGGTTTTGGCTAAAAACCAGGCTTGGTTAAATATCTTTGCTTTAAAGATAATATATAGTGGTAGTGCCTATCCATAACTGTTAATTGTCTCAATAGCAGTAACCTACTTATGATTTCCTGATGTAAGAAGGCGTCTTCTCCTATAGTACTTAGTATATGTAATAACATAGGATATATGTTACGAACCGGCTGTCAAGCAACGTGAGTATGCACTTCCAAAGTGTTACTTACCGCAAGCCGTTATCCTGCAACTGTACCGTCGCCGTCGCTGGGCCTTACACGGGCTCGAGTCTATAGGGATCCTTGCACGGTAATGCTTGATCAGGGTGTCCGCTAGCAAGTCAGTCACGAGTGATGGAATCACGAGTGAGCTCCCAAGCTAGTTTGAGGTTGGTCTTCAAAGGTTCGACTGTGATCAAAGTATCTGAATTGCTGTACTGTAGGTCTCAATAACAATAGAGTAATAATCGCGAAGAACTAAATACATGATGGGTAACGAGTGTCCTTATATATCTAGTCCTTCCTATCCGTCGATGGGACCGGATCCCATCCGTCAGTGTGATCCGATCTCATCCCATCGTGGGATGGGATCTTGTCCTATCCATGCATGGGATCTATTGTTGGAATAGTCCCGTTGGTCACGTGTCATGGGGCCGGAAGTGGCCTCTCGTGCACCGTCCTTCCCGTATAGCCAGTATTCTTTCAGGCGGTTGATAGCATGCCGAATATGGCTCCTGTTGATGCCTGAGGCCCCAAATGGACATGCGTCCATTTGGGCCACGCGTCCATTATGGCCGGTCGTCCAGTCTGGGTCCGACCGCCAACTGATTGGTCCGTAATTGCTCCTGGGAGATCCCTCCGTAGTGGGTCCGTAACACCATCCCCCTCTTTCAGGTCTTTTGGTCCCCAAACGACCTTTGATTTGTTTTTAAACGTTGAACCCCCCTCAGGTAGGTGAGGCCCTTACTTTTCTGTATTTTCCCGTGTTCGTTGACCATGTCTTCAGCAGGAATCTCCGGCTCGAAGCTCCAAGATCGTATCGCCACTCAGGGTTTTCGTTCAATTGCCCCTTGCGATCGTTGTGTGCGTTTGCATAAGTCGTGTGTCCGTTCTTCGAACTCGAAGAAGTGTAGCGAGTGTGTTCGCGGCGGTGGAAAAGTGAAGTGCACCATGACTTCTGCTCCAACGTATTCCGAAGCCGAATGGCGAAAACTGGTTAAAATGCAGGCCGAGATTGCGGAGGAACGTCGCGCCGCTCTCGAAGCCAGTCAAGAGGCCATGGCTCGCCTGATGCGTCTTGACCGCCATGAAGCCTTGCTCCGCGATCGGGCTGGTGACTTCATTGCCCGTGATTACAATAAGATTGCCCAGCTCGAGGAACTTGAGCGTCGTGAGAAAGAAGAGATCGAGCGTCTCGAAAAAGAACGTGTCGAGGCCGATCGTCGTAAAGAGTGTGAAGCAGAGTCTTCCAGTGCCGCTACTGGGTCCGATAAAACTGCTCTTCCGGTCGTCCGTGACCAGGTTCTTGCGGCAACGTGTGCTGGTGGTGATCCTACTCTGACGCAGATGGTTGCGTCGGTGGATCCCAGTTTTTCTTTGGATGGTATTGATTTCGACGCTTTCTTGCGTTCCGTCCCGCAGGGGTTCTCTTCGCCTGCGCGTAGTACTGCCTCACCAATTGGTGACAGCCAGTCAAATTCTTGATGGGTTCCCATGTGTTTTCCGAGGTAGGGTAACCTTGCCATTTCACCAGGAGTTGTTGCTGATTGTCGTGCCATCGGTCCGCTAGGATTTCTTCAACCTCGTATTCTTCTTCGCTAGCGTTTTCGATTTCAACTTCTGTGGCGTTTTCTGCACTCTCTGGCGCTGGTTCCAATAATGAGACATGAAATACTGGGTGAACTCGTTTCATGCTTTCCGGTAGTCGTAGTCGGTAGTTCACGGGTCCAGTTTTCTCGTCAATGGTAAATGGTCCTAGTCGCTTGTGGTCCAGTTTCTCACTTGGTCGTTTTGTCTTGATGTTTCGTCGCAGCAAGTAGGCCTTGTCGCCTGGCTTCATGTCTGGTCCGGGCGTGCGCCTCCGGTCGACGTACATCTTCATCCGATGATTAAAGAACTCGATATCTCTAACCATTTGCTGGTGTAGGTTTTTGATGTTCTCCACTTGTTCTTGCGCCCCTGGCGCCACCGCGTGTTCCCCGATGGGTTCACCGATGAGTGTTGGGTTTCTTCCGTAATTTGCGTAGAACGGTGACAATCCTGTAGTCGCGTGCATAGCGTTGTTGTATGCGAACTGTGCAATGGGTAGCAATTCTGCCCAGTTGTCTTGCTGGTAGTTCACGTAGTGTCGTAGGTATTGTTCCAATGTTTGGTTAACCCGTTCGGTTTGTCCGTCAGTCTGCGGGTGGTAGGCTGTTGAAAGTCTATGATCAATGCCCAGTTGATCCGCCACTGATTGCCAGAATTTCGATGTGAACAGTTTGTCTCGATCCGAGGTGATCTTTCGAGGTGTTCCGTGGTTCGTAAAGATGTAACGTATCAGTGTCTTTGCGATCCCTTCCGCCGTCATTGTTTCTGACGCGGGTAACATGTATGCGTATTTGGTGAGTCGGTCGACGATGACAATAATCATATCATGTTGATCCTCTGTTTCCGGTAGCTTGGTGATGAAGTCCATCGTGATCCACTCCCATGGGTGTATCGGTACTTCCTTGTTTTGCATCTCACCATACGGTAGATGTCGAGTGGGTTTGTTTCGTAAACATGTATCACACTTCTTGATGTAATTCTTGACCTTTCGATGTATATTCGGTAGGTAGTAATTTCGTGTGATATGTTCAATCGTCTTCTCGATACCCATATGTCCGTGTGTTGGTACGTCGTGGTGTTTGGTGATGACTTCTTGCTGTAGTTCCCTTGGAATGTATATAAGTCCGTGGATCCACACAAGTCCATCTCTTGTTGTTTGTTCGTCTTCCACTGTTTGCATGATGTTTTGTAGTTGTTCATCGTTCTGTGTTGCTGCCTTGATTTTTTCCAGCCACTCGTTGTCGATGCTGTATGTCGTTGCTGCGAGTGTCTGATGGTTATATACGAGATTTCCTTCCCCGTCTTTTTTTAGGATAGCTGGCACAGCTTCCTTAGTGCCTTCTTCATAGTCAGGTCTCCTGCTGAGTGCATCGGCTGTTACGTTTTCCACACCCTTGGTGTGTTCGATTCTGTAATCGAATTGCGATAACGTTTCCGCCCATCTGACTTGTCGTCGTGTCAACGTCTTCGTCGTTGTGAAGTACGTGAGGTTTTTGTGGTCCGATTTGACCAAAACCTGATGTTTCGCTCCTTCTAAGTAAGGTCTCCAAACCTTGAATGCACTAACGACCGCTAGAAGTTCCTTGTCGTGTACGTCGTAGTTCATTTCCGCTGGTATCATTTTTCTAGACCAAAATGCAATGGTCCATCGTCTTTTGCTGCCACTTGGTAGTGTCTCGGTTTGCACTAGTTTCGCCCCAAGTGCATAGTCTGATGCGTCTGTTTCCACAGTGATTGGGTTCTCTGGGTTGAATCTTCCCACGATTGGTCGCTCCTTGAACCTTTCCTTAAGCGTGTCGAACGCTTCTTGTGTCTTATTGTCCCAACTCCATTGTGTATCCTTCCTGGTCAGCTTGGTCAGTGCTTCGGTGATTTTCCCGAAGCTATCTATGCTTCTTCGGTAGTAATTGCAGAGTCCCAAGAACCGTTGGATGTCTTTCACACATGTGGGTGTAGGCCATTCCATGATGCTTCTAATCTTTTCTTCTTCCATGCTGAATCCTTCTCTGGTGATCACATATCCCAGGAAGCCTGTTTCTTCTGTGTGGAACTCGCACTTCTTCAACTTGAGAGTTACTTTAGCTTCTCGAAGTCGTTGTAGTACTAGTCTGTTGTGTTCCACATGTTCTTCCATAGTCTTCGAGTAGACTAAGATGTCGTCTAGGTACACTACCACGAAAATGTCCAAGTATCCTTCCAGTGCGTTGAATATAAATCGCTGGAATGATGCTGGCGCATTGGTTAGCCCAAAAGGCATCACCACATATTCGAAGTGTCCCATATTTGTCCGGAATGCTGTTTTCCATTCGTCTCCTTCCTTTATTCTCAATCGGTTATAGGCGTTGGTGATATCATACTTTGTGAAGTACTTTGCTCCTGTAAGCCGGTCCTGGATTTCTTGAATCAAAGGCAATGGGTGTCGATCTTTGATGGTAATCGAATTTAAGTGTCGATAGTCCACACAAAGTCGAAGTTCTCCTCCCTTCTTGGGTGCGAACAAGACAGGGTATCCTGCTGATGAGGATGACTTTCTGATGTAACCTTTCCGTAGGTTTTCTTCGATGTACTCCCGGAGCACTTTTCGTTCTTTCTCGGATAGTTGGTAGATAGGCATGAATGTCGGTTCCTTGCCTTCGTTGATCCGGATCTCGTGGTCGAAGGGTCCATACTCTGGTAGTTGGCCCTCTGGTGGTGGTGTAAACACATCCTCGAAGTCTCGGTATTCTTCGGGTATTTCCGGTGTTCCTTCCTCTGTCGCGCAGAGGGTCTGCTCTCCGTGAGCTATCACGACATATTCTGTGAGTTCTTCATCCGTCATATCGGGTCGCTGTTCTGTGGTTGCGATGACGCTCACGTCGGTGATTTGGTGGGCCTTGCCTCGTGGCCGAGTGGCTACATCAGGTTTCCCTACCTGAGTGCCCTCATAGGTACCTGCTCCCTTTCCAGGCCCTTTCTGGTTTTCTTTGTTTTTCGTGGTTCCTCGTGTGCAGTTGCAATTATCGAATTGAATGGCTCCAGTATCCCATTGGATTACCGGGTTATGGTGTCGTAACCATGGCATCCCGAGGACGATGTCGAACGTGCCTAGCTCGGTGATGTCGAATTCGATGTTTTCCTTGTGTTCGCCCATAATCATTTCTACCGGCTCGGTCTCTAGGATCAGTCCTTTGTTGAGTCGCTGTCCGTTGAGTCCGACAATGGGTTGTGGCTTTTCCTTTTCTTTCACCCACAGCCGTAGTCTCTGGTTGCATTGTGGGTCCATGAAGTTCCCACATGCTCCTGAATCGACAAGGACTTTAACCTGTCGCCCAGTGATCATGGCGGTGACCTTGAGGTGTGCGCCCCATTTGGTCGCTGCGATTTGTTGTGTCCTGATTTGCTTGCTTCCATACCAGATTCCTCGATACTCTTTTTTCCACCTGGGCATGTTCAACCAGTTTGGTTTTTGTGGCTGAATCCCGTAGTTTAGTTTCCCTTGGTAGTGGATCTCGCAGTCATGGTCGTAGCATCCAACTACAGCCATTGCAGAGTGTCGTGGGTGTCGGGCATATCCATTGCACGAGCAGTTTAGGTCGCTGCATGGACATGTTGCCCTAAATTTTCCGTCGAAGTCCCCCTGGAACCCCTTCTTCCAATTTGGTGTTTCTTTTTCTCTGGTACTTGGTCGGTAGCCTTTCTGAGCCTTTAGCTGCGTATGTTGTTCGCAGGTGTCGTCAGTACAGTGCTTTGCCGATTGCATCCTGTGGTGTGGGTGTCGTTCGTATCCCATGCACCCACAGTCGATCCTAAGACAAGGGCATGTCCCTCTGTCTTCCTCGCTGTTCGTCGCGGTGTTGTTGGGAGTTTTCTGAGGCAATTCCAGGAACTCTGGTGGGGTCTCCGGGACCGTTTCCACTTCTAGGTTCCCGCTATCCGCGTTTGGGAGTACCTCCATCAGTTCCTGGGAGTCGATGGGTTGATTCCAGGAACCATACTGGGTCCATCCTTGACTCTCGATCTTGTTTCCTAGGATGTCGTTATCCTCTTCCTGGTCGTTCCATTCGATCTCAGGGAATTCGGTTTCGGTGACTGCGTCGCTGTGACTGTCCCAGTCCCGTTCGTTCATCCGGTTGTTCCATCCCTTATGGTCACCAGGTACTTGGTTTTCTTTGTTCCACTCCTCATCGTCAAGAGGTTGTCTAGTGGCTCGGAGCTGTTGCTCCCGGTTGTCGATAGATCTTGTTGCTCTGATCTGTTGTTGTCTTGGTGGTCCGCTGCTACGGCACTCACGTGAGTAATGCCCTGGTTTCCCGCATTTGAAACACAGTTGCTTCTCCTTTCGTCGTTTCTGTTCTTCGTCGGGGAGTCTGACTGCGTCTAGCTCCATTGGTCGAGGTCCGTACGGGTCATCCCGTCGGTCGTCTCGCCGTCGGCCTTGGTTGGCGCCTGTCCTAGGTCCAAACCGTTGCCCTTGGTGGTTTGGTCGACGGTCTCGTCGCCAGTGTTCCACCTCTTTCTTCTCTTGTTGTCGTTCCCATTCGCGGTTGTCAATACGGATCACTACGTCGATGATTTCGCTCATGGTCTCTGGTCGGTCCATTCTTGCTAGTTCATCCTTTAGGTGTGACTTAAGTCCGTACACGAATCTTGGGATCAATGCATAGTCGTCCCATCCCAACGTCGCGGTAATCTGTGTGAATTCAGAGACGTATCGGGATGCGGATCCGGTTTGTCGGATTTCTTGCAGTTTCCGTTCTGCGGTTCGTTTGGCGTCGATGTCGCCGAAGGTGCGTTCCAGGTGCTTGCACAGGTTTGCGTAGCTGGTGAAGATCGTGGTGGTGGTCTCAGACCAATCTTCCCGATCCTTCCCATAGTATTCGCGCACGTAGGGTTCGAGCCAATCCCATGCTTGTCCTCTCAGGTAGGTTGAGACGAAGATGACTTTGCTTTCTTCGTTCGGAAGCTGAGCCTGATTGACGTCAAGGTGCATGTCCATCTGGGTGAGGAAGCCCCGAAGCTTCGCTCTGTTGCCATCGAAGTTATCCGCCTTGGGTAACTTTGGCGTCGCGTGCGATGTTGGTCGTTGCCCGGTGTTCTGGGTAAGTCGTTCGGCGATCCCTTGGAACTGCTCCTGGGCCGTGTCGCCGAGGGCTCCCAGAGCTTTCTCGAGTGCTTTCATGTTGTCGGCTTGTTCCCGGATCTGAGCTTTCAATCGCTGGATTTCGTTGTCACGCTCATCATCGGAGTCGATGTCCATCTTGGACTGAGTTGCGGGTGGCACAGGTGCTGCCTTACCCTTCGAGGTACTGCCTTGCGAAGACATGATACTGAGATCACGGTCGTAGTAGACAGGGCGATTATTGTGTTACGAACCGGCTGTCAAGCAACGTGAGTATGCACTTCCAAAGTGTTACTTACCGCAAGCCGTTATCCTGCAACTGTACCGTCGCCGTCGCTGGGCCTTACACGGGCTCGAGTCTATAGGGATCCTTGCACGGTAATGCTTGATCAGGGTGTCCGCTAGCAAGTCAGTCACGAGTGATGGAATCACGAGTGAGCTCCCAAGCTAGTTTGAGGTTGGTCTTCAAAGGTTCGACTGTGATCAAAGTATCTGAATTGCTGTACTGTAGGTCTCAATAACAATAGAGTAATAATCGCGAAGAACTAAATACATGATGGGTAACGAGTGTCCTTATATATCTAGTCCTTCCTATCCGTCGATGGGACCGGATCCCATCCGTCAGTGTGATCCGATCTCATCCCATCGTGGGATGGGATCTTGTCCTATCCATGCATGGGATCTATTGTTGGAATAGTCCCGTTGGTCACGTGTCATGGGGCCGGAAGTGGCCTCTCGTGCACCGTCCTTCCCGTATAGCCAGTATTCTTTCAGGCGGTTGATAGCATGCCGAATATGGCTCCTGTTGATGCCTGAGGCCCCAAATGGACATGCGTCCATTTGGGCCACGCGTCCATTATGGCCGGTCGTCCAGTCTGGGTCCGACCGCCAACTGATTGGTCCGTAATTGCTCCTGGGAGATCCCTCCGTAGTGGGTCCGTAACAATATACTTATTATACCTATAGTAAAGCCAGTCTTATCAAAGTTATAAATATCCTTATTAAGGATATTATATATAAGAATAGCTTGCTGTATATAGTTAAACCACTCTGTTATAGTAGCTGGATCTTCACATAAAACACGTGTCAAGGAAGACAAAGAAACACTATATTGAGGATCATGCAGATCTATTGCCGTATTGGCTATGGGATTCGGCACCAAGTCCGGCCGCACATAGAGGGGGATTCCTCTAGGGCCCGACTTACACTCCTCAAGTGTTAGTCGCTGTATCAAAGTGAACCAACTCCTCGTGCTCTCTCCTTAGTATATCTCGCCTAGCCCACAGGTGTCACCCTAATCTGACCAGTTCATTACAGCACGCTTATATTCATATCGATATGATAGACGTGTAGCAAGCTTAGGTATCCATTAGATATAGTTATATACCTATTTAGTCCTAACTGTCTGTGGGGTGGCCTCTCCACGCTTAGTAAGCAATAAATTTACTAACGTGATTCCCGGTCGAGCTGCGCACCCCATCTAAAATCGCGTCTTTCTACCACCCTACCTAATTCAAACACCTACCATGCCACCAATTCGTAATATTTCGGCCGAAAAAAAATGTCGAACAAGAGCGCAAGGTTTTATTAGCCTTACAGGCTATTCAAAAGGGCCAAATCAAGTCTCTTCGCGCAGCGGCCAGGCTATTTAGCGTGCCTGAGTCCACACTACGCAGTCGCGCGCACGGCATTCAATCTCGCGTCGATACACGCCCAAATGGCCACTAATTGACCCAGTTGGAAGAGGATTCGCTTATTGAATGGATTATTTCTATGGACTCCCGTGGAGCGGCGCCTAGGCCAGCTACTGTACGAGATATGGCCAATATTCTACTAGCTGCGCGTGGTAGCCACCCCCCACCAACAGTTAGCAAGAATTGGCCATCAACCTTTATAAATCGACGCGAAGAGATTCGAACACGCGTCTCTAGGCGATATGACTACCAACGTGCTCTAAACGAAGACCCTAAATCAATCCAAGCATGGTTTACAACTGTACAACAAGTTATCGATAAGAATGGGATCCAACCTGAGGATATTTACAACTTGGATGAGACAGGCTTTGCGATGGGCCTTATTTCAACACAGACGGTTGTGACACGGCAAGAATACTACGGTCGGCGAGCTATTTTACAGCCTGGGAACCGTGAATGGGTGACGGCAATTGAAGCTATCTGTGTAGATGGCTATTTATTACCACTATATGTGATTTTTAAGGGAAAGGTTGCTGTTGCTAGTTGGTTCAATAACCTCCCAAAAGACTGGAGATTCGAGGTCTCAGCTAATGGCTGGACTACTGATGAGATTGGTTTACGATGGCTAGAAAAGCTATTCATCCCATCAACAAATTCACGTGTCTGTGGTCGCTTTCGGCTGTTGATTCTTGATGGCCATAGAAGCTATCTTACACCTCAATTTGACCGAATCTACGCTAAAAACAATATCATTCCGCTCTATATACCTATATATTCATCACATCTATCACAGCTATTGGATATTGGCTGTTTTGCGGTATTGAAACGTACCTATGGTCGCTTTATAAGTGATCTTGCATGTACAGGCTATAACCATATCGATAAGCTTGATTTCTTAGCTGATTTTCAACGTGCCCGGCTTGAAGCTTTTTAACCAGCTACTATCCAGAATAGCTTTATAGCTACAGGATTAGTACCAATTGATGCTAAAAAAGTTCTTTCTAAATTGAAATTTTCGCTACGAACACCTACACCACCAGGTACTCGACCAGGCAGCCGAAGCAGTCAATTTTCACCTAAGACACCTAGAACTGTGGTTCAGCTTCAAAGGCAAGCTTCAATGCTTAAAGATCTTCTCAAACAGCGATCTAATAGCCCTCCAAGCCCATCGAAATTGATGCTAGATCAAATCATTAAGGGCCACTATATATCGCTACATAACACAGCGTTACTAGCACAAGAAAACGCCAATTTACGTGCAGCGAACGAGAAGAAACGACAGAAGCGTAGTCGATCAACTAGGCAGGTGCCATGTGAACAGGGCTTGACTGTTGAAGAAGGCCTACAGCTACTTACGCAGGTGGAAAGGCCTGTTGAAACACCTGTAATCGAATCACACACCCAGGTTGAACTGCCTATTCAGCCGAATCAGCCAGCCCCTAAGGCTCCACCTAGGTGCAGTGGGTGTCGAGAGATTGGCCATCGAATTAATGTATGTAAAAATCGGTATATTTAGCTGAATTTATTAGTGTTGGTTGAGATAATCGAATGTAAAAAATTTCTAGTGGGGTGGGTGATCGGAACGGCCGTGTGATCGGAACGGCCGTGGCTTACGTTATCTCTCATAACATAACGTATCCCGTAAGCGAGCCGCACATGTAAGCGGGCCGCACACCTACCCATCAACTAACATATATTATATACAATCATTCAACCAACAACAGAGATATTTAATTAGAACGACTTCTATCTTAGTTAGTACATGTGTTTCTCTTATGTCCAATATTGCCGCAATTTGTACACTTTGGCAGCGCTCTCCCAGTAGCCGATTTCCGCGCTTCCCGCCGCTCTACATCCACCACCTGCTCTGCTTCTACTACCTCTCTCTCTGTCTGTATACGCTGGCTTGCCTCGCTCACAGTCATTCCACCCTTATTAGCCATCTGCCTATGAGGTAGGGCACGCTTACGTGCCTGCCGCCCATTCTCAGCGCGTAATTGCTCAATTTCATGAGCGAGAAATGCGCCGTTATGCATAGCAATCTCACATCCCTTAATCAGCTGCTCAAGCGCTTCTTTAGCTGGGCTGGGAGGTGTATATGACCTCTGTTTTAACAGCCTTTTGATTGATGAAGCCTGTCGTCGGATATCGGTAGGCTTATATGGTGTATGGGGGGGTAAAGTTGCTGCTTCCACTGCTAGGGGGTGGTGTAGGTGTACGTAGCTTTATATCAAGCTTCTCAAGCACCCGCTGTGAGCTAAGCGGGATTAAGCCAGCTGCTAAGAAGCTATTTGAAATTGTAGCTGGCTTATAAGCTTGGTCCCGGGTAGATAGGTATATAGCAAGAAAATCAAGCTTATCAATGTGGTGTGTGCCATATCGAAGCTTCTGCTGGATAGCCTGCCCATAGATATGCTTTATCACACCAAAACACCCAACATCAAGAGGTTGAAGAAGATGGGAAGAATAGGCTGGCATACATAATGGTAGAACATGGTTTTCCTCGCATATTTGATCAAATTCAGGTGTCAAGTGGCTGCCATGACCATCCATAATTAAAAGCCGCCACTTTCCATACACACGTGTATTTGTATATGGTAAAAAGTGATTCCGGAGCCAATTCAATGTGATTTGATTGGTAGTCCAGCCATTATCACTAACATCTAATTGCCAATCAGATGGTAGGTTTTCAGCCGAAAACCAGGCTTGGTTAAACATCTTTGCTTTAAAGATGATATATGGTGGCAATGCCCATCCACAACTGTTGATTGTCTCAATAGCAGTAACCCATTCACGATTTCCAGATGTAAGAAGGTGTCTTCTTCCATAGTACTCAGCACGTGTAACAACATGGGATGTACTTGTCATACCCATAGCAAAGCCAGTCTCATCAAAGTTATAAATATCCTCATTAAGGATACCATATGTAAGAATAGCTTGCTGCACACGGTTAAACCACTCCGTTATAGTAGCTGGATCTTCACATAAAGCACGCTTATATTCATATCGACGTGATAGACGTGTGTCGCAAGCTCAGGTGTCCGTTGGATATAATTATATACCCATTTAGTCCCAACTGTCTGCGGGGTGGTCTCTCCACGCTTTGCAAGTAATAAATTTGCCATCTCTCGTACCATAGACTGTGTAGGTGCTGCCCCACGTGTATCCATAGAGAGTATCCATTTCTGAAGTGATTCCTCTTCTAATTGGGTCAATTTATGACTATTTGCGCGTGTGGTTGATCGGGGTGTCGCGCCGTTACAGCGGTCGCGTAGGGTAGATACAGCGACGTCATATAGGCGCGCAGCACGTCTGAGCGTCAAATTTTTGTCATTTTTCATAGCTTGTATAGCAAGTAAAAGCTTTCCTTCTCGGCTATCTGATTTTTCGGCCAAGACAGCGTGCTTTGGTGGCATGGCTGCTGGTTGAAGATCGCGAGTTGTGTTTCGCGGCCGGAAATTTGGTAGGTGTGCGGCCCGCTTACATGTGCGGCTCGCTTACGGGATACGTTAGTTCCCGGTCTCGCCGTACACCCGGTCTCGCCGTACACTCTACCCCACTAGAATTTTTAAAATTCAAATATTTTAACCCAACACCAATAAATTCAGTTATAAATACGATTTTTACATACATTAATTCGATGTCCAACCTCTCGACACCCACTACACCTAGGCTGAGCCCTAGGGGCTGGCTGATTCGGCTGAACAGGCAGTTCAACCTGGGTGTGTGATTCAACCACAGGTGGTTCCACTGGCAAATCCAGCTGTGTAAGTAGCTGTAGGCCTTCTTCAACAGTCAAACCCTGTTCACATGGTATCTGTCTAGCGGATCGACTGCGCTTCTGTCGTTTCTTCTCGTTCGCTGCGCGTAAATTGGCGTTTTCTTGAGCTAGTAGCGCAGTGTTATGTAGTGCTATCGAATGCCCTTTGATGATTTGATCTAGCATCAATTTTGACGGGCTTAGAGGGCTGTTTGATCGCTGTTTTAGAAGATCTTTAAGTATTGAAGCTTGCTTCTGAAGCTGAACCACAGTTCTAGGTGTTTTAGGTGAAAATTGACTAGATCTGCTGCTTGGTCGGCTACCTGGTGGTGTAGGTGTTCGAAGAGAAATATTCAATTTGGAGAGAACTCTTTCTGCATCAATTGGAACTAATCCAGTAGCTAAAAAGCTATTTTGGATAGTATTCCGCCGAAATGCCTCAGCCCGTGCACGTTAGAAATCAGCTAAGAAATCAAGCTTGTCGATATGGTTATAGCCTGTACGTGCAAGATCACTTATAAAGCGACCATAGGTAATTTTCAACATAGAAAAACAGCCAACATCTAGGGGCTGTAAAAGGTGTGAAGAATGTGGTGGCATACAGAGTGGAATAATACCATTCTCTGAGCAGATTCGGTCAAATTCGGGTGTAATATGGCTTCCATGGCCATCAAGAATCAATAGCCGAAAACGGCCACGGACACGTGAATTTGTTGATGGGATGAATAGCTTTTTTAGCCAACGTAGACCAATCTCATCAGTAGTCCAGCCATTAGCTGAGACTTCAAATCGCCAGTCAGATGGTAGATTATCAAACCAGCTTGCTACTGCAACCTTGCCTTTAATCACACATGGTGGTAATGAATAGCCATCTGCACAGATTGATTCAATTACAGTAACCCATTCACGGTTTCCAGGCTGTAGAATAGATTGCTGACCGTAGTATTCCTGCCGAGTAACAACTATCTGTGTTGAAATAAGGCCCATTGCAAAGCCTGTCTCATCAAAGTTGTAGATATCTTCGGGTTGGATCCCGTTCTCATCGATAACTTGTTGTACAGTTGTAAACCATGCTTGAATTGATTTAGGGTCTTCATTTAGGGCACGTTGGTAGTCATATCGTCTAGAGACACATGTTTGAATCTCATCACGTCGATTGATAAAGGTTGATGGCCAATTCTTGCCGACTGTAGGTGGGGGGTGGCTACCACGCGCAGCGAGTAGAATATTGGCCATATCTCGTACAGTAGATGGCCTAGGAGCTGCGCCACGTGTATCCATAGATATTATCTATTCAGTAAGCGAATCTTCCTCAAGCTGTGTCAATTTATAGCTAGGTAGGCGTTGATCAACACGTGCTTGTACCTCATTTACGCGGTCGGCTAGCGTTGTATGGGGTATATTGTAGAGCTTCGCTGCTGCACGGAGAGTGGTGATACGGCAATTTTTTAAATATTCCAGTGCCAATAGGATCTTGCCCTCTTGGTTGATCAATTTCTGCCGAGATTCAGAGCGAATTGGTGGCATGGTAGATGTTTGAAGTAGGTAGGTAGGTAGATGGACGTGATTTTTGATGGGGTGTACGGCAAGACCGGGAATTACGTTATTATAAAGTCTTTTATATATAGTTTTAAATGTTATTTCTAAACTATAATATTTTAGTTTTAATAATAATCTTTAATAATCTATAATATGTATAGAAATATATTAGAAAGATTTTGATAATATCCTCTATAATGATAAGGATTATTTCAATTAGGATTATTCCTTTTATAACCTAATCTATAATTACTAAAACATTTATACTACTATCTTTTTTTACTAATAGTAATCTCATAATAAAATCTATAAAGACCTTTATCTAAATATAATTCAAGATTAATAGTAGTTATAATTGTTTATATTGTATATCTGTTTAGGTTATTATATGTCTATATATAATATAGTTTTTTATGAAGTATTATATATCTTATATTAAATTAGATTAAAAAAATATTATAATAAAATTATAAAAATTTTAAACTAATCTTATATATAATAATTTACTCTTAGAGATTCAAATATATTTCTACAAATATAATAATTCCTATTTATCTAATTTACATTCTATAAGATTAATCTTAATATTAATATTATTTAATAATTTGCAACTATTCTTATATATAACTTTCATAATTCTGTAATATATCTTATTTTTTTATTCTATTTTATTTTATCCTATTTAAAGATCTTTTTTAAATATCTATCTTAAGATTAGAAAATTAATTATATAAATATTATTGTCACAGACTGAATCCCTGAAAGAGTACAGGCCTTGCCTGTACAAAGCTCAACCATCCACGTGACCCATAACATTCCTCCTCTTCCTTGACGAATCGTGCCCGAAGTCTACTTCTTCTCTTTAATCTTCTTTTTGTACACAGTTCGTGATCCGAGTAGATTAAATTAAATCCGCTTCTGCCCTTCACAATTATCTATTATAATTTTTCAAATTTATATATATATATATATATATATATATAGATCTTATTATATCTCTTTTAATATAAAAGAAATATAATTTCTTAGATAGTTATTAATAATATCTTAGAATATCTCTTATATTTTTATAAAATAATAAAGATTCTTATAATTAATTTTAATTAAAAAAAAGGAAATATTTTTAATTTAATTTGTTATTCCTTGAGTATTTATATTATAATAAATAGTTTATTATTATAGATTTTCTAGTTAATCTTAATAAATAAGAACTTTTATAAAATATATATAAAATATAACTATTTATTATTTTATTATCATAATAATATGATATACATAAAGGGCTTTATAAAGACTAAAATAGAATGATATAGACTGATATATAGTTTATTTTTATACTTAGAGAAGAAAAAGCTATATATATGATTAGGGAGCTATATATCCTTCTATAGGCCTCTCTCTATGTATAAAATTAAGTAAAGAATTATATTTAGAAAATCAATTTTAAGATATTAGTTTTTATAATATATTTAGTATCTAATTTTCTATACTCCTTTTATATTATTTTTATATAAAGAGAAAGGAAGAACTTATATAGATAATAAGGTAATAAATATACTTAGAAGATCTCTATATATATTTATTAAACCCCTTAGAGATAGTTTAAGATTATTTAAAAAAATTAATAATCTTATATTATAATAAATATCCTAGGATATAGAGTCTATAATAAGTTACAGTAATCTATAGGGCTTAAGATTAAAGAAGATATAAAAAGTCTCATGGGATTAATTATCTTTCTATTTTAATCTATCTTTATTTATTAACTGAGAATTAAAAAAGTTTTATTTTAATAAGATATAATTGATAGAAAGGGATATTACTATAAACTATATTATTAATAAAACATAAATAAGGAATTTAAAAGTAGTATAAGAAAAAATATAATTAATACATAGGCTTAGTAATATCTATAAAATATTAACGTGACTCACGGTCTCCTGGGTGACACTACCGGTCGGGCGGCCTCATCAAAAATCCCTCTTTATAATAAAATATGTTTATTAACCACAACAAAAAATGCCTCCCTAACGCTCCGATCGAAAAAAAGTTGATAGAGCAGGAGGGCCGTCTTTTATTAGCTATGAAAGCTATAAAAGATGGTGAATATCTCTCTGCTGCAGCTGCTGCACGATCATTTGATTTACCTGTCTTAACTTTAAAGTATTGGCTTAATGGGCGTGAATCTTTGGCTGAGAAGAGACTAACTGGCCATATTTTTACTAAAATTAAAGAGCAATCAATAGAAGACTGGCTACTTGATATAGATGCTAGAGATGCTGCTCTCACGATACCTATGTTACGTGATATGGCCAATCTCCTATAAAGTGCCCAGAAAGATACCCCCTTGACTATTGGCGTCAATTAGCCTACTTAATTTATCCAACAATGCCCAAATCTCTCTATCCGACTTTTACGTAAATATAATTATCAGAGAGCTCTTTCAGAAGATCCTAGAATCATTAAACCATGATTTGATTTGGTTTAAAAGACTATTAAAAAGTGGGGTATTGTTTTAGATAATATCTTTAACATTAATAAGAGTGGTTTTGCTATAGATATTAGTATAATATAAAAAATTATTACTTTCATAGAATACTATAGGAAAAGAGTTCTTTTATAAGCTAGAAATTGAGAGTGAGTAACTATAATTAAGTATATTTAAGCTTTTGGAAGTATTATATCTCCGCTTTTTATTTTTAAGGGAAAAAAGTTTCTAGAGTATCTATGTCTTTATCTCCTTTTAAACCAAAAAGGAACTTATCTAACTATAAGTAAAAATAGCTGGACTACTAATATAATTGGTTTATAGTAATTAAAATATTATTTTATCCTAAATATTAGGATAAGAGTAGGAAAGTATTAATTACTAATCCTTGATGATTATAGGAGTTATTTAACCCCTGAATTTAACTAAGTTTATAAAGAAAACTAGATTATTATAATCTATATATCTCTATATACTTCTTATCTTTTATACTATAGCCTTTGGATATAGGTTATTTTTTAGTTTTGAAGAAGCTTTATAGAGGAGCTGTTTTAACTTTAAAATAGAATAGAGTTAACTCTATTAATAAGGAAGATTTCCTTAAACTTATTATAGATATAAGAATAGGTACTTTTAAGACTTCTAACATATAGAATAGCTTTTTAGCTACTAGATTAGTACTATTTGATATTAATAAGATCTTAGAAAAGCTAAATATACACCTAGATTCTCTTTCTCTAATAGAGATCCTCTCTTAGCGACTATCTTCTTCTAGTAGTAATAGTGATCTAAATACTCTTTGGACTCTCTTAAAATTCACAAAATCATAATCTCGGATTAAAAAAGGTCTAGAATCCTCTTCTTTAATCCTTTCTTTATTAATAAAAAGGGAGATAAAGAAGTTGTACAATATAACTATCAAAGTGGTCCACCACCATATTTTTCTCCAGAATTACTATACCCAATTAGAGGCTACCAATAAGAAACAGACCAAAAAGAGAGCGACCATACCTAAGTTTATCACCCAGAGAGGCATCTTCGGGGGTCTAGAGGGTGGTAAAGATGATATGGTCTATAAGGATGAAGATGAAAGCAAAGATATATATTTGCCAGAGGTATCTACAAAAGCGGTTATTAAGCCTACTTTACCTTCTATGCCTATAGTTCGGCGGCAGGTGATATACTCTGGGTATGGGATAAAAGGGTATATATATACTTATTGCCCTACTCGCTTTAAATACTAAAATTTATATTATTTTTGTGGCTTTATTCGTTATAAAAAATTGGTGATTTTTAAAAAGTTGCTGGGGTCGCCCGACCGGTAGTGATACCTACCTGACTATGAATCATATTAAGTAGGGCCTCTTATTTATAAGATAATATAAATTAAGTATTACCAGGCTATATTTAATACCCTATAGATATTATTTAATATATATAGCTAGATATACTAAGACTATCTAAAAGGTAATAGAGATAATTAGAAAATATCTAGTATTAGGTAAATATAAGAAAAAGATTTAAAAGCTAAGAAAGGGAGATATATAATAGGTTAAAAACCTAATTAAGGCTTACCTTAATAAGCATAATCTCTATGTCCTAGCTGCCTGCATATTCCACATCCTCGCTGGCCCCGCGTGTGTGGCTGTAAACCCTCTGAAACCTGCTTACGATAGCTATTGATTTATGCTACTTGGACCTCGAATGGCTCTGAACGTAGCTCACGAACCTCTTGAACTGAGAGATCCCCTTCGTGGGCTATCTGTCTAGTTGATCAAGTTCGTTTTTGCTTTTGTTTCTTATTAGCGGCGCGTAATTCGCTGTTTTCCTTTCTTAAGATTGTAGCGCCTTATAACGCGACTTGACAGCCTTTAACAAGTTGGTTTATCGCACGATCTGATGGGCTGGGGGGGACTTCGAGATCCTGTATGAAGTAAAGCTTTAATTGATAAAGCTTGCCAACGCAGTTGTTTTTCGGTAAACGGGGTTTTTGGTATAAAGTTCTGGCTTAAATCACTATCCTGGCTTGGTGGAGGTATTGGTGTATGAAGATAAATATTAAGCTTTGATAGAACCCGATTGGGATAAAAAGGTATTAAACCAATAGCTGCAAAGCTATTTTTAATAATCTCCGATTTAAATATCTCAATTTGGGTAAGGGGATATACTTTAAGGAAATCAAGTTTATCGATATAGTTAATCCTAAGCCATATTTTCATTTCAACCATCCGACTATATAAGTGTTTTAATACCGTAAAACAACCAATATCAAATCGCTATAAAAGGTATAATAAATATACAGGCATATAAATTAGTATGATATTGTTTTCTTTATAAATTTTATTAAACTTTGGTGTTAAATAACTTCCATACCTATCAAGAATTAAAAGTTAATATTAGCCTTTTAACCGTGAAAAAGTTAATAGAATAAAGAGATTTTAAAGCCAAAAAATACCAATTTTGTCAGATGTCCAGCCATTTAGACTTACTTTAAATCGCCAATTATCTAGGAGGTTATCAAACCAAGACTTGATAAAAACTTTGTCTTTGAAAATCACACATAGAGGCAGCGCCTATCCTAAAGTATTTATATATTTAATTATAGTTACCCACTTACGATTTCCAGGTTATAATAGTAATCTCCGTCCATAGTATTTAGCCCTTATAACAACCTTTATAGTCACTACTAATCCTATCACAAAACCAGTCTTATTAAAGTTATAAATATTATTAGGGTCGATGCCATATTAAGATATAGTTTTTTGAACAAGATTAAACCATTCACTAATGATTTTTAGATCTTCATATTTTACACACTCATAATTATAGCGTCTTAAGAACCGGTTCGATAGTTCAGGATATCTTTTCACGAAGTTATAAACCCATTTTTCGCCAACTGTTTGAGCTAGGGTAATTCTACGGGCCTCGAGAAGAAGATTCGCAGTTTCTCGTACAGTAGCCGGCCAGGGCGCTGCTCCACGATTATCAAGCGAGAGGATCCATTTTTGAAGTATTTCCTCTTCGATTTCAGTTAATTTGTGTGAGTTGGCGCGAGAAGTCGCGCGGTTTTGAATACCACGGAGACGGGTAGAGAGGGTTGATTTCGGCACGTTAAACCAATGTGCTGCTTCACAAATCGAGATAATTTCTTGATTTTTTATAGCTTGTATAGCTAATAAAATCCTACCCTCCTGCTCAGCTGAATTTTGTGAGGTTTGGGAGCGAATTGGTGGCATAGGAGGGGGTTGAATTGACTAAGTGCTAATACATGGACGCGTTTTGGGTGGGGTGGCCAGCTCGCTTACATGTCCAGCTTGCTTACCGAATACGTTAAGTATCTACATACATAGCCCATATATGTCCTAACTCCCTATTTATATATATAGCCTTTCTTCTCCTTAAGTATAATTATAAACTATATATTAGCCTATATTATTCTATTTTAGTCTTTTTTAAGCCCTTTATAAATATAGTATACTACCCTAGTAGAATGTAAATATATATATTTAATATTAGATACATCTATAGATAGCTATCTATAGAGTTTTAGCCTGTATTCTATTTAAATCAAAATAGAAATATTGATATTTTAGTATAATATGATATATTTAAACAAATTTGATAAATATCATTCTATAAGTATATTAGAATATTAAATAAATTATCAAAAATGATATTCCTTTTCAAAGAATAAAAAGATAAATAAAATTAAGACATATATATAAAACAAATAGTAAGAAGGAATTATAGAGTACTTTTTATTTAATCCAGGAGATATTACTTTTCATAATCCTAAAATAATAAAATAGAATAAGGATTACTATCATTAGTAAAATTAGAGATAAATAGTATATCTTTTTTAAAAGACTTATTTATTAGAGCTAAAATAAAAACCTTTATAATATAAATAAGAAAAGGATTTTAAGGACTTAGATATATATATCTACTTTTCGACTGTTCTTTTTATATATTTAATACCTCTATTAAGTTACTTATATAATATTCCAAAAAAAAGAAATTTGTATCTTATATTTTTATATAAATATAGTGCTTATTTTTTGAATAGTAGGTAGATAGATCTATCGTATATATAAATTAAGAAATATTTAGAAGATATGTAGTAGACTCCATTATCAAATAGGTAAAATATTAATATTATCTAGTTTAAGTAAGATATATATATATTTTTTATACTTTTATATACTATTTTATATATTAATCTATAAATTATATAAATAAGGATCTTCTAATATATATTTTACCCTATTTATCACATTATATAAATTATTCTAATTAATCAATTTATCTATTTATAAAAGATTATCAAAATATCTAGAAGGTATATCTAGTATAATATTTTTATTAAATATAAAAAGGTTAGAGAGATAAATTAATAAGTAACATCTATAATATTCTATACTAGATATATATATAACTTTAAGATATAGTTATATATTTATTAATCTTAGATCTTCCTATTATTATTATTCATATAAGAAGCTTTTTAATGATATATTCTTCTTCATTTTATTTAGATATCATTTTAATATTTAGTTAATATTTAGTTAATATTTAACGTGAAGTCCGGTTGCGCGGGCGACCCGGTTGCGCGAGCGACCCCACCAAAAATACACTTCAATAACAACACCTCTTTTTTTAACCATCACAATAATGCCCCCCCCAGCGCTCTGATAAAAAAAAAAAGTTGACGGAGCAGGAGGGTCGCCTTTTATTAGCTATAAAAGCTATAAAAGATGGCAAGTATCCCTCTGCTGCCGCTGCTGCACGATCTTTTGAGATACCTGTCTCAACTTTGAAGGCCCGGATCAATGGGCGCGAATCTGCTACTGAAAAGCGACACAATCGCTTTATTTTTACCGAAGCTGAGGAGGGATCGATTGAAAAATGGCTACTGGATATGGATTCTAGAGGGGCAGCTCTTACTTTGCCTATGTTGCGAGATATGGCTAATCTTCTACTTGATGCCCGAAAAACTACACCCTCTACTGTGGGTAAATATTGGCCTGCTGAATTTATCAAACGACGCCCAAATCTCTCTACTCGCCTCTCTCGTAGATACGATTATCAGAGAGCTCTTTCAGAAGACCCTCGAATCATTAAACCATGGTTTGATTTGGTTCAAAGGACGATAGAAAAGTGGGGTATCGCTTCAGACGATATCTTCAACTTTGATGAGTCTGGTTTTGCGATGGGTATTGGCGCAACACAAAAGATTATCACTTTAGCGGAATACCATGGGAAAAGAGCTCTTTTACAAGCTGGAAATCGTGACTGGGTGACTTCGATTAAGTGTATTAGAGCTTCTGGAAGTGTTCTCCCGCCGCTTTTTATTTTTAAGGGAAAAAAGTTTCCAGAGCATCTACGCCCTTATCTCCTTTTAAATCAAAAAGGAGCTTGTTTGACTATAAGCGAAAATGGCTGGACTACCAATACAATTAGTTTATAGTGGTTAAAATATCATTTTATCCCAAATATTGGGATAAGAGTAGGAAAATATTACTTATTAGTCCTTGATGGTCATAGGAGTCATTTAACCCCTGAATTTGACCAAATCTGTAAAAAAAACCAAATCATCACAATCTGTATACCTCCTCATGCTTCTCATCTTTTACAACCTTTAGATGTAGGTTGTTTTTCGGTTTTGAAGAGGCTTTATAGAGGAGCGGTCTCGACTTTGATACGAAACGGAGTTAACTCTATTGACAAGGAAGATTTCCTTAAACTGATCGCAGATGCGAGAATGGGTACTTTTAAGTCTTCTACTATACAGAATAGCTTTTCAGCTACTGGATTAGCACCATTCGATGCTAATAGGGTCTTGGAACAGCTAAATTTACACCTGGATTCCCTTCCTTCTTTGGAGATCCTTTCTCAGCGACCAGTCTCTTCTGGTAGCGATAGCGATCCAAATACTCTCTGGACCCTTTCAAAGTTTATAAAATCGCAATCTCGGGTCAAAAAAGGTCTACAATCTTCTTCTTCAATCCTTTCTTCGCCTACAAAAAAGGAGATTGAGAAGACCTACGAGATGACTATAAAAGTGGTCCACCACCATATTTTTCTCCAGAATCGCTGCACTCAATTAGAGGCTACCAATAAGAGACAGACCAAAAAGCAAGAGACCAAACATAAGTTTACTACCCAGAAAGGCATCTTTGGGGGTCTAGAAGGTGGTCAGGACGATGTGGTGGTCGAGGATAAGGATGAAAGCAAAGATATATCTTTACCACAGGTGCAGGCAGAACCAACAATTGAGCCAACTTTACCCTCTGTGCCCTTGGTTCGACGACAAATAACCTGTTCTGCGTGTGGGATTAAAGGTCATGCTTATACTAAGTGCCCTGGACGTGTTTAATAGTCAATATTTTATTATTTTTGTGGTTTTAATAGTTTTTAAAAAATGGTAGTTTTTGAAAATTTGGTGGGGTCGCTCGCGCAACCGGGTCGCCCGCGCAACCGGACTTCACGTTATTTTTTATACTATATTATATAAAGTTATTCCTATTCTTCATTGAAGTTTATAGATCTAATACTTATATTAATATTTATTTTAGAGTTATTAGTATAAGGATATTTTAATTTATTTTAATGTTTTTATATAAAAAAATATACCTTTTTTTCATAAATCCTCTTAATCCTTTTTGTTTGAAAAAATAGAGAATACCAAATTTTATTTTCTCTTCTAATTAGCTACATTTTCTTCTTATAGATTAATAGAGTTCTATAGTAGTAATAGTAATATAGTCGTTCAACAACTTATATTTATAAAGAAAATATAGATAGAAATGATTCTATATATCTTATATTATTGTTATTATATATGGTATAAACTCTTATTTTTATACAGAAATCTTTTAACTTTTAGATATATTTATATAGGGATAATCATATAGTTAAATATTTTATTATAAGATAAAGATAAAATATCCCTTAATAGATAGGTTAGGCTTATTCAGATATAACCTATTATAATAATACTAGTTAGTAAATTTATTCATTGATGATTCTATATTATATCTAATAATTAAGAGCAATAAATAATCAATATATACTATTTTTAATATATAATCATTTAAGGTCTCTATATATTATCTATATTATCTAGAATCCCTTTATTATACTTTATTCTATCTTTCTTAAAGATATTTTTAAAATATCTAGATTAATATAATTGTCTTCTTATTAGTTCTATTTATTTAAGATCTTATATATATTATTATCATAATAATCTTTTTAAATATAAATATATCAAGTTTATAAAAATGATTATTAACAATATCCTAGGATATATCTTATATTTATCATATAAATATAGATAAAATTATATACTTAAATTCTATATATCTGTTCAAAAGTTTGGGTACACTATTCCGTAGAACTTTAATTTTTCCAACCCATCACTTTCAAAAAATCATAACACCACCAAAATGAGAGCTTTTGGCACCGTTATTAGCGGAAATAGACCGCGAAATGGAGAATTATCTGTTGAGGCACGTTTTTCTATCGTTACAGCTGTTAAATTGGGTTATAAACCAGCTCAAATCGCGCGTGATCTTCAAATCAGCCGTACTACTGTGTATCAAATAATGAAACGCTATGAGGAACACAACAACATGAAGTCACGTCATCGTTCAGGGCGCCCTACCTCAATTAATGATCGAACTACATGTTATGTTTATCGGATGTGTCGTCGGTTCCCTAGAATGAGCTGGGCAGCCCTGATTGCAGAGACCATTCTACGCATCTCACAGTCAACTGTTTATCGATGTTTACGTCGCTATAAGATCCATAAATAGAAATCTCGCCGTCGAATCCCTTTAAAGAAGAAAAATGTTATTGAGAGACGTGAATTTACACGTCAATGGCGTCATTTCAATGAATTAGAACGCTTAGTATTCAGCGATGAATGCTCAGTTCAAAGACGGTCAAATTCAACAATTCAATGGGTATTTCGACTTACATCAGAGGCCTATCGACGTGACTTGGTAAATCTTACTAATCATGGCCGAGATATTGCGTAAATGGTTTGGGCTGGCATTTGGATTGGTGGTCGTACAGACCTAGTCATTATGAAACGCGATTCTGAAGCTCCTCGTGGTGGATACTCGGCTAGATCCTACCAATGGGCTCTCGAAGAGGCCTTTTTACATCATTATACACCAGAGATGATATTTCAGCAAGATAATGCAAAGCCTCACACTACGGAGACCACCCAAGACTTTTTTATGGATCCTGGAATTCATGTTATGGAATGGCCTGCGCATAGCCCTGATCTTAGCCCAATCGAGCCCTGCTGGTTCCTTCTTAAACGTGAGGTTTTTAAACTGCGCCCTGATTTACGACACACAGGCCGCTCCTTAGTGGCCTGGACTGAATTTCATGATTTATTGAGACATGCGTGGTGAAATATTTCTCAAGAAACCATTGATAGCCTGATCAGGTCGTTCACTAAGCGCTGTAAGGCTGTCTATAACGTTCGGGGATATTACACTAAATATTAGTGGAAGAATCAGAAGTTTATCTACTGATCTGTACTATTACCAAGTCTCAAATAAAAATATTAAAAATTGGAATTTTAAGAATTTCTTTTCTGTAGGAGTTGATTTTTTCGGCCGAATTCTTATATATGAGGTGTACCCAGACTTTTGACCTACTATGTATTAAGAAAGTCTACTAATATATTTTTTTTTCATTTAGCTCTATACATTATTTTTTAAATATTTCTATCAAAGTTAATAATTTATTATTATACGTATCTTATAATTCTTAATTAATAAGAATATTTATAATATTTATATAATTAAACTATCTATTATCTTATTATATCTAATTACTAGAATTATATATATTTTATATATTATCTTTATTAACTATTAACTCTTTATCTTTCTGACCATACTAAAATTAAAGTCACCATAAAAATTAATAAAAGCCTAAGAAGTTTTAACGTGATTCCCGGCCGCTCGAGCGCTGGTCTAAGAACTCCAAATTTTCTACATTTTCAACCTCAAATTTCAACACCAAAACACAATTAAATAATTAAATAACTTTAGTAGGACATCCAGAATAGGTATGTCCTTTAGTTCCACAACCAGAACAAGTGACCTGGCGCCGTATGATAGGTACAGGGGGTAATGGAGGCTCTACTGGTGGCTCCGTAGCACTCTCCGTTGTAGATATATATTACCTTCCACTATCTTTTTTTGCCACCACATTACATTTAATCTCTTCCAAACTTCGCAGACTGCCTTCATACGAGATCTGCTTTTTAGTTATAGCCCTCTTTTTCACCTGCTTCTTATTGGCCATCTCTAACTTAGCGTAACGATCTTGGATAAAGATAAGCTCATGAGCTAGCCGAATAGCCATATCGTGTGATCGATCAATAGCTCGTTTTAATAGCGAAGTCATAGTCTTTGATAAAAGTTTACGTCCTTTCTTGATCTTAGAATTAGATTTTTATAGTTTTGTGAGACTCCAAAGTATATCTTGATTACTAGTGCTGCTAGAAGATGTTAGATGTGGCTTAAGTAACTTAGAAGATAGAAGTGATTTAAGCTGAATATTAAGCTTATCTAGTATATAATTAGTATCTAAAGGTATTAGACTAGTACCTTTAAAGCTATTCTATATAGTCTAAGCTTTAAAAGCAGCTTCTTAGGTAATAGGGTAGAGATTAATAAAATTATCTTTGTTAATAGAATTAACACCAAGATATATCTCTTCTATAACAAGTACTCTATATACCCTTTCTAGGACTAAAAAATATCTAACATTAAGGGGCTATAATAAATAAGATATATAAGCAGATATATAAAGAGAAATAATATTATTCTCTTCGTAGATTTTATTAAATTCAGGTATTAAATGTGATAAATATCCATCCAGAATTAGTAGTATATATTTCCCTTTCTATATAGGAAGATAGGGTAAAAAGTGCTTTTATAGCTAATTAATACCAATCTCATCACTTGTCTATCTATTAGGACTCTTATTCACACCCGAAAGTAGTAGCTTTTAAAACCAGTATTCTAAAAAGACCTTTCCCTTAAAAATGATATATAGGGGAAGCGTAATACCATTAGACCTAATATATTTAATCACAGTAACCTATTCTTAATTACCAGGCTATAGAATATCTCTTTTTCTATAGTATTCAGCAGAAGTAATAATTCTTTAAGTAGAATTGATTCCTATTACAAAACCAGACTTATCAAAATTATAGATATCATCAGAAGTGATACCATATTTTTTGATAGTGTTTTCAACAAGCTTAAACCAAGGTAGGGTCACTGTAGGATCTTTAAAAAGGGCTCTTTTATAATTATATTTACAAGAAAGACAAGTAAAAAGAGATTAATATCTTTTGACAAATTCTATACTCCAATTTTTACCAACTTTCAGAGGGGGGCCATAAGGCGGTAATTCACGCAATCGGAGTAATAAATTGGCCATATCTCGTAACAGGGCGTATGTAAGAGCTGCTCCTCGAGAATCCATTGAGAGTAGCCATTTCTCCATAAATTTCTCTTCCAAGATAGTAAATCTATGGCCAGAGGGGCGAGAATCATCCCAAAATTGTCGTCCGTTGATTCGGTGCTTCAAAGTTGAGACCGGCACGCTAAAAGCACGCGCAGCAGCAGCAGCAGACGGATATTGGCCATTTTTTATAGCTTTGATAGCTAATAAGAGAGCACCCTCCTGCTGTACTAATTTTTAAGACCTTTGGGAGCGAATTGGTGGCATAGTGAATAATTAAAAACATAGGTTGCTACAGAACTGCTTTTTTTAATATGTCGCTCGGGCGACCGGGACGCTCGGGCGGCCGGGAATCACGTTATAGATCATATATGATGTAATCTTTAAAACATTATATAACTTGAACATTCTTCAAATATATATACATATCTTAATTACCTTTACTATAGATCTTCAATATTTTACTAAGATTTTTTTAACTCTCATATTAAATATTATGTCATATACTTAGTATATACAGTTTATAAAATGATCTTTAATCATTTATTAATAATTATCTTATGTCCTATTTAAATAAGGAATAATCCTATTTATGTAAAGAGATTCATATTTATATAAAGTGTTTAATTAAATCTAATTCATATACTAAAGTATTATATAGGTATTAATTAAACCAAAAAGAAATATTTCCTTATATGAACTATAATATCTTACAACTGTTCTTAATTAATTTCTTTTGTTAATATTTATCTTATTAAATAATAATATTATACTAGTAACTCTAAATTAATATTATACATCTTTTTATAATATAAGATTTTACTAATATTTATTAGACCCTACTAATATGATGGATTTACTTAATATATAACATAAATGAATTTACTATCTAAAAAAAACATAATATATATAAAGAAAGTAAGATTTATCAATTTATTTTCTATCGTTATAATATTATAATTTATAATAATAATTTACAAAAGTATAAAATAAAAATAAACTATAAATCAAATATATATCATAATTCCTACCTTAGGCTGATCTATCTTCTTCTATTTTTTATTTCTACTTTAGCCTTAGTGTAAGAATACTTTTAAAAAAGATAGTTATTATTTACTTCTAATCTTATCCTTATTCTATATTATTGTTTGAATATTAATAATAGGGATTATATCTTTCAAAGTAAAGTCCTTTTACTAACTCCTTATTTTTACTAATACCTAAGATCTAACTATTTATTTTCCTTTCTCTAAAAGAGCTTATTATATAAGAAGAAGATTCTTCTCCTCTTAAGTTTTAAAAAATAGAGTTTATGATTATTTATTATACAATCTAAGAATATATTTATTCAATCAATTTTTATGTTAAATTAGATTAGAATTAAATAAATATAGACATTATAAAGAAGAATAAAAAGTATCGATAAAAGTTAGAAATCACTAGATTAATATAAATTAGATAAAGGTTTAATAACTACTAAATAAGTTACTAATAATTTTAACATTTTCGCTAAAATCAATTTAATTTTCAAAAGAAATATAGGATTAGTTGAAATAAGATATAGAATAAGTTTTCCGTTTTTAAATATACACTACTTAAATTAATTATAAATAGAGAATATAGACTATATCTTTATATCTATTATAAATAAATTAATATATTATTAAGGTAATTTATATATATATAAAATATCAATTACTATCTAATGATCAGATTAAAATATTCTATAAGTATATATTCATTGAAAGTAATAATTCAATAATAAGTAATAACATCATAGGAGAATTATTATAAAAAAGAAAGAAATAATTATAATATACATTATATCATTTGATATCTTATAAATATTATATTTGAATTATATATAATAATCTCTCTCTCTTTTTATCCTGATGTAAGAATATCTTAGATATGTAAATGCTTTATATTAAGATTCTTTAAATACTATATATAGGATTATATATAACTTTACTAATAACTTAAGTAATAATATTTAGATAAGTTAATAAGTCCCTTAAGTATGCTGACGGATAATATTTTTTGTTTATAACTAAAAATATCTTTATTTTAAATATATATAATAGAGATAGGAACAAAAAAGATTAAAGCCTTTTACAATTTAAGGAATTTTAATTATTTTAAAATTAGATATCTATTTAATAATTTCTTAAATCATTATATTAGGTTTCTCATCATAAGGTAGAATAGAGATATATAGAAATAAAAAAATATATTTATGTTTCCTCTTCTGTATGGATTATTGGTATTTTTTATATTATCTATATATAAAGTAATATATATGAATAAGATATATCTTAGGTAGGGCCTATTAATCCTTGATATTAATAAATATATTATTATATTTAAAGTTATCTATATATTGAATATATAGTTTATATATACTAAATATATTAGAATATATATATATATATATATATATCTGCTCTATATTAAGAATATTTATATAAACCGGATAAGGCTTAAATGAAAAGAGTAAAGGATAAAAAAAAAGGTTTATCTATTAAGAAATATATATATAATAATAATTAATTTGAAAGTAAATCTCTATTTCCAAACTGCCAAGGGTAAAGAATAAAAAATGATTTTTCTTAGTTAAAATCAAATTTAATAGAAGTTATTTTATAAATGCTTTAGTAAACTAAAGATTATTATGCTAGATAGCAGTGTATATAAAATCTCAATAGATAAGAAGATAAGTATTAGGTACTATTATTTTTCTTTGGTAGAATCTAACTATAAGAGTAAAATAGAATATTTCATAACAATACTATCTACTATATTAGATTAGTATAACATATATAAGATAAAAAGAAAGAAAAGAAAAGAAAAGAAAAGAAAAAGAAAAAGAAAAAGAAAAAGAAAAAGAAAAAGAAAAAGAAAAAGAAAAAGAAAAAGAAAAAGAAAAAGAAAAAGAAAAACATAAGAAAAACAGGGGACTAAATAAATATTTATCTATCTATAGGAGATCTAAAGGGGTAGTAGCCCTCTAAGAGTATTAAAAGATATAACGTAATCCACGGTTGAACGGATCGCCAAATCTCATCAGAAAATTCAACATTAATTAATTTAACTAAATAAACCGATTTTTACATACATTGATCTTATGTCCAACCTCTTGACACCCACTACACCTAGGCTGCGCCCTAGGGGCTGGCTGACTGAGCTGAACAGGTAGTTCAACCTGGGTGTGTGATTCGACCATAGGTGCTTCCACTGGCAATTCTAGCTGCGTGAGTAGCTGTAGGCCTTCTTCAACAGTCAAGCCCTGTTTACATGGCACCTGCCTAGCTGATTGACTGCGCTTCTGTCGTTTCTTCTTGTTCACTGCATGTAAATTGGTGTTTTCTTATGCTAGTAGTGCAGTGTTATGTAGCGATATATAGTGTCCCTTGATAATTTGATCTAGCATCAATTTCGATGGGCTTGGAGGGCTATTTGATTGTTGTTTTAGAAGGCCTTTAAGTATTAAAGCTTGCTTCTATAGCTGAACTATAGTTCTAGATGTTTTAGGTATAAATTGACTAGATCTATTGCCTGATCTGCTGTTTGACGGTATAGGTGTTTATAGAGGGCTATTTAGCTTAGAAAGCACCCTCTTAGTATTATTTAGTACTAAACTAGTAGCTAAAAAGCTATTCTGGATAGTAGTTGGTTAAAAAGCTTCAAGCTGGGTATATTAGTAATTAGCTAAGAAATTAAGCTTGTTAATATAGTTATAGCCTATATACATAAGATTATTTATAAAGTAACTATATATATATATTTAAGGACTATAAAATAGCTAATATCTAATAGATATAATAAGTATATAGATATATAGAGTGGGATAATATTGTTTTTAGTATAGATTTGGTTAATTAGGATATAAGGTGGCTCCTATAGCTATCAAGAATTAGTAGCTAAAATCAACTATAGATATATGAATTTATAGATAGGATAAATATCAACAGTGGATTACGTTAATAAAGATTATATTAATATAGAGGTTGGATTTAATTAATGTTAGATTTAATACCAAATTCTCTTAAATTTATCTAGCTATTATAAATATTTAAATAAACTCCACTATTGTGTAATAGATAGTATAACTAGGGGTCCAACAGACACCTAGCTCTATCTAGTAATATTATATCTTAATAAATAATAATTTTCGTTCCCTTTTTTATTTATTTATATATTCCTCTGAAGCTATATATAAATCCTCTAAATTATTATAGTAAATTTTGTTGAATTAAAGAGGTTATATATTCTAATCTAGATAGATATTTATTTAGATAATATTTAAAAAATGATTTCATGATATTATATTCAATACTACTTAATAAATTATTCTATAGGCTATATTAAGCTTACTAAGGATATCCTAATATAATCTATAAAAACAAAGAATAACCTTATTCCTGGAACCATTCAAAGGGAATTATATCTAAATAAATAGATTCTTTATTATAGGCTTATTATCATTTATATTAAAGTATATAATAATAGAAACTTCTATATAGCCTTTGAAAGATTAAATAAATCAATAACAAAAAGATTATTAATAATTTTGATCAATTTATACAATTTAATAGAATATATTAAATTTAATAATATTAGTATAAGCTATAATATCTATATCAATCCTAAAGGAAGAATAGGGAATATTAATTTAACTTCTAATCCTAGAATATTATAATCACATATTAACTAAATCTTATTAGACTTTTCAAATCATTCTCTAGATATAGATAGATAGAATTGTTATCTATTTGAATAAAATGTTTTATAATTATCAATAAAAGATAAAGAAGATATCTATCTATCTATCTAGCTACATATTATATAATTAGAATATAATAGTAGGAAAATAAAGTTCTAATAATATTTAGTATAATATCTACGATTTATCATAAAAACTAGGGTAATATATATAGTTCTAATAGTTTAATTTGTTAGTTAAGAAATCCTAAATACTATATAGAATATATAAAACTTCCTAGGATTTACTAATTTGTACTAAGATTTTATAATATTAGTAATATTTATTTATAGCCAATAAAGGAAGATATTATTTTTTCATAGTTTACTTTAATATATAAAAGATTTTTAAATTAAAAGTTTTTATTTATACCTTAGTCTGATTTTTTGAATTATAAAAATTATTATTTAAAAAAAGTTAATCATATAACAAGTGTGAAGGATCGGAGTAAGCTTGGTTAAAGCAAGCAGGACCTCAAACTGCTTATATTAAGCTTAAGGAAGAGGAGGCTATCTGTGTGTTCTTAGGAAGATATATACATACTTAGTCACAGTACCTGTATATAACTACCATAAGGCTCTAGCCTATTATAATATTATAAAAAAGTATAAGAATAAAATAAATAATAGTTATAAAGTATGAATCTATTATATGATTTATTTTCTATAATTATATACTAACCTACTAAATTTACTATATAATTAGAAATATTATTCTAATAAATATATAATATACCCTAAATACTAGTAATAACTATTTAATATACTATATTAATAGGTTTAGAGTTCTTCTATTAAAGGTTTGAATAAAATAGACCTAGTACTTACGACAAATTTATAAATAAATACCTAGGAAGATTAATAGTAACCTAGTATAATCATTTAGTATCTTAAACTAGTATATATTTCAAAATATTACAGTTACTACCTAACTAGGTTTAAACATCTGATTTCCTTTTTCCTTCTACCCTTATCATCTATATATATATATATATATATATATATATAGATACCTACCTAAGTAATATAGTTTAGGGATAAGATTAATAAATAATAAAACTAATAAAAGAAGTCCTAATATATTAGTCTATCTATTTAAAGAAAAGATCTTTAAAAACTATAGGATAATATATAATAAAAGGATATTATATAATAATAAAGTGAAAGAATTATTATAAAGGTAAATAAAGATTCCCCAATAGAGTTAAACTCAAGATTAGCTTAGTAGACTATAAGATAGATAGATGAGAATTATTATAGTTCTAGAAATATATCTAGCTTTCTAATGGTTTATAAATCTTTATAAATAGAACCAATCTAAGATATCTATAACAAATATATAGATGGTATAACAGGTTAAACCCAATAAGGGCTTATCAAGCCTTAATAAGCCCAAGCCATTCACCCCGTATAACCATACTTGTTTGATGACAAAGATAAGGAAGGGTTCATTAGGTTCTTCTGATAAACCCCTATAGGTACCCCTATGTATATATGATTAAGATTATACAGCCTGGTATATAACCTATAGAAGGATATATAACTCCCTAATCATATATATAGCTTCCTCTTCCCTAAGTATGAATATAAACTATATGTTGGCCTATATTGGTCTGTTTTAGTTATAGAGCATTTTATAAATATTTATATTTCCTACTTCTATATAAGATTATATTACTAGAAGCTAGGAGTTAATAGATTTATCCATTATCGTACTATTTATATAAGTTTTTATAACCTCTAATAAAAAGATATAAATTATATTAAATATTTAACTTGATATATTAATATAATGTATAGATCTAAGTTATATAGAAGATTTAAATTTATATATAGTAAATAGGAATAAAGATCTAAGCTATACTAAATAGATAAGTTTGTATATTATTAATCTATAATAAGTTTTACTAAACTCTCTATATCTTTATATATATAATAAATATAAAATAATTAATTTCATATATTATTATTATAATCCTTAAAAAGAAGCTTCTTTATATTAGTTTATAAGCTATCGTATTAAATATTTAAATATATATATTAAGATTATAACTATCTAAGTTAGATTTAGTTTATTTTTTTATAAATTATATATAGTTCTTATAATATAAAACAAATTAGATTTAAATAGTTTATAATAAAAGGAGTATATAGCAAATCTATAATTATCCATATTTCTTATAAATATAAGTTATAAAGAACTATATAGCTAGAAAGAGATTTGTAAAATCTCAGATGTAAAAGATCTAATTTAAAGATAAACTAAGCTAAAGATATTTTTTAATATATGAAGATAGAATAATATATGTTAATGATATTTTTTTTTAAATAGATATTAGAATAATTACTTAACCTTTAAATCTAAATAGAAGGATATAAATAAATATATATAGCTTAATGTAAAGAAGAGATTTACTTAATATAAAAATATAATAATGGATTTTAGGATATATTGTAAGAAAGAATTAATATAAATCTTAATATTAGTATTATTAGTTATATGATATTTATAATATCTAAAATTATAGCTAGAGATAACTATATATGATATTTCAAGATTTATTTATCTAATCTTTTTTCATTTAATAGTAACTAGAAATGATATTTAGCTAATCTAGAAAATTATAATAAAAAATAAAGTTCTAATAAATTTAGAAGTAATTAGTAATTTTTAAGATTAGTTTATATATATCTTTTTTTATTTAAAAAATAGTACAAATAAGAATATTATAACAAATATAGGGAATATCTAAAAAGGTATTTCAATATTCAGAAGATATATAGAAAGATTTTAATCTTAAGATATATATAGTAGAATATCTTGATATATTATAATAGTTAAAGAAGATAATATTTATTAAGTTTTTATTAATATTAGAATATAAATTTATTGATATTAGTATTATAGATTGAATAGATAAAATAAGATAATAAATCTTATGAAAAGCTATTAACTATAAATGATATATTATTTTATTAAGAGATTTTATCTATTTATGAAGATATAATTAAATAATTTGATAAGATTAGTATAAATATAGATATAATTATTATTAATAAAGTAATTAACTTTTTAGTAAAAGATATCTTATAGATAGAAATATATTTTATATAATTATTATAATCCCATAGATATAGATCTATCGAGTATATAAGTTAATTAAGTATTTTAAATATCTTAATATACTAAATAGATATTAGAAAAAAAAAGCTTAAATATTAGAAGAAGGATTATTTATATTTTTATTATAGTTATGATAGTTATTTTATTTCTAAATATAATTAACTACCTATAAGAAACTTAACTAGTTATATTTAAAGATAGATTAAGATTAAATATATAAAAATTATTATTCTAACTATTAATAGAGAAATAGTTTTATTTATTAATAAATCACTATATTTAAAAAAAGAAATAGATATAAAAGAATAGTTATCTATATATTATTATAACAAGAAGGATATATTTAGCTAATAACTAATAGATTAGTTATTACTTTATTATTTAGATATTAATTATAAAATATCTTTAAAAAAGTATAAATAGAATAAAAAAACCTTTTTATATAGTTTATTACATAGTATGAATAAAAAAAACTACTATATTTATAGAAGATATTAATAGATCTTTTTAGAAAGGATTTTATATATATAAGTAATTTATCTGTTATAGTTTTAGTATTATTTATATAGAAGTTTAATAGAGATACATATATCTATATAGATTGCTAAGGATTTAATAAGTTAATTATAATAGATTATTATCTACTCCTTTTAATTTATAAGATACTAAGAAATATATTGAATATATAATAGTTTACTAAGTTAGATATTATTATAATTCTTGATAAGATCTATATAGTATAAAAAGAAGAATAGAAGATAGTTTTTCATATATATTATAGATTATATAAATACAATCTAATATTATTTAGTTTAATAAATATTATAATAATATTCTAAAAGTATATTAATTAAGTATTATAGAAGTTTTTAGATAATTTTATTTTAATATATATAGATAATATTATTAATAATCTATCTAAATATTTAACGTAATTCCTGGCCACCCAAGCGTCCCGGCCGCTTAAGCGCTGGTCTAAGAACTCCAAATTTCCTACATTTTCAATTTCAAATTTCAACACCAAAACATAATTATATAATTAAATAACTTTAGTAGGACATCCAGAATAGGTATATCCTTTAGTTCTACAACCAGAACAAGTGACCTGGCGCCGTATGATAGGTACAGGGGGTAATAGAGGCTCTACTAGTGGCTCCATAGCACCCTCTGTTGTAGATATATATTACCCTCCACCATCTTTTCTTTCCACCACATTACATTCAATCTCTTCCAAACTTCGCAGACTGCCTTCATGTGAGATCTGCTTTCTACTAGTAGCCCTCTTTTTCACCTGCTTCTTATTGGTAGTCTCTAACTTGGCGCAACGATGTTGGATAAAGATAAGCTTATAAGCTAGCCGAATAGCCATATGATATGATCGATCAATAGCTTGTTTTAATGGCAAAGTCATAGTCTCTGATAAAAGTTTAAGTCCTTTCTTGATCTTAGAATTCGACTTTTGTAGTTTTGTGAGACTCCAAAGTGTATCTTGATCACTAGTGCTGCTAGAAGATGTTGGGTGTGGCTTAAGTGGCTTAGAAGATAGAAGTGATTCAAGCTGAATATTAAGCTTATCTAGTATATAAATTAGTATCTAAAGGTACTAGACCAGTACTTTTAAAGCTTTTCTGTATAGTCTAAGCTTTAAAAGCAGCTTCTTAGGTAATAGGGTAGAGTTTAAGGAAATCATCTTTATCAATAGAATTAAAACTAAGATATATCTCTTCCATAAAAAGTGCTCCTCTATATACCCTTTTTAGGACTTCAAAACATCTAATATCAAGAGGCTATAATAAATAAGATATATAAACAGGTATATAAAGAGAAATAATATTATTCTCTTTATAGATTTTATTAAACTGAGGTGTCAAATATGATAAGTGTCTATCCAGAATCAGTAATATATATTTCCCTTTCCATATAGGAAGATAAGGTAAAAAGAACTCTTATAGCCAATCAATACCAATCTCATTATTTATTCATCTATTAGGACTCTTATTCATACCCTAGAGCAGTGGCTTTTAAAACCAGTGTTCCAAAAAGACCTTTCTCTTAAAAAATAATATATAGGAGAAGCATAATATCATTAGACCTAATATATTCAATCACAATAACCCATTCTCAATTACCAGGCTATAGAATACCTCTTTTTCCATGGTATTTAGCAGAAGTAATAATTCTTTAAGTAGAATTAATTCCTATTACAAAACCAGACTTATCAAAATTATAGATATGATCAGAAGTAATACCATATTTTTGATAGTGTTTTCAACAAGCTTAAACCAAGGTAGGATCACTATAGGATCTTCGGAAAGGGCTCTTTCATAATTATATTTACAAGAAAGACAAGTAGAAAGAGATTGGTGTCTTTTGACAAATTCTATACTCCAATTTTTACCAACTTTTGGAGGGGTACCATGAGGTGATAATTCACACGATCGGAGTAATAAATTAGCTATATCTTATAACATAGCATGTGTAAGAGCTGCTCCTTGAGAATTCATTGAAAGTAGCCATTTTTCCATAGATTTCTCTTCTAAAATATTAAATCTATGACCACAGTGGCGAGAATCATCCCAAAATTGTCGTCCTTTGATTCGGTGCTTTAAAGTTGAGACCGGTACGCTAAAAGCACGGGCAGAAGCAGCAGCAGAGGGATATTGGCCGTCTTTTATAGCTTTGATAGCTAATAAGAGAGCACCCTCCTGCTGTACTAATTTTTGAGACCTTTAAGAGCGAATTGGTAGTATGGTGAATGATTAAAAACATAGATTGCTACAGAAGTGCTTTTTTTAATGTGTCGCTTGGGCGGCCGGGAATCATGTTAGGATTTTAGATAATTATTAATAAAAGGCTAAGTAGTTATTTAATAAGCTATATATAATAGATCTATAATATAATATTAAAAAATCAAAGTTTAAATAGTATTTAGGAAAATATCTAAGATTTATTATAAAAATTAAAGGGGGGATATAGATAGATCTAAAAAAGGTTAAAAAATTAGATTATAGGAAATCATAAAGATTATATAAGATATATCAGGTTTCCTAGGATTTATAAATTTTTATTATTTTTTATTTTTTATTTTTTATTTTTTATTTAATAATAATATTAATATTATTCATAAAATTAATAAAAAAGAATATAGTTCTCTAATAGTTAGATAAATATAAATAGATATTCTTAATTATAACTATAATAATTAATAACTAAGATATCATATTAAGAGATATTATTTTAATTTTTTTATATATAGTTATCATATAAATATACTTATAATAATAAAAAAAATAATAAGATATAGAAATCTTTAAGGTTTCTTAAAATTAGATAGAACTTTCCTATATAAATAGAAAAAGCTATAACTGAGATATAAGTTATAATTATAGTTATAAGAATAATAAGAAAATCATATTAATTATATAAAATAGGTTATACTAATATATCAGACATATAATCTAATATAGTTAAATCTATATAATATATAATTAGAAACATTTTTTAAAAAGTCTAATTAAATATGTATATATTATAAAATCCTAGATATCTTTAATCTATATAATACAAAGTTAGATATTCTTAAAGACATTTATTCAATCTTTTATATTAATCTTATATAACTATCTATAATAGATCTTTTGTTATCATAAAAGATTAATAATATGTAGTTATGTTTAATTAATATTAATAGATAGATAGAATATAAAATTAAAATAATCCTAGAGTAATATATAAAAAAGGTTAGAAAAGAGATAAAATTAGAGTACTAGATAAAATAGATTAGCTATATAAGGATATTATAAGAACTAGCTATAAATATTAAGAGCTATTTAGTACTAGATATCTATAAATAAAAAGAATAGATAATAGATGGAAGGATATATATTATATTCATAAGAATCTTAAAAAAAGACTTAAGCTAAAGAAAAAGTATAATATAATAGATTAAACCTAATAAGGACTTATTAAATCTTAATAAGCCTAAGCTATTTATCCAATATAATTATATTTACTAGATAATAAAGATAAGGGTTTATTAGATTCTTCTTATGAACCTCTATAGGTATCTCTATATCTAATTAAGATTATATAGTCTGGGATATAACCTTTAGAAGGATATGGAACTCCCTAATCATATATATAGCTTCCTCTTCCCTAAATATAAATATAAACTATATATTAGTCTATATTATTCTGCTTCAGTCCTTATAGAGCCTTTTTATATAGACTATAACATAATAAAATATCAATATAGATTATTATAATTATTATTAATTATTAATTAGATCTAGTTAGAGATACTTATAGATCTTATTATAAGACTATCATTTATATAAGTAAATTACTATATATAGTTATTGATAATCATTAGTAGATTTATAAAAGATATAATCCTAATAGATATAATATTTCCCACTATTATTAATATTATAATAGAACTTTTTTCTATATAATTATTAATATAAATTATTCGAAGCTCTTCTTTAAGCTTAAAGAAAATAAGTATATATAATAGTTATTAGGCTTTACTAAAATTAAAGAGAAGTCCATAGAATAAATAAAGAAAATTCTTACATTCTTATAGATAAATAAAATGTTATTTATTATTTAGTTTTATCTATCTATTCTATTATATTTATATCTATAATCTTATGTTTAAATATATAGAAATCTTATAAAAATTATTCTTTTAACCTTATTTAGAAGGCTTTAGATTTACTTATATATTTACTTCTTACCTAAAGGATCTTACTAATATTAATATTAGTATTCAAAGCTCTTTTATAATATATATATATTTTCTTTTTCTTAACTATTTTTTCATTACTTAGTTAAGATCTATATATAATTTTATTTATAACATTATATTATATAAAATAACTTTTATTCCTTTCTTTTAAGTTATATATATGATAATTATACTTAGATTTATTTTATTATAATATCTTTGGATAAAGAAACTTATAAGGTACTTTTATAGATCCTTTTAATTCTTTAAATTCTTAAAAATAGAAAAAGCTAACCTTTAGCTTTTGAAGTAACTTTTCCTTATTTCCCTATAGCTATAAATATTAAGGTATATCAGTATACTTCTTTCTGTAACTTATAATTATTCTAAAATATTAATATAATAGATTTTATATCTTATTATTAGTATAAATTATCTAAACTTAGATATTTTAATTTATAAATCAATACTAAAAAAGATAAGTATCCTTTCTTTAATATTATCGCTATATATATAAATGTAAATAAATACTATTTCTAAAGATTATATATAAGCCTATATGATATCTAATATACTATATTATTATTTAATATATATATAAACTTTAAGGATAGGATTTATCTTCTAGTTAAATCTAGTATTTCCTGGTTTCTAGTAATATAATTAAATATTATATAAAAGTAGGAAATATAAATAGATATAATCACCTCTATAAAGACTAAAATAGAATAATATAGACTAATATATAATTAATATCTATATGTAAAAAAGAAAGGACTCTATATATATATATATATATATATATATATATATATAAATAGAGAATTATAGATATCTATATAGTTATTTATATAAGGATATCTATAAGATTTATCATCATAATCTAATGAAAAGATTAGGCTTATTAGGATAAGCCCTATTTAGTATAGCGTATATATTATAACCTTCATATATATTTAACTATAAAAAGAGCTCTAAATAATCTATAATAATTATAACTTATTATTTATATAAATATAGTTCTATTCTTTAAATATAAATATAAACTACATATTACTAGTAGTTTATATTATTCTATTTTAGTCTTTATAAAAGACTTTCCAAAATATATTTTATTTTCTGATTTCTTACAATTAGTCAAATCTTCGTTCTTTTCTCATTAAAAACATTTTAATATTATTTATCAATTAATATATAAATAATATTATAATTTATTCCGAATTGTCTAAAAGAATATTATTACTTTCTTCTTTCATAATATTACTCAAAACTTATCTAAGTAATATCTATAAATATCTATATTTAAATCAATAAATATATATTTTCTTTACTTATCTTATACTTTACTAGAATAGTATAACTTATAAAAATAATTATAAATATATATTACCACAATCCTCTCTCTATGTAACAGGTTACACCCGTTACATGATCTATAGCCTGCGGCCATAGCCCTGAGTGTATCTTTTCAGATTCTGCCACATCCCGCTCCGCTACACCGCCTGCCCCTGATATATTCACATACCTACGCACACTCTGTTTTCTTCTTCTCCAAGCTTGATTATAGACAGCATGTTGGCCTAGCTCGTTCTGAATTTAAGACTTGACCTGAGCCCTTCCCACTCTATAAAATATTTCAAAATATAAATTCTATATATTTAATATTAATAGAAAATGATATCCTATTATTATATAGATATTCTAATAATAATCTATCCCTATTTATATTTTTTATAATTAAAAATAAAATCATATATTCTTATATTTTAGTCTTTCTCCTTTATATCTTATAGCTAATACTTAATCTAGAGATAATATTTATGTACTAAATACTAGAAGACTCTTTATAATAAACAAAAAGACCTAATATATTAATTTCTTTTTATTATAGTAATATAAACCTAAAATGAAATTCAATATATAATAAATCAAAATAATATTTCAAATATCTATTTATTATTTTCTTAACCTATAATAATATAGATCTATCTACTAATAGAAATATGTACTATTCATAAAAAATAAAAAATATAATAAATTCCTTTATTTTTTCAATTATATAATAATAGCTTAATAAAAATAGTAAAAATTAAAGTAAAAAAAAATATATATGTTTATTATTAGATTTTAGTCTTATTATTAATAGTATTTTTTGTCATAGCTAATCTTTTCTAAGATTAGAAGAGATAATTTCTTTTAGAATAGAAAATTTTCTAGTAACTTTTAACTATTTTTCTTATATCTAATCCACTTTTTACTTTAACTTTTATCTCTTTAGATGATTTAATTTTTATAATAAAAAATAAGATTATTCTTTTATAATATTTTAAAAATATGGGTTATATTTCTTATTGTTTTTTGTAATAAAACTTCGAAATATATTTATTTCTTTAAATCTTTTTCCTTTATCAGGCTATAATAAGTATAGTTTCTTTCATATTATAGATAATTAAGATAACTCATTTATTATATAAGACTTATATTGAAATAAATTCTATTTAGTCGATAATTATAGATTAGATTAAGATTAATTAGCTAAATCTCTTATATTTTAAAATTATATTAAGTTATCTCTAATCTAGATAGATATCTTTATCTAAATTAAATCAATTCCTATAAGAAATTAAGTCTTGATAAACTTGATAACGTATTCAGTAAGCGAGCGGCGCATGTAAGCAAGTGGCGCACCCAACCAAAGTTATAAATTTTAAATGTATTTTTCTTAACCAAAACGTGATAAGATTAATTCAATAAACTAATTAGGTCTATCTGGACATGTCTCCCTTCTATACCCTAGACGTCTACATATTCCACATCCTCGCTGGCCCTGTGTATGTGGCTGTAAACCCTCCGAAACCTGCTCACGATAGGTATTGATACAGGCTACTTAGGCCTCAAATGGCTCTGAACGTAGCTCACGAACCTCTTGAACTGAGAGATCCCCTTTGTGGGCAATCTGCCTAGTTGATCGAGTCCGTTTTTGCTTTTGTTTTTCGTTGGCGGCGCATAATTCGCTGTTTTCCTTTTTTAAGATTGCAGCGCCTTATAACACGAGATGGCAGCATTTGACAAGTTGATTTATTGCGCGATCTGATTAGCTTGGGGGACTTTGAGATCCTTTATGAAGCAAAGCTTTAATTGATGAAGCTTGCCGACGTAGTTGTTTTTCGGTAAAAGGAGTTTTTGGTGTGAAGTTCTAGCTTGAATTAATATCCTAGCTTGGTGGAGGTATTGGTATATAAAGATAAATATTAAGCTTTAATAAAACCTGATTAGGACAAAAAAGGTATTAAACCAGTAGCTATAAAGCTATTTTTAATAGTCTCCGATTTAAATATCTTAATTTGGGTAAGGGGATATACTTTGAGGAAATCAAGTTTATTGATATAGTTGATCCTAAGCTATATTTTTATTTTAACTATTTGACTATATAAGCATTTTGATACTATAAAATAACCAATATTAAATAGCCATAAAAGGTATAATGAATATATAGGTATATAAATTAGTATAATATTATTTTCTTTATAAATTTTATCAAACTTTGGTGTTAAATGACTTCCATAGCCATCAAGAATTAAAAGTTAATATTAGCCTTTTAACTATAAAAAAGTTAATAGAATAAAGAGATTTTGAAGCCAATAAATACTAATTTCATCAGATATCCAGCTATTTAGACTTACTTATCGCCAATCATCTAGGAGGTTATCAAACCAAGACTTAATAAAAACTTTACCTTTAAAAATCACACATAGAGACAGCACCTATCCTAAAGCATTTATACATTCAATTACAGTCACCTACTTATAATTTCTAGGTTATAAGAGTGATCTCCGACTATAGTATTTAGCCCTTATAACAACCTTCATAGTTACTATTAATCCTATTACAAAACCAGTCTTATCAAAGTTATAAATATTATTAGGGTCAATAGTATATTAAGATATGGTTTGTTAAACAAGATTAAACCATTCACTAATGATTTTTAGATCTTCATATTTAGCACGCTTATAATTATAGCGCCTTAAGAACCGGTTTAATAGTTCAGGATGTCTTTTCACGAAGTTATAAACCCATTTTTCCCCAATAGTTTGAACAGGGGTAGTTCCACGGGCCTCGAGAAGAAGATTTGCAGTCTCTCGTACAGTAGTAGGCCAGGGTGCTGCTCTACGATCATTAAGAGATGTGATCCATTTTTGAAGAGTTTCCTCTTCGAGTTCGGTCAATTTATACGAATTGGCGCGAGAAGTCATGCGATTTTGGACACCACAGAGGCGGCGGCGTAAAGAGGTCTCCGGTATATTAAAACGATAGGCTGCTTTCCGGGTAGCGCTGATTTCTTGATTCTTTATAGCCTGAATAGCTAGTAAGATCCTACCCTCTTATTTGATTAAATTTTTCAAAGTTTGAGAGCGAATTGGTGGCATGGTGGGTGGTTGAATTAATTAAGTGCTAATTCACAGACACGTTTTAGGTTGGGTACGCCACTCGCTTATATGCGCCGCTCACTTACCGAATACGTTATATTGAATAATAGTTATATTTTTTAAATATCATAGTATCTAAGCATTATAGTATATAATTCTAATATAAGTATAAGATATATAATCAATATTTTTATCTTTATAAAATTTAATAAATTTATATATTAAATAATTACTAAAGCTATTATAAAGATATTATTAGTATATCTTACTATTAATCCTTAATATAATATAAAGACCTCTATAAAGACTAAAGCAGAATAATATAAACCAATATATAGTTTATATTCATACTTAGAGAAGAGGAAGCTATATAGTTAGGGAGTTATATACCCTTCTATAGGTAATACATAATAGGGTCATATAATCATAATCACATATACATAAAGGTATCTATAAGGGTTTATTAGAAAAACCTAATAAACCTTTATCCTTTATTCTATACATAATAAACTTATTATCTATTCCGCATCGTGGTATATATAAATATCAAGGAAGACAAAGGAAACATTATATTAAGGATCATACAGATCTATTACCATATTGGCTATGGGATTTGGCACTAAGTCCGGCCGCACATAGAGGGGGATTCCTCTAGGGCCCGACTTACACTCCTTAAGTGTTAGTCGCTGTATCAAAGTGAACCAACTCCTCGTGCTCTCTCCTTAGTATATCTCGCCTAGCCTATAGGTGTCACCCTAATCTGACAAGTTCATTATAATAAAATCTGAATAGATAAGAAGATAAGTATTAGATACTATTATTTATTTTTTTTAGCAGAATCTAACTATAAGACTAAAATAAAATATTTTATAATAGTACTATCTACTATATTAGATTAGTATAATATAAATAAAGTAGCATAAAAAAAATTTTAAAAAAAAAATTTAAAAAAAGGGAAAGAAAATTTTAGTATATATATAGTGGGGGATCTAAAGGGATAGTAACCCTCTAGGAGTATCAAAAGATATAATATAAATATACTATTATTAATCCTCTATAGAGGATCTAAAGAGATAGTAGACTCTTTAGATCTTAAAGATATTAAAAGATTAAAATCAATAATAAAGATATATTATAAGGCCTAAATCTTTAGATTAAATACTAAACTTAATACTAAATTCTCTTATATTTAGCTAGCTATTATAAATATTTAAATAAACCCTACTACTAGATTATAAATATTATAACTAGGGATCTAATAAATATCTAGCTCTAACTAATAATCTATTATAATTATAAAATAAAAGATAATTTTTAAAAAAAATTTTAGAATTTATATAATAACTAATAGTTCTTTATTATAAATTTTATAATTAATCTTAATAAATAATAACCTTTATAAAATATATATAAGATACTAATTATTTATTTTCTTGTTATTATAATAATATTATATCTATTATCTATACTAAAATATCTATTTTAATTATTATATCCTTATCTTTATCTATATATATTAAAATTAAAATATTAATAAAGATTTTTTTAATTTTTAAGAATATCTTAAGAACATCTATTTATATTTATTTAACTATTAAACACTATATTCTTTTGTTTAATTTTATTAAAGATATTAATAATATTATAAAATAAAGAATAAAAAAGTAATAAAAATTGATAAATCCTAAAAAGCTTTATATATCTTATATGGTCTTTAAGATTTCTTAGAATCTAATAATTTTAATCTTATTTAGATAGATATATGTATATATATATATATATATATATATTATTTTTATAATAAATTCTAAATATTTTATTAAATAGTATTTAAACTTTAATTTCTTAATATTATATAATAAATCTACTTAATCACTTTTTGATCACTACTTTAAGTATTCTATACTATAATATATCCCGTAAGCAAGCGGGCCACCTACCAAATTTCTAGCCACGAGACGCGACTGTCAATCTTTAACCAGCAACTATGCCACCCAAATGCACTAGTTCAGCCAAAAAATCAGACAGCCAAGAAGGCAAGGTCCTACTTGCAATCCAGGCTTTTCAAAATGGTGAAATATCCATAATTCGCGAGGTAGCAAGGCGATTTGATATACCAAGGACCACACTCTAGTAACACCTAGCAGGCCACCTATCTCAGTCTACTATATATGTAAATGGCTATAAATTGACCGAAGTAGAAGAGGATTCGCTCTGCAGATAGATACTTTCTATAGATATATGGTGCAGCGCCTATGTAGCCTATGGTAGTTATAAAAGACTTTATATTATATAATAATTTTATAAAATAAATTAACTAAAAAGTTCAAAAAGCTTTATAAATATTGATTATATATCTATAAGATATATATAAGATCATTAAAAATAGATATTATTAGTTATAACAATATTAATTGATTATTAAGATATTCTCTTCATAAATCTTATTTTATTTTTCTTTACATATAATATTTATATAGATATAAGTATAATAATAAACAATAATAAAATATAAAAGTGTTTAGATTTTATTATATAAATAGAAGAAGTCATAACTTAGATATATGTTGTAATTATAGTTATATAGGAATAATAAGACAGTTATATTAATTATATAAGATAGGTTATATTAATATATTAAAAAGATAATCTAATAAAGTGAAGTATATAGAATACTTAATTAGAAAAATTCTTAAAGAAGTTTAATTAGATTATATATATTATAAAGTCTTAGATATTCTTAAAGATATTTATTTATATAGTCTTTTAAATCAATCTTATATAATTATTTATAAAAGATTTTTCACTATTATAGAAAGTTAATAATATATAGCTATTTTTAATTAATATTAATAAATAGAGAAAATATAAAATATAAAGTTAAAATAATCCTAACATAATATATAAAGAGGATTAGATAAAGAATAAGACTAGAGTATTAGATAAAATAGATTAGTTATTCAAAGGGATTATAGGAACTAACTATAAATATTAAAAGCTATTTAGTTCTAAATATATATAAGAAGTATAGATCATAGATAGAAGAATATATATTATATCTATAAGATCTTAAAAGAAGCTCAAGCTAAAGAAGAATAAAAATTTAATAGGTTAAATTTGATAAGGGCTTATTAAGTCTTAATAAGCCTAAGGTATTTATCCTAACGTGATTCCCGGTCGAGCTGCGCACCCGGCCGAGCTGCGCACCCCATCTAAAATCGCGTCTTTCTACCACCCTACCTAATTCAAACACCTACCATGCCACCAATTCGTAATATTTCGGCCGAAAAAAAATGTCGAACAAGAGCGCAAGGTTTTATTAGCCTTACAGGCTATTCAAAAGGGCCAAATCAAGTCTCTTCGCGCAGCGGCCAGGCTATTTAGCGTGCCTGAGTCCACACTACGCAGTCGCGCGCACGGCATTCAATCTCGCGTCGATACACGCCCAAATGGCCACTAATTGACCCAGTTGGAAGAGGATTCGCTTATTGAATGGATTATTTCTATGGACTCCCGTGGAGCGGCGCCTAGGCCAGCTACTGTACGAGATATGGCCAATATTCTACTAGCTGCGCGTGGTAGCCACCCCCCACCAACAGTTAGCAAGAATTGGCCATCAACCTTTATAAATCGACGCGAAGAGATTCGAACACGCGTCTCTAGGCGATATGACTACCAACGTGCTCTAAACGAAGACCCTAAATCAATCCAAGCATGGTTTACAACTGTACAACAAGTTATCGATAAGAATGGGATCCAACCTGAGGATATTTACAACTTGGATGAGACAGGCTTTGCGATGGGCCTTATTTCAACACAGACGGTTGTGACACGGCAAGAATACTACGGTCGGCGAGCTATTTTACAGCCTGGGAACCGTGAATGGGTGACGGCAATTGAAGCTATCTGTGTAGATGGCTATTTATTACCACTATATGTGATTTTTAAGGGAAAGGTTGCTGTTGCTAGTTGGTTCAATAACCTCCCAAAAGACTGGAGATTCGAGGTCTCAGCTAATGGCTGGACTACTGATGAGATTGGTTTACGATGGCTAGAAAAGCTATTCATCCCATCAACAAATTCACGTGTCTGTGGTCGCTTTCGGCTGTTGATTCTTGATGGCCATAGAAGCTATCTTACACCTCAATTTGACCGAATCTACGCTAAAAACAATATCATTCCGCTCTATATACCTATATATTCATCACATCTATCACAGCTATTGGATATTGGCTGTTTTGCGGTATTGAAACGTACCTATGGTCGCTTTATAAGTGATCTTGCATGTACAGGCTATAACCATATCGATAAGCTTGATTTCTTAGCTGATTTTCAACGTGCCCGGCTTGAAGCTTTTTAACCAGCTACTATCCAGAATAGCTTTATAGCTACAGGATTAGTACCAATTGATGCTAAAAAAGTTCTTTCTAAATTGAAATTTTCGCTACGAACACCTACACCACCAGGTACTCGACCAGGCAGCCGAAGCAGTCAATTTTCACCTAAGACACCTAGAACTGTGGTTCAGCTTCAAAGGCAAGCTTCAATGCTTAAAGATCTTCTCAAACAGCGATCTAATAGCCCTCCAAGCCCATCGAAATTGATGCTAGATCAAATCATTAAGGGCCACTATATATCGCTACATAACACAGCGTTACTAGCACAAGAAAACGCCAATTTACGTGCAGCGAACGAGAAGAAACGACAGAAGCGTAGTCGATCAACTAGGCAGGTGCCATGTGAACAGGGCTTGACTGTTGAAGAAGGCCTGCAGCTATTCACGCAGCTAGAATTGCCAGTAGAAGCACCTGCGGTCGAACCACACACCCAGGTTGAATTGCCTATTCAGCCGAATCAGCCAGCCCCCAGGGCTCAGCCTAGGTGTAGTGGATGTCGAGAGGTTGGCCATCGGATCAATGTATGTAAAAATCGTATTAATAACTGAGTTTATTCGCATTGGGTTGAAATATTTGAATTTGAATTTGTCTAATGGTGGTGGGTGCGCAGCTCGGCCGGGTGCGCAGCTCGGCCGGGTGCGCAGCTCGACCGGGAATCACGTTATATAATTATATTTAATAGATAACTTTATTATATAGAGGATGAAAGATAAGAGGTTATTAGATCCTTCTGATAAACCCCTATAGGTATCTCTCTCTCTCTCTCTCTCTCTCTCTCTCTCTCTCTATATAACTATAATTATATAGTCTTATATATAACCTATGGAAGGATATATAACTCCTTAATTATATATATGGCTTCCTCCTCTCTAAGTATAAATATAAACTATATATTAAACTATATTATTCTGCTTTAGTCTTTATACAGCCCTTTATACTAATTATATTAAAATTATTGAATTTTTTAATATGAAATATAATTTTTATTAGTATTTATGTAATATTTAAATAACTATAATAATATAATATAATATCTACTTATGATGTAAGATCTTTCGTAAGTAACTAATTTAATTAATTACTTGATATTTTAATAGATATAGATCTTTAGTTGTTGTATATTTCTACTAATAGTCCCTACTTTATAACCTAAAGATATTACTTAACTATTATATTATATAGTATAAGTCTATTTACTTACTAAAAAATATCTATATAATAAACCTCTTAGATTAGGGTGGTATGTAGTTGCTAGGTAAGTATACTAAGGATAGAATATAAAAGAGGTTTACTTTAGTATAGTGACTAATACTTAAGAAGTATAAATAAGGCATAATATGGATTTCCTATGGGATATAGGTAGGCTTAGTGTCTGGTTTAGGAATGTGGTGATCTTTAGGTAGTTTTAATTCTTAATATAGTATTCCCTCATCCTCCTTAATAATATACTATCTATAAAAAAATTGTAAAATCTTTTTTATTCTTTATATTTTCTTATAGTAACTTGTAATAAGGAAGTTAGAGTAATAGTCTGATTCAAAAAGCTATTAAGTACTAAAATCTACATTTATTATAATTAAATATATTCAAATTATTTAATTTAATAAGAAAGACAAAAGTTTCAAAAATGATAAACTTACTAAAACATATTTATTAAGTTCAAGTAATCATCTTTCTTCTAATCTTAAAATAATCAGATATAATAAGAATCAGATTATTAACCATAAAACTTAACCTTAATAATATATTTCTTTTAAAGAATTATTTTACTAAAACAAAATAAAATTTTTATTATAAATATATTAGGAAAGGATTTTATAATTTATATTTATATTTATATATATATATATATATATATATATATCAATTTTTACTTATTCCTCTTATTGATGAATTATTATAATATATAGGTTAAGTAATATCTATAATATTTAATAAGATCTATTACCAAATTCTTAAAATATTTTCTAATCTGTATAAGAATTTCAAATTTAGATAATTTATTATAACTACGGAGTACATAGGGTGACAAAAGTATTAGGATACTCTAATTTTCCCTGCCAAAAAATTCAGTCTTATAAAAAGTAGGGTCCTAGCCTACTTATAATTAATTAAATAATATCTTTTAAAATACATCTTAGAAATATTGATTATAATCAATATTTTATATACCAGCCCTTAGCCTTTTTAACAGCGGCAATTCTGTATAGTAGAGATTCAATAATTCTATCAATCATAGCCTGGTCAATCGCCTGCTACGCCTTAAGAATAGCTATTCGAAACCTGGCCCAATCTATTTAAGATTTTCCCTCCTTAGAGAGTTCTGGATAAAGCTCTTGTAATTTCTTTTTTAGTAGAAACCAGACTGGTTTAATTAGGTTGAGATCAGGTGAATATGGTGGCTAATCCATTACTTGGATACTCTGATCCGGAATCCATTCTTTTGTTAACTTTGCTATATGGATTGGTGTATTATCTTATTAGAAGGTTAAATCCTTAATATAGATTAGGAGAAGACCAACCTTAAGAGTTTTTATATAGGTTTTAGCATTAAACACTTTACCTAGTTTTTTTTATCATAACTAGATCTGATCTTCCTTTAATCCAGATAGAACCCTAAATCAATTGTAAAATCTATTTTCTATGGTTTTGGAGATTTATAAATCGAGAGAAATATTACTTATTTTTAAGATAAAAGACATATTGGATATGTAAATTCGGATCTTGTTGGACTAAGTATTTATCAGAAAAGATAGTATAATCTAGATCAAGTCTTTTTTCCCAAGACAAAATCCATCTCCAACAAAGCTTTATATCTTTCGGCTTTAACCAAATCCGCTTCTTAGATACCTATTTTCGGATATGGCAATGCTTCAAAGCTCGTTGTTTTGAAACGTTGGTTGGAACTTATTGAACAAGCTCTTTCCAAGGAATTGTAGGGAATTTTCGAATAATCCGATAGATATATCAAATAGCTGATAACGTCAGCCTTTTTGGTCGGCTATATCAGGGAAGGGATTAAAGTGTGTGATAGGTTTGAAAGTGATTGATTGTTCTATAGACTGTGCTTGGGCTGTATCTAATATCGCGAGCAATCTAAGCCTTAGGAACGCCCTTCTTAGCTGCGTATACGATTGCTGTATGTAGCTTCTCAGATAAATCGCCATTTTCGGTTCGATTTGGATTAATTTCCGATCCAAATTGACGTGGTCGAATTATGGTAGGGATGGGTAGAAGTTTACGATTTCTCACATAGTCGGAAATTACAGGTGTCCCAATACTTTTGTCACCCTATATATCTCTATAGCTTTATATAATTATCTATATATAGAAATATCTCTAAATAAATTATTAAATATCTTAATTCTTTGATTGATAGATAACTCTAAAGTTACTCTAAATAAACTTCAATAACTACTAACTACTATTATAATCAACCTTTCAAACTATCAATCTTCTTCAAGTATTCTATATATTACTATATACTCTAATAGATTAATATAAATAAGCTAAAAAGCTAATTATTAGATTATATAGAATATTAGAAAATATTATATCTAATCATCCTATATTCAAATTTAATCTTTTAACTATATTTCTTAAATATTAGTAGTCTAATAATAAAAAATATATTTTTCTATATATAATCATTTAGTATTTATTATAAAAATAAACTTAATAATAATAATCTTTATACTATTATTAAAATACAGGGCCGCTCAAAATCAGATTTACCTCTTATTTTCTTTTATTTTATTCTTAAACTTAATTCTGAAACGTGCTATCCCCTATTTTATCTAGCCTACTTTAAGCACTTAAAACATTTCGTAATTGTTAAATAATTACTTGGTAGGTCTGTAATTTTCCTGAAAGTTAAATACAACTAGTTTGACAGGCTTATCCCAAGGTTTTTTCCTCCCGCTAGAGGCAAAGGAAGCTATCGCGGTGTATTAGCATATCTAATTACTCTGGAAAGTAACACCTAAGAAACCAGTCATCTTATCCCCATAATCTAGAAAAAAAGGGGGGGGGGGTATATCTACTTAAAGTTGTCTAGTTCTTTAGATCCATCACCTAAGAGCGGGATAGACTGGAACCTTAGGGATCAATCTCCGAATTGAGCCTTCTTAATTTTATCGGACAACAATGACGACGACCAACATCTCCCATAACGGTATTAATAATAGATTCTAAGCAAGAGTGGTGAATGGCAATATTGGGAGTGTGATATTTAGTAAGCAACTTGATTATCACCAGAGAATATAACTTAACTGTGAAACCCCCTAGCTCAAACGGTATCCCTGGATCAAGAATGTCTGCGGGCCTTACGAATGACCGATCCTCGTCGCGATAAAGAGTGTATTAAGGAGAGTAAGGGTAGGCTACTTAAAGATTGCTATTAATAGATTCTTGATAATCAGGTATTTAAATAATAGAAAAATAGCCAAAGCAATTGTCTACTATAGATCAGGGGTAATCCTAGTAAAGGCAAGATAATACTTCTGTATAGAATTATTAAAGAGTTATAATAATTATATAGGAACACTATAATAATCTCTTTTTTCTTCTACTAAGCTACTAATCCATGAATTAATAACGCTATATCTGTTATATATAGGCTGATATATTTACTTATCGAGAGAAGCCTATCCCTTCTATCATATATATAGTCTTAGTACGAAAATACTAGAAAGGCCCTCTTTAAGGATATAAACACATAGAGTATACTAACTAGTATCTTTATAAGTATCCTCGAAAACTTACCCTTAGAAGATACTAATATTATGGTTAATATACTGGACAAGTATATAAGCGGTCTTAATATACTTCTTAAGTTGATTATCCAGAAGGCCATAGTATATCCATATATCAAATAGGTTATATCTAGCCAAAACCATACCAATATTACCAAGCGTCTTAATCCTGCCACTTAGATAGTTCTAATCCTATTAGAACTAAATAAGATATCAGTATCTTAGGCTGTGAAATTATTTATTAATTAAAGGGTAAATAATATTGTAGGTATAGAAGAATATAACCCAGAAATGTACGAAATAGTTAGAGATTATTTACTGTTAAACTTATAGGGTACTTTTCTATAGGTAGCCCTGGTCTGCCAAGAACTCGAGGAAACAGAGTGGTGGTATGCCGAAGAAATTGTTCGAACGTTTCCTCCTAGACTTATTACCCTCTACTACTAAATACTTGATCAGATTTGTGGAATACAGGATGCTAATATTTGTAAGTAAATTCTGAGTATTATATTATTAATCTACCACCCTATCACTCTGAGCAAGCTAGGCATCTTAATAGTAAATACCACACCATCTTCTTGTAATATCTGGACATACTTTTTAAGATACTTCGACGGGATGTATTTGGAATTAAATTACTAGGTATATCCACAAAGGATATCAGCGTCCCTAGCTTAAATCCTCTAGCATCCACAGAGTATATATATATCTATTAGGTTAACTATCTTAACGCTTATAAGGATAGCACAATATATAGATTAAGTTTAAAGGATAAGAAGACTATAGATATATTTCTATAACAGAAATATCTTCACTGGCTTAAGGCTCTAAGTATATTCAAAAGCCTTTCAGATAGTATAAATACTATAAAAAAGCTATATAGTTTGATTATAGTAATGTTACGGACCCACCACGGGGGGCCTCCCAGGAACAACTATGACCCAATCAGTTGGCGGTCGAGCCAAGTACGGACCTATCCTGTCAGAGGACAGGATAATAGGAAGGACTGGATATATAAGGACACTCTTTACCCATCATGTATTTAGTTCTTCGCGATTACTACTCTATTGTTATTGAGACCTACAGTACGAATCAGATTGACAGTTTACTTGATCATAATCGAACCCTTGAAGACAAACCTCAACTAGCCTGGGAGCTCACTCGTGATAGCCTCACTCATGACTGACTTGCTAGCGGATTCCCTGATTCAAGCATTACCGTGCAAGGATCCCTAAAGACTTGAGCCCGTGTAAGGCCCAGTGACGGCGACGGTACAGTTGCAGGATAACGGCTTGCGGTAAGTAACTCAACGGACAGAGCATACTCACGTTGCTTGACAGCCAGCCCGTAACAAGTAAGTCGCTAAATTAGTACTAACATAGAGAGGACTGCTAATATAATATTCTCTTCTAATAGGAGGAAAGTAAATCGGATAGCCTCTTAGAGTAAACTAAAGATACTACTAGATTTATTTAATATCATAAAACAGGAGTTAAGAGTAACCCACTATAAGTATATCACTTACCTCTTATCTTTAGCCTATTAAAGAGCCTTACTAGAATAGCTTTCTAAAATAATAGACCCGATTAGGTTTTAAACCATCCGATAGTAGAGGAAAACTGGAATGCTTCTCTTTAAATCCTTAAGGGGCATAGTCATTGGGTTAATTTGATTACCTAGTCGCTAGATAGAAGCCAACTTATATCAGGGTTACTTGATAAGACTGTCCGGATCTGGGATCCAGCCACTGGCCAGAGTGTGTCTACTCTTATAGGGTATAGTGATTTAGTTAATTTAATTACCTGGTTACTAGATGGAAGCCAACTTATAATAGGGTCTAATAATAGCACTATTTAGATCTAGGATCCAGCTATTAGCTAGAGTGTGTCTATTCTTAAGGGGTATAGTAGTAGGGCCTGGTCGGTTACCTAGTCACCAGATAGAAGCCAACTTATATTAGGGTCACTTAATAAGATAGTCCAGATCTAGGATCTAGTAACTGGCCAGAGTATATCTACTCTTAAGGGGTATAGTAGCTAGATCCGGTTGGTTATCTAGTTACTAGATAGAAGCCGACTTATATTAGGGTCCAATAATAGCACTATTTAGATCTAGGATCCAGCTATTAACCAGAGTATATCTACTCTTAAGGGTTATAGTAATAAGTTAATTTAATTATCTGGTCACTAGATAGATGTTACGGACCCACTACGGAGGGATCTCCCAGGAGCAACTATGACCCAATCAGTTGGCGGTCGGGCCAAGTACGGACGACCAGCCATAACGGACACACGGCCCAAAGGGGCGCAGGGCTACAGTGGTGCCTGAGGCACCAACAGGAAGCCGAATATGGCCTGTTGCTTACCATTGCAACATATACTGGCTATACGGGAAGGACGGTGCATGAGAGGCCATTTCCGGCCCCATGACACGTGACCGCGGATCTATTCCAACAATAGATCCTGTCCGTTCAGACGGAACGGACCTGTCCTAATGAGAGGACAGGATGGCTAGGAGGACTGGATATATAAGGACACTCTTTACCCATCATGTATTTAGTTCTTCGCGATTATTACTCTATTGTTATTGAGACCTACAGTACAGCAATTCAGATACTTTGATCATAGTCGAACCTTTGAAGGCCAACCTCAAACTAGCTTGGGAGCTCACTCGTGATTTCATCACTCGTGACTGACTTGCTAGCGGACACCCTGATCAAGCATTACCGTGCAAGGATCCCTAAAGACTCGAGCCCGTGTAAGGCCCGGACGGCGACGGTACAGTTGCAGGATAACGGCTTGCGGTAAGTAACACTTTGGAAGTGCATACTCACGTTGCTTGACAGCCGGTTCGTAACAATAGAAGCCAACTTACATCAGGGTTATTTAATAAGATAGTCCAGATCTAGGATCTAGCTACTGGCCAGAGTATATCTACTCTTAAAAGATATAATGGTTAGGTATGGTTGGTTATCTGGTTGTTAGATAGAAGCCAACTTATATTAGGGTCCAATAATAGCACTATTTAGATCTAGGATCTAGTAACTAGCCAGAGTATATCTACTCTTAAGAGATATAGTAGTTAGGTCCGGTTGGTTATATAATTGCTAGATAGAAGCTAACTTATATTAGGGTCAGATGATAAGATAGTCCAGATCTAGGATCTAGTAACTGGCCAGAGTGTGTCTATTCTTAAGGGGCATAGTGGTTAGGTCCGGTCAGTTATCTGGTCGCTAGATAGAAGCCAACTTATATTAGGGTCCAACAATAACACTATCCAAATCTAGGATCCGGTTATCAGCCAGAGTATATCTACTCTTGTCAGCAATTCAGGCTGATTCTCTGCCTGAATTCCTGGGACCAAAAGTGGCTCTTTCGGTCTAAAGATTGTGCTGACTAATTCATCCCGCGATCAAACATTTTGTTGCGGAATGAATGGCTATTGTTTTGATCTGATCCATCAGATCAAAGATCATCGTCTCTCGTCCGAGAAGATTCGCAACCCGAACCCCGTTGTTGAGACCAATGGTTACAAGATGAGATGAAAGACTTGATCATTTCGGATTCCGTGGATCTTTCATCCCATGTTCTGAGACCTTTGGTCTTATGTTTATCTGTTTAGTCTAATGTTCTATAAAACCTGATCTTACCCCTTAGTTAGTTGGGCATCGAATTCAATCTTTTTGGGATCAGTAGTATCTTTGTTTGATTCTTTCCTTCCATTCCATCCTAAGTTTGGATCTAGCTTGGTCGTATGTCATTCCATCTGATCCGTGTTGTCTGATCTTTTGGTCTTATCTTTACCCTTTCCTCCCAAGTCCCCTGTAACTTGGTATCCCCTGTTCAGCTGACATCCTCTGCGTGACGTCATCACCTTTGGTCTGTCCCCGACACGCTGAAAGATAATAAGTTAGATAGACAGAAATATTATCACAGATTGATTATAGAATTAAACACACTAAAGATATAAAAAATATAATAGTAGATATACTTAGCAGAAGACCTAACTATAAAAAAGATACTAAGAAAGCTATACTAGCTATCCTAAAAAGAGATAGAGAAGGAAACCTTATATATAACCATTAGATACTTATAGTAATAACATATAGTATTAATAACAAATGGCTTAAGAAAATCAGAAAATCAACAGAAGATAATAAATAACTACAGAATATCATACAGTTAGCAGAAGACAAATAAACGCAAAAAGATAGACTTATATAGATCCACAGACTTATATATATTCCAAAAGATCTATAGAAGGAAGTCATCTGGAAACACCATAACTTACCGACATACAGACACCTAGGTATTAAGAAAACAATTAAATATATTTCGCGAAATTACTATCTATCGAATATATATCAAAAGGTTAGAAATTATATCAGAAACTATAATATATATTTATAAAACAAACCTACTTGATACTTACCGTACAGAGAAATATAAAATAAGGAAATACCTATATAGCTATAGGAATGGATTATAATAGACTTTATCACTAAGCTACCAGAGATAGGAGAGTAACATAATATGATTATTATTATTATTATTAACCGACTCACTAGATATATATATATATATATTACCCGCGTCAGAAACCATAACAGTAGAAGGGATTACAAAGATACTAATATACTATATCTTTATAAACCACAGAACACCTTAAAAGATCACCTCGGACCAAGACAAGCTGTTTATATCAAAATTCTGGTAATCAGTGGCGGACTAACTTGGTATTAATCATAGACTTTTAACAGCCTACTACCTACAGACTGACAGACAGACCGAACAAGTTAACCAAACACTGGAACAGTATTTAAGACACTATATGAACTACTAGCAAGATAACTAGGCAGAACTATTACCTATCGCACAATTCACATACAACAACACTATATACACAACTACCGGATTATTACTATTCTTCGTAAATTACAGGAGAAACCCAACACTTATCGGTGAACCCATTAGGGAACACACAGTGGCGCCAGGGGCGTAAGAACAGGTAGAAAACATCAAAAACCTACACCAACAGATGGTTAGAGATATCAAGTTCTTTAATCACCGGATAAAGATATATGTTGACCGGAGATATATACCCGGACCAGACATAAAGCCAGGTGATAAGGCCTATTTACTACAACAAAATATCAAGACAAAACAACTAAGTAAGAAACTGGACTATAAACGTCTAGGACCATTTACCATCAACGAAAAAAACTGGACTCGTGAACTACTGACTATAACTACCGGAAAGTATAAAATAAGTTTACCCAGTATTTTATATCTTATTATTAGAACCAGCACCAGAAAATGTAGAAAACACCATAGAAGTTGAAATCGAGAACGCTAGCGAAGAAGAGTATAAAGTTAAAGAAATCCTAGCGGACCGATGGCACAACAATTGGCAACAACTCCTAGTGAAATAGCAAGGTTATCCTACCTCAGAAAATATATAGGAACCTATCAAGAACTTAACTAGCTATTACTAACTAGTGAGACAGTACTACGCACAGGCGAAGAGAACCCCTACAGGACAGAACACAAGAAAGTGTCGAAATCAATACTGTCCAAAGAAAAATCGGGATTCACTAATACAATCATCTGCGTTAGAGTAGGATCATCACTAGCATATGTTACCGCCAGAACCTGGTTATTAATGACCGGAAGAGCAGCCTTATCGGATCTAGTAGTAGCACTAGAAGACTCTGCTTTATATTCTTTACAATGATCGACCTCGACACGTTCTTTCTTAAGACGCTCGATCTCCTCTTTTTCACGACGCTTAAGCTCTTCGAGTTGGGCTATTTCCTCATACTCACGAGCGATGAAATCACCCGCACGCTTCTTTAACGATTTCTTCTGCTTGTAAAGACAAGATAATTTGGCCAATATTTCCTATTGGGCCTTGATTAAAGCCTCCTCCTCCGCATCGAGGGAGGATTGAGACTTTAGGAGACGACGCCACTCGGCATCGGTAAAAGTCTCCCGCAGCATCTCGCACCGCACAGTACCCTTTGCACAATTATACTCAGAGCAATGTTTCGAACGCTCAGAGAACACACAGATCTTGTCTAAGGAAGAGCAGCGTAGGCAGGGGATAAGGGATTCGAAACCTTTGTTTTCGATTAATTGGTGAATTTTACGAATGCCAGAGGACCCTGGCTTAGAGGAAGGCATGATCAGCAATAATCATGGGAAAATACAGAAAAAGTAAAGACCTCACCTACCTAAGGGGGGTTTAACATTTAAAAATAAATTAAAAGGACTTTAGGGACTAAAGACCTGAAAGAGGGGGATGGTATTACAGACCCACTATAGGTAGACTTCTCCAAAACCCAATTTGGGTCCAAGGGTTGGACCCAAGACCCAACCCACCTGGGTCTTGGGTCCAGCACCTAAAAACCCAACCCGACCCAAGACCCAAGCTGGGTACCCATTGGGTACCCAGGAAAACCCAATTTTGCATAAAAAAGAGGTCTTGGCATGTATAACTCTGCTCAGTCATCAATTTAAAATACTGTTTTTTACATGTGTTTTGCATTCGTTTTAGTTTATATGTTAGAGTCTCTATGAGTCTATACCCTTGCATGTAGCTACTATACCTTTACATGTAGCAGCATTACATCTTAGAAATAGATGTTAGAGAGTAAGTTGATTACTAGTAATAATAATAGATTTCTTATTTGAAAATAATATTAACATTCAGAAGGAAAAATTATTATAAAATATTATATTATATGGATGGAGGATGTAGGGTGTAGAAATTGATATTTAGTAAATGTTGTAGGAAATATATATTTACATGCTGCAGAGGTAGTGCATCTTTTACATGTATGCCCTACAAAAGTGTTACTTTTTATTTTTAAGCTAATTTAGTATTTCTTAATATTAAATTGAATCTTTAGTTCTATAGTATTTTAACTTAATATTTACTAAATTGAAGAAGATAGTATTCATAAAATAAACGGGTAAAGTAGGGATTCTAAGGAAGCAGCTGGAAGCCTGGGTAAAATTTTTTAGAAGACTTTTAGTAGACTTGGGTTGGGATTGGGTACTTCTTGGGTTTTCATGGGTAATTCTTGGGTTTTCATGGGTTTTCGTGGGTCTTTCGTGGGTTTTTGTGGGTTTTCATGGGTTTTCATGGGTTTTCATGGGTTTTTCATGGGTTTTCTTGGGCTCTTCTTGGGCTCTTCTTGGGCTCTTCTTGGGCTCTTCTTGGGTTTTTGTGGGTTTTTATAGGTTTAAAATTAAAGATATGTGTTATTAGGTATTTATTTATTTCTAATCTTTAATCTTCTATATTTCCTACCTTCTCCTTTATACCCTCATCCTTACACTTATCATTCTTTTATGATTTACCTACCCTTGATACTTACTTACTATTCTTCTTCTACATTTCCCACCCTACCCTTACACTTATTATTCTTTCATGATTTTCATTTAACCTCATGTCCCAAAGCCAAAATTCCAGTTTCCAATCACCTCTCTACCTATCATCATCATTAGGTTATGATGAAGAAGAGTTAGAGACTACTATTCTCCCTTTTTTTTAGACTATCTCAAGCCCACCTAACTCTCTTACTATTTAACTACCTAGTACCCAGACCACACTCCCAAGCTTTGATAGGCATACATTCCTCCGGCCAGATACACCTCCTCCTCCTCCTCTACCGTTTATCCGCGTTGGACCCGACCGAAGAAAATCCTATTTCCTCTACAATATGGTAGAGCATACTGAGTGGGTTGACTGGTGGCTACAAACTGACTATGGGAGGAAAAGTAAGATCCACTGGGAAGCAGCCCGCCAGGCCCCAATTTGGAATAACTTCCATCAGGTTGCCCAAATCACAGATGGTGCACCAAAGGTTATGTGTAAGCGGTGTAGCAAGGTTCTTGAACATGCTCACTCTGCCTGTCAAAATGGCTACCAAGGCACATCAACCATGGCTAAACACCTAAAAACTGCAAAATGCCAAAACTCTATGAGGCGGAAGGAGAATATTACTGGTTTCCTTATAAGCAAGGTACGTTTTAATGGTGGTGAGATACACAGAGTTGGTGTTTTGGGCGCAAAAAAAAAACTCTAGCTGAGATAGCATTTTGTGCACAAAAGAGAAGCTTAAGCAGTAGGAAACTAGCTTAACTACTAAGACAGTAACTAACTATTTAATTAATTTTATTTCACTAGGAAGATGAGCCATCTACTACTCCTGCTCTTGCTCCTTTCTCACAGCTAGGCTGGGAGGAAGAAATCTTACAATTTCTTACTATCAACCGGCTTCCATTCCACCTTATTGAGCATCCAACCTTTCATAGTCTGATTCATAAGGCTCGCTCTTCACCATTACCTCCAACCATCCCGTCTGCAAATACAATTCGTCGGCGACTACAAGATCTAGTTGCAGACCGCCAGAGATCCATTCTTAACCTCCTACCGCCCAGCTCAAAAGTTTCAATTACGCTGGACTGCTGGACTTCTCCGTTTTCGCAAGCATTTATGGCCGTTACTGGCTATTTTATTGATGCAGATTGGACCTATCGGGAGGTGCTTCTTGGTTTTAAACCACTCTCTGGGTCACACTCTGGTATAAGTCTTAGTAGTGTTCTTCTCAACATACTCCAAGAGCATCAGATTACAGACAGAGTTCTTGGAGTTACAACTGATAATGCATCAAATAATAAGGTACCCTCCATCTCCATCTCCATCTCCATCTCCATCTCCATCTCCATCTCCATCTCCATCTCCATCTCTATCCTTAAGGCTACTACTAATAATATACTATATAATTAGACTATGATTGATGCAATTCAACAAGCCCTACCTGAGAATCTTAGCATTACCCGGATACCTTGCCTTGCCCATGTTATTCAGCTTAGCCTTAACCAGCTTCTGGATCGCCTAAAGGCAGCCCCTTTAAATGAGACTACCCAAACTAAATGGACTGAGAAACAATCAACCCTTGCTAAGGATAATTTAAAGCGCCAGAAGTGTGAGATCTCTGTTACCTTGAATAAGGTACGCTATCTTGCAATCTACATTCATGCAAGCCCCCAACGCCGTGAAACATTCATCAATCTTCAAACAGAGGAACCAAAGGTTATTCCAATACAAGATGTACGGACTCGGTGGAATTCAACCTTCCTAATGCTTCGCCGAGCTAAGAGGCTTCGTGATTTTTTCCTCCCATTTTGCCTGGAATATGACTGTAAAGAAATGCTTTTAACTCCAGAGGAGTGGCGCCAAATCGATTACCTGCTCTATCTTACTGAGCCCTTCTTTGAATATACGACTGAGCTATCGAAGACACGAGATATAACCATACATCTTATATTCAAGCTTTATAATGCATTATTTTTGCATCTTGAAAAGTCCATGGCGCAGCTTAGGCAGAAGCGGGTTCCATGGAAAAGGCACATACTTCAGTGCCTTGAAGCTAGCCGATTAAAGCTTGATGAGTACTACACACAGACAGATAGTATTCCAGGGCACATATATGCAGTTGGTACAATGCTAGCTCCTGACAGCCGGTTCCAGTTTTTCCAATCAGATGACTGGGATGGGTCCTGGCGACTTAAGTACCGGAGTGCATTCCAGACAGCTCTTACTCCCTACCAAGAGCACCAAGAGCATCTTTCTCATACGTCAGACACAGGAAGCTCCCTACCTACACCAAAGCTAAGCTTAAAGCTTAATAAGATATTAAACAAAAGCAAACCGAAGACAAGGCTAGCTAAAGATGAAATGACACAATATCTTGATGGTGGTATGTTTGAATTATCAGTATTCTAATATCATAATACCTATATCTATACATACTAACTACCCCTACCTTAGACACTGTTGAGACTGAGCCTCTTCAATTCTGGAGAGAGCACCAAGGACGTTTCCCTATAATCTCTGCACTTGCACGGGATGTTCTCTCAATCCCAGCAACAGGTGCTGGTGTAGAGCGGCTATTCAACACTGCCCGGGATATCTGCCATTATCGCCGTGGTCGTATGAAGTCTGAAACAATTGAGGAGCTGATGCTGTTTCTCTGTGCTTCAAGGTTTGACCTTGAAGGGCAGCAGAGGAAAGAACTTCAGCTATTCTTTTCCTTAGATGAGATTGAAGCAGAAAGGGAGCAATGTGACGAGAGGCTAGATGAGCTTGATGGAGATGGTATAAGTGATCGTGAGGAGGCTGAGGAGGAGGCTGAGGAGGAGGCTGAGGAGGAGGCTGAGGAGGAGGCTGAGGAGGAGGCTGAGGAGGAGGAGGTACTACAGCTACCAGAGATGAGTACTCAGCTACGAACATCGGGAAGGAAGCGAAAGAACAGGGAGGATGATGGATATGAGCATTACTAAGTTTAAAAAACAACCATGAGGATGAGGATATAAATCATCATGAGGATGAAACCAACATGTAAGTTTACATCTACAAGCCACCTACAAGCTATCTTTGTGCACAAAACCTCACCTCTCCATCTGAGCCTCACCTCCCTCCCCCCCCCCTATGCCTAAAAGCAGCTACCTACGATATGGTAGAGCTATCTTTGTGCACAAAACCTCACCTCTCCATCTGAGCCTCAGCTCCCTCCCCCCCCCTATGCCTAAAAGCAGCTACCTACGATATGGTAGAGATATGTTTTTGTGCACAAAGCTAACTTAGAAGTACATTCAATCATCTTTCATTTGATCTTTTTTAATTAATGTTTCATCTATTTCATCTATTCCATCTATTTAATCCGCTTGCTAACTACTCTACTAGCTAGCCTTTTTACAAAGACTACTTTCTTTGTCTACTTTCTTTGTTATTTCCTAGTCTCTTCTCCCCCTCACCCCTCATCCCTTCTTTTTCTTTTCATCCTCCTTAACTACTCAGTTTCCATCACTTATCATTCAACATTTATCATATTAATCGTGTCTGCTGTGTCTATCATAATGGACATATTAATCGTGTCTGCTGTGTCTATCATAATGGACACCCTAGCTGAGGGAACTGGGACCCTCCAAGTCTCATTCAAGAGCACACTTGATCTTTGTGGACAGCCAGTAAGGTCTATGGAAGAAGCTCTTGAGGTAATGAAGACGCTTGCCCCAGAAGAGGTCTATCCAGCTGCGCTTAGAATCCAGGACCACGCCCACTCATTCCTTAGCGAAGCAGTTAAGTCTCTAGAGAAGCTGCACGATTTCATCGAACAAGGCGAGTTTTGGAGAGAGCATGAAGAGAATGTGGAGGCATTCCACGACTCATGGAAAATCACGCGTGACGCGGTTAGAAGCCAGCAGGGTGTGGCCCGATTCAACGACAACCTCCTGCTACGTGCGAAGACACAGTGGGGTGAGGGCCAGGCGAATGCTCTTTTTCTCCGCATCAAAGGTGACACAATGAAGCGAAAAATCAGCAAATTCCTCACAAGCGGCATATCCTATGAGCATACACGAGCATCCATCAACAATGCATATGTGGCACGGAGGTCTACTCGCAAACGTGGAATTCGGCAAGAAAGCCGAATCATGCAGGCTGATCTAACCAATGCCTTCTTAAGCCAAGACACTACGCCCTTAGACCATAGTGTCTTACAAGGCTTGGAGCTAGGAATTGACATAGATGGGTTTGTGTGTCCAAGTATAGGTATGTATTCTTACCTATGAGCCTAGTCTAAAAGATGTGGTTTTAACCTTTAACCTTTAATCTTTACTAGGCTTGGTCTCTGAGGCGCCTACTACCCAGCCACCTACTCCTAAGAAACAACAAAAGAATAGCTGCCAAGAAGAAGATGATGATGATGAAGAAGAAGAAGGCCATTCTAGCAGCCAGGCTAAGGATAAGGAAGATCACAACAACAGCAGCAGTGGCAACAGCAATGATGAAAATGGCGACAGCGACAGCAATAGCAATAGTGATAGCAACAGCGATGGTGATAGTGAAGGTAGTGGTGATGCCGATGATGATTTTCAACCTCACCCACGGAAACGAGCTAAGCACACAACACCACCTATGTCTACATGTGGCTGTCCTCTCACAAAGGCTGCTCTCCAGCGTTTAATACCAGCTAAGAAAAATGTTGTACTTCCCACAGATACATTGAAGAAACAGGCTCTCAGAAAAATTGGCCGAGAAACTAGCAGCCCTAACGAATCCCACACCTTACGCTTATGCCCCGAACATACACATGCTCTCTGCAGGCAGCTAGGTATCTACCATCGTTTTGCTATTACTCAGGCTCATAGACGGCTTCTCTACCTTTACAAGAAGCTAGATTCATGGGACTCCGTGAGGCAGCAGCACCCTTCTTGGTTCAAAGGCAGCATTGGAAATCTTCAGTCTGGCTGGCGCTTTGAGGCCACTGCCCTACCACTAAGGCCAAAGGTTTCCAAACCAACCCAGATGTCATCCTTTACCTTTATGAAGCTATATAAACGATGCTTTGGCAAGGCCCCGCCCCCTGAAGCTATGCATATGGACCAGCAAATGAAGAAGGATGGTAGTGTGGTAGTCACTGGGCTCTTTAGTTGGCTAACAGAAGACCTTGACGGCCAGCATCCTGGTGGTATCCTGCCTATGATCTTACAGGAGTTTGATATGTATGACTGGCATTACCGTGCCCGTCCTGGAAAACCTCGAATTGGCTGGGCCCGGAACATGTGGTTTAGCTTGGTCCAGCAGCTTGTCCGGCAAGACCCTGCTTATTATGCATTCTATGTGTTCTTTCGGCCAGACCATGCTTGGCGACTAATCTCCTTTCCTTATTACACCAAGAGCACCTATCCTGGGGAATCTACGTTTTTTCGTCATATTGATGTGAATATCGCTGATTTCGTACGTACTGGACGTGGTCAGAATGCTTTACAAGGTAGTCTTGCACTATCTGTGGAGGATGACAACAACTGTACAGAGATGCTCCTTGGTATGCATCGGGATATCAGAGAATGGAATGACCGCCTTCGTCTCCGAGGCTATACAAAAGATGGCTATGTACAACAGATTCAGCCTACAATGTGGACTAAAGATGATGAGGACCACTTTGGCTACACGTGGTCTAAACAGAAGTGTACTATTGGAGATGTGCGCCTTAGCCTACCTGGCCTGCCACACGGCTCTACTGGCCCTGCTACTTCACGTCGCCTCAATATCCTACCTTGGTTTGTGGGTATTGGAGAAGACCACCAGACATTAGATGTGGCTGAGTCAGGAACTTGGGGTGACCTATCTCACTGCCACCGCAGTTTTTACTCTGGCACTAAGACCCCTTCAGGCTTGCCCAATAGCACTTTTGGAGGGCGTATGGACCAGATTTTCCCAGCAACTGTACGCCTTGGGCGGCTGGGTGCAATTTCAGATGCACTAGTTGGGCAGGTGCGCTGGGACGAGGTGGATGTACGAGAAGAGCTTGACATTTTATTTGGAGATGACGATGTGGCTGCTTGGGGTTTTATACAGAGGTGGCGGAAACACGCTCAGCAGCTATACATTGCTGCCTTTGAGAAGCTAGTTCTAACAGAACGTGCTGCGTTTGGGGCTAACTCCTTCTTCGAGCGTACCCAGCTTGGCCTTGATGTTACCCCTGTGTTTATTAAGGGTGGTTTTTACTGGTCTAGGTTTCAGGATGAGCACGAGCACGAGCACGAGCATGAGCATGAAGAATGAGGAATGAGGATGAGGGTCAGATGCTACAGAGGTAAATTTTGTGCACAAAAGCCTGTTAGTTTTTAATAGGAGCCTAGGAGACAGCTAGTATTGGCAGCCCACAAACTATTTTTTGTGCACAAAACCCTATGCTTCAGACGAATCCTACCTTACTTTGTAGGAGGTAGAAGAGAAAGGACAGACCAGGCAGGACGAGAAAATGGATAGAATGGTAGATTAAGGAGATTGAGTTAAGAATTGATTGAGCTAGTTAAAAAACGCTTTTCTTTGCTAGTTTCTAAAAAGCTGTAGCCGCAGTACCCAAAGGTCTGTAAGGGGAATACCCAAAAATACAACGCCAAGATGCATAATTTATGCTACAGCAAAATCTTGGCATGTTTGCTATGTTTGGGACCCAATTGGGTACCTATGGGTTGGGTTGGGTCCAAGGAAAAAACCCAAAACCCAGGCTTGGGTCTAAGTTTTGGAGCCAAACCCAACCCAATGTTGGGTTGGGTTGGGTTGGGTCTTGGGTCCATTGGGTTTTGGAGAAGTCTAAGTAAAAGGCACTACCAGAAGAGTTACCGGACTATAAGGATCCGAAGATTTATAATATTATCTATAAATATAGTAATATATTTAAGATATTACTATCTAAAGAATTACCGCCAGAATAGGCTATCTCTTATAATATCTATACCGGAGATACCCTGTCTGTTAATATTAATTTATACTTAATATCGGATAAGAAGCTCTAAGAACAGGCTAGATAGATCAAGGACCTACTGTTACGGACCCACTACGGGGAGGTCTCCCAGGAGCAGTTATGACCCAATCAGTTGGCGGTCGGGCTAAGTACGGACGACCAGCCATAACGGACGCACGGCCAAAAGGGGCGCAGGGCTACGATAGTGCCTGAGGCGCCAACGGGAGCCAAATATGGCCTGTTACTCACCGTTACAACATATACTCCACATACGGGAAGGACGGTGCATGAGAGGCCACTTCCGGCCCCATGACACGTGACCGCGGATCTATTCCAACAATAGATCCTGTCCGTTCAGACGGAACGGACCTGACAGCAGGAACGGACCTGTCCTGTCAGAGGACAGGATGATAGGAAGGACTGGATATATAAGGACACTCTTTACCCATCATGTATTTAGTTCTTCGCGATTATTACTCTATTGTTATTGAGACCTACAGTACGAATCAGATTGACAGTTTACTTGATCACAATCGGACCCTTGAAGACAAACCTCAACTAGCTTGGGAGCTCACTCGTGATAGCCTCACTCGTGACTGACTTGCTAGCGGACACCCTGATTCAAGCATTACCGTGCAAGGATCCCTAAAGACTCTAGCCCGTGTAAGGCCCGGACGGCGACGGTACAGTTGCAGGATAACGGCTTGCGGTAAGTAACGCTTTGGAAGTGCATACTCACGTTGCTTGACAGCCAGTTCGTAACATATATCCCGAACCCGGCCTGGATCTATAGAGATACCTTTAGTACCGATAATAAATCTAAGGAATTCAACTTCTGATTAGAAGAAGATATATTTTGAAGGTTTTGTGTATAGCTGTGTGGTTCTTATACGCTGTAGGACCTATTAGATATACGTTATATAGGAGGATCGGTTATAAGAGAAAATCAGGATATTATCAAGATAGGCGATACAGATAATATCTAGTAATCCCTTGAGGGCGGTATAGATATAGCTCTGGAGCGTAGTGGGAGTATTGGTGAGTCCAAAAGGTATTATAGTATATTCAAAGTGGCTATATCGGGTGTAGAAGGTAGTTTTCTATTTATCTCTCTCTTTTATATGAATACAGTAATATATATCCTGGATATCTATCTTAGAGAAGAATTTTGCCCCTTAGAGTCGGTTAAGGATTTCGGAGATAAGGGGGAGTGGGTAGCGGTTCTTAACTGATATTTTCAGCGTGGGGAAGACAGGACCAAAGGTGATGACGTCACGCAGAGGATGTCAGCTGAACAGGGGCACCAAGCTACAGGGAACCCTTCGGAGGAAAGGGTAAAGATAAGACCAAAAGATCAGACAACACGGATCAGATGGAATGACATACGACCAAGCTGGATCCGAACTTAGGATGGAATGGAAGGAAAGAATCAAACAAAGATACAACTGATCCAAAAACGATTGAATTCGATGCTAAACTAGCTAAGGGGTAAGATCAGGTTTTATAGAACTTTAGACTAAACAAACATGAGACCAAAGGTCTCAGGATATGGGACGAAAGGGCTACGGAATCCGAAATAATCGAGTCCTTTCATCTCATCTTGCAACCATTGATCCCAACAACGGGGCTCGGGTTGCGGATCTTCTCGGACGAGAGAAGATCATCTTTGATCTGATAGATCAGATCAAAACCATATCATTCATTTCGCAACGGAAATGTTTGATCGCGGGATGAATTAGTCAGCATAACCTTTGGATCAAAAAGGGCCACTTTTCATCCCAGGAATCCAGGCACACAATCTGCCTGAATTGCTGACACACCCTCCCATCTTTCACACCGTGATAGATGTCAGAGAACTAGGCGGAACCTCCATGTTCAACCTTTGGACGAAATCTCTGTGTTTCTGTGGGAGGAATTGTTTCGTCAGACCATCAGCTAGCATTTCAGATGAAGGGATCCAATTGATCCGAAGTGCTTTGGTCTGAACTTCTTGTCGTAACCAGTGCCGATGAATGTCAACATGACGCAATTTTGTTGTGTAAACAGACTTTGATCTGATCATCAAGTCAACTGTAGGCTTGTTGTCGCAAAAGATTTCCATCTGAACCATCGGATCAAAGGTGATTGATCGGAAGAAACGTTTGATCCAAAGAAGTTGTTTCCCTGCTGCAGCTAGGGCTAAAAGCTCAGCTTCGGTAGTTGATGTTGAGACCGTTCGTTGCTTCCGGGCCGACCAATCAAACGGGCCACCGTACAGGGTGAAAAGATATCCTGATGTGCTCTTTCGGTCCGAATTATCGGCAAAGCTGGCATCAGAGAAAACCTTGAAAAGTTGGGATGGATCGGTTCGTCCGTCGTAGCAAATTGCAAGATCTTTGGTCGCAACAAGATATGAGATCAAATGGTCAACAGCGGTCATGTGACGTTCGGTTGGTTTCGTCAGAACACGGGCAAGGGCTTGGTTAGACCAAGAAATATCTGGTCTCGTCCAAACACCCGGAAAAAGGGTTGATCCATTCTTCCCCTGATATTGTCTAATATATGTGTTGGAGGATTTGGATTTGGATGTCTACGAGTGAAGAAGGCCAGAAACACGTATTGAAGGAAGCGTGAGGAGGGAAGGATCTCCACGTGCAAGTGAGAGCTAGAGTATATGGCCGCAGTGGTCCAATATCTACACGCGTAACGCGCCGGACCACTGACACACCCCCCGTAGCTCTCGCAGCACGGAGACCTCCGAGACCTCCTGAAATGTCCATTTCTGCAATAAAATAAAATCAGGTGTAGTTACCCAATTAGGAAATAATAGATCACATGATTTGCCTTCCTTTCTTTGTTCTTCTTTATGCATCCACCATCCATAGTCCTTTCCGGAAAGCTTTGAACTTGGTGGTGTCCAGGGCCTTTGTCAGGCCATCGGCGACGTTGTCCTCGCTGTCGATCAGCACCAATTTGATCTTGCCGAGTTCGATTCTCTCTTTGATGATGTGATAGCGTAGATCTAACCACTTTGTCGCTGGCTTAAAGCCGATACCGTGTGCAAGAGTGTATGCATTGTCGCTATCAGTGTAGATTATCACGGGGGATTGATCGAGTTGCTGCATGTCCACCAGCAAATTCTTCAACAATAAAGCCTCTTGCGATGCATGTTTGTATGCAATGTATTCGGCTGCCATACTCGACGGCGCAATGAGGGATTGTCGCTTTGTAGACCAAGAGATCGGTGTCCCGTTGTACATGAATATCCAGCCTTGCACAGATTTCTTTGTCCAAGGGTCATTGCTAAAAGAGCTGTCGACGAAGCCTACTAGACCTTTCAGCGGCACCTTTTCACTCACTGCAATAGGGGCCTTCTTTCTGAATTTCAATCCTAGTCTTGGTGTCCCTGTGAGATATCGAATAATATGTTTCGCAAGCGCAGTGGCTTCAGTGGATGGATAAGCACTACACCTCTGTAAGACGCCTGTAGCGTATACAATATCAGGACGTGTTTTCTTTGCAATCCATCCAATCTTTCCAGTGATCTCTGCAAGGGATTGAGCGTCTTGCTTGGATAGAGTCTTTTCCATTGGTAAGCTTGTGTCGGAGCCTGTGGCGATCGGAATTGTATTTGAATTTGCACTGGCCATATGTTCAGTGTGTATAACACCGTCAATGTACTGATGTTGAGAGAACAAGATGTCATTGTTTTCGAAGCTGATGTCGCAGCCTAGGAACCTCGTTGGTAGACCGAGGTCTTTGATCTTGATGTGTCTTTCAATCTCTTTGATCACACTAGAATTGATCTTGTCACTCATACTGGCCATCTTTGCGTCGTCCATATAGATTACAATCATACAAAGGGTCTTTTCGGCCGAATTCCCGCGGACATAGAGACATGGATCGCTCTGTGATCGTCAGAACTGCAATTTGCATAGTATTTCGCTAAATTTCGTCCACCAGAGATGTGCAGCCTGTCGCAGACCATACAGCGCACGCTGAATCAGGCATATTTTTCCTTCTTTCGCAAAGCCTGTCGGTAGGCGCATGTAGACACGTCGATTATCAATTTCCGCATTCAAATAAGCGGTTATCACGTCGAATTGGCGAGCTTTCCAACCTTTCTCAGCGATCAGTGCATACAACAATTTCACGGTCTGGTCAGCAGCTACTGGCGCGAAATTCTCATCGAAATCAATGCTGGGACGTTGTCTGTTGCCACAGATTACCCATCTGGCTCGATAGCGTGTGATATAGCCATCTTTGTCTGTCTTGGTGTTAAAGACCCATTTCCCTGGTAGAACTTGCAAATGTTTTGGCTTTGTTATCTCATCCACCTCGATCCAGGCACCTGCAGCTTCCAATTTCGACACTTGTTCATCCATTACAGCTTACCAAAATGAGGCTTCTGGAGTGGTGATAGCCTGCTTATAGGTGGTAGGTCGCTTAATCTGCCAGTCCTTTTTCTTTGCCGTCTCAGGTCTTGATTCGCCATAATCATCATCATTATCTGTAAAAGCTGCCATCGCAATTGCACTTTCAAGGCCTGCAATGTAGTCGAAATCGTCTGCACCATCAGTTTGCGGTGGTTGAGAGACGCTTCTGCCAAGATCCTTCCAATTTTCGAAGTTTCCAAAGCGCTTCGGTTCCCTTGTGACACGTCCGGAACGTCTTGGAGCTTGCTCAGTTTCTGATTGGGTCTGACTAGTTGTTGACTGAGACCGACTAGTCGTTGTTTGTGGAGTTGGTGTTGGTGTCTGGTCATCATCATTATATTCGTCTGCGTTAAATCCTCCAGAGATTTCGTTATGGAATTTTTTCTTTTCTCTAAGAGGCGTATTTGTTTGGGGGAATTGTCCAATTACTTCAGGTGTTAAGGACTCTAATGTCACTATCGCTGGTGTCTCCTTATAGTACTGCTATAGCTATTTAGTAAGGTCTTTAATTCGTCTTTCCAACATATCTGTACGTTGCTGATGTATGTGAGCTACGGCTTCGAGATCCTTATTTGTTTTGTTTTGATTGTTATAAAAGCGGCTTATCTCACGGTGTAGAGACTTGTATGTATTGCGAGCACCTTTCAAGAGCTCTGTCAGGCGGGCAATATCTTCTCTGTCTATGTCTTTCACTGCTCCTGTTACAATTTGACGGTTGATTTGCTCATTTCCTAGCTGAGAGATCTTGATCTCCTCAACACCAGCTACCAGGGTATCAGATTTGGTCTCCCAGAACATAACATCTCGGTGGATTGACACTTTCTTTGTGTAGGGGTCATAGATACGGAATTGGTGACTATTCTCTCCAATATAGCCTACGAGGTGGCCTAGCCATGCACGTGGACGTATCTTTTGGCTCTTCACACGCCGCTCTGGAGGGATATTCACATAAGCTTTGCAATACCAGACACAGAGATGAGCTAGTGACGTTGGCTGCTCTCTGCAATTTATGCCTTTATTCCATAGCTCTGCCGGAGATGGTGAGCCAGGGGCTTGGCGTAGCCGGTTAATGATGTAGGTTGCTGTCAAAATAGCCTCTCCCCACATGTATTCTGGGGCTTCGGCGTCGATAACCATTGTCCGTCCAGTCTGTACGATGTAGCCACCTGATATCTCGCTAAGACCATTCTGCTGCTGTGCATAGGGGGCGGAAGGCTCAATTCGTTGTCCATTTTCTTTTGCCCATGTTGTGAACTTATAGAACTCTGATCCACCATCACATCTCCACACCTGCGGATAGGCGGTAGTGTCATTCTTGATTTGCGTAGCGAATTTAATCATCTCGTGAGAAGCTTCATCCTTATGTTTTAAAAGACACGTAAATCGACATCTGGTAGCGTCATCTGTCATGATTAGAGCATAATTGTAGCCACCAAGAGCCTGTGGGCGGATTTGTTGTAGATCTGCATGGATCATCTGTCCTGGGCGTGTTGCACGGACCTGTGGTATGCGAGAGATTCTTTTCTTTGATTTTCCAAGCTTGCATGCGGTGCAATTAAATGGTTCTGAATGGTCCACTTCGACGTCAAGATCCTTCTCAGTGGCCTTTATTTTCGGGGCACCAGCATGTCCAAGACGGCGGTGGGCTATTTCGGCTGAAATACTTGCCATGGAGAGGCCAATTTGTTGTAAGCCACAGTCTTTGTGTTTGAGAAACGGCACTCCTGAGTGAAAGAAAACGCGTCCCACTACTGCCTTTGAGGCTCTGTCATGTAGGGCGTAAGTGTCATCGTTGTAGGCGAATTGCATGTCACGGCGTAGTTTACAAGCTCCCAACAGGTTATATTTCATACCTGGAGAGTACATAACTGGAATTATGACATCCAGTAGGCTGTTATCATCCTGTAATAAGGTGATTTTAACTTTGCCATATCCGCATGCAGTCCCTTTGTTTCCCGGACAGGAGGTTTCCCATTCATATTTAATACCATCCTTGAACTCGACGTAATCGAATATCCAATCTCTTTTTGTGCACAAATGATTGCCTGAGCCCGTGTCTAGGAGCCATTGCTGTGCTCCCAATTCATTTAGGATCTTAATAAGAGTTTCTTCGGTGTCCGGATCACTTGATAAGCCTTGTTTTAAAGGGGATGTTTGGTCCACAGCCATATCTGCAATTTCATCCAGAATCTCATCCTGTTGATCGAACATCTCTTCGTTCTGAGAGATGCATGCACGATTGTAAACTGACTGTATGTATTCATCATAGGGATCATCAGGGATCATCAAATTAGCTGTTTCAATAGCTATCGCATGGTAGTGGCGGTTATAGACATTATCAAGATAGGCGTCTGTAGCTATCGCAGCTACGGCTGTTGCTGCTGTAGGGGGTGGTGGTAGAGAAGTTTCTTCTGTAGACTTAGTCTCTGATAGAGGTTTACATATCTCGCAGTCCAGACCAGGTTTGTAAGCCCAGTATTTATCCAATAGAGTCCATCCTTTACGTCGTAGCCACGGATATAGATACCAGCATGTTTTGGCCTTATGGCCTTTGAGATTGCAATGTCCACACCCTCTAGATCTGTTGTCTTTTCTCTTTCTGACGATTTCGACCCATTCTTTTTCTGTCTTGTCCTTTGGAGGTGTTCTGTATGGCTTAGAATCCTTTTCCTTGTCCTTATTCTTGTCTTTGCGGTCTCGGCCGGTTGCCTGCATCGCGGGAACAGCGCCATCTTCATCATTCAGCCTTAGCTGCTGTCGAATGCTCTTTGAGTGTTGGATTAACATTGTATCGGTGAAATCGTTCGGGTTGATATCCTCTTGGTCTAGCTTCTCATACCACTTCTCTCTAACCTTATCCGGTACCTCGTCAAGCATAGTAATAAACGCCCAGTATGGGGATGGCCCCATTCCTTGTTTCCGGAGCTCAATAACGTTGTGTATGTATGCACGGACATAGTGAGACTTTAGGGGGAAGTCAGAACTTGACATCAGGCGGCAGGCTCTAATTCTTTTCGCTCTTGCCAGTGTGTTATGTTTCTCCACTAGCTTCACAATCTCTTTGTAGAGTGTATCTGCGTAGCCTCTCTTCACACGGGTAGTCAATATTTCGAGTTCTTGCCATAGTTCGGGGATGATGTTGTCTTTCAACCACACAGCCATGTCGGCAGAGATATCCCTCCATCTCATAGCATTCTCATTTTCAATGTCTTTTGTCGGTCTGGGAATATTCACGTCAATCAGGTCTAATAGACCATCCTTTGCTAGAATCAGCCGAAGATCTTTGTCCCATTCTTCGAAGTTCTCATCGCTATTTAGACAGGTGGTCAGCTTCGGATAAGTGATTGTCTTCGTCGGCAACCGATCCGCTTGTGTCCTGTTTTCTGCTGTCCGAAATAGTTCTGCACCCCATCCATCTGCATCATCATCGTCTCCATCAAAATTGTGGCGATCCGCCATGTCGGCGTGCCGGAGAGTGTGTGTCTTTGGTGGTGGGTGATATGAAGTAAAGTAAGAGATCCGGCCCGACGCTCAGGGCCGGCGAGGTGTTTTCTGTTGTATTCGCTCGTGACGGTGATCAAGTATCAGGTGTCAGGTATGTGCTGCCGGGCTCATAACCTGTTGGAGGATTTGGATTTGGATGTCTACGAGTGAAGAAGGCCAGAAACACGTATTGAAGGAAGCGTGAGGAGGGAAGGATCTCCACGTGCAAGTGAGAGCTAGAGTATATGGCCGCAGTGGTCCAATATCTACACGCGTAACGCGCCGGACCACTGACAATATGAGATATCAGACCGAACAACATCAGATGGAAGAATATCAAGTTTGAAGTTTGTCGGAAGCGGAGCCGACGCGGGTCGTTTTGGTTGCGGGATATCATATCGGGCAGCCATTCGTTCGATGTAAGATGTTTGATCGATCCAAAGTCGTCTGGTAGGTCGATCACGTGTCACACGAATTCCGATGAATTGGGTGAGTTCTCCACAGTCTTTCATCTCAAAAGCCTCTTTAAGCTTTCGTCTCATCTTTTCTGCATGTGGAGCAGCAGACTTGGGATAAATGCCAAGAAAGTCGTCAACAAACACAAGAATAACCATCTTTTCATCCGAATATAGTGCAGGATCCTCTGGAGATGGGATGAAGCCAAGTGCGGAAAGCATCTTCTTGACATCATCTTCCCACTTCTTCCCTGCAATTCTCAGACCATAGACAGCTCTTTTCAGACGTAAACAGTAACCTTTTCGTCCGAACATCGGTGGGTATTGGACAAAAACCTTTTCGTCCAATTTGCTGTTTAGGAATGCATTGACAGCATCCATCTGAAAAGTTTCCAGGTCAAACGCAGCAGTGATTGCCATCAAACATCGGAAAGAACGGGATGTAAGGGTTGATGTGCTTGAGTCTTGATCATCCAATCGTTGCATGTCGCCTCGGACGCATAATCGGGCTTTAAATCGGATAATAAAGCCTTTTTCATCCAATTTATAGTCAAAGACCCATCGCAAAGGTATCATCTGATGTCGTGCACAGCGTTTTGGTCCATCAGATTCAGCACATTCATCTGAACATTGGGCTGTAATCATCTCAATTTTGACTGGTTCCCAGGCTTCCATCTGATTCATTTTGGCAAATTCAACTTTCATCGCATCTTCGAAGTCACGTTTATGAGGGTGACTTGCGACCAAATGCCAAAATTCAGGCGGCGGGGGGGACACTTGTCACGTGGACTTTCTTTGGCTGGCTTTTCATCGCAACATTGTAGGCATGTAAAAAGTTTGCTATTCGAGCACGCTTTTCATCCGGTGTATCATCAGGGCTTTCATCCAAAGATCTCTTCAGGGCACCAGGGTCAATCATCTCAATATCATAGTCTCGGTCATGATAAGGTGGTTCGTACAATGGATATTCATCTTGATTTATCCCATTGTTATTGATCTGAACCTCGATTCGTCCCATAGGTCTAAGATCAGATGAATTGTTATCTGCCTGATGTAAGTTCGGGTAAGAAGGATCCTTAGGGTCAGGTGATCCTTCTTTATCAGATTGCGGGGGAGTATCCGGTTGATCTCCAATAATCTGATCTTCTTCTTTTTCGTCGCAAGTCTCTTCTTCGGATGAACTGTTTTCATCCAATACTTGCTCATTTTCGTCCAGATCTCCCATAACGTCATGGTTCTCTGGAAATGTGTCAAACACATTTTCATCTGATGTTTCGCTTTGGTCCAATTGATCCCGGAATGTTGTGTATTCGGAGATATCCAGGTAATCGACCACTTTCATCGAATCATCATACAAGGGCGCACCCTTTTCATCCCATCTTTCATGATGTTTGTAGAAAGAGGTTTCGTCGAATTCCACATCACGGGCTTTAATCACTTTTCCTCGAGGTAACCAGATCAACCAAATATTGGATGAAACATATCCAACCAAATAGCCAATTTGAGCTCGTACTTTCATCTTATCCAGGCGCGGAATATTGATGATCCGTACATAGCACTTGCACCCAAACACTCGGATATTGGATAAATCCGGTAATTCAGTCATATGACCAGGCTTTTGGTCCAATCGGTCCCACAAAGTTTGATGAGGGGTCTTCCATCCCAAAGTGCGGCGCGGGGTTCTGTTCATCACATATACTGCGCAGGCGGCAGCATAGGGCCAAAGAGATATTGGTAACCCAGAACATTGGATGAAACGGCGTGATAATTGGACGATAAGGCCTCCATAGCGTTCTGCATATGGGTTCTGTTCGGGCTGATCTATTGGGGTAGATTCAACCACCCTCCCATCACGTGACATGTGTTTGATGAAATTAGGTAACGTCGTATCATTGTCGATGTGGATTCGTCTGATTTTCGTCCCATATTGCAACTCAATGTGTGCAATCATCTCATGTAAAGTGTCAGGTGATGCAACCTTTCGTCTGATTGCCTTCGCAAATTGGTATTTCGTCACAGGGCAAACACAGTGTGACAAATATTTCATCCCATCAATTCCTTGTTTGACAAACACTAAGTCCCAGTGTATAGCTTCGAATGGATAGCCATGGCGTTCGATCGGAACACGTGACAACTGTCGGTAAGAATCAGATAACTTACATGTTTCACATGTTTCATCTGATGTCAAGTTCTGATCGATCCGGACTCCAGTGGTTGATCCGATAAGCTTGTCAAGGGTCTCTTGTCCGATGTGGCCAAGTCTTTGGTGCCAAACATCACGTGACGTAGGTTTTTCAGGTCGAGAATAGGATGAAAGTGCATGGATCGTTGCACCCTCCGATTTTTGATGTGAAATTTTAAGACCAATGGGGTCTTTCTTGCCTTCCATCGGATGAAAGGGCTTTTCAGAGGATATAGGGCATGTCAGCTGTTTGACAGCAACTCGTGTGCTGGCAGAAAGGTCAGACGGTAGACCATCAGCTGTTCCATCCCATCTTATCAGGTAGACACCGGATCTTCGGTTCAAACGGCAAACAGGCGTTCCATCCGATGTCTCAAGGGTTCGCTTTCGTCCATTCAGGAACAATTTCGAACGTTCTGCAATCGATGCAGATATCAGGTTCAGATGAAAACCAGGGGAATAACCCACTTTCAGAAGGGTTAGTGGCTTTCCATCCAAAGATTCAGTAGGTCGGACCAAAACAGTTCCGATCCCAACTATCGGTGTCGTCGTATCTCCAACGCAAACATCAGCTGCATAAGGCTGAATGTCGGAGAAAAGATCAATATTATTGCAGATATGCAATGTTGATCCAGTATCGTACGCCCAGACCTCATTTGGTCTAATCACATGATTCGTGGCGTTCGAAATCGGCAGACTCGCTGCAAGGGTTTTCATCTCATCAAGTGGTGACTTTTTAGATGAAAGAGTCATCCCAACCATATGTCCCTTTTCGTCCGATGTTTCAGCTGATCCAACAGGGTCAGCTGACTTTTGGTCCGAAGAAATTCGTTCTTTGGCTCTTTTCATCGCAGCTCTCAGGGTCGAGCTCTTCTCCATCGCTGTGTCAAACTTAGTCTTAGTTTCATCTGATAGCTTCCATCCATCTGGTCTCTTGGCAGGATTTAGGACAGGACAATTAACAAATGAATGTTTGCCTTCTCCACATGGGCAGGAACCAGAAAACCTCTGTTTGGTCCCTTTTTCTTCTCCTTTTCGTCCGATGTCTGGGATGAGTCATCTTCGCCCTTGAATGTAGCATTAGACAAGAACTTGTTCAGACGAATAGTCGAAGATAAGATATGATCTCGGTAGATCCTCAATAATCGGAGAAAAGAGATTTGATCGGATGAATCAGGGAGATTCATCAGAGAAAACTTCCAATGTGTAGCAAAAGAATCAGATAAAACAGTAATAGTTCGGAGAAAATCAAGACAAACTTTCTTTTCAGTTCCCATTTCAACAATTTGTAGGGTTTTCGCCTCAACATAGGTCGATTCCCATTGGTCCAACCATTTCATGATGTTTGATCTTGGGATGGTACGAAGACCAATCCATCTATCAGCCATCCGCTGACTTCGGAGGATAGAGTCGGGATTAAAACGCTCATATAGTGATCTCATAATCACATGACTGTTTGACTCTGATCCAAAGAGCTTCCGGATATCAGATGAAACGGTGTTCAGAATTGTGATGAAAATATTATCGAGGGCAAGTTTGGTCTCTTTCCAATCATCGATAGTACGTTTGCTTCGACCTTCCAGGCCAAAGAAGGTTCGGGCTTGCTCGGGATTCGCCGCAAGGTATGCATCTTCAGACAGAAAGGATTTCGTCTGATCACTGGCGCTTTTCGTCCCAAGTTTTTGGTCTGAAGGTTTGTCGTAGTTCGGGTAAACATCTCGTACGGAAAGAAGTTGTGGCTTTGGTCCCAATTGAGGGGGATAAGCAACTTCCGGATCAATATATTTCCAGACATCAGACAAATTGGCAATTGCCTGAATGTTTGATAACCACGTGATCCATTGGTCTGATGTAGTGAGAATGGTCTGAACTCGAAGCTGTACGGTCGCAGGTTTGGAAGACATTATGAAAAGACAAGATTAAGGAACAACAAATAAGGGGTAACAAGATGGTGTAAAACAGGATAAAACAAGATGATCTTTCAGATCAAACGGGGGATATCAGACGGAAAAAAAAAACGTTTCGTCTTAATTCTAGCTTGGTAGCGTAACCGGGCTCATAACTTTCAGCGTGGGGAAGACAGGACCAAAGGTGATGACGTCACGCAGAGGATGTCAGCTGAACAGGGGCACCAAGCTACAGGGAACCCTTCGGAGGAAAGGGTAAAGATAAGACCAAAAGATCAGACAACACGGATCAGATGGAATGACATACGACCAAGCTGGATCCGAACTTAGGATGGAATGGAAGGAAAGAATCAAACAAAGATACAACTGATCCAAAAACGATTGAATTCGATGCTAAACTAGCTAAGGGGTAAGATCAGGTTTTATAGAACTTTAGACTAAACAAACATGAGACCAAAGGTCTCAGGATATGGGACGAAAGGGCTACGGAATCCGAAATAATCGAGTCCTTTCATCTCATCTTGCAACCATTGATCCTAACAACGGGGCTCGGGTTGCGGATCTTCTCGGACGAGAGAAGATCATCTTTGATCTGATAGATCAGATCAAAACCATATCATTCATTTCGCAACGGAAATGTTTGATCGCGGGATGAATTAGTCAGCATAACCTTTGGATCAAAAAGGGCCACTTTTCATCCCAGGAATCCAGGCACACAATCTGCCTGAATTGCTGACAGATATGTAGTTAAGTCCTTGATAATCCATATAGAGCCGGAGGCTACTATCCTTTTTAGGTATAAATAAGATAGATACCCCGGCAGGGCTCTTGGATAAGCAGATCCTCTTATTTTTAAGATTATTGTTAATATAGTCACGGAGTACTATAAGTTTATTCTAGGACAGTAGATATATAGGCCTATAGGGGGGCGTTTCGCCCGGGAGGATATTAATAGAGTGGTCTATATCTTTGATTAGGGGTAGTGTAGTTACGGCAGAGGAATCAAAAATATCTTAGAATTCTTGGAATTCTAGGGGTAACTCTTTTTGTCAAGGAAGACAAAGGAAACACTATATTGAGGATCATGCAGATCTATTGCCGTATTGGCTATGGGATTCGGCACCAAGTCCGGCCGTATATAGAGGGGGATTCCTCTAGGGCCCGACTTACACTCCTTAAGTGTTAGTCGCTGTATCAAAGTGAACCAACTCCTTGTGCTCTCTCCTTAGTATATCTCGCCTAGCCCACAGGTGTCACCCTAATCTGACTAGTTTATTACACTTTTGCCCTTAATTAGGTCTTGGTGGGATTTAGAGGGGTTTGTAAGAGGGTACCCTTAGGCATCTAGATCACAGTATAGACATAGGCTTTGTTCTAATATTTCTTTATAAAACAATAGGGATTAATAATTTCAAGCTAGGGGGTACCTACTTCGAACCACTAGTTCCGGGTGGCAGGGAGTAGATAAATAGGAAAATCTTCAAAGAATGTCATTAACAGCAGGATCGGGCTGCCTCCAAGCTAGGGATCATAATCAACGGCCACACAGTTATAGATAAGTCAGCAGGTGGTACCCCAGGAGTTAGTGATAGTGAAAGGGACTTTAAAGACGCTGTAGGTAGGCGCGGAGAGATTAGATATAGCTTTGATCCTTAGGGCCGATAAAGGGGCTTGTTAGAGCTTATATTATTATGCGAAGGTCAAACTGATAAGGTCGATCTTAGCACTAGTATCGAGATCAGCGTGGGTATCGAGGTTATCTAGGACCTGGATTGGGTGATATAACTGATAGGTGGTTCCCACAAGTGGAGGTAGAGCGGTAGACAGGGTTTTCTACAGCTCTAGCTAGATTTCCGAATAGCCTTCTACTTCCTGCACCTATGCCTCTGGGTAGGTATTAGGGTTTGCCTGGCCTTTCCTGCCATCTGGGCAACTACTTACGTAATATCCTAACGTGTTCCACGGTCACCCGAACAACACGGTCACCCGAACAACCCCACCAAAAATCCACTTAAAAAACAAACCCTCTTTCTTAAGCACAATAAACATGCCACCCCAACGCTCTGATCAAAAAAAAAGCTAATAGAGCAGGAGGGTCGCCTTTTATTAGCTATAAAAGCTATAAAAGATGGTCAATATCCCTCTGTTCTTGGTGCTGCCCGATCGTTTCAAGTACCGGTCTCAACTTTACGGGCCCGGCTTAACGGTCGTGACTCTTTGAATGATAGGAGGAATGGACGTCATATTTTCTCTCAGATTGAAGAAAAATCAATAGAAAATTGGCTACTGGATATGGATTCTAGAGGTGCAGCTCTCAATCAGTCTATGTTACGAGATATGGCCAATCTTCTTCTTCAAGCGCGGAAAACTACATCTTCAACAACACCCTCTACTGTTGGTATAAATTGGCCATCCCAATTTATCAAACGACGTGAAAATCTTGCTAGTCGATTCTCAAGACGATATGACTATCAGAGAGCTTTATCAGAAGATCCTCGAATCATTGCGCCATGGTTTGATTTGGTTCAAAAAACAATTGAAAAGTGGGGTATCGTTTCGGATGATATTTTCAACTTTGATGAGAGTGGTTTTGCAATAGGTATTAGCTCAACACAAAAAATCATCACTTCAGCAGAATACCATAGAAAACGACATCTTCTACAATCTAGAAATCGTGAATAGGTAACGATTATTGAATGTATTCAAGCTTCTGGAAGTGTGTTACCTCCACTCTTTATTTTCAAGGGTAAAATGTTTCCAGAACATTTACGTCCTTTTCTCCTTCAAAACCAAAAAGGATCTTGCTTAACTTTAAGTGAGAATGGTTGGACTACAAATACAATTGGTTTATGGTGGTTAAAACATTATTTTATTCCAAATATTGGTGCAAGAGTTAGGAAATATTACCTAATAGTCCTTGATGGTTATGGGAGTCATTTAACCCCTGAATTTAACCAACTTTATAAGGAAAACCAGATCATTGCAATCTATATACCTCCATATGCTTCACATCTTTTACAGCCTTTGGATATAGGTTGTTTTTCGGTGTTGAAAAGGTTATATAGTAGTGCAGTATCAACTTTAATACGGAATGGAGTCAATTCTATTGACAAGGAAGATTTCCTTAAGATAATAGCTGAAGCAAGACTTAATACTTTCAAGGGCCCTACTATCCAAAATAGCTTTTTAGCTACTAGACTAGCACCATATGCTTCATATCTTTTACAGCCTTTGGATATAGGTTGTTTTTTCGGTGTTGAAAAGGTTATATAGTAGTACAGTATCAACTTTAATACGGAATGGAGTCAATTCTATTGACAAGGAAGATTTCCTTAAGATAATAGCTGAAGCAAGACTTAATACTTTCAAGGGCCCTACTATCCAAAATAGCTTTTTAGCTACTAGACTAGCACCATTTAATGCTAATAGGGTCCTAGAAAAATTGAATATCTGCCTAGATTCTCTTCCCCCTCTCGATCAACAACCAATATCGTCAGGCAGTGATAGCGATCAAAATACGCTTTGGACGCTTTCAAAATTTACAAAATCGCAATCTTTGGTCAAAAAAGGCCTAGAATCCTTGTCTTCAATCATATCGTCACCGATTAAACAAGAGATTAAACGGTCCTACAATATGACTATAAAGATAGTCCACAACCACATTTTTCTCCAAGATCGTTGTAGCCAATTGGAGGCGACCAACAAAAAACAAGTCAAAAAACGTGCTATTAAGCATAAATTTACCCTTCAAAAAGGCCTATTTGGAGGCCTAGAAGGTGGTCAGGACGATGTGGTGGTCGAGGATAAGGATCAAAGCAGAGATATATCTTTACCACAGGTGCAGGCAGAACCAACAATTGAGCCAAATTTACCCTCTGTGCCCTTGGTTCGACGACAAATAACCTGTTCTGCGTGTGGGATTAAAGTTCATGCTTATTCTAAGTGCCCTGGACGTGTTTAATAGTCAATAATTCATTATTTTTGTTGTTTTAATTGTTATTGAAAATTAAAGGTTTTTTGGATTTTGGTGGGGTTGTTCGGGTGACCGTGTTGTTCGGGTGACCGTGGAACACGTTATAGTTAACGTATCCCGTAAGCGAGCCGCACATGTAAGCGGGCCGCACACCTACCAAATTTCCGGCCGCGAAACACAACTCGCGATCTTCAACCAGCAACCATGCCACCAAAGCACGCTGTCTTGGCCGAAAAATCAGATAGCCGAGAAGGAAAGCTTTTACTTGCTATACAAGCTATGAAAAATGACAAAAATTTGACGCTCAGACGTGCTGCGCGCCTATATGACGTCGCTGTATCTACCCTACGCGACCGCTGTAACGGCGCGACACCCCGATCAACCACACGCGCAAATAGTCATAAATTGACCCAATTAGAAGAGGAATCACTTTAGAAATAGATACTCTCTATGGATACACGTGGGGCAGCACCTACACAGTCTATGGTACGAGAGATGGCAAATTTATTACTTGCAAAGCGTGGAGAGACCACCCTGCAGACAGTTGGGACCAAATGGGTATATAATTATATCCAACGGACACCTGAGCTTACGACACGTCTATCACGTCGATATGAATATAAGCGTGCTTTATGTAAAGATCCAGCTACTATAACGGAGTGGTTTAACCGTGTGCAGTAAGCTATTCTTATATATAGTATCCTTAATGAGGATATTTATAACTTTGATGAGACTGGCTTTGCTATAAATATGACAAGTACATCCCATATTGTTACACATGCTAAGTACTATGGAAGAAGACACCTTCTTACATCTGGAAATCGTAAATAGGTTACTGCTATTGAGATAATCAACAGTTATGGATGGGCACTGCCACCATATATCATCTTTAAAGCAAAGATGTTTAACCAAGCCTGGTTTTCGGCTGAAAACCTACCATCTGATTGGCAATTATATGTTAGTGATAATGGCTGGACTACTAATCAAATCATATTGAATTAGCTCCGGAATCACTTTTTACCATATATAAATACACGTATATATGGAAAGTGGCGGCTTTTAATTATGGATGGTTATGGCAGCCACTTAACACCTGAATTTGATCAAATATACGAGGAAAACCATATTCTACCATTATATATACCAGCCTATTCTTCCCATCTTCTTCAACCTCTTAATGTTAGGTGTTTTGGTATAATAAAGTATATCTATGGGCAGGCTATCCAGCAGAAGCTTCGATATAGCATACACCATATTGATAAGCTTGATTTTCTTGCTATATACCTATCTACCCGGGACTAAGCTTATAAGCCAGCTACAATTTCAAATAGCTTCTTAGCAGCTGGCTTAATCCCGCTTAGCTCACAGCGGGTGCTTGAGAAGCTTGATATAAAGCTACGTACACCTACACCACCCCCTAGCAGTGGAAGCAGCAACTTTACCCCCCATACACCATATAAGCCTACCGATATCCGACGACAGGCTTCATCAATCAAAAGGCTGTTAAAACAGAGGTCATATACACCTCCCAGCCCAGCTAAAGAAGCGCTTGAGCAGCTGATTAAGGGATGTGAGATTGCTATGCATAACGGCGCATTTCTCGCTCATGAAATTGAGCAATTACGCGCTGAGAATGGGCGGCAGGCACGTAAGCGTGCCCTACCTCATAGGCAGATGGCTAATAAGGGTGGAATGACTGTGAGCGAGGCAAGCTAGCGTATACAGACAGAGAGAGAGAGGTAGTAGAAGCAGAGCAGGTGGTGGATGTAGAGCGGCGGGAAGCGCGGAAATCGGCTACTGGGAGAGCGCTGCCAAAGTGTACAAATTGCGGCAATATTGGACATAAGAGAAACACATGTACTAACTAAGATAGAAGTCGTTCTAATTAAATATCTCTGTTGTTGGTTGAATGATTGTATATAATATATGTTAGTTGATGGGTAGGTGTGCGGCCCGCTTGAATGTGCGGCTCGCTTACGGGATACGTTACTGTATTTAAAGCATCGAATGGTTGCAAGATCACGTGTATGGCTTGTATTGTTGTATCTCCGGGTTTGAGTCCAAGGGAAATCACCACGGCCTTAGGCGTGGTATGGAGTTGATCCATAGGGGGAGAGATGATTTCGACCCAATGGTCTTGATTCTTCATTAAGTTTAGGTTCTTTCTTTAGTTGTTTATACTCGTTTGGATAACTTTGCTTCAGATTTCGGTGTCTCTGGGTCATCAGGGACTAATAGTGATTCGCTTAGGCCACCATCCGGTCTTAGGTCTGCGGTAGCTTAATATGGGATTCAATTTCCTGTTATAAGGCTAGGGTAAGCCGGATAAAGAAATCTAGAGCGCTGGTCTGTTTGTCTTTTCTCGGGAGGTGTTATTTAATTGCGGCCAGATATGAGTGGAACTTGTTAGGGTTTCGATCATATTGGAAGGCCTTCTGGAAAGAGCGGGCCATATCTGCTACTACTGTGGCGGCGTTCCCTAAGAGGGTCATAGTCTATTTCTCGAACCTTCCCCAATCTTAATAGAGATCTTCAGCATCTCTCTCGGTTTATAGTTCGAGATAACTAAACCACCGCTGGCGACATTTGGAATCCATCTTGAATACCGCGGTATCCACCCGGGAACGACCATCGGGGAAGTCCCGACTGTTCGTATTAAAATAGTAATTAAGGTCCTTCAGCCATTCCGATCTTTCTTGAATGCTAAAGTTAAGGTAAAACGTGTGGAGGGTGTCCACCTTGATTCAGGTGTGTCGCGACTCCGGGGATTGGGAGCGTTGTAGGGGTCTTGCTTACACATGGACTTGGTCTTCCAGCTCACGGATCCGCTGTAGAAGCTCCGCATGTTAAGTCCGGCGGGCGATTTCGTCTTGGAGAGCCTGGAGTTCAGCCTCGGAAGGGGTGAGAGTTCGCGGGGTGTCCTTGAGGTTCTCGGTAGTGAGCAGGGGACCCTCCTGGGTCTCTAAGGTTCCAGTTGGTGGCATAGGGATCGGAATCTCGCCTTTAGCGAGGTCCGGGGTTCCACGCGAAGAGGCCCTTCGGACGGATTGGCGGGTGATTCATTGACTCATCCTTAGGTTACTCGGGTAGCCAGGGGAGAAGTGTTAGAATTGTAATGAACTTGTCAGATTAGGGTAACACCTGTGGACTAGGCGAGATATACTAAGGAGAGAGCACGAGGAGTTGGTTCACTTTGATACAGCGACTAACACTTGAGGAGTGTAAGTCGGGCCCTAGAGGAATTCCCCTCTATGTGCGGCCGGACTTGGTGCCGAATCCCATAGCCACTACGGCAATAGATCTGCATGATCCTCAATGTAGTGTTTCCTTTGTCTTCCTTGACACAGAAGAGGAGCATTCGATGTTAAGTCGCGAGGGATTCGAGAGGAACGGCGGGTGGCTCGTCGGGCCGACATCTTAATTCAGGTAACCAGGGGTAGAAGTATTAGAAATTGTGAGAGAAAGTGCCAGATTAGGGTGGCATCTGGTGGTTAGGTGAATCAGGAAGATATCGGTGATAAGTCAGGTAGTATTTAGTACTTTCCAATACAATAAGAACTAATACTTAAAGAACTTGGAACCCTGGCTCACTGGGGTCCGATTAAGTACTGGATACCCCGCAGTTCGTTGCCTAAGGTGCTCCTGTGATTACAGGATCAACCTGACAAGTACCGTGACATATAGTCAGAGGAGCTGGTGCTAATTCTGCCATAGTAGGGGCCGGTTGGTTTTATTCTACTATAATAGTATTGGCTATTAATAATAATATCATAAGTTTATTCTAACTCTTAGCCTATCTTCTATATGTTTATATATATCTTAGCTAGGTCTTAAGAAAGTACCACTAATACTTAGTAAGTATCTTTATCTATAGGCTGATAGATAATCTCTTCTCTTATTGGATAATAGATAATATTCTTATCTATAAGTGGTTATTTATAATAATACTCCATCATGGTCTATAGGTAGTATTATTTTTCTCTTTGATATAATAGGGTTTAATTAAGTTCTTTTTAATATTCTAAAAGAATCAGAGGTTCTTATACCCTTTTTACACCCAGCATCTTATTCTTTTACTTCTATCTTATTTTATAGTATAGATCAGGGATCGTAGATCATAGATCTTATCCTTAGAGATAGAAGGATATACCTTAATTCAGTATAAACAAGAGGTAATTATATATTAGCGTCGGTGTTCGGTCTCTTCCGTATCCAGGTTTGTCCGAACAAAGGGAATGGTCCCCGGATAGTCCCTGATTCTCAGGGTTTTCCTCCATCCGCCCTTTTTCGGGGTTGTTGTGACTTCACACTTCCTAGAACATAAAGACGTCGTCTAACGCATCAAGAATGACACTTTCTGTCTCGTATACACACATCCAGTACCGATCGTTCGAATTCGATCGTTTAAGGGAGTGTACGGATCTGTCTCCGACATATCCTCCCCGAACAGCCGTAGAAGGCATGTTCAGTTAGGACATGCTACCATATGAGATCTTAGGAGGTAAAAGTGCATGTTTGATTAAGTATAGAATAACAGTAGTTTATATACAATCAAACATAATGACATCAGGTGATGTGCGATCATAACAGTAACATGATGTAAGCAAGGAAAGATACATGGTAATCTTGGGGCGAATATCACAGTTTATTTTAATCTTTTTAAAGAATATAGAAAGCTATATAGACTATATTATAATAGTATTAGAATATCTATAGGAATATAAAAATATATATTCTATATATAATAGATTATAATAGAGGAGACAACGTTTGATCATCACCAGTGTGTGTTCTTCTTCCCGTTCTGGTGCAAAAAAACCCTTAGGTCTATCGAACATAAGCTAACGTCAAGGCGTCTTCTCGCTTATCCTCAGACTTGCTTAGTGATGGATGCTCGCCCAACGAACCATCAGCATGTGTTCAAAGAAGAGCGTCAATAATTCCGTCACATCCAGGTCCAAACCCTTCTAATAGTGTGGGAAGCCTTGAAAATCTTGCTCCACCAGGTAAGAGATCTGGTATCTAAATAGACGACTGATGTCCCAGGGTCCTAACGACACCCGCTATAATGACAGACCAACCCATCTCCCACAACCAGAAACGCCATTATCAGGTTGAGAGGAATTATCGCAAACGACTGAACGAAAAGATCAAAAACCTGGCGGAGGTCATCCCGGGATGGTCACACTCCGACCCGACAACTCTCACCACGGAGAACTCCAAATCGATGGTGTTGGAGAAAGCGATTGCCTACATCACGTGGCTAGAAGGTGAGCAGCAGAAGAAGCAACGCGTATTAGAGGCTAAGAAGGAAATTGCCAATTCTTTGCATTTTCTCTTCCATTAGACAAGCCTACTGGATCCATATGCGGACAGCTCGATGGTTAGAGGACGCTTTACATCCTTCACATCTGATTCATCTAGTACCGCTCCTCCCTCATCCAATCCCTCATAGCATCAATAAATCAATCATCGAAGCCGTGCGAAACCGTCCATGTCGAATGCCCTAGTGAGTAGAATCCATTCTCATTCCTGCCTCCCGCTCGATCTAGAACAGGTGTGCACCTTGGGCCATATCATTTCTTGTATTTAGGAGGAGGTATCGATCCTGGATTCCTGGTGAAGGTGTCGGAGTGAAGTGCTGGCGGTATGTAGCAGATTAGGTGAAAAATAGACAAAATATATCCCTACCCAGCTAACACTTTAGCTCGCTAAATGGCTTACCCTCCTAGTTGGTTTCGTTCCTCGGCACTGTGTCATATTTTATTGTGGTTTGGGGATCTGAATTATTTACCTGATCGAAGGTTACAGATGTAAAGGAATCAGCGTGGGTCTGAGTGCTTTCGTAACATAGAGGGAGTTCTACAGCTATGTATCCAAAGGGCGGATATAGTTTCCCACTTAGGACTAGCATAGTCCAATTACAGGAAGCGTCATACCACTAGTGAAAGAATCATTAGTTATACGTAGTGGCCTGATAGCACTGTGCATAACTAGACATTTATAGCATTATATTACTTATATACCGCTAGCGTTTCTACTCCGCTCTTGTATTTCTCCTACCGATACAAAATTACATCTTTTCTTTCATCAGGCCTCAAGTTCTATTCACAGCTTAACTTAGCGCTATCCCCATTTCCCTCTTTCGCTCTTTTGCCTTCCTTTCTGCCTTTCCAACCATTCAAAATCCATAACAGGACAATGGGCTCTCCTTCTACCTGCTATGACGTTCTAATCCTTGGCGATGGTCCTGCTGGACTGTCTGCAGGCCTGGCTTTGGCTCGTGGTGGCCATTCAGCGATCTTCCTGACCTCGGGATCCTATCGTAACCATGGAGTGACTGCCCTCCATAATGTTATCGGACATGACGGGGAGAGTCCCGCTCAGTTTCGCGCCGGGGCCCGAGAACAGTTGTTACGGAAGTATCCAACCATCAATGTGGCAGAGGGGCATACGATCGTTCACGCGAGCCGGGAAAAGCTCCCTCTTCATGGTGGCGAAGCGGCTGGCTTCCGACTCCAATCGGCCCAGGGTCAGGTATTCTACGGGCGAAAGCTGGTCTAGGCCGCCGGGGGACGCGATTGCTTCCCAGAGGATCTGGAGGGATTTCAGGCTTGTTGGCCGTCCCATATTTACCACTGCCTATTCTGCGATGGGTTGGAGAGGATGCAACTGGACGCCGGAGTCGCCGTCCTGGCATACCCCTGGAAACCGATCTACGGCTATCTGGCGCTACAGGCCGCCTCATTTAAGCCCGCACGGGTGGTGATCTTGACCAACGGTGTCCCTGTGACGGACCAGCAAAGGGAAACATTGAAACTGGCCTGTGCGATGGGATGCACCATCAACGACCGACCGATCGGTCGGCTCCTGCCCCCGGCCACGGCGCAGTCTCAGTCCCAGGTCCCCCAGGACACAAGCTCGGTGACCGTCAAATTTGCAGATGGGAGCTGGGACAAATTCGCCTTTCTGATCAACAAGCCCAAAAGCGACATTGTCTCCAAGGATCTAGCAACGGAGCTGGGACTTGAGCTAGAGCACTCGCCGCAGTTCGGCACCACCATCAAACGCCGGGAACCGTGCGGCGAAACTAATATTCCTGGTCTCTACGTGATCGGTGATGCCGGAACCCATGCCAAGCAGATCGTCGTGGCCATGGCGCAGGGTATGTACGCAGTGGACAGTCTGTGGGCTGAGTTGATCACGGAGGATACTCAAATGCAGGTCAAGGAGGTGGAAGACGCGACAGGTGGAGGAGTTTCCTCAAACGCATTAATTTAGCTGTCATTCTGTGTTTCCCACACTAGGATCCCTAAATACTCGAGCCCGTATAAGGCCTGGCAGGCGACGGTACAGCTGCAGGATAACGGCTTGCGGTGAGTACTATTGACACTACGGCAGTGTATACTCACGTTGCTTAACAGACGGCTCGTAACAGTTATATCCTTTGGACTAACTAATGTACTAGTATTATTCTAATAATTTATAAATATTATATTACAAGGATACCTAGATATATTCATAGTAATATACCTAGATAATATTTTAGTCTACTTAAAGACCATAGAAAAATATATTAAACATATCTACCTAGGTATATCAATGGCATATTAACACCAAATAACCCCATACGACTATATGCCCGATCTTCAACTCTTGAAGTTACTATCTTTACAGCCCAAGACATCTTTTGGGCAACACTGAAAATGTCAAGATCCTCTTCTCCAGAGAGAACACCAATAGGTATTTGAGTACAGTCAGATACAATTTTTTGAATCTCTGAGTTGTTCTTACTCCCGCTCTATGTCCATGTTTCATCAAGGAATATGAGGTTTGTGGGCGCAATAAAATATTGAAGAGTCCAGCCTCTGGTAAACCATCTGCTGTCCTTAAATTGACATTCAGATGGTACATCCGCAAGGTACATATAGCATATTTCAGCTTCTTCATACCATCGATACATGGAGTTGATCGCTTCAGAAAGTTCTGCGCTGCTTGTCTTATCAATACAGCATATGTCTATCCAGACATACTTAAAACTACTAGCCAGAGCGAGAGAGCAAGATTTGCTTATCTTGTCAAATCCTCTTTTTTTGATTCGACCTGCATCCATATCTTGCAGTGAAACCTCATCTTGCCCCCAGGTGTGTGACACAATAGCATATAGTGGGGTATTGTAATCAGTGAATTCTTCAATACTGAAGTTGCCAGAATCGCACTCTGTTGTATTGATTAAACGCATATAACTTCAGCTAGCGGCTTTCAAATTAAGTTAGTGACTATATTATGAGTTGGTTTATTGACTCGGACTTATAACTGGTAACACAGGGATATGAGCTCTTTATTCAAGCTTAACTTGATAGTGTACTGGCCACTGTTATTACGGGTGCACGAAGACTCGGATTACATCGCCTGGGGGATGCTCCTTTGAATGCTTCCACTTCTCCATATGGCTTTGCTGCCACAGAGCCATCGCACATTCGCACTGATATTGGAATTCGCATTTGGTTCGCCCCACTCCATATTTTGCATTTTTTTAAGAACAAGAAACTAATGACTTTGAACTATCAGGTGGACTCTTGTCTTGAGGGATTGGTCGCGTGGCCAAGCTCTTGGCTACTATACTGTCCGTCACTCCCATTTCAATACCCGGATGCCGTTACACATCAATGATGACGACCTGATCCAAGCATGCTCCAAGATTTCCGAGCGTCCACGATCCGAATTCACCATGCTCTCCTGTACAATACATGCGCTGGAACTATCTATCATTGTGCGAGAATCGATTGATATTGAGGATAGTGGCAACGAAGCTTCTCTACGGCGCCAGCATCTAAATGAAAGGTACGAAAAGTACGTGGCAGACTTGCCATCTTACTTTAGGCTGGGAAGTGCTGTTGAGCTCACAGCTATGGGTCCCATGGCCGCCATTCCGGTGCAGCGGTTTATGGTACATCAGCAGCTATGGAGTCTACTGCTTCGTCTGCACCGAGCTACTCTCTCCTCTCCCATGGGACGGGCGTCTTGTCAACAGTTGGCTCATAATATAATCAACACACAAGCCCAAATTCAAGCTCGATGCACGGTTTGTGACTCATTGTCCATCAACGAAACGCAACTCTTCAACGCTACCGTTGTGCTGGTCTTGGGACTCCTATTTGATTCCCCACCAAGTGAAACTGAGCAGTCAAGTTCTCAATTAAGTTGACTCATGACGCGAGATCATATTCGGGAGGCTATTGAACTATTGCGCTCAAAGATATCACTTGGTCCATCCATTGAGGGCACTACCTCCCAAGATCCGCATCAAAGCTCGGCGTCACGTAGTGTTTTGGCTCTTGAGGCACTCATGAAATTGGAAGAGAATGGGCTTTCTGAACAATCAAACAAGAATCGATCTATCCACTCTCAGGTGGTAGAAGTCCTGAAGACTCTGAATAATCCAATCGCCCAGGCTGATTCATCGATATTGAGGCCTTTAACTATGAGGAACAATCCTCTGGCTCTCTCTATATCTACCTCATATAATGTCTCTGATCTAGATGTCATGCCCATTGTTTCCAATCAGCTGAGTCCTAATCTGTGGGACTTTCTGGACTTCCAGCTACCAGAAGATGCAGAGAAGGAGATTCTCTTGCCTATGGTTGGAGACCCTCACGGGTGTACCGGGCTTACCAATACATTATATACCAGCCAAAGCAACAATCTATCAGAAACACTTTTGACAAACAAATCACCATCTTCTCTGGGACTCGAGCCTACGTTGGGCTCTACGATGACCCCTTTAAGCGCTGATGCTTTTGCATCTGTTGACTTTTTAGATGTCATGGCAAATGACACTGATATTCTCCATGACGGGATGCTAGATGACTATTTACTCGAGAACTAAGTACTCAGATGAATCTAGGTGTATATTAAGAGCCATGAAGTAATAGAATTCTTGGTTTAAATACTATTCACTCGAGCCTTTCGTCGTGGGAAATTAAGATCATTTTCATGATAAATTAGTAAAGAAAGAGAAAGAAAATTAAAAAACAAGATAAGAATAAAAAGAAAAATGGGAAAACCCACTATTTTAACTCTCTTGACTCCCCTGGTCTATAAGGAATATCGTAAATCGTTCTTGCCTAGGCGGAACGGCCTTTTCCCAAGGTTATAACCCTGGAAGCAGCCCGCACCTCACGCAAAATATCCAGCTTCGGAGAGTAGGTGCTGAGGAGAGGATGAAGTCCGCAATGGTGAGACGGCCTAATGCTACGAAACCATTTCCTGCTCAACTTCAGCCTGGCAGCGAGCGATGACGCTAGGATTGAGTTTCCCACCATGAGCGCCCACGTAAAAGGCGAGAGACCAAACCATTTGACATTTGTAGGGCCTGAGGCCGGATAACTGCCATGCGAGCTACCTAGGTACCGTAACAGCTGCGCGTTCCTCCACTGTCTTGTTACCTAGATTTCTGGAGAAATTGTACTATGCGTGAAGTCAGAGTGAGCGCCCATCATGATGACGCATCAGGCTAAACTAAGGTGTGATTAATGTTATAAATTGTCTGCTTTAATTGATATTGAAAGTGTTCCGTCATGATTGCATTCCAAGATCATTGTTCAAGACTTCAAGTATCCGTGAAGTATACAGCAACTCAAGTGCTGGCTCCGAAACTCTGAGACTCCGCAGATCCTTGGAAACGACACAATTTCCATGGAATATGATCAATTACACCTGCAAGATGATATATGAAGGTGATATTACTAAATTTTAATGATTCTTTCGTAAATTTCTGATATCTTTCTACTACATATTCTAGTATATTAACAGAATGGAGTTTCATCTGGTTTATAGATCGATATATAGTTAGTCACGTGTTATACATGCTGAGTCATCCCAGATAAGCCGCATTATCTGGTTATCGGAATCCAAATTTCTTCATCTCATCCACCAACTATTCCATCACCATATTCTCTTCGCCATGGGTGTCCAAAGAAGAACGCGCAAATTTGCGCAAACAAAAAGAGCAATCACGCTCCGCGATAATCGCCTGTTTGTTTCCCCTTCCCTTGTTTTCAGTTACCATACTAACCAGATCCCTCTCTCCAGCAAAGAAAATGACCAGAAAGATAAGCCCAAACCCAAGGATGATGTGATTCGAGAAGCGTATGTTTCTCCTTGACTAGCGAACCCCAATAAAATTTGGTGGGCTGACAACAAAAAAAATATAGGCCTCAAGCTCCTTCATCTATGTTCTTCCAGTACAACACTGCGCTTACACCTCCGTACTCCGTTCTCGTTGACACCAACTTCATATCCCATACCATTCAGCACAAGCTCGACATTATCCCCACCATGATGGACTGTCTGTATGCGAAATGTATCCCTGTTATTACGGACTGTGTCTTGGCAGAGTTAGAGAAGTTGGGCCAGAAATACCGACTAGCCTTGCGGGTTGCTAAAGATCCTCGGTTTGAGCGCATCAAATGTGATCACAAAGGAACATATGCCGATGATTGCCTGGTGGATCGTCTCATAAAGCATCGTGTGTATATTGTGGCAACCAACGATCGTGACCTCAAGAGGCGAATTCGGTACGTGCTCCTCCTTCTACAATTTGCCGCTTTCTCTCTTTTCTTCCTCTGAGGAAATAGGAGCACAAATCACTGGTCTTTTTTTTATCCAAGTCTAACTCAAGCCTAGAAAAATTCCTGGTGCCCCTATCATGAGTGTCGCCCGTGGAAAATATGTCATTGAAAGGTTGCCAGATGCCCCCGAGAAGTGAGGGCATAATATGGATTTTCAATGCCTCCCGATATTCATAATTCCTCATCTATACCCTCTTGTTTCGACACGGCTCTTTGAAATTGCCAAGTATTGCCAAGGTTGAGCAACAAAATACCCCGAACGACACTTTTCCAGGAGCTGCTTGAACTGGAGTCACCAACAATTTGCCCTCTTAGTCTCCGAATTTAACCTGTCTTTGCCTCGCTCTCATTGATCCCCACAGGCCTCGTGGGACCAAACAAGCATCCATGCAATGACATTCATGATACCTGGCAACAGGTATATTCGGTGAAACGGATACTGGTTCCAAGGTTCTAGGCTGTGAAATAGCGATACAGGCGTTGAACTACTGATTTTGATATTGATTTTCATGGTTCGGAGATACCTTGAATTGTTTTATTGCCTTCTAAGAATATAAAAGTTAGGGCAAGATTCCTTTTAAGAACAAGTGTCCAATTCTGGTCTATCTGGCTTCACTACGAAATTTATTTTTGTTATAGCCGTTTTTCAGCATCGAGATGGATTTATTTCTGTATTCCTTAAGTCTCTAAAGTGGATAGGACAGAGCTTGATAGCATAATCCATATCATTCGTAAGTCTGAAACAATTGGCACAGCGATTGGTGAGCAAAAAACTCTCCTTGGAATCCCTGTGTCAAGTCATGTCGAGAACCTAGAAGTATATGTGCAGGGGGGAGCTCATCAAGAAGGGATAAGTGCTCCTTCCAAATTTTTTCATCGATCATAGGCAAAACTTGCTTCAGAATTCGAAGCGAGTAGAGCACCGCGTGTATGGAAGCTAGGAAATGAATATCAACCCAGTCACCCATTTCCCCCATCCTACCACTTTCCAGAAATTGCTTCAACCCTGTAAACCCGGGAAACATGGGACTGTCGTGATCTTCTTGGAAGATCTCAGCTAAAGCAAACATGACCCAAAAGTAATGCTGCGACGGGTTCCCCAGGACTAATGATGCAAGTTTAAGACGCGCGCCGATGAGTTTTAAGGCTTTGGGGGATTGAAGGGGCTCATAGAGAAAGACTTCCCCCGCGACAATGCGTCTACCTCTGCGAACAAACTCATAAACAGAAGGGGATTGACGCTCAGTAGGGTATGATAAGTTGAGAAGAGAGTACGCTGTAGTCCTGAATACGCGGCCTCGTTCCCAAGCACACCGCCGAGAAGGATCCTCGTGCAAAATTCCCAGGTAGATGTGTGGTTGATCTGAAAAGTAGATACCAGGCAGCTCATATTGCCAAACTAGTTCAGACACTCTGGGGTCTAACACTAGATTGCGGAATCGATCCTGTGACTTTAATTCTTCCTCTGTACGAGTACGATATTCATTCAAGAATCGGTCATAGTCATTATTTCCCTCGGTCTCGAAACTCTTTTTTGCCCGTCGTATAAGATCCGATAAGCCAAGCTGGGGGTCTTGCTCCAACTCATAAGCAAACCGTTGTATATTTGGGATTCCAATTCTTTCACAGATCTTTTTTGGGAATAGTTGCAAGCCTCGAATCTCCGACTTATCTTTATCAACAGCACCCTCAATTAAGTGTAGGGAATTGAGCATAACAACCGCTCCGTGGGAACCTAAGTCATGGACGACTAGGTCTGAGTCGTTTGTCAACACCGCAGCACCAGTGAGGTTTGCAACTCTAGCACACTCGGGATCCGCTTCTCCGGCTACCATAACAGTGATATCAGCCCAGGGATATTCGCCAGCTCCCAGTTCAAGGGAATCGACTTCTTGCTCGAGCTCTGTGGCCAGCTGGGGCTTGGTCCACCGACGCTTGAGGTCCTCGAATACCGCCGAAACCATAAATGGGTTTTCAGGTAAGTTCCTGAAGCATGACGGGAGGTTTCGGGTTGACCAGAACTGGGCTGGCCTCATGGGACTTCTTTGGCGCTGCTCACTTGATGGTGCAACGAGTGGTTGACGTCGGGAAATCTCCAAGCGCTGTCTAGACCTTTCAATTCGGCCCAGGCGTGTCTCTCGTTTGGCAACTGGCAATGCACCATCAAAGCATATTCGTTGACTATAAGTTTAGTCAGAATTGCTCAAAGTAAGAGCTTGAAGGGAGTTTACATTTGAACACCGCGCTGGACGAGCTGTAACAGACAGCTGGCAAACCCCCGACTGACCTCGTCACAGGTGGGTTGAGGGTCAAGTGTGCCATTCGATATCCTCGTAGATGCCAGTAGTCGATAGTTTACGTGATAGACTAGACTGGGTCCGTCAATAACCACAGATCGTACGGTGGGTGGACCATCTTCCTGAGATGAACTGTCGCCAAGCACCACGGTTTCCCCATAAGGAAAGAGATGTTTGGTCAGAGATGGGATTCCCATTGCTGAGTGTGATTTTAGGGAAATTTGGAGAAAAAATATGAGGGAGAAAGAGAAGGGGGTAAAAGTTCAAATGTTTGCCAAAGTAGCCTGAGATGACGGGAGTGTAGTTCTTCAAATATTTGCCTAGGTGAGGTTGTGACCTCCAGGTTGGGAATTTCTCCCCTCCTTAGTCAGAACATATCATCGCCTCCAGGGCTGCCCGGGTGATAACCCATATAATTGAATTTCTATCCATTCAGCTGTGTACAGATCTAATTTTCACTTCAACCTTGGAATTTTTTGAAACTACTGTTATTACCGCCTCATGTGGTGAATGCTACTTGTGCACTGTCGAAGGTTCAGGGGACATAATCTTTCCATATCTACTCGCTAACCCAAAATTTTGAACGAGTATACAAATTTGTTAAATATATACATTACAGTAGAACATTTGAAAATCTTGCAAGTTTCATTTACCGGGCAGATCTCAAAAATCCAACAACTCCACGGCAGTATCCGACAAGCTCAGCAAGACGCTTGCCTTCCTGCTGTTGTTCATGAGCCCAAGACGTCAGAGCGTCACGGAGGAGGCGGTTTTCAGGCTCTTCCTGGTGGGAACACAGCGCGACTGTGTCAGCATGAATCTTCAAGAAGACTGCCATCCAGGCATTGACTAGCTCGAAATCCCTTCGCAATTTGAGGCGAATAGTGAGAGCGTTAACAAAGGCTGACAATTCCGAGAAGCCATTACGCGCCCGAGGATCAAGAGAGCGAATCTCTAGATCGGCCAGAGCAGGCGAAAGAGTCTTGAGATGCTCGACGAGTGGGTCGAAATCACCGGATTCATGACCAGATAGCAGGTGTCGGCTTGTAGTGGAATCGAATCCACTGATCCCGGTGGATGTCTTAGATAGTCGAGATCGTTCTGCCTCCATGTTCTGAGTGAGAGAACCGTTTTCAGCAGCAAGGGAACTGGCGGCAGAGTCCTGAGCTGACTGAGGTTGCAGCATAGAGGGGAGGAAGAACGGAGCCTTCTCGGGGGCCTTGGGGGCTTCCTTGGGACGATTGCGTTCCTAGGTGGTGTCAGTAAGATTTTCCAAACGAGAATAGATGGACGAGGCTAATTATTACGTACCTTGATCGAATCCAGATGCACAAGGGCTTGCCACTTGCTCTTCGGGACCAGACTGAGAGTGACCATGTCCTTTTGCAGTTGCTCATTCATCAAGACGGGACCGTCTGTCTCGTCCGAATCGTCGACTTCCATGAAGGCCGCCTCAACAAGGCCTGCACCACTCTCCCCAGATGTAGTGGGAACACCAACATCCTCAATAAGGTCCTCATCAAGGTTCTTGGTGGACACGGGCATGAATAGGCTGCGGTTGCTCCACAGGCTAATGCCGATGCTTCCTGCATGTGCTGTAGCGAGAAACTCGCCAGTGGATGACATGGCAAGAGAAACACAAGTTTTAGACACCCGGAAGATATCGATCAGATGCCCAGTGGGCAAATCCCAGACTCGAATTACCGAATCCATGGATGCCGCAATGACCCATCTTCCATCGTCAGAGAAAATGAAGTCGTTAACTTGACCCACGCATCCCCAGAATTCACGGACCAATTTTCGGGTCTCGAGATCAACAACGCGAATGGACAAGTCATCGCAGCTAAAGGCAGCCAGCTCGCTCGTCTTACTATATCGGATTCCAGTTGGAGCAGCCATGGGGTACCAATCCAGTTCATCGATTAACGAACCGGTGAGAAGATCCCAGAACTACAAAAGAAAAAATCAGGTCAGTACAGAGAGAGAAAGCATAAAGGAATCTGGAAGCATACCTTAACCTTGCCATCCAGACTACAGCTAATGACAGTCCGGTTCAAATTATCAACCATTAAGCCAGTCACTGACTTTGTATGCCTTGAGCCTTGTGTCTGATCAATTGCATGTCCTTTCATGGCTCGAGATTTCGCTCGTGGTGGAAAGCTCTGGCGATGCAAGCCAGATTGGAGATTGAACATATCAATGAAACCACCTGCAGATCCAACAACAGCAAAAGTTCCACAAGGTGAAACAGCCACACTCTGTTGTAACTCATGATTAGCTATGATATAAATCATCTCCCCTATATGAGAACAAAACATACCTTGACTTCTGTTCCATCGCTGGTCGGGAATGCCCAGCGACCGGCCTTCTTCTTGCCCCAGAACCAAGTTCGAGCATATTTATCGCCACGATGGCCAGTGACAACACTTTCCCATCCTGTAGAGTTCGTCGATTCGGTGTTTGTAAACTTCGGATTGGACCAAATGGGACCAGACGTCGCGACACCCATGCCGCCATCGCGGTTCAGAGAACATGCGATACAGGTGACCTCAGGGGCCTTGAGAGAGTCTACCACAGATGAATCGGAGGGGTCCATCTTCTTGGACTTGCGCTCCACGCTACCTTGCGAAATCTCAGTATGTTGACTGTCCTTGCGTAGACTAAGTCCCCAGAGACTGGAATCCTTGCTTGCGCTGAGCAGCCACTTCCCGCCCGAATCAGATCCATCAGAAGCTGCTGGTAAGAATTCGAGAGTGCTGACGGCTGCAGAGTGTCCACCTCGAGAGTGGAGCGACCGAGGAGTGGTAGAGAAGGGGGTCTCGTCGAAGATCCATGTTTTCAAGGTATTGTCATCACCGGTAGAAACGAGCACAGGCTGCGCATCCAGAAACTCCACTCCACTGACGCCTATACTACTATCACGATTCGAAACTCGGTGGGCACCTCGTAGGACTCCGGCCACGCGGCCACCCTCATTCAAGTCCCACATGGTAATATCACCACTGCCGCTCGAGGCTGTGGCCATGACGCCGGCCTGTCGGCCATCATGGCCTGCTCCAAGACCGTCGCTTCGGAAGGTGATTGATGTCACAGGAAGGGCTCGCGCGGAGGGGGTTCGCAGTGATAATACCAATTGACAGGATTCAATATTCAAGATTGCCAAGGATCCACTCTTGTGGGCGATTGCGAGAAGTGATAGGACAGGAGTTGGGTGCATTGCAGTCACAGGTCCTGCGTTAGGCGAAGAGGAAGGCAAGGTGTAAACCAATTTGCCAGTGCGTACATTCCAGATATCAACAGCACCATCCATTCGACCCACAAAGACCTTGTTAACATACGTCGGCATGTTACACATGATTCCGCCATAGATCTGTTCCCCCGCAGATACGCTAGGGTTCGACTGGGGACGCAGACTGGTGTAGTGCTCGTAAGTCCCAGTCTTCCACACTTCCAAACCACCTGCCCAGCAACCAACCAGCCATGATCCAAATACTAGCAATTGGGTAATGGGTCCTTCTAAGCCGGGAGCCTCCAAAGCTGCGACTCGCTTTCCACGTTTGAACACCCAAATACCTCCAGGCGCACGGGGACGAAGAGAGCCCCAAGCGGCGAATACCTTATCCTGCCACGCGCATGTCGCCGTAATTATTTCCGGGGTTTGTGGTCGACTCAAGAAGATCAGATTCAATCCTCGTTGCAGATCGTAGGTTTGTAGCGTATGGCCCACGGAAGTAGTGATTTGAAAAGTGGACTTTCCTAGACGAACACTGGTAAATGGGACAGGAGTCGGCGAAACCAATCCTAGAGTCTGAAATATTGAAATTGATCAGTAAGAAACATTTCTCTAAGGGAAGCCAAAAGCCAAAAAAAAATAATATATCACTGCAAACTTACCCGGAAGGGCGCAAAGACTTTAGAGCCTCCCCGTTGATTGATGACCTTCTCCTTTTCAGCAAGAGTTCTCTTCTGCCTTTTTGCCAGAGGCAAATCAAAAGGATCACTGGCCATAGCTGGCATGTTGGAGTATCTTCAACCTCTTCAACAAGATGAATTGTACGAAGAATGGAGATTTTTTTTTCTTCTCCGCCTTGGGAGCTGCACACCGCCTTGAGAGGGATCTACACCAGGGTACAGAAGTACTGACCAGTTGACTATAATGTGATTACTCTAATACGGGATTAAGAAAAAGAAAAGAAAATTTAGATATAAAAATAAAAAAAAATAAAAAAAAGCAATTAGAAGATAGGAGCTTGATATTATGTATTCCTTAGAAAAAAAAGAGTATATTTCTCTTATCATCCTAGAATTGTACTCTATATACTTCCAAGGTTATATTTAATACTAGTATTCTCATACCATACAGTATGAAAACTTGAAGCTTGTGCAGGTTAATGGGGCTGATCGTTTTCGTCCAATGTCAGTGCTGCAACCTTGTTTCTTATTCTTCCCTCAGTCTCTTCAAATTTTAATTCCTTCATTCTTGACCTCATTCTCCCTCTCAAGGATAAAACATCTCCTTAAAGAAATTACTCTGCTCCACTTAAGCATGCTTGCTTATCTATCCCCACTGCAAGATTTTTGATTATCTGGATAGAGTCCCCCCCACTAAACCCCTCTATCACCGCCTCGACATCGTTCTCTACTTCCCCAATCCCGCGTTTCCTACGTTCCGGTCCTTCGGTGCAATGGATGAGGATAATTCTCAGAATCATAGCTCTTCTGCCAATATGGAATCCTCCAAGGGTGTCTTTGAACAGATCCTAGGTTCGGGCTCACCGCCACACCAAGCTCTCGGTGATTCTGAGCAGAAAGAAATTCCTTCCTCCGAACCGTTGACATCAAATCGTCTCTCCGGCCAACAATTACCAATGAAGTCAAATCGAATGGAGAGTGTATCGGATTCTCGTTCAGCACCCCGTATTGGTCATTCCAACCGCGAATCAAGTCGTGCACCCCGACGTTTTAGTGGGAGTACAGCCGCCAGCTCCATTAGTGAGTTGGAGCACAATGGTCCTAAACCATGGCGGATTGGTGTCTGTGCTCTAGATATTAAGGCGCGCAGCAAGCCTAGCCAGAATATCCTTACTCGTCTCCAGGCGAAAGGTGAATTTGAGGTGATCGTGTTTGGGGACAAAGTGATTCTGGATGAAGCGGTGGAAAATTGGCCTGTATGCGATTTCCTGATTGCCTTTTTCTCAGATGGGTTCCCTTTGGACAAAGCCATTGCTTATGCTCAACTCCGCAAACCATTCTGTGTGAATGACTTGCCGATGCAGAAAGTGTTGTGGGACCGACGCTTGTGCTTGATGATTTTGGATAATATGGGAGTCCCCACCCAAAGAGAGTTGAAGTGAATCGTGATGGTGGACCGGTTCTGGAGTCACCAGAGGTTGCTGAACATATTCATCGTTTGACTGGAGTGAAGTTAGATGGTCCGGAAGATGGCACAGGAGGTGGTGCGTCAAGAACCCAGCATGTCTCAATGTCAGAGGATGGAGAATCCCTGATAGTGGATGGCAAAGTTTTCCGGAAACCATTTGTGGAGAAACCAGTCAACGGTGAAGACCATAATATTCACATTTATTTCCCCAATGACCAACAATACGGCGGTGGTGGCCGTAAACTATTCCGCAAAGTCGGCAACAAAAGCTCCGAATACGATCCCAATCTCACCGTACCTCGCTCGATCACGGAAACCGGAACAAGCTATCTGTATGAGCGGTTTTTGCGAGTGGATAATGCTGAAGATGTCAAGGCATATACCGTGGGTCCAGACTTCTGTCACGCTGAGACACGTAAGTCACCTGTAGTAGACGGGCTTGTACGACGAAACACACATGGCAAGGAGTTACGGTATATCACCCAGTTAAGCAAAGAAGAAGCTGCAATCGCCTCGAAGATATCAAACGGATTTGGACAACGGATCTGTGGATTCGATATGCTCCGGGTTGGGGACAAGAGCTATGTGATCGACGTGAATGGCTGGAGCTTCGTCAAGGATAACAATGATTATTATGACAAGTGTGCCTATATCTTGCGGGAAACCTTCCTGACTGAGATGCGCAAGTGCGAAGGATCAATGGAGCTCTCTGAGCCACCTTCGCCAGATCTAGGTCAATCCAGAAGAAGCACAGCCGGTTCACACAGACATCCTCTGAAGACATTGCTGAAGTCTCCTAGCACCTCTCGTCTCTACAACAGTCAGCAGGCGTCTAAAACCCATGATGCACCTGCCTCAGATGCATCCACAGGCGTCCCATCACTGGCATCATCCTCAGGGATTGACTGTACTGACCCCCAGGGGAATATCAGTGGCCTAAACTCACGTGAGGGTCACTCTGATTCTCGTGGCTATAGTCCGTCTAATACCAAATCACCAGCCGTTTCTCTTCACCATGGCGGTGATGGGGCTCAGCCACCACTCCCCGCCTCAAAGCACTCTTGGAAGCTTAAAGGAATGGTAGCAGTCATCCGACATGCCGATCGCACACCCAAACAGAAATTTAAATTCACCTTTCACAGCCAGCCTTTTGTGGACCTTTTGAAGGGACACCAGGAGGAGGTTGTCATTAAGGGTGCAGCAGCCCTGTCCAGTGTCTCTGATGCGGTCAAGCGCGCCATGAATGAAGGGCTTGAAGATATGGATAAGTTGAAGCTACTTCGTACTTCATTGGAGAAGAAGGGTGGCTGGCCTGGTACCAAAGTGCAAATCAAACCCATGTTCCGTAAACGCAAGCCAGAAGAGATGCGAGAACAGAGTTCAGACCCAGCCTCTACAGTCCCACCAGGGGAGACTGAGCCTTCCAAACCACTCTCTCCTGTCCCGAGCCCAAGTGAGGGTGAGAAGGATGAAGCGTTGCGCAGGTCTCAGACACGAAGCGACTCCATCTCAGGTCCTACCTTTTCTCGCTTCTCTGCGGCGGAGAATGATCTTATCTTGGATAAACTGCAGCTGATTATCAAATGGGGTGGAGAGCCTACTCACGCCGCACGCTATCAGTCGCAAGACCTTGGTTTAAATATGCGGGATGATCTCAAGTTGATGAATAAAGAGGCTCTCAATAATGTTCGTCTGTTTACCAGCTCCGAGCGTCGCGTCAGTACAAGTGGTAAGTGAACTCTTTCTAATTCTCATTGTTCAATAACCATATATCTTCTTCCTTTATCTTTTCTCCGCCACTAATCAATCTCTTAGCACAAATCTGGGCTTGCTCGTTCCTGGACCAGAAGGAGATCCCTGCTGATTTGATTCAAGTCCGGAAAGACTTGCTAGATGATTCGAATGCGGCGAAGGATGTGATGGACAAGGTTAAGAAGAAGCTGAAGCTTCTCCTGAGAGAGGGATCAGCTCCTTCGCAATTTGCATGGCCTAAGGATACCAATATTCCAGAGCCGTCTGTCGTTCTTTCCACTGTGGTAGAACTGATGAAGTTCCATCGCAATGTGATGCGCCATAACTTCAGCAAACTGGAAGGCTCATTAGAGAAGGCTGATAATCCCAGTCAGTCGGAGTCACCCGACCAACCACAGTTATCTAATGTGCAAGGCCGATGGTGTGCTGGCGAAGACCCGCGTCTTTTCAAGGAGCGATGGGAGAAGCTCTTTGCGGAATTCTGTGACACCGAGAAGGTAGACCCCAGTAAATTGTCGGAGCTCTACGATAGCATGAAATTCGATGCCCTTCATAATCGACAATTCCTGGAATGGGTTTTCATGCCACCTGACAGCGACAGGGATGAGGACAAAGAAGATAGTGTCAAAGGCTGGAGCCCCTCCACCAAGTCAGAATCAATCTCCGAGCATAAGAATGGCATCGAGAATGGAAACGACAAACATGAGGAACGGACCGAAAATCAGTCATTTGCACAGCGTTTTGGCTTGAAGCGACGATTTCAGTCCCCCGAATCATTGCAACACCTTCGTGCACTAGACGATTCCTACGATCATTACTTCAAGCTCTATCCTGGATCCAGTTCCAACAAATGCAAGGTCGATGAGCGCCTTGCAAAACTGCGGGAGCTCTACAAACTGGCCAAGGTCTTGTTTGATTATGTCACGCCCCAAGAGTATGGTATCACAGATAGCGAGAAGCTTGAAATCGGACTTCTCACTTCTCTGCCACTTCTCCAAGAAATTGTGCGAGATCTGGAGGAGGTGCAGGCTTCCCCCGATGCCAAGTCATTCTTCTACTTCACGAAGGAGTCGCATATCTACACCCTTTTGAACTGCATTCTTGAAGGTGGTATTCAAACCAAGATTGCTCGCAGCACCATTCCCGAGCTTGACTACCTGTCCCAAATCTGCTTCGAGCTTTATGAGGCCCGGGATAGTGAGTCGGAGATCAATTCCTACTCGATTCGCATCTCCATTAGTCCCGGTTGTCATGCATTTGATCCACTAGATGTGCAACTGGACTCCCGACACGCGATCGGGTGCGCTCCTCGCCGTAGCTTGACTGCTCATCAAGATTGGAAAGAGGTGATTGAAACACTGAAAGCGAAATTTGACACGTGAGTACTCTCCTACAGACTTTCTCTCTGGAGACGATGATTCCGATTCTAATTGTCTCATATAGGGTCAAACTACCCAAGACTTTTATTGCTGTGAACCTAAGTGAGAAGCATGTTGCACCTCAACCAGAGGAACCTCAGCCAGAAGAACAAGAGGACGCTTGATCAAACACTCTTGCCAGTGGGTAAAAATGAGTTCTGGAGTAAATTCCTGGAACTACTGTATTGATACTTTAATGTACACATGAGAACTATTTCTTTGCTTTCAAACCTATCTTCAAGTAGTTTACTTGAATGTATTTTGTTAGAACCTTTAAATGCTGGAAATTCATGATTTCCAATGTCCACTAGACTCGTACTAGGACTTATATCCTGATAATTCAAGGGGATATCTAGTATTTACCTATTGCTACTAATAATAGTTGGTGTACGGAGTAGTTAGGATGGGGCTGTGCACATGTACGGAGTGCAGCTTCAGGTATCTTACCTAGTATTGTACTCCATAGTAGACAGCCTTTAGCCCTTAGAGTTATCCCTGAAGCTATATGTGTCAGTTGGTACTTAGGTACTGCTGTAGAATTTTACATGTTTCAAATGGAAAATTTATACAAATATTTTAATAGAGAATGATAACTTGAAAGCCTTCCTGTTGACATGGTCACGCGCCATGCCGCCATAGTGTAGGATCAACCGAAAGCTTCCGCCCTGCCGCATCACCACCTTTGCTAGTCACTTACTAGTATCGTTGTTATCCATTAATAATGATCATGTTTTTAGGTCATAGAAATATCTATCGACTTCGATGCTAATCACACCTCGAACTTACTCCGCCGCGCAAACCCCAGACCGAGCGGTCGCCAACTCCCGTACCGAGGGTCCCTCCCGTTTCTACACCCTCTCTGGGTGGCGCCAGAGCTTCGCAGATACAACACCGATACCAGAGATGCTCTTAATCCACCAAACTGGCAGTGTTCGCGTTGGAGAGGTTGTCAGGTCAGCTTATCTCTAAACCCCTATGCGCCGCTTCTCGGGCTATGGGGGTGACTCCTAGTCCTCGGGGTGGAAAGCCCACTTTACCAATCACTCGCGCTAACAAGATTGATCGTTATAGATATACCGTAACCTATACACCGGCGGCTGATCCTATTCTTCCTCTTCCGGCTCAGCTCTACGTCCGAGTGAAAAATGCCTCTGCCATCCCGTTTCGAGCCGCATATCTCCATGGCCCATATACCCTGTACACATCGTGCTACCCATCCACATTCGATCCTAACAGCAAATATGACAAACAAGAGACAGAGGGAGCACCGCAGTATGAATCGTATTTGAAAGCAGGCGGGAATTGGGATGCGGCAATCAAGCTGCCGACCCATTTCGGGACTTCTCAGGATCTTGTTGCTGGTCAACAAGAGCCGGAAGGCCCTTCTTCGATTTCCTGGGTGATTGAGATTGTATCCCAAGTAATATTCTCCAACAGCGCCTCTGTTCATTTTGAATTACTGGTCACTCGAGATGCTCAATCATTGGAATATTTTTCATCAAGCGGGACTTCAGCGACGGGGATGGGCCCTCCTGGGAAGTTACAGGATCATTGGACCCCCAAGACTAAGACCCAGCAAGTGGTTGCTATGAAAGGAGTATACTCCAAATCGATTACTCTTCATGTAGATGATACCACCACTCTATGGAATAGTCCGCCGTTGCCATCCAAAGCGATTCATGTTGAAGCCGGGGTTGATTTTGGAAATACCTCTTTGCAGGCAGATGAACAAGATATCACAGGTGTGGCACGAATCCCAGCTTCGTCCAAACAGAAAGTCCATCTGGTGGTCGTTACCCATGGCTTGCATAGCAACTTGGGGGCGGACATGCTCTATCTCAAGGAAAGTATCGATGCCGCTACTAACAGGAATAAGAAAACACAGAGCCAAGACACCACACCCGACCATAAGGACGAGCAAGTGATTGTCCGAGGATTTTCAGGAAATGCAGTTCGAACCGAACGTGGCATCCAGTACCTCGGCAAACGCCTGGCCAAATATGTCTTGTTAATGACGTATCCTGATCAGCCATACTTCCCTCTCAAGGGTCCTAAATCGAAAACATTTCATCGTCCTTTCAGTTCGCGCAAGGAACAGACCCACCTGGCTTCAGACCCCTCTACCTCGTTGGACCAAGATGAAATTTTTAGCGAAGAAGATCATGCTTATCAGATCTCCAGTATCAGTTTCATTGGGCATTCTCTCGGTGGACTTGTTCAAACCTACGCAATTGCATATATCCGAAAACACTCTCCGTTATTTTTTGATCTCATCAGGCCAGTGAACTTCATTGCCCTCGCTACTCCTTTTCTGGGGCTCAGCAACGAGAATCCAATGTATGTTCGCTTTGCTCTGGACTTGGGACTCGTTGGGCGAACGGGTCAGGATCTGGGACTAAGTTGGACAGCCCCCAAGGTGCGAAGTGGTTGGGGAGCCATCATCGGGGGACGAGGAGACTCAACACAGGACCAAAGTAATCCTGATCCCGGTTCAAAACCTCTGTTACGGATCCTACCTTGTGGTCCTGCTCATGATGCTCTGAAAAGATTCCAGCACCGCACTATTTACTCTAATGTTGTCAATGATGGAATCGTTCCTCTACGCACGTCTTGTTTGCTCTTCTTAGACTGGAGAGGGTTGGACCGCGTGGAGAAGGCAAGAAGAGATAACGGTCTTGTTGGCACAATGGCTGAATGGGGCTGGGCGGAATTGACTGGGGCCAATTCCAAATCTCCACAACTGACTCGAGTCGATGAAGTAGCAGGGCCAGTAGACGGTGGCTCTTCTTCTCTCGTGGAACATACGGACCAGGAGTCTATAGACATCGTCGAACCATCTTCCCCTTCTCCACGACAGTTTCTGGCCACAGCCCAACGACCCCCTCATCACGCTTACACGGCTGGGGCTGTCCACAAGGAGAATGCCTCCGAGGATACGTCTTCGGGTCCATTCAGTTCGTTCCTATCCTTATTTCGACCGAAAGAAACCAAGCTTCCGTCGCGTCCCAAAAATACCAAAATCTACAAACGTAGCCAGACTCTCAGCTCGTTTGATACGAATGAAAACCCTGGCCCTATAGTTCGAGGAAACTCACTATATGAAGATGAGGAGGGGTTGCATACACCCCCTCGAACCACATTCTTCGAGTCAGCTGGGGACTTATTGATGCCCCCATTACCGCCCACAGAGTTCATTCTGGACCCTGCTGCCCGCTCACGAACCATTTTCCATGATCGCATCTATCACCCCGATGATGTACCACCTCCTTTACCCGTGAAGCGACGAACGATCGCATTCGGTTCCCTTCAAAACAAGAATTCGAAGTCGATCTCAGCTTCATCTCAATCTTCTTCCAGTTCCCATCCTCCTACTCAGACCCAGACCCAGAATCAGACTCAATCGAGTCAGAGTGGATTGAAGGTGGAAGAGAAGATCGCTCGGGCCTATCACCGCGATTTGACTTGGCGGAAGGTCCTTGTTCGCCTGGAGCCGGATGCGCATAATAATATTATTGTACGACGTATGTTCACCAATGCATATGGATGGCCGGTGGTGAAGCACCTGGTTGACACTCATTTCGGACATACCGAGGCTGCGGAGACAGACGATACACTACAACAAAGTGCTGAGCGAGCCAAGTCACCAAGTATCGGGCCTACTGGATCTGGAGATGAAGTCGAGGGACAATGCGAGCATGAACAAGAGCAAGACATGTCTCAGGTCAATCGCAGGGAGTCAAATCAATCCCACGATTTTGCGGATTCTTCTCAGTCCCTCGAAAGTCCCACCCTTGTCCATCAAAGAGTAGAGACCTTTCCCGCTGAGCACCAATCTCATAAGACTACCAGCACCGCTGGACAGTCTCACTATACCGAAGTCTCTAGACAAGATTCGGCGCGTTGGACTGATCGCCAGGTGGATGAAGATGACGATTGCGAATCTGGATTTGAGGAGGAGACTGACGCTGGCTTTCGTTGGTCTCCTAACCTTCGGCCATGAATAAATGCGTATATTTAGAATTTTACTGTGGAATGTCCCTTGGAAGCGCAATGCATCTGACATAGAAGACTGTATATATTCATTCTTGCTATCAGACCTGTACTTAATTGATAGAATCTTGACAAATTGGTATTAAGCAAGTCCCTTCAAGTTCTTCCGAGTCTATATTTGATAGACCTTCCAAGGTCTAAATCCTCACAGAGTCAGCTCTATCTAATATTGAAGTTCACCCTGAATATTACTCCAAAACTCTTCCACGATCTCCTTTTGGCCTGCAGGAGCACCGCGTACAGCCAAATACTTCCTACCATCAACACGGGGATTCCAACCACCAGGACTTCCATCCGCGACTATACCCCCAGCCTCAGTTAAGATAACCCAGGCAGCACAAACATCCCATTCCCAACAACCACCTTCCCAATACAAATCCATAGTTCCCTCCGCAACAGCACACATATTCAAAGCGGCAGATCCAAGACTCCGGAACGAGCGCACCATCGCACCGCCATTTTCTTTCGCCTGGCCCAATTTCACAAAAGTAGCAATTTTCGTCTCCCAATTCGGACCACTACGATCGGAGCCCCATTCAATACTGACTAGGGCATTGGATAGACCGGTCAGGGGTTCAGCATTTCCCCCTTTGAGTGGAAGACGAGTTTCCAGATTCAAGAAAGCTCCTTGGTCTCGAATTGCGGAGTATAGGGTTTTTGTGAAAGGGTTATAGACTACCCCGACGGTGGGTACTCGGTTCACCGCGAAGCCGAGGGAGACACAAGCGTGTGGGAAGCTGTGTACGAAGTTCACAGTGCCGTCAATGGGATCTACGATGAAGGTTGGAGCATCGGTTAGTGGGCGGTTGGGGTCATAGGTTTCTTCTCCGTGGAAACTGTGAAGTTCAAGTTAGTTCAAGTTGAAGAATATGTAGCCTTTAAGGATCAATCCTTACACATATTCAGGGTATTTCTCCTTCAATGAAGTTGAGATCATTTTTTCCACTGCACGATCATACTCGGTAACTAGGTCGGCGCCTTTGAAGATGTGAGTTGATGTTCATGCATATGATAGTGGGGACATACTGTTCTTTTTAGAGCCTGTGTCATTTGTTTCTGGTAGAGCATTGTTGATAATATCACCAGCCTTGTAGGCTAATGATACCAGAGAGTCATGAATATCCTTAAGGTCCATCTTTCCCAGGTGATTGTGACGATTGTGATGATTGCTTAAGAGGAGAATAAGAGATGAAGTCTGGATTTAACGGGAGATTCAATGGTCAATATTGGGGGTCCCGCTATTCCAAGATTAGTACTAGTACCTTGTACCTAGGTACCTAGTGAGGGGCAATGTAGTAATATCATCATACTAAATATTCAATTGATTTAATCTATACTATAAACTATAGTTAAATATATATATATATATATATGTCATGATTAGTGTATATGTACAATATATATAAGATAAATACTATATCTATTTACTATATACATTAATAATATCAATATATAGTCAATGGATCCCTCTAGAATGACGTCGCATTTTCCCCCACTTTTTCACCTTTTTTTTTCCCTTTTTTTTAATCAAAAGATTCAAAACTTCTCCAACACACTCATCTTACACTCTATACACCCGAAATCATGCCAACTCAATTAGAAGAGGTCAGTTCTCATATTCATATTATATATATATGAACGATTTCTAATCCGATTGTGGTTCTAGCTGGTGGAGTTCCTTCACCATGGAAATACAGAAATTCGCCAAATTGGTACGTTAAAACTATACTTATTTACAGAAGAGACTCCAACCTTGGAATCATTGGATATATTCTAACTACTTTATTTCAGCTTGCGCAACCCTCGTCGGTTACTCGTCCCAGCCTGCATTGTTCAAAAGCGAGCAATTCCTTCCCATCATAGATTTGAAGCTCTTGACTCGAGACTATCCCGTACGTCGCAACCCACCAACTTACCATTTCGAACTGGCGCAATATATCAGCAACGCTGGAACTAACTCGATCCTTTATTCCTATATATTAGCCGATCGCACGGAATGCTCTTACCATCTTGGTCAACCTCTCAGCGGACGAGGAGATCCTAAAGATTTTGGCTGAGGATGATGTGTATATCGAGGCTCTCTTGTCAAAACTTACGGTGCGTGAGATATCTTTTCTCTACTGGGAGAATCACTCTTAGGGACTTGGGGAACTCGGAGCGATTCCATTTATACCCAGTGCGACTGACATATCACCATAGAACCCCAAAGATCCCACTGTCGACGAAGTCTCCATGCTTCTCGCCAACTTGATCAAGTGCGATCACCTCCAAATGCTCCAGACTCTTAAGCGCAAAGTCCCCGAAGGAGTGTCAACATCGGAGAATGCGATCGATCAGATGATGGACTGTTTCGTCAAGGGTGCGGAAGGTGGACTCAACAAGTACGCCAACTTCGACTACCTCTCATACTTTTTCGCCGACCTGTCGAAGACCGAGCAAGGGCGATCCTATTTCACCACTCGTCAGGAGTACGACGGAGTGGTGCCCATCACCAAGTTGACCGTTTTCACGGAGCACAAAAGCGAGATCCGCCGCAAGGGTGTCGCCTCCACCATTAAGAATGTGGCCTTTGATGTTGCTTCCCATCCTATGTTATTCGCAGAAGACGAAGCTAATCTGTTACCTTACCTCCTGTTACCAATTGCTGGTCCTGAGGAATTCTCCGACGAAGATATGGCAAACATGCTTCCGGATCTTCAGCTCTTGCCTCCGGATAAGCAGCGTGAGAGTGAAACAACCATTCTCACCACTCACGTGGAGACCTTAATGCTCTTGACTACTACCCGTGAAGGTCGTGAACGAATGCGCGCGATTCAGGTTTATCCATTTATTCGGGAATGCCATCTCAACGTGGAAAATGAAGAGGTGCGGGAGGCGTGTGATCGATTGGTGCAAGTCTTGATGCGAGATGAAGAGGGAGAGGGCGAGAAGACTGATGTTGATCTGGCTAAAGCGCAAGCGCAGATTGAGGCACCACCAGTTGACGAGGATGAGAAGGTAACAGAGTTATTCTAGGATATGAGCAATGTATAGACGAAGCAATGATAGAGTCGGACATGCCGGGGCCTGGTTACATACATACTTGCGGGCGTATAAAGATCAATGAGTATTTGTGTATACTACGAGTATATAATAATGTCTTTGCTTGATCCTAAAACACTACTACTAGTACGTAGTACGTAGTATTAGTAGTACATAGTATGTAGATATGGCCTCAAAGATATCCTACCTAGGTAGTATCCTATACTCCATATAGATACCTACCTAGGTAGCACTACCATAGGTACTCCGTAGAGGCATACGTAATGCACCCGAGTCATGATAATACTAGGTATTCTGACCATATAACATCCAATTGTTTATACTATAGGATATAGTGGTATAATAATAAACTAAATATGTCTATAATCTCAAATTTTAAACCAATTTATTCATCCCATGTAATACATATAGTGTATATAATATTATATACTATATAATATTGGCGTCTTGACTGTAGTGGATCAAGTTCCTTCTCCTATGTGGGTCTCGGATAATTCCTCTTCATCTCTCTCGCTTGTTAACTGAAGCTACTGCACGATCTATTCCTAAAGCATTCATTCATTTCATCATTGCCCCTCTTCTTACGAGGAAGAAAAAAAAAATCAAGTTCCAATACCCCACCATCACGACGGCCGATATCCCGCTGAAGACGCGGAAGCTGTCTTGTCCCCCGAACTCGAGGGGCGAGAGGCTTCCCGCCGTACAGAATCAAGAACCATTAACCCCGGATTGCAATTGTAATTCAAATAATTCAATCTGTACGCATACCGGCAATGGAAACTGTGACTCGATTCCGTACTCCAGCTTGACCTCGCCCTCGAACTCGACCTCGGACCTTGAACTCGATTCTCCCACGGATCCAGGCACAAGCCCACCCGATACTACCTCCCTCAGCCAGCGATTCCGTACCCTAATGTCGCGCGCTCCTTTAATCCGGTCTTCTCCCGCCCTGGGATCAACCTCATACGGAGCCGTACGTATACCGGATGACCCCGAGGATGAGGCTCTGCCGGATCGGCGGAAATCCCGAAAGGGAATAACGGGAGGATCGCAGCGGACCAGTCTAGAGAGTAATGCCGAAGGACCTTCAAATGATATACGAAACGCGCCCAAATCAAAAAGATCACATTCTTCCGTTCGACGACGAAGTAGTGGGTGGTATAGAAATGCCCATAATCGACGACCCTCGTCTGCCACGTCAGATGTGGGGATGGGGGCGGATTCAAAATATTCATTTGCGACGGGACTGGCTGTACCTGGAAACCCGGTGATACAAGATACTCCGGTCACTTCTCCTTTCATGACGGACGACGAGGATGTACTGGACAGCGAGGATGAAGACTCTAAGTGTGCGGATGACGATCCTCCTGATAATTCTCCGTGCGTGGAACCGGTCTTTTTTCAACTTCGTTGGTTGTATAAAGCTAATTCAAGCTCAAAATCTAGATATGCTCAAGTCCGAGCGACAGTCCCTGCAACAGACGACATAACACTGTCTATAAACAGTAAGTTTGACAGCTCGAGAGTGATTATATTGGCAGTAGTCTCACAATTGTCTTTCCAGCTCCTCGCATGTGGATTCTTTCATTATTATTTTCACTCACAGGCTCTGCCGCCAATCTATTCTTCTCATTACGGTATCCCAGCGTTGCAATTACCCCCATCATCGCATTGGTCCTGGTACATCCACTCGGGAAATTCTGGGATGCAGTACTAAAGAGGTCGGGTGACCCTCTCGAAGTGTTTGAAAATGGAACCCTCGACCACAGGGAACTACTTTCTGGCGAACTTGATCAACCTGACCCCTCATGGCTTACCCGTATTCGACTATGGCTCGCTCAGGGCCGTTGGAATGAGAAAGAGCATGCTTGTGTATACATCAGCAGTAATGTCTCATTTGGATTTGCTTTTGCCACTGATGTGAGTGCCCATGGCGCCTCGTATTATATTTCATATACGGTTACTAATAGCCTGCAGGTCATTGTCGAGCAACACAAATTTTATAACCAGGAGGTTCCAATCCTGTATCAGCTTTTGCTGATCATTTCGACTCAAGTCCTGGGTTACGCCTTTGCTGGATTGACCAGAAGATTCCTGGTGCGCCCGTCCGCTATGATCTGGCCTGGAACCCTCATGTCCACAGCCATGTTCTCTACCATGCACAAGAATGCAAACAAGAAGGCCAATGGATGGAGTATCTCGCGATACAAATTCTTTGTTCTTGTCTGGACAGGAGCTTTTCTGTGGTACTTCGTGCCGGGATTATTGATGCCTGCACTCAGCTACTTTAACGTTATCACCTGGTTTGCTCCCAAGAATGTGGTAGTCTCCAACTTGGTAAGTCATGTCATATTCATCTCATATCTGTGTTTCCACACTAGAATCTCTAGGGCATCACTAATTGGAGTAGTTCGGCGTGGCATCAGGTCTTGGGATGTTTCCCTTAACATTCGACTGGGCTCAAATCGCCTATATCGGGTCGCCTCTACTTACCCCATGGTGGGCAGCTGCCAACATCGTCACTGGTCTGGTGGTCGTCATTTGGATCATCGCTCCTATTTTATGTAAGTGAATGGATCTCCATCTTGCCACGGAAGCTCTGTTAATGTGTTGAAAGATTACAAAAATGTGCTTTACTCGGCATTCATGCCCATCCTTTCGGCGGCTGTGTTTGATAATAAAGGCCACCCATACAATGTCAGCCGGATCCTGACCTCGGATTTTCTGTTCGATCAAAAAGCGTACGAGGAATACTCTCCCGTCTACCTTCCCATCACTTACGTTCTATCCTACGGAGTTCAATTTGCTGCCCTCACATCCCTGGTGACACATACTGTGTGCTGGTATGGCAAAGACATTTGGCAACAAACCAGACGAGCATTCGAGGAACGTCGTGAAGTTCCAGGCATGGCAAGCTACGACCCATTACCGACTGAGAATGGGAACGGCCACTCGGAGTCCCGCAGCTATGATGGCTCACATGAAGCCAATCGAGAGATGCCTCTGGGCATGGAAGATGTTCACTGTCGTTTGATGAGGCGGTACAAAGACGCACCACTCACTTGGTATCTTATTGTGTTGATTACAATGCTAGTAATTGCTACCTTTACTGTCGAACAGTATGTGATATATTGGCCCCCTAAGACTCCCGGATCCCTTCATGATCAATATTAACATTCTCAATAGCTATCCCACTCATCTACCCTGGTACGGATTATTCCTCGCTCTAGGTATCACAAGTGTGTTCTTTATTCCAGTTGGCATCATCATGGCTGTGACGAACCAGCACAGCAGTCTTTACCTAATCTGTCAACTCCTTTGCGGCATTGTCTTCCCCGGACGACCCGTTGCGAATATGATTTTCGTAACATACTCTTACATCAGCTCCGCTCAAGGGATTAAATTCTCTTCCGACCTTAAGCTCGGTCACTACATGAAAATTCCACCTCGCATTCTATTTGGGGTGCAGATGGTCGCCACTTTAGTGTCCAGCCTGACCCAAATTGGCGTGTTGAACTGGATGTTCGCACATATCCCCAAACTATGCACTCCACAAGCACTGAATGGTTTCAACTGTCCAATTGCTCGAGTCCATTTCAACGGCAGCATCCTCTGGGGTGTTGTTGGACCGCAGAGATTCTTTGGCCCCGATGGGCTGTACCGACCCTTGGTCTGGGCATTCCTGATCGGCGCGGTAGCGCCCCTAGGAGCCTGGGTCCTCGGCCGACACAGTAAGAAGAGTTTCTGGCGCAAGGTGAACTTCCCAATTCTCTTCGGCAGTCTCAGCTGGATCCCACCTGCCACCGGATTGAACTTTTCGATCTGGGCATTGGTCTGTTTTGTGTTCAACTACGTGATTCGACGCCGCAAGACAGCCTGGTGGGAGAAATATGCCATGACCCTTTCAGCAGCCTTGGATTCAGGACTGGCATTTGCTGTCATTGTTGTATTTTTCGCGTTGATCTACCCTGGCTATGTTGCCAATTTCAAGTGGTGGGGAACAGAGATCTACAAGCAGGGCTGCGACTGGATCGCGTGTCCCTACCGCCATTTAGAGCCAGGTCAGAAATTTGGAGATTAATCTCCTCTATGTATATAAGTGTATATCTGAAATGTATGAAGAAATGAAGAAATGACTCGGAACAAATATCTGGAAGCCAACCTTGGAAACCTTGAAAATACCACTAGTCATTTGAGATTCGGAGTAGTGACCTGATAGCGAAATATTAAAATCGCTCCCAAAACTAACATTTGAAGGAAATTTCCAATTAATATGCAATCTGCTCAAATGTCAAGAAAAGAGCAATTTGAAGAAGATGAGCTTTGCATGTAGTGAACTGGCATGACGCCAAGGCTGATGATCAGAGGATGGTACCCTGGTCGCTATACTCCTTGGAACATAGCCAGGTTAATCAGACTTTAACTTGAAATCAACAAAAATACAGTTTCGTGTTGGAAAAAACTAGAAAATATCAAAATTGTCTCATTTCAAATCTCCGAATCATCTAAGTAGAGAATAAAATGAATTAATTCCCTTTTTTCTCATTTCATGAAGTCTTTGAAGTGAACATAAGGCTTCGAGTGCATGTACAGATAAGATAAATTCAAGCCTTAGGCATTAATATTGACTAAGCAAAAACCCAAAGTCCCGTGACCTTTCATCATCGTCAGCCTGGACTCCCAGGTGAATGAGACTCCGCAGTGTTGTCTGTCTCGATCACTTTCAACCCTCGACGACATCCCACATCCCATATCCCTTGTCGCATGAACCTCTTCGATCCCTGAAAACCAGTCTTTCTCGGTCACAAAGACATAACCATGTCGACCCCAAACAACCCCTCGAATGGGCGAACGCCGACAGCACCTAATGGAGCTCCTCCCATGAGAATCCGTCGTCCCAAAGCCGCCGATCCGTTAGTTCGTCCAAAGAGAAGGCCGGTGAAACCTCTAGGTGTTCCACCGACAGGTCAAACAGCTATGAAAACTCTTCCAACTCGACCATCAGTCAACGTCCAGCCCCAGCCGGTATCACAACCTCTCGAACGACCTCGACTAGGTCCCGTCCGGGATGACCAAACTCTGAACGGATTCAGTGGACCCCTTTTATCAGCAACATTCACCGATTACCCAGTTGTCACTACCAAGCGAGCTCTGCGCGAAGGATTAAAGAACCATATTGCTCGATTCGCCGCTAAGAGGAGTGTCGATCCACGCGACGAGACTCAATTCACGCGACCCGTTCGACTTCAGCGCCGAGATCCACGCACAAGGACCCATGATCATCATGCAGAGCGGATGGTAGGACCGGATGGACAACAGCTAGATGAGGCCGAACGAGAGGCGCTGGATGCGAGAAGAGCCGCACGAGAGAAAGAACGCGCAGAGAACCTAGCTCAGATCGCCCCATCCGCAGGAGCCTCTGCAAAGCGACCCAATGCCCCAAAGCAGAAAACACAACAGGTGTACAAGTCCGACCTTACTCCCGAGGAGATCGCGCGAGCACGGATCAAGTACGAGGAGGCCTTGCCGTGGCACTTGGAGGATTTCGATAACCGCAATACCTGGGTTGGTAACTACGAAGCTGCATTATCGGAGACACATGCGGTTTTCGTTCATGACAATGGCAAGATGCGCATGATTCCCGTGGAGAAATGGTACAAATTTAGTGCCAAGAGTCATTTCAAGGCTTTGACAATTGAAGAAGCGGAGAAGTTCATGGCAAAGCGGATTAAGGATCCTCGCTGGTTTATGGAAAAACAACAGGAAGTTGCTCAGCAGAAGGAGCTGGAGCAGTATGCTAGATCCCGCAAAGTTTACGCTGGAAAGCAAGGTGTTCTTGCTGGACGAGAGGGATTGGAAGCTAGTGAAATGGATTTTGAAGAGGACAGATTTGCAGATGATGAGGAACATGACGATCTCTTTAATGATCAAGATGAAGATACCAAGGCTGCAGAGAAGCGAATCAAAGAAGATCAACTCAAGGCGAATGTTTTCGACTTGAAGGAAGAGAAGGATTACGAGGAAGAAGAACAACGGGAAAAGAAAGAGAAAGAAGCTCGTCATAAGCTGGGCAGGAAGATGCGTCGAGCACTGAAGAAGCGAGAACGAAACTTCGACTACTCCAGTGGCTCGGAAGCTAATCCATACAGCTCCGAAGAGGTAAGATGATATTCTTTCCCCTGCCAATACCTGTGGTCATCAAAGACTCATGCGAATTTCCCCTCTAGAGTTCCGATGATAGTGAAACCGAACGATTGAAAGAAGAGGCACGAAAGGAAGAGCAACGAAAGGCCGAGGAGGAAAAGAACCAGAAGGAATCGGCTTCATCTTCCACGAAAGGAACTAGCACACCCTCTGGACGGCCAAAGCATGTGGACGCTCTTAAGAAGCCGACGGCGGCCCGCAAGCGACTGGGCTCGCCTAATGGCTCAGATGCCAGTGGAACTGACACCTCTCGCAAGAAGACAAAGAGCAAGCATCCTGCTCACCAGACACCACAGCCAACCTCTCGCCCAATTTCTCCAGCTAATGTGCAGGTAAGTCAACCCAACCCTTTGAGAGTAATGAACACAGAATATGCTGACACAACTTACAAAAAGGCTGGCATGAAACGAGTTCGAAACAACCCGTTGAGTGGATCTGGATCAGGCAGTGACCATGATGCCGGTGCAGGATCCGGAGCAGAGATGAGCGAGAGTGGTAAATCCAAGAAGTTGAAGCTGAACCCACCTTCTGTTGCCTCTCGTGGAGGTACACCCCAAGGATCTCGAGCCGGAAGTCCTGTAGCTGGCAACCGGAGTTTCTCTGGAAGCCGTGCTAGCAGTCCCGATGGTACTCGAGGTGAGTTAAATCCCCATGAATGATCTTGCAAGTTTAATATACTAACTTTGAACAGTCCCAGGCCGCGTATCTACTCCTGTCGGAAGTGCACCATTTCCCACCCCGGCCGAGATTCATGCCGCCATTCCGGCCACTGGTATTCTGAGTAGTGATCTTCTTCGCATTTTCCGCCCTCGCATTGGTGAATCCAAGGAGAGTCACCGTCGGTTTATTGGAATCGTCAAGGAAGTTAGTATCTACGGAAAAGAAGATCGACTGCTCCGACCAGGTCCTTGGAAGGAGACTTAAGATGACAGGGATGTGACTCGGATTTGACGTTAATAGTGCCAGAGTGCTGCCCAGATTATCTACAAAAAGTTGCCCGTTCACGAATTTCAGCGTCGGAAGTTGATAAAATCAGATACTCCAAGTTTATAACGTTTTGATTTCTCTCCGGTCTGCGAGTGTTTTACGTTTCCAGATGCCAGTGTACAAAAACTTGAGGTTGAACCTCAAGGTTGACCAATATCTAGTCTAGATTGAACTAGGAATCTTGAGATTTAAATAATATAACTTGATATTTGAAATAAAAACAAAATGATATGAAACTTGAACTCATATACATGTAACAAAAAAAACAACTCCGCCAAGATTGAGACATGTCGCATCACGACCGAGACTAATCAGGGTCTTTCTATCACAAAAACTTGAAAAAAGAAAACAACATTGAGATAACATTAAGAAGGGGGGAATCACAAGATACATCATTAAGCCGCACGGGCGGTCTCAGTGCCCTCTTCATACTTTTCCCAGTTGGCCAAGATAGCAGCAATACGGGGTGAGTTAGTAAGACGGTACACATCCTCAAAGTACTCCTTGGTAATCTCGAAGGGACGAGCAGTAACGTTAGGAATGTACTTGCCGACCAGCTTGCTAGGGTCAATGGTAGTCTTGTTGATCTTCTTCAGCAAGAAAGAACGGAAAGGCTTGACACCAGAGCGCAAGAAGGTACTGTGGAATGGCACATCGATACCCTTAAGCGGGATGGTGGCGAAACCACGCTCCAGCTGGATGGGACGGGGCTTGGACTCAGTCTGCTTGACACATTCTTGGATGATGCCGGTCAGATGAGCTTTGACGTCCTCGAGAGACATGCTCTGCATGAGAGCGGGGATGTCAATGTTCTGAGCCTTGAGGAAGTTGAGCAGGTTGGTGAGACAGTCAAGAGCACGGAGCTAAAATGATACGTTAGTATATAAGTATGATAGGGAATATGATAAAGTGTGGGGGCAAACTTACATCACCAGCAGCAACGTACTGCATGTTGGCAACATTGTAGTTGACAATCTCCAGCAACCAGCCGGTTTCCTCGGAGATGTTCTCAACAACGTACTGAAGAGCCTGCTCGTTGAAGGTTTTGGAGATACGGCTGGGGTTAACAGCACACATGGAGTAGTTGGAACGACCCTGCTCGTCACGCTCGACAGCGACCTGCATGGTCAAGCCACGGTAGAAGACGACGGACACCAAGCTCTCAATGGGCATGACATCAGCCAGGGCGGCCAGGGCAGAGTATTCACCCAGAGAGTGCCCAGCGAAGCTGCTGTCACGCTGAACCAGACCCTTGGAGCGCATGTCCTCGAAGCTGGCCTTCTCCATCAGAGTCAGAGCGGGCTGAGTGAACTGAGTAGCAGACAGCAAACCGGTAGGAGAGCGGTAAGTGTAGGAGTCAGTGTTCTCATCAATACCCTTGAAGATCTTCTCCGACTTGATAGAACCATCAGCGTTCACTGACTCGAAGGTCATCGCCATGTAGTTCTGGCGGATAGCCTTACCCTGAGGACCACCAAAGTAGACAGTGAGCTCCTTGGGGTTGTTCTTGACAATGTCAATGATTGACAGACCGTAGTTCTCAATGAAGTGGCGATCAGCACGATCCCAGACCTCCTTGGCAACAGGGCTGCTGGCATAGAGCTCCATACCCATGCCCTGTTCCTGAGAACCCTGACCAGTGAAGACGTAAGAAGTGACAGGTTGCTCAACCTCAGCCTCACCCAGTAGAACCTTGTCCTCGGTCTCCTTGTTGCTGGCCTCAACCTTGATGATCTTACGACCAGCAATCATACCGACGTGCTGAAGCTTAACAGTGATCATATCGTTGGGCAGAACCATGCCAACAAGGGAGACGTGGAAGCCACGAACACGGCCAATGTTGTTCTCAGCGGCCCAGGTCTCAACGAAGCTACGCACGGCAGCACTGCTGTACATACCGTGGGTGATGGTACCGGGAAGGTTGGCATAGCTGGAGAAGACGCGAGACACGTGAATGGGGTTGTAATCACCGGAGACACGAGCATAGGTCTCGTTGGAGGCGGGAGCGCGGAGCTCGAGAGCAGTCTTACCGCTGAGCGGGATAGGGTTCTCAAAGTAGACAGGCTGCTCGATGGAGGTACCGTTACGCTGCAGGTAGTCAATCACGGGGTTGCCGTGAGAGTCACCGGCCTCGTATTCCACGGAGGCGACCTGGATGACTTCCTTGGTGGGCAGCTCCAGCAGAACCTGACCAATTGTCTGGACATTGCTGAAGACAGTCTTGTTCTTGAAGCGAATCAAACTCTGCAGACGGAAGGTAAGGGTCTGACCAAGTAGCTCAAGATCGGTCTCATCCATGCGGAACCACTCCTTGGAGCGGAGAATGGCGACATCGCGGCTGGTGGCCAGGTGAACCTGCATGGGCACCTCATCCTTGCGCTGGAAGGTGTTCTCGAAGTCGGTGTAGGCACCGCGGTACAAGAACTGGCTGGTGACGTGCATGATGGGCTTACCATCGCGCTCGATAGTGCCACAAACCTCAACCATCTTGCCAGACTCCTGGTTGATGACGGCGTTGATCTGAGCAGTGGTGTCCAGGACATCACCGACCTTCAGGGGCTCGGCACCAGGAACCATCTTGAAACCGTTGGACAGGTGAACCAGTTTCAGCAGATCTCCGTCGATGGTGCGAGGGAAGATAGGCTTAGTGATAGCCTTCCAGCCGGCCACAATGGCAAAGTCCATGGGGGGCGAAAACCTCCTTGCCAGGACGGTCAACGAAAGCCTCACCAGTGTTACCGACGGCGTGAACGAAGTCGGCAACAGCCTGGGAGGTGATGGTCTCGCGACCACCGCTGAAGGTGGCAGTGGTAGGAGTGTCGAAGGGAACATCCTTGTTACCGAACCAGATACGGTAGTAGAACTCCTTGATGCGGTCGTTGCGGTCTCCCATGACCTCACGAATGGGGGCATATCCAGTCTCCGGGTGGTAGGTGAAGAGGAAGGTCAGAGGAACAACACCACCCTCAGCGGTGCGGCCTTCGAACATAGTGAGGCTAATCTGGCCGTTCTCGTTCATCTTGGCCTCAACGGTCTTGACCATCTTGCCAGACTGGTAGGGCTCACGAACACTGATGACAGACTTGGCAGGGTCATTGGGGTTGGTGATCTCAACGAACATGCCTGGAGTAGGGGCCACAACACGCTTGAGTGGGTTGGTCTGGAAACGGTGACCCTGAACGAAGACATCGGCCAGGAACAAGGCGTGGCGCCAAGAGTAGGAATCGCCAGCCAAAAGACGGAGCCAGCGGTCCAACTCAGGCAAGTCAGCGGGGGAAGAGGACAGGCGGAAGCTGGTCTTGTTGGCCTCTTCAGAGATGGTAAGTCCCTCAACTTCAGGCTCGTCCTCGACGTTGACCAGGTTGCCACCGAAGTACTCGATCACGGGGATCTTAGACTTGTCACCACCGTAGACATCACGCAGCAGGCCAGCGATGTGACCGTGGTGAACGCCATCAAGAATATCCTTGACAGGCTCGTCAATGACGTTGGAGAAGCGAGCGGCCATGGGACCGTGGAGAATACAGGTACGGCCAACGTCCTGGTCAACAACAGCCTCCAGATCTTCACTCTGCCACAAGGAGTCCTTCTTGAAGAAGTACTCGAAGTTCTCGTCAAGAGAAGGAACGAAGGGAACAGGCTTCTGTCCGCGGCGCTGGCACAGGAGCAGGAAGTGCTGAACATCTTGAGCGTTAATCAGCTGAGAAGCAGCATCGGGGTAGGCGGCGAGGATGTCAGCCACTGTTGGGTAAGGAGTGTTAAGCTCGGAGTAGTTCTGGAGCAGAGAAGCCTGTCCATCAGCGGTAGTGAAACGCTCCTCGACGCGACGAAGGAAGTCACCGGTCAGGCGCTTCAGCGACTCATCAATCCAGCGGGACTCGTGCTTAATGTACATCAGGTCGACCATACGGTGAACAACTTCAGCATAGGTCATGTCCTCCAGGTCGACAGTCTCGCCAGCAGTGTTCCGACCGAACCAGACCTTGTGGAAATCGTCATTCAACTTCTTGATGATGTAGTTGCGCTGCTTCTTCAGCTCGGGGACACGCTTGGCCTTGTCAAGCTTGAAGATCTTCTGGTCCATCTCCGACCAGAACAAGACACCACGGGTGGCCAGCTTGTGGATAGGCTCACCCATCTCAGAGAGAACAGTGATAATACCACCGGTGGGCTTCTTGTAAGTGTTCTCCCACTCGGCATCATCAACACCAGGTGCCTCAGCAATAGCCTTCTTGGCGTTCTTGGAGGTATGAGCCTCCTTGGCAATCATCATACGGCTACCAAACAAGCATCCATCGAAGGGCATAGGGGGGGTAGCCGAACTTGGCAGACCAGGTACCAGAGAGGTAAGGGTAGGTGTCCTCGGAGCCACCAAAACCACTACCAGCAACCAGAACAATGTTGTCTTGCTTACGGATACGGCCGTACATCTGAAGAATAGGTTGGTGGAAGTCCTCGAAGGAGTGGTGACCACCACCACGACCACCGGTCCACTGCATGATAATGGGGAACTTGGGGTTGGCCTTGGCGATGTTGATGACTTGCTGAATAGCGTCAACAGAGCCAGGCTTAAAGGCAATATGCTTGATACCAAGAGTCTCGATGTACTCATTGGCAACCTCAATTGAAGGCACACCGGCACCGATGGTAAGACCCTCAATGGGAACACCATCGGCACGCAGACGGCCAATAAGAGGGATCTGCCAGGCCATGGCGCGGGGGTTGACGTAAATCAGGTTAATGGTGATACCACGACCGGGAGGGATGACCTTCTCGATCTTGGTAATGGCCTCAGTCAAGGTCTTGGCGTTGTAGTAACCACCACCACCCAGCTCAATGTGGAAACCAGCATTCATAGTGGCAGCCACAAAGTCCCATGCGACTGTAGTGGGAGTCATACCAGCAACCATGACGGGGGGAATACCCAGGAGACGACTCATCTTGGTATCGACGTAAGTCTCACCGGTGGAAGTCTGCACGAGACGAGGGCCGTGTTCCTTAACCCAGTCCACAGCATACTTCACAGAGTGCTCATCACGGTCAAACAGCTCAGGCTTGTAACCGACCTCAGCGTTAGTACCGTCCATCTCACCAGCAAGAATGACGCGCACACCAGTACCGTCCTTGTTGCGGTTAGTGAGAACACCCAGACCAGAGATACCACCAGGACCAAAGTCAACAATGTGAGTAGCCCGGGGGAAAACGGTGGCCTGCTCCCAGTTGACCGCATCATGGGTAATCATGCGGACCAGGGAGGGGACGGCGCTCTCGTCGCCGAGGAGACGCAAGTCCTCACCGGTCTTAGTGTGGAAAACGGGGATTACCAAAGACTTGGCGGGAATATCAACAACATCCTCAAGATCTTCCAGGATTCGATCGTAGGCAGAGGTGAGATACTGGCTGTGGAAAGGAGCGGTTATAGGCAAGAAGCGGTTAACAAACCGAACCTTGCGCTGAGTGAAAGGAACACGGTTCTGGTCCAGACCAGTAGGAGCCTTGACCTTACGCAGGCGCAGGTTCAAACCGTAGAGGGAAATGGGAGGACCTGTGACGACAAAGTTGCGGGCACTGTTCACCAAGGAAATGGCGATGTGACGATCTTCCGGCAAGTGCTGGTTGGTGGCATCAATGTGCTCCTGAACAGCAGCTCGGGAGAGATCACGGATGGAGAGCATAGGAGTTGGGGTTCCTTCGCCATTCTCAATCGAGTCCTGAAGCATGGAAGGGGCAATGGAAGTGCGGGGGTAAGCCTGTTGGCTGCGCAGACCAATCCAGAACAGCATAGTCAAGGCATTCTTGGCAGCAACAGCGAATGACTCCCAAGTAGTGGCAGTCGCAATAGCCGCAGCAGTGACCACACCTTGTGAGTGACCGGTGGTACCGCGAATACGCTCAAGCAGGTCACCAGGCTGGCGACCCAAAACCTTGCAAGTCACAGTGTAGTGAGCAAGTTGCACCAATCCAATCAATGGCAGACTGACAGGGGCAGAGACCAGGTAGTCAGTGTCAGGCTGGGAATCCCGATCCTGAAGCCATTGCATGACATCCAAACCCTTGGCATAAAGCTTGCTAGCCTCTGGTTCCCGGGAAAGGGATTGCAGAAGCTCTGCAGAGGAAGTGATCAGCTCCTCTACGAAGGAGGGATAAGTGGTGTAGATGGAACGCAGCTCGTCAAAGTACTCCTCGATGTTGCCCTGGCCACCAAAAACGGTGTAAATGCCCGCGGCATCGTCGGAAGCCGCGCGGAACAGAGCTGAGTCGTAAGGCTTGGTGGGCCGTCCCGCGGCAGCACGTCCAGCATAGTAGGCCTCCACGACACCGTTCTTCTTGGCGACAATGCCCGGGAGGCCGGCAGCCACCGCATGGACATCATTGCCTCGCATGAAAGCACGCTCAAACTCATTCAGAATGAGCTTCAGGACTTCCAAGTAGTTTCCTTGGGCATCATCCTCTCCTTCCTCAACCTCGTTGGCTACATGGCCAATGTAGCGGGCGACCAGTTCGGCAACTGAGGAAGGCTCATCATCGAGAGCCAATTCATCTGTGGGCTCTGGTAATGAAGCCGTGAAACCATCCTTCAATTGGGAAGCATGGAAGTGAAGCGAGGTCGGAACAAGGAGGGAGAATTCGAGGGAACCGTGTGAAAGGATGAGAGGACGCAACGATTGAGAGGATCGAGGGGTATTGATACCGGTCTGGGGGCCGGTTGATGTGCCGTACATGATGCAGTCGGTTTCTTTAAAAAAAAATTCTTTTCTCTTCTAGTTTGGATTCGTATGGGTGTAGCGGATTCTCAGACAAAGAGACCCGACTGTGGGCTCACGGACAATTGGGAGAAATTCTGTATATTTATTGCATTAGTATAGGGGAAGAATTTCTCGTGAGGGCTTCAAAAAAAAAAAAAGTTCCCCCAAAAAAAGTTCGGGGGCATAAAAGTGACTTACAAGTCCGGATTGAGCAAAGAAAAAAAGGATATGAAGATTAAATAATTAAACGCAAGTCCCCAAAGAACCTCATAAAAGAAAGGAAATCAACAGTGAGGAGAAGGAGGATAATGGAGAAATTGAGGGGAAAGAGAAGAGCTTCAGTGACAGCGAAGACGGTCAGGTATTGTGGTCATCAGAGTGAAATGAAACAGACCAAAAAAAAACCACGAAACCCATCAAAACGATCAAAACGGGTTGAACAGACCAAAAGTCACCAAAATGACCAACCAACTAAACCAACCAAACGGGTCAAACGTATCAAACGTACCAAACTTTCCAGTGTTGAACTGCATTCGACTAAAAAAGGTTTAGCGTAGCGGGCTTAAATGGGGTTCAACAGTCAGGACTCCATGTACTACTATGTACTATATACGTGGAGTACGAAGTACCATGCCCCTTCCAAGGTCATTATGAGAGTATCAGAAGTACTACGAAGTACGGAGTACACTCTGTACAGTTCTACAGGGGGGATACTCCACTATGAATGTACGGGGCCACTCTCCCCCTACAGGAATTGATTCATAATTGTTGTATTATTCATCCTAGCCGGTTCTCGGGGATTGATAATCCTTATACAAAAAGAAAATATGGAAAATGAAAAATCCAGTGAGGTCCATCGAATCCATGGTCATTCACCCGAAGCGGTACCTAGTGGATCCCCTACAAACGGCTTTGTCTATGCTGACTGGCTCAACTAGAGCTTGGATTGGGGCAATGTTAAGCTCAGTATTGGGTTGTTGGGAGCATCCACCCTATTATAAAGCTCTTGATTGGCTCCATTCAGTTATCTAATCCTGTCAGGTACCGATCCGGTTTGACGGTGCCCGCAAGCCCCAACAAGAGAGAGAGACCAACTCAACTACCCATCCCTTCTATCCGGTTGACTGGTTGAACTGATACGGGGGATGGAGTGAGTATGAATTCAACCTTGGAAGTTGAATTATTATGCCTAGGAGGGGGGAGTATGTATGTAACTATATTCCAAAACATCTATCAAAACTGTATCTGTCTCAAGGTATTAGACCAAATTCATATATCATCTTAGAATATTAAATAAAAAATAAAATAAAAAATTCATGTACATCTGCTCTGCTGAGTGCACGAGACACATAAACATGATATATAAAACTGGCAATATAATATTCACCGCATTCAAAACGAACAAAAAAAAATTGAAATTTTATATCCAAAATTACCCCGTTTAATACGTAACATACAATACGGAGAACCCGGCGGGTCAGATCTCCCCCAATGCCGTATTATGTATTACACCCATTATTACACCGCCCGCTATCTCCTCTATCGAATACTTTCCCACTCTTTTTTTTCTTGGAGAGACTAAGGGCCAACTTCCGAATTCTAGTTCTCTTCTCCCCAGAACTGAACCCATTTCTCCTTCTCTAATTCCCCCTTTCGGTCTCTTTTTTTATAATTTTCCATTTTTTTTTCTTTTTCTTTTTCGTGTCCATTTATTAAAACACCATCCGTGGGCATCTCGGCGACGATAACTCCCGTCGGCACGCCCTCAGGACGTCTGTCCTGATTACTTTTAATTGAATCTTCGATACCCCTTCGACTACCTCCGAATTTCCGATTGAATCGATCCGAGAAACGATAGAATCTATATCACACACATACCACCATGCGTCCTGAAATTGAACAAGAGCTGGCTCACACCTTGTTGGTGGAGCTGCTCGCCTACCAGTTTGCCTCGCCCGTTCGATGGATTGAAACCCAAGATGTTATCCTCGCCGAACAACGAACTGAGCGCATTGTCGAGATTGGTCCCGCAGATACCTTAGGAGGAATGGCCCGCCGGACTCTCGCCTCCAAATATGAGGCTTACGATGCCGCCACTTCCGTTCAACGTCAAATTCTCTGCTACAACAAGGACGCCAAGGAGATTTACTACGATGTTGACCCCATTGAGGAGGAGGAACCTGCTGCGGAGGCCGCTCCCGCCGCTGCTCCTTCAGCTGGAGCCGCTGCTCCCGCTCCCGCAGCTGCTGCTGCACCCCCACCCCCCAGTGCTGGTCCTGCGGCGGCTGTGGAAGATGCGCCTGTCACTGCTGTTGATATTCTGCGGTCCCTGGTGGCTCAGAAATTGAAGAAAAGCTTGGCTGACGTGCCATTGAGCAAGGCCATTAAGGATCTCGTTGGAGGTAAGTGCATCATGGGGCCAGGATCCGATGGCCCCAAAGAACCAAAAATAGAGGAGGGAAGGAGAGTGAAAGAAGCTAACCGTATCGTTTTTACACTTGTATAGGTAAATCCACATTACAAAACGAAATTTTGGGAGATCTTGGAAAGGAATTCGGCTCTACACCAGAGAAGCCAGAAGACACCCCTCTCGATGAATTGGGTGCGTCGATGCAGGCCACCTTCAATGGCCAATTGGGCAAGCAGTCATCATCGCTTATTGCTCGTATGGTTTCGTCTAAAATGCCTGGTGGCTTCAACATCACAGCTGTCCGTAAGTATCTGGAGACACGGTGGGGTTTGGGTGGCGGCCGCCAGGATGGAGTGCTCTTGCTGGCAATCACTATGGAGCCGGCTTCCCGTCTTGGCTCTGATGCCGATGCCAAGGCCTTCCTTGATGATGTGACGAATAAGTATGCCGGCAGTGCGGGTATCAACCTCTCCGCTCCTGTGGCCGGTGGTGACAGTGGCAGCGGTGGCGGTGGTATGATGATGGACCCAGCCGCAATTGATGCGCTTACCAAGGACCAGCGCGCTCTGTTTAAGCAGCAGCTCGAGGCCATTGCTCGCTACTTGAAGATGGATCTTCGTGCTGGTGACAAGGCCTTTATCACATCTCAGGAAACCCAAAAGGCCCTTCAGGCACAGCTCGACCTGTGGCAGGCCGAGCACGGTGACTTCTATGCCTCCGGCATTGAGCCCTCTTTTGACCCTCTTAAGGCTCGCGTCTACGACTCCTCTTGGAACTGGGCTCGTCAAGATGCGCTCAGCATGTACTACGACATTATCTTCGGTCGTCTGCAGGTTGTTGACCGCGAGATTGTTAGCCGCTGTATCCACATTATGAACCGTTCCAACCCTCTTCTTCTCGACTTCATGCAGTACCACATCGACAACTGCCCAACTGAGCGCGGAGAGACCTACCAGCTTGCCCAGGCGCTGGGTCAGCAACTCATTGAGAACTGCCGGGAGGTTCTTGATGTCGCTCCCGTTTACAAGGATGTTGCCGTCCCCACTGGTCCCCAGACTACCATCGACTCTCGCGGTGGCATTGGCTACAAGGAGGTCGGTCGTACCAGCGCTCGCAAGCTGGAGCACTACGTCAAGCAGATGGCCGAGGGTGGCCCTATCTCCGAGTACAGCAACCGCGACAAGGTTCAGAATGACCTGAAGAACGTCTACAAGCTGATTCGTAAGCAACATCACCTCTCCAAGTCCACTCAGCTTCAATTTGATGCTCTGTACAAGGATGTGCTGCACGCTCTGAACATGAACGAGAGCCAGATCATGCCCCAGGAGAACGCTAAGACCGGCATCAAGCGCACCCCAGCTCGCCCCGGCAAGATGGAGACCATTCCCTTCCTCCACCTCAAGAAGAGAAGCGAGCATGGCTGGGATTACAACAAGAAGCTTACTGGCATCTACTTGAAGGTGCTTGAGTCTGCCGCTCAGTCTGGTCTTACTTTCCAGGGTAAGAATGTGCTGATGACCGGTGCTGGTGCTGGTTCCATCGGTGCGGAAGTCTTGCAGGGTCTGATCAGCGGTGGTGCCAAGGTGATTGTCACCACTAGCCGTTTCTCTCGTGAGGTGACCGAGTACTACCAGGCCATGTATGCCCGTTACGGTGCTCGTGGTTCCCAACTGGTCGTGGTTCCCTTCAACCAGGGTAGCCAGCAGGATGTGCAGGCCCTTGTCGACTACATCTACGACACTAAGAAGGGTCTTGGCTGGGATCTTGACTTCGTTGTGCCCTTCGCTGCCATTCCCGAGAACGGCCGTGAGATCGACTCCATTGACTCCAAGTCTGAGCTGGCTCACCGTATTATGTTGACCAACCTGCTCCGTATGCTGGGTTCTATTAAGACCCAAAAGCAGGCTCATGGCTTTGAGACCCGCCCTGCCCAGGTTATTCTGCCTCTGTCGCCTAATCACGGTACCTTCGGTAACGACGGTCTGTACTCTGAGTCCAAGCTGGGTTTGGAGACTCTCTTCAACCGCTGGTACTCTGAGAACTGGAGCAACTACCTTACCATCTGCGGTGCTGTCATTGGCTGGACCCGTGGTACTGGTCTGATGAGCGGTAACAACATGGTGGCTGAGGGTGTCGAGAAGCTCGGTGTTCGCACTTTCTCCCAGCAGGAGATGGCTTTCAACCTTCTGGGTCTGATGTCCCCCGCCGTTGTCAACCTCTGCCAGGCCGACCCTGTTTGGGCTGACCTTAACGGTGGTCTGCAATTCATCCCCGATCTCAAGGGCTTGATGACCAAGCTCCGCACTGATATCATGGAGACCAGCGATGTTCGTCAGGCCGTCATCAAGGAGACCGCTATTGAGAACACTGTCGTCAATGGTGAGGACAGCAGTGCTCTGTACAAGAAGGTCATTGCCGAGCCTCGTGCCAACATCAAGTTCGAGTTCCCCAAGCTTCCTGACTGGGAGTCTGAGGTCAAGCCCATCAACGAGTCGCTGAAGGGCATGGTCAACCTGGACAAGGTTGTTGTTGTCACCGGTTTCGCTGAGGTCGGTCCCTGGGGTAACTCCCGTACCCGTTGGGAGATGGAAGCCAATGGCAAGTTCTCTCTGGAGGGTTGTGTTGAGATGGCCTGGATTATGGGTCTGATCAAGCACCACAACGGTCCCCTCAAGGGCAAGTCTTACTCTGGCTGGGTCGATGCCAAGACTGGTGACCCTGTCGATGACAAGGATGTCAAGCCCAAATACGAGAAGTTCATTCTCGAGCACACTGGTATCCGTCTTATTGAGCCTGAGCTGTTCAAGGGTTACGATCCTAAGCAGAAGCAGCTGCTCCAGGAGATTGTCATCCAGGAAGACCTCGAGCCCTTTGAGGCCTCCAAGGAGACTGCTGAGGAGTTCAAGCGTGAGCACGGAGACAAGGTTGAGATCTTCGAAATCGCCGAGTCTGGCGAGTACACTGTCCGTCTCTGCAAGGGCGCCAATCTGCTCATCCCCAAGGCTCTCCAGTTCGACCGCCTGGTTGCTGGTCAGATCCCTACTGGCTGGGATGCTCGCCGCTATGGTATCCCTGAGGATATCATTGGGCAAGTTGACCCCGTGACCCTGTTCGTTCTGGTCTGTACCGCCGAGTCTATGCTCTCTGCCGGTATCACCGATCCCTATGAGTTCTACAAGTACGTTCACTTGTCTGAGGTTGGTAACTGTATCGGTTCCGGTATCGGTGGAACCCACGCTCTGCGTGGTATGTACAAGGACCGTTACCTTGACAAGCCCCTGCAGAAGGATATCCTGCAGGAATCTTTCATCAATACCATGAGCGCTTGGGTTAACATGTTGCTCCTATCCTCCACTGGTCCCATCAAGACCCCTGTCGGTGCCTGCGCTACCGCTGTCGAGTCCGTTGATATCGGTTACGAGACCATTGTCGAGGGCAAGGCTCGTGTCTGCTTTGTCGGTGGTTTCGATGACTTCCAGGAGGAGGGCTCTTACGAGTTCGCCAACATGAAGGCTACCAGCAACGCTGAGGATGAGTTCGCTCACGGTCGTACCCCTCAGGAGATGTCTCGTCCTACTACCACCACTCGTGCTGGATTCATGGAGTCCCAGGGTTGCGGTATGCAGCTCATCATGAGTGCTCAGCTTGCTCTGGATATGGGTGTCCCCATCCACGGTATCATCGCTCTGACCACCACTGCTACTGACAAGATCGGTCGCTCTGTACCTGCTCCCGGTCAGGGTGTTCTTACCACTGCCCGTGAGAACCCTGGCAAGTTCCCCTCTCCTCTGCTGGACATCAAGTACCGTCGCCGCCAGCTGGAGCTGCGCAAGAAGCAGATCAAGGAGTGGCAGGAGTCGGAGCTCATGTACCTGCAGGAGGAAGTCGAGGCTATGGCCTCTCAAAGTGATGAGACCTTCAATGCTTCTGAGTACATGCATGAGCGTGCTCAGCACATTGAACGCGAGGCCACTCGTCAGGAGAAGGATGCTCAGTTCGCTCTGGGTAACAACTTCTGGAAGCAGGATTCTCGCATCGCTCCTCTCCGTGGTGCCCTGGCTACCTGGGGTCTGACCGTCGACGACATTGGTGTCGCTTCCTTCCACGGTACCTCGACTGTCGCTAACGATAAGAACGAGTCCGATGTCATCTGCCAGCAACTCAAGCACCTTGGTCGCAAGAAGGGTAACGCCGTTATGGGTATCTTCCAGAAGTACCTCACTGGTCACCCCAAGGGTGCTGCTGGTGCTTGGATGTTCAACGGCTGTCTCCAAGTTCTGGAGACCGGTCTTGTCCCTGGTAACCGCAATGCCGACAACGTCGACAAGGTGATGGAGAAGTTCGATTACATCGTCTACCCCAGCCGCAGCATCCAAACCGATGGTATTAAGGCCTTCTCGGTCACCTCCTTCGGTTTCGGTCAGAAGGGTGCTCAGGTCATTGGTATTCACCCCAAGTACCTGTACGCTACTCTTGACCAGGCTCAGTACCAGGCCTACAAGAACAAGGTTGAGTCCCGTCAGAAGAAGGCCTACCGCTACTTCCACAACGGTCTGATCAACAACACCATCTTCGTTGCCAAGAACAAGGCTCCTTACGAGGATGAGATGCAGAGCAAGGTCTTCCTGAACCCCGACTACCGTGTGGCTGTTGACAAGAAGACTTCTGAGCTTAAGTTCCCCGCCAACTTCGCTAAGGCTGAGTCCCCTAGCGAGGCGAGCACTCGCCAGACTGTTGAGTCCCTAGCCAAGGCCAACGCCTCCGAGAACTCTAAGATCGGCGTTGACGTCGAGAGCATTGACGCGATCAACATCTCTAACGAGACCTTCATTGAGCGCAACTTCACTGCCAGCGAGCAGGAATACTGCCGCAAGGCCCCCTCTCCCCAGTCATCTTTTGCCGGCCGCTGGAGTGCCAAGGAAGCCGTCTTCAAGTCCCTTGGTGTTAGCAGCAAGGGTTCCGGTGCTGCTTTGAAGGATATTGAGATCACCAGTGATGCCAACGGTGCCCCCGTGGTTAACGTAAGTTACATCATGAATACCATATAAGATCAACAACACTAACAGATATGTTACTTTTAGCTCCAAGGTGCCGCCGCCGCTGCTGCCAAGGAAGCTGGTGTGAAGTCTGTCAGCGTCAGCATCAGCCACAGTGATTCTCAGGCTGTTGCCGTGGCCGTCTCCCAGTTCTAAATCTGAGAGTGTCGATCACTGACGCTGTATACCTTGACTTTCCTGCTTCTCTTGTTTCATCCCCCATCCTGCGTGTCTACATAAACAGGTCGAGAGAAGACTAGAGGGTAGAAACTCTCGACCTTTTTCCTCAACATCTTTCTACTTCCCCTCTTCTTCTGAGACGTGATGACTGTGATTTATGTTTGTTTGTTTTCTTTTCTAGATTCGAACCAGTTTCGTCTCCTGGTTCGTTGGTGTTTATAATGGAGTAATGATATGTCATAATTTCGTTCTAATACATCTCAGTGCTTTCCTGTAGGCATACTTGTAGTATATTGGAGTAGTTTCTGCCTCCAGGGCTGAGAATCCATGTATACTCTTGCCTAAAAAGGATCACATCATCTCCGTCATGGGCATAAGTCAGGGAAGTGATAGCACCGAGAATCCTTACGTGGCCTAGGCTATGGCACTTCGGTGTGAGAAACTATCGAAGTCGACTCATCCATCCACATTGCACTTGGTGAATCCATTGGGTAACTAGGGTTACCTTTTTTGCACTTTTTATTTATTGTCAATTTCTTTTTCCTTCGTCAGTAGATACTTCAATCTATCCTCATCATTTCCATGGCTTTTTTATATTTTTATCTATTTTATTTGATTTGTTAAAAGTTCCAAGATTTGAAGCTCCTCTTACATCACGATAACTGAAGAATCTACAGGTCCTGGGTTCAATCCCAGTTCTGTCATTTCATTTTTTTCTTTTCAAATGTTCTTCTTCAACATTGAATATTCTCCCTAAGATTCTCTCTTCATCGGGGGTATTTTGATATCTTGTTGATATCATGGAATACTCGCATCTTAATCTAATATGCCACTTGAGGGCGAGGTAATCTGATACAATATTGGAACTCGAATAATGATTCTTTTAGCTCAAAGGCAGACAACCCTGAATTTGCCTAGATAATACAACTTGAAAAAATTGAATATACACATAACAATTCACACTTTTATGACTGTGTCACAGTAGCACGGTTCAATGGACCCCAGTTCGCCCGAGGATTAATCTGGTACCGCACAAGCCTCTTCTTCGAGTGCGCCGCAGAAGCCTGACGACCTAGAGCAGGGTCAAACTTGATAACCAGGGAACTTGGATGAGCATTCTTATCCTTTGTGATAGTCTGCTCATTGGATTCAGCTGTCGATCCAGAGGCCGATTCCGCTGGTTTCCACGCTTGCCTCGAACCAGATCTGTACAGAGAAGCCTCAACCTTTGTAACCAGATCGGAGATGTCACGACCGGATTCAACAGCTTCAAGAAGATCTTTCTTTAGCGAGGATAACCACTGGTCTTTGTCATCCAGCTTGCGGAGGTTCTCGCGGTTCTTAGCCATGATAGCCGCGCCAGGGGTTCCGACTTTAAGGGATCCTTCTTTGACAGGACTTTCTTGACGGATCCATTCGCGCATGATTTCCCAGACAACCATGAAGGGTGCATCGGTGCGGAGACTGTTTGGTTTCGCGTGGCTACGGGTTGAGCGGTAGCCAATAGAATGAAGGGCGCCGCGGAATTCATCCAAGGGAACAGTGGCGCAATGTAGGGTTTTAGAAAGGACGCTGAGATTCAAGTAGAAGGGGTAAGGTTCTTTAAGAGCTGGGTCCTGGCGTGGAATAATGGCCGGGTATTCAGAGGCTTCGACGTTTGTCTCTGAGGTCTCGGGAGTAGGCGAGGAAGTGGAAGGAGTGAGTTCCAGGTCTTCTTCCAGAGCAGTGGTCAGCATACCCTCAATTCGAGGGATGGTCTGATAAGTGTTGCTATCAAGTGTAGGAAGAAGGGCAAGGATCTTTTGAATGAAATGAGGGTTGTGCAATGGTCCAGCCCACATAGGACCTGCAATATGTGTCTTGAAGCCACAGTGCTCACAGTGGGAGGAAGACATAGGGCCCTGTGCTAGTCCAAAATGATACACGGGGTTACCCTTTCGATCCTGTCTGTTCTTCAATGCAGCCAAGGGCTGAGTTGACCAAGAAGCACAGCCAGCATCACAGTTGTAAACGAGCATGGAGTTGGAAGCAAGGAACTTGACCTGGGCAGGGGAGCGGTGCACTCGTACAAAGACACGAGCGTAAAAGTCGATGGAAAGGGAGAGTAAGGGCTCAATAGCGGCACCATACTTGCTAGCTGACATCGCCAAGCTGTTGAGGATCAATCGCAGACCTCCCTCGTGCGAGTAGTGACCCTTGATAGGGACACCACCATACAAAGCGAACGACTTCTCCGCATATCCAGTTGAGGCCCAGATACTGGCATCAGTACAGGTAACACATAGAAGACCACCATCTTTTACACCCTGAACAGCAGCATCCAAGAATGGGGCAGCAGTACCATAGGGGTCCAAGTCGATGACGTCGAACTTTTCGACCTGAGGAACCCCATACATGTACGCACGGGCATCGCCTAGGTTAGGCTGGATGCGGCCCTCGAGCTTGTTGTATTCCACATTTGTCTTCATAGAAGCGATTGCAGAAGAGGACAAGTCGTTTGCAACAACCTTGGTAACCATTGGAAGCTCTGAGGCATATCGCAGGGCACGTAGACCTGTCGCTGAGAGTGCATCCAAGACACTAAACATAGGCGGTGTCTGTTTCAGCTCCGATTGCGGGACTGATTGTTCTGTTGTGGTATCTGTATTTCCTGCATTCTCCCCTTCCACTCGCTTAGGCGCAGGTGGTTCCTCCGCGTCCTCCTCGAGCTTGCGCTTTTTGGCATTTTCAGCCTCAACGGTTACCTGTTGCTTCTTATTCTTCTGGCTCTTTTGGATCTTCTGATCGTGTTTCTTTTGCTTCAGAGCCACTGTGTGTTCACCGAAAGCGCGAATGGCAAGAACACTGAGGTCTCGGTTGAATTGCTGGATAGGGTTGTAGAAGACGGACTGCGACTCGTCGTTGTCTTTGAGGTCTTTCTTGGTGCCCTTCGAGGCAGCCTCTTGAGCGGGAGGGTTCAAAATGTGTGCCAATCCTTCTTTGATCACATTGTATTCTTTGCCCTGGTATTGCACTCGAGTGCCCGGGGTGTTGGTTGAGTTCTCCATGATTCTTGAGTGGCCGAATGATCTTGAAACGGAGGGTGTGAGCAGTAATTGAGGGTAGGTAGAGCGTGTTGAATTAAATGCGCATTGTCGGAAGCGAGTAGATAATGAAAATATCGAGAAGATCATGGACACTCCTAAATGATCATACTGTGATCTATGGAGTGTTGCCGAAGTTGAAGTTGAGAGGAAAAAAGATTCCTCGCACGGACCAAGTGGGCTTAACTATAGAGTCATAGATAGTAGATACATAGCACATTAAGAGGTACATAGCACATTAAGACAGTAAGTAAATTCATAGCTTAATTATTTACATCTAATGCTGTTTTATTTCGTAATATTATGTATTAATCGCATATCTAGAATACATAGAGTACATTATGTGCATGAATCGCATCCAAATCATAACCAGTCCCCAATAACAGGCACTTGACTATACATCTCATTCCATCCTTGAGCTTCCCATCCAGAGCCTTCACCCGCACGACCAACAATACCAAGAGAGCCCGCAAGCCAAAGAGCGGCACCAGCAGCCGCAATGCCATTGACCATCCACCACATCTTGCGTTGGCGCTTTGCGCGATCATGGTCTTCAGAATAACCCAACAAGCCCACCAGCGAGCCCTTACTACTACGCTCTTTGCGCGCAGTAGTAACTCTCCAGCCCATCCATGTCGCCCACCCACCAATAAAGTGCCACACACTAGCAGTGACGAAGACCAGGTAGAACAGGTTCCAGAAGACCGGACTGCGCGCAATACCATGAGCTACATAGCCCAGACCCACACCTGAACTACCGCCATCCACTACCAGCGGGGTAACGCGATTAACCACAGCGTGGAGACCGATCAATGGGGCGAGCAAGTATCCAGAACGAGCTTGGAGCGAGATCCGAGGCCACCAGGAGATCCGGTCTCGCTGAGCACGAGTCTCAGCACCATATAGTCTTGCGCGTCGCGAGGAGCGAAGATTACGCAGGGCAATACCGGAGGCGATGTGAGTCAGGATAGGGAGAGTAAGAACAAGATGTTCGAGACCGGGAGCTTGGTAGACTGGTCGCGTGAGCAGGAGATAGGGTTCACTGGCTGGGACTGATTGCGTGATCAGGGGAATAAGGGCGGTATTGGCGAAATGCAAGATGAAGAAGGCCGTTGGAGGGTAAGTCGAGTATTTTTGGAGTCCGAATACTATTATAAAGGGGTTTTAGTCAGTTTCCATTCAATTGCATGCTCGGGTAGGATCTCTCGCTTGGATCAACATACACAAAGAGTCCCATCGATGCGGCCGGAGACCTAATCCTGGGATTGGAAATCCACAAGCTCTTGATGGCTTTGGTTCTTCAGGTTTAGAGAAGTATTCCCCCACTTCTAGATCTGGAGTGGAATCATCATCGTCCACAGGAGAAGGGTCCAGTTCTTGCATGGAGAGGATAGACTTGGCGTCCGCGTCCAAGGGTTTAGAATCTCCTAATTCCATTGTAGAGTATCTTGTAAGGGCGAATTGAATAATTTATAAAAGAAAATTAAAATTAGAAGAAGAAAAGAAAGAAATTCGTCGTTTTCAAAACATCATTGGCGTTGACAGAGAATAGTTAAGGAAGAAAAAGGGAAAGTTGGGGTGAGCGCCGATCAGTGACCAAAAACACATTATCGCTGATAGGCCCGAGTCCCAGATCTTGTATTGCTTCTACTCAACGTCACCAAAATGGCTCCAGTAAGATCTCATTCAATATCCTGGATAATCTAGTACTAATTTGATTTCTTATTCCAGCGCGGTTTCATTAATCCTGCTCCCAAGGTAAGCAGACCCCTCTTCATAGCTAGAAGTCCGTTAACAAAGTCGCAGACCGAATCAGCGCGCTCAGCGCTCAGCTCATTTACCTGTACATTATGCAATAAATCATATTCGCGACATCCCGAGTATGAAGCGCATATCGGTTCCTATGATCACCAGCATCGAAAACGACTCCAAGACTTGAAACAGCTATCGCGCGATCCCAATGCCGCCGAGAAGGCCCGCCGCGCAGAACGGAAAGCCGATGCGGAGGCCGGTTTACGAGTGATCGATACACCTACAAATATCCCGAGTACCAGTGGAAGCACCGGCGGTGGTGGGTTCAAGAAAGGCGGCTTCAAGAGTTCATTTGCAGCGGTCAAAGGTCCTGCGGCTCCGGTGGTGAAGAAGAAGAATGTCCTAGGTGATGATGACGATGAAGAGGAGTCCATAAGCAAGGATCAACCAGGGTCAAATTCTAAGTCTAATCTTGAGAAAAGAATCGACGACGATGCGGAGAGTGATACCGATGAGGAGTATACGCGGGATAAGGCTGGTGGAGGGTACTATGACCCTCGTCGACCAACTGATTGCTTTGCTGGATGTCCGGGTCTTCAAGGTATCCAGTCTACCTGATCCCAGTCCTATTATTTGTTTCTCGTTATGCATGGTCAATGGCGCTTGGCGGAATTACTTTGGATACAAATCATGTATGAAAACAACCTATGTGGAGTACTCGGATGATCAACAATGAATTGATGTCTATCAATCTAAAGGAAACGAAATAAAGATCAAAGAATACCCCGGTTGAGCATTACGCTGGAAGATTCAAGAGCGGCGACTCTAGGAAGTTAATCGTACAGGTTTCCAAGAATCTGCCTAGGGCTGATAAAATAAGGACATGATGGGAACAAACAGGAAAGATGAGACAGATGAAAGGGTACTAGACACATGGTTTTATTATAGCTTCAAATGGGGAAAACGGGTCATCTACACCCGGAGGAGCTTGGCAGCCTGGGCGACAATGGTGTCCTCCTGGGGGAAAGCCATGTTCTCCAGACCATGAGCGTAAGGAGTGGGGACCTCAGCACCGGTGACACGGACAGCGGGAGCAGTCAGGTAGTCGAAGCCGTACTCCATAGCCAGAGCCATGATCTCGGAGGGAAACACCGAACATGGGGTAACCAGACTCGACAACCATCAGGCGGCCGGTCTTCTTCAGGGAAGCGATAATGGTCTCGACATCAAGGGGCTTGATGGAACGCAGGTTGATAACCTCGGCGTCGACGCCGTACTTCTGCTTAAGCTCGGAGGCGGCGGTCAGGGACTGGCCGACGCAGCGGGAGAGGGTGACAATGGTGAGGTCCTTTCCGGGGCGCTCGATCTTAGCCTTGCCAATGGGCAGGACGAAGTCGCTCTTCTGAGCAGCCTCGCTCATGGGGAAAGCCTGGCCGTACAGAAGCCTGTTCGAATTCGGTTAGACTCGGTCTAAGATAACCCCGGCAGGAAAATTACTTACTCGTTCTCCAGGACAACGACGGGGTTGGGGTCACGGATAGCGGCCTTCAGCAGACCCTTGGCATCCTCAGAGCTCCAGGGGGAGACGACCTTCAGACCGGGAATGCTGCCGTACCAAGCGGAGTAATCCTGGGAGTGCTGAGCGGCGACACCGGCGGCGAAACCGTTGGGTCCACGGAAAGTAACGTTGCAAGGCTGGATACCACCAGACATGTAGTGGGTCTTAGCGGCGGAGTTGATAATCTGATCGATGGCCTGCATGGCGAAGTTGAAGGTCATGAACTCGCACTATAGATAAGGATATCAATTAGTACATTTGCCCTTTCTGCGCCGCGTATCGAGGTCAAAAATCGCCGGAATAATTACTCACAATGGGGTGCAGACCAGCCAGGGCAGCACCAACAGCAATACCACAGAAACCAGCCTCAGTGATGGGGGTATCAATAACCCGCTTAGGACCAAATCGGTCCAAAAGGCCGCGGGTAACCTTGTAACTGCAAGTCCATGTCAGATACGTATGCTTCTCCTTCAATGGTGAACAGTAATAGTTGTATGATAACAACCACACGATCCATATCTCTCTGGGGGCTCTTACGCTCCGTTGTATTGCGCAACCTCCTCACCCAGAATGAAAGTCTTCTGGTTGGCCTCCAACTCCTCAGCCAGGGCCTCGTTCAAGGCATCACGGACAGTAACCTCCTTCACGCCGCTCTCAGAAGCATATCCACGGGCGCGCAGGACGGATTGAGCACAGGCGGACTGGGCAAAGGCCGGACGGAGAGAAGTGGATGCCAGGCGCGAAGACAGCAGGCGGCTTGCAGGGCGGAAAAGTCGGGGAGAGGCCATGGCGTGGAATTGGGATATGAATTGCAGGTAGGGAGGTAATAAAATCGAAAGGGACAATTCCGCACGGCCAAAAACAGGCACACCGATTAAAGGACCAAAAAGACAAAGGTTGGGGGATAAGAAGGGAAGTCCGCGCTATGAATCTTTTGAGATGCAAATCGGGAAGATGTTGGGCGCTGAGTCAGCACCTCACCGGCAGCTCCTTCCGTAACCGTATTGAGAAGAGCTCCTTAGCTATCAGCTGAGAGAAACAGGTGACTTACTTACAAGGTACTTCCATTCTATATTCTACCTTGAATATCTCGTCTTCTATTATAATCATCTTGATCCTCTCGGTGTACCACTCGGTGTGCTCTACGAATCCCTGTCTTATCCGGGCCCGGTTTCCCCGGAACCCCAAATCCCCCCCAAGATGTTGCCCGCTTTGCCCGTGCTGGCCTCACTCTTCCCGTCGGTATTCGCCGCTCAACCCGCTGCTCCGGCTCCCATCTCCGCACCACTGCGTGATCTGGAGTTCGGTCAACTAAATTTCCTTCATACAACTGATACTCATGGCTGGTTAGCGGGTCATTTATCCGAGTATGCATCTGGAGTTCCTCCATAGTAAAAACAAACACTGTTGCTAAACTAATATGCACTTTTGGCAGACCATCCTTTTCCGCCGACTGGGGAGACTATATCTCATTTTCAACCCGGATCCGAGAAAAGGTAGAGGCTCAAGGTCAAGACTTGCTGGTGATAGATACAGGTGATCGAGTAGAGGGAAGTGGCCTCTATGATTCCTCAGAACCCAAAGGAATCTATCTGTCGGAAATACTTCGGCATCAACATATCGATGTGATAACGTCTGGAAATCATGAACTATACCAGAAGAACACATCCATCAATGAACTCTTGACGACTGTGACCAATTTCCGGGGTCATTACCTCGCATCAAATATTGATATCTATCATCCTATCACACAAGAGCTGGTCCCACTTGCCCCACGCTATAAGAAGTTCACTACTAAACTACAAGGAATCCGGGTTGTAGCATTTGGCTTTCTCTTCAATTTCAACGGCAATTACAACAATACTATTGTTCAGCCAGTGGAAGAAACCATCCAGGAAGAGTGGTTTCAGGAGGCGATTCAGGATAAAGAAGTGGATCTGTTCTTGGTTGCTGGGCATGTCCCCGCGCATTCGCCGGAATATCGTGCGATCTTCAGGGCGATCCGCAAGGCCCACTGGGCCACACCGATCCAGTTCTTTGCGGGACATCAACACATTCGCGATTATGCGAAATATGATTCCAAGGCTTACGCTCTGGCTAGTGGCCGATTTATGGAGACCATTGGTTTCATGTCTATTGATGGCCTCTCCACTAGTACCCGACCAAGTGCGGGCTCGAGTCCCATCTTCAAGCGACGATACATAGATAACAACCTCTTCTCTTTCTACCACCACACTGGTCTGGATGAAGAGTCATTCCCGACTGAGAAGGGGCTCAGTGTCTCCCAGATTATCGCGGATGCACGCAGTGCCTTGCAATTAGATGTTGTCTATGGATGTGCTCCACAGAACCTCTGGATGTCTCGAGTACCGTATCCCCACCCAGACAGTGTGTATACCTGGCTGGAAACCGAGGTTTTGGCTACTTCATTGAAAGATGAATCTCGTGGCGATACTCCCACTGTCGCCATAATGAATACGGGCGGAATTCGTTTCGACATCTTCAAGGGACAGTTCACTCGTGACACTGTCTGGACTATCTCCCCCTTCTCTAACAAATTTCGCTATGTGAAGGACGTTCCTTATGATAAAGTGCAACTGATCATGGAGGTTCTTAACAAACAGACCAAAATCTTCTCAGAGTTATCAGAGGAGACTCTGGATAATATGGCTTCCCCTGATCAACAGGAACACATAGAGCATGTTCTCAAAGCTGGCAGCGAGGACCCATCATTCCGAATGAACGGTGATGGCCTAAATCAAGTTCCTCTTTCCAAGCGAAGTGATGGTACCAGTATCATCCCTGGCTACGTCACCCAAGATGATGCTAGCACAGATGGAGACGATACAATTCACTCCCCAATCAAGATGTATCAAGTTCCCAATTGCATTCAAGCACATATTGCAGGCAACGCAACAACGGCACCTGAGACTGTGGACTTTGTCTACATTGAATTCATTGAGCCATTTTTGGTTTTGGCGGGCAAGTATGCTGATCTCAATGTCGACTTTGTCAAGGACAGTAAGGAGTACATGTCTGGTGCAACCATGACGGATGTGATCATAGATTGGGTGGAGAAGAATTGGAAATGCGAGTAATCTACTCATGCAATGTGTCTTTTTTTAGATCTACATCATTTTGCATCTTATACCTGCTATTAGAGCGTTTTGCTGGTCTTCAATGCTCCCACACCTAAATATCCATGAATACATCATTGATTCACGTCAACCCATTGCTACAGACTGAATATTATGAACCATGCCTCATTTTGAAATGTGTTTATTCAAGTATGGTACATCATTAAGACTCCAAGGGTAACCCTTGGTTGTCTACTCATCGCCTCCAGTGAAAGTGAACACACCCTTTCCACTGCGGTATCCACCCAGGGTACCCTGCACACTCTCCGCCAACTCAGTGCCCTCTGACTTCCAGTTCCACTTCACCTCATCAACAGGGATATCCTTGAAGCGACCGGTCCGAGTCATCTGCAGCACATCATTGATAGTGTTCTCCTTCAGCTCGGGATTCTTATCACCCCAGCGACTAACCCAGAACCCGTCGAAGACAAGATTCTTAAAGATCAGTAATCCAGACGGCAAGGCAACAGGCTGCTTCGACATAGCACCGTAAGTAACCATGTGCGATTCAGGTGCCAGAGTCTTGGCTAATGCTGTAGCGTTCTTTCCACCAACACAGTTCAAGGCGAGACGGATTGGCTCACGACCACCACGAGTAGCCTCCTTAACCAAATCGCGGAAACCACCGGTCAACATTTCCTCCTCGGTAACAACGACAGTAGCACCCAGATCCTTAAGTTCCTGCTTAAGTGCGGCAGTTTCCTCTGGTGTCTTGCGCTCACGAACAACATTCAAAGTCTTAATACCCCACTCACGACCAAGCTGAATAGCCGCACGACCAACGCCACTGTTCGCACCATTTTGAATCATCCATTCCTCACCTGCGCGCATCCAATCCCAATCACAGAAATCACGAATCATGCGATAAGCAGTAACGGGGTTAACGCTAACAGTGCCGACTTGAAGAGGCGATAATCCTTCCTTATTCTCAATCTTAATAAGTTGAGATTCCTCAAGCTGAGCATGGGTGCGCCAAGTTCCCTGACCAGTCTTCTTCATAATAACCCAGTCACCCTTAGCCAAATTCTTAACTCCTGCACCAGTTGAAATAACCTCGAATGCACCTTCATTACCACCGACCGCGGAGGGTTGAGCTGTGCCGAGAGTAGAGACGAATGGTGGTTTGCTAGGGTAGACGCCTTGGATCTGGTTTACATCGGCCGGGTTCATAGGAGCTGTCAAGAGGCGGAGATTGACTTGGGATCCATGCGGGGCGGAGATAGAGTGAGTGTGAAGGCTGAAAGATATTAGCGATATAAACAGATGTGGGATTCACAAATGCAATAATAAATAATAGATTTAGTACACACCTAAGAACATCTTTGGGTTCACCGTATTTCGCGTAAACCAGTGCCTTGGCCTGAGTGTAGCCATAAACGGAGATAGACCTGCGGCTTTGAGCCGGGACGCGTAGAACCGAGCTTAGGCATTGCGCTTTGCCTGGTAGAGTTGCAGTCGGTACAAGAGTAGATGACCGAGTGCTATTAGTGGCAGCTCGGAGAATACTGCGCGACAACATGACCGAGTTAAATTGTGGAAGTAAGGTATGGAAAAGTTGTGAGGAGAAGACGGGAAAAGCGGAGATGACGTCTTGTTCTACTCGGGCCGAAGGATCGCGTTATCGATATGGATTATGGGTTTTCCGAATAACCGGGCAGATCTCATGGGTGGTAAAATCATGATTAATTTTTCATTGGGATTAAATTTGGACCTTTCTTTGTTTTTTTTCTTTTTAATCTCTATGATTGAATATGTACCTAATTATACTGGTCGTATTATTGTGTTTAATTGATACTGAATCCCGCTTATATACTCTCCCGTTTTATACCAGGTAACTAGTATGATCCATCGTTGAAGTTGCCAGTGATTTCAAATGTTGATTCATTGACTGAGACTCGGGGATTGTAATTCAAATTAAAGAACACTATTCAGTTTCAAATGATGTATAGTTGTAGATTATTGGACAACATTGAATATCTATGGATACTTCGAGTTCAAATTTTGACACATTGTCCACACACATGTGCATATAGTATATACTATGTACTGGCAACCATGGATGAGTCTGCCCAGGTGCCATGATGAATCTGCTGTGGCTGTTTTATTGTATATAGGGATGTGATGGAGCAATTTGATTCGGACAAGATCTTTATCCCCGCCCTTTACGCTGTCATGCATGTGTTAGTTCCTGATGGCTATTTAGTATGTGACCTTCAAGTTTTAACTCATGCCAGTGTTGGTTGACCCTTAATAAATCGCTTTTACTGACTATATTCTTACTAGCTCCGAGATGGCTCACGGCAAAACGTGATTATACTACCTACTTGATAGTATCCATAGTACCTATTCAGCTATGTAGTAAACCTTGGAATTTAGTGAGGCAGCTTCCAAGGTTTAGAGCGTGGGTACTAGGTAGTAATAGATCCATGTCTAACTTAAAAAAAAACAAATAATGTTATTCAAATGTTGCCAGATACCAGTATTATTATATTTCTAGTTAGTAACCCTATGTATAGAATGCCACCTACGATTCTAGGATTGAATTTCTATATCATTTTATCCAATTTGTTATCGTTTTTGATTTGAATGTGAAGCTTCTCTCATGTCACGACTCGGAGACTCAGAATCTACAGGTCCGGGGTTCATCCCAGTTCGCTCCATTTCTCTTCGCTTTTAATACTAGTACCTCCCTATGTCACAAAACCTATCTTTCAAATGTTCCTGATCACTTCCAAGCTTGTTGACATGATATACTTCTACTTCTAGAATATATAATCATGTGACCTTATTGATAAGAGATAAGAGATAGCGATAAGCCTAATTCGAGGCTCGTCGAATTCCCCCAATCTTTCTTAGTCCTCAATTCTGGCCTAATGTCCCTTCTACGCGAGGCTGAGAGATTGATCACCAATCAACATGCTCAGGCTCAAGCTCTTAATGCCTTCATAACCCCACTGCCTCGTGCAGGCCAATGGGTAGACCGCGTAAATGAGGCAGACCGACGCCGGGAACAAGGTATATGTACCTAGCAGTCCATTTCAACGAATTGTAACTAACAAATACTACTAGGAAAACCAAAATCCAATGTTGACGGCCGGCTGGTCTCTATTAAAGATAATATTTGCACGCGCGATCTCCCGACAACCTGTGCCTCGGGTATTCTTGACAAATTCACCAGTCCATTCAACGCGACAGTGGTCGATCAATTGGAAGACGCTGGAGCAATTATCGCAGGGAAGACCAACTTGGATGAATTTGGAATGGGATCAAACTCTGTTCATTCACGATTTGGACCCGTCAAGAATTCGCGCCGTGATAGTAGCGGGCAGGATCTCGTTGCGGGAGGTAGTTCGGGTGGGAGTGCCGTTGCAGTTGCAGCAGATCAGTGCTATGTGTATGTGCCCCGATATTCCCAGTGAACTGAGTAAATGCTGACGGCTTTGGTTGTAGCGCACTTGGCACAGATACAGGAGGTTCAGTCAGACTTCCAGCTGCGTATACTGGAACCATTGGATTCAAGCCATCATACGGGTTGATCTCGCGATGGGGCGTAGTTGCCTACGCCAATTCTTTAGATACTGTTGGAATACTGGGAAAAACAACCTCTAGTGTTCGAGATGTCTTCTGTATGTCCTTCCTAATAAGTTCATTATGGGAAACAGCTAACACCGATAGCTATCCTTAACCGCCATGACCAACGCGACCCAACCAGCGTATCCGCGTTTTCACGAACACGCATTCTCGAGCAGCTCCAAGAATCCCGATTTGCATCTCGATTGAATTCTACTCCTTTACGGATAGGCGTGCCTGTCGAGTACAACATTTCCGAGCTGACACCATCAGTCCGAAGAGCCTGGCTCATGTCCCTGGCACATTTACAAGCACAAGGACATACAATCCACCCCGTCTCATTACCAGCGACAAAGCATGCCTTATCAGCATATTATGTTCTCGCCCCAGCTGAGGCATCCTCAAATCTGGCCAAGTATGATGGAGTACGGTATGGTACTCGTGCTGATGGACCAGATAATACTGGGAAACCTGATGGGTATCTCTACTCGAATACGAGAGGCAGTGGGTTTGGATCAGAAGTGCAACGTCGCATTCTATTGGGCACGTTTAGCTTAAGTGCCGATGCTATGGATAATTACTTTATTCAAGCACAGCGTGTTCGCCGGTTGGTCCAATTGGACTTCAACGCTGTCTTCCGTGCCACGCATCCACTAGCTGCTGCTGGGGATTCAGATGCAGCAAGGTCTTCGTCAATGGATGTGGATGTTCTTATTTGCCCTACTGCTCCATCATCACCATCCCGACTCTCGGATGTTACTGGCGCATCGGCTGGTTCGTCGCCGTTGGATGCATACGTCAATGATGTGTTCACAGTACCGGCTAGTCTGGCTGGCTTGCCTGCCATCTCTGTACCGGTGACTGCGTCCGAGTTGAGCCAGGATTCGGATGCTAGCGATGTTACCGGAATTCAGGTTGTGGGGCAGTATGGTGATGATGAGTTGGTGATGCAAGTTGGCGAGTTACTTGAGGGTCTTCACTTTGGATCATCATAGCCTAGCACATAGCTTCCAATGGTTCGAATTTTGTAATTGTATTATAACGAGATGGAATATACCCTTTTCACTCGATTCAACAAGTTGTTCAAAGACTAAATCCAACAGTGTCAGACGTAAATATTTACAACCAAGACTTGGAGATACTTTAGATGTATGTGAATAAGATTGAAAGTTGGTATCAATAAGAATAAGATCTGCCAGAACGCCTTGCGCCTTATCATTCTCTTCGAATTAGTATGGATGGCCTGTGAGTATCATATTGAGCAGCTCTTTTTCTATCCCCAGGTGGATATTTCATAGAGCTCCAATTAGGTCATCTCAACATCCTCATCCGGTCCATCCATAGGGGCATCCACCGTGATCCTAGGAGTACCAGCCGTGCCGACACTCATAGAATCCTCTCCAATAGAATTGGCCAGGAAATCCCCATTAGCAGCCGGCGTGTGCTGGTGACTATTAGCCGCTGAATCGGACGCGCCGGCAGCACCTGCTACAGAACCAGGGGTAGCAGCAGAGCCCGCAGCATCCAGGGCCGCACCGACGCCACCTTTCAATACTTCTGAGCCTCCGACTGCACCGGTGGCTGTATCTAGATCTTCGTTGTTAGTGCCGATTACATCGCCGTCAATACCACCCCAGGTGAACATGGCCTCAACTTCGTCGACGATATCGGCGACGATGTCTTCGACAATTTGGTCGTTGAAGCGGTCACCCATGGCGTGAATGGGCTCGCCTGCTTCAGTCTGGTCAGGTGGTCCGACCCACCATGGGCCTTCGAAGCGACACTCAACGGCGCCGCCACCATAGCAACTGACAGCGGGGTAGTAGCCGATCATGGCATCGTCTGCATTTTCCCGCTCCCCGATTCCAAGGTTGTTGGTACCGTTTGCTAGACGACTAGCTGGAGAGAGGAACGCATATAGTTCTTTAAAGGCTGTGCCCATCTTGACGCCATTCTTGTAGACTGTGATGCTGGATCCGGGTAATGTGCGTAGCGATGCATCCTCACTGTTGAATGGAGAAGGTGGGCCAAAGGTCGGTGTCTCCTTGAGGTTGAAGGCATAGTCGCGGAGATGCTTTGTGGAAAATACGTTGGACTGTTGCCAACAGAAATCGGACTTATAGTGGAAAGGGATCCGATCTCGAATGATATTCGTCGAAGAGGCAGGCTGCGTATGATCCGAGCCATCACCATCCACAGCCGGATCATATGTTCCCTCAACGACCTTTTTGTGGAGTGATAGCTGAGGAAGGTTGATAAGCAAGCCGATGACATCGCCCTCATTAATGGCTTCACCTTTCGGGAAGAAAAACTCGCAGCGCATACGATTGACGACTTCACCGTTCACATCTCGAATGCCGTACCCATAGCAATCCACTCCAACATTAGCATCGAGGTCGGCTTCGCGTCGAGCAAACCCAAGTCGGACATGACCACGAGATGCAGCATTTGAAGGAGCACCATTAACAACACCACTGATGACTTGAGCCTCATAGTAGTATGAGCCTTCTCGGGCACACACATTCGCTCGGGCTGTATGCCACGCATCGTTGGTGGTCACTGCCCTAGCATCATTGGAGAAAAAGATCGCAGCAGGAGAATCCTCGAAGCTGAAACGGGCATGATAAGGTTCCACATCGGTCTGGCGATATTTGATATGAGGGAATCCCGCGTCCGCAATGGCATAACTATAGCGAAAACCATTCTTATTCGTGAGCTTATCGACTACCTCATAGAAGTCCCAGCCCTTGCCAAGCATATCGGATTTCTTGCTCGTCACTTGATTGAACTGGCGGGGTGGTGGTGGGTAAAAGTCCGAGGAACGAGGTTCGGCGAGGAGCAGCGGACGGAGAATATTGAGTTCTGAGCTTGGTCGAGATGTGGTTGCTGCTGTTGATCGTTTCTTGGGTGGAGGTGCATTTTCGGTGTCTAGACCTTTTGCTTCGCGTTTCTTGCGACTGTCACGTTTATTGCGCTTTGCGCGCGCATCTCCCTGAACTGAGGCATTGCTGCCAGGTGCCGGTGAGGATCTTTGGTTCAAGTCGGAGAATGCTCCATTCAGAAGAGGACCATTTCCAGGGGGTAGAACGGGTGAGTTGATATTGGAAGATGGAGCCGAGGATCCTGGAGCTTGAGTGGATGCCATGATAGGCAGTGGAGATACCGATTTTCGAGGTCCGAACTTGCGTTGAGCTTGGCTTCAGCAGGGAATCAGGCAAGCTTGTCAGTATAGGGAAATCACCAAATTGGGCTGCAGCGGTCTCCCAGGGCCATTTTGGAATGAAATTCAAATCATTGAGCAGGAAGGATGATCCATAGTACATACTGTTTCCAAAACAGCTTCGGACGAAGCGCTAACACTTCAAGAGAGATAGGAAGCTATGGGGGTGGGCGGTGAGAAGAGCGGTGAAGAAGATTGTGACTGATAGACACCTAACATTCAATCAATCAGTCTTGAACATGTCAAACTTGAAAGGCTCCAGATAAAAGACCTCAGGTTAATTTGCAACACGCATCCGCATCGGATTAACAAACGCGGCAGAAAAGTGTCCAACAGCCGCAAGGCGGTGGATCCACTATAGGCGGTGTTGATAATGCTCCGCCCGGCAGAAAAAAATGACTGATTAGATCACATGATTCCAAAATTTACACACATTGTGATGTTTCTTCCGGTGACTTAACCAAAAACCAGCAATCCGTTTGGTTTCTCCTTGGAACTCCCGATTATTTGAATACCAGCATTTATAATGCCCAAGGCAACCAGCTCCCGTGCCGCCGTGGCTCGCCGGCACAACCCCCTAGCAGAGGATATCTCGTCCGCGGGGCATTTGCGCACTCAGACTAGCAAGAAGGGCAAGCGCCGATCCCAAGATGATGAGGAGGGCGAGGAAGGCCAGCGCTTTATTGATGCGAAGATGTCGCGGAAGATTCTCCAGATCGGTCAGGAATTAGCAGAGGAGGATGCTGCCGAACAAAAACTTGCTATGGGTGCTGGTGCATCCAAACCCAATGCCGCATTCGAATTTGATACTCGGTTTGAAGAGGAGGAATTGTCGGATGATGAGAACTTCCAAACTGAGGAGTGGGTGGATGAGGAGGTTGAGCAAGTGGTATGATTCTTGAATATCAAATTTCAAGCTTCTTTACTCATAGATACTAATTTTTTTTTGCGACTGCAGGAGGTTGATCCTAATGACCTTGACATGTTCAACAAATTCATGGGCCATGAAGAAGATCCCATTTTCCACCCCAAAGACCCTTCGTCAGCTGGTCAAACTACAAACCTTGCGGATTTGATTCTGGAGAAGATCGCCGAGCACGAAGCTAGACAGGCCGGCGAGAGTGTTGGTGGACCGTTTATTCAAGGTGGTGGAGCGGCCGAGGATGCCGTCCAGATTCCAGCGAAGGCCATTGAAGTTTATGAGAAGTATGTGAATTACTTTATACTTCGATTATTGAACTTTATATTAACCATTTTTACTCAATAGGGTTGGAATGATCCTTTCGCGCTACAAGTCTGGCCCTCTCCCCAAGCCATTCAAGATTCTCCCTTCGGTCCCCAACTGGCCTACTCTGCTTGATATCACCCAACCCGAGAGATGGACCGCCAACGCTGTCTACGCCGGTACCCGAATTTTCATTTCCTCCAAGCCGCACGTTGCCCAAGAGTTCATCAACACTGTCCTGTTGGACCGTGTCCGCGAGGAGATTCACGAGACTAAGAAGGTCAATGTTCATACCTACAACGCTATGCGCAAAGCTCTTTACAAGCCTGCCTGTTTCTTCAAGGGTCTGCTCTTCCCTCTCGTTTCAAGCGGTACTTGCACCCTGCGTGAGGCTCACATTGTCTCCTCTGTGATTGCCCGTGTGTCTGTCCCCGTACTCCACTCTGCTGCGGCTCTTCTCCGCATGTGTGACCTCGCTGCTGAGCAATCCATGCGCTCACTGGAGAGCACTGGTGCAGTAAACACTTTCATCCGAATCTTTTTGGAGAAGAAGTACGCTCTGCCTTACAAGGTCATTGATGCTCTTGTGTTCCACTTCCTGCGTTTCCGTGCTGCGGATGGTTCCGAGGATGTCCTGATGGGCGAAGGTGGTTCTAAGGGCTACAAGCTCCCTGTTCTCTGGCACCAGTCTCTGTTGGTCTTTGCTCAACGGTACCGTAACGATATCACCGAGGATCAGCGTGAGGCACTTCTTGATCTGCTGTTAGTTCGGGGACACAAGGACATTGGACCTGAGGTTCGACGAGAACTTCTGGCTGGTCGTGGCCGTGGTGTTGTTCTCCCTGATCCAGAACGACAAAATGCGCTTGATGCGGGTGACGATACCATGGATGTGAGCATGTAATCTTTTCCTTTCTTTTTTTGTGGATTTTTCCCTGCATATATCACCTCCACGAACTGGTCATGAGCACGAACCGAAGGCGTTACTATGGATTTTTGTTGCATAATTCCCCGGATATCTCGATGAGATTCCGTTTGAGTCAAAAGCATTGAACTTATCACTGAACTCATATGATTCGTATTGTAACTCGAGTATTCCATCTGTACTCCTGGGTAGTGCATAGATCATAGATCATATCCTCAGATGTTTCGTACAGATCAGATTCATTCGGGAAGGATCTAGCTTTACTCTATAGAAACGATAGATTTGGCATGGAACACCTCTAATGTTCCATCTCCGAGTCGTTTCACGCTAGGAGACTCCTCACATATTCTGGAAGAACCGATGTGTCAAGGGGGCATGAAATGGCATGAAATGCGGGTCTGAATTAGCGTAAAATCAGGGCAATCTGCAATCTGCCACTAACTTGAAATATTCTCCGACAATGCGGACTCCGGCGGGGTGTATTCCAGATAGAGTACGGAGTAAAAGGCGTTTATCTTATTTAACTTAGATAGGTAGTGTACGAACCTTGGAAGCTGCGTACAACGTTCTACTAATACGTATAAATGCCGATGAAACATTTAAAGATGTAACGTCTCAGGGGGCCCCTAAAGTGTGGGGTGATCTACTGTGGCGAGTCAATCAGCTGAATGAATACAACTCACAGTGTCATATTCAGCTACTGATGAAATGACATGTCTAGAATATTCAGACTCATCCAAGTTCAATCATTCGAAGATTGGATATGATGAATTTCCATACTGCTTGGTAATTTACTCTGTACTCTGTATTGAGGACCCCTATGAAGTCCCGACGTCGGCCTTATTTTCCGCACGTGCGTGTACCATGAAGATGTTCCAGCCCCCCCCTCTCGCTTCATAGTGACCCCGCTTAATCTCGCTGCTAATCTATGCCCCCTTTCCCCTGCATTCCATGCACAGATGCACAAAGCACCGGAGAAGAGTAACGGCCCTTCCGGATGTTCCAGAGAGGATTTCCACTGAGGGGCGTACACACCTCGGATTACGACTTCGGAGTCTAGAATAACTGAAATCTCCTATTGTTATCATATTATCCGGAAGGCGATGCACCGGTATCCACTTGACCCTACGAATGAATGATGTTACCTGCCGCACGTCGTGGTCTAGCAGGTCTCAGTCTCCAAGGTGTTACGAGGGGGGTGAGATAAGAGTATTCCTTACTCTGTAGTACCTTGTCTACTACCTACATAGGTTACTATTATAAGATTGTCCTACATTTAGGCCCTTCACGGGATGAGATTTAAGGTGTGATCCTGGGTTGCCTTGGGAGGCCTTATTAATTCCAAGGTTCAGGGCTCTGTATGAGGGAAATGTACTGTACTCGTATGTATGAATAGAAACCATGTGAAACAATGGAATCCAGGGGGGGGCAAGTGGGTCTGATCATTGATTGGTGGATATTAAAAGGGTTCCATGGATTGAAATGGTAAGTTACTGTAATTTACAGTAATTTATGTATTAGCTGAGTCACAAGATGACGACGACCAAGGGTTACTTCCTTTACCATATAATAATGTATGAGACAACAAGTATCTCCCTCCTTAACTCCTTCTTGCCCCCTCTTTAACCCCCTTTGTCCCAGTGGAACTTGGATGAGCCACGCTGGCCTCTACTTAAACACCCACTATTCCCGCCTACTCTGTCCTTTCCAAAGAAAACACCTGGCCTCTCTGACTCTTTGACTCACTACTTCCGGATTTGGTCTTTGGTGCCCCGTGATGACAACGTGGCCTTAGAGTGGAAAGCCGTAAACCCATCCAGGCTTGAAGCTTCTCCACTCCAATCCCCCCCTTCCATCACTAGAGGCACCATACATACCCACGAGACCATGACAGACACCACAATAAACCCGCTGGATCTGCCAGCGTCTCCATCATCCGATATCTTCACTGTCTCCCCCGCAGATACCTCACTAGACTCTCCGGAACCGGAATCTCTTGAGGAAGAGGAGAAGAAGCCAACTAAGAAGAGAAAGTCATGGGGCCAGGAACTTCCAGTCCCTAAGACCAACCTACCACCACGGTAAATCACCACTCAAGACGTCATAATTTCAGCGGTTCAATCACTGACTTTCCTAGAAAACGCGCAAAGACAGACGATGAGAAAGAACAAAGGCGGATCGAGCGCGTTCTTCGAAACCGCGCCGCCGCTCAAACCTCCCGCGAGCGCAAGCGATTAGAGATGGAGAAGTTGGAGACGGAAAAGATCCGCATGGAACAACAAAATCAGTTCCTGCTGCAGCGATTAACACAGATGGAGGCCGAGAACAACAGGTTATCACAACAAGTGGCCCAGTTGTCCGCCGAAGTCCGCGGTTCGCGCAGCACCACACCCAAGGCGGGCTCCCCCGTTATGGAATCTCCAACCCTCACACCCACTCTCTTCAAACAAGAAGGCGAGGATCTCGCCATGGAGCGCATCCCCTTCCCCACCCCCTCCACCGAATACTCCCCCACCCTCAAGCCTTCCACTCTGGCTGAGGCCTCCGACGTGACACAACATCCTGCAGCGGTGTTGTGTGACCTGCAGTGTCCGTCGCTGGTCTCGAAGGAGCTGGAAGTGCCCTCCCTCTCTTCGACCTTGGAACAGAGATCGAACCTTCAGCTGCAAATGATGTTGCAGCTCCTCTTTCTGACGATGACTTCCGCCGCCTATTCCACGGTGATGGGCCCTCTGAGTCAAATCCTTCATTCCCTGAAGACGGGTTTGCCTTTGGCGTTCTCGACGGAGGAGACCTTTCAGCATTTCCCTTTGATTCTTTGGTTGATTTCGACCCCGAGTCTGTCGCCCTCGAAGGCGTCGACCCGACCGGTCTTTCGGATGAAACTTCTCACTCGACTACTAGCATGCAGCCCAGCCTTGGCGCGTCCACTTCGCGATGCGACGGGCAGAGCATTGCAGCTAGCTGTTAGTGAACAGTTTTCCCGTCAGGCCGGATCAGGTGACGTCCAGGGGAGTCGACTGCGATGGGAGACTCTGATGACCATGATCTGGGCGATCGATCGTCTCCATCAGTCTCGACAACCCCAGCGGGCGCTCACACTGAAATCCGGCCGGCGACGCAGTTACGGAAAGAGAATTCATCAACGGAGTATACGGAGTTCCTGGAGTTCAATGAGCGAGACTTTGATGTCTCAGCTGGGCAAGCAAGCATGAGGAAAGGTTTCCTCGGGGTATCTCATTTTGCTGTATTCTAGTCACAATTCAAGCCTAATCGGCCCCCCATTCACGTTATACATTCCCTGCAAATTAGACAGCAGACTGTAGCTCAGTTGGTTGTAGTATGTGTTAGGGACCATGTAGTCGATTGGGTACGGAGTGGAGAGTACACACTGATTGTCTAGCCCATTATCTGGCACAATATCCTGCTGCCTATTTGCTCATGACTCAATAAAGATATAGAATCTACACCATTTTTGATCTATAAAATCTATATCATGTTTCTGTGTACTGTGTACTCTGTACTTCATACTCGGTGTTGACTGTTAACTGAGTTGACTGCCCAGGTGATCTACGCTACGCTGAATGCGGTCAGTGACGTTGCCACGCGCCAATTCTCTCCGCCCCAACTTTGGTCCTGGTCCTCGTCTCTCTATATACATATCCTCTTTTCAAACATCCTCAATCCTCTAAATCAGTCACAATGGTTCGCAAAGATCCCATATTCGAAGCTCGCACAAATGTCAAGGTGAGTTTACCTCCACATCCTCTATCACAACCCACATAACTCTCCCCCACTTCCCCTCGGACGATCCTCATCCCATCAACATCCCAATAACCCCTCACTAACAAATCTAGCTCCACTCAAACCGGCTCAAGAAAGAAGCCGCCCGCGCCGAAGCGACCTACAAATCTGAAAAAGCCAAAGCGGACAAAGCGATGAAAAACCGCGAATTCCAAATCGCCCGCATCCACGCCGGGTCCGCCGTCCGAGAAAAGCGACGCCAAGTGACCCTTAAATCCGAAGCGGCGCGCGCCGACGTAATAATCAACGAGCTAAAAGCCGCACAAAGCACACGGGATACATCACGAACACTAGCGCTTGCGTCTCGGGGATTGGACGCTGCCTCGAAGAGCGTGAATCTGGAACACCTAGTAGCGCATGCGAATAACTTCCTTGCGCGATCGGAGGATTTCAAGATTGCTAGTAGTGCGATTGAGGATGTTGCGCAGGGTGTTTCGATGCAGGAGTATGGGGCTGAGGGGGAGTCGGAGGTTGACCGGATGATGGAGCAGTTGGCTGATGATGCGGGTGTTGATATGCGCATGGCCTTGGAGGCGGATAAGGCTCCTGAAGCGGAGGTTAAGGAGCCGCAGCAGGGTGTTAAGGTGGATGCGGATGTAGAGGATGGGTTGAGTGCTAGGTTACAGGCTTTGAGGGCTATTAACTAACACCCTATGTGTGGTTGATATTGATTCTTGAGACCTGGACGTCTTGTATGAGGCCTCTGCTTGCTTTTCTTCCGACCTACTCTGTCTCTCTGCCTACTCTATACGCTCTGCTCTCTCAGCCCTGTCCAGTTTGTCATTTTATCCGTCTCCCTGTTTGCTCATTTCATCTTATATGCATGGTTCCCTCGAGTGGAACCGGCAGTGACTGAGTATAGTCGTTGCCCGTCTTTGTTCTCACGAAGTTATGCCCTGGTTGGACAGCATCTGGCTTTTCCTTCTGTCATTGTGTGAGTTAGGAGTTTAGTTTGTGGAATTTGCACTGTATATATGACTCTGCCATTCCACCTGGTTCAAATGTTATCAGAAATGTATTTCCAGTCTCAAGTTAAACCTATTCTTATAGTCCCTGTCCTAATTTTGTTTAATCTCATTTTCATTATACTAGTAATTTCATCCAATTTTACTAATTTCCTGCCAAGGCAACAGCCATACACTGATTGGATCTAATATCGGCTCGGTTAACCTACTCTTTCTTGCCAAGGAATCATCAATTCGACTCAAAATCTTCAACTACTTACTGATTCTACTAGGTATTATTATATCCTATATATTTCTATTTAAGTGATTCATTAATCGAGTATATTACCTACTATACATCTACCAATATTACCATCAATCTTATAATTCATTCTCAACTTGAATTATTTTGATGATTCTGAAAGTCTCTAAGCGAGAACCTTGTAATCCGAGTCAGGGTCCAGGCTAGTATCCAAAATAACTACACTAAAAAAGACCCTAACAGACCCTAACAGACCCTAGTCAACTTCACTAGACCCTAAATGATCCCCAAAACCCAAATAAAAGACCCTGATTTCATGCAATCCCTTCCGATCCAATCATCTCTCAACGATAGCCCCTCCATGGAGACTTTGTAGCCTCCTCTAGACCCAATTGAGGCTCTTCAGCACCATGAGGCTTTTCTTTGCCCCCAAATAACAGGGTTCTGAGCGCCACCGCTCCATTCAAATACCCAGCCATGGGCTCAGAGGGACTTGGGATTTCCTTTTTTGTTTCTGTCTCTGTTCTTTTATATCACTTGAGGGGGTTTCTGTCGTTTCTTATTCAAGGGCCATCATCATGGCACCTCCACGCTCGTTTTTATACATCTTGTCACTCGTTTGGACATTTACTCTTCTTCCCCTTGTACTGGCAGCTCCATGGATCGTGACCCAGGACTACGAACAGGTCATTGTGACTGAATACGCCTACGATGACTTCTATGAGACGGCCGATCCTACCATCTCCACCTCAATCGAGCAGATCATACCCACTGTGACCTCATTACCCGTGGCCCTGTCAACCATCACCTCCATTGATGAGTACTCCTCTGTGACCATCGTTCAAAAATTATACCCTACAAGTGTGGGAACCCCCGTGCCCTATGACTACGGATACTATGGCTACGACGACAGCACCGATGATGGCTACCATATGACCGTCTACGTCGTAAACATCACCTACACCGCACCAACAGCCTGTTCATCGGGCTGGACAACCGCCAGCCCGGTACCAGTGTACCCACCGTACGATATTATGGACGCTCTCCCTACAACAGCGATGTCAACATCTCTATCAGTTGACAACAGCGAGCCCTTCCAACCCACAACCTATACATACGACTACATCTGGGTTGCATCGACCCAAATCCCATCCAGTTCATTAAGCTACTTGAGTTTAGAGTACTACCCAACAAGCATGTACGATATGTGTGGCGGATACCCAACCGCAACCGCAACCTCCACCAGCGATAGCAGCGAATGCGAATACGGATACTGTAGCTACTACCCCAATTACTGGGATGAATCCGATAACTGGTGGTTCGACAGCTGGGAGATGGGAATCTCACCATTCGCACTGGTGATGACACTCACATTCGGGTGGATCGGAATCTGGTTAATTGCAGGATTCATTGAAGCATGGGTTCGATTCCGACGATTAATGCTAGGATGGCAAACTCGACGCGGACTTCCTGTTAGTTGGGCAATTACCATTCTCCCATTGACCTTACTTCTACTTATTTGGTTTCGGAAGGGATTCCATGCACGGAGTGAGGAGGATGCGGCTGAGTTGAGGAAACAGTGGGATGGGTTGGGATTCTGGAAGAAGCTTAAGCTTTACTTTGTTTGGGGTTTCAGGTTTAAGTACCCGACTATCCTTGGTGAAGCTCCTCCCAGAGTCAACCCGAGTAAGAGACCTGGTAAACAACAGCGGGAGTCTTTGTTGAGTCCTGCTGGTGTGCCTCCTGTTACCGAGATTTCCCGTGATGGCGCTGTTGCTGCGGATCCGGAGTTGGGACAGGTGCCTGGGGATGAGAGTTCGAGGGCTACTAGTGAGGCACAAGAGCAGGTTCCTGTTCAGGCTTCGGGAGCTTTGGATGGGAATCGTGAGGGACATCATGCCACTGGCAGTGATGGGCAACACGATAGTGATGTTGGTCGGGCTCAGTAGCTGACTGTGCATACATATGGAGCCTGTTCTTGTGTTGATGGATTCAAGTTCCACTGGAGTCAATCGCGATCCAGATGCATACATATGTGCTTGATTCTATGGCGACTATTGGTCATGTCTTGATGTGTTCATGTTCAGACATTCAAATTTTGATTAGAGATACCTTCTAGCCAGTTTATACCTGAAGATTTACATACTCATTAATAATATCATCTTCAGACGAAAGATCAATCTCAATTTGAAAATACAGTAGATCTGAGTGCACCAGGGCAGTGACATTACAAATGTTGCATATGTGAAGTTTATACATAGTACTTACTATTAGTAGGGAATTCAACTTGAACTGACTAAATACCCGTGGTCTACATACAATGATTGTATCTGGACCTTGGGACCGCCTGGGCAGTTGACTAAGACTGACCTCGGGAGTCTACGGGTGAGTGCTAGTGGTGGGTAGTATGAACACTATCAATATATATATATTCGTCCATGAAGGATGATACCAGCACTTCAAGTTGAGTACAGAAACTTCAAGATTCAAGCTCATATATGGGTTGAAATTCAAACATTCAATGTTTAAGGCCAAACTTCAAGTTTGCACAGACCAACCTTGGAAGGTACAAACGAATGACAGAATTAGAAAAAAAAACACTCAAAAAATAAAACGATAGAGCAAAATACAATATCTTGCCTGAATGAAATATTCAAAAAAGTGCCAAAAAAAGAATTCTCAGGTTTTGGTTTTTTAGGAATAGCCGAACGGGGGGGGTCGAACCCCCAACCTTGAGATTAAGAGTCTCACGCTCTACCGATTGAGCTAGCCCGGCAGGGCTGGTTGGAAGGGGTTCAACTTATGGCTACATAAACCAAAACATATATTCTCTCCCCCTCCCTTCATCCGAACACCCGATCAACCTTGAATGAGGGGACTTGTGTATACACTCAAACCCCCCGGAATATATATATGCATACCTATGGAGGCCGAGTCGATACAATACACCCCTAGCCAAAATGGAAAACAGCCTGCATGTCTGAACTGCCGGCGGAGCAAGATCCGCTGTAATAGGCCTGCAGGACAGCCGCGTTGTGAGAAATGCCAGGCTAGTGACGTGGATTGTATCGTGCCGAGTCATCATGTTGGTCGGCAGAAGGGAGTTAAAAAGTGAGTTTTCCGCACTAACTCCAGACTTTCAGATGGCTAGAATACTGATTTATGGTGATTCCAGTAAACGCAAGGGGTTGGAGAAAGCAATCCACCAGATAGAACAAGCTATCAAACGACCAAAGGTCGATTCTTCCAATCCTGACGAGGCTCAGAAAGCAATTACTGGCCTCCAGGACTTGCTCAGTCAGTTTCAGGGACAGTTGCAGAGTGGGTCTACAGATAGCTTTACAGAGAGATCTGATCAAGCACGGAATCTCCCATCTCCGCGTGATCCCAATACAGACGAGAATCTTGCTCTCGATGATGCAGAAAACCCGCTACAATTACTTGCGCGTGCCTCAGATCTACAATTTTCACCGACGGGGCTGCGTCGAGTCCCGAAATCATCGCAGCCGGTCATAGTACCGTCGACGGTGCCACAAGACTTCAGTCCGTCCGTGGACTTTGGCGCGAAATCATTTTTCGTACCTGTCAGAGCTAACTTAGATATTGGACCTGAACTTGATCCTGTCGAGCTAGGGTTAGTTACATTCGACGAGTCCGAGTCTTTATTTTCATTGTAAGTGTATGGAAAGAAGAAAGACAGCAACTCCAATAATAACCATATACAGCTTCTATCAAAATCTCGCTCACACACGATGGGGGGCTGGACCCCCTCGTACACACAGCCAGCTTTGTGCGAGCTCAATCAGCTTTTCTCTTTACCTCGATTATGGCCGGAGCGGCGTTATTTCTTCCATCCGCTGCGGCATTAGCAACACGACTAGGCAGGCATTGCAAATGGCTAGCCAAGCGAGTGATGACAAATCGCCATCGATCCGTGGAAATTGTTCTCGCTTTTATGGTAAATGTGCCGTGGATGGCACCTGGTGAAAGACTAGGTGACGATGATACGTGCTCATATATTGCAATGGCACTTACAGTGGCGTTGGATTTATCGCTGAATAAGATTATCACGCCGTCTTCAAGCTTTGATCGGGATCTCCTGAGCCGGCTTGCGAGGGCTGACTGTATCGAGGCGAAGAGGGCTATGCATATGGATGGATTCGATGATGTCGATCCTGATTCGGAGTGGGGACATCGGTTGTTACGAAGGCGGGAGAGAGCCTGGATTGCCTTGTTTGTTGTCGAACGAGGGTGAGACTCTTTTTAACTGTCTAGTATTGATGTCCTTACTGATATGTCTTGGTCTAGTGTCTGTCTTGCCCGCGGAAGAAGCTACACTGTGCCACCAACGGCGCTTATTGAGAATTGCGATGTATGGCATCTCTCAAAGATTGCAGACCGACGAGATGGACCGATGAACTCCATGGCAGTTCTACGAAGAGATCTTGTAGGTAATAATCGCAAGAGAATCGGGGTACAGCTAACAATCACAGGACGAACTGTTCAGAACCGTCAAGTCGAGTTGTGACAGCTATCGCATCGTTGATACTGGATCCGAGGCAGCACAATCGTAAGTTGATGAAGGTTATCAATGAATAAAGCTAATTCAAAACAGGATCAAGTCCACTATTGAAAATTTTTACAACCACTGGTATGAGACCTGGGCATTAGCAATCGGCGAAGGTGGAGGTCAGTCGACAAGAACCCTCCTCATACTTATAGTCACCACTAACAAAGTAAAGCACGCTCTCTTCCACCATATGTCGAAATTCTCGTCACACATACCCAACTATCCACATATGGTGGTGTCATCAACCACCCTACTGCACCACTCGAAGTCAAGCGATTTTTCCGCGTAGCCGGCCTCTCAGCCGCTTTGAATGTGCTTCGAGCCGCCATTCAAGGCGAATCATGTCTAAAATCCATGCCAAATAACACCGTGATAATGATTTCCTTCGCCGCATGCTCTGCACTTAGTCTCAGCATAACTCCAGGGGATAGTCGATCTAGTCTGGCGCCTAGTGTGCGAACCTTGATCGAAGAAACAGCCGGGGTTCTCGAGCGAATTGGCGTGACACCAAGCCACCGAAACGGCTCTTCCGTGCTATATGGGCGCTTTTTACGAGAACTTGTTCGTCGAGCTCCCACGATGTCTGATCAACCTGATCCTATGCTTCCGTCCACATTAGATCAGAGAACACCTTTAACCGTCACACAAGCGACTCTTCCTCCAGGTGGTCTCTGGACAGAGCCTATGCAATTTTCTGCTATGTCTGATAATCAAATTATCGATGCTGTTAATCGGGCGGGAAGTACGTTTGGTGCATCGATTCCTGATGTCCCTGTTGATGATATGCTTAGTTGGGATTGGCGGGATTTTGCCAATACTGATTTTGGATTATAGGTTTAGTGTTGGATGAACCTGGAAGTTACCTTGGTTTTGATTTTCTTTTCTGTTTAATCTGTGCACTTGTGATACCATTTGCTTTTCTGGCATCTTCATCCCTCAATTCATCACTTTTGAACCAAGAATGCCCTCTGCTTTGGCTTCAAGTTGGAACTTGAACATATTTACCACACAATGGGGCGGCACAGGCTCTCCGAGTTGCACCCTTTTCACAATTTTATATCGGGATCTGCTTAACTTCCCAGTAATTGAACTTTGGAACGTTTATTCCGTCCACGGATCCCTGGCACTATTTGCTAGTGCACAGGCCGATCTACCTTTTCGAGATATGAGCGTTCATACTAAGATGTCCTTAAGTTCGATCTTCAGTTTTACTTCAACTTGCAAGGGTCGTGAAAAAGAGGGAGAAGACTGGGAAAGGTCTGGGAAAAGGCCTGTCAACATCGACGACATCATCGACGACATAAGCGTATTAAAAAAGGAAGTATAGACTGAAAATATTTTCCGGGGCTAGGCACTCAGAGATAGCCTTGGAACGTTCGTCAGCTCTTAGCGGAGTTTTTGATTCGCATTTTACCCTGTTATCCATCTGGACCCTCTTGTCCTTATGGACTGTAAGAGTCGTTAAGCAACTTCAAAGTTGGGAACCTTGGAATCTTCACAATAGTTCTTCTTCTTCTACATTCAAATGTGATGTAAAGCGTAAAGCTTCCAACTCCCGCAACTTGAAGTCTGAAATTGCCAAAAAACATTTGAATACATTATTCTCCACTATCAATGCATTAGAAGGGTAGTATCTAGACTGGTATAATATATCTCATAAAATTTGAATGGATTTTCTTATACTCCCGTTGACTCAGACATTTGAAGTTGTGCCATCGCTTCCTTCATGCTTAAAAAGGGCATCACGGATAAGATGGCTTCAGTTGCCCCTTTCGTTGTAATCTTACCCTGAGAAGTGCGAGAACCCCTTTGAATCTCTGATGCACGGGGTTGACGAAATGCTATCCCAGTTCTGCAAAAGACTTGGGATATTATCACGATCTAATATATCGGCAAAGAGGGCATTGATACCCTCAACATCCTCAAGAGCCTGGTTCGCACCCTGTCCTTGATACGGAACCATAGCATGGGCTGCATCGCCAATTAAAATTGTCCGACTCTTGACATATGTTGGCAAAGGCTCCTGACCATGGACCTGAAAAAGAGCAACACGAGGTGTGCGGCTGTGTATGTCGTGTCACAAGAGTCTCGATAGTATTCGCAAATGACAATCCGGACCCATCAAACAATATTGGAGCCATCCGGTGGTCATAACTTACCTGAAGACCCGTTGTAGCCACGGTGGGAACCCCTGAATCCCTTCCACCATCTCTGGAACACTCCCTTGAGCATTCCAGGAATATTCCAACTCTGAAGGTCTTTTGAGACTCCAGTCTGGGACTGCAAAGGCTATATTCATTTGCTCATGGCCACGACAGGGGTACATGACCACATGGCGGTTGCCAGTATCCCCAGCAGCAATGACGGTCACGAAGGTGCCTTCATCCTGATTGAACATAACCGGCCATTGACTGTCGCCTCCGACTGCGTCCTTCACAGCATCCATTGGGAGAACAAATCGATACAAAGAAAGACCACAGGGGACTGGTGCTGGATGTGAGGGTGGAATCACCGCTTCCCGTACCTTGGAGTGAATACTGTCTGCGCCTGTAAGGAAGAATTCAAGTTAATGAAGTTCAATTTCTTCAAAATTGTCTTCATCCTCCACATGGTTTCACCTACCAATAAAGAGATCTGCGGTAATAGATATTCCGTCATCAAACTTAACGACCCCAGCCTCTGGCTCAACGCTCACAATATGACAGCCATATATAAAATTGATCGGATCACCCTCCCCGGCATTGCTGGTCACTTTCTCCAGCAAAATATCTTTCAGGTCTTGTCAAAACACAAACCACAACCTTCCGTCACCATCTTGTTCATGATCTAGCTGACTCTTACTCATTTGCTCTTCCTTGATGTTATATGTTCTGTATCCTGAGCCAATCACAGCCCCGTATTTCCTCTTTTCCGATTCCGAGCCGCTTCAGAATATTAATACCATTGATATGAACTCCAAGAGCTGCAGACGTTTCTTTAAAATCTGCGCTCCGGCGTTCATAGATGGTGACATCGTACTGAGGGCATCTTCTGAGGAAAGCAGCGACGGAAAGACCGGCAATTCCAACACCAACTATTACAACGCGGAGCTTGAAGAGAGATTTGTCTGGAAAGACATATTTGCAAGAGCTGGGAAACTTTTCAAGTTGTAAGGAGGTGTGCATTTGGAACAGCTACAGGAAAGAACACGTCTGGGGGGAAGCGCGCGGAGGGGAAGTCTGCCCCGACACGTCGAGAGCTATCTACCTAGCCACCTTGGTCTGAACTATACAGACCACGTGATCTAACACAAGTTTGGGGACAGGCTCTAGTACGGACATATAATAGATCATGAGAGAATGCTCTCTCAGCTGCAGTTTTTCCTAGAAATTGATGGGAGTGGCTCACGATTTTGAAGAGTTTCAAACTGCAGTCCCCACTAATGGCTCAAAAATACCAATTAGTAATTAGGCGTCCTATTCATTAAAGGGCATAATCTTGGCGACCTCAGACTATATTAATTGGAGTCTCTGAGGGTGTGGAGGGTACTGCATGACACCACCTGGGCATCAGAAGTCGTTCGCCCCAAGCGCTCAAGTGCTGCAAAAATCGTGGAAAACCGAGATCTTATCCTCCCAAAAACTAGTAGACCACTGGCATCGAATCAAGAGTTGGGAGCCTGAAAAATGTTAAGTTCGGCCTCATTCTAATGCTAAAGAAAAGTACAAAAATTGCCGACGCTACTGATTAGGTTAGGTACTACCTAGTACTATAGTACTACTATGCGGGAGGACTCGGAGTCTCTTTGAAAACTGTATGATTCAAATGTTACATTAAAACTGTTCCGAATTTTAATTAAATAGGTTTACCCATCTACCTAAGTAGCTACTAGTACGGAGTAATCCGTATCTGCCACGGTGCTTTGGCCTACCTCCTCCGCCTAATTCAGTAGAGCTTTATTAAATTCAAGTTGCTTCTCATCCATGAAGCCTCAGATCTGTTGCCGAAGTCGTGTTTGTGTTTGTAAAGTTATGGAATCTAGTAGTAATCATCACTCTCACAGCTGCTTAATATTACAGAAAGAACTTACTCTCACCACAAGCCGCTAGGTCCATATGTTCATATAATTTATGATACATAATCAAAATCACGCACATACGACCACAGACTCGGAGTGTGGAGAACAGGGCTTTCCGTCCGCTCAGCTATACTTAAGTATAATAACCTATAGCCCTATATCTATATGGATTTTAACTATTCAGATGTCCAGTTCTTATTTTAGCTCACAGTAGAAGATGTAAGACTTTTAACCCTATTTAGGTAAATACACTAACCTCTACCTTCTAGCCTTTGAGTATATAATTATAAGAGCTAATAAAGCTTTATTTAAGCTAAGCTAGGAGGGTGGGTAGCGGTGGCTAAGTAGTAACAGAAGGTGGCATTGATTTATCTACCCTCCTAAGGTCACCAGACATATACTTTGTAATCGTATAGTAGGTAAAGCTGCCACATCTAGCGCCGCCTTTAACGCACAACCAAGTTTTCAATCAATTTGAATTGGCGTTCGAGTCCATATGCACGGCGATATGGCCCGATCGGGAAATATTCAAATGTCGAGGGACTCGGACAGATCGTCCTCAGCCGAAGGAATGGAATTTCCCCAATTTTCGTGTACCGATGTGTCACTGAACGCATCTGTCGAGAGCGGGTCCCGTATTTGACCACTGAGCTGATTCATGGTTTGCATTATCCTGTGAAAGACCTTGTTATTCGGATTACAAGCCATGGCCAGAGCAAGTTCAAGTTCCAGCTTAATGCAAAGCGTCATGGCACCTTCCAAAAATCAAACACTATTTCATATATGAACTTGCCTCCGAGTCATTAAGAGGTAATAGTAGCTAGATATGCCTAGGCTGTAAGAAAGGAGGAAGAATGAGCCTGAGGTCTGTTACAGAGTGTTATTCTCGGAAATGGTTGGACCAATAAATGATCTTGTAATCTTAATAATCTTAATCCCGCTTAGTTACTGAACAACCGATACCTCCAGGGCTAGGTAGCGTGACTGGAGATTATTACTACAAGATATTTTCCTCAGCTCTCACCCCTTCTCACCTTAGCCGGGCGACTCCACGCCAGCGTTAAAACCCTTTAACCTTATACTATATATATATTACTTTTAAAATATATTTAGCACATACGACCACAGGGTGTGGAGAACAGGGCTTCCCGTCCGCTCAGCCGTACTTAAGCCACACGCCGGTCAGTTAGTAGTATGGTGGGTGACCACATGCGAATCCTGACTGTTGTATGTTTTTGCATTTTTATTTATCTTTAAATTCTTTTGGATTCCCCGAGAGATTGATAGTATATAGGCCTAAAATGGCACTTGAAAGATCTTCAAGTTCATCTCCTTCACCCTCGATTCCATTCAAATCTGGCTGTAGAGTAAAACCATCCCACAATGGCAGTGGAGTCTATTCTAGGGCAGTGGAAAAGTTAAGTATAGCTCTTGATCAGTACATTAGACTCAATGATATCAGGACGTGGAAAAGACCAATTGTTAGATGCAGTAACTAATTAATAACCAAAGCAACATCTGGGCAAGTGAAAATCGTCATAAGACGTTAAAAAACAAAGTCTTAAAAAACAAAGTCGTGAGGGAAACAATCTGAAATGACTTATAGCTCTTCAATCAATTTGATACTTCATGGCTGAGAATTTAGCCTGCACTCCAGGGCTTTTTCTCTGATTTGATAAATAGGTGAGAAGGTATCTGAAGCACATTGCTGTCGAATTATGCTTGCGCAACATTTCTCGGGTCTGAAACTAGTCGAACCGTTCGGCAAATCTTGGAATCCCCAGTAAGCCAGTTATCTGAGTCATTCTCATCATAGTCGTCGTCTTGCTTCGGTTTCACAAATCCAGGAGTGTGATCTTCTCCCATCTTTCTCATCTTTCTGTCTTGGTAGTATTAGTCTTCTGGATGATAATCAAGATACCCCTGAGGCATTTCTCCACGGATTTTAGGCTTGCCATCTTCGCCGACAAGATAATGAGTCGCATATAGGCGAAGACCACGACCTTTGATTTGACACACTGTGGGAGACCAGAAATCATCAGGCTGCACAAACTGTATGTCGTACGGAATATTGTCGCCTTGAGAATACATGGTGGGCTCCAAAGGTGCTAATTTTTTCCCGAATTTGTTGCCAGCCTGGAATGTAACTCCATATGCTTCGACATCTGAATCTTTAATGAGAACCACGGAACTATGGCCGTTAGCTGATACAGTTAATTAGCTGATACAGTTAACGGCTTATTTTTTGAGTGACTAGCTTACATAGCTTGACCATACTCTGGCATATGCCGGGCCGCAGTGACATGCAAGTCTCTCATCGACGCCCTGCTGCCATCTTGCCAGTTATGGTAAAGAAGTCTTCCAAAGACATCGTAATTGAAGATGTTTTCGTCGACTTTAAGGCTGCCCCATGGTGCGCTGATATCATATTCTGCCGAGTTATTGACCATGTAAAGGTAACCATCCTTGCCAGAAACTAAAGTCGATGCCTGTCCAGCATCTTGGATCAGACGGAAACCGTTTGATTCAGGAAGCCTTCTGAGCTTCTGCTCTTCTTCCTTTTTGTTTTCCTCTGTAAAGTGCTCATCATCGTAAATAACAGGTTCTGGCTGGATAAGTTGGATGGTCTTGTTTGTTGCAAGCTGATCCTCCCCACCAAACTTGGCTATAATCTCATCGTGGAAATGAGTGGTGGGCTCTACTTGATTTTTGTCCCAGCCTTTCGTCCTATTGTAAATTGTTAGCAGTGAAAGATATTTGGGTGAGGCATACATACGAAAGACAGCCGAGACCAGTCTCAAAGAATGTGATTCCCAGTCTCTTGAACTCGTACTCCCATATACCCAGAGCGGAACTGTAAATCCGATTTTTGGCGCCAAACCGAAGCTCAATTCCGCTATCACAGGCATGCCCTTCATTTTTGGAAACTCCAGCTGTCAAATATACAGAGGGCGCGGTATAGATGCCAATGGCCTTCTTCCATGTTCCACCCAGGATATCAAGGGCAGCTTCAACCCCAACGGGTAGAGCTAAATCAGCGGTCGCAACAACGTTTCCCTTTGTAATCTCAAAGATTGGTTCCAGAGACGGCTTGAAGCCCGATGCAATATTTCTTGATGAATTCATCGCATCTAGGGTCAATTCACCCGCCTCAAGGGTAAATCTCGCCCCTGCCCGGAACTCACCATGGGCATCAAGGTAGACACTGGCGGCAGCATTGACAATAACTTGTGGTCCAATGATGATAATATTCGGGATTTTGATCGCATAGAAAGGGATGCCGATGAATTCGTTCTCAATTGTTGTATTGAGTTTCTTCTTATTTCCCCCCTCTTTTAATGCCCTGGCATCCACAGTCACCCCATAGATCGCATCGAAAATGAAATCCTCGTGATTGATGAAAGAAACATGTGCTTTAGTAACGCCTGAGGAGATACTAAAAGCTAATGCCCCGTCAAAGCTCATTTTTGCCTTTGCTCCACAGCTTTCACATTTGACTTGAAGAGCCGCGCCCTCTTTAGAGAGAACAAGATTGTTCTCGTTGCCTCCAAGCATGCTACCCAGATCAGTTCCAAATTGAAGTCCCTTTCCATCAGTCCTGTGATCGAAGTCGATATCAGAGTGATAGGATTGATGGAAAGGCACGCCAAAGGGAACCAGAAGTAATTTCAAATTTATGATTGCGAGAGCCACCATAACTTTGACAGCGGTCTTGATGTTCTCCACTGCTGTCTCTATCAAACCGACGATGGCCTATAATATATTTCTTCATTAGAATCTGGTGAACTGCATGGTGTGATGTCTTGACCTTGAAAATAGCTGTGATTCCTTCAACAATCCAAAAAACAGGCCTCATCTGGCAAGATCGCCCATCTCTTCGTCAGATAGGTAGCGAAGTCCTATCTCATATTCATCAGGAATATCCGTGTTGATTTCATCCGTATTGAAGAACATCTTGGCAGCTGTTCCATTTTGTGTGAGATCTACTAGCGGAACCGGTATTCCGTTTAGGTCTGTCTCTTGAAATTGCTCCGTTGGATCTGGCCGTTCGACTTTGACATGCCCCTTGGTTATCTCGCGCTTGGACAGCTTTGGGTCTCGATAAGTTCCCCAGCTCAGTTCTCCCTCGTGGATCACATCTTTCTCATCTGTCAATTCTGTATTCACGGTGACACAACGATCATTAAAGGTGGAATTCGATGCAATGAAAAAGGAACGGTACTCTCCGTTCCGGTGACTGCACCCTGGTGGTAGGTAACAAGATGAAGTTTCTTGGACCCGACATATTCCTTCCATGATTTTTCAACAGTTTGGAGTGCTTTGTGGTTTTTCAAGCAGACTTCGATATTTATTTTCTCTCCGATGGGACTGTTCGTCGCAAACAGTCTGACGAGGAAAATGTTTACCAAGAAGGGGCAGTCGATATTGTTCAGACTGAAGAATCAAAGGAATTATCAGCGTTGGGGTTAGAGGATAAAGCTGCCTTGATCTCTGAGACGAATGAGATTGACGATTTAGAGAGGGCAACAGGGGAATCCGTGATCTATCAGTATTATTTGCGCTACGTTGGATGGCCCAATGCTGTGATATTTGTTCTCTTCGTGATGATGAATGTCTTCTCTGGTACATACAGTCGTAAGTAAATTTTCCCTTATGCGACCTTCCGATACTCCTAACATCATGTCTATTAGAAATTTGGCTGGAGCAATGGACTAGTCATGGCGGAAGTCAAAAGTCACTCTATGTCACAGTTTATTTCTTCCTTGGAATTTGCAATGTTGTTGGAAATGGTGGTCATGTCTGGTGAAGCGTTCTTTGCGGCCATCAATGATATAACTTTACTAATGAGGTATTAGGGCTATCCTCATTCTGATCTCTCCTTCGACAGCGCGCCGGCTTCATTATGTCATACTGAAGACAGTCGTGATATACATTCAGTTCTCTATTCTCGCATCTTGATCAACTGCTGACATATATGAAGGGCAACACCGCGGTTTTTAGCCGCTGCTGATATTGGGTCAATCCTCAACAGATTTAGCCAGGATATGACCCTTATAGAGAGCGATTTGCCGATTGGCATCTGCTAACATTTAAATCCGTCCGTCAAAATATAATCCAGACTTCCGTTGGCTTCTCGTTTACGACAACGTCGAAGATTTAAATATTATGAAACGCGCTTGGCCTACAGCATCTAGGGGGTCCGTTCTGATACCTAGTCGAGACTCGACCATGGCTTTCAGTCTGGCTTCTCATGGATGTCAGGTCACGCCTTTTGATACGGAAACTGGGTCAGCAGCGTTGCTCAACATCCTTGGACTGGATCTAGAGTCAACAATTTACCAGGAAGAGGCAAAAGCTATTACATGTACTCTCGGTGGATTCATTGTCTGGAGAAAAATATCTCTGAAGAGCTTTCTCACATTGTACAAGCAAAATTCGGCCAGCGTGGATGCCAAGAGCACGATAAGCATGGATTACGGTCATACCCTGGCGACTGTTTGGGAGATAACTTTAAGTCAACTCTTGGGAAGCAGCAAGGTCCTTCATATGGTTTTGTCTTTTCTAGATTCTGACTGTATACATGAGTCAATCTTGAAAGATGGCGCGCTTCAAATAATTGACCCCACTTTGGAGTTTATTGCGGACGAGATAGAGTAAGCATATTGTCCTGTTTAAGTGAGCTCACATTGACTAACATCAAGAAAGTTTCCTGGATGCCCAAGAAGTCCTTCTTCAAGGAGCTCTTATTCAAAAAGCAGGCGAGAACGAAATCATATCTATGCATCGACTGATACAACGTGCAGTCATTCGACGAATGAGTGCTCAAGAACGAAAGAACATGGTTTCCCTTGCAGTTGCGATCCTCGCGGCAAACTTTCCAAATACGTACATTGCCGACGTTGGCCACCAGGTCGCCTCATGGACCTATTGTGAGAGGAGCTTACCACATATTGAAAGTATGGTGAGAAAGTGAAGAATTTAAGATCTTTGTAAATGCGAATCAATCACTTGCAGAACTGCTTCTTCGATGTTCTTGGTATGTTTGAATTTTAATGTTTGGAAAAAAGAAGTTGCTCATCCAAAGCAGGTATCTGTACGAGAGGGAAAATTACACTCTTTCCATTTCATATATTGATATAGCGCTGAAGAGCTTCAACAGTAAAGATACTCTTGCATACGCTAGTGCAACTGATCTTCGAGGTTTGATCAATCTTGACATCCGCCACCCTGCAGCTGCTCTGGAAGACTTTGAACATGCATACAAAATACGCACAGAATTACTTGCCGAGAACGACTCGTTCCTAGCCGCCAGTCATGTTAATATAGGCCTTGCATTCACAGAACTGGGCGAGCTGGAAAAGGCTAGAGACCATCTTCAGCGGACATTTGACATTCGATTATTGCACAACAGCGATAGAATTGGAAACTCATACAGTAATATGGCCAGCTTGCTACTGAGAATGGGAAAGCCCGACGAGGCAGAAGTGATGCTGAAGAGGTGTCCATCACTAAAAGACTTTTCAGATGAGAAATTTCTCAAGACCGGAAATCCAAGATTCTCTGGGTATGTTATCTTTAATTATCAAGATTCTCTGCAGACTCACAGTGGATACAGGGATATGGTTCTCCTCAGCAGGATTAGATTCGCACAAGGGTTTTTCAATGAAGCACTCAGATTCGCTTCCAAAGCCCTGAGTTTTCGGATAGAATACCTGGGTGAGCGTCTCAAAGTTTGTGACTCCCTTTATCAGGTAGCTGTCATTCTTCATAAAGGGGGAAACATGGGACTAGCACAGTAAGTAGTCACATTCCAATACAAGGTGGTCGCAGTTATTAGCATCCCACAGGCAACTTCTTGAAGAGTGCATCAAGATATCAGAAGGACTACCCCAAGTTGAGGGTATAGGACATCTAGCTCAGGCAAACTACAGGCTATCGCAGGTATTGGCAGATAACAGGAAAAACAAAGAAAGCGCAAAGCGTCTTGAGATGGCAGTTGTGCTTAGAAGAGACTTCAAGAGTCTTGATGGAGATTACGCTCTTGTGAATGGGGCTGCATCTGACTTTGAGGACCTTATCCCGTGGATGCTATGGTAATTCATATATCTTCCCCTGACCATATGGCTAATCATAATTTGAACTTGCTGATTGCAGCGCACGGCTATTGTACAGCTTTTTATGACCATGAGCTGGTTGGCGTCATTTTTTGCACAAGACCTATATTTACTACTAGTCGGATAGAGCTTAGATCCAGAATGATAAATTTCTCTCATGTTCATTTCACGCTAGATCCTCGCTACAAATGCGAAATTGAAGTTTCGGCTGAGGAGATAGTGAAGATACTAGAAGTGAGTCATGGAGACTCAAGCAAATATCAGCTGTGCCCCTCCCCTGCGCAGAAGATGCCCAGGTGGATTTACTATTCTTCTCTATGGGATGCTTGGGCTGTTTGGCCCGCAGACATGTTCTAACTGCTGAAAATGATCGGTTTTCTGTGTCTAGATGGGCAATCATGCATTTAAAACTTGAGCTCGTCCAAAATGTGACTGACAGAAACATTGAAGATATAAAATAATAAACTTGAAGAGCTGCCCAGACGGCCCCCAATGTACGGAGTCCCGAGGCGAGTTAGCTGATTAAGAAAGTCTGAAGTCTAGGCTGCAGCCAATTCGGAATGTTGACCAACTCCGAGTCATTAAATGGAGCTCGAATATGAGCCATATTTCTTTTTCATTGTCCTAGACGTGTAATCAGACGATCTCATCGAAGGGGTTCTTCGAACGTAAATCGAACTCTCATTTTGCGCCTCTACTCTATCTTACATACACTTCGCTATTTATTTACCGCACTTCGGTCGACTTAAAATGAGCACTATTGATTTCAAAGATTGTTTTTGGGGCGCTCCAAATTCAAATGCCAAGTCAGTCTGCCAGTGTTATTCTACTTTACGCGTTTCTTGAATTGCTGATCCCCATAAAGCTTCTGCGAGGTCGACTACGCTGTGAGTAGATACATCGCGGAATTTATCAACAGCTTGACAAATGTCGTTTATGGTGAGATAACTCAGGAGCTGCTAAATTCATGCATCTGATTTTATCCTCATCAGTAATCTATGGCATCTGCGGGCTTCGACGACTGCGACGAAAAGTGAACAATGCTGATTCTTTTCGCGTTCTTCCTTATTGGGGGTTGATAGCGGTCGGTATATGCTCGTTCTCATTTCATGTTAGCATGAAATATCACACTCAAATGAGTATGTACCTCTTTATCCCCAAATCAACCTCTCTTGCTCATTCATTCATTGTTTTCAATAGTGGACGATCTCTCGATGCATTTTGCCACCACCCCAGTTTTGCACCGTGTCTTGACGGCCAATTCTAACCATCGACACTCTGTTCTGATTGGTATAGTTCTGGGCTTCTTGTTGCTTTTTCTGGTCACATTCCATATGATGACCGATGAGCTGATCCTCCACTCTATATCATTTGTTGGAGCCGTGACCATCATCGGGATCCAGACTTTCCGGCTCGTTAACAGCCGGACGCAGCCAGGCTCCGCTAGCCGGCGACAGATCTGGGGGATTGTCAAGTTTGGAGCAGGTCAGTAAGCAATTTCAGCATGCACTTCGATTTCATTCATCCAATTGGTAAAATTGTTTTAACAGCGATTTTCAATCTTGGGTACTACTTCTGGCTGGTTGATCAGTGGGCCTGCGGATACTTGACAAAAATCCGAGACACCATCGGACTTCCCTGGGTTTTTATTTTAGAGCTTCATGGATGGTACGTTTCAGAAGACATTTTCCTATGCTTGAAGCTAACTGGAGTGAATAGGTGGCATATTTGTACTGGGATTGGAGCCTACATCTTTATCGCTGTTGTAGATCAACTGGTCTCCGGCGAGAATCTAGAAGATCCCAAGAAGTCAATCGCCTGGCCTGCTTCTTGGGCGGCGACCTCAATTTTTGCAGGTCAAGAACCGTCTGAAGATGGAGAAGTAATCAAGAAACAAAATTGAGATCATACAGAGTTGCGTCTTCGGAAAACAGGTGGGATAACCCAGAGGAGCAATGTCAAGTCCCCAAAATTTATTGGTGCCTGGCCTTCAAATATTTCTGTAACATGGAAGACTGCTCCAGATTTCAGGTCAAGTGGCATGAAGTGGGCCAGTGGATAGTCTATATATCAGATGGCATATAGGTCAGGATTAAACCCACGTCATCAGTCAAGTAGCGGTCTGAGATCAGTCCACTTCGAAAAAATATCACGAAACTCAGACTCCATTGAAGTGACTTTGAATACCATTAATAGATCAAGGTGCTTGTTAAACCATGGCGAACCTGGAGCCCCAGATCCGGAAAATTGCCTTTATCGGGGGTGGACCCTGCAGCACTTGAGGATCGCGGTAGCCAAGTAAGTCGATGAGCTGTTCCACAGTTTCATCTGTCCAGAGTCAATATTAACCATGGCTTTCATAGGTATCTTCTTTCGGAAAACGCTTTTTCCGTGGAGATATTTGAGCTACGAAGTAATGTCGGGGGAATCTGGAATACGGATTCGAAATCGCCGAAGGTTGATGTCGAAGCATTCGGAAGCCCGATCTATGATGATACGGAGTCTAACATACCCAGCGAAGCGATGCAATACTATACGCATCACTTTCCACCCGGGACTCCACTGCTACCAAATGTGAAAGCTGTACACAAATATTTGACAGAATACGCAGAACCAGTTCTTCATCTTGTGAATTTCGACACCAAGTAGAGGATGTCTCACGCCTCCAAGAAGAATCGAGAACAGGTTGGAAGGTGAAAATTCTCGACGCAGAAGAAGGGATTTCGTTTGAACAGGAATATAATGCTGTCGTGGTAGCCAATGGCAGATACAACAAGCCATATATCCCAAACATATCTGGGATCGATGAATGGAAGGCAGTAGACCCAGGATCTTTGATGCATTCAAAAGACTTCAGGGCTTCGGAGCCATTCTCAAACAAGGCAAGTCTCTTTTAGCCAATAAACCAAATCCCATATTGACACAATGAGATAGATAGTTCTCATTGTTGGCTTCTCTTCGTCTGGTACCGACCTGGTCAATCAATTAGAGCCTGTTCGTAAAGATGAAATTTTGATAGCTCGAAAGTCCGAAGACGGACTTTCACCATGGTCTTGATGCCATGCAAAAGGTAGAAAGTTTTATCCTGAACCAATTCACCTCGATGTACAGCGGAGATGTGTCATTTTTGCAGATGGAAAAGAAGAACGAGAGGTCAATTTTGTGATATTCTGTACGGGATATGAGTAAAATTACCCATTCTTGTCTGGCTTACCAGGATTTCGGGACGGAATAGGAGAAGGTAACCAAAAAACATTTCTTCATACATTCCATATGGACTTTCCTTCTTTGGCTTTCGCCTTCTGTCATTGCGTGTCGTTGCATTCCCCTTCGTTGAAACGCAGGGTGCTGTGATTTCTTGTGTGTGGTCTGGGAGGCTCCAGCCTCCCTCTCATAAGAAGATAGTGGAATGTCTTGAATGCAAGGAGCGTCTCGTTGGATCAGGAAAAGACTTCCGCAAGCTCAGTTGTCCTGCAGATAGGGAGTACATGAACGGAATGTATCATTGGTGTATGTCAGCACAGAAAGAAGGCGAAAGAGAGTATGTGGCAACACCATTTTGGGATGAAAGGCAAAAATGGCTACAAAAAACCATACAACATATCAGAATTGCAACTGAAGCGCGTGATGAGGAGATATTCTCAGTGACAACTGTTGCTGAAGTGGGCTTCAACTTTGAACTGGATCAGAAACAATGAGAGGATCACTTCCTTTGTGTATCCGACCTTAGCTTTCAAGGTTACAATGGCAATTGCTAGACCTCTCGGAATCATATCTATCACTCTTTCCAGTTGTAAAGTGAAGCTCTATATAATATTGAAAATATTCTCAGCAGAATCCTAGCCCCACCAGGAGTTTAAACTCGTTCATGGGATGATCAGACTTTCAAATGCCTTTATGATACTTCGCATTTATGAGAAACAACGCATTCCCCCGAGCCATCAAATGACCTCAACAAGTAGCTATTCTGTTATAGATCTATGTTTGGTGGATCTGTGATATTCAGTAAAATATGCTAAGGACGGCCAAGTAGGAAAGGGACTTGGGAGATATTCCAAATATCAAGCATCCTTCCTAGCTAGCAGGGTAACCGGGAGCCAATAAAGCTGCTCGCCATTACGGCTTTCTTTCTGCACATTTTCCAGAGCTTTAATCCAATCATCTGAGCTTGGGACAGGAGGCTGGACCAGTTTCAGACGATCGAGAAGGGCAGCAGTATTCTCCAGAGCCACGAAGAAAGTATTCATACAAAGCGGGATCAGCTGGCTTGACCACGGCTTGTACTGGCACTCGACAACCTCTAAATAGGCTTCTCGGTTGATATGCTGATCAAGTTGATCGACCCACCTAAATTGAAGGAAATTTGAATAAGGGATTTGCTTTGTTCGGTTCAGGTGCAATATTTACTGGAAATTGAGGTTTGTGGCATCACTCATTTGACGCATCATCCTCCGAAGCTGGAGGGCGGCATCGCCTTTGACCACAGCATTGTCGAATCGAGCATCTTCCCACTGAATATATCCATCAGGCTCTGCATGATTCGTACTAGTATAAAAGTCAGTTGGCAAAGTTTGTCTTAGATATACATCAGGAAAACTCACTAAGCAACTTGGATGCATTCTGGATGAGGTAGCTAGGGTCGTTATCACGAATTATGAATGCCCATGTACGCAGATGAACCACATCGAATTGGCCCACCAGAGACGAGGGAATATCGCCGAGAAAGTCCAGATGATTGAATGTGACATTGGGTGCGCGGTATTCCGGGAGAGGGAAGTGAGTGTCGGAGATATCGTATGCAATAATTTGAGCCGAGGGAAGTTGCACGGCTACCTCGATAGCCCAGAGCCTGTATATAATGATGCGTTATTATGGAAGTCAAAACATCATGACCAGGGGTAAATTTTTTGGATACCCCGTGCCTGCCCCAATATCAGCGATTGCCATATCATCCTTGATGGGGATACTAGGGTGAAGAAGATAAGATAGTTCATGTGTAGTTTCCATAGCAGGGGCTGTGATCCAAGCCTAATTGTGCAATCAGTGTTGTTCGAATTCCAAATTATCGCTGTTCTATATACATGGTAGCTTCGGCTCGATCGCGTTTCAGTAAGTAGGTGTTGTACAGGGGCTCGGAATCTGTCATAGCGAGTAATGCATGTTGACTAGGTGAAGTCACGATAGAAATTAGATGAATGCACATGTGCTAACCTCCGACATTCAGCTACAGTGGTGCGGGATATATACGATGTAATCCTCTTTTCTTTGCTTGCGTAAACAGAGCAACTACAACAAGATTCGAGCCTATCAGGAGGTACAGGAACGGTTCCACCTTTATAGATTTAGTTATGAGTGCGAGCACTGGGGAGCGAAGGGGGATGGTCCCCGCAGGGCGTGGATCAGATGATAAACACTGGTCCAAGTCTCAACAGTTTATAGTCGATTGCAGGGAAATATACAGAGTACTAGAATTCCTGGACCCAATTCCCCCGGATATTAGATTGTAGAATCTGAAACTCTAGGAAGTGACTCTACAAAAGCGATTATTTCTGAAATTTTTATAATCTTCAAGCGTGGGGGCGATTTTCTTCGCCCCATAGAACGGACATCTGCCTACTGCTATGATTTGCGAGCAAACCACATCAATTCACAGTATATCTGCGAGGCCACTGCCCCAGAGTCATCGTTACTATTTTCCATCGCATGTCTTGAAGCGGTCATATCGACCTGTGCGCCCGGTCCATGACACATTGCTTCATCCACTATACCACATATTTTTATCTTGAATGATGGAGACAGCTCGGTCGCATTGGTAGGGAGTTGAAGGAATAGGAACATTACTTCTTGATAGCATGTGATACTTTGATATCTCGCACGTTTCACAACTGCCATGATCTGGATTACCCGGGCCCACGTTTCTCTTGATTTCTTTGTGGTAACGGGATAAGGGACACGAAGCAGTGTCCAGAGTAGGTATTCCGGTGAGAGCATATGTTTGTCCCTGGTCAATGCTTCTTCGAGCGCATAAAGGAAATTCTCAGTAGCCTCGGAGCAATCGCCAATATCCAAGAGTAGAAAGTTCAGATATATAATGCACGCAAGTCTGCAATTATCCGCCCGCAGTCTGTCCCCAGCAATCTGTATAGCGCGATTTGGGACTGAATCTTCAACTGTGAAAGCCTCGAGACTCTGCTGGGGTCTCTTTTCCAAAACTTGGTGGATCACCGTACCGCGTTGAAAGGCCTTGACCCTTCGAGGATATGTTTCACATAGAAGGAGTGATTCAGCCTCTGAATTTGGCAAAAGCCGCAGTACAGAGGCCCTCCGATCTGTATAGGACTGAGAAAAGGAGTGACAGTTCCTGATCATGTTTTCCGTGGGTATTTGAAAGTCATAATTTGCCATTAGTGCGCGGGTATTTGAAAGGCAGTTGAAATAGCCATCCCGTGCATTCAATAGTGCAAAACAATTCCACAGCACCTTAGTGTACATAAGTTCATCAGTAGTGAACGTTTCAGCACCACCTTTAGCATCGATAATGTCATACATCGCCCTCCAATGGAGCCTGAATGTATCAATATCACCCCACATTCTTTCCGCAATCGCGAGTTGGTAAATTGCCAATACTGTGCCGGCATCGGGATGGAGACCTTGCGCTCTGGCATTCGTTACTTGTTGATTCACTTCCCGGATTGTCTTAATTTTGAATATCAGTGAGAGAGATTCCCCCCGGTTATCATTATAAAGGCTTTCTTTATGGCGCGCAGAGTGATACAACATCCCCAGAAAAGAGGCAGGATGGGAGCGGTATAAGTGGAACAAATCAACAGCTGGCTGATGTTGTATCGTGCTGTTTTGGGTTGGGGTCGGTAGAAATGTAGGTATGACCCTTGTATCTACGCAGCATTTCTCAGTAAAACGACTTCTCCCCTGAAGATGAGACAAGCATACAGTGGTCAACAAGTTGGAGCACCTCAAATGAAGGCGCGATTGGTAAAGTTTGGAATGGGTCGATGCCCTCGCAAGTTGCACATCGTGGTATGCATTCCATAGTATGGTATTCACTAGTGTCTTTCTCTGGAGATTCGAGTCCGCTGAGCCTGAATCGCCGTTCATAAATAGACCGCTTTCTCTGGCCCTTGGTAGAAGCCGTGTCGACATTGAAGGAGTTCGGAGCTTCCTGAAGTTGAGGGCTCATCGTGGTCTCGGACCTATTACTACATCTTCGTAAGTGACGGAGGCGCTCGGTGGCCATGTAAGAGCGGGCATTTCGTCTGTAATGGCTGTTCGCTGTATCCACGAAATGAAATTCTCTTCGGAGGGATCTTGTGCTGTTCTCAGTCAGCTTGTGCTTGGATTGAGAGGTCAGCGAATGAGTCATTGTACTATGATTTCGCTGTTTCAGTAGTGTGGTTAACGGAATCTTCTGTGGGAATGAGAGAAATGGAGATTTCCTGGTTTGATCACTGTGGCGCATGGTAATCTCGTGATTCTTGAATTTTTCATTCTCATTTCAAGCGTTACGGACTATATCCGGTGTCCAAGTGGGCGTATTCCATAAATGCGTTTTAAGTGGGCCGCTCAAGTACTGTTAAGCCACTATGCCAGGTGGATGGATTTCAAGTTGGAAAAGGTTGTTACAAGTCTTAATGCCACGCTCCGCGCGCCGTTTTCAACTTTCAGCCGCCAAACTACAGTTGGAACGTCACTCTTTGGAGAGCTTGAACAAATACAAGCCGTGGAAATAACATGGAGTAATAACGTGTATTCAATCAAATGTTGATTCCTTCCTACTCATACTAATCTTGGGCTAGGCTGATGCCAACTGGTATCTCAGTAATTTTGCATGTGCCTCACTCATCGGCTATTTTTCCTGGTGCTCAGTAAAGAAGGGTCCACCGAGCCAAAGAGGCTTTGGAATATTGTCTGGATCTACTAAATCAATCTACTATCCACTGCACTAGTCCAGCCATAGTCTAGCGTCCTTATATATGACGTTGAGATACTTCCAAAAAAGGGAATTTTGAAACACAGAGATTGTAGATGATTATTATCTTCATATTCCATCTCAGTCCATGATTCTCCAGATGTCTTAATTAATAATATATGATTTGAAATTCAAAATTTGAAAACTTGGAGAGGTTGGAGATGTTGTTGCCCAGTTCACGCAAAAGAATACTATATAACGGTCTTCGTCGCTTGCATCTTTGATAATCCTATCAATATCATTCTTCTGCCAGGAATTCCCTCTCAGCAAAGTTCATTATACTTTATTTCATTATGTCTGTCCGCTCAGCTCCCAACATAATCCTTTACACAACCCAGACTCCAAATGGAAACAAGGCATCCATCCTTCTCGAGGAACTCGGTATCCCTTACCGCGTGTACAAACATGACTTCAGCGCTCGAACTCACAAGGAGCCGTGGTATTTGGACATCAATCCCAATGGTAAAATCCCGGCCATCACAGATATCTTCAGTGATGGCAAGGAGATTCACATCTGGGAGTCCGGAAATGTGCTGAAATATCTCGTCGAGCAATACGACACCGACTTCAAGCTCTGGTACCCACACGGGACTCGTGAGAACTATGAACTTTTCAGTTGGGTGAGTTTCGGATCTATCAATGAGCTTGATCTGCTGGATCAATTTTAACGTGCATGCCTCAAGCTCTTCTTTCAGGTTGGTGGTGTTGGCCCTTTTCAGGGACAGGCCACGCACTTTCTGAGACATGTGCCCGAGAAGATTCCGTATGCGCTCGATCGATACCACAATGAGTCAAGAAGACTCTACTCGGTTCTGGAAAAACAACTTTCAAATAATAATGGGGGATATATTGTCGGTGATAAGTTCACCATCGTGGATATTGCCTTTTGGAGTCTGGCTGCGACAGCTCCGTGGGCGGGTCTGGACCTTGGGGAGTTTCCTGCCGTCCAGGCTTGGTATACCAGGCTGCTGACGAGGCCAAGCATCCAAAATGGAATGAATGTACCTGAGCCACATGGTGTCGTTGCTTTAGCAGAGGACAAGGATGGGCAGTTGACCAAAAAGTTTGAACAGTTCCATCGGGAATGGGTTATGGATGGCATGAAGAGTGATGCACAGAAATTAGAGGCATGTAAGAAGGGAAGCGCCGAGTAAATTCTGCCGAGAGAACTTTAAATAGAGAAAAAGCAATCCTAGTCACTTGAACCGAGGGCCTCAAATTCTTGAACTTCGTACTAGTACTTCGTACGCAATGTGAGAATAGGGTAAATGAACCGAGGAAGCTATGCCGGATTGTAGCACAAATCGAATCAAATTACGGCAATCAAAAGTAGAGCCGATATTTAAACCTAGAAATCATACATTTCCCCAAGAAAAAAAAGCATTTGACTAATACTAAAATTAAGCTATTCCATATGTGTACCCCAGAAACCCCGGGAAAGCGGGGAAAGGGTCCTTGCGCTCGGACCCAAAAGTAAGCCCCGAAGGGTTTTCCGTCGCGTCAGCTCCTTTCTTGTGAACAGATGGACAGTGATTCATACATACGACTCCAAGAGAGAAAGAAAATCATCACAGGGTCCTAAATAACCATTCTCTCAAGCATGGAGCCCAAACCGGGCATTCTGGAGGTCGAGGAATCTAAGCATGTTCAACATGAGAATTCTGAACACCAGGGCAAAGTTGTGCGGAGCTTGCTTTTGAGATTAGATTTTCAGTAAGTGACTCCTTTCCAGCTTGATTCAATTCAACCATGATTACCTATATTTATCTAATATTCGAGCTGATAATTGCATTACAGTATCCTCCCTACGTTAGCCCTCCTCTTCCTGTGTTCGTTCCTCGATCGCACAAATGTTGGAAATGCGAAGATTTATGGTCTTAAGAAGGATATCAATATCACGGATCACCAATACGAGATTGGCTTGACGGTGTATTATCTCTTTTATGTCTGCAGGTGGGATATTATTCCTTATACAACGGATATCGGGATACCACGTACTGATGTGAGAGTCCAGTGAGGTTCCGAGTAACCTAGTGCTGAAGAAAGCATCACCAAAGATATGGCTGCCATTCTTGACTATTATGTGGGGCATTATCACGATGTGCCTGGGATTCGTGCAGAACTATGCTGGGTTTGTCGCTGTGCGTGCGTTACTGGGTATTGCCGAGGGTGGACTATTGCCTGGCATGGTAGGAACTATCTCACTGAACTCATGATTGGAATTGGACTGATCGGTTCAGATCTTGTATTTGTCATCGTTCTATCGAAGGACGGATCTTGCTCTTCGCATTGGATTGTTTTATACCGCCGCCTCATTGTCAGGTGCTTTTGGTGGTACGTATGAATTGGGCTTATTAAAGACGGTTACTAAATGTTTCAGGTTTGCTTGCTCGTGGACTCGCCGCAATTGGAAATCGAGGAGGGATGGAAGAATGGAGATGGATCTTCATAATTGAGGGCCTCTTGGTGAGCGCTTCTTTCACACCAATTCCGTTCAGTTGCTAAGAGACAGACGTTCGTATGTGGTGTCCTCAGTTACCTCCTCCTCCCGAACTCGTTGGAATCTGCGTCCTTTCTGTCAGCCGAGGAAAAGACAGTTGGTCGTGAACGATTAATGCTGGATAGTCCAAAGAGCGCCGATGGGTATGTTAACCCTTCTCAACCGAACCTATCAGTGCTGATGTTCATAGAACCTTGGCTGCGGAGGAACAATCATTTATTTGGTCAGAGGTGCGGCGAGGTTTTTTGAGTCTGCAGGTGTGGCTCTCTGCATCTGCATATTTTGCCATTCTCTCTGGATTATACTCGTTTGGTCTATTCGTAAGCTACATCTCCCCCTTCGACCAGTGACACAACTAATAAATTATAGCTCCCTACCATTATCGAGAACCTTGGCTTTGCCAAAAATGCTAATGAAGTTCAACTTTGGTCTGTCATTCCTTATGCGGTAGCTACAGCTGTCACAGGTAAATGCTACTTAACTATGATACAAAGTGTCCGCCATATTGACATAGCTAGTTATCGTGGCAATCGTCTCCGATCGTCTACACCTACGAGGCACTGTGATGCTCTTCACACTCCCTATTGCCATTATCGGATACGCCGTGATCGCCAACATCGACTCTCCCCGCGTGCAGTACGGAATGACCTTCCTCATGGCTACCGGACAATATGCCAGCGTCCCATGTATCCTGGTGTGGATGTCAAATAATTCATCTGGTCACTATAAACGGGCAACAACATCTGCCTTGCAGCTAGCAATTGCGAACTGTGGAGGATTTGTCGCTAGTAAGTTTGAGTATCAGGACGTTGTCTATTGCATCACTTATCAGTCTTGTGACAGCGTTCAACTATCCCTCTAAGGATGGCCCACAGTTTCATCGAGGTCATACCATTATCCTTGGACTTCTGGTCTTTGCTTGGCTTATGTGAGTATCCAAAGCTATGCTTCTCTTCAATTGACAATGACTAACCTTATAGGATTCTGTTCAACGTGCTGTATTGCGCCAAGGTGAATCGGGATAAGAAAAATGGAAAATACGAGCAGTACGCAGAGTATAACGATGATCGCAATCCCTCGTTTAAGTTGGTTCTTTGAGATTAACGGACGTGTACGGTCGTTACTGTGTATAAAGTGCTGGATAATGTCTATATGAACTTGGAAAGAACCTAGTTTTATTGAAAGTGAGAAAAACCTTCTCTATTAACTCCATAATAAAAACCATAACTTAATGTCACCTCCACCACTTCAACCTCCAATCTTGTCTCGTCGCCCCGTACAGATCATCAACATTGAGAACATCCACATCCTCACTCACCAAGACTCTCCATACATAATTCCTCAACCCAACAGGCCACTTCGGCGTACCCCAATATCTAACTTTCAGTCCGCGCGAATGGGCAGCATGAATCTGACTCCTCAGTCTGACAAGCTGATCATCTGAGAAGAACCCCAACGCGAGCGGACCGATCGTCTTATGAAAATCCACCGACGCATAATAACTATTCTCAGCATTGAAGACGAATCCATCATCCTGCTCCTGCACTTGAGAATTGTCTGACGGTTCACCATAGAGACCGGGATCGGGGGAATGTGACAGTCTATCCAACGGCGCATCGTAGAATACATCTCTCACTGTAGAATTTTCGACGAGAAGATGGAAGGGTGCATCGCCTGTTGCAACAATCGTTACCGGGCGGTTAAAGAAGTGCCGTCCCTGGAAGTAGCTTAAGAATCCTCTTTCACGTAGTGGTTCCAATTGATTCATTAGAAGAGACCAGCTCTTCTCAGGCTCAGCTTTGAAGTCGATAAGAAGGACCAGCGTTTGCGTTGGGTCGTTGGCGAATAAACCCACAATCTCATTATCTGCTGTCATTTCTGATTCATCCTCCAAATCCGATGCATTGACTGGCAAGGGATTATGTTGCTCAAGCATTTTGAGTAAAGGATCAAGATAGAGACTGCGAAGTGATTGACCATCGAGGATTGTCCGTCGCGAATGACCGACTCGTAATTCTTCCTCATCAGGCCAGATATCGGCTTCCACACTGGTGCACCCTGCAACTAAAGCCGAGTAAAGAGGGATCCGACGCCAATAATCATTGTGGGAGTGACATGGAACTGGGTTCACGCCGTGAGTAGTCCAACTGGAGAAGGAAGAGGGTGGATGACCGGGGAAGATGTGCATGTCTCGAGTTTCGGCGAAGAAAGAGAGAATGATGTCAAGTGAGAGAGTAATGAAAGCTGCAAATCCACTAAAATGACAATTAGATATGGTACATTTTAAGCATAGAAATCTCAGAACATACAAGATCACAAAGAGAACCCAAAAAGGGCGTTTCAGCACGCGACACACTCGTATCCGCCTCGTGCGAGATCTCGATCGGTGTGTATCACAGTCCGTAGATGGGTCACGCCATGATGGTATGGATGGATCTGATATGTGTGAATATTTCATTGTGGTGAATGATTCCTCATCAAGCTCGAATGTGTCGTCCCGATGATCGGAGTAAGAAGGAAGAGAGGTATCTGTTGAAACTGATTGCAATGGCACCCATGCTGATGGCCGAGAAGACCAGGAACCCTGGTTAGACATAATGATAGAACTTGACAAGGCTAAAATCACGATGTTTGATCACGATGTTCAAGTTTGATCTTGGTCAAGTTGGATGTCATATAAATGGTTGAAAATGTATAGCCTAAGCGAGTATTCCCAATTGAACACAGGAAATCACATAAAGCGTCAGGCACCCGTCATAGCTGAGGGTCAATTGTGGAGAGGGATGATATAAGTCTTAGGACTCCTGGATACGAGGTAATCTTGAGACTATTCATAAAATTTATGAGTTGTGCTGCCATAGTGGAATACTTGCCCAATGACACAAGGGCAGAAAGTCGCTGCCTACATCAGAATCACCTAAATAGGGAGGTTAATTCTTTCAATTCAGTACGGAGGTCGGTCCGGAAAGTTCTCGCCAGAAATTATAATTTCTTTTTCTTGATATATTACCGGCCCTGTATGTCAGGTGTATAGCCTGCTGTATATTGGATGTATTGCCGTGTTACGTACTAGGCTAAATATTGCTTATAACACCCGTGGACACGTAGATCTTTATCTTTTACCCCGCCTACAGTCCGTACACCCCTTCACACTTTTATCCCACCTACACAGCTACACTTTTGTCCCACCTATACAGCTACAATGAAGACCAATATTGCGCAACGTGCTGTCATTGTATACCTAAGGGCCCAAGGACATGCCCCTAAGGAGATCAGTGAATTTATGAATATTCCACGGCGTACTATAGGAGACATATGGAACCGTGCACTCGAACGAGGTTTTCAGCCGAATCAGCGACCATTCAATATATCAGATGAAATGTTAGCTGATAAAGCACGTTCTGGGCGTCCATCTAAGCAAACAGATGAGCTTAAAACCACACTTGGGGCGAAAATCCGTGTAGACCGCTATGGGCGTGAGAAAACATGTGAACAGCTAGCTGCAGAGCTACGCAGTGAATCAGGTTAGTTATTCTAAGATTTGATATTTTATTTAGTGTGTTATTTAATATGTTATTTAGTATAATATTTGATGTGTTACTTGGTGTGTTATTTGATATGTTATCTCATATGTTACTTGATATGTTATTTCCTCTAATATTTCTTCTATAATTAGGGATTAATATATCAAAAACAACAGTTTGGCATGTACTACGAAAAATTGGCCTACGAAAAACAAAGCCTACACGTAAGCCTGGGCTTGCCGCTGAGCAGAAAAAACAACGTCTTGAATGGTGTTTAAAACACGCCCATTGGACTATAGAAGACTGGAAGAATGTGATTTGGACTGATGAAACTGCGGTTGTTTTATTACACCGTCGGGGTGGATATCGTGTATGGCGTACTTCTAGTGAGCGGTTCGTCCGAAGCTGTATTCGAGAACGTTGGAAGGGGGCCTCTGAGTTCATGTTTTGGGGTGCTTTTTCTTATGATCAGAAGGGCCCCTGTCATTGTTGGGTACCTGAAACTACAGCCCAAAAGCGTGAAGCAGAACACCAAATCGCCGAATGGAATACTGAATTAGAGCCTATTATGCGTGCAGAATGGGAGCTTAATTCAGGTATACAGCGATTAGGGCTACGCAATAAGCCTGGAAGACAACCTCAGTGGAGATGGACTCAGAAGAATGGAAAGCTTGCACGCAATTCGAAAGGTGGAATCGATTGGTACCGATACAACACCGTGATTTTAGCCCCAAAACTACTTCCATTCGCCCAAGAATGTGCTCGAATTCGAACGAAAACAATAGTTCAAGAGGATAAAGCACCAGCCCATTCACATCACTACCAACAGCGAATATTTGATATAATGGGGGTCCAACGAATGATCTGGCCTGGAAATTCGCCTGATCTAAATATGATTGAACCTGCATGGCCTTGGATGAAGAGATACACTACGCGAAAAGGAGCACCTAAATCGCGTAAAGAAGGGATTAAAGTATGGGAGGCTGCGTGGCGTGATCTACCACAGGCGCAAATTCAAGCTTGGATTGAACGTATACCATGGCATATACAGCAAGTCATTAGACTAGAAGGGGGCAACGAATACGGTGAGGGGCGTGATAAATTAGGTGAAGTAGCCCCTAGCGGGTTAGGTGATAACGCCTATAACAGCGGCAGCGGCAACGACAGCGACAGCGACAGCGACAGCGACAGCGACAGCGATATATGGGAAGATATGTGAATATTTACTGTTTCAAGCTGTTATTATATTTCAGTACTATATATTTCCGTTTTATATACATCTTGATTACGCGATATATTTCAATATTTACTGTATATAGCCTAGTGTGAGAAAAAGAAATTATAATTTCTGGCGAGAACTTTCCGGACCGACCTCCGTATAGACTTTCTTAAACGAATGAAGATCATAGATCCATAGAACTAAAAAGCTAAATAGAATTAAGCAATGAAAAAAGTGTCTGCCTAGTTATCGACCACGAATAACTGCCGACGGTGTATTATAAGGGGTTGAATCGTGACTTCCGAGGGACCCGCTTGTCTAACCCTTTTTGATGCCGCGCGGCCTCAAGTTGAACTACAAGATGGAATTTGTCTCGGAATCTGGGGAATTTGTATAGATATTTATAAGTCTATCGAATTCTAAGAATTTGTATTTTAACTGGTTTCAGATCAACGGACCCACATCCAATTATATGAATTTTTCGTTGAGGGACTTAAAAGAGATCCATATCTCTACCAGGGTTCAGACCTTTACCAGGAACCAGTGGAAATGAAAGTTAACTCTAGCTAGTCAACTCTAGCTAGTCTCCTCGTCGCTCTCCTGTGCAGCCTTACGACTAGCAGCCTCCTTGCCAGCAAAGCTGAACAGCATGCCCAGATCATAAACGATCTTCAAGCAACCAGCAATCATGAAAGAGACTCCGAACATATTGTTGCGGGCCAGGATACCTGTCAAAAGGGGACCCAAACTCTGAGCCGTGGTTTTGACCACATTGACAGATCCCATAATAGCGGTTCGCTTGTCGGATGGCAAAGCAGCAGCAAGGAACGCCCCACGGGGGGCGACATCCATATTCTGGGAACAGGCTCGCAGTACGAGGAAAGTCAGAGCTGCTGCTAGATTATTAGGGACAGGAATGAGGGTCAAGCAGATAGTCGATGGTAAATGAGTGAAGACCATTGTCTAGTAATTGTTAGCGGTTGCAGTCCATACATAAATTATGGGGAGAGAAATGGCGATGTACCTTCACATTTCCAATGCGCTTCGCGATCGAAGAAGCGAGTAGCATAGAGGCCGCAGCAATACTACTTGTGACAAAGAAAATGGTTCCAAGTTCGCCCTCGGGCAAATTGAACTTGCGCTTGAAGAAATAGGCCATCCATGATCTGGGAAATATTAGTAAAAAGCCAACTCATGCAGGGAATAATACGTACAGAGATGCCAATCCAGACGCGAATGAATCGAGACCAAAGAGAATGAAGAGTCGAATGACCAGCGACCACAAATCGGCGTCCATAGATGCCCAGAGAGACTTCTTCTTGAGAGGTTCTGCTTCCTCTGAACCGGACTCCTGGAGAAGCGGACGAGTCTCACCATTTTGTTGAGGCTCCTCCTTAGTAGCTTCGACATTTGGTGAAAGTCCCAAGGTCAAAATGAATTTGGCCAAACCAATTCCCGCATAGATGAAGAAGATAATCTGGCAAGAAGGAAGAAATTCCCATCCATGCAGCGACCGCAGCGAACTGATGATCCAGCCACAGACCAGCTGACCCAGCGCGGTACCTGCTGTACCCACAAGAGAATACCACGCGAAGACATCGCTAAGTAGTTCATGGGGTGTGAGATGCGCCAATGTAGATTCCTCCACTGCGCGGAATGGACCAATTTCATTCCCACTGTTAAAAGTCAACAAATATTCCCTGTCACTTGAAAGCCAAGGGATTTCACATACCTAGGACTAATAACACCAAAGACAGCGGCTGCCAGAAGAACCCAGTAATTACCAGAAAGTGCAAAGACAATTCCACTGGCGGCCATCATCAGCGATCCAAGCGATAAAACCGCCTTGCGACCCATGGCATCCGCAAAAAGAGTCAAGAAGAAACTGATAACCACATCTCCAACGAGAGTAAGGGTCATGAATAGACCGATTCCATCGTCGGGGATGCCAATAGCAGATAGATAAGAGACCAGAATAAGCGTTGAGCCACCATAGGCAAATAGCCGCACGAAGCGTTGCGCGCAGAGATACTTGACATCCCGCGATGAGTTCCACATAGTGACGAGACCAAGCTCATGAAGAGCATTGGTGATGACGCGCACCGCGCGCGATTGAGATGACTCTGCCATACTCCTTTTGTAATGTGGTGAAGACTCGGATGATCAAGATCAAACTTGAAAGCGGGAAGGCGGCAGAGATAAATACGAATCACCGAGTTCTCGGGATGAAGTCCGGTCGGGTTTGCCGTTTTAGTCTGTAGATGCCGGGGTGGAGACTAGGCATCAATAAGACCGACGGAGTTATCAGAACCTTGGAATATTATATTCCTGTGCCGTACTCCGTATAAACATGTGTGAAGATCAAAATAGATATATGACATATTATGAGTCAGTGAAATTCATTCGCAATTCTCTTTTCAAGTTGTTTCGATGTTCATATACAGCCAACCGGTCCAGTGTATAGGGAAAATTCAAATGTGAGGCTGAATAAATTCTCCTATTACTATCAACTTAAACTTCAACTTCAACATTCCAATTGAACTCACCTACGACTAGTTGATAATCTTGTTGATTGCTGTAGTTCGCCATTATAAATTGAAGTTGAAGCTATTTGGACATCAGATTTTGGATGAGTGAAGCAGCCCTGGAGTACTAGTAGTATTGTTTTGGTTTATTTCAATGTTCTTATTCAATCAATTATTTTAAATCCATCGTTTAAGATTGACATACCTATCATCCAAGCCCTGAAGGGATCAATAAGAATTTTGAGTTGAGAAGTGCGTGATGACTCGGAGCCATATATGTATATTTTTTATAGTAATCCATCTAATCTTTATTTAGTATCGCTTGCCAGTGCTTGGCTGATCTTATCTTAGAAAACATCAGATGGAAAGATCAAGTATAGGCTGAGACTAGAACTTGAATCAGATTGAAACCCTGTATTTGTCATATGTAATGGAAATTGGACGTGGCAAGGAACTTGAATAGGATAATCGAGCTTCAATAATAAAGCTCCCACGTTCGAGTATCATATTCCGCCCCCATCCTGTACTACCAACAAGATAGTCAAGATTGAAAGAGCCTGAAGATTCAAGTTCCGGGTAAGGAGGGTGAAACTGTAAAGAAGGGGCTTGCATAATGCCAAGGTGGGGGGGCCTACATGAACTGAATGCACGCCCTATGTTCTCCCCAAATCAGCTTTTGCATCCAGCGCTGCAGTAAATTGTAACGAACCACGATTCTTGTTAAAGCGCTTCTTGTGTTCAGATCAGCACTTTAAGGCCCCCCTAGGATACCCGTCATAAGTAGCCAAAGATATGGGTCTTCCAATAGGAAATACCCCTGTGTAAGAATTTCATTATAGCTGGCTTCTCAGCTCTAGGTTTAGGGCCAGAAATGATGATGATTCATCTTGCACTCACTCGAGACAATCATCAAGCTTCAAAATTTGGAAGAAATCTGCAATTCATTGGATTATATTCACACTTGGCAGGCTTTCGCCGAGCTTGAAGTGACCCTTATGACGAAGTTCCTTTCTAAGAATGGAATAATCCACATACCAGCCCCCAGCCACTTGTCATGCATTCAAGTTGCAGTGCATTAAAACAACTTGTTTTACTGAATATTTTGCCACAGAGCGTTATAGGGATGATGTTTCCATCTTATCCTAACTTCCCCCTTCCAAATGTTTAACACGTAGTCGGGTATTCTTTGAAGCCCCGAGTTTCTTTACAGAACGCACATCATGGTCACTCTAAGAGAAAGTCAGTTAAGAATGGTTATTTGGTTAGCCATCCTCGAAGTACCAAGTTCAGTCGCCTTTGCCTTACAATTATGGAGTATTCGAACTCTAAAACGCTCGATGAAGATACATGACTGGCTCGTAGCCCTGGCATTGGTGCATTTTTATCCCACCACGTGTTTTGATGCATCTAACTAACCTTTGTAGCTTTGCCTTACAGCGTATTTTATTAATATGATTACAGGTAGGCAACTCCTATTCTCAGTTCATTCGACTTTTTCTAGATCTTCGGCTAATGCTTTTCTTCTAGCTGTTACTATAGGGCACTATGGCGCTAATATTACTTCAATATCATTAAAAGATAATAGTACAAGAATGAAAGTAAGTAAATCTTGGTATCCACCTCAACTTTCTTATTCAAGAGCAAAGGTTCAATTCTAAAAAACAATTAGATCTTTTTTGCATCAGAATGGTTCTTCATCTTTGGCGGCACAGCATTTCGTCTGGGGATTATCCTACTTTATATGGAACTTTTCAGAGGGAGATGGTTCTATTGGATCTCAGTAGCCACCGAAATTACTGTAATTGCCTACTGGATTGCAGCTATTCTGAGCATGAATTTGATTTGTCGCCCGATAAATATCATGTGGGATGTCACAGTGAAAGGTACTTGCGGAGATGGAACAGGACTGATGTATGCATCTGCCGGATTCAACCTCGTCATTAATCTCATTGTCGTCGCGCTTCCAATGCCAGTGATATGGACATTGCAAATGCCCAAGGAGAGAAAGGCTGGCGTGATAGGGGCCTTTCTACTTGGTTTGGTGTGAGTGGTTCCTTAGCCTTGAATAGCGGTTTACTCCGGAGTTTCTTTCTGACTTGCTTCATTACCACTATCTAGGACAGCTGGCATTAATATCGGTCGACTTGTTCAAGTTAGACTATGTGACCAGACCAATATGATTTTCTGCGCGCTAGATGGCAATATACTGGTCGCAGCAGAGATGTGTGCCGGCATTATTGTCTCCTGTGCTCCGATGATGGGGGCTATCGTCTGGCGTAATAGGACATCTAAAGAATCAGATCATCGTGATCCCCCAATTCGCACCTTTGGCTCACCAGAGCGTTCTTGGCCAAAGGGCCACTTCCTTCGCGATAGCGAGTTGATGCAATCGCAAGGTGATGACTTGGAGCTCTTCAACAGCGATTCTTCTCAGTATACGCATTTTGCTCCTCCTGACAGTACCTCTAGTCTGGGGCGCACTGATACTTTGCGACCTGACTCTGCGCAAAGTCCTGGTATAATGGTGCAGAATGGAATAACGATCTCCGAGAATGCATATTTACAACAGTGGCATTACAACTCTTCTGTATGAATCATTTGCCTTGTTTTGTTTTACAAGACTTGTATCGAGTCAGACTCTATATACCCCCTTAAGACTCAGAATGTGACAATGATAATCCACGTATATCAGCCCCCTGACAGGATTTCAAGCTAGACCATGAATCTGACAATATGTAAACAGTGGATACTGCATTCTGAAGAGCGAGCTGCTATCGGTCACTTATTCAAAAGGACGCATCCTGCCAAGGGACGTGGGTTGACTGCGAATTTGAGTCCAGATCTGCCGATCTTCTGCTTGAGCTTATCAAAACAACTGCGGTGTGACCACCTGCACAGTGGGTATCATTCCAAGGTTGAGAATCAGGCGAGGCTGCATGCATTAGCTGACTAACTTAGGTCGAGACAAGCTAAATTGTGGAATTTTGGCTGAATCCTTTGCAGCCCAGCTGCAGTAATTTGCAATAGCGCGAAACCTAAGCACCTGGCCCTGAAAAGTGAGGAGATCATGGTTTGTTGTTAAGTGAAAGTCACCCCTCCAGAACCTTGGAAGTTAGGTCCTCCCTCCTCCTCCTGCCACGCGCCAAATCCTTCGAGTATCACTCTCACCACGCACCAGATGCAGTGTAATGACTAACAACACGCGATAATTACCTGCCACGCACCACTTCATCAGCACGAGCGCACATTTGGAACTGCTGTCATGATGCTTATTCTGCTAGTATTCTACGTGCTTCTCTTCCCGGCCAGGGTTTTAGCAACTTGCTATAATCCAGATGGTTCAGTTCAAGATGGCGAATCTTACAAGCCTTGCATCGCGATCGACGGCTCCAAGACCATGTGTTGTGCCCTGAACCGGACCAACCCGTCAGGAGGGTTATTAAGTGATGGTTGGACTGCTGACATCTGCCTTGGGAACGGTCTCTGTCAGAATATTGTGAATGGCACTGGTGATGATGGCGAAAGTTGGTCGCTGGGGAGCACATACTGGCGCGATCAGTGTTGGACATCGGATTGGAACAGTAGTGGGAATTGCCTGAACTATTGTATGGGTGAAGAGGTATGAACGAGTGCACAAAATATGCCAATTCATTTGAAAAATGATAACTAACAGTTCGATCGAACAGACATCGCACATGACACCCTGCGACGGAACCAAGAACTCATCAACCTGGTGCTGTGGAGATGATAACACAGCTTGCTGTGGCACATCCAGTGCAATCACTATCTCCCAGTACTTCGGTGACTATGATCCGTCTTCAACTCGCCAAGAGTCCACTTCCAGGTCCTCGTCTGGTATGTCTACAGGAACAAAAGCTGCGATTGGGTTGGGAGTAGCTCTTGGGGTGACTCTTGTTGCGTCTGCATGTGCGATCTTCTTGCTTTGGCGACAGAGAAACCAACTGAGAATGCAGAGCATGAATCCTCAGCCAGGATATCATCGCAATGTTGCAAAGCCTCAGGAGTTGATGGAGTCGAGTGGAGTCAGCGGAGTCTTCTCCCAAGAGATGCCAAATCGAGATGTACTTGAGTTGCCAGCGACTGGCGCTAAGTGAGACCAAGTGAGACTACGGAAGAGTGAGATGACAAAGAGCAGAGTCTAAAATGACGAGTGTTGGTGTACTGTAGTAATTAGGCAGGTATATAGTAATGATGGTTAATGAAGGAAAAATTTGAACCCATGGAAAACATCCTTTCTGACTTAGATACAGATATCTAACATTGATTGGTACACTAACTTGAACCAGTCCTCCAGCATCATTATCGTCTATGCTATCATTCTATATCCCAAGTCTGATCTTCCAATGGAACACCTGACGACTGACCTCCATCGCATAGAATCTGAGCCTTCCTAATCTCCGCTGGAAGAAGAAATCCACCTTTAAGACTAGACCATGAAACATCACCACGCGCAGAATGATCACACACAAAGTGCTGCGGACATATTGGGATCTCGAAGTGTTTCAGCGCAACAGCCCGACAATCATCATCAGTCAACTCGCCTAGACAAAGTATTGATCCCGATAAACCCTCCATCTCCGTTCCATCATGCATCGCCCTCCACAGCAAAGCAGCAGATTGTGTTCGAGATCTTCGATCCCAGAGATATTCTGTTCCTTCCACGACAACCTTTTGCATGCTTCCGAATACGTCGAATCGGTTTTCTTCCGTGGGGCAGTTGGGTCTTACGTTCATATCCATTGCGAGTGCAAAATGACCATCTAATGCTTCGCGATAGTCGCCCCAGTCGATGATCTTGGGAGCACGGGGAGGATTGGAGATAGTGGGGAGATGATCACCCGTAATTATTGAGGTATTGTACTCAATCGTCTGAGGAAACATCGACGAACAGACTATATGATGATCGAAGGTTGTTGTGATATTCCCGATTTTCTGTCTTTAACGTCAATTGCAAGTCATATAAGATGTTCATGTGGTCCTACCTCATGTGGCTCTTTCGCAAACCAAACACTCTTACCAAGAGGTGAATCCACAGCTGATCCCGTCTTAACGCATTCCTTAATTTTCAAAGCAGTTGCTCGAGAGAAGGTAGATCTGACTTTGGAAAACAAGGTTGTTTCCTTATTACAATGGTTCACTGGAGTCTTCACGTCCACAAACGCATGCGTGGAAACAGTTATCCCCTCTGACCCATCCGAGAACTTCAATTTCAAACCCAAGGGCGTGATAGAATCAAGATTACCTGGAGATTCCGAAACGGCATTCCCACTATCCAGAACCGCTTCATTTGGATAATGCACTGCAATATCATACCCCAATCGAAGAAGACCAAATGAAGGTACACATCCCTCAAGCCACGATGATTCGACATCCTTCCTGTCCCGAAATAGTATAATAATGAACCCAGAGATCAAGACTCGAGCCCCAATAGCCGCAGGGAAAAACCGATGCAATGCCTCCAGATCAGCAGCACAAAGAAATCTTCTTGGATTTATGCAATGCTTTATCGGGTCACTGCGACTACCGCTGTATACCTGCGATAATTGGGGGAGCAAGAACTCCGGATGGATGTGGATCTCTCGACCGGCTGCGTGAGTATCATACATTGGTATATTCGGTGCGACGCTCACAACCCAAATCTTCTTACCATCACTTTCAGTGGTCTCGTATACGAAGGGGCAGGGTGCAAGAGAGCGGTGGTGGGTGCGGAGTAATCGCTCATTCTCGGTGTCCGCTGTTTCCAGCAGTGCTTTGGAGGCGGCCATATCTGGGGGACCCCATTTTGATGAAGTTGTTCCTGTGGACCAAAGTCAATATCGTATTTCTTCTAGAGGTCAAGCTATTTTTTGGTGAATATCCACTAACTTGTGATCAGGTTTAGCTCTCGTGGATGGCGTAGAGACCTTCTTGGTAATGGCTGTGGATTGTCCACTGCATCTATGGGAATGGGCGGATATGGATATATGCTCCCCATGATGGCCCAACATCGCAAAAATCATCTCTTATAATTTCTGTCGTCGATATTGAATGCGAATGCCTTGATTTTCCTGACTAAATGGTGCTACAGCAGGTCATCAGTATGATGTCAATTCCCGTGCCACGGATCTAGTATCCAAGGGGCTCAACGTTTACAGCTCTCTGTTATGGACTCAAGAAAACAGAAAGATTTGACGATCAATGTGAAGTAATTGTGCTTTAACTTGAAATATTTATGATAATCAACTAATGTCAAGAGCTAAGACAGAGCTGTAAGCGCCCAATCATCAAATATACGATAGAAAGGATCTACACGTGTCTCATAAGAACCAAAGTCCATATCCAAGGGGGTGGAAGACCAAAACTCAGCTGACATATCAGATGTATCGGCATTTGGTGCTAATACACCCATATTCAGAGCCTCTATGTGATCTATCTGTGTCTGAATACATGGCTCGGGATCCGCAGTACCTGGCGTATACTCCGTCGAGGCAGATTCTTCTGACCTATTCTGATTTTGCAGAAACTCCAGCAATGAGAACTTGGACGTGGTTTGTCCTCCTTGGATTCCCTGTTGACGAAGACTTGAGCGCCATGCTGAATTCAGTGATTGGTTTAGGAACTCTGACGTATGTGTTCGGTAAAAGTCCGTAACCACGTCGAGGCTACTAATAAGCTGCTTGATTTCGGTTTGCTGGAATATGTTAGAAATATTTTGTTTCTTCAGAAATATGATGAGAACATACTATCTCGGCAACGATTGGATATATTAAAACCAGTCTGTTCAAAAAAGACGCAATGGTTTGCAAAGAAGACTTCAACGCATTGTCGTGGTCTAGATCCCAAAGATTGACCAGAACATTGGCACATTGGTATGCATATATGCCAATTGACTGATCGGATATTCTGGAAAGATCGCCTTCACGAAGGGTCTCTGACCAGAGTTTGCAAATACCCATCGCATGGCTCAGGCAGCGTCGCCGACATTCATTGGCATACTCGACTGGTACTTGTTGTTGAACTTCCTCCGTGACAGACTCTCGAATACCGGGAATCATCAAGCGGTACAAATCACAGTAGCACTGATGCCACAGGGTATGCAGATTGATGTAGCCTGTCAGACCGGAAGAATATGCACGGGATAGGAGATTCTTTGTCTCCTCTCTTAAATGTGCAGGCAAGCCTAGGGCAAAATCGCTCAGCATATTATCGAGATTTTGGATCTCATCGCGTGTAGAGTAAGGATTCATCTTGGATGAGATGACTTGTTTGGTTAACCTGGCATGTAGATCAGCATATCTCGCCCTGAATAGATTTTTCATATTTACTCACTCGAGAACTGCGTGTCGAATACTCATTAATCGAGTAATATAGCCCATGATACCTATTCCGGACTCCTCTGAGAATGAACCAGACTGCGCCAACAAAGAGGTCTCCACTGGAATATCAAGCTCGAAGTTCTGTTCTTCGCATGGCAATTTCACATGAAGTGTATCCGCCGGACATAGAGTCAATTCGGGGAACCCTCCTGCATAGAGCTTGTCTAGCATAAATATTGACCAGACTAGTCGCCGACGAGTCTCTTTCAATATGAATGGCATTTTGTCTGATGCTTCATGGTTGAGACGAAGTCCATAAGCAATCCTAGCAGCCATAGCAGAAGCAGTCCACAAATTCGAGACCTTCCGCTCAACAGAATACCAACAGATCAACGAGAGAAGAATCTGCAAGCTACCGACTTTCATTTCGCTGAGTTTTGGCCAGACTTGGGCCTCTACCTCTTTCAACCAATCGGCGACATATCCTTGCTGCAATCCCGGCTGGATAAATCGGGAGGCTATGCCACAAATACAGCACAGGAATAACGGATCGAGAGTATTCTGGTGGAAGTTTCGCAGGAATGACGGTTTATGAATGAAGTTGTATTGAGGAATAGCGTTGAAGAATTCAAAATAAGCATCAATATGGGATTCAACGAAGGTTCTATCGCCAGATAGGCCCATATGTATACTATTGACAGATCTTGCAGGATATATCAAATGTCGATCATCAGCTTGAAGCACCTGAGCATGGGTGATCTCTGTCGCAACTGGAATCGTGTCGCTTGGATTTTTCCTGCGCTTACTCGGCGCGTATTGACAGTCGAGACCTCGTCGCTCACATTGGCGACATGTTGGTAAGCTACCACTGCATCGAGATTTGGATGCACGACATGGACGACATGCTCTGAGACCACGTCTTCGTTCAATACCACCGATAGTATATTTTGTGCGTGATGTGACACCACTGTTCGCACATTCCTGAGGCGCATTCTTTAAAAATAAGTCGGCATTAGGAACACTGGCACTTGAAGGTGCCGTATCGCTAGATGACACAAATACACATGAAAAATCCAGTCTTTCACAATTGGAACAGCCATTGAGCTCACCATCACAGCGGACCTAAGATCAATTGATGAGCCTCAATCCAACTCTCTTGGGTGTTCAAATCCCCTTATCGATCGCACCTTTCGTTTTCTGCATTGTAAGCAAGTTTGTTTCTTCTCCTTTTCAGCCATGGTCAATTATTATGCTTCCAAAATTATTCTCAATCTATCTGCAAAGCGATAACATGATTGGAATCAGATTTGGACAAATGATGAGGACATGGCGTGTATTTATGGCGAATAAATCACAATGTTGATTGGTTACGAGGTGGATGAAGTTCCCCACATTTGAAGAAGTTGATGGCGGCTAAACTGTTAAAGATGTTAGTGTTCTTAAACTCTCCCCGCGTTTTTCCACCTGAAGATAATGTGGTTATCGGTAATCGGGACCGAGTACCGGCTTGATTATGCGGCAGTCGGGCGTTCGCCATTCTGTCTCCGCTTGAGCAATGTGCTTCTAGGCCTGTCAGTTTCATGACCATAGGGCAAGGATGTAGTTCAAAAGTCAGGGGTTTGCTCTTCATACGAAGGGAAGAAAAAGCAGAGAACGGAGTTTATACCTGTGAAATATCCATTTCATCATGGTGTTTTCATCGATCACACGGCATTTCAATAGGACGCTGGCATTGTCATGTTCCTTAGTTGCGTTGTCACAACTTAACTATGGATTTGATAACCAAGCATTCTCGACAACACAGTCAATGACTGCGTTTACCAAGCAGTTTGGAGAGTATGATGCTGCGACTGGGACATGGTCAATCCAGTCATACTTTTTATCCCTACTGGATAGTCTCAACTATATTGGATTCGCGGTTGGTGAGCACTCTTGCTCGGTACTGGTATCCATGGAATGCGACTAATGGAAATATCCAGGTCTGGTTATTGGAAGTTTGTTTAGTGAAAGATATGGTCGACGTCTTACTATGTTCCTTATGAGCTGCTACGCTTTGATTACGGCTACGATTATCATTACATCAAGGAGCAGGGGTCAACTTCTGGCGGCGCGCATCTTAAACTGTAAGACTATGTCTTATCACCATCAAAATCGAAATTCTGACCAGTCTAGATGTCTATATCGGTGTCGAATTGGCCGTGGTTCCTATTTATCAGTCTGAGATCGTTCCGACCCAAGTACGAGGCTTCGTTGTGGGTACATACCAACTGAGCATCTATGTAAGTTGTCCCTTGACCCAAAACACATCTGGTTTCTGAGTGCTTATTCATAATCCAGCTTGGAGGACTTATTATCAACTCTATCTGCCGTGGAACCAGTTCTCTAGAGGGGAATCAATCATGGATGATCCCATTTGGACTTTTCTATATCATTCCATTTTGCATCATGTCCCTGATCTGGTTTATCCCTGAGGTAAGATTCTCGGACCCTTCAAAAATTCTATCTTCCAAGCTAATGAGACCTAGTCTCCTCGATGGCTCCTCCTCAAAGGACGAATTGAAGACGCAGAGAAATCTCTCAAACGCCTGCGTCAAGGCACACTTTCGGACGATGAAATCGCTGCCGAGTTATCCTCTCTCCAAGTCGGACTCGAAATCGAACCCAAAAAAGGCGCATTCAAAGAACTCTTCCAGGGAGTCAACTTGAAACGCACAGCGATCGTAATCGGGCTTAGCTTCTTCCAGCAAGCCACTGGCCAAGCCTTCGCAAGCCAGTACGGCGCGGTCTTTGTCAAGTCCCTCGGTACTATTAACACCTACAATTTCACAATTATCACCAGTGCAATTGGAACTGTTATCTGTCTCTGGTCTAATTTCTTCAACGACAAGATCGGTCGGCGGAAGCTATTCATGGCTGGTTCTATTGTACAAGTCGCTGCACTCTTCACAATGGGTGGTCTTGGAATAGCTAGTCCAGCCACCACGCCAGAAAAGACGGCCATTGCGTCAATGATGGCCATCTTCAGTGCTGGATTTGGCCTAGGTTGGGCACCTCTTACCTATGTGGTTGTTACAGAAATTCCTGCCCTATCTCTTCGTGACCATTCACAGCGTGTGGCATCACTGACAAATATTCTGACGACTTTTGTCGTTGCTTTTACTTTGCCATACTTGCTGGATGACGGGTATGCCAATCTACACTCCAAGGTTGGCTTTATCTTTGGTAGTCTGGCGGTCTGCGCTTGTGTTTTTACATATTTTTGCGTGCCAGATTGTCAAGGAAAATCTCTTGAAGATGTGGACCGACTGTTTCATGAAGGTGTACCAATCAGAAAATTTAGAGAAACTCATCTCCCATCTCTGGAAGAAAGCGCAAAGACGTGGGATGAAAAAGAGATAAGGAGTGATATTCGATCTGTTTGAGAATCTGGAGTTCTGAGTCATCATGATGTATACTAGCTAATATATTTTCACAATTCAGTTCAAACATTTGAACCCTTTCACACATGAATATGGGTGTATCCAGTGCTTCCTGACAGTGCTACTGGTATAGTAGCCCTAAACATTGGAAGTAATTTGAAGTTTGACTCCAGAGGTCTAACTTCAAGTTGAATTTGAGCTTGAATTGATACATAAAAAGAATAGGAAAAAAATTGGGTTTGAAAAAACATCTAAAAAGTATTGATGGGATAAAAAGGTTGGTAAAAACATAGATCAACTTGAAAAGGACCAAAAAAAAGATAGGCCATAGCCCTGGAGGTAGCAGTGGCCGTGTGACTTTATATAGATCCGAGATCCTTTACTACGTAGTATGCAGCGTGTGAACTGGTAGGTCTCCACTGGCACATGTGCAAAGGTCAGTGGATAATTAAAGCCCTGGTTCAATAAATTAAATAAAAACCTCTCAATTCATAGGCTCATAGGTACCTATTCATATTGTCTGTTGGGTTGGTTCCATGCACATCCATATTACACCTGGGCAGATGGTGGACCTCGGATAAATAATTTCCCTATATACGGTAAGCGGTGTATGAGGCGGTGGAAGAAATGATTGAACTTATCACACTCCATGATAAGTGGCTTTACCCCGCGATATACACTCTCTAACCCATCGCTCACTTCATATTAATCGACCTTGGAGTCCAGTTCACTGCAGCAATGTCTGAAAACCCCACGGACCTCAAGTTTAATCTTGCCCAGGTACATATATCTCAAGATTTATACTCTTAGCTTGCCCAAATCCAGGGTTGTCTTATCTCATGACCCCTCCATTTATTCGGCATAATCGAGATACTGACTGAAATAGGCATTGGCAGATATCTCTAAGTAATTAACAACAGCATCACATCATAACGCTGTCTCCTAACACATTCGAACAGAGGCGAAACGACTGCAACCGCGCTGGAAAACCATCTCAATGACCTCGAGTCCAAGATCGACCAGTTTTTGGCAGCTTTCGAGGAAGGAGATGCGACCCAGGATACTAGCCCCGAAGACCAAGATTCAAAAAATGTCGAAGGCGATCACAGCAAGCCCGAGAAATCGGGTTAATTGAAAACTTTGGCCATGTCGAATTCGCCGTCAGGGCCTTTCTCTACCACGCCCACTTCCGTGATAATTCCGTCGATCAGAGCCGATGGAGTGATGTCAAACGCAGGGTTCCAAACACCGATACCAGGTGCAGCGATTCGAACAGTCTCGAGAACCACACCGTCCGCATCCTTCGCTCCATCTCGGGGACCCTTAATACTCGTCACCTCGGATGCCGGCCGTTGCTCGATGAGGATATCGCTACCGGACTTGGTCGCCAGATCGATGGTTGTGAGGGGTGCTGCGACCAGGAACTTGACACCATGGTACTTCGCCAAAACAGCGAGGCCGTATGTGCCGATCTTATTAGCCGTGTCTCCGTTGGCGGCCACTCGGTCTGCTCCAACCACAATAGCATTCACGCCTACGCTCTTGTCTGCAAGTAACGCGGCTGTCATAGAGTCTGTGATTAGCGTGGCAGGAATATTATCATGCACCAGTTCAAATGCCGTCAGACGAGACCCTTGGTTGTAGGGTCTCGTTTCCGTACAGTAAGCCCGCCGTAAGACATTCATAGATGAGAGTGAGCGAATAACACCCAACGCCGTGCCGTAGCCAGAGGTAGCCAGAGATCTGTATATTTCACATTATTATTCGGATGATTTAAAAAGAAATCATGGTTGAACCTTACCCTGTGTTACAGTGGGTCAGGACGGCCACATCTCCAGTCTTGGTTGCGTGGGCTTTGATCCATTCAGCTCCGTGGTGTCCAATGCGCTGGTTATCTTCGAGATCCTTCCCCAGCATGTGTTCGGCGGCTTGGTTAAATGCTGCTACCAATCCCAGACCAGTCGCGCCGGCTTCTTTGCTCTGACCGGTCACCAAAGCCTCCAGCTTGCGAGCAGCATCACTCAAGTTGACAGCAGTGGGCCGGCTGGTCACCAAGTAGTTCAGTTTCGAGATAATCAAAGCCTGGGTCTCCTCTGGTGACTCTGGAACCTTGCTTGCAGCACTAAGGGTATGGAGCTCTGCAGCAAGGGACAGCATTGCCACAATGGCAATGGCGGGGGCACCCCGCACCTTCATATCCTTGATAGCATGCCACCCATCCTCTGTTGACTGGATGGGAATAAACTTCTCCACAAATGGCAATTGGAGCTGGTCCAGAATTTCCAGGGTACCCTGGTTGTATCGAATCGCTTGCAACATTTTGTTTCAAGAACGAGGGGTGGTGGGGTGAAGTAAGGTTCGATTGGTTTTCTTCACGTTTTCTCCCATTCTTCTGTCTTTTACTTAAGCTTACCTAACCAACCCAAATTTGGTGGTACTGCAAAAGATAATCACTATGGGAAGTCTTCATAGTTGTTTTCTATAGGAGATCTCTAATGTCTACTGTTTGCCAGTAGAGCTATGCTACGGAATAAAAGAAAAGTGATCAAAATTATCAGCAGCAGCAACATGTTGACCAATGAAGTAGGATTTAACGCCCAGGGTCCATCGGGCTTGAGTATGATATCATGCTCATTATATCGAGGATACAAGATTAGCTCTGAACCTCAAGTGACTCCAGAGTCATGACATTCCATTGCATAATAAAGCGAGTTGGATCATTATCATAGTGCGTGGGGATACATATCGAGAGAAGGTTGCGGGGAGAGGCAAGGGGTCGGACAATAGGAATATTTCGACCATAGCCCGGGAAAGTAGATGGCTAAAAAATGAAAAATGAAAAAAAGAAGAAATTGAACCAACATGGACGACCTCCAATTGGAGACACCACATTGACCACGGGATATAGTGTGATCTTGTCCATGGGGATGAGCATGAGCAGCTTCCATCCAAACCAACGGGTATGCTTGATTCATACCCATTTAGTTCGCAGAGATATAGAGCACTAACCCTTGGATGTTAGGATTGCAAAATGAAAGATGAGCCCGGGGCATAACGAACCATTGTTTCCTCGTACGAAAGCATCACCGTAGTTGCGTCGGAGTTTTCCATTCACGTACTCCTCGGTTTTCTCGAGGGCGATGTTCATATAGCCATCAACTGACTGGAGTTCTCCTAGAAGAATATCAGTATATGAAATTTGAAACGAGGAAAGATATCGAAGAGTATGTACCCTTGTAGACGACTCCGGAGTTAAGTTTCACGATGACAGGCGCGCCGATAATCTCGCTGAGGAAGGCTGAAGGGTCTTTGCCCTCGGATGATGAGCCGTTTTCCATGGTGAGGAATTATTGATATCTGGAATCTAAGGATTTAGCGACTGATCTCACGGAAATAAGCGGGGAGAAAGACATACCTGTGACAGTGAATAAGGTAAGATCTCCCAGTTATCGTTGCGGGTCACAAAAGACCTGAAGGCGGTGAGTGAGGTCATTTGTGATAGCTCTCCGCGCTTAAACAATTTAGTCTTTCCATCAAGAGCTCTCATCTTCCCTCATAATATCCCTTTCCTATTTTGCTTAACCTTAGCTGCAGATAAGCAGGATGCCATTATTCAATAAACCCTCTTGGGCTGCAAAGACAGCAGAAACCAAAGATGAATTTTATTCGCGATCCGAACACACCTACTCCGATATTGTTGCAGCCAACAAGGCGTACAAGAAATCAAGATCCACTCCTAAGACAGCAGAAGCTCATAGGAAATCCGAAGAGGCGAACAGTGATACCAGAGAATCGAAAAGGTCCCGCCTTTCAGAGCAGTCGTTCGAGGAAGAAACCACAGAAAGCATCCCTCCTACATCTCCAATTGGAAAACAGAAAAGTCCAAAAAAGCACCACTCACCTCTCATTTCTCTTGAAAAGACATCCTTCAAGGTGCCGGAGGGCTCAAGCTCGGCCGTGGAAGAAGAATCTTCACAAAATCCGCTCTCAGAAGTCCCAACCGCCTTGACAGCAACGGCTCGCGCAGATCTTGTTGTGTCAACCAAGCCCCAACTGCATGATTCATCAACGCCGACACAGACTCGAAGAATCGATGATACCAAAATCTTGCCACGTGAGATACCATCGATATTGCCATCTAAAATGCCCGCCGACCCAGCAACCCCTGTGGTGGAGGACATTGCCGTTCAAATTCTCATTACCTCCGACATTCCAAACGTCAAACCGTTGATCGTTCACCGGAAAATATCCCAGGGGCTTCGGGAAGTACGTTTAGAATGGTGCAGACGCCAAGGGTTCACTTCAGAAACACAATCAGCTATCTATCTTACCTGGCAAGGTCGACGCCTGTTTGACGTGACAACGTGCAGGAGCTTGGGTATAAAGACAGCGGAGCCTGACTCAATTCTGAGTATGGACGATGACTTTGAAGCAGACCAGAAGAAATTGCAAATCCATATGGTAGCTGTCACCGAGGATCACCTCATCCTCAATCGACCTGGGCTTTCAGAGCCAGGCGAGCTTACCCCAAAACCAAAAAGCCCCGAGGTTGAGCAAACCGAGGACAATGAGCCGATGAAGTTAACACTTCGTAGCCCTGGATTGAATGACTTGAGAATCAAAGCAAGACCGAAGACTTTGGTGTCCAAACTCATTTCTGTTTTTCGATCTAAACAAAATATCTCGGCTGATCAGGAAATATTCCTTGTCTTCGATGGAGACCGACTGGACTCTAACACATGTCTTCAAGATCATGAGATTGACGATCTTGATTTACTGGACGTCCAAGTCAAACCATAAAATTGAACGGGTTATGGGGCAAGTTAATTCATTCACAACATCAAACTCAGATCTTTTTTTTTATCTTTCCTTTCCTTACTGGGCGAGCTCAGCTTGGTTATTTCGCCACTTTTTGGGGTTCCAACTGACCCAGAATTCACGATACGTTTGGTCTTGCTCTATCATCAATCTTCAACTTCTACCAATGATCAAGAATGGTCTATGGAATGATCAAGCTAATAACGACGCCTCTCGGCGCCACTCATTGAAATATTTCTCTGCAAGGTTCTTATATGATTCTTCATATTATCATCATTAACCTGCAGGGCTTGAAATAATGCATTAATTCTACATACAAAATTTATGTGCCGGTGTAATGTATACCTGCTTGTTATGTATATCCTTGCTATGTACTAGAACTAATAGAAGACAAACTTCCAAGGTTTGACCATGACAAAATTTCTATAATGTTTATATTACTGTCCATCCTCAGTATGTACTGGGCAGTGCTGATGATTTGGGAGCCTCAGGATAAAATATATCCTTAGTTATCGATAAGATCACCTGACTTCGTGGGGTGCTTTTTTTTTCTCCGGTTAAGACAAGCATCAAGATATTAGAACTATCAATTCAACTTGACTCTACCAGGAGACTCTACCTAACATCATATTCTCCTTCAATTGAAACTTTCCCTCAAGTTTGATTGATCTATCTGGTTGCGCAAAGTCAAAACTCATTAATAACCTCCCACACCGAACTTCGGCATCCAGCGATACAAGAGAACTGAATTGCACAACATGAAGGTCATTACTGCCAATTTCGTGACCTGCGCGGTGAAGGAGTGCAAGACCTCCGCTGCATCATTCCCGTTGCACTTTCACGATGCAGAGCTCGAGATGTCGGAACTTGATTTCCAACCAGAATTTATTCGGAATGTGGTTCCCCGCATTGACTGGGAAGCCCTGCGAGTAACAGCAAATGAGGTATGCACCACCCTAGCCTTATCTTTTTTATATTGAATTTCTCCGAGTTGGCAGACGCTAATCATATGACTTGTTATAGCTTGGATTCCCTACTCTCCCCGAAACCAAGCCCGAGGGCGATGCACTCAATGACGAACAGACCCTCAAAGATTTACATCGGTTGCTATTGGAAACACAGGTTATGGAAGGAAAGCTAAAATGCGGGAACTGTGGACATGAATACATGATCAAGGAGGGAATTGCCAATTTCCTGCTCCCAAGTCACCTAGGTAAGATCATGATCTCTTTAAGAACTTCTCTATCGCACATACTTATATTTCACCCAGTTTGATCTGTACTAGAGAGATGAAGAACCGATGCGACATGATCACTTACTCCATCGCCACTATTCCACCTTATACTCAAAAGCTGCTCGGCGGATGAATTTCCGCATTGAATTGTTACCATCTACTGGTATATAGATACCCCAACAAAGTTCCATTCCCTCTAGCCTGGAGTTAAAGGTAGTGAAACCATGTCGACATGAAGAGCGGCAAGAAATGCGATACTAGTACAGGACGTAATAGAGCTAAAACCTCGATACGCGAATAAAGACAAAAGACCTCGGACTCAGGAGGAATGATTATTAAGAATAAGAATTCCTTGAGTTTCAAGTTTGCAAATATTGTACATGGTGGAAAATGGAAAACGCTTCACGAAATATTGGTTAATACATGCCTTGAATCCATGAATGTTTTCCTTTCTAAACGCCGACCCGATGAACGCCACGAAGAACATCAAAAGTCCCCGTTTTTAGATTGTAGTCAAAGAAATAAGTCTTAGTTGAGGAAACCCTTGCAGCCTGTTGAGCCACAAAGACAAGGAATTCGGTCATCACTGTCCCATTCGCGTTCGAACTTGTAGTCGTAGGTGAGCTCCTCATCTAGTAGAACATGTTAGTTTTCTCATCCAGTAGTCTATTGGGTTGATGGCATAACATACCTCGTTCAATGTCGCGGAGGGCATAGATGACAATTCGCTTGCTTCCATCGACTTTGATGATTTTGGCGGTGCAATTAGGGGTACAGCTGTGGTTGATGAAACGAGCAATTCCACCCTTCTTGGTAGCGTCGATGACAGTGTTCTCGTCGATACGGAAGAGATAACTACTGCCAATGCCGCTCTTGAGGTAACGTCTTTCTCTCATATCGGCGACCTGTTGACGAACTTTCTCGCCGACATATTCGATAATCATGTCGTTCGCTGTAATATTCTCCTCGGCATACAGTCCCCAGTTGTGAATAGCTGATCGAGCAAAACGGACTGGCTTCTTTCGCTTCTTAAGTTGATTGAACCGGAGCACATCGCCGTCACCGCTAGAGGTAGGGAGAGCCTGTTTCTGGGCATTGATGTCCGCGATGAGTCGACGATTATTGACTCGGTTTGATCGTGAAGAGGATTTGGAGATGGTTTTTGCAGCTGCAATCCTGGCTGCTTCAGCAGCAGCAGCCTGAGGATCAGCCTTGGCCATTGCTTCACGTTCCTCACGAGCCTTTTGCACTTTGATTCGATGGGGCAGATATTTGGACTTCTCGGCCTCCATGATTCTCTTTCGACCTTCAGTGCGGGCAGAACCACTAGGATTTGGAACATAGTAGCCGGGGATTCCAATAGGCTCTCGCGTCGGTCCTCTGGTGGGGATTTTCTGGTTGAGGGCTTTGATCTCCTTTTGACGCCATGCCCATGCTTCAATGTTGCCAATATTGGATGGTACCACATCGGCCATCACCTCCCGCAAGAATCGCAAGTCTTCATCATCCTTAATCAGATGCTGCCATCCGTCCAAGTCCAGAATAATGGCCGGATCATCCTCCACAGTAGGCCGGGGCATATCCGTGGAGAATCCCCAATTGATTTCGGAGGTCGGCTTGTCTTCTTGGATTTCCTCGACATTTTCATCCGGTAAGACGTTTTCGGGAGGAGATTCTTGCGCTGATAAAACGTCGGCGACCGGTTCCTTTGCAAATTTGTCCTCTGGAGGCGGCAGTTCGATACTAGGATCAGTCTCGATTGGTGTAAAAGGCTCTGTACCCTTTTTCAGACCATCCTCTTGAGACTCGGTTCCAAAGAGTTCCAGCTCCTCTTGACGCTGCCGCTTCCGTGCCTCGTCCTCTCCAACAAGTCGTTTTCTTTTGCGGTTGGAAGAGTCATCTCCCAAGTCATGCAAGAATTCATCACCAGCCTTATCTGCTTCGTCTGTGGCCTGGGCACTGCTGTCCGCAAATGACGCAACGGCATCCGACTGGTAATTATCATCCTGCTCGTCAGATTCAGCTACAGAGCTTGCACGGCTAAGAGGACGACTGCTTCTCTCTTCGGTATCTCGAGCGAGCGGAGTGCGCTGGTCATCCTCTGAATCCTCATCGTCATGGAACTGCTGCAAGCGATGATACAGGGGCCGAACTGTTTCTCTTCGAACTGGTTGCCGGCGTCGTTCATCCATGAACGCAGCTCCAGATCGGTCTAAGCCATGAGCCTTGCGAATGCGAGGGAGGTCCAACACGCTGCCCTTGGTTGGCAACTCTGCGCGCGATTCCGGGACTCGCAATGAATGGTTGATTCCAATTCGAAAGGCGGGTTGTTTCATACCCTCCGGGTCGGGAAGGCCCAACTTTTCGCGTCTAGCAGCATGTCGGCTTGGATCCAGATAATCGTAGAGGGCTGGGCCAACAATGCGGGACTTTACATCTTCAAGAAGCTTGTCTCTTAGGTCCCGAATGATAATGGATAGAACTTCTCGGGCGGGATCCAGATTTGCTGCGCGGATCTTCTTCTCTTCTTCGATATCCAACTCGGCCTCCTTGCGGACTCTCTCTTTCTGAGCCTTCGCCCGTTCCTGGGCTCGGAGACGTTCTGGGCTAGGACTACGAACATAGTTCGGATTTCCGTAAGGGTGGCTTTCCATGTTCATGATGTATGTGAACAATGGCTCCATGTGGCATGTGCGGAAACAACGCTCTGTTTCCACTTCGCCTCGTCGGGAATTCTCGAAGATAACGTAGTAACCACTCTTGTCGCATCGAATAGATTTGTAGTTGAAGATCTTGAGTCGTTTTCGGAGGTGTGGGAGGGTCGCGCCGAGAACCGGAACATAACAATGGGCGATGAAGATGTAGGGATCACGCTTGAGCTGAGGCAACACGGGGAGTTCTTCAATCACACATGGGGGCCCTGGAGATCGAAGGCTCGCGCGGGGTCCCTCTGGAACAATCATACCCGGACGTATGGCCGATCTACCGGATGGACCTTTCGGTGCAGTGGGCGGAGGCTCGTTCTTCTTCGGATCAGGCTTGATCTCCTTGGTTGCATTCGCTTTCGCAGCCGCACGCTGAGATTCAATGGCTCTAGAGGCCATCCGCCCGGATACCATGCCATCCCGATCCAACTCGACGCGGATCCTCCGTGTTCCAATGCGTTGCTCCTTTCGACACTCGTGGTACGCACGTCTCGCTGCACTCGATGCTGGAACGGGGCTCCCTCCTCGGAATGAGGCGCTATCTTTGTATTTGATAGAGCAGATGCCCAGCAATCGGCCGGTAATGGGATCGGTTCGGTTATTCAATTCTGCGATCTCACCGAAACTGGAGAAGAGGGCGCTGATGGGGGCAATTGGGGTGAGAGGATCGAAACCGGTCACGACGACCTGGTTTGGGGGGCCGGGGCCAACACTAGTTGCTACATCATATGGCCATGGCTTCAAGGTGTAGGGAGATGGACGATATTTGGCTTTCTGCCTGCAGGCCGATCCTCGGGTATAGTTCGCAATAGCAAGCCGTGGATCGGGAGGGGGTGACTGACCATCAGCCACAGTATCCACGTACTCGAGCTTCCGTCGTTTGTCTATGGATGGTTTGTCAAGCTCTTGGACATACCCGTAGCGGCCTTTGATGGCGGTCTCTAAGCGGACTTGGGATTGAGGAGTTGGAGGGCCATGGATGATAGCATCAGAAACCCTAGCAGGGTCCAAACGAGGGTCCAAACAGGGAGGGGGAGCATTCCCTGAAGAGTTGTCATCCGACATCTTTGATTGCGGGCTCGGTGGTTTGAGGGGAGGAGATGATGCGGCGTTGGTGAGCGGTGTCAAAGTTTCGATTGCTAAATTGGACGCAGCAAGCGACGAATCCAGCATTCCATTGATCTCTCCCACGGCCGTTAATCCCTTTCCCTGGGTATCAGAGAGCTGTTGGATTGACGATTCCTCTCCAGCCAGTCTATCAGATGCCCCGCCCGGGAGAGTGGCGGCAGTGAAAGAGCTTGTCGTTTCCAGGCCATCTGAACCTTTGCCTTGCTGATCTCCTGGGTTGATGCGCTTTTGATCCAGAACTGACGGAGCTGTTGGAAAGAAATCTGCAAATGCGGCCGAGGCGCGTGACATGATGAGATAGGTGGCTACACGCCCAAGACCGCGAAAGCACCAGACAGCATCCTTGATGGAATGAGGTGATTGGATATCACTGGTGACACTGCTATTTTGGGAAAGAGAAAATTCGAAGATATCAAGGTGAGTTTGGGACAGGGATAAAGAGGGTCGTTTTTTTTCACTGGCGCGAACCCGAGAGTTTTGCAGGGAGCACGACGCGACCGAACAGGGAAGCGGTAACAGAGTGGGGATGATTGTCATTTTGATTGCAGGCGGTGAGCCTCCAGCGGTGTGCTGGAGGCACTTACACCTGGCAGAAACAATGATCCTGATGTACGCTGCTTTAAGGGGAAGGCGGAGTGAAAGGCGGAGTGGAAGAGAGTGGAAGTCGAAGGCGGTGAGAAAAGCGGAGAGGGAAAATTGAATTTCCACTGGTCAGAACTTTTAACTATTGAGACTGAAAGAACGTTTTACTTGAACAAAGGAATCACACAGTTATAATATTCTATTAAGGACTATTCACTTAAAACCTACAATATCAATTATCCTAGTAACTAGAGGCCTTGATAAATGCTCACTTTATTTATTAGAAATAGACACCTCATGTCCCGATTAGGCTTACTAGTAGTTTTGAATCCCTTAAGTATACCCCCAAGACAACACTCCATCACTCTGATATAAGAAAAAGTAGATTTTTGAAGATAATGGTAGATAATTAGGTAGACAACTTGAACGATATGTATACTTATTTACCTAAAGGGGTAGGTAACCCTGCACTGGTGGATGCCAGTTGACTACTAACCAGGGAGTACTTCGTATTTCGTACTATGTACGGAGTACTCCGTAGTAGAACTTGAATTGATTGGAGGAACATGGCTTTGTTCAAGCTAATACTGTGTGGCTGATAAATTGCTGATAAGAATGCAGTCATCATTTCAAGTTTTTATAACCCTGGAATTAGGCCACTGGCATTCAACAACATTGGACTTTGGTCTCAACTCATGGAATAATCAGGGGAAATGCCCCTTGTCTGTTTCAAGTTTAGTGCAGTTCCTGTCATAGTATTACCCGACCCGCTTAAATCCCAGGACAGTTTCACAGTTAAACTTGGTAATACGATTACGAGACCACACCCGTCACCCGTGGACACGATGAGGCGCTTTAAATCTACGATTTCCATTTATTAGCCCCTTACTGCTAAATGTACTCTGGGCTCTGTAGGAGAATTTGATAACCTTGGAAAATATGGTAGAGTTGTAAGACAGAGAGGAAATTCTTATATCTACAGTTTAAAAGTACTATTGATTTTCTCCTTTTTGTCTAATTTTTTAATTTTTTTTGTTGGTTCCCTATTTTTTTTCTGTTCAGATAAAAATATACTCGTGCTAGTAAGGGTTCCAAGATTTAAATGTGGCGTTGAGGCTTGGAGACTTTCTCGGGTGTAAAAATAGTTGAGTGGGACGGATAGCTCTGAGACCTGGAATGGGTCCTGCCCTGCCTACTGCGTGTTTAGTGGGTTTTAGTCTGAAGAGCCGGGTTCCACTATGTGTTTGTGCACACATCTATTATCTCAGGATTTCTATATGTACTCCGTATTGAGTACTCTATGAGATATGTCATGATCTGTACTCCATATTTGCCCCCTTATTCTTAGCGGGGTATTCAATTATTTCAATGTTTACAACTATCTTTACAGTCTTTTTCATATATCGATACATCAAGTATCACTATCAGGGGGTCAGGAATTCCAATTCACTATGAAGTATCACAGGGTCAATAAGAATTTTCAGGTATCTGAATCAGTTCAAACAAAAAACCAATTCTTTGTCCCTCCCCCTCTCTTGATCTCCCACTGGAATCATAGATCATAGTAGGGTGGCCCTAAAGTTGTGTTGCCCGGGGAGAAGCCGAAGCCGAAACCGAAACATCATAACAATGCCCAGGTGGACTTCGATCTTCTTCTCCATTGGTCCGTATATGATGTATTGATAATTTATTAAAAACTGCTCTAGCTGCAATTGATCTAAAACAATCCCTTTAAAACCACCAATACCATCGTGAATATCATATTTGTTTTCTCTCTTATAAGGTCTATATATGGTAAAGCGGAGTGGAGTTGAGGTCATTCCATGGGAGCCTCGAGTGAGACATCTGTCGCATTGGCCACAAACTGTGGATTCCCCTCGCTTTTCTTGGTCTGTGATTTTCTCCGAGTGCCAGAAATAAATAAAATAGTAATAAAAATTAAATAATCAATAAATAAAACCTAAAGAAAAAAAAACATGGCATCATAATCACAAAAACAAATTGGGGAAGAGGGAAAGCTAAGAATAATCATACCGCCCCTCCTCTGCTCTCCCCCGCTATAAATAAGATTTCTCCCTTTCCTTCCTTCTCGTCTCTCCTCCCTATTTTAACTTAATCTATCTTCCTCTTTCCCCCCTCCTCCATACATTCTCTCTTTTTTCTATTCCCCCCCCATTCGTTCAATTCCCAACTTTGCCCAAAATGTGGTACGTGGCACTAACCATCAATTACTTAGCGTTGAACACCATTGCTCACAATCTCCTAGTGGAATCTTTGGTTACATTAACTACCTGGTTGAGCGGGACCGTGAGTTCATTATTAACACTCTGCTTAATGGTGAGTAGGGAGAAAGTTCCCATGGCCTCCTGCCCTTTACCCCTCATTTAGCTAACAAACATGAAACAGGACTGTCCCGTTTGGAGTACCGCGGTTATGATTCAGCCGGCATGGCTGTCGATGGTGACAAGAAGAATGAAGTCTGTGCCTTCAAGGAGGTTGGCAAGGTTGCCAAATTGAGAGAGCTCATTGCCGAGACCAAGCCCGATATGACCAAGTCTTTTGAATCTCACGCTGGTATTTCTCACACCCGTTGGGCCACCCACGGCACCCCCTCCCGCCAGAACTGCCACCCTCACCGGTAAGCTGATCCATTCCTTAATGAGCTCTCTGAATGGTTGACCCCACACAATTGTCTCATCCCTCAAAAACAGACAATCTTTAGAAGCTCCGTCGACAGGCTAGCTAACTTCTTTTTTCCCCTCGTCAATAGATCTGACCCCTCTTGGGAGTTTTCCGTCGTTCACAATGGTATCATCACCAACTACAAGGAATTGAAGGCCTTGCTGGAGACCAAGGGCTTCCGTTTCGAGACAGAGACCGACACTGAGTGTATCGCCAAGCTCGCCAAGTACCTCTACGACCAACACCCTGACATCGACTTCACTGTTTTGGCCAAGGCTGTGATCAAGGAGCTGGAGGGTGCTTTCGGATTGTTGATGAAGTCTGTTCACTACCCCCATGAGGTTATTGCGGCCCGTAAGGGTTCCCCTCTGGTTATTGGTGTGCGAACCTCTAAGAAGATGAAGGTGGACTTTGTTGATGTCGAATTCTCGGAAGATGGTGCTCTTCCCGCGGAGCAGGCCTCCCAGAATGTCGCTCTCAAGAAGTCTGCCACTAGCCTTTTGGCTCCCCCTGACAAGTCTCTGCTCCACCGCTCTCAGTCGCGAGCTTTCCTGTCTGATGACGGTATTCCTCAGCCCGCTGAGTTCTTCCTGTCCTCGGACCCATCTGCCATTGTCGAGCACACCAAGAAGGTTCTCTACCTTGAGGACGATGATATTGCCCACATCCACGAGGGTCAGCTGAACATTCACCGGCTGACCAAGGATGATGGTACCTCCAACGTCCGTGCTATTCAGACCATTGAGTTGGAGCTGCAGGAGATCATGAAGGGCAAGTTTGACCACTTCATGCAGAAGGAGATCTTTGAGCAGCCCGAGTCAGTTGTCAACACCATGCGTGGTCGTCTGGATGCTGTTAACAAGGTTGTTACTCTGGGTGGTCTTCGCCAATACATTTCGACCATTCGCCGTTGCCGTCGACTCATTTTCATCGCTTGCGGTACCAGTTACCACTCCTGTATGGCCGTGCGTGGTGTGTTTGAGGAATTGACCGAGATCCCCATTGCTGTGGAGCTGGCCTCCGATTTCCTGGACCGACAGGCTCCCGTCTTCCGTGACGATACCTGTGTGTTCGTTTCCCAGTCTGGTGAAACCGCTGACTCCCTGATGGCTCTCCGTTACTGTCTGGAGCGTGGCGCTCTGACTGTCGGTATTGTGAACGTCGTCGGATCCTCCATCTCCCTTCTCACCCACTGTGGTGTTCACATCAACGCTGGTCCCGAGATTGGTGTTGCTTCCACTAAGGCCTACACTTCTCAGTTTGTTGCTATGGTCATGTTCGCCCTGTCCCTCAGTGAGGACCGTGCGTCAAAGGCCAAGAGACGTGAGGAGATCATTGAGGGTCTTGGCAAGATCTCTGACCAGTTCCGCTCGATCTTGAAGCTCAACGAGCCTATTAAGGAGATGTGTGCCAAGTTTTTCAAGGATCAGAAGAGTCTCCTCCTTCTCGGCCGTGGTGCCCAGTTCCCCACTGCTCTCGAGGGTAAGCCTATTTCCCGTGTTCTCTGATTATTTCTTTTCAGCCCGATACTAATTGATTGTTTACAGGTGCACTTAAGATTAAGGAGATTTCTTACCTCCACTGTGAGGCTGTCATGTCTGGTGAACTCAAGCACGGTGTCTTGGCCCTGGTGGACGAGAACCTGCCTATCATTATGATTCTGACTCGTGACAACCTGTTCACCAAGTCTCTGAATGCCTACCAGCAGGGTAAGTGAAGATTATCCCCTGTGTATTGTTTGCTATATCAAATACTAATATGAATTGTGTATAGTTATTGCCCGTGCTGGTCGCCCCATTGTTATCTGCAACGAGAACGACCCTGAATTCTCCGCCGCCCAGACCGAGAAGATTGTGGTTCCCAAGACTGTGGACTGTCTCCAAGGTCTCTTGAACGTCATTCCTCTGCAATTGATCTCTTACTGGCTTGCAGTTGGTGAGGGTCTCAATGTGGACTTCCCCCGTAACTTGGCCAAGTCTGTGACTGTCGAGTAAGGGGACTGGGTGAAATATGTTTTAGAGAGTTTTGGAGTAGACGACTGCCATGATCTTCATATTTTTAGGGTGTTTTGAACTATCCTTTCTTTTAATGTGTTCGTTTTAGCTTTTCAGGAGAATGGAATCTGTTTTCATGCATTTATAAACTGTAAAGATCTAATTATCCACTAAGCCCCTAAGTAATATGAACCCATTAATCCCCAGCATAGTTCTATTTTATCTAGATCTAGCTTTGTTGAATCATCCCTTGTTGAAAGTAGTCCATGGACTGTAGTGTCTACACCCGGGCATAGTGTTCCATATCCGGCAGTGCAGGGACCATTCCGCCTTCCCCCCCTCCCACCATGAATGCGGGATGTTTTCGTCGCGGGAACGCTGCTCACCCCAGACAAGCACCAGAACTTCATAAAAACAGAATCTCCCCGGATCTCTCCTCTTATACCAATCTTTCCACCCCACCTTCTATCCTCATATAATGTCACCTATCAAGGGACCCGGCGAGGCTCAAAGCCATGATGGTGAGAACGACACTCCCCTTGCCCCGCACGCGACGACGAGCTCGAGTGCTCGGAACCACAACTAAAGAAACCAAGCACCTTACTAATTCCATATAGGCTCCGGTCTCCGCGTTGCCATTATTCATGCTCGGTGGAACGATAAGATCATTAGTGAGCTGGTAGCTGGAGCTAGAAGAAGCTTACTGGCCGGTGGAGTTTCCGAGGATAACATCACCATTGAGACTGTTCCAGGAAGTTACGAATTACCTTATGGAGTGCAGCGGTAAGCATCTACCATCCCAGTCCTGCAGTTGAAGGATATATATCTCCATATCTAGAATCATATGCTCATTCCCACTCTACAGTCTGTACGCCGCCTCCCAGGTTCAGGCCAGCTCCTCCGGCGAAGGCATCAGTGCCACGGACCTTTTATCAGCCTCGACTTCTGATCTGAGCAAATCCGCAACCGGCACACCCAAGAAGCCCTTCGATGCCATCATTGCCATCGGTGTTCTGATTAAGGGTGCTACCATGCATTTCGAGTATATCGCCGATGCTGTCAGCCACGGACTGATGCGGGTTCAACTGGATTCTGGCGTTCCGGTCATTTTTGGTCTGTTGACCGTTTTGACTGAGGAGCAGGGTCTGGAGCGTGCTGGATTGGGTAGCAATGGAATGCATAACCATGGTGAGGATTGGGGTAGTGCTGCTGTTGAGCTTGGTGTTAAGAGACGGGAGTGGTCTGAGGGCAAGATTGCCGTGTAATATGGACACTTCAAAGAATTTTGGCGCAAACAAATGAATCAAAGCAAAAAAAAATATTCTACGTTATCTTTTTTTGAACAAAGATCTATACGATTGTTATGAGGAAACTCTGATCGGTCAGATTAAAGATTTGCTAGCATATCATGATCTATTGCTTCATTCCTTATTCCTCCATTTGCTCTCCTTGGCCCTTCTCTTCCTCATCTTCATCCTCGCCCTCTAGTTCCTTCTTTGCGAACTTCTCGGCCTCTTCCCGAAGCTCCTTGGGGACCTCCTCATGTCGACCCTTAGTTGGGCCATCGAGGGAACTAATCCAGGACATCTCGAGCTCGAATTCTTTGTCCTTACTATCTTGATGAGCGACGTAGATGATACGCGCAGCCTCCTTAACACCATCCAATAGCGAAAGGTTACCGGAAGTCAGATCTAACTTTTCCAGCTCAGCCTTAGCTGCTTGTCGGCCCTTGCCGGTAGCCGCACCATAGTATCCCTGTTTAAGTTATCAGCGATAGCTCAACCCCAAATAGAAGTAGAGAAAAAAACGTACCCAGTAAAGTCCACTAGGCTCAATCATGTAAAGAGCAGGTCCTCCAGCTGGAGTACCTTCAACCTTTCCACCAGCGCCTGACTTGGGGCCAGTACCGACCTGACCATCAACAGCCAGCTCTGCTTCACTGTCCCATCCGCCAACGATAGATGTCACACCGAACGGTCGCACACTGGAGTACAGGGTGTATGCTTGTACGTAGCCACCGAGACGGTTCGCAAGCGCTGAGGTAGGAATGGGGGCCTTGTATGTACCTCTCCAGGAGGAAGCTTCGTCTCGAGCTCTGGATACGAAATGACGGCCATCGGGAACAAGGCCAGCAGAGACCTACATTAAAGTAAAGATGTTAGAAGGAATTCAGAATTGAGGTCGGTTTCCGGGGGATGGAGAAATGGCATATAATAATAACACGCGTGAGCGATGATTTGGAGTAGGTGCTTACAATGCCAACATGACGATCCACTGTCGCGATTCTCTTATTCGCACCGGGCTTTAGAAGCTTGCTAGTGATGATTTTCTCGACTGCGAGCACTACACCATCCTTGCACCGGATGCCAACAGCTGTTCCGCCATTCTCAACAGCTTTGACGGCATATTCCACCTGCGGAGGTTAGATTAGCGGGTTAAGGTCCAATGTCATCCGAATAGCTAAGTGCAAGCCACTTAAGGATATGTATGTTCATTGCGGTGACCGTACCTGGAAGTTACGGCCATCTGGCGAGAAGACCGAGTTCGAGAGATCGTAACCTGTACCGATTGACGTCTACCGGGGCGGTGTTAGCTATATAACATATGAAGGAATTCCCAAGAGGAAAGGGGGATAAGAATCGCAAAGTAGACTCACCATGATTTGGGCGTGAGGAATGAATCAAGTTTGCTAGAAAAGGTTGATAGAAATGAGAAGTTGGATAGGAAATAACGCGTAGCTTTTCCCTTCGGACCTGGATGACCCTCTCGAGCTGGAAGGTCCCAAGAGCTGCGTCACGGGAGTTGCCTGGATCACATGATTATGTAACTTTTATATGGTAATATATTGGTAATACAGGTATCATGTGAGTGTATTATTACCGACTCAGGGGTTCCACTTTCTGCCTCGACTGCCTTAAATGGGCAGTTTTGCAGCCCGAATGTACTTGAAATTTTGGGCATCACCTATTTTTCTGATATATAGTGGGGTGGATATCTTCTAACTTAATGTTCTAGCTCTTTTGTCTTTATTTTCATCATCCGATATACCTACTTCCTTTCATCCTAGCTTCTATCGAGAATGTCGCCTTATTGAAACCCACGAACATACTATATTGCCCCTCAATATACACTCAACTTGATCATGTCCTCTTCTATCCTCCACCAGTGTCCCTTTTGCGGCCATGTCTCTGATATTTCCCTCTCATTACCATCATTCATTGAGAATCCCCACTGTATCCAGGTATATTAATCTATCATGAAATCTAGATCTATTGAGTCGCACCCTGACAGCGGGGGACTTTCTTTTATTGAATCTAGTGCGGTCTATCCGTCTCTGAAAGCAACGGAAAAATTCAAGACGAGTTGGCAGCTCTATTTGATCAACACATGGCGATAGAGTCTCGTCCGGAGCCCCAACTTCCAACCCCAACCTACAGCATTTCGCAACACTATCACCACTCCACCCACGTAGTCTCTACCCCGAAAGCCCCAGTTCAAGCCCCTCCGACCCCGAGTCCGATAGATACCCTTTGGCAGCATGGAATCGACCCAAGTACCTTAGGACCTCGTCAACTCGACCTATTCATCCACGCGGATATGGAGCAACAACAGCGTTTGGTCCAAACGTGGCAGGTGTATGCACGATCCTCGGGGACTCTGGTGGATTCATCTGAGCCGCGGACTGTGGATATGGAGATGTCTATGGATGATGGTAAAGCAGAGGCGGAGCCATATATGGCTGCTGGGTATGACAACTCGCCGCGTACAGAGCCTAGTACTGGACAGCAGTATAGCGGAGCTACAGACCCAGTTTATAAGGGCCACCATTGGTGGGAGATGGCTCAGAATGGACCGATGGAGTCACAGTATGGGGCGTTTCAAGAGAGAAATCGGTGTGATATGGGTGGTATGGCTCATCCGTCTTTGTTTCATTAGTCCGAGTCACTAGTTTTAATTCATAGATACTGCATGGCTGTCAAAAACTTTCAAACTTCTCTGTAATACTACTACACAGTCTCTAATTGCCTTTGATACTGATTAGTTATATTTACCTGTTACATGAGGAACAACATCATACTCCCGGAAAGAATCATTGAGACCATGGTTTTATCCAAACTCTACGATATGGCTCTGATCTCAACGTTGTGCATCTTATCAGATCGAAGTAGATAACCAATTCCTCCATCAGACAGCTAGATTAACTACACAGATTCGAAGAACTATACAGCAGTCCAGGCAGTAACTAAAAGCCTACTATGAATGATTGAACTTGAATTCTTGACGATCGTCGAAGCAGTTTGTATTGCTATCTAAGCATTTGCATAAAACCCCCGTTTCAAATAAGGTTTTCCATTTCATTCAAACTGAAGAAGAGCCTTCCATGGCCGAGAAAAAAAAGGAGTGTCCACCATGGCTTCCATCATGCTCAACCCATAATCCAATCAGAGAAACGTCGAAATGTCGAAAGCAGATTAAGCACCGAGTGCAGTCGAACATAGCACAAATCGCCAGGAAATTCAATCATACTCGCAGAGCATGAGGAAACATCCGGCAGTAATCAAAGGACATAAAATCCTGGACAAATCGATTAGCCAAACATTCAAATCTTGGAATGATTATATCAGGGAATAACTAACCTTTACTCCTGGCCAATAGCAGCCATAGCCTCAGCGAGAGCATCAGCAGAGCGCTTAACCTCGTCAACAGCGAGAGCAGCACGCTTGACCTTGTAGCAAGGCTGGCCGGGGTGGTCACACCAGCTAGTCATAGCCTCGGGCTCAGCCTCGGCCATAGCCTCAGCAAGAGCCTCAGCAGAACGCTTAATCTCGGAGGAGATGTCGGCAGTACGCTTCATCTTATAGCAAGGCTGGCCAGGGTGGTCACACCAGCTGGTCATAGCAGCGGCAGAGGCAGTGGAAGCAGCCATAGCGGCGAGAGCAATAGTGAGAAACTTCATGATGACAAGAAGCGAATTGGGAGGTTGGAATGAGATTGGTAGTTGTGGGTTGTAATGAGTGGGACGATGATCGTGAAGAACAGAATTGATGAGGAAGAGGATGAAGTATTTATACTTGAGAAGTCAAGGTCCTCTGTGAGTTACAGGAGATTGAATTCCCTGGGGATTAACCTGCAAGTCTTTCATGGCGTAGCGAAGTCTGGGGGAGGCGTCTATTGAGATCCCAATTGGGGTCTTATTGAGCCCTGAATTGGGACACCTCCCAAGTCATGTGTTTGTGATTCACGACCACAGACCCAAGAATTTGTCTCATTTTTTGAGATTTAATTTGGAGGTTTCTTTCATGGACCTCTTGATACCTTGTGCAGGATTCGAAGCGAGGTGAGATTTACGAGTCAGACTGAAGAGGGTGAATCGAATTGAAAGAGATATCGGAGATTGGCGTGCAAAAACACGTTTGCCATTACCGCAATAGGTGCTGAATAGAAAAGTAGTGAAAGGAAAAAGTGGAGGAGAAGGAGGAGAAGGTGACTCGGTTTACCCAAAGTGGGTGTCAATAAGAAGTATGTATACATAGTGAATGATGATTGGTTGAGATCAGATGGGATCCACCTTCCTATTGTGGACTGATCAGTTGACCAAAAATATACTAGTAGTAGTAGAGCACCATACTAAATAATACCTAGTACTAAATACTATTGATTATGCAGAGAAGCATATACCATACTCGATATGCAATCCTGAATCCATTGTTACTCTATAAAATTGTTGTTTCAAACTTGAATCATGTAGATCCCTCGGCCCCTTATACATCGATAGTCCGTACCCACATCTGTAAGTCAATATGCATGTGCCAATATCATAGCACTTGAGAATAGAGGAACTCAAAAAGAAAATATAAAATAAGGATAATATCACTTGAGTATATTCAAATGTTCAAATATATAAAATTATAACTTGAACTATGATATAAATTCATACTACAGTGTATACATGTCTCCATAGATAAGATCGGGCCGGTGAGCTGTTCAGTCGCGCGATGCCGAGCCCATCCGGAAACCTTTTTTTCCGTTTTCCCTTTCTCTTCCTCTTCCCTTTCCATCTCCAACCGCTTCTTTCCCCACTCCCAGGGAATTTCCATTTTCTCAAGTTTTTTTTTGGTGATTTTACAATTTCAGCCAAAATGTTCTCTCGATCTGCTCAACCTGCCCGAGTATGCGACCCTACTTCCCCTGGTTTCTTTCGGCTTATCGCCTTTTTCTGCGCGCGCGCAGGCTAACACCCAAATTCAGACCCTGCTTCGCGGCGCTCCCTCGGCTGCTCGCTCAATCCCTACTCGATGTACGCTATTCACTTTTTTTCCTCTCAATATTCGGTTATTGGAAATCTGGGCACAAAATCTGCGCAAAAAAAGAACAAAGAAAATTCACGGGGCGCAGTTGTGGTGCGCAGGGCGCAATTTTGATTGGTGATATGCTAATTTCTTCCCGCGAATAGCCTTCGCGACCGTTCAGTCCGATATCTTCAAGCCCACTAAGTACGGTGGAAAGTACACCGTCACTCTTATTCCCGGTATGCCGAATTGCTCTTTTTTTAGCTTCCTTCCCTCGTGGGTTTTAAGTGGAGCCTCCAAATTAATTTGCTAACGGGATCATATTCTAGGTGACGGTATTGGTGCTGAGGTTGCCGAGTCGGTCAAGACCATCTTCAAGGCTGACAATGTTCCCATTGAGTGGGAGCAGGTTGATGTGAGTGGTGTTGACACTGGCAACAAGCACTCTGAGGAGTTGTTCAAGGAGTCCATCGCTTCCCTCAAGCGCAACAAGCTGGGTCTTAAGGGTATTCTCCACACCCCGGTGGAGCGCTCCGGTCACCAGTCGTTCAACGTCGCTCTCCGCCAGGAGCTGGACATCTACGCCTCTATCTCTCTGATCAAGAACATCCCCGGTTACGAGACCCGCCACAAGAATGTCGACCTTTGCATCATCCGTGAGAACACCGAGGGTGAGTACTCTGGTCTGGAGCACCAGTCCGTTCAGGGTGTTGTCGAGTCCCTCAAGATCATCACCCGTGCCAAGTCCGAGCGCATTGCCAAGTTCGCCTTCAGCTTCGCCCTCGCCAACAACCGCAAGAAGGTTACCTGCATTCACAAGGCCAACATCATGAAGCTGGCCGATGGTCTCTTCCGCAGCACTTTCCACAAGGTCGCCGAGAACTACCCTACCCTCGAGGTTAACGACATGATTGTCGACAACGCCTCCATGCAGGCTGTCTCCCGTCCCCAGCAGTTCGATGTTATGGTTATGCCTAACCTTTACGGTGGTATCCTTTCCAACGTCGGTGCTGCCCTTGTTGGTGGTCCCGGTGTTGTTCCCGGTTGCAACATGGGTCGTGATGTTGCTGTCTTCGAGCCCGGTTGCCGTCACGTCGGTCTCGACATTAAGGGTAAGGACCAGGCCAACCCCAGTGCCTTGATCCTGTCCGGTTCCATGCTTCTGCGTCACCTTGGTCTGGATGACCACGCCAACCGTATCTCCAAGGCTGTTTACGATGTTATTGGTGAGGGGTAAGTTAAACATTCTATCCCAGTTTTCTCATGAAGATCAATGACTAATTCTCCTACAGTCAGACTCGCACTCGCGACATGGGTGGTCAGGCTACCACTCACGAATTCACCCGTGCTGTCCTGGACAAGATGGAGGCTGCTCTGTAAATTCATTGAAAATTGCCCCCATGATTTCCCGCTACGACCGGGGATTACCTGAGCTGGTATTGAAGCCAGACTTGTAATCCTCCATTATGTATTATCTTTCATTCTATTTAGCTCATATGTTCCCGCAAGTTATAGCAATAGACACTTATTGGACTTTACCAAGACAACAAGCTCCATTTTAGATCCAATGCTGCAAAATACTACACCAGAATACTCGTAGGTTTATATGAAAGTTCTCAGATGGATGGTATGGATGATAAGGGGTATCAATTGAGGTAAGAAAAAGAGATAGAACTTTTGTAGTTGTCAAGCACAGCATAAAATTCGTAGAGTCGCCATGTTAGTTCGAGAGCATCCAGACAAAACCGACTTAAAAAGCGATTCGTCGCTTGCGGCCAGTATACTTGGAGTTCTGCTTCACAACCTTTCCCTTCCGTTCCATCTGCTCCTTCTTCTTCATAATCCAAGCCCGATCACCCTTCTTAGCCGGACGAGCATTATTGATCTCCATAGCCTTACGTCTCGCATCCAAGACATTCACATCCTCCATACCATTAACCACACCAGTAATATCACCCGACAAACCACCACCACCAACAGTAAGAACCAAATAGATCTTACTGTTCTTAGTACCAGGATCATCCTCAAGCATACCAGCACCAAAGCCCGCCTTAATAGCCGCACCACTAATCATGCTCCGTTGCACATCATTCTTAGGATAGAACTGACAAACCGCACGACCACCTCTGCGCAGACTAGCATAAAGACCCTCAAAGAATCTCTTCAGTCGTCCCTCAGGACTAACATCACTTGTTTCGGCATTACATAGCCACTGGATAGCAGAGATGCTAATGGCCGCATCAAAGGAACCAGGACGGAATGGAACACCTTGACCGATATCCGCGAGGAATAAATCGCCCTCGACTTCGCGCTGAAGTGCAACGTCCAACATGCTCGGTGAGATATCCATTCCAATCCATGTGTGTGGGCCACCGTCTTCGGGGGCTTCTTGCGAGAGAATATCGCCTGATAGTCCGGAACCGCAGCCGATGTCGAGGATAAAAGATGGGGATTTCAGATCGAGGAGTTCCAAAGCGCGGTTGGTCATATCCGCTTGAATATTCCTGATACGCGACGAGGTTGTATATTTGCGGGATTCATTGTCGTTGTAGAAAAGGTCAGGTGGCCTATTATTAACAGTTAGATTTCACATTTCTTTCTCTCTGAAATATTTAAAGAAGGTAAAAACACACAGTTGATCTTCAGGGCGCGACATCGTGGGCAATTTGTGAATAGTAGAAAGATAAGTCAACTTTTTTTTTGATTAAATTTCTTGAGATCGGTGGGGATGTTGATGCCTCAGGCAGAAGTATGTTTCCCCGAAACGTAAACGTCGATCATACTCGTTTTCAATTCAATCAACTTCTCTCCCCTCTCTCTTCCCTATTCTCAAATATCATCATCATGTGGGTTCTTCCTTTACTTGGATACTTAGGAGTGGTTGTGGGATTTGCATTTCTTACTCTCGCAATCGGTAAGTTTATACCTAGATATCTCACTCACACGACTCCAGCTGATGACACGAGTAGCATCGGGACTATACTATCTCTCCGAATTAGTCGAAGAACACACCGTCTTCGCACGAAAACTCCTAAGCCGTCTTATTTACACCATAATCGGCATTCAAGTCCTCCTCGTTCTCTTCGATCGATTCCCAATCTGGCTTTCCATCCTCAGCATCCTTTCGCACCTTGTTTACGCAAGCAATCTACGCCGATTCCCTATCGTGAAGCTCAGCGATCCACTCTTCATCCTTTCGTGTATTCTGGTTCTATTGAATCACTGGTTATGGTTCCGACACTTCTCCAACCCACCTGCGCCATCACGATCAGCCGATCAGAATTGGCGCCAGCCATACCAAGTCAATTATGCGGATATGCCTTCATTCTCTGAGGTAGCTTCTTACTTTGGATTATGTGTTTGGCTTGTTCCATTTGCGTTATTCGTTAGTCTGAGCGCGGGTGAGAATGTCTTGCCGAGTATGGGATCGGAATACGCGACTGGGGAACGATCTTCTGGGTTGGGTCATAGTCGAGGACCGTCTGATGGAAAGTCTAAGAATAAGGGAATGGCAAAGGCTTTGGTTGATAATGTCCGGGATTGGGCGAGAGAGAATGGAGAGTTGATGGGCTTCGGGCGAGGTGAAGGAACCCGGAGGTTTTGATCTACGTGGCATGTTTAATGAATCAAGTGATGATGCATTTATATTGAATTAATCTTAGCTTCTCAAATATGGAGAATATGAACCTATCACTCATTGCTTTATTTACTTCAAATATCTGGCATTGCATTGCTCTGTAGCCAGACAGACCCAAGTGAAGACATTGTACTAAGTTACTAAATATGACAAAATCACACCGCAAAGATACAGAATATCTCGAATGCGCTGGAACTGACATTGAAAGTCAACAAGATTTAATAGAAAAATAAAACAAAAATGTGGGAAAATATAGAAGAAAAAAAAATTATGAACCAAAGAGACATAAGAATAAAGGGGTATAAAGATGGATCAAGAAACAAAATATCTCCAAGTCCCAGGTAGGTAGGCCTTATTCTTGCAACCTCATCCTAATAACCATTATCATTAAACATTCCCATGCGAGTTTGTTGGTCCCAGGTGGGTAAATTCGTCATTCCGTGTGCAATTCGTGATTGGTTCAAAGAAATAAAAAGGGAGGTAGGGTGGGCATGGAGAATGAGAATGAAAAAGAGACGTCCAGGGGCGTGAGATCGAGACGCTATAGCTGCTTCGGTAGTTTTATTACTTCTCCTGGTAAACTGAATAATCTGTATGGGCTGATAAAAAGTCAGATAGGAGGAGATTTTATGATTTGGTGTGGTCACATACTGGTATCCATGAAAAGCATTGAGCTTTCTCGTCTCTTGGTCTTCGCCGATCGAGTGTCCTCTTGACCGGGAGACAACATGCCAGATAAGGAGCCGTAGGAAGCCGAGCCACCTTGGGGTGGTGGTTGATTGTAGGCATCATGCCTATAGGCTGGCTGATCATAGCTGGGTTGCATGGGCGCAAAGCCTGTATCATGGGCAACCTGAGAATTGTCCGGAGGGCCATCTGCACCTCGGAATGTCGTCTGATTGTAAGAAGGTGTGGGTATATTCGAGAACATCTGGTTTCGGGGAGACCGAATATCATCAGGTGTAAGGCTATTATCCACAGTCAATTCAATGGAGGGGCCAGGACCTGAGCCCGAGCCGGCATCTCCAAAGATGCTCTCGAAATCTGTCAGGAACATTGAGAACACAGGCGCAGGGATGTTAAGAGTAGGCGCGAAAACGATGCCCACGTTTCGGACAGTCATCTTGTTAACGTCGGAGTTATTGACAATCTCAATCAGGAACAGCGACAAGGCTCGTAGTAGCACCAAGTTGGGTCTTGGAAGACGGTGTACAAGCGAGTTGAAGGCGACGATCTTCTTGTTCTTGTCATCAAGTTCTATTTTAAAGAGAAACGAGTCAGCAGTTTGATCCTACACACCAAGAAGGTTGATACATACCAAGAACACGAAGGAAATCCAGATGGAGCTCCCGAGTGAGCACTGTTGTAGGGAGTTCACGAAGGTATTGCTTGAAAAGAGAAGCCACGGCGTGAACATCATAGTACTGGTCGACAGAAAGGAAGTCGAGATCTCCCTCATTGTTGAAACGTTCTTTCAAAGCTTTGATAACAACGTTGGAGCCACTCAAGCGGAATATTCCCTCCTCTAGTGCTGCGTCCTTGGATTGCAAGTACTCGATACAGCGATATACAACAGCTGGCAATTCCACATCAATCCCAACTGGTCCACAATATTGGACAGCATCGGCCAAAGGAATGCCAAATACAGGTCTGACATCCTTTCGTTCCACAACAGGTGCTGCAGCCACGTCGTTGGAGGCTTGTGACGACAGATCAAAAGAGGATCGAGTACGGAATCCCCAGATGCTGCGTTTCTTTTCCTTGGTGGACATTGTGGGCTTGTTGCCCCAGGCTCCCACATCGTGAATCACGGTTGCATTAGTAGGCGCAGAGATGATTTTTGGGGAATGCGTGGGAGCCTCTGAGAAGTGCTGCTGGTTGAAATCTCGAAGATCGGTCGAAATTCCAGGTCCGGCGGGCATGCGGGGTGATCGAGGGGCTTGGTCAATAGAATGGCCAAGGATAGGAGGCTCTGCAGCTATAGTATTATCAAAGCTAAATCCGACAGGAGCTGTCTCAACTTCCTGCTCGGGACTTTCAACCCCTCTGCCAGGTTTTTTGCTGTTGTTAGGTTGCACCTTAGACTTGCTTCCAGTAGAGGGTTGCTGCCGTGCTTGTCCAGGGGGTGGGCTTTTGGTAGATGAGGTGCCTCGACTTTCACTGTCAGATGAGGGACTCTCGACGTACTCCATCAAAACCTCCACCCATCTGTCACGCTCATCATCACTTTCAGCACAAAGCACGTGTCGGACAAGCGCCGAGGAGTCCTTCCTCTTGGGTTCCAAGATGAGAAAGGCGTGACGATATTGATTATCGGCATCCTCCTCAACACCAGAGGGAGAACTTCCTGGATTCTGGGATTGCTTTCCAATTTGAGCATGAAGAAGCTTGATGGTACCCATGTGAGGACCACCTGGTGACTCGAAATATTTCAATTCCGGTCCATGAATAACGAAATAACGTGCTTTCCAACCACCAAAATTCTTGCCTCGCTTGGTTAGATAGCCTTCTTTTCGGGGCCTGCCGTCTGGGCCACGCGCAATTTCCGGCTGGGCCGCACCATTGTGTCCTTTCACGAGACTGGTCTCATCATCTCGGGGCTCAATGGCGTCGTTTGTGAGGAACTGACAGATGACCAAGGCTGCCTTTTCATCCATTGGAGTATCCAAAAGACAATCAAAGTAGGCATTGAGCGCCGCTCGTCGAAGATCCACCTTCGCAGGGGAATGTCCACTGAAGATACTTCGATCCGGTAATTTGCCGGGCAGAGAGACCAATTGACGAACTTGTTGATCCAGCTGAGGCAAAGACGCAATGACTTTCTCAATTCGCCAGAGCTCTGTCACTTCGGATCGAGAAATCACACTTAGGGTGAAAACAGGCTCTTCTTCCAGAGGTTTCGAAACCATGTAGCTATTGCGAGAAGGTCGAAGCCGGGAAGATGAGACCCGAACCTGAATCAGTGGAAGAGCGTTCGGAGGTAAGAGTAACCCAGGATATTCATCCGATATCAGCCCTTGATAGATAACGCCGTAGTCATTGAAACGTGCAGACCTTGGGCTATCTATCATCACCGTAGGATCGATTGTTGGAATTGAGGGACCAGGCTTACCAGCCAAAGGCTGTGCGTCTAATTGAGCAAAATGGGTAGGGTAATGACCCAATCGTGGCGATAGAGGCAGTCCAGGAAGGTTTGTACCTGCTGTCATAGATTGACCTGCCATTGCGTTGATGTCGCGGGGCATGCGAGGCAAAGGCGAGCCAAGTGGTCGATCTTCTGGCCTCGGGCTAAGAGGTAAACCAGCTAGTGCCAAATTAGCCACCTTGGGATTTGGGAGGGTTGGACGGCCATTTGCAGCCGAAAGGTTTGCGCGGGCTTTGAGAGTTGAGCCCAAAGATCCCGGTACCCCCACGTTAGGAGGCGACCTCGTGGCTTGCTCGCGTGAAGCATTTGGACTCTCAGAGGGAGTAGCAGTGTCCCGAGATGAGTGTGAGGATCCAATCTTGGCTGTGGTTATAGATCCCTGGGGATCATTGTCTTTCTTCCCCGCAGCCTCACGATCTCGGTCATCTTCCTCTCGAGTTTTCCGCCTTCCACGATCATCTACCCTCGGTTGGTCGTCTTGATCATCACCGTAATCGGAATCTGAATCGTGATCTGTGGGTGCTTGCCGAGTACTGGCGTGGAGTCGTAAGTCTAGAGGCGCAGGTGGGGGCTTGCGACTAGGATGGGGGAGCTTTTGGCCGTCATTTCCAACCGGGGATGACATGTCACTGGAAGGGCTCATGCTGATACCTGCAGATTCCATGCGAGATGCTGCGGAAGGTGGCACAATAGTGGGCTGAGGAAGCTGTCGAGTATCTGGTTGTTCATGGACTGGCTCCGCTTCCATTTGATTAAGAAGTGACTGCTCTGCCCCGGTCAATCCAGCTTGCGAAACTACATCCGCCGCGGTTGGCACAGGCGGCACAGACTCTTGCACTTCCTTCAGCTTTTTCTTGTACTTTTCCTTCTCCTTCAAGGCGCGCTCGAGATCTTTATTCAGACCCAAGATCAGCGTCCTCTGCTTGTCCACTAGTTTCCATAATTGTGAATTCTGCGACGCCGCTTGATGCTTCTCCTTCAGGAGGTGCACGATGACAGCCTCAGCTGACCCAGCAGCATTTATCAAGTGGCCAATATCGGCCGGGCTCAGCGCGTTGGCATCGAATGTAGATTTTTGAGAAGCCGAGGACAGGGTTGATATCGCCGAATCAATGGAAGAGGTGCGAGGCATGATGCGATGGGTTGGACGATCTCCGGGGTGGACAAAATAGAGCTCACGGGTGAGGAGGTGGAACGATCAGGCTCAGCCGCAGCAGTCGGTTTTGAAATCCCACTGTCGCTGAGCCCTGTGTTATCTACATCCATGCCCATCATGTCTAAAGATCGGGGGATGTTATGGGCCGAATTCGAAGGTGGTGCCGGGAAAGGTGCATTGGTTAGACGAGAAATAGGCGAGCGATTCTGAGATGGAGACTGGTTGGCGCCGGACTGGGGGATAGAGGACTTGAGGAGGGAGAATCCTGCAGGTATGATCTCGGAAGGGAAGTCGTGTGCAGAGGCATAGGTGAAATATGCCGAGAGCCAGGAGCGCCAGGAGCGCTAGGACGCGAAGCCACGTCGGATCGCGCGCCCAGGTAGTCCCTGGGGATGAGGCCGTTCATAGGCGAGTGACCCGAAGATTGGCTCTTGGAACCGGGCTCGTCCTCATTGCCTTGCCACTGGGACATCGTTTCAGGGCTCAGGGATCAGCATTGGAGTCGAGGAGGGGGGGTGAAAGACCCAGGGGGGAACGATGCGGGTCCCCGGGAAGCTGGGAAGCTTAATAAAGAAAGGGGGAAGAACTTGACTTGTCTCAGTTGAAAGATTCAAAGAGAATAAAGACAAGTAGAATCTGGGAGAATAAAATAATAAAGAATAAAATAGGGAAATCGATATTGAAATATCAAAGATTTCAAACTTGAAGAGTTTCCAGAAGAACTAAAGAAAGCAGAGCAAATTTCTTTTAGTCCCTTTTGAGATAGCTAAGACCCTGACTCAGTATGGAGACAACCCCAATAATGAGAGATACAGACTGCACATACATACACATGTGTATGTTTGAAAAAAAAAAAAAGACAAAAAAAAAGAAAAGAAAAGTATTCAAAATCCACCATAAAAGGGGGGGCGTTGATTGCTTAATGTACTCCATAATGATTTTATTTTGGTGGATCCAACGACGATCTTTTGACAGCTTGATACACGGGGCCTCGAGGTGATCTGTCCACTATTTAGACTAATAGTGCATAAAAAATGGGATTTAAGATCTGATATGAAGTACAACGTGCGATCTATACACATGTATGGAGTGGTAGTCTGCACATGTATACATACACACCTGAAGCCGTAAACATGTATGTACCAGTACTACCTAGTAGTCAAGAGTATCTATAATCACTGCTAGTATTCTGAAATAATCTAACTAATTCTCCGAGTCTATACTCCGTAGTAATAAATGTAATTCAATGTGGGCCAAAGACTTTTATTCAAAGTGATGAATCCGATCTAGATATGCAGAACAGATGCGAGACATAATAGTCACAGCCTCAACCAAGAGTGGCAAATATGATACATACCAGAGTAGCGAGCATGGACTTCCACGTCCATTAAAAAAAGAAATCAAAAACAATGGGAATACCCAGACTCCAAAAATGCAATCATGGCTATGATACATAAAAATCCCAGAACGCCAGATGGTCTCGGTCTAAAACGGCCATTCAAATGTACAAATCATGCAATATTGCCTGCCATCCCCATAAACAAGGCCTGCGCAGCTAATTGAAGGGACCAGAATCCAACTTTTTTGAATCGTCGCATGCGTGCTTGGTCATCCACGACATCTCGAGCAAAGGCATCGTAAGTCTAGAGGATATGTCAGTAGAAGTCTCGAATATGAAAGCAGAAGATGGAACTTACAGCAGCTGATAGATCATCCATCAATCCACTGTCGTAGATAGTCCAACTACCATCAAAGTCAGGCACGCGTTTGACGAGGCGGCAGTTGATGGGGATGAAAGTGCGTTTCGAATTGATATAGGCGACAATGGGGCGGATGAGGGCATTGTTGATGTAAGAGAGATCTCGTGTAAAAATAGGGACTGCAGCCCGCACGTTGTTCATATGAACTCGCAAGTCCATCATCAAGAATCGCTTATCGGTATTATCAGAAATGGTTTCTGGGTGAATATCACTTTGTCGGGACACGGTTTCAGAAAATTGGTTGGAGGTCACGGTAGCCTCGAGTCGATCATAAAAGTCAGCCATCACCTTGGCCAGACTCTCGTCATTCTCAGCAGGAAACATGATATCGGCCACAATATCCACGGTTCCTTCATGAATCCATGAAAATGGGCCCTCCACGCCCCGGTTCAGATGATCAATATTGAGTCCATCGACCCGAATTCGGCTATGCTTTTCCCATGGAGTGGTCTTCCCATCTTCCTCCATTCCACTCTCCCATCGGCCTCCCGTGAAGCCATTTGTCTGACGCGGGTGAATGGTGAAAAGTGAATTATCATAAGAGCCCGACATCATATTAGCGGACATGAAGTCATAGAATAGCCACTGTTTTCGGAGTTTAGGAAGATCGCAAGAGAAGATACTGATCGAAAAGGGTCTAAAGTTGTCGGGTTGGTAGAGTGTCACCAGCACATCATGCATCTTGAACGAATCAATTTCGAAGTCACCAGGGTGATGCTCATGTCGGTACGAATGCGGATCTAGAATTTCGTCTGGCCAGAAGACATGGCGACGATCGATGACACCGCGGATTCCTTTGACCTCCACATCGCGCAACGGGCCTTTACCGTTGAGCCACTTAGTGAATGACAATGTCACGTTGACAGTCTCAATAGAAACATCAAATTGGGTGTAGTTGGTGTCTTCTTCTTCAGATGCAAGCAGTGCGTCCTCAGATGCAGTACCACCACGGGCTGCGGCAGCGGCGGCAGCAGCGGCAGTTTTCGAAGAGCCTTTACTGACATGACCTGTGCCTTGACCAGGCCTCCTTGACACAAAGACGTTCTTGAAAGTAATCACACCATTCTTCCATTTGGGAACAATGGCAGACTCGAAGACGACCTGAACGCCGGAGGATTTGGTAAGGTAGTTACCGACCCATCCGGCCAGTGTTTCTTGCGCAAAGACCGTGTTGATGGCCAGAATTAAAAGGGAGAAGAAGGTTGTTGTTCCCAGCACGACCCAAACAACATGGCCCAGTAAAACCCAAGAGAATAAAGCCGCTATTTCATCCAGATTAAAGGGCCGAACGCTTCGGATTGAAAACCACTTGAAGCGCACTTTAAGCCGGGACCAGAATCCTGTAGCGGCTGCTAGAAGCTCTTCTTTGGTGGGTCGATGTAAATGGGGCATATGAGGTAAACGGTCCATTAGATGTCGGTTGGAGGGTTTCGCAGAATGCAAACTTTCTGGGTGGGATTTCGGAGAAGGATTTTGTTCGACAGATTGCACATTATCGTCGCCCTTCGAGGGCTTGGCATTATTGGAAGCGCCTCCGTTGACTTGGTCATTCTTGGTTGTGTGAATAGCTCGCTTCCATAGATGTTGAGCCGATATTGTAGAAGGTATGATGCATGCTGCAGTAGCTTCTGCTGCAGGAGAAGTAGGAGAAACGAGGACAAGAAAGCCACCGGAAGCAAATCGTCTTGTCAATGGAGTAGATCCTTTTCCTGGTGATGTTGATAATCGCCGTGGAGTGGCACCGAAGTCGAAAACCTTCCTCGAGGAGGCGTCGAAGACCGAAACGCGGTTTGGTCGTACACGGCCAAAAAATGGATGGGCTGATTCCCATAAATGGGCGTAAAGCCGACGTCCGAAGTTAGCGGACATGCCTGACTTTACATCCTGCGCAGGATAAGAAAAGCACTAAAAAAAAAGAGGAAGTCTGAGGGTTGAAGACTCATAAGCTCCTGGGAACTTTAAGAAACTGGAAACCGGAAAGATGAAATCATCCGTGAATGTTTGCTCTGTTTGCACCCGAAAAAAAAAATTGGCCCACAACTTCTTTGGTGGAGAGGGGCGGCGATAATTTCTTGCGATAACAGCTTCAAGGCTCTTTTTTCCTTCCTTAATAAATCACACAGTCATCATGGCCGCCCCAACTGCCCTGCGTCAGCCCTTGGAAAACACCGGACTCCAGTCCGCTCAGATTCCTGGTGAGTAGAAAATCCTATTGGATAATTTGAACCTCGTTTTTATTTTATTTTCGATATGGGTGAGCGCTAACTTTTCGATAAGACCAGGATGATGAAATCTTGATCGATGCTCAGGCTGTCCCAGATGCCTCAAACCCTGTGGATGTTTCACCCGAAGACAATGAGATGCGCATCGACGAAGAGGGTCGTCCAGTCTTCACTCCCGCTAAGGAGACCAGCGCTGCATACCGTATCGAAAACCGAAAGGTCCCCGTCCCACCCCACCGCATGACACCGCTCAAGGCGAACTGGACCAAGATTTGCCCTCCTATCGTCGAGCACCTGCGACTGCAAGTGCGCATGAACGTTAAGACCCGATCCGTCGAGTTGCGAACCTCCAAATTTACTACCGATGTTGGTGCGCTCCAGAAGGGTGCTGATTTCATCAAGGCCTTCACGCTTGGCTTCGATATCGATGATGCGATCGCTCTTCTGCGACTGGATGACCTGTACATGGAGACCTTTGAGATCAAGGATGTTAAGACATTGAATGGAGAGCATATGGGTCGTGCTATTGGTCGTATTGCAGGAAAGGACGGAAAGACCAAGTTCGCTATCGAGAATGCTAGTCGTACTCGAGTTGTTCTCGCGGACTCGAAGATTCACATTCTGGGTGGATTCAAGAACATCCACATTGCCCGAGAGGCTATTGTTAGCCTGATTCTGGGTAGCCCTCCGGTAAGTCTTTTTTATACGCTCTGGGCAATCGTCAACTTTTTACTAACCCACTCACAGGGCAAGGTTTATGGAAACCTCCGCACAGTCGCTTCGCGTATGAAGGAGCGGTTCTGATTTCTCTCCCGTTTCAATTTCCCCCATGGCATTGTATTGGCGTTCCGGTGCATTTTAAAGTGTGGGCTTCATAAAAAGATACTATATCCGAGTGACGACACATAAAAGCTTTGTATAGCTTCATTTAAGGAAAATGTCTGATGATCTTATTCTTATGTAAATTCAAGTACATTTAAACAAAAAAAAAGAATGTTTAAAAAGAACTCCATATTCTCATATTAGAAAAAGCTATCATGGACATGACAAATGAAAGACTAGTCTAATCCTTCTTCAATGGGTGGAAGACTTCCTTAATTCCTTCCCGAGTGATGATCATCATTTGCAGATTATCACCGACCTCAATATGCCGCTCGACTGCACTTGTAAATGCATCTCGTACCAGCTGCTCAACATGGGCTTGAGGCAAGGGCTCAGCCTTCTTGGCCTCCAGTGCGTGACCCTCGCCACTGCCGGGGATGTATTGATTCTTGAAGTTGACCTGGTTATCAAGGAAAGGCATGATCAGACTAGCTGCGGCACCAGCAGCACGGCATTGCTCCCGCTCGTATGAGCCCACGGGATCATAGCTGTACAAAGCACCCTTGCCTTCCTCGTCCAGGCCAGCCAAGATTGCGTGAACGTAGTAAGGGAAGAAACGCTTCCCATATAGGATTGTTGAGAGTCGCTGTGCACAGGCTGAGACAGACATGGGCTTTCCATGTTGGTACTTGTACATCTTCACCACGGCGTCCAATCGTTCCTTCAAGGCGTCGCCGTCTGCCGCAAAACCAACGACAGAGAGGACAATCTGAGCACCCTCGCCAGTCTCATCATCACCGCCGATCTTAAAGACCTTGGGGACCATTCGAGAGTTGATATTGTAACCGGATGTAGAACGGGTGTCGCCGGCCAGGATTGCGAAATCAGAACCTGTGATGCCTAGGGTGGAACCGCCGTTGTCGGTGTATCTAATATATCGGTAAGCTTTCGTCCTTTTAGTATTGATGAATCAAAGGCATATCTCACGGGTAAAAGCCATGCTGCTTGACGGGGGCAGCTGTTGGCTGGGAGAAGGAGTAGCCGATGCCCTCACCACCAGCTGGGTGACCCGTGATCGACGTCATCTTGTGATTGAGAAGAGTTATGAAAATGAAAGCTTTGATTGGGAGATGATTCTCTGATATGATGGATCTAGAAAAGAGGACAAAAATTGAGGAGGAGGTGAGGGTTGGATTGTTGGAGGAAATGCCGATCGATGTTCTCCCATGTCTGACGCGATGCTGTAGCTGCCTCGCTTATGTAACCGCCAGCTCCGGGGTTCAGCATGGGCATCAAATAGGAATTTCAAACTTCAACTACGGAGTCTGAATTCATATTACAGAAATTCCTACGAAGTGACTGTCATTTATTCAATTTTCTCCTGCTAAGACTCTAATCGAGCGTTTGTTGCGAAACCCCACTCAGAAAACCGAGCTCTACGGTCATCATGCTAGGACTTGCTGCATACGATAGTAGCAGCGAGGAGGAGGTAGAGGTCAAGGCACCAAAGCCAACACAGGTATGAATAGAATTCAAACAATCCTTAGGTATTTGAGCTAACTCTTAATCAGCTCCCCAAAGCGCATGTCGTGGAAGACTCGCAAGTGAGCCAGGATAAAGGTGATAAGCACCTCATAACCGGATTGAGCGAAGTTGACTGGCTAACACTATATTACTCTCCAGATTCAGATCAAGTTCCAGCCCCCGCCCAACAGAATCCAATCACAGCCCCCCCTAGAAGCCCCGAGTGGTCCAGTACTCGGCCCGTCATCTATGCACACAGCCGCTTCTCCAGAAGAACCGTCCACAGGCGGCCGTACTTCACCATTTTCATCATCGCGAGCATTGATCCAGGACATGACTCTTCCACCTGTGCCCAACCTGGACATTCCACCATCTCCACCAGGATCCCCAGACCCAGCTGCCAACGCCAAGTTTGAACACTTCCTCTCTCTCAAGAAACAAGGCGTTCACTTCAATACAAAACTTGCTAGCTCGTCCTCGCTGAAGAATCCAAGCCTTCTGATGAAAATGATGGCGCACGCGGGGATTGATGAGCAGTCTCAATATGATACTTCTCTACCGCCAGATGTGTGGACTACCTCTGACCTGCCATCTTGGGCAGTCAAGGAAGAACTTTTCCGGTCTCAGCAGAGATATAAGCGAAAGATGGGCGAGCAGGTTGGACAGAGATCTTCTGTTGAATTTGTCTCGGGCTCTGACGCTAAAAGAAAGGGCAACCCATGATTTCATTAATTCACCTGAGCTTAATACAACCATTAGCTCAGTTCACAGACATTCTTGTATGTGAATGAACATACACAGACGAAAGAAAGACAGCCGTCGCCTCCAACAATTTCGGGCCTGGGAAATACAACACTGTGTTGGCTCTTTACCAATGGGCCAATCTCCCTCACGTCTAGTCTCAACTTGAGTGATATCTGAGAACCCGTTTCAGCGAGAAACAGCATTCATTATAGACTTGCTAGTTGATCATTCACACAGACAACGGGTATTTATCGAGAGAACAAGAAATAGCAAGTTTGGAAAACAGCAAACAACTATTGTACATAGTGCAGAACACACAACGAATGATGATAATCTCATGCCCCTCCTCCACCGGCAGCAGCAGCCCTCTGCCTATTCCTGCGATCGAACTTCTCATAGATACTCATATATGAAAGCAGAATCATCGTGTCAAACCACTCCCCATCTTCTTCCTTAATCTGCAATCTCCCACATTGGCCAATGGATCTTTTGTTAGTGAAGACAGCCACCAGCTCTCCTGCCTTTTCATCCATAAGCTTGTAATTCCGAGAGCTCCACGATGGGCTTGAGTCGTCAATTCCCACCGAGCGTGTGCGTTTCCATATGAAACTGCGTCGTTCCGTGTTGTAAGTCAAGTCATTTGAACTCGACATGTTCATTTCAAAGCGATATTGTTGGTGTGCCCAAGAAAACCGGGTCATATCTTCCCACTGAACATTGTTCAGATCATCCGGATCTCCCAGAGCCAAGTTGAAGTGACCGGACATGTTGATTTTGCTAGCTGCTACCACGGGAGCATTAACGCTTGCTCCTCGGTGCAAAGTGAGATCAGGCTTTCTACGCCTAAAGGAGGAGAGTTCCCCATAATAAAGTAGTTGATCAGCTACCGATTTGACCTCGTAGTGTCGACGAAAGGGTCTCCGGTAGATCACATAGACACGGGAAGCTTGGTCGTCTAGTTCGAGTTCGAGATGGGCGGACTCGATGGAGTCAGACTGTGTCAACTGGGATGCCATGTTTGTGAACAAAAGTTGAGGATGTTCTGGAAATGAATGCCAGGAGTCATGCTAGTATTTATAAGACCTTGATCGACCAAGATGATCATGATACCACGGATACGAGGTTCAAAGGCTGAGCATACTTCATTGCGGGTCAACCAATCAGATTAACCAACGTGCTTCGATTACTCCACCAAGCGAATACGATACGCCAAATTGGGTCAACGGCGCGAGCTTAATACATTCAAATGTTGGTACAGAGTAGTTTAATATAAGCTAAAATTAAATTATGAAACAGTAGATTAGCTGGACATCCGGATGAGATTGTACATGCCAGTGGATAGTCTTACTCGAATATTGCAAGATGTTCCACTCCATTCATAGTAGGTTTGCTGGTAGTACTTAGCTGAAGATGTATATGATGGGACCAAAGCACTACATCAGTACAGTCAACTCTCACTTATAGCACACCCTCCTATCCAAGGAAAATCATGTGCAATAGGCGGGAGGTGCAATATAGGTGAGAGTTGACTGTACTACTAGTAGGCATAACCCGACCAAACATTTTTGAATTCTTTCAAGTTCTAGCACCAGAAGATTCAAACCTGAAATACTAAATTTTTTGTTGACAGACAACTACTGTGCTTGAGATTTTTATAGAGACATGTACTAATTATGATGGGTTTGTAGGTAGCCCAGGCGCCAGTGCTGTTTGTTACATTTGGCAGAGTGAGCTCAATATGCCATGTCTAGTAAACAGAACTTGAAGTGACTCAAAAAGGTTGCCAGTGGCTCAGAAATGAAAGAGAAACTTCATTAGTAAAAATCTATCTTTAAATTGACGAAGACCTATCAAGTTGACTACTTCTTTGTTTAATGAACTAGAGGCTCCGAGTCGGGTTCAGAACAGTACCTACAGAGTAGTAACTTGAAGACGATCGATCCTGCTTCCTAACAATTTGACCTTGTAATAGCTCAAGTAAACCGAAAAATCTATTTCAAGTCTAAATATTCTTTTTTTTCCATCAAAATAACAAGTCGAATATTCAGGACTATCGTAGTTATAACTACTCCGCGACGGCCCATTCGCCGCTTAGTCATCCAGAGCTCCGTCAGCTTCGCCTGCCTAAGCTCCGTGTATCGTCATCGTTCAATCCCTACGCTATACACTCTTCATCTCTTCTTCATTACATTGCTTGCTCTCACCATCAAATACTTACCTGCATCTCTTTGGCCAACTCGATTGATAATGGATCACTTCCCTGGCACCTGGGGTCGCGTGAGTACTACCAACGCCCCAACCCAGGCACTTCATCACTAACAGCATCTTGTAGCCCAGAAACGATGTCTACGGCGCCTACAACCCCCAATACCTCCAGACCACCGGTCCCAAGACACATACCTCATCTCCAGCCGTGACTGGAACCTCAGTCATTGGAGTGAAGTTTAACGGTGGTGTGGTTCTGGCGACCGACAACTTGGGTACTTATTACAGAACCGTCTCATCAAAGCGTACTCGAATCAAAATTTCTAACCTCTGTGTGAATTAGCATCTTACGGATCCCTGGCTCGGTTCACCGATGTGAAGCGTCTCCGCGTATTCGGAGACAAGGCCGTAGTCGGATTCGGCGGCGACGTATCCGACATGCAATACATCGACCGTCTTCTTGAATCGATCGATATCCGAGAAAACTACTCCAGCAACGGCAACATGCTCAACGCGAAGAACCTGCACACCTACCTCGCCAAGGTATTCTATAAGCGTCGTTCGGAGTTCAACCCACTGTGGAACCATGTTCTCGTAGCCGGGTTCGACGGTGAGGGCAAGCCGTTCCTCAGCTCAGCAGATTTGCTTGGTACAACCTTTTCCGCACCACACCTGGCTACTGGATTCGGTGCTCACCTTGCTGTTCCTATCTTGCGACGACTCTTCCCTGAGGAGACACCCATCGAAGAGATCAGTCGTGAGCAGGCTGTATCGGCGTTGAAGGACTGCTTGAAGGTTCTCTTCTACCGTGATGCTCGCAGTCTGGACAAATACTCCATAGCAGTCATTACTCAGGATGGAATTGACCTGAAGGAGGATGAGCAGATCGAGGGACAGAGCTGGGCATTTGCCGAGAGAATTAAGGGATATGGTGCCCAGACAAACTAATGTCGAATATGGATTTTTTTTCTCTCTTTCCTCCGCTTTAGTAACCTATTAAATCAAGAACTCAATGGACTCTGCACGAGAAACCAAATTTCTGCTCATATGACTGAGAAGTCGAGACCCGATAGTCAAATCTCTAACTTCAGTCCCTAGTCTCACGCCATTATTGCATGATGCATCTCTCGTATAGGCCATCGGTGTCCTCTTCACAACAACCCTGGCAACCGAAAAATTTTCTCTGATCTATATCATAGATCTAGCCACCTGAGGCCACCCAGATCTACATCTATAACACGTCACAGGGACAACACGGGTGCATCAAGCAGTGAGTCGCACGAACTCCCAACGCATGAACTCCTGATCCCGCCAACTCGATAAGATGCACGTGTATTGCATGCAACGCAAAGCGAATCCTGAAACGAGACAAAACTTGGAAGAACCAACACTGGACACGGTGAATGGTTCCCAGCCGTGTTCGAGATCAAAGCGCTTGCATGAATCTTGAATCTTGAACTCTGCAGATTATACTTCGTGCTTGCAGTCTTGAAGCGGTCAGTCAAGAACACGAATGAGTTATTCACCGTGCCTGGCGAGTACCTGGGCATACTTCAAGTTGGGTAGATATGTGATCATCCATGGTACATGGCATCATTATGCTGTAGCTATTCAATTCAAGGTTCCAGTGATTATGCTGATCATTTTAGCTCTGCTTGATATTGAAGGATTGAATTCGGACTATTACCTATCCTAACACTAAGCGCCAATAGCGGAATATGGATGCCTGTTGTCCAGGATACGGCTATAAACAAAGTTTAACAACATCAAAATACGATGATATAAGATTCTGGAATCAATGTTTTCTCTGATCTCGCTTCCATCAAGTTCTATCAATGTGATAGATAAAACATTGTCGATCTCATATATCTACCTCCTTACATGAAGAGCGGAAGCTTCGGGAACTTCATGAAGCTCTGCACGCGGTGAAGACCCGGACTCAAGCTGGCACAGACAATGGGCTTGTACCAGACAATGGGCTTGTCCATGAATCATACATGGTAAAATGGAACTACTGTAAAAGCTGCAGAAATATCGAATAAACTTCCATTTCATTCTTCATTAGGATCATCAATACTCAGATCAAACATAGATATCTCCTAACACTCGTGTATAACGCCTGTAATGAAATCAAACAAACAACTAAACAATCACAATCAAACGAGGGTATACCCATTCCAAATCAATGTTCCAAAGACTCCAAAAGAGGGTAATATCAGCAAGAGCAGACCAACGCTAACGCCAAACTTTTCATAAACCCGAAAGAGAATAAACAAAAAAAAAGAGAAAAGACAGAATGCATCATACGAAACCCAAAATGAGCAAGACAAAAAAACGAAAAATACGCCATCGTGTGCTTTCAAGGTCAACGAAGAGCAAAAGTAGACGCTGTCATATGAAGATTAGGCTGGTGATGCGTCTTGGTCAGTTTACGACGGTAATCTTGACTCCGACTGCGGGGACGACCCCGGCAATGTGAAAGGGGATATTCCTCCTCTGCATCCTCAAATGCAGCGGGTGCATGACCAGGAGACAAGATTGTGGGTAAAGGAGGTGCTTCAATACCAGGTCTTTGACTCCAGTTACGACCACTGGTTCGACTTCGGGAGCGAGAGGAAGGTGCAGAATCAAGTTTTTCGGCTCGATTAAAGTAATGCTCCGAGGAAGATCGGCGCACTTGGGATCGGGTCTTGCTGCTGCTTTGGCTTGAGCTGGTAATTCGTTCCATGGTAGTTGATGAGCTCGAGCTGTATGTAGAGCAACGATCCGCGTAAAGAGGGCCTCTGCTGGAAATGGTTTCCTCTTTCTGGTAGATGAATGGGTATTCCGTGGTGGCCGGTACAAGATCGTTCTGAGTTGGGTATTCCGAGTAGCGTGGGGCGCATAGCGTAGATCGGCGAATTCCAAGTCGTCTTTGCGTATTGGGTCCATTTCCATCATACCAGCGTGTAGAAGTTGGATTTGGTCGAGAGTAGTTTCCTGGCTTCATCTCTTCCTGAAGACTGAGATGGCGGTGGAATTTGTCCTCTGTGACTTGGGATATCGACAATTGAGAGTCAACAGAGTTTCTTGTCCGACTTCGGTGAATGGAGCGGAGGGAAGTGGCGGAGCTGTATCCGCTATCCGACTTGCTGAGAGATCGAGAGGCAGTAGCCTTGTCCAGAACCACTTCGGCGGCACTCTTTTCCAGTTGCGTGACATCCTCCACGATGATCATCTTGTTCTCCTCAGGTTCTGTGGTGAAAACAGCCTTTCCTCTTGATGGCACAGAAATGATTGGCGATTTCTCAAATGAGAATGGACTTGCTGGGAGATCATCCGATTTCTTGATATCAGATACAACAGGAATTTGCACAGTTGTCTTTGGACACATTGTCTTAACATTCTCCAGGCCCAGGCCCTTGCCGACTGTAGATCGATCCAGGGGAATACGCTCACTGGGACACGGAGATGCAGAACCATTCACCACACGCAAAGAACCCAATTTCAAGGCGCCTAACTGGGTATACTGCGCATCTGCGGGGCTGGTGGGTCTGTGGGGGAGAGTCAGACCCAGCGGTGGTCTCTGACGAGGCGGGAGGGACCAGTTCAACATGGTGGATTCAGAATCATTCATTTCAGGCTCTCCAATTGGAGATGGGACACGTCGAATCGCACCAGTAGTCCGTCGGGTAGCCACTCCAGGACGAGTCAACAGAGACCGTCGGCGGGTGAGCGAGAAACGCTGGTTACCCACTAAGAAATGGGTATTGGACGAGGCGGCATCTTCCATGGGATTCTCATATATAACACTCTCACTTCTTTGGAGACCAAGTTGAACTGAATTCGCTCGTCTTGGATGATGCGCGGCTGACAGTTGAGGGGTTGTCGATACCACGGGCTGGCTGGCTCTTTTAACTGGAACACTGGATGCAAGAGAGCTGGTGAGCGGTAGAGGATCTGTCGCAGCTGAATCATGTTTCGTTTTCTTTGATTTTGATCTGAATGGAATCGAAATCTCTCTGGCTTTGGTGCTTGGAAACCGCTTCAACTCTGAGATCTTTGAACCCACCCAGGGGTTTTCCCACCCAATTAACCCGGATGTGAGCTCCGATTCTTCATACTCCTCGCGCGAAATTTGCGGAGAGCTAAGGGCAAGCTTCTTAGTTAATGGCTTGGATAGTCGGTTGGAGCGTCTTGTCTCCTCCTTCGTCTGGGTCGATTGAAGGTTACCCATAACGTTCTTTGTGATGGCTCTTCCTTTGTGTTGGGCCAAGGGGCAGTAGAGGGAGTATAATCTTTGGGTATTATTGTGTACTCTTCCCCGCACTTAAGCACTAGCTGAACCAGTGCAGCATGGGGGATACCCAATATAATATAAAACAACCCACAGAGGGGGAGAGGAAGTATAATGGATGAGCTAGGTATAGATGGGGAGGACCCCCAAAGTGACGTCAAGCCACGCTCTGATTGCTGGGGATCGATCCGAGCCCCAGGCTTGTACACCCGTTCTGTTTGGAATTGAGCGTGCGATTGGCGGCTGAAGGGATTCCGCGCGGAGATGATGGGAGTAGAAGGATGTTTCAGATTGGATGAGCTCACGGGGATCGGTTGGCCCGGGAGGGACAAAGAGTTAAGAGAGCAGGTTACGTCAAATTCCTCAGAGAAGCGGGGGAAAGAAGCTCTCTTCTTTTTTTCTGCAATTAATGATTGGAATTCTTTGCAGCTTTTTCTTTCTCCCTTTTCTCCGTGATGTGTGGTTATCTTGTGGTTCTCCTGATGTCTCGTGTTTGCTTCGTGTTTGCTTCGTGTTTTTCGTTGCTTTAGTAGTCGCCTACTTGAGTAGATCCTACCCAGTCGAACCAGCGAAGGGAATTGTATCAAATCTGGGGGGCCAAAAATCCAATAACAATAAAAAATAAATCAAAATTGGTTCTGTTGAAACAGGATTGAACCCTCCCAAACAGTTTGTAAAGAGTAAGAACTTAAGGTGGAGAAGGGGGAATTGAATACTAATAAAGCATAGCAAAATAGCAAAAAAAAGAAAACAAGACCGAAAGCATTCAAGAATTACCGAAAACTGCAAGCGGAAAAAGACTAGTCAGAAGCATGAAATAATATTTAATAGTATTTTTTACTATTTGATGTACATCGTACTTTGTTCATTTAGTCTGTATAGTGTGAGAGAATGATTGGTTCAGCCTTAGCCGCAAGCAGTGGTCCCAGGGTGGTAGTGGATGAAGTATAAGGTACTTAGTCATCAATAGTACATTACATATAATATACAAGTACCTTATACTTCTTCTCCTCCTCAATCGACCCACAAGGGGGGGAAAACATACTTACCACACCTCCCCTTCCCTCCGTCTTCAGCCCCTACTCAATAGATATCAAGCCACCTGATCATCCTGGATTGCTTATTCCAAAAAAACCAAATTAGAAAAAAGGGGAAACTATACACATCTATTCATATTGTCTGACAGGTGACAGTTGAATGACAGGGGAATCAGTACTTCGTACATTCCTTATGAAATCCTGTATTTCCTTGGTCTGGAACGTTTACAATTTCCCCTCTTCCCCACAGACTGGCAGCATTCTCACCAAAACCTGCATTCGGCGTGGTTGACACGAAAGCAAAGTGGAGAATGGCATTGTCCACCTTTCCTTTCCTAGCACCGGCCGAGTTCAACAGTGCATGTCAAGATCTGGTCGATCGCTGCACTTCAGCCCAAACACCCGGGGGTTGGTCAATTCGATCCGTCACACAGGTAGGCCATCTCCCTTGCCTGGTTCATGCATCTTCTTCTTAGGTCCATCACGAGCTTTTCTGGAATCTGTTCGATTTTATTTTATTTTCATTTTTTATACTTTTTTTTGGGTTGAATCTGACATAGACCTGCCATATTATGGGTTCTACTAGACATGTCCCAGCCTCCGAATAACGCGATACATGGATGTCCTCACCGACCCCATTCACCTCGATCGACATGAAGCTTACATGACACAGGAGGACGAGGATCCGGTCGGCAATGCCCATTCCCCTTTACCTATTTCTCCCATCCTGGTTCCCTGTAGGGAAACCATATGACAAGTGCTCAGATTGTGGCTTTTTCTACGTTCTTTTTCTAACCAAGAGCACACAGGAGGAACTGATTCGATCCAATCTTAAACCCCGATTACAGGTAGATTATGATATTGTGCTATCTCCCACATACCAAGTCCCCGTTTTATACTTTGCTCTGCGGTGGCTTCATCAAAATGGCCCAATAGGGCTAGATGCCGTCTATCAATATCTCGTCCCAGAGCAATATCAATCACAGGTCAAAAGTGTGGGTGTGATGGGTGGGATCAGCTTAGGCGTAAGGTTTCTCTTGGTTCATGTGTTTGATTTTTTTTCAGTTTTCGCATTAGCCCAGAAAAAGCTCATGTCTTTCGTAGTATCATCCAGATTCGGGCACTCCGGCCTTTTTCGTTCACCCGTGCAACACTGCCGACGCCATGGCTCAGGTGGCAGACGCTCAGAGCATCACCCCGGGGACGTATCTTCTCATCTGGCTCGGTCTCGTGGGTCATTGTGTGAACCTGCACATCCCACGGGAACTGGTCGCCTCGGGACCTGCCCTATCCAACGACCCTTTAGAAGAAAAAAAAACATTGAAAAATGAAAAATGAATGAACAAAAATTAATCCTTTGGGGGTCCATCCCAGAACAACTCCTTGTTTTAGTCTTATCAATCTTCATCAGATGAGGCATCCATGGATACATCACTGTCTTCCTCCATCGGAGCTTCTCCCTCATCGCTCTCCTCCTCACGAGGTCGCTTGGTACCGTGCGACTCTCCGTTCGCTTCGGTCGGCCGTGCGGGAACTGTGCCCGGAGGACCACTGAAGATTGATTTTTGAAGATCAGTGGAAACTCCGCTCTCCCCGGCGCCGGTGGCGGGCGCATTGTATGTACCACGAAGACGACCAATAACATCGGAGGTTCCCTTGCCATATACGATTTTCTAATTCGTCGTGAGCGGAATGTTTTTGAGAAGATTCAGAAACAAGTGCAACGTACCATCTGCTTGCCAAAGAACTCGAATCCTTGCAGAGCGCGCAAGGCCTGAGTGCTGGCCTGAACATCCTTAAACACGATATGGGCCTGTCCGCGCATCTTGCTGGTCTTCATGGCCACGACATCCAGCACGGTACCGTAGGTGGAGAACAGGGTGTAGAGTGACAATCGCAGATCATACTTGCGGAGCTTATCTGGGAGATTGGTGCAGTAGAGTCTAGTAGTATGGTTAGCTTTGAACTGTCACAATGGTCATTAAAAGGGCGAGCGCACGTCTGATTGGGAGCTCCAACTGCCTTGGCATCAACACCTCGGGACGCGACTTGAGAAGTCATTTTGTGGGATTATCGGAGGAGTGTACAGTCAGCTTTCCTTCTTTGCATGGGAGTACAAAGCGAGAGCTGCACTGAAGGTGAAATGGAAGCTCGAAAGAGGAATAATGGGCCAGTTGATCGATAAGTGGATCTCCAAATTGAGAGAAAAGAGCAATGCTGGGTAAGTCATGTGATGTCTGACATAATACTATCCCCGCGGCGTCATCCCCGGAGCGGCTCTGGTTACGTTTACCCCCATTCTACTCATTACCTTCATCATCGACGGTAGAGAGCTCCTCCTGTCGTATTCATCGCCATGGCCACTCCTCAAGTTCACCACCTTTTCCATGCTCCAATTGCTGATCACTCCTTTTCTTCGGATAAGCAAACCCTTGCTGTTGCCCGTGAGAACAATGTGGAGCTGTACCAATCATCAGGCAACAAGTTCTCGCTGAGCGATGAACTCAAGGGCCACGAGAAGACTGTCACCAGTGTTGATATTGCTCCGAACAGCGGTCGCATTGTCACTTGCTCTCAGGGTCAGTCAAATTTTTCTTATATCATTGTTTTACTGTTTATTAATGAGATATTGTTTACAGACCGTAATGCCTATGTTTGGGAGCAGACCCCCACTGGCTGGAAGCCCACCCTTGTCCTCCTCCGAATCAACCGTGCCGCAACATTTGTCCGCTGGTCTCCCTCTGAGCAGAAGTTCGCTGTCGGCTCCGGAGCCCGCGTGATCGCCGTCTGTTACTTCGAGGAGGAGAACGACTGGTGGATCTCCAAGCACCTGAAGAAGCCCATCCGCAGTACCATTACTACTCTGGCATGGCACCCGAACTCGGTCCTGCTCGCTGCAGGCTCCACTGACTCGCATGCTCGTGTTTTCTCCAGCTTCATTAAGGGTATTGATAGCCGCCCTGAGCCTAGCGCCTGGGGTGAGCGTCTTCCCTTCAACACCATTTGTGGTGAATTCTTGAATGACTCTGCTGGCTGGATCCAGGGTGTTGCGTTTTCTCCCAGTGGTAATTCTCTTGCTTTCACTGGCCATGACAGCAGTGTCACCGTGGTGTACCCCAGTGCCCCCGAGCAGCCACCCCGTGCTATGCTGAACATCTCCACTCGCCTGCTGCCATTGAACAGTCTCATCTGGAATGGCGAGAATGAGATTATCGCCGCTGGTCATGTAAGTTTCTAGCTATCTATGGTGTATGGAAGGTTACTGATTTCAATAGGATTGCGAGCCCTTCCGCTTCCACGGTGATGAGAGTGGATGGCAGCTTGCCGGTTCCCTGGAGAAGCAGACCGGTGATGGCTCCGGCCCTCGCGAGGAATCTGCTTTGAACATGTTCCGACAGATGGATCTGAAGGGTCAGTCTCAGGTGGATACTAAGCTTAAGTCGACCCACCAGAACACTGTGAACACCGTCCGCGTGTTTGAAGAGGCCGACGGACAGGTGCGATCTTTCAGCAGTAAGTCTCCCTTAACATTCACCTGTATCATAATATACTAATGTTCATATTTTTAGCGAGCGGCGTTGATGGTCGTGTTGTGGTCTGGACTGTCTAGACATTTGATAGATAGCCTATGTAAGGAGAAGCGACTATATCAGTCAGTTCTTCATTGTATATAAACAAATCCATACAATTGAAGTGCAAACCATTCATCTTAAACCTAAATCTGCATGCGTCCATATTTGGTCATTTGACATTCCTGAGGTCATCTGCACCCACCACCTGAACAGGGCTGTGGACAGGGATCGCGATTACTTAAGCCAAGCTTTCCCCGGATTTCACTTAAACCTTGCTAGTTCACGAGACCAACTCTCAAGTTCACCTTTAACAATGTTCTACCGTACAGGCCTCGCACTACTCTACATAATAGGAGTAGGATTCGGTGTTACAGCACACGAAAATGGAAGAACGGTCTCGAAAGAGCTATTCAGCTCACTCGAGGAGCTATCCAGACTGGTCGACATAGCCTACTGCGTTAGCACAACAGGGGTGCAAGAACCATTTCAGTGCCTTAGTCACTGTGCCGAATTTCCAGATATGGAATTAATCACAGTAAGTGCTAACCAAGAAAAACAAAAAGGCAAACCAATTCAGATCCTGATAATCCGTAGACATGGAACACAGGAATTCTATTGTCCGACTCATGTGGATACATCGCCGTTTCTCATAAAGCTGGAGCGGAGCGCATCATCCTCGCATTTCGTGGAACATACTCGATCACCAATACCATTATCGATCTTTCAGCAATTCCACAAGCCTATGTTCCATATACAGGCGAAGAAGATGGACCAGAAGGAAATACTAAATCACATACAAAATGTGAAAATTGTACCGTCCACGCTGGGTTCCTTAAATCTTGGATAAATACCCGCTCCACAATACTTCCTGTACTATCCGAAACGAAGCTGAAATATCCGAACTACTCGATATCCCTCGTGGGCCATTCTCTCGGTGGAGCAGTCGCCGCACTAGCCGGTCTAGAGATGAAGTTAAAGGGTATGGAACCCACCGTGACGACATTCGGAGAGCCGATGATAGGAAATGAGGAATTTGGCAAATTCCTCAATGAGAACTTCCAATTGGATGAGCAGCACAGCCCGGATGATACTCACTCATTCCGACGAGTAACACATATCAACGATCCCGTTCCTCTCCTCCCACTCCAAGAATGGGGCTATGCACCACACGCTGGAGAAATATTCATCTCTAAACCCGATCTTTCACCGAGTGTATCAGATATCCAATTCTGCACCGGAGATAAAGACTCCTCATGTATCTCCGGGTCCGAAAAACCGAAAGTTCTCCCGTGGCTATCACGCGAGGCGCAGTTCAGCCTCAGCAAGGACGAAAAGAAACCCTGTTCATCAGGAGATGTGGGTCAATTCGGTTCGGAAGGATCCGAATTCGTTCAGCAGGAAAAGTGTGGAACCACATCGGAAGAAACAGAAACCACATGGAGTTCCTCACGGAGTTCGAGTCAGAAACAGACTCCACTTCATGCTCGCTGGGACTGGTCTTTAATCCCGGCGCGATACCATCTCTGGGAACTTTTCCATGCTCATCGGGATTATTTTTGGAGGATTGGGTTATGTGTTCCTGGTGGGGATCCGACGGGATTTGCAACTGATTGGTAATTTATACCACTAGTGTCTTTACGAGTAATGAATGAATTTTTCTCTCTCTAAAAATTGGAATAAATGAGAAGAAATGAAAAAGTAGAATTTTTCTTATCTCGAAGATCTTGTATTACTGTATTAACTAGTTTGGTGGTTCCTGATTCAAGTCGGACTAGATTCTGAACTGAGACATTGACGATTAGAGCCAGGTACAGATGAAAAATGAAAAGTTAAAATGAAATAGACGATTGAGTATTCTATAGGCTATTAGGGAAATTAGATAAATGTGAATTCTAGTTCTAGTAGTTGAATAACCACCTTGATTGGTGAAGAATCTTGGGCGCGTAGTTGGGCGAGACGCCGTATGCAGGTGAGAATCGTGGCACGAACCTACATGAACTTACCACCTCGAGTTCCGAGTTCGTACTCCGTATAGATCTGACATCCAAACCTTGGAATTCAAGTTACATACTACCACTGGCAGTAACATTTTGAATACCTAGGTAGAGAATATTCAATATTCCAATGAAATAGTATATTCATTACAATGATAAGAAATCAATCCAAACTTGAAGAAATATAGTGACATTATACATCGATCATCAATCATGCAAAGAGAACGCAAAAAACTCGACAAATCCCATAGATATCAAATACAAATCCACCATGCCATACCAATGCCCAACAAAAACGCCCCTTAAGTAACTCAAAAACCAAAATTAACCATTTGCAATCCCTCCTGGGTCATCAAATCGGCCCACTCAACATCAAGCGTATGCCCAACACGCATCAGGCGCTCAAGTTGTCGTTCGTAAACCGTCTGCAAGATAGCTCGCGTAGTAGCTGCATTCCTACCCATTCCATCCTCTTCATCTTCCATGCCCGTCATTAACTCCATTGCCATCATCTTTAATCCACTAGCTGAGGCAGTGGCGCCTGCTAGGAAAAGTGGGAACACGAGGAAATGTCGATCAGCACGGTGCGTATTTGTGCTTTGCTCTGCTATGCGTAGGATTTCAGAGGCGTGGTGATCTATCTCGCCATCTGGGCTGAATTCTGATTCCAGACGTTGGCCGGACCACATGCTACTATATGAGAATAGATGACAGACGTGGAATAAGGTTGCGGACTAGATAAAAGATTAGTACTGGATCTATATGAATCATATGTAATGGGTACTCACCTGTTGTAGGATCTCCTGGGAGCGTCTAGGAAGTCCCTCCTGGTGCTGATGCCACCAGGCAACATCCGGAGCTTCCCAAAGTTGACCAAAAGCCTGACGCAAATCACACAATTCTTTTGAGCGGGGATGAAATTCGGAGATAGGCAGAGATTGCTTTTCACGACGAAGCTGTGCAGCCAGGAATCCCAGCTGAGCGGCTAGTTTGAACGTATCAGCGTAAAGACGCATCATGACAGGTAAACTGTCGTGTTCATCGGCGTAAATAACGCTGAATCCCTCCGCGACGGAAGGGTAAAGAAGACATTCGGATCCTGGAAGCATCTGGTGATCCAATACTGCGCGAATAAACTCTCCACTACCTGCGCCACTCAGCAAAGCGTAGAGGTCGATATGGCAGATCCACCAGATAATGAATGGGTGTGGCTCGCAGCCGAAATGCGTGCGACGGAGAAAGGAGATGTGAAGTAAGCGAGAGATGTGATGAGACCAGAGATTTGAGCCGTGAGGTTCAGCAGCGGCAACCTATTAACAGTGAGCATATGATACCAAATAAACATGAAACTATGTAGAAGAGCCTACCTCATAGATCAGAAGTAAGAAATGGGTGAGAAACAGGCCATCAGAGACAAGATCATCGTTATTACGAAGACTGGTCTGGAGAGAAGGAAAGGCTTGTTGATAGTACTGCAAAGCATCCAAATTCTGACCAGTCCCACTATGTGAGAGACTGAGAGCCGAAACCGCCATGATAGCATGAGCAAGCTAAAACAATGCATTAGTAAATGAACCCAATTAGCAATCAATAGATTCGGTTACTCACCGGAGGAAAGTGAGCAGCTTCACGCTCAAGAAAATCCACACTTAGAGTCATGCCACTGCTTTCATATCCAAACGAGTCATCCTGCTCCCGATTATGCGGGAACAATTGCTTCCAGACAACATGACGGAAATGTGCGAAGAGGGTGTTATCCTGAGTCTTCTGATCCAAACAGGAGTCCAAGTATGATATCCTGTCCTCTTCCAAGAGATCTGGAGAGGGAAGAGGATCAAACATGGGGGACAAAGATAAGGCGCAGAAAGGATCTGAGATCTCCGATGTAGGAGAGATTCTGGATGGTCTCCCGGAGGAAGGAGAACGTCGGGTTGAATCCTCGAAAGTCTTCAAAATGACCACATTGGGATCATTTGACTGATTGACCGGTTTATACCCACTGATAGGGCTGTTTGCGACAGAATTTGATACCTCGGTACTTGTCACCATGGGCTTTTCCATATCATCCGAGTATTCTGGTAGTGCAGAGAAGCTGTCCGGCACTACAACCACATGGTATGTTCCGGGACTAGACGCCTCGGCCTTTCTCTCGCGGTCCTCATCAGAGGTGAGTAGGGCAAATGCCGGAAGGGAATCGCGCGGAGAAAAGTAATCAGACCGATTATCCTCGCTGGGTGTTGGAGAAGAGACTATGCATTAAAAAAAGGATTAATCCTGTTCCAGATCAGTGGATAGAAGGGATTTCTTACGATCCCAAACATGGTTCCCTTCAGTCTTCACATCGGCCATTCGGCCCATAATCCTTGGAGTATCATCTCGAAAGGCTAGACGTGGCCGATAATCACAAATATGGCCGAGTCGAGTACATTGCTGGAATCCGAATTAGTTGAGTTTTGAGTTTGTGGCACCTGAAGCCGAGGAATGCCCTACATTGCATTGTGGATGTCCCTCATCACATTTGACTAAAGAATGTTAGTCTCGCCACAATTCTTGAGGAAATTGGAGAGCTATTTACCTTTTCGACTCTGCACGGTACCGAAAGCTCGTTAGCTCAATTCTTTGTTTTGCAAAGAAATATGGGGAGATGCAAGCTCCCCCCAAAAAAAATCACTCACTCGACATGTCCTAAGGATAATGGTAAGCGTGTGTTAAAAAGTACCGGATGTTAATCCCGTAACGGAATAGATCGGAGTAAAGCTTGAACATACCAGCAACCAGTTCTTGACCTTGGTGGCAAACGAATGCGCGGGGGTGCAACCAGGCTCTTTTCAGGTTTCCCCGCTAGCTCTTCCTTGGGGGCGATTATGGGAAGTCGCAAAGGTTTATTGGAGGCATGGCCTCGACGGTTTTGCATCACCAGACTTGTGACCGTCATAAGGCTGACTGGGTGGCCCTTTAAGCTTGTTAGTACCTAGTTTAAGTCATACTGATGTAACCTGTTACATGTATAAGCAGGCGAGATTCGAACACACCTATAGGTAAATTGAGGGGGGTGGAGATCAAGTTGGGATGAAAGACGTTAATCAGTCCCGAATTGCGGGGAAAGAATAAAACCCAATTGAAGGATGAATATCAAATGGTGAGGTAGTGAGTTATATCACAAGGGGATACCACAGGGATATATAGGTAGAGGTTTAACTGGAATGATGTTGTGTGGGGAAGGGGGGGAAGAAAGACTGGGGGGAGGATGAAGGGTTATGTAGGTTCACATCACGAGTAAGAAGAGGGTAGACCTGCAGGAAGAACCAGTGGGTTGCTGCATCACGAAAACATTGGATGGCGCAGCCCTGTTCCTATCTGGCTGGCGGGTGGCGTGGGAACCTGTGGAATCTCTTCAAGTACCGAAGGGGGGAAGGGAGGAATTGGGGAATTGGGAGGAATTGGGGGAAGAAGCGAGGCGGAGAGGTTAGAGAAGCAGTACAGATCCAAATAGGACAAGACGGGAAAAAATGGGATAGAGATAAAAAAAGATCAAAAAAAAAGAAAAGAAAAAAAAATTAATAATAATGGAAAAAATTAATGAAAAAATAATAGAAAAAATAATAGAAAACACGATCCGGTTCGTCCGGGGGAGAAAAAAAAGTGCAAGGGTTTTAGAGAAAGACCGAGACCGAAAATCAATTCTAAAGGTAGTAAAATCCTAGAAACTAATGGCATGCAGGTGCCAACCATGTGGGAAAAAAAATGTAAAATATAAAAATAAAAAAAAATGGAACTAGTCATAAGAAAGGATTCGGGATTTGGTAGTAGATGACTAGGTACCGAATAAGCTATCCGAGGGGTCTTTTTTAGGGGGGAAAAAGTATTTGAAATTATAAAACTAGGGCTGGCTGAGAACACGTTAACATTGTCCAAGTGTTAACTCGGATCCGAGTGAGAGTCCGGGAGAGAGAGAGTTCAAGTTCAAGTTTGATACGGGATAATACGGGAAAAGGATCCAGTCCTATAGAGTCTCTAAAGAGAACTAGAATTAACTAGTTTACTAGTTTAACTAGGAATAAGTGTAGAACAAGAATGAGGCTAAACAATCAGAGAACCTTGGGACTAAAATCAAGGAAAAAGACCAAAACAGATACAAAACAAAGAAAACAAAGCAAGATAACCAAAATAACAGAGTCAAAGCAAAAACAAAACAGACTAAAAACAAACCCAAAATTACGGCTGGAACCAAAACCCAATGGTCTAGATGGGTCTAGCCCCCGGCTTAATCAGTACTTATGGAACTGTCCCGAATCACTGAATCAGGGAACTCCATATGGCCCCTTTAATCCCTAGTAAAAAAAATGTTAATCTCATGGAATTCTACATAGAGGAAAAGTCCAAAGTGAAACTTTTTTGAACTAGGAGTAAGGTGCAGGAGACACAGAATTAGCGTACTTATGCCAATCAGGGTCTGGTGGCGTGGATATCTCCTTCGCTAATCAGGTGTATGGGGGTGTGTATGGGTATGGAGTATGGAGTACAGAGTACGGTATCGGATGAGTTTCAATAAAACGGAATTGAACTCCAGCCCTGAAGGGCTGAAACGGATATCAGGCACAGATAGATATTTTATTCTATTATAATTAATACATATATAATAACTTCAAATGTTATTACTTCTATATCTCATACTATCATTGATATACTCAATACTATAGTAGAGTAGTCGTCCACATATCCTACGACGATCACTTAGATAAAAATAAATATAAACACTGGAGAAAAGTGGTCCCAAGGAGCAAAAGATCGTCCAACGGATTTTCCTAACGTTCGGGTTCGGATATTTCAGTCTTAGTCTCCTTACCCAGGTGGTTCTATGTAAGTCTACCTAGGGAAAAGCTAAACTTGAAAGTGACTACGGACATGCCCGAGGGTTAAGCGAGTGGCGTTCTCACTAGCTTGCTGCAGAAGACAAAACAATGAAAAATGAATAAAAAACTAAAAAAATAAAAATAAAAATAAAAATAAAATAAAACTCGAATCAATCGCACTGTACTACTAGATTCTGACTGGCTCCGGAGCAAAGATCGAATCCGGTTCATCTACTCCACTCGCACCATAGGTTCACTTCCCCAAACCCGAATGTTATGCACCAGAAGTGAACCTAGGAATGACCCATTCAGCTGGATACATCAAATCATGAACTTTAATCAAAATCCTTCGCCCTAAAATAATAAGAAAAAATAAGAAATAAAATAATTAAAATAAAATAAAATAAAATAAATTCAGGATCCACGGTCGATCTACCACGTGGTTTTCTGGGGGGAATAGGCCCCCAAACATCTACTTTTTTTTTTTTGCAGGTGACTCTTTATTCTAAGACATACAGCTTCTACTCTGAGTCTAGTGAATCGTATAGTTAAAAAACTTGAACTAGTAGTCACCTAATAGTTCCAAAATAGGTAACCGAAGCACTCAAAATACTATGCTATGCTCTAGTCTAAACACGCCAGGGCCTCGTCAAGAATGCGCTGGATCGCATCAGATCTCTCACTCACCCTCCATCCCTTCAACACTTCTTCTAAGGTATTAGGCACCCCACGCACCGACTTACGAAGTTTCAGGTACGCCAAAATGGCTTCTGCACGGCCCTTGCGGACCAATTCAACAGCGTTCCGGTCGTGGAGGAGTAAAGTTGCGAGATCGCACATCGGACCCGCCAGAACCTCTTCACCGGGCGCAGTCCACCGATCCACTCGGGTAAAGATTGCATGGAGCTCCTGATAGACCGTGCTGACAACCTGTCGTCCGCCGTGGGTCAGGGCCTGGTCCAACGGACCGATCACCTGTCGTACGTATTCTCCCAACACTATGGTTAGGCTTAGCTGGGCCGACGCTAGGGGGTTCCCGTAGGGCAACTGACCTTCGCCCGAACCGGCCGTGGCGGGGTTCAGACATTGCAGGAGGCACTGCACACTCGCTGCAAGGGTGTCGTTGGAGTCTGGCCCATTCCCGGAATCTATCTCCATCCCGTCTTGCATTTCTTCAATTACCGATGGCACGATCTCTAATGCCTGGGGCATGAGATCGATCTTGCGAACTTGTGAAATCTCACCCAATGCTCGTAATCCATGCGGCCGGTACACGGCGTTTGCTCGCTTCGCTTCACGGATGGTGATGGTCTGACTCCACGGAAATCCCCACTTTTGTTAGCCTCTTCTCTTTTCCCAAAAACCTTGTATGAGAATATGGAACAAGCAAAAATCAAGGAAGTGACAGTTCGAAAAAAAAAAAATAAATAAAAAAAAATAAAAAAAAATAAATAAATAAAATAAAAAAAATGGAGAAAAAGGAGAAAAAAAATATACCTTCATCAGCTCACTGTCCTTCGGAGACTCCGCCCACAACGCTTTACCTTGACGGGCAAATCTAACCAGGGCTTTCAACACAACCTCCTTCCCTTCCCAGGTTTTCCCCGCTAATGCTTTAACCAAAACCGGCCAAACCAATTGTGCAGTGGAGAGATCAATCTCTAACTCCATAGCAAGCACAGCCTGGGCAATGGCACGTGCCGCAGTATGTTTAATGGCCCACCGCGCCGATTCCAGGTTGTCGGATACAAGGCTGACGATCTCCCGAATATACAAGGCGACGGCGCGCGAGCCACCCACATTATCCTGCCACGTCTTTTCGAATCCTTCTTTCACATGTTCGTCCGCATCATACTGACAAACAAAGACGAACGGGAGTGCAGCTGTGGCGAACGCCATGAAGCGGTCATTCGAGAGTTTAGACGAAGAGTACAGGATTTCGGCCGCCACAGCTCGCGTGGTAGCCTCTTCCGCATCTAGATAGAGTCTCTTGGCGTAGTCAATAGTCTTCAGGACCCGCTCATCGGATGCCAATCGCATAAGATAACCAAGTGATGTGCAGTATGACGCGCTGACAGTCTCATTGCGATCCACCACGTATTTACACAACACCTGAATGAATCGGTCTGCATAGGGTCGGAACACTAGCGTCTTCATGCTGAGTAGAACTAGAACTCGACTGCACCCCACTTTAGATGGGAGACCCACCGCGGAGCGAAGTACCTCTTCCAGTCTGGTTGCTAGTTCTGGGAGATTGGTTTCGTCCAGGTGATCAATCAAGTACCGCTCAATCACTTCCATCATTGGGGAGGTTCGGATACTCGAGAGACGCATCTTGTCGATCTCTTGTCCGGTGAGACCGTATTTGTCCGCATTTAGGTGGACGTAGTTGACTGCCTGAGGCTCAAGAGAGCTGAGGGAGCTAAGGAACTTTTCCAGAATATTGGGGACATAGGGGCGAATGAGTGTGCCGGAACTTTTCTTGATAATCTGAACAAGAGCACCGATAGCATACCCGCGAACCTCTTCCACACTAGAATCTAATCCAGTATCACTGAGGAGAAAGGGAATAGCGCTGTTAAGTAGGGTGCCCGCGCGCTTCTCTGTGCCGCTCGGTTCAAGAGTGCGAATCACGGAATTAGTGATTGTCTGGCAGAGCTTGAGAGCGGCGACGCGCACAGACTCCTTGATGTCATCCAGGAGCTTAAAAGCCTTGCCGTAGATCTCATCTAGGTACTGGGCGTATTTCTCGGGACGGCGACCTTGAATAAGATCCGCCACAGCGGCACAACTTGCTTGTCGAACACGCCACTCACGCCCCTGAAGCATGCTTTTCAGAAGGTCCTCCATGATGGCGTTGAAGTGAGTGTCGATCACGACTGTGGGATCCTTAACGAGAGCCTGCCAAATGCTGTTCATCGACCGTTGTACATTGGGATTGGGATCGAAGCGGTATCGGAAGAGCTTAGGGTAGATCTTAGGGTTCTGAGACAAGTAACCGTTGACACTGGAGTCCGAAAAGATGCTACTGATTCCGAACCGACCAAAGGCGGCGCGGTTCGTCCAGAGGGCGTTGTTAGACGCCATAGACATGAACCGGTACACAAGCGTGGGGTCACCCGCCTCGGCAGCCAGATTCATAATATCCTTGTAAGTGTTGACAGATGACCCTTCACCCGTGGGGAGTGCTCCAGGCTCAAACAGCTGAGTATCCGCAGAGACATTGCCACCACCGAGATTGGGCCCAGTCGCTGTAAACGAGTCCACCAGATCACGAACCAGATTATCCTTAAGAGATTGATCGCCGATCTCATAAACCAAGCTAAGACCATGAGCACCCGTTTCTTGTACGACCTCATCTCGATTTCCAAGAAGACTAGTAAATGTGGCTTGACACTTGCGTAGCCGTTCCTGCATCTCTGACAGGTGCCCGCAATTTTTGACGAGAGACAACAGCCAAATGGCGGAAGCCTTCCGAAGAGATGGCTTGGACGCCACACAGTCGGCAATAATCTTGTCACAGATCTCAACAAACACTGTTCTGGGCACATCTGACTTGGGAAATTCTGCATCCACATCGAACTCTTCAATAAGAGCCTGTGATGACCACCCGGTTGTGACGTTACTCAAAGCCTCACCGATTGTGAACTGCACCTCCGGGCTTCGGATTTCATGGAGACTGTACAAAGAAGCAAGGAACTCGTTGAAAAGCGAGGGAGCGGGTTGTATACGTGCGAATGTTACTGTTACCAGACCCAGAGATCTGATGGAAATGTCATTTTCAGACTTCGCATCACTGGAAAGCTTCTTATGGACTTGTTTCCAGCCATCCTCTGGAAGTATCTGCAGCGAAAGAATACCCGCTAAGCTGAGCTCACCAAGAGAGGATTCTGCGGTTCGCTGAAGAAGTTTATCCCGAGAAACATCAACAATGTCCAAAGTCATCTCGATAAATTGCTTGATTTGAGCTTCAGGAACCCTACTCAGAAGACCACGGTAGGCAAGTCTGCTGAGAAGGTAAGACATCGATACAACTGCCCCACGAACTCGAAGAGCAGCTTCACCAATAGCTGTATTCCATGACTTTATCGTATCTTGGAACAACGCGACAAAATTATTGAGATCAACCTGGGGGAGGGAAGGGTGCGACGCGAGAATTCCGAACGCTCGAGCTGCCAGTCCTTGGATATCTTGGTTGTTACTAAAGATGGGCTTCGTCAAAGACTGAGATTGAGGGAGTAGCTTCTCAACCACATCATTTGGTGCCAAAGAGCAAATCTCCACGAAGTGAACTCCACACTGTCGAAGGTTCGGTAAGTCTGATCTGACGATGCCATTCAGGATCGCAGACAAAAATGTAGAGACAGACTCCTTGGCAGTATTGCGGATATACTGTCTTACTGCAGATCGAGCTTCTTCATCGGTGGAGAGCTGCACTTCGAGTTTATAATCCCAGTCTTCATCCAAGTCAGTCGTAATCTTGGATGCCGAGAAGGCCTCCCAAAGTAAAGTATTGCGAAGAAAAGAAATGGCAGGCACAAGTGCATTCTTGTAGGGTCCGGAAAGCAGCTGTCGCGTAGAATCATCTTGGTTCTCTGAACCCAGCAAAAACTGCGTCGCATCAGCGAAAGATGGAAATTCAAACCAAGAATCATCTCGCTTCTGAGAAACTGCTGGAGCAGCCCACTTTTCATCCTTTGTTGGATTAAGAAGTCGGAACCAGTATGGATGCATTCCCTTTCTGCCTTCCTCGACGATCTCCTGTTGTCTTTCCGGGCCTCTTGAAATAGCCATGAGATCAATCCAACGAGCCACAACGTCATGGAATGGCAAGAATCGATTGGCGAAACGCACAGTGGCATACTGAACGCCGCGGACGACACTGTAGCCCGTCTCTGGATGAACATCTCCTGGCTGCAAGCTCATCTGTTGAACCAGGAATGGACGCAGCTGGGCTTGAAAGGCTTGATCGTGGCTGTTCAGCGAAGAATTAAGAATACTTCCCAATGCTTGATCAATACTAACGAAGATCTGCGAGCTGGAGTCATCGGCACTGAGAGAAGTAAAGAGCCAGCGAACGAGATCAAACTCGAAATTCTCAATGTTCTGATCTTGTATTTGGAAATCCACCTTAGGGACCAGGATGCCAATGCTTTCGTAAGCCAGTCCTCTTAAACTCAGATCTGTGGCAGGTAGCTTTTGTCCGCTAGCACCTGGACTCGGCCAAGTCTGAGATTGAATAAAGTCTCTTAAACCAGCAATCAGTTTAGGGGCAATCTGTTTCAGATCAGTGGGAGAGCCCATGCGGACAACCCATGTGGTAAATGTGAATATTTGAGTTCTTAATTTTGATGCTTGAAGGCCCTGCGCAGATCTCGCGGTATCAGACAGAAGTCCATCTTCGATCAGCTTATAAATTCTCTGTGTGTCTTCTGTAGCCTTGATAGATTTGCCTAGGACGCTCAAAACCTTCACCTGGAGAGGAGGACGAGCCGGCGGAGCACCACCAGATCCGAAATAGAGATCGTACAATTGTTGAACCACATCCGGGTTTTCAAGATCCATAGCAAATCGTTTCAAAGTCTCATCGCCCAAATCGGCAAGTCTAGAGTTGGCATCGGCAGAAGCAATCAAGGAGGGTAGGAATCGTTGAGAATCAGCAAAAGCACCACTACCAATAAATCGGAGAGCGATGACTTTGGTCTCGGTAAGATTCAGCCCTCCTGGAGTAGCGGGATTCCATGTTTCGCTTGCGGATGCACCCTTATTCAAGAATGTATACTCATCTGAAGACAAGCCGGGACATGTTGTAGCTTCTGAAGCAGCAGGGGAAAGAATGAGGAGTTTCCCCAGCCAAAGGGATAAGAACTGAGAATCCTGGTCTGACAGGCCCAAGCGCTGCTTCAGTTTTTGATCTTCCTCACTACCCTTTGGTGGCAGTTTAAACAAAGGGAGCAACCGCAGGACCAAATTGAACACAATGGCGCCCTGAGTAGCCGATGTTCCGATCTCCGCGATGCCCTTCAACAAGGGGAGGAGGATCTCAACCCGAGCATCAGAACCGAGCCGATCGATTCCTTGCTGAGCGTAGATCAAATCAAAATGCCGGACCAGTTGAGACTTTTGCTCTTTGAATTGCTTCAATAAGGCGGCGACGGGCAGTTGAATAGTGGGGGCTTTCACCCGAGTGTTGACATGCTGGCAAACGGAAATGACCTTGTTACGGACCGCCACACTCTCCGACGATAACTTCAGCAGCAATGGAGGTAGATAGGTTTGGAGTAGTGATTGAAGCTTCTCATCGGTATCCGCCATGGCAATTCGAAATTCCACCTTGCCTATCAGGCTCAGCTCACGAGCCTCGGGACTCTGTGAGTCCGCCATTATGGAAAAGAAATAAGGTCTTTGGAAAGGAATATCAACATCCGCTCGGGATATTTCACGACTGAATCAAACTCATATGACTCCTCTGGAACTTTCCACAGGCAACCATACACACGTCACTGTCGTTGTTCTCTTGGATACGCGTGGGGGGGGATGCCCTGATTAGTCAGCGATGGATCGCCCCTATAACAGACTCTTTCTGTACGTAGTAGGCGGTCTAGATGGCATGTAATACAAGTCTGATTTTCTCTCATCCTATCACTATCGCACATAAACATCTGCCGGACTCAAGACACGTGATTGGTCATGTGACCATTCTGGTTCGACCAATCAGCGTGCTCTGTTCCAGTGGGATTATGATTGGCTCAGTTCTGCCGTGTGGAGACACGACACTGAACTGGCTGACACCCTAATTTCGGCCTTGTTTATCAGGCCGACATATACATGTCAGCCAAAATAACGTGATAAACTAGGCCCAATTGAGACGGTTTTAATAGGATTAAATCCGGGCTTCTGATTAGCCGAACCAGAATGGATCACATGATTAGCCACGTGATCTACGGTCGCAGCAGACGCTTATTCGTGTAAATTAGTGTTACGAGAGAATCAGACCTGTTGATACGTCCCATTGCGACCGCCTACTGCATTAGACCTTGTAGTCTGACAATACATCACACGGGCAACTTTGTACCAGCTTGAACTTGTTTTCTATAACCATTTCAGATGACAAAATCAATTGTTAGCATGGTTACTAATTGATTTATTTCTCTTGATTGAAATTCAAAATTGGCAACTTAAATGAAAAACATAACCAAGTCACAACCTAGTACCAGTGGGCATTGCCAGTGGCTAGTATATCTTGGAATGAATTCGGAATTGTATACTTTCCTCCTGCGTTCAACATCTTATGCCGTTCGATACTATGACTTCAATTCAAGTTTGGACTCGGACTCGCTTGCACTACTCAGAGCTCTCCCGAGGTCTCTACTAGATCTGGTATATCTGGAGCTCTAATACTCAGAGCCCCAGGTCACGGTGTTATATCAATTTTTGAACGAAAATTCGATGCAAGTTGTGCTACTATTATACGAGGAACAATATCAAGACTCCAAGAGGAGCATTGGAACTAGCACCGAGTTATACCTGTGTAAGGAGCAATTCATTGAATTTGACCGCAGGACTATGAAAAGCTGCCAAGCTTGGAAGCCTTGACGAAGACGGACTAGGTAGCTGACTTGATCATCTACTTTATCAGGATGGGCCATGGCTCCATCGAAGCTCATCTCGCTGCCAGATAATAATTTTGCTAGGCTTGAACTTGCTCGGTCTTATCGCCCCTTCGACTAACGGTCAATACAGTATTGCGTCTTTCAAGTTATAAGGTTGTTTTCTTCGATCCCGCATGACGGTGTCATTATTGCTCGTGGTCGTGCCGCTTCCAAGGTTCGATTTGTCGGGGGCCAGGGATCGTGCGTCGAATCCGCAGAATATAGCCACATGGACTTCCTAACTCTTCTCTCAGCCCTCATTTCTCACATACTATCTTACCAGACGTAAAATTGCTCCATCTGATTTGTTGAGGATGGCCACCCCTTTAACTTCCATGGAAATCAGCTTCTAGCCCAACCTTTACCCAAATTGAAGGTCACTGGGCACCACGTTCAACCCCACCCTTGAACTAAGCGTAACGACTTAACCCTGGAAGTTCTAGGAGCTAACGCCCCTCTTCTCTTACTTATCTCGATCGGATCATGGCATGACTGTTGTTAAGTTGCCTTGAGGGGGTATCATACCTATCTCTCATCTAGCTCTCATAAATCCTTCATCTCTCTTTCACTATTCCTTCTCTTACTTCTCTTACTTCTATTTCTTTTCTTTTACAAATCTTCGATTTTATCTTCACGTTCTGAACCCAATATCAATCAGGGATCCTCACTGTCATCCTCAACATGGAATCACTTAAGAGTCTGATCAAATCGCGTCTTACGCGCCTACACCAAGCAGGTGACCCCTCTTCTAAGAATACAACCTCTCTTGACGCCCTCCCTACTGAGATGGTACTATCGATATGCGATTATCTTCCTTCCATCGACGCCGTTTGCTTCTCACTCTGCAACCATAGATTCCTTGAGATTACTCGGCGATACAACAACCACGTGTATGCCTGTGCTCGAGATAAGAAACACGAGATCTTGGCCAGATTTGAACGTGATAGTCCACAGTACTTCGCCTGCGATGCCTGTCACATTCTTCATCGGTTTGATTGCCCCAAAGGAGAGAGCTATGGTATTTGTGAAAGACCCCATGACAGACCCTGCCCCCTCCCATGTTGGCAGTCGTGGAAGTGGCGTGAGGCTGGGTTTGTGCTATGCAATCATAATCCGTCACGTTGGGGCCATTTCTCATACAACTTTCTTCACCTGAGGCTTGCCATGAGGAGTTTCAACTACGGCCCAAAATTTGGGATTAGTACTGATTCTCTATCCTTTACACAAGTTATTCACTACAGCCGGCCTTCCTTCTCGCTTCCAGATATCACCACACTTTACTCAACCGACGCTCAAATATGTTCTCAGCCACTGGGTCTTCATGTGAGAACGCAGAACATAGTCCTTGCCAGCACATACGAGGATCTGGTCACTCGTATGACTAAATGGTTGTTCGAGGTCGGGTCAATTGTAACAGTCTGCCAGCGCAAGGTTTTTGAAGATCTCTTCACCCCGCTACGTGTAGAAGGGTCTTTTGGAGAAAGGTACACCAATCTCACATCTACCTGCGAGGATTGCAACACGGATTACCGGGCTGAGATTATCAAATTCGACTCTGGAGTGGCCTTCGTCTTGACCAGGTGGATTAACCTAGGTCCTGGTTTAACCAAAGAGGACCCATTGTGGAAGAAACACACATTGATCTACACACGGGGTCTCGACAAAGAGCATATCCGTATGAGCCCACGCCAATGCTTTGAAGCAATCACACCTATTTGCTTCAAAGAACTGATGTCCCGCAATCTCTCACACCTCAAAGACCAGCGGTTTAAAAGCCCACCTTTTATTCCCTATGAGGAGGGATTCGGTTACTACTTACCAGAAGAGCCTCATCGGGAAAATAACTTTACTCGGTTGACTCAGAGCCTCACTCGACTATTTTCCAGGGTCAAGTGAAGGTAAAATAGCAACAACATATGCAGTCCTACTCAAAGCTCACCTTCCGAAATTCAAACATGGTCATGGCATTATCTCTCGAATATCTCTCGACTATCTCTTGACTATCTCTTGACTATCTCTTGACTATCTCTCATATAATCTCCTTCTTGCTTTTACTTTACCTCCAACACTCTTTTAAGGTCTTCTTTGAGTTGAAGATATTAACTCCTACATCTAGTAAGCTTGTAGAAAAATGCCTAGCCCTCGAGAATACAAATATTTCTTATATAGACAACATGATTATATCAATAAAAATATCCAAGATATAAAAATATCCAAGATATAAAACTTTCTGGATCACAGATACTTCAGGGCCTCTACGATACTAGTACCAGCTGACTAGTACTAATAATGGCCCAACCGTCTCCGAGTATGATAGTATCTATCTTGTTCAAATGCTGATTCTACTTCCACGAAACCTGAGAGTTTTAGTTATTTATTGATATAGTCCTACACCATGATGGAGCACTTGTGTCAAGAAGTGGCGGAAATAATCACCGTTACATTTTATCTTCAAGTGTTTGAAGGGACGTTAGACCTGCGGAGGTCAGTAATGCATAAAGTGCATCATGATACTCACTTCAGGGCTATTGTGCATGTTATTTGGGTGATTCTGCTGGAGGCATCACGAATTCATGAATAGGGCAATTGAGAATTGTGCCGCTGCCATTATTCTTACTCTGAGGACTTGTAAGTTTTGCCGGTCAAGACCGAGACAAATCTGCATTCAAGTTCCTACTCTATCCACTAGCATTCCATGGCCAATCCGGGGGTGCCCAGTCAACACCATAAACACATGGCTGATGGAAATCTGTTTGCGGTAGTACAAGTGGCAAAGTATCAAATTGTATCCCAGCTTTTATCATCTCATCACCTAGCACTCTTATATCCCAATTCACTCGAGCACGACACGAGACGAGCTCGTAGAAGATTCGTCTCCACGCGATGTTATCGAGTCGTTCCTCGACTCTTTCCCAGGAAAGCATCCTCAAAGGAGAGTCGTACCATATACCAAGCCAGATCGGTCCTTGTCCAGTCCTTCGACAAATAGACAATGTCTCTGCACCAGGAGTATAGGCTTGTGTGCAGTCGAAAGTTGGATCCGGGGTATGGGCTGGAGCTGGGGGGGCTGTGGGTGGTGGAACATTCACACCATCTGAAAACATATTGTACTGTGGTCCGGGCTGAGTTGCTTGCGTAGGATATGGGAGTGAGCCGTAGTTATAGACCTAAAAGAATTAATAAAGTTCTGATCGTGGTATTGAGGAAAGGGATTCGTACAGGTTGCGCTGGCATGGGCATTTGGTAGGGCCTCGTGCCATTGATATAAGTAACCTCCCAAGCAGGAAGATTCCCAGGATTTCTTGTTCCTATCAAATCTCAATGTCAGTCCATTGCATTCCAAAAGTTTGGGGTATCATTGGAAGCTCATTACGAAATGAACAGGTATGTGGCACATCTCTCCAGGCACAGTTCATACACGACCCTGAGAATTCAGGAGTTCCATTGACCGCAGCGACAACACACGATGTGAAGGGTCCTTCGCCCCTCATGCAGGCTTCGCAGCTGTTTGTGGTTAGAAACATTCCAACACGTTGACCCTGTGCTGCGCATCTTTGTGTCACCGAAGTTAAAGGCAAAGGTGCTCGTCTCCAGTCGACATTTCGATGAACGGGAAGCGCGGCCAGGATTTGCTCTCTAACGAAGGTGTATGTGCTCAAGTCTGGATTATTTTGGGCGTCGAGGCCAAATATCACTGTGAAATATGTTACTCGGGCTCTCCAATGAGATATCTGAGCACTGTAGGGATTGAACAAACCTGAATCTGGTAATGTCCATGGTGGGAGATCACTTGGCATGGCTTGCGGATTCATGTTTGTGGTGGATCGTGGAAGATGAAGCTCTGAAGACCCAGGAAGAGTTCAAATTGTGGACGGTCGATAAATCTGTGAGAAGCTGCACATGTGCTGTCAGCTCGGAAGAAAGACACGAATATAAAGGGAGTCACTGCATATTCCGAGTCTTTTCAAGGCAAGTGGTATCAATTGAAGGTTGGACTTGCCGAAATTAACATCCATGGATTATCATCAACACTGTAAGTTCAAAGCTTTAACGTGGAAGGAACCAACCATTGACCTTGATATGAATCTGGATGTTTATGCGACTAAATTGAATTTGAAATACTAGGTGCAGCGCCTACGCAGCGTCTTATAGTCCTAGATATCTCACCGGACATCGAATATTGTATACATGAATATGTACATTTGTATGTTATAGAGTCACGGTGATACTATTTTATCAGCCTGAGATATAAAGGCAATAGATACTTCAATGTTAGTACATAACCTTGAAAGCATGATATTCACTGATATTTGAATTACTCGTGTTATCACAGGACTTGTGAGTGTGGAAAATCTTTGTTTAAGAGAGCTTTGCATTTGAAGAAGTTTCTTGGATGTAAGAATGAAGTTACTGGAGCAAAAGAGACCTTGGTACAGCCCTGGAAGAGACTCACAGGCGGACCCCTGGAGTAAAAGTGGAAGAAAGATATGAGATGAGAGATATTAGTGAGGCAATCCATAAGAGAATGCGTCAAATCATAAGAGGTGAGCTTTCAGCAGGACTGCACATGGCGAGCCTCTATGGCTGCGCTATTCAGAAAGTCTTCTATACTTTTACTAGGAATGAAGGGGGGTTCAAGTTATTTTTTCATTTCATGTCCTATTTATTTCATTGTTTTTTTCTGGATTTGAACCACATATTTCAGAACCTTATCCAAAGAAACTTGAAGTTCCTGGACGATTTACACAAACAGAATGATTTAATCTACCTGGGTATACATTGGTCTGGTGTGTGTTGCAAGGTTAGGTTTACAGAGGTTAGAACTCTCTACTATTAGGGTTGAATTTCTAGAGATTCGGAATGAAAGTCCAAGATAATAAGCAGGCCCTTCAAAAAGACATGGTGACTCGGATTCGACATGGATGACCTCGAATCAACTGAGACATAAGGATGATAAAGGAGGAGATGCTAAAAGCTGGCATGGACTTCGATATCATGATGCTATTTGTCGACAATTTTACTACAGGAATACTGAACCAGACTCTGAAGTATTGGTAGGATATGGGTCATCTTCGATCTTGATGATCAACGATGGACGTTTGTGCAACTTGATTATTATTGAGGTCCGGAAGTGGTTACAGTTTTTTGATTACTAGCCATTTATACAGGTTCTATTTATAATTAATCACATCACATCATTGGGTCATAGATTCGTTTCTCCTTTCCCCGGCTGCTTCGCCTCTCAGGAATCTGCCAACTTCCCTTTCTGCATCAGCGGAGCTGTCATTGCTATCTTTCTGAGCAGAGTTCCCGAAGAGACACTGCCAGAGATCATCCTTTCGCACCATTTCGCCACCCGAAGCACCACTCGTCATTAGGCTTGTGAGAGTTGCATCTTGCATCTCCATGGAATTCGCCGAATCTATCGCCGTTTCCGTAAGATCAACGAGTGATGCTTCATCAATCTCAGGAAGTGTCGATTGGCCATTCTCCTGTTTCTCCTTCTCGATAATGTGGGCTAGCCGACGAGCCACAGAAAGTTCATAGATGGATTCCTCCACCGTGCCAGAGACAAGATACATCCAAACAGTTGTAGGACGTTGTTGACCGATTCGATGAACTCGAGCAATAGCCTGCAGCTCAATAGCAGTATTGATCAACGGCTCACACAAGAACACATGGGTGGCGTTGATAAGCGTCAGTCCCGAGGACTGAGCCTTACCATGCAACAAGAAACACTCCACCTAATCAAGTCAGTATAGTCGATCGAATGAGTATAGTCAGGGGGGTTAAACTAACTGCAGGATCGTTCTTAAACTTCTCAATACCACCATGTGTATCAATACTGCTGGACGTGATCTGAAAGCGACCGAGGGCTCGTTGAAGAACACCTAAGAAATTCTTGTACTGGGAGAATAGAATTGACTTGGCACCGGGATCATGTTCTCGCAGCCAGATCAGATGGCGAGCAAGAGTATCAATCTTAGTACCGAATGAGCCGTCCAGGTCAATGTTTTTGATTTCATTGAGAACACCTGAGCTGATATCGCTGTAGATAGCATTCTTGGGATGGTGCTCATGATCGAACTTGGTGGCAGGTTGTTCTTCTTGAGCAACTAGTTCCTGCGACTTGTATGTGATCTGGTGGAAGTCACTCAGTTTCAGGGATTTCTTGCAGATGGGACAAGTGCGGTGCTGTCGCCACCACATTTGCAGACAGTCCTTGCAGTATTTGTGGCCACAGACGGTTAATACACCTAGAGTAGGATGGTTAGTATACGCCTAAAATGAAGGCAAAATTAATTCAATGGTGGTACGTACCAACTTCGAAACTGGATTGGCAAATGATGCAAATCCGATTCGTATCTTCCGAGCCAGATTCATCACGAAGATGAATGAGGTACCGCCTCTTCGACTTCAACGAAGATATCTTGCCTTCAAGCGCTTCTTCCGACTTGATCTTGGTAAGAAAAAGTAACTCATCCATGGGCTTTCCAGCACTTTCCTCATCATATGGCGCGACTGTGTCTGAAATCTGTTGCAGCTGTCGATAATACTCTAGACGATTATTCATTGTGTCACGGAATGTCTCGACCTCCCTCTCCAAGCTGGCCGACACTTTCGATTGCTCACTGATCATTTGACCGGCGTTTTTCAGAACCTCAGTTACCAAATCCAGTTCAGCACGGGCCCGTGTGCTTCCCCCATTGGCTTGCCAATCCAACGAAGTGACGAGACTACGAAGTTCACTGACAAGACCTCTCAGAGATCCGAGCTCGGGATCTGGCATTAATTCACTGCGCGTATTCATAATAGAGAGGAACAGCTTAGGTGAAGGTCCTTCGTCTTTCTGTGCTTGGAGGATACCAGCCTTGGCTTCGTGGGAAATGAGAATGTTCTTCTGACCGGTCAGGGCATCGTGACGATCTGCATACATTGCTCGGAGCGCTTCCATGTACACATACATCTCGTCTTGATGTTTTGTCGATCGCTCATACTCGTTGCCCTCGAGTTCAGCATCCTCTTCTTGATCGATGAGAGACTGCGAAACCAATTTGATCATCACCTCTCTCCATTCATTGTATTGTTCAGCGTGTCTATTCAGTGCGGTGCACAGGTCCTCGAACTTATTGAATAGTCGATACGACTCCAGCCCCCGGTTGTACAAATAGGGCTTCATCTTCGGGATCCGGACAAATTGCTTATTATGCGCTTTCTCCTTGATCATCTTCATATACCGCTCAACCTTTCGGGAGGTATCGGTAAGCATCTCCTTACGGATGAGCTTGGCAGCTTCGTAGCCCTCCTCCTCCTTCTTTTCGAGGGCCTTGAAATCATCCGAGTCAGGCTGAGTCAGAGCAGGATCTGATTTGATCTGGTAATACGCATTCGCTGTGAAAAAGACAGCAATATGTTGAACCTCTAGTGCCATCCGCAGTTTCAGTCGACATTGACTAAGACGGCTGTTCTTCTCGGCCTCTTCGCTTTCATCATCACTGAGGTCCTCAGGTACATATTTTAACCCATCTTTTGAAGCGTCTTTCAGAAGGGTTTTCTGATGTTGAAGTTGTAATCTGCAATCTGAGACAATCCCATTAGAGTACTCCAGAACAGCTTGCCAAAGGGCCAGAGCCTCTTTCCGGCGCTTTGCATTCTCTAAAAGTTGGCCTCGGCGCAGCTGGGAAAAGAGTAGGGATCGCTCTTCAGTACGGATTGATGTGTCGTTAAGTTCAATCATAACTCCAAGGACCTCATCGACAGTTCGTAGTGGCCCATTTCCAGCACCCAACGCTCGTCGGTTACTCCCACTAACTTCAGGATGGAGACATGTTTGTCGGAGCCGTGTTAACCAACTACGCATTCGTTCAACTGTTCCCAGTTCTTCAGGGTCCCAATCACTGCGAACTGGTGCGCCTGTCGCATCAAGACCGCATTGTTCGCACATTGTCTCAAAGAGTTGACCATAATGCTGTTCTTCAACTGCTGTGAACGGGGTTGTAATGACAACTCTCTTCTGGTGTGGCAAGCGAAGTTCGTCACGAACGCGATCTTTACTATGTCGAAGCGCAATGTTCTGAATTATTTGTACCAGGATTGACCCGAACCTGGAATACAATCGCTTCCACAAGGGATTGGAGTAGCAAAACGGATAGTAGTGCAGGAACAGCAGGAGACCAAAAAGATCATCGATATCTCGACGAAGGGGCGTACCGGTGACAGCCCAGGCATTGACTCTGGGAATCAATCGGGCAACTTTGGCAGCATTGCTGACACCACTCTCGATCATTTGGGCTTCGTCAAGGCATACTCGCCACCATGAGATTCGAACCAGAGGCGTCTTGCGAGGCTCGAATCTCTTCTCATGGCGCAGGCTTCGCTTTGGTGCAGCACCGGCGTAGTGTACCTCACGAGAAATGACATTGTATGTGGTTAATACGACATCGAATTCCGTAAGCTCTTCGATGACCAGGTCGTCTGCTTTTTCTTGCCCACGCTTAATCCCAGTGTAATGATGCACTCGTAGGTCAGGAGCATGTTGCTGAAGCTCCTGTTTCCACTGCTCTAGAATAGCAGGTGGTGTGATGATCAATGTAGCTCCTGATACTCTCAATCCGTCAGGATCGGGCTTTAATTGTTCACCCCGTCGATTGAGATTAATCAGGGCTATCATCTCCACAGTCTTGCCTAGACCCATCTCTTCGGCGAGAACCCCACCTTTAAGATGGGTTTCAGCAGAACTCCATATTGAGATATTTGAAGTAATGGTCATGAAAAGATGACTGTAATAACAGGTTCTCCCATCGGCATCCTTCATCTCCTTGAATGACGCGGGGAGACTACCGGGAAGATTCCTTTCTGCAATAGGAACAACGCTCCCATCAGGCTGCAGCTCCATCGCCTCTCTCTGCAGAAGCCAGCGAACAGCCCTTCGCTGGAAAGGGAACAGATCACACACCAGGTTAGGGCATTTAATATCTGCCGAAGCTTGTTTCGTGTTTTCTGGGACATGTACACTGTTATAAAACTCACGCGGAGCCCAATTACGAGAAGCCCCAAGTATCTTCTCACGAATCTCGCGCTTCGCAGAGTGGCTCTCGGGTTGACCATGCCTTTCGTGTAAGGCATATCTTGCAAAAACATGCAAGGTTGGGTCTTGAATGTGCGAAAAGTCCGGTATCTCCAATGAATCCTTCCAAATTATACTTACTTCCAAGGAGAAAGTTCCAATATCTGATCTGAATAGTGCCGCTTGATAACATGTAGCTGGGGCACGTTGGAAGTATCGATCTGCGCATGTGAGCCCGCTGGCGAGGTAGAGTTGTTCGAATAGATCCGACGATTTCGGCTCATTGAAGGTATAAGATAGCAATTTCATTGGGTCTTTGCTTTCGATCTCAACTGGGAAAAGCTCAATTGTATAGGAATCGCGATTGGATGAGGGTTCGTGGGAGCTAGAGGATGGATCATCGTCGATAGAATGTATAGGGCTGACATTAAGAATGACAGGAAGCCGACGAGACGAGTTCGAAGTTTCATGCGTATAATCTCCATTCATTTTGGTATCATCTGCGAAGCTCTAGAAGAAAAGTGGCGAACGATCAGCCACTTGGTACGAAATGTAGCCACTCAGTACTCACCATGCGCAATGTCAATCTAGCTAACGGGATATAACCCAATGGTATTCCCGCTGATGAGAGCCTGTTGACCTGAGCAAGACTATATGGCCCAGACTTGATAACCTTGCGCCGCTTCGTAGCCCGTTCATCGCTGTCCAATGCATCTCTCTGCTCCATAGCGGCGAGCAGAGCACCGGGAGTGGGATCTATATCAAGAATATTGTTAATGAGAAGCTTGTTTTGGGATATGAAGATGTCGAACAAACTCACGGGCAACTTGGACGTCTTCTGCGATCACGCTCATGCTGGAATCCTGACTGGACCTCGTCGTCTGTCCTCTCTACAGGACTGAGTGAGGAGCAATCGCGTTGTAATGCGCGCGCCATAGGCTTATCTCCAAAATCACGTGGAGATAAGGAGCCCTGATGTCATTGTGTGGTTCCACTTACCATCAACTGGTCAAGTATCATACTTCCAGCCTCCAGTGTTTACTTGATAATATACCAATTTCTCGTGGAGTGTACTTAATATCTGTTCTTGGCACAAGGTATTGGGGAAAGGGATATTAGATTCCAATTTACTCTATAAATGGTTCCAATCACTAATTTTGTACCAAAAACAGTGGATTTTCACTGAGACTAAATGCATATGGTTCCATAATGGTAGTTGACTATTAAGGGTATTCGAAGAAATGACACCTGGGAATTGAGTGTAATGCATCAAAAAGGTGAAGATACCCTGGTATGTATTTCAATTTGACACCTGAAAGCTTGGAACTGTCTATATAAGAACTAGTTATTTGGGTGCAGCTGACTGCGTAAAAGTTATGATTGCTCATGAACTAACGACAAACATTAAACACTGACCTTGCCCGGTCCTCTTCCCAAAATGCTCCTAATACTTTCTCTTCCCGATGGAGTCGAAGTATAAGAAGTCTTTGAGCTACCCGACTGACTATCCTCCACCACATTGCCTCCACTTGCCTTAACAGATCTCGAATATTCGACTCCATTAGCAGTGCTCTGGAACTCATCAAGTGTAGTACCAGTAGAGGTCGAGGTACCGCCAGACACATAATCATAGTATGCCGTTCCAGACTGAGTTGTATCGAGTTTTGAAGCTCCAGAGACCAAAGTATAAGGAGAAACTCCGAGTCCACCGGTAGAATCAATGGTGAGACCACGACTCATCCACGAACTGATACTCTCAGTAGTATCCGTAATAACGTAGGTTGCATTTACCAGTAAAGGATAGCTGAAGGTAGTTTCATTGGTACTGGAACTACCAACCTCAGCAATTGTGTTCTTACCCGAGGTGAGTTGCTTGTTCACTTGACTCCAACCTTGTTGATTAAGGTATCCGTAGTTGGAGTAGGACAGTTCCTGTGACCAGGCGTACTTGGATGAGCTGGCTTTGAACGATCTCTCTGCTACAATGGAGTATGCCAGGGTTTCGTTCTCCCCAGATGTCTTGTTTTGTCCAAGGGTTCGTGTCACAGTGAACTTTGGCTCGGGGGCCTCCACAGAGAAGGAAGAGCTATCGGCACTTTTCAGAGAAGAGCTCTTCTCGTCGGTCCAGAGGAAAACGTTTCCAGTGACTACCCAGTACGAGCCCACAGTACCAGCGAGTGTAGCTGTACCATCACTGGAAACATTGAGACCAGTAACTCTAATCTCAAACGCGTGCTCTTTACCATCCTGAAGGAGTGGCAAAAAGGGCGAGATATCGATCTCTGGCATTCGAAGATCAAACGCATCAATGCCGACAATAGGATGCCAGAATCCAGGTGCCACACCACCGGTGAAGATGATGGGGAAAGGCCAGACAAAGCCGGCGAGAATTCCATCAATATACAATTGGATTTCTCGGAAAGGCGAGTACCCATACATCTCACCAATGTAATCTTCAAAGTCTTCAGAATCCTCGGTGAAGACGTTAGACCACCAGAACTCCTCTTCAGATTGACCGCAAGCTGAGATTGCAACAACGGCCCGCGATGCTGTATCTGGGATAGTATAGGAAACAGTAGTGTTATCCGTGGGAACAGTGAATTCACTGGATGAGTTGGATGATGCTTTCCTTGCCGAGAGTGGAAGGATGATATCCGCATTTTGAACATTATTCTCATATGAAAAGTGCGCCGTCAATGTCACATTGTATGGACCAGTGTAAACATCGGTGATGATGTTACCCAGATCAAATATCAGTTTTTGGGGCTCCTGCCATAGAGCATTATACTGAGACATTTCCTTGATGTAGGTCCACACAATTCCAGTCGAGGTTGGCTCGGCAGTTGAAGTCCGGAAGACCTCAGCATCGCCCAGGTACATAAGACCCAGTCGGTCATATTGAGTACCCCGAGAAGTGACAGTCATATTTATCCGAACAGTGTCGAATTTACAGCTTGGTGGTGTGTAGCTTCCTGTGATAGAACTCATGAGATGCAAATCAGTATAGTATTAGGAACAGATTAACCTACCAACATATGGAACTCCATAGCTTTCACCAAACTCATATTCCATTAGCAAAACATCCAGATCACATCCAATAGCCCCATGGGATGTGAGAGACACTGGTTGATACACTTGGAACACTTCTTGAAAGCCTGTCTCATTTGTACTCTCCGAGGAAGATCGTTCAGCTGCCCAGTGCTGATTAGGAGATGCAGATGCAAACGAAACATATCCTGCTAGAAGCAAGAGTGAGGAAAGAAGGGTTGCCATGTTGAACTGATGGCAGCCTCCAGGCGAAGTGTTTGGTTTGAAGATATGGAAGACCCAGCTTGTAATATAAGCTCAATACTTGGGAATCATACAATCAAATAGAACCAAAAAGCAAACAGGCGGGAAATTGTCAACTATAACCAGGTAATTCTATGTTGATCACCGACTCCTGTGGGGCAGCTGTTCATACTGGCGGGGTTGTACACCCGGAGGGCACGTTTGAAAAGACCGGGATAATGCAATTGAGAGAAAAAAAGGCACCGTTACCAAGCTAGTGGAGGCGAAGCATTGTTCCCCGCACGATAATGCAACTTGCACCAATAAATTGTGTCAAGGCCGCATTTACCCCTGAAGATAAGGATCTCAGGGGTGCATGTCCATCGGAGCTCCGGGTGGGCATATTAGCGTGGCCTTGATTCTGCAGGAGTAAATGCACTAACTCGGAATATGCTCGGCTATACAAGATATGACGAGACCGAGTTGGCCAATGAATGTTCAACATGATAGGACATCATGCGTCTGCTAGCGAGATATCTAGCGAGACAGTGGCACGAATTATGTGTGATCCGATACAGCCTTCATTTTGCCAATGTCAGATCAATTATATTACAAATGGCATTACGCAGCTCATAATCTGGAAATCTGTATGAAGTAGATTTTGATGAATAATGTCCAGATCAACATATTCAGCCTTAATAGGATGCACCTTGACTTTCAATAGCCAGATGAGCAGAGAGTTTTATACAAAAGAAAAGACCGATGACTGAGACCCAAGATCTCGTTTATGAACCAAAAAAACGCTCCATAACAATGCACACTTTAAATCCGAACCTCACATAAACAAGCGCCAAGCACCAAGAATCAGAGCAGCGGTACCGGTGCAGACACCCCTGTAGATGAGGTTAGCATATGATCGCACATAAGAAGAATGGGGGAAATCGTACATAAGCCACTGTAAAGTGGAGAACTTAACAGCTTCAACCCGTTCTCTCAACCCGGCCACTTCCTGTTCAATCCGTGTTTCCGTCTCCTTAATTCGCATCTCCTGCCCATTAGCCTCTTCGCGAATTCGACCCTTTTCAAGATTCAAATCCAACCGAACAGACGCCTGAGTCCGACCAATCTCATCCCGCATGCGCGAATTCAGCTTAGCAAGATCAGCAGAGAGCTTCTCATGCGATGAGCGTGTGAGTTGTGCTTCTGTCGAGTCGGTGTTTAGAAGTTCGGAGCGGAGTTTAGCAAAGTCGACTTTCTGAGTATAGGTTGATCGTTCCGAGTCTGTGATCATTGTTAGACTTGAGTTTCGTCTCATCTCAAAAAAGAAGCAGACTGACCCTCTCGAAGGACCATTGTCCTTGTGAGATTTTGAATAGACTCTTGGATGATATCGTTCAATACGCGCATCATGGCTACGGCTTGTTCCTCGCTGAAACCCTCCGCTTGTAATCGTTTCACAAATCTCAGAGTATCGAAATGATGATCTCGTTGACAAATAGGAGTCGCGTGGAATGCACGCTGCGCAGGCTTGAAAGCTGCGACGTAGACTCCATTATGTCGGATGGGGTTGCCTAGTGATTCGGGGGATGGGCGGGATGCGATAGCGGCATTTCGTCGGGCGAGAGTGGAAGCAAAGCGATTATCTTGGATAGACGTAGAAATTCCCCTGGAGGGCTGAGATGATGTGCTTACGGAGTGAATCTGACGGGGGAGAGGGCTCCAGCTCTGGAGATATTGCTGTCGCTGCTTTGGCGCAAACGCGGGATGGTGAGAGGAGACAGCCGGACGAGATGACGAGCTGTTCCATGTGAGACGAGGGAGGATACTGCGAGGTACCTCGGCGACATGTTTTTGGGGCGCCATAACGCTAGATGATAGAAGTTTGACTTGATTAATTGTTGAAAGGAAGAAAATTGATCGGGGATGACTAAAAAAGGGTTCCGGAACCTTGGAAGATCGACGGGTTTGGTTCTTCAAGTTCCCCGGTTTGTTTCGGGAAACGCGATCATCTCCATGTCTGGTTTAGTACTGAATCTACTACCGACCAAAATAAAAATAAAAATAAAAATAAATAATAGCGAATTAGACTTAACTACTTTCATATGAATATAGCATTAAACATTGATCTCGTCTAGAATTAAAGATTAAAGATCTCCTTCAGCTGTTTCATAGTATTATCGGGACCATCAACCGAGTGACCCATAGTCCGAGAATCGGAGTAAATCTCATAGTCATTGCCACCCTCAAAACATTTATCGCCAAAGAAGTGGATATTCTTATAGTCAGTACCACTGATCTCCTTCTCAGCCGCCACATGCTGCAGACAATAAGTCTTGTCCCAGCCGGTTGGAAAGACGTCAAAAGAGATCTGGCCGCCGATGGAGAAGCTTTATACTTGTCAGACAATGCCTCCGATTTAGTATACCTATGATTTTCAGGCACTTACGTGAGTCCAAAGTCAGCGAACTGCTTCTTTAGAGCCTCTACCATATCTCTCCGGATGTTGTGGATCTTGTCATACCTAAAGAGTGTAAAGAGTGTAAGTATTTCAACCGCATGCAGCAGTGACAAGAAGAAACTAGAACTTACGCTTCAAATTCACTCCGCTCATCTAATTAATCATGCCATTCCGGAACTCGATAAACGTACCGCGCTTCCTAGGAAGTCTGACTTTGGCAATATATCCCAAACAAAAGTCTGCAGATCTTGATATCTATTCTCACCAAGCCACTGGATGAAACTATTGGTGGAGAGGGGTCTACCCAGACGATATGCCACCAGTCCATTTTCAGGAAAGCAGGAGTCGAAAATGGTGGTAGAATCGACAGTAGATGAACCCAGCTGTTCCTGCTGCTTAACAAAATTCGAACCGCCCACCTGAGATACTATGTTATAGCTGGAAGCTGAGCATATGGACGGAGAAACGAACGTAGCCAATAGCGCATTTGTGTCTTAGACGGGAGAGAAGCTCGAGCATTTCAGGCGTAATAGTCCAGATCCACGGTACTATGTAAGCGATTGGTTTTCCAGTGGGGAGAATGAACATACTTGTCTAGCCTTGGTCAGAGTCTCGTCAACATCAAATAAAACGATGGTTTCCTTAAGCGGACGGGCATCTAATGGAGGGAAGACGCTGGTAGCTGTGGTCATTGTGATACGTCTAAGTTGGAGAATATTTGAGAGGTACCTTTAAATTTGAATGATATAGATGAGAATATCAACGTCGGATATCTCATGCTGACTCAAGATGCCTTCAATGTGGGAACTGGCAGCGTCCTAGGACTGGCCTGAACCGCGGTAGACACCCACCACAATGGTGGTTCGGTTTTTGTCAGCTGTGTCCTCAGGTCCAAATCGCCAGCAGCCCAGGCTGACGATGTCACGAAGATCAAGGGTACCCAAGATGCTCACACTGATCTCAGGCCACTTGGGGAGGATCGGCTCAGATGGAGCCACAGGGAAACTTTGAAGTGGCTTTAACATGAGTGCGGATATGATCTCCACACAGTTCCCTGGGAGGAACACACGGATGGCATCATGGAGTAGACGGGCCTTGGCTAGGGCGTCTGCGGGCTTGTCAGCCACGACCACAAAGACTGTTGGGCAAATGTCATCATCGTGATGCAGGGACTGCAGGTCAACAACCATCAGTTGCAAGAATTCGATGTGCTTGCGGTCAAGAATCGACCCAGCCATGTGGATTATCCGGTTCTGGAGGTCTTGGTCGACATTATTGTGAAGAGAATGGTGGGCCAAGGAGAGGCCACAAAGGATGGGTCCTCCAACACGATATGGTGTTTCAATAAAGCCATCCAAGTGCTCCTGAATGTCATCGCTGAAGACTGAGGTTAGCCTAGTGGGACTGTCACTGGAAACGAAACGTAATGAATGGGAGCGTACACGCGCCAGAGATGGAGAAACGGGGCCACGGAGCTCATTGTGACAGAGATGAATCGTGACAAGTTGGGACCAGGATGACACCCTTACACGAGTCTAGCAGATGGCCCAAAGAAGAGGCAACAGAAGAAGTTGGTGAAGAGACAGGACGATGGAGGCCTAGGTGCAGCAACAGAACCGCAAGGACTCAGGATGATGGAGGCTGAGGTGCAGCAACAGAAGTGCAAAGGGACGGGATGGTGCAGGACGAGCTGAGGCAACAGCAGCGCGGAGAGACAGGATGGTGGAGGATAAGCTGAATACTAGGAGTCAACTTGAATAAAGACAGCCTGCTATCCAGGTCAGATATGACTTCTCCAGATTCCAAGGTTATATATCACTTACTACGTCTCACTTATCTCTCACTTAACTTTTACTTCTCTCTTCAAGTTACTTACTTCTTCTCAGGAAGCCCTCTAGGACTTTATGTTATTAAACTGAGGAAACTTCAAGTAAAATATAGGGTCTTGTGAACTATACATACTAGGCAGATATCACTATGACTCAATCCAGATATATGTTATTAATACTAAGGATTTACTGAATGGGTATAAAGAATGAGTATTATCAGATCTTGATTTCATATATTTGCATGTATATAGTTTAGCTATTAGCTTAAATGTTCATAGTAAGAGCCCGAGATCCAATCCAATTCCACCCTATTTTCAGTCCATTTCTCCAAAAATGAAGGAGCCACAATGAAAACGCCTACCTAACAGAAGGGGGAAACATTTTGCTAGTGACCCATAGTAGACTGGAAAACTTTGGCTGCAAGTTCACTCAAGAGCCGTGTTCGATCCTGCAGTGGAAGGTCCAAGAAAACCTCATAGACACTTTTGCCCTTGGCATCACGTACGGCACCAAGACGATTCCCCGCAACAGCTCCAGCCAACGCACCAGCAAAATTACCCACAATAAAACCGAGAGCACCACCACTTACACCACCAACAACAGCCCAGAATCGTGAGTTAGGACGAGTTTGCTGGCCATCTTCTTCCGCTAGTCCCTCTTCACGGAGCATTTCTTCGAACACAGAACCAAACTGATGAGCATCGCGTTCTTCATGATCACCGAATCCAAAACTGGACCATGAGAATCCACCGGATCCATCTTGAGGAACCTCTTCGTCGACTTCTTCCTGAGCTTCTTCGTAGGCGCGCGTGGCATCGTACTCGCGTCGTCGGGGTGGGGTCAGATAAGGTATAGTATGCATCGTTGATTGCTTGGAATTTACGCGTTCGGGCAGGTCTTTCAGGCGAATCCGCGGGAACTCGATCGGGGTGGGATTTTAGGGATTCTCTGTTTTGTGTCAGCTTGACGAGCTCATAGCTTGTCTCGATGGTGGGGTAGATTTAGGAGGGTTGGAAAGATGTATCTCTTCGATGCATACCTTTTATACGCAGTGCGAATCTCCTGCGCAGTGGCATCCTTGCTGACACCCAAGATCTTGTCTGTAGATACGGTGAGAAATTATACTCGTTGCGATGCAAAGGTGGTCTTATTTTACAGTAATCAAGATTTTCTGTGACGCAGATGAACCATGTTAGTTTCTTAGCGTGCGATATGGATCCAGTCGACTTGACTTACTCGTCATGGTGATTTCGGCTACTCAAGATAGATCTGAGTTAAGGAAAGTTGGAAGTTCAGTACTGGATAGACAGTAAACTGGATGACCCAAGGCCAGTGACGTCGTTGGAGCCCGATAGCCTGAGGCACCACGCATGTGAATACCGTTATTGACGCCTGAAATATCAGGTGTGAAGTATCCGATAACGTAGTTAACGTGATTCCCAAGCGAGCGGATCACCCAACCAAAAACTCGCGTCGCGACCGCGTCTAGCCATCTTCAACCACCTACCATGCCACCAATACGTTCTAAAACCTCTCGAAATTCAATCGAACAGGAGGGAAGGATCTTACTTGCTATCCAAGCTATTAAAAACAATGAAATTAGCTCTATCCGTGAGGCAGTACGTCAGTTTAACGTGCCTTTTACTTCCCTCCACCGCCGACTAAATGGTCATACCAATCGATTCGAAACTCGCGCGAATAACCACAAATTAAACGAAAATGAAGAGAATTCACTTCTCCAATGGGTGATCTCTATGGATATACGTGGAGCTGCCCCCCGCCCGGCTACTGTCCAAGAAATGGCCAATATTCTACTCGCAGCGCGTGGCCAGACCCCCCCCTCAAACTGTTGGCAAAAATTGGGTTACAAACTTCGTAAGACGACATTCAGAGCTTACTACCCGTTTCTCTCGTCGATATAATTACGAGCGTGCGAAAATGGAGGATCCAAAAGTGGTTCAAGCATGGTTTAATCTTGTGTTTCAGACAATTCAAGAGAATGGTATTCTATCAGAGGATATCTATAACTTTGATGAGACTGGATTTGCAATGGGACTTACAGCAACTGCTAAGGTTGTTACTCGTTCTCAATATTATGGTCGACGATCACTTTTACAGCCTGGAAATCGTGAATGGGTAACAGCTATTGAAACAATTAATGTATCTGGATGGGCCCTTCCACCAGTGATTATTTTCAAAGGTAAAGTTTTGATTAAAGGATGGTTTAAGAACCTTCCACTTGACTGGCGATTTGAAACTAGTCCAAATGGATGGACAACTGATGAAATTGGACTTCGATGGCTTCAAAAACACTTTATTCCAGCAACAACTGAACGTACACTTGGAAAATATCGACTTTTAATTCTCGATGGTCATGGGAGTTATTTAACTCCCTAATTTGACCAGATTTACAAAGAGAATAATATTATTCCAATTTGTATGCCAGCTCATTCTTCACATTTACATCAACCGCTTAATGTTGGATGTTTTTCACCTCTTAAGCGTGCATATGGTCGGCTTGTTGAGAATCAAATGCGGCTTGGTTTTAACCATGTTGATAAATTTGATTTTCTTGAAGCCTACCCAATCGCTCGTAAAGAGGCTTTTCAAACACAAACTATTCAAAACAGCTTTGCAGCAGCTGGTTTAGTACCATTCAACCCAGATCGAGTGCTTTCTAAGTTGAATATTCTTCTTCGAACACCTACACCCCCAGGTAGCCGCCCTACCAGTCGATCAAGCCAATTTTCACCTAAGACACCTCAAAACATTATCCAGCTTCAGCGGCAAGCTAGTTCAATCAAATCTCTTCTAAAACAACGCTCAAGAAGCCCTCCAAGTCCACTCAAACAGCAAATCGATCAAGTTCTTAAGGCCTGTGAAATTCAGATGTATTCAACAGCTTTATTAGAGGTTGAAACACGTAAATTACGTGCCGCACACGAGAAGCAGAAGCAAAAGCGCCAACGGTCTACTAGACAGATACCTAATGAGGGTGGAATGACGGTTCAAGAGGGCCAGGAAGCTATACAGCGTGCTATACAGGTGGTTGAAGCGCCAATTGCCCCTCCCGTACCACCGCGGAGAGCGCCTGTTTTACAGCCTCAGCCAACGAGGAGAAAGCTGCCGACATGTAAAAAGTGTGGAGAAGAAGGACATAGGTCAGATCATTGTGATATTTAGATAAATATTTTAATAAATTGGCGTTATGGTGGTTAATAATTTATCTAAAGTAGTATAATAGGTGGTAGGTGATCCGCTCGCTTGGGTGATCCGCTCGCTTGGGAATCACGTTACATCGATGTTGTTATAGACACCTGAATTATCAGGCGACTAGTGTCTGACACCCCTGAACCATCAAACCAATAACAATGATTCCTCTTCCCAGCCACCTTGATTTCCAGGGGAAGATCCATATTACTGTATCATTATTTGTCCATTTGTCTATTTTTTTCATTCTGTACTCCATACTGTACAGTCCAACTTGATCAATTGATTTTTCATCTCGAGTTCAAGTTCTCCTGCAGCAGATCGCAGTGGAGTAGATATACGCAACAGTCTAGACCTAAGATTGCGCCTCCTGCAGCTCCTAGCGGCTGACCTGCACCTGTCTCTTTTTTCACTTGAGTTGCCACACAGGAGGCCCAATCCCTTGAAAATCAGAAAGATATTTTCACCTCTTGATATCTTGTCTTGAGAATTCCACCATCAAGATCTAGAGTGATTTGAATCTGATTACCCCACAATCGTATCAATTGTGAATTACAAATTACATTACGGATCACGAACAAGACACCTGTCACACCTGCAGCAAAAGACGCACGAGATCGAAAAGTTACACGATCCCTCAAAATGGGCTGGTTCGACGGACCCTCATCTCGATCCTCAACCTCGAACGGCTATGTACGTCGCCGTACAAGCTCCCGCGCAAGTTCTCCCCGCAAATCGAGTTTATACTCAACCTACCACCGTGGGCACTCGGCCCCATCGATCTTTAGTCTAGGTCGTGGAAGTGGAGGACGGTCCAGTCCCTCTGTCTTTTCATCCTTTTCATCCTCGTCACGGGCTCGACCTCGTGAGGGATTTGTTCAGCGATTGATTCGCTCGATTAAGAAACTGTTTCGGGATATCTATCGCTATGCTCGTGAGCACCCGCTTAAGGTCTTCATGCTTGTTATCCTGCCTCTTCTTACCAGTGGTATCTTGCCTAAGTTGCTGGCTATGATTGGTATTCGACTTCCTCATGGAGTTATGGGTGCGCTTGGTGGGGCTCCTGCTGGTGCACGGGGTCTTGAAATGGGGAGCAGTAGTGGATTGAGCGACAGTGTCAAGTCCTTGGTGAGCTTGGCTAAGATGTTCGCTTAAGCGATACCAGAACAGAGCTCTGAAGACTTCTCTTTAACGCTGTGATGATATACTCCTACCATCTTGTTTTCATGTTCCTGCTGTTCCTCTAGATTCCTGTGATGGTATGCTTGTGGGAGGCTGGAATTTTTGTGTTTGCATGTTTTGCCTGTTACGAGAAAAGCAATTGTGTCATAGAGGACAATTGAAGATGATTGATGATTTCGATGTTCATTCAAGAAAGGTACAGAGTACATGGGGGGGTCTGTTCCCTTTTAAATGCTGGAGTCGGTGAAGCCGGTACCCAACAGTGGATAACGCGGATCTCCCTGCACCAGACTAGGGAATTTGTGGCCGACCCTGACTGGGGCTGTCAGACCGTGAAGTGGAGAATGAGTAGCAAGGACAGGTCAAGTAATCCATATTATTACAGACGTTGAGTCAATAGTTCGTGTTTAGTTATTTACTGTAAGCAACACGGCGATTCTATAGCTCACTCGCATCTGTCTATTCAACTTTTGGTAATCTGTATCACAAAAACAAAACCATCTGAGCTCAGATTTATACTCCTCAATTATGATCGCTGAGCCTTCTTACCACGACGACGAGCGGAGCGACCATTTGAAGTAGCAGTAGACTCAACAACCTCCTCAACTTCTTCCTCGACCTCCTCGATAATCTCCTCCTCCTCCTCCTTGGAGCCAAGAACCCGACCAACAGTCTTGCGGAAAGCCCAAACAGGAAGTTTACAAACAATGGTATCCCGGAAAGAAGGACGCTGAATCTCATCAACATCCAACAAGAACTCCTGACGTTCACCCTCCTCAGACTCCTGTTCCAAGAAAACATTGCCAATGGAATCAACAATCAACACCTTTCCATTTTCCGCCACAACACGCTTCCGCTCACCAGTCGAAACCACTTGTTCAGTAGGTGTCGAGGTACCGGAGCTACGCGCCGGCGCAACTCTTCCACTCTTCTTCTCCTTCCGATTCTCACGATCCATCATCCGTTTCTGACGACGGTTCACCGCGACAGCAGCAGGCTGCTCAGTCTCGGAAGAAGGAGTCGGGGTGGAAGAACCAGCGGAATCAAGACCAGGGATACCACGTACACCAGATTCATCACCCCAAGCCGCACGACGAGCCTGACGAATATAGCGATCCACGAACTCGCGCTGACGCTTCCAGCTCAGGATAAGTGCACCGTAATGACCAGCACCACCGAAGACAAGGAATAAACCAGTCATGACGGTTCCAAGGCCAGGACGGAAACGACTATAGTAGTAACCTGTTCCTCTCCAGAGCGGGAATCCGTTCTTGAGGAAATGGTCGTAGCGCTGGCGGGAAGGTCCGCGGAGGACATTGGCCACGGTGTTCAGGCGAGCGGAGCGGGCATTGGCGTCTTTCACGGCGGCGTCAATTTCGCGCTTGGAGGGACCGGAGTTGACGTGAACGCCTGGCTTGGTGGTCTTGGACTTGGACTTGTCCTGTGCGTAGTTGGCGACGAAGGCACGTTTCACCTTGTCCGGGTGGAGGGTTCGCGACTTTTGACGATGGGCCTTGGTGATTTGGTCATGATTGGCATTGGGACGAATTCCGAGGAAATCTAGATGAGTATTCTTGTTAGATTTTGAATTGAGACTGTAGATTGAGTACTTGATTGACACGTACCGTAGAAAGTCACGTTGGCCCCTTCGGCCGTGGCGACCTCATCCCGAAGACGAAAGATTTCATAGTCTATTTAGTGTTAGAATGGGGGTAATGGATTAGAGTGATGGAGATAGTTACCATCCTTTGACCAGGCAGCAGCCAGGCCTATAAAGACCAGAAATAAGATGAGGGCGGACTTCATGGTTGTGAGGTGGTAGAAGTAAGCGCGGACCCCTTAAAGCTGGAAGAAGTTGGGAAGATCCTGCAAAGTGTACAGATACACCACTATGAGAAGAGATATTATTAGTGATAGATATTATTATATTATATTAATATAGAACTATAAATCATAAATCATAATGATAGATAATATTATGTCTTTTTCCTACTTCGTAGAATTACTCCATTACTCGATGAATATGACAGATAGAATCTCACCTACTTTGTTACTCACAAACTTCTACAAGTACATTGGTGGAGATGCAGTCGTGGCCCAACGAGAGTCCTGGACTCTGCATATGAGGCGTAACTTCAAGTGAGGGGAAAAAGAGTTTTAACAATGATTCTATTTTGCTTTATTTAGGAGAATTTCTGCATTTGAGCATCTTTTTCTCTTATATTTTTTCTTTCTCTCTCTGGGGGGTCTCTATACTCATGGCTTAAAACTCCACCCAAATCCGTTCCTTAAGGGACTCGGCCGCGAACAGGCAGATCTCAAAACAAAAATAAAGAGACCTATAAGGATTCGAGGAATATTCCAAAAATTGGAATATCTAGGCACCATAATATTCAATTAAAAAAAACGGAGCCTAAAGGGAAAGGGGGTACACTAAAGTGCACATCTCCGGCACTTACTCTTTATTTCTCTTATTACTCTTTACTCTTTTACTCTCTTACTCTCAAGTTTATTTTTCTATTTCCCCCCCCCTTCCCGTCGTGACACCTTGTACTCCGTACTACCCTCCACTCACAACTTGACACTTCTCTCTCCACTTCACTTTTTCTTCTTTATAAAATCTTCCATCATGGCTATCCAAATTCCCATCGATGCGATCACTTCGCGCTTCGGTGATCGCTTCAACAACATCCGCAGCCAATCCCTGACCACTCGCTTTGCCAACTTGCGCCCTGTCTCCGAATTCCTCGACGTTAAGCGCCTCTCCAAGCCCGCCAACTTTGGCGAAATTCAAAGCCGGGTTAACTATAACCTGTCTTACTTTTCCAGCAACTATGCCGCCGTCTTTGTCATGCTGAGCATCTACAGCTTGCTGAACAACCCCGTCCTCCTTTTCGTCATCATCCTCGTCACTTGCAGTCTTTACGGAATTGGCAAGCTTGGCGGTCGCGATCTGGATGTTGGTTTCCGTCGTTTCAATACCTCGCAGCTCTACACTGCCCTGCTGTGTGTTGCCGTGCCCCTGGGTCTTTGGGCTTCCCCCTTTTCCACGGTGCTCTGGCTCATCGGCGCAACCGGTGTGACCGTCTTCGGTCACGCCGCATTCTTGGATAAACCAATCGAGAATGCTTTTTCCGAGGAGGCGGTCTAGGTGGTCGGCCGCGAGCTCCTTACGATATGCCCCGATGGGGAAGACCACCGGGGGCACGAATGGGGAGACACAATGGGGGGAGAGCGATATGGGAGGAGGATACACGGGTGGAGGAGCTGATCAGCGACAACGATGATGTGTTTGGGCGGGAGTTGGTGCGGGGTGCTGGTCGATACACGCGACAGCAAGATTATGGAGCACAGAGCCGAGGGCCGCGCAGGCGGCAGGAGTACGAGTATGAGGACTGGGATGATGGCGAGTCCGTCGTCGATGGAGGGGACTATGACTTGAATGACTATGGAGATAGCACAGTGGCTTATGCGGTTCAGCTGGCCATGCGCGACAAGGAAGATCAATTGGTGGATCAGGCACTGGAGCGGATTCGTCGTGCGCAGACAATGGGCAAGAAGAATGTGCGACTGTCTAAGCGGGAACTCGCTGCGCTAGAGCGAAAACGTCAGCAGACAAGCAATGCTGGTGCAGGTCCTAGTGCCAGCGGGACCTCGCGAAGCAGAAAAGGGAGTACAAGTAGCTCGCGCCCATCGTCTCGACGGAATGGGCACACTGTTCCCTTGGAGCAGCAACCCCCACAATCCGGGGTATATCCACCTTTTGCGCCGGATGGTGGATGGAGTCGACCGTCTAGTTCCTCATCAGCTCATCGCCCGCGCACACCAACAATGCAGCCTTTGCGACCGCAACAATCCATGTCCCCGCTGCGACCTCCTTATACCTCGTTCCCCGACCGGATGCCTCCCAATGGTCGGCCACAGTCAATGCAACAGCCTATGTTTGCGCGGCCTTTACCTGACGATCCTCAATGGGCTCCGCCGTATTATAATCCTATGCAAATGAGTCCTTTTGCAGCGGAACCTCCGTACCAACCACAACTTCCTTCCGATCTTCGGGTTGGACCTCAGAGCCGGATGAGCTATCCCACGGGAATGCCCACGGGACTGTCGCCGATTCAAGCCCAAACTCGACAATCGGTTGCCTCGACGCCAGCTGCTACTCCGATTACTCCGGAGAGTGAGTCGGGGAGTTCAAAAGAGGAGGCGGGAAGCAGTGGTGAAGATTCGGATGTGCAGATTGTGCGTGTGGTGGAGCGTCAGCCTCAACCACAGGCATCTCCTGGTGTTCAAAGACGTCCAGTTGGAGGTCAAGGTCGTCAAGGAAAAAGTCAATGATCAGTGATAGTGAAAGTGAAGTGTCTCCTCGTGCCCTCAGTTAAAATTTTCATCGTGGCTTTACGTTTTTGTTTCGGGTCTTATGGCGTTTGGTAGAAGGATCAGTGAATAGATCAAGTTTAATATCTATATTGACTATTATCTTCAAATGTTACTCTATTTCAATTCTACTTCTGTTAGTCTTATATCATGATGTATTGGTTGTGCTCTCTACTCTATACTATGATGCCATGCTCCAGTCAACAACATTATCTTCCCAACACAGCCTAGTGGCTATAACCTTTGAATCACAATACTAATCTATAATATAGCATTTAAAGATATACTCTATGACATATCTCCCTGTAGTTAGTGGGTCACTTACGACGCAGACTCATGGATCCGTAACTCCGTGTAGAATGAAACTTGGCAGACAATGACGTCGGTCGCGCCAATCCCTTTTTTAGTCCTTGCTAGAAACTTCACAATTCTTTATCCTTTCTCTATTTCCTTGACTTGACTTCAAGTTGAACCTTGAGAGAGAACTCTGAGTTCAATCTATTCATTTGACTTGTGGTATCTCATCTCATCTCATCGCGCATCATACTCGTACCTGGATTCCATACGCCACATCCAACCACGCTTAAATCTTAATCGTCCCGTCGATCCTCTGGGAATGTTATGAGTTTCACCTTATATCTATCGGCGAACCTGTCATAAGTGAGTTACACGATTATCTCAAGCTGTCAATATCACTTGCGACAGTCTTACTATCATCCATAACCTACTCGTACTACTTCGGAGTATTCGCATCACTAACTTACCTAGATTAAGTTCACATCGTCACGCAATCCGCATTCTATTCTGCTGTCGCGTCAAGTCTCGACACTCAATACTTAATCCCATTCCTACGAAATAAAATACAGTGATTCAACTTGAAGTTATTGCAAAATGTGGCTCATCTCATTTTGGGTCTTCCCAGTCATTTCGGCCTGCATGTGGGTTGGTAAGTACTGCCCGAGATCGTGTATCCAAGTGGAAATCTAATCCGATCATAGCAATGTTGATTGCCATGCTTGCCACCTGGGTTAGGGATGGCGAACCCATTTACCCATGTATGCTAAATGCGGATGGGACAACCGATGGTCAGACTGTTGCGTATGTAGTCGATCATGACAATCTACTAGTCGCAAGCACTAACTATGTTATAGGTACATTTCCGATGTTGGCGCATACGGTGCACAGCCTTTATTCATCACTGGTAGTGTTATTACAGTCGTTTTCTTAGATCTGGCTTTCCTGTCTGAGCGATGGCTTCGCCACTCTGGTCAACTAGCTCAGAATAAGGGTCGACTTGATAAGATCTGTGCTATTGCCTCGATCTTTTTCGCCTTTGCTGGTGCTCTTGGGTTAATTCTTTTGTCTATCTTTGATACGGCGCAGTATCCTCATCTGCATGATGGGTTCCTGGTCATGTTTATGTGAGTTTATCTAACTACTTTATCTATGGGATTTAGATGCTAACTTCAACAGTGGTGGATACTTGATCAGTGCTATCCTCATCTGCGCTGAGTACCTACGTATCGGACTCTTCTACCGATCCCAACACCGTATTCTCCTGGTCAGTTTCTGCATCAAGCTTGCCTTTGTGATCATCGAGATTGCCCTGGCTATTGCATTCGGTATCTGCATGGAGAGCAGTGACCGCGCGAAGAAGAACCCCGGCGCTATTATTGAATGGGTGATTGCCTTCGTCTTCACTGGATACATTCTCTCATTTGTCATCGATCTCTTGCCATCTATCCGTACTCGGAGACACATTCCTCAGGGTGAGAAGCGGGACACCATGGCTGAGGCTGAAGAACACTTGCCACATGCCTCATTGGAGGAGCCTCTGACCACCGACTCGGCCAATTACTACCGTGGCGCACGTGTGTAAACCTGTATTAAACATGGTCTTTATTTCCATTTGCTTGTCCAGATCCGATCCGATCTGATTCGCTTTCATTTACGTTGTTATGAATATTCATCTGCTTTGATATCTATGTCCCTTATATGATTCGAACGCATTCAATGTACATTAATCTGATATTTCAAAAGTACTCGTATAGCTTCGATAATCTCCTGATTAAAATTATGACTAACACACTATGTATAACATCATGATCCGTATATGCAGCAACCCGCAAGCAACATGCATAAAAAAAAGAAATCCACCCAATACAGCCGAAACTTGAAATCAACATAGTATCAAGTACTCATAATCTTCTCGCGAATTTTCTCCTGCATATTCAAGTCAATCCCAATGCACGCTAAATAACCCGAAACGCCACGATAATGCGTATCCAAATAATCAATCAAATCATCCACAAATCCAGGTGGACAACGTGTATAATCTTCACTCAATCCCAAAGCACTAATCTCACGCATTCGCTCCTCAAACTCAGGAACAAGTTCAAGTTCCGAGCGCGTATAATCATCGATAATAGCAGCTCTTGAAACCTGATCCCCAGCTAATAACATCATCATGAGAATAACCAGCCCCGTCCGATCTTTGCCTTGTGTACAGTGTACCAAAATGGGATATGTTTCTTGCACGGCTAGGAGTTCGAATATGCATCTGAGTTCAGATTTGCTTGCGTCTAGCGTATCTTGTGCTAATCCTGTCAAGCCGCGTGGTTGCATCACTTGCTCTGCTACAAGTCGGATTGCGTCGTTTCGATAGCCTGTAGCTGTCATAGCGATAGCTTTTCTACTAATCATCAGTATGGAAATCAATGAGTATAGGTGTATAATAATTGTGCGCACATATAATTCGTCCAATCAAGCCTCCACAACAATGTTCGTTCCATAGCTTTTCCCGCTAAACTAATCAAACATCGTTGCGCGGGAATCTGAACTAGATGTTCATCTGCATTTCCGGAAGGTGTATTCGTCAGGTCGATCTCGGTGCCCGTATTTTCATTTTCCGCGCGACGTTTTCGCGTCGCCATTTTGTGTTCTGTTCTACAGGATATTAGTTTACGCGTATATATGTCAAATCAGAAGGAATACACACGTTGATCGTAAATCCAGCACCGTAGCGATGTGAAACTCATCTGCTAGTCGACGCTTATCTCTTTCTGATGCGTCATCTGGCTGTAATCAGAATTAGCAATTAGGATCTTGGAATTGGTGTCATAAAGGGGGTATTACCCTAGCACTTCGATAGAGTATGCCTTCTTTTAAAATTCTATCACAAGTTAGTTCAGTTCGATGAGATCATAGGAACGGGAAACGTACGACGCGCCAGAAACTTGATTTATCGTTCTTCCCACATCGCGAAAGTTGATTATATTGTCAAAGGGACGATCCGGAGAGTCCAAGTCAACACTAGAAGAACGAGCCATGGCGAGTATGTGTGAGTATGAGTTCAAGTTTAATCAGACTTGGAAGGAATAATGTTTTGATTAATTAAATGGCGGTGGGACGTGAGAGTTAACGCGTTGGGCAGGAAAAAAACGATCATCCGCCTTGTTTCTGGCCTAAGCTCCTTTCCCCGGGGTCTCCACCTAAGCTTGATCATCTTTTCAAGTTTATTGGTTAATAATGTATTCAATTTATTGAATTATACCATTTTAATCAAAATCATCTTTATCATTCAAAAATACGGAGGTCGGTCCGGAAAGTTCTCGCCAGAAATTATAATTTCTTTTTCTTGATATATTACCGGCCCTGTATGTCAGGTGTATAGCCTGCTGTATATTGGATGTATTGCCGTGTTACGTACTAGGCTAAATATTGCTTATAACACCCGTGGACACGTAGATCTTTATCTTTTACCCCGCCTACAGTCCGTACACCCCTTCACACTTTTATCCCACCTACACAGCTACACTTTTGTCCCACCTATACAGCTACAATGAAGACCAATATTGCGCAACGTGCTGTCATTGTATACCTAAGGGCCCAAGGACATGCCCCTAAGGAGATCAGTGAATTTATGAATATTCCACGGCGTACTATAGGAGACATATGGAACCGTGCACTCGAACGAGGTTTTCAGCCGAATCAGCGACCATTCAATATATCAGATGAAATGTTAGCTGATAAAGCACGTTCTGGGCGTCCATCTAAGCAAACAGATGAGCTTAAAACCACACTTGGGGCGAAAATCCGTGTAGACCGCTATGGGCGTGAGAAAACATGTGAACAGCTAGCTGCAGAGCTACGCAGTGAATCAGGTTAGTTATTCTAAGATTTGATATTTTATTTAGTGTGTTATTTAATATGTTATTTAGTATAATATTTGATGTGTTACTTGGTGTGTTATTTGATATGTTATCTCATATGTTACTTGATATGTTATTTCCTCTAATATTTCTTCTATAATTAGGGATTAATATATCAAAAACAACAGTTTGGCATGTACTACGAAAAATTGGCCTACGAAAAACAAAGCCTACACGTAAGCCTGGGCTTGCCGCTGAGCAGAAAAAACAACGTCTTGAATGGTGTTTAAAACACGCCCATTGGACTATAGAAGACTGGAAGAATGTGATTTGGACTGATGAAACTGCGGTTGTTTTATTACACCGTCGGGGTGGATATCGTGTATGGCGTACTTCTAGTGAGCGGTTCGTCCGAAGCTGTATTCGAGAACGTTGGAAGGGGGCCTCTGAGTTCATGTTTTGGGGTGCTTTTTCTTATGATCAGAAGGGCCCCTGTCATTGTTGGGTACCTGAAACTACAGCCCAAAAGCGTGAAGCAGAACACCAAATCGCCGAATGGAATACTGAATTAGAGCCTATTATGCGTGCAGAATGGGAGCTTAATTCAGGTATACAGCGATTAGGGCTACGCAATAAGCCTGGAAGACAACCTCAGTGGAGATGGACTCAGAAGAATGGAAAGCTTGCACGCAATTCGAAAGGTGGAATCGATTGGTACCGATACAACACCGTGATTTTAGCCCCAAAACTACTTCCATTCGCCCAAGAATGTGCTCGAATTCGAACGAAAACAATAGTTCAAGAGGATAAAGCACCAGCCCATTCACATCACTACCAACAGCGAATATTTGATATAATGGGGGTCCAACGAATGATCTGGCCTGGAAATTCGCCTGATCTAAATATGATTGAACCTGCATGGCCTTGGATGAAGAGATACACTACGCGAAAAGGAGCACCTAAATCGCGTAAAGAAGGGATTAAAGTATGGGAGGCTGCGTGGCGTGATCTACCACAGGCGCAAATTCAAGCTTGGATTGAACGTATACCATGGCATATACAGCAAGTCATTAGACTAGAAGGGGGCAACGAATACGGTGAGGGGCGTGATAAATTAGGTGAAGTAGCCCCTAGCGGGTTAGGTGATAACGCCTATAACAGCGGCAGCGGCAACGACAGCGACAGCGACAGCGACAGCGACAGCGACAGCGATATATGGGAAGATATGTGAATATTTACTGTTTCAAGCTGTTATTATATTTCAGTACTATATATTTCCGTTTTATATACATCTTGATTACGCGATATATTTCAATATTTACTGTATATAGCCTAGTGTGAGAAAAAGAAATTATAATTTCTGGCGAGAACTTTCCGGACCGACCTCCGTACTTAAATCATACTAGAACTATCTAGTAGGTGAATCCCCCCAACTTGGGCACTATGCATACTCACTTCGATCCTTCCATCTCGGCTGCAGGTACGACCAATCCTGATTAAAGTCGAATCCAGTTCGATAAATACCATACGCAGTCAACTCCACTGTATCAAGTTTAGCTCCTGAATCCGTCAACGCCAAAAGACTAATAGCCAAAGTATTAGTCCCCTGATTATTGATAACGCCCGGTGGGAAAGGGAAGACCGTCTGGGGTCCCAGATACGGTACATAATGACCAAACTGGTAACCATTCACGAAGATCTGTACGACGGCGTTGGTATTATCCGTAGCACCAAGAGTAAGACCAATGGGTACATCAAGGTCATCATCTAGATCCAAAGAGAAAGTCGTATGATAGAAACGACCTTCTGCACTAGCGACGCCATCAAGTGGACTATCCGTTCCCGCTGTTTTGGGCGGTGTGTAACCGGGTAAATGCCAGCCTAATCGTTCACCGTATAAGCCACCTTCATTCATGGGTCCACGCACTGGATCAATATTGGCTTCACCGCCGGCGTTGCCTTGGATACGCCAGGATGTGAACTCTAGTTCTGAGTTAGAGTCGAAGAGCCAGGCCCCGAGAATTCCACGTGGGTTTTGTGGTCCCGCTGGTGAGACACTAGCTTCGTCGTGGCCCATATAATCCATTATCACGGTGAGAACGTTATCCGTTTCTTCTAGAAGGGATTGGTTGAATGTGAGAGTCGCGGTTGTGGATGCAAGGGCGACCTCGCCGAGTGCTCCACCGACGTATGCACCATTAACCCAAGCGGCCCAGCCAGCACCGGCACCACTTTGAACAGTCACGTTCGCGCTGGTTGCATTTGTACCATCGAATCGTCCACGGTAGATATATGTTCCAACGGCATAGCCGTAGTCACCAGCGTAGAGAACTGGGTAGGTGAGTGGGGTGACGCTGTTGACCGTTGTGGTTTTGTTGCAGACTACCCAGCGGGAGTCATTGTAGTCGCGTTGGATCTCTGGGAGGGTGTCTTGGGATTTCCATGAGGAGAGTGTGGGAAGGGAGATCTTTACAGATTCAGCTCCAGGGGCAGTTCCTGTGAGACTACCGTAGGCTGTTTTCTTGGTTGTGATGGATTTACCATTCCACTTAATCTTGGTGACCTTGGAATTCCCGACATATACCCTGTATTCGTTAGACTAGGATCAACTGGGATTTAGGAACTGGGAGTTAGGAGTTTGAACTTACTCGAGAGAGGTCGTATTCGCATTGTCACCAACAAGACTGACAGTGTCTCCACTGACACTCGCAGTGCGAACCAGATATGGACCCAGGGCAAAGATATGCTCACTCGGAGAAACATTCGGGTCCGTCGTTGTGGGCACTGCATAGAAAGTCCAAGCTGTTTCTTTGTCCAGCAGGTAGACCAGCACTCCATTGGAGAACTGGAGAACCGTTGCGCCGTCTCCCTGAGTGTATGAATACTCGGTCCTATTGCCAGACTTTGTGGAGGTCACGTTGGAGTTTCCATAGGTCTTGTAAGTCAGCTTGGATGGGGGATTCTTGAACGCAAATATGCCCTGTTGTCCGATGTTCATATAGAACACAATCACATCTTCATCCAGAGTAGCATAAGTGAGGACTTCAGCGGATGAGTAAAGCAGAGTAGACTCGGTGCCGACCGCATAGTCTGTCACGATGATCTTGCTCTGACGACCATCCAGCTCGATATCCGGGATGGTAATTGCACCTGGATAAGGTTATCATTCCCAGTCTCTTGAAAACCATCTTAGTAGTACTAACCAGCCGACGTATTCACGTTCAACGAAAACGAAGTCGCATCCTGAGATGAACTAGTATCCTGCGCCATAACATAAAACCCGGCCTGAGTATCCGGATTCCTCAACGCCCACGTAAAGATACTAGTATCATCACTACTAGTAGTATACCCGGTGCCATTGCCTTCCATATCAACCTTCAACAAATCCTTCGAAACTCTGGTAAAAAGCCCAATCAACTTCGTCTGCTTAATCTTATCCCTCAACTCCCTGGTCTCCCTCAGCGGCGCATCATAGTCATACGACGTATAGACCACCGGCGCAGCAGAATGTCCCCAATTCGTACCACCATAAGCCATATAAAGACTCTGCAGGGTAACCCTTGAGCCAATATTATTCTTATAGTAAAGATCGGCGAACTGAGGCGATTGTTCCGAGAGACAATCATCATAGAAATATCCACCCCATGGTTCAAACCACCCACCTTCAAACTCAGCCAAGTACTCAGGTTGAGTATACGAGTAATTCTGGAACCACTCATAATAAGTGCGAACAAGAGTATATCCCGAATCAGGATTCGTGCAAGATGTTCCACCGGGGTACGAATCAAGTCCATAGACATTAACCGCACCACCAACATCTTCATAGTCGGTTGACCAGCTTATATCCCGCATACCCTTTTCATTCGAGGTACTAGGGATAACGACACCAGCTGCATCAAAAGCCGCAGTGATCTGTTCCATATACAGAACCAGATCATTAGTGGCAATATGATACGGTTCCTGGAGTTCATTCTCATGTTGATGAAGAATCACCGGACCCCCATTCGTAATTTGGTTCTTTGCGATGATTGCGCCGACCTCCTCGATCCATGGGTACCAGAGCTCGTAGTATGATTCTGCGTTTGTGCGAGCCGAGCCCATTTGGCCATTCGATGCCCAGAGCGCGAATCCTCCAGCTGAGGTTTCGCCATTAATGTATGGACCTGGACGGGCGATTATGTATAATCCTGCTTCTTTTGCGTAGTCGAAGACGCGCTGGATATCGTGAGCTCCATTTTCGAAATCGAAGACGCCCTCTGAGGCGGAATGGTAGCTCCAGAAGAAGTAAACTGTGCTGTTAGCAAATATCTACCAAAATAGAGTGGAAAACTAGTGAATATTACTAGTAGACTGACTTACTAGAAAGAGCATTGAATCCACTTGCGCGAAGCTTCTGGAAAACATCAAGCCACATTTCTGGGACTGGGAGTCTCATATAATGAAATTCTCCAGAGAAGATATACACCCTCTCCCCTTTCACGAAGAGACTATATTCATCCCATGTTACCTCAGTTGTGAGATTGTTGTTCGTTGCATGAACAAGTTGACCCGAAATACTCCATAGAAGGAGCGACAGAAGCGTTAGGAGACGCATCGTGAGATCCGAGTCTGGTACTGACAGCCAGCGGATTCGGATTCATCTGAACTTCAAATTGCTGGTGTATTGCCAGTATAAATCAACATTTGAAGACTCCGCTCGGTCATCGCGGTAGTGTTATGCCGGCTAAATTGGATTGGTGGATGTTTTCGCAAAACCCTTAACGCTTTGGGCAATTCTCCTGAAATGCGGGGATCGGATACTCTTCACGAAGTTTTTCAAGGTTATACCCCTGAATATTATTCACATATGTAGTAATATGTGGCTGAGGGGGGATTCCGTGCCGAGATTAATTCGGTGTATTCTACTGCGAGATGCAACATCACGTCAACCGTCATGCATGAGAAATACTGTGTACTGTAAGCGAGGATAAATTGCAATATGAACTTCTATGTAGAATACCACAATTTGGTTCATATTCTGAACAAGCATAACAATCGTGTATCAATCAAACTCAGATAATCCACCAAGAATCGTAATTCAGAATACACAAGGCGCCATAGAATCTCATCGTACAAACATCGAATCAAACCAATCCAACTCCCAAATAAATCACAAGAATATTAAACTTAGACATAGCAATATCATGACAGATCTTCAGAGAATCGGGATTCCCGACCAGTACTAGCAGTCTCTCCAAGGATAGGAGGCACAGGAAGACCCTGATCAGCAGCGCTATCTCTCAGGCCTCGAAAATCAGTACCGTGGACCTTAATCTCGGGTGCCGCTGAGCTTTGAACATCGCTATGAGTAGCACCATTAGTCTTGGGCTCCTCAGTTCGCGACATTCTCTTCAAGAAAGATTGTCGGAATCCACTCCTCCTCTTCTTCGACTTTTCAGTAGCCTTGTATTCAGGCTCAAAGCTCACAGCAGAATCATCGCTGGGAGTTTTGGTATTTGTCACATTCAAATTACCCTCATGGGAAGGCTCACCCTGGTCCAAATCATCTTGGGAGAGAGGGTGAGAACTCAACGCTGCGCTGCGAGATTCAGAGTCACGTCTCCCAGTTAATGCAGCACCGCCGGTAAACCCGACAACGCTGTCACTGCGATTGTATTCTGGACCAGGCTGGTGGGGGTATACCCGCACAGGCCCACTTGAACGGCGAACCAGTCGATCCCGAAACCAAGTCTTCAGCTTTGAGTCTGCTCGGGGACTGGTAACTGGGTGAATGTCATGCATCGGTACTGGTCCAGCGCCAACTGCTGCGGCATCACGCGGTGTGGTCATAGAGCGCCCGGGGAGTCCAGGTCGCCCAGCATACTCGGTAGGCTCGGTGATTGAAACTGGGGCTCCGATATGTGCAGCAGTGACTACAGTGGCTGGGGCAGCTGCCTCGGGAGCTTCAGGAGCTGTTACTAGAGCAGGCTCCTCTGCGGATTGCTCTGCGGACTGCTCTGCGGGCTGCTCTACGGGCTCTGTGACCTCCGTGGGGTCCTCCCTGAGCTCCTCCCTGGACTCCTGAGCCTGTTCGTCCAAGGCAGCAACGGCGCCCGTAGCAGCAACCTCGGGTTCGGCCTGATCCTGGACGACTGGCTCTTCGACGCCCTCTTCCCTAGCAGCCTCGGCAGCCTCACCCTCGGCATCAGCAGCGACGACAGCAGCAGGTTCCTTAGCTAAGGGTCTTCCAGAGCGAGTAAGCTTGCTCTTTGTTCTCCACAGCAAACTCATTCCCCTGCTGAGACGCTTCTCTTTAGGCACTGCAAACTATTAGTATACTGTCGTTTGAAAACAAAGACAAACAGGCAAACTAACCTTTCTGAGTATCTGCAACACGGGTCAAACTGGCCTCTCGTTCTTTCTCCAGCGCAGCATGTCTTTCTTTCTCCTCAGCATCAAGTTGCGCCTCAAGCTCTTGAGCCCTCCGCTGCTCCGCATTCTCAGTCATCTCATCAAATGTTGGCTGGAGACGAGAACGAGCGACGGCCTCAACATCAGCCATGTCCATATACTGATTCTTTCCAATATTTATCCGATTTCCACGGGCGCCGCTCGCCTCTGCCGCTTCGGCTTCCCGGCGAATACGTTCTTGAGCCGCCTCATCCCACTCTCTCTGTAGGGATGGCGGCGCCCGACCTGTATCGGCATACATCTTCATGTCCATGCCTATCATAGTCGCATTGACATTACGCTGAGCAGCCGCCATCAGCAACTCGCGATCCTTAGTTCTCTTCTCGTCCACCTGATCCAACTTTGTTCGCAGACTTGACATTTGATTGCGAATACGTTTTGACTGCTCAGCATCCACTTGCGTAACATCCGCATCGCTGGAAGTTCTCCTGCGACGAGTCGTAAGCAAAGACTTGGCAGGCTGCGATCGAGTACCATAGTAATTTTGAAGCTCGGTGTGATCATCCTGCATTGTCGCCAATTTTTCAGCAGCTCTCTTCTGGGCAGCTTCTTGCAGGGTCATCACACGACGAGCCGTGGGACCCTCGGTCGCACTGATTGATTTCCGGTATTGCAACCGATCCGTACCCCTCTGAGCAGCATGTATCGCGGAATCCGAACTACTTGCATTACTTTTAGGCGCTTTCACTTCATACATATCCTTCGCCATGGAGATAGCTGCAGCGCGCAGGGAGTTTTGTCGGTTTCGTTCCTCGATTTCACTAGCGATAGGAGGGGAAGAGGTATAGAGTTTTGCGTTGGTATTTGCGACATGTCGAATACGACTTGCTTCCATTGCAGAATCTAAATGATCCAGAGGATTCTCCTCCTCTGGATCTGTTTTTAGTCTGTGTGACGCTCCTGCAGCACGAAGTGCATACGGCGTTCCAGAGGCCAAGACCTGCTCACTGGGGGCGGAATCCGCTCGCCTGCGCCCAGTAGTGTACGCTCCCGTGGCAGCCTGGCGCGCCTTATTCTGAAGCTGACGAGCATGATCCTGCTGCTGAGCCTCTTGGGTTGGTGAAAAAGTCGAGTTTCGTTGTTCGCGAACGGCGAGAATTGCGGCGCCCAGTCCGACGGCGCTGTACTGGGAATTCGGTTGAGGGGATTCGGGTGGTGTTAGGTCTTTCACATGCAAGGCGGCCTTCTCTGCAGCAACCTGGCGACCTGGCCGCCATGCATCCACTGATTTGCGATTCGCATGGGCAAGCGCGGCTCCCGCTGATGCAGCGCTCAAAGTTGAGGCACCACCCGATAAGTGATCTATCGCGACGAGCATGGGTGAGTGTCTATTTTTTGAAGTATCGCGAGAAAGATGACTGAACATGGACTCACTAGGCTCTTTATTCTCACGAACTGACGCCTTGCGTCGCGGGTTGGCCGCAAGGAGGGCAGCAGTGGCGGCTGTTTCAGGACGCGAAGTTAGGCTATGCGGAAACGGTGGAGAATTTGACGATCCTAGTTCATGTTCCCTTTACTTACCGTCGTCGCTCAGACGAGCCGACCGAGTCATTTGCACAGTCGCCATTGGGTCGAAATGACGAGAATGATAGAAAAGAAAAAACTACCTTCTGAAGAACTGAAGAAGTAAGAAAAATGGGGAAAGCTTTACTATGGACCCCGTGACGTCGGCATGCAACGGAAGATCGAAGCTGATTGCATCATAGCGAACTCAATGAATCAACGAGCTTTAACGCGGGGGAGAGATGATCGTCGGCTTTCCGCATTCGTCGAGAAGGGTGGCTTAAGTGGCTTTTTTTTCCTGTTCTTCTACTTAATCCTCGTTTTTTGCTTTTTTTCTTTCCCCTCCTTCTCCTGATCCATTTGATCGGATTTCATGGGATTTGGTACCATCCCTACGATCGAATCGATCTGGTTTAGTACTGATTTACTATTAGTCTTGGTGAGAAAAGCACCCAAACTGATCGGCGATCGGAGTTTGAATCCGGCGAGTCCTTATTGACCACGATGTGACCATGATGACGAGCACGAAGGGAGTTCACCGTACTCCATAATGCGACTGAATAGGAATAGTAAGGTACCAATTTCAAGTTATGACGATCATGGTTCCTAAATGATTCTTCGGCATTTGAAGTTGAGATATGCAGGGTTCCACATACTAGTACTATGTACTATGTAATCTTTGCATGTGGCATCTATTTACTAGTATCAAATATTACATCTGTTCTTATACATACTGGGATATACCCATTATTCGATTCTAATCATGGCCGTAGTGGTTCAAATATTGCATTAAAAAAAGAGAAAGTATGCCTGAGGCATCAATCCTATTGTCAGCCAAAATAACGTGATAAACTAGGCCCAATTGGGACGGTTTTAACAGGATTAAATCCTGGCTTCTGATTGGCCGAACCAGAATGGATCACATGATTAGCCACGTGATCTACGGTCGCAGCAGACGCTTATTCGTGTAAATTAGTGTTATGAGAATCAGACCTGTTGATACGTCCCATTGCGACCGCCTACTGCATTAGACCTTGTAGTCTGACACCTATCCCTACATATACTTCGATGTTGCCAACTGGCAAGTGCCCTACTACCCGTGGACTACTAGTAAAGAGAACTCCTTCATTTCTTGTTTCTATTCCAGTGTCCTCAACGACTCGAAGGAGAGGCTTGATCAGGATGGGCCATTAGCCCGGGCCAGTCATATCCATATCGATATGATTGCGGGACTCACTGATGTCGTCCTCTCTGAAACAGATATGTTAGCTTGTTCTAAATGAATTCTGGGCTTTTGCTTGACTTAGATACACCTTGTTTGTGTCTTAGAAATTGTCGGCTACTCCGAGTCAATTACAGAAACCTCAGTGATGGCGTCGTCAATTCTGAACTTCTCTGGCTCAACGCTCAGGAACTTCGCCAATGAATCTGGGGTGTCGACATTCAGGTACCATTGGCAGTACCAGTTGCTCTGCTTCAAATATCCAAGTGAATCAGAAATTGCGTGGGTTTCATGGAATATCCTAGACAATTTCTATATAGTGACTCGTGCTTGACATCAATATTTGAATATTTTGATTTGCAGTCCTGCCACTGGTAGATTTGACTAGTGACCGGCTAGTAGTCTTTCAAAAGTCCTTATGCCGAATTTCGACTATGTTTTGATTGTAATTTCATGCGTGGAAAGCTTGCAACTACACTTTTGGTAGGCTGTCCATCATTGATGGCAATTTTCCTTCCTTTGATCCCAATCGCCTATTCTTCTTCCTCGCTTTCCATCGCTCAATTCGTCCGTTGATGAACTTTTCGAGGAGCCTTCTTTCTGACCATAGAACAAAGGTCAGAATAGTCACCACAGTCAGCGGAATGGTGATGGCCCAGAGAATCCAGAAATGTGGTGAAACTTCCAGTAGGTTTGAATCATTCTCGAGGTAGAAGAATGGGGTACTAAAGAAGCTCTGCGTCTAAGTGAGAAAGGATGCATAATGGAGCAGGGTTAAATAATTATCTTTCTTACTGTCGCAGCCGTACAAGGCAAAAACACCATGGTCAGAATCGCAATATTCTTCATTGCTTGGCTGTCCCCTCTCATGACCTTGGAGTCACCTTTCATGACTTTTGAGTCAGCCTGAGTGACCAGGTTAAAGGCCTGATACAAGTCAACTTATAAGATCTGCTGGCAAAGGATCACTGGAGATAAAGCATGGCTCGATAGACCCACCAGATTAATGATCGATTGAGTCCGCTTTTCCAGACTCCGGAGACGCAATTCGGTGGATCTCAGAAGTATATTTGCATATCGTAGTCCAGCAAGTGTTGAACTCATTGAATCCACAGAGGAATGTGGAAGTACTTGCTTATAATGATACGAGGCCGCGCTCAGCGTTTCTGTAAGCGCTTCAACGGCCTCGAGTAGGTAAATTTGATATCGTTGGATACGGTGCATGCTAGGGAAATTCAGATCGTCGGTAGCCAACCCTGAGTCATTTTGGGCCATTTCTATTACTTGCTGGAAGAAATTAATAGGAATTCTCAACCTTAATGCGGAAGCCATACCTTTTCTGCAGGGGCGTAAAGATCTGCAACCTTCCAGGCGAAAGCATCTATTTCTTCGTGTAGAACTTCAAACACAACATTCAATAGAGAATAAGGGTGCTTGAGGATTTCCTCATAAGACATGCACTGCGAGGCAATCTCAAATCTTTCAAATAGTTTGTCCTTGCTGCCAAAGGTAAGTAAAGTCACTGAGGCCGTCTTCTTCAGTTCTGAGGATCGTGTCACTTTCAGACAATAAGAAGAGCGAATCCATTTAGTGTCCGCTTGGCCTGGGTCTAGTTCGACCTGTTTGTTCTTATTATCGATTGTCATAATACCATTGACTTCCTTTATTGGAATATCTTTGCAGAGAAAATGAAACCATGTGTCTTGTCCATAACTAGGTATTAGTCCGATAGAACAAAGAATGAAAATGAAATATTCACATACAAGTCGAACCTTCAACCAATGGAGTGGCACCAAATGAACAAGCAACATCCAATCTCCTTTCTGCTACAAATGCTCCAGGAAGATTGTAGTGTTTGTATAGATCGACAATTGCTGGTCCTCCCTTCCTATGAGGAATGTCGAGGGCAGTGAATCTAGGATCTTTTAGCATCTGCACCGACTTCCAATGGATTATACCTAGCCTACACAATTCGAACTGCCTTTTCAGGGCGTTCTGCAAGATCAGATATCCCAGGCCATGTCATCTTCTGCCCACTAGATTCATCTGCTGACTTCAGTATCGCTCATCGTAACAAGGACTATGGTACTTACTTTCGAGCCATTCAAAGCCTTGATAGTTTATTTTCTCCTTCTTGGGGATCAATAAGGTCTGAGATGACTCTTTCTGGGCGAGCTCAATACATTTCTCAAAATGCTCATAATTATGTGCATTCCATTTCGAGTTTAGCTTAGCGTTCTCTGGCGATAAAAATTGCATTTCAGGTAATGTGGGATAGCACGTAAACTTGAACTTGCTAGATTGGCTTTTTTTCGATATAGTAACGTATGGCGTTTCATTACAAATCCAGCTTCATTGGAACCTTGGAAGTTTCCGGCCCTGGGGTTGAAAACCTGGAAGATCAGGGTAAGAGATGATAAGATCAACATAATGCGGCTGGGAATTCTCACGGCCCCCAATTTGTAATTTGGCTGATATGTGCCCAACGCAAAATGATTCTCCGCAGAAGCCAAGTGTGAAGAGAAGCCAATCACAGGACTCAGTTCCCCGCGACTTATATGCAGCTAAGGGGTTCAAGGTTAGTGTCTATACAGGAACTTCTTTTGGGTCATACTCCGTATGTACAACAGTACAAGGTCAACTCGCGTAAATATTTTCTGCCCCATTTCAATCATCAGCTGAGGAATCGTGAATAAAATTAGTTCAACACAGAAGCAAACATTGGGACTAGCCAGTAAAAACTGTTGTTCGCCGAGATCCACAAATATCAAAGAGGTGAGCATCTATACAATACTACGTGGAGTGCACGCTAAAGATATTCAAGTTTTACGCCCCATTTCTAAGGTTTCGACTTCGGCTAAGATATACTCATCACATGTGCATGAAATATTTGAACATTTGAAGTTGCTCAGGTGGTTCACGGACATGGCTCTGGAAACGAAGTGTGAGGAGAAGCCAATTACAACTTGAAAGTCCCCGAGACCTACATATCATGTCCAAATTCAGCCCTGTAAACGCACTCGAGAGGGGCTCGGATGATTTAAATGTTATCTTTAGATTGAGAGGTCCGAGTCTTCATCTTTCACTCTCTCGGATCTAAAAGTAGAAGCCAATTATAGTAGTTTCTTGCGGCTCAGATTTCCAGAAGTGGTTAGTGATTGACACTGCGGACGGGAGTAACCTTGGGACCTTGGGCTTTACTCTGTGCATGCTACAGTTCTGCAAGCCTACTGGTACTATCTACCTAGTCACACCCGTGGACCTGCCCAGGTGAAAATGCACATTTGTTCAAGTTCACTTCAAGTTGCACATGTGGGCAATGATGAGCCACCTCCACTTACAGGCACGAGTACCTGTAAGTACTACCCACTGGTGCTTCTCAGCCTCAATATTTGAAATATCGCAGCAACTATCGGATATGGAAATTGAGTTTGATATTTTGCATCCGTGTTATATGCACGAGCTGGACGCCTGGGACTAAAAGAGTGACACACCAGTCATTTGACTGGAATGATGTGAATTTTCCCTGCCACCTGGGCACGTTTTCGGAAACACCGAGAGGTGGCTTGAGGCTCTTCATCAATCTGAGAAGACAGCATCTGACTTCGCTAGGTGCATTAGCCCCCAGCTCTGAAACCACCACCCGTGATGCATCAAGCCTCCTTCTTGAATTAGCTTAGTGCTCTACCACCCGGGGTGAAGGATTCAGCTATCCAGATTACCGGGAAGGTACAGAGATACTACTAACCCGTGGATGTGAAATATGCACTGCAAAAGTAAGACGTATCCACCACATGGACCATCTCTGCTCAACAACCTATCCCACGCTTCTTGTTTTCTCCGCCACATGCGCATAGTAAGTTAATTCAGGAACATGAAGCCCAGCCCCCGGGGCCGCCAAGACGAAGGCTTTGTGCTTGTGGAGTTTTTTTGGTGTACTGGATATCTTCCTCATTCGCTGCCGGCTTAGTATCCTCTTATAGTCATGGCCCCTTCCGTAGAATATCGCAATATTCATGAAGGCTATCAGGATTCAGGATGAAAAAGGGTTGGATGAAGTGGCCCGAGTTCCGAGTCATGACCTTGGAGTAAACTACATATAAAGAGGCTCTCTGTACCCACATTTCTCTATATGCCCGGCACATCAACACATACATTGAAGTTGAAGACTACTTGAACATTCAAGTTTGAACATCTCCGGGCTGAACAACTGGGCTGAACAACCCATATTTTACTACTCTGTACTGGAAGTGCCTCGTTGCACTCAACATTTGAAGTTGCCCAAATGGTTAGTATAGTATTCAACAATTACTTATAATCTTTTGTTAACATTGGACAGGCTACCCGTGAAAGACATGGTGGGTTGCGGGACCCATCTTCTGCGATGATGACCCACTCTGATAGTGAAGAAGATGAGATTAGTGTGACAACTAGCTCCAGCTCAAACTCCCAGGAGAAGGTAAGTTGCTCTTGAAACCTCTCACAAAACATAAGACCATAAGCTCACATTCCTTTCTAGACTGGTAATTCAGACAAGTCTGAACCATCTACCAAAGCTCCTGTGAGTAGATTCAAGAAAGGTGGACTGAAGGGATTGAGGACAAAGCGTTAAGTCTTTGATTGATACTAGGGATACATGTATTCTACAAAGGAGCATAGTAGCTCGTCTGAAGAGCTTCGTCGTGTATGTAATACGTATCTCTAGGCCGTGTTCGGTATTTTCGAATCAAATAATCATACTTCTTTCAGTTAGGTACTCGTCGAACCAAGCCAAAGACACCTCGCGAAAACTCCTTTACCAAATTACTGAAGTCTAAAATTCCTAGCTTTGGGCACTCGTACGAACCAGCCAATCTCACTGTGGATGAGGGAGAGTTTCACCACAAAGATCATTTCCAGCGTGTCCATCGTGGCAGAGCAGATGAACGCTTCCTTGACCCAGAGGACGGTCGAGTCGAAAAGCTAATAGTACAGTGTACTAATGATTTTCTCAAAGTGGCTAGAGACTCAAAGTACAAGAGAACATCCATAAGCAATGTATCACCTCTCACATTGAGGATTGCCAACTGGGCCCTGAGAGGATTTGATGCGGATTTAGAAGGCAAAGGCTATCGCTCCATGAACTATCTTGAAGCCGCAGTTAAATGGCCAGCTGCGTGTCTTTTTCTTACTATTGTGGTAAGTGAAGATTGTGCTGACTATTCATAATGATGAACCTACTAATAAATCGCTTGTTTCCACCAGATGGGAATACCCGGGATCTCAGATGACGGCGAGATCGTGAACGATGGCAATTATGACCCTTTTCCCTATCGGTATTGGGGATATTGTAGGATCGTTCGTAACTCTTTCGAACGAAACCAGTCGATCAGCCTTCCCAGTCCTCCGGATGGAAGCCCCGTTCCATTCTCAAACATCGATCGTCTCCTTGAGCCACGTTATCTGCTTTTCGACGCGGGTGAAAATGAATCAAAGCTATTGAAGGCCAGTGATTGGAAGGATTGGTCAAAACAAGAGGAAAAATATCGGATAAGCCTTGAAAACGTGAAAACGAATTTGCGCAGTGATCAAAATTGCCCAGAGTATGTGGTTGTTGCGTACATCGGTACCCAGTTCAAACTCAAGAATGAGAAAGACATGGCCGCGCTCAACGAGATAGGTCTCATCGCTGCTCGGGAATTTGGTGTCCCAGCATACTGGATAAGCGCTTTTTGCACGCCTGGTGCTAATTCGGACTCGGCCGATGATATTTATCACATCAGTGATATCGTCCGCGGGGCTCGCGCCGTTGTTATCGCTGTCGGGCCTAGAAAGGGACTGAAACTTTCAGACAACAATTTGGATGAAAGAATCAAGACTCTCGTACGGGACTGGGGTAGTCGTGTGTGGACATTGCCAGAGGTTCTACTTTGCAAAAACCAGGAAATACCTGTTTATGAGCGAGGCAAATTTCCTCTAAACGAAGAGGGAGACCCAGGCCATAGCGCATCTATACCGAAGAGCCGCTTTGCCGAATATGCTTGGGATGATTCGGAAAGAAGCAGGCAGCTGACTGATCACTTCTCAGGGAGTCTCATTCTCAGCCCGCTACAGTTATCAAGTATTGCCTTGAACTGTCTTTTTTCGAGGGAGAAAGGGGATGATTTTAGGGTATGTTTCCAAGTTCATCTTTATATACTGCCCAGGTGCCTTCTGAAACTAATTCATTTAATTTACAGGGTGGTCATACCTACGCACTTATGGGTCTACTCCTGAAGCGACCCTGTGTCGATCACAACGACAGCGAGTTTCAAGCCTTCGCCCGTCTGTCCCTTGCCAATGATAGTGACAAGCTCCTTGAACGATTGATGTGTGTTTTGCCTCAGAACGATGATCAGCCATGGTATTGTACGGATGATAAGTACGATGTCAATCTATGGGATATCGAACCGACCTGTCAGATAGCCGGAATCTGCTACAACGATGCGATTCTTGTTGATGGAGCGTTCGGTGCTACAATCCACTGGGACAAATTCCGAAAGGTCAACTCCCGGCGAAGAACCACTCCCAAGCGACTCATCACGAAGATATTGTTCCACGGAGCTCCGTTCTTTGGTGTAATTGGAATTTTTACTTTTGTCATTACTTTCGCCATTGTTCAAATGCTGGATAGAGTGCAGCACGACTTGAGCGACACATCTTTCACGGCAGGTGTATTCAGCGATTTCAAGCACAAGGTATGGATGGTCCGAGTATGGATGTACTTTACAGCTGTCCTGGGCGCCTTGCTTGTGGTACTTGCTGTATTGACATTTTTCTGCGCGCCGTATCTCACCCGTTTACTGTATGGGGGGAAATTCTGTAAGTGGATTCCGTGAGAATGAGCTTTGATGTACCTCGAAAACTGACTTTGATATTTTCAAAGGGGGCTCCCAAGCATGGCTCTTCGGATTCGAAGGATATGCCGATCTCGAGACCATCGAATCCCAAATATTTGGTGGTAATCTCCAACGTTTGCGATGGAGCGCTTACGGCTCCTCGCTTTCTCGGCATGAAGAAGCATCCAGCGACTGCGAGCCTTGCGATCCGAAGAAATCTTCTGCAGAGATTGCGGCAAAGATAGAGCAAGCCAAATCGAACACCAACCCTGATGGAATGCGTATCTTCACGCTGGTCGATACCAATACTATGACAGTGACGCTATTCGAAGCGGTCAACCCACCGAGCGTGGTTCTCTTGTGCGCAGCAGAAGGAGGTATGCAACGAGCCATTGCATGCTCGTATGAGTGGACGACTGGAACCTGCTATCGGGAAACGGTTCTTCGAATGGAGACACCTGTACTGGCGAAGATGTCTCGAGTTCCTAGAGTTAAGATGGGGATTCGCAACACACTGAGAGTTTGAGACCCTGGCCGGAGAAGGAAACTTGATTACTAGTACTTCTATTTAGACGAGATTATGTTAAGTTCATGTCTCAATTAGTATCGGTCAATGTTCTGTTTTTCTTTCAATTGCACCTAATACTAGCATCCGCGTCCATTAGTTGATCTAGTGCTCCGTATGGTATAGACACTAGGAGATAGAGAACCCAGATTTGTACAGAGTACTAAGTACTAGTAGTGCAGAATTGAGGCAGTATATATGTATCAATTGAGCTTTCTCTTTAATCCAATGAATAATTCATACCCAAAAGTGCCAATTTACGATTAAAATCACTCATTTTGGATTTCGGCATCTCTGTATTTCGCCGAGTGGACCCTCGATTTTTGGCCGAGCGATGACCCCTAAAAACAACTCCCGAAGTCAGAATACTACAATTTTTGCACAAGATATACCAGCACTTCAGCCCGAGGCTCATAACCCCCTGTGATATCTCCCAACAAACCATATCATGACAACCAGATCGCTCTCTGAGCTCGCAACGGGGAGAGTGCCATTGGCCTTTGAACTGCTGCGCGCCAAGTCGCCACAAGGGTCGGCCACTCAAAAATCGCCAATTTTGTTTCTGCATGGATTTCTAGGATCCAAACGGGAGAACAGACATGTAAGCAGGTAAGACTCAGCTATTTGTCTTTGGTGGAAAACCTTGGAAAGAAGACGCTAACAATGATCCCTGTCAAGGCTCCTCGCGAAAGACCTGACCCGCGACGTCTATACCTTGGTATGAAAAACTTGATTCCAACTCTCGTATGAAATTGATACTGATTTATACAGGATTTAAGAAATCATGGAGACTCCGGTCACCATCCCCTGCATACCTATCCGGAAATGGCATTAGATGTCAAATGCTTTATCCAGACACACAACTTACAACGGCCCACTGTGATTGGCCATTCCATGTAAGTCGAAGCTGTGATCCATGAAGAGCGAGAACAGTATACTAATTTTCACTTCAGGGGCGCCAAAACTGCAATGACCCTAGCTTTGGGATCACCAGACCTTGTATCCAATGTCGTCGCAGTCGACAATGGTCCTATTGAACTTGCTCTGGTACCAGACTTTGAAAAATATCTAGATGCCATGGCGGAAATTCACAGCAAACAAGTTCCTACTCATCTTGAAGCTGATAAGATACTCAGAGAAACAGTAACGGTTAGTACTCGAAGTGTTCTATCTGATGAAATCAAGTTACTTACCTCGAGAACCTTACAGGACGCATCCGTGCGATTATGGCTGTTGAGCAATTTCATCAAAGAGAAAGAAAGTCCCTTTTTGAAACTACGTCTCTCGGTAGACATCTTACGAGGAGCTCTAGGGCCCTTAGGCATGTTTCCGTACAAGCCGGGTTCTGCAACATTTTCTAATCCGGTACTGTTCCTTCGAGGTCTGCAAAGTCACTACATTCCAGAGAATGCATTTCCCTTGATGAATACACTCTTTCCTCGTTCAGAGACTGTCAACATTGATTGTGGACACTGGATAGTGCAGGAAAAGCCCGAAGAATTCAGACAAGGTATGATTTATCTAGTCTCACAGATGATACGTCACTAACATTTTATCATAGCTGTTGTTCAATTTCTGCAAAAAGTCCGAGTCTAGCCCGCATGGCATAATTAGACAATCATAAGAGGAAGACTTACTAGACATTTATTCACGTTCAAGCATAGCAGGGCAGGAATACAAAAGATCAAGCATTCAACCCGTGGACCTAGACAAGACTTGGACTCCCCATCGAGCTCGGGATAGAAAGCAAAATCTGCAATATGATACTCATAATACTTTTTCAAATGATTAATATACTACTAATTAATCTCTAGTTTGTAGTATAATCACTTGGGCTGGCTGAATATGACTAATCCCATTCCCTCCGCTCACTGGCCCATTCTACACTAGGTACAGTATACAAGTGGTTAGTCGATGATGGCACCACTAGAACTGGTTTACAGGCCCAAGCTTCAAAGCTTAAAACTCTCCCTCTCACACCCCTGAGACATCATTGGAACCAGGGCACAATAATGCCCAGAAACGCCCAATTTCAACCCGGTCGGGAACCCCTGCACGACCATCCCAGTCTCACACTTCGCCACGGCCATATCTCCGGCCCACTAACATTCCTGAACCCGACGCGCGCACGATACGCAACAGCGACCACGCCAACGCCTGTACAAGACGCCGACGAGAGTGCAGATGCAAAACTCACACCACCATCTCCCAGTCCAGTTGTCGAGCATTTATGGCGATCGCGTGATAATCGCAAGGGGCGACATGCATTACGGGTAGATTACCAGGCCGCCCAAGATGTCCGTCATGCAGCACCTGCATCTACCCCAGCACCAACATCTTCCCTTCGAGCTGTGCTCAGGGGTATTATCCGAATGGCTACATATGCACCCTACTGGGATGTCTCATATCTAGTAGCAGTAACATTTACAGTTGGATCAGCGATATGGATAATCAATGCCTTTTTCGCCTGGTTACCCATGGTGGATCCTGCGACCGAGTTCTCGGGTGAGTCGTTGGTTGGTGGAGGTGTTACGGGATTTATTGGTGCGACGGTTTTCGAGGTTGGGAGTGTTTTGTTATTACTTGAAGCTGTTAATGCGCATCAAACGGGTTGCTTTGGGTGGGCTTTGGAAACTGAGTTAACGAAACTGGAGGGTGAGACCAAGACCCAGAATACTGTTACTGCGGTTAAACCCATCAAGGAAGATTGTGGACATCATCATGCGAATAAGAGGAATCTTGTTGGTGCGGGAAAATATGCGCGACGACATTCTCTTTCTGCGACAGAAGGTTACAGCACCACGTTATCTGATGGACAGTCGTTTCGCTGGATTCCATCCTTGTCTGAGTTGAGGAGTCACTATCTCCATGAGTTGGGATTTCTTGCATCTCTAATTCAGTTCTTTGCTGCCAGTATCTTCTGGATTGCTGGACTGACTGGTCTACCGGGGATAATCGACAATATGAGTCAAGGTCTGACTGATGGAATCTACTGGGTTCCGCAGATGGTCGGTGGTGTTGGATTCATCATTAGCGGGCTTCTTTTTACGCTGGAGACTCAGAAGAAATGGTATCTGCCCGCTTTCAATGTTCTTGGCTGGCACATTGGAGTCTGGAACTTCATTGGTGGCATAGGCTTCACATTGTGTGGTGCATTGGGACCAGGAACCAGTTCTTCCAAGGTGGAGTATCAAGCCACACTGGCTACATTCTGGGGTTCGTGGGCATTCATGATTGGATCAACTATACAGTGGTATGAGAGTCTTGAAAAGTATCCTGTCGAGAAGAAACGGTTGGGAAATTCAACATCGACTGTTGAGTAATTAGATATGCATACACCATACAGTACTAGTACAGATATTCAGATAATGACCAGCATGGTACCATGACAATATTCGTCCCACTAATTTAGATAATCCGACGGAGACCTTCAAAATAGGCCCGCCTACCAAAGATGCAACATCTCGAGGATGTCATGACGGGCAAAGAACGAGCGGTTCCGCTTGCCAAAAACGTCTAGTAAGAGTCAGTCGTTAATTCAAGTAAGGATGGCCTTTTCTGGAGGAGACATACACATAGGGATACTCAGGAGACAAATGCCCACTTGAATGCTGCCGACGATGGTCATAGTATGCTTGATACCACCATATGCAAACCAGTCATAGGCATAGAAAGTCAGCACAAAGCTGAACATGTTCTTGAAGACCAGGAGGCAAGTGAAAGCCTCAACGGAGATTTCCCCTGCAATAGTCAGCTAGAGTTCAAAAGATCCACGCGCGAAAGCATCACTTACGGTGGGCATCGATAATGTAAAGTGCAGAGGCCACTGCACCCATCACCATACCAATAACCACGAACGCAAAGAACACGACGGGCAAAAGCCACCGGTATTTTTCCACGTCCGAGGCAGTCCATCCATACCCATAGAGCCCCATGCCACTGAAAATAAGCTGGAAGATCACCAGAAGAATGCGGAACTCGGGCTCATATTTGCCCTTGTTGAGCCTGATCATGATCTTATTCATGAAGTCCGTGAGGAAACCCGAGATGAACAAGCCTAAGATGGCTCCAATAAAAGCCCCGGTGTACAGATATCCGGTTTTGTCTTCCTCATACCATAGTGGCGGCCCCAGAAAAACAAGAGCTAGGATGACACCGATAAAGACAGTCCAGCCGATTATGACGCCTTGTATGAGACAGGCCTTGTAGAATGTTAGCACCTAGTGGAAATTAAACAATATTGCAGCAAATTACCTACCCAGAGGATCCCAGGGTGGAAGAATAACGGGAATGGACGAAGAAATAGTTTGAAAAAGTTCTCATCCGTCTTCCGGCCGTTAAAAAGTCTCATCGACTTCCATAGTGAGTTCTTTTGCGGCGTCACGGCGGCAGATATTTCCGTTGTCAATGTGCTTCTGGTGGCCAAGTGCCCTGGGACAAACTCCTTGGAGCCTTGGTTGGAAGTAGAATCGAGGGGAAATGTTGATTCATCGGACGAGACCTGGGCATTCTTATGCTTGAAGTCGGTGTTCAGGTAGTCCGGCCGTCTGAAAGCAGTCTCAGGCACGAAAATGATCATAAAAGGTAGGGCCGCAGCGAGAAAAATTGCCACAAAGTAGAAAGACCACTGCCAACCCAGGGACTTGGTGATCTTCCCAACAAAGACGGGAGTCAGAAATGCAGCACCAAATAGAGAGACATTGGAAACGGCCATGCGCTTTCCTCGTTCCTGTTCTGGTCAGCCTTGAGACAGATGTGCTCGTGCGATTCAGCTCCGACTTACATGGACAAAGTAAAGATCTCCAACACAAGCATTCACCAGAGCTTCAAATGGAGCCAATGCAACACCCTGGAAGATTCGGGCCCATAAAAGACTCTTGTGGTTATGCCCACTTCCTCCCGCCCAGGCGCAACTGATAATCATGAGAATGTGTCCCATAATGAATAAATGCCGCTTGCCCCAGACTCGCGCACTTGGGACGATCAAAAGACCAGCTACTCCAACACCGCATAGATGATAACCAGTGAGAAGCGCCGCTTCGGTGAATGTGATTTTCTCATATTCAGCAATCGTAACAGTATTCGCTGCCATAATAGAGCTGAGTGTGGTGCATAGGATAGTAACAAAGGATATGATTCCGAGAATAAGATCGCGCCTCCATAATGGCCAATTCTGACATGGTTAGTTGAATGGTCCAACTTGATTTAAGTACTGGGAGTTATACCAACGGATCGTTAGGATCATCACTTGGCTGGGGCACGAGGATCGTAGGTTCGGCAGTAGTCCGATCGTATTTGAGGTTCGCACCCGTGTGATGATTGCCATCGTCTGTTTCATAGATGTTGCAGGTGCCTATTCTCATTAATACCCACGCTCTTCTGATTACATGGAACAACAATCTCACCTGGGACCTGCTCAAGCTTCCGATCCTCCAGAACTCCGAGTCCCATGATTGCACGAACGAATGAAATCGAGGACAGGAGTAACTGGTGTGGATGAAAGAACAAAGTGCATAATACCTGAGGCAGAAATAGCCAAGAGGGGTAAAACGTTCCTGCCTTATTCAGATTAAAGCTTCTCAATCTCACCCCGACCCGCAAGATCGACTCGATCAAAGCCAAGAAACTTGAACCTCCAACTTATTCTTCATTCCAAATTAATTGATTAAATTGAAAAAAAAAGATCTTTCAACAAAATTGACAAGTGGAGAAGAAAAAACATCGGAATCACAAAATCCGCAGTCCGAGCTCCAACGGGAGCGCCATCACAGCTCCCGGTTTCATTCCCCTGTTCAGGCCCATCAGAATCCTGCACTGTGGTGCCCACACAAGGCTAGCTTGATTGAAAGGAGATTAGTATGACGCTGTGGTCCTGTGGACCTGCGTACAAGATACCCCCGTATCCGTATACTAATTCCAACCGGCTGAGACTTGTTCCCATATTCCCTGTTGCTGCAACCCGGGAGGCTCCGTTTTCTATGGTTGGGCAACTTTGGCATGCCGCATGAGCCTGGAGTGGAGCCTAGGTGTCACCGTCAGAACTCATAATCCCTCTGGTGGATTTCGTACATACATTCATGTATGTAAGTTACTCCAGGAAAACCTTATGTACCTGAAGCTTTTTCCTCTATCACAAGACCAATCTCCGGCTGAAACATATTTTCCATACCTTCAAATCTCCAGACCAGTCGAAAGCGAGATTACTCGGTCCGTCCTGGGTCCGTCCTCTCCGGGAGTACGGGACAAAGGGCCTGGATCCACTTTGTGGAGTGCTAGGCCCTGACAACCAAACCTGCGATGGTATGGCATCGGTATGATGAATATTGGGGGCCATTTCTGCCGTGTCTATAGAGCTAACGGGACGTGCAAGTAAAGTGATATTCATCAAATTAACATTCAAACAGTATCATATATGATTCAAGTTCCTCTTTCTTCGTACCGTGACTCTATTTTCAATGGAGCTCCATTCATCAAGCAGGAATCTACTCCGTACCCTCGGTACCAAAGTGCCAGCCCTGGAGACAAAAATTCAAAACTGATGCTCACTCGCCGTTCTTGATCAATTTCAAATGCTCTCTCGCTCTTTACTAAATGCGGTTTAGTCTGCACATTCAACGTCCCGTATCAATATACTCAGCATCTGCCATGAGGTTGATTCTACATAAGTCCATATAGGCAGGCAATTTTGGTCCGTATACCAAGATGTCCAATTTCATGGGCCATTTCTCTCTTCAATTTTTCAATTGGACATGCACCGAGAAGAGCGACTGCCAGAAACTTCTATCTTCCCCTTGTTGCACTATATGGTCGATGGTGTAAGACTTGGACTTCAAACAACTCACAACCAACGATGTTCAACTGCACGTGGATAGAATCCGGGCCTGATTATGGCAAATTTGTCCTTGGTTCATCACTCAGAGGATATACCGCTGGCTTCTCAACGAGGCTGTGGGCCCAGGTAATACAAGAAGCTCGGATCTCTCATGTCAACGACAGCCGCTTGATGAAAAGTGGTTGGACAATGAAAGTTTACCCAGAGAATATTCCCGATCACAAGAGTACTACCAGACTAGTATACAGTAGACTAGACCTCTTTTCCTATTTGGATTGCAGTGGTTTTTCGAGTTTCCTTCACGCCTGGCAGAATACCCAGTTGCCTATATCCACCTGGCAACTATACACAGGTAGCAGCTAGACTTCCCTTCCTGAGTATTTAACTTGAACTATGTGAACATGGCTACAGCGTCGCCTGAGGCTTTACTTACAAGCTGAAAGCAGGAGCTTTGGCGGCTGAGAACTCAAACGTAAGCCCTTCTATCTACTACTAAATTTTGCCCAGCCGTGATACCATTTACGAGGAGAACTTGGAAAGTAATTTGAAGGGAAAGAAACAAAGTTTTCATTCATACAGTACACTGCTCAGACACCCCCGGCAGGCGCACTGCTCAGCCATTGCTGATCTGGTCTCCACACAGAGACAACCACTCTTCCTTCGTCCACGTCGGAGTGGAATAGTACAGGTCGAGACCATATTCCTTGATCTCTTTGGCCAGCTTGTCCATTCTATCCCACGGATACTCATACTTCCCGTCTCGATACACCCCAACGTCGGGATTTGGGTGAGGGTCCGAGGGGTTGAATGTGATCGCAATTGTGCTCAGGACAGCGCGCCGTTCACACGCTACCTTCGCCAATTGACGAATCCACTCTTCCTCCAAGGACCCCCAGTTGTTGATCACGGTGTGACCCATGACCCCAAACACCAACCCGAACGTTCGAAGACTCGGACCAAGTAGGAGATCCGCATGGACTGGATCCCACTCGAACTCCTGGCCCCAGGGATCTTCGCAGATCTGAGTCCTGGATAGCCAAAGCTCATCCAAGTGGGGGAACTTTCTGGTGTCGAAAGTCAGCCCATGCGGTCTACCTAAGAGGTCGATTGAGATGGTCGTGAGGGTATCTTTATGGATTGAGAGGCATGCCGCCATATCCTGCAGGCTCATTCCGGGACCCCAATTGCCAGACGTGTTGATGGTGAAATTGATCAGCTGCTTTGGCCAGTGGATCAACGCGGCGATTGCTTCTGGGTCGTCCTTGCAAGCGATCAGGCGAAGCTTTGTAAAGCTTGCCGTTCGTAGCTTGTCGATATCAACCATTTCTTGGATGGCGGGCAGGTCAGAAAGTCCAATTGTCGTGACTTCTAGCGTATCGAGGGACTGGGAGTCGACTGATTTCATCACTTCGGCAAGGGTGATACCACCTCGCCCGTCCCACATATGGCCTTCAAGGTTCAGTGTTCTTAGCTGACCAAGATCTTTGGCGCGATTGATTGTCTCCAGTGTGAGGGCGCGAACTGAGTCCGGCGCGTTGAGGAAGAAGCCACCCACGATGACCAGTGAGCGGAGTCGGGTAAACCAGGATAATAAATCAAGCACGATTTGATAATCGCTTTGATTATCTTGGCCGTAGTCATCGATGTCAACATAAAAGGCAAGGCAGATGTCGCGCAACTTGCATTCGTGATCATGCTTCAGCAGTGCATGGAGCTGACGTGTGCGCTCAATCGGTGAAACTTGGGATTGCTGATCTCCAGAATAAATGAAGCTGATCTCTTCAAAGAGAAGAGGCTGGACTATGCGGTGGAACCGGTTGCTGACAAGGCCCAGAGATCGTAAGGTGGCGTTGTCTCGTTTTGGTGTACTGAGGTCAACACGGTCATTCAAGGTTGCAAAGTCAAAGATCATGACAAGAAGCTCCTCTGGAAGCAGTGAGATAGACATTTTGATGTGTGTTTTGGGTTGTTATTGTTAGATTGATGTTGTGGAAGCAGGAAGCTCGAAGATGGGTGGGAGTGGGAGGACCTTGGTGGGTTGTAGGAGCGATGGTGGACAGGCACCGCTGCGAGTTTATAAACAAGGTCCTTATCATATGGCAAACATTCAGCTTCACTGATTGCACTTTTCTTCGTTTTCTTGCGTATTATCTACTAAGAAATCTTCGTTATAATCGGTGCCTGAGTCCATTTATACGGGATCCGCCTTATCATACATAACTCGCCCTGCACTCCATAAGGCTGCGAGCGTAAAGAAAATAGTGAATATGACTTGAAGTGCTGCACATTTTGATTCAATTCTTGAACCTGATTCAATCTTGTCATTCAATCTTGACAAGAAAGAGCTGATCAACATGATTTCTTTAATGAAGCTATAGTTTATTAGCCATATAGATCTATATCTTTATTGTCGGGATAGGGCTATTCAACCCACACCGCTTTACTGTTTACCGCCTTCCAAAGTTGGGAGCTTCATGCGTGTCAATACGACGCTCAAGATCAGCGTTATCTCCACTCTCGGTATTTACTATTGGTCCACCACTTGTATCAAGGTAAATTAGTATCAGTATCAATAAATACAGCCACTGCGAGCTCGCAACGCTAATCAATTGGAGAAATCAAACTCGGACAATTTACTGGATCAAAGGACTTGAATCCACAGCTAGGAAATGACGGTTGTACGGAGGGTCGGATAGATCGATCAAATACCCAGGTGCCCATCTCCAATTACCTTAAAAGCGGGGAGTGCTCTTTCCTTCTCTCTTCAACCTCTCTCCAAAAATCCTTGACTCCATTAATTTCTAATCTTCAATCATGAAGCTCTCTATTGCTCTGGCTTTTGCCATGATTTCGGCGGCGACTGCTCAACTGAGTGATCTGCCCACCTGTGCTGTATGTGATATATGTGACTCGCCGAGCTTCTACCCGAGAAGTAGTAAACAGACTCCCACTGACATTCATCCAGAAATCCTGCGCGACCGATGCAATTCCTGCGAGCTGTGGAGTCGACGTTGCCTGTATTTGCAAGAGCGGCACATTCATTGCTGATGTCGCCTGCTGCATTGTTGGCGTGTGTACGGAGGAAGAGCAGGAGGGTATGTCATATTAACAGCTCCCGAGGTCCTGATCAAGAACATCAATTGACTAACACTATGATCGTGATTGATACAGAAACTCTGAAGGTAGCCGATGAGATCTGCTCTGCTGGCGGTGTGACCGGTCTTCCCACCACGGTCGCGTGCACCACCGGTGCATCGGCCACTGGAGACGCGACCACGACCGCGACCGCAACTGGTACCGATACCACTAGCACTAGCACTGCAAGCTCCAAGTCGACCTCGACCAAGGAGACTACCTCTGGTACATCTGCCACATCTGCCACCGATGCCAGCGCCACATCGACTGCCACCGGTGCTGCTGCTGCCGTCCAGAACAAAGAGGCATCCTTCATGGCTGCCGCTGCCGTGGGCCTCGCCGCTTTCCTTTAAACGATCTTTCAAGATCGTCACAAATTAATATTCTCGACCCTCTCGACACAACAATTTCTTATCAATGACCAGCTGAGCTGGTTGAGGGCGTAATGGCGGAGAAGATCTGTCAATTATCAAATTACCCGAACGGGGGACCTGGGTCAGGCTATGTAATGATTATGACAGTATATTTTAAAACATGATTGCCTCGGGCAAAGAGCTATATGAATATACTCCCTTATGAGACTTAGTTGTCCCTGGCATCTTCCAGCAACTTGGTCAATCGTTCTTGTCGCTCCTCGCGGAGGGTTAAGAAAGACTAAACAATGGTTAGCATAATCAACTCTCAACTTATCTATCGCGTATTCTCGACCAGTTAAGACATACCCAGAACCAAAACATCATTTCCAGAAACGCATATGTAAAGACTGCGCGGTTCTTCAACCGGTCAAGCCCGGTAACAGCCGACGCTGCAGCATAGCTAGACGCGACAAAGGAATCCTTGCTCTGGTAGATGAATACCGAGATAGTAGCGTAGATCGCGAGACGAGCTCCAGTGATGCTGATCCAGACATTCCAGTACAGGGTCAGGTTGGTAGTGATGTATTCCGGCAGCTTCTCCAGTGCACGGAGATCCTCTGAGGGGAGGTTAGAGTTGCGGAGGGGACGGATATAAGGCAGAGCTTCATCCAATGCCTCACGGTAGGGAAGAGTAGATAGGAGGACGATATCGATGAAGGCTTCGGCGAAGAGGAAGATAGAACAGAAGACGAAGGGGGATGTCAAGGGACTTTTCGGGGGAGGGAGATCCTATATGATTCCTTGTTAGTTTATTGATCTCAATGGGGAATTTAAGATATTCAATCACTGGATTCGATTGGATTCATACAATTTTCAGCGTTTCTCCCATCATAAAGACGATGTTGGAATCCGTGATTGACTCCGGACTTTTGATCAGGTACCCGGCGAGGATAATCAGGAGTACGCCGTGTACTTGAATAAGGGTTTTGGATGAAACGAGGACCATTTTGAATGAATGTATATGATCCTAGGTGATTTGGGTTGTTGAAGAAGCCAGATTGATTTGGAAGGGAGGTGGCCAGGTGGACCGCGCGGACTTTAAAAAGCACAACTGGGTAATGTACCACATGTGGGGAAAGCAGCAGCTCCGGCCAATTCGATTTCCAAACCCCCACCAACCCTTAAGATTTCTTGATAAACACAACCAAGTCTAGAAATCGCACAAGTTACAAGGGCAGACTTCAAAGCCTGGAATATTTCCTATTGAATCTGAGTTACATCTAACCGCATCATGGCGGCGATCTTCAACACTGAACGCCATGTGAAATATTACCTCCGCTGCCTCAAGACCTTCCTCCCCTCGGCATATACTTCCAATGACTCGAATCGCATGCTCTTGGCCTTCTTTACCCTGTCCGGGTTAGATGTGCTGGGTGTTCTGCAGGACAAAATCACCCCGGAAGAGCGACAAGGATATATCGACTGGCTTTATCATTGCCAGGTGCCATCAGGTGGATTTCGCGGATTCTCAGGAACGGACTTTGGGGCAGAGAGACGCACGGCTGATAATGAAGCCTGGGATCCAGCGAATGGACCTGCTACTTTCTTTGCGCTGGTGAATTTGCTCATTCTGGGTGATGATTTGTCCAAAGTCAAACGGAGAGAATGTCTCCAGTGGCTTCCGAAACTACAACGAGCGGATGGAAGCTTTGGAGAATTGCTTGGTCCTGAGGGCACTATTGAGGGTGATCGGGATCTCCGATACTGCATGTGTGCAGCCGGAATTCGATTTATGTTACGGGGAAGCGGAAGTAAAGGCGTTGAGGATATACAAGATATCGATGTGCCCGGGTTTATCTCATTTATCGAAGCATGCCAGGTAATAAATTATTATACATTGGTTATATGGTGTTGGATTTTACTAATTCATTTTCCTTTGAACTAGGCTTACGATGGCGGAATGGCCGAATCACCTTTTCGTGAACCCCATAGTTGGTATCCCTGATATTTGTTTTCTCCTTGATCCTTCTGACAGCATGACCTAGGTGGACATACATATTGTGCAGTTGGATCTCTAGAGTTTCTGCGTCGGGGAGGAGCTGACATCCACTCGGTTCGAATGTTGACTCCGGGGTCCAGGAAGTTTGAGACGTTGATGGCGTGGTTGGCATCACGGCAGACGGCAGAACTAGGTGAAGAGGAGGAGGATGATGAGGATGAGACGGACGACGAAAGCCAAGTCGATACGGAGCTGACCTCAGACGATGCGACCAACTCTCTGGAAGAGAGGATTGTCGCACTACCTGCGCTTACTGCATTGGCAGGCGATGAATCAATACCTTGTGCTGGGTTCAATGGTCGTTATAACAAGTTTGCAGATACCTGCTACTCGTTTTGGAATGGGGCAACACTGCTGGTATGTGGTCGCGGAGTTCTACCCAATACCCATTTCTGACTCGTATTAGATGCTCGATCGATATTCTGTAATTGATGACGTGCGGAATCGTCGATACCTGCTAGAAAAAGTGCAACATCTAGTGGGTGGATTTGGGAAAGCAGTCGGGGATCCTCCTGGTATAAGCCCAATATACGTCCCGAGTGGCAAATTACCCTTACTAACCCAACTTTCTTTAGATCTCCTCCACTCTTATTTTGGCATGGTCTCATTAGCCTTTCAAGGTGAACAAGGTCTTGCCCGTGTCGATCCTTTGCTGGTCACCACTGAACGAGTAATTCAACATCTTGAATCCCTTCCCTGGGGGTCATAGGCCGTATGATTGACGATGGGAGGGGCAATTGCATGGTGGCCACCGGTCCATGCAGGAGAGGATGACCTGGACCAATGGAAGACCGCTGATATATTGAAATGGCTGCCACAAGTGCCTCTTTTGGGGTCTTACTTTTGCAATATACAGGGAATCCCTGGGGATCAGAGAAATCAGGGGAAGGATCAAGGGATGAAATCATAAGAGAATTTGGGAAATCATTCACAGTTTATATGAGAACTTGGAAGTTCATGGAAATATTTCCACATATAATAATCTTCAAACAATATCGAAATTCAAGTTCAAGTCAATTTAAACTTGGAAGTACACAATAAACTTGAACATCCAAAAGTGAAACGGGACCAATTTCCATCTCAGGGGGTCGGGTATGATATAATATTGGCTCGAATTCCTTAGCAGCCGTTTCAACGCCCACAGCCGAGTTGTTACTCCACACGGTCCACGTTTCCCCGACGTTTTGAACCTTGATTCTTATAATTCTTTTACATGTAATTCTTTTTTTTCATTTACAGTCCCCTCTACTTCCTTGAATTATATCTCCTGGTCTTTTGAATGGCAAGATCGCGCATCCCGCACCCCCCTACTCGATATCGATACGCGCAAAGATCTCCGAGGCCGACGGCAACCCCGGGGATCGAGTTTAACACATGCCGCCCAGGACGAGAGCGGGGGTTCAAAGCCAGAAACAAAAGGAGAAGGTGTGTTCATCTATGGAATGGACGCTATCGTGATCAGCGTTGTGTGGTCTTGTGTAGACTTGGCTAACTTCATGACCTCCTGGTCGTGCGCTCGGACAGCTCGCCAACTCCTACAATGAATTACTCGAGTACGTCCTATCCCCTGTCTCGCATGGATCCGCGAATACCCTTATAACTAACGCGCATGTATAGAGAGTTCTCGTCGAAGGACCTTCGAAGCGTCGGAAATTACACTCTAGGACGGTTGATTGGGAAAGGCTCATTCGGAAAAGTGTACCTCGCGTCGCACAAGCTCACGAATGGCTCCAAGGTGCGGATTAGAAGTGGACTGGGAGATAAACGCATGCGTCCATGCTAATACAATCATAGGTGGTGCTTAAGTCTTCTAGCAAGGAGGATACCAACTTGGCCCGCGAGATCCACCACCACCGTCAATTCCTACACCCTCATATCGCACGCCTGTACGAAGTTGTGGTAACGGAGCATCTGGTGTGGCTAGTGCTGGAATATTGTCCTGGTATAGCGCTACTGCTTTCTAGTTGGAATATGGACTCAGCTAATTGATCTACTTTAGGCGATGAACTTTACAATTACCTCCTGCGCCATGGTCCGTTACCAGTCGAGAAAGTCAAACGAATATTTACCCAATTAGTCGGCGCAGTGGCATACGTCCATAGCAAGTCCTGCGTTCACCGAGACCTGAAATTAGAGAACATCCTCCTGGACAAACATGAAAATGTCAAATTGTGCGATTTCGGATTTACGCGCGAGTATGAAGGCAAGGCCAGTTACCTGCAGACATTTTGCGGGACGATTTGCTACAGCGCACCGGAAATGTTAAAGGGAGAGAAATATGCTGGAGAGAAGGTGGATGTCTGGAGTCTGGGAATTATTCTCTTTGCGCTTCTCGCCGGCGAGTTACCCTACGATGATGACGACGATCAAGTAACCAAGAATCGCATTCTATCGGAAGACCCTATTTACAACGACAAATTCCCAGAAGACGCCAAGGCTCTAATAAATCTTCTGTTATCGAAACGCCCTTTGATCCGGCCCAGCCTCGAAGATATCCTTGCCCATCCTTTCCTTGGTGACCATGCTCCCGAACAGCTCGCCATTCTAAAAATCCCACGCCCTTCGCCTTTTACAACTCCCCTGGAGAAGACTACGTTACAACGGATGAAGAGTGCAGGAGTAAATATCGACGAAGTTATTGAGAATGTGCTGGCTCAAAGATGCGACCCTCTGGCTGGGTGGTGGGCGCTTTTGATAGAGAAGGAACAGCGCAAGGAACAAAAACGAGAGCGCAAGCGTCGGGAACGAGATGCGGAGGCTAAGAACCTTCGTCGTCTGAGTGCGGCAAGCAGCCGACTAGAGAAACTTTCATCGGCGCTGGTGGAGGTGGACGAGGAGGGCCATGTGAATTCGACTGGGCTACATGACCGGGGACGTCGTGATCGACGAAGTCTTCCATCACAGCTCGCTGTTCCGGACTTACCTGCGCTGCCCGAACCACTACCAACGGAAATGTCCGATCAGAGGAGTGCTCCACCAACGCCTCTGGATAAAGATTCTGTGCACTCTAATTCTTCAACCCGACGGCGCCCCGTTCCTCCACCTAAAGATAAAAGGCGCTCTCGGCCTAGTATGTTGCATGTAAGCGCATCACAACCAGAGCTCGCCCAGCACCACGGCCTTTTTCGCCGCCGCACCTCGACTCCTCGACGCCATAACCCAATAATCAGCCAGCTAGCTTCTCTAAAGCACTGGTTCGTGGAGTCAGCCAAAAGAGCGAAATCCCCAAGTGCTAAATCTAGTGGATCTCGTAAATTCGCGGAGAAGTTCAGCCCTGCTAAAAGCCAGGATAGCAACAAAAAGACTGTGTCGGTCCCTGCTTCGGTTGCACCAGTGTCAGAAGAAATCGTCACACCAACCCAGATCAAGCGAATCTCCAATGCTAGTAGCTTGGCTCCTAGCAGCGCATCTTACCGCCAAAATCGACACTCGTACCCTCGCCAGTCTCGGGCTCTGAACACTGGCCATTCAAGCAATCGCAACTCACTCTCGCCATCCCCAATCACCCCTCGTGGATCATACCGACGCTCGTCGGCGGGATTGCGTGGCCGCAAATCGACATCCTCATCTGTCTCATCCATACGCAGCATTCACCATACCCGCGCACACTCTAAGGCTTCTTCGATCTCTTCAAACAGTATTGACACGGTTGCTACGCCCACAGCAAGAATCTCCAGATCTCCTCACAATTCTATCAAAGTATTACCAACAACCCCAGGTGCATCTGCTCGCTTCCCGAGTAATATTCGGCTAGTACGCGGTCCAAGTGGATCGAGGGAATTAAGTGACCGTCTAGCCCCAGGGCCATCAAGTTTCAATGAGGCTGCACCTACACCTTTACTGTACTCGCCTTCATCAAGTCTGGTGTTTGCCCGGCGAAAGAGATCTGCTTTCAAAGGACCCATGCTTAATACATCTAATCTCATGGTGGCTGGTGGAATGGTACATTCTCCTATTCCCGGCCAACCTGAAGGTACTCCAGTCGAAGCAATTATTCCAGTCGGACGACCAACTGCTCGGAAAAGTCAGATAATCGAGGAAGAGGAAGACGACGAGGACATCGAAGAAGTCGATGAATTTGATGAACCTGAGGAGGAGACTGGCGAGCCAGCTGATGCAGTACACGAGGAGCCTGACCCTGAAACCGAGACAATCAAAGACCCAGAGACGCAGGTCACGGAGACTGGATCTCCTGTATCAATCCGCAAGCCGGCTCTTGAACCTGCGCCTGAGTTAGATTCCAGTCCTCTCAGGCCACCTCGCACATCCTCTTTGCGTTCACCACCACCAGAAGCCGCAGCAGCCATTGCAGAAGTGACGGGTGCCAGTGAGGTGGACCCGCAGGAAGAGATCTCAACTGAGGATGTCAATGCTACCGCTGGTGATGCTTCTAAAGCGGACGACCACTCTCAATAGTGGCACAATTTCCTTCTTTCTTGGACATGGGCGTTCTGTGTTCCTTTCTACGATCTGATTACTTACACAATCTGTTAGACGATAGAGCTGTTTTGTGATTCCCCTATACCCCTCATGTTTGCGGCTCATAAACATTCTTCCCTGCATTTTATTTCTACCATCGGCTTATGATACACCTGTATAAGCTGTAACAGCTGATCCTTTTCTGTTCCTACCCTCTTTCTCTTTCCTTGATCTTGTCTTCGGCTTTATATAGCCTCTCTCTCTCTGTCGAGATTTTCTATTGTCCCTTTCACCCCACACATTCGCCTTGTGTCTCAGATACCTTCTCATACTGTTCTGACCTTATATTGACTCATAGACTTTGATATTGCCGAATGCCTGCATAATGATAGTTATTGTGTTTAACACAGAAAAGCGTGCAATACAATTCTTAATTCTAATTATAATGTCCTATATATTATTTACCTACCGCTTGGTCAGAACTTCCAAAGCGATTCTTCCAATCCAAATTCAATATCTGCCAGAGACAAGTACTCGTGTATAAGAATAAACATACTTCTAGTTCCAATTGAATGCACTGTCAGCTCCAGGCTGGACGAGTAGAAAAAGTTACAGCAATCACCAGTATGATCACCAGTATCAACTTGACCATGAATCACTGATCAAGGATCCTATGTCCTCCCAGCCTCCTCATCCCCAGCATCCCTCTTCTCATCCTTATCACCCTCCTGAATCCCAACAGTACTTTCACCAATTTTATCAACAGTATCACGATACTCCGGTACAAAATTAACAGCAACGGCATATGTCCAAGCAACAACCATGAACTAAGCAATCAGTAAGCACCAACCTTGGAAGTATAACTGTCATAGAGTGGAGTGGTGAGAGTAACATACCATAGTAGGAACAATCATCGCAAACCCAGTATCATTACGCATATCAGCAACATGTCCTAGTATCGGAGGTACAACAGCACCACCGCAGACACCACCAACAATGAATCCAGAACCACGTTTATAATGTCTACCCAGCCCACGGATTCCCAGTGCGACGATAGTAGGGAAACAGACGGATTCGAAGAAGAGTGTCATGAAGAGCATAGCTAATTTTAGAATGCATCAGTGAGGAATCAAGCACTCGAGTACTACTCATGCCTGGGATGAGTAAAAAAAAGTGAATGAACTTACCAATACCCTTTTGCTCTCTCTGCGTAACAGCAGCGGCTAGAAACGCCACACAACAAGAAAGATAAACAAAGAAGACATAACGTGCCTTCGTATATTTCATCAATCCAGATCCTAAGAATCGACCCACAGCAAAAGCACCTTGAGCTCCGGCTAAAAGCTTCGCACCTTTAGCACTATCGGTTCCAGGCCAGGTATCGACTGCATAGTTAATAAAGTAGCCCGCAATGGCAACTAAGAGATATCAGCAACCAGTACAACGTGAATTCATAATTCGCGCAAGCACAACAAATTTGCAAAGCAATGCAAGGGTAAGACTTACCCTGAGCACCTGTATATGTAAACTGCGCCAAAGTAGCATGAAACAACTTCCATTGCTTCCGAAACGGTTTATCCTGCTCATCCACATGAGTCGTCGAGACCTGGAATGCCATATCCTCATCTGTGACTTCGGGTATATTTGAGAAGAAGAATACAACAGCTAGACAGAAAACGAAGATTCCAATTGCAAGGTATACCCATTGAACACGCTGGAGGGCTTCGACATCATCTTCTGTTTCAGTGAAGAAGGCATAGGAACCTAGGACTGGGCCGACGACTGTACCGATTGCGTTGAATGCTTGCGCGAAGTTTATTCGGATTTCGGAGTAGCGAGGTGGACCACAGACTATATAATCATAAGTCATTGCGATGATAAAAGTGCCCGGGCAAGCCTTGGAGGTGATAGACACTGGCGTCTCATGTCCGCGCTTCATCTTACTAGTAGATGAAGTGTTACGTACCTGTTAGATATGGATTTGCAGCCGTCTCCAAAGATCCCAATCCAGATCCAATGACGAATGTGGCACCACAGAATCCACCAAAGGATTGATGTAGACCAGCAGGCCACATGCACAGTGCACCAATACCATATAATGTTAATCCGAAGATAAACACGGTCTTGTATCCGAAGTGACGTAGGAGCCAGTTTGCGTAACCCAGTGAGGCGAGAGGATATGCACTATTATGATCAGAATCTGGGATCAAGTTCATGTGAGGTGGGACATATAATATGCCAATCCGAGACTTACCCGAAATAAGCAGCTTGGAGGCCAGCAGAACGACCTCGATCAATATGTAGAGTATTTTGGAAGTGTTTATTCAATGTATCCAGTAGACCGTATGCAAAACCCTAGATAGTGTTAGTTCGAGTCCTATAATAAACTTGAACTTCTTGAAAGACCTCACCCATAGAAAGAATAAAATTGTAACTAGACTGAGAGGCCATAGACTCTGGCGAAGTGTCAAGGTTGAAGCCGAGGTAGTAGTCCGATTATCAACACGCAGACCAGAACGTTTATTGAGGAAGTTCTTGACTCCCATAGTGGATAAGAAGGGCCCAGGGCACGTGCGTATAGTTGTATAAATTCAATTATCAACGGAGTCAGGAAAGCAGCCACAGGCTTGAACTGCAATGTTGAGAGTGAGTCCTAGAAATATAGAGAGAAGGAGGTGAAAGAAAGGAAGAATGTCGGGTTTCAAGCATAGACGCAAGGTGGTACTAGAATGTCACCTTGAACCCCTCAACCTTGGACAGTTCAAGGAAGGATACCCCATATTTTGGAGTGTCAATCTTTAATATACCGTAGTGCACTTTCCGTAAAGACCATTTTGGGCGAACTGACCGTGTGCCAAGGGTCTACTTAACTTTTTTTATGCCGCACGGATTAGAATTCATGGGGTAGGAGCGTAGAACGGGGACATACCACAGAGTCTGCCTAGGTGAAGGAGCGTTGGCAAAGACTTGTAAGCCCGAGATCATCGAAGTTAGAGTAATAGCGGGGAAATTAAAGCTACTGAGTATTCAGTTACAAGTCGATATGATGCTTTTAACTTCAAAACGTTTGAGGGTTGATTCAATCACGATGATTCATGGCAGTCTCCATCTATGAAAATTTATATGCGACTTAAGACTTGGCCTAGTCTCGTCTCATCGTGCATCTATCTCTATAAAGCGAAAGCTACCCTCCCTAGTTCCTTTATATGCGAGACCATTTCATCTCATCATTCTTCTACGCTCGCTTTGGCTTACCCGCAGCACCGTTCTGGGCAACTTGGGCAGTGGAAACGTGAGTATTGTACAGACGACGCTCGGCGAACTTGAGAATTTCGTCGATCAAGCTGTTGATAGTAATTAGCATATGTAAATCATTAATTAGGAAAGGGAAGCTTACATCACGGGCGCGCTGATGGCTAGAACGGCTTGCCATTCAATCCAGTTCAGAGGGAGAATGGCGAACAGTGTCTGGAGGAATGGAATATAGAGGATGGCAAAGTGCAGAGCCATGGACAAAGTAATCGCATACACAAGCATCGGGTTGTTGTGGAGGAAGAAAGTGAAGAGGGACTCGCTGGATGACAGAGCGTTCATCGCGTTCAGCATCTCAATAACCACCAGGATGGAAAGAGACACAGTCGAAGCAGACTTGCCCATGTCGTTGCTGAACATCTCACAGCCAATCTCAGGGAACTGGGTGGAGCAACGGTGGAAGTGGCTCTATAGGCAATTGTTAGAAAGTGACAAGAAAGTATGAGTGAGGAAAACTTACCAGTTGCCAGAAGGTAATTTGAGGACCCTCGGGGTTGTACAGGAACCACCAGACATAACCAAAGACAGTAGCAGTACCGACATAGATACCAATAACCATGTAACGGAACAAGAGCCAGCCACCAACAAGGGCCTCATCACGGCGACGAGGAGGACGTCTCATGACATCATGGTCAGGAGGGTTGAAGGAGAGAGCAGTAGCGGGAAGACCATCGGTAACAAGGTTGACCCACAGAAGCTGGACAGGAACCAGAGCCTCGGGCATGCCCAAGGCCGCAGTCAGGAAGATAGAGACAACCTCACCAATGTTGGACGAGATCAAATACCGGATAAATTGCTGAGTGTTACTGTAGATAGAGCGACCTTCCTCAACAGCGACAGTGATGGTGGCAAAGTTGTCATCTGCTAGAACCATGTCGGCAGCGAGCTTGGCCACGTCAGTACCGGTACCCATGGCAACACCAATATCAGACTTCTTGAGCGCGGGAGCATCGTTGACACCGTCACCGGTCATGGCTACGACGTGGTTCAGGGACTGAAGCAGATCAACCAGCTTGGACTTGTGGGTAGGCTCGGTACGGGAGAACAAAGAGGCAGTCTGGACAGCCTGGAGCTGTTCGCTTTCACTCAAGTCGTCAAACTCACGGCCAGTGAAGCTCTTGCCAGTGAGGTCCTCGTTAGGTCCAAACACACCAATTTGACGACAGATAGACTCAGCGGTGTGACGGTTATCACCAGTGATGACAATGACACGAATACCGGCATCCTGGCACTTCTTGATCGATGCAGCAACTTCAGGGCGAGGGGGATCCAGCATACCGACGAGGCCAATCAGAGTCATGTTCTGCTCAATCTTGGTGTAATCCTCAGTAGATGATGCGTTCTTCAGTAGCTTGTTTCCAGAAATATCGTGCACGGCGGCGATGGCCATGACCCGAAGACCACGGTTACCATATTCGACGACCTCTTCAGAGAGCAGCTTGACGTGCTTCTTGCTCAGGGGCACGCGGGTTCCTTCGGAGCCTTGCAAAACGTGAGAGCAGCGCTCCAGGATAGATTCGGGGGCGCCCTTAACCAAGAGCTTCTGCTCCTTGCCCTTTCCGACAAGAACAGACATGCTCTTGCGGTCACGGGAGAATTCGTAAGTGGCCTGGAGGGGAAGACGGGATTCATAATGAGCGCTTGCAAGGTGAAGTCTCTCAGATGCGGGCAGGCGGAAAAGCTTCTCGTTCTCGGCAGCGTCATTGGTACCAATCTTCTCGGTCAATGCACGCAGAGCGGCCTCGGTGGGTTCACCAATGTTGGAGAACACGCCAGTCTTGGCATCGTGAGAAAGCGTAGCAGCGTTACAGATAGCGGTAACTTCGGTGAGCTGGCGGACAGTAGACGAAGTGACAGCCAAGTTCTCAACAACCTTACCGTTACGGGTGAGCTTACCCTCGGGAGCAAATGTAGTGCCTTCGATGTCAATCTCCTCGAGGGCATCGCCAGTGCTAGTCAGGTAAACGATCTTCTCCACGCTCATCTGGTTGGTGGTCAGGGTTCCAGTCTTGTCAGAGCAGATAACACTGCAGCTTCCAAGGGTCTCCACGGAAGGCAGGGATCGGACAACGGCGTTCTTCTGGGCCATCTTGCGAGTTCCCAGAGCCAGGCAGGTGGTGATGACGACAGCAAGACCCTCGGGAATAGCTGCCACACCGAGAGAAACTGCAATCTTCAAGTAGTAAATCGCACCCTTGGTCCAGGAGCCGCCGAAGGCGGGGTCGTTGAAGTGTTCGATGTTGATCAGCCAGACGAGAACGCAAATAACGGTGATAACCTTGGCCAGCATATCACCGAAGTCGTTCAGCTTCTGCTTCAATGGGGTTGGCTCCGAGATCTGAGAAGTGATACTGTCGTGGATATCACCAATGGCAGTCGAGCCACCAGTCAAAACAACCAGAGCAGTTGCATGGCCATTGACGACGGTGGTACCGGAGAAGAGCATGTTGATCTGATCCTGCTTGACAGCTTGACGGTCCTTGACAACCTGAGTATCCTTGCTAACACTTTCGCTTTCACCAGTCAGGATGGCCTGGTCAACGCGGAAGCTGTTGCTGTGGATAGACAGAAGACGGCAGTCGGCAGGGACACGATCACCCACGGCGATTTGAATCACATCACCAGGAACCAGATCCTCAGCCTTGACACGCTGTGCCTTTCCACTACGAACAACCTTGGCTTCATTGGCCGAGTATTCCTGGAGCGCAGCAATGGCCTTCTCGGCACTGCTTTCCTGAGTCACACCGACAACCGCATTGAGGATGAGGATAGTAAGAATCTATTGGGAGAGAGTATTTGTCAGTAAGATATTCAAACCTTCACGGGAAGGTGTGCAACACATACCACAGCGGGGTCGACAAAGGCAGTCCAATCCTCGCCTTCTTCAAAGAGAGCCAAAACAAACGATACAGCAGCAGATCCCAGTAGAATAAGGACCAGCTGATCCTTGAACTGTTCCAGAATCAATTCCCAAAGAGGTGTCGGGGGTTCCTCGGCCAGAGCTAGAGACAGTTAATTTCCCCGCAGAACAATAGCTTTGGGAGAATTTGACATACCATTGGGACCGTGCTTCTGTCTGGATTTTAGCACAGCATCTTGCGATAGTCCTGAATTTTCAGAGACATTGAAATGATCCAGCACATCTGCTGGGGAGTAGAGAAAGGAGTTCTCCATGGTCACTCTCTTGCCAGGTCACCGTGATCTGGGGGACCGGGGCAGAGATGCGGAGGAGCTGGGGTAACAACAAGAAAAAAGAAAGGAAGAAAAAAAGGAAGGGATGTATTAGATATGATACATGGATGTTGGCAACCACTAGTCAAAATCGGACGAATTGGCCGGGGTCCAGGATGAGCAAGGGAATGAGAAAGAAGTACCTTTGTTTCCAGTGGGAAAAGCGCGCGACGTAAAAAAGTGGAGAGGCGGAGCAACAACGTGTTCTCATCCAGTTGATTCTATTTCCTCATCAAGAGGGTCTGCTGAATCAGCAAGTCACAGGGCTGAACCATGATTTGAATCTTGCTGATCTCCACTATGGGTTAAATTAAATAGTAACTACGTACACAACTAAGAGATATCTTGAGATTACTTGCTAAGTTGATTCTTCCTTGGTCCCTTTTGATTTTTATGATGCTCACAAGTTGACTCGGGCTTATCTAGTTAAATCGTTCTCTATGCACATAGCCAGGGATCTCCGGCAACTATTCCGAAAACTGTGCTGGAATTATGGGGCTTTTTGCCAGGCTACATCATTCCCATAATGATTGGGCTGCTCTAGTGGAGTTTTGCTTCTCTTTGACCAGAGAAATGACCGATCAGACACCAAATGCTGCCAAGGACACTCCCTAGTGGATTTCCTTGTGGAAATGGTGGATTCTGTTGGGGACTCGGAGTTAACCAGACTTGTTAAGTGGTCATCTGCCACGGACCTCGGCCATGATGCCTTTAGCGAGCAATGACATTATCTTAGCCATAATCCCGGCAGAGCATTGATCCTATTGTTAATCCTGTTGACCCTGCATTTCCCAATCTGGCATTGGGTCGGTCTAGGCGGAACCCGCGTCATATCTCCATTGATTCAGCAGCACCTATTACAGAATAGGCAGTGGGTGAACGGTCTCTGCAGATGATCTTCTAATGAGTGGCAACTTGTGCATGCGATTCATTCGTTTCCTGTAGGGCTGAATCTAGCTCATCCACTTTTTCATCATGAGCAGGGCCTAGCCAGGATGTTTTGATTGACCGGGATCATATGCAACTATTCTATCTGTAGGCAGACTACCCAGGTGACATTTGCTGGGAGATATCGGTAATTCAGACTCTATTTATGCAATAAGTAGTTTAGCCACGTGTTCCCTGGCGATTGACTGGGACCTGATGTGATTTGTGACAAAACTTCTATCAATCTTGATACTATTGGTGCTGAATCCACCGGACCTCAACATTTTACGAGGGGGAAAAAAAGAAAAACACTGACTTTGATACTGACTATCAACTACTACTTTCCCTTTGTTTCCAGTTCTGCTGCACGTGTTATTTTGATAGGGAACTTTCAAATGTCAGGCACTAAGTTGAAATTATCGTATTTCATTCTTCGTATTTCCTGCCTTGGAATGTAACATGAAGCGCTTTACTTCCATATTGAGCCCAAACCCGAGCGTCAACTGGTGCAAAGTGGTTGTTAGACTAGAGCCAATTAAAATGTCCCCTATCCCCATTATCCAGTCACATGATACAATTGTTAAAGGGGGAGAGAAAAGAAGAGAAAAAGGACAACGAGATTCTATTTTTAAGATTTCAAGGATTTAATCTCGGGATAATTGATTTTGCCCCTGGTTGAAATTATCTAGACATAAATAGCACTTGGTTGTATTTGTGAATTGACCAGTCCAGATGAGCACACGACTATTGTCACCAACTGGCCAATATAAGGGAAAATGCACTTAAATGCAGTGTGATTTAAGTCACCTGTATAGTATAGATGAACCAATGAGATTCATAGAATACCAGATAAGAAATCACCTGCTACAAGATCGAACTGGGATAAAAACAAAGAAACATAAATGTACATACACATGTGGGCCTTCCGGGGTGTAGACCATGTAGTAGCCAGATCGTAAACTGTGTTCAACTACGGAGTAGTATGATCAACTATGATCAACGACATCATACTGTACACCTGGCACTGTACTTGGACTTGGTTACTATCTTATGCTGGAAGATTCTATACGTTGCATCATTGTCACCTGTTCATCTTTGCCCCCCCACTTTAACCATATCCCATTCATCTATCTTCATGACTCCTTTTATAAATAGTCTTGACTCTTGCAAAAAAAGGAGTCAACTCCATAGACTATGAACGGTCAGGAGAGTCTAGAGTCTCCACAGTCATTTGGAACGATCTTCGTAACCGTAACGAAGTCCCTGGTACCATTAAATACGGGAATTTACATTTGAATGATGTGCGACAAGGTGAGAGACTATACAAGGGAAGGTGAAATATGATAAATAATGGAACCTTGGAATCTACCTATATAAGAAAATAAAACAATATAGAATTAAGATAAAACTCTGCCTAGTTTCACCAAATAAAGTATTATGTGATTTCCACCTAGAAGTAATAATGGGCATCGATTTTAGTGTACATGGTACAAGGCATCAGTAAGAGAATCAGCATGGAAGTCCAGGTACCCGGTACGGTGTAATTCTGTATTGTTATGATTCTCCCCCAAACTCCCTCGCTCCCTCTCTCTCTTCTCACCCCCACTTGGTCCTCCTCACCTTCTTCTTCTGCATCTCCGCTTCCATCTCCAGTTTTTTTTTTCTTCTCTTCTTCAAATCTCCCCCAAACCTTTTCGATCTACAGTCATCATGGAAAACGAGGTATGTGTACACCCTGTCTCTTCTCCCCCCCCCCTCAATCCAACCCCTCCATCGGGCGCGTGCTGAGTCGTCACCGCCCATCGCATTCCCACATCCAACTTTCTTTTACTTGATATCTGGTCATCGGCTAACGCGTTTTTCTTGTTATTATGCAGCGTGACAAGTAAGCATTTCATCGATCTCGGTATTCTTTTTTTCTGTTGGAAATACTGACCCCCTCACCAGCAAGACGTTCCTCGCGCGGCTCTGCGAGCAGGCCGAGCGCTACGATGGTGAGACTCACACGGGATGAACATTGTTGTGAAAACTGGATAGGCTAACACGGAACTTATCGTTCTAGAAATGGTTACTTACATGAAGGTTCGTTATATATCTTATCTGTCTCTAAATGATGAATCTAGGCTGATCTGACCGTCTCGTATAGGAAGTCGCCAACGTATGACATAACCCCCTCTCACAGGTCGCATCCCGATATTAACTTGACTTAGATCGCTGGTGAACTCACCGTTGATGAGCGCAACCTCCTCTCTGTCGCCTACAAGAACGTCGTCGGTACCCGCCGTGCCTCGTGGCGCATCATCTCCTCCATCGAGCAGAAGGAGGAGTCCAAGGGCTCTGAGGAGCATGTTACCATCATCCGCGACTACCGCCAGAAGATTGAGACCGAGCTTGAGCGTGTCTGCCAGGACGTTCTGGATGTCCTTGACAAGGCCTTGATCCCCAAGGCTGAGAGCGGCGAGTCTAAGGTTTTCTACTACAAGATGTAAGTGAACCTGGAGAACGTGCGGTGGTGATGCGGTGATGCATTAGATGACTGACTACAAAACAGGAAGGGTGACTACCACCGTTACCTTGCTGAGTTCGCCTCTGGCGAGAAGCGCAAGCTTGCTGCTACTGCCGCCCACGAGGCCTACAAGGTAATTTTCGGAATACTATTATTACCCTCCTCGGGCCTACACCTGCTGACCACGATCATTCTCAATTTAGAACGCTACTGATGTCGCCCAAACCGAACTTACTCCCACTCACCCTATCCGCCTGGGTCTCGCCCTGAACTTCTCTGTCTTCTACTATGAGATCCTTAACTCCCCAGACCGTGCATGCCACCTCGCCAAGCAGGCCTTCGACGATGCTATTGCTGAGCTGGACTCCCTCTCCGAGGAGAGCTACCGTGACAGCACTCTGATCATGCAACTTCTCCGCGACAACCTGACTCTCTGGACCTCTTCTGATGGTAACGAGGGTGAGGCCAAGGAGGAGAAGCCTGAGGAGGAGGCTGCCCCTGCTCCTGCCGAAGAGCAGCCCGAGGAGGCTAAGCCCGCCGAGACTGAGTCCTAAATTTGCTCTGGGACGCGATGAGCCGATTTGATCAGAGGCGTTCGCATTTCTTCCTGGAACGTGGTTTGCAAGTCGCTTTTGTTTTCACCGCAGCGTGGCTGGGTTGGGACCGGCACTTATCCCCTTGCACGTGCTCAGGATCGTGTGGGTCGGCCGGCGGAGTTTGATATTCGGTTGACGCGAGCGAAGAAAAGGGGCTGAGTGGAATTTCTCTCTCTTTTACTGTCTCTATTCCCACTCCAGCACGATTCAATGTGTTTATTTTCAATTCACCTTTTTGAATTTCATTTCGTAACCGCAAACCTAGGATAGGTTGTAGATCAGCAGCACTAGTAGTAGCCCTCGGATCAATCTAGATTTGAGATCGGGTATATATTGCTTTACCCAGTGCACTCCTTATGAGCATGGATATCATGCACATGTGAGGACTCTAGTCCGAGTCTCACCTGGGCACACATACGTCCTAGTACATAGCACCTGCCCGGCCCTCGACACATGTGCACGCTTGATCTCCATATCACCCATCTCATCACTTCAAGTTCCTACTGATCAGTCCTGGAGTGAGTCAAGTGCTTGGACTACCTATCATCACCTGCATTTATAGTAATGGCAACCTCTCCTTACCCTTTTCTCGAGTCCATCGAGTGCAAATGTGGCTTTTCTTCACCAAAACACTTGGAAGTCTATTTGAACACATCTATGCGTCCAGATGTCCTTGAAGTCCTAGAGATTCTACCTCACTCTGAAGTGCTCAATCAGGGCGCCTGTTTACTATCGACACGACTCTTGTGGCACTGAAATGAAAATCAGAACTACCTACCATTATCTTGTTCTTGCGAAGCCCCAAAGGTCTGACTGCCAATGACAGTCAAGCAATCAGTTCCACCAGGGTATTCGACAACCTTCGAAACGCATGTGTCTTTCGGAGTTGGAAGGGTTTCCCAGTCCAACGCATAGTATGTTTCCAAGGCAACAGCACTGGAGCCTGAGGGGTCTTTGCACTAGCTTCTAGGAGCTACCTACTAAAGCAGATCAGCTGCCAGCACTTGCATATGTGGGAGTCCGAGTCCACAGGAACTTGAAAGAAGTACTTCTAGTACATAGTATCCGATGCCTATATTGATGGACAAGCTAGAGAAGCATGTGCATCCACCATGGTTGATCAAAATAGTAGTTCAGTAACTGGCGTTTGATTTGAAAAGAGAAAGGTTATGAATAACTTGAATCTACCACAAGCTGCATCCTGAAGAGAAATCCCACGTCCCATGGGAAAGAATGAAAGATCGGCCCCGCTCTACCCAGGCACGACGGACGCCCTTCCGAGGAAATATCTCCTACACTGGCATATACTTGATCAGTGGGGTACAGGAAAGACCCGGAAAGATCCCACGCGAGACTTGCAGAGCCGCGATAATGAGTTGTGACGCTACATGACCATGCACATGTGCAGGCTGCAGATGACAGCCATGTTTATACCCGAGTTCCAAGATTGCTACACGAATTGACTCAGATGGATTTAAATCTGGGAAGTCCATCGGTGATACCGAGAGCTTATTATTTTGCTTAATAGTTAAAATTAACATGCGGGGATCAGGGTACTTGAAGCCATCATGATGTCAATCTTATTACTAGTATACTCCGAGTCAGTGCTGGTATACTACTGAAGATTTCAATAAAAATTCAACTTCAATTCCACTGAGACATCAACATATGTTACAATCATGGCTATTACGATCCATTCAAACCTTGGAATGTCCATACTAGTACTAGTATCATCCTTATCTCGGATCCATCTCCCCGTTTAAACCCAAGGGCAAGATACTAGTAGCTCAAAGTTACTAGAAATGACAGGTCTCAGATAAGCCCATTGCAATACTCTACACACTGGCATGCATCAAACCCAAAACCACTGCCAATCCCTCTCTACTCCTATACCAACGAAGTCACAAAATCTTCCAAGCCCAAACGTGCATAACTAAACCCCCACCAACTGCAGCCCACCTCTCCAGAACGGGCCCAGAGACAAATCAGCGCAAGCGCAGAAGGGCCAAGCGTGCGGACTTCAGAGAGCGACAGACATCAGTTGTGCTAATCCGGGAATATGGTGCAATCGCTGCGCGTCAATCTGCAGCGTCAAGCAGACGAGGACAAGGGCGCGGACCCTCGAGGCGTTTGACAGGTGTCATGGTGGCTTGCACCGGTGTGGGGGGAGACATTGATAGGTGAATGCGTTGTTTGTGTCGTGGAATCGACTGGTTGACGCTCTGTGAGTGGATTATCGGGGAGCCATAGGATGCACGGGAAAGTCTGGGGAGAAGTAAGGCCAGTTTAAAGAGCCGCATTGAGGGTGATGGTGGTCTTCAGATTTATCTGTCTTTGGCATAGTTTGAGGGGGTGGCGTTCGCTTCTGTGTGTATCTCAGGTGATTTCTGATCTATCCATGCATTATCCAGATTATGAGATAGCATATTCTTGGTGCGTTAGACGGGGTCAGAATGTATTCAACTTGAAGCGCTTGGAACCATATCCAAGACCTCGGGACCACTAGGTTAATTCCTGAGATTCTACAGGTATGACACTCCTCAGTTATTCAAATAAGAGTTCTTTCAAGGATTGAGCTAATACTGGCTGTTCATGTCAGCTCTCGGTCAACATTTGGGGCCTTTGACCCATTTCTCAGACTTTGGCGTATAGGTCAAATTTCAGATTTATTGAATCCAATTCTCTTAAAGCAAACCACGAGACTCACTCTGGCCAACTATAATGTCTCCCTGATACCCACGAGTGATTGCCACGTCTGCACTATTCAATTAATCCTTGCTATCCCTATAACGTGCCTAATGCTAACGTGAAGCAAAAGGATATTGGATTGGGCAGATACCCGCAGTTACATTGGGTATTCAGATTCGAGCTAAACAAAATGACATAATTGAACAAAAAGAAAAAAAATAGCATACAGTGATTCGGATGACAACATTTCTTCGACCCGTGGACCATATTACTGGGTCAATTTCAGGGCTCACATGGATCATGCATTCAACTGTTTATGACCGATAAACTAGTTTCGGATGTGGATGAAAGACTATAGATGAACTAGTGTATAAAGTCCTGGCGAAACCCCGCAACATCAAACATTTGAAAATTTGAACATGACCATCTAAAATTAATTCTCTCGTTTCTTTTTCTTCGGGATACAAAATCACCAACAATTCGTTTAATACTCCTTTTCCTGTCTTCATTCATCTTTATACGTCGTGCGTTGCAAGAAATTCAACTCAAACCACCAATATGGCCGCTGTGACCCCATTAGTCTTTGAACAAAATGCCATTTACATCGCTCTGCTTGATCGTGGTGATACATACCTCTTCCATTGGGAACTATACCTCGCGACTTCAGCAACAGAAGGCGTAATCTTCCACGCGACAGATGACGCACAACCTGGAGTATGGGAATATAAACGAGCTCCAACGAACGAGATGCCTGAGTTACGTCGACTCGTCTTAGCCTTGAAGATCGGATCCGTGGAACCAGTGCTACACAATGCACTATCAGAACGTCTCGCCACGGTTCCCATGACGCGGTTTTCTCCACGATTTGGAGAGCAGTTGAGCTGTCGTGTCTGGCTCAAGGAGGCACTGTTCGTCTTGGATGATGAGGGATATGTTAATCTTGGGAAAGGGCCTGCTGAGATCGAAGAAGAGGCTAAATATCTTGGGATGATGAATAAATCTAAGAATCAACGGAAAATCATGCGGAGTCGGATGTGTATGTCTTAATAGTAATCCAGGCATGTGGCAAACTTCTAATGTTAATTGATCATGAACTGTGGATTCGGTGGAAGATGAGAAGTAATTTGTGAGATGGCAGATAATTACTGCGTTAATAAATTTGAAATTTGCAGGTCACGGCTCATGTATTCGTTCTATTTTAATTCATGCAGTGAAGCCAGGGCGGGAGGATGTACATTTGTGAAGGTATTGAAAGGAGGAAATGGGGAAACAGAAAGTAAGGAGTATAAGGATTGAAATTGATTCTTTCAACCCATAATGGTATCATACCCTCGAATGAGCTTGAAACTCTCCGAGTTAAGTATGTTCTTTTTTGGCAAAGTCATAGCAATGAAGACTGTGGCGCAAAGAGGCAAAGAAAAATCAAAATAATCATAGGTCGTCTCTTTACATGAAGTCATCATCACCAAGGCCATCCTCACCACCCTCGTAATTAGTGCTGTCAAGCTGGTTGTCACGGTTGGAAACCAGAGAGACCTTGGTCTTAGCAGCCTTGGTCTTCTTGTTACCTTTGTCAGCAGCACGCTCCTCGCGCATCTTCTCGTTGCTAGCAGTGGTCAGAGCACTGGCAATCTTCTTGATCTCAGAGCTAGGAAGCTCCTTAACGAGCTTGCGGGCGAAATCCTGAGCCCAGATAGAGTACTGAGGCTTCTTGGAGTGCGGTGTGAGCAGAGGGAGAAGAGTATCGGACAGGCGAGTGAACTGGTCCTTGGTGGTAGGCTTAAACAAGGGCATGGCAGAAAGGTCAACAGACTTAGTAGGGTCGGTGGTATCGCTGATGACAATGGCCTTGGGGGCACCACGGTTGCGCTTTGTGTCGACATCTCCGAAAAGGTCGTTGGCGTGGGCAAGATCGGCATCCTTCTCTTGGCGGCGCAGACGCTCACGCTTCTCCTCCTCGGTCTCATCCTCCAGGTCGCTGTCCGAGTCGGCATCTTGCCTCCGCTGCTCACGGTGCTCTTCGATGCGCTGGGCCTTGGTCTTCTTGTTGGCGGCAGCCTTGGCCTTAGCCGCAGCAAGAGCCTCCTCGGCCTTTTTGGCCTTCTCGCGCTCTACTTCAGAGTCCTCAGCGGCATCCCAGGAGTCAAGAACCTAAATTTTCGAATGACCTTTCGTTAGATGCTGATGTAAAATATAGGGAGAATTCCAAGGTTTGGTGTTGGTGTTTGGGAAAATCGTACATCCTCATCTTCCTCGTCATCGAATCTGCGACGGGGTGCGACAGGGGGAGGCGCAAAGCTCTCCTCCTCCTCTTCGTCTAAAAGAGATAAGATTTTAGTAACTGAATATGAATGACAACCCATACGAGGGAGTATCTGCATTTATAATGCGCCACCCCGCATAACGAAAAGAGGAGGGGCAATCTTGAAATCGTAAAACGATTAGAACTTACCCCACTTTGAAGGCGGCATATTGATCAAAAAAGAGGGATATAAAGTACGAAGGATAGATGAAAGAAGAAGGCGACCGCAGTGATGGCGCTGAAAGATATAATAAAACGGAGGACAAGCCCGCGATCGAGACCTTTCTACAAAGAAAGAGGATGGCAAATTTTATGTGGGACACTTATCGCAGAGTGGGATGCGCACGTGATCCCGGGGCCTTTGATGCCCGATGAGCATGATTCACTTCAGCCCCAGGTGAGCAAGGATCAAATACATGATTATGACTATGATCAAGTTTGATTCAGGTTACAGGAGAATTTCTCATATACTGAGAAGCAGTTTGAAAATATCATTCATTCAGAAGATCTTAATTAAATTCATAATCATAATAGAGGGCGTTCCGCGATCAGCTACTAAGCCATCTCGTCTTTTTTTCGCATTTATTCTTATCACCAAAAAGCTGCTTCAATCTGCAATTTACAGGTTGACAGAGGTGCGGAAGTGCTTGCCAGCGTAGACAGCGTTCTCACCAAGCTCCTCCTCAATACGGAGGATCTGGTTGAGCTTGGCCAGACGCTCGGAACGGGCAGGGGCACCGGTCTTGATCTGGCCGGCACGGAGACCGACAGCGATGTCAGCAATGGTGACATCCTCGGTCTCACCAGAGCGGTGGGAGACCATGACACCCCAGCCGTCGGCGTAGGAGTCCTTGGCAGCCTGGATGGACTCGGTGAGAGTACCAATCTGGTTGACCTTCAGCAGAAGGGCGTTGCAAGACTTGAGCTCGATGGCCTTCTTGATACGCAAGGGGTTGGTGACAGTCAAGTCATCACCGACAATCTGGAAGTCGGAGGTCTTGTAGAAGTAGCTCCAGGCCTCCCAGTCGTCCTCAGCGAAGGGGTCCTCAATGCTGACAATGGGGTACTTAGTAGCCAGGGACTTGTAGAGGTCGGCCAGCTGCTCGTAAGTGAGCCACTTGGACTTGTCACTGTCGGGGTTCTTGAAGTCCAGGTCGTACTTCTTCTCCTCGACCTTGTAGAACTCGCTGGAGGCAACGTCCATGGCAATGTTCATCTTGCCAGTGTAGCCAGCCTCGGCAATAGCATCAGTGATGAGGTCAAGAGCCTCCTCAGGGGTCTGAATATCGGGGGCAACACCACCCTCGTCACCGACGTTGCCGGCAGACTGGCCGTATCTCTTCTTGGCAAGAGACTTGAGCTTCTGGTAGACCTCAGCACCCTGGCGGAGGGCCTCGGAGAAAGTGGGGGCGGAGCTGTAGTATAAATTACGTTAGCTTCTGCAGATTATGCATATAGTTTGGGAAGCTGGGTCACATACTCAGGAACAATCATGAACTCCTGGAAGGCCAGACGGCCACCGGCGTGGGAGCCACCGTTGAGGACGTTCTGGAAGGGGACGGGGAGGACATAGGGCTTCTTGGTTCCGGCAAGGTCGGAGACGTGAACGTAGAGAGGGACACCCTTCTCAGCGGCAGCAGCCTTAGCAACGGCCAGAGAGACACCAAGGATGGCGTTAGCACCGAGGCTGGCCTTGTTGGGGGTACCGTCGAGCTTGTTGAGGAACTCGTCGACCTTGGCCTGGTCCTTAACGTCAATGTTCTCCTTGATGAGAGCGGGGCCAATGACCTCGTTGACGTTCTTCACGGCCTTGAGGACACCTAATGACAAGCTTGGTGTTAGCTTTAAGCTCCGCATTAAACCGATGAAGGATTGGAGACGGTTTTTTACTTACCCTTGCCACCCCAGCGGGTCTTGTCACCATCACGGAGCTCAACAGCCTCGTGCTGGCCTATATCGTTTATTAGTATTGGTTGATACTTTACAGCTTCAGATCAAGGCTGGCAAGCTACATACCGGTGGAAGCACCAGAGGGAACAATGGCACGGTGCAGACCGGTCTCGGTGACAATATCCACCTCAACGGTGGGGTTACCGCGAGAGTCGTACACGGAACGGGCGTGAACCTTAGAGATAGGCATTTTGAAAAGTAGGCTGATGATGAAGGTAATCAGTTAGTTTACAAGAGGAAAGAGAAATAAATTTGGCAGAGATGGGGTGTTTATGTCCACAGCAACGTGTGACTAACGGCGGGGTGGGAGGTTCACCGATGACCCAAAAAGATTGAGCGGAAACACGGAGAGAGGATTGGGAAAGGGTTGAATGTGGTTGATCAATAGGGTACTATTGGCTACAGCAATGGATTCCAACTAGAAGCTGGTTGGATGCTTGTTTGCTTTGGTAACCCGGTGTGTAGGAGAGGAAGAGAGAGCACAACTTGGGAGGGGCAGAGAATGGCGGGGTATGGGTGGGATGATGTTATTATGGAACTGTCAGTTGTACATACCTTTTTTTGGGAAAAGTAAACAGGTCAGAACTTTGAAAACAGACAAAATCCAATTCTTAGAATACGGAAATACCCGATATCTTAAATACCTTTCAGCCCAGTCTGATCCCCGGGAAAGGTCAACCTGGACCTCCGATTCTTTCCAATGCGGTGGTGGGGCTCCACGGTCTTCTCCAGTCCTTGCTGGTTGATCCCGACCGTCTGCGGGTTCTCCAGCTTGCGAGATCTTCCGTTCCTCGGGACATTCCAGTATGATGTTATCGTTAGTAGATTCGGGTTGGTTCTATTCTAAGTAGAAATGACGAAATCGGATTCAATTCAGTTCCTCCTCTTCATTTTACAGAGTATAGAGCTATATCAGATGTTGCGATTGTAAGCTACATAGTATAGATTGACTCCTCAGAAGGAGATGAAAACTCTGCATTGAATTACCTAGTCAACATTCCATGGGTTTCCAGCCAGGGGAGAGCTCTTCCGAGTTCTCCATTGGCTCTTAGAGTGATTCTATGTTGCATCCAGGACCTTGGGAGGTTCGACCGGCTTCAGATGATGACGAACATCAAAATGACTAAGATGACTAAGATATACCTTAAATGCCTAAGGCGCCAATTTATTAATGCCTGTAAATTCAGGCCTCTGGAGTGAACACAATGATGCAAGTCACATGATGAGAGGACGCGATGTCATGTGATCAACAGCAGCTCCCTCGCCCGGTGCTTAGGATGATGAGGAAGCTCCCCCAGACTGCAGTCATTTCTCGTATCCACCGATTTGCGTTTCCTATCATCCAAGAACTGAGAACCGAGTTCTAGTTCGATCTACAAGTCCGATTTCTTTATTTTTCTGATTTGTTTCCCCCGGTCCTCCCTGCGAACCCCAGTCATCAACCACTATGGACGGCGCCAGCGACGCCGAGCGGGATCACGCCCTTGAAGATTATAAAAAGAGCTTGCTGGAGCTACGAGAATGGGAGGCGAAGCTAAAGACTCTTCGTATGGGTATCAAGGATCTCCAGCGCGAATTCGACATCTCCGAAGAGAACATCAAGGCACTACAAAGTGTTGGTCAGATCATCGGTGAAGTGCTAAAGCAGCTAGATGAGGAACGATGTAAGTGTTCTGCAACTCATTTCATCATTGAATTCTCGAAATTTCTAGCCCATATATATCTAACACTCTCTAGTCATCGTCAAGGCATCCTCAGGACCCCGATACGTGGTTGGCTGTCGTTCCAAGGTCGACAAGGCTAAGATGAAGCAGGGCACGCGTGTGGCCTTAGATATGACAACACTTACCATCATGCGGATGCTTCCCCGTGAAGTTGATCCCTTGGTCTACAACATGTCTTTGGAGGATCCCGGTCAGGTCAATTTCGCTGGAATTGGTGGTCTCAACGATCAGATCCGAGAGCTGCGTGAGGTTATCGAGTTGCCATTGAAGAATCCTGAACTGTTCCACCGAGTAGGAATCAAACCCCCCCAAGGGAGTTCTGCTCTATGGTCCCCCTGGTACTGGTAAGACACTGCTTGCCCGAGCAGTAGCCAGTTCCATCGAAACCAACTTCTTGAAAGGTGCGTCTCTTCTCCCTTGGAATGAAATACATTAATCCTAACATGTCCTCTTTATTCCAGTTGTATCGTCCGCTATCGTTGATAAGTATATCGGTGAATCCGCTCGATTGATCCGAGAGATGTTCGGCTACGCCAAGGAACACGAACCCTGCATCATCTTCATGGATGAAATTGACGCCATCGGAGGTCGACGATTCTCGGAGGGTACATCGGCGGATCGTGAAATTCAACGAACACTGATGGAGTTGCTGAATCAGCTGGATGGATTCGATTACTTGGGAAAGACAAAGATCATCATGGCCACCAACCGACCTGATACCCTTGACCCGGCGTTGCTGCGTGCTGGTCGTCTGGACCGCAAGATTGAGATTCCTCTGCCTAATGAGGTCGGCCGTTTAGAGATTCTGAAGATTCACTCTAGTACGGTGCAATTGGATGGTGATATTGACTTCGAGAGCGTGGTCAAGATGAGTGATGGTCTCAACGGTGCCGATCTGCGTAACGTGGTGACCGAAGCGTAAGTTTATTAACAACTCCTCTGAAGAAAAAACAATGACTAACATTTTCCAGTGGTCTGTTCACTATCAAGGATTATCGCGATGCCATCAACCAAGATGATTTCAACAAGGCAGTACGGAAGGTGGCTGAGGCGAAGAAGCTGGAGGGCAAGCTGGAATACCAGAAGCTGTAATTGTATCTACGTCCGAGTAAATTGACTAGGCGATTCATGAAGTCTATTAGACATTTGGTTATGGAATGCTATACATCATGCAGAATTGCCCTCATTCTTCCATGGTACTTATTACTACAGAAATGTATGAAAATTGACGAATCAGCGCTCCTTAAGAATTCAAGTTGAAAGTCTCAATGTTGGAACCTCAAACATTTGAATGTTCAATGTTGAAGTGGACTTGAAGTGCCTCCGAGGTCCCAAGGTCTAGGACTGCCTCTGGCAGTGATACTAGTGATCCATTATTACTACTACCTACTATGTACTAGTAGTACATTCCCGACTGGATGATTCAGCCATTCAAACTTGAACTTGACATCTGGAACTTGCATGTTCAAACATTGAAGGTTCAATTTGACTACAGGTGTGAGTCTGCCCACTGGCAGATGCCAGGTGTAGTTGCACATGTCGTGACGCTATTAGTATACTAGTAGTACTATCCATGTCTCCACTTCCCCGGAGCGTTAGACCGTGTATGTATATATATTTGATCCCTTCCGAGTCGGCCACTTTCTCACTTGAGAGCCCTGGAGATGATATCTTAATCAGACTATAAAATAGATCGAATAAACAGCCATACGCTCATATTGAGAAGAAAATAAAGTGATGTATTCTCAGGAGAATTTAATGGAGAACATACGTAATGGGGTATCACACGTGACCCTCAGCGTTCTCCATACTGGATGTTGCCATGGGGTGGCGTACTCTAGAAGCCAGATCTCTCCCACAAATCACCTGTGTAAAAATTTGAAGCACACAAGGTGTTTTGAGAATCGCATCTAGAGATTGGATCGACTACCCAAGTTGGTGCGACATTCTCAAGGGTAGAAGGAGAGTTCAGTGTAATTGTTTGATAACAAGGTGTCCTTCTCCACATAGCCCCAGTCTCCATCACCAAGGTTAGCGCACCCTCGAAAACAACACAAGAATTGACTAACACCTGCAGTGATGCTGCGCAGAACTCAGGTTTACAAATAGCTTTTGACCACGACAATAATCACCTGAAATCCATATCGAGATCCCCGGTTGACGCGTCTCGCATTTCGTTCCCATGCTTCAATACTAGGTAGTCGCAGGGTCCCTACATATACGGAGCCAGGAGGAGGAAATACAAGCAGACAAGATGTCTTACAAGGCACCGGACTCTCATTCGCCTCACGGCAGATCTAATACCCGGGGTGGCCTTGCTGGTCTCGGCCTTTCCACAAGTAAGTCGGGCGGCTTCTTCGACCATCAGCGTACGCTTCCGTTGTACAAGGACAAGCCCTATTTCACACCGAAGCGAACGACCCCGAGACGACGGTGGAGATATATTGGGGCGGTGTTCGGATTTTGCGCGTTGCTATTTTTCTGGTACAATTCATCGTCTTTTTCGTCGCCGTCAGGTTCGGATTCGAGGGATAAGGGATTACAACTTTGGAAATGGATGCAAACATTACAAGATGAGGTCCCTGCGTCAAAAATAGATTGGGAGGCACGTCGAGAGAAGGTGCGGGATGCCTTTATAGTCAGTTTTGAGGGGTATGAAAAGGATGCATGGGGTAAGAAATTCCGCCTATCCTTTACTCTTTGTATTTATGGGCTAACGTTGGATCCACCCCCAGGTTTTGACGAATACAGACCCAAGTCTGGTATCCATAGAAATATGGTACCAGGTGGACTTGGCTGGATGATTGTAGATTCATTGGATACAATGATTCTCATGAACCTGACCTCTCAGGTCCGACATGCCCGGCAGTGGATCTCCACCTCGCTGCAGTATAACCAGGATCATGACGTGAGCACGTTTGAGACAACCATTCGCATGCTTGGCGGCTTGTTATCTGCGCATTACTTGTCTACCAAATACCCGGACTTGGCACCCATCACAGATGATGATGTTGGTGCAGCCGGTGAGGATCTGTATATTGAAATGGCCACGGATCTTGGAGACCGGCTTCTTGGAGCCTTTGATACAGGTACTGGAATTCCATATTCCAGCGTGAATCTTAACAAATCCATGGGACTAAGGTCGATGTTTGATGGTGGTGCTGCCTCCACAGCTGAGGCGACGTCGGTTCAGCTGGAATTTAAATATTTGGCTAAGCTGACCGGAGAAGCGGAATACTGGAAGACTGTGGAGAAAGTAATGGAGGTTGTTGATGAACAAAATCCTGAGGATGGCCTTGTTCCTATCTACATTCATCCCGACAGCGGAAAGTTCCAAGGTCAGAATATTCGCCTTGGTAGTCGGGGTGATTCATACTATGGTTAGTATTCTCCTCTGTCTGTGTTCATGGAAATAATACTGACTCCTTGCAGAATACACGATAAAGCAGTATCTGCAAACCTCCGAAGAGGAGCCTATCTATAAACAACTCTGGGATGAATCATACCAGGGAATCCGCAAAAATCTGCTTACCTTGTCCAAGAATGCACAACTCCTAGTACTGGGTGAACGTCCTGACGGCTTAGGCGGCTCTGTTTTCCCGAAGATGGACCATCTTGCGTGTTTCATGCCAGGAACCATTGCCCTCGGCGCTACAAGTGGTCAGCTCCTATCAAAGGCCAGACAGTCCCCCGCCTGGACTCAGCAGCGCGAGGACGAGATTCTTGTCGCCCGTGAGCTGATGAAAACCTGCTGGGCAACCTACCGAAACACAGCAACAGGTCTTGCCCCCGAGATCTCCCACTTCATTCTTGACAAAGAGCCGGTTATGATGTCGGAAAAATACCCTGATCCCGCTTTATCCACCGGTCCACCACATGAAATCCAAGGCATTTCCCTTCCATTGAGTGCTCAGCTAGACGGTTCTGAACCCTGGCGTGAGGATATCGATATCCACGGAAATGATGTCCACAATCTTCAACGCCCTGAAACCGTCGAGTCCTTGTTCTACATGTACCGTATCACCGGCGATGTGATGTATCGCGAATGGGGATGGGATATGTTCAAATCATTCATTCAGCACACCTCAGTCCTTGAGAATGCTAATGGATCACCGATTACCTCCGAATCTACCGGTCCACAACGCGTGAAGAGTTTCACATCCCTGGGCAATGCCAACGTCGTTCCGGCTGAGGACCGGGATAACATGGAGAGTTTCTGGATGGCTGAGACACTGAAGTACTTCTACCTCTTGTTCTCGGATCGGGACTTTATTTCACTCGAAGAACATGTGTTTAATACTGAGGCGCATCCCATGCCACGATTTAAGCTGGGTGGGGATTTAAAGACTGGATGGGAGCGTAAGCCTCGACAATAGAGCATTTCGCTTTTCAGTTTCTTTTCATGTTTTGTACATCTTACTCAAAAAACAAACTTCCGGCATTAATTGCTAGTCAATTGCCATCATACACGAGTTTCGTTTTCTAAACAGATTCAAGTTCGGGGACATCGTTTGATATAATTATAAAGGTACCGAAATTAGTAGTTTCGTAGAACATGACATACATGAAGCATCTAGATATGAACGATTCCAATGTGCAGCACTAGACACAAATCCTCAATTATGATCATGGATAGAATTTACTCTCTCTCCAGAGCAGCAGCAATCAGCTTTTTATAACCCTCCACAGCATCCTTCATATCACGCACAGTAAGAGCCTCATTATCACCATGCGCAACGAAGATGGTTCCAGGGCCATACAGATATCGCTTAACGTCCTTGCGAACCTCCAAATTCGGAACATCAGTTCCATAATTCACCGGGATAACATCAAAGCCCGGAACATCAGTATCAATATCCTGAGGCGGGTAGGATTCACGGTGATTAGTGAAATCCACCACAACTTCGGCCTCAACATCCTTGGTAGCATGCTCCACAGCCTTCCTGATAATCTCCCTCGCTTCATCAGGAGTACCAGCCGCCAGACGAACCGCAACATCCGCTCTCGCCTCCGCAGGAACAACATTCGTCGCGACACCAGCATTAACAGTACCGATATTCAGAGTCGTACGACCATATTTTGGGGACGAGGGAAGTCCACCATTGCTAACTGGAATATCACCCAATTTATCCACAGCGGCAAGCGCAGGAATAATACCCGAAACCGCACTAGCTCCTAGCCATGGGTAACCGGAGTGAGCGGCCTCGCCATGTGCGAGGACCTCGAATCCTAGCATACCCTTGTGACCAGACACAAGGGCTGCTTCGGTTGGTTCGCCGAAGATAACGGTGTGGTAGACGCTATTCTGGTTTAGGTCTGAGTCGGAGAAGACCTTCATTCCATCTCCGCCTGTTTCTTCGCCGACGACGAAGAGAAGACCGAGCTTTGCGCCTGGGTTCGAGATAAGGGTTTCGAGGGTTGCAAAGATTTGGGCGGCAACGCTAGCCTTTGCGTCGACACTGCCGCGACCGGCGATAATCAAGTCATCTTCTGTGTTTGAGGTGGATTCGGGCTCGTGGACAGAGTATGGGATGAATGGAGGGACGGTATCGATGTGGCTGGTTAACAGGATGGTGGGTTGCTCGGATAAAGAGGCTGGGTAGGCATAGATATTATAGCGAGGTTTGATAGGTTCGTCATCATCGTTTTGTTTCTTTTTCATAGGAGGGACCTCCTGCTTCACGACGGTGAAGTCGAAAGCCTCGAGGAACTCGGCGACGAAAATGCCGATGTCGTGCTCGTGATTGGAGACCGAGGGGATTTCGATGAGATCTCGATGCAAGGATAACAGAGTCGATTTATCAATGACATCTTGGGCATTAAGTGACTTATGACCGAGGCGGTTGGACTGCTCGGGGAGAGGGATGCTTCCAGAGGCTGTTGTTGCCAGTGTGCGGGGTGCGGAGAAGCTTGAGCGACCGTGATGGCTGTGGCAGCCGCCAGGTACCAGGGAAGGTGCATTGGGATAAATCTGGTAGTGGAATGTATAGCTGAGAGGTATTTACTGAGTATGTACTCTCAAATCCAGCGTCTTCCAAGTATAAGGAGAAGTATTGGCCTTGGGGAGGTCTTCGGGTGTTGATTCTGGAGTGGAGTCGAAGATACGACCTCAGGGCTCCGAGATCCACAATGCGTTTATGACTAATCCTCAAGGAATGTAGATTTAAATCAACTGGTTAATATCTATAAATAACATTGGAACGCTGGTTAACATTTCGCTTGACAAACTTGAAAGTAAGGGTTGTGAGAGATCCTATATGATTCACTTGAGGGGAGAAAGTAACAACTCAGCCCAGCTGGCCTAGCGGTCTCTGACTCTTGACGCAGGAGGGAAGAGGTATTGATCAGGTTGGTCTGGCCCTGATCGATGGCTGAGTTATCACCAGATGGCGGGTGGCTAAAGGGTCAATTTTTTTTTAAAAACTTTTTGATATTTTTACTCATAATACTTTCTGACGCGCTGTTTTCATTCCTCTTATCGGAAATCAAAAACAATCAAAAATGAGTGAAATATCAAAGATGACGGTGTGGTGATGGATGTATCAAGAGGCTCTTCGCAGGATCTCACCTCGCACGTCGATGCGCACTCGATTTCAATGTCCCAACTTGTTTTCAACGTCCCCGGTTCAATTCCAGCTCTCGTCATTTTATTTCAGATTTCTATCATCGTTGCTTTCCACAATCCAGCCTGCAATGCATAACCGGGAATACTTTTTTTCTTTTGAAAACAGGCTCTACTATTCAATGTTCCGTCTACGCTCCCTATTCCAAGCTCTATAAATTCAAGCCTGAGCCAGGAACAGCTCTTCAATATTTTGAGAGCCGAAGGCACCCAAGTAATCAAACCTGACATTTTGCCAAATTCTAAGGTATTATTTTTCAACCTCCGTTACTATGTACAAGAGCCCAGCATGTACTACGTACTACCTACTAGTAGTAGTATACACCAATTTTTGAACTTGAATATAGTTCTGGAGAACGCACCCATTCAAATGTTAGCGATAACTGTTATCGCAGATAATACTTCTCTCTAAGCTTAGATGTCGGCTATGTAGAGTGCCCAGAACCTTTGACCTGATGAAAATTCGGATATTTGGGGCGAAAATACCAGACTTATGCAACATGACTCTTAGTCTGAATATATGAAAGAATCATCCCAACATGCTCCGTAACCCATATGCACCTTCTTTGGGGGCGAAAGCATATCTTGAGTCCCATAATAAGTATGGGGCACTCCGTGCCTGAATTAGGCACCCTATTGGCAGGTACGGAGTAGGGAGTACAGGATCGACATAGCCCAGGTATATCAATTAAGCTGATAGGCTTTCTTCCGGGATATCTGGAATTCTGGGATGCCGTTTGTTATGTACTAATGGTACTCCGTACTAACTACAATCTCGGTATTGCGCGGAGGACTCCGTCTTCCGGTTTTTACATCACGCCGTTGGACAAAGAACCCTTGTTCATCGAAGATACATCGAGGCTGCAATCTTGATTCAATATTGGTTCCAGGCTTTAGTAGGTGGAAAACTATTGTGGCCTTATTAGCACGATTGGGGGCGATTTTAGCAATCCTAGGCAGGATGATCATGCCACTGGCACTTCGTGGCCCCGGTCCTCTAGTTGTGCAGGAAACCTTGGAAGAAAGACAATACACATTGAGCATTCTATAACCATTCCAGTCTAGATGGAAGCATCAAAGCATCCTTGGAGCTTTGGTTTTAGTTTATTCCTGAAAATTGTGAGCCCAGTTGATAGGGGTTATTGATTGACCCACCTGATCAGGGCTTTCAAGATTTTAAATGTGCTTGCAGGTGGGCACTAACTTGAATGCAAACCCCGATAATCCCATTACGTGCGCAACTCGGTACACAATCGAAAAAAATATCAAAGACAATGTATTCTCTACAAAGAATTTGCCAAACAAAGATTTAAGATACTAGTAATCAAATGTTCACATAAAGATTCAGCCAAGTCCATGCCAAGTACTGTTTTCATGATGGTTTAATATAAGCTCTTCTTTCCATCGGCATCCCGAGTAATCCCAAGGTTGCACCTTTAACTCATCCCGACCACTTACCCCGGCATAAAAAGTACAGTATGCAAGTACCTGAATTTAAATCAGAGGTAGTCCGTAAATGGCACAATCCTCCGTAGAAGTCCTTAAGATGCTCCGCTGTGGACCCGAGTTGCGAAGGCGCCGGCCAAGGCGCCGGGGGAGACGGGACTGACGGGAGTGATAATGAGGCGTCAGCCACAGTGGATTTCCCATCTTGAATTTGTCAAGATAAAGAGTTTGGCGAGGATTTATTTTGCCGGTATGATATAAGAGTATCCAGATAACAGTGTTCTTATGGGTATGAGGTGTCGTGGCCTCTCATGTTCCATGGATCGACCTCGTTCCTGGTCTCGGCAAGTTCCTTAACCTTGGAAACTCTTACGGGATGCCGCGTTGCGGATAGGGCGACGAACCTCTTGAGTTTATAGCCCCAAACAATATTTACATCTGAGAATTATAGAAGAAAGGAATATGGTTATTGATCATTCAAGCCAACCTTCGAAGTGGTTTATACATGTAATATAAGACAGGCCGAATAGTAAAGCATCTCTAGGTACGACAAGTTCAAATGTTGAGAACGGAACGGTCGGAATAAGTTCAATGTTACAAGTCAATACCTAGATTTCCTAGATTGGGAAACACAGGATCAAATAATTACCAGTTTCTCCTTGTGATGACGCGAGTGTGCATGAAAGTACCTACGCACTGATCGGATGTCGAAATCTCTAATCCCGAAACCAATAATCAGCCAATAAGATCAGCAAAAAGGGTATCTCACTGCATGACAAGATAATCGCACACGAAGACTGTTACATTATGCTGTGCATATGGTCCCTTTCTTATGAGATCAGCCTTTCGGCATGATTATCCCGGAATATGGATACTGCGATCTTGATCAGCATGAAACCGCGACTCAATAGAGTAATATGCACCGGTGGTGGGTATTGAGTGGGGATGATACGCCAGGTACCGCCAGGTTTCTTAGACAACTCTCTTAAACACGATCGGCAAGGATGGAAGGGCCAGGTCCACAATCCATGACCGTTAGGGAAATATCGTCCTCACATTATTTAGTTCGGAAGGTCGGCTGAGGTTAGGATGAGTACAAATGGACGATGGCCCCATGGTTTCAATCAACAAAATAAGATCAAAGACTACAAATACAAAGCACGCCTTGCAATCAAAGTATCCTAATATCAGTATCCTCGATCATATTTGTTTAAAGCCTATACAGCAGTCGCCATGATCGCACAACAGAGATTGCTCACAAAGGTCGTGGACCTCGCTGCCCAGGAAGAGCCTAATAGATTGTTTGCTGTTATTCCCAAAGGCCTAGAAGTCGCAGATGGCGTCCAAAATCTAACAATGAGGGGTCTGGCCCAAGCTGTGAACTTTCTATGTCAGTGGATTGACAACAACATCGGATCTTCTGGTCCTCGAGAGGTATTGGCATACATGGGCAGCAATGATGTGCGATACTGCATTTTTCTTCTCGCCTGTCAGAAGACTGGGCACCAGGTATGAGGTTTTCTTAGTGTTTGTATTCTCCAGCTTCACTAACATAGATCACAGGCCTTTTTGCCTTCAACAAGGAACTCCGATGAGGCTTACATCCACCTCTTGAAAGCCACAAACTGTACAAAGTTCTTCTTCAATGAAGATAGAAGTACACGAGTTATGGAAATCAAGAACCTTTACCCGGATCTGAAGATTTTTCAAGTTCCCGCAACAAGCACCATTCTGACTGAGTCAAGTGGGTTGAAGTCATACCCTTATAACAAGACCTTTGATGAGGTGGAAACAGACAACTGTTGTATTATTCACAGCTCAGGAACAACTGGTTAGTATTCCTCCAGTTTCAATGAGACAACCCCAACTAGAAGAATAATAACGTCCTACCAGGTATGCCAAAACCAGTACCTCTTACAAATGGATTCTGGGGTGCAATAGATAACATTCCAAACCTGTACTGGCCAGAAGGTCGTACTCCATCTCCATTTTTCAACATGACTCAAGAGGATCTCGTTCTGGCAACCGTCCCCTTCTTCCATATGATGGGACTCCTCTCTATTGGATTCGCCATCTTCCACAGTGTTCCTATGTTGGTCGGACCCGACAAGCCACTATCAGTCGAACATCTCACTCAACTCATGAGCATCGCTCGTCCCACCTCCGCTATTTACCCACCATCAATTTTGGAAGATTTCAGTCACTCTGAAGAGGCGTTGGAGTGCCTCAAGGGCTTGAAGTCTGTATATTATGGCGGTGCACCACTGGGCCCGGAAACTGGTGCCAAGTTGCGCGAGTGCACTGATGTGATTCCCATCATCGGTAGTAGTGAGATCGGTTGGATCCCTACTCTGATTCCCGAAGAGGGAGATGACTGGAGCTACTTTGAATGGAACCCCAGTTTTGGCGTTGATATGCAAAAGGTGGATGAAGGTCTCTATGAGATGGCGCTTGTTCGTCAGAAGGCCGGTCGTGCCTATCAGGGAATCTTCCATACCTTCCCTGAACTCGATACCTACAGAACCAAGGATATCTTCACTCACCACCCCACAAAGCCTTATTTGTGGAAATTCAACGGCCGTATCGACGATGTCATTGTTCTGAGTAACGGAGAAAAATTCAACCCAACCACTATGGAGAACATGATCGAGGGACACCCCTTGGTAGCTAAAGCTATCGTGGCTGGTCAGTCCAGGTTCCAGGCTTGTCTGCTGGTGGAACCAAATGAAGGAATTCCTGAGATGGACTGGAGGGTTTTCATTGACGAAATCTGGCCTACAGTTCAACAGGCAAACCACACGATCGCTGCTCATGGTCGCATTATGAAGAACCGGATTGGACTTGCTCCGAAGGGGAAGACCTTCCAGCGAACCCCGAAGGGTAGTGTGCAGCGTCGAGCCGTGCTCCGGGATTTCGTCGATGAGATCAATGCTATCTACCAAGCTGGGCTGGAAGATGACCTTGAGGACTGTTTGCCAGAGAATCTTGACCGGGCTAGTGTTTTGAAGTACACTCATCAGATCATTTCTCGAACTCTGGAGCGATCCGATGTGCCCATCGACCAAGATCTTTACAAGGCTGGGTTCGATTCTCTGATGACGATTCAGGTTGCCAAGATATTGCAACGAGGAATTCAGGCTCGTCAACCAAAGCTGATGCCTGGAACTATCAGTGCGCAAGTCATCTACGCCAACCCCACTGTGAAGCTTCTGGCTGGCGTTGTTTCTGATGTGATCGAGGGCAAGATCAAGGAGTCCATCCCTCGTGAGGGAAGGATCCAGAATCTTGTGAACAAGTACACCTCTGATCTTCCGAAAAACCGACCAACCAAGTGGGAGCAATCTGCCTCGCCATCAACAGTAATCTTGACTGGATCAACCGGATCTTTGGGAACATACCTTTTGGATAACTTGCTCAACACCCCTTCAATTTCCAAGGTCTACTGTTTCAACCGTTCCAATGCTGAACAAAGACAAAAGAACAGCTTCGCGGAGAAGGGTCTAGCCTTGGAAGCTGACTGGAACTCTAAGGTTGAGTTCCTACAAGTTTCTTTCGGTGAGGTCCGATTCGGGCTAAGCGAAGAAAAGTATGTTGAGCTCCTGGCATCAGTTGATACTATCATTCACAACGCCTGGATGGTCGACTTCAACCACACAGTGGAGTCATTTGAGGAGGTCCACATTCAAGGCGTGCGTCGATCCGTTGACTTTAGTCTGGAGAGCAAGTACAATGCCCACATCCACTTTGTCTCTTCTATTAGCACAGTCGGGGCATGGAAGCCTGAGATGGGTTCCCGGGTACCGGAGATCCCGATGGAGAATGCTTCCGTTGTTCTTGAACAAGGATACGGCGAATCCAAGCATGTTGCAGAAAGAATCTGCTTGGAAGCCTCTCGTCGCTCGAAGGTCCCTACATCTGTTTACCGAGTTGGTCAGATTGGAGGACCGACAACAAAAAAGGGAGAGTGGAACCGACACGAATGGCTGCCAACAATCATCCAGACTTCAAAGAATATTGGAAAGATTCCGACAAGTCTGGGCTCTATGCCTGTTGACTGGATTCCAGTGGTAAGTTGAAGTTCTCATTCAACTTCCATATTGAAGAATATAGCTAATGAATGTATCAGGATACCCTCTCTTCAATCGTGACCGAGATAGTCCAAGCAAGACACGGCGATCGATCCGAACTTCCTCACGCCGTTTTCCACCTTACGAATCCAGAGATAGCATCCTGGTCCTCCCTTGTTCCAGCCATTCAGCAGAGATACGACGTTGAGCCTGTAGATTTCAGTGCCTGGGTTGCTGAGCTCACAAGCATTCAGAACCCGACAAGTGTGGATCTTGTGGAGAAGCCTGCACTCAAGTTACTTGGCTTCTACCGTGGACTTGGTGATGAAAACAATGCTGCAATGTCCGTGGCGTTGGATGTGACTCGATCAAGGGAAGCAAGCGGGAGTATGAAATCCCTTGAGCCAATTTCTGCACAGTTGATGTCCAACTGGCTTGATCAGTGGCAGTTTTGAGTTACGGTAATTTTATGTTGGTTACCTACTGAGTAATGGAAATGTTTGTTCAAACTGAAATTGTCATTGCGAGGCGCAGATTTTCGAATGTTGTTATTGCTTTCAAGTTTCAGAGTATATAGAGAACCTAGCACGGCTCAGATGCCGCAATTTAGTTTGATTAGCGAATCTTGTACTAGTTTCAACTGTTTTCTTTTTAAAGATGATATCATGACATAGCTCTGTCTCCAGACTTTTGAACAACCATGCAGTAAATTTGAAGCTATGGAGGAATTGAGCCTATCAAGCAGTCAATACACAGATATCATCTTAAAAACTATGGAGATCGAAGGACCAAACCAATGGACTGAGCTCAGGTTTCAGGATATTTGTTTGCCTGTGTGGATGCGGACAAACATGCTCTTGCTCCTGAAGCATCAATCAAGTAGAAAACATTTTGGATAACTGCCCCAAAAATGGGCAATCAGAGAGTCTCGTGATTTGCATAGACACTAAAAATAATAGAATCAGATCGCCCATTCATCTTGAACTTCTAAGCCCCTGAAACTGTAATAGAAATCCCCCTCTATTCTCTCCTTTCGTTCATTAAATGTTGAGCCCGGTAAAGACCAGCTGATCACCTTTTCCATCACTCCTACACACCATACAGTAGCCCATTTCATCTTTCATTCAGGTCCTCCATCCTTCTATCAGGGTATTGGCGTCTCCTTCCTGACTTACAGAGCAACATTTATTTCCTTTACCACCGGCCCCTAGGTGTGAAGCCAGATACTAGCACTTGAGAGCGTAAGACACCGGATATCGAGAGTGGAAATACCATGAGCTGAGAGCGGAATACTAGATACCAGAGCCAAAGAAACAGCCGATGCCAAAGTGCATGCTATATAATAGTGCCTGATGCTACAGCTAGTGCCTATTTTAAAAAGACAAGAATAACAGTCACTCTATCCATCGATATCACCCAATACGGCAAAGGCTGCTAGGGACTGATTGATATTATTAGGGCCCTTGGAGTGAGAGCGTCCAAGGGTGTACATGGGTATAGGTATAGGGGCATGTATGGTATCTAAGTATGAGATGGACTGTGACCAACTTCCAAGGTTATACCTAGTGATTACCGATTTGAACATCCCATCATTGGATTTACGTGCACAGTGGTAGTGCAGATACTGGAGGTGAGGTATTGGCGACACGGGGTTACATTCCAAGGTTGAGACCAGGTGTAGACCACCTGATCCTCCGTATAGATGTCATCTTCTCCCTCACTCCTACACACCACACACCTGGGCAGAAGCACATTAGATTCTGCATTCGAGCCCCCCCATCCTTCGATAATCCATCATTCGACCGTCAAAATCATCATGGTTTCAATTTTAGAATCTCGATCTTCAATGAATATTGATTTCGACAAGAACTTCGTTCAAATCATCGATGGAGTCGTGTCGCCAACCAAGGAAAGGCGTCAAGTTACCAACCCTGCCAACCGAGAAATGAATTCCGAAGTTCCACGCGCAACCAGAAATGATCTTGAACATGCTGTCGAGGCTGCTAGAAAGGCTTTTGTAACCTGGTCGAAGGTTACATACGAGGAACGGCAGCGCATGGTGCTCGAATTTGCTGATGCGATAAACGTTTGCTACAACTTGTTTTCGGATCTTCTTGTTCAAGAGCAAGGAAAACCAGTAGGTTGAATAAAAGCCTTGCTAAGCACCATTAATGGGGGCAAAGATTTCCTCTGACCACACATATAGAGACACCAGGCCTGGACCGAGGTCAACCAGGCCATTGGATGGATTCGAGGGATGATAAGAATCCCGATCAGGGATGAAACGATTGAAAACGGCCAGCGTCACATCGTGAAGACCAGATACTTTCCCCTCGAAGTGGTTGCTGCAACTTGTTTATCTTGGGACTTTCCAATGTTCAACTGCGCAGCAAAGATTGCACCAGCTCTTCTGATGGGAAACGTGATTATTGTCAACCCATGGTGAGTATTTTCCTCCTATCAATTTTTCATTGTTTAACAGACAAAAGTCCCTTTGCCCCGTCTTGTGGATTGAAGCTGGTTGAGTTGGCTCAGTGTTTCTTTCCTCCGGGGGTCGTTCAGTCTCTCAGTGGAGATAACAGCCTAGTTGAATTGATTGCCCGCCAGCCGAACATTGACAAAATCAGCTTCTCTAGATCCACAAAAACCGGAAAAGACGCACTGGCACTGGACCTCACTAGGAATAACCGGAAGCATGACAAGATAGCATTGTAAGGGGTCGAGGAGTCTCCATTTGATGCGGATCTAACTAAATATAGGAGCGGTAATGATTCTGCAATCATATTCCCTGATGTTGATATTGAGCGAATAGCGGAGAAGGTAAATCAAAAAAGAAACCCATTGATCCTATACGAGCTAACTGTATTAGGTGGCATACTATACATTTCTCAACTCTGGTCAGGTATGTCCACAATATAGCCTACCTATGAGTAGAAATGAAAGAAGGAACCAAGCTAAGCGGCTTCAGATCTCTCTCAATATCAAACAAATTTACGTCCACGGATCCATCTTCGAAGAATTCAAAGCAGCCCTTGTGAAAGTCATCAAAGTGTACAAACTGGGTGACCGTTCTCAAGTTAAGACTACTCATGGGCCAATTCAAAATCTCATGCATTATGGACGAGTCAGAGATCTTTTGAAGCATATCGAAAACCACCATTGGAACATTGCTGTGGGCGGCAAAATCGATCACTTACTGGAGTCTGGCTACTTTATCCCTCCAACTGTGATTGACCGACCCCCAGAGAAATCTCATATCGTGACGAATGAAAACATGAAGATTTGTGGGTTCAAGCAATATTTGAAGGTGGGTTCGGAAACATATATCTGATCTAAACTAACACTTGAATCCCCGCAAAGGACCGATCGTTACTCTTCTATCTTGGAAACCCGAGCAAGATGTCATTGCTCAAGCAAACAACTCCAAAGTGAGACTTGGTGCTTCTATTTGGACTAAAAACTTGGATAAGGCCAACTGAGTCGCGGAGAAAGTTCAAGCTGGTACAGTATGGATCAATACCCACTTTGATCTGTACCCACTTAGCGGACATAGGGAGAGTAGCCTAGGTACTGAATGGGGGTTTGATGGACTCAAGGGATTCTGCACCGTGCAGAATTTGACTGTTAATAAACCCTCTGCGAGTATTCAGTCTGGCCTTCCCCTGATTCACCACAAGAAGTGATTTTGGACGAGATATTGGATGGTATGGAGCCTCGAGCTTAAAGGAACATTCAACTTACCTTATCTTTGAGGCTTTGAAATATGAGAATTAATTCAAATAGCTCTCACTAGTGAATCAACCTCATTCCAGAATCTACAAGGGTCAGGCCTCACCGACAATTCCAAGTATAGTTCTAGGGTATCACGTGTCCCATTAACGATCGGCTGTGCATACTTAGCGTCCCCCGCACATTCGTGAGGGGTCGGTTTACCGAGTCTAGAGACACTCACCCGGCGCTTGGAAGATACATCTTCCTTAGATACCTTATCTCTCTATTATTGGTCAAGTTATTACCTGAATATAGGAAACAAAATGCCAAAAGCAGTGGCACCGCCTCGTCGAGGCCGATTTACCCCATTCGCTCGAACCCCGCGAACCCCAGCCATCGCTATTGAAGATACTATGCTCCCATCTTTTGAAAATTTTCCAGCTTATCTGATAGAGGTAGGTCAGAGCTGATACCCTGATAAGTAATTTTGTCATTTTCAAAAAGTACGTCCATATTGACTCATTGCAAGGATGATCGCACAGTCACTCAATTTGACCAGTCGGCTGTACTAGCCAGCTTGTCTGAGCTTCAAAATACCCCAAGTCTCTTTTTAGATCTTACCAATGGTTCGATCTATGGATCTCAAAGTTCAAGTTCACCGAGTTCAACAGCGACACAGTCGCGCGCTGCTGTGGCACACTTGTTCATCAATAACAAAACAGTCATGTCCAAATCTAAAGATTGGACTAGCATACTTGACCCAGTAAGGAATTCATGATGTGAATAGGGGATGAAAAATAATTCTACTGTCATCGTCATTTTAGTAACCTCCCTCAAGGTCACGCAAGCTCTTCTTTGCAGGGTACCCTGCTCCACCCACCAAGAAGTCCAGAGTGCGGTAAATTCTGCGAATGCCGCCCAAGAAGATTGGGAGGGTATTGGATTTCAAGCGCGTCGAGAGTATTTATTGAAGCTAATAGATATCTTACGAGAGATGTCTCCACTCATTGTAAGCTCAATGGACTTTCACGTAAGACCTGCGAACTGACAGATAACAGATAGCCAGCCTTTGCCGTGAAGTGGGCAAAACAATAGAAGATGCAGAATCCGAAGTCCACAGAGGCTTGGACTGCATTCACGCAGCTTGCTCCATTGGCCCTGAGATGGCGGGTATGTTTCTTGGGAACGACCCTACGATGCTACAGACATTCTATGAGCCCGTGGTAAGTACTCAACAGCCATAATAGCGCAGAGTTAGATACTAATTAAGCTTACCAGGGAGTCTGTGCTACGATTACTCCCTTCAGTTTCCCTTTTATGACTCCATTATGGTCTATCCCCTATGCTCTCATCACAGGAAACACAGTCGTTCTCAAACCATCCGAAAGAGCGGTGTCGGTACCGGCTCTAATTTCCGAAGCTGTCATCAAGGCCGAGTTTCCCCCGGGAGTGTTCAATATAGTACACGGAGGTTATTCGGTATCCCAAATGCTAATATTACAGCCACTGGTGAGAGCTATCAGTTTCGTCGGATCCGAATCAGCTGCTAGACAAGTTCATGACCTTGCCCGAAAAGCAGGCAAACGGATCCAAGCAGAGTGTGGAGGCAAAAACCACGGGGTTATTTTAGAAGATGCTGAAATGATGCCAACGCTCTTCGCTATCGCAGGCAGTGCATTTGGAGCTGCAGGGCAACGGTGCATGTCCCTCAGTGTTGCGATATTTGTTGGGAACACTGCGCGGTGGATACCGAAGCTTGTGGATGTTGCCAAGTCTATGACGGTCGGAAATGGTAGTGATGAAGACACCAAGATTGGACCCTTGATAGACAAGGACGCAAAGTCCAAGATAACTGGCATTATCGAGCGATCGATCGAAGAGGGCGCGGTTCTATTGTGTGATGGAAGGGATGTATTCGTTCCAAACTATCCCAATGGCAATTTTCTTGGTCCAACTATTTTGTCTGGTGTGGAAACGTATATGGAATGCTATCAGACTGAGATATTTGGCCCGGTGCTCATATGTGTGCAAGTTGATACGTTGGACGAAGCGATTGAGTTAATCAATCAGAATAAATGTGAGTCGAACCTGGCATACTTTCAGAGGTTCAGTTATACTAACTGGTTCAGATGGGAATGGATGTTCGATATTTACTACGAGTGGCAAGCATGCAAAAACATTTCAACGTCAAGTCAATGTGGGACAAATTGGCATTAACATCCCATTGATTGGTATACTCTTCTGACTCCACTATGTCAAGGTTTATGCTAACTCTTCTAGCTCCCTATGGTACTGCAGTACGAACAAGCAATAAAGGTTCTTTCATGGGAGGTAAGGAAACTTGTCTATCAAGGGCATACAAGCGCGGCTAACTCTTATCAAGACCGACATTCTCCCGGCAAAACATATTGGCCGTTTTTCACTTCTACCAAGACAGTCTCAGCGCGATGGGATCAATGATTTTTAGTGTGTCCCACTGTACGTATATCGATCTGATGACGCAAAATAGCGGCGTTTATTTCATGAGATTTAGCGATTTCGGTTGAATGTTATTTCTTTCAAATGTTTAGTATTTGAAGCCAGAATCAAAAATAAAAACTACTCACCGTGGTTTCTCTCAAATAGAGTGATGATAAGTATCCGCTGAGTGGAGGCAAAGCGGGCCAATCTGGCAATCTAAGCCGATAAAGTGGAGTTAACAACACGGAGACCATCCAAAAGAAGATCATTTACTCCTCTTAAGTCCTTTGTAGTGTAGTAGCCAAGACCTAACAGAATTCTGGTGCCCCCTCTTTGGGGCGTCGAAGTCGCGTGTCTTACGCATGCACCGTCGAACTTAGACCGGCACAACCAGAATAATGATTGGATCGAGTCTCATCTGTTGCCACAAACTAGCCTTATCATTCTCACCTATGGACGCTAAGAATCCCTGCTTATTCCTTCTTAGGGTGTAAAGCTCCACCAGGGTTATCATTACCCCATGTCCTACGAGTTACCGGAGATAAGCGATGGGATTTTCTTTTTCCTGATAACATACCCTGATCTCTTATGAGCCTTATCCGTACTTAATTATGCTGGGGTTCTAACTTCTTCATTTTCTCATCCTTACGATAAACGACTCACGATTATGTCGTATCTTAGATGGGCACGGGAGAGCTTGAGGCTCAAGGAGGTAGACGGGTCTCTGGAGCATTCACGATGGGTTAATGAAGGTACAGAACGGGTGGTATCTTGACGGTGAACTCCAGCTGACGATTTCGCCCAGATTTGTTACCTACACCACCGGAAAAGCGAAGTGAGCACCGATAACCATATGCAGGATGACCGAGTTACTAAGAATGAATAGCATGGCGTTGGTGGAATTATGTGACCTTCTACTGGTCTATCTCATTCACAAATTGGACACTGGGATCTGTAAGCTCAGTTTCACCCTTGCTTATCGGATTTATCTAACAATTTCTAAAGACAATGGTAGGAATTGGTCTCAATTGGTGGCAAGCGATCGTTGTGATTTTCGTATCCCAAATGATTTCCTCCGTTGCGATGGCCTTCAATTCACGCGCAGCGAGCGTGTACAGTATTGGATTCCCCTGCGTGGCTAGAAGCGTGTTCGGGATGTGGGGAAGCTACTATTTCGTGGGCGCACGAGCAGTTTTAGCGGTCATTTGGTATTCAGTGCAAAGTAAGGCGAGACACGGGAATCGTATTCTACTAGTAGAATTTGATGCTAACTTGAATTGCAGTGTACTACGGCGGAGAGTATATGTACAACATGCTCCGGGCTATATTCGGACATAATTTCGTCAATATCCCAAATCATATTCCCGCCAGCGCCGGGATCACTACCAACCTCATGCTGGCATTTTTCCTCAGCTGGCTTGTGCACCTCCCATTTTGCTACTTCCGACCATATCAACTTCGACAATTCTTCTGGTTCAAGACTATCGTCTCCTTGCCTGCGATGTTTGGTCTGTTTATTTGGGCGATGGTGAACACGAATGGTCATATTGGAACTATATACACTGCTAGCTCGAGGTCGTCTAGTGCGACAGCTTGGTTGATTCTTTCTGGAATTAACAGTGGAATGGGGTATGTTACCATCTGATAGCTTCTGAAGATGAAATGAGTTGACTGATCTAAATATTAGAAACACTGCTACTCTGATCACCAATCAGCCCGATTATGCTCGTTGGGCGAAGTCGCGCGGCGCACCTATTTGGACACAGCTGGTGAGATTCGGAATTCATAAATAAAGATTCACATGAAAAACCTTTCTAATATTCTTTTCTTCTAGATTGTCAATCCAATTGCTGTGACGATTTCAGCTACTGTTGGTATTCTTGCAACCAGTGCCGTGAATCTCAAGTATGGCACTGATATCTGGTACGATTAACTTCCGGGGTTGAACTATGAGCGTGCTCTAACTCTACATTACAGGAACCAATGGGATATGATGAACTTGATCCTGGATAACTACTGGACTTCCAAAGCTAGATTTGCTGTTTTCCTATGCGCCTTCGCATGGTTCGTTCAGATCCTGGGAACCAACATTGCGGCCAATATGATGTCTTTCGGTGCAGATTCATCAATGCTCTTCCCCTCTTTCATCAACATTCGTCGCGGTCAATTCATTGTCGAGTTTCTCGCTTGGGCTGCGGTTCCTTGGAAGATTGTTGCCTCTGCCGCCAAATTCGAGACTTTCCTCAGTGGATATGGTCTTTTCATGGTATGTTAGCAGTCACGGCGATCATTGAACTGTTTATTAACTTATCTCAGGCTAGCGTTGTGGCGATCATGGTTTGCGACTGTAAGTTATCGATAGACAAACTCATCCACATTTCATTTACTAATTTATACAGACTTCCTTCTTACAAAGGGTAACATCACCATTGGATCTCTCTACATCCCAACAAAAGCCAATAAGAACTATTGGTACCACGGAGGAGTCAACATTCAAGCCGTTATAGCCTACTGTATAGGAATTGCTCTCCCATTCCCCGGATTCTGCGGTCAACTTGGTGCCTCCGTATCCACATCTGCAGCACACATCATGGATATCGCCTGGTTGACCGCATTCATAACCTCCTTCGTCTCCTACTACGTCATATGCAAGATCTGGCCAACAGAGAGCCAGCTAGAGATTAAAGAGAAAGGGCTTGCATGGGAGCAACTGGGCATCGACAGAGAGTATTACGATTCGACGAGTCCTCACGATGAAGAGTATACGAGTGGAGCGACAGAGAAGAATTTCTCCAAGGCATTCTCCGATAAGAATTGAAGCAAGAGTAGATGGGATCTTCATGTGGATCTATGCACTATTTATATTACATGTTTATCTAGCTCGATTTGTTCCATAGAGTCGATCTCCAATATCACCAAGACCAGGTTGCACATATCCCTCTGCATCAAGTACATCATCAATAGCACCAATGAAGATATCCGTACCCTCTGGCCATACTTTCGAAACGCGATCTAGTCCTTGCTTGCTACCAAGTAAGGAAAAGAAAGTGATATGCTCAACACCCCAGTCCCTGTAAAACAATTAGAACAGTCATGCACGGATAGATTTTCTCAACTCACTTCAAAATATCAATCGCCGCAGTCGCAGTCCCACCGGTAGCAACAACAGGATCAAGAACATAAGCCCTCTTGATCTCAGGATCCTTCGCAGGGAGTTTATTATAATATTCAATCGGGCGAAGTGATTCCTTCTCACGGAATAACCCAAGATGAAACGCGACAGTATCGTCGGTATTCTCAAACGCATCCATGAACTCTTCAGCCATCGAGAGACCGGAACGTAGGATGATTATGACGGCAACTCGTTCGCCTTCCTCTGGTCTTTGAAGCACGTATCTCGTGAGGGCTGCTGTCATTTCGCGAACGTAGTGGCGGACCATTGATGGATTTAGGGATTGGTTGCGGAGTTTTGAGAGGAGGATTGCGGCTCCCACGTCCTCGATGAGGTGGATGTTGGATTTCATTTTGGAGATGATTGTAGGATCAAGATTCTTCGTTGATCGTAGCTAAGAATGACAAAGTAGATGAGTTTTATACTGTTTGATAGAAGGACAATCTATAGATAGTCTTATCGAAGAAGATAAGGATTCAGATATCTTATCGCTTATCCTATCGTGAACAATATCTTATCGGGTAGTCTTATCGGAGCTTATCGATCCCCGCGGTAATGGAGACAAGAAGCGGAGAGCGGAGCACACCCTTGGAAGGTTGCATGTTAGTACGTAACACCGAGGACGTTTTGCGGTGTGAAGATTCTATTCTCCGGCTCTACTTTGCATTTTATTTATCTCTACTCACCGTGGAATCGAACCTATTCCTTAACACGTTTCATGAACATCCGTCACCTCTATCACTGAAGTAACAAAGACACTATGGCAGACATTGAACACCTGAAGAGCCTCCAAGCTGTTCGCGAGCGAGCGAGCCAAGTACTCGAAGCGGCTACAAGAGATGAGCTGAACCATTTTGTCTACTACCCTGAGAAGATGGACGATGTCGCAGAGTATGTGGCCGGTATCATCAACGTAAGCTCAGCTCCAAGATACTTCATGCACGGAAGGCTAACTAGATGATTTCAGCGAGATTTCGGTCCATCTAGCTTTGAGAAGATCCCCCCGCATGGTCGATGGCAACACTTTGAGATTGGGGCGATTCCTCGAGTCGATCGGCTTATCCAAGGCTGGCAGGAAGGTGGATGCGATAAGGTTGAGATTACTCGCCGTCTCATCGACTTGTTCTTTGTAGCTGTGCTGTTGGATGCTGGGGCCGGTGATGTTTGGCAGTTTACGGAGCCTGGGACTGGGAACAAATATGGTCGCAGTGAGGGAATTGCGGTCGCTGCGTTGTACATGTTCAAGGCTGGAGCTTTCTCCAGTGGTTCAGGAGATAAGGAAACTGTTGATGGTAGGTCATTCATCAATACTACTCGTAGAGAAACTATGAGTATCTAGAGCTAAAATTTGAGTCTTCTAGGTCAAGGTCTTGTCACCCTCGACGTTGAGACATTCCGGAAGAATTTCCAGATCACCCCCGAAAATGAGATCATCGGTGATGTCTCCCGAGTAAGCTTGTTGAATAGTGTTGGACAGTCACTCTTGAATCTTCCTGAGATTTTTGGCTCGACTGGCCGACCAGGAAAGCTCGTCGGTAAGCTTGATTTCCAGTGATACATTGTTCCATACTGACAGTCTACGCAGATTATATACTAGAACACAGAGATGGAAAGACAGAATTGCACTATGAAGTTCTCTGGGGAACTCTCCAAAAAGCACTCCTGCCCTCTTGGCCAAAGAATCGGACCCAAGTGGCAGGTGTGCCAATTGGTGACGCGTGGCCCCTTGATATTCTGGCTAAATTGAACAAAGGGAAGACAAGTGAGAACGACACTTTGAATATCCAACCTTTCCACAAGTTGACACAGTGGCTCGCCTACTCACTGTCTGTTCCATTTGCTCGGGTACTGGGTCTTGAGTGGACAAATATGGAACTGGGAACCGGCCTCCCAGAGTATCGGAATGGTGGTCTCTTTGTGGACAAAGGGGTCCTTGTATTGAGAGATCATATTCTGAAGGAGGGACAGGCAAATTCGAAGCAGGAAACACCAAGCTTTGATGCAACCAGTGATGTGATCGTGGAGTGGCGAGCAATGACAGTTGCTTTACTGGACAAGCTTCATGGAACTGTGTCAGATCGCTTTGCTAAACAAGGTGTCCAAATCACCATGGCCCAGATGCTAGAAGCTGGAACTTGGAAGGGAGGACGGGAGCTTGCTGCAAAGTATCGTCCATCGACCAAATCCAGTCCCATCGTAATTCAGGGGGATGGGACTTTGTTTTAGTGATAGCGATCCCCGGGATCCTCAGGAGAAAATAGCAAATAATATGAGGTTTATTATGTGATATGATACGTCTCAAATGCTACACGTCCAGGATAGGGGCATTAGCCCAATCATGTCAGCTCTCTAGTTGCTCAGATCAATGTTTGGGTGCTCGAATCAATATTTGCTACCGCATGATGATCTTTCGACCGTACACGTCACATTTCCAAGTGGCCTCATCCATTTTTGCAGGCGGAAATCTTTTTCACAACAGACACAGCTCACCGCGCCAATCGGTCTGGCAAACTACAGCCTCATAGAAATCAAAGCCAAAGTTTCAATGATGGATCTTCACACGGCTGTAAGTCAAGACAGAATCTTCGATATACAGTCTGAGATTGAGAAAGGGGCAGACATCAATGCTCACGACAAATATGGCAGGACCCATCTCTGGCTCGCTGCCATGAACGGTCATTTAGATGCATGCACGGTTCTTGTTACTAGAGGGGCCAATGCGATGGAGCCAGGACTTCTCGAACTTGCCGTTGATCAAGGACACACTAAGATTGTTGAACTACTGTGGCCACACTGTGATTTGAAAATCTCTTATCATCATTTGGAAAATGCTATCGCCTTTGGCTTTCATGAAATCGCGGACTGCTTAGTTAAAGGTGAAATATTGAAAGATGGGCATTCTCAGGACACTGGCATTATTGAAGTGCTCAACAAAAAAGGCTTCCCCAAACAAGAGATTGCGGCCTTCCAACAATAGGAGAGGTTTATATTTGTGAGACGATCGGAGAGCCTCCAGCTGCATCTTACCTTTTTCAACTATGCTCTTGTCCTTGCAGCAAAGGCCGACCGCAACTCTGGGATTCGGCTAGTGAATTTGTTGCTCGAGGGCGATGAACCTCTGGCCGATGTGAATTGCATGATTAAAATCGACGGGGACTTCGAGACGCCCCTAACCTGTGCAGCTGGGAAAGGCAACCTGGAGATATTGGCTATTTTGATCCAGCACCCTGACATCGATTTGACACTTTGTGGCAAATATGGCTGGCCCGCTTTTCTCCACCTGGTTATGACTCTCGACTCCACCTCCTCTCGTAAGAGCTGGTTTATAGCGCACATGTTGCGCAAAAATGGGTTCCCCGATTCATGTCTGGTTGGCTCGACTGGAACCGACTGGGAAACTGTATACAAAAATTTAATCCAACAGGAGGATGATGAACTTGTGGGCGAGGTTTTTAACCTTGTCCGGGGCAATGTCACAGACACTCCTATTATACCGCTACTGATAAGAACAAATCAGGCCTGTAAGGCGGAGTGGATCTTGAATCGCAATATAGCGTATGCATCAGAGCCCTCGCCAAGCCTGTGGGTGGCGCTTTGTGATTTTTTCCAATACAATCCAGCCTCGGACGTCTTGGAAGGTTTTCTTCGAGTGGCGGAAATCGTGATACAAAATGGGATATGGGATCCGATGCTCCTGGTCTGTCTCCAGTTGTCAGCTTTTCTTTCGCCAAGCAATTTTTCTACCCTGCCAACGAGATCCTACCAACAAATGTGGCAGAGGAAGCACTGAAAGGACTTTCTATGTCCATGATAAGTCGATCTCTTCTCGAGCACTGGGCCGACAAGGGTTTTGCTAAAAGATTGCTATGGAGCGCCCTTCAATCTCAAGTATGGATGGACGAAGCATTCGAACTCCTCCTCTCATACCCTTACATTGATCTGGACGAGCTATTTCTGCGCAGGCAGTGTCCATGCATAGGAGAAGCCCGTACGTGTTCAACTGATTTACCAGAGGACTTTTCTAGCATTTTGGGCTCCCCCATGTCGCAGAGGCAGGAGTTCAATGACCATCGAGTTCCACTCATGTTGCTAAAAGAATAGAACCAGAGGAGATGACTACTCGCTTTCGAGGAAAAAGAAGAGGTAAGCCCCCTGGCCTGGGCTGTGATTAAACAGAACCATCAGCTGGTGGATGTTCTTTTAAGCACTTCTGGCTTCAATGTCAACTCTCAAGATAACGGAAAGCGAACTCCTCTCATGCACACCATCATTGCCAATGATCCCTACATTGTTGAGAGATTGCTGAGAGTCTCAAGCATCAACTTAAATCTGCCGGATATCAACGGAAGAACAGCCGCGTTTTACGCCGCAGGCTTGGGGAACGTGCACATCTTACATATGCTCGTCGAAACTCAAAAGGTGGACTTTTCCATTCATGATTTCAATGGTGAAACTGTTTATCAGCTCGCTGAAAGGACCGGGAAAAAATGCTGCAGCTGCACTTGCATTTGACTGAATTGACGTTTCTTTTGGTGGAATGAGTCTAAATCTCTCTAATTTTGGGGCATAACCGCCTCTATAATAACTTTTGGTTTTCGGTCTTCACATAAGATTGGCGGTTTGACAAGGAAACTTGTAAGCTTGTCATAGCTTTTCATAGTTTGTTATATTACATATTTTCGGATTTTATCTTAAAACATACATCTGTCATGCAAATTTGAGCGGAATGATACGAAGTAAAATACATTAATCAATGATGTCAAGCTGTAATCGTAATCTCCAAATGCAACCCTCAATAGTATGTATTTCATAGCAGTCATTCATTCGTCCCATAAAACCGATCCCCAAAGTCCCCTAGACCTGGGCTAATATGACTGTAAAATGTTAGCCGATTTCACATGCATCTCGAGGGTCTCCTTTTGGACATACTATGAAGGCGTAAGATGTTCATCCACAGCAGCTGTCACCAGATGAATAGAGGGGAACTTCTCAAATAGTTTCTTGAACCCGCAGCGTGAAGCCAAAATATTGACAAAAATAATATTTTCTTCGGGTACACCTTTTGCCTTGATGGTTTCAATAGCTTTACAGGCTGAGCCCCCGGTTGCCAGCATCGGTTCGAGAATTATGACAACTAACCAGAAGTTAGCGACTGGCTATAATTTTGCGCTTTAAATTGAGTCACAAACTCTTTGACTCAATATCTGTCGGAAATTTGGAGTAATAGAGTGTCGGAAGACCGGTAGACTCATCCCGTTGGATCAATATCTTGCCAAAACTCAAACGTCCACTGAAAGAGTAAGTATTGTGATTCGGATAAAGTGAAGAGATACTTACGTGTATCCACGTCTCATTGCATTCTCTAAGCTTGCTCCTGCTCGAAGAATACTCACAGCACATACTTCTTGAGCTTCACGGACGCCTTGATACTCAGCACCGGTGGGGCTAACCACGCTAATCTTCTCAGTTGGTAGAATATCGAGTGCTAGGTACGGTGTATCAGAAAGACGACAAGTTAAGAAGAGTGCTCTAACACTCACCGGCACTTATAAGTAGATCACCAACTTTCTCTGTGACATCTGCAAAGGTGGTAACGCTTGTGTTTGAATCACGCAGTATGGTCATTAGACTGAGTAGATGGTTGCCTTGTGGTAGAACCACTAGTCTCTTGTTGTAAAAACTTGCATCTCCCTTGATATCATCCTCAGAAAAGGTTGAATTATATTCAGTAGCCATGATATCTTGTCAGACAAGGTAAAGTTATAAGAAGGATGTTGAATCAAAGGATGTCTGTTTGAGATTATTGAGAGCCAAACTGAGTCAAGTGGGTATGGAATGGTCTCAAGCTCTATAACTATAAGATTCTGAGCATTGACGCTTAGGCAAAATTAGTTGCCTTGCCCCTCAGTATCGAGTCTACCTTTGATAGTCGTTAATCTATACAAGTGCACATGATTGTTGTAGATCTCCACAAAATCTAATCTATAACTCTCGTTATCACCGATAAGATTTCCATCTGATGCGATAAGATAATCGATAAGATTAGCACTGCAAATGATAAGATAGCCGAAGGACTGAGCTACATGCGGGGGACTTCCAAAACTCACCCGCTTTCAAATAATTCGACTTTCTTTGGCCATTACACTCGAATTTACCCTGGAAAGGCATTGGACTTGATTAGATCTTTTCAGTTCGCAAAAACCACAAATTTAGAGATCGAAGAGCCTCGGGATGTATTCGAGATCTCTATGTTTATTCATCGGATGTATGAGTCGGGAGCAAATTGAGACTAATTACCTAGTAGGTACCAACATTTGGACTTGAATATATATGAATATATAGCCTTTGGCATTTCGAAGAGGCTACTAGTGGCCGTACTATTGATATTACATCTATGGATAAAGTGGCGTCATAATTGTTTCAATACCTAGTACGGTTAAGATTTTCAACTTTGGAAGTAAATAGTGACTAGTATATATTTTGGTTCACTCGGAACTTGATTGCTGTAGTATTAACCTTCATTAAAACTGATTGCGATAATACCTACGAATGGGTAGGCATCGAGAGAGTCGTCTTTGCAGGTTGACCATCTCTACCTGCCCATTTAGAAGTGACCGTTTTCAATTGCGTGTAGAAATTGACACCAGGTCTTCCATAGAAGGTGTTTGCTCCTCCACCAGCAACACTTCCCTTATTTCCGGTGAAAGAGAACATCGGCAGAGGCACAGGAATAGGAACATTAACACCAACCTGGCCAGCCTGAATATTCTTTCGGAATCTCTCAGCTGAAACACCAGACGATGTGAAAATAGCAGTACCATTGCCATATGGATTCTCATTGATAAGCTCAATAGCTTCATCAAGAGACTGGACCTGAAGGCAGACCAAGACTGGACCAAATATCTCCTCCTTGTAGCATTGCATAGACGGGGTGACTTCACTGATGATTGTAGGAGCAACCCAGTTACCGTTGGGATACTTTGGTGGCTTGAACCCACGACCATCACGAAGAAGCTTTGCACCTTCACTTTCAGCACTTGCAATTAGACTCTCAATCCTGGTCTTGCTTTCTGGAGTCACGACCGGACCAAGGTCTGCTTCAGACTCAAAGCCACCATTCACAGAGAGGGCATTAGTTCGTTCAACCAGCTCAGGTAGCCAGCTCTGTGTTTCGCCCACAAAAACAACAGCGGAGAGGGCCATACACCGCTGACCAGCTGCTCCAAATGCCGCAGCGATGATAGCATCCAATGTGGAATCTTTATCACAATCGGGTAAAACGACAGCATGGTTCTTGGCACCAAGATTTGCTTGGACCCGCTTGCCGTTCGCCGAGCCCTTGGCGAAGATATATTCACCAGCCTTGTTGCTTCCAACAAAGCTGATCGCCTTAATGACGGGAGAATCCAAAATGAAGTTGACGGTGTCATGCGCACCATGTGCGACGTTGATGACTCCTTTAGGAAACCCGGCCTTCTCAGCCAGCTCCACTAGAATCATTGCCGCACCAGGTGCTCGCTCAGATGGCTTAAGAACAACAGTGTTGCCAGTGATGGTAGCAATTGGAATGCACCACAGAGGAATCATAGCAGGAAAGTCTATTCAGTCAGTATATTTGATGATCACAGGAAACAGGGAAGAGGAGTACTGACTGAAGGGGCAGACCACGGCAACGACACCCAGTGGTTCTCTGTATGTTCGAGTTTCCATATCTTTTGCAACTTCGAGAACCTCTCCCTTCATGTATTCCGGACCTGCACAAGCGGCCTCGGCAACTTGCAATCCTCGAAGCACATCGCCTTTGGCATCAGAGACAGTTTTTCCTTGTTCCAGAGTGATGACAGCTGCGAGTCGGTCCCAGTGTTCCCGAATAAGACCCACATATCGGAACATGACCTGCTGTCTGGCGATTGTAGACATAGATGACCACACAGGGAAGGCTCTCTCTGCAGATGCCACAACGTCCTCCAACTCGGATTTGGTCATTTTCGGAACCCGCGATACCAAGTTATTGGTTGCCGGATCATGGATATCGATGAAGTCATTGCTGCTGGAGAATCGAAATTCGTTATCGACGAAATACGGAGTATCCTTGGGCTCGGATATCTGTTCATGGGAATGAGGGAAGGAGGTGGCGGAGGTGCCGAGGACACTGTCCACTTTTGAAGGTTGAGCCATTTTTCGCGTTATTTTTTTTTTGAAGGAATTGATTATTCTCTAAGGTGAGCTTTGAATCTCAACTGGTCCTAATAGGAGGGGTTCTGTTATAAATCAGCTGACTCGATCTCCGATGTACGGTGTAAAGCGGGGGTGACTCCAAATCAATGCGGAGAACAATCATAGTTATCTGATACTGATAACAGATAACGGATAAGATAGTCCGATAAGGATAACATTGAGCATTGTGAATCGTGATGATCCAGACCTCGGGATCACCCTTGGTCTTTGTCGGTCTTTTTTGAAACCCTACTCTTATCCTTCGTTTCGGGAATATGCACGTCAGATGTATTTGTCGATCTCTGAATGTCTGCGTATATCGCATAACAAGGGTCCAAGTTTCACTTATTGGCCCCGTTATGGACCCAAGATCGGCAGTCTCGACGTGGCGGCTAAGTTTGCCATTTATTTTATCGCCGTCGGCCAACGGTCATGACGCAATGTATGCTTTCCAGCAATGAGAGCGACCCTCAAATCAATGGAAAGCTCCATGGATTGTTTTTGATCTGTTTCTCCAAGACTGCCCTGAATAGCGTCAAATTGGCCTGTTCATGGGCTCTCAGGGTGACCGTGTGGCTTACTCCATTGCCTGACCCGAACTGATCTCAAAAAAAAACATTTGGAATCAGGCCCATTGAAATGAAGATACTTTCTATTTACAGCTTCATCATTATTGGCCCCAGATGATCTCGAAGCTTACCACCCACAACTGATGTCATGACGCGGCCGGTCAATCTCCAGACCTCGCCAAGTCTGATGAGGTAACATTTCACGTCAAACATATCACCATACATATATTGCAGGCCCCCGCTGAGGCCATTTGTGGGTTTACAAATACTTTGCAAATGCCGAAGGAACGCCGGTGTTTCATCTTAATGCGATGGATCTTAGTTGGGGAAATATGCGACACATAAAGATCAGCGTCTTGGTACGGGTGAGTGCCCACAGGACGGGAGGAAATTAACCAAGGATTTACCAAAGGATGCTTATTAGCCTCTCTAGGAACTAGTAAAAAGCTTGCTCGAGCGTGTTGGACCCACCAACACGGACTACTCCGAACGGGGGTCGGGGTCCAAGGGGTGTAATACGAGATCGCCATTGGCTCCATAGTCTGGAGACCTTATGAGAGATGGGGCGAAGCCAACGAATATACATATTGAAGACCTAAGGCGTACTGCTGATCTTGGATTTTGCACAGCCAGGAAACTTCCGTGAAGGAATCGGAGTTTTTCTGCTCTGACATTTGTACATTTCCCTAATAGGGGCTCGGCCCCGATTCCATCAAGCCCTTGATCGTTTGATGGGATGGATGAAGAGGAATGTGAATTCATGAGACTGTTCTAATGATAGAATCGTACGATTTACGTACTTGTATGTTGCCTTCGCACACGTTGACTGATCAGTCTTCCATTGTGCAACACAAAACCCATTACATCCACTTCAAGTTTCTAAGCGTTAAACTGGCACATTAAAACGAGAGCATTCCAACACCAAATTTTCAACCCTAAGACAAGGGATCCACGATATCAGCCATGTCTACCTTCCAAGCGATTCTACCACCGTCAGATTCTAGACCTCGGTCGCAATTTTTCGAAGGTCCTAGCCAACTCAATGCATGTCCCACTTCCGAGACATCTTACACCTTCCCGACTAACAGCCATACTAGTTCTTGCGTGATGCTCTCACAATACCTACTTGGGTCTCCCTCGGTGCATCTCTACAATGCGCACTCCTATTATTCCTCCCTTTACGCCTCGCCATTCTCCCTCCAGTCTTCTACCTCCTCAGCCGCCTCCTCGACGTCATTCTCATCTGGCATGGCGTACGACCAAATCCATATATGCACGGGGTGATCCCCGGCAAAACCAGTGCACAGTTCCCAGACAGTACGGCGCCATCACAACAGCCGATTGTCGTAATCAAGCTAGCCATGCGCAGTAATCACCCACTGGGGGTTTTGCACCGACACATGCGAGTAGTTGGCAAGATGTTCGATCGAATGATTGACGAACTCGACAACAACAGTGACCACTTCGAGTATCTTGGCTCAAACAGATACCTAGCAAATGAGCGTGCCACATCAAACGAGATAATGATACTCGCATACTTTCGCTCATACGAAGGTCTTCATAAGTTCTCGCACGCGCCTGATGGCGCGCATCGCGAGGCATGGGACTACTGGAACAAGGAAATTATGGGTAAAGGGAAGACGGAGGAAGGACGCATGTTTAGTATCATGCATGAGGTTTACCAGGCCCCCGCTCAGAGATGGGAGAGTATCTATGCAAACTATCATCCCAGTGGAATAGCTGCTACGACTTTCAAGGTTATGGTGGATGGAAAGGAGAAGTGGGCTAATCCGTTGGTTGATGCTAGTAAAGGGTTGCTGCGGACGAGCAAGGGACGGATGGCTGTCACTGCTGGAGATGAGAACGAGGTATATGGAGATGATCCATATGTCAACGGAAATGACAAGATCTGATTGCCAATCTATGCTGGATGCAGTGTTGACTTTGGAGTCTGGAGTCTAGGAGGCAGAAATTCAGATTGAACTTCTGATTACAAGGGATCAAGTGTTTCTTCTCTTTTTTATTTGTTTATGTATGAGATATGATTATTTTTTCTATTTTGTGTATAAACATGACTGGAACTTTGGTAACAGCTTTTAAGGCGTCGATCGAGCTGGAATCGTGATAGCTGCTCGTATATGAATAAAGCAAACCGGAATTTGCAAAATTTGAAACTATGATTTGTCTTACTCTCAATTCGAATAATCTCAAGGATAGATAAAGTACGTACCAACTGTCAGAATGAATGTAAGATTAACCTTGGAAGCACTTGAGAATAACTTGGTCAGTGAGAGCCTTGTACTACCTAGGATCTTGATTCTTGACTCGCTATCTGAATGATAAGGTGTGATAAGAAGAGATAAGATAGAGTCAATGGTTTATCTTATCGCTTATCACCACCTTTATCGAGTTATCTTATCTTTATCGCAACTTGGATCTACAGGCAGTTGAGATTAGACCAGTCGTCATTTCCTAGGAGGTATTTTGCTCATAGAGACTATATATTTCTCTTGATACCCTGTCTCGCTTCCTCAAATATCTGTCAAATATCCGTGTGTTCTGTTTTGCCTCTTCCGTACACCATCAGTCCAATCATCCAAAACTCACACAGTTACACTTGAGTCACGATGACAAGAGATACTTCCCGACATGGGGAGCGCATAATTGTCAGTTCCGGAGCTTCATGCTATGACAATTTCACAGTTTATTTAAAAGCTTAAGCTAACACCGATCTAGTTGACAACCTACCCTGGTCAAAGCGTGGTGAACCCAATCTCACTAGAATGGGGCAAGATAAATCCCGAAGAACGAGGCCCAGTCCTAGTTTCACGAAACAAGAAGACCATCGCACGCCGCAATGCTATCGGCGCACACGGCGGAAGTTATTCAATCTACAATGCTTTAGCAGTTGCCGCCGGTGACCTTCCTCCCGATTTCAAACCCAGTTTCGAAAATACCCAGCCCATCTTCAATTTTCCTCCGCAGGATGCTTGGGGTGATAAGACGAAGATCGTTGCTATGGATCCCTTCGGTCACGACACGGTGAAGCATTTCAAGAAGCATCTTGATGATGGAATCGATGTTCGGCCGACTATTGCTGTCACACGGGCCACGATGCGATTGGCTGAAATTACCGATTCTATTCGTGAAGGTCGACTACAAGTTGATGGGGATATCGTGATTAGTAAAGAAGGTGATGTTCGCGTGACAAAAGCAGCAGTCGAGCCTGTGTGGTACCTGCCTGGTGTTGCCGAGCGATTCGGAATCGATGAGGGTACTCTTCGACGCACGCTCTTTGAGCAGTGTGGTGGAAGTTTCCCGGAATTGATTACTCGCCCAGATATTAAAGTCTTTTTACCTCCTATTGGTGGCCTGACTGTCTACATCTTTGGAGCACCCGAGAAGGTGTCAGATCCCAACGTCAAGCTTGCTCTTCGTATTCACGATGAGTGCAACGGATCAGATGTTTTCCAATCTGACATTTGCACATGCCGACCATACCTAGCATTTGGTATTGAGGAAGCTATCAAGGAGGCCCAGAATGGTGGATCTGGAGTTGTGATTTACTTTCGAAAAGAAGGACGCGCGCTGGGTGAGGTCGTGAAGTATCTCGTTTATAATGCACGCAAGCGTGGTGGTGATACGGCCGACAAATATTTTGCTCGCACGGAGAACATCGCAGGAGTGAGAGACGTGAGTTAAGCCGCCGATTGGCCCAAAAATTTGAATGGAGGCTAACCAAAACCTTCATTATTAGATGAGATTTCAAGCTTTGATGCCTGACATTCTCCACTGGCTGGGTGTCAAGAAGATCGATCGCATGCTCTCCATGTCAAACATGAAGCATGATGCGATTGTGGATCAAGGAATTCCCATATTGGAAAGAATCCCCATTCCAGATCGTACGTCGAATACAGAAATTCTCAAAATTTGTTTCGGTTACTGATTTTGATAAACAGATATGATCCCCGACGATTCCCGTGTAGAGATTGATGCCAAGATTAATGCTGGTTATTTCACCACAGGCAAGAAGTATACAGATACAGAGTTGGCACAGGTCCAGGGTCGAGGATGGGAGAATTGGGAAGATGTCGAGCATTAAGAGGGGCGTTCGCATCATACTAAATTATCATAATGGCATAATTTAAGAAGTTTCAACCACACATAATCCAGACATATTACCATGCGAGCTCCGGTATGTTCTTACAACTTGCAGCTTCTAATTGAGAGCAAAATTGCTCTTCCTCGGCGAGCTTCTGTGTCATGCCCTCGACAGCTTTAGGGACCGCAGGCCAAATCTCCTGGCCTCCTTGTTGCTCCTCTTTCTTCCGATGCTCCATAACCATCTCCCGGACACTATTCTGGAAATGAATTGGGCCCTGTAATCCGTTAGTTGCAATTTGAAAGGAGCAGGGATACAGAGATAATACCTTCTCTTTGCTCGGATGAAGCTCTCCATTCGTAAAGAGACCACCATTCAGATTCTCCTGCGTTCCAACACAAAGTTCCTTATCCTCATCTAGCACCTGTCTGTAGAATGCATTGATATTCTCGAACTCCTCATTAGTTGCATCCTTATGCCGATATACTTCATTTTCGACCTTGCTCGTAGTGGCTGTCAAGGGAACCATGCGTTGGATATAGAAGAACTTGTCACTACTACCGTTAGCTGAATCCCTCGAGACTAGGATTGGACCCCACTTACGTGACTGTGATAGAGGTGGTAGGGAAAAAATAGGTGATAGCCCTTCGGAACTGACTATCAATCTGCTCTTTATTGAAGATATGATGCTCCATGTATCCGGCGTTCGGCTCGACTCGATATCGGGGTAAATCGGACACTCCACTGATAAGGGGATGAGAAGTTGCGCAGTGGTAACACTCATTGTAGTTCTCGATCAAGCCCTTCCAGTTGGCTTTAACGTCCATTTCCCAGTAATGGTCGAATTTGTATTCTCCCCCAAAGTCAAAGTCCTGCATTCGGGGCTGCTCATCGATTCGTTGATACTCCTCCTCCCATTTCACATCCGGTTCACCTGCCTGGAGGTTTACCCAGATGAACCCAGCTTTATCAATGTGGACATTTATTGGGTGGAGTCCCTGCTGAGTTTTATCGAATTCTGGGACTGTCTCGAAACGAGGGGCCTTTGCGAGGTTTCCTTTCAGGCCGTAGGACCAGCCGTGATATTTGCAGCTTAGTATGTAACTTGATCCGGAGCGGAACTGGACGACAGGGAATGCGCGATGACGGCAGATATTGTGAAAACCATTGATATTATGGTCGCGGTCTTTGATGAGGAAGAAGGATAAGTTGGCGACCGTGAAGGAAAGATAATCTCCTGGTTTGTTGAACCGGCTAGAGTGCGTGAGAAGAAGCCATCTTTTGGAGAATATGGCGCGTCGCTCTAACTGATACATAGCTTCAGACCGATACCATGATGAGGGGAGACCTCTTGGGGCGGTCTCCTTCTGTGGTGTGCTCGTTCCCCAGTTGAAGTATTTCCACATTTTGATCGATTCAATACACTGATGAGATAGTTCCGGCTGTCGGCTTGAGCTCTTTAAATTAATCAGCGCGCTATCGTTAATTTTCAAGGTCAGCTATATACCATATCAACGTGCGGGGAAGATATTGTATACAAGGCTTCAAGAATGGGGTAATGTAGCTTGTATCTACTTGCAGCTAGCGTATACACTGCTAAACAAGAATGGGGGCAGTGGAGTGTTAATCTACGATAACTCGAAATTATCTGCTAAGGTATAGCTGACACCACAAAACTGATTGTATCAATTTGATTCCTATACAAACTATCTAAAGCCGAGACTCTATCATATCATGAGACGGTAGAATTTTCCAGCATCGATCAACCTATCATTATTAGCTAAATCAGGCTGGATAGCGAAAATAGATGAGAAACTCACATCTGCGATATGATCGTATCCTAGAAGCTTGGGTGCTAGACCGGGATCTCTCCAAGCCAAAGCCTCTCCTTCTGGTGTAGGTACCATCTGCATCTTGCGATCTCTTTCCTCTTGTTCTGGCCCGTCATGTAGATGGTAGAGATACTGCTGAACATTGCCTCTCTCAACTACCATTTTTGTCCGCTGCTTGCGACATTCCTGGAAAACACCTAGGGCGTGTCGCTTTGCTGCGAGGAATTCGGGGGAGGTCTTGGTAATATTAGGACTATTTGGAAGTCGTGAAAGGGATTCACCGAGGACGGCGCCGTCTTCAAAGGCCATACCGGCACTAATTTTATGAGCAATATATCCAGAATATCAGGAGTAAGACATACCCTGAAGCTAAATACGGGAGAGTAGCATGCACTGCATCACCGAGCATGATCCAAGCTCCTGATGAGTGAGCCCAGTTGAAGTCTCCAAATCGGATACATAGACGCCACTTTTGTACCGATTGACACAGTTTGAGCAATTTTTGAATTCTAGTTGAAATTTAGCAGCTGTAAATGAATCCAAGAAGATAATCCGCAAAACCAGCTGCACATACCTTGGATCCCAGCCTTCATACAATGCACACATTTCTTCAACATTTCCTTCAATTGTAGTGGCAAGCGACTCTTCGGGTATATCATCAGGAACAAGCAGGACCATATTAAACAGCTCTCCTCCACGAAGAACATAGTTCACTGTATAGTCAGCATAGCCCAAAAGATGGAAAAATGTAAATACATACCAGCATGTTGATCAGGACCAAGCCAGTAGTTCACCTGAGGGTTATTAACGAACGGTGCAAGCTCTGGGTCCTTCCTCATCTCCTTTGTCGAAAGAAGCAAGCGATAGGCAAGATCGCCCGTCTTAACAGGTGGATCACTACGCCCCAGAAGCTCCTCTGTCAATTTCCCAAACACGCCATCTGCACCGAGTACCAAATCGCCTTCCCATTCCCGTCCATCTGCAGCAACTGCCTTCGCTGTAGTCTCATCTGGACTCACGCGAATATTGATGATACGCGCACTGCATGTCATCTTGACACCCAATTCCAAAGCTCGATTTACTAGGCATCGTTGTAGGTCCGCACGATGAAAATCGCCATACCAAGTCCCAGGATAACCCTTTTCTGACTCGTGGAAGTCCAAAGACGAAATTGAATTTCCTTTCCATCCAATAAAGTTGCAGAATTGTGGAAGCGTCATGTGGGGTTTCAATGCTTCTCCCAAGCCCCAGTGTTGGAGAACCCGCGAGCTATTCGGTAAAACTTGAATGCCAGCTCCAACTTCTTTGATTTCCGACGTCGCTTCAAGGATATGTACTTTGTGTCCAGATAGGGCGCAGCTAATGGCAGTTCCAAGACCTGCGAGGCCTGCGCCAACTACTAGAATTTCAAGTTGGCATGATTCGGAGCGAGCTTGCCGCTGTTTGATGTGGATTTGGGGAGCCATGGTGATAGATGAGTACCGGATGAACTTTCAAAGATTGATATGAGATTTCCACGACACTTATCTCACATAGCTGCTTGTGAACCATTGGGATATTTAATATCTGTTGCAATTAATACGAAGCTCCTGGTGGGACAAAAATGGGGGTTAGTTCATGCATCCCGGCTGCCGATACCCGATATCTACAAATGCTTCCTTGACAGCTATATCTGAGGGGTTGAAGGCAGGTCATCTTCATCAAAAGAAATTAAAGGACCTATCACACTGATAATCTGAAAGCTAAGGTTCAATATGTCAAAGGTATGTGCCTCTACAGTTTATGTATGCCTCAGCTCATAGTCCAGTTCTCCCTCCAAGGTCGAACAGCACTAGTCACTGGAGGCGCTCGAGGATGCGGACTAGCATTTGCTCGAGGTCTAGCAGAGGCAGGCGCAGCTGTAGCTATCTTTGATGTGATTTCACCCGATGAAGGATTTCAATCGATTGAAAAAGAGTATAATGTGAAAACAGCATACTATAAGTGAGTGCTCTATACCTGCACTTTATCAATTACTAATTTGAACAGAGTGGACATCTCATCACAAGAATCGCTCGAATCTGGCTTCGAACAATTCCAAAAAGATTTCAATAACGCGCTCGATATCTGTGTTCCTTGCGCTGGGATTAACCGCCATCTACCGTTCCTCGAGTTCACCTACAAAGATCACCAAGATTTACTCTCTATCAACGTGCTCGGACTATACTTTACCGCGCAGTTGGCCGCGAAGCAGATGATCGCGAATGGTACTCAGCATGGAAGCATTATTCTGGTGTCTAGCATGGCTAGTCTTATTGCCATACGCAGTCAATTGTGCAGCGCATACTGTGGAACCAAAGGCGCAGTCCGATCGATGTGTCCAGCGATCGCAAAAGAGCTCGCTGAATACGTCAGTACCCAAATGCTCAACCCAAGAGAGCAGAAAACTGATTCCCTGCAGAAAATTCGAGTAAATTCAATTTCTCCTGGCTATGTACGAACCGAAATGACTGCCTCTGTAAGCTACACCCCCAACACTGATAAAACACAGCTAATTGGCAGTTCCCCCATCTTCTCGAAAACTGGAAATCCGAAACAATGAACGGACGGATCGCCGAGCCGGAGGATATAATGGGGGCATGCGTTTTTCTAGCTAGTGACGCGAGTGCATACATGACGGGACAGGACATTGTTGTAGATGGGGGAGTAACCCGATGGTAGTGGAGAATCGAGAATGAGATACATTCACAAGAGTGGGGGTAAACTTCTCCGCATCTGCAAGTAGAGCTGCCTTATAATTCAAGAATCACATAACAATGAAGAGAGCCCAGACTATACACAATCAATTAGGTGGAAAGAGATCCAGAAATATGGCTCCTGGTGCAGATCTTGAAGTATATAGTGTTGCTGGTGCGGTGGACGCCACTACCACCGTTGTGGTGGTTGGGGCAGGTCCATCCGGTTTGATGCTCGCGTAGGTGGACTTTTTTCAGTTGAACTTTTCATAAATATTGACTTTTTCAGATGCAATCTTGCTCGATTTGGAATTGAAGTTCTTATTCTCGATGACCGACCGGATAAAACCTCCACAGGGAAGGCAGATGGCATGCAGCCAAAGACAATTGAGACTTTCAAGCAGATGCGACTGGCCGAGCCATTGTTGAAGAATGCGGCTCGAGTGTATGATATTTCATTCTGGGTATGTACTAATCAATTAACTGAGATCTGAGCGTCGCTCACTGTATGAAGCAATCCACAGTAAATGAGCCTCTCCGTCGAACCGGTCGCCAAACTCACTACCCCGAGCATCTTGTCGGAGCCTCCGATCCTTATATCCTCCTCGCACACCAAGGCATGATCGAGGAAATTTTGATTGACGATATGGAAGCGAGAGGTGTTTTCGTGACGCGAAACGCACGATTCTCATCTTGCTCTCGGGTAGCCGGGACGGGCCAGCTGGATATTGTCTATGAAGACTTATCAACGAATTCAACAAAGACTGTTCGTGCGGAGTATCTGGCTGGATGTGATGGCGCGCGATCGAAGGTCCGGAACTTTATTCCTGATGCTGAACTTGAGGGTGAAATGACCAATGCCTCATGGGGTGTTTTAGATGGTGACATAAGCTGCGAGTTTACCATTAGAATTGTGCTAATGGATAGATGCAGGAGTTATTGAGACTGATTTTCCAGATCTTTGGAGCAAAGTTGCAGTCCGATCCCATTTGGCTGGATCGATTCTTTGGATCCCTCGAGAACGGAATATGACACGACTATACGTTGAGCTCAGTGCGACAGACGGTGAAAGAGTGGATAAGTCCAAGGCAACACCTGATTATGTTATGCAGCGAGCCAGAGACGCGATGCATCCTTTCAACCTTGAATGGAAGAGTGTGGAATGGTTTGGCAATTACGTGGTAGGACAGCGAGTTGCAAAGCATTTCATGGATCCAGAGGCAAGGATCTTCATTGCTGGTGATGTGAGTGTTGACATCAAACTATCACGGGCCTGCCTTTATCTTTTCAATCTAACATCATATAGGCCGGTCATTGTCACTCCGCTTTAGCAGCTCAGGGTGCCAATACAAGCATGCACGATAGCTTCAATTTGGCATGGAAGCTTAATCTTGTGAGCCGCGACTTGGCCCAGCCATCTCTGTTAGCCACATACGAAGAGGAAAGAAGAAAGATCGCGAATGATCTAATAGACTTCGACACAGAGCATTGCAAAGCCTTTGAGCAGGGAGAAACAGCTCTCGCCAAGAATTTTGACGACAATATTCGATTCATTTCGGGAGTTGGAGCAGAGTACTCCACAGGTCTTCTAAGCCGCAAAGAGACCGACACCCATACGCGCCTACAACCAGGCGAGTTGCAGCTTCCAGCCAAGGTGACCAGATACATTGATGCAAATCCAGTGGATATCCAGCTTGATATTCCTTTGCTTAGCCAATTCCGAATCTACTTTTTCGTACCAGACGTTCGAGCCTCCTTGGAATTTCTGGGAACGCTATGTGAAGGTCTGGCTGAAATTAGCACGCTTGGGGCAAAGAAATCATACATCAAGAAGCCAAGAGGTCAAGCTCTAGCAGACGACTTTATCACACCCAGCAGATATACCACAGTGTCCGAGCTGTGTACTTACGCGATGGTCACTCGATCTGCCAGATCTGATTTTGAGATTGCCGATCTACCGCAGCTGTTGCAAGACAGTCGGTGGACATTATATCTAGACGATGTAGATACCTCATATTGTACAGCGAAATGGTTTGGAGAGCTACGAAGTGACCAAGCTGGAGTTGCCATTATACGGCCGGATGGCTACTGCGGAGGAATCCGAAATTGGGGATTGGACGCTGCAGGTCCAGCCGGGCAGTGGATAGAAGAGTATTTCTCATTTATGAAGTAAATAGCATGTAGAGAAATATCATGTTTTATGACATTTTATTCATATTATTCCATCATCCGACTCTCGAAACTTGAGCCTTGGGTTAGAGGAATTTCAAGCTAGATTGAATTTCCAATTGAACCATACTATCTCGCCATAATGACCTGCATTTCCATATGTCTGATAATTTGTCCTCCGGACTTGGATTCCTGGTCTACACGATGTATTCAGTGACTCAAAATTTCTGATTCATTTCCAAACTTCGAGTGGTGCCCATAGTAAGGCCCGAGAGTGGGGGATCCACCTGGCCTAACATGAAGCCGCCACCGTGAATGGTGGGGGTGAGGCTGCATCTGCATTTAGCTATGCATCGATAGTGGGAGACCACTGGGAAAATTCCACTATTATCCCACTTTCGTAGCTGGTCAATAATGGGAGCGTTCGAGCAAGATCTGCAAATTTTGTAGTATTAATAGCTGGAACGCATCTATCGTAGAAGTTAAACAACTTCAATAATCAATTGTCATTCACAATGGGCTCCATAGATTCCATCGGACCTCTTTTCCAACCACTTAGCCTGGGAGCTCTCTCCCTCAAGCACCGTGTGATTCAGGCACCATGTACTCGCATGCGTGCCACGAAAGAGTCGGATGGTGTATTTGTTCCCAATGATCTCAATGTGGAATATTATTCTCAGCGAGCTTCTGACGGCGGACTCATGCTCACAGAGGCAACTCCAATTAGCAGATTGGTGAGTACATAGACCCACTGACAGTTTAAAAATATTATAACTGACATCTCAGGCTGCTGGGTATCCCGGAGTTCCAGGTATCTTCACCGCGTCTCAAATTGCAGGCTGGAAGAAGGTCACCGATGCTGTGCATGCTAAGGGGGGGCTTGATTCTGTGTCAGCTATGGCATGTCGGCCGAGCTACTGTGCCTTCTTTTCTCGAAGGAAAGCAAGCTGTTGGTGCAAGTGACATTCCACTCCGTGGGAATGCGCTAGATGGTACGGCCTTTGCAGACTCACCACCGAGGCCATTGACTGTGGAAGAAATTCAAGAACTGGTCAAAGAGTATGGAGCAGCAGCGAAACGATCCATCCAGGCTGGATTTGATGGTGTGGAAATTCATGGTAAGACTGCCCAAAAAATCCATGAAACTTGAAAGTTACATGTGCATATGTTAACATGAATCTAGGTGCGAATGGTTATATTCTTGACCAGTTTCTCCACGATAACGTCAACACGCGCACAGATGAGTACGGCGGATCGATCGAGAAGCGCTCTCGCATTGTTCTCGAAGTCATCAAAGAAGTCACTGCAGCGATTGGTTCCGACCGTGTAGGAATTCGGCTTTCACCATACAATTTCTTCCAAGATACGCGCGATTCCAATCCCAACGCGCACTGGCTCTGGCTCTGCTCCCAGATTGCCAGTCTTCCCGCTGAGTCTAAGCCAATCTATGTTCATATGGTTGAGCCTCGTTTTGACGAGGTACTTGATGAAGAGGCTAAGATTGGCTCATTGCCCTCGGATAAACCATCTTTGGATATTTTCCGTCCAACGCTGAAGAAGGCTGGTATTTTATTCCTGGCGAATGGCAACTTCAATCCCGGGAATGTGGGACAAAAGGTTTTGAATGATGGTGCTGATGCAGTTGCCTTTGGACGGTACTTTATTTCAAATCCTGATCTGCCGCGGCGGTTGAAGGAAGGTCTGCCATTGAACCCGTATGATCGATCGACATTCTATGGAGCGGATCCTGCTGAGAAGGGATATACGGATTACCCTTTCTACACTAAATAGAGTAGTGACCGAGAAAGATTGCTTCAAGTTGGAATCTGAGATTCAATGTTATTTATACATGAAAAAATATATCAAGACAACGCTACTAAAACTTTCATTGCATCGTGTACTACTGCCCATCGTACTGTTGCCAACTGTTGTGCCATCGCCGCTGCCAGTGGTTTGGGATCATATTTCCCCGATAGAGCGGCTAATTCCGTCTCACTGGGGCAATTGGTCATCATAACAATCAGCGAGGAGAGATCTGTCGATATCCGATGTTCTGACGATGACAGATCCATTCCACGATGGAAAACCCAACAGGCCAGCGTTGCCAGGTATAAGCACCAAGGAAAGTGAAAAGAATCGGTTTGATCCCAGTCGTGAAGACTCAGAACGGCATCTTGGAGGAGATTCGAGGAATGTCGCGCTGCATTTGAGGATGCACTAGATTCTTCATGTAGCCAACGAAGGATATTGCGGTGGGAACGCGATTGATCAGTTGGGGTGACATTGCGTCCAAGGATTTGATTTGCGCCCGCAACAATCTGTAAGTCCAAGACCTCAACGTTCAATGCTAGGCAGGCTGCGTGATATAAAGCATGAGCGGCCATCTTCAGTCCCGTGAAGCGCCGTGGGTCTGCGGTCTGAGCCAATTTCATAGAAAGACAATCTGCATCGAAGTCCACTTTCCAGAGATCATATGAGCGACTCATACGTGGAGTCCAAGCTCGAACTCTTTCTGGAGTTTCCGACCGAAGAGTAGTCTGGTCACGGCGTTTGAGATCTGCTGAAACTGACATCAAGCCATGAAGAATCACTGTGCGCGCAAAAGCATTTAAATCCCGAGGTCGCGACAAAGCTTGAGGCGTGATGTATCCCTTTAGAACGGTCAAAAATGGCCGACACGTTTCACGGGCAGCTAGGAGAGCCCATTCTCGAGCCGAGGATGCTTCCCATGCGGCACTACTACAGGGTAAGCAAGATCTGATCTCGAAAGCCGACATACAGAGAGACTGAGAAAATAAGACAGCGTGCTGAGTATCCCACATAAAGCAATGCATCGCCACACGCTTCCTCTGCTCTAGATCCATGGTATGTCTCCATGCTTCATCCAGGTTGTCTGACTGAGCTAAATGGGAGGCGTCCTGAATACTACAGCAGTTGCTGCGGCGGATAAGCTTGATCAGAACGCAATGGAAAAGCTGAGCTCTTTCGCGCTGCTTTGGACCTGCTCTCATTTTCCCAAAACAATCAATGAGAAGCATCGCTTGCAGAACCCAGAGATCAGGCTGGGGTGAAAAGTCTGGATGACCGAGAAGCTGAATTCGAAGTGTATCGTGGACTCCAACAGCCAGCTGATGTGCCTCACGGGTACCATATGTGGCACCCATAAATAATATGGTGGCAAGCAAAACCGGGTCATTGGTGCTTGGATTGAATGTCGCTTGGTGAACTAGGGGATATGTAATGTTGAAACGGGTAAAGAATAGATCGCAGTAATTTTGTAGAGCACTGAGCGTTAGCAATGGCGAGTTTAACGTCATTGGCTGCCCATCAATTCCCATGGGATGTGTCTGTGCCACGATAGACAAAATCCCAGTCCGATCATTCTCAGTCAACCGTGGCAAATGCTGCGGCGGGTCGGAGCCTAAGAAAGACGAGCCGGACATCCAGTCCATTTCCAGAAGGTCTGGTGTAACAGAAGGCAAGATGTCTTGTGGAGGCTGGGCCTTATTCATCATAGAGGCTACCTGCAGTAACGCTGATGCACCATCATATTTATCAATATTTGCGATCTGTGTTGGTTCCATATCTTCTGAGAAAGGGCCTGTATCGAAACCAAGCGGAAAATCAAATTGGTGGAATGCATCATCGAGAGACGCGACATCGAACAGCCAATTATAGTTACAAGTTGCCGCAAATGGTAGATTAAAGTCGGTCGCTGTATGAGTTAGAATAATCTGGTCTTTTATTCTCAAAGATCAATAGTTCAAAGCTCGTACCTGTATCCATGCCAAAGAAATCGCCCATCCCGTCCAGTCCAAGATTGAATGACCCATCCGCTGCATCAAACTGTCCCGGGACCGGCTCAACATAAGGCTCGAAAGGACCACCTGGCATCATAGGTGCCAGAAAAGGATCATTATCATCGATAGAAATCGAAGTTGGATCCGTTCCAGAGCCAGGGGGTGACAAAGGGACATGGTGCACGAAATCTTGCTCCTCTTCGGTCATCGCCCGATCGGAACTTGTCGTTGAAAGAGAAGACCGTGCCGCTGATCGAATCTCCCGTTGGGACGGACGCACAATTATTGAGCCATCCCCAGCTCTGCGAGTTCTTTTGCGCGTTTTTAGGACACCTAATCCGGGGCCTCCCGCTTCTTCGTCCCGTCTATCATGGCGAAGCATGTGTCGCTCTAAATCAATTAGTCGGGTTCATGTGTCATTTCAAAATTGAACAAATTCACCTAGAAGATCTGGTCGCTGGAAATGTACTGAACAACGATCACAGGTAAATCCATGACGCGGTTGCTCATGATTCAGGGCATGTCGACGAAGATGCTCGGCTCGGGTGAAGCTTTTACTACAGCCAGGGTATTGACAAGCGTGGTTCTTCATGATAATAGAAATTCACAGTAATGAAAAACAAAACGTTAAAATCAGATGAAGCTCTGGGAAATAACAAATGATGTAGTCGGACTAAAGACCGACGTCGCTGATAAGGATGCGGGGGAGAATGCAGCTGTAAGCTCATTGGTCTTTGCTCTGATATGCAATCTGCATGTCACATCTGGGCACCAAAATTCATTTGATCAATTGTTCAAATGATTTGAAAATTCAAAGGTAAGGCAAATTGTCGACATCGAAATTGCTACTATACTATATTTCTATATGTAGGATTCCATACTTGGAAAATGAGCAGGTGTCAGGCTATTCTATGATCATTCGGAATGTTTAAAGGAAGGTGTGGCTGGCAGGATAGAAAATCTGTATCAACTATGTTTACGGGCTTTCCATGGATTTGCATATCATGTTTTCCTGAAGTTGCATGTGAATTGGATAGAGATGCCTTGCTGGAACTTAATCCATACACTAGCATGCGCATGGACAGCTCTTGGGTCTAGCAGGAAGGGAGGTTTGATATATTGAGAAATAATGAATCACTTGAGGAAAGAAAGAATATAAATGGAATTGATTGGAAAGAAAAATGATAAAACAAACAGCAAGAGACAAGACAAGAGACACATATGACCCTCGGAAAAAACCCTAATCACTAGGGTTTATATAAGTAAAGCTGACTTTGAGAGTGCGGGTTCTGTAGGATAGCAGTGATTTCACTCTATTAGGGGAGGTCGCACTCGGATATGGTCTTATGGTATTTACCATATTCAAAGCCCTCGCTTCTGCCTCTGTCTGTTCCATGCCGGCAATTTAGTATCAAACTCCCTCATATCGGCTCCATAGGCTGCAGCATTTCTCATTTTCTCGTTCGTCTGATCGACATGTGTTCTTTGGCCACGTTCAGTGTAGCCATTAGGGTACTTGTCAGAAAGCCACGCACGGCCTTGTACCTCTCTTTAACTCAGGTTAGCTTTAGTTCCGTTAAGAATTGATGATTCTCGAATCAACTTACATGTTTGCCATCCAACGACCTTCACCTGACAGAAGCTTCCCTTCCTCAAGACTATCCCGATGCGATTCCTCAGGGAAGTGTTTTCTCCCCACTGGGGTCGTCTTAAGAGTATTCACCCTGTCCCGGATTTTTGTGCGCTCTGGTCCCTCCTTAGCATGGTAGGAGTCATGTTCTGCTCTCATACGATTCGTTCAAGGCACTGGACGCCTTTCGTACGAAACACCAATATGGGGCTCCTCCCGATGCCCATGAATCGAATGGGCTCTTTCAAGGGCATCTGGTCGAGGGTCGTCATCTTCTACTGGGAGCGTATCATTCGGGTGCCAAATTGTTGTGGAGCCACCTTCATTCCAGACTTGCTCCTGAATGGGGCCCTTCTCCCGAAAATGAGGTCCATGGTATCCTGCAGGCGCAGGGCGTTCCAACCGCCCATTGCGGTCGCAAATTGGCTCCGAGGATGAATAGTACTCTCCAGGCGCATAGGATCATCCGGGTGCATGCCCGTCTGCCAATCTCAAATTGTTGAAATTACTGTAGACATAGGCCTCATCATCGGAGTCACGGTGGACAGCAACGCGACATGTAGGCATTTTCAAAGAATTGAGCAAGTAATATCCTAGAAGTAGGATCTGAGACAAGTTATATTGGAGAAGGTGTATTGATAATAAAAAGACGAATCAGGTTCAAGTTAGAGTGAATGGAATAGTAGAGGATTGAATAGTTTTGAGCTGTATAGATCCGGACAGGCTATAGAGCATATTATATAGATATCAGATATTTCGAATGACAAGGGTCATCTTGTTAGCTACAGGTGCCTTGAAACGACCGGGTCTCGGAGTTGAGCGAAACGCCCTTCTTGCTCCAAAAAAAATAGTTCCATTCTGTGCCAGAATCTGCAGCCAGATACATTGGCGGTAGTCGCTTCGCCACAAAGAGACAATCTAGACATCCAAAGCCCCATATCTTGACGCCGAAACTTCACCAGCGCTTTGAGGTACTTTGGAAAATCCAAATATAGAGACACTGAGGGTTGAATCTCCAGGTAGCAATAATATAGAAATCAGTAGATCGTAACTTCAGCAGCTAGAGGTACATTAGCGTAAGAATGAGCATCAGGGGCTTCGCATGTCAACTAAGAACAGTTCAATGAGAAACAGTCCTGGTTGGTTGGTGTGGGGAAGATCGAGGCTCATATCGGGATTCAAGGAGGAATATCGGGGATATTGCCTTGTACTCCGTATGTACGTGCGTCAGATGCCGCCCAAGTGATTGGATGAGAGTGTCTTCTTTGTACCCACGCGCCTTTTGATAACACCTCCCTGCATTTCGTTTTTTCATTCTTCTTTTTAATCACGTTTCATCACTGCTTTATTGAAACAGTTCGATAAAGGTGGGCGCTAAAAAGTTGGAGGCTCGGGCCAATTTCGATCAACAACTCTACCTTGTCAACCCCTCACTTTCCCCTCCAACATCACCGTCATCTACAACTTCACGCAAAAATGGTAAGCTCTGTATCCCAGGATCAAAGGATATTTCGCTAATATCTCACCCAGGCAAAACCATCTCTTGAGGGTCTTCCCGTTGAGCTCAAAATTCTCATTTTATTCCAAGTGTCGGATGGCGACACTCTCAAATCCCTCATTTTTGCATCCCGTGAATACTACCAGGCATACCTTACCGTGAAACATCAGCTGCTTTCGAATCTCGTTAAACAACAATACCAAGGATCCCTCGACATTGCAGAGGCGCTCACGGCTCTGAGGTCTGAAAATTTGACCTATAGCTGTGAGAGAGAAATGACAATTGCCCTGCTGGACAGATGGCGCCGCAGAGATGAGATTCGCGCTTCGGAACAAGTTTCCTCCAGTCAAATCGACGAGCCTCAGAATCTTGAAGAAACCATCAAGCTCTTGAACTTTCACAAAGTTCTGTGCTTTTTACTCGAGGATTTTTCAATCAACGCACCGAGACCCCCATGGATAGAACCTATTCCATGGGCAAAGCTCCTCCCATTGCAATTGACGCTTTTGGAAAAGCAGCGATTCCTGCGGGCAGCCTGTCGATTACAAACTCTACAGGATATTTTTGGGAATGATATCAAAACGGACGTGAGCAGAGATCCAGGTCTCAAACACTGGCGGCTCAATCGTGAGGCTGACATTGAGGGATATGTCAATCAAGACGGAGAAGAACTTTTTCATTCTATTGAGTTTCCATATCGATCCTTCTATGGAACAATGCCTCCATGGGAACACGATGAGATGTGTGGTGTGCTGAATTATTTCACTGCCAAGATCAAGCCTATCTTCGATGTAATCGCAAATGACCTACGAAAACTAAGCAAAAGTACACCATGCAAGTACTTTTGGGACATCCTTCCCGAAGAAGAGAGGATATATGCAGCTAATGTTGAGGTTGAAAGTGACCTTGCTGAGTTCCCTTATCAGTACAGATACATGGCTTCTTTGGGGCCTGTATTTCTCTATCGCGTTTTACATAACTTATGGATCGGCTTACTCAGCGGAATGCCATTTGCGATAGTTAACACCAGAGGCTGGTGGGCAGAGCCATTTATTGGAAGTGAAGTGCAGTGTGATAGGTCTGAGTTTTTCCCCTTGACCGAACCAGCCGATCTGCTTGAATCTCCAAATTTTGAGGAATACCTGACTACTTTACCCCTTCTCAAACAACCAACTCTGGGATGGAAGAAAGCATGGTTGAAGCCTCACACCAAAACAGATACACTTGAGGACTCCATGAATTGGCAACGAGACGATGAAAATGACTTGGAATGGGGTTATGCTCTCTGGGATGCGGCAAGACTGGAGGAGTGGAAAGCACCATTACTAGCAGGCAACGAAGTTAGTATTAGGCTACTTTAACTCAGTCAAGACAAATACTAGATCTAACAATTGTACTATCTCATTATTTCCAGCCTCATAGTCCATGTAGCACTCCTTCCCCATCTTGTCCTATCTCCTTACTAGAAGTAGAAAAAGCGTTTTCCTATGTTTCAATAAGACTACCACCTGGGCATACGCAGACATTTACCAATCTAATTCCTGAGTGGCTGCTCGCCGGATAACAAGTCTAGACTAGCTATGATCTAGCTACTCCGTATAGTATGTCCTGCTTCAAGTTCCCCGCAGATCATCTTATCAACGTGACAGGTGGAGTTGAATATCACCCCATCTTTGATTAGACCCCCACCCTTACACTCTAGTTTCAAGAGAGCTTGCTAGATGATGACCACTGACTTGATGACATCGGCGTTCTAGCCGATCCAAGGTGACGATGAGGAGTCATTATCGATACTCTGAGTGAATATATTCCTTGTCAGTGGCAATCTCAACAAGGCCAGTGCACAAGCAAAATAGGAACAGAATCTCTATTAGTCCGTCAAAAGTGATATCCTCAATATGTCTTCCCCAACTGCTCCCCCGATCTTGGACTTCTCCCCAATCTACGGCAATGACAGCGAGGCAAAAGCCAAGCTTGTTGAAGAAGTTCGCAAATGCTGTCACTATAACGGGTTCTTTCAGATTACAGGCCATCGCGTGCCTCTGGAACTACAGCGCCGCGTCATGAACTGCTCAAAGAGATTCTTCGATCTTCCTCTGGAGGAGAAGCTCCAAATCGATAGAAGTGAGCGGATTTTCATTTCCTCCACTCATATTCATTAATTAATCCAATAGACCTCAACTCTTTCAACCGCGGCTACGAACTCCTCCGATCACAGATGCTAGAAGTTGGTACAGGTCCCGAGCTCAAGGAAGGACTGTACATCGGCCAAGAAATCCCCGAAGACCACCCTTACTTCCTGCAGAAGAAACTCAACAGTGGACCTAATCAGTGGCCTCAGACTGTTTCCGACAAGGAGGAGTTTCAGAACACAACAATGGAATACTATAATGCTGTGTTCGAGCTGGCAAAGGATGTCCTTGCTGTCTTGGCATTGACTCTCGGTGTTGAGACGAGCTATTTCGATCCTTTGACCGACGGAGCTGTCGCGACAATGCGATTCTTGCATTATCCCGCACAGCCCAAGGACCAGGACGAGAAGTTGAATCGGGGAATTGGAGCACACACAGACTTTGGATGCGTCACTTTGCTTTTACAGGATGAGGTGGATGGGTTACAGGTTCTCGATGCTCCGACAGGACAATGGCTCGATGTGAGTTCTATCTACATGCTGAAATCCCCGGAACTACATCATGATGCTAATTGGGGCTTTTTTAGGTAAAACCGGCTCCAGGTGCCTACGTCGTCAACTTGGGAAATCTCTTCATGCGGATGGCCAATGACAAATACAAGTCGAACACCCATCGCGTAATCAACAAGTCTGGTCGAGAGAGATATTCTATTCCATTCTTCTTTAGTGGAAATCCAGACTATCTCTGTGAGTGTCTGCCCAATTGCCGGGAGCAGGATGAGGCTGCAAAGTACCCGCCGATTACAGTGCAGGATATGGTGACAGCGTCTTATAAGGAGAGCTATGGTCGTGCAGAGGCATATAAGAAGGATTTGGAAATGAAGAAACTGGATCAAGCATCAAATGTGGCTGCCGTTGGCGCGTAGTATTCAATTTTGTAACAAATATCAATTTGAAGCTACATTTATTGTTCAATTCACTTTTCTACGCGTATACTTCAACCTATCCTCTGCATATTCGACCCCATTCTGACTCCCAGGGTCTGCTAGCGTATAATTCCCATTATTCCAAATAGGTTCCGAGCCAACAAAATCGGATAAATACCTCTCGGATCCTCCTCAGGCTCGTGCATTCTCCATGTTGAGCTTCGACCAAGAATGCCTCCTGCCCCAGCCTCCATAACCATGAAACCACCAAGAGTGGGGGGGATCATGCCATCATATCGCCTGTCACCCACCCTTGCTATCAATTAGGGCTGTCATATGTACTGAGTCCTATTGGCTCTTGACAATGGTACACAGAGCTCCAGCCCTACATGGGCATCAACGGGTTAGTATATGAGTCGAGCTCATCTGGAGTAATGGCTCATGTGTCAGGCATTACATGAGTTCAGAATGGACGAAATCCATGCAAATGAGAAGTATGTTCCGAGTCAGGAGCCACAAAATGCCGACGAGAGTACTGGGAAAGTCCTCTCTCTCGATGATAATGAGGTTGAACAGTTCTATGGTTCGTCAACCACTCAAGCGTACCGACTCAAATCTGAGTTGATTGGGAAATGCATGGAGGAGATTGGGATGGGAAAGTATGATGCCTTCACTTCCCTGAAGGTCATCTGGCTAACAAGACCAGGTTTCAATGGAAGCTCTTCGTGGTCACCGGATTTGGATGGATGGTGGACAACGTACGCCGTTCCAAGTTGTCCCTCTTGTTAGAACTGACTGACTCTGTGCTCTTCACAGTTCGCATCTCAAGGCATAAGCAGTGTACAGCCTCCCATTGAGCAAGAGTTCTCAGATATCACTAAGATCAGCTATAGCTCTGTTGCATACTATGTAGGTCTGATCATAGGTGCATCATTCTGGGGTCTGTCGAGTGACCTTATCGGTCGAAAACCAGCATTCAACTGCACACTTCTCATTGGAGGAATCTTCCTATGTGCTACTGCTGGCGCTATGAACTTCATCGCTTTTAGTGCGTTCTGGGCTGTCATAGGTACTGCTGCTGGTGGAAATGTACCAGTTGACTCTATGATTTTCTTGGAATTCGTCCCTGGAAGGTGAGATTCGTCGTTCCTCAAAGGAACTTTTATACTGACTTTGCATAGCCACCAATATCTCCTCACTGCCCTTTCAGCTTGGTGGAACCTGGGACAGTTGATTGTCTCGTTGGTAGCCTGGGTATTCCTTGCGAATTTCAGTTGTCCAACTGATGCGACACCTGCGACATGTCCTCGCCATGAAAACATGGGATGGTGAGTCAAACCTCATTCCTTCCATCCGATTTCAACTAATTGCTTATTCAGGCGATACACAATGATCACCCTCGGAGGTCTTGCACTTGCGTTCACTTTCATCCGCGTTTTCCTCTTCAAGCTGCCTGAGACTCCACGATACCTTTTATCTCAAGGACGAGACCAGGATGCCGTGGATGCAGTGAATTACGTCGCAAGACAAAATGGTAAAGCCGAGCTACTAACAATAGGCATGCTGCGTGAAATCGATGCTCGATTGGGCATGACAGTTAACGAAGACGAAACACGAACGAAGCTTTCCGTGAAAGAGATTATATCCGAGAACATGGAGGCTTTCAGAGGCGAGCATTACAGAGCTTTATTCGCTACACGCAAGCTTGCCAGACAAACTATCATCATTTGGGCTATCTGGTTGACTGTTGGTAAGAACTTCTAACCCATTCATTCATTAAGCCCAATACTAACATTTTCACTTCAGGCATTGCATATCCACTCTACTTCAATTTCCTTCCATCCTACCTAGCGACGAAGTTTACATCGCTTTCCTCATTGTACATTACATACCGTGACTACTGTATTGAGTCAGCGGTCGGTATCGTGGGTCCCTTGTCTGCAGCAGTATCTGTCAACACCCGTCTTGGTCGACGATGGATGATGGGGATTTCGGCTGTGGTTACAGCAGTATTCCTCTTTGCATATGTGGGAGTGAACAACCAAACCTCGAGCCTAGCATTCTCGTGTATCACCATTCTCCTAGCAAACTTTGGTAAGTCTTAACCGAACTGAAATCTGGGTATTCATGTGATCTGTTAGAGCTTACAAGCTTTGTAGAGTATGCAATCATGTATGCGTTTACTCCGGAGTCATTCCCCGCGCCTCATCGTGGGACAGGAGTAGGAACAGCTGCGGCATTGCTGCGCTTTGGAGGTCTTGTGGCTAGTTTGATCTCGTCACAGACTGGATTCACGAGTGCACCTATCTATGTCAGTGCTGCTTTGTGGGTCGTTGTGGGTATCTACTGTCTGGGACTGCCATTTGAGACACACGGTCATGGTGCTTTGTGAGACAGTTCTGAGTTATGTAAAGTTATTGATGTATTCTTTGATTTGTTATTTCAAAGGTTTTTGTTAGATATTTGATTATTGACCTGGCAAATCGAAATTTGAAGCTGCCACTGCAGTTGCATTGTACCAAGCTGAAGCACCTTGCTGTCAAACAAGACCGGGAAGATTTGCAGCCCAAGTTCCCACATAAGCATCAGGAGGTAGAAAACAAAGTGTTCTGAAAATCTCGACAAAGATGTAAAATCTGGCAACAATATAAGCAATTGCTAAAAGTATCCAAATCCCGGCAAGTACGACACTAACAATAACCATAAATATTACGGAGGCCTCGAGACTCCACCGTTCAAGGACCGCAAGTCCCTTCCTCTCTTGTAAAACATTGTCCTCTGCCCTGTTCACAAGTTCCTGGTCAAAGTCAAGCATCCCGTTGAGAATATATGTCAAGAGCCCCAACACTGGGACACAGCAAGAACACAATGAGGCCGAGGTCCACCAAAGGATCTTCTCAATTCGAGTTGGAAAATGAAAATCCCAAGCAATGAGATGTACGGCACCAAATGCTATGCTTCCGATAATCACTACCCAGTCGGTGTGCCAGCCGGTATCCTCGTTGCTGAATGTGTTATGAATTCGTGAATCGCCTTTTCCCGTGGGAATCAAGTCCTTCAAGATAGTAATCACAACTCCTTGCCGAATTTCATCTGCGTCTCGAAAGAATTTACGCTTCATTTCCTTCTCAACTTCCTCTCGTGGTCTTTTGCAATGGATAATGCACGGAAGAGAAACACCTTTAGGTTTATACCAGTTCAACGCATACATCCCCACTGCGCAGCCTGCGAATGCAAGAACTGTCACTTCTAATTGAGTCACTGCGAGACCCTTGGCGGCGCGTGCAATTATCTGCAATAGAACCCATAAGATCTGACTAACAGCAATGATACGCACAAACGGGTCTGATTTGGAGCGATCGTCAATTTCTTCGGGAAGTATGCGTGGTAGCTCTATGAAATTCAATTCAAGAAGATAGAGCATACGTTGGACATCCACTGCATGGAGATTTTTGTATTTCGATGGCTCCAACGGCAGCGTACTCGGTTCTATATCTTCTTGCTCCCCAACGGGACAGGGCTGGCCGTCTATGTTTGGATTGCGAGGTGTTTCATCAAATTCACCCTTTCTGTTCCCTTCCAATCTGCTCTGGATATCGAATCGCGATTGCTGGATAGACTCTTCATCTCTTGTCTGTGCTCTGTGATAATTCCAATCTCTCACATTTTCGTGTGACTGCTGTGGCTCTTTACCCTTTAAATCGATACTTTTTTCCGGATATTTTATAGCAAATCCACCCATATTGGCAAACATAACATGTGTAAGAGTCCACCCATTTTTCTCCCAAATGGATCTGTGTTTCTTATAAATTCCACGCCCTTTTCGGAAGTCTTCCCAATACTTGGCAAGAGGTACTTCAGGTGCCAAAAGGGTCAATAAAAACCAAGTCACTGGCGACCTCAGCTTGCGCACCTGCAATTTCAGTTTCGCCCATCGCGACGTATTATCTGGTTCAATATACGCGGGAACGTTCAAGTGTAAGACAGTCCAAGTACAGGCGAGAATTGTGAAAAGGCATGACCAGAGAATATCCAATGTTCCGCGAGTATTTGGTGCGGCCACATAATTGGTGATTGTGGTTGGAACAGTGCAGTTTGTATTAAATGTAGAGTAGGCTATCGCTTGAGTAGTAAGGGAGAGTGCGATAATTATTCTGAACATTTCTCTCTACCTCAGCCAACTGAATGAACAGGGTTGAGAGATTCTGCGGTATGGGTTTTTTGAGGCTGAGGAGATTTTGGATCAGAACGAGGTTCTTTTTTTTTCTGCTCCTTTGCTCCCTGCCATCTTCAAGCTCAAACTTTCCTTGACGTGGGGTGGGGTATGGGCGCAGTTAATTGGCGTCGAATCTCACCTAAGAATAGCTCAAGTAGGGTGAAAGTTGGATTCCTGGGGATAATATCTCCACATAGTCCCTGTGGCGCAATCGAAAGATAACATTTCATTCAAATACCACCAAGATCGGGCTTCGCATTCCATATCAATCATTATCAAGACTATCGTTATTATTGACTTGTGATATCGTGGTTTCGATTATCATGCATACTGTCTTCAAGTTTTTCGCAGTCCAGGTCGCAGTCAAAACCAGTTGACATGTCTCCGGAGGTCTGAGTCTTGGATAAGGAATAAGTAAGCGAGATCCCACACAGATGGTCAGCTAATGCACGGCAACCAGTTCATCACAAGTTTGAGTTGCTCTCTTCAATCCATTCACTCTGACATGCTATGGGAAGAAACTCAGAGAACACGTAACCAGAGTCCTTGGCGGTGGCTGTCTCGTATTCCATAATCAGACCAACCTGATCATAGTGTGATAGCTGAATGGATCAATAGGGCACCTCCAGTCGGCCGAATATTTATGTCATTCTTATAAATTTCCCAATCTGTTCTGCTCTCAAGTGCTCCGTTGTTCCGTGAGAAAACTTGAGAAAAGTTCACCCTTTCTGAGAAATGACGCGTAGGTGCCCAATCTTGGAAAGCAAGCCTGACCGATCGGGCTGAGAGCACGGAGTAGACTTGGGTGATACGAAGAGTACGGAGTGCTTCACACGGAATCTGCTGGTATCACGCATGTATAGCGCAATCACGAAAATCTCTCAGCGAATCGTATACTCATTCTCGTTTGGGGAGTTGCAGCTGAAACTTCAGGGTCCCGATGAATGGCTGAGATGAAACCGTTAGATCCAGAGTCAATCAACCCCGTTTCTGCTAATGCATTGTCCCTTTTCTCAGCACCTGACCAGAAACGGATGGGAATATCAAATTATTGGTTGAGTCGTGACATGAATAGGAATAGTTGCAGAAGGTAGTTTGCCCGGGAGTGCCCGCTAAGATCGATTCGATCCACCGCATGATCCACATTGAGCTGTTACCCCTTGTTAATAACACGCCATAACATCCATGCTCCGTATACCAGATTCGAAATGGCATCTGGTCTATGAGCGAGGAAAGCTGAAGCTTTGAATCTTTACGTTGATGTTGAGATTTGGATACAGTCTTGGGTACCTCTGACGCACCTCATCATGGAGCCTCCTATTACATATGTCCACGGGTTGAGACTCCGTATCGCCAAAGAGGCCGAGATCTATCGCAGGCGGTTGATCGTCTACATAACATTTGAAAATGGGATTCTCCATTGTGATATCGAACCAAACCTTTTACTGGATAGTACAGATTCCAAACCTTGGAAGATTTCGATATTAAGCCCTGGAAATTATTGCTTTCTCCGGTTCTTTATTAGTAGATGCCAGTGGATACTAGCCACTGATCTTTTGGCTCTGGGTTCGACTCTCTGCATGATTCCTCAGAGAACGAGTCCATATGAACTTGAAGTTACCTATACTTAGTACCTAGGTAATGAAGTTGAGAGACTGCATACACAAAAAGAAGTTCCCGATATATCTAATGATGCCTTGCGGGAGCACTGGCAGATCGTCAGGCGATGTTGGCTATCTCAATTCAAAATGTTTGATTCAGCGCCGGATGTCCGGAATGCCATTCAACTTGAATTTCTGACACATATCAATAATTTGGAAACTGTCCAAGCAGTATCTAATCTTTTTGTAATTTTCATGATAATCCCAAGCTGTCATTATGACATCTGGATGTTTTTGCAGATTGCGGGGCAGAAATGGCCCGGGCAGAGACAACTTAATGGACGTAATGGATGATATTACTATATTACTATGTATATTTCAACTTGGATAATGGTATCAGATAGCTTTATCCTTATCAGTTTGAATACTATTATCTAACTGATTGCCAAGCTACATACTACCATAGTAATTTAGGCTACTATTAGTAGAAAGCCGACGCTAAATGGTAGACTAGGGATCTACCCCCACCCTTGATATAGTTAACACTCCACCAGACAATGAGGGGGGTGGAACCTTGATAACAAGATCCCCTCAACTTGAACTGAACCCCTCAGTCGAACCCCTCATTATATTCTTGTATTCTTGTAAAGTTGTGAATTCCTCCAATTCCAACCATCTGTCTCAATTGCTTCTAAAACTCCTCGTGCAACATCCCACGTTGCACCCAGTTAAATCTAGATCGCACCGAACACTCAAGCTTCCCCCGAAACTCACAATTCAAAATGGGCAAAAAGCGCGTTCTCGTCGGATACGGTGTTGACATTGATGCCGTAGCCGGATGGCTTGGTTCATACGGCGGCGAAGACAGTGTGAACGATATTAGTCGAGGTAAGATAAGATTCTTCCCCTTCAGGCAACAAGTTCAACCCAGTCCAAGCTTGAATAATCTACGTCAGCCTGGAACCAGTTACTGACTCATGAATCAGGACTCTGGGCCGGCCACGTTGGCACACCGCGACTTTTAAAGCTCTTCTCCAAATATAACATCAAAGCCACCTGGTTTATCCCCGGACACTCACTGGAGACATTTCCAGAGGAGTGCGCGGCCGTGCGAGATGCAGGACACGAAATCGGACTTCATGGATACACGCACGAGAATCCCAGTTGCATGAGCGAGGAGCAACAACGTGATATCCTCGATAAGACGTATAAGCTACTTACTGATTTCTGTGGGAAGCCACCACGCGGGATTGTGGCGCCGTGGTGGGAGGCTAGTTCTGAGATGGTGGATCAGTTACTTGCGTATGGAATTGAGTATGATCATTCGATGTCGCATGAGGATTGTCAGATGTACTGGTTACGGACTGGGGATTCGTGGACGAAGATCGATTATAGTCAAAAGGCGGAGACGTGGATGAAGCCGCTTGAGCGGGGGAAGATGACGGGGTTGGTGGAGATTCCGGGAAGTTGGTATATTGATGATTTGCCGCCGATGATGTTTATTAAGAATTCGGCGAATAGTCATGGATGGGTGAATCCGAGGGATGTGGAAGATATTTGGAAGGTGAGTCCCCTACTTTTGTCTTTCTATTGTACTGCCTTGTATACACTGATCTCACTGTATGGCATTTTCTTTTCTGATGATCAATGTGCTGCTGACTTACTTCGCCAAGGATCATTTCGATTACTTCTATCGTGAGTACGACGAGTTTGTCTTCCCAATGACGATTCATCCGGATGTTTCTGGCCGGCCGCATGTGTTACTTATGCATGAAAGGTGAGACAGGAACAAGAGGGGAAGCTTGGAACCTTGAAGGGCGCAATGCTGACTTGGAGATGCAGAATTATTGAACATATCAATAAACACGAGGGAGTGGAATGGGTAACATTTGAGCAAATGTGCGATGAGTTTAAGAACAAGAACCAGCCTCCCGAGGGTGCAGTTATGCCTGCGGCGCCGGGAAGTATTCTCCAGGGCGGGAATTAACGTGAAGTACTACTAGTATGCACTTGAGATTTTGTCTTGGGGGTAGTCTCAGGCTTGAAGATTCAAATGTTCAATATTGAATGTATCTCAGACCAACTTTAAACCTTGAAAAGTTTCTCATGCAGGCTCGTATGACGTAAATCTTTACTAAATTGGAAATACATGAATGTTCCAGGTTCAATTGAATGTCTCTATAGCATAAAGATGGAGTAAATAGTTTGATCCATACTACTTCAAGTTCATCTACTTGTCTTAATTATTAAGATCTATCAACTTCAATGTTGATTCAGTTCATTGAAATCTCAGCTAGGGAGTCTGAATCACAGTGATCTAGTCCTGCAGCACTGAATGACCCACACGATTAAGTTTAGGAAATCCGTAGATGATCATTTCCTTGTTATGATCATCGCGGCTGAGGGGAATGAAATTAGATCAATTAGATCTCAATCTTGTCTGATTCTGATCTGTGAATTCCTGTGAGTCAACGTATCAATGGATTGACTTGATGAGTCAGAATAGAAAATAGAAAATAGAAAGTAGAGAGAAGGAATGGAAGGAATCGAAACTCATAGAACCTTGGAATCACTTTATCATCCGAGAGTGCTTGCCGACCGGAGCCAGAACGGAGAACCGGTGTATCCACGGTCAGCTTCCTTTGCCCCTTCGCCTCCCGCTATGTCCCAATCAGAAATGGAGTATGAGTCCCCGAGTTCCCCGATGAGAAAAAAAAACCCGTTTTGTGGTTCTTCACCATGTGGATCTGACGTCGATGTCCATATATTTTCAAGGTTATGCATTCAATTGTGCATATGTATTCATACTATCCCATAGAATCCATAGAATGAATTGTTGTCGGCACCAGACTGAGTAATCCTAGGTTATACATTTCGGAGAACACATACTATGTAGTATGTTGTTCCAGGTTCAAGAGTAACCCTAGAAAGTGGGGGTACTGGGGGGTACAAAGTCCGATGGGGAAAGTTGTAAGAGACCCGTGCGACATCGAATTTGGATTCTTCTTGTTTCCCAGAGTGGATATTCGATTAAGAAGAAATCGGGGTCATTTACTCCGTATTTATGTGATCCATCCTTCCCGCTTTGTGTTCTCGGACTAAGGTTCTGATGGATGTTCTGGTCCCTCTGGATGGTTGCTCAACAGGCGGTTGTCCTTCGTGTGATCTGTTTCTAGACGGGAGGGTACACTGGAGAAAATGGTAATAACAGGCCGAATGATGATATGTATTGTAGTTTATTTTTGTCTCATAAACAATCCAGGATTGGATGGGTCAAATGGCATCATAGGGTTGGAAATGAGAGGCATCCACTCTAGTCTAGACACCGCCGATCTCGCAAGCGAAAAAACCCTTTATGACTAACCCCGATGAGATCTCTTAAGCACGAGCAATTTTTGTAAAAGACCCCGTATAGAGACCCGTATTCAGGGTCCTAGTAGGAGGGGATGAAAGGTAACACAAGTGTAGCCTGTATAGAATCTGCTTCCTCTATCAGTATTCATTACCATCAAATAGTAGGGATTTCATAGAAAGATTATCCGTAGAATGGATCCATGGATGAGCTCGCCTGTCAACCACCGGAACTGAGCGGAGTTCTGAAAAAAGAAAGACCAAAGAAAAGTCAGAAAAAAAAAAGAAAGTGGCCATCGGGTGCTAAGTCTCTTAGCGTGTGACTTAGTGTAGTGTCTTTTTTCTTCTGGGGCTCTGTTATAGTAATAAGTGGAGTGTTAGGGATCTAGCCTTTTCGTCTCTGACTCTTTTTCTTTTTCTTCTTTGTGTGTGTGTGAGAGAGACTGTGTTATTTCATATTCTTTGTGTGTTTCAAAGAAACATTCATCGAAGTCAAGAATCCTCGAAAGAGAGATACAAACCAACAAGCAAACCAAACTCAACATCAAGCGGGGATTACCTTGTCAGGCGCATTATCACCCGCCCGTTTGCTGATTCACCAATTCCTGCCCAGCCAACACATCGCAACTCAAGGCAACTCAAGGCTTCTACCCTTTTTTTTATTCCTTTTTATTCTTTTTTTTTTCTTTGTCACTATTCCATTTCGACCTGGAAAGACCCCATCGTACTTTCCTTTCACACCGCCCCAAGTCCTTACCTCATATTGCGCCTTTGTCCCCTAGATGCTGCTGCAATCATCCTCTATACCCAGCCTCCGCAACGTTTGGCGGTTTCCTCGTCATGCGTAAAGTGTCTCAACCCTCTGACGCGACTGACTCGTTCGACGCGCGAGAGTCTTACCTTCCTCCATTATCCGTCAATACTTCAGCTCCGGCCTCGCCGGCTATTTCACTTTTCTCTACCGGCCACCTCCGCATCTCAAGTTCTGTCTCGTCTTTAGTCCCATCTTTGGGTAACTCAATGGACAGTCCCAGTCGCAATCACCTTTCTGGGGTGAAAGAAGAGGAAGTTGCTCCTCGTGACTCATTAGAAGATCAATATTTTCGTATGTCGCCCCCAAACAACTCAACCGCGGACTCGACCGAGATCGTCCTAACTTTGAATCCTTCAGAACACTTTGAATGCGGTTTATCGACTACCGAAGAGCCGTACTTCCCCATGGACCCTACCGATGGCTATGACCTAAGTGATGCGGGCATGGACATTCCTCACTCCCCCAAGAAACGTCGTTCGGATAGTCTATCTATGAAGGGAGCTTCACGCATCGGTTCGCATATCTCCACCATGTCGACAAGATGGAAGTCGAAACGAACTTCAGGCAGTCCCGAGCGAGATTTCTTCCCGGATGATCTTCGATCGCGTGCCAACTCTGCGGCCTCCTCCGCCTTGGCCAGTCCTGTTATGAGTCCGATCAGCCGTATCGACTCGGTTCCGCCATCACCCGCCCGTACCATCTTCGAGGAGCGCATCAGCGATTCTGGTGCACGCCCAATCGATATCACCCGAGCCAACAGCCTGAGCCAGGATGACAACGATACACAGCAAGCAACGACCCCGCTCCTGCCTCCCTTTATGGGAGACGAATCTACCAGCGTGATCGCGTGCCGAGTGCAATCGCCTCTTCAATCCCCCTCTGTGGCGGACGTGAGTGTGACTGATTCACCAAAGTATGTGATGACCTCGGAATCTCGTTTTGCAGGTATTCCGTCGCCCCCACTCTCGTCAAGACCGTCCCTTGCCTCGATGAACCGTCCTCGAGCCAGCACCACGTCTCGCACTACATCGGGTGAAATCGCTCCGTTTATGCTCTTGGACCCCAAGGATGAATGGGCCAACAAGCTTGGGCATGCCAACTTCACTATCCAGCCAGAGCCTTACGAACCCTCTTGCGACATTGACAGCTTCAACCAGCTACGCGCGGATTGGGACATGGCACGTTGCAACTTTGCTAAACATCTGGTGCGCACGGGCGAGCACTACGGCACAACATCAAACATCTACAAACTTACGGGAGAGAAGTGGGAATTCATCAACCGGCAATGGCGACTCCAGCACGATACATTGAGGAGCCATCTTGAAACCATCGATGGCGTCGCTCTTACGCTTACCCAGTCCAATCTCAATCGCTGTGAGCAAGAAGTCCGGATTCCACGCCTGCACGACAACGACAAGTTTCCCGAAATGGGCGACGAGGATATCGTTGGACCCATGTCTGTCGCACCCGCTACGCAACTTGGTGGATTCTGTCGAACCAAATCGTTGAAGAAGCGCAACTTCTTCAAGTTCTTCCAGGATCTTGTGTCACGCCCATGAACGTCCCGCTGAGCTCGCCTTATTCTCTCGCTTTCACCTATTTCCTATTCTGTCGTCTCTTTTTACGTCCGAGCGAATCGCTACGATAATGACCACCCCATAGAATATATCATCAAGCGGCGTCCAGGAACAAAAAAAAAAAAACCCCGTTGTCTATTTACTTGGACTCTTTCCTGGACGATCATACGACCCGGCACTGTCACGACTTAATGTCTCTTTACTTTTTTTCATGTCTTCTATTACGCTATATCATGACTCACGACTTCCGATCCGACTGCGACTACTGCTCTCGCACCGATCATGCCTTTCCTTCGTCTTTTCCATTTCTGAGTCATGGGTCGTTTCTGTCGTGTCGATCTATTTTCATCCCGCGGAGCTGGTCCCATTTCAGTCCAATTGAGTTACTCAATTGGGTTGGGTTGGGACAAGTGATGCAAGGAGATAAGCGGTCCAACGGCAGGGCGACCCGTCCATTCCTTGTTCTACAATATACCCTGCACTTTTGTGTACCCCATATAGACTCTGACTTGATTTGATTCCAACTTTAAGCAAGCCAAAAGCCTGTTTTCAATCGTTTGTATGTATATACCTCTATCTGTCTTAATTTCAGATAAGATGCATCCTGTACACAATACATCTATTTCATAAGACCGCAGTACCTCTTCAGCTAGAATAACCTAAAAAGTCCGAGTCTGTAATGGATAACTACTAGTACACGTGAGCCACTACTGGTGACAACACATCACACTATGTGAATGCCTCAGGGATCCTGTAATTGGGAGCTACCTCGGTAGATAAATAAGAACCAGTAGACGTCCTCTAAATCCAAAATTGACCCCAAATCTTTCGCGCCTCCTCATCACCCTGGAATTTAAACTCCACAGACGTGATATCAACGAATCCCTCATCAACACGCGGTTCCTTAAACCGCCTCGCGAAATCCCCAAAAGCAATACCAGGAAGCGAAGTCCGGGCCTCGGGATTCTACTAGCACATCAGCATATAAAAAAAGACAAATAAGTACTCGGATGACGAACCAGTTCTTTGTTGGCAGCGCGAACAGCGTTATTGTGCCTGCATAAGTCAGGCGGAGAAAGGAAATGAACACAACGAATCGGAATTCCCAATTCCTTCGCTAGCGTGATCCACACGAGTCTTGTCTCTGGGTCTGCGTTGGTATTATCTGTTGTTCATTAGTGGAGTTCTCGAGTACCTTGTTCCTCAAGGTATAGCTAAGCGGTAAAGCTATAGCGGTGGGATTGGTGCCCAATGCCCAACGGGCCGAGTACCGAAAACGAATAACATTTGACATTTGTGTTCCGGACTCCGTGCAGAATTGCCTAAGGGTGAAGATGGTATGACTCACCGATAGCGACAGAGCGTTTTGCTTCGAGGTGTTCGCGTGCTACTTTGACGCATTTTGGGCGCTGCGGTGAGATATTTAGATTGGGGGGGTTTTTTTTGGCATACCGACTAACTCGGCCGAACGAGTTGGGTTTGTTGGTACTCACCGTCTTAAGTATATCTTGATTGACGCGTTCGTAGCCTAGTGGTTCAAGGTTATTCTTGAAATAAGTTGATTTCCCGGATGCTGGACTTCCGCAGAATATGACCAGTTCGAGAGGGTGTTTCCGAGTGAAAGGATTGGGAACTAAGGCTGGATTAAAATGTCAGTATTAGTCACTGTTCTCTTGTATTCCAAATTTTGGATTGCAAAGCAAGCACAAGAAGTAAAATCACATACGAGATTCGCTTGGATCTGTCTTGATATACGCAGTAGGGTTGAAAAGTGTCACAGGCGTAGGAGGCTGGATCACAGCTGTGAAGAACTCCTCTGGTGTCTTGAAAGATAGACCGGCGTTTATGGCGAAGCCCCTAACGAAAATTAGACTGGTCGTCTTGTATCAAGATGGGGTAAGTATCTCACAGATCTGTGGAGGAATGATCATTCGGACGCCCTGCAGCATCACCAACGAAGAAAGAATTCTTATGATCTACTCCAATCACATCGAGATCGTAGTCGTCGATGAACTCCCGCCACATACCCAGTCGAGGCTTCCGGTACTCAGTAGCTTGGGTAGCAGCGTAAACGCTCATTGGGATATCCAGAGCACTCATGATTGCTGTTAATTTCTCCTTGAACATGGCAAGACTTTTCGAGTCGGTTTTTCCGGCCTTGAGCTCTTTTTGAATGCTGATCTTTTTCTGGTTGGAGAAGATTACCACTTGGTATCTGTCGAGAAAATAGGTTAATAATGTGCTTCAAGCAGACTCTTGAGTGAATTAAATTACCCTTCTTCGTGAAGGCTACCAAGTTTGGTTGCAACAGATCCATCCCACCACTGCCAGTCATCTGCTGATCGAGGGAATGTGTTTCCTGAGCGAGTTTTGATCAAAGTTGAGTCCTAGTACTCGTCAACCGCGCCATCCATACACCATATCCCTCACATATTCCAATGGATATAAGATTGAGGTAGATCTAACCAGGTCGAATGCGGCAATCTTTCGATTCTTCTCTGTCTTCGTATTACTCGTCTTCTGTGGTGTGTATTTGCCTACGACAAGCTCCGTCCCAATGATACGCCATGATATCGTTTTGGGCTTTTTTTGTGAGGCCGGAGCAAAGAAGGAAGCAGCTGAAGCCTCTTTACAAACCCATATGTCAGAATTGGCTTGAACTGGTTCAATGGACAGTTGCTTACTATTGATACTCGACCCAACCTTACGGCGGAGCGGAGGCGGAGAGATGGTCCGAGTGGGGGACGCAGCTCGTTTGGCTCCCCCTTCCGCCATTCTGAGAACTCTTGTGAGGGAAAACGTGGTGAATGTTGGCAAGATTAGTGGCAGTGAGATATAGAGCCAGTCGTGGCTGAGATGGGTGAAAAATGATGTCAGTGGTCTCGAGCGGACGCGTCCAAAAGTGGACGCGAACTTCACGAAGTCACATGTTGACCCCGAAGTGGCAGAATTAAACCAGTTGGCTCAACCACTTCATTTGAGTTATGAGGGAACTGCTAGGCTCTACAGTGTATATTGGTTATTCTTCTCAATTATGCTTTTTTTTATGGAAATTTTATGCACACAAGACTTCATTGTGTGAGTTTAATGCTATCACAAACTCGAATGGAGGCTGCCTCTCCGGGTATTCATGACAGCCAATAAAACGAAAAGAGACCATGGAAGAAAGATGATCGTGACGACTTCACTTCGCCCTTGTGTCTAGAGACAGACGGTCAGCCTGCTCCAGCTTCACCGCAGATTTGAGTTGCTCCCGAAGCCCGAACAGATGCTGGGAGGCTGTCTTCATAGTCTCCTGGTTACTCCCATCCTGAACATTGATAGAGGCCTGTAACACATAGCTTCCACTCTTCTCCAAGGTGGTCATCTCAGAGAATGCAGGTAGACCTTGTCGAGGCTCTCGGGACTCTTGATCACTAGCCGGGTAGTGCAATACTCGATGTAAGAAGATAGTGATATCATTATGAAGAAAGATATCGCCCTCAACCACATACTCGGTCACAAAGCTGTTCCAAATTAGCATCTGAAACGCACATCATAAGATCGGGATGAGTCAATTTAAAGTCACGCCACGTACCTATAGCCCCACGCATTCATAGAGGGGACAATATCGCCACGCGGTAGCGAGGCGCTTGCCATCACCCGGGCTGTGACAGCGGAACGAGTACCCGCTTCTGGGATATCTCTAAACTCCAACTTCCAGGGCTGTTGCTCATAGTCATAAGCCTGTTGGGTCGGGGCAGACTTGGAATCGTTCTCCATTCCTGCCATCTGAGTATCCGAATCTGGGGCCACACCGGGCACCTTAAAATCCGCTTCCGACACGGGGCCGACAACCTGAGTGTAGAACATGCCACCATTCAGTAGCTTATTCACCCGTTGCAAGTCTCCTGATTGCAGGTCTTGGCTACCTCCCGTACGAACGGTAACCAGTCCTGGTTTCCGATAGGCCTTAAAGATCAGCCGACGCTCGAGAGCGTGGCGAGGCTGCATGGCCGTCAACCCGGCAAGCTGCTGGAGAAGCTCATGATGTTGATGAACGGGGACCGAGGCGAAGAGTAAGAGCTCGTGCATATTTGGAGATGGATAGAAACGGGTGAAGTCGGGAAGTGGTTAGTCAGGGTCCAAGCTTGAGTGGCGCGGGTCCGAGCTTATCAATTCAGATCACATAAAAATGTGCCAGTAATTGAGTAATGAGATCTGTAGTCTAGCCCCTGCAGATAAAAAAGAAATGATTTTTTTTATGATGATTCCTTTTTTTCAACTCTATGGGATGATCATTCACTGCCAAAATAACTTTGAAATCCAATCCCAAGATAGGTCTATCACTCGGATTCACTCCCAATAGAGTAAGCAAAATATGATCAAGTGTATAGCAAATTCACTTTAGAGCAATAAAGTATAAGATTTTCACAAGTGTGAATATCTCTGTGGGGGTACAAAAGAACCACAATTGGATCCAACGCTCGCCAAAAATCCTATGAGGGGAACGCGGTTGAATTCAGAACACCCCAAATTATTGGCAGTTCTGGAGCCACCTCCCACCAAGGCAGGTAGATCCTAAGAGTGCAGGGACGGGGAAGCTTCACCGGACGTGCAAATTAGGGAAAGGATCGGAGTAAGGTCGTAAGCGTCGGAGATGCCACTCGTGCGGGGGAACAGAATCAGATGAAAGTACAAAGATCCCAAACTCCACGGCGCCGTCTGCCAATAAGGAGAATTAAAAATCCACGGAGTTTAGGAGATGGAGTATCATGGAGGAATATGAATGGATGGCGTGACGGTTAGACTTGGATTGCAGCCGGTTAATCTAGTGAACCTAATGCAAAAAGATGCAAAAGTAACAAAAATCCACCGGTTCCTCATCGGGTCCGAAACGGAAGGCGGCAACTGACTAATGTAGTATTGAAGCCGCCCTGAAGGTTATTCCATGGGAATTTCTTATCTACCACCAGAATCCCTGAGCCCCTCTCTTTTCTTCTTTAGAAAAGAAAAAAAAACTTAACAATCGTTCTTCATCTTCTCATCCAGCCTCTCATTTCATAAAAACAAGTTCATCATCATCATCACCGTGTAAAGACAAAAAACTCACCAGTCCACTACTTCTTATTCCGGGTCGTCGGTTCGGATACTACCGGGCCCCATTACATTTCGCACACTCTGTGGAATTGATCTCCCTTTCCTCTTTACACATCACCCATCACCACCCCCAATAATCACAATGCGTGCCACCGTCGCTCTCTGCAACTCTTTCCGCACTCCCTTGATCCGATTCGTCGGCAAGCGCTCTGTCCCTAGTACGTGTCAATTGAAAAAAAAACCTCCGAGTTTCGAGAATCAGAGAGACCGAGAAGCTCCTCGGAAGCTACCGCCGAATTTACGCGCTAACTTGACGTTCCTCTACAGAGTCCGTGGATCACACTCCTCGCGTTCACCCCGCTTCTCCCACCGGTAGCCTGCCTGATTCCTTTGCTTCTTACCGCGCAAAGGCCCAGCAGCACGGTCCTCTCGGTCGCGCTTCGTTCACTGGCGGTACCAGCGGTGCCTCCCTCGGTCCTATTTGCCCCAGCTCTGGCGAGTTCTTCGACCGTGCAGAGCTCCCCACTCGCTTCGGTCGCCTGCTCTTGACCGATGCCGAGATTGAGGCCATTGAGACTGGTGGTGCTAGCATGTATGCTTAAATGAGATCAAGATCTTGATCTTATTTCTGCCGGCGGAGATTTCTTATAACATATTATTACCATGAAGCGATGGGGTATGACACTTCTCTACGAAGTTACACCTGCTGGGGTCTGGGTGTCAACCAGCAACTGTGGTTGCTGATGGGGATAATGAGTCGAGTCTCAGGTTCAACATGCCCTTGAGACTCTACGCAGTTCCCCTTTTAAATTGTCTTATATCCTGCAAGATTCAATTCCTTCACAAGGTGATTGGGATATGAACTTGTTTTTTCTTTTTCTTTCCATTTTCTTTTTGGGGGCATTCCCTTTTTTTTTATTCTTATGGTTCAACCTGTATTCTCAGAACCAGGCGCTGGTGGATTCTTGGTGTTTTTATCTTTTACAGCGCAACATAAACCTCCTCGCCTGGAATCAAAAGCAGCGAGTCTTCTTAGATGTGTATGGGGCTGGCATTCTTTTGGGTTCAATGTGACATATTTTGCTCTGCGAGCACTCTGCAAGCACTTTTTGAACAATGAATGCACTTTATCCAAGACTTAATCACATGTAGTAATTGTCGCTTAGATGTAGTATACATTTAGACTCCATATTATAGGTGCTCAAGCTTATTGGGCGTTATATTACTCTTATATTAATCTCAGGAGACGTATGCTTCCCCGCACGTGCCTAAGCCTCGACTTGCCCGATTCGTACATCTCCAACTCCCTGCATCACGGAACTCCCACATCATGGCGGGTAATACAGATATCCGATTGACTTTCCAGGAGACAGATGAAGCAGACAAGCCGACTGCGACATATGTATTCTCTGACCAAGATGCCCGATCGAAAGCACCCCCTGTGCGGGTGGATGTAATGGTAGGTGCTTCATTTCATCACATTTCAAGTGCTGCGTTTGGTGTACGGAAGTCCAGTCAACTGGTTGTCTCATCATTGCAAATATGGACATGGACGCTCTTGTCTCCATTTCTCCTCAGGATCATGGTGCTATAGGTCCATATTGCCACATGGCCTTAATGGCTGTTCTATTATCTTCTATATCACCACCCCTGTTCTCTTGTTACACTTCAAAATACGAATGCTTTGCGCGATTATGAGTTCGGTGATGTGTTAACAACATAATCCAGCAAAATGAACCCACGACTATGTTGTCCACCAAGCCGCTTCTTTCTACCTTAAGTGATATCTTCTTGCCATCGGGATACCCACAGAGCGTGAGCGATGACTATCTACCGTGAGTATCGGATCCTCTAGACCGGAACTTCCTTGCAATGGCTAGATAGACTAACACATTATCCCAGATACCAAATCTTCGTAAGCAGCATGCTCATCAGCACCTCTTGATCTGAGTCATCGAAAAACTTTTCTAAGTTACGCTAACACGATATCAATAGGACTCACTGCAAGCATTCTGCAGCTCAATCGCCGGTCTTCTTTCCTCAAGAGCCGTGCTCCAAGGTACAGATCATCATACATCTCTCATATAGACCAGTATAATAACACCACTCAGGAGTCGGAGTTGGCGACGCTGATGCTTCACCCACATCTGCTCTACTCCTACACATCTTACAAGATACATCTGGTCGCATCGCAACAATCCTCTTCGCGCACCGAGTAGGTACAGCCCTCGAGCCAGAATGCAAGACATACCGACTAGCAGCCGATGTATTCAACGATATTGCCATGATACTCGACTGTCTTTCTCCTATGGTTCCAGCTGGAGTCATGCGAGTTAGTGTTCTCAGCACGGCAGGTATCCTACGAGCTCTTTGTGGTGTTGCAGGTGGAAGTTCAAAAGCGAGTTTGAGTGCTCATTTTGCTCGCTGGGGGAATTTGGCTGAACTTAATGCTGTGCGTACCGTTTTCCCTATCTACAGGAATTGCACTAATACGTGTTTATTCTACAGAAAGATTCCTCTCAAGAGACTATCATCTCACTCCTAGGCATGCTCGTAAGTACTAATTACCAACACATTCGACTTTATACTAACAAGATAGGTCGGCTCCGTCGTTGTCTCCCATATCACAGGCTTCAAAACCACATGGGCACTCCTTCTCACCCTCTTGGCAGCGCATTTAGCACTAAACTACACTGCTGTCCGCGCCGTACAAATGACAAGTATAAACCGACAACGCGCAAACATAATCTTCTCAACCATGCTCAATTCCTCGGAAAAGGATTGCAAAATTCCAGCCCCCGCAGAAGTGGCATACCAAGAACGAATCTTCCATCGAGACGGTGCACTCGAATGGACTTCTAAATCGCGTCGTAAGAAAATCGGCACCGCGGAAATAGGAGTCTCCGTATCTCGATTCCTGAAGAACGCATCTCGAACTACAAGCGGATCGTATCAAACCTCTATCCCGATGAAAGATCTACACGCCATCTTCAAAAATGAGGAATACATTCTCTTTCTTTTCCCACGGGGAAATGGTAGTTACACGAGTTCCAAATGCCAGTGGCATGCATCGATTATTCTGAAGAAGGGATGTCCAGTTCAATCACAGTTAAAAGCATGGACGCATGCACTTCTAGCTGTGCGTGTATTAACGGGATCGTACAAGCACCCTGAATTTAAGGATCTTCCCCGTGATGATGCGGGTGAAGCGTATGATTCTGTTTCTGGGGTTGTGCAGCAGACACTGGAATTCATGAATCATGGAAATCGAATGCAAGGATACTTAGAGCGATTGGCGGCGAGTGGGTGGGAGGTTGATATTGCCGCGTTGGAGACTGGAGGAAGGCGGCGGATTACTTCTCCGATTTAGTTGATCATTGATGCCCAGGTGTGGATACTACAAAGTAAGTTTGAGTTGGGCATTTCTGACTAGTGGAGACATCCAAGGTTATGTGCCAATAGTTAGAAAATTGAGTGGAATCTAGATCACTATGATGCCATTGAGCGTGGACTCGTACTCCAATAAGATGGAATCATGAAATACTATCAACATCAGTGTACGAACTAGTATCATGATGTTGAATCAGCAGGATACTACATTATTGATGGAATGTGTAGATTCCAGACTGGACCCTATGGCATGTACAGCAGGATTCCAAGGTTTAAGTTATTCTTCCAAGGTTCTATCAGGGAACAAAGCCCACATTGGTCCCAAATAACGCGTCAGCCAAATGCAAGGTGAGGGTACGATATCGATGATCAACATACTAGTATAACCTAGATTACAAACTCTGCAAGTAGGAGCGCTGACATCTGGAGATACTGTATATGCTTTACTCTACCAAATTACAACTTACTAGGAAATATTCAGAGGGGTATCAAGTCTATCAATTTAAAAAACCGCACCATCCTACCGTAGAACTATCGACACAGATCCACCAGTGCGAAACAGATGCATAGGTAGAAAACAAACAACGCCCAGCCCATATCAATCTATAGGATAAATGGGAACATTTTCCAGGGCCAATGAGAATGAACATATAAAACAAAATGAACAAAAATAGACATCATATGCTCGCTGAGATATGTTCGAACATGAATGGAGGAATGTCCAGACAAAAAAAAAAATAAAGAAAACGCCGGATTCATATGCTTGGATGCATCGTTTCTCATACACCGCCAAGATAAACGCTAAAGGAGATCGGATCGGAGCGGGTCATATGTGAATGTTCAGGTAGAGTCATGTGATGTAGTGAGGGTCGTTGAGGTGAGATTTTGAGGTCGTGATGTAGGAAATAGGATGAAATGAGAGAGTTGAGAATAAAATGAATCCCTTAGTCGTCTAGACCTAGGATCCTGGGATCCCGGGAGTTGCCACCACCATTGGAGCGCTTCTTGAAGCCCAGCTTCATACCCATCTTCTTCCATGGATTCTCAGTGCGGAGTCTGGGACTGTGAATAGGGAGATGGGGTTCGCTAGCAGGCGGTGTGGTAGGTGGTGTCATTGGTTCCTCAGCGGTTGGGCTGGACTGCGGGCTCGAGTCATCCGTCAAGGCGAGACCAATGGAGTCGGCACTCGTGCTGAGAACAGCACCAGAAGAACGTTTCCCGAGAGCGTGAGCTGCTCCTAATGAGTGGGCACCACGGCTGAGAGTTGCCGGAAGATCCTTTATCGATGACTGCGGAGAAACACGCTTCGCTCGCGAACGGACCCTTTTCATTGGATGCTCGTCCAGACTAGTGCTCGATAGATTGATAGATTCATCGGCGGCGAAAGGTGGATCGGAGGGATACACAGAAGGGGAGGTAGTGTGGCTGTTGAGAAAGGGTATGAAAATGGATTCCTGCATCAGTTCGTGAATGCGTTTCACTGCCGAATCGAGAGTCTCGGGAACTGGAGGGATCGAGGCGTCTCGGTAGTCGAACAGCGGATCCCGGACTTCACTGGAGAGATTGATCTCACGGGGCGCGCCGGGGTAGATGTAAGCCATCAATAACCGCTGCCAGAGCATTAATAAGTGCTGACTCTCTGGCGAATCGGTAGTGACCGCTGTTTCCCCGAGTCGTTCGACCACCGCAGTATATGTTTCCCTGTATCGTTTGGCCTCAAGGGTGAATTCGAGAGTCTCGAGACAATGGTTCTGAGAAAGGTAGGCCATGAAGGCACTTAAAGTATATGGCGGTGGGGCGGTGTTTGCCAGGACATCATCAAGCGTCGGGCGCATAAGACAGAAGGCTCCCGCCGAGACGGCCAAGCTGACCGGTCGGGAGCCAGAGGATTCCATATCCTCGTCGGAGTCACTATCGGAGGAAGTGGGAGATAATTCTGGAGTAGTGGTAGGGGAGAAGTTCCAGAAGAAGGCAGGCGCCAAGGACTTCTTCTTCAGCATTGCGGACAATGTTCGGCGGGGTTTTGGGAACCGTCGTTTTCTCACCGGCCCTCCCCTAAGTGCTGGACGGGACTCCAGCTTGGACCGGAGAGAAGAGGATGTTATTGGGGGGGAGGGAGAAAGTTGGAATGGCATAGAGTGGAAGTTCGAGAATGAGGAGAGAAGGGAGATTGTAGTAATATCGAACCTTCTAAGTTTCCAAGGGCGCTCCAGGGAAAATAAAGGGAAAAAAGCCAGGCTCCACTCGCACTTCTGGAATGATTCTGGGTCGATCATGACGATACTGGTAATTAAATAAAATTAGAATAAAAATCAATAATTAAAAAAAAAAAAGAGAAAAAAATCATCAAATGATAGTGACTATTGACTGGATTGAGCGCCCAAGTGGAGATTGATGTGGCGACCCCTGTATTGTATGGTATTTACTGTAATGATTAGCATTGACATAATGAGAATGAGTACAGAGTACAGAGTACACGAGGAGAGAGAGATAATAAATGTACATCTGCAGAGTACAGCTGGAACATTCTTCATGTAAGGGGAGGTCGTGCGTGTACATCTTACCGCGTGGTTATTTCCTCGTGGATATGCCTCATCCCCTATTAATTTGTACATCAAGTACATATTTACCACATTTTTACTAGGGGAGTACCTAGGCATCCCTGTAGATATGACTATCGCTGTATGATATGTACCAATCCCCAGCCTGAATGGGCCCACGATGTCCAACGCAGACACTAGCACGGCATTATCCGGTCTCGGAATGGTGTCTATGAGACCCACGGTTCAACATGGATAATTACACCAATTATAACAAGGGAAGTGGGAAGGATGGAGTGTTTTAGTGACACGCACATCCCCCCTTGCGTATGGAAGGGCACGTCATTTCATTCAAAACTAGGCCAATTCAATTGAATGTTGGTCAAGCTTTATGATAGTGGCAAGATACATTCAAGTCACATATGGTGATATTCTTCAATCTCGATAAAAGGGCAATGAAGAAGTAAGAATGGAGAATGAAAACGACACTCAAGCCTCTCTGGGGCAAAAGAAACAAAGAAAAAATCAGTAAAAAAAAAATGAAAATAAAAAATGAGAATAAGAAATCATAGGAACATTTGAATTACCCTGGAGGTAGAAAAAGAAATCAGAAAACGAAAATTTCCAATACGACGTTACCATGGGACCCTTCTAGAATTCTAGAATTTCCACCGAAGCACTTTACTTTTTCTTTTTTGCCACCTTATTATGTATTCATCATATATATTATTTTATTTTTTTTTCTTCACCTTTTCGTACCTGAATACTACTAAAGTTTGTCACTTGCCACTGAACCATTTACTACATTCATAATAGTTCACCGGATTCTACCTAAGTACTATAACACAACACTACTGTAATACCCCTGCAATATAACCCTCGGACCACCTGTCTAAGTCCGGTCCCCCGACAGAAACCGAGTGCCAAGAACATTTGAATGGGCCCAATGGAGCCCAATAGAGAACGAGGCTCCAATAATGTATCCACACTGAGTCAGACCGATAAGAACACGCCGACAGCGGAGTGATAAATGTGATAATGATAATAACCCTAGAAGTGATTTCAAGTTATCTTGTTCAAGTTAGTATGATAAGGTTAAGGGGATGAAGCTGCAGAACTGTATCGGATCTCAGTGAAAGGTAGCGTGACATGCGACATGAACCTAGGACTTGGAGACTCGAATGTTCTTCAATTCTTAGTCTTAATCTGCAAAGAGCTTTATAGTCTGGGTCTAGCTGCAGGAGTTGAACCAATCCCAAGTCTTCGATACCCTCTAAGCAGTTTACTGGAGGAACCAAAGATAGAAAAAAGAATATGTTTGGAGTACATAATACACTAAATCCAAAAATACCCCAAGTGGTCCCTTTCAAATGTTTATAACGATCTTAACTACAGTACCTGCACTTACTAATAGTACGCTTGGAATGTACATGAGCTCAAGTGCTTCTGCTTCTGCTTCTGCTTCTGCTTCTGCTTCTGCTTCTGCATGCACATTCAGTCCAGCTATGCAGAACTCCATCCCGACCTCGAAGATAAACCGGTCCTCCGTCCTCCGTCCTGCACCATGCACTTCAAAAAGCTCATGGTCCAGCATTCCATAGATTATACAACCAATCCAACCCCATGCACCTTAGTGTCAACTCGGAGTTCACCTGTCGTTTGCTTACCCAAACTGATCCAAATGAACCATTCAACTTCCCCCGTATCCACAATTTCCCCGACCCTAAGACCTCGGCAGCAGCAAGGATTCCCCACATCGTGCGCACGGGTTCATGCCGCTTTACCTGGCTGGTCAGTTTACATCGTGGGGCTTTAGAAGTTCATCTAGAAGCGCCGTCGGCAAAGAAGTAGCGCACGTGTACTCTGTATATTCTCGTGGAGAAGCCAAAGAGAGCATTTGAAAAAGATTAGAGTAGACCCAGGGTTCAAGTTGTAATTCGAAATCAAATGAATTTCATACGGTGTATGCCGAGCACATCAATAGCGCTAAGTGAAATCGGGGCCAAGGGGCTAAGGCCAAAATTGGCGAGCTTGTGCATTGACCCCTTCCTCCTTTCCCTTCCATAAGGTCTCGTGTCCTTCTAGTGGCTGTACGGAGTACGGGGTATGCAATGCACTCGATGTGGACATGGATTGGCGTGGGGGATTGGCAACCAGCTCCGTGGCCATTCCTATTTCTATCTAGGTTGGCGAGAGCCGATTGGGATTTTGGCGGAGTTTCCCGTCTACTTACCTACTAGACGCGGGTTTGCTGATGTTTTTCTTTGGTACACTTTTACTATTGATTACTACGCATGTACATTCATGCCAGGTGTGCATACTGTGGATTGCGGACATCTCAAGTGCTGGGGATGTATGGTCGATTTTCCTATCAATGGTGACCTCCGGAGAAGTGTCCGGGAAACTACTGGACACGTATAACTTTTTTCACACAGTACTAGAATTTACATAATGATTATCTAGGTAGTACTATTTCAATTGACTAATATTTAATCTTTTAAAAGACCCTAACATTAAATCGTCATCCCAACATTCCAAATTGAAGGCATCACAACATCCCCAGATGACGTGCAGCACGGTAATGACTTTTACCGATCGATCCTGATCTCAAAAAATAGAATGAAAATCCTCAAAGTGAATCAAGCAACCAAATAAATTCAGCCAAGGAAAGAAAAAGAAAAAACAAGATAGATCACCACCCCACCACGGCACATCAAACGGAAAGTCCAGAATTTCCCACACTCCACCATAATCTTCCCCTTCCCGCGTCCAGAACTTCTTCCCCAAGTCGATCAAACGGAGACGGCAGAAGCCGCGAATGACCTCATTGACCCACTAATTGGTCAAAATCTTGATTTTGGATGGGACTAATTAAGAGAGAAGAAGAAGAGAAAGAACTATTGAAGTATGGACTAAATGGAAAATAAAAAAGAAGGATTGGATTCTCCCGATTTGTTTCACGATCGTGGGATCTTGTGGAGCGGCGCTACTTGAAACGCGGCTTAGCATAGTACATAACATTACTTGAGGATTCTTATCGTCACAGTATTAGTGCACATGTGAGGACTCGGACTCGGACTAGTATTAATTTGACTATGAATACACCTACAAGGGGGGCTGTATAGAGAAGAAAGCGTGCGCAAATACTTAACAATGTCTGGTTTTGTTATTCAGTCTCCACTATGTAACTCTAGCTCCATCAGAGATTTCAACATAAACTAATCCGTACGGAGTACAGTAGATACTAAAAACAAGTTCTACAATTCCAATCTCCATAAAAATAACCTGATTCAAACATTGACTATTCCAAATGTTGAATTTGAAACAATTGATCAACTTAACCTAAGCCACGAGCGATACGCTCTCATAAGAATAGACTGATACACAAGTAGCTGAGAGTACGGAGTAAAAGCATCATGATTCAGGTGAGACATGGATCTACGCTAATAGGATCAATCTGAACAAAGCTAGCGCTGGACTATTCACTCTGATCATATCATTCCATTTCAACGGCCGATTCCGAAACGATGCTCACACGGTACCTACGCTAGTGTCGGACGGGCCGGCGAGGTATCTCTTTAGCGTTAGCGTTGATAGTCTCCTATACCGGATGAATCTGGCCCCTGAACAGCTTCTCAAATGATTTACATAGCCGCTGGGATGATGGATTTTGTTTCAGGTTAATTATTGAGGATTTTCCTGATCGAGATCTACGCCTTAATACCAACCTTGGAAGTGAGATAAACATGGAATTATGTATGCCCGAAGTGGAGCGTCATGTTTTGTATGTTATGTAATTTTTCATCTCAAAATTGTGGGTACAGACTCCAGAGTAGACTAATCCATACTGATATCAGATGAGTTAGACAATCTTGAACGTTTGTATCGTCTGATGAAAACTTCATATCTTCTTCATTCAATTCAACATGTTGAATGTCAGCTCTAACGTCTCTAGAGTAGTCTGGTTGAACCTAATATAGATCTATTACCAGACTCAGCATAACCTGGATCAACTGCCAGGTGGACCGTGGTATAGAGATTCAACTGATCATCTATACGGTACCAGATCAACTTGAACTACATCTACTTCCTCGCCCAGACAGTAGCATCATACTCATCCATCCACTCGGTGTAATCCGTTCCGGAGGCGACCCAGCCCTTAATGCCACCCTCAAGCACCAAACTCTGCATCGACGAGTCCTGCTTCTTTTCCAAGTAATCCGCAAACCAAGCGGCCGCACGAGTGCCGCGTCCTCCGCATGAGCCTATACAAAAAAAAGCCATCAGCCATGACTAACCCAAAGAAGCCAAGCCAAGCTAAAATCAAGTCAGGAACGAAATCGGAGCCGACATACCGCAGTACCAAACTACTTGTTTAACATCGCCACCCGAGAGAAGGGTATACAATGTTGGTAAAGAAGAAAAGATAGTTTGTGCTGGGAGATTCAATGAGCCATAGATGGTTCCACCCTGCGTAACATGGTCAGCTACTAGATACGAATACTATCATAATATCCAAACAAATAGAAGATTACTAGTACTAAGTACATGATGGTATGATCATAGGTTAAACTTACCTCAGAATCTGTCCGTCTAAGATCCACAAGGACAAAATCCCGTCCGGCTCGTTTACCCTCCCGAAACCAATTCAAGACCTCCGCGCGGGAGATAGACGGAGCGGTTGATTTCGGATCGGGATATACCGCGTGCCACGGCTGAGCCACCGGGGATACACTAGTGGGTGAGATAGTCATGGGGAATGTTCCAGGTGCCACGGGGAGGGAAAAAAAAGAAACTAGTGGCGATGAGTTGGAGGTTATTCAGGGATCTCGGGAAATAGTGACAGGTTGACAGACGTGACAGACGTGACCCCACTAGGCAATTTTGTTCCGTACTCCGCACAATGTTACTTCCTCTTTACTCCGTACTCGTACAAAGGGCAACCAAAAGTGAGGTGCATATCCCATTCTGCTATGATTGGTTCAGGCGGAATGGACTTTCATCGGCGGAAACTTCATGGTCACCTGGTCTATATTGAATTAGTACGTCGTGGCGGCATATCATTTGACTCTTATTGGATGGGTGTGTATAGCCGACCGAGTTAACGGGATTCTAAACCAGTAAGCTCTCAAGTGGTGCGGAGGTCTTTATGCGCCAATGTTTTGTTTGGTTCGGTGGCATGTTCGATTTCGGATGAAGCACTGAGTTTTCTCAAGTGCTTATGGTGGGATTCTAGACATAAAACTAGTAACTGGTCGCATCTAGACATGGACGTCGGTGTCAATGGCGTCGGTTTGCTTTTGCTTATTTATTTTGGCATTCTGTTTCAAGTAAAGATTGGTCTAGAACTTTGATTGGAACTTTGATTTTTAGAGTGAGTATGAAATCATAGACAATGGTTAAATCCATGGTACTATCCTCAAGTGCTGACAGCGGCAAGTGACCATGGGCACTACTACTACTACTAGTAGATAAGACCAATGCATATCAGCCTAAATAGAATTCCAAGGTTCATGTCCAGAGATGGAAATAAGAATTCCTCTTTGAGATCGAGTCGTGTGACCGATTGTATCTACCAGAAACAATAACATTATCACTTCCACGTTAGCATATACGGACACTAACATCTGAACCAATACTTGAGTCAAAGATTGCCCGTTATAGGTTGCCTCCGACTATGTATGCATCTGCACATGCCCAAGCCTTACTATCTGCTTTAGGTCTGGTGTTATTGCATAGAGAACTTGAACTTGAACCTAGAAACTTAATGCAGCAGTAGCTAAAGCTTTCAATGCAAGCACAAGGGACTCTGACCCATCACATCGAGCTATAGACATAAAATAATTGGATCGACAACATTCCTTCAAATGTTTAACCCATGCTAGGATGACTTTCAAAAGGATCTACATGCACCCGAGCGGTCCGAGCAGAGCTCTACTTGATAGCCTCGATGTACTCGGTACCAAGTACCCCATACGGAACATAGAACCCATGGACACCAAATGCTGTAATACAGAACAACGATCAGAAAAAAAAAATTTAGTGAAACAAAAGAAATAATTAATTGTAAAATGCAAGTTCTAACATGGGTTTAATTCTCAACTTAACGTGGTTTGATCCACGCGAAAGAACAAAAATCAAGTCGATCTCTGCAACAACCCGACACAATCCACACAGCCACGACGATCATCAAGCCATACTCCGTGCTCCGTGCAGGGTCAAAAAATGTCTCTGCCTGGGGCTAACTAATCAGAATCTCAGTCCGCAGCGCCAAGAAGGCCAAGAAGCACCACCGCATGGTAGATGCGGGGGGAGGGAAACGTGAATGGTCAGATGGGAAAGTCAATGCGGGAGGAATGGCAAAGAATGAGGAATCAGGATGATAAAGTCGAGGATAGTATGATATTAGACTGAAATGATAGAGTGTAGAATTCCGGAAGGAGTAACTATTAACACTCTACTAGTTGCTATTACATACAAGTTAACTACCTAGGTAAGTTCAGCTATGACTAAGAGAATACTATTAATTATGGATTGATCTATTATAACACTTCCAAGGTTGAATAGGGGTGTGACGGATTCGGAATAGAAGAAAGGATCCTGTATCCCTGTGAGTTAATTCTTGATCCAATGTTCCTCCCCGGCCATAGAGAAGCTCTGGAACTATTACTAGGCTTTCGTACCGGGGAGTTTGGGTTTTGACTTTTACATATGGTTGTACAGTAATTCTGCTAGGTACTTGAGTGCTTGAGTACTTGAGTACTTTGGTACTTACCTACTAGGTATGGTAGATCGTCGATTTATTAGACTAAAGTGCTACTAGTTGCACGGAGAAGATGTGACGAAATACCATAGTAGCGCGTTGCACTAGTAGCCACAAAGGATCCTGGCATTTCCACCACAGCCCCTTAGCTCACAAGATGAGCCCCATACTGGAGTAAGTATTCAAAAGTCGGACCCTAATATTTTAAAGCCTTCAAAGTAGGATATCTCAATCATTTTATTTAAATAAAACTCATTGAAAATCAATTCAAGAGAGGACCTGATGAATTGATGGAATGTGCTATGTGGAAATGTCCCCGGGTGTGTTGTAGACTTGTTGTAGTGTGGTGGAAGGTGAGATCTATATGAGAGATGACCTTGGTCCCAACACCATTGAAAATTCCTTAAACTCAGGAGAATCTTTCCAAGGTTCTAGATGGGGTTTAGCATCTTTTTCATACAAATTATCTGGATTTATTAGTATACGAGGCTTGATTCTTATCGGCACTTAACTTTGGAACATCATATATGGTGGTAAACTTTAAATTTTATATAGAGAAATGGGATATAAAAGTGAAGTCAAAACTTCCCATTTTGAGGCATTCATTATTCAAGTTTCTAGTGTTCGCATCTAAAGTAGGATTAGATGTTGTCACTAGTTTTCTTAATTATAGGCGCCCAGGCGGGGGCGCCCCTGGCCTTTACTAGTAGAATTGCATTGTTTCCAATTTCCTCTCCCTTTGAGCAACGATAGCATTGTAGATAAATGGAACCAAGAATTTTTGAGTAAATAATTATAGGATGTTCAATCTCTATCAATTTTTATCCCTTCCAGAATTTATATCATACCTAGGGGTATCTAGGGGGATAATTGTAGTTAAAAATGGGAATGGGGCCAAAGTGAGATACTTTTGCGCTCCCATAAGCAAGTTGCTAGCGGTTAATGGGTACTGAATCCCTCTGATTTAAGAGGAAAAAGATATTCATAATACCACGCTGATATGGTAATACAAGAGTGATATAATATAAGAGCGATGTAATATCAGAGTCAACTGGTGTACTTTTCATAGATCAATAATGAAGTTGAGACAGGTTTTATCAGACAGAACATCGTATTCTAAGACCAACTACGGATAGATGCGTCACACTAATTATAGCGCGAAATGAACTGGACCAAGGTCTTTTCCTTCCTAAGCGCCACGTGAGGGCGGGGTTTACTGGCAATGCAATTCATCTCATCCTGAAAATTTGCTCTGTCCAACACATGCCATCCTAAATCTATCATGACATCGGCTACGTTTACAGGGACAAACAATGGTACTCAGATAGCTGAGAATCGCGGCCATGTCTCTGTCAACTTTCACTCACGTAAGTACTAATGAAATTCAACTGCAGTGGAACAACCTATTAATCAAGACCGGATCACTGTATTATCAGATATATCACGGAATGAAGCGTGTTTACGAGATATCCGGACGACCGATCCAAATGACGACAAAAAGCGAATTGAGCAAGCCAAAGGTGGACTACTTGAAGACTCATATCGCTGGATTCTAAACAACGAAGAGTTTAAAAGATGGCAGAATGATCAAGACGGCCGGCTCCTCTGGGTCAAAGGTGATCCTGGCAAGGGCAAGACAATGCTCCTATGTGGGATTATTGATGAATTGACCAGATCGACTGCGTATACCATGAGCACTGGGAAGGCTGCGAACATCGCATTCTTCTTTTGCCAAGCTGCAGACAGTCGAATCAATACTGCCACAGCTGTCATCCGGGGCTTGATATATTCACTAGTCGGAAAGCAGCGACATCTGCTCTCCCATGTTCGAAATCACTATGATCAAGTGGGCAAGAAGATCTTTGAGGACATAAATGCATGGCATGCTGTCTCAAGGATGTTCAACGACATCATGAAAGATCCGAGCTTGCAGAACACCGTGACCTATCTAATTATCGATGCACTCGATGAATGCAAAACATACCTGCCTTATCTTCTCGGGTTGATTATCCAGGATTCGCCTCTCTTTCAAAATGTGAGATGGATTGTCTCAAGCCGTAACTGGCCTGAAATCGAAGAATACCTTGAGACTGCAACCCAGGCAGCTCCGATCTCGTTGGAGCTCAACGAGAGATGTGTTTCCGAAGCTGTGAACATTTTCATTTGGCATAAGGTTAATCAGTTAGCCAAAGTCAAGAAATATGATGAAGCTCTTCGGGATAGTGTCTGCCAATATCTCTCATTAAACTCAGAAGGCACTTTTCTTTGGGTAGCCTTGGTCTGTGAGGAACTTACAAAGATTTCACGACAGCACACTCCCAACAAACTGAAGACATTTCCTCCTGGGCTCAATACGCTATATGGTCGGATGATAGATCAGATTGGTCATTTGGATAAGACAGATGCTGGGCTTTGTATGCGGGTACTGGCTATTGTCTCGATAGCATACCGACCTCTTACTTTGAAGGAGTTGAAGGTATTTCTGGATGAACCTTTTGATCAAGATGAAGATCTCTTAGAGATAATCAGACTCTGTGGCTCGTTTTTGATGCAGCGCGACGAGAACATTCGATTCATTCATCAGTCTGCGCAAGACTTCTTAAAGATCTCCATCGAGATCTTTCCTAGAGGTATAGAGGCTGCACATCATGCAACCTTCACCCACTCTTTACAATTAATTTTCCTAACACTTTTCGACGAGATATATACGACATCAAGGCTCCCGGACTGCCAGTTCACCAGGTCAAAAAACCCAGTCCTGATCCATTGGCCGCCGCGGAGTATGCTTGTATCTATTGGGTTGATCACTTGAAAGATGGAATATGTGATATAGAGGCTATTGCTTGTCTTGGTGAACGTGGATCTGTGGATGTCTTCCTCCAGCAGAAGTACCTTCACTGGATCGAAGCACTGGTCATATTTGGATGCCTAACTCAAGGTATAAGTGCGATACTAAAGCTAGAGAGTTTACTTCAGGTAAGCCCCGGAGTCTTGACTTATCTATATGTAATTAAATCTCCATATCTGACAAAGGAATTATTATAGCAAAGAAAGTGTGAGCCAAATGTCCCATTGAATCGGGTCCGAGATGCCTCCAGATTCATTCGATACCATAGGCCAGCAATCGAAAGGAGTCCACTCCAAGTATACAACTGCCTCATCTTTACCCCTACACGGAGCCTCACGAGAATATGTTATCAAATGGAGAGACCCGATTGGGCGTTGACCGAGCCGGTGGTAGGAGAGGATTGGAATTCATGCCTTCAGATTCTCGAGGACTCTAGTGATGGGTGCCGGGAGGTCTCATCGGTTTCTTGGTCGCATGATGGAAGCCAATTGGCATCTGGGTCCTATGACGGTGTTATCAGGATCTGGGATCCAGTCACTGGTCATTGCATATCAAAATCTAAAGAAAACAGTGACGATGGAATCATTGACGAAATTGCCTGGTTGAAAGATGGAAGCCGACTCATATCAGTTTCCGTGAGTGACAGAGTCCGAGTCCAAGTCAGAACTTGGAATCCAGCCACTGGCCAGTCTGTGTTAAATATCAAGGGGAAGAAGCGCTGGAATCGTCTACATTTCCTATCCCAAGATGGTAGACGATTTACATCTGGGTCTTTTGATAGTGATATCAGGGTCTGGGATGTATCCACTGGCCAGGTGATATTCTTCATTCGGGGAAAGGAGGAAGCGCCAATATCCATGATTTCCTTGTCACCGGATGGAAGCCAGCTTGGAGTAGGGTCCAAGTTTGATAACAACATTAGAATCTGGGATATTGCCACTAAAAAGCGAGTGTCAGTACTGAAGGGGCATATCACCCCAGTCATGTCAGCTACCTGGTCACAAGATGGAAGCCGACTGATAGCATGGTCCGCTGTACCATGTCTAAGTAGCCTGACTTCTTACGATAGGACTATTATGATCTGGGATCCTATCACCAGAAAACGCATATTAGCAGTCAGGGGCTATTTTGGTCTAGTCATTTCAGGTTCAATTGCCTGGTCGCAAGACAAGAGCCAATTCGCACTAGGCTCTGACCAAGCTTCGAGTACCATGGTATTTGACTCGGCCACTGGTGAATGTGTTTCAACACTCAAGGGGCATAATGGCCATGTGCCTTCAATTGCTTGGTCACCCGATGGAAGCCGATTAGCATCAGGGTCCTCCGATGGTACCATCAGGATATGGGATCCAGCTATCAGCCAGCGCACATCAACACTCGAGGGGCATAGAGACCAGATCCAGTCAATTGTCTGGTCACAAGACAGAACCAAACTGGCATCAGTGGCACAACACTATGATACCACTGTTAGGATCTGGGATCCAGCCACTGGCCAGTGTATATCAACACTTGAGGGACATAATCGCTTTGTAGATTCAGTTACTTGGTCATATGATGGAAGCCAAATTGCAGCAGGGTGCTCTGACGGTACCATCGGAATCTGGAATCCGACCACCGGCCAGTGTATATCAACACTTGAGGGGCATAGTGGCAAGACCATTGCCGCGATGATCTGGTCTCCAGATGGAAGCCAAATCGCATCGAGTTCGTACCGCGATAAAACCGCCAGGATCTGGAATCCAGCTACTGGCCAGTGCGAATCAACCCTTGATATCAGTTCCTCTGAATTTATTGAATTTGATAAAGTGACAGTCAGTTCATCTACGGTAGAAACCCCCGACCCGATCACAGCAACATCTCGTTGCCCAGCCCCTTTACCACAACAATATGCCTTGAATCATGACCATTCCTGGGTAACCGATGAGGGAGTCAGCTGCCTGTGGCTGCCTCCAGAATATCAACCAGGACGCGCTAGTTTTTCTACATCTGGAAATGCACGATCTAACTTTTCTATATCTGGAAACAATTTGGCGCTCGGCTGTTCGTCAGGTCGCGTCATATTCCTCGGATTCTCACAGCACCATCCCATACGTGGTTTTTGAACGCTGTTTATACTACCTCATACTTCAAGCTTTTTGCCCTTTGTATTTGCAGCGCATTTTACTCCTTGATGAACCCTCTTTTGAAGAAATACTCAATGTTAATAGTATCAAATCTGACGTTCCTACCTGGTGAGACTAGGTGATATATCGCCTTCACCTTCCATGCTTCACGTCCCATCGTATATATGTCTACATCTCTAGTATCACCAACCATAGAAGGCCGGAGCAGTCTTTGGTGTAGCTAAGATTTACATTGCGGGTATGCGAAGCCTACTATTGTTGAGACCACCTGGGCAGGTGTACACCCGTGGATATCATCACCTTTATCACTGAAAACCCCCCCTTCCATACTACACCCTAGAGTCTGGACCTATGTAGTACATGGCATTTTCCATCCCTTATCAGGTACTCTCTCAACTACTACACATGTGTAGTAGGCACAGTGTATGTCAAGGCTTCCCAGGTGACAGGTAACTTCAAATGTTGAAATGTTCAGTGAGCCCTCAGTTTTGAAATTATCCTCCATCAACTTGTTATAGCGAACAAGCTCCAGCTACCCATCCATACAGATTCTTAGATACTGCTAGGGAACTACGGCCGGTTAACACTTGAGCTTCTTATGGGAGTGGCAATAAGAAATCAAGGTACAGAGTACACGCATGTTCACGTACATACGCTGGATGTATACATGGACGTACTAAGGTATGATCGTCCGTACACTATTTGAATACCTCAGGCTGGTGACGTATCACATCCGTTGCAGTGGTATATCCCCTTCCTTGTAGGTGTGACTGGGGATAAGAGTGATTGGACGATGAGTTCCAAGGTTGTTTCATTGTCGTGTGCTTAGTGTATTGAGCCACAACCTCCTGATTGAGTTGAGTGCTTGTCAACGATGACGATGGCGGGGTTGATAGGATGTGATACTGTTCGTGTATTCGCCACTTCAACTTTGATAGAAAGACATCTACGTCAAGGTCTAACATAAGGAGATCCAATTCAGAATTCTTAGAAACTGCCACGCGGGAGTTTGCATGGAAATTGAGACACACATGGTGTGGATTGGTGTCATCTGGTGGAGGTCGCGATACAGGTCTTAAGGTTACGAGTTCCAGCTACATCTACAGAGCACTCGAAATGACCACGCCGATGTATTAGTTGCCTGCGAAAAGCAGAATTATGTACGCCACTGAGACGCGTAGTAGCTCCAGGTGGAAGCATTTGAGAACCAAAGAAAGGAGGGGGTAGAAACACAAACAATGCTATCTTATGCCAACAGAAACTACCGGAAACAAGAAAACAAGAAAAAGAAAAAGAAAAAAAACTCGCTTCTGGAACAGAGCAAGAGCAACAAGAGACAATTATAGACACGGGCAATAGATTCGAAAGGGGATGTAAAACAATCAGACACAACAGGAAATGGGGAATCGGAGGACCAAAGGAATATATGCATGCGGCGTTCCGTCCGAAAGGCAAAATGGGCGTGCATGGCCAGGTAAGTGCACAGCCCAGTGGCGGAGAGGAACGAGGGTCAAGTCATGAAAGACAGCTTAAGAAAGAGAATCCACAGAGGCAAGGATATGCCACAGTTAATTCTGTTCCAAAAGGACAGGGTCAACTGGAAATTAAGGTGGCTCCCAGGAGAAAAAAAAACTCACAGTAGAAGACTCCGAGACCAGATCAAGAGTCTTCACCGTCGCCCCGTCGTATAATTGACCATCGATTGCCTGGATCGAGCGTAGCAAGAAAAGCAAACAATTTCCTCAACCACAGGCAAAGAATGATCTGACGAGATTCCCTAATCTAAAAAAGGTCCTCCGAAACAGCAGACGGAAGATGGAAGGGAAAAGTCCAACTTTAAGCATCAACCCCTGAATCCGCTCGCTCATTGCAATGAGGATTTGGTATTAGACGGTGAACGCCGAATATAGTGTGATGTGTATGCAAAATGGACAACATAAGGCAAGAAAAAAAAAATCTCTCAAAAAGTTCGCCGTTCCCAGCCATAGCACCATGAAGAAAGAAGAAGAAAAAAGCGAAAGAGCGATGAAGACGTGAGCATCAATGAGTAATAGGCCGTTTGATATTACCCACAGACGAATGGAAGGCTGAAGCATCGAATGGGAGGAAGGAGTGTCGAGAAGAGGTCAGAAAGGGGGAGTTTTAAGCTTAATGCCGAACCAGAATGCAAAGGAAGAGACATCAAGCTAACCAACAGCCCCCATCATAAGTCTAGACAAAGGAAACTAGACAAACAGTCCCATGTCGAGTATTTTGTGTTATATTCTTCGGCATCATCCGAGCGTTGCGGGCAGATGGAAGCAGAATCCAGGACAAGGTTTTAATCCAGCAACGTTCAGCTGCTATCAAGTCGAGTTCAACCTGGAGCTCGAAGATGAGCGAGCGTAACGTAGCCGGAGAGGACCACAGGGAGGAGTAGATCACCTACCGCAGCACAAAGCCTTCATGACTTTCTGGACAAAAGTAGGCTGCGGGTCATTGTTTCCTTGCACACCAGCTTGCTGGTTACCCAAGCCAGGAGTACCAGGGCTTCCCATGCGGCCAGGGAGATGGGCATTAGAGTTCTGGAACTGGGCGGTGGTCGATCCAGCGGGAGTGCCGGCATCAAGACCTGCGCTTTGGCGTTTCTGGGGTGGCATGCCGCCTCCGCCGCTTTGGCGCTCGCCGCGTGCCTTCCCGACTCCAGGCTTCGCTGGAGAAGGAGGGGGAGGCTGCGCGGCGTTTAAACGATCCGCTGTGACTCCGGGCCGTTGGTGGCTGCGCATCTGACTGGCGTGAAGGTCACGGCCTGAGGAACCCTGGTGCTGGTTGTGGAGGTGAGGCTGTGTCGAATAAGACTTATAATCCCATCCTCGGCCATTGTTAAGCTTCATCCAGTCGTACTCGCCATCTTCCACTTCACCAGCATTCTTCAGGGCCTGGGTCAACAGATCACGAAGATAGTCATAGTCAGGGGTGTCCTCGAATCCAAGGTTGCGCACGTAGCTCAAGTACTTGTTAAACTCTTCTAAGAGGTGAGATCAGTAAGATTCCTGGATATCTCCGAAGAGAAAAGTAAGAATTGCAGGGTAAACATACCTGGGTAGCCATCACACAGATCCTTGATCGCAGTTGTCTGTTTCTTCTCACCAATCTTCTCGTATTTTTGCTTGTTGGTGGCAGCCTTCAATCCTTGCCAGGGGAGACCACCTCGCAAGAAGTACATAAAGACGTGACCCAATGCCTCCAAATCATCACGTCGGGACTGCTCACGGCCTAAATGTGTGTTGATAGACATGTACCGAGCAGTACCGGACAGAGACTTTCGCTCGCGGTATGGAATGTGTTGCTTTGTCTTGGGATCGCGGTATTGCTTGGCCATACCGAAGTCAACGACGTGGATGACATTGGCAGCCTTGGTAGAGGGTCGGCCAATGAGGAAGTTGTCGGGCTTGATATCGCGGTAAATCAAGTTCTTCTCGTGGATTGTTTGCACTCGAGAGAGCTAAACAGAAGGTAAAAAAAAACAAAGTTAGCAACCAAGTTAGGCAGTGACAGAGAGTCACAGGTTATAGTCATACCATTTGCTTGGCAACCATCACCACCGTCTTGGTAGAGAATCGGCGATTGCAGTGATCGAAAAGATCCTCCAAACTAGGACCGAGAAGATCAATCACAAGAATGTTGTGCAGACCCTCCTGGCCGAAATAGTAGACGTTGGGAATACCAGCTGCAGGACGACAAAGTTAGTTCAGAACATCAGAGCAAGATATAATCCTTTCCGCGGACTTACGGCATCCGACCAAGATCTTGTAGGTTCGGTACTCATCACGCAGCTGAGGAGCGTCACTCTTTCGGGGTTCCTGTTCCGGGTCAGTCCAATGCCATTTCCTTCCAATTCATTCAATAGGCGGGAAGAGACGCACGAATTTGATAGCCACCTGCTGGTTGTTGAGAAGGTTGGTACCCTCGAAAATAACACCAAAAGAACCCTCTCCGATCTTCTTGCCCACGCGGTAGTGGACACCCACTACGTTCGATGAAGAAGACGCCATGTATGCGGAATGAAAATGTTGCGATCAGAAATCCGAACTTCCAATCACGGGGTTGATCTCAATAAGGAAGACACGTGACTGAACACTGTAAACCGCAGTCAGTATGAGGTCGAACAGGATGCACAACATGGAAGCACACGACGGGGCTATAGTAGTCCAACATACCCTGCAGGGACACCTGATCTCCAACCAAAAACGATCCCGATCACCTCAATGGATGCACAGCTCCGTCAATGGCACCGATTTGCGGAGTGTCAGATTTACCGAGGGGGGTCGTTAAAAAGGAGGTCAACGTGACGACGGAGAAGTTTTGCAACCGTGGTGGTGGTGGAGTGAATAGAATTGAAGAACCGGAGACAGGAATTGGAGAGACTTGATAAATTTTGGAGATTTAGACGGGGCAACGGCGGACTGGGGGCGAATCCAGTCGGACTGAGCGCAGATACGGTGGCGAGACTCGAAAGGGGCACAACGCTGAGAGCAACGAAGGCAGTTAAGAGGAACCGAGCACCCGGGGTACTCGCTGTCGAGTACGAGCCGCACTGGGAGGAGGAGCAGGGTTAGGGGAAGGGGGGTTTTGTGATGGGAAGAAGAGAAGAGAGGGAGAAGTTGAGAGAAAGGGAGCGGAGGGTATTGGCCGTGTATTTGGTACGGGTAGACGGGTGAACAGCGCGGGTTTTAGCGCCTGCAATTGAGAGATTTGGCGGTCACCGGCTTGTAATGATCCATACCAATGTGACGGACGGAGCGTTAGGTGAGGGTTCTCTCTCTCTGTCTGCCGGATACCACTCAACTACTAGCTGGACTCTACTCAGGTGGACTAAACAACCCAGTCTTGAAGTTGGGATTCAGAATAAAAAAAAACTTGATTTTCTAGCAGATAAATATGTGTAAAATCATGATTTGACCTAGTAGAACACTAGTTGCTTCACTTAGTACCCGTGAAACACCCAATTGAGCAAACTGGGTACCTGATTGTCCGGTGTATTGCTGGCGCTTCCCTGCGTCACAGATCCTGCAGGCACTATGGAGTACGGGTGAAGGTTGAAAAGAGCATCTGGGCATCTGGGCATCTGGGCACCTATTATCGGGTTCTAACGGGGTGGCTGGTATAGTGTGGACTCGAGATACCCTGTGAGATTACCTAGGTACAGATCTAGCGGGATTTTAACCCCTCTTGAATTAATTTGAATTGGTTTGATATTTTTGATATTTTTATTTTATTTGATATATTTTTTCTAATTTATTTATTTAATTTTCTTTTTTCTTTTTTTTTTTATTTCTTTACCGCTCTCAGGGGGTTTTTCTCGGTTGTCTGGACTCAGTCTGGAATGCGCTTAATCAAGCGGTAAGATTACGGTCTTGGCATCCGGAGCACATATCCATAAGAGCAGGGAAAGGTTGAATATTTCCAAGGTTAAAGCTATAGCCCTGGAGGCCTATATCATTAATCTACCCGAGCAAATCATAGATTGAGGATATTGTTTGACTTCACTCTGCCAGGATGCTGCAGTAATATGTATAGTATACGGAGTATGGCATACTCCGTTCCAAGTAATGCATCTCAATTGACAGCTGCACTCATCAAGGCGGAGAGATTACCCCTACCGAATTGACACGTCCACGACCCACAAGGCCAATTGGGTAGCGCAGATACGGTGTGAAAGGGAAGTGATCATGGAACAATGCATCAAGTATCTGACGTGTTAAAATTCCAAGACCAATGAGGAATCAGCACTGGTCACATACTCGGTAAATAGGCCTTAAAGTATAAAGTACATGGTGCCAAAATGCGACCTACTCCCGAGGTCGTCATCAGGAATGCCCTCTCTCTTGGTGAGATCCTCAGCAGCACCTGCATTGAAATCAGGATCTTCGTCTTAATCTTCTTGATCATCTTGATCGTCGTCGTCCTCCTCCTCCTCGTCGTCGTCGTCGTCTTCCTCATCACTACTTGGACCACTCCCTTCACTCTCACCCTCATTGCCAGGATCATAGTCTTCCTCATCGGATTCATCATCGTCTTCCTGGTTTTCATAATCCCGAAAGGCCTTTTGTAGCTCACTCTCTTCCTCTTTAGCATCAGCCTTAGCATTGCTAGATGCATTCCGTTTCTTTCCCTTTTTGGTCCCGTTGGCAATTTGCTCCTTGGCACGATGTTCCTTTTCCACATCTTTTTGATCGAATTTGACCTCTCGAACCCAGCGCTCAAAGTACTTGCGAATTTTAGGATCCTCCTCCACATGAATCATAGTGAATTCGAATTCCGTCTGACCCTCTTCAGTGCCGTTTCTGGGTTTGGTGCGCAAGATTAGAGTAAATGAGCGCGACACGACCTGTGGAATTGCAAAAGATGCAATGCGATCGGTGGGGAAGAACAGAAGTGGTTTCTTGAAAGCGAACAAGACTCCAGTGGATAGGAAGAAGAGGTAGCCTGGTCCGGACGAATTAGTTCCATCCACGTATAAAACAGGGCATTGGACAAGTTCAAATGAATACATACCATCTTTGCTACCTCGGTTACCCTTTACATGATAGGATTTCTCGCCCTTGTGTTGGGCCTCAGTGAAGAAGCTCACAAATTTACTGGTTTGAGGCCGGTCAACCTTCTCACTCTTCTCATTTTCCTCGATCTCCTCGCTCTCATCACTCTCTTCACCCTCCTCACTCTTCCCACTCTTCTCATTCTTCTTAACTTTCTTCGGCATAGCCGGGAGATGCGGCAGATGCGGCAAATTCTGATTCAAGATCTTGCGAATCAAAGCCTCCAGGGTCTCGCCCTTATTATGACCGAGTTGCTCTCCTGATCCAGAGAACGCAGTTTTAGCCGGGCCATCAGGCACCGTAAAAACCATACAATCCCAGACCATCACACCCGCCGGCGGTGGAGTGGTGCCATCAGCATACTCAGGAATAATGCAAAAGTTGAACTGTTTCTGGGCTTTTTCGGGGACGGGAAGAGACAAGGCATGACCTAGGTAGCAAACAAGCATATATCAGTTTCGGATCAATGCAATGATTGAATCATATAAATGATAAAACTCACGGATCCGGTTCATGGGTACTCCGAATTCAATCTGCTTTGTAGTTTGATTCCTGGCGCGAAGGTATTCGGCTCCAGCAGTAATCTCGAGTGTAAGTTTCTTGCGTTGTGGCATAGAAAACGAGACATCTTTAACATAGAATTGAACTGGCAAATTAGGATCTTTCAAATCGATGGATTCTTGTCCATTCTCTATTTTGCGTTTCTTCGCGGCTGGCCCCTCGGGGGGCGGCACAAACGGGAGGGATGATGTAGTGGTGCTCCTGGCCAGCAGGGCGGAGGTGTATCGAGCAAGGTCCTCGAACAAAGACGTATTTTGCGGTGTAGCTCCTAGATGATCGAATTGATAGACAGTCAGTTTCTGTGGGATGGGATTATAGTCATGGCCATTCATGAACAATGGTCGTAGCTGCGCCGCTACGTACCGATCGCATCGTAAACTCGCTTCTTCAAGGAGGGCTCGGTCGCGAAAGCCTCTTCGATAACAGTGATAGGCGTAATGACAGAGCTGCCAGCTGAATTAATAGCTGCAAATGCCATGTTTTATGCAGCTTCCCTAGGGGTGAAGCTGTGTGTAGTGGGAAAAAAGGAAATTTTTCCAAGCAAGGAATAGCCGGGAGAGGATGTTGAAGAATGGTTGTCCCAAGTTACGGAACTATGATCAACTGCTCCTCGGGTCCGAGTTTTGTCATATAAACATTGGCCCTCTCCGAGTCCCAGTGACTATTACTTAAGTGAATGCTTTGACTTAGTATAAAACCCTAGTTTGAGCCTTGGATTGAAAGAAAAGGAATTTCTGAGATGAATAATATAGATACGGACAAAAATTTCCATGCTAGAATACATTTAGGTTTATACAAATCGCTATCTTAAAAACAAAGACCAAGTCCACAATTCACAATTGCATCTTGACTCCATTCAAGCGGTTACTTGAGCCTCAGGAGTCTTGCGAGTCTTGCGAGTCTGGCGGGCCTTGGAAGCCTTGGGAGCCTTGTCTGACACTGGCTGCGCTTGGTTCAATTGCATTTTCATGAAATCGTCGATGAATTTGGCTGTCGCCTTCTCCATCTTGACATTCCCATTGCTGTCCAACGCCTGTGCCTTGGTGGCGGCACTTCGCAAGGCCTTCGCCTGCTTGATCTCTCCCTTGGGAGTCAAGAGAGTCTGGCTCTTCAGGTACTCCTGTCGGTATTCCTCCATGACCATCTTCTTCACGTATTCCTCGTCATGACGTGTACGGAAGCGGGAGAATTTGTTGCGCAATTCGTCAATAACTGTGGAAGGGAAAGGTGGCGCATCCAATGAGGGAATCCAAGACACTTTTGAAACTTCGTTTCCTCGGGTATCAAACTCTCCAACGTCGAACTGTGGCTCGGGCTCAGTAGGCCAGGGAATTTCAATATCTAATCCAGATACATAGCGAGAGAATCGTGGAAGTTTGCTGTCGGACGATCGTTCCATGTATGGGCCTGCAGCGTAGGCGTGCTGTACGATATGGTCTTTGGTGGTGTTGTTCACGTCAAGGGCGATGACATGTCGAACGTTATCGATGGAGATGGGCAAAGGCTGAGGCATAGTATCGCTTTGGATGTTCATGGATTTTTTGGCCCATTCAGGAACGTGGATATCGGCCTAAATGAGAATGATTCATTAGCGATCACTGTTTAGCGGGAGGCTGGATGGCACAGAATATTTGAGACGTACGACATTGACATCCTTGACGATGACAGTCTCACTCTCGTGGTTGACCTGAGTGATCTCATTGATCTGACCCTTATTACGACCGCGAATGACACAAACTCGGTCTCCTTCAGCGAACAGGATCGCCTTGCGGCGCAGGTGTTTAGGGATGGCCGGGGGGTGCATCATGGCAACATCCACCGAACCGTATGAAGTGGCATCGAGGCCGACGTGTCGCATTGGAGCAAGAGCTCCCTTTTGCCAATCCTCCCAGCGGGCCTTTCGTGATTCCTTCAAGTTGGTGACCAGGGCCTTGTTGTAGTCCTTCCGTACCCGCAGAACTTGTTGGCGATCGACCAATTCGGTGGTCTTCTGCTGGCGGAAAGCTTTCGCTTGGGCTTGCTTTCGGGCCGTTGCGGCCCTCCTGATGACTTTGTCCATTTCTGTAAGTCGGTTATCCAGCAATGGCTGAATGCTGCTCGTCAACACTTGACTTCAAATTGTTCCGGACGGAAAATTGCGGCCGCATTGTGACACGTGACGCCTTCCGTTTGTACTTATGTAAGCCCAATATCATGCCCACCTGGGCAGGTCCCCAGAGCGCCCGCCTTGGACACACCATGGTTCTCTCGAGATTTGATATTAATTAATTCTTACGTTATTGCTGATGAGAGTATACTTGGAGTAGGATATTTTCACTCGGGTAGAGTTCTCACAGGTGTATATCTATTAGTTGTGGTGTACATACTACCGTGACGTTACGTCCAGGTTAAGTACTATATGCTATCCGAGTCGCTCATATACTAGTTGTAGTATTCCAAGGTTAGGTAGTACGTAGAACTTCAAGTTGATCCTTGGAATAGTATCACTAGTATTATTACATCTCACAAACTAAACAACAAACTTGAAAACTCTGACATTGATGGCGAGTCAATTTCCGGTAGATCCGCGACAGCCCGAAATTTTTGAATGAACGTTTGATCGTCGGAAATTCAAATGTTGAGGTTGAAATACTACTAAAGAAAATACACAATTCATCAAGATGTCGTTAAGGGAATGATAAATGCACTGCTGCCCAGGTAGCACTGGCAGTGGAATTCAAGTTGCAGATCTGCCACTTCCAGATTTTCAAATCAGGAGTAGTTATTCTGCAAGCATCATATTTGACTCGGAGTCGCCGGCTGAAGAAATCCAGGGAGAAAGTGTCAGCCTTCTGCGGAGGTTTCTTGAATATTTGCTATATGGATCGAGAGAGTCATGGTGTCCTACCGCACTGTTTTGAGTACTTCTTCGTACACTTCGCACATTCCGGGGGCCTTTACTCAAGCCGTGATTTCTTCGGTGTCACATTTGCCTGCACTTAGATGCTTGACCAGGGGGTAGGAGTACTCCATTCTCACCGGATTTCTTATCAGCATCAGAATCAGACATACATTATTCCGCCTCTGCCCGTGCAAAGTCTCCCTGGATTATGAACTTAGACCTTCGATGATCTCTACCTATGCGATTCAAACGCTCGATCAACTCACAGTTCAAAGCAAGTTTCATTTCGTGATAAGGGACTTTTTGACTGCGCAGCTTGCCGATATGTATTGCCATCGTTCTGGTTTTGATTCTGGTAAGTAGGGCCAACGCATTCGATTCTTTCCTTGGGGAACAGCCCTACCCTTGACGGATTCAGTATGGTAGTCGTTGTCATCGCCAGGGAGATTGCGAGGCTGCTGTCCTTCTTCTAGGACCCTGCTTCACTTTTGACATCTTTCTATACTCCACTCCATGTCGGCCGCTTATATATCTCAAATACCGTATTTGGTGCCAAATGCCGTGTGGAATACTGTAAAAAGACGATATGAGTATTTCCAAGGTTGTTTGGGTATTTGATCAACTACGGTATTTGGTGAAATACGGTATTCGATAAATTTTTACCTTGGAGTAAACTTTTAACACGTCAAGTGACAATAAACCACATCAGACTCTTATAGATATTAATGGGAGAGAGAAGATTAAATAGACTAAATAGCCTAGGGGTAAATATAACAATAAATAAATCTCCAAGTTCACCTGGGCACTGGTTCAATTCCTGAGTTTAAAATATAATAATTGATATAAAGTCAACATATACAATATATAGACACACGTAAAGTAAAAAGAAAAAAGAGAAAAAAGATGTGTAGATAAACAAGTAGAATAGGACAGAAGTAGCACCAGGTAAATAATTATTTTAATATAAAAAATCAAGTCCAAATACCCTTCAAATACCGCTGAAATGTGGGTATTTGACCAAGTACCGCATTTTCTCAAATACCGTTGAACTACCGTTGTGGTCAGGGTATTTGCAACATATAAATCGCCGGTATTGCTCTGGAATGCGTAGGAGACCACTGGGAAACTGTCTCTGCATTCTTATCTCTTTGCTTCAATAGCCACTCCATCACTTCGACCTGCATCTCATACTTCTGGGTAGTATTGGGCAGCTTTTCGAAGGCGAGGTATACCGTCTTGACTGTAGCCTCGCCTTCTAAAGAAAGTTGTCGCTTAAAAGAGACGTCCAGCTGGGCATTCGGTATAATAAGATGTAGACGTCAAAACATTTGAACTTGATTAGACTAGCAGTGAGCACGATATTAAGTGAGATGACACTCTTCAAAATGTTGATTAAAAGCAACTTGAATAAGTTTTTACGTAGGATGGATTTTCAAACCCTGGAATATTGGGAAAATTCTCTTTGTTTCAAATGTTAGTACCTACATATGTATTACTGCCTCAAGCCCCAAACCAACAACATTGAATTGGCCAATGCTAACTTGAATAAGGTAAAGGGCTAGTACGGATTCTTTTTAAAATCGCAGCAAACGGAATAGAAACCATATTCAAGTTACATCACTTGTTTCTATTACACATGAAAGTTGTAGCTATAGTTCGTTATCCTATATCAACGCCACTTAAGGCGAAGAAAGTCAACAGGGCCCTACTACTATAAGGCCGGTAAAAGACCGGAATACACATAATACTTCTTTTGTGCCAGGTGCCACCATAGGTACTAAAGAGTGTTTGCTAGACGGTAAATGCCGGCTAGTACAGAGCAAATAGGCCGTTTGAGGCTCTGTCAACATGATCTTAAGGGAATTCAAGTTCTTTTCAAACACCTTGGCACCTGACTTTAGTTTTTGTCATTACTTAGATATTGAGAAATCCCCGGCGTGATCCTATCAGCAAAGTACAATTGATCTTCCCTCATTAAATCATGGCTACTAATCATTCTACCCTCAACACTCACTGTGTTACGGTTCAGTTGCTACAAGTTCCTCTACGCAGTCCCCGAGACACATCCTCCCGGCCATGGTGGACCCACTTGATTACCAGCCTCCAAGGCGTTGACGGTATCACGAAGGTGGTATGGGCTTCACAGCACGAAGATGAGAAAATTCAAGGTATAGTCATCTGTAAGTGATATCTGTCTTTCTCCATGGAAGTCAATATTGTCATATGTTAGAAAATTTGTTTAGCTAACCAAGAGACTATGAAACTAGGTTGGGATTCACGCAGTGCACAGAAAACGTGGGCAGACTCAGTGGAACACACAACTTGGATGAGTGATATCAAATCGCTTGCTACCGGGCCTCTATGCGAGGACATTGTTTTTCTTGACGAATCCGTCAATAAGGTACTGGGTGCCCAGGTGGTTGAGATTGTGTCATGGATCCACCCAACCAGCCAGATAGACGGAGAGAAGATACGCCTTCTAGAGGATGGCTTCTTGAAATTTCAAAAAGCTATCAGTAATGAGACCTCTGGGGTCGATGGGGGTCTCGTTGCTGGTTTAGGACAAATCGAATTTGTTCATCAAGGAGTGCGCTGTCATCGCTTCACCTCCTTGATTGGGTGGAAAAGTGTTCAAACGCACTATGACTGCAAGGCTACTCCAGCATTCATGGAAAATATCCAGTGGTTGACGGATCAAAACGAGAGGGACATGGAGATGGTTCACTATTCATTCGGCGGGTCATCTTAAGAGGCTATTTTTAAAGACTAAAGTTTATCCAGGTTGAAGTCTAATCGTGTACTGTCACAGCAGATTGAGCTAGAAAGTGAACAAGAAACTGATATGATTTGCGTGCTCCAAGCAACATCCCAAAGGGCTGGGAATCCACCATAAGTAATCTTTAGGTACCGCGATACTTTGTTCCAATGTCTCTTCAATGTTCGATTATATCTTGCACTGACACGTCTCTAGCAGGTTCAAGTTGGCATTTAATTGCCCGAATGCTACCAAAAGCCACGCAAACGCTTTTAACCCGACTCGAGTTTCCTTAGAAAAAGTACTATACATATAGTAGTTTCATTGTTGGTGCCAATCCTTATGTATCCGAGGAGTTGAAAGCTTGAGATTATTACTAGCAGATGAGAGTGATGGTTTTCTTATCTACCTCGTATAATCTATACATACTAGGTAGTAGGCAGTAATATCAGGCAGCCCCCGGGGTCGAATGGTGGATTCGCATCTCAAGACCTCGGACGCTACGCCATCTTTGGTTAGCATTTTGATGGTGGTAATCATTCAAGCGTCAAATAAAAAGACCACTTGAGCAGGATTTCCCCTGGGAAATTCACTCGCGAACATAACTTTTTCATCTCTCTCAACTCTGTCACCACAGTGGACGCCAGCCCGCGCAGCTCAATAAAAAAAGAAGTCTTTGCCCCACTGTATTCCACCATTTACGTGGCTACCGTCTGGTCCGTCGCACACTAACGAAACCCACCAAAAACCCGATCATCAATCATGGCAAGCGGCTCCATTCTCCAAGACCCATCGTGCCAGGCACAGCAAAACCAATCCATCACCCTCGCCGATGGCCGCAAGCTCGGCTTTGCGGAATTCGGCTCCATAAGTGACGATGCCACTCCACTTTTTTATCTTCATGGTCTTCCCGGGTCGCGGCTCGATGCCGCGTTATTTCATCCCGCAGCCTGCGAAGTGAACGTGCGTGTGATGGGTATCGATCGTCCTGGATTTGGTCTATCATCTTCACAGTCTAATCGTAAGCTACTTGACTCGCCAGCCGATGTTCGCGAACTGGCAAAGTATCTCAAGCTGGAGCAGTACTATGTCTTTGGCTTCTCGGGAGGTGGACTTTATGCTCTTGCGTGTGCGTATGCTTTACCAAAGACAGAGTTGCTTGGCGTTGGCGTTGCCTCTGGCATGGGACCCTGGAGTTTGGGAACTTATGGTATGAAGGTGGAGAATCGTGTGCTATTCAACTGCATTTGCTATACACCATGGCTTGCTCGTCGGTTGGTGGGCCTGGGGTTTGCGGAGTTTATAAAGGGTACGGATATGGTTAAGATGAAGGAGGTCTTGATGAAGAACCTCGTCCCAGCCGATCAGGAGTTCTGTCAGGTGCCTGAAATCGAGAACATCTTTCCTTTGTCTGTGGCAGAAGCCTTCAAGCAAGGTGCTGATGCTATGATGGAGGATGGACGAATCGTGACATCGGATTGGGGATTTGAACCCAAGGATATCCCAGCAAAGAATACTCGCCTGTGGTACGGCACGGCAGATGTAAACGTGCCTGTGACGATGGGTCGCTATTTGGAAGAACAGATTCCTCATGCTACTCTGAAGGAATATGAGGGGGATACACACTTCATGATAATGGGTCATGTTATTGACTTTTTGAAGGATTTGGTAGCACCTGCGAGCACTTGATGGAGCCACGACTCGGACCATGATCGTCTTTACTAATGATGGGTTGTCGATATGACCTGATTTATTCCTAAGGAATCCACTGGCTGTGCTAAGACTTGCATATGTGGTCGGTGAAATACATTTTTTAATTGAACATTGAAGAACTCCGTATGGAGTATGTACGTCTTGATGGACACATAGTACGAAGTAGTCAACTGGTATCTCAATTCTTCCAATTATTAGAGATGTATTGATGCGCTAGTCCTGAAATGGAAGCCCCAGCCCGATATAGCAATCCATAACGCGCTAAAATCAATAGCTTTGCGGAGTCTCTTTTCTCTTACCGTGTTTTATCCTTTTGCTAACGTCTAGAATCGCAGGGGGGAATAATTTGTGTGTAAGAGATGGGGAGGCAGAATACAAATCCAAATACTTCCAAGGATACTGAAATGCAAGATACAGGGGTTGAGGAGGTCAACTGGTACAGAGTGCAACTCACATTGTACTAATTCACAACCATTTTGGCCCCCTCCACGCCTCCTATTTGAGTTAGCCTCATTATCGGAGATGCATATCTGAGTGTATATTTAGAGAAAGGCCGCGCAATATGCTGGAAGAGCGACCATTTAACGTTTCTGCCTTCTGGTTCGGAAGAAAGCTAATCTACTCCGTAGAAAGGAGCTGAGGATGCACGTTCTAAGTGGTCCACCTGTTGATGCAGTGAGATCTCCGTTGCTTCATGCAACGACAACTGGCGAAAGTACTCGGTAGTTATGTTCAAGAAAACTAAGCTCCTGGACTTGGAATTTGATGTAGAATGTATGGAATTTTGAGCACATATACAACGTCATGGTCAACTAGTTCCAAGATAAACTGGGTACATGTGCAGTATACTCAGCCGCAAAGAAGCCGAGTCAAAAAGATATACAAGGGGTACGTTTGGTTGATTGTCTTTTCAAAAAAAAAAAGAAAGAAATGAGAGTGCAGGAAACTATCGGGAGCGATCGTCGGATTTTCGCGTCAAGCCTTTTGAATGGATCCTACTGGTATAGGACTCCGTACTACTCCATAATATAGTATTTTGCCTCATCCGAGACATGAAGTTAGTACCCATGTCTTAACGTCTCAACTTATTCGGGGTTTCTCCGAATAATACATACAGTCATCTGAAAGGATTTCGCCAAGTTAAATCGTTTATGATTTGTCGCTTAGGTAGGAATTGTCAATGACGATCCCAAGTCCAAGCTCTGCATAAAACATTTGAATAATCTACTTCCATACTCCGTACATACTGATACTCTAACGGATAGTAGATGTTGACTAGAAAGCTCTATTTGAGAGCTTCAAATACATTGTAGTAGATGAGTTTTTTGCAATCAATAATATGCCGTCGGCCACTACCATTTTTTCTCTTGTGGCTGCCGGGAATTAGGAGATTTAATTTCGATCCTTGTCCCTGGTCTCCTCGGGGAAGTACAACCATCCTCTCATCCCTGGGAATTCGGGATGTAAAAGAACCCGAGGTATCCTCTGAAACTTTCTCCATATCCCCCGGGATTGCCCATAACAGGACCCAGGTACCTATGATATCAGATATTCGACCCATTGCATGCTCCTTTCCACAGCCACGGTGGCTGTGTGTTCCCGGGATAAAGTGGACCTTTCTTGTGACGCGGATACCTTGGAACTTGACTCAGCCACAACATAATCTGCTAGGGCTGGAAGTGGTAATTGTATTACCCCCTAATCTAGCCATCTGGATAGGAGAACACTTTTTTCTGGTACTATGAAGTGAGTACGTAGTCAACCAAATTTCTAAGTTGGAAGTTTTCAGGGTAGATCAGGCACGGGGTTCTTAGTGCGGAAATAGAGTAATATTGTTCTTTAGGAGCTTTCAGGAAAGGAGGAAAAATCAGTTATTTTTCAATAGCCATGGTTCAATCTCACAAGGATTATAATTCCAAGTATTTAAGGAGGTACAACAAAGAAAAAAGTCCACCCCCTGATACACACATAAGAGGTGAGGTGTTGAGAGACCAGTTGAGCACCACGTTTAAGTGTCTAAGCTTGGAAGGCGGTCAATTGTAACCATAACAAATACCGATACGGGGAAGATACAAGATTACTGTATGGACACCGGCCACCGCCCGGGCAAGTCTGGCCTCTATCTTCCTCCACCTCCAAGTCAATATTCTTCTCCTCCATCCTAAATCCTTCTTTTCCATCCTCATTGCGATCTGGGCTTTTTCTCGCTCAATACACATATCTCAAAAAATTTAATTCATAGTCTTGAGATTCCGACAGTACGATAATCCTCTTTCTTCCCCTTTTCTCAATCCAAAACATCAAACCAACCCCCCCGGGAACTTGACTTTGGGTCCCTTTCCCATCCCTCACATCTCCCCTTTCCACAACTCCATCCATCCCCCTCTCGTCCCGCCGTTTCTATCATTAGAAGAGCCGTGTCCGACAGTTTTGAAACACTATTGCTATTTGAGCGTCGTTCACTGTTGCTAACTTGCATTCCCTGAAGATGGCCGAGATCCGTCGCAAGCTCGTCATCGTAGGCGATGGTGCCTGCGGTAAGACCTGTCTTCTCATGTAAGTTCTCTCTGACATCGGAGTGGGACCCCTCCACTTGATATCCCTTGATTTCGATCTTGAAACTAAAGATCGACTTTATAGTGTCTTCTCTAAGGGCACCTTCCCTGAGGTGAGCTCCTATCTAGCCCCAGAATCCTGATCACATGCCCTATCTCGGGGGTTCCGACACGAACTCCCCCGTGTACCTCTACACCCAACCTTTTCTGACAAGATTCGTACTTTTGTTAGGTCTACGTCCCCACTGTCTTCGAGAACTACGTCGCCGATGTTGAGGTTGATGGCAAGCACGTCGAGCTTGCCCTTTGGGATACTGCTGGCCAAGAAGATTACGACCGTCTCCGTCCTTTGTCATACCCCGACTCCCACGTCATCTTGATTTGCTTCGCCGTTGACTCCCCCCGATTCCCTCGACAACGTCCAGGAGAAGGTGCGTAACCACCGGATTGAAAACTCCCCTTCAGATGCAATCTCCTCTCCATCGGATCACCGGAATCATCTGAGAAAGAGGGCCAGACTTATACTGACATTCTTATTTAGTGGATTTCCGAGGTTCTTCACTTCTGCCAGGGTCTTCCCATCATCCTGGTTGGTTGCAAGAAGGATTTGCGCCACGACCCCAAGACTATTGAGGAGCTTAACAAGACCTCCCAGAGCCCCGTCACCGCTGAGCAGGTAAGTTCCTTTTTAAGCTTCCTCCAAAGGCGTCCCGGAATGGCTACTAATTTTGAAAATAGGGTGAGGAGATCCGCAAGAAGATTGGTGCCTACAAGTACCTGGAGTGCTCTGCCCGAACCAACGAGGGTGTCAAGGAGGTGTTTGAGGCTGCCACCCGTGCGGCTCTGCTCAAGATCACCAAGGGTGGCAAGACCAAGACCAAGAAGTCCTGCTCCATCCTGTAAACTACAGTCGGTTGAAAGTGGCCCGTCCCGAGTACACATTTTCATCGGGATTCGGGCAGGTTTGGTTATCGACAAAGGGGTGAGGGGAAGGTGCTGACTGGGCTATTTACTTTTTCTTTACCCTTCACGAGATTTTTCGGTGGGATAATATCGAGCTCGGATACGAAGTCCTCTTTCTTCTACACCCTTCTCCCCTCCCCCTCTGCAGTTGGTCGACCTTGTGTTTCTCCTTTTTTGCCTTTATTTTGCAGAATTTGTCTAGGGAGGCGTTGTCTTCATCATAACCCTGTGGGCTTTTCTCTTTTTCTCCTTCCCATCCCCTTTTTTCCTTTTTTTCTTTTACCCCATTCGACTCCGTGGATCACAATGACAAATTTGCCTGTTTCGTGGGCAGTATAAACCATTTTAAAAACTTCTGACAAAAAAAACCACATCCATCTTTTCGGAAGGGAGAAGAAGTCCTTGGACAGTAGCGCCGGTTGTGAAGTTGGGCATCGCCATGACTCGCCATGGCCCATGGTTTTGTCCCCCTGTGTGATGATAGATGATTCCCGTTTCTCCCCTCGGATATCTCCCCCAGCGAAGACCTCGATTCCCTTTTTTGTGTCTTATCTTCTTTACTATATTGATTTTTTGTTAAAGCTAATGCATGGGATATTGGTTTGATGGACCATGTCCCATTTCATCTATACTTTGCACGGCTTGTCAATTTTGTAAGATTAAAACCTATGGTACTGGTAGCATATAGTAAGATCAACAGTAATTTGATCATGTCAACTGGTTGCAGTATAATTGATGTTGTGGTTCCAATGTTGGGGTCAGAAGCACTTGAGGTAGTATTCCAAAGTTGCTAATTTCAAACATTTGAACCAACACCTCTACTACTAGGTCCGAGTCCACGGGTAGGGCTGTATCCATTAGTACTAGCATTACATACTACTACCTACTAGGTAGATAGTACCTAGTAGTACATATGTCGCTGCTCGTGGGGAACATTTGAACCTACTCGGAGTACTCGAGGTCCGTAGTATGTAGGATTTGTTTATATATAAACTTCGAGTTTCCAAGGTTCCGGGACCACCTTCAATGAACTTCAACTCGAACATGTAGTACTACCATAACAGTGCGATAATCAAGTGATTGACCAATCAATGTTCATTTATAAATTCACTGATGTACAAACAGCGAACCCAATATGCAAAATACTACAACGAAGTGTAAACTGAAAGAAATCACCTATTAAACCTCAACAACCCTTCCACATACCGACGAGCATCCAGCCCAATCCCTTCAACCAGTTTTGAAGGTGTAGTATCCGTCTTTGAAGCTGAAAGCTTAGATGACGCACCGCCCAAATCACGGAAGAAGCGTGCTCCGCTACTCATGCGTCCGTGACTTGCGGGCGAGAGGTAGTCATTCGCTTTACGGACGAGGAAGGCCTCCTGGGAAGCCGGTGGAGATTCAGGCGTAGAGATAGAGGATGAGAACGCTGTTTCGTTTTCATGGGCCTCTGGAGATTCACCATCGCCTTCAGCTAGAGATGATAGAGCTGTGGAAGAGGGTGCGGATGAAAGGGCTGGTAGGGGAGGGTATGTAGTGGATTGCGGGATGCGGACCCAGAGGATCCACCATCCGCGTGTTGTTTTGCTTGTACGTTCGAGTTCTTGGGGACGGGAACGGGTGTCAATATATGTGGTTAGAAGGCGGTGGTGTATACTGAGGGTCTCTATGCGGGACCATTTTGGAAATTGGGAGCGGGTTGGTGAGGATGATGGAGTGTTTGTAGTAAGGGGAGCCCCAGGTGACTGGGAGGGTGAGGTTATGCTGGGAATGTTGGGGATTGAAGATCTTATTGTGAGGTTTGATGGGTCATAGACTAGATCGTGAACGGCTTGTGTGCGGGGATTCTTATTAGGGTCTGTGGGATCGGTCATATTGATTCGGGCGTTGGCAGTTGCTGGTGATGTTGATGATAATAGCGGCTTTTGAAGTGGTCCAAGCTGGTGATGAATGCTAGAGTAGAGAGAGGGAGATGACAATGATGCGGTATCGGTCTCAAACAAGAATGTGAACATAAATGGTTGGTTCTGCGTTGATAGGTGTGTTAGCTAGACGACCTTGCCGAATCAGAGGTAGTGGTACTTACCACATAGACCACAGCTTGCAGCTTTCGTAGATTACCGCTCGCATCTGGGTGGTCTGCTACTTGAATATGCAGAGTCCGATGCACTATTCGAGTTTTGGTATTTTTCACGTCGGACTCGGGGCCCGGACTGGTTTCTTCCAGCTCATCCAGTGTATCCAAATCATCTCGAGGACCTAGGACGAAACGGCCTGAGACTGCTTTCTTGAGTCCACTCCGGGATCCATTATGTCCATTTAATAGTGAGTGCTGTGTGTCATTCCCAGACTGTTCGTCTGGCACTGTGACATCCGTAGACGATTTACTGATCTCAGCAGCAGCAGGAGAGCTTGTTGATGACGGCGGTGACAAGCTTGAAAGATTCCAGGCTGATCCGTAGCCCAAAGTCAAAAATTTCATGACTGTCTCAGCTCCAAAGGCAGATGATGGATCACTCTTTGGATCACTTGATGACGGAACCCCATTTTGATCTGATATATCTTCCCCTTGGTTCCCCGGGGCGGGTTGCGGGGTAGCCACCACAAGTGGGCGAGGTATCCCAGGTGTGTGAGCGTGCTCTAAAACGGCAGGCTGCGCACTAGCCGAGCGGACACTAGTACTTTTACTCCCAGAATGAATTTTCTCTCGATGCCTCCGGAGTTTGCGTCGGCGCAGGGAGTTCGGATCCCGTCCTATGCCATATGTCGCATCTCCATATCGATAAATCCATTCCATCCAATGTGACACATGCGACACAGAGCGACGAGAGATGGCATTGACTCCTGAGAAGATGATTCCATCAGCTGGCCGAGGATCGAGGTCCAATCCTAACCAACGACTATATCCATTAGACTCAGATTCCGATGGGAATTCTGCCGAGTGCCCCGCGGAGTCCCCGAATCTCGATACAACGAGATCGACTAGACCATCTGTCCTTGTCACGAAATCTTCAAGAACTTCTCTCTCCCCGCTGCCCCATTCTTCTTCTCCAACACCTATTCCTAACTCACCGCCCGCAGCGAGTTTAATCCCATTATAAACATCGACGATGGGATTGCCTGTCAAAAGAAGCTCCCAGCCCCAAGCAAAGCGCTCCCAGAATCTTTGCAGGAAAAGACAGAATGATGGGCGGCCCGCACGTTCGTAGAGGTCGCTCAGAGAGAAGTCATGTAGAAGAAGGAATATAGAATGCGCGCGGCGCAGTTGCTGGATAAGGAGATGAGGATGCCCCATCTCCCTTGCTGAATATTGGAAGGCGGATGAGTTGACTGCATCGTTCAAAGAAGGTTGTGTCGACTCAGCCGGTAATCGTGTTAGGTCTATGGACTAGGTTTGGTCTTAGTCGAGGTATCACATAGACTCTCAGTCAGACTTACCGCAACCAACCACCAATCCTTTTCCAACTCAAGGAGAACAACTCGAGTCTTTTCCGTTTCAACATATTCCAAGGTCTTTTTTGATGAGAAGTTGCTATAAAAGAGATTCCGTGAGCATGATGTTCATATGACCACTTCTATGGATAGGTCGCACCTGGCAAAGTGTACCATCCCTTGCGCCAGACCTATCTGACGCAACCTCTCATTCTTTCCATTCCCAGAAGACTTGCTCCCTTCCTCCTCGTTACTTGAGCCCTCTAACCGCTGTAGATTTTCCGATCTTGAGGTGTAGAATACAATCTGGTCTTCGATCGTCTCATCGGTGGGTCCGAGAGTCGGATTGTAGATGGCGAAGAAGGATAGCTGGGCGGGGATTACGGATCCAGTGTCGCTTTCCGGCATGGCATCGTTAGAGGTCGAATGTAAATATCAGCGATTACAACGTAGAGCTGTTGGAGCATCGTTGCAAGACGCGGGGATCAATGATGTTGACATCACGTGTCGCTTATCGATAAGTCGCGAGTGTCGGAGTGTCAGAGCTTCGGGGAGCTTTCACACTGGACTCCTGTACTTCAGAGTGGTCTTCAGAACTCCTCAGATTTGAGCCAAAATGTGGCTTATACGAGGCCCTAATGCTCTCGCATCTTGCAGGCAAATATATGCATCTCAATTACCAAAATATCGTCTTTATTCCACTAGATCCTATGATCCTCTCCGCATTCTCTTTTGTGGCTCCGACGCATTTAGTATTGCCTCCTTGAAAGCTCTCCATGCTTATCATTTGAAGCAGCCGAGTCAAATTGCTTCAATAGATGTGGTGTGTCGACCTGGAAAGAGAGTAGGAAGAGGCCTTAAAAAGATCCGAGAAGGTGTGTGTTCAATATACATGATACTTAGAAGCTGGTTCTAATATTTCCTCTAGTACCTATCAAAGAGGTAGCCTCCGGACTTTCACTGCCAATTCATGAAATTGATACATTCACAGGATGGACAGTAAGTATTACCAAGCAATCAAGTTGGCTGTTTTGTCCTGACCCAATACATCAGCCTCCAGTCACCGCAAATGGGCCCATTAACCTCATTGTTGCTGTTTCATTTGGCCTTTTTGTACCACCGAGAATTTTGAACGCTGCTAGCTATGGAGGTGTCAATGTACATCCTTCGTTGCTACCAGAGTATGTTACCAGCTAGGCTAATAGACCCGTATGCACCAGAACCAAGCTAATGTGACTTCTTAGCTTCCGCGGTCCAGCACCGCTCCACCATACTCTTCTGGCTGGCCGATCAACCACTGGTGTAACATTGCAGACACTTCATCACAAGAGCTTCGACCATGGAACCATTCTCTCCCAAACCCCAGCCCCAGGCTTTGAGATCCCAAGCCCCAACTCCTGCACTGTCCCTGAACTGGTGAACCTCGTGGCCCCGCAGGGTGCCCAGTTATTAGTAGACGGTATTGAGAATGGCCTATTCGTACCCCCAGTGAAGGATGCCGGCTGGCGCGCTGAAGAGGGCGATGAACTTATCCACGCCGCCAAGATTAAGCCAGAGGACCGACATCTGGACTGGATGGCTTGGGATTTGTTGAATATCCAACGGCGCTTCCGCGTGCTTGGACCTCTTTGGAACAAGGCTCTTGTTCCGACGACAACTACAGATCTACCCACAGAGTTCACCTATAAGCGTGTGATCTTGACAGATACCGAAGAAGTAGAACCGCTCAAGGGAAGTACTTCTTTATCTGTTGTTCCCGGTGTACCATTTGCGAATGCGTCTTACCCCGTTGGACCAAAGAAGGGCAGAGCTCTCTACGTCTATACGAAAGATGGGAAGACGCTCCGCATTAACAAAATGAAGGTTGAGGGTGAACAAGAAGCTGAGGGACTTCGTGCTGCAATCAAAGCTCGCATGTTTGGTGATGGGTCCTTCCAATCAGAAGGTGCAGATTTCACACCCTTCCGCAACCCTCTGTCTTGAGCATGGAGACTTTTTGTACAATACTGTTATTTTATTTGATTGATTATCAAGATATCCGCTACATTGAGACAAATCTATCTGGCTACCTGGTTCAAAGCGGAGCCTCATTTACCTGATGGCAAATCCGCAGTCTGGTAAAGTTAGCCTCATACTTCAGACACTGGCACAAAGAATAAAAGTTCATACCAATTTGGACCGCTTGACCAGTCATGGAGGAATTCTTTGCAATAGCAATGAACATATCCGCGACATCCTCGACCTCAGGCTGTAAAGTGTTAGCCATCATCCAAAGAACAGTGAAAAAGGGCTAACATACCAACTTCTTCAAGACCATCTTCTCTCGCATAGCATCGATCTTCTCCTGGGGAAACTTCTGACCCTACGCAATGATCAGCTACCTGCTTGTGATATATGAAATCGAACTTACCCATTCCGTGAGCATAAGGCTGGGTAGAACGGAATTAACGCGGACTTTGGCACCCTGAGACTGCGCGAGACACTTCATGAGATGGATAGCAGCGGCCTTTGCGACGGAATAAGGCACAGCACTACCACTAGGAGTGACACCCTGTATTGTGTCATTATTAGCATAATCGTTAACGAAGACATAGTCCACTGCTGAGCTCAATCACATACGGCGGTTGAGGCTGTGATGAGGAATGCACCGCCCTCGGGGTTGGCATCGAATGTTGACTTGGCAGCTTTGAACAAGTACAAGCTGCTCTTAACGTTGATATTCCAGCACTGCATGTATTTTCAGTTTAGGTTAGGAGCCCAGACAAGGATCAAGAGGGAATTATTCACCTTGTCCCAGTCCTCATCATCCATGGCATCCAGATCCGAGAATTCGGTTATCTTTGTCCAACCCTATACATACATTGATCAATCGCTGTCAATCCACAACCGAATTTGTGCAACCTACCGCATTGGAAATGACGACATCCAAGCCTCCCAATTGTTCAATGGAAGATTTGACAGTACTAGTCGCTGATTCTTGCTTTCCAGCATCCTGAAAGATGATACATGACACGTCAGGGCATTGAATCGAAAGGGTTGCTTGAAGAGAGGAGATATCATACACCCTGAATCACAACAGTCTTGACATTATACTTGTTCGCCAGATCTTTGGCGACCTCATCGGCAGTTTTCTTGTTAGACATATAATTAATGGCGACATTGCTTCCTTCGGCGGCAAACTTCTCGGAGATGACAGCGCCCAGGCCACTTCAGTGAGTCAGAAAAATGTCCAAATATTGCTGCGATGGCAAGGAAGATATTCGTACCGAGAGCCGCCAATGACAAGAACGTTCCGAGCTTTCAATGAGTAAGGCATGATGAATGTATTGTAGAAATTTACAGATGTTTTCCAAGGTGGATTATGGAAGAAGTTACGTGACACAATTCAGGAAGCTTAAAGACACTTAGATTTAGACAAGGGCGTTCCGATAGCCCGTCACCCACTTAGTACGGTCCGATACGAAATTCATTATGCGGGGCTTGACGGACTTTAGAGCGACCACTTGGGCCTTGACTGTATCCCGGATTGATGTATCGGGAGTATTCCGATGCCCTCCACCCCGGATGCGCCCCGAATCATGACTCAATATTCCATAGTTAGACTAGGAATTGATACAGCATTTAAAATATTGCATTTAGAAACGAATAGATAAAAGTAGATAATATTCATCAACTTGAATTTGAATTTACCTATAGTCCAACGAATGAAGAAGATTCATGTTCCTCTACAGTCGGACTGTCCGAAGCACCAGTACAGCAGTACCCACTCGGTATGTGGACAGCGGAATTAAGCCTCGGAATTGCTACGCACTTGGGCAACAGTGGTAAATCGCGATCACCCGAAGATACATACTAACATGATTTGGGGTAGTGAAATGTTTGGTCAATTCGAATCTTTTTGAATAGAAATTTTGGGTATCAATCTAGATAAGCACTTATTTTGATAGGTAGGCAGATAAAAGTCGATGAGAGACCTCACAGCACCATCCAGCCACCATACTCAGTCTTCTTCATACCCCACCAGGCTCGTCGTCCCGCCAAATCAGGCCATTGAACCAAGAACTTGTCAGCCAGAGGAAGCAAAAGAACGCCCGAAGTACTCAAGCTGGTAATTCGCGCCCATGATTCCACGAAGATCGTTCGAAGACGAGAGATCTCAGGCTTTGAGCCTTGACCAGTAGCCCAACGAGAGATGAAGATTCCAAAGCGCAGGATTTTGGCTGCAAGAACCATACATACAGAGACAGCCGGGCCATTGGTGATGATAATATCGGGATGCGGGGAAGTAAACTTCCACGGTAGTTTCTTTTGCTTGGGGTATCGACCGCATAGAACAAGGAGACAGGCCCATAAGGCTTGAAGGGTGGTGAAAGGCGCCGTCCAGTATGACTGATGCACTCGGCGTGCCCGTGGAATAGTGATCACATCAAAGGATTTTGGTTCAGCCACTTTCTTGCGAGTGTTTCGCTGGGGTGGTTGGACGAGGTTGTCCTCAAACTCAGCGGCCTTGGTGGCACTGAATGGGTCGCCTGAGGTTACGACATAGGTTCGGTAGGTGTGGACAGAGGTATTGAGACTTTTCTTGAGCATGTAGAGCATTTCAGTCGTATGACCACCGCTACCAAGGACAATCAGGAGGTGGACGGGTGTACCCCGCCGGCGAAATTTAGGAACCGTGGCATTTTGGGAGAAGGCGAGGGAGAAGAGGATGATCTAAAGGATATGTATATTAGTATTAAATAAGTGAGAGTGTAATAGTTATTAGTAAAGTAACTCACGAGTAATATGAGAATTGCAATGGTTGCCGTGGGAATAATCAGCTTCAAGAGAAGCTCACAGAGGGAAATGAAAGAAGCCATGATGTCACTTTCTTCAGCGTGTAGAAGCTCGAGAATGTTGATGGTTATGTTAACGAGGCTTCATTTTCAATAATGAAAAAGCGAAAGAAAGAAAGAAGAAAAACAATAAACAAGAAAGAATGAAGAGAAAAGACGACAAAGTGGAGTTAAAATGTTAGATGTAGAAGTAAAGAAGAGGCTCTGTTCTAAGCTTGTCGCGTTCGCATAAACACGTGCCTTGAGTTCTCCGCCCTTTGATTTTCTTCGACTCTGCTCCCTAGCATACTTAACCCCCATCAACAACAACATAACACCTTTATTTTGTTCTCCCCCTTATGTCTTTTTTTTAATCATGGCGCCTTTTTCAAAGCGTCTCACTTGTTTTTATTGCGGAAAACGTCCTGCCCAATCTATTAACGGCCCAATCGCAAACTTTCATTGTGAATATTGTGATGCTGACAACTACTTGGACAAGGTGCGCACTGTATAGATTAACTAGCCCTTGAGAATAATAATTAATGGATTTTTGAAATAGAACGGCGAAATTACCGACCCTCCAGCTGAAGTTACGAACGCGTTCGTGACATCAAACACGCCTTTCCGTCTGTCACAATTTGACGCAACAATCGAGAAGTCGCCCGAGACATACGGAATTTATGAGCCCAGCTTGTTTTGCTCTCAATGCCTTCGTAACCAGCACCTCTACACCGTCTCATTAGCAGCATATTTCCCCGAAGACGATGAGACTGTGAATACCGAATATGACTCGAATTATGAAAGCTATCGCCGAGAGGTTGAGGCCCGATATCCACAGGTCTGCGAAAACTGCGAGTCTCGAGTCAAGCAGAAAATTCGGCAGGCTGGCTACGATGCTAAAGCCGACCATCTTCGCCGTATGATGGAACGGAGCCGCGCTTGCAAGACTATACAGCGTACCCGACAGCGTAGCTGGCAGAGCCTCGTGGTTTATCTAGGTGCTAGTGGTTATTGGATGAGCATTCTTGGTCAGCTGGCCTGGGATATCATAAGTGTTCTGACCCTTACTCCTTCGAATCTCGATTCCGACCTGTCAATTGATGATGTATCTGATACCCTCGTGTCATTTATTTCCTGTACAGCCCAATTGCTGGAGACTCGACGAATTCCACAGGCATGCTCTTTTGACTTGGCTCCTGCCGCCGGAGTTGCCCTCGTTTTGGGCTGCCTTTCACTCTGGTACAACCCAAAACTTCGCATGAAGATTCTTGGAAGAACTGGCAATTTCTCTGGTCTAGTCGAGTACTACGAGGTGCAGCTTATCTTCATGGTAGTGCGAGGTGTATTTTGGTCCTTGTTCAAGGATCCAGCTGCCAGTGGTATTGACGCCCAGAAATCGCTTGTTGGACATTTATTCATGATGATTTTCACAACTATTGTAAGATTGTCCCCCCTATATCAATTTGTGTTCGGTGTGATGGGACCACGAAAGCTAACGCAGCAGCACAGTGTGTCTTGATATCCCGTCGTGTCATTAAATACAACATTCGTCCTCTGGTAGATTGGACTGATAAATCCTGGGAAAATAAGCCGATGCGTAGCCCAACATCGATATCTGCCGTGTGTTCTCCGGCATTAGAATCGATGCCCAGAGGAAGACATGGGGAAATTCGCCAGCCGTTCCCCTTTGAGAAGTTCAAATTGGATGCACCGAAATCCGTGGTATCTCCATCATTTCCTACGCCTCCTCCTGATGGCGATGATATGGAATGGTCTCCTTCTGGTGCCCAGCAAATCCAGCAAATCCAGCCAACGGTCAGCGTTCAGCCGATCCTCAAGCCTCCCGTTTATGATGAGCCCAGCCCATTCTATGGGACCCTTCCTCCCGCACCTAAGCCTCCTGCATGGGGCCTCCGCAGACAGGAGCCCGAGAGAAGCGTTTCAAAGGCCGTGGAAGGCAATCCGTTTCACCGCACTCCTACCGAATCACGAACTACATGGCAGCACAAATCAGCTAGCCCACAACCAGTTTTTCAGCCACCCAGATTCTTTCCCACTAGTGACTATCAAAACGCTACTGGTCTAGAGACCATGTTTGATCAGGCGTTTAGCATAGAGCCCGATAACAGTCCGGCTCGGAGAAGATGGGCCGACGAACCACGGCCCAAGACTTCCCATGCCCCAGGCCATAACCGCCTGACATTTCAGGCTTTCAGATTCTTTCTCCTGTTGTGTGCCACTGGTGCCTGGACGTTGTCCCAGAACCATACATTCCCAATTCCTGGGAACTATGTTGAAACATTCGCTCTGGGTAGTGCATGCCTTATCGCAGGACTTGCTCTTCTTGATGTTGTGAAACAACCTTTCGCTGATTGGAAAGGACTGGAGATATTAGTGAACATCACTGAGCTCGGAGTGTCTGTTCATCTTGGAGGCTGTATGCCACAGGCATCTCTTGAACGAGAATACTTTGATCGATATGGCAAATTACTTCTCATTTTTATGGCTGTACAGGAGGGCATGGGTCTATTAACCTCCTATCGAGCCATGCTACCCTCTGTGAAACCAAAGTTTGATGAAGACCAAAAATCCATCCGTTCTGCATCCACACTTGAGACACCTCCACTTGGTCAAAATGGATTCACCACTCAGTTGTACTCTCCCACCGAGTCAGCAGCCAGCTTCCCCTCTATGGAGCAGTCCCTATTGACTGCACCTCCACTTTCCTTCGGATCTACCACTGGATCTGCGAGTTTCTCATCCGCGCTGCCTTCCGTATCGAACTACCGTCTTTCCTCAGGGCAGAATTATGAATCCATGCATCAAAACTACGATCACAATCCGCACAGCTTCACAATGAAATCTCTTCAGGAGGCTGAACCTTCAGACTACGAGCAAGACTCGGATAGTGAAACAGTTGCTACCACAGCTACTGCGTGGACAAATGCTACGAACCGGAACATTCGCTACGGTCGGCGCCTAAGTGCGGTCTCTAGCACCGATAATTTCTTTTCTCCTCGTCGAAATGAACTTGGCCCTGTTTTGGGAAGCCTTAGTCTGGAAGATCGCCCGAGCTCTCGTCGTATGACTCGCAGCCAGACTCAGTCAGGTCTAAAGGGAAGGTCACTTACTTCTGGCACATATCGCTGATGCATTCTTTCATCATTTCATCTCTATCTTTATCTTTTCCTTTTTATTTATGGTGTTGACAGGGGGTTTTCATTTTCAGGATGGGCATTTGTTTTCTGCCCTCGTGTTCTCTTTGAGTTCCTTTTCATATGTTGTTTTCAGCGACCCATTTAAGCGTGCATTTTTTGCTTTCGTGTATTATCTTCGCTGGCGTTTTGATATTTTTTTTTTCGTGGACCTTGAAATTGCATGCACATGCACCTTGTGGTGTTGATGACATACGAAGAGATGAATAAATGAATTGATACTTGGCCGATAGAGAGCTTCTTAGTATCTTTGCGTCCAGAAATTGCAGAAAAAAACGCAGACTAAAAGGTATAAAAGAGTAAAGTGAACCTTGGAAGTCAAGATAGATAGATTCTAATTTCTGAACTGTTACAAATTGATACTGATATCCTCAAATCTGCATCTCTCTCAACGTTTGCTCTAGGTCATGAGCATGAGTCACTCCAGCGGTAGTTAGATGGTTTTGGCCACCAACTGGCGCTCCACATTCCGGACACCTCGATAGCTGCATAGCACCTCCACACTCCCCAATAGTAAAAGGATGGTTATTTTCACAATAATACCAATGACCGGTACTCCTGAACTCCGTCGCCATCGCAGCCAGCACAGCCTTTCGTTCTTCATTACTCACTGGTGTGTAGAATGAACCTTGTAGCATGGATTTCGTGCCCTCAATCTCCTCAGATAGACCGCGTGTCAGTGTAGGGTGTTCATCGCAGAGAACTTGTGCTTTTTCGATAGCCGCATTGCAGCCGCTTCGCAAAGGCCCGAAAACTGAGGGTTCCTTCACATGCTGGCTTTCGAGTGCATACAGCTGGGCTAGGAAGATGTTTCCTTCAGCCTGTTGCAAGATGCGCTGTGAGATGGATGCCTCATCAATAAGACGCTGAGCCTCTGCCCTGTTTTTCGTCAAATCAAGCAACAGTCCTGTTTGGTCTACACCAATGAGGCTCTTTAAGTGAAGAAAGTCACTTAGTAAAGCTGTGTCAAGACGAAGTAGGAGTGCGGTGGCCTGGATTTGTCCCCTGGTCTGGAGAACGCTTTCGTCAAAGGTGAATTGACCAGAAGTCATCTTGCGTTGACGAGCGTTCTTAACCATGTTGCAAACCCTGTTAAATGGCTGCTCTTCTGCCTTCACCTTCGCTTGATACTCTGTGATTTTGCGACGAAGGACCAATAAGTCGTGCCAGCGTAGTTTGAAAGACTTGTTGATAAGACTTCTCATCACCGACACCTGGTGTGCTGGTGAGCCCTCAATTCGAGTCTCGGAATCACCTTGGAACACCCCGCTGGCGACTCTCTTAGTGTGCGTCCGGCTTTGTAACTCGGATAAGAGATCAGGTAACTTCTGGGCGAGGGGTACATATCCCTGGTTTGCATACAAGATGAATTTCTTCGTGGCTTCGTCCAGCATTGCACGTCTCACGAGTCTCCCATACCGTGAGATGTTTCTCAAGGATCCACGACACGTAGCGCACGTCCGGATATCTTCAATGGAGAAGGGCTCAGAGGATGAGGCTATTGAGGTTGGTTTCTCAGTCCCGTCGAGCTTGTAGTGCTTTCTGAGATCCATTTGGCCATCCATACTCTCAATAGTCAAGAAGTGTCCGCACCGAGGGAAAATACAAGGGGTCTCTGTGAGATCAATTTCCTCGTATGTTTTCATTTCCAAAAGGTCCACTATGGTCTCTTTGATTTCGGAAGATCCGCAGGTCTGACAGTGCGTCTCAGAGGGACAGGTTTCACCACACACTGAAGGGCATTGATGGCCACACGGAAGAAGCTTTTCGCAGCGCAAGGAACACGGTACGTGATCACAGGGTGCGGCACAGGGCATCGAGCAACTACTGTGAGGACACGAAGAGAGGCACTTCTCGACCGCACAGGGTGGGCATGGCTCCGAGCATTTTTGAGGACATCGGGAATGTCCACATTGAACATCGCATGGTGAAGTACATGGAGGACATGCCGCCTCCTCATGGCATTCGGCCAAACAAGCATGAGAACACGTAGAGTACCCCCTTCCGCACTTTTGCGTGCATCTAATATGGTCGACCACCGAATCTTCAGGTGTTTTCTCAATACACTGGCAACAGGATGCCTTGCATGTGTGTCCACATGGAAGCAGAGCATCACAAAGCTGCCTACACACGTAGCCATCATCATTCACATCGACATGACATGCAGTCTTGACAGTGTGTTCACAATGTGGAACTTGCTTTTCAACAACGATCTGACACTTGACTGTGGTAAGATCTTGTGCCTGCCAACATGGAAGTGTAACCATTGGATGACCACAAGAAAGAACCCGCTGTAAGTCCACAACAGGAACGATACATTTTGTGGGGCACTTGTCTCCGCAGAACTTCGGGCAGGGATGTGTACAACCCTTCCGAGGGCGAGGACAAGGTTCCGGGCAATAGGCAGTCTTGTGCAGCATCTCGGAATGACACTTCTGCTTGCAAGGATGTCCACATTGAAGACGCTTCCCACATTGTAGGCTACAGCCGCCCTCTGGAGAGAATTGTTGAAAATGCTCTGGCTCTGTCACTTCAATGGGTGTATCGGGATGACGAGGACAAGTCAGTTCCAAGTGGGGACCGAGATTCCCATCTTGTTCCAGCATATCAAGTACCTTTCCCCACATCTGAACATTTTTCGAGGTCTCCGAATTGCCAATGATATACATACCATGCTTAGCGCGAGACAAGAGGACATTGATTCGGTTTGGAGTTCGGAGGAACCCACACCGGTTCTGGTTGTTACTTCTCACGAGAGAAATAACCACGACCTTTGCCTCTTCGCCTTGGAAGTTGTCGACGGTTGCAACTCTGAGAGTCTGAAGGAGAGTTGATTTAGTTACAATTGCCTTTTGCTGTTCGTGTTCTGATGTGAAGCCTGCATTGTCCAAGTCCTCCTGATCCCTTTCACCAAGGGTGATAGTGTATGACTGTGCTAGCTTTCGCCGCATACGATGCAGCTGGCCAAGGTAGGGTGTGAGCACGGCAATGTCTCCGCTCTGATAGACTCCTTGCTTGAGAAGATGATCAACCAGGGCAACCGTCATATCGATTTCGTGGTCATTCCAGTGCGAAGTAGCCGTTGGGTCATGACTCATGGCACCAGCCTCTGGATGACGGTGATCAAACCAGAACAGTCTTTTCCGCATTCCCACAACATCTGGGTATTGCATGACTGACAGAGAATCTTGTAGCTTTGGGTACAAAGTCTCACGAATGAGACGAGATATCGAGGGATCCATTCGTCGTTGAGTTTCCAGAGTGCAAAACGGAATCTGAACCCCAGCTTCCTCATCGGGCTCAACAAGTCTTTCAAAGAGTGATCGATCTAGTGCATACTGTTTTCCTTCGTGACTTTCCCGAGAAAGTTCATAGTTCTGAATCTGGGGCCGGAGTTGTTGATGGTCACCAATTAGTATGAGGTGTTCCACCGATGGAAGCAAAGATGTCAACATATGAGCTTCCATCACCTCACCAGCCTCCTCGCAAATTAGAACCTTTGACTTCAGTCGACGAAGCATGTTCAAGTTACGAGCTAACCCTGTTGTGGTTATGCCAATAACATCTGCACCGCGGAGGCATCGCAAATCCAGTTCATCTCTGATTTGATCCCACGAAGCCTTAGTATCAGCATGTGCCGTGAATATTCCCTGAGCTCGATCATTTACCCCCTCTGTCTGGTTTTTGACCCACCAGTCATACAGGGTTTCGCGCTCCTGAGCAGTCATCGCGTCTACGTGGACGTGATAAAGCTGATCTATGCTGCGTGGTGGATCCGTGCTTGTCTTTCCGCCTTTCAACCAAGACCGTATTGTTTGGCTTGGATCTAAATTTGATTGCCGCTTCCATTTATCTTCATCCACTTCAAAGAACTGACGATGGTATTGAGGGTGGAAATATTGCAGATAATATTTGAGACTTGCATCAGAGCCGGATGAGTTGAGATGAAGCTTCTGAAAGTCCTCGTCATGTGTTTCGAACTTGTTATGCAGTTCCCACTGACCCTTCTTCTCCAGTCGTGTCTTCTCAACTTCTCGAACAACTGTTCGGAGATTGAACGGCTCTAACCTCTCCGACTTAGATTGAGACCCAATGCGAATAATCTGGGAGGTAATCTTGTTTTCCAGAATGTCTTCAAGAAGCTGATCAAGTGCATGATTTGTGTAACACACACAAACGATCGGTCCGAGCCCTGTTCTGACCTTAGCCTTGTTCGCAAGCAGAACCTTGATGAGTGCCACTCCGGTGTAGCTCTTTCCAGTGCCTGGTGGACCCTGAATACACCCGACCCGACGCTGTAAAGTTCTGACCAAGGCCACTGCTTGTGCATCATCAAGAGTAGAGTGTTGCTGGAGTCCTTCGATATCTACAGGCTGAGAGTGCTTGACCTCAAGACTAGACCCGTCATTCATGAGACACTTGAGGTCGAAAGCGAAGCCCGGAGAGGTCGCATAGATTGGAGGTGGAATTTCAGTCATGATAACCTGCGAGTTCAAGTTGTCGGCTGCAAGAAACTCCGACATAGGAACATCCGCAGCCTGTTGCATCTTTTGAAGAGCCATGAGTGTTGGCTGGAAGGATGGTAGAAGAATACCCGGAAACTCGACAAGTGAAATTGGCAGATGCTGTCTTGCATTCTTTGCAGCCTGGCAATCGAAGATATATTGCCAATTCTCTGCAGTGGGCTCTACTAGTTCCAGGATGATGGAGGCTGTTTTAGAATTCTCCGAGAGAGACGGCGGTATCTTCCACTTCCCTGCCTTGGAATTTTCTTTCCCGTAGGACCGATCCGCGCCTGCCACCGTGCAGAAGATTGCGAAGCCCTTAGGGTCAAGAAGACACACAAGCGCACTTGGCTGGAGACGTTTGGAGAGTTTCCACCACTCTTCTTTCCTTTTCTTATCAAACTCACGAATGTTTTGCGGTTGGGTGAATGTCACTAGGAACTGCAATCCAGAGAACCGATGGAGGTCCAGGGCTTGCACAGTGACTTGCCTGTACACATGGGTTCTCGTTTGGCTTCTACGATTGCCCTGGCGCGTACCCATCTGGAGCTCAGCATGGATCACATCTCGGAGCTGACCGATTGTGTCTTCTCTGAGAAGACGGAAATTTCTGTCAAGCACTCCGGCTACTCCATTGAGATGCCATTTTCGAGAATCCTTTACAGGAAGGTACTCTGCCCGTGAACTAGACATCTCCTCAAAGGTTGGCATGATCTTAATTCTGGAAATGTCCGCGTAGTCATTGTCGTGGCGTCCACCAGGTGGATCCTTCTGGGTGATGAATTCAGTGGGCGCCTGGGTAGGTTTGATGGTGGTTTTATGTCCTTGCATCAAATTTGGCAAAGAAAGACCAATATCAAGGCGGCGCTGTATGACCTCCAAGTATTGAAGTGATTGATAAAGAGAGCAATCACCGTCCAACGCATGAAGAGTAGTGAGAAGATCTGCAAATCGTTCTGCTGGGAGCTGCAAGGAATATTGGACGAACGCGGTTGAGTTGAGTCCGATAATTTGAGAAAAGGCCCGCAGAGAGAGTTCAAGATGAGTAGCCGCGAAACCTTGATCTTCCACGATCTCCATCGCAACAATATCTGCCAGAAACACCAGAAGAGGTCCTGCCCGACGACCTCCAGGTCCAAAGATGCAGTTGTAGATAGTGACAACAGCCTGTTCCAGAACCAAAGATGCAAGGACGTCTGGAGATGTAATAATTTCCAGAAATGCAACCATACCATCCTCAAATATTGCCTTCTTTTGTGAAGTTGACAGTGACGAGAATTCGCGTTCGATCAATTCCTGGATTGGTCTCAGGCCTCCTTCGGTGGATAGTTGTCGGATGACATTTTGGCGGGTACTCTCATCGGTATCAATGAGCCTTCTAGCCTCTTTGAAGAATGGACCCAGTCGTGTAGGTATTCCCATTGAACGACCGAGATAGCCACTAGACGCTTGTGCCTTCCAGCCCCCAAATGCAGCAAACTCATCTCTGTCGCCATTCTTTCTCTGCTGGGGCTGTCTACTGCTGCGACTCTGGGAGTCATGTTCGAACCGACAAGGATTAAATCGACAGGAGCCCTTTGTAGCAAAATCGCGACAGATCCTTTAACAGTCAGCATAATATATTCAATAAGATGGGCTCACAGGCTCGTACTTCTTAGCCATTTTTCCTAGTCACCAGAACGAAAGCTGATTTTCGCTCTTTTTCGAAGGAAATACCTCTTGATAGAATCTCCAGATACGAACGGCGGGCGAATAAGCGAGAGAAGACCAAATAGTCTGAATCACTTTGAGGGTAAGCACGTAATAGAATATGATATGAGGCCTTCAAGTTGCAAGTTGAAATAGCGCATTTCAGTTGGGAAACTGAGGTATCTTTATGTTTGATGGAAAACAAACGGGAATGAGGGACAGAGCCTTATTACGGAGTACCTGGTACCTGGGTGTTTGTCACCATCCATGCCCAGGTGCATTACTGTGCCACATGGTAGTAACTGCGCCGCGCTCATCCCAAGGCTGTTTACTATTCCGCAGCAATTATGACCAAGAATTAGGACTCAAGCTCTGCCAATGAATAGATCGTCTAGCTTATCGGATATGATCCACGAATCGGGATCTACTGTGGCGCGATGATATGCATGGGGCTATGCCGGTGCGGACCGTGTCTCACTCCTCATAATTAATCCATTGGGTAGCATGAGAGCTCCATATTCAACATACTAGCAAGACAGGAGAAGATCTCCTAGTGACGTGGCTGATGGATTCGTTGGTGTGGGGTTTCGGAGACAAGTAATTACGTGCTCAGGTTACAGGTACGCGCCGGGCCGAGCCTCATTGAGTCATCGATATGCCTAAGTCTTACAAGAGAGCCTAACCAACACCACATTAGACTCTTCATTGGTTCATCATAAAAGACATAGTAACTGGAGATTAGGCAACATCAAATTATAAAATTCAAGTTATCAAGAAATGTCTCAAAGTGCCAAATAATCTAGGCATCTTAGACAAGCCATCATAACATTTGAATGTACTAAGTGCTTGGCTACTATGTAGTCGGAATCTCGCCTAAATGGCACTTGGGACAACCTATACCATTGATCTTCATCAGGGTGAACTCCAAGTAACCTTGGAAGCGCCCACACATACTCCAGGGCTATTACCTAGGTAGTGCTCAAGTACCAACCTTGGAAGTGAAAGAGGTCCATATCCAGGTATTTCAAGGTGTTTAATTCAGCAAATTCCGCCAAAAGTGCAGTATAATGAATGAGCCAGTGTTACCTAGGTAGCATCCGAATTAAACTTGAGCCAACATACTATCAATAGAGGATAGGATTTTAGAAAAAAAAGGTACTGGTAGTTCAACCTTGGAAATGTTTCGCGCCCGCATGAGGGACTTCGGGCCTACTATGTAGTACCTAGGTAGTCTGACGAAGACAACCTTGGAATGTGACAACAACTTGAAATATCGTGATGGCAATCATCGAAAACTCCACAGATCCACCTGGGCATAGTATGTAGTTCAAAGTACTGTTTATGAATCCCATTGATATTTCATTTTAGTGCCCAGGTGGCTTCAAAATTGCAGGTTCGAGATAATAATGCACAGCTTTTTTTTGTCTCCGAGTCTTTTTCAAGTTCTCAAACCTTGGAAAGAATCGCTCTAGTACTAGTATTACCGGAATCTGGAGGTTCAAATGTTACATCTCAACTTGAAGTGCTTGATGTAGACACAAAAATTCACACTAGTTACTAGTAGGTCCATACGTGTGTAAAGGTTTCAACCCCGAGACAGATGAAGCTTCTGCCGGGCAAGACGGCAGTGCCGACTCGGATGACATCCAGAGTCATGCCTAGGTATATACATACTAGTAATGCTCGGGTCCACCTGTGTATGTAGTGCTGCCAGTGGCTATGTATGTACCTAGATTATGAAGCGGATCATAACGCAGGGTCACATGAGGGTGACACCAGGAGTTTACTGTATCGGAGAGGCGTATAGTAAACAGTACGTATGGTAGAACCTTAGAGCTTGCATTGGGAAGACATGATGCTACCGTGATATACTGTCCTTTTCCAATTTGGCTGATCCTGACTTCAAATTGGCTAACAAATATTTTTTATTGATTTGGAAAACATCTACGGGTATTGGGATCCGAATGATACCATTAGAGCGACGATACCAAGTCAGTAGATCAAAATATCAGGAAAGGCGCGTTGTTGATTTAAGTATACTTTCATAGTTGGGGTGTAGATGAAGGTGAAAAGAAAGTCTTCCAAGTGAGAAGGTGTCTTTGCCTCGATGGTCAGCCAATTTTATGTGTAAAGCGATGCAAAAGTACATGCCTGGAGTCCTTGTACGTTATTGGCTCGCTTAATGTCCGTGATCCTAGCGTTTGATTGGCTCGCTTGTACTGAGGTTGGTGATCCTGGAGCCTGAAGTAAACAAGCATCGAGTCTCAGCCATTTTTATATTGGGAGCGATGTGTGGGTACTTCTGTGGAGATCCCGAGCTTATGATTGGTTGATTCAGATCCCCATGTGTGATCCTGGGGCGCCTTCCAGGCCCCACTCTCAGTCTATAAATTCCCCAGATTATTTCTCATTTTCCAACTTCTTCTCCTTCTTTCTCCAAGACTTTCTCATTTCACACACATTCTTCATACTTCTTCTTGACTTCTATCAGTCATCCATCCACACACATCATGCTTCCATCAATATATTCCATCATTGTGTCTGGTAACTCTTCATCCTCTTGAAGCTTCCATCAATCATCCATCAACCCATTTCATCAACACTCTTCATCAATAACCTGATGCCTGATCAACATCATGTTATCTGATGAACAGTTGTTACAGCCTTGGAACTTACCTGCGCTTGAAATCTTTCAAGTCCATCAACACACTTCATTTCTTGACACTTTATCACGTGTTTGACGCGTCTTTACGCATTGTCACTTCATCATATCATGACATGAGGAACCTACCCATCTTCAGGTAACATCCCACTTGACCCGACTTGTGTTTTGTTCTTCTTACATCCTTCTACCAGGCCTTCATCACTCAATCAACTCATGACACTTGAGAGTCATCCACTCCACCCTCGCTCAACTGACTCTGCATTACAAAATGCCTTGACCATCTTGCTTCATCCATGATGCAATCATTCCACTTGGAAAATCCTGTCCCCGATATTTTACTCTTCTTGCTCCAGGGCCTTGCAACCCATCTTGGCTGATTTACTTCTGGCCTCTTCTTTCAACTGGTGCCTCAACCCTGGACAGTGTCGACAAAAACAAACACAAAGTCCTCGCTGCTCTTCCTACGCCTGATCACCGTAACCAGGCAGCACAGGCAGCTGGCTGTTACCGTGGCGGGTTTTATTGAACCATTCAACCTTCAAAACAACACTTGGTTCATTGGAACTTCAGGACAATCGGAACAGCCGGCTCTCAACCTTCAATCAACCTTCCGAATCAACCCATGACGACGGAGAGCCCCTATGACCGTGGCGGGCTTCAATGAGACTTCAGGACAATCAGCCTTGCTCTGACGACACTCCGACCTCGAGCTTGATCACTGTGGCGGGTCTTATTGAATGCTTCAGGACAATCGGCATAGGTTGCTTCAAGTCGACTCTCCGAACCCGATCGCGAACCGTGCTTCCGAGCCTCAGTCCCTGTCAACGTCTGGTTGAAAAATCTTATTAACAAGGTGAGCAATAATGTAGATCACTCTCCTCGTGCGTACCTGCGCGACTCCACACTTTTGGCGAACGTACTTAAGGTGCAGTCATGAAATACCCGGGCTGACGTAGATCGCGCAACCCCACAGATCCACTCTTCTCTTGTCAACACCTGTTTGACGCGTCTCTGTTGATGTGACCCTCCACCAAATGTTTACTTTGACATGAGCCCTCGCCCTCCATCTCCGTCCTTGTTCCATTGAGCAACCCTTTTTCAAGCAAAATAAAAATGGGTCCCATCCACAAGATTTTAGCTTCAATCCACACAAGCTTCTTGTCTCCATGCCGGCTTCCACTTCTACACAAGCTCCCATCCATACAGGGTCCCATCCCCATGAGCTGCCATCCACACAAGCTGTCATGCATGAGCATCCAAACTCACACAAACCTCAAGCTCCTATCAAGCTTCTACCAAAATGAAAAAAAACCTCAACCTAATCTACTCTACTCCACCTACATGAAGGGTCTCAATGAAACTCCTGGACATCCAACATAGGCGACAGACAAGGCTCCGATGACGATCGCGACTCCGAACCAACTTGCTTGTATCACTTGTTACATCGGTAACACTTGACCGCGCGATTTAAGAGACTGGGAGCTGTGGCCGTGGTAGGTTTCGGTTGAAACTTCAGGACAATGGGCACAGCAGGACTAGGGGACAAAAGGGATGGTAGGGGTTACTAGGGAACACTAGGATGATGACTCAAATGTCTTTTTTGAAACCTTCCTGTACTTGGCCCGTTGGACCAACAAAGTACCTGTGGATGAGAAAAATCCTCACTAATCCTGTACACAACTTATGTCTCTGGCCTGGTGGGCTAAATACACCTGCGGATGAACTGTATCCAAAGAAACCATGTACACACAAGTTGCATCCAGCAATCTGCGACTTGGGACTGGGTGGAATATTTGCCATGCCTCTATCTGTTGGGCTCGATTGATTCTTCCTTTGCCTCTGCTCAGTGTGCTCTCTTCATTCATAGCACCCATCAATCAAAAATCTCCGTTCCACCCACTCAACTCATGATAATCTTTCCGGACACCAAGATACAAGATGGTTTCTCTTGCGAAGTGTATAATATATCAATTCAATAGTACTGTATTGCCCTGTAATCTCCAATGTCATATCCTGTCGTCTGTAACAACTTGAATGTTCCAAGGTTATATTCATACATAACTCTTTTTACTATGACTAGTTGGGTTCCTGATATGAATGAGTAGTAGTATACCCCCATTATTCTTTACCTAAATACCTACGGGTCGGGTCAACTGGTACCTACTAGTAGTTTACCCCTTTGATTCTCGTTTTCTTGAGCATGTACATAAGGGACTAGCCTTGAAGTTATGGGGTTCCGGTCTCCACATGTTCTTGGCGATCGAAGGCTTAACTTTAATTTTACAGACTTCAAGTTCAATGGACCCACCAACTCCGAGTCCATACAAGTACACGTGTATAATTGCCTGTCGAGCTTAAGAGCATTTTGTATTTCACTATCTTACAGCTCGGCTGGTTCCTGTTCATGGAAGACCTCAAGTATCTCTTCATTCTAATCGTTGGCCTTTCGGTCACCGTGATGAGCTTTTGGGTAACATAGAAAGCCACACAAGCCAGAAACCTAGAAATTTTCAAACTTTCAGCTTTACAATCACTCTAAGCTGGGATTTATCGTCGGTAGACTGCTCAAGCGATGAATGAGAAACAGATGGATCAGCTCGGTCGCGTTTGTAAAAAGCCGCAAAAGCCTCGGTTGTATGCACCGAATTCGTAGGAAGTTTGATAAGGGCTCGATTCGTAGCGAAAAAAAGATTCAAGGTATCCAAGATCTCCGTTGTCTTGCAACTGGCAGGTTAGTGTCATCCTCGGACGCAAGAAGAGTACTTTGAGCCTCAAGCCAGATGTCATGGATTGCTGAGTTCTGAACAAACAAGTTCATTTATGATGCAATCTCGGATGTATCTCATTCGGGAGGCCAGTAATTTGCGAGAAAAAAAAAGCCAGTCGCTGCTTCTTGACCTCAGAATCCACTGGTACGCTTGTATCGAGCTGCAGCGACCGAAGGATGCTGGAAGGAAATTTGAACTAAGCAGTGATTCGGTCGACGCCATGCAAGGTCCGGATCTGAATTAGTGGGCCTCGATAGCCAGAGAGCTTTTTCAGCGCCCATTAGTTTGCAAATTTGTATCTGCACGTAGTATGAGGTTGAGTTTGGGAGATTTAGCAGGAATGTGGTTGGGAAGTCGTGGATAGGAGGTAGAAATCATAGTGAGAAACTCTTCAAGGGGTTAGAAAAAAAAATCGTCGACAGCGGGAGTTTAGTCGAGGACTTTGAAATCGAGTAAGCATCGAGGTGCGAGGTGAGATTCTGCTAATACCCTCACTTGATACATCCATCACCACCACATAATCCTTAATATCTCATTCACTTTTGATTATACATGATTTTTGACAGGATGAATAGAAAGAGTGAGTCTGAAAGTGTTTTATATAAAAATATCAAAAATTTAAAAAAAAAGAATTGCCCGCGGCCGAAGCCGCTGCCCCAACCACCCCTTGGTGACAAATCAGCCATTTTAGGGACCACGGGACCCAGACCATCCCGTCCAATACCTCCGTCCTCGTCGAGTAGAGTCGGAGACCGTTATTCCATTAGGCTAACAGGGCTGACTTGTTACTATTCTCCCCCTCAACTGAACTATATAGGATTTCTCACGTTCCCTGCCTACTTTACCACAACCCCCTCCAGCGGACCAATTAAAAAAAAGATGATGCTCATTCTGACCCTGAATTTTGAATATTTTATTCTAAAGTAGGCCTCTTTTACTATTTGGGCTCCTGTACTTTTACTTATCGCCGGTCATAATCCCCGAGGAGAGAGGCAGAATCAGCCTACTATCCCCAGGCCATAGGGCTGCCCAGGTGCCAGTTGGCTATACCCAAGTTTAACTATGTAGCAGCTAACCTTCCTTCCCCTTCAGGTAACCCCGTAGGTAACCCCGTAGGTACTTACATAAAAAGAGGTGTAGGTCATCAGTCACCTCTACATGCTTCTGACTGAGCCCTGTACTTAAGTATGTATACGTAAGTCTCAAAGCCGCGCTACAGTAGCCCGAGGCAGCTGTGTTACTACTACTACTACTACTACTACTACTACTACTACTAGCAGTAACCAAAGCAACAACTTATTCGCCCTAACGGACGGCTTAGCCCCAAAGAATCCGTGCGTGGTTCCAGGTTGGGCCGCATGCATAGTTCTAATGCTGACTGCTTTCAATCCTACCATTACTACTCGACGACTTAGACTATTTGAGTCAGCACTGCCACCGCCCAATTAGGTTAAACCATAAAGGTGGGGTGACGATTTGACAACATTTCTGATTGATGTAGGCGTCATGTTACCACCCGTGGACAAAATAATTCGAGTGAAAGATTCGAGCGGCTCCCCTTAGTCCCAACAAGACAATCACGAACTTTCAATCTACAGCTGGAGATACCTCCAGGGTCTTTGCCTTCGTCTGAGTAAGACAAGCACAGATCACCATCTACCTTCCATCTTGGAAGAGCTTACCCTTCTGCGAACATTCTTGTTTCCCAAACTCTGACAGCCTTGTTGATTCAATCGAAGGATTGAATCTTGCTGATACGATAACTGGACCGTCTGGATCAGCCTCTCGTTGTTCAAGTCCGGCTCAGCAAGCTGTCATAGAGACTATACAAGAGCTGATAACATCGTTAGAAGCTACATTGGCCCACGCGCAACAGGCTGAAAATGCGATTGAAGAGACACATACCCCAAGTGGCCAGGGTATTGTGAAGCTAAGCTCCTTAAAAAGAAGGATTACCGCTCTTGCAAAGACCACGAAGATAATCAGCAACGCAACAGAGCACTATATCTTAGATTATATCACATCCCTTGCTGGTTCAGGGACATTACTGCAGAATATTCTTCCTCGTTATACTAACGAATTGGAATGCATCGCTCGCAATGTTCTTGACAGCACCGGCGATGACAATAACGTCCTGCGGGAGACTTTAGAAATGTGCTATGATCAGGCTCTTTGTACGTCTGGGACCTTGCACCTTGATAACCACTTTATTTCCCTGGGCGAAGCCAGTCTTGAATGGCCATATAACCCTGACTTCGAGAGCGATGACTACTACGACCATGAAAATCGCTTGGACATCGATGATCGTTATGCTGAAGCTTTTCTTGCGCAATGCGAACGTGAATCCAAACTTAATAAACGCGAGAGGGAAAGGCAGGAAAATGAAGAATGGATTAGGTTTTGGGTTCGAGCGCTGGGTCAATGTCCTGACGGGCCCACACTATTCTATTCGCCAGCAAGTCAGCTTCCTGACTCAGAATCAGCTGTCCCGCGATACTTGTTCAGAGCGTTCGACAAAGAAAGCTCTGGCAGAAGTGACCATTCGATCGTAGCTTCCGCCGAGAGCATTTCCGCGATAGCATGCCGCAGCAAAGTCGATATTCTCTCAAGGCCAAGTGAGGAAATCATACAAATGCTATATAGGCACCTGACTAAATCATGTTTTGGGAGAGGGGAAAATACCGACAACCTAATGTCGTGGAGTAGCTCACTACTATTTGTGATTCAATACGCAGTCTGGAGATGCTACCAACTTAAATGTGATCCTGCTGAGGTGCAAATATGCACTATTGACACAAGAAAGTTCCCTCCTGGTCAATTCGTTCGGGACATGTCGTTAATTCGGGCCCATCGTGAAGCACCAAATCTCCACAGAGAAATGCGGAGTTTTTTCGAATTTCGCCTAAAGAACTCATATTACGACAATGGAGAGTATCTGTCCCAAGGGGTCTTGCATCATGCTGGGCGGTCTATGGTGGAATGCCTAGCACAGCTCATTCAGACGGGATTATACGATCTTTATCCCGAGTTTGCGGATGTCGCTGAGAAGAATTCGTGGACAAAACGTGTCGGGTTTCTTCGTACAGCATGGTCTGTCGAGCAAACAACAACCCGGCTCGATATAAAAAGTGCCGTTGAGATAGCCAGAGCATGCTTCAAAGGATTAGATACACCTGATATAGCAATACTGCTATTGTCATTCAAAGCCCGCAAGCTTCGCGTTCCAGCGAAAGAAGCTACATCGTTTCCAAACACCCCCTTGGTCAAAGTTGCCGAGCAAGGCCTTTCCAGAGGATATCGCTTCCAAAGAAACTACAATGAGTACGGTCCAGACGAGGTTCGACGATACATGACGAACGCAGACAAAATGGTGCCCATAGGCCGAGATGGTTTTATTCATTTCGGATGGTCTACTGTTTACTGCCAGCTTCTCGAAGGAGTTTTTGAATGCTCATAGTACGGACCTAGACATGTAACCCCGCCCGGGTGAGTCGCGGTACGATCCAAGAAACCTTGGAAAAACTTCTACAAGGGAATCTGTTTCGGCTATTTCTGTATAATCCTAAATTGCAGTTATTGATTTATCTGTTCTTGAATATTAATAGGCCTCTTGGATTCTTGCTGTTTACTAACACACGGCCTCTCCTTACGAATTTCTGCCGCACGTTATCATCGCTCTTGTAATTGAAAATGCTGTAGATCGTGAGTGTCTTGCTCTTCAAAGAAAATTACTCCATTTACGTAGCTGACTTTCAAGTACTCTATCGACTTCCAGTCAATATTAATATGCCAGTGGTAAAATAGCTCCAGGTTGTGCTGAAACCAGTCGCCCGTCTTAACAGTAATATCATTTCTGTCTACACCAAAAAAAGGCGAGTCCAAGCTCAGAAGCTCCAAAGCAACTTGAACAAATGGCGCCAGTAAAATTTGAAAAAGTAGCGCAGCAGATTGAAAGAAACCTTTGAATAATATCAGCAGCGTGATTTATCATTATCATGACCACAGACCCAAAATTCTCTCGAGAGATATCGGTTGATTCGGTCTAATTTCATCTTGACAGGAACTAAATTCAAGTCACTGCCCGCTCAATATGAGATGCATCAGCTTTGTCTAAAGCATCTACACCCTGGTTCTGCCCGATCTTCTGTACCAGATTGGTGACACCGAAGAGATCATCCATCTTTTCTAGAGACAGGCCTGTATAGTAACGGGATCAGTAGCTGAATTCAAAATTGCAAGGTTGTATATTAGTTTCAACTCACCTTTGGTCTCTGGAATGAAAAACCATACAAATACGCCCATGGAAAAGCAGAAACATGAGAAAATGATATACGTGCTATACGCAAGTATCAGCAGTTGTTAAAGCGTGACACTTGAGATACATCCATCAGAGACTCGGGTTTCAAACTCACCCGTATCCATTTGCACCAACACTAGCTAGCATGTTTGGAACGGCTCTTGCTACCACAAAATTGAAGAGCCACTGCGTCGCTGCACCAAAAGCAACATTCAAGGAACGTAACCTCGCAGTGGGGATCTCCGAGACGTATATCCAACAGACGGGACCCCATCCAAACTGAAAAAAGGCTGCGAAGAGAAAAATACACACGAGGGCAACATAGCCTGCTGGAATCACGGGAGCACCTTCAACTGGCGGAGCGATGCGGATGTATAGTCCGATGTACATCATTGCAAGACCTTGTGCCACTGATGTCCACAAAAGCGAGCGTCGGCGACCTAGGGAATCGGCAACAAAAACAAGGAAAACGCCGCAGCTGATCATTTTAACAATACCGTAGACACCTGTTGCAAAGAGATTTGTTGCGTTTCCGGTTACTCCTAGCTGAAAGTCAAGTTAGAATCCTCAAAGCCTGGCGGATTATCTAATTTCAGGAGCTCACGTTTTTGACTAAGAATCATTAGTAACTGGACAGATAGAGATCAAAAAATCATGACTTACAAATTTGTGGGCTGTAATAGTTAATAGCATTGGTGCCCGTCATCTGTTGGCAAACCATCAAGAATATGGAGATCATGGCTCGTTTCCGATTACCATGAATAAGCCACATTTCCTTCATAAGGTCCCAGAATCCAGAACCTCCAACCAATGATCGTTCTTGTTCTAGCTGTTGGGCAATGGCTTGGAATTCCTCTTCAAGATAAGGGTGATCGGCGGGTAACGCACGAACCTTACTTAACGTGGAGCGGGCCTCTTCCCATCTATCCTGCTTGGCAAGCCATCGCGGAGACTCGTTACATAGCATCATACCCCCGAAAAGAAGTACAGCAGGAAGACCCTGCATTGCAATTGGAACAAGATACATAGTCGATCCAGACAGATGAAGCAAGGCGCCATAGTTGATCCAGAATGCTAGCATGATGCCCATTGTGATGAAGAATTGGTAGAGACCTGTAAGGCCGCCGCGAATTGCACGAGGTGCGTTCTCAGAAACGTAGAGAGGATTGATCATTGATGCAGCACCAACTCCGAAGCCGGTGATCAGCCTGGAAGGAGAAGGGAACATAAGCTTAGCTGTCTCGAATGGAGTGCAGATTGAGGAGGGAATAGCAAACCTACCGTCCAATATACATTGCTGGCAAATGCCCGCTTGCCGACGCTTGCATTATAACACCAAAAATTCCAATCACAGCTGACCCTATCAAGGATAGTCGTCTACCCCATTTGTCTGCCGCGGGAGAGGCTAGCAGAGCTCCAAAGAAGCAGCCGGCTTGGAGCGTGGAGACGATATTGGCGGATAGATTTGCTTGGGCTACATCATCAAGAGACTCCAAACCATATGTCCTAGAAGATAAATAGTTATTAGCGCACGGGGAGTACGTGGTGTAAAAAATAGGGAGACAAACTGCTCAAATGGCGGCATGGTTAGGACACCGCCGATAATCCCAGAATCCATACCAAATAACATTCCTCCACAGCACGCCTGTTGAATCAGAGTCAACCTAACATGATCCCAGGCATTTTCAAGCTAATAAAGCTCGATCACTCACAGAACAAGCCAGCATGTAGACTCTCCAGCCATAAATCTCCTTAGGGTCACTTTTCATCGCCTCATTATGGACGATTTTCTGCAAAAGCCACGACATCTTAATGAGCTGGATCTAGCACACTTTACTCAAAAACAAAGCAATAGAGGGGATCCAAAGCTATGCAAATTGGCTTCTCAAAATCCAACTCAAGGCATCATATACACTTAAAGAGATCTGAGGAGAGCAACAGTCGAGCTTTCCAAGGTTACCACGAGGTGGCATCCAAGACTAGGCTTCCTTGGCCCACCTATCAAGAACACAAGTGGATACTCTCAACCTTGAACAAGAAGACAGAGGCGGGGAAGAACTTCCACGAATCCGCGACGTGTTTCATGACCTCGGTATATAGTCGGGTGCATTAACTTCATGCCTTCAGTCTTGACCAGCTCGTTGCGATTGCTACTGTCTAGCTTGAGCTGTATGAGCGGGGCGTGGGGGTCCACCCGTTAAGTCAAAGTAATATGGGTTGATCCCCCCATGGGGACAGGCCTGAGCACAACATTGCATTGCATTGTTTGCTGATAAGGGTCTGTTTACCCGGAATGACAGTCGATCTTTGCTGACTCGGGGTTTGTTGCGGGGGAATGAGAGTTAGGGCTTGTCTTGGCACATTGGGGTAGGTAGTATCCAAATGACTCTACAACCTGGCAATACTGTATGCGTATGAGTATCATTAAGTGACTTCAAATCTTGGATGCGAGGCGATACTATTGCCAGTGATTAGTGCCAATTGTGGAAAAATTTTTGTATATTACAGACTATATAACACAGGTCATCATTAGGGGTATTAATGACCACCTAGTAAACCTCCTAAGTGATTAGCCAAAGCTTGAACATGGCCGTAATCTGCTTCGGTCGTATCGAAGCCCTGTCTCAGAATTCCAGTCCAGCGCTCGACAGACAACTCGTGCAACTTCTGTCCATTCAGGAGTTCATGAACGCGTTTGGCCTGGTCAGAAGCAACGCATGTATCTGAAGAAAGAGAGATGTTGCTTTCAATAATTGCTCCATGCTTTAAGCGGAGGAATGCGCGAGTCTAGACTGAGTTAGTGATTTTTCATGACACCGTATGAAGTCAACGTACCGAAGATGGGAGCGAGGAAGGCAGGGCTGGACGCTCCCGGGGATCTTCCTCGTGGGAATAGCTTGAGAAAGTAAACTGTGGAGTTTGAGTATATTTCCATTCAAGGGACTAGCGCAAGGTGTTAGTTACGTTCATTTTGGTATGAAAATGAATGTACTCACTCGCAGCTCCGCAATGCCTTTCGCAATATCGGGCTCCTGATCGCCTTGTACCTCTCCCACCGTGCCTGAAACCCAATTATCGCCAGCAAAAACCTCTGGATCGACCGCAAGAGCTCGGCGTGCCCGACGAATAGCATCGGAATGCACATTATACAATCCTGCGAACTCCTCAACCACATTATCTATCACCGTTTGCATAGAAAAGAATGAGTCCGCCAGCGCACTCGATACATTTCCTACTGGTGACCGAACACTGTCCACTCCTTTCGCTTTGATATAACCACGCGCTGGAGAGCGCAAGAACCGACCCAGATCATTGATGTTCGGTGAATCCAGCAAGCAGGTTCCATGGTGGAGCGCTCGGTGTCGTGTCAGCTTAAAGGCAGATCCTGATACCTTTCGAAACGGAGGCTCTTCTTTATCAGCTTGTACTGGCTCCGTAGGCGTCATCACAATATCGTGTCGATCATTGACACTCGTATTGGTCGCTCCGATGCGATGGAGAGCGCGAACCACCATTTCAGCATGTTTATTACGGGTAAATGTAGTGCGAGGAGAAATCACACTGTAGTTGAGATTTCCCTCATCGTGGAAGACGGCTCCGCCCCCGGATCGCCTTCGAACCAACACTGCGGCATCATTTTCCGGCGAGCTTCCTCGGCGGTCATTGTAAAGCGCGTGTAGTCCCGTCTCGAGCCATGGGTTTTGGTTGCGACCGATCACCACACACGGTCTGTTGATATATAGGAAAAGGACACTCGAGTCGTCGGGGGCATTTTCGAGCAAAAAATGTTCAATCGATAAATTGACGTACGGATCGGTCGATAGTGATTGGTAAATTTGGTGCTGGGAAGCCGGGCGACGAACCAATTCGGCGAACCGATTGACTGGGAACGAGGAATTATGGCGGATCCATTGTCTTGTGCTACTGCACCTTGTCGATAGCAAGCATCTTTGAAGCATTGGGAGCAAGGGAGAAAGAAGTTTGTATCTGAATGGAATTATTGATCATTGTCTGGCATTGGCCGATAGTCGGATGCGCTAGTCCCAGAAAGGAAACTATCGATGAGTCGATTTTACGTTTTTGCTTTTTTGCATTCGACGAACTTGCTCTCATATATCTTCGAGTCTTTTCTCTGACTTCTTAATTTGATCATCCAGGTCATTGTGTGAAGTTACAGAACTGCAATTTTATCCCTCCCTTTTCCCGCCTTTCCCGAATCTTAAACCGCGCACAGAAACCGATCCATCATGTCGACGTGGGGTGAACATTTCCGAGTCACTACGTAAGTTGGGAAATGCCATTACAACCATAACGCATTCTTGACTTACATGATACCTCCAGCTATGGCGAGTCTCACTGCCGCTCCGTCGGCTGTATCGTCGACGGTTGCCCTCCAGGCATGCAGCTCACCGAGGACGACATTCAACCCCAGATGACTCGCCGCCGCCCTGGCCAGAGTGCCTTGACAACCCCGCGCAATGAGAAGGATCGCGTTGAGATCCAATCAGGTACAGAGTTTGGCGTTACTCTTGGTACCCCAATTGGCATGATGGTCCGCAATGAGGACCAGCGTCCCAAGGACTACGGTGGCAGCACTATGGATCTGTACCCCCGCCCCTCCCACGCCGACTTTACCTACCTCGAGAAGTACGGTGTCAAGGCCAGCAGTGGTGGTGGTCGCAGTAGTGCCCGTGAAACCATCGGTGAGTACCTCCCAACTGACAAACGCACTCAATGCCTTACTAACTCTCTTCCACCAGGCCGTGTCGCCGCCGGTGCAATTGCTGAGAAGTACCTCCGTCTGTCGCACAACGTCGAGATTGTTGCCTTCGTCTCCTCCGTCGGCAACGAGCACCTCTTCCCCCCAACCCCCGAACACCCCACCGCCTCCACCGACCCCGAATACCTTAAGCTGCTAGAGACCATTGACCGCGAGACCGTGGACAAGTTCATCCCCGTCCGATGCCCTCACGAGGAAGCCGGCGCACGCATGACAAAGGTGATCGAGCAGTTCCGCGACAACTCCGACAGCATTGGCGGTACCGTGACTTGCGTCATTCGTAACGTCCCCGTCGGTCTGGGTGAGCCCTGCTTCGACAAGTTGGAGGCTAAGCTCGCACACGCTATGCTCAGTATCCCCGCCACCAAGGGTTTCGAGATCGGTTCTGGATTCGGTGGCTGTGAAGTTGCTGGATCAATTCACAACGACCCCTTCATCGTTTCCAGCTCTGCTGATGGTACCCAGCGTCTTACCACCAAGACTAACAACTCTGGCGGTATCCAAGGTGGTATCTCCAACGGTGCGAATATCTACTTCCGCGTCGCTTTCAAGCCCCCTGCGACTATCGGCCAGGCTCAGAACACTGCTACCTACGCTTTGGAAGAGGGTATTCTTGAGGCTAAGGGTCGTCACGACCCTTGTGTTGTGCCCCGCGCTGTTCCTATCGTTGAGGCTATGTCTTCCCTGGTTATTATGGATGCCCTGATGGCTCAGTACGCGCGTGAGAGTGCGAAGAACTTGCTTCCTCCTCTGCCCAACACTATTCCCACCAAGCCGGCTACTGCCCCGAACGGTGCCCCTTCTTCCTAAATCTGGAAGTGGGTATATCATGATGGGAAAAAACAAAATTTGAACAATTAAATGCAAAATATAACGGGCCATGAAAATTTTATAGATATCTCACTTCACTTCATTCATATTTGTCTCTTCTTCTGATCTTTTAACTTTGGTGCAGTATTGATCTTGGACTCTCTGTAACTCCAGATTTCTCGGTTCAAGTTTGTTATATATCCTCAATTTGACTGCATTCCAGATTAAAATTGTTCAATGAAATGCATGAGATACTAGTGCACATGTGTGATCCATGATTTAATCCAGGGCTAGGATCAATTACTGTATACCATAGACGGTATGAAGGTACTAATACACTCATCAGCACTTCCAAGGTTGAATCGAACTTCTACGTGTTAGGCGTATCAAAAAACGAACTAAATGAGCTCAAAGCTTGAACAATGAAGGTTCAACTTGAATTTGAATTCATTTGTAAGGCTGCAAAGTATCTAAAACCACGAATCCACTCCTCATACCTGGGCATACATCGAGTCATAACGCTCAAACTCCAGACTCGAACCTCACGACAACCCTTTCAAGCAAGACGATCATCAGATCAACTGAAAGACAGGAACTCTCATGGATATCAAACGAATGAAATAAAAAAGAAACAAAAAATGTGAACCGCGAAGAAAAATCAGAGCGCCGAAACAATCGACAGTCGTATCAAAGCGTTAGAACGTAAGGCGTCTTTGTGTACAATCTTTTCCTGGACGAAAAAAAGAAAAGAAAAAAAGTTCATAAGTACAGAATCAAGAAAGGTACAGAGAAGAAGAGAAACAAAGCTCTTGCTTGAAGCTAGCCGCTAACCCGTCGAGAAACAGTTCCTCCACTGACATTTCGACTAACACTGCGTTCAGAAAGATTATCTGCAGCAGAAGCATTCACGACTCGTAACTTTTCCCGAGGAACTGTGTACGTGACCTGTACACTACGACCCTCAGCCGCACCCTCGACGTCCCAGTCCTCGTCATCAACTGTATGGTCGTCACCGAGATATCCAGGTGCACCGAGGAAAAGGTCATCGCGAGTGGAGCGGGCCGTGGTGAAATTATCAGATAGACGCTTCTTAGCGTTCCAATCTTTCGCGCCTTGTTTGCGACGGAAGAGCTCTGCGGAGGCTGAGACCGCACGACGGGGGGGCACTAGCACCACTAGGATGTCCAAATGGTGATAATCCCATCACCGTGCTGCGACGGTCAATGCCAGAGGCAAGCTGTGCTGTCTCAGTTTCGGGCTCTTCTTGCTCGACAGGACTTCGACGGGTGAGAGTGAGAGCACGGCGAACGGTCTGAAACATCCAGTCGGAAGTTCTTGGTTTTGAAGATGGAGGGAGTTTGGAGAGGGAGGTGTCGATAGGGCTGTCTGCATCGAAGAGTAGAGATGTATTTTCTGCTTGTCGCTCTGCAATGGTTGTTTGCGCAGTCGAGTATGAATCTGCGGAAAATGATTTCTCTGATGGTGCAGTCGCACCATCTACATCACTTTGTGATGTTTCTCTGCTGTGTGTTGATCCTGCTGCCATCCCTTCGAATGAATGGTCTCCACTACTGACCCAGCTCAGTGGTCTGTCCACATAGATAGCCCGTGATTGCGGGATTTGGCCTGTGGGTTTAGATGAGAAGGAGAACGCGGAAGACTCAGAGAGATTGGTCGATGTTCGGTCGCTTCTTGTTGGTGAGACACGTCCAGCAACATCAAGATTTGAAGCCCCCATGTCCTTCCTCTTGGTGTAGAAAGGACCAAGACCCACACCGAAGATGGTGCTTCGAGGGGTAGCAAATGATGCTTCTGAAATATCATCGTCCGTGTCTTGAATCTTTGCCCATTCTTCGTTGGGAATTGTGGCCATTAGACGTTCTCGGAAAATTGCTTCATCCTCTTCTCGCTCGTCAATGGGATGACATTCACTTGGAGTATCGCTGCGACGCCAATCTGTGTACCCAGACATTCTGTATGACTTGGTGATACTAGGAGGGCGGTTGTCTGAGCGATTGTTTTTCACAGGGCTGGGTACATCTGCAAGAAGACCAGTGTTCTCAGATCCTTCGGCTTGATCTTTCCAAGGAGGACCTGCAGTCACACTTCGATTTCCGGCCCAGGGATAAACTATCGCTGGATCAAGCTTCTCACTCATTTGAGAGCTGCGAATGCTACTTGCTTGAAGTGGATCGTCACGACCCCAGAAATGGGCACGTTCGGCTCCAAGAGCCAGTTCACGAAGCTGCGAATCTCTAAGGCCTCTCGTTTGACGCGTTCTATTGTATTTCCAAGCGCAGATCAACAGCACTATGGCGAGAGGGATTCCTAGGCCTAAGCCAATTCCAAGCCCGATCTTTTGTCCTGGCGAAAGATGATGACCATGGGATGTAGTAGACGTGGATTTTTTCGATGAAGGGTTGGTGTATGATTTCACCCAGTCACCAGAGGTTGAATTGTACAGATAAACCTTGGAGTTTGTTTCTGATGATGACCGCTTCGATGATTGCTTCGGAATGGTATATCCTCCAACAATCATCAGGACACCACCTGGGAGCATTGTGGCTGAATGGCCATAAAGTCCCGTTCCTTCAGCAATGCCAACGTCACTAGAAGAGGAGGATGAGGTAGTCCAAGTCCAGTCTCCAGAGCCACCATAGCCTTCACCAATGTCCAGAACCGCGATTTGAGGATCAGCAGGCTCAGATGTATCGCCTACCCATCCTCCGATGACAAATATTTTCTTGCCATCATCAGACAGCACGGCTGCATGGCCTGACCTTCGGGGTTACCCAGAATTGATCCCGGATGGCTAGCTCCGTTCTTGTCTTCTCCTCGGATTGGACTTGAATGAAGCTCCAGCTATTCTGTGGAAGAGAAAACACAGCAAGCTCAGACATGTTAAGAAAGGCATGCTGTGTATGTCCCCCAATTAGCAGAAAGTCCTGCTGAACTTCAGTTCTTGAGAAGGTAGGCAAGAGCGGAACAATAGCCATTCCAGCTTCTGGGATCGGAGGCGCACGAGTTCCAGTAGTTGATACATCGTATGTTGTCGAAACTGAGCCAGACGCTGGGTCAAGCGCCACCATTGACTGAGAGTAATTGGCAGCGGATACCCAGTTTTGATCCGTGCTGTTGGCTAGTGGACACATTCCACCGAACGAGTACATGGAAGTGTTACTGGTGTTTGTCGACGCAAAAGTGAACCCCGCGGATAGGTAATTTGGTCGAGTCTTGTCTCCACCACCTTCAATCAAGAATTGCGACCATGTCCCATTTCCAGTGGAGCTGGTGTTTTGGGACCGAAATTGCCATATTTCCTGCCGATCTACCGATGTATTGCAGATCCCAGTGTAAAGCGTTATTGTGCCGTTATCGTCAATGACGGGGAGGTATGGATATATCTGATCGGCATTCTGGAAGGGAGCTTCTGGAAGGAGGGTATGAAAGGACGAATTGCTCGATATTGTAGAGGAGACGTTGAGAGAGAGGAATTCTGTTCTTCCATTGGAGCTACTCGGTCGAAAAATGTACGCCAGCGAGTCGTTATGTTGTGGAGAGAGGAATATGGAGGAAGGTGTGTATGGAATAGTCGCGGCGGCAAGCTCGAGGAGCAAAGGTAGAATAAGGAACGAAGCTCCAAAGAAGCAAAAACTCCGGTGGAGTTGATACTCCATAATGCCTATGGTCGCAATCTGAGACAATCAAGGGAAGGGATAAGACATGCCAGGATCGACGAGCATGGCGCCACGCGGTTGGCAGGGAAGGAACAGTGCCTTAATGCAACGCAATAGACATGTTCTGCAGAATGAAGCCTGTCAAATGTAATTTGTTCTAATTCAGCAGCAAATATGGGAGGTTAAGAGGAAAAGATGCACAACGAAATGTTTGCACATGTGTAGATACGCGAAGTGATAATCTGCCAAGGGTAAACAGAATTGGGGCGGGACCAAATGGGGGGAGTCCTTAAAACAGGGAATATCACTGGGCAGTGTGGATCAAATCGAGAATTTTCTAATTGCTAGTTTATTTTCTTAATTCTAAGAGGCCAACAAAGAAAAGTTGGAAGGCAAATAGATTATCGAGAGCTGTTGAGGGCTTTCAGATCTGCGTTAGATCAACATGGTTGCGGGGGCAACCATAGAGTGGCGCTATTGTTTGTGTGATACTTTTGATCTCAACATTAAAGGTATATACACGTAAGCTATGGAATATTGAGTTGCTATTGGAGTGTTCAAACAGAAACTTCTTGGATCTCATGTATGAATCAAAGCATATCAGATGTAAGTCCATGATTCAACGTTTACTAGTATCTAACATGGTCAATCCCGAGTGGAGACAAAACATCCCGATGCATTCTATCTTAGCCCCTCATCTCCTGCTTGATGATGTCGCATTTTAATCTAATTTAATATCTAGCACAAGTTGAGGGATTGTAATCCCTGATTTTTGTCTTCTGTAAAGTGGGATAGGATAAGATATCCAGATTGCATAGGTCCGTGAGGATGTTTCAAGGGTTCTCATCTAGATGCCCATGTGTTGCTACCAATGTGGTCATTCACTAATAGGGATAATTATAATATACATACTTCAACATGCTATATCGAGTTGTTGAAGAGTATGCTATGGAGTTATTGATATCAAATCAGATCGAATAATCGATGCGTCTCAAGTGTTAGCTTGAAACAGGACGATCTCCTTGCTGAAATCGATCTAAGTCGCACTAGTACGTGGTTGAAGACCACGCAGGAATCATTTACTAGTAATGCACCATTGGCAGCTAAAATCTCCGAGATCAATATCGTCTCGGCCGTAGTTATTCCTGCCATTTGGAGTTTCTATCAACTTGTTCAAGTTCAGTTGTTCTATTTCAGGCCCTTGTCAGGTAATTGGTCTCGTGCCGTGCAATCTGTCAACATATGACCAGTAAGTTTAATCTCGACCTCACCAAGACCAGCATTTCTCCAAGCATCAAGATTGTGCGTCATTCATACTCAAATATTGATGACTTCAAAACATCTCATCGAATGCGCCTGTCGCAATTTGTGAGGTCAATGACTCGAGTACTCTTTAAAGTCGTTTTCTAGTGGATCCGTGGCTGACATCAATCCATGGATCCCGCGCCGCGCAGCACTGGGTTGGCACGCCAACCCCCGCCACGGGAGTTCTAGCCCTGGAGTCTTTGTCTTTGATACTATGTATCTGGATTCTGGGAACAGGTACTTCTGAACGAATTCTTACAAGGACCAGCCCGTATTCAATTGACAGAAATTGAATGATCTCTGTAGCCAGTTCGCAGCATGGACAAAATTTCAATGATACCAGCGCTTAAATTCTCACCTCGACCAGATAGAACAGGTCAATAGGCATGTTTTCCACATCCATGCACGGGGCGCATACTCGACCCGTGCCTCTTCACCTGTGAGCTGAAGTAGGCAATGTGCCGGCCGAATGTGAAAGCGACATTCAACAGAATAGAACAGAGCAGAGCAGATGGGAAGGGGGCGAAAAAAAAAAAAGACAACGCCGATTTCGGAATGAATCATGCCATTTCCAATAGGAACTCTCGGAAATGCAGCCTCCAACCTCCTAGGATGAGGAAGCCACCACTGGAGAAGACCAATCGCTTTGAATTTTGACACTCAGGGCCCATGCACAGCGTCGCATCTTTAGGTTCAATGTACCTACCCATAACAAGCAAGGGTTATCTAGCCGGCCATGCATATCAAGTCCGAGGCCTAGCCGCATTCATCCTGGTGCCCTGTAGCCTGGGCATCGGGAAGTATGCCAACTTAACCCCTAATCTCAGTCCGATGCGATGCTGATGAGGACCTGTGCGTGGTCTCGCAGCCTCTCAGGGGCCTTGCATGTTCATGCACTGACATATTTGCTTTTTCTCTTTTACGAAGACTAATCAGAGCCTCCATATTCGGGAATCAGGACCCGGAAATAGGGAGGGGTAAAAAGAACTCTATTCAATGTCAGCTTCGTAACAGGCTGAGAGTCTGAAGCTGGGAAGGCAAAAAAGCAAATATGTTTCTTTACCATGAACTCGGCTCAGCCACCCGCTGCGTACTATCATTGCATTCTAAGACCAGGATTCGATGCATCGATACTAAACGGTCTTGGTTCAAGTTGGGCTTGATGCAGACGCTTGGACCATTGGACTCCCATTGGCACTAACAGCGATGGCGCATTTCGCATTACTCGAGCGGACTATCTGTATCACTTGTCATGACTTGGGCTTTTTTGACTGATCCTGCCATTGAAGTTTAAAAGGTCGCTCCACCAACCAGATATCTCGAAGGCGAATCCTTGTAGATAGATCTGACCTTGAGGTACATCGTATGCACATGTGCATTACAATAAAATTTTATACTCTGCTGTAGCTGAGCCTATAATGACATAGGTACTGTTTCATGTACAGGTACTAGTCCTATATCATTCGGATCTATGCACTGCTGCTATATCGTTCCACAATGGGAAGGCAGCATCATAATCTATCCTTCAAATTTTCTACATTACTCGGTGATTCCTGAACAGAAAAGACCCCGAATCAATTGTATTCAGGTGAGCAATATGTAATTAGATGAAAGTAGTATGATAAGATTTTGCAAATCACGGATTAAGAAACGATTTCAAAGACTTCGAGTACAAACCACTGGCACCTGCATTCCTATGAAAAGACCCTTACTCACCAAGTCACCACATTAGTCTCAATTTGCGATGAAAACCAAGTGGCAAATCGGACACATGGCCTCTTCATAAAACTCCTATTCACATGGTAATTCTTGCAAACCAATTGAACAAAAAAGTGAGTCCCTTGGCATGCACTACGATCCCTATCCGTAAATCAACACGGACTGTTCCGTATAATCCATGAAATGTCAGCAAAAAATCCCGAGTCTTTTTCTAGTGCAACCTGAAACTCATAATACAAGGCTTTAAAACAAGATGAAAAAAGTCAAAGCGATTTTCATCCTAGCTAATACCCACCGCACATGCGTGGCAGATCAATACTAGCTTACTTTTAGTTTGACATTTTATATCGATACTTCTATCCTACACATTGACATACATCTTCGAGTCTTTGGAATCTCGACGGACACTGCATAAAAGCTGATCGGTTAAATGGACTCGATATAAGTACAGCACATTCATTACCCCTCTCGGGTCTTGATTCTCTTAACCGAAGTAACACCGTGCCTGCGGGCCTTATACACCCTGTGGTCTAGTTTAAAATTAATCTCGACGGACGTTAATACAGAGTATCAAAAATGCAAGACGTAACACGCCACAGAGTACTAGACAATGCAAGACTTGTGTGATCATCAAAAGCTGGCCCTGAATGCGGTGGTACCTAATGAAAAGACCTTGAGATTGACATTGAGAAAGCTGAGTAGTGGCAATAGTAACAAGCCACCAAGTCATCCAGTTTCTCCCGATATCAATCTGAAGTATTCAAATATTTCAAGGACTTGCTATACAGCCCGGAAGTATGTATGCCTGATCGACACGGGCATCTATCTAGTAGATATTCTATGGCTTATCACAGAGTCTTATAGTCCATCACTAAAAAGTTGACCGAAAGGGGCCATTTACATAAGTAATCTCACCACTAGCACTCCGAATGAATCAGACGAATACATGTTAGCTATTACATAGGAACCCTGGATATGCTGACACTATACGCCATTCGTGAGATAGCAGTTTCAAGTTTATTAAATATCAGCTTTGAACCTCATTCACGGACTTTGAGTCATTTATGTGTGGCAGCAGACTCGAATAGACCGTGGCGTATGGCCCCAGTGGCATAAGATCATACTATTCTTCAAGTTCATCTCGATACTAACTTGAAGGCACCTGGGAACTTGGACCACCAGTATAAATCTGATCTCAGATATCAAATCTTGTACAACTAAAGTAAAACCATTTGCCATCGAGATATCATTGCTTTACGTGAAGTCGCCTCAACTGTTTCAGGCGTAACAAGAAAGCCCCCCCAGTGGTGCCAGGTGTGTGCACTGATCGCCAACTACGCATGAGGCGCTCAGAGCTCAGGGCCTGTGGCAAAGCAGAAAGTATGGCGATTTGCAAGTGATGTAAGTGCGGGTGATTGGATTAAGTTTAGCATGAGGATCAGCAGTAACCACATCAATCAGTATTTTGCCCGGTGGCCAGAAAGGAAAACGCCCTCCGTAAAAACCCCCAAGCTGCATGTACACAATCTCCGGAATGCGAGGACGAAAAGGAGACTAGACTAGCGTCATGTAAAAGCAAGTATGTCGAGGACGGGTGATCCTGCGGAGGTATCCATCCCGTATTTTGCTTTATCCAATGAACATCATCAAGACTAGACTTGCATCTGGGGAGACGGGACTAGCAGACCCCGTAGGTAGAGGATTCTTGTGTCGGATCAACCGCCCGAACACCCCAATGCGGGGTTAGCATCATGCTCGGGAAATGAGAACTAACTGGATCTGTTTAGGGCGTAAACTGACTCGGAGCACTGATCAAGCGCCAAGGGGCGAGTTTTGGGGGTTACTAGTCAGTTACTAGCTGAGAGGCAAATCTGTCCTGGAAGGGGCATGTGCATACATGCACATGTGTTGGGTTTGGAAGATGGCTCTCATTCTTGAATTTTAGGCTATACCGTGCTTCGAGTTTGGGATCTTCAAATATAGGCTTACAGAATCGGAGGTGATGTTGTCATTCATGTATGATCGCCCAGGAAAGATGTGCTTATATGCACATGTGTATGGGATTCAAGTTGGGATATCCGGTGCGGTTGATCCGGTCATATTGGGTACTGACTGTTTACCTTTCGATTCTAGCTTAGTGCAGTTGGGCCTCTGAATTTGATATTTGCACTAAGTTGAATGTATCTTGCTAAGCTAACTGTATGCATCATACGAAGTACTGTACATCGTATTATGCCTAGTATTGCATGGAGCTATGATAATTTGGGGCCATTTGAACCACAACGGAATATTTCTCAGCGACAATAGAAATGAAACCGAGTCCTACTAGAGATTAGAAAAAAAGAAAAAAGAAAAAGAAAAAAAAAGGTGGAACCTCTATTTGATCCGTGCGTTAAAGTCAAATATTGAAGTCATTGATATTCTTCCTAGTCGAGATTACTGTTAGGCTGAAATAGTACTAGTAGTGTCATACTAAAACAAACCCCGACAATGATTCTTTGGGACTCCAGATGTCGAGATCTGGGTAAAAAGTATACTATTTCTTACTTTTACTTCATATACCCATGGAGATCTATGAATCAAGTTGGTTAATTAAGGGCCCAGACCCTGAGATGACGTAATTATCTCTCTATCCGGGAATGAAGCGCACGGACCTACGCTCGGGCGTCGAGATACATTCTCGTGCACTCAAGCACTTATATTCATATGAAAAAAAAAACAGAAACAAAGAAAAATAAGATATTAAATATAATATAGATATATCAAACATCTTGAAACCAATATTCTGCACACTTTTACCAGGATTAATCCATACCCTATAGTAGATACATCGTATCTTATTCAACAATATCTCTCAGGATTCTGAACTTCGAACTTGAACGCTAGTGCACGCGCAGTTGCAGATTGGGCGTCACGTATCCCTGCTATAATACCCCTGGCTCGCTGTCATGTCCGAAAGATTAGCGTCTCCATACGAAGGCAAAACTCAAGAACCCCCCTTTTCGCCCCCTCAAGGACCACTGGCATCAGGGATCAAAGGTAACATATAACTGACTTTTCGTCTCCAAATGCTCGGGTAGGTGCCCGAAGTTTGTCCTCGCCGTACCGAGCTGAGCCCATTGCGGTTTACTTGAAGATATGTGATTGGCGGGTTAAAGGAATCGGGATGGGCTCTGTTCGCCGAGACGCTCTTTTTTTCCTGGGGATACGGGGAAAGGGTCAAACCGTAGACTTCACAAGGTTGTACATTAGTACATTAGTACAGTTCTGGGAGAACATTGGGAACATTTGAATATATGAATATATGATAGTGTCATCCATTGCCCAATCTGAGTAAAGACAAAACAAGGATCTTCCACATCAAGTAGTAGACTGCTGTTCTCGTCAGTGGGTACCGTGGATCATGGCGGTGACAGTGACAATCAAGTATAGTAAGAGTTAAGACTTTCAGCCACCAGGTCACCCATGAACTTTGACAGGAGTAAAAAAGATAGAAGGAACTGTAAAATAGATAGAATATCATGATCATGAGAATCAGAATCAAATCAGATTGATCAGTAGATCCTAAAGTCGTTGTATAGAAAAAGAATACGATGTCATTCAGGTGGTACCCTAAACCAGGAAGTCCTCGACGTAATAGTATCTCCATCAGCCCCAAATCCAGAGAGGAGAATCAAGCCGAAGGTATTTCCAATGGTTTCTTTAACTTGGGTTGACCAAACCAGTCATCCATGATTTCCTATATCACTTTAGAACTTGAATTGATGTCTCTATTCTGGTAAAACGAATTCCAAAAAAGATCGCCACACCGGTGTATCGGCCGAAGTGTCCCTAACGCTAACGTTCAAGTCAGTTAACTCCTGATACATAAAGGGGAAAATTTATGCGCCCCTGTATTATAGGTTTGAAGAAGAGAGAAAATGAAATAATAAAAAAAAACATAATCAAAATCTCGAATAATTAGTCTCTCTTTCTCACTCACTCATAGTACACTGTTCTCAATTTGGTGCAGCGTCATTGGGATTCCCTTGGCATCCGATCTTCGCTCTGCCCTATTACCCACCCAAAATCCCCCCCATCCAACCTCCCTTTCCTCCTTTCTTCCCCATTTCCTAAACTAGTTCCTTTTTCTTCTTTTTCTCTCCTTTGATTTTGAGACTTTCTTTCTGGCATTCTGCATTCTTCCCTGGAATCCTCCGATCTCGGTTACCCCCCTCCCCCCGGGCCCCATCGAAACCCATCTGAGTATCGAGTATTTATAGCACCTTGATCCACTGCGCTCCTTTCTTGTTGCCGACGCCTGAATTCCTTCCACGTGTGAGGGTGGGATCATCCGAATCCCTCGTGCAGTAGCAGGTCTACCTTTCTTCTATCCCTTGGGCGGCCCGCTGTCCGGTACACGGTTCCCAATCTGCCCCTCCAGTACCAAAACGCTTGGGAGTAATGCTGGTCCATTCGAGCGTGTCGTTCGAGCTCTTCACCAGCTCTTAGAGAAGAACTACCACGGGAACATAAAGGAAGTCATTGTGAGAAGGATGCTCAACTGGAATTCTGGCACCGTTGGCCCGCACACCTAAATCTTTCTCTTCCTCCCGCTCCTTTTTTTTTGAATCTGCATATGAGAAAGAAAAAAAACATAAGGAAGAATGAATATGACGGAACGCGAGTCCTCGGTCCCTGGCTCAGAGGTGTCAGAGAAACTGGCACCTCAGAATGGTCATGGCGGGGACTCGAAGCAGCAAACACCTCGGTCTGAAGAAACGCTACAGGCCCTCTCTTTACTGAATGACAAACCGGAGCCTCGACAAACCACCACTAAACAAGCACCCAAACCTGCATCTGCTGAGATCGCAGATGCACAAGCGACCCTCCGACAAGCGTTTCCTCATGTCTACACATCCTCTCGAGCTCCCTCAACCCGTTCTTCATCAAGTTCATTACAAGCACTCAACGAGGACATTGTGGTCGATGCTCGATCGGAACATGGCGGCGTTGGACGTAGCCCTCGAAGAACATCGCGACATTCTGAAAATATGCCCGAATACCCTGTCTACCCGGATCAGTCCTATGCCTCCCTCCAGTCCCAGATTCACCCAACCTGGCAACTCCCGCATCTACGGTCGCGCAGCTCCTATCCCTCCCAAGCGGAGCCAATACCCCGGTTCCCCCGTTCCGTGCGTACTGCAGGGAACACCCCGGTGCTCAGCCCGGGTCTTTTCTCGATGCGAACTCCTCGAACGACCCCGCCCATGGGATCCGATGAAGAAGGCGGAATTGGAAGCCCATACCTCCATCCCACTCATCTGCAGCCACCGAAGGAGACGCACACCGCTGAAGTGGATCGAGACTTGGTGACTGGAAATAAACTCATCAACCAGTATGAGATTTTGGAGGAACTTGGACGAGGCGAACATGGCAAGGTTAAGCTCGGTCGGCACGTTACAACCAAGCAAAAAGTAGCTATCAAGATTGTACAGCGGTACTCCAAACGACGTCGGCTTGGAAAGTTGGGCAACCCAGAAGACAAGGTCAAGAAGGAGGTTGCTATCTTGAAGAAGGCACGACATCCCCATGTCGTCAGCTTGCTCGAGGTTATCGATGATCCAAACCGACAAAAAGTCTATATTGTGTTGGAGTTTGTGGAAAATGGAGAAATTGTCTGGCGGAAAAAGGGACTTCGAGAAATTGTTCACGTTGACAAGTTACGGCTTGATCGTGAGATGGCTGGAATTCCAGACACGCCTGCGTTTTTGGAAGAAAGCCATCAGTTTGTTCGCACGGCCCAACATTTACGTCGCCAGCGAGAGAGGGCAAGGGAACGAGTTGAAGCGCAGGCCGCAGATGCACAGCAAGGTCCCATCCCTGCTTGGAGTTTAGAACATGGTGCTGAGTCCTCAGATGAGGAAGAAGATGAAGGTCTAGGCTTGGCTATCAGAAGATCGTCTACGAGGTCTGTTGCCGTGACCGATGGATCTCCTAGTCAATCCTCCATGCAAGAAGCAAGTTTAGCGGCAGTCGAGGGCACCATGTATGGGGCTTACTCAGACCTCCCCTTCGAGCGTCGTTTTAGCACAGCATCTAGCAGCTTTGGTTATGCCCCCTCCGAGCCCGAGTGGTCGGCCGATAGGGATGACATGTCCTATGTCCCTTGTCTTACCATTCATGCGGCACGGAACGCCTTCCGAGATTCTGTACTCGGGCTGGAATATCTCCACTTCCAGGGCATCATCCATCGCGATATCAAGCCCGCGAACCTTCTTGTTACCAGTAACTACCGGGTGAAGATCTCTGATTTTGGCGTGTCGTATCTTGGCCGGCCGATGCGCGACGAGGAAGAGGAGGAATTGGGCGAAAACGAAGCAACAGAGGTGGATGACGCACGGGAATTATCCAAGACCGTTGGCACACCGGCGTTCTACGCTCCTGAGCTTTGTTACACTGGTGATGATTTCCTGGATATTATCGGGTCAGTGCCCAAGATAACGGGCGCTATCGACGTCTGGTCTCTTGGGGTAACCTTGTACGGGATGATTTTTGGCCGTCTTCCTTTTGTTTCAGATGATGAGTACACCATGTTCCAAACAATTGTGAAGAAGGAGGTCTTCATTCCACGGAAACGTCTAGTCCCCATCAGGGATGAAACATCGGATGAGATCCAGGATGACTGCCGAGACAGTGATGTTCTTGAATACGAGGATATTGACGATGAGTTATACGACCTCCTTCGCCGCTTATTGACCAAGGATCCCTTCAAGCGTATTACTTTGAAGGAAATCAAGCACCACCCTTGGACCCTGCACGGTCTCCCCAATCCACGAGCTTGGATTGAAGAGAGTGATCCAGGCTATCAAAGCAAGGGCAAGAGGATTGAGGTCTCAAGCGAGGAAGTCACTAGTGCCGTCAGCAAGGTGCCATTCATCCAACGGGTTCGTTCCAACGTGGCTAAGTGGTTCGGTGGCCGGACCAAGGAGAAAGAGCCCCGGAAACGCACAAACAACTCCTCCGACACCTTATCTTCAGCCGCCAGTGGAAGTACATTTGGCAAAACCCCTTCTGTCAGTCGCCGATCCAGCTTAAAGGGAGATGAAGATGTACGATCATCAAAATACCTCGCCCAAGGGGGAGAACATCCGCTTGCCCAGAGCGTTACAGCAAGTCCCGTGGAAGAACAATCTTGGGGTCATTACTTTGATTCTGTGTTCCCCGAGCCTAAACTTGTTCTCACTCCCACGGGTCCACCAACACGACCTGGTCCTCCTCGGCGTGCAAAGTCATCGATGTCTACTGCGGAGTCTACTAAGACGGTTAAGCCATCCAGCTTCGAGGCTCCAGCCTCTACGCGACCACGGACCGGAAACCCCTCAATAATCGAGGCATTGGGAACCACTGGTTTTGGAAGCCTCTTCACGGGTGCTCATCGGCGCACCTCACGTGGTGCTCACACTGGCAGTCGAAGTCGCCGTACATCACCATCTGCAGACTCGATCTCTTTGGATGGGGATCGCCGCTCTGAGCCCAGTCTCGCCGTTAGCAATGCTTCTGCAGTGGGTCATCTCCGTAACACTGGACTATGGCATGCTCACATTCCTTTGCCTTCGCCTTCGCGTAGTCCAGCCCTGGCTTCTGCGCATCGGCGCAATCGCTCCCAGCAACTTGCGGGCAAGTCTTCTGCAGAGTCATTCCATCTTACCAAGGAAGCGCTTTTACGCCGCAGAAGGAGTGATATCGCGCCTAGTGCGGATGATGTGTTGGCGACTCATATTGAAAGTGCTATGGTCTCAACTGACTCCCTTCATTTGCCCTCATTGCCTCCTCGGGATATTGGATGCCCTGTGGAGCCCCAGCGCAACGGTCTTACCACTTCTACCCCTTCTGCCGCTACTATTTCCTCCTCTTCTGCCGATGATTTTACTAGTGGAATGTCACAGAGTGCTTCTCATCCTAGCATTCCATCTGTTGTCTCTGGTGCTTCATCTCTTTCTGGTGATGGCATGTGTCCTCCGTCCAAGGATTCCGACGACTCTTCATCAGTACCTTCGATTCTCCGAACCGGCGAAACAGTGAAGGCCCATTCCCAAGCCTCTCCTCGTCCATCTGAGGAAGATGAGTCTCGGTATTACTGCGACGATGAAGAAGATTCTGATGAATCCGAAGAGGAAGTTCTTATGATCGGAAAGAAGAAGCCATCTACCAAAGCACCGATTCCCACAGGCAAAAAGCCTGAATAGTTGGACCACGCCATTTTTTGAGATTTTATCACCTTTTTATTTTTCTTCTTGCCTCAAAACCCCCTTTCACCCTCATCCTCCCTTATTCTCCACATCCACCTTCCCGCCTTCAACACTTTCTTGTAACCGTGAGGTCTTTGTACATCATCTCGATTGCTTTCTCGCGGTCATCTCTGGAAGGTGTGGCATTCTAGAGTTTGTTGGCATACATCCTACATGACTTGTACATATATACATTTCGCACCGGTGGCACCTCCGTCATGACCACAGGACCATCCTGTCTCTGGCTGCCCCGAGTCGCGAGGCAATACCAGATCAGAAGACTGGTATTGCGGTGCCACATTCCCCCGTTATTTTTTTTATTCTCTGATGATCTGCTTCCTGCGTTCAGATCTTCCTTTTGAACACTAGCTGTATGTAATGTTGATGTTGGGTGGGGTTCTGCGAATTCTTCTTGGATTTCTGCTAAGGATGCCTGCATGATACATGACTTGAGAGGCGTGGTGACGCCTGTTGCAATGACAATTGATGATATGATTCATGGAACACTTGATGTACAATTCAGTAGATGGAAATTTGAAGTAGACTTTTTCTCCTATTTGATTCAGGTTATCTTGCCTCCTATTTACTCGGGAGCTCGGCTCAGGAGACCATTTCCCATAGGAGGCGTGAGTCTCGTGACACCCTGGTCTCCACTTGCACTTCAACCGTGACTTTAGCCTGGAGTGGATTAGACAACCGTTCTGAGCGTTTCTCGTCACTATTTGAGTACACACACATGCATGTCTTGACCATTTTCGGGTACCTACATGAATTCAAGTTCTTCACCGAATGAAAATCCAAGAAGGGCAGGAAACCCGAAATCCTATGACAACGGTTTGAGTGAACCGAGGTGATATCTCATTCCTTCAAACCGTTCCAGGTTAGTGCATCCTCCAAGTCCTGTATCTGAAGACCTTTTCAAACTCTAACCAGCGGTAAGACTCTCAGCCCTAGAATCTTGGAAGTGTTCAAAATGTCCAGGTTCCCCGGCGGGGGTTGCGCCAAAACACAAAATAAGAAAGGTATACGTCAGACTCTGATTTCGCTTATAGAGCTGATCAAAACTGAATAAACACTTCCACCAATAATCATCATTAAGAGAGGGGCATCAACGAATCACTTGACATAATGAAGAGGATAGAGTTAACGGTGGGAACCGAGATGGTCAGAGGCGTCCAAGCAAAACAGAACAAGCAACCAAAATACTCCGGATTATATGACCATGGCATATTAGATGGCGGTTTTTATTCACGGCTATTATACCCCGTACATATTTTATCTATTTTATACGGAAATTTCCCCAATTGATCAAGGACATCAAGGACCCGCCCCCTGTTTTCAGATTAAAATCTGATCCACGTTCACAGCCTACTCGAGAAAGTATCGTCAGTGTTCGGATTTCTCCACCCGCCGCACTATCTGTCGGCGTTTCATACATCTGTGCTAGTCCTAACAGAGATTCTTCCGGTTGAAAAATATCATCAGACCCAAAACTTGATGTGGGTATGCTCCAGATGTCTATAGCACAATGGGGGAAATTCTTCCTTCCTCTCGTGCCGAACCGAGACAGGTACCCGTACAGGAGAAAATGTTAAAAGAGGGCCACTGTGCCTCGAATTCTGAGTTTGGTTTCTGTCAGAGAATCCAAACTAAAGCACCGAGAACTTGAAACAGTTGATCATCATGTTGTCGAAGATTCTTCTCGTTTCCCAGCTTCTTGCTCCCGCCCTTGCGGAGCTATCCATTCGCGGCGCGGATATCTCTTCCCTGATTATTGAAAATGATGCTGGCATCACATACAAGAACCTGGAGGGCAAAACCGAGGCGCTAGAGGTTATTCTCGCAGACCTGGGTTTCAACTCTGTTCGTCAGCGAATCTGGGTAGACCCCAGCTCTGGTGACTACAATCTTGACTACAACATCGAGTTAGCGACGAGGATTCAAGCACAGGGTATGACCACATACCTTGATCTTCATCTGAGTGACACATGGGCTAGTCCCAGTGAGCAGGTAAATACACACCACTTTCTCATCATATGAACCTCCTCTAACAATGATTCTAGACAACTCCCACAGGATGGTCCACAACCGACATTGACACCCTCACCTGGCAACTATACAACTACACCCTGCTAGTCTGCAACACCTTCGCAGAGAACGACCTAACCGTCGACATCGTCTCAATCGGTAACGAAATCACCGCCGGATTACTCTGGCCTCTTGGTGAGACCCCTAACTACGATAACATTGCCAGTCTGCTACACTCCGGCGCATGGGGAGTCAAGGATTCCGACCTTGCAACCACACCCAAGATCATGATCCACCTGGACAATGGCTGGGACTGGGAAGAGCAAGAATATTTCTACAACGAAGTTCTAGCCGACACCACCGACCTCGTCTCCACTGATTTCGATTACATGGGTGTATCATACTACCCCTTCTACAGCTCCAGTGCTACGCTTACAGCGTTGACTACTAGCTTGAAGAACATGTATAAGGCCTACGGCAAGGATATCCTTGTTGTCGAGACCAACTGGCCTACTTCGTGTCCTGACCCTGAATATGCGTTCCCATCTGATTTGGCGAGTATCCCGTTCTCTGTTGCGGGACAGGAAGAGTTCTTGGAGAAATTGGCGGATGTCGTTGAGGGTGTTACTGGTGGTTTGGGTATTTACTACTGGGAGCCTGCTTGGGTTGGCAATGAGAATTTGGGAAGTAGTTGTGCGGATAACCTTATGGTTAGTAGTTCAACTCATGAGATCTATGCCAGTGTTGAGACTCTTGGTGAGCTGTAGGGAGCCCTGGAGGAAGCCTGCTATTGAAGTGGATTTTTAGGATGTATTTATCATTGCATGTTTGATATCCGTTCTTTTATCTTCTTTTCATTGTCTTCACATCTTGCCTCTTGGTCAATGTATCTATTTTCATTCGAATGACAAACTATTTCCTTTCAGTCTCAACCTTGGAAGATATCCATGTATGGTTTTTTTTCTTTCTACCTAAAGATCCCCGGGTGTATCAATTCAATTACTCTTGATTAGTGCCTAAGTAGCAAGATTCAATTGACATTGCCCTTGAATTCACATATGAACCATTGAATGGATATTCGGAACCCCCTCAATGCGATCAGCCAACCACAATAAGCATATGACTTTCTCAAGATTCATCGATAGCAAGTAATCATATCGGGCCTGTGACAACCTTGGAATAACATGAAGAATCAAGTTGAATCTATGAATTGGGTAGCAGTGATCGGGACACGAATCGGGAAACATAGCATTTACCTGATCGAGCACTTGAGACGACTTCAACCACCGGTGATTGTCCAGATGATCTTTTGGTTATTCACAGATAGCTAAACTTAGAAGCTAGGAAGTCAGGGGCTAACTTGAATGCTTCTTTCCAAGGCTGAGAGATCAGTGAGGGAGAATTGAGTTTTACAGTATCATTGAGAGAATTTAGTCAAATGATCCATCCAACTTGACCTTCAAGTTCTTGGCTCAAGTTTAACTACGTTGATAGATCGATTAGGATTAAAGTTTGATGTACCTCTTTTGGGGGAACTTTGAAATACCGAGAGATATCTATTGGTCAATGCATACATTTGCTGATCTTGGCATTATATTTTCCTTTTGCCACTTTTAATCGAGTTTATGTCAATCATCACAGGGAATTTGAGGACACGAGGGGAGGATGTAGCCTTCGAGGTTGGTTGAGATGTTTGCATATGCAATGAGCACATTCAGCTTCAATGTTGATTGGTCTACCAATGCAAGATACTTGTAGTTTAGATAACTTAAGGAGCGAATAAATAGTAGATCTTTATCGACGTGAGTGCTATCATAGACTCAAATGATACTACTGATAGCGTCATATGAACACTAGTGTTTGGTCTCAAATAATCCCATATCTACTATCTATTTTTTGATAAAATAGTACTCTAAATTCGTGGCTGATCGAACATCTGGGAATTAAAAAGTCGAATATTCCTAGTAGTATAGTTTTATGTCATCAACATTGAACGTCAGAGTACCTCGGGAATGCTGCATTCTGGAATAAAAATAATATCCATACTGTCGGAGCCGGCCGTATATCTTATGAAGTGGCGGTCTAATCCACTCCACCACGTCAGACCTACAAAGGATGAAACGAGGATCTTATCACGAGCCTCTTAGGGCAAAGGACCGATGCTTCCGACATGCCTGGTGGCGGCCCGAACCAAAGATTACAGAGAATCGGACAACCAGTAACAGGGATAGCCCTATCAACATTTTGAATTCCGCATTAAATACTAGGGTTGAGAAAGGGTTCCACACATGCACTGTTGGGTGCCACCTAGCGGTATATTGGGTACCACCTCGGCAGCTCTCTGCAGATTTAAATGTGATGTTAGAAAATCCGAGTCAAATAGTATGTGCATATGCCGGGCAGACTTCGGGATTAACGGGATTTCTTCGGGCAGGGATCTACAACTCGAACCGCTTTGGTCGACATACATACATCCGGAGGCGTGGGTCATGAATTAGGAGAATCAGGGTCGTACAAAATTTTGAAAGGGATGATTGATATGTTATTATCTGCTCTAGATCAATCGATCGTTTCAACCATTTCAAACTTGAAAGTACACATTTGATGCATTGGAAGTCGTGGTGAATCATGGATCCATCATGTGGTATGTAATGACACTACAGTAAGGAGGCCTTTTTTTCTCAATAGTGGATACATAGCATGTCATAAGTATATAACTGATAATTCTGAAAGGTTTAGTGCTGTAAACGTAGAGCCTGAGTTCTGCATGGTACTTTGGGTAGTACAGAAGGGATGATGCCCTACTAAACGTATGCATGGAATCGATCGGCTGTAGCACATCCAATTAAAAAAATCATTTCTTACTTCACCGACTGCATGAATGACAATCAAAGGATCAAATAGGTTAAATTGTAGTCTGGTAACTTTGGTGTCAATTATGCAGACACCTATATTAATTCTTGCTCTCCATTTGATAGCAGCTATTTCCGCCCTGCATTCGGACCAGTATGGAAACTGTTACTAACTACATTTATGCAAATCGCGATATCGGGTGAGCAAATGAGGGAGGCTCTCCTCATACCGGGCTTGGAATGTTCAACTTAGGAGGCGAATCAGGAAGAAAAATCTCCTGGGCAAGGTCAGAACTTGGTACACCCGGCCTGCTATCACAATATCCGAGCGTACATATTGGTACTATCTTTGAATGATGGTGGATGTCCTCCGCCAGCCAGAGGTATAAATAATGACGTCTAGTACCCAGTCTCCATTCTACATTGAATATTCCTGAACTCCATCCATCCTATACTTGCCTTGATACTCAACCCTTTGAAGTTGAACACTCCACTACCAAATCTGTCAACATGACGACCATTATCTCAGCACCCAAAACCAAGCTCTTCAAGCTTCTGTGGGCATCAGAAGAATCTTCCAATGACGTTGAACAATTCATTGAGTTCCACGAGCTCACCTTGTCTCTACGAAGAGATCCCCATTATGTCGAGAAAAGACCTCATCTCTCCATACCGGAGCGTATGCGGGCCCAAAATATTCTGACTGGACCCCTATCCGGACCCCAGAGGATCACTGTGGCTCCTTACGTCTTCGAAAATACCGGCAAAAGCATGGTCATGATCATCCATCTCGGAAATGAGCTATCCAGCCATAGTGGTATGGTTCACGGTGGTCTTCTCGCAACCTTATTGGATGAAACTCTCGTCCGGTGCAGCGGTACTGCATTTGAGAAAAAGGTTGCGGTGACAGCCAATCTAAACATTGATTTTCGCAATCCTGCGATGGTGAACTCATATTTTGTCTTGACGGCAGAAGTGAGCCAGTTACAGGGACGAAAGGCATGGTTGAATGGTCGAATTGAAACTTTGCCAAGTCAAGGAGATGACTATACTCTTATTGCAGAGGCAAAGGCTCTCTTTATTGAGCCTCGAAATGCTGATGTGAGTTCAAGTTCAGGTCCCCCTCCGTGGATGCCAGTGATATATATGACACTAGCAGTTAACATTGAACTTTTATAGCACTTGGACACGCCTTACAGGCTGTGAATGGGATCTAAGGACCTTGGAGTGTGGGAGTTGAAATTGGTATAAATTGACACGGTTTATGATAAACAGGAGTAGATTTAGATGAGTTTGAATGAAACTAGAATGCCCCCTCAGCTGAGATTCTTGATATTTAGAACCGATTACAGTAATAGTCGAAATTGCCCACCTGAACATCCATGTGGGCAACGAATTTTGAAATATTGAAATTTCACTTTTTTTTTCTCGTTTCAATTCTGTTTCAAAGTTTCTTGGCATTGACCTTCTCACTTAAGTCTGAGCCAATTATAAGAATCAGGTCTCATATCCCTAAGCTACAGATCATGCCTGTTTTGAGCAGTCCGAGTCTTTACTAATAGGTACGTTTCCAACCTTGGAAGTTCAAGTTGGCACAGAACTTCTTGAACCGTCCATACAAACCAACGCCTACTGCTCATAGGCCCTTGCAACTGGACCAGATACGAGCTATTTTCTAAACACTAATATACTTATGTGATCGCTAAATTTAACCAACTCTTCAACTGTTGTCATCTATGGAGGCGCCAGTGTGGCTTATAGCTGCCGCTCTGATTAGTTGAATGCCATCGGGCTATGCTGGATCGATGCATCAACTCCAGCTGAGAGATGCGGCGGCTATTATTAGGCTGCTGACTTTAAATGGCTCGATAGATGGAATTTCGTCTTTTCACTTTAACTCAGCTCCCCCATCTTCCATGCCATTTACTGCTGAACAAACTGACCAGATCAACCTGCCCTATCAGATCAAGTGCAAAGATGCAGAGGGCACTCATATTTTTCTTCCTCTTTTTGTATATTATATGCGCCAGCGGACTACAACCAAGAAATGAGCAGGCCATGAACGTTTCCCCGATCACACCCCGCGATGTCTCAACTTCAAGCAAAACGACATCTACTACCACATCGGCCCCCTTATATCTCCCTGTCACAACAGTGGAGCCTGATCCCCTCGGTATGGCTAATATAAGTGGCCTCTACGGTCCAGGGTCTTGGGCAGGATGGTTCCTAACGCTTGTGGCATCCTGGATTCGAATCATCCGCGTCTCGGAAGAGAAAGTCGACCCAAACACCGTCGCCTTCCTTTTTTGGACAAATTGGGCCGCTGTTGATGTCTGGCGAGGTGTTAAAACCACGCTCGACATTCCACGAGATGCACCCGATTATGATGGTCGGGTCAAAAGTGGCTTAGGATCTCTAGGCGCTGCGCTTAACTTTACGTTTTGGGGCACATTTCACGCGCAGATTCAGCTTTTGATTTTGATCATCGTCTTTGGCTCATCTGAAGACCAAGATAGACGCTTGTTAGCTCATACGATCGGACTGGTTTTACCTTTAACAACTCTACTGGTTTGTTTCTGGTTAAATCCCGATACTCTCGATACACCGGCATTGTACTGGTATGGAATGGAAAGCTTCACACACGAGGATTTGCTCCGTTACGCCAGTTATACGGGATATTCAAGCATACCAATCGTCATTTGGTTGGTCTATATCACGATGCCTGCAGTATTGCCCAAACGCGCTATGGATTTGATAAATCTCACGATTGAATGGGTGGAGACAACAGATAGGCTTCACAATTTAGTCGGAATATTTGGAATTTTATCCATCATCACATTCGTTATCTCAATCGCTATGGTAAGCTCTACAGGTAGCGTTAATTGGATGTTTGGAATTTTGCCCGTCGGTGTCTTTTTATTTATCTTCCAATTTGGTTTAAATTTCTCGAGGACGGTTCCAATGTTATGCCTAATGTCGGTTTTAAACGCCGGGTGGTACTTATTTATTATTGGGACGTATGCTATAGTATATGTGTCCAAAGCCTACCTGAGCGGAAGTGTGGAGCGTTCAAAATCGTGTTTCTTTATGCCGTGTGCTCCGCAGTCGATCACAGACGAAGACCAGTTGCAGCCTCTGGTTGTAGGTCTAGCGCTACTTCTTGGGTTCGACTTACTCCCGGTTATTTGGAGGAAAGTCAAAGCACGGTATGCAGAGCGGAAAGAGTTTGTCCGGGATACAGAAAGGCGGGTGGCGGAGCTTCAAATGAGACGACGTCTATGATCGGCATTAGGTACATAGAGAACCTTGGAAGATAGTTGATAAAGAAGAATTTGCTGTAAGGCTTTAATAGTGTTACCACCACATTATCCTAGATAGCCACTCCGTAAATCTCAAAAGTCTGCACAGTCGAGTTCGCAATCGAGAGCGAGATAGCTGAGTTCTCAATAGTCACACTATCATCACTGGCATAAAGCTTCTCTCCACTTGTATCAGTCAACCAACTACTAATCGCCGTCCCATCATCTGGAACCTGTGAGAAAGCCGACAAATCAAAAGTAAACGTCTGATCCTCATCCCAATTAGCCACAACAATAACCAGTGTAGCATTATCTTGATTGATAGCCGGAATAACATTGCTCGAGGTACTGTTCAAAATGCGCATCCCAGACCGAATATGCCGACTGAACTGAGCCAGCATGTAGTATTTCGTTGTAGCACCGTCAAGAGTATCGGATGTAATATCGCCATTGATGAGACCCCAGTCTGAGGAGTCAATAACTTGCCAGTGAACCCAAGCATTTGGCTGTAAGAGTCTGATATCTGTCATGATGAGTTGCACGGCTGTTGCGCCTGTTGAGTCACTATCTCCATATTCACTATCCCAGAGAAGTTGTCCCGCACTTGTCGCGGCTGCTCGGAGTTTGGATCGTGGACCACTCAGACCCTCATAGCCGTGAGAGTTTACACGACCGACATATGCCTTCTCTGTGGTTTCGGTAATGGTGTCCCAGCCTTCCAGTGTTAGTTCGAAGGTATTTTCGTCCGATGACGCGATGATTGTTTGGTCCAGGCCTCGCGCTTGCATTTCTTTATACAGAATTGGGATGAGTGATGCTTGAGATGACGCATCAAAATGACAGCCCTCCTGAGTACCTGTTGAGACCCACCAATCCGAAGCAGGTTCATTAAATGCCTCAATAGAGGTGAAAGTAAGACCCCAGTTCTCCTGGGCATACTGAGCAATCGTCGATAGGTATATCGCATGATTTGTATACTGAGAAGTAGGCAAGTTACTTCCTCCATCGGAAGCACCACTAGGATTGAGATTATCGAGTTGCCACCACATCGGAGAATTAGAGAACAGTTCGAAAGTATCAGCGCCTCTTGCCTGAGCATTGAGCATCATGGTACGCTGATTAGCATCGACAGTCCAGTTCCAGCTCGACGAGCTGGGATCCGTGCTCGAATCATCTATCCAGTATCCCTCCATCTGCTTTGCCTTTGGAATATTAGACGATGCCACCATCGAGATAGTACCGTTGATGGTGTTCCACGAGCAAGCACCGGCATTATATCGCAAGATATTCAGGCCTAGACCAGGTAAGGTCTCATCGCCGGGACTCCAATAGGTCGAGTCTCTGGTGAAGACAATATCTGCTAGGTCTTCTCGATATCCGAATATATTGGCCCACCAGGCTAATGATACGCCCCAGCCACCCCAGGTTTCAGGGTAGAGGTCCGTTGTGATGGTTGTTGTTTGGTCCGCCTGGGTAGAGGGTAGGCTGAGTGCCCAGAAGAGAGCCACCGGGGCTCTAAGGCGCGAGAACATGCCGGGCATGGTTCCAGGATGTTAAGGAGATATGGTTTAACTCAATTTAGGAACTTGAACTAGTAGGATCAAGGAGGTCTACAGGGTATTTAAGTCTACTACGGATAAAAGATGTCCACACAGCAGTCCGGTCTATCTCGGAGTTGAACTATCCGATGTAAAGCCCACTGTCGGTTAAATGGAGATTCCTTGAAATTGAGATATTGCTAAGACATGCATGCGCAATCGATGCAACTCTTGAGAAGAAGCATTATTGGATGGGTTATGAAAGGCCGGAGGTAATGTGGAGTAAATATGGGCCATGTAACCGCACGGAGGATTCTGCAGACTGCAGCGATCAGCCATGACGATTGGTGCCCGCCTTGAACGTGAAGAAAGATTATCTATCCCATGATGGTGATATAGAGGACCAGTATTGGAGTCGCGGGATCAGTTAGGGGTATCTTGTTTCATTGAAGCTAAGCGTGACCAATTTATGAGAATCTATGTCATGGTCTTATTCGTGACTGGGATTAGAATTCCGAGGATTCTCCGCGTTGAATCTTAATGCTTGGTGTGCTAAGTTTGGTGATTCAGATGATCACAATTATGATTTAATCATCTTATTAAAATGAGGGTTCATATGAGCGCAGGATCGTATTCCAAATCAAGTCCCGTTTACCAAAGATTCCGGTTCACAGGTGCCAACTTGAACTTGAAGGGCAGGAAAAACTTGAAGAACAATGGAATCCAACTGCAGTAGTTATGAAAGCCCCAACGACCAGTTTACCTATATGCCTACCTAGCTAACTCTGAAACATCCATTTCAGTCAACTAAGATTCATATCGAATATTGGGGCAAAGGACTCTGACTCTACATACCAGTGTATACTGTAGTCCTGTAGAAATCCAAGGTTACAACATATGCACTTGTGTTGACTACTTTGAGTCCAACTCACTATTCAATCCCATAACACCACCAGCTTTTGGGGGTAAACTCATCTCCGATCTATAAATCCACGTTTAAAATTTTTATTTTCATTTCTAGTCAATCCACAATAGTTGGAATGGGAGATTAGGGGCCCCCGAGCATCAATCCTGCAATGCTTGGCTATAACTATGGAACTTGAGATCTTGTTTCAGGGTCTAACTTCAACTTGAATCAATGTTGGTATTTCAAGTTGATATTCCCTCTCTTGAGTACATATACATAGTAGTAAGAAGAATATCAATGTATCGGCATCCAGATGTCTGCAAGTACCGAGTATATACTTGAGGTGACCCAATAGTTAACGTGATTCCCAAGCGAGCGGATCACCCAAGCGAGCGGATCACCTACCACCTATTATACTACTTTAGATAAATTATTAACCACCATAACGCCAATTTATTAAAATATTTATCTAAATATCACAATGATCTGACCTATGTCCTTCTTCTCCACACTTTTTACATGTCGGCAGCTTTCTCCTCGTTGGCTGAGGCTGTAAAACAGGCGCTCTCCGCGGTGGTACGGGAGGGGCAATTGGCGCTTCAACCACCTGTATAGCACGCTGTATAGCTTCCTGGCCCTCTTGAACCGTCATTCCACCCTCATTAGGTATCTGTCTAGTAGACCGTTGGCGCTTTTGCTTCTGCTTCTCGTGTGCGGCACGTAATTTACGTGTTTCAACCTCTAATAAAGCTGTTGAATACATCTGAATTTCACAGGCCTTAAGAACTTGATCGATTTGCTGTTTGAGTGGACTTGGAGGGCTTCTTGAGCGTTGTTTTAGAAGAGATTTGATTGAACTAGCTTGCCGCTGAAGCTGGATAATGTTTTGAGGTGTCTTAGGTGAAAATTGGCTTGATCGACTGGTAGGGCGGCTACCTGGGGGTGTAGGTGTTCGAAGAAGAATATTCAACTTAGAAAGCACTCGATCTGGGTTGAATGGTACTAAACCAGCTGCTGCAAAGCTGTTTTGAATAGTTTGGGTTTGAAAAGCCTCTTTACGAGCGATTGGGTAGGCTTCAAGAAAATCAAATTTATCAACATGGTTAAAACCAAGCCGCATTTGATTCTCAACAAGCCGACCATATGCACGCTTAAGAGGTGAAAAACATCCAACATCAAGCGGTTGATGTAAATGTGAAGAATGAGCTGGCATACAAATTGGAATAATATTATTCTCTTTGCAAATCTGGTCAAATTGGGGAGTTAAATGACTCCCATGACCATCGAGAATTAAAAGTCGATATTTTCCAAGTGTACGTTCAGTTGTTGCTGGAATAAAGTGTTTTTGAAGCCATCGAAGTCCAATTTCATCAGTTGTCCATCCATTTGGACTAGTTTCAAATCGCCAGTCAAGTGGAAGGTTCTTAAACCATCCTTCAATCAAAACTTTACCTTTGAAAATAATCACTGGTGGAAGGGCCCATCCAGATACATTAATTGTTTCAATAGCTGTTACCCATTCACGATTTCCAGGCTGTAAAAGTGATCGTCGACCATAATATCAAGAACGAGTAACAACCTTAGCAGTTGCTGTAAGTCCCATTGCAAATCCAGTCTCATCAAAGTTATAGATATCCTCTGATAGAATACCATTCTCTTGAATTGTCTGAAACACAAGATTAAACCATGCTTGAACCACTTTTGGATCCTCCATTTTCGCACGCTCGTAATTATATCGACGAGAGAAACGGGTAGTAAGCTCTGAATGTCGTCTTACGAAGTTTGTAACCCAATTTTTGCCAACAGTTTGAGGGGGGGGTCTGGCCACGCGCTGCGAGTAGAATATTGGCCATTTCTTGGACAGTAGCCGGGCGGGGGGCAGCTCCACGTATATCCATAGAGATCACCCATTGGAGAAGTGAATTCTCTTCATTTTCGTTTAATTTGTGGTTATTCGCGCGAGTTTCGAATCGATTGGTATGACCATTTAGTCGGCGGTGGAGGGAAGTAAAAGGCACGTTAAACTGACGTACTGCCTCACGGATAGAGCTAATTTCATTGTTTTTAATAGCTTGGATAGCAAGTAAGATCCTTCCCTCCTGTTCGATTGAATTTCGAGAGGTTTTAGAACGTATTGGTGGCATGGTAGGTGGTTGAAGATGGCTAGACGCGGTCGCGACGCGAGTTTTTGGTTGGGTGATCCGCTCGCTTGGGTGATCCGCTCGCTTGGGAATCACGTTATAGAAATCTTGCCGTTAAGACACCTGGAAATTCAGGCTTCATATATCACTCATAACTAACTATATCATGATGTGCAAATTACTAGTAACGAGTACTAATGACATCTAGATCTAGAAGGGCATGCACTTCCCACTTATGCACGTCCTTCTTCACGGAGGCAGACATATTCTTCCCCGATATTTTTTGGCAAGGCAGACTGAGAATCTGTCTCAGTCTGCCTTGCCCTAACCAAAGTTGACCCCCTTCTCCAGTCACTAACTCCATCGGGTATAGATCTGGTCCAATGGGTATCAATCAATCTCAGCTGCGTGGCTGTGCAAGCACTTACCCGTTAAACCCACCAATTCAGACAAGCTATTCCTTGATACCCAACGGAGATTATGATGATCTCCTCTACTTCCCCTTCTCAAGCATATTTTAACATGATCTTTTCAGTTGAGCTCTGCCTAAAATGTGTCGTAATGCTTGAGGTTTATAAATAGCTTATTCCTATCTGTTATCGGAAGATGTGGGGGTTTACGGAGTAGATGAACAAGGAGAAATGAACCCCCATTGACCTCTAAGATCACACCTAAGCAGACTTGATCCATCTATAATACGAGTCAATTTAGAATTATTTAAATCTGATACATGACAGCTCTCAAAATCTCGAAACATACTAGTGGGCCATTATATCACACTATTAGGGCCAAACAATGAAAAAACAATAGAGAACCCCATTTTGGTCCCAAATCTCTAGACCGCCTTGTGCACGTGAAATTATTTCCAGATTCCAAGTTGCATGCGACAATTTCCAAGGGTTATCACAAAGTATCCTAGTGAATAACATCCTCGCTTCTTATTGCGCCCCCGCGTGTTGCTCTTGTTGCTCTTCTTCCGTCCCTTGCGAATGTCCCGATCGTCCCCGTCCCCGCTTCTTGCGCTCCCTGTTCGCCGCCCGCCGCTCTGAAAGATCACACCGACTTCGCGCTTCCTCATCCCTTCGCCTCAAACCATCTTTCTATTCCGGCGCTTGAATCGCTAGGTTGGGCATCATCTTTGCCAACCCGGTTATGGCGTCTCATGACCCTTCTCAGGGTGCTGGCGCTTCTCCTGCGGGCTCCAAGCACCGTAGCGTGAGCCCATCACCCCACTCTCAACAGTACCTGGATCCGACGACTGCTGGCCTTGGTCTCGACCCATCCATGTCAGGTGCATTTGCGACCAATCCTGTATACGCGAATACCAACCCAGATATGGGAATGGGTGGTCCTGATGCATACAACTACGCTTCGGCGTATCTCTCTGCTGCCCCGCCAACACAAGGTTTGGCGCCGCCAGTCGACCCATCTTTTTCAAATATCAACACCGGAAGTGTGCCCAGTTCGCAGTCATTCGAAGCAAGCTTGGTCAGTCAACTGGATCATACAGCTGGGGGTTTGAGGCCGCTACAGCCGGAGGATAACTATAACTTGCTGAACACCTCAACCGCCGACATGGACTACTCTGCCTACTCGAACCACAGTCCGAATAGTGTGACTTCTCCAGAGTACGATTCCTCGCTGCTGCTGGATCCCCAAATGCACCAGAGACCACAATCGATGCACCAAGGCATCAACCCGGCGGACCTCGTCAGCCCCATCTCCAATCCTTCCTCCCACCCATCATCGCAAGATCCACAGCAGTCCTCGCCAGGCCCTATGTCTCCCCCTGGTTCCACCCCGTACTATACTCCACAGCATTCACGGCATACTTCATTGGATCCAGCCACTGCTGCATACCTAAGCGCGCAATCCAACCAGGACTGGCAGTCGGTGATGAACCATACCGCCTTTCAAGGCCATCGCAGAGCACCATCTGAAGTATCCGAGGTATCATCGGCCAACCACTCACCATACTTGTCTCAGCACGATTATGATGGCATTGAGAACAGTGCCTCGCCCTCATTGGCACCGCAAAATGATCCTTCACTATATGACAATGCTCTAGGAATCGAGTCGTTCACGCTTTCGGAGCAGCAACAGCAGCAACAACAACAACATCACCAACACCAGGGAATAAGCCCACTTCATAGCCCATATATTTCGCCACAACTCATGCCTCAGCAAGGCTTGGAAATGGTTCCGAACGCACCATACCTGTCTCCTCCTACCCTCAATAACCAGTTCCCCTCGGCGCCCACAGAAATGTATGGGATGACCTCGGACGACATGATGAACTCAATGAATAATGGCTCTACCGACATTGGACAAGCCTCGCAAATGGCACCACCATCTATTAATGTCGAGTTTGCTCCTCCATCTCGAATTCCTAGTTTCGGACCTTCGAAGCCGGCCGATGACTTTGATTCTTTGAGTCCCCCAGCAATGCGTGAGTTCCCTGATATTTCAGTTAATATATTCATTTCTCAACTCCATCACAGGATCACGAGTGCGCAGTAAATCTGACCCCTATGCACACCCCGCTTCTCGTTCACGTTCGCCCGCTACCTCGGCAACCAGTCTAGAGGCTCGCGCACCGAGTTCACCACGCTCATTGTCCCCCCACTCGCGAAGTAGCCCTAGCTCACGAGACGCATCACCGTCCCGATCAAACCGACGTCTCTCGACATCTTCGATCGAAAGTCGCAATTATATCCTTGATTTGGCCGATCCTCAGCGTCCCGGCGCGATATCTGGAGATTCAAAGCGTGTTCAAAAGCACCCAGCCACTTTCCAATGCACCCTCTGCCCCAAACGATTTACCCGTGCCTATAACCTGCGCTCGCACCTTCGAACTCATACAGATGAACGACCATTCGTTTGTACAGTTTGTGGGAAAGCCTTTGCGCGACAACATGATCGAAAACGCCACGAAGGACTGCATTCCGGAGAAAAGAAATTCGTTTGTCGAGGTGATCTTTCAAGAGGAGGAAATTGGGGCTGTGGTCGCCGATTCGCGCGTGCTGATGCCTTGGGACGCCATTTCCGATCTGAAGCCGGAAGAATCTGTATCAAGCCTTTACTCGATGAGGAATCCCAAGAACGCGAGAGAATCCTCATGGAACAGCAACAACACCATCAACACCAGCAACCATCCGGTCATCTGCAACCTGTCCCACAGCCGCTGGTCATGCCTGGTGTCCCTGGAATGGATGGACAGTCGGGTAACTTTGTCCTCCCTGCAGCATTGCTTGCGCAATACCCTGCTCTCCAGACTCTTCAATGGGATACTATAGGTGCTGGTGGTGATGATCTAGGAGACATTGGCGGTCGCAGCAGCTTCGATGCCAGCTCTGGAGGCGAGTTCGGCTTCGATGAAGACGAGTCAGGCATCAGCAGTGTGTCTGGTATGAGTGGTGGTTATGTGAATAACCAGCCTGGGATGTACGGAGGTCAAATGATGGGAGGAGATCCTGGATATGATCAAAAATGGAGTGGATGATAGCGGGAGAGAGGACTGTGATACTCTCCTTCATCTTCATTCATTCCATCAAACCTGGAAGGCAAAAGCAGCACAATTTGGATACTCGCATGTTGTGCTTGGTTATGATTTTATCGGTGTCTGTGGGATTGGTGCCTATATAGAAATTTTGGCGTTGAGATATAGGTCTGGAGATCCTGGTGGATAGTTTCCTTTTTCTTCTCTCTTCTTGTTACCCCTGTTTATCTTTTCATGCCAGTGGCAACGAGGGTTTTTTTTTCTTGATATAATGACATTCGTTACATCCGATTGTCTCTTTCCCTTGTTTCATCCCCTGGACCGTTTCAGGCTCATCAAGTCTATCCTCGCAGCTGACCTTTCCTCTTATCATACCCGTCTGTTCTGTCTTTAAATCTCATATTTTCTTGGATATACCCTCCATGGAGTATTATACCGCATGACCCATTTCAACCAGTTTTTTCATGCATGCTATGCTTCTTACCAGTAGATTGTGCGCTACTTTGGTCTGATACTCAGAAAAGCACACCAGTGTTTCAAGTTAATGACAGCCCAATTCTGAAATACAAATACACATACAAAAGGAACTTAAAGAATAGAATTATACTAGTAGAAAAAGGGTATATGATGCAAAGAACAATAAGACAACACCACACCATCATATGAAATATTTACAAAGACGATCAAACGAGCGACTATAGGAATTCATCTATGGTCAAAGTACAGAAGGGTTAAACGATAGAAAAACAAGCGCAAGCGCTAGAAATCTCAAATTTACCGCGAAGCCTTCACCAACTTCTGCACCTGAGCCAGCCACTTCTTAGCGAATTCCTCCTCAGTAAAGCGCAACGCGGATCGTCTCGCCCTCAGCCGCATAGCGATCTTCTCCTCGACAGGAAGAGCAAGCGCCGCCTCAAACGCAGCCGCGAATTGCTCCTCCGTTTCAGCACGGAACCCGGTCGCACCGTCTCCGAGATCAATCACGATATCCTCTCGGGGCCCGCCCGAGTCATGGGTAACGCAGATCAAACCCGCAGCCTGGTACTCCACGACACAGATACCGAAATGTTCATTCCACATGCCATTCACGCCGACAGAGGCTGTTCCGAGGTGGGACAGTACAGCGGGCCAACTAGCGTCGCAGAGGAAAGTGGTATGATCGCGGATCTTCAGTTCGTGTGCTAGGAGTCGCAGGTTGTAGATGTGTGTTTCATCGGGACTCGAGTGCCGCACTGAACCGATGAGAACGAGTCGTGGGGGCGGGTTATCCGCGAAAACGGGATTACGGTTACGTTCCTGGAGAAAGCGCGCGAACGAGCGCAAAACTAGAGGGTGGTTCTTTTCGGGTCGGAACTGTGCGATGTACAGGATGACTGGTTGCCGAGTTCGTTCACTCTCTGCGTCGACGGTGATTGTTGATTGGAGCTCGGAGACTGCAGTCGGTGGGAAGACCACTGCGGGTGATGATGAGGATCCCGTGCCTTCTTCAGTGCTCTCAATGGCTTTGCTTGTGCCCCATAATTTGCGGATGTGGGCCGATGTCCAGGACGAGTTGCACATGACTACGTCCACGTGGCGTCCAACCCAGCCGTATAACTGGGCGAAGAGTTGCCAGTACCGCCGCTTGAGTGTACCCTTGAGTCCCTTTCCAGCACCAGAGTTGATACCTTGTACACCAGTCTCGTCGTCAAGGGAGGAGAGCATATCGGTTGAAATTGTCGGGTAGTGAACGTACGCCCCAGTGGGAACTGTAGGGAACAGCCACTTGCATAGAGCCAATGCAAAGGCGTATCCCATGGTATCAACAAAAACATCTGGGACGAGTAACGTGAAGGCATCATACGCAACAACCAGGGATCCGAGGGACTGGCCAAGCAGCGTCATGTAAGGGTACGAACTGCTGACCACATATTTCCGCGTAGTCAAGTAGAGTAGGACGATTGTCGGAGAGTGTAAATGAATGTTGAATCGGTTCTCCACGCGCTCCAGCATTGTAGTCTTGTTAACTTCATGATCGCCAGTGTAGATAGCACAAATAGCCTTGGGCCAGCGCTGCTGTGTTGCGCGAATAGCTTCCCAAAGTACACGTTCTCCACCCCCACCAGCGTTACTACAGAGACGTCAGTAAACAAGCGGTCAAGTAGTATAGCAGCGGGGGAACAAATCATACCAGAAGGGGTGAAAGAAACCAATAATACCATCCCAATCATCTGGAGTAGTTCCCTCATTCTTAGAACCATCTCCGTTATCATTGCTACTTACAGTCTTCGCCCCACTAGAGCTATCAACCTTCTCCCAATCCTCATCTTCGGCTTGGCTCCGAGCCAAGGAGTTTGTAGAAGACTTTGGTCGCGGAACTCGATGCTCCTCCTCCTCCAACCGCGCCCGCGCGATCACATATTCCCGACGAGAACGTGTTCGCCGACGGATCAGCCAACCCGCGCTGCGAAACACTAATCCAAGCAGAGTCCCCGCTAACCGTGGAAGAAGGAGAACGGAAGTGGCGAGGACCACAAGAGCCAGGATGGCATTTGACAAGAAGGCCATGGTCACTGTTGACACCAATGTTCTGGCATGCTACTAGGAGTAAGGACGAGAAAGAAAAGAAGGAAAATGTTCCATCGGTCAGGTTCAAAGAAGTTGACGTGTTGCTAGAATGCGTAACTTACATACGTGTCACATGACGTGGAGACTGTTTTTCCTTTTCGATTTCCCCTCAACCGATGATACAATTTGAAAGCCAGTACTTGGTGAAGATTGAAAGACCCATTGGGCTTCGCTGACTATGAATTCCGTTCGATATTCTCCTTTACGAGTCCTGAGGACTTCTCAAAGAAGTTGGCCTCGAGCAACAGCTACCCCGTCGCATACCCATGTCCGATACCTCCATGGAAACACTCCGAACCTCATCAGTGCCGCATTAGATGCCTCTACAAGCTTGATCCATGGTGTTCACGATGTCACCTGTCTACCATGGGTCTTATCTATCCCCCTTACAGCTCTACTTGTCCGAACGGTCGTCGGATTGCCCATACAATACTATACACGCCTACACGCCCGACGAGAACGAGACCTTGCGCCATTACTGTACTCCTGGAAAATTGCAGCGGAGAACGAAGGTCGACGAGGAGGAAGAACCACAAAACAGATCACAGAAATTTTAAATTCCAGGGCGAAGATCTTACGAGAGAAATGGCACGTAAATCCCTGGGTTAAGGGAGCGTCGCTCTTACAAATACCGGTCTGGATTTCCCTGATGGAGAGTATCCGTGGAATGTGCGGAAATACAAGTGGTCTAGTGCCGTGGCTACTTTCACTGGTTCGACCAAACAAGGAGTCTGCGGATGAAGCTATCCAATCGCTCAATCTAACAGTGGAACCCACACTTGCGAATGAAGGTGCGCTTTGGTTTCCTGATCTCTTAGTGGGAGATCCAAGTGGAGCATTGCCTGCCCTTCTCGCAGCATCGATTTTGCTGAATGTGAATATGGGCTGGAAGAGTGTCTCTTTCAAGGACATGGCTGAAATGCCGAAGCTCCAGATGTATCAAAATTTCTTTTTCAGTGGTTTGCGGATCTTTATTCAGGTCCTCGCTGTCAATGTTGGTATCTCTGGATGGTTCTACGAGATGCCCGCTGCTTTGATGGTTTACTGGATTGCCAGTTCCAATATTGCGACTCTGCAGACGTGGTGGCTGGGTAAATACATGTATTTGAAGCCATCTATTCCGGCTTACAAGGCTACGCACATGAAATTCATCAAGGGAGGTGACCCTTTCAATATGAATTTGAAATAGGAAGATCACGATGTTTACCCTCAAATCCATATTCGGTGCTGCAATATCCTACGACCCTTTCACCACATACTACCTGGTCATTGGAATGGTTTATCTCGAAGAATTTGAACGATTTTGTGATTTGAGACATTTTTTTTAGCGATACTCACTTGTATAACATCATGATTCCGTTAGCACAAAATTCAAGACTGGCCGGACCACTGCCAGTGGCATCTACTATTTTGTCAATAATATTTCCTTTCCAATGTTCAATAAAGACTCGGGGCTTCAAGTTGAAACCATAAGAAGTCCACTGAAGAAACGAGACCACTCCCAGTGTAGCCGTGGTCTACATACTGTAGGTAGTGAGCTTGTTACTTCAAGGGAATTTAGGCAAGTGAAACTCGATATTTTAATAGTAGAACTCGGGGGAATCCTGTCTACGGTGGACTGATTTAGTTGAATTTTTTTTCATATTAAGGATCGCTGTTTGTAGGATATCAAAAATAGGACAACGCTCCATATCCCTAATTCAGCAAATGAAACACCTGGCGGTCGACAGTAATTGGATTTCCATGATGGCCTCGGCCCATGATTGCAGCGTCATATTCAAAATATGGCAACTTCCGAAGAGCAGCGGTAGGTTAAATCGAAAAGAGGAGAATCTAATAAGATCTAACCTTAAATCTTAGCCTTAATTGGCTCTTCTGGGGCGGTGGCTTCTTCGTTCGTCTCGACGGTGCGAGAGTCTGGGCCATTGCCGAAGAAGATAACCTCAACGGTAATATCGTCACTAAGAAAAGTTAGCATTCTGCACTCCGGTTACAAATACCCCGTATAGCTAGTGAGAAGGACATACCGGTAACGACGGGAGTATGGGCTGGGAAGGGTCAACAAAGCACAAATCATTTCCTTGTCCTTGCCTCCCATGGCATTACGCACAATGTGCGTAGCGGCATTCTTATCCTCAACTACGAAGCGGCTCTCGCCCTCGGGAATAGCGTACTGCTCCTGGCGGAATGGACGTCGCTGCCCTTCGGAGGTGGTGCCAGTTCCCTTCACAGGGAGCTGTTTCTGGCTGCCAAATGAAAACCAACTCTGGAGCCAGGACTTGCTGGATCCAGCACCAGACTGCTGCTCAAGCCATTGGCCAACCAAGCCGACGACTTCATCGTTGGTCAGCATCTCCCACAGACCATCGGTGGCCATAACAACGAAGTCTCCCTTGGACGGATCAATCTTGGTGGTGGTGATAACAGGCTCGGCAGTGACATATGGAGGGGTCTTGAGAAGTGGAGAAGGGCTACGACCAAAGAACTGGCCCTTGATCTTGTCCTGGACGTCCTTGGTCCATTTGTAGACAGCGTCGCCAAAGGCACGGCTGGGTTCAAGGCCACCCAGAATTCGTCCGTTGCGGGTCACGTAGGGCTCACCGGGGTGCTCGGCTTGAAGACGCTTGATCTCAGAGGGAGTCCCGCCAGTGAGATCCTCTGACAGTGCCGTGGCAGTCCACTTTCCATTAGATCCACGGCGACCGAGAACAGCACGGGAGTCGCCAGCAACTGCAACCTTGAGGTCCTTTGATTGGGAATCGTAAAAGCTAAGAAGAGCACAAGATCCTGAAAGAGCAGGTGCGAGCAGCTCTGCGGCCATACGTCGCGAGTTCGACTTGAGAACCTTGTTGACACTCTCGTTCACAATATCATGGTCAAGACGAAGGAATCCCTGCTTGATAGCGGCGTCAATGGCCTCGGATGAAGGAAGCAGAACTGTCGGGTCAGTTGCGGCAGCTTTGTATGTAGCGTTGAGCTCTCTGGCGACATATGAGATAAGCACGTTTCGAAGCTTGGCAGATGTAGTCCAGCCCCTGTTATCTTATCAGCATGATGCTTGCCTGCCAAAAAAAATCAATCATTTCGTTAGCACTCACGAGTGGCCATCAAAGACTGCCCAAAACGACCAATCACTACTGGGCTCCCCATTCTGATTAGCAGCCACGGACGATGGCACTTCAACAATCAGCTCGGCATGGTCATCCTCGATCGGCGAGTTGCTGGGAACCTGAACAATATCGTATCGAACAACACCCTTGCCACGGTTCACAAAGTAGGATTCTTCACTCTTTCGCAATTTCTCGGTCGCTTGTTCCGGGGTAAGCATGTTCACCATGCGTCGGTCTGAATCGTCGGCCTTTTTCGATAGCGGCTGGTCTTCGGAGAGTGTCTGGATGTAGAATTGGTCGTTGTTGACCAACAAAGCTCGGCGCGTCGAGTCGGAAGGCCCTTCGGCATGGGCAGTTGTGATTGCACTCGCGGCGAACCCTCGAACCTGTGTTGCTAATGACTGAGCGCTACCGTCACTCTGATACGCATACCACGCCCCGGAGGCGACCACGGTCGAAATTACGGCTAGGCCGAAGTTGCGGAAATGCATGGGGGATTGCAGAGCTGCAGGGAGGTAGGACGAGTGTCGGCCTCCAGAGTATGGCCTGAGGCCTCGTACCTGGTTGTGGCTGAAACGGAGCGGACTCGGCCGTTTACCGGCAATTTTCCATACTGGGGCACGCCGAGCAGTATGGAAAGCCTGGACAAATGCCCGACGCATTGATTCTTGCAGAGATTTGAGATGTTGTAGAGGTCACTGCGATGCTGGAGTATGATATTTCGCAATGTTTCGTGCTGCGACTCTCTAGGATAGAGAGGGAGACAACAATTGAGCGGCGCGGCGATAAATGATAAGCAACATCACGTGTATATATGGACCGCGCTAGCCGAAATTGGAAGTGTCGTCATTCCCCGCGGAATTTATCTTTGAAACTCCCATGCCTTTCAACCTTGAAATTCACACTTCTGCTTTCTGAAAAGAAGGCCCTTGGTGCTTGTGCCTTGCTTGTCAAAATGTCTTCACGAGCAATTCGTAAGCTCCAAAAGCTGCGTGAGAAGGAACTGCAAGAAGCTGAACTCCAGGATGAGTCAAGCGACGATGATACCCCGCGCCCCGTGAAGCCCAAGTTCAATGCCTTCGATCTCCTAAACGCCAGCGGTGACGACGATGACGATAACGACGAAGATGAAGATGAAAAACCAGAAGAGGATATGGAGGAGCCAGTAGCTCAAGCCCCAGAGCCTGAGCCTGAGACCACAAAACCCAAGAGCGCGAACAAGAAGAAGAAGAAGAAGAAGGCTAAGAAGTCACAGTCCTCTGCCAAACCAGCAAAAGAGGAAGATTGTAATGCTGAAATGGATGAGATTGATCGTGCATTGAAAGATCTGGCCGTCAAAGGACAATCTGCAGGCGAGAGCGACTCATCGGCCTTGGTGAATTCCAACCCAAATGCGACCTTCCCAAAAAGCACCGATGAGCTGTTATCAATCGATTCCAAGTTTCTGAACCCAACAAATGAGATGCGCCGGCTGTTTGGAAATGTGGCGCTAGAAAATTTCGACCAGGATTCAGGGTCAAGCCGCCGTCGAGATCGCAATCGGGACGAGACCGTCGATTTAGGCCGCGCTTTGACTGGGCAATACAGTCCCGCCAGCAGAGGTCAGAGTCTAGCCGGTGTCACTTTAAGACGAAATTCCCTTATGCAAGGAAAGGATGAATGGCCTCGGGCTCCCAGCGGAGGACTTGGAATGGAGCTTGTTGAAAAGTCTTCTTCAGGTCCTATAATGTACAAAATCCTTCACAATACAGCGTACAAGGACGTCCAAAACCAGTTTGATCTGTGCGTTGAATCGATGGATCCACAAAGGCTCATCCATCATCTCCAATACAATCCCTATCATATTTCTACTCTTCTTCAAGTCTCTGAAATTGCCAAGCATCAAAGTGATCATGCCGTCGCTGCTGATTTATTGGAGAGAGCTCTTTTCAATATTGGACGTTCAGCGCACTCGTCCTTTGGTAGTCGGCTCAAGGAAGGCCAAGCCAGGCTTGACTTCACTTATGCAGAGAACCGAGAGTTGTGGCTTGTGGGATGGAGATACATTGCGAATCTCGGCATGAAGGGAACATGGCGAACCGCTTATGAGTGGGCTAAATTGCTTCTAAGCCTGGACGATTCGGATCCTTACTGCATGAAATTAATGATCGACTCTCTCGCTCTACGAGGAAGGGAGTATGCGCAGTTCGTAGAGCTGTGTACCCAGACCCGCTTCAGCCGCGATTGGGCTGATCTTCCTAATATTCAGTGCTCTTTGGTCATGGCATATATTCGCCTCAAGAAGCCTCAAGAATGTCGCCAACAACTTCGCCATGCTATGTCTCGCTACCCGTGGGTGTTTAGCAGGCTGGCCAAGGAATTGGACCTCCAGCACATTCCCAAGCATATTTGGGGCAAGATGCCTCCAACTGGATCTCATGAACTTCTGACAGAACTCTACATCCTCCGTGCTAAGGATCTTTGGAATACCCCGGAAGCAGTCTCGTTGATCATGGAGGTTGCCGATTCCCTCACTGGAGAACCGGAACCCATTGAGCCACCAGAGATCACCTTGAATGTTGCTCGCCATGTGATTCTGTCTGACACCCCGAGCGTCACTACTCATCTCCCTAACCGCTTTGTATCCGGCCGACTTTCCGCTTCAGATCCCCTTCCTCCATATGATTCAGAGGCTTTTCTTGAACAGTCCCACCCTACACCTTCCTACATCTCGCGAATTCCCGAAGCTGGACGCCCACAGTGGCTTCGCGATCTTCTTGGTCAGATGCAGGAGCGTGGTCTCCCGCTGGGTGACTTAGGAGACGGGCTAGATGGAGCCGAGGTAGTTGACGATACCACCCCTGGTAGTGATTCCGAGCAGTATGAGAGCAGTCGGCCACGTCAGTTCACATCATCACCGGAAAGTCTTGAGCAGTGGCTGTTGGGTGAAGGTCTGGAGACGCTCCAGGGGTTCCTGGTTCAGTATGGTGTGGACAGAGGCAACTGGGGCGATGTGATGGATTATGCCCCATTGACTGATTACTTGGAGGCTCTCGCAGAACTTCCGGAAGAATCTCGAGGACGTCTGCTACGTGTTCAGCTCCGAGCCCTTATTGGAGAATTTGCGGTCATCATGCTGGAAGATGAACTTGAGATGATGGCGGAGGATGTCACGATTGGAAGTGACCTAGACTAGTCTAGTATCCCTTGGCATCAATAAACACTATTGTACAAGTACGGTCTAAAATTTCAACTTGAAGTGTGACACATACGATGTACTAGTAGGACTGTAACAGCCCGGGGCTAGTGCCACTGTAGCGGTACTATGTTCTGCCTAGTAGGTAGATAGGTAGTGGTAGTACTTGGAATGGAGTCGGAGTTGTCCGAGTTAGGGCAAGGATCATGATATATATACTAGTAGAAATTGGATGAATCCACCACCACTGTTTTGATCCCAACTTTTAATATTAATAAAATTTAAGGGCATACTAGTAATAGAATAGTCTAGATCTCATCAAACACCACTTATACCTCCTTTCAAATACCCTTATCAAATATTCTATAATGCATGTCTGACCTGCATAACCGCTGCAATCTCCCGTCGGACCAATGACAAGCTGACTCATTCCATATCGGTGATGTAACACTGCATTGAACTTATCTTTTGCGCTATGATAGACACGGACCAAGCAGAATTTTTATTCTCTTTATTCCCTTTATTCCCAATATTTCCATTTTGAACTTCTACATTTTCAAAGAAACCTATGACCTTTGGTTTTGTTCCCTCCCTCCAAGTCCCCCCCGCGACCTTGACAAGAAAAAAGTGGCCCCAACATCAATTGTGTCATAGCCCAGCCGCACCCGCAATTTTCAGCCGTGGCCCCCGCCCCGAAAAATCTTTAGATTCTTGACTTACGCGATAACCACCTTTCAGAATCTGTTCTTACGCGCAGATACTAAGTGCCATGCCGTTGGCACAGCTTGTCAGCAGGATGACTATGGAGTCGGTACCACTCACGCCACGTGAAGCGGCGTCAGGATTACTGGGTTCTGTATCGATGACTTGCTGGATATTCCTCCTGGTACGTGCGCACCTATTATCTCTTCCGAATTACATCTCGCCTCCACCTCGATCGCATTCATTCAAAATGCATCGATTGTATACAGAGAACTATCTACAAATAGCTTCACAAGACCCGAATCTCTGAACTACCAAACTAATCAAACACCCACGCGCCAGGTCCCCCAATTAATCGAGAATTACCGCAACGGAAACGCGGAAGCCATCTCCCTCCTATTCGTCTTCGTCTGGTTCATCGGCGATATCACCAATCTCCTAGGCGGGCTCCTAGCAGGTCTGGTACCTGTGATCGTCGCAATCGCCGTGTACTTCTGTATAGCAGACGGTGTGCTGATCGCGCAATGTCTATACTACAAAGCGCGTAATTCCCGCCCCGAGTCCTTGCATCGTCGTCGACGTTCCTCGGTTGAGACACCCGACCCCACGACCCCGCTACTGGGTCGCCGATTCAGCGATTCACTAGAAACGCCGAATGGCCGTCGGCGCCGGTCGTCGGGGTCTTTGCGCGGGTACCAGAACGCTGGACGACGGGATAGCCAGGTCGAGGATCCATTGGCGAAGATTGTTGAGGAGAGTGAGTTTGGGCGGAAGGCATGGATTAAGAACTTCATTAGTGTACTGGGGATCTTTGTTGTAGGGATGGCTGGTTGGACTATGGCTTGGCAGACGGGCATGTGGGCGCCGGCGCCGCAGGAGAATTCCAATACTCCGGATGGAGCTACTAGTGGACAGGTCCTGGGATACTTCAGTGCTGTGTGCTACCTGGGGTAAGTACTGAGGGTTTCATTGTGATGTTGAATCGGTACTGACTTTGGCATAGAGCGAGATTGCCTCAGATCTACAAGAACTACTGCGACAAGTCTTGTGAAGGTGAGACCTATGGAGTTGCTGCGTTTTCGTACAAATGAATACTAATGTTTTGGACTAGGCTTGTCTCTTCTCTTCTTTATCCTGTCTCTTCTTGGCAATTTGACCTATGGTGCGGGGGTATGTGACATTCCAGCTATCTTCACTGGCCAAACTCGTTGCTAACGATTTCCCCAGATTCTGGCCCACTCGACCGACCCGGATTATGTGATGACCAATCTACCCTGGCTAATTGGGTCTTTGGGGACTATGGTGGAAGATGTGGTCATCTTTGCTCAATTCCGCATATACGCTGCGCAAGAACCTGTTCTGGCTGTGGCTTGATTTTGTTGTTTGAATCGACGTCAAAAGTTTTCCTGTACTAGCATATGCTGTACTGTTGTATATAGCCCTGGACATGTTGTTGGAAGTTCATACTCCATGAACGGTTAGCAGGTGGAGCCGGGATCGTTAGGAGCGAGCATGGCGTTTTTGTTATCTTTCAATGTTATCGAATATACCGAGTATAAGCGCATCAAACCCATTTACCTGATCAAAATTATCCCCCGAGGCAAAGAGATTCAAAATGTATACCGCGTTCTAGAACTCATGTACACACCCTGGAGATTAGTTTGATACCCTACAGTCACATGTGTGACAGTCTACAGTATGCTCTCAACAAGACCAAGGTGAACAGCATTTCATAAGGTGAAGCATATAGAATTCAACCATAAACGAAGCAGTTCCATGGAGAAGTGAAGAAAACATCATACATCTACCTGTCCATTGACGCATGTGCCATGGGACAAATGCGCATAAAAAGGTGTGCCAAACGTCTTTCTTCAATTTCCCTAATAATCTGGAAGCAACAAAAAAAGTCTCGGAATCACAACGGCATCCGATCGATCCAACCTCCGGCACTCGAAGCGAAGGCAGGTCGAGCAGCCAGTCTCCATTGAATGTCCAATTTCGTTTGAATCTTTTGCTATTTTCTTTTTTTCTTCCCCGTGATCTAGGTCTTCATAGCAGGGGTCGTGGTGTATCGAGTACAAGAGAGAATCGTCGAGGGAGCCGCAAGGCGGCAGCGGGATAAAAGGTAAGGGAAAGAGCAAAAAGGAAACGACTTCAAATTCGTGACGGATAAACCGCTTAGTCGAACAGACCGAAGCCCATGTCGTCGTCGGACTCCTCCTTCTCTGTATGGGAGTTAGTAACTCGTTCAAGGTGACTGCAGCCTTGTCATGTGAAAACTTACCCTCAACCTTCTCCTCAGCGGCAGCCTCGGCGGGGGCAGCGGCACCACCAGCGGCGGCACCACCAGCAGCGGGGGCAGCAGGGCCACCGGAGCCGACGTTGGTCAGGAGGTCCTTGATGTCCTTGCCCTCAAGAGCCTGATGAAAGAAAGAAAAATCGTGTAAGCCCTTGATCTTTAAATTCGTGTTGTAGTTGCGCAATTTCCTCCACAAAGTCTGTAGACAAATCGAACGGCGGAGGATGTTGCAGGTCGAACTGGGCGGATTCAGAAATTTACCTTGGCGAAGATGGTGGCCCAGATGGGCTCAACCTCGGGAACCTTGGCGGCAGCGACAAGGGTCTGGATCTTCTCGGCCTATTGAAATGAAATTTCCAATTAGTCGCTATTCGAAATTGTTGTACAGCGGTGAATTCAGCATCTGCCGTTGCTGTTTCCCTTCGCGATTTGCAGAAATCCACGTAAAAGAACATCTTGGCGCGACCTTCACTTCACATCTTCAAATTGATGTCGAAATCCAGGAAAATACGTACAGAGATCTCAAGGCCCTCGTCGGCCAGGATCAAAGCGGCGTAAGAGCAGGCGAGCTCGGGGACAGACATTATGTCGACTGGTGATCGTGACTTGGTGGGAAGTTGGAGATGGGGGGAGAAGGAAAGAGAGAAGGGTATCAAAAGCCTATCCGAACATGGCAACTGCTTGGCGTGTGTGGGAATTAGCCCTCGCTTAGGGCTTGGCTTAATCAGGACTAGTGCGGCCCCTCTTCCCGTGACTTCGATAACAATCACGCTATACCAAAAACAGTAATGGATGACATAATCCCGGAGTAATCAGCCCGTACGTTATCGTCGTCCATATCAATCGGCCCCGAACTGACATCACACCTTGTGGGGTTTCCTACGAGCTCATTTCTTTTTTTGTGTTTTGTGTTCTCTGATCAACTTTTAGATCCTCTCTACTGAAAGATCCCTTTCTCATCTTGATTCCGTATCCCTCCGACTGTTCCCACTCCTCCCAGTATGGACTCCCCCGCCATCCCGGTCCCGCTGGACCCGCGGGAACAACCCATCCTCGAGCGCTTACTTCGAACTCGTGACGCCCTGTTGCTTCTGAAACAAGATAAATCGTCATACATCAAGTCTCGCGATGTTCTTCCACTTTATGAGGAGGTTATTGGAGAAGTGGAGAAGCTCAATGCGGCTCGAAAGCAATTGGATCGCCGCTTGATACACAATCGATGTAAGTAATAAGTGCCGAGATGGGCCGTGCGTCGCCGTACGTCGCGCATGACTGATGTGCAGCCTGACTGACCACACCACCATGGTTGATAGTGGACTATGTTCTGGACGACTGCTTTCAATTGATTTCTCTGCTGTTCTTAACGGTTGGCAAGAACAATGAGGCTCCCGCAGTGTAAGTGGTCGATTATGTACCCCGATTACCCCGCGATCTTATCAATGCTGACTCCTTCTAGGTACTCACTCGCGACGACCATTCAGGTGCGATTGATTTTGCTGAGACTTTTTTAACGATTTAGATCTGACTTCATTTAGCGACTACTCGACCATCTCGAAGAAGCCGGTTTCTACAGCTCGAAAGATCTAAACTCTATCACCAAGACCCTTGAGACGACAAGGGACACCCTCGATCGCGGCCGTAACACATACTCCCCAGCTCTTCTTACTCTTCTTGAGAGTCGCTTGGAACAATGCCAGGTCTCTTTGGACAAGCTGCAGAAAGGGCTTGCCGTTTTTGCCCCACCCTTGGCCCAGACGCACGAGACACTTGTTTCTATTCTGCGCTCCACATCTGCAGCCAACACCCGCTCAAAGGTGGGTTTCTATCGCATTTTAATTTCCATATAACCAGCTATACTAATCAAGTTTCCATTTAGTTTTCATCCACGGAGGTGAATAGCCTTAGGGATCAATTGAAGAAGATCGAAAATCAAATGAAAGATGGCAACTTTGTGGATGCTGACGGGAACACCCTTGCCGGCCAAGATGAGCTCAAATCTTTGATGGAACGATGCTGGCGCTGGACCGAGATTGTTCTGGAGCGGTATGTTTTGCAATATGGTCATACTGTATACTGTTCTCATTACTGACTCCAAGTAGCCAAGGAAAAATCAAGGAAGGGTTCCAGGACCAGTATGAGCGACTGCTCGAGATTCGAAATCAGCTGGATCGCTTGTCCGTTACACAGGCCTGGTCATTACGCGAAACAGATCTTTTCGGTTATCAGCGCAAACTTGACCGAATTGACGAGGCTCGTGTTAACGGCAACTTTGTTGATGCCGAAGGACAGGCTGCTGACCTCCACGCACAGAGGGTATGCACTTCTTACTTGGGCCCCTACAAGCATTCCCGCTAACTCCTTTAGACTCTTCTGTATCTCATTCGACGGAGCTACGCCTACATCTACGCCCTTTTGATCTCGTCGGAGCCTGTGTCTGAGGCTTTGCTCCCGGTCTACAATCAGTTGCAAACTCTCCGTCGCTGCTTGATTGAGGTTAAGGAGTCTGGTGGCGTATCAAACTCAAGAGAACTGTACCCATACAGCATGAAGGTATGCATCCATCACTGAGTGACCCACTCAATTTAGACTTTTGCTAACTCAAACAGCTGAACTCAATTGACAACATGCGCGTGGACGGAAAGTTCTACGTAGGCCCTGATATTCCCGAAGGACAAGGTAGCGTGAACGCGCTGTTGGCCGAATGCTACGACTTCGTCTGGGAACTTAGGGCCGCCGTGGCAGATGACGACAGCCAGTAGATTTTTTTCTTATCTTCGTTTCGATATGTGTTATTTCCACCCATCCAGCTATGTCCACCGGTGGATTGGAAACTCCCTGGATGCTATGCCATTGTATTTTTCTGGGCCTCGCCCTAATGATTTTTTTCCCACCATTTTCTTGATTTCACGAGGCGTTTGATTTATGGAAATTCTTAATCCCACTTGGGTATGGGCATGAGGTAGTGGGAGGATGAGGAATCTGGAAACTATTTCTTGAAATAATATCATCTTCATGTTTTTATAATTGAATGCCGCATGTGCACAAGTTAAATTGCAAAGAAGAAGAGACGAGCAACGCATGCAAAAATAGCAAGTATGCAGCACGTACCCAATTAGAGTAAATGTGCCGAGCAGATATTTGAAGTTCTGCGTTAGTTAATCATTCTGATGAGCCCCGGACTTGTCAGAAACTCGGTTCTCCCCACCTTGAGATTCCTGATCTTTCTTTTGGCGTTCCTCAATGTCATAAGCGAAAAAGTAAGCTCTCTGCATTATTGCATTCAATCCTTTTCGATTTCCAGTTGAAACGTCGAAAGGGACATCACTCAACTCTGTCATTTCAGGATTTTCTGGTAGACCTTTGAACTTGAGGCAACATGTACACGCTGATGTACAGTGTCCCCTTTTCTCCTTACGCTCGGTTTCACGATCTCTTTTGCAACAACCGCAGGACCTACTGCAGCATCCTTTTCGCCCTTTGCAATCCTGGATATGCCATTCGTTCAAATAAGAATCGTTGGTTTTATGGAGAAGATTGAACGCTTTTTTTTGCTACTCCATTGTTACATTCTGAGTTGATCTGGTACAGCATGTTTTGGTGCTCCCAATAAAGTTTATTGATATCCTTGACCTCTTGGTTGCAGCTATCTAGCTGCTGAGTTAGTCTTTCTCTTAAAGAAGGGTCAGGCTGGATGCTTTGGTTTGTTTCGTTATACGTCGGGGGGAGGGGGGGGGGAATCAAGTTGTTGTTGCAAGGTCTGTTTGCGTTGATTAACACAGATCTCTCGCTGGACAAGCCACCGAGTTTTGATATCTGCTTCTATCAATTATTGCACCGGCTTGGATTCCCAACTACCACACAGACTTGATGTATTGTAATGTATCCATCGTAGATACTGAGCCACGTTCAAATGGATTCCTTCTTCAAGTTGGTCTTCAACCCAGTACATATCCTTGGCTGACATCTTTGTACGATGAAAATAATTAGGCAACCACCACATGACTTCTCTTTTTTGCTTAAATGAAAGCTCTTCTGATTTCAAAGCATTCAACAGGACATTTGAGTCATTAGCCTTGGTGATTGACTTTATAATTTTATCTGCTGCGGGCTCATTTGCGAACTGTAACGATGGGCACTTGGGCTGTTTGGGCAGTCGCGAAATTGTGCTATTCATGTTGGTTCGAACTTTTTGATAAATATCGGAAGCATGAATAGCGTTTTCGTCAGTCTTCCGTGAAAGCTTGTTGCCCATATTGGTTTTGACTTGTTGAGGAGTATCAGGATGATTGGTATGGTTATTGTGTGAAGAGAACAAGATGAATCGTAGTGGTGAAAGTGACATAGAAGACTCGGAGCACTTGATTGAGCCGAAGATCAACAGGGACTCGGAATCGCTCAAAACAGAAAGAACCATGTTTGCCCAGGTGTCCTTTCCTATTTTGGTTTAACACTCAGGTGCTGCCAAGGTGTATCCTACAGAGATACGGAGTACAATAGTAACAACAAAATCATTTGGAACGGATTATTTAGAACTTGAAGTTTTTTCATTTTTTTTATTTTAGTTTTTTTATATCGGAATGCAAGAACTACAGCAAATAGTAGAGACTCGGAGTTAACTGGTTAAACACCATTCAAGGAACTAGCGCTCCCATAAATTTGAGTGACGAGCTTCCCCGGTATCGAATTTGCGCTGCTAGTCTAGGTAGGTACCTAGGTAGCGGTCAGCGACCCATTTGCGGGACAAAGGTATTGAAATTGTGGTGTGCCAGGCCCAGTTTCGGTGGCAGAGATAATACTGGTGGGTGGGAGGGATCTGGCTGCGGTCAGGGTATCAATCTTTTTTTAGATTTTTTATTTTTTTTACCCATTATACTTCTAGCTTTTCTCTTTCCATTTCACTATTTAGATTCTCAAAATAAAAATAATTGAGAGAGATGGAAGAGATTATGCGATGGGGATGGATGTATCAAATGAGGCTGTTGAGGCTATTCACGCATTTCTGATTTTGAAGGTCCTGAGTTCGATCCCTGACCTTGCTGGACTTCTTTTTTTTCTTTTTTTGGGATCTCTGGAAGTACCCTTGAATTATCTTTAGTCAAAACTACCCTAGATTTCTCAATCAGATATATAATATTGTTGTTCAACTGGATCCCGATATACCGAATAGAGCGTGGATCGTATACATCCGATTTCCCCACAATTTCTTTTTAAACACCCGGTATCGGCGTAACTCCTACCCAATCAGCACCAAGCTAAATAACGACGCCTCCTGCGGTGAAAAAAAGCCCTTGGAACCTCAACCCTGACTCATTCCCCAGTTTTCACCCTCCACAATTGAAGATGGTGAGCCAGCTAGTTTGGCAGAGGGCTGCTGCCTCCCGCAGGGTATGTTTCGAGTTATTGGTGTCGAGCATCGTTTGGAATTGAATCTCTCTTAAACTGACTCCTCGAACAGCTGGCCGCGCGCCTGTCCCCACAACCCTTTACCCGTGGTCTGGCCACAGAAGCCTCCTCCTCGCGTATGCCGCCATATCCCAAGATTGTCCGAAACCTCGAGCAAGTCCGTAAGGTTCTGGCTTCCGATCGTGCCCTGACCCTGGCCGAGAAGATTTTGTACGCCCATTTGGCCAACCCTGAGGAGTCATTGCTCACCGGTACCAACAATGGCCGTGATATCCGGGGTAATGCCAACCTGAAGCTGAAGCCCGATCGTGTGGCCATGCAGGATGCTTCAGCCCAGATGGCTCTGCTTCAGTTCATGTCCTGTGGTCTTCCATCCACCGCTGTGCCTGCTAGTATCCACTGTGACCACATGATTGTTGGTGAGCGTGGTGCCGATACTGATCTGCCGGCCTCCATCAAGGGTAACAGCGAGGTCTTCGACTTCCTGGAGAGCGCTGCTAAGCGATACGGTATTGAGTTCTGGCCTCCGGGTGCTGGTATCATCCACCAGAGCGTGTTGGAGAACTACGCCGCTCCTGGTCTCATGATGCTTGGTACTGACAGCCACACCCCCAACGGTGGTGGTCTGGGTGCCATTGCCATTGGTGTTGGTGGTGCCGATGCTGTCGATGCCCTGGTTGATGCTCCCTGGGAGTTGAAGGCGCCTAAGATTTTGGGTGTCCGTCTCGAGGGCAAGCTGAGCGGCTGGGCCTCTCCTAAGGATATCATCTTGCACCTTGCGGGTAAGCTTACCGTGCGTGGTGGTACTGGCTATGTGGTTGAATACCACGGCCCTGGTGTTGAGACCCTGTCTTGCACTGGTATGGCTACCTGCTGTAACATGGGTGCTGAAGTGGGTGCTACTACTTCGCTCTTCCCCTTCTCTCCTAGCATGATTCCTTACCTGGAGGCCACTCACCGTGGTCATGTCGCTAAGGCTGCTGCTGAGATTGCCGCTTCCGGTCCTAAGAACCTGCTGCGGGCTGATGATGGTGCTGAATACGATCAGCTCATCACTATCAACCTGTCTGAGCTGGAGCCACACATCAACGGTCCATTCACTCCTGACTTCTCAGTTCCTCTCTCCAAGTTCGCCGATACTGTCCAGGAGAAAAACTGGCCTAAGACTTTCGGTGCTGGTCTGATTGGTAGCTGCACCAATTCCTCTTACGAGGATATGACCCGCGCGGAGGACCTGGTTAAGCAGGCCGCCGCCGCTGGACTGAAGCCCAAGGCGGACTTCTTCATCACCCCTGGTAGTGAACAGATCCGGGCCACTCTTGACCGTGACCAGACTCTGTCTACTTTCTCCGAGGCCGGTGGTATTGTTCTTGCCAACGCCTGCGGTCCCTGCATTGGCCAGTGGAACCGTACTGACGAGACTCCCAAGGGCGAGGACAACGCTATCTTCACCTCTTACAACCGTAACTTCCCTGGTCGTAACGATGGTAACCGCCGTACCATGAACTTCCTCGCTTCTCCTGAGGTGGTCACTGCCCTCGCCTACTCCGGCACCACCACTTTCAACCCCATGACTGATTCCCTGACCACCCCCAGCGGCGAGACCTTCAAGTTCCAGCCTCCCTCTGGCTTTGACCTGCCCAGCGCCGGTTTCGAAGCCGGTAACCCCGACTTCCAGCCTACCGCCGCTGTGCCCGATGCCAGCGTTGATGTCGTTGTCTCCCCCACCTCAGACCGTCTGGCTCTGCTCGAGCCATTCGCCCCCTTCCCCGAGGGTGATATCTCTGGCCTGAAGGTCCTGTACAAGGTTCAGGGCCAGTGCACAACTGACACCATCTCTGCTGCTGGACCTTGGCTCAAGTACAAGGGTCACCTGCCCAACATCTCCGCTAACACTCTCATTGGTGCTGTCAACGCCGCCACCGGCGAGACCAACGTTGCCTACGATGAGGATGGCAGCCAGCACGGTATCCCCGAGCTTGCCGAGCAGTGGAAGAACAAGGGTGTCGAATGGCTCGTTGTCGCTGAGGACAACTACGGTGAGGGTTCCGCCCGCGAGCACGCCGCTCTGCAGCCTCGTTTCCTCGGTGGTCGTATCATTGTTTCCAAGAGCTTTGCCCGTATCCACGAGACCAACCTGAAGAAGCAGGGTGTTGTCCCTCTCACATTTGCCAACCGTGAGGATTACGACCGTATCGATGCCTGTGATGTCGTCGACACTGTTGGTCTGTACGATGTTCTGAAGGCCGGTGGCCAGGGTGATATCCAGCTGCGTGTTACCAAGCGCAAGACTGGTGAGACTTTCGTCATCCCCACCAACCACACTCTTAGCAAGGACCAGTGTGGATTCATTCTTGCTGGTAGTGCCTTGAACTTGCTGGCCAAGAAGGCCCAGGGTAACTAAGATGAAGGTGATTTAAAAGTTCGGAAAGGAACAACAAAAGTCGGTTTCGATCAGGAGTTGACGACCCGGGCTGTGGGATCCATTTATAGCACTGCCATTTCTCTTTTATATCTGTGGAGAACTTAGATTCTTGTATTTTTGCGGGCTAGATGATATCCAATGTGATCTGTATTCTATGTTTAAGTTTGATCGCGATGTCCAGTATCGTCCTAGCTTCAATGTTTCAATGTTCCGGCCTCTTTCAACGAAGAAGCATGATTCGTAAACCCTCCCACGATTATACGTACGGAGTTTGACATACTACGTCGTTTACTATTGATGACATCTTTTGGTTTATACTACTACTTTTCTTCTTAGAATGAACACAGTCGAATCTATTTCATTTAGTTCATATATATGTATAATAATGACATGTTTATCAATATAGTGCAGCTCACTCCCAACCATCTTTCAGTAGCTGTCTGTACTCCGCAATCATCTCAGCCGTGATATTACTTCCACCACAAACAACCACCACGACTCGGCTCTCGGGCGTGAGATCAGGCATCACTTCCTTTAACTTCCCAGCAACAGCAACATCCACACTAACTCCACAAGCCAACTCAACCTGCAACCGCATTTCATCCGCAAGTCGCACAATACCCCTCGCAGCCTCCGCATCCGACGCAACAACACTAGTAACCTGCACACCACGCGGTGGGAATTTCGCATTCGAAAACGCCTTCGACGCGACACGCAAAGCGCCAAGCGATGTAGCTTGAGAGGTAATAGCGTCCAAAGAACTCAACTCTCCACACCGGAGAGAATGAGCCAACGAATCCGCACCACTCGTTTCTGCTGCAATAACCTGCACACTCTTCGTACTGGCTGTATCAGCTCCACACCCAAACTCATCCAAGTACTTCTCCAATCCAGATACAACACCATTGAAAAGACCTCCACCACCAACACTGCAAACTATCGCATCAGCAGGGAACCCACCCGCGACATCCATGAAGCGTTCCCGGCTTCGCGCAGGTAGTTGCAAGGCAATTTCATCAATCATGCTTGCTGCACCCGCCCAGACATCCGGGTGGTCGAATGGTGGAATGTAGATGTTAACTGTCTCCTGTGCAGTATCCTGGTTATCGGTGAAAGTCCCACGCAGATATGTATCCGCCTCAAACCAGCTTGCACCATGCTGGATTACGTCTGCGGCGCCGAGCTCTCGAAGCTTCGTGATCACGAATGCCTTCGTGCTGTGTGGCACTACGACGCTGCAGGGGCAGTTCAGGTCGCGAGCAGCTCGAACGGCTGCGAGACCGGCATTTCCGCCTGAAGAAATGTAGAAGTGTTTTTTCTTGTCTTTCTGAGCTGGATTCTTCAGCGCTGAAAGAATGAAGTTGCCGATTCCGCTTTTGATTCGTGGTATAAGCGTATAATTTCTTCTCATTTATTGAATTGTTTGACTTACCGTGACTTGAATGATCCAGATGGTTGCAGAAGTTCAAGTTTGAGGAAGATTCTACTGTAATGAAGTTAGCTTCATTATTTGATTCCTTTTTGTTGGCTTTTTGTTGTGTTGTTCCAGGGACTGAGGGGTCACGTACCATTCTGCTTGCTGGGACAGGGTCGCCGATTCCACGAGCGGCGTCTCAATCCAGGGTTTCTTCTGTCCCGAGTTTGAGAAATCCATTGATATGATTATTGGCTGATATAACAACTAGTATTTTGACGAGGTAGTTCAGGTCAAACCCAAGTACTTTTTCGAGGACACAAATATCGGTTTCCCGCGCTTGCATCTTATTGGTTCAATGTTCAGATATTAGCCGCCGACGCGTCTCTTGGGTAAGCATTCTTGTTGTAATCTTGAGAGCCAACTATTATCATATGATTTTAATAGAAAAATACTATGGGAATGAGGACTCGGACTCGAACTCGGATGAATGAGGCTAAGAGAGTTGAGATAGTACTAATGCCCAGGTGTCGTCACTCCATCTCAAGCCCGGAGTGCAACTTGAAGCTATTATATACATCCGTGGATACCACCTGGGGCAGTTACTGCATTCAAATTTTCAAATGTTACTACTAGTATTTTCATCATTGAGCAGCCGACTACCCCATTCAATGTTATGGATGCATCCATGTGAGAAAGATTTTCGTGTTCATATAAGAATCGTAGCAGTACCTAGTATGGATATGGCCAAGTCTTAAAGCTTGTATATAAGAAATTTGAATAGTCAACACCGCGCTTAAAAGATATATTCTCCCCAGACCACCTGGGCCTCTAGTCAGGGAGACCGCCAAAACTGCATAAAAAAACCGATCAAACTACCAATGGCTGCATGTCTATTCACTATCGCTGGCACTATCGTGCTCAGAACCATTGTCGTTGTCTTGAATACCCTCAGCGAGGATGTACTCCGCCTTTTGAAGTGCCTGCTTAATCTCAGGCTTATTGAAGACCAGATCAGCAGGTTTTTGGCCATGCTTATTCCGAACCCGAGGGTCACAGCCCGCCTCACACATCATCTTGACCATCTCTTCACCCAACTCGGCATCCTTCTCGTTGGCGAATCGTACGGCAATGTGAAGGGGTGTGTCCTTATCCATGCGAGTCAAGGGATCACACTCGAAGTATTGAATATCAAATAGGGAATCCATAACATCATCTGCACCGAATATTGGTTAGACTTTCACGTTGGTCATAGTCTGGGGGGGTTAACTCGGAGACGTACAGCTTCCATACAGAGCACAGATGTGTAATGCGTGGTTCCCCAAGGCATCTGTCACGCCATTGAAAAATTGCGCTACATCTTCATTTGATTTCTCGCTCATGCTATCCAGAACCTGCTCGATCAGGTGGGGTTGGTCACGTCGGCAAGCCTCCACGATCAACTCGCGGGGAGAAGCGCCCTGTAAATTCATGAGTCAGCGGAGCAATTCAAGTCACAACGATGTTCTTCGTAGTCACCTCGTCATCAGCCATGATTAATGTTGTGTAGGTTGTTCTGGTATTGGTGAAAGCTGAGATTGTTTCCTTTGTCGCGGGCCTAGCGGGGATGATAGGAGCTGAGCTGAAATATGGACAGCCTAGTGACGCGGTAGAGGGAATCCGAAGTTGGAATGGAGGTGAGGTTTGTGGAAGGGGATTCGAAAAGTATTATATACAGTCTGAGGCTCAAAATTTAAGAAATCGAAAATGAGAAAGGAGATTCAGTGGAGTGTTGTTGATCTTGGAATGGAACTGCTTTCCCCAGGGACATCTCACGCCGGATCATGTGATTTTCCGAACCCCCCGCCGCAATCTAGGCGCGCGTCTAAATCTGCCCGCCAACTGTTAACCTCAAGATCCGCGATTGATGAAAGGGTCCTGCTACGAGGGTGTTTTTTGGACCTGAGCAATTGTATTTACGACTCCGACTTGCTCAGTGGCCTACAGAGATTCTTTTTCTTCATCTAGATAGATCGAATCTACGAAGATGCCGCTTGTTTGTATGACATCCTTCTCACCCCGCACCCGTTGGAGAAAAAACTTTGATGATAGCGACTGACTCTTTTCGATCCTTCTAGTCTGTCCTAACTGCAGCAATGCGCTGACTATCACCCGTGCGGATTCCACCAACGCCCACCCGATGGGTGTAAACCGATTTGAGTGTCGAGCTTGTCCTTATGAGTGGGCCTTGGAAAAGAAGTGGTATGAGCGAACAGACCTCAAAGAGAAAGAGGTTGAACAAGCACTTGGCGGCAAGGACGAGTGGAAGAATGCAGACAGCATGGGCAGTGAGTTATCTCTTCGGGTGTTGAAATCTTGGATCGAGATTAGCTGACAGGATGCTGTACAGCACAATGTCCAAACGAGGGTTGCAACGGCGACCGTGCATACTTTTATCAGCTACAGATTCGCAGTGCGGATGAGCCGATGACTACATTTTTACGGGTAGGTCTTTCCCTCTTCTCCCGATAGCCCCTCTACTACCCTTGCATAATACGGAAGCTGACAGCTGTGGGCAGTGTACAACCTGTGCGACACAGTGGAGAGAGTAGTGCCCGACCAGGGAGCTCTCGAATTCGCAACTTGCAATTGCAGGATTTCTGGATTTGATTTACTTGCATTTTTCTTTTTTTCTTCCTTCTACCAACAGAGTTCTTCCTACATGATGCATGTGGAGGGGGTTTATGATTATGTCTTTTGATTTGTGTACCAAAAATGGCGCATCTACTAGGGATTGGCGTTATGGATCATAACAAAGCGAAATAGATACCCAAAATTTGATCGACGTCAGACGCACAGATTAATTAGCGGCCCGGGATAGGTTAGAGAGGATCGAGGAAATTTTTTTGGGTTTGATAAAGAATCCATGGGTCTACGGGTCCGACTACTGGCAGTTCCAGACTCCGTAAATACTAGAGAAAGAAAAAAAAAATCTTACTTTTGACTCATGGTAAATTCCCATATTATGATAGAATTTCCTCTGAGCTACAAGATTACTATACCTATTAGGGACCCCGATGTAAGAAGAAACGCATAATGTTTCAGCCTTCCCAATTGAATCATTTACATACACTTTGTGTGGCAAAAAAAAAAATCCTTGCACTGCATGACATGTCTGGATACGTTTGGTGGGTCCGTATGTTTGGCGGTGAGAGTGTGCCCCGCGGCGGAGGGGCATGGTGGGATGTATTACGATTAGAGACAGCCCAATATAAAAGATTTCGTTTTGGGTTGAGCCCACAGGTGGGATTGTCACGAGCGAGAGAAAAAAAAACAACCCAAAACACACTAATCTCAGAAAAAGTAGACAGTTTGAGGATCAAAATAAATTCATAGGGCCCGACTAACTGCGTTGCTGCCCAGTCGGCCCAGTGGTAACGTAGAGAGTGGGCTGGAAAGAGGGCAGATGAGAAAAAATTTCAACTGAAGTGGAGACAGCCGGAGGAAAGAACCAGGGAAACGGCGAGAGCTGGAAGGGAATAGAAGTAGAGGGTACATTTGTTTAATATGGAAGGAGTATCAGAAAAAGATGTAGACGGTACATTACCATCCCACCATGAAGACTTTGCGTTGGTCCCGCTAAGGTGGGGGCGGTGACTAGAGCGGTGCCCAATCAGGTGACGGAATTGGAAAGGGCTTGAACCCGCCCACTAGTCGCCTCTCTCGCTTGCCCCTCCATATAAGACTTTTCCCCTCCCCCTCCCACAGATTTTTTTTCTTCTTCCCTCGTCCGCATCAGTACGTATATCTTGCCCTCCCCCCTACTCTTCCTCTTTTTCCTTCTTCATCTAACACTCCTTGCTCAGTACCTTTACGCACGCCGTAAAATCTGAGCATATCCTACAGGATCCTTCTAGTATCTTCCAAAGAACTACAAGAATTCATTCAACTCAACCGCCATCATGGGGTACGTGTCATCCCTCCCTCACCTTGCCAGGCCTCATTCCATCGAATTCATCGATCCCTCACCATCCAAACACATGAGGGATCACAGATCATCAGTATCTAAAATCTCTCATGTGTCGCGTCAGAGAATCCCTCATCAGATGAGGGGTTCCCTGATCTGGATGACTCAAACCTCCCTACTTGTTTTTCATCTACTCAACTTGAAACTAACAACTCTCACAGTAAGGAAGAGCGTTCCCACATCAACATCGTCGTTATCGGCCACGTCGATTCCGGCAAGTCTACCACCACTGGTAAGTTTCTCCCTCGCACCTTCTCGATTGGGTAGTCATGGTCGCTAACAATCAAAACAGGTCACTTGATCTACAAGTGTGGTGGTATTGACACTCGTACCATCGAGAAGTTCGAGAAGGAGGCTGCTGAGCTCGGTAAGGGTTCTTTCAAGTACGCCTGGGTTCTTGACAAACTCAAGGCCGAGCGTGAGCGTGGTATCACCATCGATATCGCTCTCTGGAAGTTCCAGACCGCCAAGTATGAGGTCACCGTCATCGATGCCCCCGGTCACCGTGATTTCATCAAGAACATGATCACTGGTACCTCCCAGGCCGATTGCGCTATTCTCATCATTGCCTCCGGTACTGGTGAGTTCGAGGCTGGTATCTCCAAGGATGGCCAGACCCGTGAGCACGCTCTGCTTGCCTTCACCCTCGGTGTCCGCCAGCTCATCGTTGCCCTGAACAAGATGGACACTTGCAAGTGGTCCGAGGACCGTTACAACGAGATTGTCAAGGAGACCTCCAACTTCATCAAGAAGGTCGGCTACAACCCCAAGAACGTTCCTTTCGTTCCTATCTCCGGTTTCAACGGTGACAACATGCTCGAGCCTTCCCCCAACTGCCCCTGGTACAAGGGTTGGGAGAAGGAGGTCAAGGGTAACAAGGTTACCGGTAAGACCCTCCTCGAGGCCATTGACGCCATTGAGACTCCCGTCCGTCCCTCCAACAAGCCCCTCCGTCTTCCCCTCCAGGATGTCTACAAGATCTCCGGTATTGGAACGGTTCCCGTCGGTCGTGTCGAGACCGGTAAGATCATCCCCGGTATGGTCGTTACCTTCGCCCCTGCCAACGTCACCACTGAGGTCAAGTCCGTTGAGATGCACCACCAGCAGCTCAAGGAGGGTGTCCCCGGTGACAACGTCGGCTTCAACGTCAAGAACGTCTCCGTCAAGGAGGTTCGCCGTGGTAACGTCGCTGGTGACTCCAAGCAGGACCCTCCCATGGCTGCTGCTTCCTTCAACGCCCAGGTTATCGTCCTGAACCACCCCGGTCAGGTCGGTGCTGGATACGCTCCCGTTCTGGACTGCCACACTGCCCACATTGCTTGCAAGTTCTCCGAGCTGCTTGAGAAGATTGACCGCCGTACCGGTAAGTCCGTTGAGGACCACCCCAAGTTCATCAAGTCCGGTGATGCCGCCATCGTCAAGATGATTCCCTCCAAGCCCATGTGTGTTGAGGCTTTCACCGACTACCCTCCCCTTGGTCGTTTCGCCGTCCGTGACATGCGTCAGACCGTTGCCGTCGGTGTCATCAAGTCCGTCGACAAGTCCGCTGGTGGTGCCGGTAAGGTCACCAAGGCCGCCCAGAAGGCCGGTAAGAAATAAGCGATTTGCGGATGATTCAAGAGATGCCGTGATGAATTTTTTTCTTAAAAAAACGATTTTTATGGATGGAGCTAGACTTTGCTGTGTAGCCTGAAAATGGCTACCTACATGTTCTTGACCCAAGTCAATTCTATTTTTTCCATTGTGTCTATTTCCTAGTAGAGTGTACTGTATGTCCAGTAGAGTAGATCCTAGTAGTCTCCGTCCACGTAGTGAAAATTCCTTGCCTGTCCCTCTCGCAAGTGTCCCCAGCGACGATGCCTACGCTCAGTCGGCGACTGCCACTACTAGGTAGGCATTAGGCGTCGAAGGTTATCCCGGATCTGACCAGTTGACATTCATGAGCAACAAGTCAATATTCTGTTTATTTTATTTTTTGATTTTTGATTTTTCACTACACCGTATACTCCATTAGACACACCCTTCAAAATGTTCATATATTCTAGGCCATCCTCATGGACTTGAATGTATTCAGCACCGCTGCACTATCTAACATACAAATCTATTATCTGAGGCAGATAAGACATCGATACTGCCCCTCCGACTTGAACCATCAGAATCTCCAGCCTTTGTCTCTCACTAATTGAACCCAGGTCCATCAACAAGAAAACGAAATCACACTTCAACCTTGGATGGTATCAAGTCTATTTTCTGTCATACTCATGACGTTTACTTCCCATTGATTCACGATCGTTCCAAACTTCTCTGAGAACTATAACCGTTGGTCCTGATAAGCACGTTTTGCCCCATTGGTTTGTCCCATTGGTTCATCACTCAGCGCGAACTTTGCATTTCCAAGGTTGAATTGGGCTTGTTTTGTACTATATGATTGGGTTCTCGGGGTTTGCTCGTATATTCTCAATATTGTGAACTCGGATCTAAATCTTGAGTTCAAGTGTGCTTGTACATTGAAGCTTGCACATGTGGGGTTTTATGCTAACTTGAACTTCACGTGCTCAACTACATGATTCATACTAATGAAGAACTCCATCGATTGAATTTTTGTTTTGAATGTTTGTGTATTCGGTCTAGCCCCAACTTCGCAACTAGTAGTCCTTGTAAACTAGTATGGACATGATTGCACTGGCATAAGCACTTCAATGTTTAGTGGCATCAGTGTTTAATTATGAGCACCGTGACCCGGAGTGTCCGCTGGTACGTAGTAGGTGGTCCTATATATTCCAGATGTCCAAGGATTCAAGTTTCAAGTTTACCTACATACATAACATGATTTGAATACTATGTATATAGTTCAATCAATCAATCGATGCAAGCACTCCGAGTCACATGTGCAGCTTGAGTGCTCCCAACATCCGAGTCATCTGGGCACTGGCATGATTGAAGGTTGAGGTCAGACTCGGATATCATCCACCCACCTCAGGCTGGGCATAGACCTCCCAGGGCCAGGGCTCGGATGCAGCCCGGCTCGGAGTAATTGAGTTCAAGTTTCAAGTTAGGACATTCAATGTTTTCTTGAATTTTTTTTTTACTACTAACCTGCACATGTGGAACATTCTAAGGTTGAAGTATTCTACCACATATAGCCTGGGTATTCAAATGTTTTGACTTGCGTGTTTGAAGGCCTCAGACATCTGGATGCTTACAAGATTGACACCATGATGGGATGGGAACTAAGTTGCTTTGAATACTCCGTAGCTTGAAACATTTGAAGTATATGCAGGAATGAGCTCAATTGCGGTGAGAATTCAGATTCTGGGTATCAATAATCAACACACTGTACCTAGTATAGATACAGCCCCTGCACAATGCACACTCAGACGCGAAAAACAACCGTAACTTCGAAGTACTAGTCACTTTCGTCCTCAGACTTCTCGGCAGCTGCTCTCCTGGACGACCGACGCGATTCATCACCCGCTTGATCTCCATAATTTTGCTCCGTCGCTGCTCTCAACTCCGGTAAGCCCAGTGTCCTCTTCAAGCGCACCTCGAATTGCTGGCGATCCTCCCGCTGCATCTGGTTGAAGGTCTCTGCCTCGCCGGAATCATCATCCCCATCCGCATTCCGTCCACGAGTCTGGTCAGACCCAGGTCCGTATCCATAAACCTCTCTGGCCAAAGCTGCTACACCTCCAGATCCAACCTCGATCTTTCCACGAGGCCCAACCATGAACTCGATGATTTCCTCACCACCATCTACCTCTTTCGTTCGAACGATATACCCGTCCTTGCATAGTCGTTGGATCAATTTATCGGTCTTTTCAAGAGGGGTTTGTTGGTCTGCGTTTACGCGACCAAGGTATCGTTCCAGCTTTTGTTCTGGTAGTGTACCGCCGTTTAATGAAATGACTGATATGATAAAAGTGTAGATCGCCGTGTAAGTACTCTCAAGGTACGTGGAGGGAGCTTTAGTGGGCGTGAGGATTGAAGGAACACGATATTTCGGTGGGAGTGTCGTAGTCAAAACCCACGATTTATTCGAGGAAGATGGCTTCTCGGCTCTCTGGGCAGCTATAAGAATACTGTTAGCATTGGGTTCTTCTTCCCTCATTCTCACTCCTCCCTCAAGCTCGGTCAATCAATATAGCCTCCATAGATAGATATGAATGGAAGTTCATCAGAGGAAACCATAAACTCACCTCTTCGTTGAGTAAGAGTAGTTTTCTCCTTCGCCGGTAGCTCAGTCATTTCCATTCCGAACTTTCCCCTCAGCTCCCTCTGCGCCTGTTCGAAAACCGTCTTAAATTGTCTGGAACCTTGCTCGCCTAGAACTTTGGCACTAATATCCGTTCGTCGAATCGGTAAGCGCGCGTATTCACAAGCCATAGCCATGCGCACCATCTTCTTGACCATCGCGTCGAGAGAAGATGGGGCGCTAGTTCCTTCACCGTTGCCATCGTTATCTGACATTTCGGCTGAGTTTGATTGACGTGGGCGCTGGCGACGAGGGTTTTGGGTTTGGGAAGAGTCTGAGTCGGAGGGGTCGGGCTGCTGAATACTTGTTAGTTGTTTGGGCCTGTATTGAGATGTATGTGGGATTTAATTCTTACCGCCGCGCGTTTGCGTAGAGGAGGCATGACGTTGGTTATGGTTGTGTTCAGTTGCTGAAGTGGGATTAGAATAGATGTGGTGTTCGGGGACGCGACGCGATGATCAAAGATCAACGAGCTACATTGATTTTACCCGATCGGGAATAGTCTGGTGCGCGACTCTATCTTTTTTTTTTTAGAAGAAAAAAAAAAGAAAAGAATAATGAATATCACCATGTTGGTTTGGCTTACCTTTTTGACTAAATTTGCATCTTGAAATGGGTATTATCAGAATAGTTTGTGCGAATGGAGTAGATCTTAGGGCTGATGGTTCAAGTACATTCTGGTGAAGCAACTATCTCAGTGTCACTAACATACATAGTACAAGCCGAGGACCAATCACAAAATTATTCAAAAGTTTTCTCTAAACAACAGTGGGATTATCAAGAAGCAACGCTGATTCAAAACAAGCAAAGAACAAATCAACAGGAAGTAAAAAGGACAAATCTATTAGTGGTTGGTCTTCTCGTGTACGGCTTCCTTAACCTCCTCCTTAGTCTTCTGGACAAGTCCATAGACCCAGCCCAGAGACTCCTGCGATAACAACAAGCTTGTAGTGAAAGCTGCCTTTCCAGTGTTCATAATACCAGACCCGCCAGCCTTCTTGTACTCGGTGCCATAGGTATCGAAGACGTGGTCCTTGACATCGCCAGCAACGCGAACTGGGTACGAGGCGTGGTTATAGATAGTGCCACGGATCTTCTGGGTCTCTTCACGGATAAGAGGGAAATGGTTATCAATTTGACTCAGACCCTGGTCACCCAAGGAATCGGCACGAGTCACGTATGGGGCGATGTAGCTGTAAGGTGTAGAGAAGTAGGGCAAGACAGGCTTGGCGAAACGAGCATAGCCTTGATCAGCATACTCGAGTGACTTGGCACCATATGGATTGCTCTTGAAGAGACTGATAGAGTCTGAGATGAAGGGATAGGAGACAAGGTGCTGGAAGTTGCCGGATTAGTACATTGGAATGGGTGCCCAAAGTGGAAGATGGAAGGAACATACATCCAGGAACTGAGAATGGGCCTTCTCGCCATTAACGATGGGTTCACCCATATTGTCAGAGTTTGCGTGTGGCATATGGAATGAAAGTAAAGGGAAAAAAAGGAGGAGAATGAAGTAGAAAAGGTTCCAGAGAAGAAGTGGGCTGTATATAGGTCAATTCACATGTGATTATGCAATTGGGGTCAGAGCGCACATGCAATGGCATCATCTGTGCACAATAGTTTGGTACTTATTTAGCTTGATTCTAGTTCTTTTCTAATATTTGAATTTTCAAATGTCTAATTTATTTTTTTCTATGAATTATATTTTCAAATATTTCTTTTAAATCGGACTTTCTATGGATCTATTACTTGCCATGCAGACGGCCCTGACGCCATAGTGATTTGACTTTGACGGTTGACTGCAGATTTGTATATGACTTGAATTTATTGTATAATAGTGTTGATATTGGTACCTAGGTAGAAATGGGATATTCTCTTAAGAGAAAGAGTACTTGGATATAAAATTGCTCTAAGAAATGAAAATCTCGACAATTTTACAAACTTGATAAGGCGTTTTTACATGTGATTGCGGGTCTAACGTTAACGCATTCGGATCCACTGGGAACTTGTTATACTTGTTACTGGTCACTACTACTCACTAGTAATTGACCACCTCCGAGTCCAAGTCAACTACACTTATCCGGATCATAGGGATAGTCTGCTTTATCATTGGGAAATAATTCAATCAGAAAATATCTCAGAATAAGATCCAAAAACAGGACTCGAATACGAATACTCGAATTCACCCCCGCTCTTCAATGATACCCCACCCCCAAATTGACCTCACCAAAGCGCCTCCTTATCAACTCGCATAACCCTTAGCTTCCTTCCAGCATCTAGGCCGTAACACCTGCACGCCCGGGTTTGACTTGCTCATAACCCGCGAGTCCAGCCTCGCCCGTCTGCACCATCGGATCCACACATCCTGGCCTGAGCGCCGCCCGAACCTAGCTATGCATGGCCCCTCCCATCTCACTCACCCATTCAATCACGATTCCGATTCAACAATTCATTTTTAGTGTTTGACCTACTCATACTCGTCGCAGGCATCGCAATGCTAGCGCCTTCTAATATATCCGGCTCACACTGAACCGAATTACTGTCCTGCGTCTCCCCCAAGCCTGAGACTCATTTCAATGGCGCGGCGCGGCGCGCAAGGTTCAGTTTAGTCGTGTTCACGATCGCCGCTCGGCTCTATGTGTCCCGGCCGTCGTGCAACTAGCTCTTAGAGTGATTCGTTGAATGTTATCACCCGGTATTCGGCGATTACCAGTGCTAGTAGGAGATGCAGTCACGACGAATGTGAAACAGGGAGACAATTGTACGTTTCTGTTTTTGGGGGACTTCTTTTCCATGCGCGTGTAGTATTATTGGTCAATCATTCTTCTCTCTCTGACCCTTACTCGGGTTACTCCATTTTCAAAACGGGCGAGGGAAAGTACCCCGTGCGTAGCGTGCATTTGATGCATGTAATGCGTTGGCCGTTTGTACTACTTTTTTAGTGGGAATCGGAATTACTAGGAAGCTTCTCTGAATTGGTGTAAGCCCTTGTGTCAGATTAGTATTTAGGTCATATCAGTTGGAAAATGAGACTGCAGTAGAAGGACACCGCTTCTTCCTTTCTTCTTCTTCGTCCTGATTTGAATCCATGAGTCCTGTTCCTATCCTCGGCGCACCTATTTCGATGAACCGCCTCATGAACTAAGGTACTGTCCCAGCTGGCCCTAAAATAAAAACAGGAAATATGATTGTCGATCTTGGTGGCAATTCTCCACGGCCAGGTCCGTCTGGTAGATCACTTAACCATACGGAGTAGGGATAACTAGTCTAACGGGATGAGACATCGACTCATGCCGAAACCCCGGGGCTTAGGCAGGAGCAAACACATGTCTATCCTGTAGCCGATATGCAGTACAAAAGTACACCGTTGTACTGGTACGCAAATGGCCTTATTCTCCGAGTTATGGGGCGACTCGGACCCCCCCCCCCCCTGCTCTGTCGCATGTATCTCCAGGTCGAGCCCCGGGTCCAAGATGCGTCGCAACCCTCCTGTGAAGGATTATTGTTTCCGAAGAACTTAGCGAGGTGCGCCACTGAGCTGTCAGATATCTGTTAGATTGCGCCAGATTGTCTTGAGTGATTCGTTTGCAGAGGTGGAGAACTAGCATAACCACCTGCTTGAATAGTATACGAGGAAGTAGATCGGGAGTCCAATAACCTTAGATCTTGAACCTTCTTATTAGTAGCTGATCCTGCTATGGCGAAAATTGATTTCGGTATGGTCAATGCTTCTAGTTCTGTTGAACCGCGGGTGCCGAAAATCTCGTTACCGGTGGCGATTCACATGCGACGGTGATGGTGATGATAGAGGTAGGTCCAGTTAAACTCAACATCTCGATGTAGTTGAGATAAGATTGATCACATGGACTCGGAGCCACTTTTCTTATTAACGCCTTTTTTCAGTTCAAGGTAACGTGAGTACTGAAACTACATGTGACTTGGAAGATCGGGAAAGATTGATGATACTCTCCTTATGAATCTTGAGGTCCATTCACGGAAAAACGGGAAAGTAGAGGATGTACATGAAGCAAACCTCCAAGGAACACAAAAGAATTCTTAACCGTCGTTGTCGCATGGGAATCGGAACGAGATTCTTCCTAGGTGTTGTACAGATTGAGTAATAGTGGAAAAACGACAGATCAAACAATGAAAAGAATAGTTGTTCATATTTTCCATTTCATTTAGAGGCACCAGTTCTTAAAGGCAACCCCCATTCTTTCAAACTGGACATCGATACATTCCCGCTTCTGTTTCCAGCTCTGGTATATGTCTTTCCATCCCATCACAGGGACCGAATGTGCTCGATGCTTTTTTCTCCGCTTTCCCCAACCGAGCGCTCAAAACGACAAAACGCCGAAGTAACCGTTTAGAAACCTAGTAGAGTATGAGTAAAGTTGTCGTAAAATCGTGGAGTGGACTTGGAACGTACGCAGAGGAGTGAAGAACCAGCGGTTCTTTCCGCTGGTGTAGCGGTCCTCAAGGGCCTTCTTGACAGTCTTCTTGGCGTCCTCGCGCTGAGAGACCTCCTTGAAAGTGTCGGCAGTGACGGCACCCTTAAGACCCTCGAGCTCAAGGGTGTAACGAGTGGGCATCAGGTGGTTGTAGTTGACGACCTTGATGAAAGGCTTGACCTTGCTGCGGCGGTCGACGAGCTTCTTACCCATGCGGCGGGTAACCTTCGAGGGGTAGCGCTCGATACCGGCGACGATGGCGAAGGGGAAGGGGTGCGCCTTGGAGCCAGAGTCCTGAGGCTGGACAATGACGACCTGAAAACGAATCGCGCTGTCAGTTATGTTTGATTCCTTTTATCGTGGGTGCGTTTTCCATCATCTAGCGATTTCTCCAGATTTTTGATTCCTTCGATCGATAATCTTGTAACTGTTGCTGCAATTCGATAAACGCAACTGGCATGGTCCTCCTCTTGCAAATCGCCATTGATTCCCGTATCTCTGTGTATTCTCTTGTCTTTCGGGGGGAGGAGCGTTCGGTTGTCGTACCTTCTTTCCGGCGAAACGGCCACGGGTGATAATGGCCACACGGCCCACTTTCATGACTATATCGCGGAATTCTCGTCAGCATGGAATCGAATAACAGAGTCGTAGATTCATCGTATACGCACACTTCATTGTGGAGGTCCCGGTAAGCGGCGAGATTGTCGGGTTGGTTGTCGGAGTACGGAACAGTCAAGATCGAAGTGTTCAGGTTTTCGCTTGGGTAGAGAGGGTTAAGGGCAAATGAGATTTGTGTGCGACTGTATGATTGGTTGACTTACCGACTACAAACGACTAAACCAAACTTGGTGCATTACCCCATTCGGCATAGCCTCGGTCAATCCCCGGATCAATTAATCCGAAAATTTGTATTTTGCCTTATGTAAGCGATCTAGGTTCCAACCTTGAAAATTGGGCTGTTCCAAGGCGATCGCAACTGGGTCTCACCGCCTTGGGGTTTGTTTACATGACGACGTGACTACTCCCGTTGCTATGGTCGCCATGTGTGATGTGTACGCCGCGTAGTGGTTCTTGTTTCCCCATCTCCACTTCCAGACTTCCCTTCTTATCAAGCTGATCTCCTGGAGTTTGATGCTTGGTTACACCGTCTTTTCCCACTGCTTTGTTTTCTAGCGATCTGTGGTTTTGTTACGCCTTGACGACCCTTGTTTTCTGAGCCTTACAACAAACGCAATTCCCCTACATTCCAATACCCACTTGATTGTCAATACCACTCTGAGACATCTCATCTCCTTCCTCTACACACAAAATCATCATGCCGTCTCAAGATCGGGACGCTTCTGCCCGCGATCGGGAACTGGTCCGGCATCAACCGACTCATAGCGAGTCCAGTCGGCATTTAGTTCCAATGTAGGTCTCTTCGTTTTGAATTTGGATTACACAGACATCAACAACATACCATGTATGACTGGACAAAAATACTAAAGCGTCGTCGTTCACGCAGGTGGGACAGCTCCGACCCAGAGCGCGCGCCTCCTCCATTGCCTTTGAATCCTCGCTCCATGAGCCCTGCTACCAAGAACAACGTCTCTCCCAACATCCAGGCCGTGGCAGCCAAGTTTCAAGACAGGTCGAGTGAGAATGCGCTAAGCTCTTACACAACAAATCCTATGCCTCCCAAGTCTGGTTCTCCAGAACGCTCACTGGTCAAGGGCCATTATCATAAGCGCATGCAATCTTTACAGCCTAGTGACACCAAGGGCGACGCACGTTCTGAATTCCTGAATTACTTGGAAAGCCGATCCCCAGAACGACCTCTCCGAGCTACCATTGTTGATCCGACGACCAAGCCGCAGGATTCGAGCAAAGGTCCAGAATCACCACCAGCCCGCGCAGCTGAGCGCGAAATCCCTAGCTATGTGTCTAGCCGTTATCTGTCAAAACCCCTCTTTGGCGAAAGCACACCTCCCTCTGCCACTATGCTGGCTTTACAGAATATGCAACTTCCAATTGATAATGACCCGCCATCTCCCTCAAAACCTCCCAAGATGCTCCCGGCGCCCAAATCCGAGGATCGCGCCCACACCATGGATACCCTCGCGTCCCAGATTCACAGCCTCACCGATATTGCCAGCAACCTTCAGCGCGAAATGTCAAATCTGAGTCGACGAAGTAAAGATAATGCAACTGACTTGGTCAGCTTGAAGGCTGCAACCAATGCTCGAGATGAAGATATTCGAAAGAGCCTGAAGGATTTGTCCTCCAGCCTCACGTCGAAGTATTTGGATGGTGAATTTTCAAGGTTTGATCTCGGTGCATTCCTGAAGCCTGAAAACGGGCCTAACCCCACTGAATCGGATAGTTCTCCCAATTCCAAGAGAAGCTACTCTGTGCCACGAATGCCCAGCCCTAACCCCTTCGCTTTCGATCGTGATATATGTGGATCGCCTGCACCAATATCCGATGGATCCGCTAGTATTGCCTTGCTCGAAAAAGTTTTGCGTGAAATGGCCACGAAGGAAGGTGAGGAGAGGCTTCTGGAACTCGTCGATGAAATCAAGTCACGTCCCGCAGCTACGCCATCCGACAAAGATGCCGATACGAAGATCACCAATATGCTAGAAGAAATCTTGAACCTTGTCAAAGAAGATCCTTCCAGTAAAGCTCTTGTTCGCTCTATGACGACTCAGAACCTTCGCCCACCGGACAGTGCCAATGTGGAAGGTACTCGATCTGCTTCTCTTGGATCGATTGATGGATCGGCGACTGTGCGAGCCTTGAATGTACCATCCTCAAACAACCAACTTCAACGTGCCTCAGCCAGTGGCGACGAGGTTTTGACGATTTTACGAAGTGTCAAAAACAGCGTCGTTGAAAGTGGTGGTATGACCAATGGTGTGAAAGCCTTGGTACGTGAGCTTCGAGGCGAGGTTCTTGGCATGGGCCGTGATCTTGCTCGAAAGCTGGAAACTGTCGAGTCAAATATCGTTAGTGATGCAGAGCCCAAGGATCAGTCTCAACCCCTCAGTGCAGACGAAATTTCTGCCATAATCAATGAGAGCCTTCGCGATCTGCAGGAGCAGCTGGCTGCGACTGTTAATGAAAGCCGCAATCACTCCACTGCTCTATCAGAATTCCAGTCCACCATGAACAGCGCCGAAATTTATTCCATCGTGAAGAAGGCTTTGGACGAGATCGAGTTTCCTCAACCTCAGCAAGAGTCACAAGGTTCTCAAATGGAAAAAGACGACATCCTGGATACCGTGCGCGAAGCATGGGAGACATATAAGCCAGAGATTGAGCTGCAGACGATCGGCCTGGAGCGTGACGAGATTCTGGAGTGTCTAGCTGAGGGTCTGAAGTCCTATCAGCCTCAGCACCAACAGGCTATCACCTATGAAGAAGTGCTAGCTGCTGTGCAGACTGGCATGCAGAACTTCACACCACCACCAGTGGAGCACAGTCCAACCATCACACGAGACGAGATCATTCTCACCATCCGGGAATGCCTGGAAAAGCCCGAGTCTGCTTCTCGTGGATTGGACCAGGAACATGTCACTCACCTGAACTCTATGCGAGATGATATTCTTCATGCTGTATCAGAGAAGCTGCAGCCCCAATCCAGAGGCCTGGATGAGGAGCATGTCAGCCACTTGTACTCAATGCGTGACGAGATTCTCCATGGACTGTCCCAGATTGCCCAATCTCAGCCCCGCGGATTGGATGAGGATCAGGTCAACTACCTCAACAATATCCGAGATCAGATTCTTCACGCCGTGACCGAGAGGCAAGAGCCATCTCAACGTTCTCTGGACGATGAGCATATCCACTACCTCAATTCAGTGCGCGATGATATTCTCCATGCTGTCACTGAGCGATCTCAATTTGCTGCTCCTAGAACCCTCGACGATGAGCAGTTCGAGCACATGAACAATCTTCGAGACGAGATTCTCGATGCCGTGACCCGCTCCATCGCTACCCAGAGCGTCGTTAGCAAGGAGTCCTTTGACTCTGGCCTGGGCCGCGATGATATCGTTAGTGCCATCTCTGACGGTCTCGAGGCTCACTTTACTACAGCGAAGGAAATGGACGACAGCCGTGTCTCTCGCGAAGATGTTGTGAATGCCATTAATGATGCATTCAACGCTCAGCAGTCTGCTTTAACACCTGCCAATCCCCCTAGCATTTCGCGTGAAGAGATCATGGATGCCATCGCCGAAGGCATTGAGATCGCCAATCAAACCAAGGAAACAGCACTGAGCGCTGATGTTCACAGCCAAAGCCTCTCCGCAGACGAGATATTCGAAGCCATCTCAGAGGGCCTGCACAGATACCATGAGTCTGAGAAGTCTGCGCTTAGCACGGAGGTCCAACAGCCGGTCCTCACTCGCGAGGAGGTTTTCAATGCCATCGTGGATGGGTTCGAAAGTGCCAACACTATGACCCGGGAGATCGAACTCAACAAGGAGGATCTCATGGAAGCTATTACCGCTGGCCTCCAAGAAGCTACCAGTGCTGCGAACCTCAATGTTGGCGATCAAGTGCTTGAGCGCTTGCAAGAGGTCATTGGGGGCATGAAAGAAGAATTGAAACAGTATTCTGCGCCCAATAGCCAAGATACTGAACAAGTCCTGGAAACCATCAAGGATGAGCTTGCTGTTGTACGGCAGGAGATCGAGTCCTACGTTGCCACTGCTCAAGATGTTTCTGGCAGACACGAGATCATCGACACCGTCAAGGATGGATTCCGATTACTCCAAGCCGACATGGAGAAAACGATCACCGACACAGCCGTATCACATGCGCCTCGCAGCAATCCCGATACCCCTGAGCTGTTGGATGCAATGGAGAAGGAATTCGAGCACCTTCGAGGAACCATCAGCAACCTTCTCACCGACAATCATCGCACAGGGAGCGAAAAGGACGAGATTCTCGATGCCATCCGTGAGGTTGGCGAGCAGCACAAATCTAACTCGGGCGATGCACAGATTCTCAGTTCGATTAAGGAAGAGTTTGAAGCCATGCGTGAGCGCATGGAGATGAGTGTTGTCCGCGCCGAGCCACCATCCTCGGATAAAGAAGATATCATCGCTGCTCTCCGAGAGAGTCTTGATGCCCTTCGTGAGGAAACCATACAGCTCAAATCCCAGCCCGGCGATGAACAGCTCCTCAATTCAATCAAGGAACACCTTGAGTCTATGCGCGAGCGCACGGAGATGAGCGTCGTCCGCTCTGAGCCTGAATCAACCGACAAAGAGGACATCATTGCTGCCCTGCGTGAAAGTATCGATGCTCTTCGTGAGGAAACCATGCAGCTCAATGCTCAGCCTGGCGAGGAACAGATTCTCAACTCCATCAAAGAACAGTTCGAAAGTATGCATGAGCGTATGGAAACGAGTGTTGTTCGCTCTGAACCACCACCCTCAGAAAAGGAGGATATCGTTGCCGCTTTGCAAGACAACTTCGACGCCTTGCATGCCCAGCTCAGCGCCCAACCTGCCGAGGAGCAAATCATCAACTCTATCAAGGAGCAGTTCGAGGCTATCCGTGAGCGCATGGAGACCAGCCTTGTCCATTCTGAGCCACCTGCATCTGAGAAGGAAGACATTGTTGCAGCCCTCCAGGAAAATTTCGATGCTTTACATGCTCACTTCAGCGCCCAACCTGCAGAAGAGCAGATTTTGAGCTCTATGAAGGAACAGTTTGATGGCATGCGTGAGCTTGTGGAGATGAGTCTTATCCGTTCTGAAAAGGAAGAAATCGTTACTGCTTTGCAAGAAAACTTCGATGCTCTCCACGCTCAGCTTAGTGCTCAACCTACAGAAGAGATAATCAACTCTGTGAAGGAGCAGCTTGAGGTGATACGTGAGCGTATGGAGACAATCGCTGTTCCCGCTGAGCCCGTGTCGGAGAAGGACGACATTGTTGCCGCGCTACAGGAAAACTTCGATGCTCTACATGCTCAACTTGGTGCTCAACCCGCAGAAGAGCAGATCATTAACTCGATCAAGGAGCAGTTCGACGCTCTGCGCGAGCGTATGGAGATGAGCGTTGTTCCCGCTGAACCCCCTGCCTCCGAGAAGGAAGACATTCTTGCCGCCCTACAGGTAAACTTCGATGCTCTACAGGCTCAACTCGGAGCTCAACCCGCGGAAGAGCAAATTCTCAATTCCATGAAGGAACAGTTTGATGCTATGCGTGAGCTTATGGCGACAAGTCTTGTTGCTGCTGAACCTATATCAGAGAAGGAAGATATTGTTGCTGCTTTACAGGAAAATTTTGATGCTCTCCATGCTCAGCTAGGTGCTCAACCTGCCGAAGAGCAGATCATCAACTCTATTACAGAGCAATTTGAGGCCATCCGCGAGCGTATGGAAATGAGTGTTGTTCCCGCTGAACCCGTATCGGAGAAGGAAGACATTGTTGCTGCTCTCCAACCAAACTTCGACACTCTGCATGCTAAGTTGAGTGCCCAGCCTGGGGAAGAGCAAATTCTCAATTCCATGAAGCAGCACTTTGAAAGCCTCCGCGAGCGTATGGAGATGAGCATGGTTCCCGTAGAACCCCCTGCATCCAACAAAGAAGATGTCATCACCGCTCTTCGTGAGCATTTTGATGGTTTGAAGGAGCAAGCAGCTCAGCAAAACAGTCAGCCTGGCATTGAGCAGGTTCTTGACTCGATGAAGGAGCATTTCGAGACCATGCGGGAGCGAATGGAAATGAGTGTCGTGCGCGCCGAGCCTCCTTCAGACAAGGAAGACATCATTGATGCCCTTCGTGGACATTTCGACTCCTTGCGCGCGGAAACAATCCAACACAACAAAGATGGCACCGAGAACATGTTATCTAACACAAGCGAGATCCTTGTTGCTTTCAATGGTGGAATTGAATCAATCCGTGAGGATGTTCAGAAGGTCCTCGACAAGCCCGCTGAATTCGATGCTTCTGAGATTCTGGAAACTGTCAAGGATGGCTTTGCTGAGCTCCGGCTTGAGCTGGAGTCCCTGCGCCAGCCTGAGGAGGAGGAGGCCACCAGGGAGATTGACGATGCTGAAACTACTCGCGGTGGTGAGATGGTACTCGCTAGTGAATCTACCCTTGGACCGGATATCGAGGGCTTGAAGTCTCTGATTACTCAACTCACCGACAAAGTTGATGCTATTGACTCTGCCTCACCAACCGAGGAACAATCTGAAGTCTCGGAACCAGCTGAGGGTGCACTGAATCGTGGTCACTTGGATGAAATCATGGTTGCTTTGCAAGAAGTTCAGCTTGCCATGGGCGAGATGAGTGCCAATAAAGAACTGCCTGAGGGTGTTGCTCGCAAGGAAGACACTGATGCTCTTGAAAACCTGATATTGAGCACCAAGGCTCAGCTTGACGAGATCAACTTCCCAGCTCCCGAGGAGCTTGCCAGCGCCGAGCAAATCGCCGCTCTTGAGACAATGGTGCGAGAGGCAAAGGACGCTATTGCTGAGTTCTCTGCTCGTCTTGAGGCCGAAGGCTCTACCAAGGCTGATATCGGTACGCTTGAAGGTCTCATCAAGGATGTCTGGATCTCCGTTGATGAACTGAAGGGCAAGAGTCAGGATGGCGAGGAGACAGAGGAGGGAGACGAAGGGGACGACAATGGAAAACTACTCAAGTCTGATCTTCAGACCGTCGAGGCCATGATCTTCGAAGTCAAAACCCAAATCGATGAGCTGAAATTGCCTGACGTGGAATCTTTGCCTACAAAGGATGAAATCAACGAACTCTCGTCTCTCGTCACAGACTTCCGTGATAAGATGGAATCCGCCAACGACCTCACCGCCCAAGGCTTTGAGGCTCGCAAAATTGAACATGGTGGTCTTGCAGAGAAAATAGACGAGAAGATCGATGAAGCCAAGTACGTTGTTGGAGAACTTGGAGAGGAACTCAAGAGCAAGCTCGATGGTAGCAGCGAGGGCCTCAATGAACTCAAGCAGCTTCTTGAAGGTCTCGCGGTCTCTGCAGAGAGCTTCACTACTGTCGAGAACGTGAAGGAGCTTACTGATCTCATCAACCGTGAATTTGAGCGTGCTCGTGGCGAGGATGATGCCACCAAGCTTGACAATGAGGAGAGAGATGCCGCTGCCCTAGTCAAGCATGATGAGACTCGAGCTGCCATCATCAACGAAATTGGTACCAAGATCGATGAGAAGATTGGCGAAATCCTGTCCAAATACGACGATGCGCACAACTCGTTGCACTCCAAATTTTCCGAGACCGAAGAGCGAGATATGGCTCACGCTGAGATGGTCACTAGCACCAAATCCCTGGCAGAAGACATCAAGCTTGTGATTGGTTCTATGGGTACTACAGTTACGGAGACATGCGAGCGCATGGCTGAAGATACCAAAGCTCTAGCCGAAAAGGTTGGCGAGTCTTACACCCGAATGGAGGAGATGCACAATGAGGCGAAGTCCCATCAGGAGCAATCGCGTGGCGAGAATGAGCGAGCTGTTGCAGCCACAGAGCGTGTCGAGAGCAAGCTACTCGAATTCCACCCTCAGATCTTGCAGACTGTTCAGGAGATCCTGACAGTTGTCAGCGACCACTACGATCACTCCCAGAAGTCAACAGAGGAGGTCAAGTTGGAGCTCTCTGCACTTCCATCAACCATTCCGACCATGCTCCCTGCCTTGCCTCCCCCAGAATCCTCTCGAGAAATTGAGGACGACCCTGTACACAATAAATTGAATGATTTGCTGGAGCACGCCAAGAACAATCCCATTCAAGAAGTGCTCAATACGCTCGTGGAACATTCGAAGAACGACCAGCTTCACAGCAAGCTTGATCGTGTCCTAGAGGCCAGTGCTGCGTCCAACAGCGACATCTACGAGAAGCTCAATTTGATCCTCGACCAAGCTACCAGTGGCAGTGGTTCCGTCCATGAAAAGCTCGATGCCCTCCTTGAACGTCCAGTCAATGCTGTTGATCCTGATCAAACTGTCACCCAGATGATGAAATTGGATGAAATGCATAAGGACATCATGGAGAATACTCGCAAAATGAATGAGATGTTCGCTGCTCAGTCAATCCTCGTGGCTGAAGACACCGAGCGCAAGCGTCGCGAGGCAGAAGAGGTGGCGATTGCCCTGGAGCGCAGAGTCGCCCAGCGAGAGCAAGTTGAGTCTGAGATCGTTGGTCTACACGAGGAGAAGGATTCTCTGTTGAAGATGCTTCACACCTTGAAGACTGAGAAGGATGAGCTCACCAAGCAGAACGCCAAGATGAGCAAGGAACTTTCTGGTCTTGAGACTGCCCTCGAGATTCGTCATGAAGAGATGCAGCAGATGGAGGAGCGTGCCGATGGTCTCGAGAAGCGTATCTTGGAAGGTGTCCTCGACCATGCCCGCAGCGTACTCCTGAGCCGATCCGGTAGCATCAGCACCATGAATCTCAAGCGCAATCGAAGCGTCCGTACCTCCCGCACTGGTGCTCGAAGCCCTAGTATGATGAGTACAACCACTGTCAGCACTGCTCGAGAGCCCAAAGATGCTCGCAGTCTTCTCGGAAATGGTGTCGGCATGGCCCTCAAGCGTCGCACAGTCCACGGTCACCAACCCGCAACAACCGCAGTCCAGCCTAATATCGGCAAAGAGCGCCGCATTCTCAGCCTCAGCCATGTCACGGGAAACCGTGATGCAGGGCGTCAGATTGGACCCAATACCGGCATGCCCAGCCTCAAGCGCAGTCACTCAGTCAAATCGAACTTCTCTCTCCGCAAGGCATCATGGGCAGGACCCAAGTCTACTTCAAACAAGGAGAACGAAGCATTCCACGAAGAAGACGAGCTTCAGAGTGACGTTGAAAGCGATGCTGGCACAGAGCGCAACACTAGCTACGCGGGTACGGATAGACGTTCTAGTTACGCGGGCACGGAACGCAAAGCTAGCTACGCAGAGACCTGCACCGACAGCGTGGTGACTGGGGTCACTGAGAGTGTTATCTCCGAGGACCGTCGTACCAGCGGTATGAGCGGTACTTCTGATGGTCGAACTGAATATGTCGAGAGTTCCATTGCGGATGATGACCACGACCAAGAATCTGACCATGAAGGGTCTGAAGCATCATCTCAGTCAGGCGATGATACTGAGACAGCTCGTGAGAACGATGATGGAGATGATGCTACTACCGAAGGTGGAGAAAAAGAGGAGAATGGGGATGACCAGTTCTCTGACACTGCTTCGGCGGTGGAAGCAGAGGGGATGAAACTTCTGGAGGCTCCTCCTGATGGTGGATTAGGGACTGAAATGACTGTCTCGTGAACAATGACGGTCTAACTTTTTTTCATGCATCGGTTTTGGAGTTACGGATTCCCTTTGTGTTTTCTTTTGTCCGTGCTTCATATACCACTCTTGTCTTGATTATTATTTTTTATGGGCCTGTATGAATTCCTTATGTGTTGATTAATGACAGTCTTTCCAATGTTACATGTTACCATTATCAAATTGATTCTCTCTTAGTAAATTCTCATAGTATATATACACTTTATCTACTCTCTAGTATTCAACCTTGCAATGTATGATCAAGTCATTCAGTTATAGTAGGTCAGCTGCCTGATAAGGCAGGTGGTCATGTGATGGGTGATTATTGTGCCTCAGGCAACACAGAGGCCGCGTGCTCCGGTAACTTGAAACCCCCAACGCTTCTCTTCAATGGCTCTGCATGGCGCTCGACTGTAAAGAAAGGGCTTTGTCCGTGGTTCTTTTCTAAGTGGTAGATTTCTGAGGAATTTTCCTCTATCTCCTAGACTTCATCGTTTTCTTCCCCTAATTTTCGGCGGTCTTTGAAGCTCTCCCCACACCCGGATATTAGCTGTCCGCTCAGGGTATTCAACTATGTTGGACCCTCTCGGCCCCCCTCCAGCATGGCTGGGAGAGATCGCCGAGCCCTACGCCTTATGGCTTAATAGTCCGACTCTTACTGAGCACGTTCATGAGGTTATCCTGGCTTTTGCTTTTTACCAGCTCATCCATTCAGTCCTCTCGCCATGGCTATCGCCGATCTTCTTCCCGAAATCCTACCCGAAGCTGAGTGCCCGGACGAAACTGAACTGGGATATCCATGTTGTCTCTCTAGTACAAAGTGTTCTTATCAACGCACTCGCATTGTGGATTATGTTTGTCGATGATGAGCGGAACTCTATGTCTCCTCTCGAGCGGGTCTTTGGATATACAGGTGCCTGCGGATTCATTCAGGCACTAGCTGTCGGATATTTCATCTATGATCTGATTGTGAGCACATTTTATATCGATATGTTTGGTATTGGTACGCTCTTCCACGCTGTCAGTGCGTTGTGGGTCTTTAGTCTTGGTTTCGTAAGTTGATCTCATACATTCTTGTCCTCTCCACCCGCCCCCGGGATCCTCAGCAAACATTTGAAGACTAACATTACCAATTTGATGACTTCAGAGACCTTTCCTCAACTACTATGCCCCGGTATTCATCCTCTACGAGCTCTCAACCCCCTTCCTCAACATCCACTGGTTCCTCGATAAAGTCAACATGACCGGCAGCAAAGCTCAATGGTACAATGGAATGCTCCTACTCTCGGTATTCTTCTCCTGTCGTCTTGTCTGGGGTACCTGGCAATCCACCATCGTCTACGGTGACATGTGGACAGCTCTGCAACAAACCTGGTCCGCATCCTCGAACCCACTCACAGAACCCGTCAATGTCAACGCCCAGGTCTTCCACCCAGCCCGTGACGGTAGCATGTGTATCGATGAGACTTGCGCGCGCGCTAACGCAGAGATTGCCCGATTCAAGGATTACACGGCTGGTGGTGTGCCAACATGGCTGGTTGTCACATATGTGACCTCTAACCTGATTCTGAACTTCCTGAACTATTTCTGGTTCTTCAAGATGGTAGAGACAGTTATGAAACGGTTCCGTGTTCCGGAGGAAAAGACCGGTAAATCATCCGAGAAGACTGCCGCTCCTAGTCTGGAGGACCTCGCGCAGGAGGTTATTCTTGAGGCTGCTGCGAAGTTGGAGGCTGAGGGTTCTTCTATGTGTGAGGCTGAGACCTCGGCAGCTGATGTGGTTGCCACCGAGGAGGTGAGGAGGCGGAGGGCAGACCTTGCATCCAAGGTTCCTCTTCCTGGATCATGAGTAGATTCTTCTTATACCTGGTAGAGATGTTGTACATCGTACAGTAGACAGATCCCCTGCTCTGCCTTGTTACTTTGCACTGTTGAGAAATTGTGGATTGCATGGTGGGATGAATCCTCTGTGAGGATAATCTGCTTCTAGTTCGCTGCTGATTGGTAGCATGCACATTAGGTGTTCTCGCCTTGATTTTTTATACTTGTTTACATACTCCGTACTGTTGTCATAATTCATGATTTATGGAACTTTTTGAACTGTTTCTTACATTGATCACTTGTATGAGGGAGCATCAAATTCTCTATTAGTACTACTTCATACTCCACATAAATCTAACCCTCTATTCCTCATCAGCTTTTTGTTCAGGATCCATATTCGTCTTAATCTTCCGAATGATCCTCGCTGGATTTCCTGCAACAACATGAAAAGGTGGTACATCCTATACTCGTTAACTCAACCCAGCCATCCACATCCACATGGATCTCCAGGGCTTGTACATACCTTAGTAACAACACTTCCAGCACCAACAGTAGACCCCCTGCCAATGGTAATACCAGGCAAAATAACCACATTTCCTCCAATCCAACAATCCTCCCCAATGACAATCGGTTTTCCTGTCTCAGGACCCTTAGTTCCATTCCGAATCTCGGGATCAAGTGGATGAGTTCCACTATACAGGGAGACATAAGGACCGAATAACGTCCTCGCGCCAACGGTAATTCCACATGTATCGATCCAGGTAGAGTACGCGTTTATAAAGACACCTTTACCAAGTTTGACCTGTGTACCATAATCCATGTACACGTTTCCTTCAACAATGGGCTCGTCTTCGAATTGCGCTTCGTCTAGGAGTGTATCTTCCAGTTGGGGTGGGAGGGGTGTTGGGTCTTGAATTAGTCTGTTATTATGTTAGAAATGCTTGAATATTGGATATGGATTCAGTATAGTAATTTTGAGGTGACTCACTCTCGCCATAAACGAACAAGCTCTCGTCGTGGTTTCACGCCTACGGCTGCGTTGTAGGCTAGTAAAGCTGTTTTGCATCTTGCGCGCTCAGCGACGAGCTCCGGTGTAAAGGCGTGGTAGAGCTCGCCGCTGGCCATCTTTTGTTTATTTTTGGAGATTTTAGGAGTCGTCATTGTGGTTTCTGTGTGAGAGGCGTGGTCAATTGCTCTTGAAATGTTCTTTGCGGGGTAGTTTTGGCTCCGCGGATGATAATTCGGAGTAGGTTCCGAGTGATCTCCATATGATCGACGGCGCCCTAAAGATCTATGAAAGAATATACTATATTACCTTAAGGATCTTTCTACGGCTACAAGTGGTGAGGACTTATGAAAAAAATTGAGAAAGAGTAGTTTGTTATTGGATATCAAGTGTCAGAGTGGCCGGGGCTGATTGATGCCCCAGGACCCTTGTCAAGTTGAAGATATGACAACATGAAATATTGTGAGTGGATGAAAGGTCATTTCAATTGAGGATTGTTTTGATGGAGTGGAATGACAAGAAGAGACCGAGTTGTGGATTGAATCTCAAGTCAATGTGACCGAGTGATCATGGTCCTTGATATCCTGGCATGGCAAGTGGAAAGTACAAAGATGATGTGGAAAGTAGAAAGACCTTGACGAACAAAAAGCCTGATGGAAACAGGTAACATGTAAAGACTGTCAAGATCGGTGAAGTTGTGTCCTAGGCTGTCCTGGAGGAAGGATACCAGCGTTGACCGGATAGATGAGAGAGTGAGAGTGAGATCTGTGGGTTGCGCGATCTACGTCAGCCCGGGTATTTCATGACTGCACCTTAAGTACGTTCGCCAAAAGTGTGGAGTCGCGCAGGTACGCACGAGGAGAGTGATCTACGTTATTGCTCACCTTGCCAATGATGCATCCAGCCTCCAGGACTCCCCTATCCAATAACCCCTAACCCGCTGTGACGATTGTCCTGAAGTTTGCGCCGAAACCCGCCACGCACACAGCATCCTAATTCTCAGATCGTGCGGTCAGATACTACCAGTGTAGCAAGTGATACAAGCAAGTAATTCTCGGAAACCAACTGGGCCGATTGTCCTGAAGTCTCAGTGAAGCCCGCCACAGCGATCAAGCTCGAGGTCGAAGTGTTGTCAGAGCAAGGCTGATTGTCCTGAAGCTCAAGGAGACCCGCCACAGTCATAGCAGCTTGGGCTGTCTGTTCACGGTGATCAGGCGTAAACAGAACAGCAGAGAGGAAGTGGAAGTTTGTTTTCTCCTGTGACCTGTCCATGGCTCTTCGAGTCTGCGGTGGATGTGGATAAAGATTGCAAAGTGCAGATTGAATTTGAGTGGATGAAGTTTGTTTCTTTGTGAAGACAAACTTTGGAAGGAGGACAAAGTCGACAGGAGAGAGGATTGAAAAGACAAGACCCTGGAGGGTGGGGTGGACAACCTGTTTGTAGGTATTGAGATATGAGTGGAATGACCTGTGGCAGATTGAAATGTGGAATATCGTTCAAAGGTTGAACAGACCAAGCAGGGGTTGAGTTGAAGTGAGTCCTAGGAGCAAGAGTAAGTCGAGAAAACAAGAAAAGGGAAAGTGGAGGTTCAAACCAAGATGGTCAGGATCTTGTCATTGTAAAGACATATCAACAACAGATGTGTGAGTGGATGTGATGTGTGGAAAAGAACATAGAAGCTCTTGAGAAGACGACTGAAAAAGCACCGCCATGTTGATGGAAGACCAAGTGAGTGGATGTCACTTGAAGGTCGTGTCATGTTGTGTGAACGGATGTGTCAACAAGATAAAGTCATGTCAAGGCAGGGACATGTCAACAACATAATGTGTGGATGGATGTTGTGTTGTTGCTTCAGCAAGGTCGAGGTCAAGTCGCGTCAACAAAATATAAACAAATGGGGTTGAGTGACAACATTATATCCAACGACGTGTTGCTGATCAGACAACGCGTGGTGAGACATAGTGCTGACAGGGCCTGAAGGAATGGAGTTTACATGGGAAGCCCATAACAGGTCATGATGACGATGGATCAGGATTGATGAGGATGAATTATCATGATGATGGATGATGGATGATGGAAAGTGGATTGAAGAAGAGAGATGGAGGAAGGAAGAAGTTGGAAGAGGGAGAGATCCCATAAATTTATACCCTGGGGGAAGGCAACAAGATCACACAGCTTCCAAGATCACGCATTCCAAATTAGGAAAGGTAGGCGAAAAAAGGCATAGTGAGAGTTTGATCTTGCGCAATCAATACCATCACAGCCAAATCCTTATATTGAAGGATGTTTGCTTGCTTCAACTTCTCTCACCTGCCATCCCAACTTAAGCGAGCCAATAGAACGTCAGGATCAGGATCAGCGAGATCACCAAGATCACCAGAGCAAACAAATTAAATCCGTGCAAATGACTCTTCAAAGAACCAGGGGCCTTCCAAGGTTGGATATCAAAAGCTGTATCAAGTGGAGAGAATCCCGAGAGATACATGCGGCTCGGGACGATTTTAGGGCTAGTAGTTCATCCTTATACATGGTACCCACGTACCGTATTTAATTGAATGCTCTCCTACCTAGGTACCTAGGTAGTCTCTACTACTAGTAGTAGGTAAAGATTTTGTGAGACTCAGAGTTCTACTAATACTAGTATATATATGTAGTAGATGGATGGTGCCAGTGCTCTTTATACTTCAACTTGAAGTTGGAACCTTGGAAGTGGTAGCTCCGAGTCGGGCCTGGAGCCTGAGTATGTAGTATCAATTGATATATATTGCTCTAGCCGCGGCGGTCACGGTGCTCCAGGGCTCAAGTGCTCTCAGAGGCACATCAATATTACTACTACATAGTAAGTGCTAATACTACCTACATAATAGAGTATGTTTAATTTATAGACCTGGAGTACTCAAGTGCTAGTAGTATGTGCTACTAATAACTTGAACTTCAATTTTCCATAGTAGTTGAAGAACTCGAGCATATGATGATTCAAGTTCCGACATTGATCTAGAGTGATTCAGAGAAGTTCAAATGTTCAGCCTTGGAAGTACTAATTGATCATATGTAATCAATATTTTCTTCTACGACCTCCGAGTCAGAGCTGGTCCACCGTGACGGGTCTTGTGCACTCAGTGGTATGCACTAGCAGGTAGTACTCCGAGTCACATAATGCAGGCGGCTGATCAAGTTGGACTTCAAATGTTGAATGGTTGATACACCTGTTTCAAGTTCAAGTTGGTGGCCTCGGTGGCACCTGGGCACTGACAGTCAAATACTTGAATGCTAGGGTGCATCTGCTTCAAGCACTTGAGTTCTGACCCGGACAAGCTACGGTAGATATAGCTGCATGATCATACTGATAAAAAAGGTAAAAGAATAAATTTTGAACTTAATTAGTAGCCTTAGATGCCCTAGCTACACCAAACCAAACACCAGAAAAGCGCCCCGAAGATAAAGCACAATACTAAGTAGAAACGACTCTTCAATATCATCATAACTCCTCGAAGCGAGCTCATCGCGCAGCTGCATCGGGCTTAGCGAGCATGTATCGAACAGCTTCTCTTGCCACAGTCGAATCCCAAACACTAGCATCACCACCACGGCGGAACTCCGCTCCACTCGCATCGCCTCCGGTGTTGACATCACCCAGGATTGTCTCCAGATCACGGCGCTGAGAGCTGACCCAACGGTTGACGAAGTTTGCGGGGTCATTGCTCAGAGAAGTAAAGAAGGAGTGGCGAGCACGGGAGTGAGTAAGAGCCTGAACAATGAGAGCGACCTGGTCGTCCAAAGCGGAGATTTGACGCATGCCGGTTGTGTACTGCGGGTTTTGCATCAGAGCCATCATCTTGGCGCGCAGAGGATCTTCAACGGCGACCTGAATATCGTAGATGGTTGGTGTAGGGTCTTTGTGGAAGTCCTCGTCAACCCGGATGGTGTATGGGAGCTTGATCGGGTCAATGGGGCTGGTGTGTGGTGCGATGCTTTCGGGAATCTGGGGGAAGAACATTTGCTCGCGGCCAAAGATCTAGAATAGGACCACTCATTAGTAAACAAGGATAGAAAATCAGGTACAAGTTTAGCTTACCGAGCGCAAGCGGTGATCGCAGCGCACTGTCCGCTTCTCTTCATCTTCTTGCAACTCCATGGCACGGATGTAATCCCAAATTCCAAGCACGATGCCACTTCGGGTCTCCTCCTCAACATCCAGCACCTCAGCCAATTCCTTGCTCAGCTTGAATCGCTCTTGAGACTCATCTTGCACCAGACTGACAGTAACATTGAGGTTCTCCTGAGAGGCACGCGTGAATTGGATGCTGTCAAACTCAGCGTTCGGAGGCGCTGATGTCGTATTGGGCGGCACCTGTGGCTTGGTCCACGCGACCGGCTTCACCTCATCTGGAATGGCGTTGGCGGGCTTATCGAAATCAACCGTGACAGACTTGAAAAAGTGGGAGAAACGCTGAGCGGATTTCTTTGAAGCAGATTCCTTGCTCTCATCGGCCTCGTCCTTGTCCTCGTCCATCGCATCGTCCTTATTCGCGGGGCCCTCATCCTCGTCCTCGGAAGCAGAGTCGGTGTTGTCATCCAAGAGCCGTCCTTCGATTCGTACCTTGTATCGGCCAGAGCCTGGGTTGTTGCCAGGGCCCTGCCAAGGCTGGTTCTCGACGGTGTTGGTGATCCAAATGCGCATGGTCCGATATTTTTTGCTGGTTCTGCTGATTGAGTCCTGGATATCCAGGCGTTTCCGCACAACAGCAGCATCGAGACGCTTCTCTAGCTCGTGAAGGTTCTTGTATTGTTGGACGCTCTCGCCGATGACCACATCTTCAATGCCATCGGGCATATTCTTATCGGTGGGTTTGCGGGCGCGACGAGGAACCTCTGCGACATGCTGAACGACGCGTTGAGCGGGCATGTATTGAGCAGGCACAGCGTGCTGGGGCATTGCGACGGGCATATGGCCTGTTGGAGTTACTAGTTAGGATTGGCGCAGGGAGCTTGGGGACGGGAAAGGGAACAAACCTGGACCAGGTGGACGACGGGGAGTGGCTGGAGACCGTTGGGCGGTCGGGGGAAAACCCCGGGCAAAATTGGGCTGCATTGGAGCGTTCATTGCGGATCCAGTGGGAAGTAGGGGCTCCAGTCGGGATGGAGTGAGTGGATGATGAGAACGAGCGAAGTCGCGATTCTTTTGCCGCCGCGCTTTACCCGATTCGGAAGTCGCGACAGCAACATTTATACATACATTATGTGTACTACAGACTATGACACAAAATACTATGAATATAGTAGAATACACATTGTGATAGATATTAAATCAAAGAAGATTCAATAAATTATCACACATTATTTGCAAAATATTGATGAGTGGGTGCTAAATGCCAAGGCCATCCTAGACTATAGGAGACAATGAACGTTATACTGCCACTGCCTAGAATGTCTAACATAGCCCGTAGATGACATTAACTATCCCCAGGCAGTATATGGGCTCAATCAAGAATAAATGTCTTTGTGAGACAACTTTGAATCACTGTGTGCTGAGGAATACAGCCTATGGGCCATGAATCTCATGATCCACATACTTGCCGGCATATCACACCCGGCCTTTAGCTTGATCGTGACCCTTTGGACCTTCGCACTTGAAATACCATGTCTCTTCAGATTCCATGCCGTAACATTTAACTCAAGTCTGTAACATCTTGTCAAACAATCTCCTTGGCATTTCATGACATTGATACCGCTGAGAGTATCGACTGCTGACTTGACGCTCCAGCTATCATTTGTATCGTAATGACTAGAGATCAATTCCGGGTGACCGAGGATGAATGTTAGTGATCAGCATATGCATACTATGTTTGTCGCAATCTATCATTTTTCTTTGGCTTTGCCTTGGGTCAGTCTTGTTCCCTTTGACAAAGCCCGTATCATGAGTAGGAGGTTGTCTCCTCAAGAGGGAGGAAATGATGGCGACCAGGCCAAAAATCCATGGCAGTAATTTGATGATTCGGTGATATGAAATCTGCACTGAGATTGACCTCAGCTGTGGTAAAAGAAGTCCTATCCCAGCTCAGCAAAGATGTTGTCATGCCGAAGTCAGAAAGAGTCTCTTTAGAATGCCGATGACAATTTGTAGAACCACCGCGAAAACTCTCTTATCCTTGCGATTGACACTGTTGTAGGTATAATCCCAATTTATATAGGACAACCACTGTTCTTGGTACTCGAGACGTGGATAGAGGTAGGGACTGTTAGGAGGTAAGAGACCGAGACCTAGATTTGCAATATATCAGTATCAGTGGTAAGACACGAGCTTTTTTCAGCTGGGATTCTGTCAAACAGTTGACCTTCGAGATAGATTTTCAAGCCAAGTGAAATGGAAGTCGGATCAAGGACGCCAGCAGTTGAACACAAGAAACTGTGGGCCGACGTGGTTACTCTCTGTGGCCATTCCCAGCTCTCTGCCGACGGACCAGGCGGGCAAAAACCTTCATTTAAAATGTAAGGGCATTTTCTGAATCCAGGGCCTTGATACTCTGGGTTTTAGTTCAGTAAGTAGGCCTCAAGTGTGGTCAGGAAGGAGTGTCTAGTGGAGTTCAACCACATCATTAGTAACATGAGTTACTCCATAGATATCGTTAAATGATGCTTCCACCTCTCAAGCCGCCAAAACAAAGCACAGCAGGCCTCTAAGTCCTGCTACCGCTACCGCTAGTTCGAGAACGATGAGACACCACACTCCAAGACACATCGATTACTGAGAAAGCTTGTGGCCAAACGTCAAGGCATCCGGATATAAAACAAACCCCATAGGGTTTAGCATGCAAAAAGATCAGCTCTGTGGATCACCTGAGTTGAGATCTGGGTATTCAAAAGTGACCACAATGAGGTACTGCTCTGACTCGTACACTGTAGGTTGTTGAAGTGGCTCCCGACTATGAAGGAACACTAACGCAGCAGCCCTGGAGTAAATCGGGCATGACATCATTCATTATGAGGATCATTTTTGTGGTCAGAACTTGATAGAGACTTGAAGACATGTCATCTTGGATTTCATGCTTCTATCGAGGCCTGGGATGAATACTTTACCAATACCAAAGTCGCCAAAGCAAATATCACCGATAGCTACAACTATGTAGCCACTGCCAGAGTGGTGGCAGAAGACCTGGGGAGAATTCATAGACACTGTTTCATGAGTCTAGATGGAAAAATCGCGCGGCTTAGTAGAATTCTCCCAGAGCTACCTAGTCATGGAGATCTCTCGAGGAATGGTTCAATGCTGGAAACCCAAACGCTGCTGTTTTTAGAAACATATTGTTCCAGTTGTCGATCTACTCCATACTGAGTGAGTGTAGGGAAGGATGTAACGTAAAACACATGTGCATGAACTAGGAAAGTCTGATCTCTGATCTGCGTCTTGGGCTCTAGTCATTGAGATCCACGCGTTAGGCTCATCGGCGTAGATTAGGACCATAAAGGATATTCGGGTTGAGAACTGCTGTTTCAAATCATCTGGAGACTCAAATATTCGATGACATTAGAAGTACATTACCAGAAACTTGAAATTTCACGTGTCAATTGACCATTTATTAGTGTCAGAGTGCATGGAGCATTGTTGTTGGGGGCCACTTTCACCTCAGCGTATCGCGTATAGAGAAAATCGAGGAAATAGAGCAAAAAGTGTCGGCCCCCAAATTGATACCCGACCTCTCCTATTAGAAGAGTCCTGATGGTCCAATTGACCCACTAAAAGTCATCTTCTATCTCCACTTTCCACAATAGGTTACGTAGATAATATAATCGTTTCTTGGAATTGCCCCAGAGTTCTGCAAGGAAAAGGTTTTGAAAGGGGCTTCCGCTTAACTTCTTCATCTTCATAGTGGATGTTATTTCTGCACGATCTCTCCCTTTGGTCCGTGTACACACTGATTGAGCCAAGTTAATCATCCCATATTATTAATGAGGATAAACCGCCCCCAGAACTTCCCGTCTCTCATCCTTTCCATCTTCACATACCGTTGACAAGGGGACGCGATCAATTTTGTCTTGGCTACACCCTCCCAGCCTCGGTAGAGTCCTGATACAGATATTGAGATTCATTATTATGGAGAAAACCTCAGACTGCGGATGGGTTGAACAAGATCTACCCCTTATAGAGACGGAGTAGACACAGATGAGGCAAACTGGAGTCTTGGCTCTTCAAACGCTTGTTATATGCAACAAGACAGGTGGCAGTCGGGGAATAAAGGCTTATTCAATAAGCCACATTATACCATGTGTCTCTCAACGGCATACAAGCTAAAAACCATTACTGCTCCTCATTATGGTTTGGTATGCATATCTTACTTACTGCTCTACCCAGTTCATGAGTGAGAGTTAGTTATCCCGCCCCTTTGCCACAGATAGCATCGAGCCATCTTGGTGTTCCAGAAACCAGCACATGCTCGCAGACGTTATGGATTCGAACTCGGCCCCGCTAATCGAATAGGCACTATTTCCGCGCGGCCCACGCAGAAACGCGGGTTCATCTCTCAAGAACGGATAACTGAGGCCACTGTTCCTGTCTGAGTAAAAGAACAGGAATCGTTTTACTGTGACTACTCAGGTGTCTATGCCGCTCTCGCCTCAAGCGTCGCCAAGCTTACCAATCTGGATAAAGGACCGATCAATCTAAAAATGGATATTACAGTTAAGAACTTTAAGCTTTGCCCTATCTTCCTCGGCCGTACCCCGTATAGCTCTAGCTCATGTACCGTGATGCTATGGAGCACACTATGCTAATTGCAGGGGCTTCAATCTCTTGGTAGCTCTATGAGCCGCTTTGGTGTGGTACGCAGCATTGAAAATTCCTTCGCTAAGAATATTCGCTTGTGATTATTCGTGAACTGAGGTTATGAATGAGGCATCGAGGGGCTTCCGGTGTTCTCTGATCATTTCCTCCGGAGCAAGATGTGGTTGTATAGATTAAATGACGCAGATATCTCTGGAAGACCCATATTCAAGCTGTTTAAAGAACATTGAGTACACAGAAGATTCGATTGAAAGAAGCCGTGAGATAAAGATCAGCCCCGATCGATAGAATTTGAACACTGAGTGATGTAAACCAATCATGAGAATTGGATGTACATTATTCTGTATCCACTGGCAGCCTGAGATCTCCAGATGTCTGTAAAACAGGTTCTTCTCTATGAGATACTGCATAATATCAGCATCAAGTCTCGCACTGTGAGTGAATTAAAGCGGGGAATTTGACAAGGGACATCTGAAACAACCATGTCCGCAGTAAACTCCGCATATACGGAGTTGAAAACACACTGACTTGGCAAATCCTTCGGGAAATTCATCACTCAAGGATGATGACCGACCAATACCACCTGATATTGGGTGATTGTAGATCCTACCCTGTTGTCTTGCACATGTGGGTAATCAGAACGGAGTACTCCGTGCAGCCTCCCTCAGCTAAACTTGAAGCTTGCGGCCCCCAATCTAGAGAGGGGCGGTCACAATCCTTCCAATGCAAAGACTAACCTGTAATGGAAATATAAACATGTGGGTACGGAATGTAAGTGGATGCAGTGGAGATTCATCATCAATTCATTCAACTGAAGAGTGGTGTTTTCATCACAACTAGATGATTTCATATGGTGAATATATGAAAGAAATTTCAGTTGGATGTGAAGAATACTATTGATCAATGAAGTTCAGAGATTAATAGTTCATCTTTCTGATAATCAAGATAGGAGAGATCTACATACTGTGAAGTTAATCAAGTTAAAATGACATCAGGTTTTGGGGCTAGGGCCATCAGCCTATATTTGTGCAGAGTGGATTCTAAAGCTGCAAACACGGGTTAGGTTGGTGGCTTGACCTGGGCCGCGTGTAGTTCATATGTATTATGAGCGCCCCGCGCCTCTCAAATGCTTGTACTTTTGATCTGGCAAGCCCTGTTTTCTTATTCCCTGTCAAGGTGCATACAAGGTGCATCACACTATAGGGACATGGGTTTGGAAATCCCCGCTGGTACCCCAGACCGTGGGAAAGCACTAGAGGCCTTTTTGATTGTTCTGTTGGTTGCGACGACGATAACGAGTGCTATTCGAATCGCATCAAAAATCATCACAAAACAAAAATGGTGGTGGGATGATTATCTTGCACTGGCATCATGGGTAAGTTCAAGTTACTCTCTCATTCTCACCATGGTAGAGTACCAAAAGGACTTAAGGACATCAGAACTAACATACTATCATCAACCCTTGAAGCCATCCGCAATCATCGTCTTAGGGTTATTAATTACCTGGATCCGTCTTGGGTTAGGACTTCATGAAGACTTTGTTGGAGCTCAAAACGAAAAAGACCTCTTCCAAGGCGCCAAACTTTTCGAAATCTCGATAATTTTCTTCGACATTTGTATATGTCTTCCAAAATTATCCGTCCTCTTCTTCTATGCCCGCGTCTTCAACATCAGCAACCGATCTTTCCGCTATCAGTTATGGGTCCTCGGTGCTCTGGTTGTTGGTTGGCTTATCTCCGCTTGCTTCGTCGCCATTTTCCAATGTGATCCCATTGCGAAAGTTTGGGATCCTGAAATCCCAGGGACATGTATTAACCAATTCGGTTGGTATACCGCTGAGTCGGCCACGGATTTCGCAATCGATATCTGGATCCTGGCTATTCCCATTCCCCACATCTGGTCCCTCAATACCAGTCTACGCCGACGAATCTACTTGCTGGTTACCTTCTGCCTGTCCTATATCGTTATTATCATTGCCATCGGCCGATTAATAGCCACGACACAGATTATTCCATCGGTTAAAAAGGACGAGACGTGGCGTATGACACCCTATATGTACTGGGCCGGACTCGAGGGTTCCTTATCCATCATCTGCATCTCAGTTCCCAACGCTATCTCGCTTGCCAAGGCGCTTTGGAGCCGTGGAAAGAGCCACAGGGAAAGCAACAAGTCAGCGATGTTTGAGAGGAACTCGAGTGAAAATTACACTTCCACTCAGGAGGGTGAGACGAATCTGAGTGAGAGTGATAAGCAGAAACTCGTTAATGAGGCGGATCGAGATGTTGAAATTGCATTGGGAAATATTCGCGTGATGACGGATATTAGGGTTCAATAATTCGGCCCTGGAGGCCGAGTGATTGTTCTTTTGCATCATGGACTTGCATGAATCAATTCGCGGTCCATATTTTTCTTTTATCTTACGGGTTACGGGTTCATGGATTATAAAGGTGTTTTGCATATATGTCCCATAGATATATAATGAATTTCTTTTATTCTACTCTCTCAGAGATTTGGATGCTTCATATGTTCAAGTAGTAGTGTTTGAGTATGTATTAAGAAAGGACTCGGAGCTCTGGAGTTGACTTAACTGCAGCCATAAACCCCAAGAATAGAGACAGTGGAGTGTAGCACTTTAGTACGAGTTCATATGTACTTCATTTGCGTTTGAATCATGAAATATCGACCTACCTTCAGGGCTTTGATCGTCATCAGGATCCGACTGCTAGTACCATGTGGCACCTGAAACAAAGAAGGACCGAAGTAGAAGGAATTAGCGAGGTGAAATTGATAATTGATAACGTAAATAAGTCATCTCAAAGGGGCCAATATGCACCATCAGATGAAACTAGAATCCTTCAAGTTCAAGCTCAAGATTGAGTTGAAAGGGAACATTTGAAACAATTCTGCTACGAACATGCAATTCCACGTGACTGCACACACTGGACTTGAATGATAGATATTTACTACTCAGATCCAGGGATGTTATAAAAAATGTCCTGGCCAGATGAGGTGTACATGTTGCTGCCATTCCGAATTGCGCATAAAGTAGAATATTCGAACTCTAGCCGATTGTCATACAGTGACCCTTGTGTACCGTGAATGATTTCCTAAGAATCAACATAATTGCATTGCCATAATCCATCCGTCTACTCCAGGAGCGATGCCTGGTTAGTATACAGACCCTCCACCACATTGCTCAACTTCTCGATAGTGTCTAGTGCAGCATCATAAGCTTGATCACGTTGAGTCTCTTCGTAAACAATCAAGCATCCTGAGCCTTGGTCCAAAACACCAATGATCACCTTGTCCAGAATCATCTGCGACAGCTTACGCTCCACTTGCTGGGTATCAAGACCAACCATCTTGGCGATGTGGTCCAATTCCACCCGGCTGAAGGGCTCGATCACCTTGATTAAGTTCTGTTCCAACATGGCATCGTACAAGCGGCGCAGGTGATTCCGGATAAAGGTGTCACTGCCAAGCTCATATCGGTAGTCAGACAAAGCCTTTTCATATTCCTCCAGGGAGCGGTTTGAATGAGCCCGGGCTACAGCCTTCATGGCCTCCAGGCGTGGGCTGGCATACTTTTGGGCTTGCTTGGAGCCCAACAATTGTGTGACATCATCAACCAAGTTCAGCATAATCTTGCACAGCAGCATGTATTGCAAAGTTGCGGTAGCGAGCTCTCCTTCATCAAGAGAGCTATAACCCTCCAATGCCTCAATGAAATACGAGAAAGATGTGTTGAAGTCCTTGTCCTCTGCGTGGAGCATACCACTCTGCATATCGAGTCCGGCCTGCAGGTTGGGAGGTGTGTAGACAGAGGCGGCTGATGTTCGAGCTGCGGTCAGAGCAGCTCGTGCCTTGGCCTGGTTGCCCAAAGCATGGTACACACGAGACTCGAGCAGCTGCACCTCCACTAGCATGAGTTTGTCATCCAGACGCTTCAGCTCGCGGAGGAGGGAGTTGATAAGAGTAAGGGCATCGTAGTAGGTCTGCTTCTGCATGTAAATAGCGACCAATCTAGCTTGGAGGTTTTGTCGGAGGAAGGACCGTCGCTCGGCAATAGCCCACTCTATGCATGACTGGATGACGGCGATTTGGAGGTCGAGAGTATTGGGAATTTCGCTGATTAGATCCAAGAGTTGACGGACTAAAATGAGACCGTTAGAAATGCATCAAATGGGCATCGATGGCTGTTACTGACCCAACTTGGCGGTCTTTGCCTTCGCAAATGACGAAAAGGTGTCTCGGCTTGTCTTGATGAGCTCTGCAATGTCCTGCGGCTTCTTGGCATCACGGTGCAGCTCGCCCAATCCAATCAATGCATGCTCATAGTCTCGCGACGAAGCCTCTGTGGATCCCGGGCCCTCAGAGAGGATGTTCTGGTAGCTGCTGACGGCTTTCGAAGGGTCCTGCTTCGCCAGGTCCCGGACTTCCTGTATCCGAGGCGAGACCTGGGAGGGAGTGGCCATTGTGGACGAGTCTGGAGATCAAGGAGTGATATAAGAATGGAAAGAAAGGGATTTGAAGAATGAAATGGGACCGTAAGTAGGGGATGTTTGAATGGAAGGTTGATAGACTGTTGAAGCGTGAGTCGGGGAGCTTGAAGCTGGCAGCTGCGGGCTCACCGCCTGCTTAGCAAATCATCCCGTCAACAGAAAAAAAAAAGTTCACTCCGCCTTGGTCTCTTCTTTTCTACTACGCCTATCATACTTTCGCCATGGTGAGTTTTTCTGTGTTACCGACGAAAATGATATTATTCGGAAATTGATGCTAATTCTATGTAGAAAATCAAAGCCCTTTCTCGCCCAGTGGCGTCACAACAGGCCCCTGGGTCTGCTGTTGTTCGCCAATCCCGTAACCTCGATCCTGCCCAGCATCCTTTCGAGCGAGCTAGAGAATATACTCGAGCTCTCAATGCTATCAAGATGGAGCGCATGTTTGCTGCGCCCTTTCTGGGTCAAATGGGTGACGGCCACGTGGATGGTGTTTACAGCATGGCCAAGGATCCTGGTTCGCTTGAACGCTTTGCCAGTGGCAGTGGCGACGGTGTGGTCAAGGTCTGGGACTTGGCAACTCGAGGAGAGGTCTTTCAAACTCAAGCACACGAAGGTATTGTGAAGGGATTGTCTTGGACTCATGATCGAAAACTTTTGTCCTGCGCTAGCGACAAAACTATCAAGTTGTGGGATCCATACAACTCGAGCGCCGATGCTCCTCCTACGGCAAGCTGGCTGGGCACAGGTGCTTTTACTAGCGTTGCGCATCATTACACTCAACCTGCGTTTGCCGCTTCTTCTTCCCAGATTTCCATCTATGATCTTTCCCGTTCCTCCTCGACTCCCACGCAGACTCTGCAGTGGCCAACCAGCGTCGATACTATTACTTCTATTGCTTTCAACCCCTCCGAGACCTCTGTCCTTGGATCCACTGCTCTTGACCGCTCAGTCATTCTGTATGACCTGCGTACTTCGACACCAGTGCACAAGCTGATTCTCAAATTGGCCTCGAACAAGTTGTGTTTCAACATGATGGAGCCGATGAACTTCGCCGTGGCCAACGAGGATCACAATGCATACTTGTTTGACATGAGAAAGACCGACCGGGCCTTGAACGTCCTCAAGGATCACGTTGCTGCTGTTATGGATGTTGAGTTCAGTCCTACCGGTGAGGAACTGGTGACAGCATCATATGATCGTACAGTGCGTCTATGGTCAAGATCCAAGGGTGCCAGTCTCGACATCTACTTCGGAAAGCGACAGCAACGAGTCTTCTCTTCCATGTTCACCCCCGATAACAAATACGTTTTGTCTGGATCTGATGATGGTAACATCCGTTTGTGGCGTGCCAAGGCATCTGACCGAAGTGGAATCAAGACTGCTCGCCAGCGCAGCAAATTGGAGTACGATCAGGCTCTTATCAAGCGATACTCGCACATGCCCGAAATCCGTCGCATCAAGAGACAGCGTCATGTGCCTAAGTCTATTAAGAAGGCTGGTGAGATCAAGCGTGAGGAGCTGTCTGCTATTAAGAGACGTGAAGAGAATGTACGGAAGCATACAAGCAAGAAGAATCTGAAGCCAAGACAGAGTGAACGTGAGAAGATGATTCTAACTCGGGAGCAATAAATGGGATTCGTCTCTGAAGTCATGGCTCTGTTCCAGATCCGCTGTATCATGGATTCATTGATATTTACAAAGATTGATCTTGATTACACGTCAAATGCTCCATCAATCGGTCCGTCGCTTTGAGCTCCTGAGGACCCGTCCACCGCTACTGCTGGGTGTTTCACGACTCGGGAGACCGGAAGATACAGCAGCATCAATGCCACTCAGGTACCGTGCTACAACTTGCAATGCACCCGGGAACACAGCATACCAATTCACCAGTTTCCCAAATGCGGGTAACCTGAGTACACCGCCCTGGCCACTATCAACCGCAGCCACAATCTCTCGAGCGACTTCAACTGGTTCTAGAACTGGCGCAAAGAAATGACTCGGGGTGCGAACCCAGTTGAATAGCGGTGTTGACATCTGGCCCGTCTCCACCAACAAAGTTTTGATATGCTCATAACCACGCAATTCTGCTTCCATTGTTCGGTGTAGCGCACTGAGTCCGGCCTTACTGGCAGAGTAATCCGACAATCCAGCTGGAGATAATTGGCCTAGGACGGAGCTGACAGTCACAAGTGTGCCTCCACTTTCTGCTGCTAGAATACCTGGAAGAAAAATCTGGTACAGATGAAACGCGGCTGTGAGATTCGTGCGGATTGTCTTCTCGAATGCATTTGCGGACAGTTCCAGTAGCGATTGGCCATTAATTCTCGCAGCGGCACAATTGATCACGATAGTCGGTGTCCCAAGCTGTACAATAGCATTGCATACATAATTAGCGGAAATGAAAATCAATTGATAAAAGGTATTCATATAAATTCAAACTCGAATATTGTAGACATACCTCTTCCAAAATCTTTTCTTTAGCACTCTCCAACTGGCTTCTATCGCCAACATCAACCTGATAACATCTGACATCAACCCCCTCACCAAATACTTCTTCAATTTCCTTTTCTCCAATTTCCCTCACATCTAGAACAGCAACGCTAGCTGCTCTCATACCATATAGTTGCGCAATAAGCAAGCCCAGCCCGCTAGCACCACCGGTAACAAGGACGACTTCATGTTCGGGATCCACAGTTCGCGGGAGGCCATGCGCGACGCGGTGGTTGATCGTGCCCGCCACGAAGAGCAGCGTTACAAAGATAGCATAGCTGACGCCACTAATCCAAGCTGGGTGTGTGGGTGGTGTAACCTGGGCACGGAGACAGAGGACAATGATCCAAGCAAGGAACGGGTTGAGGATTGTTCGGTGGAGGACTTTGACCACAGTGTCGAGTGTCAAATGGTGAGTCCATGGCTTGGCAGGCTTTGGGGAAGGAAGAACGCTCCTTGTGGTTATTATTGGTGGTGAAGACATCAAATCTTCTTATTCCCCCTGAAGAGGATAGTCTATCGGTGCTCTTTGTTCTCCTCTGCTGATCTTGGGGGTTGTTTTGAGGTAGGGCGATAGGCAGTTTGTGAACGTGTGGTTGTAGTGTTGAATCCAGTACTTCTTTCTGGATATCATGAGAGAATTCCCATTATCAGGTAGCCCGCCAGGCAAGGAAGGAGAACAGCCCGTAGAATAGCTGTGAGGATCAAGGTGATCGGTGGATGTCATGGGGTAAGCTGTCGCGGAAGTGAAGCGCGGGCGGGGCCGATAAGACCACTATCAGCTCTAAGGGCTTGATCGCTTCGAAACCAGCCAAGTGAGCACCTGGGCATGATTGATGAGAATTAATGTTACAAGAATTTCATAGAACGAAGTAGAAATTAATTCATTTGGATTGTGGATAGATTGTTCATTTGGAAATTATGGTCGCTAGATACGACCACGGCCTGAGGCGTTTGGCCTCGAAGATGGGCATGAAATGGAAAAGAAGCTTGGCCACAGCTCCAAGGCGAAGAGTAGGTATAACCTCGGAAGTGAGCTCGGAAGGCTGGAAAAACCTACAGCCTTCATGAAGAACCGATGGGATCTAAAAATTTTGATCCTGGAAGCGGACATGCCCGTAGAGATAGTAGCACATACGATGGTCGAATCACAGTTGAGTCATATAACAGAGACAGTCAACGGTCAAACGGTGGTGGTCAGTTCCGAAATTTCCGAGGCAAGAATGTGAATGGTTGAATTTCAGCGGTCATATAGTCTCCAAACCCACAGAGACAATGATGTATAATATATATGATAAAATCGCGGTGAAAACTTCTGAACTCTTGAGACGTAGCATAAGACGGTCAGTCGCGGCGGTCATAGTCTCCAAACCCACAGAGACAATAGCACAGATGATGAAATCGCGGCAACAGTTCCAAAGTCGTCGAGAAAATAGCATAAGAAGTCAATTGCGGCGGTACTTGCAAGCTCTCTGAATCTCGTAGAGACAATAGTGTAAGACAGTCACTCGCGGCGGTCGTAGTCTCCAAACCCAGAGACAGTAACCCAGATGATTAAATTGCGGCGAAGACTTCTAAACTCTTTGAAACGATGACATAGACAGTCAAGCCGCAGTGATAGTTCCAAACTCCTTGAGACATAGCATAAGACGATCAATCGTGGAAGTAGCTTCCAAACTCTCAGATATATAGTATGGACAGTCAAATGGCAGCGGCCATAGTCACCAAACCCATGGAGACAATAACACGGATAATGAAATCGCAGCGGTAGCTTCCTTCTGCACTCGTAGAGACAATAGCGTAAGACGGCCAATCGCGGCAGTAGCTTCCTTCTGAACTCGTAGAAATAGCATGAGATCATCAAATTGCGGCGGTAACTTCCTTCTGAACTCGTAGAGACAAGAGCATAAAATTCTCATATCACGGCGGGAACTTCCTTCTGAACTCGTAGAAATAGCATGAGATCATCAAATCGCGGCGGTAACTTCCTTCTAAACTGGTAGAGACAATAGCATGTTGAACGGTCGATTCGCGGGTTGGACACACAGAGAACTGTCAATTTGCTGACTGGTTCAACAGAACTCCATTATGCAGAGCTGTTTGTTGTATTCGAGGGTAGGAGATAAATCTGTTGTTGAGCTTCGGTGGTTGCTTCGTCAAAGGAATGGACTGGGTCGAGTCAGTTCATTCTGAAATTCTTTGCAGGGTTTCAAAATCAGCGAAATAAAGAAATCACTTCCGAAGACGCTGTGAACGTCGTGGGGGGGCCTGGGTTGGTAGGGGTAGATTTGGAAACGCGAGACTTGGAAGCACCAGATTTCAAAGAACGAGATTTAGAAGCAGCAGGTTTGAGAGCAGAATCGGAAAATGCAGGGTTAGAGGGGGCGGATTTGGAAGAACGGGATTTGGGGGGGGAGCAGGATTGTAAGATGTAGATTTGGAAGAACCAGGTTTTGAAGAACCAGATTGGGGTTTGGGGGGAGCAGATTTCGAAGAACGCGATTTTGAAGACTTAGGGGGTACAGACTCTTTGGTAGCAGCTGCAGCATTCTGAGCGGCCTGGAAACTCTCTGGATCCTTGGCTGGCCCATGAAGGCTATGGCTGAAGGTTTCGTAGTCGGCACGTTCTCGAAGAATGTCAAGGTCGGCGGGGTTTGAGGAGATAGTAAATCCATGACCGGATTTGGGGTAGACACGGTGCTCATAGCGAGGGTCGATGGCTGGTTCAAAGGCATCGGACGAAGATTCGACTTCTGGCAATTCTTGCTCGGAAAATTCAGCTGGCGGAGAGATGTCACGAGGCTCGGAGAGCGCTGGTGAGGTTTCACGGTCCGTTACAGACGGGGCTTCGGAGCCGTCAACGGTGGAGGGTTCCTTGAGAGGGTTCCCCCGGAAAGGTACATCGTACGCGGTGGAGTACCGGAGCAGAGCCTGTCGGTAGGCCAGATCTCTCTTGGAAGGAAGACCTGGGGCCGACACTGTTGCTGAGGCCGGTGCTGAACGAGCACGAGGCGCCTTTCCCTTTGACGTTCCGGCTGTGGTGCGGGATCTCTTGGTGGCGCGGCTGGTTTCCGTCTGTTCGAGCTTTCTCTTCTTCGACTTGGCGGCAGAGGGGTCGGGACTGGTCTGGGTCGCGACGAACTGAGAGGTAGGGAGCCCGGCCATGTTGGTGGGAAACATGGGTACCTGTGGGTTGTTCTCCGAAACTTTCACAGCAAGCTCGACCAACTCAGCATGTGAAAGCCGGGACAGGTATGCGCGGCGCTCATCTACGGGAAGTTCGCCCCCAGGGACCTCGAGTCGCGGTCCTTTCTGCAAGCGCGGGTGAATGCGCTTTGCCTTCTTCACTTTTGCCGGACGGGCCGGGGTTGAACGCCGCACAGGCGAGCAGCTTCGGCAGAGCCACGCGGTGTCCTTCTCCAGGACCACCTGATCGTCGATAGGCGGATCATGGCACAGTTGGTGCCAGGTGGCGTCGCAACCGTCACAGAAGACGATCATGTTTGTGTTCGGGGAATGACCCCGGTGGCACTTGACACAAACAATTGCCTTCTTTCGGGTCGGACGCTTACCGGTGGTGGAGGCTGTCGGAACCGGAGCGTAAGCTTTGGGGGCCTTGAGAGCTCGCCCAGCCCGGCTGGTACGAGTCTCGACGGGGCCCTTGTTGTCAGCTGGGCCTGTGGTGTTCATCTTGTCGGTAAAGAAGGAACACGAGGAAGAAGAAGAGTTTTGTGTTTTCAAAGGCAGCAGAAAACAAATGGCGGGAGCAGGAAGAGTTGTGGAAGTGTTGTGGAAGAGAAGAAGAAAGAAGGAAGGAAGTGAGAGATGGAGGTCTATTTATGTTTACGTGGGGGAACGCGTGATTCACTGACGCGAGCAGCGACTCTCAGATTCTACCTAGCAAGGCAGCCATCTCTTACTTACAGTGAGCAAACAATTCCTTAATAACACATTGTCTTGACAGGCTACCAAATGCAACATTGAAATGATGTCGAGAAATATCTCTATAAATTCACGTGACCTTCTCCACAGTGGATCATCCCCGCCAATCAAGGATGATAAAAGAACTGGGGCATCTATACTCTTCATCATGACTTGAAGATGATAATTGATCATTCTAAGTTATAAGTAGCTTTAATTCATGGAATTATGTAATGAATAAACTAGTCATAATTGAAGCTTCAGTCACTTTGAATTTGCATCCACAGATCATTTAGATAAATTAGCTCAATCAACCAGCTCTCCGGAGATATTCTCCTATGTACATGTCCTCAATCAAGCATCATGAAAATCTGTATGCATGTTTTTATCATTTACTATGTCATCAATTCATTCGAGTCTCATCTCTTTATAATCAGCTCAGCGGAAATATTCTATTCTGCGCCTCAGAAAACACTCAGTTCCCATGTATCTCATGAGATCACACCCTCTTCCTTCAGTCGAGCGATATCAGCTTCTTCATAGTCTAGAATACGACCCAAAATCTCATTTGTATGTTGACCGAGGGTAGGTGGAGGTGATCGGATACCCGGTGTTGCATCTGAGTACTTGATTGGAGTATTGACCAACTTGATAGGGCCACAGGCTGGGTGTTCGACTTCAGTGACCATGTTTCGTGCCAACACTATCATATAGTTAGTACATGAGCAGGCAATACCATAGTATCCTCCAGAAACATACCATGTTTGTGATTCAGGGTTCCTTGAATGTCATTCACGGCTGCGTAGGGCATTCCGCTGCCCTCGAAGATCTCTAGCCATTCCTGCGTGGTCTTTGTCTGAGTAATATCTTCAATCATGCTATCGATATCCGCCCGATGTTTCACGCGGTCGCTGTTTGTAAGAAAGCGTACATCGGCCTTCCACTCTGGAAATCCGAGTCTATCGCAAAGAACGCCAAATAGTCTGTCATTCCCACCACCAAAAAGGATGTCTCCGTCGAGGGTCTTGTAGCTTCGATATGGTACAATTGACGCTAGAAGTAAAGTTTAGCAACCCGCCATTAGAACATTTCCAGGAATTCAATGCATGATCCACTTACGGTGTGCTGTACCCCAGCGACCAGAATCCTTCTTACCACTAATCAACGCAGAGCTAGCCAGATTTGACAAGGTGGCAACTTGACAATCACTCAAGCAAGCATCAATATGCTGACCCTTGCCTGTACGGGCTCGTGCAAGCAAAGCCGCCATGATGGCATTGGAAGTATATAAGCCTGTCGTCAAGTCGGTCACTGCAACTCCAACCTTAACAGGAGCCCCATCCCGCGCTCCGGTAATGTGCATAAGGCCCATCTCTGCTTCAACCATGACATCGTAGCCAGCACGGTTGCTGTATGGTCCCGTTTGACCATAGCCTGTGATACTGGCGTAGATCAACTTGGGGTTGATCTTGTGGAGCGTCTCATAATCCATGCCATATTTGGCGAGAGCTCCTGGGAGATAGTTCTCAACTAAGACGTCACATTCCTTGGCGAGTTTGTGAAGAATCTCAACGCCAGACTTGTGTTGGAACGATAATCCAAGGGACTTTTTGTTTCGATTGACCTGCTCTCATTAATATGTTGTTTTGCATCCACAGTATTCTTGCAACACATACAGCTAAATAGTAAGCGCTCTCGCCAGGGCCTTCTCTAGTCTCATCCTCATATTTCGCGTAGGGTGGGCCCCAGGCACGGGTGTCATCACCCCGCACTGGGTGCTCGACTTTAATAACATCTGCTCTGCAATTGAACGAGTCAGAACATATTTAAGGGCATTAACCACAAATTGGAGGCTCAATATTATTGCATACCCTAGATCTCCCAGGATTTGAGTACAGTATGGCTATGGTCATTGTCAGCGGAAAATAACACAATGAAGGCTATATGGAGATCAATACTCACGCCTGCCAATACTCGAGTCATATCCAGTACACGAATACCGGCTAATGGTAGCGTGCCATCCATACTTGAAGCTGCATTGGAATAATATCGCCCGAACGGGATGCGTCGCAGAGCATTGACGTTTAGAGTTGACCGTCTAGTCAGTGGTGTGAAACGAAGAGCGAGCGTCATTATTGCTGGAGGCTCAAGGAGTGTGAGTGAGGAAAGGAGCGTAGACTCGGAGAAATGTAAGTGAGGATATACTGAAGGCTTTCATAAAATGACAGGTAATTACTATCAGAATGCAGCCAATGTAAGAAAGTAAACAACAAATATACAATACTCCCACAATCTGATCTGAGGTTAAAGAATAGCTGGGGTAGATCGAAACCGCCGCTGAAACGCCGACACCGCTCGGCGCTGAGCCTGAAGCCGAGGTCGACCGATTTTTATGCCATGTTTCTAAGGCATTAAATCTAGGGTTTCAAGGTTGAATCTATGCAGCCGTTTTTCTGAAGGCATTCAAACTTAGTCCACCGAGAAATTATTGGAAAAAGGTTCAAAGAGGCAGATGTGTTGACATTTATATAGTGGTGGAAGTACCTAACCTTCAAATGTTGGGAAATAATATTTGCAGCGTACTACGTACTACTAGTACGGGAGTACTAATGTTGGAAACTACAAGTCCTCACGCCGCGCTTCCAACTTGGAGGTTCGCGCGGCACTGCCAGTGTACATAGCACCGAGCATTTGAAATTGGGAAAGACTCGGATATGTCCCCAGCACTCAAGTGCTCGGCCAGGTGTGTTCACATACTTACTTGAAGTACAGGGCTCAGTCCGAGTCAGTAGCATCTACATGTGACTGATGTCCGACCCCTCTTTGTATGTAGGTACCTACAGGGTTACCTACAGGGTTACCTGGAGGTTTATCTGGAAGGGAAGTTAGCTGTTATATTGTTGGATATGGGCAACTGGTATAGAGATAAGCTGTAGGCTGTCCTCCGAGTCGGGTACCACCTGGGCAAGACCGGCGGTAAATAAAAGTGCAGGAATCCAAGTAGTAAAAGAGGTCTATTACCTAGGGTACTTACTACCTAGCTAGAAACCTTGGATTCCCTAGATCTACAATATCTAAGACTTGATTTTCAATGAGATTCCTTAGGATGAAAGATTTGAAATCAAAAAAAGCATTATGCACATTTTCCTATTTTAACCATTGATTCGCAATACTCCATACATGTACACCGGAAACCAACATAAGGCTCGTGGGTATAAATCGGGATAATTTTGTGGAAGAGTGGACAGCAGCCCGCAGTGTTACTCTTCATCCTCCATAGACTCATCAGAGTCATCTTCTCCACCCTCGTCCTCCTCACCAAAATCGTCACTAAGCCAATCGGCTTCATCATCATCCATATCAACATCCTCATCCTCATCATCATCTTCCACCTTCTCGCCACGGGCTCTAGCCTTAGCCTTCTCCTGCTTCTTCTTCTCAATATTCTCTCTCTGCTGCTTCTTTCTCTGTGCCTTCTCCTTGCGCTTAACAGCCCAATTCTGATCCAATGCCCTGATTTCCTTCTCACTCTTGGTGATAAAGTCATGCCACATAATTCTACCCTCGCAGACACCGTCTTCAACCTTCATCAATCGGAGCTTCAAACGGGGTCCCAATTCGACGAGCTTAACTGCTCGCTTCTCCACACCTGGCGTAGCAGCAGGTTTCTTCTCGCCCTTCTCAGCGGCTTTCTGGCGTTGCTGCTCGCGCTTGTTGAGGACTCGTCGGGTTGTGCTCTCTTGGATCTCGACTTCAGCGTCTGTGTCCAGCTCGGTCTCACTGGCAGATGTGTAACCACCGGCAGAAGGGTCAAGCAGGTAGTCGGCGGCATCCTCTAATTTTCCAAGATTTGGAACAGCGGACTTCTTCTTCTCACGGTTTCGGACTTCCTTAGGATCCAAGCGGCGGATGCGTTTTGATACACCTGTCTTCTTTGTAGCGATAGCGTAGTGTCGTAGACTCAGGACATAGGAACCGTCTTCGGACTCGGAGGGCTCTCGGTTCAACAACATGACACGACGAATGGAATGAAGAGGGGTGGCCTGAGGGTTGATAGGGGGAAAGAGGGATTGAAAGATCGTTGTAGTAAGGGTCTCGAGACGCTTCGGCACTTTAGAATTCTCTGTCGCATCTGGGCTGTTGAAATTGTTCATAACCAGAAGGGGTGGTGTCTTATGATCCTGGCCTCCACTCTGAGGGCGCTTCAAAGCGCGCTCCACATCGCGGCAGAGCGAGTAATTCTCAACTTGGAAATGCATGGTAGGGCCACGAGGTGTAACAGCCAGACGCATGTTGGTGTTACCAGTCTTTGACTTGGAGAAAAGCATTAAATGTGTGACACCGAGAGGACCGGCCATGACGGTGTAATCGCGCAGTCGGTTAGATTTGCGTTCCTAGATATATGCGATTAGCATATTTAAAAGGATAAAAATATTGGACAATTGCCATACCTTCAATCGAACGGCTGTATCGGGCTCCATCATCCGACGAACATCCTTGACAAGTTGGGACACACTTGTACCGACTTGTGAGCCGCCTACACGAAGAACCATAGACTTTGGGGGTTTGTTCATGGAGGCAGCGCCAGCCTTGTTGGCCGCCGCAGAGGCATTTTGGGGCCGAAGGTGGGTGCGCTTCTTGACGCGGGCTTTGGCCATTGTAAAATTGTTTTAGATTTTGCAATAAAAAATGGAAAAAGTGATAGCCTCAAAGAATGAGGATTAAGGAAAGCTGGAGCTTTGATCTCCTAGTCCGAAGTTTTTTTTTGTCTCCAAAAATTGCAGGCGGAGAAGGATTACGGATCAACTATGTTGCGGGCCCATATCAAATTTGATAACATTCTTGTGGCCCTGGAGAATCAGGTGTTAATTTACTAATATAGGCTTAGCCTCTTTCGATGGACCTGATTTCTTACGCTAACCTAAATAGGGACTTTGACACCTGATGGATAAGGCTAAAGAGATGCGATCAGAACGAACGTCCACGGGTGCTCAAAACAAAACGCCTCTTATTTCAACATTCAGTGCAGCAATGAGTATTCAAGATCTCCCGGGTTTTGAGGAGAGATTTGAACCAATAATGTGTACAGCTCAGAGTTATCCACTGAGTAGCAGCATGTTTCCGCCAAGGTGACGTGTTCATTGATTTGGTTAGTTGTGTTTTGTTAATTAATGCAGGTGCCCGAGATTACTACTAGTAGTCCGTATAGTGTCTAGCATCCATCCGTATTTTGGAGGACCCGCGCTATCGCCCTTGCGTTTTGTGGTAACTTATACAGATATAGAACACCACAATTCATATGTGATAACTCACATTTATCACCTTGGAGATTCTCCCCTGAAATTGGTACATAATACAGCTAGCCCTGGAGACTATAGCCATTCAGCACAAGTGAGCGGGTCCTCCAAAATATGGATGCATGCATGCCAGACACTGTACTAGAATGGATTGCGTTGTCCCCCGATTTTGCCGGCCTTGAGAGAGGGCCCCATCATTCCCATGATTCTCGTTTCCTGAACTTGGAAATCTAGAGGTAGCTGGACTGGTTTTCTTCCTCTTGGAAATTTATGAAGATGGGCCATTTTACCAAGTTCAAGGACCGGGTCCTTCCAAAATCTGGGAAACGACAGGTTACGGAAGCCCAATTCAACAAACATAAGACTCGTCTCGACCATACATCCATTACTCAAGAATCCGATGCTCAAGAGCCAGTCAACCGCGGCGAAACCATCACCGCTCAGTCCCAACCCAGTGACTCTCCCTCGCCCCAGGATCTATGGCAATGTGCTTTTGAACAGCTAGAACAGAAAGACCAGGACGATTTGCAATTTCATTCTGAATCTAGTTCTGATGAACAGGTCAGAAATGATACCCAGCCAAAGAACATGGTTGGACAGGTGATCGAGACCACCAAGGACACGTACAAGGAATATCAAAAAACCGGCGGTCTCAGAATTAAGAACCCGACGGGGGGAGATGTTGATCTTCGAAAAGTTGCAGGGAAAAGCATCAAGGTGGCACTTTCTGTTCAAGATGTGATCAGCAAGGGAGTGGCTTGGGATTCTACCGGTTATGCTGCAAGTGCATGGGCAGTAGTGTCATTGGGACTGAAGGTATGTTGCCAAAGATTCCCGAGGTCTCAGGCCGTGATGGCTAATATACAATTTCATATCCGATATAGATGACTCAAAATCACAAGGATCGTCAAAATGCCCTGTTCAATGTTGCGAAGTACCTTGTGGAGGTTCTCGCCCGGTGCACATATTATGAAGTCAACTTCTTTCAACACAAGTGTTCAGATAATGAGATGGTGCGATCTGCATTAGTCCGAGTCTACAAAGAAATCCTCCAATACACAGCAAATGTGAAGATGGCTCAAAAACAACACGCTGGAAAGAAAATGCTGGACAGTATCACGGCAATCACTAGTCAATGGCTTGGACAGAATCAATCCTCTATTGAGAAGGCTGAGCAAGAATTGTACCAATTAGTTCAATTGGATAATTTCCAGAGGCACGATGCAGCCGCAGAGAAAATCTTGACTGCAATTGATGACAAGTTGCTAAAGTCTCTTAACAATCTTGTTCTACTTTTGGTATCCCATTCGCAGAGGGTGCAGTTTTAGGCTTTTATGAAAATGAACGTGACTGCGTGTCCACCTGTTTGGAGGATACCAGAGTTGATGTTCTCCTGGAAATCTCGGCATGGGCTGAATCTTCCGAAAACAGATTCTTTTGGTTGAACGGCATGGCTGGAACAGGAAGTCCACTCTAGCTCGAACTGTTGCAAATTCGTTCCAAAACAAGAGGCAATTGGGAGCCGTTTTCTTCTTTAAGAAAGATGACGCTGAACGTGGCAATGCAAAAAGATTCATATCAACTCATCAACTTGCATCTCAAATCTCTGATGTAGTCAACAAGGACTCACAGATCGCACCCAAAGCTCTCTCGGAGCAATTTCGGAAGCTTCTCTTCAAACCACTACAAGACATGACACAAGATCCAACCAGAGTCATAGTCATTGTGGTTGATGCGTTAGATGAATGCACAGAAACAGATTTGCAGATCATCTTTAAACTGTTGCCAGAACTGCAGAGGATCAAGAACATACGACTGAAAATATTTCTCACTGGCAGACCTGAACTTGAAATCTTTCAAGGCATCGAAGGAATCATGTCTGATCAGGGTCGGCAGGATATTCAAGAACTGGCCCTTCATCAGGTTGCAGAATCTATAATTGAGCATGACATACGACTTTTTTTTTTAGAAACGGCCTTGAGAGTATTCGGAAAAAGAATCTTTCAGTCCGCTCGACGGCCTGGCCTGCAGATGACGCTATAGAAAAGCTGGTAAGAAAATATGTTCCGCTATTCATTTACGCCGCCACCGTGTGCCGATTTATTGGAGATGGAAAGCAGCTCCCACAAAAGCGCCTTGACACAATTCTTCAATCACACGCGCCCTATCCTGGTCCCCAAATGAAGATCATGTATCAAGCAGTATTGGAGCAGCTCCTTGACCCAGAAGACGAAACCGAGTCAAAGAGACTTGAGCAAGAGTTCAAAGATATTGTGGGAGTAGTTATTCTTCTTGCTGCACCTCTATCAGTTCATGCGCTTGGAAGCCTCCTGCCACCTGCAATTTCAGTTGCAGATGTCGGATATCTCTTGAACAAACTCCGTTCAGTTCTAAGTGTACCAGCAGATGATCATTCTCCAGTTTCCGTTCTGCACGAATCGTTTCGCGAATTTCTTCTGTGCTCGGGTACAAGATTCTTTCTGGATATACAGGAAATTCATGGGAATATAGTGTCGCATGGCCTTCATGTTATGAACCAGTATTTGAAGCGCGATGTCTGTAATCTGCAGCACTACGGAATCCAGCGCGCGGACATCAAAAATGAAACCATCAGGCAGTTTCTTCCATCAGAACTCCAGTAATCGTGTCGCTACTGGGTGTATCATCTAGAGCGGAGCAGATTCTTTACCACAGAGGCAGAGATTTCCGAGAGTGATATCCTAGAATTCCTCCAACGGAATTTTCTGCACTGGCTGGAAGCGATGAGCCTTATGGGGATAATATCAGAGACTGTTGAGATAGTGGACAAGCTACAGTCATTGAAGCAAGTGAGTAATTACACAAATAGTGGTTGAATGAGGCTAATATGGATTATACAGCGCAACCCGCGTTCTGAGCTTCACTGTTTTTCTTCGACGCTAAGCGATTTATCCTCAGAAACATCTATATGGCTGAGACTGCTCCATTGCAGCTTTACTGTTCTGGACTGATTTTTTCACCCAAGCAGAGTATCGTCAGGAAGCACTTTGAAGAGACGCGACTAGAGAAGCTGCATGTCCTGCCACGTGTGGAGAAATCCTGGAGTGCGGATTTGCAGACCCTTCAGGGCCATTATGATTCTTAAATCTGTGGCTTTCTCTCCAGACGGTCAAACCATAGTCTCAGGCTCAGATGATAATACGATCAAGCTCTGGGATACTAGAACAGGCCGAGAGCTACAGACCCTCCATGGCCATTCTTATTCGGTCCAATCTGTGGCATTCTCCCTAGATGGCCAATTAGTAGCCTCAGGCTCAGTTGATAGAACTATCAAGCTCTGGGACGCTAAGACAGGCCAAGACCTTCATACTCTTCATGACTAATCCGATAAAGTTCGGTCTCTAGCGTTCTCCCCAGATAGCAAAATAGTAAGAACCTCATGCACAGTGGCAGGCAAAAAGTTCAATGCAATCCAGTTCTGGGATGTTGAGACAGGCAAACGGGTACAGACCCCTGATGTGGACACTGATTCAACGGCGACCATTTTCGATCAAAGTTCATCTGAGCTTGACCTTCTATTTCAAAATGTTTCTATAGCGGAGGGGTGGGTTGCCTTCAGGAAAGAAAATCTTATATGGCTCCCTGCGGATTATCGCACCTTCTGCTGCTCAGCTATTCAGGGCAGTAATCTTGCTCTTGGGTATCGTGACGGAAGAGTTCTTATCCTTGGTTTCCACGATGTTTAGTTAGTACCTCTTCTTTTTATTGAATTTACTTCTCATTATTTTCTGATTTCTATGCAACAAGAGTACATGCGTGGTTTAGCCAAGCACCATGAACTTCAAGAATCTAATACTCTACGTGATGAGCAAACCATGGGAATGATTCTAAACATTGAATACATCGTGGCTTTCTAAGGCTGATTTATGGAAGATTCACTGCTAGGCTGATAGTCATGCGCTAATAGTCATGCTAAATGAGTTTCATTACTGCATCAAAATGATATGGAGAGTATTTTTACTGGGGCCATAGCCTCCCTGTCATATGCAGGGTCCCCAGTTGCAAGAAAAGCAGAAAAAAAAACAGGTTGTCGTAATTATTGGTTGCGAAAGGGTTTACCAATATTGTTATTTGGTCATCACTGCTGAGCTTTAGGTTTCCCGACCTTCCCGACCGCAGCTCTAACACGTTTAACGAGGCTATCAGCCTCAGAGCGAGTAGCAGCCTCGGCGTAGACACGGACGGCATCCTCAGTACCACTAGCACGAACAAAGCTGCGGGCCTGGTTGAATTGTGACTGATGTGAGTTAATCTCCTCCTGCAGACCGAAAGGGGACTCGAGCTCACGCTCGGCACTCCCTTCGACAGTCCGGAAGATGGAGCGGTCGTCGACCTCGACACGCTCAAGGAAGGAAGGCAAATCGGTGTAGGTGCCCAGCCATTCCTTGGGGCTCCAGCCCTTGTGAGCGAGGATAACCTCGACAAGCAACATATCAGAGAGCGCATCACCAACGGCCTGGTTGATCAGGTCAGTCAGAGCCTGGAGGGACTCCAGAGCGTGTTTCTGAGCAGGCGATTGAGGCTCGGTGTTCCGGATGACCTTCATGGCGTTCTCATTGAATGTGACAGTGCCGTGGCCGTTAGCCTCAAAGTAGACGCCAACATCATAACGGAGAGCGGCGTGGTGGAGGTGCTTAACACCAGTTTTGGTGTACTCAGTAGGGAGCTTCAGCACCTTCTTAATGTATTCGGTGGAGGCGCCGTTGGCGTATGCAGTCTGAATAACACCAATATTCAACTTCTGGGAAATGCCAGCGTTCTGGGCAAGGTAGCCGATGAATGAAGCGGCCAGGGTAGCAATACGGTCACCATCCAGCAGGCGGAAAGTGTTAGTCTCATCCACAAAGTAGTAAACCAAGCGGTCAGCATCACCATCCAGCGAAGCGCATCGGTCAAGGGCACCAGCCTTGGAAGAAGGAGGAGCGCGTTGCTTTGTCTTGACGTAGTCGGCACCGCACTGAATGTAGTTAGTAGGCTTGATCGCTGTTGATTAATAGTTCTAGGGAAGTCTGCTTACATCGAAGTTCAGAGCATCAGGGTTGATCACGTCATCGTTAACAACCTTGATGTCAAGGCCACCAGCAGTATCCAAGACCTTGATAAGTTCCCGCAGCTTAGGACCTCCGACACCGTTGGCGCAATCAACGGTCAAGGATCCCTGGACCTTGACTCCCCGCATGACCTTCTTGAAAGATGTTGCAAGCTTCTCGTAATAACCCTGCTCAGAAGGCTCTCCGTACTCGTATTGTGTTCCAAGGGTGTTCTTGCAGCGCACAATGTAGTGGAGCTGGGGGGTGGTCATGTATTTGAAATCGATGAACTCGACCTCGGTAGCAGTCAGGGCGGCGTTCAAGACTCCCACGAGGCGGGAACCAGAGGCACGAGTGTCGCGGGCAAAGACGACGCGGGCAGGGTTGGTCATCTTCACATCGATCTTGCTCGCGAGTTCGTCATAGACATCAGCGATAGATTCCAGCGGGGCATTGGCAAGCTTTGTCGCGTATGCCTCCCATTCAGCCTAGAAAGGATAATGAGCTTTGAACAAGAATGTTTTTTGTCGGAAATATCGATCTTACTTCAAGCATCTCGCCCTAGATGTTCCAAAGGTGTTAGAGAGAAGAATCCCATTAATTTGGTGCGAGACTTGGGCGTCCGTTGCTTACCATCGGGTCAACCAGCTTAACTCCATTGTCCTCTGCGGGGTTGTGACTCGCAGTTACCATAATACCAATCCATTGGCCACTGAGCTTCTTCGAACGCAAACTAGCAAGCAAACCCACAGCGAAGATGACGGTGTTGAGAAGGTCCCTGTGAGGTTCGGGTAATCAGCGCCAACCGACATCAACAAAAAAAGGATGATCGCGGGGTTATGTGGGGGCACGTCTGATTATAGGGAAGACTTACGCCTTCATGCGGAACTATCGCAAGATATATAGTTAGCTTGAGGTCCTGTCAAATTTTCAATGGAGCAGAGCCACTTACACCTGCAGTACCATATTCAAAAACCTTTCCCTGGGGCTTTGTATACTGCAGCGCCGCCTTGGTGATAGCTTCCTTGACAGCCGGAGAGGCCATTGTGACACAAGGTTGAACTCAAATTGAAAGATGATGAGGTTGATGATCAAGGATCAGGACACAGTAGAATCTTGATTTTTATTTGAGAGAAGTGGAAGAGATGACTTTTTCTGAAACCAAAAAAAGAAACAAGGAACGAGGGGCTTAGAGTGAGACACGGCTTAATGCGACGGGTCTTAGCGGTGAGCGGGGAACATAAACACGTTCCATAGATTCTTGCATTTTCCCTTTAATCTATTATATATAATGTTACGTATACTACAGTAGTAAGGCCATGGCAAAATGATCTATTGCTTTTTAATTTTCATTTTTAATGTTAGGATAGATGTGAATAAGGAATTCAAGTTGCCTTGATATTATTATGGGGGAGCAATGGGTCACCAGGACCTTCATCGGCTGTTATACAACTACAAGCAGGGACAAAAGAATCCTCAGACCTATACAAGTTCCTCACCGAATTTTTGAATGGGTATAAACTGACGGATTGCATTGCATTATGCTTTATCTCACGCCTTCAATCGGTGCCCGGCAATATCGTCCTGTGTGTCCTTGATAAGGAACCTGCAGAAGCAATGCATTAGTCACTGCACAACGAAAACACACAGTAGGGGCAAAAAGCAAAAAAGGGAAAAGCAAAAAAGGGAAAAGGGAAAAGGGAAAAGGGAAAAGGGCAAAAAAGAAAATTGCAAAGTTTAAAAAAAACTGCAAGATCAAGCGAGAGACTTACGAATACCACCATGCTGTAGGGACCACGGTGCCCAGATGCCAAAGACTATGGGCATCAATCAATCCATGCCAAGGAGGGAAATCGAGCAGTTCCAGACTCATAGCCAGGATGATCCATGCCACAATCATACCAGGCCAAGCCGTCCAGGATTCGAGGTGTTTCTGGTAACGAACAATACTGAACCCAGTCCATAGTAGGTTCTGGATGATACCAACTATGACATTGGCCACCATGTTGTAAGTATAGTCCCAAGACCAAAAGGTCAGGTAACAAACGTGGATGGTGTATAGTAGAATACAAATGGCTGTCCACATCCGACGCAAGGCGGGGCGGTACTGCGGCTGTTCCAAGTCGAGACGCAGGATTCGGATCACGGCAAGGTAAAGACCGAACAGGACACTGGCTCCAGCTGCCCAGTAATCCAGTTTCTCTGTAATAGGGAAATCTCTGGTGTGAAACAGCATGCTAAATGTCCAACTCGCCAGTCCAATATATCCAAACATCATGTAGTATGGTCGGAGCGAATGCCAGGCGGGGATGGCCTCCTGGATCCGGGACATGCCGTGCCAGTGGGCGAGGAAGTTGAAGAAGGAGAATAGTACGGAGAAGGGCTCCTGCATGCCTAGCAGGCGACGGAAGGGCCATTTGCCATGGAATTGGACCACAGGGGCCAGCATGGGAGGGTCACGCGAAACTCGGCGATCGGTAATGACATGTTGGCAGGTATAGTCGCACTCCGACGGACAGGTCCATAATAACAAGCGATGGTGGAAAGCTGCGGCGGGTCAGAAGGCGAAATAGGAAAATGATCATAGATGGGGTAAAATCGTACGTAGCACCGAATTGCCGTTCTGACAATTCTCGGTTTTACAAACCTGGGGAAATGCGTTAGCTGTGTGTAAGGTTCGGGGTTGAGGAAAGCGGAAAGGGAATACCTGGACACATTCTCGAAAGTCTGGGAGATGGTCACCTAGAGAAGCAGATGATTGACCGACAAGACATGCTACAAGAAGAATGGTGAAAAGAGTGGACAAGGTCACTCGATACGCGCCCAAATTCATGGTGGTCTGTAGCTTTTTTCGGGACACGCGTTAGGAGGAATCGACCTTGGACACTGGGACACAATTTGGGGGCGGAAGCTCGGAGATTAGGGGTGTCTTGGCAATGACTTGAATTCCGCCTTGGCTAGGATTATTTCCATGAGATGATCAATAAATTGGATATAAATAGTAAATATTAATATTATAACTCGTTGAATGCTCCCAATATCAATCTGGCAAGAAAATTATATATTGTATTTTTTTAATTGCCATTCACCAATATCACGGGCTCTCCAGCACTTGAGCACTGGCTGTTATGGCATGTAGTACTAAGTAGTATACCAGAGCGGAGTACATGTTCTAAGCATGTGCACTGAGGTTACTAGGTGCAGTGCATCATGATGTGAGAGCTGCCAGTGCGGCTGGGTATATTATGGCTTACAATTCTGAACTCGGAGTCACTACTAGTAATACTAAATTCAAGTTGCCTGTATACTTGCAGATGTGGTCAAAATATCATGATTGAATTTGAAGATTCAAATTGGGCTTTAATGCCACTAGATCTATACATCTATCCACACGTGTATACCTAGGTATGCCACTGGCAGTGTATGTATGGTCAACTCCGAGTCGTGGTCAATAATCCAATTAAACTTTGTTATGTTGCCTCAAGTGCTTCAAATGCTTGATTAAACTTGAACTAGGAACTTTTGAAGATATCTACTGTATATATCAGTAAATACTAGTATTCAAATATGAAATGTTCTCCACTCGAACTTGAAGATTAAACATTGAAGCTTTAGTACCTGCCTAGGTACGGAGTAGTTATCAACTACTATCATCATGGTTCTACTACCAGACAGGACATCAATATTTTCAAGGTCAGATACCTATTCAAATAGATGTTTACTACATGGGCAAGTTTGGACTACGTATAAAAGATCCATGGATTAGGTTTGCAAAAGAAAAGACTCGGAAATCAAAAAAAAAAAAAATTGCTATCTTTCTTGCAAGTCTTTTTTTTCTTTAAGACGAATCCGGTTTTTTTTTTTTCTTTTTCTTTTTTTGGCTCCATTTTATCCAATAATGTTAACCATCTTCAAGTAAAATAGTATAATGTACTCCGTACTCCGTACAGAGTACTACTGTGATGGTTGACCAGTTGGTCGGAATTAGCCCTAAGTCTATCACGTGGAGAAGGGGCTTCACCTTCACGTGATGATTACCCAAAGTAGTTTGGCGTGATCCAGGCGGGGAGATTTTTTGGGGAGAAGCTTGGCGCCTTCCGCCTTCGAAAAAAAAAAGTTGAGGCGTTACTTGCTGGATCTTTCTTTTCGATCCATCTTCTTCCCAATCTTCACGACCCTCATAACAATTATTATTTCCCCTTTTCCAATCTTATTAAGTTACCAGGATGAGTGGATCCGAGACCGCCGCCCCTGGCGCTATCACCAGCAGCGCCGATCGCATGGTTGGCATGGAGCATGCTGAGGTTCGTTACTTTACCAGGTAAGTGATTATGAGGTCCCTCTGACAATATAAGCTTCGATCACTGATGCTAATTGATATCCAGCTACGACCACCACGGTAATTACACTCAAAGCTTTCAACGGGAATGTAGTGCGGGGTTTGACTGACATGATTGCTTTTATCTTGTTTCAGGGATTCACGAGGAGATGCTGGTAAGTCAATACTCAGTTGAAAGATTAGTCTTATCTTGTTTGTGACAATCTTCTAACAATCTTTTCCTTTATAGAAGGATGATGTCCGCACTCGCTCCTACCGTGATTCGATCTACCAGAACCGCCACATCTTCAAGGACAAGGTCGTCCTGGATGTTGGCTGTGGTACTGGTATTCTGAGCATGTATGCATCTCAATTTCACCCAATGTGTCGATCTATGGTACTGACCAATATTCCCCGCGCAGGTTCGCTGCTCGCGCTGGTGCCAAGCATGTCATCGGTGTGGATATGTCCTCTATCATCGAGAAGGCCAAGGAGATTGTCGCTGTCAACGGCCTCTCCGACAAGATCACTCTCCTCCAGGGTAAGATGGAGGAGGTTGTTCTCCCATTCCCCAAGGTTGATATCATCATCTCTGAGTGGATGGGTTACTTCCTTCTCTACGAGTCCATGCTCGACACTGTTTTGTACGCTCGTGACACCTACCTTGCCGAGGGTGGCAAGATCTTCCCTGATAAGGCCACCATGTATGTTGCTGCCATTGAGGATGGTGACTACAAGGACGACAAGATTGGCTGTAAGTAGATCCACTTGGATCATTTTGTCTTAACTTACTAACTTTTTCTTTTAGTCTGGGACAATGTCTACGGCTTCGACTACAGCCCCATGAAGGACATCGCTCTGAAGGAGCCCCTCGTCGACACCGTTGAGATGAAGGCCCTCGTTACCGATCCCTGCCCCATCATCACCTTCGACCTGAACACCGTCACCGCCGCTGACCTTGCGTTCAGTGTGCCCTACAAGCTGACTGCTCAGCGTAGTGACTTCATTCACGCTCTGATCTCCTGGTTCGATATTGAGTTCAGTGCTTGCCACAAGCCTATTCACTTCTCTACTGGCCCCCACGCCAAGTACACTCACTGGAAGCAGACTGTCTTCTACCTCCAGGATGTTCTTACTATTGAGGAGGGCGAGACTGTTACTGGTCAACTCGAGAACCGACCCAACGACAAGAACAAGCGTGACCTTGACATCAACATCGCGTACAACTTTGCTGTTGAGGACCCCAACCGTGTTGCTCAGGGCAGCTGCTTCTACCGCATGTAAGTTTCTACCAGGCCCTTTTTTTTAGAAGCGTTGAACTTTCCCATGCTAATCCTTTTTTGTAGGTGCTAATTTTTTTTTCTTCTTTGACATTTCTCGGAATTTGCTTCGATAATTTTTTTTTGCTTTTATTTTGTTCATTTCTTTTTTTTCTCTTCTATGATCATTTCGACGCAGTTTCACGTTCTCCGGGAAAGTTTTTCGTCACCAATGCAATGCAGCATAGCATGGGCAAGGATCTGCACAGGGCTATTTAACATGGTTCCGGCCCGTTTATTTCACTGGCGTTTATCATCTGGGTGGCAGGGAAAAAGGCATTACTTCATGGCGCGATACGGAGAGATTTTCTGAAGCTCCTCGAATTCCAAGTGGATATGGATATACCCCGAGTCGATGCTTAGTTTAGCAACTCCGACGCTCTTTATGTCCAAAAGGAATTAAACTTCTTCAATGGTTAATCTTCATATCTCTTTTTCTAAACTATTTAGTAGTATCGATCTTAATCACCCTGAATAACCGGTCTGGTAAATATTGGCCAGATATTATTAAAATTGCGCAAAACAGCCTACTACAGAGTGGCCTAGTACAGAACAGCCTGCGAAACAGCTTGAACATTTGAATGTCTAGAGCTCAAGTTCATTTGATCTTAAGCAATACTACCTAGTATAGGTATAACCTTCCAAGGTTAGAAGACATATGTAGACTAAAGCCTGGAAACAAATAAAACCAAAGAAGCATTCTTCACTGATAGGTATTGAGCTACCCTTATAGGCAGATCACTTCAAGTTGTTGCCAAGCTGTTTTTCTCTTCATATTTCGGTGGCGTATCAATCAGATCAAATGGATTCTCGGTGCTATCAGAAGCAAGACCAAACACCGACGCCATCATTATTTTCCGAAAATATCGACGATCATATGATTGATCTAATGAATATAAGACTTTCATATGCTCTTTTGCACTATCTGAAAGTGCAAACCTCCGATCCTCCTGGCAGCATCCACATTCAACCGTACAATGCCCTACTCCCGACTGTCGAGTCGCTCCAACTTGAAGATGGCGAATTTGACAACATCCACAGGCTCGGCCACAACATCCACCCCTATTAGCACAATCTTTCAGGGGCCCACAGGCAATATGAACGTTTAGTCGAGCTCTTGTCTGATCAGCTAGGAAGTATTTTTCTTTAAGACTTCGGAGATTCGCTTCATAATCTTTTCTTTTCTCTGGAGCTTGCTTCATCTGTTTTTCCAGGAATATCTCCTCCTGAGTAATCTCCCGAAGCTCATGTTCTGTTTCAAGAAGAAATGGGATTCCATTCGCGCCATGGAACGGTCCTTCAAAGCGAAGTAATTTTTCCAAGCGGTGATATTGCAATGCATATATTTCCCCCTTTTTCTCCAACTTTCTCTCTTTTTTCCCTGGTGGCTTAAGGAAATGTGCCATATCGAGTGTGGATGGATTCTGAAGTTTTTCCTGTGCTGAGGACGGTTCAAATATTGCCGGAAACAAAATTAAGAAGTTGAAAACCTTGGAAGATAACATTCAGATCAACGATGAAAAGCCCTTAAAACCTTCCAAGGTTCAAATGTTGGAATCTACCCGCGTCTTATTCCGGTAAGTAGATAATCTTCCAACGTTCACGTCCTGTTTAGAGAACGGAGGCGACGGCAATACACGTAAAAGTCGACAAACTTGACAAACTTGGCCTAGTAGGGCGAAATTAATCTCAAGCGCTTCCAATGTTAGTATATAGACAGTATGTAAGACAGTTTGAAGCTGGTTGCTTCGGAACTAGTAGTATCCACCTCCAGGGCCCACGCACTTGAGTGCTTAATCAACATTTTTGAACCAGTCGGGTAAGTATGGGCCAGATATTCTTACAATTTGTGTCTAGTATCTACTAGGTATCTGGTCATCCCGACCTCGGAGGTCTCCATAAGCAGACTTACTAAGTCACCAATTGACCTGGGCAGGTGAATTGTTTGACGCGCCAACATAAACCAGTCTGGTAGATATGCCGGTGCCAAGCAGCTGCCGCGTCTTCGGTAATTATAATTTATTATGGGAACAAATCATTATCAGATCCTCGGTTCCAGGGACGCCCCGCAGTTGGCGCTCACCTACTTTAACAGCTAGCTTCCTAGTCTCCGCTCTTCAAGTTTTTAAGATTCTCTCTTCCTCCTTTTTTCAATACCTTTGTTTCATATCAATTATAATCATGCCTGCCCCCGGAGCTGGTCACGAATTCCCGGCCCAGGAGGTCTCCTGGCAGAAGCGCGATGTCTTACTCTTCGCCAACAGCATCGGCTGTAAGGCCGATGAATTGCAGTTCCTCTATGTAGGTCCACAAAAAGCGATTGATCTACCGAAATGTTCTCTAACGGTACAAAATAGGAGTTGCACCCCAACTTTGCTGTGTTCCCGACCTACCCCCTTATTCTCCGTATGTGCCTCAACGAGAAATTAAATATGCCTTGCAGCTGACACTGACATCCAACAATACAGCTTTTAAGCTCACTGACCAGGAGGTCACTGATTTCTATGCCCGCCAAAAGGCAACCCATATTCCTGGGGTTCCGGCCCTGGATCACCGCCATGGTGTTGACGGCCAGCGCAAGCTGACTGTTCTGAAGCCCCTGCCTCCTACCAGTGCTGGACGTACATTCGAGCTACGTAACAAGGTCATCGGTGTATACGACAAGGGCAAGCCCGGTACCGTGGTGGAAACCGAGCAGTCCATTGTCGACAAGGCAACAGGCGATGTCTACTCAAAGGTTCTGTCTAGCGGTTTCTTGGTTGGACAGGGCGGCTGGGGTGGCCCTAAGGGTGAGTGAGCCACTGGCTCTAAATTCAAACATAATAATCCGGTCGCTTATGCAAATCTCAGGTCCTACTACTGTCAACTTCCCTCCCCCTCATGGTAAGGCTCCTGATGCCGTGCACGTCGTCCAGAGCAACATGGAGACCGCACACCTGTACCGGTATGAGCCCGCCTACTAAGTTCCTTTATACATCAAATTCCCAAAGTGATATACTAACACCGATACAGCCTCAATGGAGACTACAACCCTCTTCACGCTACCCCTGAACCAGGCCAAAAGATGGGCTTCGGCGGCATTATCATCCACGGTCTGTTTAGCTGGAACTCAGCCGCACACGGAATCCTGCGTCTTCTTGGCGGGGGCGATCCGGCCAACCTGAAAGAGTTCCAGGCTCGTTTTGCCTCGCCTGTTCGACCGGGTGATAAGCTCACCACTGAGATCTGGCGCTTGGGTAATGCTGGACCTGATGGATTCGAGGAAATTCGATTCGTCACTAAGAACCAAAACGACAAGGTTGTTTTGAGTAATGGGCGGTGTTTGTTGAAGGTTACTGTGGCGAAGAGCAAGCTGTGATCTACCATATGCACTATTCATATACCCATCCATGTGTAGGTTGAGATTAATAACATGCCATGAAGATTACAGATACCAAACATTTGAAGAGAGTACTTGAGAAGATGGCAGGTGGATGGTCAGTAAATTCTACAGATGGGTTTGTCTTAGCTTCTCTTATGAGCTCCAGTATGGATACCACATAAGGTACTAGTCGTCAGCACTGCGCAGAAGTGCAAACCCGTCGCTGACGCACCACCCAGGTGTTGAATCAAGGATGGTGCGCAGAAGCATCCGAAGACACCTCTGGGATGTACCGCCATGCATACTATATGCACGTAACCACCGGAGTCCACATCCAGCAATGAGCCCTAGAGCCCATTAACCAGACGTAGCCTCAGGATGGCCAGCGGGTTTTTTCTTGCCCTTTTCCCGACAGACAGAGTCAATCTGACCCTTAACTCCAATGTTTTCATGAGCTCCTCGAGACGGGGGATCCTAGGATCCGCAACCTCAACTTGCACACGAATTGGAGCTGTCTGCTCAGACTCGGGCTGGCTCGTACGCTTGTTGTACATGCCTGTTCAAAAGTCTGGTTGCATACTTATACCTACCATACAAAATCGCCATTTTCCACCATTTTCCACCACCATTATCTACCTTCCACAAAGTTTATATCTTATGATGAAATCATGATCTTGTAGAAATTTGATCAGTCTATAACCTTTATACCAGAAGTTCTTTGTTTTCATTTACGATTCATTTACGAAAAATAAGCTATAGATTCCGAAAGTTAAGTCAAAGTAGAAAAATACCATTTTACTATGAGCGCCCATAGTAAAAAAACCACAAAATCTATTCTTTTTACAAGGTTCCTATTCAAGCACTTATAATACTACACAAAGACTTTTAATTATCTTAGAATAAACCAAATTCAATTTATCTACCATTTTCCTATAGATCAAGGCAATTTATAATATATCATCTTTTATAATATTTTACATTAAAACGCCAGTAAAATTTTTATCTTTAATATAAGAAAGCTCTAATTTCTCACATAAATAGAGTCATAAATTTTTACCAGAAATATATATATCATCTACATAGAATAAAAGATCTAGATAGGGATTTAAAATAAATTTTAAAAAGATTTGGTTAAGATATTGAACTTTGAAGATTTTAGGCATAGGGGTGTAACCAGACTTTTGACGTACTATGTAGTATCGGTTCCAGAGACCAGCTAAAATAGTTGCCAGGGAGGTAGCAACCCACGTCCCCACTGTCAGCATGGCCTCGTTGAAAGACACTCCTTTGCACTCTAACCCGGACATCATGGTATAATCAAGGGAAACTGAATACACCTTATAATCGCGATGCTTTGGGGTGAAGAAGGAAGGGGAAAAGAAGAAGATCAAATCAGACTCGCCATTTTTTGTTGGGTCGCCGTCGCTGTCGTGCCTTCCTCGTCAAGTCGTGTTCCTTCCTAAATGGGAAGGCACGTTGAGTGCAAGAGAATGCCTCAGGCTACATGCTTGACAGTAAAGCCTACCCTATAAAAAATCTTGGACTTGAATTTCTCCTAGATAATAAATTGCAATCAATTTCGCTGGTAATAGGAAATGGAACACTGTGACTATCAATGGCCGCAATAACGAGTAGAAAGTCTTCCAGCACCCAAATGCCATTTTTGTCACCTCCAGGGCTCAGGTAATTCAAGCGCAGCTAAGCAATACAGCAACCCCGATCCTTGTCGCGACTTTGTAAGTCAAAATCATAGTTGGTGGCCCAGGAGTAATCCCTAACCTGCCTCATCCTATTCTTATACCTCTGCGCATGCATCAAAGACATATTCCCGCGATACCGCTCCTCGAACGATACATTCCTGGAACTTCCGTAGCTGACTGGGGCCTGTTCAAACCGTTGACGAGGATCAGAGACGATGTCCGAAGTATGGACTATGCCTGGCTCAAAGAAAACATAGCATCTCCACCGTATATCTTCTAGACTCAGCCCAGATCCCAAGTCAATCCAACGTGTAATTGTGAGGGTTACATCGTGTGTATCAGCTTCTTGAACCCGAATCTCATATTCCGTATTGCATTCTTTGCAGTTGCCTCGGGAAATACCCTGACTTCGATTAGCACAGTATGCCTCAATGTGGGACTTGAAAAGATTGAAAGGTTCTTGGTTCACGGTGTGAAAATGGCGGCATATCGAGATGCTGACGACTTCTTCTTTCGGTATCAGCATGGGCGCAAAGTCTCGCGATACCACGCCTATGTCCTGAAGTCCCAGGACTAAACTTGGGGTTGTTGGATACGCTCGTGCCTCAACCGAGAAAATATGCGTCAGATAGCCTTTGTAGAACATTTCGTTGACCGGGCCAGGCGAAAACGATGCGAGACGGGACCCTTTAAATTTCGATAAAGGGTGTACGTTCACCTGAGTGAAGAAAGCTGTATCAGGAGACAGGCCGTATGCCGGCCCATAGCGGAACCACCGCATCATCAGTTGGAGGTGAACAAAATGGAAATGATACCAGGTGCTAGACACATAACAGTCTACTTTGAAATATCCACACAGCCAGACGTATTCCTTTTCGTTTTCAAGCCGCGGGAAACATTTTTGGGGCCTGCCCTTCCAATCGATGTGCTGCAAGTGATCCATTCCTGGCGGGTTGACAGTACACCAGAGATGGAGTCGCAAGCAGATGCAGCAGAGGTAGTATTGTGGAAGATCGTTTGAAAGCATAGCCAAAAAAGTGCTCCATTCACTTGTCATATTTCCAGGTCGCCCTCGGAGAAGTCGTTTACTCAGAGCCCTCGGACCATTTGGAGCAAATAAATCCATCAAGCCGTGGTTGCAGAGGGCTAGACATGTCATCTGAGCTGGCGATAGAAAATCACAGATAAAAAGCACCAGCTCAGCTGGAAGGTCTGTGAAATTGAGTAACCAACTGGGAGCTTTGTGCTCCATCATAAAAGATCAGTTGACTGTGATATGATCGTATTAATGATGAAAAGTCCGGTAGGAGTAAAGCCTTAATAGCCTTATTTGAAGAAACGTTCATTTTCTGCGGAACCCGTGGACTGGGCCTGATAATAACAATAGGAGTCCAAAGAAACCCATATGTGTCTGGCAGTGAAGAAAAGAATGAGAGGGTCCATGGATGATGCAATGAATTCGACGAGGGTCCATAGTTCCAACTTCGGGGCGGTCCTCCATAACCTTGGGACTTGAAAGGCGGGTTCCTACTTTTCGCTACTTGGGTACTGGAGCCCTGGAGGTTTTTGACCGTCTAGCATTATTTGAGTTGACATCTTCAACCTTGGAAGTCTACATTTATCCAATCGGTATACTGTACTACATACCTATTTTGTTCCTCATCCAACTATACAGCGGCTAGCCTACCCCCCCTAGTTATGTACCCCTGTAGGCACCGTGACTTGTATATATATGGAGGGGTCGGTGACCATTCGCCTATGGATACAACTAACAGTGGGTGGTTCGAGGCTTCGAGCTGTAGCTTAGTTAAGTATGACCTCGGGAGCCTGAGCCTGATCGTATAACGCGCCCGCGTGGGCCCGCAGCGTTGACCCTATTAGGTAAGCCCCGCTTTTCAGGACCCGTGGACCTCGGAAGATATCATGGAGTACATCTACTTACAAGTTACATACCCGAGCAGTCCAGCTTCACTTTCAACTGCATTAAAGCCCATCACGCCATGAATACCACACGAGCGGCCTTGATTCGCCCCAAGGTCCCCCTGCAGGTCAATCGGTATGCGAATTTACGCAGAAGTTGTCCTTTGACCCAGACTAACAATAGCAGGGCGCATACCCCTCAGCAAGTTAGCTTGGTATGTTATGACCATTGACCACAGCCATTTCTTACTCCAAAACAAGGAATTCCATAAGATTCACACACCGGACTGATCAGTATCTCCCAGAACATCCAATATGCAGCTGGGTCGAGAACGATCTCAGGGGGTGTTTCTTACAATGAGAAGAACAGGAAATCCAAAGGAGAAACAGCCAAGTTTAAGAGGTCACCTCCATGGCGGTCGCCTGAATTCACTATCCCCGAAAACGCAAAGCAAATACCTATTCTCCAGCAGTTTAACAAGGAGGAGGAATTGAAGGCAGCTTATAATGCATTTGAAAGAGGATATGTTCCATTGAAAAGGGACAATAGCGCAGTATGGGACGAGCTTAAGCTGTAAGCATGCTTCAAATTGAATCTGTCTGGAGCGATACTAACTCTCCACAATAGCGGGAAATTCTTCCTTAGGTGAGGCTACATAGCCATACATGAAATTCTTCGAAATTGGGACCCCATTAACAGAAAGATTTCAGAGAAAACTGCCAGTGCCCAAAATGCATTCACCCTGAGACGAAGCAAAGAATTTCTGATACTTTTTTGGTTTGTGTCTTTGTTGAGAGCAATCCTAGTGCTCAAGTTATGGGCTCACACTCCGTCTATAGATTTCTCACGATGTTGACGTGACAAACTTTGAAACTAACGATAAAGATGTCAAGATCTCCTGTTAGTTACCTCCTCCAAAAGATGACTGAACTAATTTTGATCTAACTCAAACAAAGGGACCGATGGACACGAATCAACTCATCCATGGGATTGGCTGGACGCACACCGGATAACTCCATGGTCTGTGCCTCTAAATTACAAGAAGCTCCCACAAGTCAGGTACGTAACATTGTGGATTCCTCTTGAGGGGGGGGGGGGGAATTTATACATGCTAATGAGCATCACAGGCCCATCTACACCCCATACGTCAAAGATGGAAAATATCCGGAAGTCCAGTTTGGAGAGGTGGTGTCTGATGAGAGTGCAGTGCTGGATTGGTTATGGAAAATAGTATGTGTTCATCTTGTATACCTTTCTCCGAAAATCTAAGACTAACTCCGAAATTCTCAGTGGCTCAATGGATTCTGTTTTATCAAGGGAGTTCCAGTCACCCCTGAAGCCACAAAGACGTTGATCGAGCGCATCTCGTTCATTCGGCATACTCACTATGGTATTAAATCCTACATCAATTTTTCTCAATCCGAACTAACAAGCCTCAGGTGGATTCTGGGACTTTACTGCAGACCTTACCTTCAAGGATACTGCGTACACCAACGAGTTCCTCGGTGGACATACCGACAACGCCTATTTCACCGACCCAGCAAGGCTTCAACTATTCCATCTACTATCACACACCGATGGCAGTGGAGGAGAGAGTCTTCTCGTGGATGCCCTTAGCGCTGCTAACAAGCTTAGATTGGATAATAAGAAGTTGTTCACGTCTTTAATTGAGCAGAGACATTCGTGGCATTCAAGCGGCAACGAAGATGTCTGCATTCAGCCCTCAGCACGTGCTCCTGTGCTATCTGTCCATCCCGACACAGGTAGGGTGTACCAGGTCCGCTGGAACAACTACGATCGGGCGCCGAAGAGTGATTGGAATCTACGAGTCCAAAAGAGTTGGTATAATGCGGCCAGACGATTTAATGAGATTCTTAATGAGGAATCTCGCCAAATTTGGACCCAATTGGAGCCGGGAACAGCCCTAAGTGAGTATGAAATGAGATAAATATAAAAAGAATCGGCTAACCTAGATATTTATCCAGTTTTTGACAATTGGAGAATGTTACACGGCCGCTCTGAATTCACTGGGAAGCGAAGAATGTGTGGTGGTTACAGTATGTCTTCGAAATGCGATACTGGGTTGTCCTCAGTGATTCAGCTCTTACAGAAAGCTCACCTTGCTAACTATCAACAATAGTCAATAATGACGATTTCATCTCACGACTTCGACTTCTCAAGTATGGCCGAGAGAAGGTTTTGAACAGCTTGGGAACTGTGCCCACATTCAAGGGGGGGGCCTTTTGCACACCCCGGCTCCATTTATTAATTAGGTGCCTCGTCGACAGGTTTCCATTTAAATCTAGACAAGTCCTACCTAGCGCCGTGCGAAGCAAGTGAATTTGGAAAAATTATCCATGGATGTACTTGGCTACGAAGCTCTGTTAAATAGAAAGCCATATCGTACTAATGAGCCTGACATTTATACAAGCACCCATGTTTATATGTATACTCCGCTGGATTGTTAGTCGTACTTGTACTATGCGACCTCGGAATGACTACCTACTCCTCTGAGTATGTAAGTACTACCTACAGTGCCCGGAATACCTGAAGACTCGGAGGTAGGCTAACTGCCGTAGTATATCTTCAAGTTTGAAAGTTGCACATGTGGATATGGAAGAAAAATAGAGATATCGACTAACTGTGCAGCTGAAGAGTTTAACTGGAATAATGCTAGACGATCGAAAAACCCCTAGTATCCAAGTAGTAAAAGAAGGTCCACGGGTAATAAATGTACAGGAAGTTCATAAAAATGGGATGAACTAGCTAGACCCTTTCGTAGAGCGTAGTGTTGATAATCACGTGATTGGCTGACGTTGTTGGAGCTCGGCCACACCTGAGCTCTTCTCCAACCTTCTACCTCCCGAATTCCATCTTCCACATATCCTTTTTGAATTGTCCACCTCGTCATTTAATAGCCTAATTATTCTACGGTCCGATTGTTTTTTTTTCACCTAACTCTTTGATAATTCACCATCCATCATGTCGACTCTTGAGGACCTCGACGACCTTGAGCGCGAAACCAGAGACAAGAAGCAAGATGACGGCAAGAAGCCTGGCGGCGATGAGGATGCCGAGATGGACGATGTCGACAAGAAGGATGACGAAGAGGAGCTGCTAGATGACGAAATTCTGCACTCAAGCACCGCGGACATCGTCAAGCGGCGGCGAATGCTGGAGAACGAAATGCGGATTATGAAGAGCGAGTTCCAGCGTTTGACACACGAGCAAAGTACAATGAGAGAGAAGGTCAAGGATAACCAAGAAAAGATTGAGAACAACAGGTACGGACCCCCAAATGGGTTGGATGGATTATCTACGGGATTCTAGGACCCTGCGGAGCGGAGTCTAGTCATATCCAATGGATACGATGACAAATGCTATACATCATGCTTTTTTTGATTCACGACACTGATCTCCCATTGTTGAATAGACAACTACCATACCTCGTTGGAAACGTCGTCGAGTTATTGGATCTTGATGTTGAGGCTGAGGCCGCGGAGGAAGGGGCCAACATCGACTTGGATGCCACCCGCGTAGGCAAATCCGCTGTCATTAAGACCTCCACCCGTCAAACTATCTTCCTCCCGCTTATCGGCTTGGTCGATCACGAGAAGCTGAAGCCCGGTGATTTGATCGGTGTCAATAAGGACTCATATCTCATCCTGGACACACTACCAGCGGAGTATGACAACCGTGTCAAGGCTATGGAGGTCGACGAGAAGCCGACGGAGAAGTACACTGATATCGGTGGTCTGGACAAGCAGATTGAGGAGATTGTCGAGGCTATTGTATGGCCGATGAAGGAGGCGGAGAAGTTCAAGAAGATCGGTATCAAGGCTCCAAAGGGTACGTGTTTTGTTCCCTTCCGCGCGACTAATCCAAGCTACTCATTTCTTGTCCCCTCTTATCAACTCATATAACTAACATTTCTCTTCTTCTACAGGTGCTCTGATGTACGGTCCCCCAGGAACCGGTAAGACCCTCCTGGCACGAGCCTGTGCCGCCGAGACAAACGCCACATTCCTCAAGCTTGCCGGTCCACAACTGGTACAGATGTTCATCGGTGATGGAGCCAAGCTTGTTCGTGACTGCTTCGCCCTGGCCAAGGAGAAGGCCCCCTCAATTATCTTCATTGACGAGCTGGACGCCGTCGGCACAAAGCGTTTCGATTCCGAGAAGTCCGGTGACCGTGAAGTCCAACGTACCATGCTGGAACTTCTGAACCAGCTTGATGGATTTGCCTCAGACGACCGTATCAAGGTTCTGGCCGCGACCAACCGTGTCGATGTTCTTGATCCCGCTTTGCTCCGTTCCGGTCGTCTGGATCGTAAGATCGAGTTCCCTCTTCCAAACGAGGAGGCTCGTGCGAACATCTTGCAGATTCACTCGCGTAAGATGTCAGTCGAGGATAGTGTTAACTGGGCTGAGTTGGCTCGTAGTACTGATGAGTTCGGTGGTGCTCAGCTTAAGGCTGTTTGCGTTGAGGCTGGTATGATTGCCTTGCGAAAGGGTATGAGCAAGGTGGGTCATGAGAACTACGTTGATGCTATTGCCGAGGTCCAGGCCAAGAAAAAGGATACCAACATGGGCATCTATGTCTAGAGTTGGGTATACTTTTGTCTTGAACTGGGTGGTCCGTTTATCTCTTATATCTCCTTTGTTATTCGCCATGTCATGTATGTATGCTCTGCTCGATGAACTGGGCTGGTAATTCGCTATGCATGCGGGTGATTATGCCTTTAAATCAAATAACATGACGATTAGACTGAATCAGTAGGGTCTCCTGAAACCAGTAGATATCCACCTTTGTAGTATAGCCGAATTATTACCAACCTCTTCAGAGTGAAGATTCTCATCCGATCAATGTCCATGATACTAGTACTTTTATATTCATTAGATATCAATTTGGCACAGCTGAAGTTTATAATATGTTTTTCTTTATATTCAGTTTCATAAAAAGTTCTTGCTATTGCCAAAAACAAGCCAAAATGCAATGGTCATAATCCATATCTCCATATCCAACACCTCATCACGACAAGGCACCTCTCTCAAAAAAACCCCCAATCCCATGCTCAAAGTCCATTTAATTCTTACCCTGGGTATCCTTCAGTGTAACAATACGGTTGAGAATCAACTTCTCAGCTGTAGTCTCCCGATCAACAGCGAAGTAAGCAACACGCATACCCTGGAAACGAATAGAGTGCTTATTAGCCTCGATATCACCCTCCTCAGCAGCCTGCTTAGGCCAAGGCGCCGAAGCCCGAATCTCATCGAATCCAGTCTCAACCATGGCATCAGGGAAGATCTGCTCAGAGTCCGGGTTGATATCGGCAAGGAAGCCATCAGGGTGGGAGTTGGGATCATCGGACTTGAAAAGCGGGTTGAAAGCACGGATCTCAGCGCGAATAGGACTATTATGACGAGGGGACTCGGCGACCCAGTGGATGAAGGACTTGGGTTTCTTAGCCGGGGCGCCTTCCTCGGGCTTCTCGTACTTAGCGTGCACACAGGTAATGACACCGGTGGTAGGATCTTTTTCGAAAGTTGTAGCGGTAATAGGGTAGGGAACCTTAAGAAGACCGACTGTCTTGCCTGGAGCGAGACGGAAGTAATCTGGGGAGTCGACTTCGCGGAAATCGGAACGCTCAATGTACACGGTCTTGGTGAAGGGGATGGTGTGAGTGCCGAAAGCAGGGTCCTTGGAGAAAGGCATCTCGAGGAGTTCTTCGTGGTCATCTGGGAGGTCGTCGATGATAATCTTGAGAGGTTCGGTAACGACCATCAAACGGGGACGGTGGTTTCGAGGAACTGGCGAACGGAGAACTCGAACTTCGCGGTCTGCACGTTCGAACCGGACTTGGTGACACCGAGGTCGTTGACGAAGTTCAGAATAGCACCGGGAGGAATACCGCGGCGGCGCAGAGCAATCAGGGTGTACAGACGGGGATCATCCCAGTCACGGACGTAGCCATCGTTGACAAGCTTAATAATCTTGCGCTTGGAGAGAACGGTTCCGGTGAGGTTGAGACGGCCGTACTCGCGCTGGTTGGGGCGGTAGACCTCGAGCTTATCGCAAAGCCATTCGTAGGAGACACGCGAGAGCTCGAACTCGGTTGTGCACAGAGAGTGAGTGATTCCCTCAATGCTATCACAGAGAGCTACATAGTGCAAAAATTGGATCATTAGTGATTATTCTCAGCTTCCAAGAAATGATGAGACCAAATTACCGTGAGCGAAATCATAGGTTGGCAGACATGTCTCAGTAGACCGGTGGTGCTGCTTATCACCTTCAGGGATACGCCAAGCGAACAGATCCCACATCTGGGGGTTGGGGTCTGTGATATCCTGCTTCATACGCAGAGCAGCCTCACCGGCCTTGTACTTGCCCTCGCGCATAGCCTTGAACTCCGCCAGGGACTCCTCAATTGGCCGTGTGCGATGGCTACAGGCGAAACGCTCTCCACCGAGGGTCTTCTCCTTGCCCTCACCCCGCTCACCACGCTGGGCCCTAACCTCAGCAGGAGTACAATGGCAGACGTAAGCACCATCGCGCTTGATGAGCTCAATGGCAAGCTCGCGGAGCTTCTCGAAATTATCACTTGCGCAAGTCTCGCGCACGGGCTTGAAGCCTAACCAGTTGACGATATCCCGAATAGCCTCGTAGTATCGCTCCTCCTCGCCTGCGGGGTTGGTATCGTCGAAGCGCAGAATGCATTCTCCACCGTGGAATCTCGAAAATCCAAAATTAATGGCAATAGCCTTGCTGTGTCCGATGTGGAGGTATCCGTTGGGCTCGGGAGGGAATCGGGTGCGAATCTTAGGGACGGCTTCCGAGAGGGGCTTCTCCTGGTACACATCGGAGAGGAAGCCAACCTTGAACATGGCATCGGGGTCGTAAGGTGTAGCGACCTCCTTAGGCTTCGGGGCCTTGGGCTGGGTATCCTTAGCAGGCTTAGGCGCATTTTTCTGCTGTTCTTTCCTGGCTTGCTTCTCCCGCTCTTTCTGCTCCTTCTTAAGCTGGCTCTTGGACTTCTTGTTGGGGTCAGCGGGGGCAGCCTCCTCCTTGGGCCGCTCGGGCAGGTCAACGGGCTTTGCCGGATCCATGATTGAATGCTCTTCGAAGTGCGACACGCGATCAATGGCGGGGAGATGTTTTTTTTATGGAGGGGCTGCGACGGCCTTATCAGTCCCCATTCGCTTATCGGGCCGATGAAACCCCGGATGAGTCATATATCTATTGAAGGGGCAAAAGATAAACATGATAGATTTGATTGATCATAAAAATAGTACAAAGTATGAAGTACAGGGATTAAGATTCAATAGAGTGATAGAAGTCAATTTATGAGCAAGGTACACCTTACAGGCAATTGAAACTTTCCAAATGAGTCTAAGATAAGCCGAGAAGCTTAGGCAACGTGCTAGTAGTATGATATATCTCATATTATCAAAGATAATGTACATGGTAGAATAATCAAAATTGTACAAAATGATGGTACAAGAACTGTACAGCATGTCTGATCAAAGACCAGAAGTCACATAGCTTTGCCCAGTTTCCAAGGCTCCATCCATATCATGACACCATGGATGGGGTAGCCAAAGACTTAACGCCGACCAAAGATCCACATGCGCATAGTACATATAGACAAGAGAAGAAGAAAAGGGCGGACATGTTAGTACATCGCCATATGTTCAAAGCAGACGGACCGTCGGATAAGCCCATTAAATCAAAGCAAGAACGCCAATTATCAAGTATCCCGACATGTATGTATCACCAGAAGAGAATGAAGTAAAAATCAATCCATAAAGCACCGTAACAAAGAAATCGACCAAAATGCGGGGTATATGGCGTGGGAATCGAGAAAGTAGAGAAATGAGAGGATGATGGTGGAAAGAGGGGTGGGTGTGTATCATTTAAAAGAGTTGTTTGGCGTCAATGAGTTCGGAGTTTCCGGGGCGATCGCGTTCCATATGGAACCACCAGTCGCGGCCCATCTTATGGTTCCATGATCCGGTACAACAATCTTTGTCCCAAGGAAGAGCACAGTTGGATCCGCTGCTTATGCTTGTGATAGGGGTAGTCGGGGTTGCAGGGGTGCTAGATGATCGACCACCTAAGCTACCCCAGGCGAAACGTGAAGTAGTTGATGATGGTGAAGTGAGTTCCTCCAACGGAGGTAGAATAACTGTACTTCGACTGTCGAAACAGTGAACACCCATACCAGCAGCATAGGATAGAGACTGATTTGATGCGAGAATTTGTTTCCATCCAATAAGACCACCGTCTGATTCTTGGCTCATGATATCAGGTCGTAGAATGAAGCGAGGGATGGATGCACCAGTCAACGGGTCTACCATGCCAGTCCGGCCCATGTAAGCAGGCATTCGGAACTCGTATACCGTCCTCGGGCCTTGGTGATCTTCGTCGGCAGGTCGGTTCTTGTACCGCTCGTAGGCGGCCCAGATACCATAGTCGTCCATCTCTGCCTCTGGATCGTCGTCGAATGATGCTGCAAGCGCGTTGTCGGGGACAAACTCGTCGGAATAATCCTGGATCAGAACCCGCATACCAGCTTCGGTGTTCTTGACTGCCATATCGATGAAAGTCTGAGCGCGGATTCGAGCAGAAGTCAAATTGTTTCCTGAAGGTAAGGCTAGTGGCCGGATACTGACAGAGCCGTGGGAGCTGCGAGGCAAGCTGTAGCGGTCTGGTCGTAACAGGGCTTGACCTTTAGTAATGGGTCGGCAAACAGCCTGCAAGGCACCCGGAGGTTCAACATCATTCGGTGCACGAAGGGCTTGGAGGTTCGGAAAACCGGCTGAAAGAATGCTTTGGGCGAGATGAGCGTTTGGAGTATCGGAGGTCTTTTGAGAGGTGTGGAAGGGGAGGGAGTCGAGTTGGGTGAGAGCGGTGCCGGGGTCTGGACAAGCAACGTCCCAGTGAATGTATTGGAGGGATGAGGAGGCGAAAATAGGTTGGAACACCATGTTTTCGTTTGGCAGGGTGGGGGTTTTGCCAGTTTGTACAAATTTGAATCGTTCAAGTTGTTGAAGGGAAGAAAGGATCTTCGAGATGACCAACAGACACTCAATGTTTGGTTCTACCAAAACAAATGTCTTCATCGAGTGGCACTCAGGGCGTGAGGTGTATTGGACGAGACCACCTTCTGTAATACCAGGTAAATTCTCCAATCGCACAGATTCCAATTCTGGTAGACAAAGTAAGGTGCTATCAGCAAAGGCATCTTCGTTGAAGGAGGAGATACAAAGATTCTTGAGCGAGGCAGAATATCAAGCATGCGTAAAAGGAGACTGGGCTCCAAAGCGCCATTTCCGTTCAGCCCATAAAGCATTAAGGTCTCCAGGTTGCTCCAGGAAGCATGATAATCTAGGAACTCGAACATCTGATCGGGACCCAGACTACCAGGGTGAGAATCGCTACGCGGTGACATTTCGGTCACCTCAGTTGCTTCTCCAAGAACCCAAATATGCTCCTTCAGCTTCTTTCGTGTCGACAAGGCGTGAGTTAGGCGGTCGAACTCGTGGTGATAGGTGATGGCCAAGCCGAGTAATCGTTCCAAATTCGGACAACACATGACAACCGACGCAACCAGGTCACGGTATTCTTGCCATTGTGTACTGTGCTTTGTGGTGGTGAAAAGCAGATCCATTTGGGGAACCCGGAGCTCGTAGACGAGATTGGCCAGCAACTTCCGTTCACGTAAGGTACGTCTTAGCAACTTCAAACGACTGCCTCTCTTGAGACGGTATTTCTTCAATTGAGCCGGCGAGTCAGTTCCAACGATATGTATTTGATTGTACCTGTAAAGGCTGGGGTATTAGCATCTCTCGCTTTCATCTGATATAGTATGTTCTCGGGTCTCTACGCACAGTCGTGCGCGTACTGCCTTCTCCCATGACCGACAAGTCAAGGACAAGGCATGAAGGTCACGCTGAAAGCATGTTGTGCAGCCGGCCTGGTTGGGAGCTTTATGTAAATTCTCCAGGTTGTCAAGGATGCCATCGTAAACTTCTTGAGGCAAACGACGTTGAACTGGCTCAATCTCCTTTGCAATGGAACCCACGGAGTCGAATTGACGCGAAGAGAGCGTCGGGGATGTCGGAGATGTCGGCGGATTCGAGGTTGGTGCAGTTGATGTTGTATAATTGGATTTGTAGGAGGAAAAGGAGGAGGTTCGCGACGCCACTGGCTGCACCGTCACGGCCCATTCCTTGCAATCGGCATCCTGTGGGATATTATAGGGCACAGAAGGTGTCTCCGGTCTACTGGCAACGACACTCATGGTGAATTGAACCGCCTGGCATTGGAGGCGTCCAGAGCGCGCAAGTCTAGCCGATAGAAAGAGAAAACGAAGCCACTCAAGACAAAAGGTCCAGAAAGACGAATATGGAGGGCGCGGGAGGGCGGGGGGTCCAGGAATGTAGGGGGGATTTGCGTTTCACGGATAGACGGGAGTGTCGTAATAGGGAGGAATAGAGATCGACGGTTTCCACGGATTTCCAGTTCAGTATGTTTAGATCACCATTAGTGATCCTTTATGCTTAAATTTTCTTGATACTTCAGTAGTATCCTTTGAAGCAATAATCAGTGAGAGAGAGAAAGACTCAAACTGCCAGTGGACGAAGAGTTCAATCCCATTGAGGGTCCGGGAAAAAAAGCATTGGTCGATCTACCCCCACATCAGGCATGTGTTCTGCTCGTGCTAAGCGTGCTAAGCGGAGAACCTTGTTGACAGGGGGCTCAGGGGTAAGAAACGGTCATAAAAATTCCACTATAATAAAAACCGAATTCCCTTTTTGAGGCATTTAATAGCGATCAATTCATAGTGAAACTTCAATACTTTAACACTATCGTCAATTCAAAGTTTCTATATGACACTATTAGACTATTTCCAAGGTTATTTCCAAGAATTTCAGTATATAGAGCTTCATCATCATGGTTGATCTGTCAGGTTTATGATACATAACACAAGGGTATATGCATGAACCTAGCATAGGAGAATTTATTATTACATATGTTTTCTTATTTTTCTTATTTTTCTTATTTTTCCAGCAAAACACACTTGCATTTAATCCTACGCGGTTCGTGAACTGCAGCCCTAATCCATGCTAGGGATAGTATGGTGGGCCTAAAAGTGGATCATTACCCCTTTTTTTATTCAAATTTATTCAATTTGAGTACTTTTTTAATGCACCATACTTATTTGAGTAGTTCTCCGTAGATTGTAGTACGAATACAAGTACACGATGACTACAACTTGCAGTAGTTTGTTTCACAGGGGAGGAACCAGGACCCTTCTTAAACATTTGAAAACTACCTATGCCTATACGAGATATACGAAGTACTGGTATACCGTTATGCTTAGGTAGAGTTTTTCCCGGATTTTTTTTTTATCTCCGACATGAACGGCCGCCCAAGCGTGCACATATGTGAAACATTTGATGCTTCTATCGAATCAGAGATCTGGGCAAGTGAGTGGCGTTGGACCCATGTCCATACGGAAAAGCCTAGAAAGCAGGGAAGTGGCAGGGATCAGGACCCTCGAAATGATCATAATCGGAAATTTCATCCATGCTATAGAATATAGCTCCAGGGGTAAGAGAACAGGAAGACCTTGCCACCCAGACTCAAAAACGTGAACCATGAACAGACAGGGATTAGGGAATAAATGGGGCTATGCCATAGCAGCAACAATCTCCTGAAATTACATGGAGATCTACGACCACAGATTGGTTCGCCAACCCCGGTTGATAATACCCAAGTAAGCAGCTAAGTCCAAGCGGACGAGCACCGTGCCACATCATCATAAGCATCATGGGGGCTCCTCTTTTAAAATTGTGACCTTCGGAATTACGGCTCTCTCAGCTCGGCACACCTTACTCGGCGTGGCATGGTGGTTCTCCTGATCAGGAACATTTGTGATTCAAATGTGGACAGGCCTCCAGCTGAGACGCGATCGGTGGAGACGAACCCACCCCGTCGTCCCCTGGGTCAACAACCAATTGCACCATCGGATCTGACTCTCGCGGCTCCTCCAGATCGGAAAATGGACTCTGTTGCTCGATGGGGTGCTTGTGCAATTTGGAATTCCCACGAGGCATCTCCACCTACAGTTGTTGATTCGTTGAGTTGCTCGGTTGTTGTCATGGACTCCGTAAAAGGATCATCTGCACGAGGGGTTTATTGAATCTCTCAATGTCTATTTATGGACTGGGCGGATCCACTGCCTTATCTCGAGGGGTTGGGGCAGGGGTTGACACGCTGAATCAATGCAAGACACGGCATGGATCGCGGCATGGAGACTGAGGCTTGTTTTTGAGTCATTTGGTTCTTGACTGAGAGTGTATATAGACAATTTCGGGCCAATGAGCGTTGACTTGACTTGACCTGATTTGAATTGAATTCAAAGAATCTGACTTCAGGTGAAAAGATTGTATTCCGTTATGGATATTAGCATTCGGATATCGCGTCACGCTGTTCTCCGTATGTTTCTTCACCGAAAAAGTGAATCCGAATCCTTCTGGAAGACAGTGTTTCATGGGTTCACGTTGCTGAAACCAGAACAAGATGCGCGCCATATTTAGCCTGTGACATTAGTGAGTATCTTGGTGTTGCAGTATGAATTCAAAGTAGATTTGCGTTTCTGAGAGGCGGCAGAGGCAAGTATCGCTCTTGAAATAATGAAACTAGCCCTTAAGATCAACACTCTTTCAAACAGTTCTCTCTTCCAAGGTTCTAAAATTCTGTTAGAATGAAACTTGACTCAGCTTGAAACCCATCTCATAGTCTTAAATTTATCTTGTCTCCGGTCTCTTCAAATCGAATGACATTGCGATCTTCATACATAGAAAAAAGCGAACCTGAATATGATATGAATAGTTTGATAGAGACTTCCAAGGTTCCGAGGTCAGATACTATCAGTATAGCGGCACCAACTAAGCCTAATTAGGACGGAGCTTGAATGAGTCTGGTACAGTAAATATAATGCCTGTTTGACATAGCTTCCATTTTCATAGCCTGAAAAAGATTGAAAAATTGGAAGGTTTGAATGCTCAGGTACATGGATTCCGTCTTCATAAACTCCGCTTGGGCATCGATCAACGTACATCAGTTCGTCCAGCTAGTGTATAATCATGATGTAATAGATGGGTTAATTTAGAGAAGAAGTTCTTTGCGGCTCTTTCAAATTCTTCAACAATTCCCAAGGCTTAGTGTGATATGCTGCAAATTTTGATACTCCTATCTGGTAACCTTGCATGTGGAAGCACTGCACACTGCACACTGCACATACTATGCCGAAAAGAATCCTTTAAGTTCAAGTTCCCATATGTTTTGTCTATAGTGAATACTAATATGTACATTCAGATCCCACATCCCATGGAATCTATTGATAAATAAATTATGCATTAAATACGACACTCAGGTTCTTCCACTAGACGTGACGCCTCCCCAGTGTGCGTATCATACACAATGCCGTGCAACTGCAAGCTACCCGATTTGGCAGCATCTACCACCTCGGGGAACTGTCGCAAAGAGCGCAACTGGTCGAGAACATTCAACTTGACGAAAGTGCGATCGTGCTCTGCTTCTGGGAGCTGATCAATTGTGTCCTTATGCGTTGAGTGTAGAGAATCGAGCTTGCTGTAGAGTTGTTAGTTTTGATTGTTTACTTTGTTCAGTAAGATGAAATTACCTTTGCCAGGGTCCCTGAAGACCATCTCTTGATGCGGCCTTCACTATTTGACATCCATAATGACCACAGACAACAATGTGTCTCACCTAAATAATAAAAAAGTTAGCTAATGCCACTGTGACCAATGTTGGAAATGTTTATTCTTCTGATAGCACTTACCCCCAGAACTGTGACAGCATATTTGATTGCGGTCTCCGATGATAAATCACCCTCGATAAGCATGTTTCCAATATTCCTGTGAACCATCATCTCATCTGGAAGGAGATCAAGGATAGTTGTTTCTTGAAAGCCACTATCAGAGCATCCAATCCAGAGAATCTGTTGTGTAGGTTCTTGCAAACTAGGAATAAAGTCTGGGCTTAGAGGCGCGGCCTCGTATCTGCCAAAGCGTGATTTGCCCATTGTCTGAGTAGAGCAAGATGCAGCCTTAATGAGGTTGGTGGAGCAAGTAGGTTTAGCCCGGAAGGAAGAAAGAAGATTTCGCGATGCAAGCGCGAGTGATGTCATGAAGGCTTTAGAGTTTCCTCGAGTGAATCATGGAGGATAAAAACCTTGGTGGAAGTATCTGAAGGAGAGGTGAAGAGGAAGAAAAGAAAAGTATTCGATGAAATTCGCCTTAGTTAGAAGTCTTCCCTCCTTCCTCTTTATACGTGTTGGTATTCCAAGGTGGAGTCCCCACCATCAGAGCTCCGATTCTCGCATTAGGTAGCGTCGTAATTATCCAGCATCCACTATGGCCCTTTTCCTTTGATTGAGATGATACTGAACGAATCAGAATTCTTTTTAGGGGAGAAATGAACCCCGATTGCGGGCAAACGATCTGCCTTAACGCCCCAAACTGCAACGGTTTTCCGAATAATTACCGGACTCGGCCGGAGACCCACCATGTTCATGCATGTCTGCCTCGTGCAGCCCTAGATGGAGATAAGATCGACTTTGAGGCATATAAAACTCGGAGATGATAAAGTTCAGTATCACTCGGAGGTCTTCTAGTTTCAAACATTGATAGTTCCAGGTAGAGGTGAGATGTCCGAGGTTTAGCTCGGCGCCGGACACTAAGCCGAAACCCGCTTCTACAGTGATTTCAATAGCCGACGAAATACGAGAAGGATTTGGCTATTGCCTTCAGAATCTGTAAATCAAACACATGGTTGGGTGCATTAACATGTGTACGTACTATTACGAACCATTAAAGGCCAGTTCAGATATCAATCCTAAATATAGGTAGTGTACAACACATCCGGTATATGCACAGTCAAAAATGAAATCAACTACGTGCTAGTATTTGAGAGGTCTAATCCACATGTGCAGATTTTTATGGTCGCATCATAGGAACCCGAGAATTACTAGTTGAAGTGCGACTAGCAGCGGTATGTTGATACCTGTGGATCTGCGTAAATTCAATATTCAAATGTTGATTCATCCTAACGTTATCATATACTAGTAATCCTTCGACATCAACATACAGATGAGCCTAGTACTCTGAAGAACTAAATATGCTCCACGATCTCCACAGAAGGCTCCCCATCCCTCTTCTCCACCTGACTATCCCCATGAACTGCAAAAGGATCCACATACGTGGAACTGAAATTGCGCGCTGAAACCCCATGCTCAAACAGCAAATCCAACTCAGCATATGTGCGTCCCTTCGGCTCTGGCAGACGAAACCAAGCCCATAACAGACAAATTGCCGAGGTTCCCGCATAGAAAAACCCGGACTTTGCTCCCCAGTTCCAGCTGGAAGGATTCAGCATTCTTGGCGTAATAATATTGACAACAATACCACTGAGATTGTAAAGAAACCGGGCCAGGACAATCGATTTCGCTCGAAGTCGTGTTGAGCTGAGCTCCGAAACAAGACTGTACGTCGTTGGTCCAACTGTCGCATCGTACATAAATGTATAAACTAGTAAAAGGCTACCAACCGCCCACTGGGCTGCTGTATTGCCCCTGGAAATAATTCCCACACAGCCAATAATAAACAAAACTGTCATCATTCCAGCAAGTCCGCGGGTAAAAAGTGTACGACGGCCGAATTTTCCCATAAATACCCAGGAGAGGACCGTACCAATCGCACCGATAATGTACTGCACCATCGTCATGGTAAAGGCACTACTATCGGCCAACCCTGCTTGCTCATAGAAATAAGTCGAGTATCCCATGAATGCACTGCCGGAGCAGTTCTGCGCAGCCCAGGTAAGACAGACAATCTCTGTGCGTCGAAGATCAGTGCCAGTGAAGCAGTCTAGATAGGAAGTTCCTTCAGACATTGTCTTCTCTAGCTCATTGGTGCTTTGGATCATGGCGATCGTCTCATCTGGGTTGAAGTTGGGATCTTGATCGGGCTTCGTGAGGCGTAGTAAGGATTGACGGGCTTCTTCGATACGTCCTTTGCGAATGAGCCACCAAGGGGACTCTGGAGCGAAACAAACGCCGATCATGATCGGGACAGGCCATATCCATTGGATTGCGAATGGAATTCTGTAGCCCCATTCGTCGGTTCGAGTTTCCATTGCTTTGAGAGCACCCTAAGCGGTCAGCTTGCATACTGGTATAAGGATGGAAGGAGTAACATACTGATGCAATGATTTGTCCAATAACCCAGCATAGGTTCACGTATGTCGTGAGATAAGGTCGGAGCACGACGGGGCAGACTTCAGAGGCGTAGGTCGTCGTGATAGTTTGAAAAAGACCCCAAGGGATTCCGAGAAGGATCTCGCCCACAAGTAGTACAGGTAGGCTTTTGGCGAAGAAGACAATGAACACAAAGGCCACACAAGCGATTAAGGACCCAATGATGCTTTTGCGGTATCCGAATCTTTCAGCGACAATACCATTGATCAGCAAGCCTAGCAGTTCACCGACGAGCGCTCCATTGGTGAGACCAGACTGCCAAGCTGCTGTCACTTGGTACGAGCCACCAGGCTGTTCATCACCGAACGTTTTCGCAAAGGGCTTATAGGCAAATAGATTGGAGATGAGTCCACTGTCATAGCCCTCCATGATCAACGCACTCGAGAAAAGAATCGACCACCCTACAGCATGTGGATAGGTGCGTAGCCCTTGCCACAGACCCATGTTTTGTTCTGCCGCAGTGGCACGATTGGCCTCAGCCGCCATATCATCTGGCACCCGAGGAGGGGAATTCTTAGCATCATGTTGAGGAGAAATCTCAGACATTGTATCTGATGCTGCTGATGCTTTGAATCTCAATGAAGGAGTAGAAATGAGTCAATGATACTATACAAACCAAATCATCTTGAAAAGGGGTGGAATGTGTGCCCCTTTATGTTCTCTCGGTGAGCCATGAGGCAATAATCATACCAGGCTTGCGTATACAGATTCCCCGGATTTTTTTCTCTAGTTCAATCCAACTAGTAGGGTAGATCTGGGGTAGATGCTGGTCTCGGACCGAGAATGGGCGAATGATCATGTGAGGGGGCAAAGAGACCAGTCGGGAATGATTGGGAATGATGGGTGTTTAAAGCGGGAATACCCCATGGAGAAACTGATTTCCCCATGGGGAAACTTGAACCAAGAATTGAGGTATCTGGGCGCAATCGGGCTTTCACTAAACTAAATCTCAGAGGTTAACTCAGCCAAGCTTCGTATACAAACAAGTTCGGTCCGATATTGGGCCAATTAAATGATATTGACATGCATCTACTTCTCGCGAGGGGTAATTCCATGTCGGGCCGACAAGAAGCCAATTGTTGTGTTGCGGTGGAGAGAATGCTCAAGATAAAAGATGGACGATTGAACGAAACTGGGATTTTTCTTCTTCATCTTGTTCATGATTCTTCATCTTTTTTTACTTGCACTGAACTTGGTTGAGAAACTGCATCTTTTCTCGGCTATCTTATCCCAATATTTCGAGTTTGATTTAACGCTGTATCCTTGTTTACAGTATGACGCGGGAAGCTCCTTGGTGGAAAAACGCCACCATTTACCAAATCTATCCCGCTAGTTACAAGGATTCTAATGGCGATGGAATCGGCGATCTGAAAGGCATCCTGGGCCAGTTGGACTATGTTAAGTCCCTGGGCGTTGATGCCGTATGGATTTGTCCTCATTATGATTCCCCACAATACGACATGGGCTATGATGTCGCCAACTATGAAGACATCTATGCTCCCTATGGCACAGTCAAAGACGCAGAAGACATTATCGCAGCGTGTCACGAGCGCGGATTGAGAATTCTTTTTGACCTCGTCATCAACCACACATCGCATGAGCACGCCTGGTTCAAGGAGTCGCGTTCTTCCAAAACAAACCCCAAGCGTGACTGGTACATCTGGCGTCCAGCCAAGTACGACGCGGACGGTACTCGCCGCCCGCCAAATAACTGGCGCAGTATTTTCGGTGGCAGCGCCTGGGAATGGGACGAGCCAACACAGGAATACTACCTACACCTGTTCGCAGTGCAGCAACCCGATGTCAACTGGGAGAATGCGGAGACAAGAGCTGCAGTTTATAAGTCTGCCATGGAGTTCTGGCTTCGCAAGGGGATTGATGGGTTCCGCGTTGATACAGTGAACATGTACAGCAAGGATCAATCCTACCGCGATGCGCCCATCATCGATCCAAAGAACGAGTACCAACTTGACCCTTCCCTTTTCTGCAATGGTCCTCGCATCCACGACTACCTGCGGGAGATGGGTCAAATCCTTTTAAAATATAATGCCGTCACGGTCGGCGAGCTCCCATCTACCCCAGAGATCACCGACGTGCTGAAATACGTCTCCGCGAAAGAGGAACAGCTGAGCATGGTATTCCAATTTGATATCGTTGACGTGGGCAAGGGCAAGGATTTCCCTTTCCAAACCACCCCACGAAACTGGACACTCTCTGATCTACGTGAGCGTGTGAAACGTACCCAGAAGCTCAGCGATGGTTCCACTGATGGCTGGAGCACCACATTCCTGGAAAACCACGACCAAGCCCGATCCGTTTCGCGATGGGGCAGCGAGAAGACACCCGAGCTGTGGGCTCTTAGCGCAAAGATGCTCGCAATGCTTGTTGGTACTCTTTCCGGAACGCTTTACGTCTACCAAGGTCAGGAGATTGGTATGGTGAACACACCTGAGGAGTGGCCTATCTCAGAATACAAAGATCTCGACAGTCTGAACTACTACAACTACGTAAAGGAACAGACAGGGAATGATCCCGTCGCAATGAAAGCGGTTAAGGCAGCTCTTGCTCATCTTGCTCGTGATCATGCTCGGATCCCAATGCAATGGGACGATACACCAAATGCTGGATTCTCTCCTGAGGGTGCTAAGACTTGGATGCGTGTTCATGACAATTACCCTACGTTGAATGTGAAGCGACAGACCAATGACCCAACTTCTGTGCTGTCATTCTGGCGTGAACTGCTACGTACTCGTCGTGCGAACCCGAAGGTCTTTGCACAGGGAGTGTTTGTCGATACCGATCCGTCCAATGAGTTAGTCTTTATCTTCGAGAAGGGCTCTGCAGATGGCTCGGAGAAGCTGATCGTTGCCTTGAACTTCACTGGCGAGAAGCAATCGGTTGAATTAGGCAAGTTATTGGGAAGCGGATCTCAACAGACGCTGTTGAAGAACTACGAGGAAGAGTCATTGGATGCACTGCAGCCTCATGAAGGCCGAGTTTACCTGGTAGGCAAATAGAGTGTGTTATATTTTCTTTAATAGCCTTAGGCTACATATAACTATATTTATAACTTGTCATGATCTAGTTCAATTAATCTCCTCTCAGGGTCTTGTTCTAAGTGAGTGAGTAGTCTTTATCATTAAAAAGAATTTTAGCCAAAAAGAAAAAAGAAATAGAGTAGCAGGAATCGAACCAGGGACTTCTAGATTTCGCGATGTTTGTGCCAAGTGAGGCATCAATATGAGCAAGACGATGACAGCTTCAACTTTCAAAAAATCATAACAAATCCAATAAAATAGATAAAAATATAAAAATAATATCAAAAGAAAGAGCAAAAAGAAAAAAGCTCCGCAGAAGTCTTTCACATAGTCCGCTGCATGCTTTCTCACGGTGGTGTTCCACTTAGGCAAGTCTCACGCTCGCTGATGCTACTGAGCAACCCTCAGTCCCAGCATTCTAGTCTTATGGTATCATAGTGTCATATCACATTGGGACAGACACGATAGCCCGCTGAGCTACTACGATGCGAATGGTTATCTGGACTCCCAAATTTACCCCTATAACTGAGAAACCATATCAACGCCAGGATTTGCAGGCACCCACCACCAGTTCACTTCTTGGAGATTTTCTAACTACAACCCACATATAATACTTTTATTTTACTACTGCTAAATTTAAAGCCGTTGAAATATGAATTCCATGTAGTTATGGAACATCAGCCGATCTGTAGATATTTGAAAAGAAAATTGAAATAGATCAATCTTAATACTATTTAGTTCCTTTACATCAATGTTAGACAGGTCTCTACCAGGATATTTGAATCGTTATTAATTCCATCATTATCGAAGAAGATTTATCTCTTTGATATCTGGATACTTCTCACGAATTATCTCAAATTTCTGCGTCAAGATCTCGGGCCATAAGTTCTGTAAGCCCGCAAACGAATATACAAACCTCTTCAAGAACAAAATATCATGAATGCGCTCCACCGTTTCATCCCCCGGCGCATGCGTCATATGGAGCACAACATCTGTAATAGTACTCGCAATCTCAAATAATTTTTTCAAAATCCCAGATCCATGAATCTCCACCAGATCTCGCGGAATCGTCACAAGGAAATGGCGGAGTGAGTTCGATAATCGCAGCGGAAAAGAGAGCGAAAGTAGTAACGAGGCCGGAGATGAAGATAGGAGCGTATTAGAAAGTGCAATTTGCCACGTTAGGGTCCGCAACCAATGCCTCGTTATAACAAGATCAGCCTGCTGCATCTGGGGCAGCTGTGAGACTTCTCGATGCCAATCAATATCTTCCAACTGGCGCTGCTTATCCTCGATCCACTCCGCCGTAACCTGCGATCGGTCTCCAAGCCAAAAGTCAAGAAACTGTCTATCAACTAAACAGAAGCTCTCGATACAATAATTGAAACTGGTTTCAACATCGTCTGGGAGTGTGGGATCGTGATCGGGTAGTGTGTTTAATGGACCCAGACACGATGGACGGTTATATGTCAGCGCAGTGAATCTTTCATGGACAAAGCATTCCCAATATGCGCGCTGGAGTCGGGCCCGTCGAATTTGAGTCATATTTGCCAATGCTTCTTCTGAATCAGCGTTCAGCATGTATAGTAATGAGATTGCCTCGCGAAGATAAACGAAGCCCAGATCCGGACGTCGTAATGTGATGCATGCCATTTCCGTGAATACACAGCCCATCACATCCTCGATCCCTACTTGCCAGGTAAGATCTCGTCGAGGACGTAGCTCAAGGGATCGTGTCAACAGCATTGCGATGCGGTCGCGTGTGGCAGATGTTTCTTGGACTGGCTCCCTACGCGTCAGGTCAAGCGTCACAGCTGCATAGATGTAGACGAAAGACGCGGCTTCAGGAACATCACTCATGCGCTCGATCATCTCACGGATTTCGGCTGCAGGGACTACCGGACTCATCGGGAAAACATATTTCTCGTAATCACCCAACAAGTCAATGAAGAATGCTGGATTCAGATATGAGGGTATTGAGTGAGGGATGGATGGAGGGGAGTCTTGGGGAACCAGTATATATGATTTCTGTGCTCTTTGTGGAATAAATGTGCGACATTCCGCGATGACAGCACCTCGACGTGAATTCTTTCTTCGTGGCCGATCTGTTTGGGTTGTAGTATAAGTGCATGGCAAGCCAGAGTGGGTACATTGCTGGCATTTGGTCTGGCCATTACATCGCACTTTACGCCTCTTGCATGGATCACAAGCTCTCAGTGCGCGTCTTGTGTCAGGGTCTGGCATTGAATTTGGCAAGCGGTGGAGAATTAACGGCTGACAATGAGGAGTTAGGGTAGTATGTATATTTGTTGACTTCCAAGGTTGGTTGGAAATTGGGAGATTGTGCGGGGAAAGTGGAGAATGCTCGGCATAGTTGACAAGTATGTACCAGTACTCGGTAGATCTATGACAGAAAATATTTGAACCGTGACTTGAACATAATGTAATTGAATTGAAATTCTCAAAAACTACCAACAAAAATCGGAGAATGTCACCAACTCCGCAAAATTCCTCATACGAGTGGCATCCGCCCGAAGTCACGATTTGCTAGTCTACTGAGCGCCTGGAGCTTGACTCTTAACAAACTCGATAACACCAGGCACATCCTCGAGGACTGTCGGACCTGCAGGAGTCCAGCCAAGTCTCTCTTGTGTCTTCTTGCTAGAAGCTGGGTTGTTCGCCATAGGCCCAAAAGCAAACCGCCCAAAATGTTCCTCCAACTTCTCTGGCCAAATACTGACAACAGGAATACCAAGCTTATTACCAATCTCGGTAGCGATATCCTTCACAGTGACGCCTTCCTCTCCAACCGCATGAAACACAGACCTGGGTTCTGCCTTTTCCATCGCCAATCGATAAATCTTTGCCGCATCGTCACGGTGGCCAGCAGCCCAGCGATTCTCACCATCGCCAACATATGCCGATATACCCTTCTCCGCCGCAGTCATGACAAGTGGCCCAGTAAATCCTGAGATTCCAGGGCCATGGGTAGTGGGTGGCAGACGAACGACACTGGTGCGGACACCCTGCTTTGCGAAATCAAGACAAAGTGCCTCTGATGGACCACGCATAGCAGCCATCGGATTGGTCATTCTCGGCTTCTCATCCTCATCAGCCAGATCGTCTCCAACCAACACCATCGTGCCTGAAGTTATGACAAATGCGCGGTCTCCACCGGCTGCGGCAAGGGTTGAGCCCAGTGCAGTGATCGCAGCCCGATCAGTGGCACAAGAGCCTGCGAAATCGGAAAAGTTCGCATTGAAGGCGAGATGAATGACTGCCTCACATTGCGATGCACCTTGTTTGAGGATCTCAAGATCTTCAATTGTTCCAAACAAAGATTCGGCGCCTTGTCTACGCAGCTGCTCGGCTTTCTCGTTGCTCCGAGCTAGGCCTAGGACCTGATGTCCGGCAGAGAGAAGCTCTTTGACCACGGCAGTGCCGACAAAGCCAGTAGCTCCTGTGACAAAGACACGCATTATGGAATCAAGTTGAGGTGTACAATAGAAGGAAGAGAAGGGGAAAAGTTAGGTCCTTTGACTTGAACACAATATGGTTGAATCACCAAGGCTTTGATCGTTATTGATTCATTCTTGAAGTAGGAAATGGCCTCCTATTTATGTCGCTCCATCGAGGTCCTGTAAGCAAGGTCCCTCGGAGTTAACGACTCATCTCGTCAACATGAGCGATTTTCTAGGGTCTCATTGGCAATCAAAAAACCGCGAACCACGTTGAATGGCACACCTCAAGAGCTTGCATCAAATTCGCATGTGCACTATATAAATCCAAGATTCAAGACAAGAAAAATCATGAGTGGGTCAAATATAAGCCCAATCATGGGCCTTCTTACCCGAGTAGAGGTAAAGAGTGGGGTGGCCACATTTCACCCATCGTCGGAGATAACAAGGAGACGGACATTACGAGGCGAAACGCAGCATCCATCCATCCTGACGTTGACTCTTTACCTACACTAATGCAGATCACATAGTTCTGAAAATTGAGATTGTCATGGGAATTAATGAAATCAAAAGGCCCAACTGTGTTCGCAAATCTCGATATGGCTGCCGCAACTGCAAACTGAGGAAGGTCAAGGTAAGTTCGTACCCACTTGTAATAGACTACGATGGTAACGACTTTCATAGTGTGATGAAGCCAGGCCGCATTGCTTGAGATGTCGGACCTACGGGGTCCAATGTAATTTTAATTTAGATACGAGTGATCTCCAACCACTCAAAGAAAGATGCGATCGGTCAAGGAAACAGATACAGCCTCACTGCACGCCCCTGCGTCCTACCATTGATAATGCAATCTGGGCGAGTGATGGAATGAGCTTTTTCAAACTGGATCAGTATGACTGGGATCTTTTTAACCGATTTCGTCATCGGACCCTTTATTCCCTTGGAGGGTCCGACATTGTGCAAATCTATGAAGACCATATGCTAAAAGCCTCCTTTACAGTCAGTTTGCCTTCATATTGCCATAATACTACCTAGTCCCATTAAAAATCTTGATTATCTCACTAACACTATATATAGTGCCCCTTTCTGTTCCACGGCACATTAGCCGTAGCAGCTGTCCATGATCGCTACCTGACGCTGTCTCCAACCCGCCGCTCATTGCGAGAATCATACCACTGGTCCCAATGCACAACACTCTTCAAAACATGGCTCACCCAAAAGATTGAAGAAGAGCACAAGGATCCTATCTGGACTACGACCGGTACTCTAAGTATCCTCGCCTTTGCATCAATCAATGCCGTTTCTACAGATGACGCATGGCCTCTAGGCTCACCAGACTCATCTGATCTAGAATGGTTACGACTCGGAAGCGGAAAAATCTCGTTATGGAATCTTGTGGATCCGTTAAGACCAGAAAGTGCGTTTCGCGTCATGATTGAGACGTTGATACGCATGCGCACGCCCTTGCCTATCAGAGGTACCGAGGGTGCATCAAAAGATCTAGCCCAGCTTTGTGAATTGAATGAGACTTCAACCCAGGCAAATAATGTCTATTTTACTGTTGTGCATAGCTTGTCTCGGGTTCTCGTCATACCACAAGAGAAAATCGCACTAGGTGACGCTCTTATGGTTTCCAACTGCATGCACAACAAATTTGAGGATCGCTTGCGGAATAAGGACCCGGTCGCGCTCCTACTACTGTGTCTATGGTATGCTAAAGCTCGTCGGGTGAGATGGTGGATTGATTTTCGTGCTAGATTTGAACTTCCGGCTATATGCAAGTATCTACAGCGATATCACAGTGGGAATATTCCTATTCAATCACTTATCCCATGGGGGGAAATCATGAATGATGTTTAGTCGTCGAGTCCAACATGAATTCAGAGCTTATTAAAAATTTTGAGCTTTTCACCATTGATTTTTGATCCAAAAAGTGACATTGTATCTAGTTCTATGGGGTTCCGCGATGCACATGTGCCAGTTGACTGATTCTACAGGCCGCGTAATAGCGCCTATTACTGCGCCCTACTGCGCCCTGGACCCCCACTCCAAGTTTCTGTTTCTCTGCAAGGCAGCAATCCAAGTCATTGATAAAGTCGAGTCCAGAAGATCAATACCGTTCGAGTTCCGTTGCAGCGTTTTTTTTATATTTCATTCTCGCATCTGAATATCATCCGCCTCCAATAAGCCCATGCCTGGCTCCGGTGCCAAACAACCCTCACCAGGATGGTGGTCACTTGAAACCAGTGTCATATGTCGCAACTACTCGCTTGCATTCGCGGCTATTATGTTTATTATCTCAGGGGGTGTCAAATTTGGTGTCTTATGGTATGAGAGGGCGAGACTGTGATCGTGAGACATCTGCACAACTCGGAGCCTTGTATAGTCACTGACTTTGAGACCACTCGGTAGATTCATCAGAAAAGAATGGGGTTATGCTATTCAAGATGCTACGACTCACTTCAGCAGGAAGTCGATCTTCAATGGTCGATTGGTAGTACCAACCTGACTGGCAGCATTGGTAGAATCAAACCCGTCTTCCCACTGCAACGCATACGATCCTCGACGCGATCCCTGGATCACTTCACGATATCTGTCTTTTTAAAATCTTCGGATTGCCGTTTCATTCATACAACATATTGCTTCTATACACGCACGGAAGCGGGAAACATTAAGACGCATGTGCAATGATTCATGACCATAATAATCGGTCAGAGGTAATACTTCATTCAGAATTGGATAGTATATACAGGAATCCATAAATATTCACAAAATCTAGCCTCATCTGAAAACCGTTACATTCAAGTTCATCAATCTTTAGTTGTCTGCAGACCAAATGCTGTTGGGAACATAAAGAGGCATGGTGTCCTCCCATCTGCTCTCAGTCAGAATGGTCATGTCGGAACCATCAGCCTCCATCTCCATGATGAAGGGGTAGGGCTGTTGGTTGTTGTCGTAAATAATAGCCTCATCCTGGAAACCGTACATGCTACTTGCCCAGGTAATCTTTCCCTCGGCAGTCCAGGTAGCGTGAGCATCGTTACAGGCCAGAGTGGTCAGTCGCTTGAGGTTGCTGCCATCAACATCCATAGTCATAACATCGTAGTTGTCGTCAAGGGGTCCAGAGATGGGCCAGCTAGTACGACGTGTGAAAACAAGACGGTTGGTTCCGTCAGGCGCGAACATGGGTGTGTTATCCCATTCCCAGGTCAAGGCCTTAACCTCACCGGTCTTGAGGTCCATGCGTCGCAGACCCAATGGCTTTACTTCAAGTTCGGTAGCCACATAGTCAAACTCACGCCAGACCAACCAACGTCCATCAGGGGAGATGGTTGGGAAACCTGCGTTCGTAGTACCATTGGTAATCTTCTTGGTCCAGGTACCATTGGCAGAGACGAGGTAGACCCAGCCGGGGCTGTAGTAACGGTACTCGAACCAGTCTCCGAGACCAACAGCTAGAACTTCACCATCTCCGCGCCACGATGGCTGGAATGTGCCGTTGGTGTTGGTGGCAGTAGTGAGACCTGGGAATCGAGATCCATCGAAGATCTCTGTATTGCTAGAGCCATCAGGGTTCATGAGAAACAGTGATGAGTTCTGGGTCTGCTGCCCTGTGTAGGCCACTCGGCCACTCTTGGACAGTTGAGGGAATACATCAGTGAAGCGGTACTCCCACTCAGAGTTCCAGCTGTAGAGCTCCTTGTCGATGGATCGGACGGGGTCCCACTCAACCTCCTCATAGATCATCTTGCTACCATCGGGCGACCAAGCCGGGGAACGGTAACGGCCAACCAAGGAGATGCTTGAGTACTTGGACTCGACCGTGCCACCAGATTTCGCTGAGGTGTAGTTGATAGAACCAGGGTAGGTATCATTGGTGAGAAGACTCTTGACCAGGTAGCCAATAGTGCTGTTGTCAATGTACTGAGGGAAAGTCTTGATACCACCAGAGTCAGCTGAAGCGTGCACGATGCGGTCTGTTCCTGTGGCGAAATCGACTGAAACAATCGCGGTGTTGACCTCGTAGAAAGCAGACTCCGCGACACGGGCGTAATAAGTGAGTTCGGTTTCGATCTCGTAGAAGACGACACGGCTGCCATCAGGCGAGAACTTTGGCGATCCCAAGCAGTAGCCAGTCTTGTTAGCAACACGGTGGAAGCCGCTACCATCAGGTCGAACTGCATAGATGGACAGCTCCTGCACGTGTTCCCAACCGCTAATGTTATTGTGACCCCTCCAAGGTGTGTTGCGATCAGATGTAAAGAGCAACCAGTTGCCATCAGGGGACCAAGCTGGCCGGAAGTGACCATCGGGAAGAGTCCAGTCACCAGCATTGTCGGTGGTGTTTGTAACATTCCACAGTCCGCCGGTCTCCAGGTTCTTGACCCAGATGTTGCTCTTATGGTTGCCCAGAGTACCAGCAAAGGCGACAAGGCTACCGTTGGGGGAGATCGAACCAGCGTCCTCAACATGGGCTGTAGTAGAGATGGCTTGCAAGTCTGTGCCATTGGGACGAACGCGGTACAGATCAGACTGACCATCACCAGCACGCTCACTGGTGAAGACAATCCACTGGCCGTCGGGTGACCATTGGCCGTGGTAGTCGAAGGTAGTCTCGTTACCAAGGAGCAGTTGTGAATTGGAGCCGTCGGCGTCGGCAACGTAGAGCTTAGAAACGCCCGGCGCAATGCGATTCATCAGCATCACACCCTTCTTGTCTGCAACTGGCATATCACGGGGCACATAGCCCGAACTCGAGTCATCAGAGCGTGCCTTTCCTGCATATGGACAGGCGCTACCAGTTTGAGCCTTCGCAGCATAAGGGCATGCCCCAGCCGCAGCAAGACCGCAAAAGAGCGGTGCAATAATGGAGGAAAGCCTCATGGTAAAGAATTGCGAATCGCACTGTTTCCACTGACCCAGAATCTGGGGGATTCGGGCATTATTTGAGTCTTTCTCTCTTGCTTCCCACTTGCAAAAATTTCCACAATTATGTGGAGGATTTCCTTTCTCCGCGTATGCTATCAACTGCGGATAATCGGTGGGCCATCATGACCCAGTCAATTGTTGCATATTCGCAATGCGATTCCACATGGGGGAAGGAGCGTCGCTCGGTCGATGAATTCAAGTTCTCGTTCGCCTGACTCCGTCCGAATCTCCGCGATTATTGCTTGTGATCAACATAGGTAGTGCCTCGTTAGGGTAGCATCCTTTGGTACGTGATGTACGGTAGTTTCAGTGGAAAGGCACTAGTGTCTGCTGTCTCCACTTAGTCCTTTTTGCAGCCAGCCTGCTAAAGGTCCGGTAGGTCAGAAGCAGGGGTCCCTGGCATAATATATCCCTACTAATAGGGGCACAGACTATAAGGGTCCTCGCCACGATGCAGTCTGCAGGACCCTTTCAATATCTTCTTTCCTTGACAGCACTTGAGAGATGAGATGACGAACCAGAAGTCTGAAATCATCGGGGGAAAAAATCATGGGTACATGCATGGTGTACCACCACGGTCCCTCCTACTTTGTTAGTAAAGTGATCAACATCTTTCAACAAGTTGATTAACGACCTGTTAGGCAGATATATCCGGCCAAGATTTAATTTTCGTTGGCTCAGATCGACCATGGCGTCATGGTGGAGTGGGGCGGACTTGTGAAGCTGCTGAGGCGGGTAAGCAGGCGGAGTGAAGGAACCTTGGCAAGTGAGAGAGTGTCGAATCGACAGAAAGATAAATAAATTAGCAGCATAAGCGTTCTTCGCTTAGTGTCAAGATTGGCTTGGTTCTGCAGGCCAAGCCGGGCGGGCCGAGTAAGAGAGTTCAAGTTAATATCACTTTGGAAGAGATTCAATTGCTCCGTGCGTGATTCCGTCCACGGGTGCCTATCTCCGACATACGGGATCCATGCTGACTGTGTTTGATTGCAGTCCAACCAAGATCCTGCATAGAGAATAGTATGGCAAGAATAGCCATCCAATGTAGAAATGATATTCAGGAACTTATACACACTGCAGGTTTTGTGGCGTCAAGATATTGTGAATATAAAGAAAACAATACGGAGAACTCGGGGCACACCGAGGCCAACCTTTGAACATTTGAAGGCATTTATTCAAATTAGGTGATAAGAACAGCCCCTCAGATAGTCAGACTCAATGTTCAGAGAGTCTCCACAGTGGAGAACTACCTATATGTCAATCTTACTCAGGCTTTTAACACTTGAAACCTTAGAACCTACTACTACGGGGTAGACTTCTCCAAAACCCAATGGACCCAAGACCCAACCCAACCCAACCCAACATTGGGTTGGGTTTGGCTCCAAAACTTAGACCCAAGCCTGGGTTTTGGGTTTTTTCCTTGGACCCAACCCAACCCATAGGTACCCAATTGGGTCCCAAACATAGCAAACATGCCAAGATTTTGCTGTAGCATAAATTATGCATCTTGGCGTTGTATTTTTGGGTATTCCCCTTACAGACCTTTGGGTACTGCGGCTACAGCTTTTTAGAAACTAGCAAAGAAAAGCGTTTTTTAACTAGCTCAATCAATTCTTAACTCAATCTCCTTAATCTACCATTCTATCCATTTTCTCGTCCTGCCTGGTCTGTCCTTTCTCTTCTACCTCCTACAAAGTAAGGTAGGATTCGTCTGAAGCATAGGGTTTTGTGCACAAAAAATAGTTTGTGGGCTGCCAATACTAGCTGTCTCCTAGGCTCCTATTAAAAACTAACAGGCTTTTGTGCACAAAATTTACCTCTGTAGCATCTGACCCTCATCCTCATTCCTCACTCTTCATGCTCACCCTCATTCTTCATGCTCATGCTCGTGCTCGTGCTCGTGCTCATCCTGAAACCTAGACCAGTAAAAACCACCCTTAATAAACACAGGGGTAACATCAAGGCCAAGCTGGGTACGCTCGAAGAAGGAGTTAGCCCCAAACGCAGCACGTTCTGTTAGAACTAGCTTCTCAAAGGCAGCAATGTATAGCTGCTGAGCGTGTTTCCGCCACCTCTGTATAAAACCCCAAGCAGCCACATCGTCATCTCCAAATAAAATGTCAAGCTCTTCTCGTACATCCACCTCGTCCCAGCGCACCTGCCCAACTAGTGCATCTGAAATTGCACCCAGCCGCCCAAGGCGTACAGTTGCTGGGAAAATCTGGTCCATACGCCCTCCAAAAGTGCTATTGGGCAAGCCTGAAGGGGTCTTAGTGCCAGAGTAAAAACTGCGGTGGCAGTGAGATAGGTCACCCCAAGTTCCTGACTCAGCCACATCTAATGTCTGGTGGTCTTCTCCAATACCCACAAACCAAGGTAGGATATTGAGGCGACGTGAAGTAGCAGGGCCAGTAGAGCCGTGTGGCAGGCCAGGTAGGCTAAGGCGCACATCTCCAATAGTACACTTCTGTTTAGACCACGTGTAGCCAAAGTGGTCCTCATCATCTTTAGTCCACATTGTAGGCTGAATCTGTTGTACATAGCCATCTTTTGTATAGCCTCGGAGACGAAGGCGGTCATTCCATTCTCTGATATCCCGATGCATACCAAGGAGCATCTCTGTACAGTTGTTGTCATCCTCCACAGATAGTGCAAGACTACCTTGTAAAGCATTCTGACCACGTCCAGTACGTACGAAATCAGCGATATTCACATCAATATGACGAAAAAACGTAGATTCCCCAGGATAGGTGCTCTTGGTGTAATAAGGAAAGGAGATTAGTCGCCAAGCATGGTCTGGCCGAAAGAACACATAGAATGCATAATAAGCAGGGTCTTGCCGGACAAGCTGCTGGACCAAGCTAAACCACATGTTCCGGGCCCAGCCAATTCGAGGTTTTCCAGGACGGGCACGGTAATGCCAGTCATACATATCAAACTCCTGTAAGATCATAGGCAGGATACCACCAGGATGCTGGCCGTCAAGGTCTTCTGTTAGCCAACTAAAGAGCCCAGTGACTACCACACTACCATCCTTCTTCATTTGCTGGTCCATATGCATAGCTTCAGGGGGCGGGGCCTTGCCAAAGCATCGTTTATATAGCTTCATAAAGGTAAAGGATGACATCTGGGTTGGTTTGGAAACCTTTGGCCTTAGTGGTAGGGCAGTGGCCTCAAAGCGCCAGCCAGACTGAAGATTTCCAATGCTGCCTTTGAACCAAGAAGGGTGCTGCTGCCTCACGGAGTCCCATGAATCTAGCTTCTTGTAAAGGTAGAGAAGCCGTCTATGAGCCTGAGTAATAGCAAAACGATGGTAGATACCTAGCTGCCTGCAGAGAGCATGTGTGTGTTCGGGGCATAAGCGTAAGGTGTGGGATTCGTTAGGGCTGCTAGTTTCTCGGCCAATTTTTCTGAGAGCCTGTTTCTTCAATGTATCTGTGGGAAGTACAACATTTTTCTTAGCTGGTATTAAACGCTGGAGAGCAGCCTTTGTGAGAGGACAGCCACATGTAGACATAGGTGGTGTTGTGTGCTTAGCTCGTTTCCGTGGGTGAGGTTGAAAATCATCATCGGCATCACCACTACCTTCACTATCACCATCGCTGTTGCTATCACTATTGCTATTGCTATCACTATTGCTATTGCTGTCGCTGTCGCCATTTTCATCATTGCTGTTGCCACTGCTGCTGTTGTTGTGATCTTCCTTATCCTTAGCCTGGCTGCTAGAATGGCCTTCTTCTTCTTCATCATCATCATCATCATCTTCTTCTTGGCAGCTATTCTTTTGTTGTTTCTTAGGAGTAGGTGGCTGGGTAGTAGGCGCCTCAGAGACCAAGCCTAGTAAAGATTAAAGGTTAAAGGTTAAAACCACATCTTTTAGACTAGGCTCATAGGTAAGAATACATACCTATACTTGGACACACAAACCCATCTATGTCAATTCCTAGCTCCAAGCCTTGTAAGACACTATGGTCTAAGGGCGTAGTGTCTTGGCTTAAGAAGGCATTGGTTAGATCAGCCTGCATGATTCGGCTTTCTTGCCGAATTCCACGTTTGCGAGTAGACCTCCGTGCCACATATGCATTGTTGATGGATGCTCGTGTATGCTCATAGGATATGCCGCTTGTGAGGAATTTGCTGATTTTTCGCTTCATTGTGTCACCTTTGATGCGGAGAAAAAGAGCATTCGCCTGGCCCTCACCCCACTGTGTCTTCGCACGTAGCAGGAGGTTGTCGTTGAATCGGGCCACACCCTGCTGGCTTCTAACCGCGTCACGCGTGATTTTCCATGAGTCGTGGAATGCCTCCACATTCTCTTCATGCTCTCTCCAAAACTCGCCTTGTTCGATGAAATCGTGCAGCTTCTCTAGAGACTTAACTGCTTCGCTAAGGAATGAGTGGGCGTGGTCCTGGATTCTAAGCGCAGCTGGATAGACCTCTTCTGGGGCAAGCGTCTTCATTACCTCAAGAGCTTCTTCCATAGACCTTACTGGCTGTCCACAAAGATCAAGTGTGCTCTTGAATGAGACTTGGAGGGTCCCAGTTCCCTCAGCTAGGGTGTCCATTATGATAGACACAGCAGACACGATTAATATGATAAATGTTGAATGATAAGTGATGGAAACTGAGTAGTTAAGGAGGATGAAAAGAAAAAGAAGGGATGAGGGGTGAGGGGGAGAAGAGACTAGGAAATAACAAAGAAAGTAGACAAAGAAAGTAGTCTTTGTAAAAAGGCTAGCTAGTAGAGTAGTTAGCAAGCGGATTAAATAGATGGAATAGATGAAATAGATGAAACATTAATTAAAAAAGATCAAATGAAAGATGATTGAATGTACTTCTAAGTTAGCTTTGTGCACAAAAACATATCTCTACCATATCGTAGGTAGCTGCTTTTAGGCATAGGGGGGGAGGGAGCTGAGGCTCAGATGGAGAGGTGAGGTTTTGTGCACAAAGATAGCTCTACCATATCGTAGGTAGCTGCTTTTAGGCATAGGGGGGGAGGGAGGTGAGGCTCAGATGGAGAGGTGAGGTTTTGTGCACAAAGATAGCTTGTAGGTGGCTTGTAGATGTAAACTTACATGTTGGTTTCATCCTCATGATGATATATATCCTCATCCTCATGGTTGTTTTTTAAACTTAGTAATGCTCATATCCATCATCCTCCCTGTTCTTTCGCTTCCTTCCCGATGTTCGTAGCTGAGTACTCATCTCTGGTAGCTGTAGTACCTCCTCCTCCTCAGCCTCCTCCTCAGCCTCCTCCTCAGCCTCCTCACGATCACTTATACCACCTCCATCAAGCTCATCTAGCCTCTCGTCACATTGCTCCCTTTCTGCTTCAATCTCATCTAAGGAAAAGAATAGCTGAAGTTCTTTCCTCTGCTGCCCTTCAAGGTCAAACCTTGAAGCACAGAGAAACAGCATCAGCTCCTCAATTGTTTCAGACTTCATACGACCACGGCGATAATGGCAGATATCCCGGGCAGTGTTGAATAGCCGCTCTACACCAGCACCTGTTGCTGGGATTGAGAGAACATCCCGTGCAAGTGCAGAGATTATAGGGAAACGTCCTTGGTGCTCTCTCCAGAATTGAAGAGGCTCAGTCTCAACAGTGTCTAAGGTAGGGGTAGTTAGTATGTATAGATATAGGTAGTATGATATTAGAATACTGATAATTCAAACATACCACCATCAAGATATTGTGTCATTTCATCTTTAGCTAGCCTTGTCTTCGGTTTGCTTTTGTTTAATATCTTATTAAGCTTTAAGCTTAGCTTTGGTGTAGGTAGGGAGCTTCCTGTGTCTGACGTATGAGAAAGATGCTCTTGGTGCTCTTGGTAGGGAGTAAGAGCTGTCTGGAATGCACTCCGGTACTTAAGTCGCCAGGACCCATCCCAGTCATCTGATTGGAAAAACTGGAACCGGCTGTCAGGAGCTAGCATTGTACCAACTGCATATATGTGCCCTGGAATACTATCTGTCTGTGTGTAGTACTCATCAAGCTTTAATCGGCTAGCTTCAAGGCACTGAAGTATGTGCCTTTTCCATGGAACCCGCTTCTGCCTAAGCTGCGCCATGGACTTTTCAAGATGCAAAAATAATGCATTATAAAGCTTGAATATAAGATGTATGGTTACATCTCGTGTCTTCGATAGCTCAGTCGTATATTCAAAGAAGGGCTCAGTGAGATAGAGCAGGTAATCGATTTGGCGCCACTCCTCTGGAGTTAAAAGCATTTCTTTACAGTCATATTCCAGGCAAAATGGGAGGAAAAAATCACGAAGCCTCTTAGCTCGGCGAAGCATTAGGAAGGTTGAATTCCACCGAGTCCGTACATCTTGTATTGGAATAACCTTTGGTTCCTCTGTTTGAAGATTGATGAATGTTTCACGGCGTTGGGGGCTTGCATGAATGTAGATTGCAAGGTAGCGTACCTTATTCAAGGTAACAGAGATCTCACACTTCTGGCGCTTTAAATTATCCTTAGCAAGGGTTGATTGTTTCTCAGTCCATTTAGTTTGGGTAGTCTCATTTAAAGGGGCTGCCTTTAGGCGATCCAGAAGCTGGTTAAGGCTAAGCTGAATAACATGGGCAAGGCAAGGTATCCGGGTAATGCTAAGATTCTCAGGTAGGGCTTGTTGAATTGCATCAATCATGGTCTAATTATATAGTATATTATTAGTAGTAGCCTTAAGGATAGAGATGGAGATAGAGATGGAGATAGAGATGGAGATGGAGATGGAGATGGAGATGGAGATGGAGATGGAGATGGAGGGTACCTTATTATTTGATGCATTATCAGTTGTAACTCCAAGAACTCTGTCTGTAATCTGATGCTCTTGGAGTATGTTGAGAAGAACACTACTAAGACTTATACCAGAGTGTGACCCAGAGAGTGGTTTAAAACCAAGAAGCACCTCCCGATAGGTCCAATCTGCATCAATAAAATAGCCAGTAACGGCCATAAATGCTTGCGAAAACGGAGAAGTCCAGCAGTCCAGCGCAATTGAAACTTTTGAGCTGGGCGGTAGGAGGTTAAGAATGGATCTCTGGCGGTCTGCAACTAGATCTTGTAGTCGCCGACGAATTGTATTTGCAGACGGGATGGTTGGAGGTAATGGTGAAGAGCGAGCCTTATGAATCAGACTATGAAAGGTTGGATGCTCAATAAGGTGGAATGGAAGCCGGTTGATAGTAAGAAATTGTAAGATTTCTTCCTCCCAGCCTAGCTGTGAGAAAGGAGCAAGAGCAGGAGTAGTAGATGGCTCATCTTCCTAGTGAAATAAAATTAATTAAATAGTTAGTTACTGTCTTAGTAGTTAAGCTAGTTTCCTACTGATTAAGCTTCTCTTTTGTGCACAAAATGCTATCTCAGCTAGAGTTTTTTTTTGCGCCCAAAACACCAACTCTGTGTATCTCACCACCATTAAAACGTACCTTGCTTATAAGGAAACCAGTAATATTCTCCTTCCGCCTCATAGAGTTTTGGCATTTTGCAGTTTTTAGGTGTTTAGCCATGGTTGATGTGCCTTGGTAGCCATTTTGACAGGCAGAGTGAGCATGTTCAAGAACCTTGCTACACCGCTTACACATAACCTTTGGTGCACCATCTGTGATTTGGGCAACCTGATGGAAGTTATTCCAAATTGGGGCCTGGCGGGCTGCTTCCCAGTGGATCTTACTTTTCCTCCCATAGTCAGTTTGTAGCCACCAGTCAACCCACTCAGTATGCTCTACCATATTGTAGAGGAAATAGGATTTTCTTCGGTCGGGTCCAACGCGGATAAACGGTAGAGGAGGAGGAGGAGGTGTATCTGGCCGGAGGAATGTATGCCTATCAAAGCTTGGGAGTATGGTCTGGGTACTAGGTAGTTAAATAGTAAGAGAGTTAGGTGGGCTTGAGATAGTCTAAAAAAAAGGGAGAATAGTAGTCTCTAACTCTTCTTCATCATAACCTAATGATGATGATAGGTAGAGAGGTGATTGGAAACTGGAATTTTGGCTTTGGGACATGAGGTTAAATGAAAATCATGAAAGAATAATAAGTGTAAGGGTAGGGTGGGAAATGTAGAAGAAGAATAGTAAGTAAGTATCAAGGGTAGGTAAATCATAAAAGAATGATAAGTGTAAGGATGAGGGTATAAAGGAGAAGGTAGGAAATATAGAAGATTAAAGATTAGAAATAAATAAATACCTAATAACACATATCTTTAATTTTAAACCCATAAAAACCCACAAAAACCCAAGAAGAGCCCAAGAAGAGCCCAAGAAGAGCCCAAGAAGAGCCCAAGAAAACCCATAAAAAACCCATGAAAACCCATGAAAACCCATGAAAACCCACGAAAACCCACGAAAGACCCACGAAAACCCATGAAAACCCAAGAATTACCCATGAAAACCCAAGAAGTACCCAATCCCAACCCAAGTCTACTAAAAGTCTTCTAAAAAATTTTACCCAGGCTTCCAGCTGCTTCCTTAGAATCCCTACTTTACCCGTTTATTTTATGAATACTATCTTCTTCAATTTAGTAAATATTAAGTTAAAATACTATAGAACTAAAGATTCAATTTAATATTAAGAAATACTAAATTAGCTTAAAAATAAAAAGTAACACTTTTGTAGGGCATACATGTAAAAGATGCACTACCTCTGCAGCATGTAAATATATATTTCCTACAACATTTACTAAATATCAATTTCTACACCCTACATCCTCCATCCATATAATATAATATTTTATAATAATTTTTCCTTCTGAATGTTAATATTATTTTCAAATAAGAAATCTATTATTATTACTAGTAATCAACTTACTCTCTAACATCTATTTCTAAGATGTAATGCTGCTACATGTAAAGGTATAGTAGCTACATGCAAGGGTATAGACTCATAGAGACTCTAACATATAAACTAAAACGAATGCAAAACACATGTAAAAAACAGTATTTTAAATTGATGACTGAGCAGAGTTATACATGCCAAGACCTCTTTTTTTATGCAAAATTGGGTTTTCCTGGGTACCCAATGGGTACCCAGCTTGGGTCTTGGGTTGGGTTGGGTTTTTAGGTGCTGGACCCAAGACCCAGGTGGGTTGGGTCTTGGGTCCAACCCTTGGACCCAAATTGGGTTTTGGAGAAGTCTACTACGGGGCTTAGGTAGCACTCCCGGGCTACATATTACTAGCAACGCTAAATAATGCCTAGCGAGTTCTGATATGGCTAAAACTTGAATGGGAAATTTGCAGTATGCAAAGGTCCCTGCCAGCCTTGGAAGGTCGGCCTAAGTGCTTAGTCTGCGATATTTGTAGAGATAATCTGGGAAATTAATCACCGTCGGAACATGACACGGAGCGCTTTCCCAGTCAAAGTCCCTTTAGACATATCTAGTAGCTTGATTTTTATTGGTCATTGGAGATTCGGATTTTCCTCGAAGAAATTCCCTAATCTTGCACAAAAACAACGGTGTTTTGACCGGTGAGGGTACAAATGAGAAAAAAAAGTCTTGTTGAAGTTAGAGAACCATGCTGAAACATTTCAGGCTGTTCATTCTCTGCTCATTTACCATACATAGATAACCTTGAAATGAATCATTAATTACTATTGTATTTCCCAACCTCCATGTTGCCCATAAAGAGGCGACCATTCAGGTAGGTGGTTCATTTCTACTCCATAAATATTTGAACATTCAAATGTTCACTACAGTTATGAACATCAAGCGTTATTCAGGCCCCGGGGCTGAGATGACATTTCTCGATCATACTTAATACTAATTTCACCATAGTTACCTAGGTAGTAGAGGTGGTACTAAACACCATGACCCAATACATACTATCCAACCTTGGAAAGTTGTGAGATGTATGGTATTCTAGTGTATCAAAATCTATAATACTACCTTGAGGACACTGATTCAGCTGCTGGGTATCTCTAGTTCACTACATGACTAGTAGGCATTTATTTTGGACGCTCATCTGTTCAAGTTGGCTTGTGCTGAAGATTAAAATAGTTCAAGTTTTCAGGATTTGAGCGCACTCTGAGCTCCCGATCATCAACCCCACAAGGCCCACCTCCAAGCAAGGGATCATATAGACCCACAATTCTATCACATAGCACAGCTATGCGCCTATAAAAAACCTTCCATGATATCAGTCAAGCTTATCTCTCATATTACTCCGTACCGGAATATTCGTTCATTCTTCATGGCGATAGTTTTGATGTCCCTACATTCCAGTCCCTGTCCACTCCGTTCCTAACCGTCATTACGCGGATTTAACTGGAAGCTCGCCCTTGGATGATTCTATGCCCCATTGAAAGCACGCCAATACTGCGAGTCTTTCAGATTCCCTCTCTGGAGTCAACTGTAAGGCTCACACAGCATATTTCACGGTCTACTGGTGAAGTAGCATCGAGAACGGGTGTAATCAGCAAATTCCCGGGCCAAGCACACAATATGAGTGATAGACCTGGGTACTCGGTATATGGAGTCTCATCTTTCTAAACAGATCGTCCTTGCCAGCCTTGTCTAGCAGGCCAATCAAGCTCTAGCAGGAAATCCCTTCCATCACTTGATAAACGTTTGGATTTTTCATCCCTGGTTGGTTTTCACTTTCCGCGAGGGGCATTACGCAATGTGACCTTGAGCGTGTTCAATAATTTACGTTATAAAGTAGGTATTCAAATGGATATTTGCAATGTCTCTGTTCCAATACCCTGCTCATATATGATCTGTATAAACCGTACCCATGAATTCTGACAAGTCCTCATCAACAGATTCAAGTCTTTGTCGCCAGCATGAATCGCTCGAATCACCGTCATCTCTTAACTCGGACGAGAAAAAGCCCTGTGAAGAGGTCTCGCTACCTCCAATAGATGGTGGCTATCAGGCTTGGATGTTTTTGGCAGCGTCTACAATGATCGAGGCTCTTGTGTGGGGATTTGCCTTTTCATTCGGAGTCTTTGAAAACTATTATCGAAATAATGATCAGATTAAAGGGTCGAGCATGGTAGCTGTCATTGGAACATGTGCTACAGTAAGTTGATTGGCAAACCCAGACAGCTGGAAACTGGTTCTGACATCACTTTACAGGGCGTCGCATATTTGAGCTGTCCAGTGGTCATAGTTACCATGATTCTACTGCCTCGATATGCTAGATGGGTCTCAACAGTAGGCCTAAGTCTTATGTGTCTATCACTAGCAATGGCATCGTTCGCCACAAGCGTCACAACTCTCGTTCTATCTCAAGGCATCGGGTTCGGCATCGGTGGCTGCATAGCATATAGCCCATCAATCATGTTCATGTCAGAGTGGTTTGACAAACGCAGGGGACTGGCTTTTGGAATGGTGTGGGCTGGATCCGGTATATCAGGAGTTCTCTTCCCTTTGATTCTAGGGGAAATTCCTAGATCGCCTTGGGTATCAGACAACTTTGAGAATATGCTCAGTGCTGCTCTTTGTACTTGCAGCTCCGTTCTTGTACTTCCACAGACCAAGAATACCGATTTCCAAAGACATAGCTCACCATCGACTCAACGCCAAGTTCTTGCTTAACCCGGTGTTTATTGTCTACCAGTCTTCAAACATTCTTGAAGCACTCGGCTTTTTCATCCCTGCTATTTACCTCCCAACTTTTGCCCGGTATATAGGCGCTTCTGAGCTGGTCGCATCACTTACAGTGACTGCCCTGAATCTCGCCTCGGTGTTTGGCAGTATATCAATGGGCCATTTATCAGATCGTTGCCATGTCTGGATTTGCATCACAATTTCGTCAATTGGTACCGCTGTGTCCGTTTTTCTACTATGGGGACTAGCCACAAATGTCGCCGTTTTGATGCTGTTTGCCGTCGCCTATGGTCTCTTTGCAGGAAGTTACTCGGCAACATGGTCAGGAACCATACGCGCTGTTCAAAAGGTAGACTCCGATGCGGACGCGACTATCATATTCTCGGTAATTGCATTTGGTCGAGGAATTGGGAATGTCGTGAGTGGCCCGTTCAGTGAATTTCTGTTTCGAGCAGATCCTTGGAAAGGAGTTGCGGGGGAGGCATATGGCACTGGCTTTGGACTCATGATAGTCTGTACTGGACTTACTGTTGCAACAAGTGGGATGTGCTTATTAGCTCGTCTCTTCAAGCATTTATAAGTGAGATCTATGGCTGAGGTGAAGTCTATGACCCGATGCTTTTTGTCTCATGTGCATGTACATGGTTCTTATTACATAAATGTACTACCAACCAAATATTTGAATCATATTCTAAAGAGGAGAGCTTTCTTCAAAGAGCGGCATATGTACGTCATCGTAATTCATGTGGGCGTGAGATCTTTCTCGATCCACGTGTTTCAAACCTCACAGCACCTTGTCCAAAATGTCACGAATCTCCCCCTCGACAAGCTCGGGATTGTCCCTTTGAATGAAATGACCCGCACCCAGAGCCTGGAACGGACCTTTACTCCTCTCGGGCTCAGTAATCTTCGCCAGTCCTTCATTATACGCGCTCCAGAAAGGATTCGAGTACATCCGGGTAACTAATCCTGGAGCTCCCATGGCTTCCTGCTCACGCTCAGAAGCCTCCCACTCATGACCAACAACAGTAACCCAAGGACCGCGTCCATCGGGACCTTGAAGCTGGGGACCATCACTATACGGCAAAAGAGCACTCAGGTTCTTTCGACTCAGACCTTCATCACTTCCATTACTTGGATGGAAGACTCGCTGTGCGAAAGCCCGCGATGCTCGAATATCTTCTACCTCGACAACAACTGGGAGAGTACTTTTGTCGAAGTCACAAGCATCCGGATCTGGGAATATGGAGACAAAATCGGTATTCGCTAAGACACTGTCTAGTAAAAGGAGTCCGGCAACGCTACCGGGGTATTCCTGGGCATATAGTCGGGTCAAGGCGCCACCGATGGAATTCGCGACAAATACGAGTTGAAGCTGACCGATGTCAGATATGCCCATATCTTGATCTGCGATCTGAGTGATTAATTGATGGAGATCATGAACAACATCAAGACAGTCGTGTCCATGTCTCTTGTCGACTGCGTTGGCATCGGATGGGTCTCGGTCAGTTGTTTGGCCCTGCCCGTAGCGATCGTAGGTCAGCATGGCGGGAACGCCCCCGTTGGGGGCGTTTTTATGCAGTCGGGTGATGACGTTCTCCCATGAGGTTTGTGTGAGACCCATTGGGTTCACGAAGACAAGAAGCACGGGCTTCGTTGTCTTGACTGAGGGATAAAATTTGTAGCATATCTTTGCTGAAGGCTTTGTAGCCAGAGAGATAAAATCGTAGGTAGCCATGGTTGTGATTTGTGGCGATGATAATGCTGAGAAGGGGGGAGGGGCAAGGCTTGAGTTTTTATTTAAATTGTACTTTGATCATGTGGTATCTGACATAGTCATCGGCTTTCAAATTCCTGATTTCCGAGTCGTCCGAGATGGTGACGCGTTGCCTGAGAGGCACAGTAGACGCCTGCAGAAGTTGATGTGAGAACTTGGAAGCCAATTCACGACAGCACGTGGCGCTGAATTCCTGCCCAGGTGATAATAGCGTATTTTGCGAACACTCGGACCACATATCAACAGTAGGAGTCGTTTTTACCTGGGTAAAGTTATCTGAATGGCAAAGACATGTTTCTCAATCGCACTGTCAATGTTAGAGTTGAAGTGTTCCCCGCCCTAGGTTTTCGTGCAAAGTAATCTCCTCCTAGTAATCGATAACCAGCTCTTGATAGTTTGCTGCATATTGTTAGTATCATCATAGATATGTCCAGGCGTCGTGGATCTCGTGGATCGCAAAACAATTGATTCATACCTATTGATGATCTGTAACTTCCACAAAATGGGCACCATTGGCTTCCCTCCGGTAACGTTTCTGCCTTTGTTTTTCGGGTGGAATGATGAATCCTGATTCCCTGCGATCTTCAAGGATGTTGGAGCAATATTCGTGACGATGGTTAAATGATCAGTAATTCCACTCGCTGGAATAATATGACCATGGCTTGAGGCTTCTGGGCCTCGAGAATGACTTGAATCCCTCTTCGGCGATGGAAGAATTTCTATAGAATGACCATGAAGGGGCACCATCATGCTGTAGTTCTTTCTTCAGTGGCTTCATTGTCAGTCAGGATAGCTTTCAAGGCAGCAAAAGCGCTCGAGGGAGCCATCAGTGTAGTAGTGAGATTAGGATCAATATCTGTAATATTTTCACATCGATCAGCACGTGAGTTAAATTCCCATAAATTAATATGAGAGGGATGAGAGCCCTGTACGTAGGAGTAGGCTTAAGGCTGTGATCTGAAGTGTACAAGACAGCGGTAGCAAGTGAAAGACGTTGTTTCATTATCATGGAGATATCCATCTTCCTCCACAAACAAACTCACTTCAACACGTCAACCACCACCCTTCCTTGTTTACCTCACCCCACCAAGTCAGAATCAATATCCAATTTCTTACCAGCTATCAGCTTCTCATCATTCAAAATGGGTATGGATCCTGACAATTTGAGACACTACATGAATACGAACCAGACTGACCCAATGAGCAAATAGAGCAGGAATGTTCTCTCAAACGTGAGCATCGACTCAACGATGCGCCAATCGACGAGGACTCAGTTGCGAGTTCAGTTTTCTCCACCCCCACGCGCACTAGTGTTGATGAAGTCCGCCTTGAAAAACCAATAATCAGCACCAACGATGAAGATCACGAACCTGGATTTTGGGCTGCGATGGTAGCCAAGAACGAATGGTCAATCGGCAAAGGAGACTACGAGAAAGAAGGCACTTTCCTTAACAAAATGCTTGCTTTGAAACCCATTCGCGAGCCAGTCTTACGATGTGCCAAAGAAACCCCGAAAACGCCACGGATTCAATCCTGGCTCAAAATTTTGAATAGTTGGGACGGTCCCAAGTTCAACTTGGAACTGAGTAGGCGCAAAGCAAGAGTGGAAGCTATCCATTTACAAGCAAAGGGACAGGTAGTTCGTGGGGAATTGGCTTGCTTCGGTTGCAAAAATGGGTTTGGAAACTTTGCATCTTGTGTCGTATACGATACGGAGCATGAGAAATCAGCCTGTGCAAACTGCTGTTGGGTGGAACACCCGTGTGGCTCTGACAGAACGTTAGAATACAAAATACAAAAAAGGAAACACGCATTTTCACTCCAACAGGCGAAATATGCTGCAGAATTTGCAGAATCGACAGACTTGGCAGAATCGACGGACTTGGCAGACTTGCTAAGACTCGAAAGGGCGAGACAACTTGCAGAAGCGGTAGAATCGCTCAGACTCCGAATGGCGGAACATGATGCAGAAATGGCAGAAACTGCAGAAATGATCAGTCGGATGAGGTCCTTGAGAGTCAACGAAGATTCAAACGAGACATCAGATTGAGATATTGCTCGCTAGAAAACCTAGCGGAGGTTGAACAGGACGGTCCTTCAGCTACAGTTACCAAAACAAAATCAAGCGATGAAGGCTAGTTTCTATGAGAAAATTACTTATCACTGTGTCTGAACTCCATTTGTGTTTCCGTACTTGTGTAGCTTTTGTAATAGCCGATGCATGCTTGTAGAAGATTCTGATCCGCTGTACACAAGGTTCAGATCTGTCAAGTCCGTTGGCTCGACTAATCGAGAAAGGAAATACAGACTCGGACATGATGTGGTCCAATGAGAAGCTGTAAGGCGAGCGAATCTGCCCAAGGTATGGGCAACTTTATTATTGTTTTGACATCTCTGCAAAGTGAATGAACTCAAATGATCACGATTAATCTAATATACAAAACAAATCTAGTTACTATCAAGTACAATCACCTCCGCATCCGCCTCTCCAATACTCTCGACTTGGATCCAATCACCAGCATTGACGAGCGATACATAAGCACCGTCTCCCTCCTCCAGTATAGCATCATCGCGACCATCCAGCTTAACCTTCGCCTTGCCCTGTTTCGTCATGGGCACATGGATGTAGACATTGCGCTTCCTCTTAGATTGCACGATCTCGCCAGCGCCAACATTCCACTTGAATGTCGTTGAAGGCGCAATAATACCCGCTCCCATAACAAAGTCGGCATGGATAGGAATGGTATCCGGGATCTTGGGAACAGCAGCATCTTCCTCAGCAGGTGTAGCCTCAGGGCCTGCTGCGAGGGGTGACAAGATAGGCACGAAGGCCTTTTTCTTTGCCTCTTCACTGAAGGACATAGTATGGTATTGAGGCTTCAGACCATTCTTCCAGGGAAGAGCCCAGATCTGAAGGAAGTGAACAGGTTTATTAGACTCATTTTGTTCTGAGTGCGCGATTCCTAAGAAATTGTCAGTAAAGGTCCTCAATAAGGTACATTTGCAAAGCAAGTACTTACCAGTTCCACCAGTGGTAAATTGCACATCTCCGCGATGCATTCTATAAAATGATTTTCCCTGCTCGCCCTCAGCACCCTTCTTAATCATACTGTCCCGGTGCGTGAGCTCTCCATTGAGAATGTAACTGAAGATCTCTGCATCGCGGTGGGGATGAGTCGGAAAGCCATTTCGAGCAGCAACGCGATCCTCGTTAAGAACGCGTAAAGAGCCAAAGTTCATGAATCGGTGATCATAGTAGCCGGCGAAGCTGAATGTGTGGAAGGATTTGAGCCAACCGCCGTGTTCGGCGTATCCGCGCTCGCTGGAGCGGCGGAGGACAATCTTTGCGTGGGAGAGTGGGTTAGACATTTTGAGGGGGGTATCGGTCATGAAGATTTCGTGAGGAATATTGTTCTGGAATTTTTATTTTTTTTTTGATCTGAATTGATTTTTGAGGACCGAGAATCAGACTTATATAGGCATTGGAATATGGAGTAGAAATTGGTCGTCGTAGATTATGGAATCATTATCGATCATCAGTAAGTGGTTGAAATGACCAAATTGGGTTTAGTGGGATCCACATCTTTGCTGATTTATTGCTGACGTCGAGATCTCTAATTCGCCATAGGCAATAGAATGCCAAAGATCTAATTCAGTGTGTCAACTGGTCTACTAAGTAATGCTCAATCATTAATCATCAAGTTTTGTGTACGAGACACTTGAAAGTACTATCTTTGATGTTATGATATACGTGAGAAGAAACTCGTTATTTCCAGACCCCGAGAGACCTCGATTTGGATTACTAACTTGAACTTGCCTTCAAACCTTGTGATTGGATATCGGGCTACCGCAGATTAAAATAGTAGAAAACGGTGACTGCCACGGAATACTCCGTACTCCGTACAAATTATGATATTAGAGCAAGGCATTTCTGAAGTCACATTGGAAGCACTTGGCCCCTGCATTCCTGTGCGGCTCTATAATCACAGCTCCGAAACTAGGATTTTAACTTTAGGCGCCCCATGATGAATAAACTAATACGAACATTGAATTTATTCTCTCTGGATTGTGCGGTGTAGGTGTACCGAGTATCTGGGACCAAGTTCGACTCTATATGATTCGTCAAATTGATCGCTTACAATGTCAAATGTCACTGGTCTCGTGATACAAGATGAAACAGGTCAAGAGGCTGGAATAAGAATGGGTCATGGATCAGATAAATCAACCCCAGAGTGCACGGGACCATGTTTGAATCCTGAAAAAGGTTGCGTGTCTTTTCTGCAAGGTAGAGGTATGTATACTCCGAGCTCGAATGATAGATCCGCCACCTGGACAGGGATTTAGGTACTTTGGGTGCCACGAGCGGTGTCCTACAGCGCCTTGGACAAGAATTTCACCTTTTTCGAATTGCTCCAAAAAATGTCACTAGCTTCAATCCCAATGACCCTACTCCATGGCCTTGGATCTAAAACTATTGAGAAACAAGATTTTGCCCCATCTTGATCGCCAAATTGTGGGTTTAGTAAACGATGTACCAGAAAATTTAGTCTCTCACACCGTGTGAAAACCCCCCGTGGGCCCTGTCTGGATCAGAGCATTTTTAGTGTGCTTGGGGCCGACCCAGACTGTCGGGTCGTGGCCAAGTGCTTCCTACTCCAATGCTCCACCACCTGCCATCTATTGGGCACGATTTTCGGCCCTTCGGACATGCACTATTCGCGTAGATTGACGACTCCTCGTGTGTGCGGAAACTGGTTGAAGTTCCTCATCCCCAACTCCCCAGCACGTACGGAAATATACACTCGCCAGTTTGCAGAGCTACCAGCTCTAGTTTGGATATAGTATTCGAGGTTTTCAGAGGGTTTCGAGGTGTCATCGTGATTCCGGGGTAGAGGGTGCAAGACCCCGAGATATCCGCATCTCAAGGTGGGCGAGGGAGACAGGGAGGGTGCGGGGCGCTCCGTTAAAACAAAATCAATCACCCCTGGCCTGGTACTCCACTGTTGAATGGGCAGTACAACAATGAATTCTTATTAGTTATTGCACTTTTCCCATTGTGCTGCATACTCAACTGGGATTCAACTTATTCTTTTCTTCCTCAATCCTGGGCCCTGCAAGTTTCAACAATAGCTTCAAGCTTCAAATCGTCGTCTCTTCTCCAGCATGGCCGATGAGCCGATTGCAGTGGTATATGTCACCCTTAATATAGGCATATCATAACTTCCGCACTGACATGACCCATGTAGGACGGGGACTATCATTATGAAAGTGATAACGCATACAGTCCGGATGATTTTGATTGGCAAAGGTAAGGTTTCAACATTGTCGATGCCCTCACGTGATCTCACATCGATGTACAGCACCGATACGAAATCCATTGGGTCATCGATCTATGAAGGTCTCATCTCTAATGGTCGGAGGTGAGTTTAGCCAAAGAAGAGGATCGATGTGTGCTAGTCTAATGGGATGTGGATCAGGTATCAATCTCTTCGGAACAAGGAATACATTATCCCATCCGATGAACTACAATTCGAAACATACGAAGCAGGGTATTTTTGTATCACTCGAGATAAAGTCATCGGTCACTAATTGTTTTAGACACCTCGTGGATATGATATTGAACTACCATAAAGCAAATCCGCTTTTCTCATCCCCTATTGGCAAAAATCCAGATGATTCTATGCACATCTTGGATATTGGAACCGGGAAAGGTACATGGGCGATGTAAGTATCCAAGCTACTTTCAGAAGTACGAGGGAAAGAAGAGCTAATAAATGAAACTAGGGATGTGGCGGACAGATATCCTAATAGTGAGCTTTCTTCAATTTGTGTGACCAGAATGTTTGTTTAACAATTCTAGGCACTGTGCGTGGAGTTGATCTTTACCCACCACCGGTCGTCTGGACACCACCCAACTGCGTCTTCGAAGTGGACGACATTCTAGAAGAATGGACATGGCGCGAAGAATTCGACCTAATTCACATGGCAAACATGATTGGATCATTCGATTCCTCCGAATGGACAAACCTGTATCAACAGTGTTACAAGTATGTCTGACACATCCCTACCACGATTTTTCACGTCTGACACGTCTAACGCTAATATACAGCAAACTCAAACCGGGCGGATGGCTAGAGCAATTTGAAATCGGACCGTTTGTCGAGAGTGATGACGGATCATTACCTCCAGATAGTGCCCTTGCATCATGGGGACGTCTAATAAAAGAATGCGGTGAGCGAGCCGGTCGCTCCTGCGAAATAATATCGACGATGTCGTCGAGTATACGACAAATGGGCTTTGTGGACGTACATGAAAGAGTCTACAAGTGGCCCATCGGCCCATGGCCAAAGGATGAGCGAATTAAAGAAGCGGGATTTATCAATGTCCGGCATTGGATGTCCGGTATGGAAGGTTGGTGTATGTGGTTACTTACGAACTACGGCACCCCTAAACCATGGACAAAGGAAGAAGTGTACGTGTTTTGTGCCGAGGTGCGCAATGAGATTCGGCAGGGCAAATATCACTGCTATCATAAGGCGTAAGTACTATAATGCAGTATACTTGGATTATACTTATTATTATCACAGACGACGAATATGGGCTCGAAAACCGTATCCTGGTGAAATTCCTCGAGATTCAAATGCCTCACGCTCACCGACTGCCATGTCCGTTGAATTCACGAATTTGCGAGCACAGTCAGACTTCAGTTCGCCGCAGCTGAAGCCTGATACATGGCGGAATAGCAAGTCTATGTCGAGATCGCCATTGATAAAATCCGGCGATTCGTTGCGATTAGATAGCCGTCCACCCATTTCAAGTCCTATGGGTACATTTGAGAGTGGTACGCGGCATACAGATGGACCTCGGCGCATTTCAGGATCTCCAGGTGGGCATATTTGATTCAGTTTCCTTTTTTTGCCCCTTTCTATATTTCTACATAGCATTGCAGTTTGGAGTCTTTGGCGTTCAGGTTCCAAGGTTACTGTTTCCCAGAGGGTATTGTGGAATCTATTTCGCATGCATATAACGTATCATCATGGGGGAGTTTAAGGGGGTTTGTTTTATTCAGACTTGTTGAAATATTATGATCATCCACGAGCCAATTTCCGAGGTTGTACTCGGATTTACTCAATTTCCCCCTGCATAACACTTGTGATTTAGTACTAGTAGCAGAAAGAATAGATTGTTTCCAAGTTGACTCGGAGTTAGAACTTGAACTCAAGACTATCAATGCCGTCGCCTGCCGAACCGTCTCTAACCGCCTATTAAAGGCTATTCTAAGGTTTTTCATTAAAGAAAGTCTTTTATGTCATCAGTTCTCGAGCCCCGATCTGATTCTTCTTTGTATCTCATAGTATCGATCGACAATTGCGGGGAAAATCTGGAGATTCAAGGTTCGTGCAACCAGGCCATGTGGAATCATGGATACCTTGGAAGAGAAATGTCAATTCTAAACGTAAAAAGATCAAATGTCCAGAAGCATCGATAGGGCGAAACTATGTCAAATGTGGTTAATGTGGACCATGGCTTAAGTTAAGCCTCGGGTCGAAAGAATATAAAGTGTAAGAGAAATACAGATTAGGAAGGTGGCGAGCGAGATAGTTGGTCTGTGCATTTCTACTTTGTACTTTTTTCAACTCCTTCACTCTTCTCTTTTTTATCATGTCAGACCTGAAGTGAGTCTTCGAATTCATATTTTTTTGGTTTATTATTATGATCGCCTTGAAATTCTAATCCACAATAGGTCTCCTCTTTGCCAAGTGCCAATTTTTCTTGGAAGCTCCACGATAGCTTTTGAATTTTTCTTCTTGTGGGGCGCATTCTGGCGTGTTCTCGACAAAATTCGCCCCCATAACGAACCCTGGAGTTAAAATGGTTTTGGCGGCGAATCCGAATCATTTTAACTGGTTCAAATGAGAGATATGGCAGATGTAACCCCCCCCCCCACAGTCTCCACGCCCAGTAACCAGAATCACCACCAATGGATTTCATCGCTGCCCAGGAGAAGCCATCGATGCTTAAGCGCACTTGGCTTTTCTTGGTTAACTGGTCATTTCCACCCCCGTATCTACCACGAATAGGCGACCTCCAGGCCAAATTAAAAGGCTGGTGCAGGTTGCCGCCTTTCCTTATTGGGTGTACAGCCGGCCAGGCTTCCTTCGATACTTGCATGCCTTTTTATTGGGTTAATATCGCCTCCGATAACCCCGGCTCTGCACGAGTTGTCACCCCACTCGGTCTTTGTGAAATAAAAATCTCCGTCTGGCCCGCTCGCATGCTTCTTTTCTTCTCTCGGCACGTCTTTCTTTTCTTCACCCAGACTTTCCATAGTTCCCTTCTCTAATCCGCTGGTCGTTCTTTGACAGCAATGTCTCAGCTTGGAAGCTTGGCCGCAGACGGCGATGTTCGCCTTCACGAGAAAGAGCGTGAGGCCATTGATAGCTTCCCTGTTGACTCCCCCGGTCCTGGTACCGTTCGCCCCCAACATCGCAGGCTGCACGATACCTCTGTTACCTTTGAGGAATATCATCACTATGCGAACCTGACTCGTGTCGAGGAGGACAATTCCACTACCCCGGAGACTGGATTTCTCACCATTCTTTTCCCACCTAAGAGTGATGGCGGTGTTCAAAAAATTGAGGGAGGCAAGGATGCTACTGCATTGAATACCAGTGATCCAGCAACCCGCATGACGATTACCGATGACGAGTGGAGTAATGCGTCGCGTGCCCTAAGAACTGCTACTCGTGGTGCGATCTTTTATCTGATCACTACTGATATTCTGGGTCCATTCGGTCTCCCTTACGCATTTGCGACTATGGGTTGGGGGTAAGTTGTGTCACTTCTTTGCAATCAATATTCCTTCCTGACTAATAGTTCATAGTCCCGGTATCGCTTTATACACTGTTTTCGCTGGCCTTGCTGGATACTCTGGATACCTTCTTTGGGATACCTTCCTCGGCTTGGACTCGTACCAATTCCCCCTTCGCAGCTTTGGTGATATGGGCTTTCGTCTCTACGGCCCATGGATGCGCCACTTGTTCAACTTCCTCCAAAGTGTTCAGCTATTGTTAAACGTTGGTCTGATTGTGATTTCTAACGGAGAGGCCTTGTCTCAAGCAGCCAAGTTCAAGCTCTGCTACATCATCTGCTGTTTGATCTGGGCACTTGTTGGATTCTTCCTTGGTCAGGTCCGTACCCTACAAAAGTTTGGATGGCTCGCCAACGCTGCTGTTTGGCTGAATCTGCTTTGCATGTTTGTCACTATGGGTGGTGGTGCTCACACTCCTCCCAACTACACTGCTTACACCGAGACTGCGGGCATCACCATCGGCAATGGATCATCAGTCATGCCTATCACGAACGCCGATGGATCCATCTCCTGGCCTCCCGTTAAAACCACCGCCGGTCTTCCGGATCCTAGTGATTTCACTGCAACCATTAGCGGTGCGATGCAGGCTGTCTTCGCCTACGGTGGTGCGATGGTTTTCCCCGAGTTCATGGCCGAAATGAAGCGTCCCAAGGATTTCTTGTCCGGAATGTGGGCTGCGCAGACATTCATCTACGTTTGCTACATGTTCTACGGTCTGTTCATGTACGGCTACCAGGGACAGTACTCCATCAACCCTACCTACCTCGGTATCAGCAAGTACAGCATCCAGACCACTGGTAACGTCTTTGCTATGTTGTCTGGTGTTATCGCTGCCGGTCTGTACGGTAACATCGGTGTCAAGGTTATCTACAGCAATATCTTCGTCGAGTTCTTCCGCTTCCCTCCTCTCACAACCAGAACTGGCAAGTTCATGTGGGTCGCCCTGATCCCAGTCTACTGGGCCATCGCGTTCGTCCTGGCTGCCGGTATTCCCAGTTTCTCTGGTCTTACGACTGTTGTTGCTGCATTCTGTATTCTGCAGTTCACTTACACCTTCCCTCCGATGCTGGCAACACTTTTCTGGGTCCAGAAATACGCCTTGGCAGATGGTGAAGGCTTTGATCCTACCACTGGTGCGACCGTGCTCCAAGACCGAGGCTTCAAGCGTTTCGCTCGTGGATTCCGCAGCATGGGCACCAAGCGCATGGTTCTTAGCACCTTCAATGTGTTCTACTTCTTGGGTGCGCTGTCTTTGGCTGGTCTTGGTGCTTACTCCGCTATCATCTCATTGAAGGCTTCGTACGCGTCGAGCGTTACTACCGCGTTCACCTGCCACAGTCCTTTGGATGGTTAGGTTATTTAAGTGAGATTATGTTGGTTATTGTATAACTAGTATGTGTAAAGTAGTGAAGAGATGAGTTTTTGAAGATAGTGATCAATTTATTATGTTAATGTAGATGGCACAGAGTCCATTTCTCATTTCATTAAATTATCAAGTAATTAATTAATCTGAAGGATTCCAAAGTCGTTCCACTACGGGGCTCAATAGAAAAGTTGAAACTCGGCCCCGATGCCCTGATTAGGCCTAGCATGTAATGATCGAGACAAATAATATCGTATTGTATTTTATTATAGGTGAGTTATTTCAAAATCTCTCTTCTTGACTGAAAAATCGTGACGCCTTGGACTTTCTCCCGTATTACAATATCAATTCTTGAGATAATTATTTAGAACAAACTTTTCTACCTAGAAGCTTTTATAATGTACAGTGGAGAGCTTGCATCGAAATTGATTAATTACACATGGCTTACTAGTAGCGATCAATTGATGGGTTGGGGGGGAAAGGCTTCATATCTTAGGTACTCCAGAGTCTGGATGCATATTATGCTAATAACGTGAAAGTCAGGACGATTTTCTTTTAGTGGTTCAATCTGATTCCAAGGTCCAATCTTTTTTTTTCAATATTCAAACGTTTCCATTCAAGTTTCAATGGTCTATCTATCTCTTTTTTTCTTTTCCAAAATTTTATCCCTGGTTCAAACTGGCACCAATGTCCACTACCTTGCCGTCGACTTACGAGGAACGGATTTGAAGAGTAACCCATCAGATCGCGGCGAGTGCTTGCCATATGTCTCATCGAACGTCTCGTCTTCTCCAACACAAATCTTGTAACTGGTTTTAGTATATTCCTTGGCCTGGGTCGCAAGCCGAGGCGACACATGACTGTATGCGTGACTGAGAAGCATCCAGCACCCAACCACACCATCAGTCATCAATCCCCAAGTCTTTACCTCCAGTTGGGTATCAGAAATTAGACCGCCATCTATCACAAAGCCAAGCGCTGCCAGGGCCTTAAGTCCAAATTTGATCGCCTTTTCAAATTTGTCATATTTGAGCCAGATGGCAGTGAGAGCCAGGTAGGCTGGCCAAACTAAAAGACGGGGAACTTCAGACTGAGGCCGAGAGTAGGTTTTTGCAATTTTGCTATTTGTTTTCTGAATTGTTAGCAACTTGATTTCATCCGCCTTGAGCAAATGTTCTATGTCCGCATAAAGTCTCTGTCGAGTAGATGCAACATTCTCACTCAGACCTCGGATATCTTGACAGGATGCGCAGTCGCACTCGAAGCCCCATTTTTCCAAGTTTGCAGGTATTCCCCTTGTGTTTGCAAGGGGCGATCCGTACCAGAAGGTGATTTCAGTATCTGGCGGGATATCTTTGCTGGCGCGAATGATCATCATGTCCCCAATGAATGAACGTCGAATGTTACACAAACAAGAGTGGTTTATGTATGATGCCATGCACCAGATTCCAGTTGAGTAGAATTTCTTGTTTTCTGTGGCGTATATTCGAGGGTCGCACAGTACTTTGATATGGCTGTCACGCGACAGAAGGGGACAGCCGAAACAGTTCAAGTCGATTATCTTTTGAACGAGGAACCTGTGAGATTTCAGTATTCGCAGGCTAGTGAATGTTGTTAGTGGAGTATACATACGTGTCCACAACGGCGTTTCCATCGACTCGGATATTGGAAGCGTCGTATGTCCCATGGTGAAGGTCAATGTACTCAGATACCAGCGATGGGCTTTTGTGAAGCTTTCTCACGATCGTCTCAATAAGGTTTACTTGAGAACCAAGCGCCATCCTGTTACTGTCGTAATTCATCAGTAATGTCAGTCCACCTTGATCCTTTTCATCATGATATGCATGACCAAATGCCTTTTCGCAGAGCAAAAGATCACCAGCTTTCACGGCTTCGGTAGTGAATAAACCCTTTCCATGAGACTCAGTAGCCTTGATTGTTACCGGACCAACGTAAGTGCCGCGCTCGAGATGTGGAGGGTGACGCTTCTGAGCTTCCAGAATCATTTTCTTGAATTCGTATTTTCCAGTCTCTTGTTCAGCAAGGCGGGCAGATGCACGTTGGAATTCGTGTTGAGCCAAAGAGTTCTCCGGATAGTTCTCAGCAAGTAACTTGTGAGTCTCACAAGATTCTGAATATCTCCGAAGATAGTACAGAGCTTGAGCTTTTCGAAGAAGTGCCTTTTCGGAGAGTTCAGAACTCTGTAACACAGAATCAGCATCCAGGATGGCTGCGTCGAATTGGTGAGTTTTGAGACAACAAAGAGCACGGTTCAACAGAATCTTGGCCATGAGATCTTGAGGTGGATTTCGTTCTAGTGCCTTGGTATAACTTTAGTCATAATCAGCCCTGGGAATGTCATAAAATTTATTGCATTGAACTTACCACTGAATGGCAAGCCAGTATGAGCTTGCATCGAAGAACTCATTCCCTTTGTCCTTCCAGAGAGCAGACGAATCATCAGCGGAAGTGATTTGAGGTCTCCAACACAATGGCACACATTCATCGAAGTCAGGAACGATGATAAGATCCGAAATGTGGTCAACGTGAATGCAATAATCTTCGTCTGCCAAAACCTTCAGATAAGGCTCCTTCACCACCAACACAGTACCGAGCTCAATTAATTTCGACAGTTCTTCGCCCTGGTTATAGAGTACGAGCAAAGCAACTCTTGTATCCTCATCCTCAGCAATCACTGACACACCAGTTATGATGTCTGCTGGGGTAACTGTCCTCAAAAGAAGATATCGTCCCCGGTGATGAGTTTCAAGAGAAAGATCTTCCAACATCATCTTGTTGAGTTCATTGAAAGGGGCAGTGGACGGAGGGTAGGCAAGAGGAAGGTAAGAAGATTGAACGCTCACAGAGTCTGAAACCCCTCTGACATCGTTCACGAGGTGCGAATTTCGGGTCGCCATAAACTGGGTGACAGTTTCAGATCTTGAGCTCTTGGGCGTTGCCCTTTGGCCCTTCAATTCTTGGTTCTTGTCGATGATTCCCTTATGCTTTTGCAGCAAAGCGAAAGACTCCGGAATATCAGACATGTCATGGATATCCATGTTGAAACAAGGTGGCAAAAATGCCAGTGGTAGGTCTGGTGTTGATAACTGGAGATATTGAAGCTGCGAGACTTAACAAACTGTGGGAACGAAGCTTCAAGTTGAGAAATAATGTCAGAAGTCAAGAAGAAAAGAATGATCTCTTGGATTCTCAGCAGATGCGTTGGTATTTAAGAGATGGGTTGAGGTAGATGAAGTGACAAAGGTAGGAATTTGTCAAAGAGTTGGGCAAACGGACAAGCAAGCATTAAGGGATATCACCGGTTGACACTGTTTGATGGGAACCTTGAAAGGAGCACCTCACCCGTTTGATACAATCATTTCATGCATTGACAGATGAAATCATATTGAAAATTGTGCCAGAGAAGCTGATAAATTACAGAGTCTAGCTTTGCCAATGGCATACGTTCAACGAATATAGTACTTGGCTCAAATAAGACGGGAGAGCTAGCTCAAAGATTTCATGACGATGCTAAATTGTATTCTGGTCATGATGTCTGCTAATCATTCCATGGTCGTCCACCTGAAATAGGAAAGCATGAGCTGGTTACCGATCGTGACTTTATCAAAAGAATCATATCACGATGCTCTTATGAACCTTCAAGTTCGAGCTCAAGTTGGAGAGTGTTGCCCACTGACACCTGAACAGGCCTTAAATCTATCATCAAGTAAGTATAACAACGGAATGTTCTTTGGAGATTTCTTAAGCCTTGATTTTTATTCCCAGGTTCATAATAGCATTACTCTGGCATCAACTATCGAATATTGAAACTAGGTTGTTTAAGGAATTAGTTACTGAAGCCAATCTGGAGACTTCGGGACCTCAGAAACGGAAAGCAATCAACCTGAAGCCTAGACCGGGGACAAATCCTGCCCCCCAATATCAATACGGCAGATCGACAGTCTAGCATGTTTTAAGTGCACCAAAGTGGTTAAATCCGCGACTTTGCTTCGCCACCGGAGGTCAAAGCTGCTCAGCTCGGTTTATGACATATGTCCGAGCCTACTGCAGTTCACCACCTGGGCACAGCCACAGGGCTGTAATACGTGAACCGAAATCTGCTTACAACTCTAGCGCTCAACTAAATCCGAATATCCACGGGATTTCCTCAATCGGTTGATCTTCAAATTTTTATGTTGCTAATTATATACAGTGACTGATTTGTCTAGGTTCGCCCTTTTCGTATAATCTCAAATCCCGATCTGGCTCTTTTCACGGCCTGCAGTCCGTCTTCTCCACGCAAGACGATCCATTATGATACTTCACAAGATTATTTCGACATCAATACTGAACCACGAGATCAGGATGGTCCCTAGCATCCAATCCAGGACATTTCTCACTTTGCGTGACCGTAATTCTATGATATGGATACGGAATCGTCCAAACCAAATCATATCTACACGACTCGTTAATACCACTGCCAAGCAAAATAAAAAATCGAATATGAACTTGAAAGTCACTCACCGATCATCCGGGTACTCCACCGGCTCATCAGACCCCAGCGCTGCCTGAATCTGGCCCATATTCGTATGTCGCCATGAGACCAGAATATCTCCAGCGCCATCATACGACCTGATCGCATCAGCGACGCAATCGGTGTTCTTGCGCCCGCAATGCATATCTACATCCAGTCCTAGATCTGCTGCGAGAGGTTGCACGGTTTTGAATGCTCGACCATGCCCACCATCTATACAAAAAGAAATCATTCACGTTAGTTAACATTCACTACCTTGGAAATCAGGTGTCACCTTGACTTACTACTAGATTTCATTTTTGGCGCCATGATATACCCAATATTATATTCTGACTTGGCACCGAAGACTTGGCGCAGACATTGTGCGCGCTTGAGCCCTTCCAGGGTTAACTCGTGGTTGCCTGGGTCTGCGGGCTTCTCGCCATGGCGAATCAGATAGACTGTCGGATGGTGGACTTGGTCATTCTTTGCTGCAAGGGCGCCTGCTGCTGAGAAGAGGCAGAGAGATAGTGACCAGATTGAGGAGAGGAGCATTTTGATCTTCGACTCAGATCCCAATGACTCGAATATTGCTAGTATGGTTCAAAGTATCCAAGTATTAGATGGATGTGCTATCGTGATCAAATCACGGTTTGAAATACTCAAACTTCAATTCGAATGCGCAGCTGGAGATTTTTGAACCAGGATATATTTTCTCTGGTGAAGCTTGAGAAATTTTTTTTTCATATTGAGTTTAACATTTACACTACTACTAAGTAGTACTAGTATACCTTAGGAAACTCACCATCTTGATCTCTATGGTGTGTCGGACCACGATCGTGAAGGTGAAAAAATGGGTAGAAGTGGATCGCAAGGACTGTATTGAGCAATGACGAGGAGTGCATGGGATATCGGGCCGGTAAGGGGGAAGTGGTTCGAGAGACTTCAGCCCTACGGTTTGAATGATTGGATAAGGAATGTTAAACGAGTCCACTTGATCACGGCTAGATGTTGGGATTTTTCTGCTTGGTACTTGGCATTCGGTGTTGGGTATTCCTTACTCCGTTGCGGCACGGATGGTCCCGGGCATAAATCGGGGTTGAAGGAAAAGAGAATTGCAATAGTTGTTGAAACAGAACCTTCTACCAAAGAGTTGATAATTCAAACCAATGAGACGAGAGAGGCGTTGGAATAAGTTCAAAATAAGTTCACGTTGTACCGCGGATGCGGGATGGTCATTTCTTCTGTCACCGGACCTGCCGGAATGATCTATAGGTTGACTTTATGCATAGACCCAACCTTGGAAAGCGTCAAGTCGATTCGACTATATGTAGTAGGTATTTCGCTCTCGTATTCGTCTTCAGCTGAATCAAGGCTTCGATGACATAGCGGGTAAACACTGCCCAGTGATACTTCTGACAGCGCTTAGAAGGGTATTCTGTTCGGCGGGTGGAGCACGGAATACGGCACTCGTAGGACAGGGCAACAGAACAATCTGACTCCGTATAATAGCGGTGGCTTAGCGCGCTAGGCAACTAGAATCAAAGGAAATGAGTATGACGAAGGCCGACTTGGCGCGCAACAATAGAACATTCATGGAACAATTTCGAAGATCCGAACCGAGATTCCTACTGGAAGGACGCGTATGTAGTATTTTTAGTTCCGCATTGCCGTCGGCATAGCCACATGCAGCGCATAATGAAAGGGACCGTAATTATACAACAAATGTAAGTAAAAAATAAATAAATAGGGGATCTGTGGCGGTGCTTAGTGTCAAGGCTGAGTCAAGTTGGCTGTGTGAAAGTGCGAAACTGCGCCTCTTGAAAGTTCTCGGCGTTCCGTCAATTTGCGTGGCCATGTGGGGTGTCCGCCCCAGTCAGCCCTGTGGTCATCTCTTATAAAAAGGTCATTTCTCTCTTTGCCCTCATTCCTTTTCCCATCAACTTCCGTCCTCCAAACTTCCAATCCAACTTTCACTTTCAATCTACTCTACCACACTTTACCACACTTCACATCCTTCATCATGTCTGGCTACTACGACAACAACCAGTACAACCAGGGTTACAACCACCAGCAGCAGCAGGGTGGTTACCCTCAGCAGCAAGGCTACGGTCAGCAAGGCGGTTACCCCCAGCAGGGCGGCTCCAACGAGTACTACAACCAGCAGCCCCAGCAAGGCTACCAGCAGCAGCAGGGTGGTTCCAACGACTACTACAACCAGCAGCAGCCTCAGCACCAGCAGCAGTATGGTGGCGAGCAGCAGCACTACGGCCAGGAAGGTTCCCGAGAGGGGTATGTCTCGCCCCCACATTTTCTGAATCACACTATAAACAAACACTGACATCTTCCCAGATACTACGGCGAACAGCAGCAGCACCAGCAGCAGCAGGGTGCTCCCGGTGAGGCTCAGGAGGGTGAGCGTGGTCTTGCCGGCGCTCTTGCCGGTGGTGCCGCTGGTGGTTGGGCCGGTCACAAGGCCAACCACGGCTTCCTCGGAACGATCGGTGGAGCCATTATGGGTAGCATTGCGGAGGATGCCATCAAGAAGCACAACCGGGATCAGGCTCCTCCCCAGGGTGGTCCAGGTGGTCCCTACGGCGGCCCCGGCCCTGCCCCTCAGGGCGGCAACAACATGATGGACCAGCTCGGCGGCTTCTTCAAGCGCTAAATTGCCTGAATTTTGATACCTGGCCCGCAGATGGTCTTGCTTCTTATTGTTTTATCTTTTTTACATTGCTAGCATCTACATCGTGATGACCTTGAGACGCTCATGAATTTCCTATTTCTTTTTCTGAATTTGCTATTATTGCGGGGCACGGGTTGGCTTATGTTTTGATCCTCGAATTGCTTCTTTGGCCCTTTATCACTGGCTTAATTCAATAGCCTTCATTTGTATCATTCTCGCATCGATAATAAGCATTCCCAAGAGGATCAGATTTATATACTTTCCCCAGTTTGATCTGCTATGCTTCCGTATCTGATCGACGAATTAAATTAGTTCATGTAAGGATCAATTTGCCACTGCGCCGCGGGGTTGATGATTCGTTGCTGACTCAGCTGGATCACCTGAGGTGACTGCCATATTAGGAACAGCGTAATTCTATTAATGCCTCAGGCTCAATATTTGAATGCCTGATATACCAGGTGTGAATATCTCTGTCTGCCTGAGGCTACCGCCAAGTCCGACAAAAGTTCGCGGAGAACGCAAGTCTTCCAACACGACTCAACAGGTTATCATCCATAACAAGTAATCAACATGATTGTTCGGCAACTAGGTGTGCGGCAGAGTGAGTGTCATCGCAAACTCAGGTATTCCTATATGAGCCTCGAACTAAATTGCTTATAGGCCGCCAATTACTGGCCCTGAGTCGCCGCGCTCCGGCTTCCAGCCGCTTTTTCTCCTCCGAAATTCCAGTTGACACAGCCATCCAGACCCCTACACTGGAGTCAATTGAGCCATTGCCGACTGCTACCCCTATCCCCAAGGCCCAGAACCCCCTGCATGAAGTCGTGCAAGCCTCACAAGCACCCGCAGGAAAATGGACTCAATGGGAAAAATCAAGTAAGCATCAAATCGAACCAAATGAATTATCGAGACCCTATCTAACCTAACACATCACAGAATCTAAATTCAACTCCCTCGGCTCTCTAGTCAAAGATGCTCACGACCCAGAAGATGTCATCCGCAACCCTCCCTCCCCATCCGACATCACCCTCGAGCTCCTCCTCGCATCAGGAACCCACCTCGGCCACTCGACTTCCCGCTGGAACCCCCAAAACTCACGCTACATCTTCGGTGTCCGTGAAGGAGTGCACATCATCTCCCTCGACGTAACAGCCGCTTACCTCCGTCGCGCCGCCAAGGTCGTCGAAGAAGTCGCTGCGCGTGGTGGAATCATTCTGTTCGCGGGTACACGCAAGGGCCAAAAGCGGGCTGTTGTGCGTGCTGCCGAGCTAGCGGGTGCATACCACATTTTCGAGCGATGGATTCCAGGCTCCTTGACGAACGGACAACAGATTCTGGGTCACTGTGAGACGAAGGTGGTTAATGCGTTCGATAAGGAGTTGTTGGATTTCAAGCAAGATCTTGCGGATAGGCCCTCCGTCAAGCCTGATTTGGTTATCTGTTTGAATCCTATTGAGAATGTCGTCCTGCTGCATGAGTGTGGTCTGAATAATGTGCCGACTATTGGTATCTGTGATACTGATGCCGATCCCACCCGACTCACATACCCCATTCCTGCCAATGATGATAGTTTGCGCTCTACGAGCCTTATTGCCGGTGTTCTGGGTCGTGCTGGTCAGGCGGGTCAGGCTAGGAGGTTGAAGATGGCTGAGGAGGGCAAGTTGACTTATCAGCCTATTACTGCACATGAGTTGAAGGTTGATCCGTTTACCGGTGTTTTGCCTGGTACTGAGGGTCAGAAGAAGAATTAAGTGAGATAGCGGATTTCTGTCTGATTTGCTTTCTCCATTGCCTACCCTTCTGGTTCTTGGCTGTTGTACTTCACTGCATGTCTTGATAGGCTTTCGTTCTATATCCGCGCGATATGCATTCGAGCGTCGGACTCTTGTATTGTATAGATGACTATTGTCTTTTTGGTGTTTCACATCGTTGTGTATTAACAAGTCGCTTCATAAATGCATTTTGGATTTAATTGAGAAAACTAGCCTGTTTTTCTTGTAAAGTGCAGATGATGTCTACTAACCTCAACTCAAATTTACGATTTCCTTTCTATCTGATTACAAATAGTATTACGACCAGGTATACATGTACTATTTCAAGCCCTTGGAGCTTCAAGTTGAGATCGATAGAGATTCAAATTAAAAGAGAGTCATCACAATCTATTCCGAGGTCCTATGTACCATATTCCGAACCAACATCTATATGCAGTCATTATCCAGTGCCCAAATCATATCCCATGATCAAAAAAAGTCAAAACAACATTGAACACTCTAAGCCTTGATAGTGTACACCAGACGACCACGCTTGTCAGAGCCCTTAGCCACAATCTCCTGGCCGGAGCTAGAAACCACACGACGCTGATCACCGTGGTGAAGAACAATATCCAGTTCCTTCCAAGCTGGCACAAAGCCACTGCTCTCATCACGCAGGAAGTGCACAAGCACCTTCTCCACAGTCGAGCTGTAGCTGAGTGTGTACTTGGAGATCTTAGCCTGTTGAGAAATACCATCATCCTCGAACCAAGAGTTCTCGAAGACGGTTTCGTGAGAGGATCCCTTGGGAGGGAAAACCTCGACACCACGGTAGTCATCCAGCTCCTTGACACCCAGCGAAGCGGCAGTTTCATCGCCTGGTACACGAGTGTGGACGTCCTTGCCAACGGGGATAGCACCACCGACCTTTGCAATGAGCGGAATACTCTCGCGCCACTCGGAAGGAACCTCAACCCACTGGCCAGCGGCGTAGTATGTGTAAGGAGCGTTCATATTCACGTAGCCGTAATCAAATGCATCACCGGTCTTGCGGGGGAGATACATCTTTGCAACATTGACGCCAGGCTCGTAGACACCGCCAACAAGAACAGAGTCACCGAACCAGAATTGCTGATCACCGGACTTGAGCGCCTTGGTCCATACCTCGGGATCAGACTCGTAGCCCCAGCCAACCCAGCGCTGGGGTGGGTTAGCAGTGAGATGACTTGAGAGACCAAGAGAGTAGATGTAAGGCAGGATCTCGTAACGACGCTTGATAGTATCACGGACCAAAGGTGTGATCTCAGGGTACATGTAAGGCTCGATGACCTCGCCAACGGAGTTGTTGTCAGGGGAAGTCTTGAAGCAGTTGATAGTGAAGCGGATGGAGTTGCATCCAAGTTGGATCCAGCGGAGGAGGAGCTCGGGTGAGGGCTGAGGTCCCTCGAATCCACCGATATCGTGACCTTCGTATTGCATAAGGGACATACCAGCGTTCAGAGACAGAGCGTTGGAACCCTTCATGCTCTCCCAGCTGGTGACGTTGTCTCCGGACCAGGTACTACAAGAGTAGCGCATGGTACCGGGAGTGGCACTGCGGGTGAGGACGAAAGGTCGGCAGTTGGGTTCCATGTCAAGCAAGGCATCGTGGGATGACTTGCCCATCAATTCGGTGTGCATAGCCCGTCCCCATTGGCCGACAGTGTTGGCAACGCCCTTCTTCGCTTCCGCGTTGACCATTGAGTCGTCAACAGCCAATGTCCAGTCGTCATTGGGAAGAGTGTACTCGTTGTTGTCATTCCACATGCCGTCAATGCCAGCCTTCTTGAGCTTCTGGACACCATTGAACCACCACTTGAAGGCAGCTTCGGAGGTGAAATCGATGTGACATCCCTCACCACCGGTAGCACCGCCGGCACTCCACAACTGCATGTAGCCAGGCTCCTTGTCATCATCTTGGAAGAAACCACGGGAATCGATGAGATGCTTGAAATCGGGGTGAGAGTCCAGCAGGAATGGCTTGATGTTGGTGATCAGACGAATACCATGCTCGTGCATCTTCTTGACCCACTCTTCGGGGTTGGGGAAGCGGTGGTAGTTCCAAGTGAAAACTGTGCGAACCTTGGGCTCATGCTCGGAGATTGAGTATCCGGAGCTCATTTGGTGTCCGGAGCAAGGAATACCGTGCTTCTGCAGTGTCTCGGCGAAATCGATTAGAGCGTCTGAAGCACGGGGCTCATCCAGCGCGCTGTACTTGTATCCACCAGAGACATAACCATAGGCCCAACGAGGGACCAACAAGGGCATTCCAACCAGCTCGGCATATGAGCGAACAACCTCTTGGAGATTCTTGCCAACGATCATGTATTGTTCCAGACCTCCATACTCTTGGCGGTAAATCTTGAAATGACCCCAGAGACCATCAATCTCTGAGCCAACAGACCATGCGCCACGTCCATGGGTAGTTGAGAAGAGAGCTACACAGCCCTCTGCAGTTGCCTTAATCAACAGCGGAATGTGTTTGTATAGAGGATCAGAGTTGTAGGCATCGTATCCGAAGCAATCGGTGGCGGAGAGTTGGAAGTTGCGGCCAGTGAGATCCATTGGAGCGGCCTTCTCGCCCAGACCAACGTGTAGAGCATCTCGGTCATGGACCGAATAGTGTGCAACACCCTCTCCATCGGCGACGTATGAGCGCAGGGGCAGATCGCGGTGGAGGAGGTTATCGGAGCCGGTCCATGAGAGAGAAACGACGGGAGTTTCAGTCCATTCAACCTTAGCAGTGACGCCGCCAATATCAATGGTCTTTGAGGATTCTGACGACTTCGCAACAATGTTCATGTTCTTAAGGTTTGTCTCGGGCTTGGTGACACTGGGGTACGGAGGAACAACATGATCTTTGGAAGTGAAGGTCACCCGGAAAAGGTTTTGACGGATAGCCTCGAACGAGAAGTCGAAGGGAGTCTTGCTTTTGGAGGTGCTGCGGAGATGCACAGAGGCATCTTGCTCAGTGCTTGAAGACACGAGCTGGTATCCGCGAGGGGAGGATTCTTTTTGAGGCATTATGATTGAAGTTTTGACTCTTCACAAGGAACAATCGCAATTGAGAGAAAAAAGAAGCTCCCTTGAGGAGCTGCTGTATTTGTACCATGCTGCGCGATCTGTTCACCCCGCGTCATATTTTTTGGAGAAGTGGATAACGTGGGGCAATGTATCGGAGATCGGGGGCCATTGCCGAAGATGAAGCCAAAGTCGAGACTTGTTGAGAAGGAGACGTCTACGGGTGGAATTCAGGGCTAATGTGGGGTCTCCACTTATGGGTTAGTCTGGGGCCCCAGACCACACACGTCTGTCAAACCCAAAAAGTCCCATTCTTCGTCGGTCTTTTCGCCCGATGCCCGACCACTTTTCCTCATCTAGCAATTCCGTTTCGTAACTCTTCCACACCACTCGGCATGTTTAGGAGGTGCAAGAAGTGATTGGCCCACTGGACGGAACTTGTCCGTGAATTCCAAGATTGAGCCGTTTAGCCCATATCGGGTGACCTTGGAAGGTACAAAGTGGCATGAGTAGGTTGACGAGAATGATGCGGAGGCACTTGAATCAAACCTTGTAGAATCACTAGTTCAGAATCGGACTTGGCTTGCGCTCGACCGGGGGAGATCATAAACTTCGTTTCCCCACGGGGTGGTGCATATCCTTTCCCTCATCGTGCCCTAGGTGCTTGAGTTGTTTGTCTTTGTGATATCTTATTTTACCTCCTTTCTGCTCTTTCAGATTTTTTTTCTATCTGATCTGTCTCATACTACAAGCACTTCCTACTTCATATCATTTTGATAAGCGATGTCACAGGAAGTAGGTACTTCACCGTCGAAGAATCACCAGGAGGATTGTGTCGAGTCTATCGAGCATCATGAGGAACAACCAAGCAACCTGCAGCATGAAGATCAGCCTGCGTCCAGTCAGGGAAACAGACAAGACAAGGCTTTGCAGTTGATTGAGGATTTAGGACACTCAACTATCCTAACACCCGAAAACAACAAGCGCGTCCTTAGAAAAATCGATCTTCGCCTACTCCCTATCCTCCTGGTGATCTATTTCCTCCAACAGTTGGACAAGTCCACGCTATCATATGCATCAGTCTTTGGTCTTGTGGAGAAGACTCATCTTCATGGCAATCAATACTCATGGCTTGGTGCCGTCGTGTATGTGGCCCAGCTGGTATTTCAGCCTCTGGTCTCTTACCTCTTGGTCAAGGTCCCGATGGGGAAGTTCCTGGCCGTCTCGGTTTTATTCTGGGGTATTGCATTGTCATGCATGACTGCCGCTGAGAGTTTTACCACCCTCATGGTGTGCCGACTGTTTCTTGGTATCTTTGAGGCTGGTCTGGGTAAGTTCTTTAAAGTTGACCCCATCAAGACTGCAGATTCTGACTAGCATTCAGCCCCTGCCTTCATTGCGGTGACCCAAATGTGGTACCGACGTCGCGAACAGCCGATCAGATTGGGTTCATGGTATGCCATGAACGGTGTTGTGAACATGGTGAGAATACATGGATTGCTGGTTGATGACTAGGGCTAATTGTCTTCGTGCAGTTTGGAAGCTTGATCACCTATGGTCTGGGACACATCAGCTCGCCCGTCTTTGCTTCTTATCAGGTAATTCCACATTACCTCTTCCACGGAGTAATGAAAGGTTCTAACTGGTTTAGATTATTTTCCTCTTCTTTGGCCTTCTGACAGTGGCATTTTCGAGTGTTGTCTTGTAGGTTGAATTCTTCTATTTCCTTAGTGTTCACGGCTAACTCCATGCCTTCATAGGATTTTCATGCCCGATTCGCCGATCAAGTCCAATTTCATGTCAGAAGAAGATAAACTAGTGGCTATTGAGAGGTATGTGATCATACATATTATCAGCCCCTTTCTCAAAGCTAACTTTTGGGTAGATTGCGGATGAACCAGCAGGGCATGGAAACTCATGAATGGAAATGGGATCATGTAAAGGAAGCTTTTCTAGACCCAAAGTCCTGGTTCTGGTTTGCTTTGATGGTCTCTATCTCGTACGTTAAGACTTATACCATTTTCTGTTCGTGCTACTAACTGAATCCTTTCTAGAATTCCGAGTGGAGGTATTACTACCTTTGGCCCCCTCATTATCGAAGACTTCGGATTCAATGATCTAAACACAATCCTGCTGAACATTCCATTTGGTGCGATCCAACTGATCGCCACAATGGGTGGTGCTTGGCTGGCTACCTCTTGGCAGAAAAAGGGCCCTGTCCTCGCTCTTTTGTGTCTTCCACCCATCGCTGGCTCTGTGATGCTACTGAAGATCAGCCACGACGTTCATCACAAGGTTCCTCTCCTGATTGGATACTACATTATCTCAGTATATCCCGGAATCACACCATTGATCTATTCTTGGTCTGCAGGTAACACTGCGGGTGAAACCAAAAAGAAGGTCACTACATCTATCCTATATGTAGGGCAGTGTGTTGGAAACATCATTGGACCCAATCTTTACACCACAGAGGAGGCCCCACTTTATCGCCGAGGACTCAACTCCAGCCTTGCCATGTTTTGTGTTTTGTGGCTACTCATTATGTTGAACATGGCATACCTGTCATTCCTCAATAAGAAACAGGAGAAGAGACGTGTCGCAGCAGGCAAGAGTGCCAAGGTCGTTGATCACTCCATGTTTGCTGTTGGTGCCGTGCCAACTGACAAAGAAGGGGCCCCGGTCGAGGAAATTGCTGATGATAATGCCTTCAAGGACTTAACTGACCGGCAGAACGAGGATTTTGTTTACGTATACTAAGTGCGATGCAGCAGGACTCTGGCAGTTTATAAATTCTACTATTATATGAATTGAGCAACATTTGAATTAAATTGTGTTTTATTATTATGACTAATTTTCTGTACTCCGTATGTCAAATCGTGATTATAATTCAAATTTTTTACTTAATGTCGGGGGCCTCGTGGCTGGCTGCATGCTGCACACTATTCTCAACTTGAACACATTCAGTTAGTCCCCGGTAAAGTGTTCTCCCTAGCTCAAAATTCCGAGTCAAGAGGACGAGTAAAAGTCTCCACAATAGAAAATATCGGCAATTGATCCCCGGGTTTTTAGGATCCGGGGTGAGCAATGGGCCAATCGCCGGCTAATGTCGGCTCAGTCCCCGAACCCCGCGCTTTCCACAGTTTCTCCAGCTTCAAGCAGAAACTCCGATATTGCCTCACCGATATGCGATCTGAATTGGTGGCTTTTTTTTTCCCCATAAACCATGCAATCTGACGACTCATTACACGTACTACCTGCGCCTATCGGCAAAAAGCGTATCCCGGTACGTGTCCCTGTGCCGTTCGCCGGTTTTTCGGCACACGGCATCGGTGTTCGGTCCTATTCTCCGGAGGAAGTCTAACATGGTGTCATTCTATTTTGCAGAAGGCTTGCAGTTCTTGCCGACAGTCTAAGGTAAGATCAATCTAGCCTAATGGGATCAAGAGAGTTGTCTAACCCTCTTTCAGGTTAGATGTGATGGAGATCGGCCATGTGGGAGGTATGCATCTAAGCCAGTTGGTGATTGCGACAGTGGATGCTAATCATGGTTATAGATGTCAAAAACTAGATAAGCAATGTGTATTTTTTGAGATACCAAAAGATCCAGTGTCAGAGTATGCAAGCATGGAACTAGGTCATCCATCTTTGATCAGACAGAAGTGGCTGACGTCTTATCAGACGACTCGAGGGTGTCGAGTCTGAAGTCCAATATCTACGACAGCAATTGCATGAAATGCAGGCATTGTTAATTCAAAATCGTGCAAATCAAAGCTCAAGTCCCCAGTACTCACGTTCTCCGCAACAAATTCGTGAGAGGCCCGAGCATATTCGTCGTGGAAGTGCCTGCAACTCATCATGCTCTCAGTACGCTGCGGCTCACCAGGAAGAATATGGGGCCTTAACAATACACCCCGGATCTGGCGAGTACAGCAATGACCCACAAACATTTACCAGATCTATACCAAACGGTTCCCCAAATGGGGTCTCAGCAGTTCATTCTATGTATGAGCCTTCGCATGCAGACAACCCTCGACCTACCAAGAGGAAACGATCTTGCTTTGAGATTCGAGATGACTCTATAACCGACTTTATTGATAAAGGGCTTATTTCAACGGAGTGTGCAGTTTCCTGCTTCAATACGTGAGTTTCCGAATTCTCAATTTAATAAAGCACAATACTTTCCAGTATGTTGCTGACACTCGGTATTTTGCCTCTAGGTTCTTTGAAGGATGTGTAAGTGCCCAATTCTGGACAATGCTTGCTCGCAACAGATTCTAAGACATTGGCGAGAACAGGACAGATACATTCCAATATTTGACCCAGAGTATGACAATTTCGACTCAGTTCGTGCTCGAAGTAGCATCTTGCTAAATGCAATTTGTACAATTGGCTGCATGGTTGAAACAAGTGAGTACCTCAAATCCATAGAGAATATCTCTAGAACATGCATCATTCATACTGACACATCGAATCTGAACAGGATCCGGGAGCCAAATGTCGGATATGCTTCACGCCGAACTCAAAAAGTGGATCAATGTGATAATACAAAACAAGAGCTTAAACTGTCTCGAGTCAGTGCAAGCAATGCTGATTGTAGCATGCTACTCATCGGAAAGATTACTCATTTTGTCGTTCGCTACGCGAATGGCTCTAGATCTGGGTCTTCATGAAGCGTTCGAGGAATTGACTGAAGTATTAGCAATTAAGAATGATGAAAATAGGCCAGGAATGCCGGGTCATGACCTCGAGAAGGAAAGAAATTTGATGCAGAAGTCGAGAACATGGTTTGGACTTTTGGTACTCGAACATATGTGCGTTTCTCTCAACACTGATCATAAATCGGATTTGCTGATCACTCAAGACAGATTTCGTGTTGACGGAGGGAAGCCGCCAGGTATTCGATTAACTGGGAACTCTAGACGAAGCCGTATTCTCTTGAGCCATCCCTCAACAACGGTTCTTGATCTACGGTTATTTTCTCAAGTTGAGGTATTTGAACAGGATCACTCAAATCGAGAGCTCACGTCACTAACAAATTTGTAGCTGAATATTCTACGTGGTAAGATAGCCAGCATATTTTCGGAAGTTAACCTCTGACAGAATACTCTATAGCCACTATCTACGATACTCTTGGAGCCAACACTGCCCTTGACAGCCCAGCAATATCAGATTTCGTTCATGAAATGAAAGTGGATTTGGATATTTGGTTTGAGTGAGTCGATTGCCAACACCCATGAGTGAATCGAGCTAATTTTTAAAGTGACTGGCTACGAATTATCGGTATGACTCAAGCTGAACTGAACCAAAATAGTCCCTAACGGATCTCAGGAGCTTCTGTAGCTGCACAAGAAGAAAAGCCCTACCTGTTAGCAGCTCTTAGAGTTCAAAAATGCTGGGCCGAAATGATGTTGAATTGCAAGGCACTCCGAGCTATGGGAGTGGAGAACGTTGCGTATGTACCAGCTCAATATTTCATTCGAGTTAAAACTCAACTAACCACAAAATCCTCAGCGCCATGTCTGCATCAGAGCGCAATATTTTACTAACAGCCAAGGCGAGTGCACGACGACATCTACGTCTAATAACCGTTGAACCAGAATTCTACCTCGCCCAGCTAAAATATGCCATGGACTTTGTCTGGGCCAAATGCGCCTTTTCATTTCTCTTACTTCTAAAACTCTCTCGACTCCTTCCAGAACGAGATGAAGAGCACCAAGAACTTCTTGATCATGGGAACCAGCTTGTCCATGAACTCAGCAAGGCTGGCTCGAATTCGAATCAATCCGGTGCGGGTAATATCTATCTTCAGATTCTTAAGGTCAGTATTGAGAAATATGCTCTGGCCTTGCGGGAATCGCAGCAGCCTAGTACTGGAGGATCAACGGCGACCTCTCCATTTTGGGAACTTTTTGATGCCCAAGCGGATTTGCAGTGGTTTGTGCCGGAGCAATTCGTTTCCGAGTGGGATTTTCCGGGGTTGAATTTGTTTTATTTCCCTACTGCTTGGCAAGATTTCTTTGGCGATTTTTCGCTGGCAATGTGATATGATGTTGTATTTGTATTAGGTGTCAAGTCATGGCAATAATCACTCACACTTTTTGGAAATTCCACATCATTGATATCTACTAGTAGCAGGCTGATTATTGTGGGCTTATAGAACGCCCCAGCTGCTCCGGGTCAGTAGTCAACCGGACCCTTGAATTTGGACCTCGAACCTTCAAGTTAAAAACTGGCTAGGTTTGATTTCCCACGGATTCCCGTGTAGTATAGCTCTGGGTCTGAATAGTATGAGGATTGAATGATTTTGTGTATCTGCCATGCGAACGAGAAAACGGAACGTTCAATGTTTGGATAAAAGAGTCATTGTTGAAATTCAGATGATTTCTATCCTATGCTCCGGTACTCTATGTAAAATATAGATCACAGTAGCTTCTAGATTGCGTTGAACTTTTGTGTTGGATATCATCATTTACCTAGTCCCAAATAAAAAAGCGCTTAAATGTACCGTGATAAATCAATTAACCAAGAGCCTTCATGGTAAGCTCAACACTAAAATAGAGTTAGCAATATGTCTTACCTGAATGTTGAAGAGGGAAGGGCAACATACACAACAAAAGTACCTGCGGAGACAGGCATAGCTCTCAGCAAGGTCGGGCCAATACCCTTCCAGAATCCACCAAGACCCTCAAGGGCGTACGTCTTCTTAAAGCAGTCGCGCATAGTAGCGAATTTCTGATCCGCGCCAAATCCATCGGTCTGCATCTTACTCTTGACGACATCAAAGGGGTAGCTAGAAAGCCAGAGCGCCTCACCGGCAAGACCACCATAGGTAGCAACCTTGAGAGCAGAGATATCCTCACGCTTGACACTGTTGCGCATGGCATCCTGGTTCATCATGTACTCGAAGGCCATGAACCAGGTACCGTAAGCCTGGGCTTCACGCAGAACAGTCACTGCCTGACCGCGGAACAAACCACGGACAGCACCCTGGTGGGCAGAGAGCTTCTGAACACAATCAATGGGACCAGAGTACAGGCGTCCGGCGCCGTGGGGCTGGGCCTGCAGACGAATACGGACGTGCTCGATCGGACCGGAGAGGACGGAGTTGGTGACACCGGCGAAGGAACCGGCCATGTAGTATTGTCCGTATGAGAGGGCGCCGTTAGCGTATTTCTTCTTGTTCAGCTCCTCGAGCTTTCGGCGAGCCTGGTGGAAAGCTCCAAATTGAACGCTGACCTGTTATTTGGGGATTAAGGTTAGATATAATCTTGACTCTTGAGCCTTGATAGGTGTAAGGTGATTGCCATGGCGGTGAAAGAGGGACATACGCAGGCACCAATTCCGATCAAGGGAGTCAAGGTTCCCTTGTAAAAGGCTGCGGGACCTTCATTCTTGAAAATCTGGGTGGCACAGTCCAACGCACTGGAGTACTGAGTGGTGGTCTGCAGGCGGACCTTGACGATATCTGGATGTGGGTTAGAAAGCTTCAATGCGGGGTGCGTGGGCTCCACAAACCAAATGGTTGACCTAAATTAATACTTCAGCATTAGTTCTTATTCCCAAGATCTGTAGACATGATATTTGGAGGCATTGGCTCAATGAGCATGCTCCGGTGAGTTTTCCGGGGTTGCTGCGGAGCTCGTGTGCGGAGGTGAACACATACCCAAGAGGACTTGCGCCATGCCACCTGCGGCACCAGAGGCCAAATCCTTGATGGTGCGAAGGGCACCACCACCCTTCTGCATATCCTCAAAAGCCTCGGATTCCATGTTGAGCAATTAAAGGTAGGTTTGTATGTAAGAATGAAAGAAAGTGCACATGCGATAGCCCCAAAGTCATCTCAGGAACGAGGGCTCTTATCGCGATGGCGCAATCCGGGCTCTGATTCGATTAGAACGCCGACGGAAAACGCAACAGGGTTCACCGCTTGCACTTACCAATTTCCCCGACCGCCCGGGGAACTTTCTGCCGTGGGGGTAGTGTTCCCCTTTAGGGAATAAACTTGGGCCGCTTTGAGCCGATATACTATAAAACATCCATGGATGTTCCAGGATCGATAAAAAGTTGGTATATTTAGAAAATGATATGCATTTTGAATAGTTCAAACTTCTATATTCCAGTATTTGGGAACTAGGCTTCGCCCAGTAAGTCTTGCGCAATTGGACGTTCATCAGGGTCGATCTTCCTCATGCTCTTCAATAACATGACAAATTCATCCTTATTGGTTCCTGTCAGACTCTCAATCCATTTCTTCAAAAGCTATTGGTCGAGGAATAGGATCAATGCGGTGGACTTCAATATACTAGGTAGTAGTGCTTGTATCTAGTCAACATGCAATCTAAACGAAATAGGAATAGTAGTGGTTCTGCACGAATAAAGGGTATAAAAAAATAATATTCGAAAGGAAATAAAAATTCCCAACAAAGGATATCAGCGTATGGTTTCCTTCTTCGGCTGTTGAGGCTCATTTCAAATGTTATTTCATACAAAACCTCCTCGAGTTCGCGGCTAAAGAATTTCTGCATGCTGTTGCTTGGTCAGGAGCTGCTTTGGCAAGTCGAGGATTGTAGTTTCGGATGTTGTATTTATTTGATACGGCTGTTGCTTCAAACACAATGATAAAAGAACCAAATCTCTGACGGATGCATTCTTCTTGTCATTGTCAAAGTATTCAGAAACTCATTCACCGAAGACGGGAAGAAATCAAATGTATTTCTGAGGGGTGGGGAAACAATCATGAAACGTCGCCCACGTGTTCTCTTGTGCTTGAAGGTCCGACTGGGGTTTCCACGATCCAAATGAGAATGGCATAATGTGAGCGCACTCAGTCCAATCTCTATCAACAGATCCATATCGTGGATCATCTTTCATGGACTGTTCATCGAAATGTCAGTGACAACACAACGATATTCGTCTCTGGTTAGACAGTGATCTTCTAATCTCTTCGAACGATTTGATGGCTTGTTGAGCTCAGACGCTGCTCTCTGAAAATCATCGCTGTACCTAGATCATGAGGATTCAACGGATTTAGCTCTCACCATTTTCATGGGATGATATCTGAGGGATAGAGGAACGTGTTGATGGTAGTATGAGGATGAAGTGAAAGGCTGCATAACTTTGCCGGTCCAGTCAACTCCTACTAGCAACAATAGTATTATGATATCCAGATACCTATAGGCACTACATGGGGACATACAACTCAGTGGCATTGAGCAGAGTATCCATTTTTAGTAATTGGGGTGTCCGTTTAACAGAGCGGGGCCAGCTGGAACTGGCCACCAATCACAATGAATATATTTATTTGATTATGTCATCCGCCTCAGTTCTTCATTTGACAGCAGCTAGTAAACAGTTAAAGCATAAATGACCAGCAATGCATAGGCGAGCGGTCTTAAGGGTAAGCGAGCTATCAAATACCCATCTTCATGCTTGGTATCTAACGAACAAACCAGCTCCCGAGCCGAGTCGAGCTCTCGGCCAACGGTACAGCCTTAACCCCGACCTACTCCTCTGAACGAACATTTCGGACCTCCGCAGCCCGTCACAACTCAGATGCCGGTAAAAACAACAGTGACGAAGGTACTTCAAAGCCAGCGGGCTTTAAACCCAAGTTTGGAAACAGATGGGGAGGGAGTGCACCACGATCGACGGGGCTGAGTGCATCCGAGCAGGCGATGCGCGACGCGCTGATTGCTAAAAGCAAACCGCCACCGCCGGAGCCTGTGAAATTGGACACTTCAAGTCAGGGTATCGGGAACCAGAGATGGGCTAAGCGATCTTATCTGGGCTCATCTTCGAGAGAAGAAAACCTACGGGGGATGCAACGACCTCGCCAGAATGAACGATTCCGTCAACAGCAACCGGATACCCAAAGGCCTACCGACTCCCGAATGGACGGGAGGAACGACTCGAATAAAACAGCCCCAGCCGTGAAGCTACCATCAAACTGGAATTGCAAAAGTTGCAAGCGCATGGTGTTTCCCAGATACACTACTTGTCCCTTCTGTAACACCCCCCGACCGGATTTGCCATCAGAGCAAGGTCAGCCTTCAAAATCCGATCCAGAGTTGAAGAAATTACGGGCATTGGGCCGCTCAATTCTCGCAGATTCTGAAGAGGGTACCAAGGGAGAAGTTGCAGCCAAAGAGTCCGCACAGGCCGAAAAAGCCGAAAAGCCAAAGGTCGATCAGTGGGCCTGGGATATGTCTGCTCTAGATAAGTTGGCGATTCCAGACGATGAAGGCGATTTATCACAGATACAGAAAAAGACGAAACGTCCGGGAGGAGGCAAACTCAAGGAATCCGAGTCTAATGAATTCGACCGGGAAGAGCGCGACAGGCGGCGGGATTCACGCAAACGTTCGAAGAAGGGCAAGGGAAGCAAGAAGGAAGCTGTGGCTGCTCCTCAGCCCCTTTACCTGCCAGAATTTATCAGCGTTACCAATTTGGCCGATGTTATTGGTGTAAGGCCAGGTCAATTCATCCAGCGCATGGAAGAAATGGGCTTCGAGAATGTTGAGTATAACCACGTTTTAGATGCTGAGACCGCTGGTTTGGTGGCTGCCGAGTACAATTATGAGGCTATCTTTGATACCGGAGACGAGGACCTGCAAGCTGCGCAAGTACCGGAAGATGTTTCGCATCTGCCACCTCGACCACCTGTTGTCACTATTATGGGCCATGTTGATCATGGTAAGACTACCATTTTGGATTGGCTGCGGAAATCATCGGTGGCTGCGACGGAGCACGGTGGAATTACACAGCACATTGGTGCTTTCTCTGTTGCGATGCCCTCTGGCAAGACGATTACCTTCTTGGACACTCCTGGACATTCGGCATTCTTGGAAATGCGCCGTCGTGGTGCCGATGTCACTGATATTGTCGTCCTGGTAGTTGCTGCAGACGACAGTGTGAAGCCTCAGACCATTGAAGCCATCAAGCACGCAACACAGGCCAACGTCCCTATCATCGTCGCTATCAGCAAGATCGACAAGGAGGGCGGAAACCCGGACCGGGTGAAGCAGGATCTGTCAGTGCATGGTGTTCATGTCGAGGATTACGGTGGTGATGTTCAAGCCATTGGGGTGAGCGGCAAGACTGGTCAAGGCATGCTTGAACTCGAGGAAGCTATTGGAGCTCTCTCAGAGATGCTTGATCACCGGGCTGATACCACTGGCAGTGTGGAAGGATGGGTCCTTGAGGCTTCGACGAAGAGCTATGGCCGAGTGGCCTCTGCTCTTATCCGCCGCGGTACACTGCGACCGGGCGATGTAATTGTCGCTGGCACTACCTGGGCTCGAGTGCGTACCCTGCGCAACGAAGCTGGTTTAGCCGTCAGTGAAGCTACGCCCGGTATGCCGATTGAGATTGATGGTTGGAGAGAACAAGCTGCTGCGGGTACGGAGATTCTGCAGGCTCCCGACGAGCAGAAGGCTAAGGATGTTGTTGATTATCGTCAGGAACGTTCTGATACCGAGAAGCTTGGCCAAGACATGGTTGCCATCAACGAGGCACGCCGTGAGCTCAATGAGAGGCGTAGACTTGAGGCATCGGAGACTGATGGACAAACCCCTGCGGTCGCCGAACAGTCTGGTCCGAAGGCAGTCAACTATATCCTTAAGGCTGATGTTGATGGTTCTGCGGAGGCAGTCATGAACTCAATCGCTGCCGTTGGAAACAATGAAGTTTACGCTAATGTTCTTCGCTCGGCGGTCGGCCCTATTACCGAGTTTGACGTCGAACATGCTGCTGCTGCCAATGGACGAATCATCTCGTTTAACCAGCCCATCGAGCCTGCCATGAGCCGCATGGCAGAGTTAGAGGGTGTGCAAATTATGGACCACAACATCATCTATAAACTCATTGATCATGTGAAGGAGGATCTCAGTCAATACCTCTCTCCCACTATCACTCAGCGTGTAACTGGTGAAGCTGAGATTGGTCAGATCTTTGAAATCACCGTTAAGGGGCGGGAGAAGATGTCCATTGCTGGTTGTCGTGTACGTAACGGTACAGTGAACAAAGCTCGCAAGGTCCGGGTTCTCCGAGGAAACGAGACTATTTACGATGGTAAGAACGCAATACTCCTACTTATATTATTGACATGTTGCTAACTTGGATCAGGCACAATGACCTCCCTCAAGAACGTCAAGAAGGACGTCACGGAGATGCGCAAGGACACCGAATGTGGTATTGGATTCGAGGGCTGGGCTGAATTTGCCATTGGCGATCATGTCCAGTGCTATGAAGAGACACATGAGAAGCGATACCTGTGAGATCTCTACCAAAAATTTCCGGCAACCAACTGTATTTCTAGACTTTTGATTTATTTTGTTGGGGACCTTTTGGTCTTCCCATTTTCATGTACCATATCTACATCTTCTCTGCATCTTGATCAGGCGTTATTTGGCAGATATCACTGCACATAGCCTGGCAATAAGACGCAATGTCAGTGCATGTATCATATCCCAAAAGCTCAACCAATCCCACTTCACCTTGGCATTGCTTGCTACTTACAGCGTAGCACCAAGCATTGGTTTTTCAAATTGAACAACTCTACATCAATCCAGTATCGGATCATGTCGCCTTCCACCTCACCCTGCTAACCCACTTAGCCCAATCTCTCACATCATCCCTCTCCATGATCCGATCTACAGTAAACCACTCCCTGGCCAGCTCTTCATTAGTCGCCATGCGATGGACAAAGCTATGGCACGCACGACATAGCCATGCAACACTATTCAGCATCCACTCATCATGCCATCCCTTCTTCAGTACCTTGGCGTGTACTCCTCGCGGAATCAAGTGGTGATATGATAACGGGATCCAATCCCGCTCACAGATCTCGCATGCATCTGTCCTTGTCGTGGCCCACACTGGCGGTGCGCTCGTCACGCTGCTTATAAACTCGGATAAAACGGGCGATATGAATTCAGGAAAATCGGCAGGGTCAGCCATGAGCCCATACACAGATAACGAGTCTATCACGTCAACGGGTGTTACTGAGCAGATGGATTCGAGGACGGCGGACTCGAGAGGTGTGTCTTTATCAGAGGGGACATAGCTTTTTGCGAGGGCTAAATCATGCTGGACCGCAGCATAGGAAATTGTTTGTAGATCTTCGGGGAAAGAGGTAAAAGTTTCAGATGCGATGAACTGCAATAATGTCAGGCTTTCCTTAGTTTCTTTGGTTCTCTCTATTTCAATCAGGGTTCAACACTAAATTTCACTACATTACGGTACATACATCAATAAATTCGGCCAGTTCCTCTGGATTAGCTCGTTCGGTCGTTACCACCTCCGAGCTAGCCACAGTGACCTCTTTGCGCCCATTGCGCTTGACCTTCGTCCGTCGCTTTGTCTTTGGTTTTTCAGATCGCGCGACTATTGCGCTCGAGAGACATTCTCGAAAGACTGTGTAATTCTCATGAGAGGTCATTTGTCAATGAGGCGCATTGTTCAAACTCGGAGAGTTCGACAATTTGTTGCATGAAGAATGTGCCCCGCGGCAACGGAAGATTGACATCATCCCCTCCCAGTATCAAACTCTCAACTTGCAACAGCTTTTCAGACTCAATCAAAAGTCAAAATGGCAGCAAATATTGTTGTGGCTTTTGATCTATATGGCACGCTGTTGTCTACTGATTCTGTCGCTGAACATCTAGGGAAATGTTTGGGATCTTGTGCTCAGTCTGTTTCATCACTCTGGCGTCGGTACCAGCTAGAATATACCTGGAGACTCAATAGCATGAGTGAGCAAAATCAAGTTGATTTTTCCCTCCATTAACTGCCAGTGGGGTGCCAGTACCATTGGTACATAGTGGAAAGAGTAAAGTTGAACTTGAAGCTAAGAACTTTCATCTCCCAGAGAAATTCGAGGATTTTGAAACCGTGACACGAAACGCGCTGCGCCATGCCGTGAGCGAGCATGGGCAACAGCTACCAAACAACACAATCGAGGACTTGATGAAAGCGTACAATGACCTGCATACATTCCCAGATGTAGGACCCGCACTTAACAGAATTACCAATGAGCCAAACATCCAATCTGTGATATTCTCCAATGGTACTACAGAAATGATCGCCAAATCAGTCCATTCTCGACATTTATCACAACACGCGAGTTCATTTTCTGACTTCGTTTCTGTGGACGCTGTTCGAAAGTACAAGCCATCTCCTTCCACCTACGAGCATCTTGCACAAGTTGTAGGCAAAACACCGACGCAATTGGGCGAGATATGGCTAATCAGTGCCAATCCGTTCGATATTGCCGGGGCACGCAATGCTGGGTTAAATGCGATTTGGGTTGATCGCGCGGCTAAAGGGTGGCAGGATACTGTCAGCGCTGACCTTAAGCCTACGGCTATTGTCCACAGCTTGGAGCAGATTGTGACGGAGATCACAACCCGGCAGGCGTAAAGCTGTGGTTTCCAGGCCTGGATAATATGATGACTTTTAGGATTATATCATGGGCAGCTCGAAGCACTGAGGATTCGATTATTCGAGAAGCGTGACTACTGATTGTGAAGAGATTTTTCATGGAGTGAAATCAAATTGATTATATTGGATTTTTTCACCTCATCAGAGGCAATGGCAAGGGATGTACCGCTAGAGAAATATTTCCGAATGCTCCACGTAGAAAGAAGAATTCGGGGTAAGCCAGCAGAGTCAGTCTATCCTCCCATTTCCCCTCGAAGAACCCATTGCAAGGTGGATTCCAGAGTGAATAGGGAGGAATTCAGTTTATGTATGAAGAAGAAAGAGAAAAGCGCCAGGAGAAAAAAAAAATCGAATAATATAGCACTGCTGACTCAGCATTTACCACGTGATCTTATCGATAAGCGGCCCCCCAACAAGCTCCAAGGAACTCCAAGAAACCATTTTTGTTGCCTTGATTTGGTCCACTCCATCGATTACTGAAATTCTCTCTCGGTTTAAGATGGATCGTGAACGTGGACGATCTCAGAATGTCTCACGGCGGTGGGATCCAACCAGAGCAGCGTGGCTATATCCCCTTCGGGTATGAAGAGAAAATCTCTGTATAGTCTCCCCCAGAATTACTGACCTTGTTTGATTCAGGGCATCCACTATTTTGCGACTCACCGCTTCCTCTGGCCCTTATTCAAAGCCCGCCTAGTACCAATTGTACTCCTCTCATCCTTCGTATATTTCCTGCTCTTCTTTTTCACATACCTCCCACAGGTAGCATTTCTAGCTATCTTCCAAGGAGTTGGAGCATGGGTGAGTGGAGCTTTCTTGGTACTGGGTGAAGGAGCGGCTATTGTAGCCGCATTATTCGAGGCGTTCTTTGTCGATGAGACTTTGGTGGATATATTTGACTCTGTTCTTGTCAATGAGGGACAAGAACAGCTCGTATTGGCCTCGCGAGTTATCTACCCAGAAGCCGGTGACCCGACAAGCCGCCTCGGCACCCCAACAACCAGCGCAGTTTATTCCCCCTTTTCCTTACGACAGATCTTGGAGTTTATTCTCCTGCTTCCGCTGAACTTCATCCCGGTGGCCGGAACACCCATGTTCCTGGTGCTTACTGGATATCGAGGTGGTCCATTCCACCACTGGCGGTACTTTCAACTCCTGGATTTCACAAAACAGGAGAGGAAGGCCAGTGTCAGTCGACGACAGTTGCAGTACACCACGTATGTCTATTTCTCGATCCTCCACTTCCATAAAGAATCATTTATCTAACATCGTCACTAGATTCGGTACTGTTGCTTTGGTTCTGCAATTGATACCTCCCTTTTCCATGCTCTTTTTGATGACTACAGCGGCCGGTGCTGCTCTTTGGGCGGCAGAACTGGAACAAAAACGACAACTCGCAAGTCGACGACCCACTCGACTTGGTGACGCATATCACGATGATGATGATTTCACGGTTTAATATATCTGCATGAAATATAGGCCACTACGGAGTACAGGGCCTCGTAGAACTGGTCTCGTAAAGCTAGCTTGTTATCTATATTTTGCTGTTCTTCTTTACCCCAGCTCATTTCTTCCCTCTTCATTATACGAGATGGCAACCCCACTCCGAGTATTCAAGATCCAATCATAACATAATTATTGCCATGGACCCTTATTTAACCTGGTCGTGATATATGTTTCGTCCAATATCAGCCGCTTGGCATTAAGCTTCCCCCGGATTACGCACTTCACGTGATTACCCTCACACCAAGGCCAGGTGCACACGGCACCCGGCATCGCTTCCGCCATTTACTCCCAAACGGGTTTGTGCCAGACGAGGCTCTTGACTTCGTTTTATGGAGAGAGAACTTTTCAAAGAACTTTCCGTCCCTAGGTAGTACCTTTCTTCTGCAGCTACAATTGCCTTTATCAGATAGAGTGCACATCTCCGTGCCTATACCCGGGAGGCGTGTGACCCAATTGGCTTCATCATCTGGAATCAGCATCACCCGGAAAAGGGTCCTGCTCAAATTTAGCAACTTGTGGAACGGTTCGGAATAATTTTGTGGAGGCCCACAGCCACGAGCTCGCACAATACATCCCACGCGGCTTAGTCCAGTGGGTCATTCAAGGGCCCCCCCGCAGTGTCTGCATGTACCGGGATTTTTGCATCAATTGAGTCTATACGTCTACGTAAATGATCATGATCTGACTCCTCGGCACCTGGCGGTTGGGCGAAGCCATTTGCTCACGAATGGACCCCAAAACAAGGTTGCGCAAGGCCTGCGATGCCTGTAGCATTCGCAAGGTGAAAGTTGGTTTTCCTCCCCCTTCGGATCTATCCAGTAGCAGTGAACTGATCCTCCATATAAGTGTGATGCGAGTGGTCCGCCCTGTCGGTCGTGTGCTAGTTTGGATATACCTTGCACTTATGAACGGCCCAGCAGACGTCGCGGGCCTCCAAACCGCCATGCAGAGGCGTTTAAGAAGCAGAAACTCGAGGCACCACCCGATGCATCACCGGGCTCTCTGAGCGATGTTCCGTCGGCAACTACTCCTCAAGCTTCAACTAATACGGCTCCCCCACTAACACCGTCCTTTTCACCCACTTCAGCAGAAGCGATTTGCTCTCTGCACACAGTGCAACTACTGCTTGATGATTTCTTTACGTATATCCACCCTTTAGTTCCAATTCCACATGAACCTACTTTTCGAGCTGCTTTTGAGCGTCGAGAGGATACCATAAGTGGAACATTTTTAGCTCTACTTGCTTCCATGATTGGGTTTTTGGTCGCTTCCTTCCCCCGGCGCCCCAAACTGAGATTGAATACCGAAGCCGAGCGTTTCGCGTTTCCAAATTCCATCGCGTTGGTCAAAAGATGCCACGACGTTGCTATACAGGCACGAGGTACAGGTTATCTTGATCGAAATGCTACTGTATACGATGCATCCATCAGTTACTTTCTGGGTTGTTGTGCTGGTTATGTGTATAGCATGCGCCGATGTCGCCTCTATCTGGCAGAATGTCGGACCATGATATCAGTCTACGACCTTTGCCGTTCCCCCAGAAAACTGTCCACTATCGGGACTTTGAATGCCACTAGTCCTTCGTCAAGCGCCTCCGTATTTTCTCCAGAAAAATCCTCGCAAACTTTGACAGATGACAAAACCGTGGACTTAATTTCGCAAGAACTTGGTCGTCGTCTCTTTTATGTCTCCTTAGTTGGATACCAGTCATTACTCCAGCTTGGGTCATCCGACATCAAGATACACGTACCTCCGGAAACCCCAACAGACCGCTATCCGCCGTTTCCGCTTGAGGTTGATGATGAATTCCTATTCCCTACGCATGTCAATCAGCAACCTGCGGGTCGGGTCTCTAGCCTTGTTGGTTTCAATGCAAACGTGCGGGTATACAGTTCATACAACGCTTTACTAGCTTGGGAGACTGCTTTTGGAAGTGGTCAGATCTTTAACTGGGAGCATCAACGCTCAAGTCTTTGGAGTTGTCTTCAGAAAGTAAAGACTGCACTTTTGGACGTTCCTATCGAGCTTTCACTCTTTCACCCAAAGCAAGCGCCTCCCAGATTTTCAAATGTGGGCGAGGATGGCTCGGTCTTTGATTACCCGAATGATCATATTGATCAAGAAAAACGGGCAATCCAATATGAAATCCAGAAAGCCAACATCTATGCCAGTCAATTGTGTACTCGGTCTTGGCTTGTTGAAAAATATTGGAATTTATTCGAGACTTATGCCAAATACGGTGACCCGGCTAACTCTGCTATTGTCACTACAACCCCAAATATAAAGACCGACAGCTTCTCAAATCCTCAACTTGAATCTCTATCTAGAGGACCCTCTGATATATCCTCTCGTGTCATCGCACACGCAAAAACAGACTTTATTGGCCGCATGATGGCTCAAGAGCGGAAGCTAGTTATCAAGGATCTCTTCGTTCTCCTACGTACTGTCAATGAAGTCAATATGGAGCCCAACGGTACTAGCATTGTATGTTAATCTTACTTTACTAGCATCAAAATGACATACTAACTTCCGAACAGACTGGCAAAATTCGCCAAGTAGCATCTACCCTGCTCAACATGTCACATGACTCAAATACGACCTCAACAAGCTCCATCCCATTCATAGACCAGTCCACACATCAATTACCAGTTGATTCCACACTGAAACCCGCCTCATCCAGTCTCAACATCCTCACCGCCGCCGAAGCAGAGTCTTACCTGCACGCTTTTATTGATACGCTCATTCGCCTTGAAGGCCACACTTATGCAACAACAGATTCTGGAAGCTCGACGGAGGGAGTTAGTCCGCAGACTAATGGCCGCGCGATGAGTTATTTGAGTGATTATGAGAGAGATCAGGAAGAACTGAGTCAGTGGGCCAGTTTGAAGGAGTATCAGCAGAAATTTGCTGAAGCGGGCGGTGTTCTATCAGAGTTGTAAACAAGTATGTATGAAAATCATTGAACTTTATTGCCGGAAACATGCAGTTTCTTCTCTTGAAAACGAGTCATATGAGTATTTCCAGTATGTGACTTCAGAAACTTCCGAATTTCTGCATGTGAAAGATGTTTAAACCTTGAAAGTTCTATCGCTCAGTGTAGGAGACAGCCTAAACCACTGGCACTGGCATTTACACTCAACCGAGATCGTTAGGGCTTGCTAAGAAAAGGAAGTCAAGAAGTCCACGTTCAATGTTTCTCCAAGTCCTGCTAGAATTGCGTTTTGGAATTATCATGGGTCAAAATATCGTACACCCCATCAAAATCTCTTTCTCCACCCAATTTTCTCGGGTGCCTCCACTTCAATATTAATGTTTCGTCATGATTTGAACTGGAACGTCAAGGGAGATAGATGATCTCCATGGACTCCTCATCATAGACTGGTACAACAAAGAAATATTCAACGTGTAGGTACGAGCTATCAGACAAGAGTGGAAGGTAGGGACCAATGCTTTCGAATCGGGCAAACTGAAAGGTACGATGAGCGAGGCAGTATAGGATATCCCTGCGGCGGTGGGGGTAGCTGGGTTCATTTTGCACTCAGAGGAATCTTGCTGATGGTTTTTTGTTCCAGCTAAGTGCTTCTCCCATCCCACCGATCCCAGGCGCATTTTGCAAAGATGAAGATCTTCGGTTATGTACCCTCGTCCCTGCGCAACGCGAATCGTATCGGATTGGTATACAAAGTCCTCCCATAGAGACAGTGTAAAATGTGCTGACTCGAAGTTTGCATATCACTGACTCAAGATGTGGGGCTGTTCACCCCCTATAGGGTCGAATGTCAGGTTTAATTTTGCAACAGAGACAGGGGGCTCCTTTTGCTGGTCATTGGCCATTTATAGGCAGATGGCCTTAGGTTGCGCACAGGAAACAGTCAACCGACCAGCTTTAGCTTGAAGAATTCCCCGGTTCACACTTTTCTTCTTGGATGCACAAAAGCATGTCAAGTTTTCAATATCGATCGGAGGATCTTCGTCGACTATTGGCACAATGCGGATTGTCTTGGTGGATCTGGCCAATACTTTGATACCAGGACTGTTTGGTGACGACATTTGAAGCACTCGCACTTGAATAAAATACCAGATTTGGGTCATTTTTGGTGCCATATTATCCAGCAAACTATCATTTACTTTCTCATCAGGTTGAGTTCCCATACTTGGTGGAAGTATTGAGTGGTAGTTGAGGATATGGCAGTTCTGTGTTTGGTGTCGACAAACATGCGGTAGCAGGCGATCGGGGACAACGAATGTGAATGGGAATTTTTATGAGCGTCCGGCCTGTAAAACTCCATTTTCTAAGAACTCAACTGGCTGATGAAGGTTGAGAAACTTTGTTCCGCCCCAGTAGTACCGGGACACGCTCTCCAGTCGACCGTCGTACATGATGTTCCTGTGTCGCGTGAGCTTGAACACCAATGCATAGCTTGAGTCGGAGATACCTTGAAGACTGATTTCAATATCATCAATAGAAGTCTCACGATCTACAGTTATGATGGCTGTACCGACAATCCTATCCCCGTTGGTGTAAACATTAGTGGAGTTGTGTGTCTGGTTGATCGGACTGATAGTAATTTTGGGTTCCGATCTCCAAGGCAAAGAAGGCAGTAGCCTGCTGCCCTGTCTAGAGCATGGTATCTCTGTCATTGCCTCAAAATTAGGAAGCCTCTCCATCAGAAACTCGGGTGTTGTGGTCGTTGGGACTCGGAATATCAGATATGATCCTTTAGTTGCAAGATACTAGGTCCAAGTGATGAAGAATGGCCAGATCCAAGTGAGAGAAAGAGGGAAAATCTGGAGGATCTTGCAGTATGAGGAGTTGAACGTCTCAAATAGTCAGGGATTGAGAAAGAAAAACAAATCAATTATATTCATGGACGGTAGACCTCAGCCGGTATTTGTACATTCCCTTGGCCGATGGATGTATAGGTACTTAGGGAACAGTGGACCCATGTAGAACCACTACACCCACTGGCAGTCAAGTAAGAATGGACTCCGTCTTGCGAATCCCTCAGATATACTCCGAAGACGTCCATAATATTGATTTTGTTAAAAGTTCATGAGCAAGTTTACTGACAGAGTTCGGCATGGTAAATGTCTCACCACAGAACAAATATTTGGCCAAAGTGCGGCCTAGATAAAATGAACTCTTGAAATATCAGCTCGTATGCAACATACCTGGTTGTTGACAGGCTCTTCATACCGGAATAAACCGCTTGCTTGCAGGGATGCCCAGAATCCAGATCCGTTAAAAGCGCGCCCTGTCAAAACGTGGGTCTGTACCATTTACTCCACCTCTGTAATTCGTTTTTCTCGTTTCTTTGGTCTTGTGACGAATTTTTGTTTAGATATGATGTGGTGATACTATACCTAATTGAATCAATGACCGGCAAATCGCTTTTGCTAAGGAGAGTCAGCGCGTGCAAATCCCGAATGGTCGGCAAAGTGATCCTGAGGTCTAGCTGCTGGTCAAAACATTTGAACAGCTCAGTCTGTTCTCTGTCGCCAATATGTACAGCACGTGTAGCAAATTATTTTCGGCATTACGCATAGCATACAGGGACGCAAATTCAAAAGTTTCTGACCATCTCTTTCGAGGGGTACCTATATGTTGGACAAGGTTTAGTACCGCTGCGGATAGTGAAGTTTTTCATTCTGTCATCTTGCTCTCTAGTATTTTAATGAGTCATTTTAAGTAGTTTTAGGTATCTATTGTAGCATTCAAGTTCAACTTGCTAGTAATACACCTCCAAGGTTGTGTTATCCAGCCAGTAGCCTTGGAAATAGTACGTTTAGAACATTCCCAGCCACCCCAAGTCTTCCAAACTCTTCGCTATCCTCTCCATAGCCACTTCCAAAACGGCATTGGGGACAGTAAACGTTACCCTGAACCAGCCATCTTCCGGCTCTTCTGCAAAGTAGTTTGCGCCGTCTTTGATGGACACTCCATTTCGAGTGCATGTGTCAACAAAAAGCTTTTTCATCCTTTTCACGTCGAGAGATGGAGTTGAAGGATCATCAATATCGATCAGGCGGGATGGAATGAGGCGAACCCAGAGGTAAAAAGCGGCATTACTGCAGGTACTGGCTTTAGTAGATGATAATTATCAAGCGACACCAGAGAATTTTCGATATAGCGATAACATACCTGCCTCTCATATAATGAATTCGATGTTTTTGCAGGAATGATGTGAATTTTCCGTAGCTGGCTGCAATTCGATCTTGATTTGTCTTCGTGATTTCAGCCCAGAGATCCTGAGTGATGTATGCAGGGCCAAGCAAACAAGCTATTGAGCAAAACGATAGCGAATAGCAAAAGGTCTCCGGAAGACAATCAATGGACTATTGGCTTACTTTATGCTCGCAACCGCTTCTAGCAAATCCTCGTTCCTAGTTTGAAGTACTCCTAGACGAAGGCCATTCGCGCAAAAGTCTTTGCTCATTCCATACATGATGTGAACACGAGATACATCAATGATTCCCTCGAGATCGATACTTAAGGCAGATATGAACTGCTGAGACAATGGCTTATTCGGGTTAACGAAAACAGATTTGCGTATATTTCATCACAGATGAGACGCAAGTCGTACTTTGCACAGAATCGAGCCACTTCCTTGATGGTATCTGGGTGCTGCTCGAGAATAATAATCAGTGCCAAGTTGATACAACGCAGATTTTGAAGAAAAACAAGGGATTGGCTTAAACATACGTAGCATTTTCCTAGCGGATTGTGAGGACTAGGTCGTAGGTCAGAATCATTCGAATGGTCTTGCCGGCTTCGTAGAACATTCACTTACTTTGAAAGTATCACTGCACGCATCTTGATACCCTTTGCTGTGTTTTCTGCATAGGCACGCTCAAAGGCCCTGCGATTTGCCTCTGGTTCGAACGCATGGTCAATGGAATATTTCCGGTCCGATTCCAAGAAGGACACAGGGAGCAGCTGGCCACGGCTTCGCATTTGGATATCAATCTCAAATCCAACATAGAGAGGCTGAGGGATCACAATTCCGTCAGAGTCATCACAGATGCACCATGTTGAAGTGTCAATCAGAGCTGCAACTCCAGAGGTCACAAGTAATTCATGTTGCGAGACTGGTGTCATCGGATGAAAGTTGGAGTTGAAGAAGGTAGCCAGTGCTTTCAACAGCCGCGGAGAGCCCACCGGTCCTTGCCCATAGGTTAAGTGAACAGAATGATGAACATTGAACTAAGTAGCTGTCAATATTTCCCCTTCAATCCCTGACCCCTACTCATCAAAGTACTCACCGCAGATTTCAGGCGATCGGATATTTCCGCATGCATAAGATAATTTTCAGCGAGGCCCAAATTGATTCTGTCATGACCACGCTATTCAGCTTTCTTTCTTTAATCTATAGAGCCTGTTAATACCCACAATCCATTCGGATTGTCAATTTTGTCTCAAGGTACCGCTAGGATCTTACGGATGTCTCTCCAGTACTCATTCCGAATAACGTTTTCGCTTCCTTGGACTGAAAGCCCGGATCTCTTTGCAATTAATGCCTCCATTGTTGCATGTGATGTGGAAGTATTGAGTATCGTTTGACTAAAGCTCAGAACAAACTCAACATTTGAAGTAGTTGTAAGGTATAGTGATCATTCAAGTTAAGCCGCGTGCACCAGTTTTAAATATCATCCGTATCATCATCAATTATTTTTTTCTTGACGCACAGATATCATACATACATGTTACAATGTAATACGCCTGGGTAGAAGTACACATGGCCATATCATAGAAAAGGTGATGGCACTCCGGATATCCGCTTATACACGACCCACGAAGCGCATGGGAAAAGACTAAGCCGGTCAAAATAAGACACCAAATCAATGCATATATGCTGGTCAAAATCAACTATACAACAGAGAGGCAAAAAAAAGGCTATTCAATGTATGTAATTTTTAGATTAATGTTATCTGGAAGGCGTCCGGTTCCACTATGAAGAATTGGTTTGCCGATCTGGACCCATCTTAAAACCTCATCATCGGTGGAATTTACCTAGCGTTTTCGGAAACCTCCACCTGCAGGATTGCCTCTCATACAAAACCCCACTTTGAACTTATATCTAGATATCGGTCTTTGCAGCGGGATATGCTTCTGGACTTGGGTACATTACTATTTGTAATATTTGCTTTCACTTTTTCGTTCCTTCGTACTTGATGCTTGGCACTCGCCAGTGGTATTTGACACTTGAAGCTACCTACTACATATCCACCTACAAGGCAAGTCACCTGAGCCATGACGCAACTACACCTGCAGCTATAGTATGTACATATGTCTGCAGGTGCGGATATTCAATTGGAGACATGTTAAAAGATGGTAGTATTGATATAAAGGTCATCATATGTACTCCGTAGTGCACATGCCAATAGGTGCGGATTCCTTCAACTTCCAACTTGAAGCTTGAAGGTCGTCATTACTCCAAGTTTCCTTGTTTTTGAGCATCATATTCCGCTGCCCTACGAGCCATGAGTGTGGACATCTCCATTCCTGCAGCAGTACCAGTTTCTTTCAGCCCATCAATCACTCCATTGCGATCCCCGAGACGCTTCTCCTGGCTCAGTTTAAACCGTCCCGCTAATGATTTGATTTCGATCTCAATGCCAACAAGATTCTTCTTCAAAAGCTCAATGTACGATGCCGGAGCATCGGAAACCTTCCAAGGCTCTGCCTCAGTATTTGAGCTCTGTTGTAAATGCGCATTCTCGGCATTGGAAGATAGATCTGCCAGTTGTTTGTTCAAAAATAACCCGAACTCGGGTGATTTTGTGTCAAAATATATTTTGGCGCGACCGTAAACTTGAACGGCTTCATAGTTCCAAGTAGGAACAACTTTCCCTATGCTGGGCTTCGTTTCTTTGTAGAATTTTGGCGTTATGTAATGATGTACGGGCCCATTGAAAACCACGAGGACATCTTCCTCAAGGTGCTGAGAGCCTGGAGATTGCGATAAGGCTTCGATCATGGCTTTGGCCTGGGGATTTGGGCGAGCAATGTGACCACGAAGCACACCAAACTCATTCTCGCTTTCATATTCGCCATCGACCACCCAGGGAATGTGACTCGCCTGGATTAAGGGATGAGATGGCCCCCGAATTGAGGTAGTCAGAAGGCCCAGAGGGTTGTCTCGGATAAATTGGTGAAGAATCACTGGTCGTAGCTCTGCATTATATGACGGAATATGCATTGTGAAATTGAGCGAGTCTTTCTCTCCTTCTTGGAACAAAGTGATCAAAAGAGGCAGCTCGGACACTTCAAATGTTGTGTACTTGAGTAGGAGTTGAACCGGTTAAGTATAACAACCTTGGAATCCGACAATATCCGATAGAAATAAAACGGCTCCGTATTGAAGGTCTCACTTGCGATAATTTATGCTTTGTGGCGTATATCCCACCACTCATAAATTTCTGGAATCAAATCAATGGCATCTTTGATAACGGGTTGTGTCGAGAAATACGGCGTAATCTCATGCATTGAGCATCCGAGTCTCCACTCTGCTGGGTCTGGCCCATCTGGGCATAGCCGCATAACCATATATTGTGGACACGACGGAAAACTCCGAGGTCTCTAGCGGAATTCCGATACTGATCCCCAGGATAAGAGAAAAGGTACGTGGTGCCTATTTGAGTCACCACGAAAGCTTCTAGATGTCCCGGCTCAGAAATACATGTGCAGGTCCACCGGTATGGAATGCTCTGGCCTCTGAGCGTCTCTTGTGGTGAGTACTCGGAACAAAGTTAGTCCGACCGTAGGCCTCAATGACGCATGAAATTCATCCATGACAAACTCGCGTGCGTGGTAGGAAATAGTTTGCTGGGTGCTTGAAAATATGTTACGCACCTGTCAACGCTGTCAGAAACGGAGAATTAAGGTGAGACTAACTTGAAGTTAGATTATTTGAATAAAATCCCGAGGCTTGTCTGATCCAAGTGCAATTTAGTGCGACGACCAGCTACCCGCTTGCGCGAACTGTATCAGAAGTGATGCTCCTTGCACATTCATAGATGATGCCTCGAATGAAACAGTGTCTAGAAGGTGTGTCCTGAGGTCTGAGTCTTTATATCAGATAAAGATCTTTGAAGCTTTGCATGCATCTTTGAAATCACTAATACTTTTACTCCCTTATAGCTATATAAAAGCACTCTATGATAAACGTGACTCCCTCAAAGCAAAGCTAGCAACCCAGGGAAACTCATCATTCGGGTAGCTATACCATTGACCAGAGACATTGCTTTGGCTTACGCGTATAGTGAATAAAAGGTCGTCAAATGTGCATGATCAAAACATCGTTCTTGATACTAGAGAACTGTTTCATCGCCATAGATCGCCACCTGCACTCATTGTGTCTGCTATCAATGATTACCTCAAAATCGCAGAACTCCCTGCCAAAAATCCCCTACTTGGTGTCTCAGACCTCACTGTTCCAACTCCACCCTCAGCTCGGCTGTCTGTCAGCCCAAGGATTGTGCGTTTCCCTTTTATCAAATTACACATCATCCACCCTAAGTATCCTCTTCCCTTCTATTTTGACTGTATTAATGATGTGAACTTCTCCCTGGAAAAATGACCGATTGAAGAAAGGTTTACATATCTCATCTGCTGTGCTATTGCTGCGGTTCATCAGAGTCACTCTCAAGTAGATTCTCTTCAAATCGCACATATATGTCGCGACTGGGCAGGTGAAATCTTCTGCCACTTCTACGGAAAGCCTGGTCAATATTCACTGATTGTTGCTATTGCGCTTCTCTTATACGAGGTTGCAGAGCCAAGCTGGGGCATGCTATGGGAGCTTCATGATCTGGCAATTCGCCTCTGTCTGGAGCAAGGTTGGCACCGCTTCAAGAGTTCAGAGGACCGACCTTCCAGTACAGTTCAATTGTCATCTTTATATTCACCTGTGGACTCCTCGCCTCCATATCAGGTCCTTTACGTCTTGGACTCCCTTCATCGGTAAATCTGCCTTTATTGCCATAGTTGTACCATTTGTCAAGTTATTAACACCAACAGGTCACTACGAATGCTCTTCAACTGTCCTAGTATGCTAGATGGTTTGACCCTGATACCAGATATCCGAGAAACAAACGCTCTGAGCATTCACATTAAGGTGTGCATTCAGTTATTTTGCTACCATCATGCGTCACCAAGCAATCCATGCGTATTGAATGAGACTTTATGCGTCCTGGCCCAGGAGATTGAAACCTTCTTAGCGATGAATCCAATCATACAGGAAACATGGCTTTTATTTCTTCCTGCCTGTATGGACCATGGGCCGTGCTTTGCGTGCGAGTCACGACCAGCAGACAGCCCAGGTAGCCTTCAAACCCTTCGAGATAGGGGTTTAAAGTCAGCTGTGGACATCATAAACACTACCCATCAGGCAGTAATTGTGGAGGAGTCATTTGAAGTTCCGATGTTCGTATCCCCACAAGTATTCAAAGCTGGATGTGCTCTTGTTATTGCTATAAGGCAAGAGTGGATGCCCTGTCCGGGATGGCCTTGTGTACTAATGAAATGTACTGAGGTTCTGACTACAAGTAGTCTGCGGTGGAAAGGAGGCAAAGAGTATAGTGGTCTCTGGCGGAGCATTTATATGAATCTCGCTAGTGAGAGCATCCAGATTTCTCGTACATAGAACTTTATTGATTTTCTAGAACTCTTCATCTCAAATGAAGATGCGCCTGTTTGGACATTTTGCCCAGCTACAAGCTTCACTATGACAGTTGTGAGATTTTTACAGTGTCAAATAATCAAAGCTTATCAAAGAACTCATGCTAACATCCAAGAAGTACTACTAGTATCATGATAGTAAGGATCTCAGACGAGGGAAAATCTATAATCAGCACAGCTTGAGGTGAATAAGATCCACATATCCACCTATAGATACAGGACATAACCTTGTAAAATTGGTATCGGATCAAAAACAGTGTCTGGATCAGGATTCAGCCCGAATAGATAGGATTGGACGAAAATTTGACGGAAGCCTTGATATTTTTCTAGAAAACGCCACACGGAATTTTGCTAGGCAACTCGGACTTTTCCGCTCTATCATCGTTGACCCACTCTTGGGCTTCTACAAATCAGTTGTGAAGAACCAAGATTGTTCAAGGGTTTAAAAAACCTTAAATAACATTAAAATGTTCCGTGAACCTCTGACTCAACACTCGCAACGCGCACCTGGGCAGCTCTTCAAGTTCCACTATAAATAGTAGACTATCACTGCTGCCAGTGCGCGCTACCTTCCCTTGGTAAATCTGCCTTGCTTCTTCACCTACAAACCAAGAGAAATATTGAAATGTATGGAGGTTCCCATATTTAACTTCTATGTTGATTATTCTAATTTTGGATGTGCAGAATATCATGTCTACTTCCACTGCGGCGCTTCAGCACAAAAAATGGACAAAGTCGCCATACTGGATCTCGACCGATTCAACCATTATCCCAGTCCAAACATTAAATGATTGGTTTGCGACCGAAGAAGTTTATTGGGCAAAGCCAATGCCAAATCAAATACTCCGAGAAACGCTCCAGAATTCTCTCTGCTTTGGTCTCTACCACCAACCAAATGAAAATGTGTCCCAAATTCCAGAGGGGAATCAAGTGGCTTCGGAGTTCATCGGCATTGCACGATGTATAACAGACTTCACTACATTTATTTACTTAACTGATGTTTTTATTCTACCATCACATCAAGGCCATGGCCTCGGAACATGGCTTGTGGAATGTGTGCAAGAAATTGTTGAGTCCATGCCTTACTTGAGGCGCTCTTTGTTGTTTACAGAGGACTGGAAGCGCTCCGTCCCTTTTTACCAAAAGCTCATGGGCGTGGAAGTACATCAATTCCAGGCTCCAACTGATAAAAGTGATGGTCAAGGCTTGGCTGTCATGATGCGAAAAGGAAAAGGAAACCCCAGTTATCAGGCGGAACAAAAGCCTTGATGTTGTAATTAGTACTATACGTCGATCTCATGAGAATCAAGAGTCACAACAATATACTAGTGATCAATACCACGGCAAATAATATATGCACAATCTCATTTTCTTGCTTCTCTTGGATTTACGCAGGTATTTACCATCCAATATTTCCAGACTTGACGGGAATTGGACGATTAAGATAGCTGGCTCCACCTGGGCAGGGGCCGCAGGGCTACATACATGTAGACATCATACCGTGCTATAACAGCCAGAGCATCATCACGTCACTACCTAGGTAGTAATTTGGTCAATAGATAACCTCGAGTGTCCACTAGAATGACTATTCCCGGGCCGTGATTCGTGCCCTTTTGTTTGCGATCGCCATTCTCCACCAGACGAGGATGAGTTGCATAAATTAACGGGAAATCGCGGTCAGCCTAGGGAACTTCCGTGATTAAACCCGATACTAGAGCAAACAAAGCTTTCAAGAATGGCATTAGGGATCTTGCATGGAATATTATCGGTTTGCGATACTATCAATTCAATGTGAAAGCAAGTCGAATTCTTTAAATCATTCAAACTCCCTCAGCAGTCGAGAGTTCAAATGTTCATTCCCAAGGCTACCAAAATGACTGAATCAACATACATCTCTACCATGAGTACAACTCCAGCGCCAGCTCCCCAGCTGAACGGCAAACCTCTACGAAGCAAAGAATATTTTGATCAACGTGCAGCAAGCGATATGGAACAACATCTCAATGTTCCGGAACGCTCCCTCCAAGAATCAATGGCCTGCGCCTGCAGACTGATTGCAGCAAAACAGGAAGACGCAGGGCTCTCTGGCCAAATTAGCGCTCGCTCTGCACGTGGAGATGGATTGTACTGGACGTTGCGCTTCGGCCTTGGCTGGGAAGAGGCAACGCCAAATGACTTCATTGAAGTTGATGGGGACCTCAACACAATTACTGGTAGTGGAATGGCAAACCCCGCAACCCGATTCCACCTCTGGGTATACGCTGGGCGCCCTGATGTGCAAAGCATTATCCATACTCATTCGCCTTGGGTACAATCATTAGTTGCCGCTCGACAGCCACTTGTGGTTGCGCAAATGGACATGACGCCCTTTTACGATGACTGTGCATTCCTGGCTGATTGGCCTGGACTGCCAATTGCCGATCAGGAGGTTGTCATTATCACTGCTGCGCTTGGTGATAAGCGCTCAATTTTACTGGCTCACCACGGCATGTTGACCGCCGGCTGTACCGTGCAAGAGGCTACTTATCTTGCAGTGAACCTTGAGCGCGCAGCTAGGATTCAAGTACGAGCTAGTGTCTTTGGACCCCTTAAGCCTGTAGATGGTGAGCTGGCCCGTGAAGCGCGTGACTATTTGTTGAAGCCTAAAGTGGTCAATGCAACCTTTGAACACTGGTTCCGTCAGACACAGACAATCCCGTCGTTGGTGCTTTAAAATTCACGGAAATTGTATCAATGGAGACCATGACGACTATGGGGACTCTCGCAAAATTTCATCGAATATGAAACTTGTCTTGCATGTCATTTCGATATCGTGTCATATGTTATGAGAATTGGAAAGTGAAATCTAGAATTTTGCATCCATGCCTAGGTGTCATGTACCTAGACAACTACTAGATCTTCAAAAATGCATGGCCAATTCGTAGTTGTTAGTAATTTCCATCGAGGTTGATTTTAAGCGCAAAGTATTGCAACATCTCTTGTAGAAAAACATCTGAAAGTTCATCATGGAATTCTTTGGCAGGCTAGCACCAGCTACTCCACTGTACATCCTCGAGATCCCAGCTGTACATGGGATGTTTTAAAATTTGTGCTTCCAACTCTAGAGCAATCTCATCTGACAGAGTATTATCACTGCGTAGTCTGTCTGCAAATAGAAGATTTCTCAACTTTTCTGCTGTAGCATCATCGGCCGTAAGCGTGTCTCCTGAAACCACCACACGATTGTAAGACTGGGCCACCTCTTCAAGCATGGAGTGAAGGCACATCTTGCACAGCGTGGCTTCACTCCATTCTTTCCCTATCTCGCCGAGGAAGTCAAGGCATTGCGGTATTAATACAGACAAGACGTGAGCTGCCGAGGGCCGTATTAGAGATTGCGATCGATATTGCCAACACGCCTCAAGTAGAATGACAAAAGCTCCAAAAAGAATATGCACTGTCTGCCAGGAATAGGTAAGGGCTTTGTGTTCAAACAAGGCATGCCCGCTCTCGATGATCCTCTGGCAGACGTCGAAGCACATTTGCCGGTCTGTCGCCGTCCTTGTTGGAATACGAGGATTGGGACGGTATATCTTGGCCTTCAGATAATGGTACATGAGATGTCTGAACAAGACAATCTTTATTGGAGCATTTGGCGGGGTTGTAATATACCATTTCTCGAGGGAGGAGCTGACATCTGAGATCCATGCTGTAAGGCCTCTTTCCATCAGTTTCGGGGTATCCTCTTTCAAATGAAGGACGCGATGAACTTCAATCTCGATACTCCGATAGTAAATAATATTATCATCCTGCTGGGTCATAAATTGACAAGAAGGGTCTATCGGAGTTCGTTTGTCAAACTACCACAGCGCAATTAGCTCATGTTCCGAGGAAAATAATTGAATACCAACCTTGAGTGAAATACACTGCTCCGGGAATGATACTGGAAGCCTTAACATAGATGATAGTGATCGATCCATGTGATATGTAACCCAGAAGAGCCTGTAGCGCATTTCCCGTTCGGATGCATCAATCACTGTGACAGGCTCACGATGCAGGGCCAGATTTGAGACAATGCTGACTGCATTCGAAATGCACATCCACGTATCGGCGATCTCGGGGTTCACATGGGCATAGTGTGCCAGCAGCAATACAGCTTGTAAACGAGTTAACTACGGCATCTCCGTAATTTGTTGCAAATGTTGTATTGCGGAGGAGAACAGGTAAAGGGATGTTGCTCTATCTTGTGGATTGATTCTCCATGATAGAGCGGCAGATGAGATAGCCAAAACCATATACGACACATAAAGTTCGAAATGCGTCAAACGCAACTCCAACTGCGTTTGAGAGACGTGATGGAAAATATTGTCCATCCAGTCACTGTCAACAATGGAATACTGATGGATCAGAACATTTTTATAGTGTTGTATCAATCGATGCATGGCCTTTGCGGGTATATTGCGTAAACCCATTGGCGGGCGATGGGGAGGGACAAGGGCGTTAAAGAGATCATATGGGGACTTTCGCGCAGACATGGAGTGGATATCTAAGCGCGTGGTTCTGAATATGACTAATGGTGGAACTGATGGTGTAAGAGATAACGCGGACAGCCTGTTGCTACTGAAAAAGGGACCTGGAGTTGGCATTCCAACTGCGGATGTAGCCTCTGCAATGCGCGTGGGAACGTCGTTATTTGCCCGTCCCCGATGATTTGAAATGTGTTTTAATTGTTGCTCAAGCTGGGCAATTTCTTCTTCAAGGGACCTGACCAGGCTATTTTTTTCTTCTCATTAGTAGGCTAAGTAGAATCCTTCGAGGTATTATGGTCTAACTTTCGTGGGGTGTCATTTTGGGACTGAACATCGGAGCCACGGCAAGGCTCACCACTGCTCAGACATGGTGTACAAGCTGCAAATTTGAGGTCACACTGAAGAAGGTAAGAAGGCAATATGGCAATCATATGGTTCATATCTCGATCGTACCTTGATTTTGCGTTTACGGCATCGACCGCATGCCCTGTAAGCTCAACGAGAGGGAGCTGATTGCATTGTGTTCATGTAGTTGATTACAGAGTATGGACGCGGACCAGTAGTCCATAGATAATGATGGTGGATTCGGGGTGGTTCAAGTCATCAAGTTTACGAAGGGTTGCTAAGGTCAGAAGCTCGGAAACGAATTACGCCTGATTTTCAAAAGCGGGCCCAAGTTTTATGCGGCAAAAAATAAATACGATTAAATACAGTACTGTCACAAAATATCACTTAACCGGCTCTGGGAGCTTTGAACATGTCCAAGTGTACAGAATCCAGAGTAGACACGATTTTAAAAATCGAACAGATTGAACTTTATCCCCATAAGAATATAAGTTTTTCTATCTTGAAAATGAATTATATAAGTTTTTCCAATGTGTGGCTTCAAAAACTTCTTTAATCTTGGAATGACTCAGTGTAGCAGGCTGTCTACCTAGAGTCCTAGACCGCTGGCACTGACAATTGCACTCGACCGAGATCATTAGGGTCTGCTAAGAAAAGCAGGTCAAGCAATCCATGTTTCTCCAAGTCCCGACAGAATTGCGTTTTGGAATTATCATCGGTCAAAATATCAGTATCCGTTTGATCAGAGTATCTTTCTCCACTGGTTTCCTCAGGCGCTTTCACTTCACTCTTAGAGCTCTATAATCCCCAAAAAGTTAACTCCTTTGTGTTTGAATGTTCACAAGATATGGCCAATGTCCATGAGCCAGAAGGCGATGAAGTTCCTTGTGAATTACTCACCATGTTCTCTTTATCTCCACCTGCATTACCCTCATTCATATCCGTCTCTCCAAGTTCACCCAAAAGCTTCTTTGTGTCCACAGCCAATTCCAAAATCGTATCATATCCATTATGCCAGCATTTCTTGATAGTGCTGTCAATCAGTGGATTTCCATCTAGTGTCAGGAACTTCATATTCATAAGTAACTCATAGAGCGCAAGCGACTGTGCTCTCCAACTCTCGGCGAGAAGTTGATCTCCATAGACCTCAAAGCCATAGTTCATGTAATAGTACAATGAGCCCAGGGCAAACTGCTCTGTTCAAGGACCTAAGAATCTGGCAGTTCCACATTCGCCCAGCTCTGCCTCGCTGCTATTGAGGCATCTGCCATATGGCTCTTGACACACTTCCCATTCTGTTCCGATCTCAGCTGTACAGTCGAAGTTGGATAGTTTCAATTTGTTTCAATCAAGCAGGACATTTTTGGGTCGTAGGTCACCATGAGCGAGATTTAGCGATTCCAGGAAAGCGACAGCTTGCGTAAGATCATTCATCCATTCCAGTCGCAAGAGCAGAGGTTCCAGCTTTTGAACCTTTGTGACTACTCATTTTTTGATCTCAAATATGGTTTTGCTGAATTCTCCATGAGAGGTTCGCGTCTATTGATGTTATTAGTACTCCCAAAAATACCTAAGTGTCAGCAGTTTGGATTCACCTCTCATGTACTCCATGAAGATACCAGTCTCTGCCAAGAGATAACATTGAACGATATATGGGCATAGTGGGCTCTGTGAGAATACCCTGTATATCTCGAGTTCTGTTTGGAACTGCTCTCGTTCTGATTCTTCCTGTTGAGGGATCTTGACCACAATGCGAGGGTGGACCTCGTAAATAAAGGAGATACCTCCCTCCCAAATCCAACGCACGTGAGGGAATTGACTTCGAATATCCATGATAAGAAGAATGAAGTAAGAGAGAAATATCTGGGGGCAAAATGGAGTATTCAGGGGAAAGAGGGTGTAAAGAGGGGGAAATGAGGCTCAGCGGACGCAAGGGCCGTGATCACCGATTTCTAATTGGCTTGTAGCATGCAAGTCCGATTCTGGAGATACAAGCAGCCTTGCATTTCATTGCTCTCTTTTTTAGACAAAAGGAGCAGGATAAGAATTGAGAGAACCAGGTGCTAATAGCTTTATCGTAAGTTTTAATGTTCTCATTACGCTACAAATCGGATCAGGCTTGTAAGGATGAAATTTCATTCCAATATGTAAATAATAGCAAATATACATAAGAAAATGATTGAGATAGACACCTCTCCTGTGAATGATTGGAATTCCCCCTCGCAGTGTTTCCCCCTCGTCCATCCTCCTCCCCACCAAAACATGCAGAAGCCTAAGGTAAGATGCATGTCAATCTGGGAGCGACCTCTTATTGACATCCAAGTTCCTATAGATCGGCTAGGTCGACGAAGCCCTCTTCCACTTGCCGTCTTTCTTCACCCAAATGCCATCGGCGGTACAGTCAGGACACGGCGTCTTCTTCTTAGTCTTTCCCATCCAGGTCTCCTTCATGACGATGCCGCATTTCCCGCAGCCATTGTACTCCTTGAGCACTCCTGGGTTTTAGACACAGTGTCCGCAAAGATGTTCGACCTGGGCAAGAAATAGCTCGCACATGGTCACTATAGGTCTGACATTTGTGAGCAAGGATGCCTTTTTATGGAAATGATGAGCTTACCAGGCAAATTCCTGATTGGTCTTGGAGGCACAAAACAGGAGACAAGAGACAAGATACAAAGGAATGGAGCTATAGTTGAGTAAGAATAAATATGTCCAATCTTGGTACAATGATATGATCTTCACGGGGAATTTAGGCCATATTTATGGACTTTCCTGGAGTACTTCCAAGGTTAGCATGATCCTCTCTCGAAGAGGCTTTTGCAATCATCCCACAAAATTGTGGCCCATTGCCAACACATTCCTAGTGCCCAATGTCTCCATGTCGGTGGCTATGTAGAACAGCTGGACAATTTGTGACTCAAATTCTCTCTCACATGTACAGTGCACTGATAGCAATTGTGCCATATAGATGCTAAGATGCATGAGAGGGCGTTCGATTGATAGTGTCTAAGAGCCTCTCAAGGTAACTCATTTATCAGAACTCTAGTCCAATTCGCGCAGGCTGCTATAGCTACCGGGATGCCTTGGGCCCATTTTGTGATGATTGAATCAGCCTTGATGTTTTTACCATTCAGAAAAGAAGATTTTGCAGGGGTGTCTAGGCTGCTGCGAGGTTCTTGAGGTATTTTGATGCAGCAGCGGCACTGCCTTGAGCCGCCTCATGACATCAAAATCAGCCGAGACTTTTCCACCATTCAGTTTCAATAAACCGAACAGGGATTAGAACAGACTTTGGGCTACTACGGATGTCAGCAGGTCTACGGATAATTTCTCCTACTGCTATTTCGACGGACGCAACCCGTATTCTAGTTTCAATTCTAATATTTCGCGAATCGTCTCATCTCTTCCATATATCCCACTCCCATTTATCAATAACCTATTCTACTACGCTTTTGTACCAAAAGTAAGAGTAATAGATAGGGAAATAAGCGAGGATTTGAGGGTACTATTTTCCTTCTCACTTGCCATATCGTTTGAATCTTCACTGTATTCTAATAACAGTTTTTTGAAAGGAAGTTTTTCAGAAGGATAAATCCCAAGGTCGCTTTCCCCTTTACCTAAATAGATTTAAAATTTCAAGATACATTTTAACATCAAGCATTCGAGGTTACTATTATAGAAAAAAAAACAAGATATGAGACCAAAGTAATCACTTGAAAGAGTGCCTAAAACGAAAACACTGGCATAGGTATCTCAATTTTGGCAACTTGACAACCAAGTAATCAAATCCTGACAAAAGAAACCCAATATACTCATTTTGTCACAGTAGTAGTCACTGTATCAGTAACTGTGGTAGAAGCCTTTGTAACAGTAACAGTTTCCGTCTTAGTAACAGTCTCACTCGTCGACGGCGTAACAGGAATAACACTCAATCCACCACCAATATCCGAAGTAGAGGCAGTAGCCGCACTTTTAGACTCAGTAGTAGTAACAGTGGAAGTCACAACAGCCGTTGAAGTAACAACAGCTGTAGACGTATGTATCGAAGTGTGGGTCTCCACAGTTGTCGAAGTTCGGATAGCTGTGGAGATGTGCACCGCTGTAGACGTATGAACGAGGACAGTCGTAGAGGTGGAGGTGAACATAGTCGTAGTAGTTACGTCGATCTTAGCGGGTGTGGACGTATGAGTAGTCGTTGAGCTGGAGGATGGTTTCTCTGTAGTAGAGGATGTAGAAGAAGTGGTCGAGGTGGTACTTGTACTATCATCCGCTCCTAAGATTGATGTGGCAATCGGAACAGCCGAGTCAATGACGATGAATGTTACCGGCTTCGTGACGGTACTTGCGGATTCACTATCAGTAACTGTAACTGGAGCTTCAGTCTGAGTGACTTTGACAGTGACTGCGGGCTGGGTCACTGTTTCTTGTTCCGTCTTTGTTGCATGTATTGTCACTGTTTCCGTCTCTTCATCCTTAGCTGCAGCTGTGGATGATGGTTTAGCTTTTATAGTTGACTTTGTTGTGGAGGATATCCTACTCAGCTTGGTAGAAGTCTCTGTCAACTTGGTGAGAATATTGGATGTCGTGGATGATTTTGCCGTACCCGAAGAGCTGGAAATGGTCTTTGTTGCATACGGCGTTGTTTTACCTGCAGAATATAAATTTTCTGTATCCGCTGTCTCGTAAACGACTCCAATAAGCGATGCTTCTGATGTATTCACGGATTCGGCCGCTGCGGTGGGTGATTGTGCAGCACCTGAAAAGCTGGCAAGTGTCTTTGTGGAATATGGAGTTGTTGCACCAGCCGAATACAATTGCTCTGTATTGCCCGTTATGTAAAGATCTTTGATAAGGGATGTTCCCGACGTGTCCACCGACTTGGGCACTGCAGTAGAAGACTTTTTCACAACTGGGAAAGATGTGAATCCTCGAGATTTTGTGGTCGTAGTAACAACATAGAGCTTCTCTGGCGATGTAATTGTGTAACCATTTTTCTCTGTATTTGATGATGACCCGGCTGACGGTTTTGACGCTGTACTTTGATCTGAAATATGAGACGAAAAAAGTGATGTAGACTTTGGAATCATGGTTTCCCTGGTGGAGGCTCTATTTCGAGTAGTGGTGGTTACAACAAAAAAGAATCCCTCGCTTGAAGATGAACTCGGAGACGCATCGGCCATAGCAGGAGCTTTCTTTGTAGTAGTGGTAGTCACAACAAAAAAGGGCTCTTCGTTTGTAGATGGGCTGGGAGATGGATCGGCCTTAGCAGGAGCTTTCTTTGTAGTGTTAGTCGTGATGAGCAAAATAGGCTCCTCACTATCAGAAGAACTGGTGGATTTGTCGGCCTCAGCATGGGCTTCAGTTGTAGTGGTCGTCATGGCCAGCAGAGGGTCCGTGGTTGAAGTACTCGATGTCCTTTTGGTTGTCGTTGTAGTAATGAGTGTAATCTCAGCCTTATTTGTAGTCGTCGTTATGAGTAAAATCTCCGAATACCAGCTCTCATCATCCGATGAGGTTGGAATTACAATAACTGGGTTCACTACTTTGTCATTGACGGCTATAGAGCTCTCCACGGCCGTAGATGAAGTAACAGACGTGTCACTCAAGAAGGAGCTGGAGCCAGGCATGTATGCGTTCTTTTCAATGTTTGGAGTTGGAGTAAATGTCTCTCCACGTATGGAGGAAGAAGTCTGTAGAGCCGAAGACTCCATAGATGTTGGTGTTGACTCGGTGGTCTGGTCCTGCCACCACCAGATAGTCGACGTTATTGTTGTCCATGGTGTCTCAGCTTCGGACGTAGAGCTTACAGTTGGAGTTTCGGGAGTGACAGTTAGCGCATCATCGACTGCAGGCTTGCTGCTGATGGTAATCGAGGTTGGTAATGTTTCGGAAGTAGAGTCGACTGCGGCAGCGATAGAGCGAGAGATTGGACCTGCAGAGCAAGTCCATGCAAATATAAGCAGAAACAGGAAGTGAGTGAGCTGCATGCTGCCGATCTGCACTGTATACTTGGATCGAAGGGCTGCCAGAGGTAATACCCAAGAGACAGATTGGGAGTGGAACGAGGTAGAGACCGTAACTTGAAACTGTTAACAGTAGATATTCAAGGAAATGCCAGTAAAACAAAACAGTTCGGAGCAAAGAAAGGCATAACAAGGAAGAGATATTCTCAGAATTCTCATTAATAGATTCCCATGACTCTGCATAAGAGAATGAAAGAGCAACTTGCTTGGGATGTATATAGAAAAAGAATGACCGCACTAAAAATGAAGACAAAGAAAGTAGGCGGCACAGAGTGCAGATACAAGACCAAATAGATCCTGTAGTAGACATCGTCAAGATATTGGGCCTGTTACCCATATTAACCCAAGCCATTAAGGGCCGGGGGATGGCTCAGGCCCCCATGAGTTCTAAACTTTGAAAGCTATGGCATTGACAACACAAGAATCCAGACCGCCATTGTCGGAGTTGTGTTTTGATGTCTTAGTCCCTATCGCATATCCCATATATCGAACTAGGAATAGCTCTTTGACAAGGGCGCGTAAGGCAAAGACGTGGTGTTGCAGTAAACGCCCGGATCGAGGGTTTCAAGTTCCGTGATTGATGGTGATCGCGATCTATGGGATCCACATTTGGATGTACGAGTGAGATGATCACGATGATTGGTGAATTGGAACTAAATAAAGTGATATTCTCAATCCTTCGAGAAACTCTGAACTCATTTTTAAGTCGGGGTTAACAGGTGTCAAGTATCATACTAAGTAGTATACTATAATAATTCTCGCGGTTCGTTTCAAATATGACGCCACTTGGGCTACCGGGTCCTTGACTCAATAAAATCCATGATTATGACAACGCCACCGTGAAGTTCCCCCCGATACCCTCAAAGGGTGAAATATTTCCCAAAGCATTCTTTGAGTCTCCGTAGTAGTGCATGCGATAAGTTCCAGCTTGGAGGGGGTTTGGATTGCCAACACTATAGTAGTCGTCCTCGATCATCCACTGGATAGTAACATGGCTATACCCGAGGACTTCACTGGTTCGATCCCATAGAAAAAGGAGATTCCAGTCGCGATCATCGCGCACGACCTCCCATTCGCCGGAGCTTGGAACCTGTCTTTCGATGGCGGCATAGGTGGATTCCTGGTGGAGATCGTTTCTGGGATTAGCACCAATGAATGTCGTGTTAACTATATCTCCAGGCACATAAGTTTTATTGACAGGGTTGGAGATTACGTCGCCAAAAGAAGTTCCAATAGGAGAATTATCATAGACAACCCCGGTTATAAAGCTTAGCGAATTATTGGTATTGACCGGGGGACTGGGGCCGGTCGGGATAGACGGGAGATTACCAATATCCCGGGCGCTACCAAGGTATGGGAGATATGTCAGAGTCAGATTGATGTACGCCGCAAGCTCGTTGGGTCCATACAATGTCGATGCTCCCTCGTAGCGCTGAACATTGTATTCTTCTTCGGTCGTAACATAGTGAGCATAGCTGTTTGATGGGGCTCCTAGCACTACCTGAGGATCTGATATTCCCAACTTGTCTTGAACACCTTGCGCGATCGCTTCTTTCCAACGACGACCTGACATCGTTGTGGCTTCACTGGTTGAGACAATGATAAGCAGTTGACCCACTCGAAGTAGCTGAATGTCGACGATATCTGGAGCCCAGGAATATGGTAATGTGAGGGTCCCAACGTCCAATAAAATATCCTTGGCACCTTGACACTCTTGCTGCTCTTCACTGGGCTGATGAATAAACGCCCGAGCAACCTTCCAAAGAGGGTTACCAGTGGCAGGACCGGTCGCATTCTGTGTAAAATCAAATGCACCTGGTCCGTCTGTAGTTCCAGCCGCGAATGAATATCCCAGTGCTGCAGGACATGTTTTCAATGTACTGCCGTTGAACGGAGATGGAAAAGTGTAACCATTCAAATCCTTGAACACATGAAAAGACTTCACGCTTGAGTCACCTGCGATGATTGATGAGTTAGAGCTCATCTGGTTGTAGAGTGTTTTAGCCGCCGAGTATTGACGCCGGCCGATTTCAAAACAACTTTTGGCTCCGTTGTCCTTGACGCGAAAGAAAGGACCCCTGCCGTGACAGTTCTCATTTGTGCCACCACAAGTACTATCCTTGTATGAGCACATTTGTCCAGAACCATCCTCGCACCAGGCACCCAAGATGTTGGGGCTTGTGTCTCCGACATTCGACTGAGAGAAACCGATGACCACATCATCCGCGAACCTAGGGTCCCCACTAATGCTCCGCTCAAAGAGATAGGCGGCAACTCCTTTGTTGTCTCCTGTCACCAAAGTATTGTTGTTATACATAGATGTTCCATGGACAGGAAACCAAGTCAGGACAGCGGAAGTCTTATTATCGGACTGACGGTCGAAACGAAGCAATGTCATCGTCTTGTCCACATTTGTCGAATAACGTGCCTTTTCTTCTTCCGGGTTCTTGTCATATGAATATGGACTACGATTGATGTTGGCCTCCTCTAGCTCGATAGAGCCAAATGAAAGACGTCCCAGAGCGAGATTCCCATGAGCACGTTGGATTGATAGGACTGAACCATCCACAATTGCCTGATAGCTCTGTTTATTGAATCCTTTGGTCGGAATCTGAGGCAAAAGGTAGTTCATCCATGCACCCGGTCCAGAATGAGAGTGTGTTCCTGTTAAAGCGATGTTGTGTTTGCCATATCGGGCGTAGTCATTGCCAAGTGCGGCGAGTCCCTGCAAGACTCCGTGTCGCACCGCGGTATCACCGGCGAGAGTATCAAGAACCAAGTAAATGAAGGTATCATTTTGGTTATTTGGGTCTGCAAAGATGAATGCGCGCGAGTAAATTCTTTGTTGCAGACCCGTGCCCAGTTGATTGAGGCTAGCGTAGCCATTAAAATCAACCTCAACTACAGGTCTGAGTGATCAGTTAATTCATGACCACTGACATAGAGAAGAGCTGGAAAGAGATATACTATACCCTGTAACGTCGGCCTTTCCAGCGCCCACTAGAAATAGACCATCGCTAGTTGCGGCAGTATTAGCCCGACTTCTCCACTGGTTGAAGTTCTGAGTAAAGCTGAATTCCGGGACTTGTTCATTGTGCTGAACTATAGCCAGTAGTTGCAGGAAGACAAGAAGTGTTAGGACGACTGCAGCAAGGGCTGTGCCGAATCGTAGGTTCACCATGGCGTTGATCGAGAAATCAACAGAACTGAATGTTATGACCAGAGCAATCCCTGGTAGAGAGTACGAGGTCTCACATGGAACCGCGGGAGGTATTTAACGGCCTGGGATCAATCCACTACCAGAAGAGAAATCCTTTCAGTGAAGCTCTTCCCCTTGGCTTGGCAGAGTAACCACGTCGCCTCCTTAGCGATGTGAGATGGGGGCTTGTGACGAACAAGAAAGCTGCAGGGTTCAAGTGATCAAAATCTAATGTTCCGAAACCCAAATAGGAAAGAGCGGACCTTCCAAGGTTTTCCCCGCACGGAGATGAATATACATCCGATCTATATACTTCAACTTGAACCACTTTTAGTAAGTTGAAGGAGATTCCCGGGCCCTTGGTCGTGTGCCCAGGTGATATTTCAAGTTTCTTTGTCTCTTTCAATGATATAGATGACTGCTTATGGTGCGGAGAGTGGTCCGAATGCTCTCCATATCTCTCTCCAAAGTTCCTTCAAGTTCCATACGGAGCACCATAACTTCTAGGACTCGGGTAGTAGTAGCTTGTGAAAGACAAATGCTGCCCAAATGCTACTTGGTAGTATATACTGTTTAATGTCGCTGATGTCACACATAGTAACCTCGGAGCTTTTACCTGCCCCAGTGCATAGGACCCTGCAAATTTCTTGTTCAGGCCATGATTGGCACTGCCATCATATTATCTGGTCCTATTTGTTAGATCCAACTTTAACCCATGTAGACCCTACATGAGTGGGAATTAGCTGCAGGGAAATCACCAATAGTAAGAAGAGTAAGAGTGTTCATAGTCCCGTGCATCCTATTGGTTGAGTTGAATGGGTATATCACCTGATGTCCCCACACCGCTCTCCGTTGCTTAATGAAGTTTCGAGTTTCAATATTGAATCTCTGTCTTCAACCCCGTCAAAATGCCTCTTATTAACGAATCTCACGACTCTCTACCTTGTAAGCTATGCGCCATACTCAAAATCCGTATCCACACCACTAATAATTCTCAGACGTCGACGCTGAACCTTCAGCCGTTGCGCGCCAGCGAGCCCAGCAGCTCATCAACGCCGAATTGTCCGCCGAACACGCGACAACTATTCATCCCTCCATTCCTCCAGCTCCAGAATCAAGTTTCTCCTCTCTCATTCAACAAGAATTGGAGCGCAAGGCGAATGGCGCGCCTCTCACTGGTGGAATCGATCTCACTCGTTACGAAGCACCCGAACCTCCTACTCGTGCCGCAGCCGGCGAAACCCCCAATCTAGACGAATGGCGTCAGGCTTTACAAAAAGCCTACAAGTCCAGCTCTCATCTCTCCAAGCGCCATGAGAATCTTACTCTGCTCGATGAAAACGGCAAGAACGCGTGGTTGATTGGTAACTCGCAGCTCGAGTATATCCTACATGGCCTTGAGAAGGAGCTGGCGGAAACTAAGGAGGCTGCGGAGGAGGTGAATAAGCAACGTAAAATTGCACAAGAGGCCAGATATGGCGAGTTGTCAAGTCTGGAGGATACGTGGAAGCGCGGTGTTGGTGCCATTTTGGATGTGGAGTTGGCATCTGAGGGTCTGCGCATGCAGATTTTGGAACACCGACGACAGACCGCGCAGCAGCAATCGCGCTGAGAACTCCAATTTTCTAGCTTCATATGCGAACTTCGCACTGTTACAGAGTCTCAAAGCTCCATCGCGACCTTGTTGACTGGATTCCCTGTGATCTTCTTGAGCTCGAAGAAACTCAACCCCAGTACATTCTGCAAGCAGCATTGCGTCATCTGAGTTGCATCATAAATGTCAGACGCTCTGTGATCTGTCCAGGACTGGCATGCAAGTGTCGCGGGACGACACAACATGACTATCATTCACCTCCGGCGAGCTGGTGCTTTGATCCCCACACTCTTGGAAGAAAAGATAGGCAAAATTTCTTCCATTATACGAGAGCCTCGTTCATATCCGGCTCTTCAATATTAGCCTTCTATGTAATGCCAATACAAAGTTATTCCCACATCTGACATATACCCCGCCGTTTCCATAAACTCAACCAATCAATAGAATAAAGCATGATATTCCCTACGCTAAGTCCTGCGCTAAGCTATGCTATTAATATAAAAACGTGCAATCATGTAGAGATGCCATCAGAGGCATCAATCCACTCTTTCCGACCATCAAATTTTCTTCACCGGCGCAACCACATTAACATCAACCCCTTCCTCAGTGACTCGCAGGGGTCCCACCTTCTCCTCAACAACGACGCCATCCATATCAACCTTCTTATTCCAATCCACCAGCTGCTTACACATGCCCTCCATAGTGGTCATAGGAGCATTGTACCCCAAACCACCCTGCTCAGGCGACTTTCTAGCTCGGGCATCATCCGCAATGAAAAATGCATCAGAAATATTGAAAAGGGACGGTTGAATCTGCGCCAAGTCGCCCGAAATCGGGGGTAAGAGCCAAGGAAGAAACTTGAACTGGATGTACGAGTAGACTTCCAGGACATGAGACATGATGAGCATGGGGCCAGGCTGAATAGGCGGGAAGCTGGTCGGTGTCTTGGAGAGGGTGCTGAGAAGCATGTACATGTCGCCGAATGAGATTGCAGGATTAGGGTCTGTGACGATGAATGCTTGGCCTCCAATGTTGGGCATTGTGGATCCAGGTTGACTCTGCTCTATTAAGCGTTGTTCGTAGAGAAGGTGGGCGATTGAGACATTCTCTGCATTAACGAAGCTTTGGATGATGTGGTGCAGCCATCTAGTAGTCATTAGTCAAGCTCAATATTTCAAAACGAATGAAATCCGATACTCACGATGGACTTGTACCCCGTCGCAGGTAAATACCCGTAATAGTCATAGCAGCATCGCATCCAATTCCATAAATTCCATTCGCAGGCCGAATACAACCGGTCCGAAAGTTCGAAGAAAGATCATCTGCGGAACGAACAAGACGTTCTGCTTCCAATTTGCTAACTGAGTAATTGCCAAAGAAATCCTCATGTTTCTCTGGGGCAGGCGAGCTATCACTGAGAAGCTGTACCGCACGTCCGGGAACATTGACCCAAGGCGGAATCCAGAATTTTAGAGAGTGAAGAAGAGTCGAACCGGATGATGTCGAGATAAAGCAGCTTGCACCGTTTCTCTTTGCCGCATTCATGACGTTTCGCGTACCGTCCACGTTAACCTTGGTATGGAGGAACAAGAGCATCTTCATGCGATCTTGTGGCCGGATGATGGCTGCTGTATGGAAGACGGACAATGGAAGCTGGGCGACGGATTCTGGCCATGGTTGGTCAAATGCTGTGTCCACTGCTAGCTCATCGGTAATGTTGATTTTGATGTAGTTCACGCCTAGATCCAGGATTTCTTTTGTTGGGCAGAGGAGATCTAGAATGCGAATTGCAGAGGGACTTTCACCGCGAGCCAAAAGATGTTGAACCATCCATCCTCCCACGAGACCTGTAGGAATGATGTTAGTTGACATTCTGAGGGATGTTGTTGCCTCATTTGAATAGTACTGACCGGATCCACCCACTACCACATATCGACGAGATTGTTTTGGTGGGATGCTCTTGTTCACATCGATTGGATTCTCAACGACTTTTTGATAAGCTGCCTTGACTTGTTCAGGGGTCCATCGGCGAGGAGACAACTTTTGAGCTTCCTCTGGGATCCTCTTCATGGCAGAGTTGACATGATACAAGTACAAGGCCGCCAAGCCCAGAGCGGCAGAGACAACTATGTAAGTCATGACCGTTAACTCAGAAGTAGAACTGAGAAGTAGAACTTGAAATAGGTAGAAGTGGTAGTTTTCCCCCCTCTCAAATAAGTACCGAACCTTGGAATGGTATCACAAATAACCTGTGGAGCTTAGACCATCTGGATCTCAATGTTTATGCAAAGAATTCTCCGAGTGGCTTTGCGGCGTTTGGTAAATCAACCACCTCTTAACTTATCAAAGAAAGTGAGAACATCAAAATTCATTGAGGAAAAGGGATTTTCTATTTTCTATTCTTTCAGAGCGAATCTCATTATTAAAAGATATCACATTACAGATCCTTTTTCCCCCAACAATACAACTGCATCGTCGCTTAGAGCTTAGACGGCTCGGTTATTTCTAAACGAGTGCCACTGCGCCCCATGGTTGGTCCAAGAGCCTCGCGTCCAACTTAAACGATCTCAAATCAGGAAAGCCATGACGAGGATAGACTCCTGATCGATGAGGTGTCTAAGGAGAACTCCCTTATTTCCCCGAAGTTTCAGATTTTCTGTTTCGCTTCCAAAGTTGCGGGTTTCGCTTGCGGGTTGGCCCACCTTTTTAACGGGCGGATGGGCCTCGTCTCCTCCCGAGACACTAGTTCAATTTGAGGTGAGACTTGCGAAATTCCTCTCCAATTTGAAGGATTGGAATCTTTAACGGAATCTTCGCGGAATACATTCCGTTCCACGTTTTTGTCAAAATGTCCAAATCATCGGCTTTATTCTCTCGGAATCAGTTATCGGCATCTGTGGACCCAGTTTCATATTCATCGGGATGTTTACTTTTCCGAGAACATTCAAGGAGAACTTGAATGTTCAAGTTCCTGGCACAATTGACTGATGGGCTCTACATGTACATGTATATGTACATTGATCTCAATTGCATGAGTTCGCAAAGAATCCCGACCCCCACTACTTCTTGCTGGGGTTTGGGGTTAAATGGCAGTCTCTTGTTGGTCCGTTCGACGCGACTACACATAAAGATTGCGTATCTCGGCAAACCGGCACGCTAATCCAGACCCTCCCGAAGAGATGTTCCCACAATATTCGGAGAAGATAGGGGCCTGGAAGCCCAATTCATGGAGTATGTCGCCTAACCCATACTGGAGATCTGATAGAGTGAGCGCGGAACAAATCCAGGGACTAAGATTGGGACAAAACACATAAGGGTGCCTAGAATCCTTGATATACGTAGAACTTGAAGACGAAAGCTCTGCTGTCTTCGGTCTCATTTCCAAAATTCATCTAGTACTTGACCCCTAACGCTCAAAAGCACGAAATTAGGCTGATCACCGGCGCCCCACTTGATCGCGACGTTTTTTTAAAAAAATTTCTAAGCCTTGAGGGTAGAAATCACCGTTGATACCCGTTTCTTATCAACTTGAATTTTATACCCGCGTTTCCATTCCTGTTAGGTCTGACTACTAGATGAGAACCTTATCGGATCTTGAATTCAGATCTTTATAATACTTTGGAATACTTCCAGCCTGAGAATTTCATATATCAAACGCCCTCTAATCTTAAGTTCAAGCCTTTACCGAACTTGAACCTTATCATCTCTTCAATTCCTCCCTTTGAAGTAGATGCGATGTCGTCGCACTCTTCGACCCAGGAGAAATGGCCTCAAAATCATAATCAAGATACTGACTCCATCGCCGAGACTGTTTCTTCGGTAGATACTCAGGCTGATCATGATGCCTTGGATAAAACTTTGACTGCCCATGCTTCGCGGGCTTCGGGCCATATGTCACTCGCCGAGCGTGTGACTACTATTCCAACCAATGTTACCTCTGATCCTAATTTCGAGATTGACTGGGAAGACGAAGACGATCCTCAGAATCCTAAGAATTGGTCTATTGGATACAAGGCTATGGGAATTCTGTTCTTGTCATGGAATACTCTGATTGTGTAAGTGCTGGCACTGCATAAGACATGACCTGTTGAATCTCGGTCTAATATCATATAGTGTCTTATACTCCACAGCTTATACTTCTGCAACAACTGAAATGATGAATGAATTCGACGAGACTGAGACTATTGTCACTCTGGGTCTAACCTTCTATCTATTTGGTCTTGCCATTGGTTCCATGTTCATGGCCCCATTGAGTGAGGTCTACGGCCGCAAACCTGTCTGTGTAGGTTGCATGGCCCTCTTTACCGTATTGATTATCCCCTGTGCCCTCGCCAAATCGATCACAGCTTTGATCGTTGTTCGTTTTGTCGGTGCTCTATTTGGAAGTGTGATGATCTCCACTGCACCAGGTATGGTTGCTGATTTGGTGGATGATGAGCACCGTGCTTTGGCTATCTCAATTTGGAGTATTGGTCCTCTTAATGGACCTGGTTAGTTCTCCATTCTTCTGTATTTTCCACTCATTGCTAACAGTTGAGTCACTCAGTTCTGGGTCCCGTTATTGGAAACTTTGTCACACAGTACCTAGGCTGGCGCTGGATGTGTTGGATTTGTCTCATTCTCTCCGGTGTGGGATTGGTGTTTGCTCTGATTCTAGAGGAAACATATGGTCCAACACTACTGCAAAAGAAATCATCGCGAATCCGCAAGGAGACCGGTGATTCCCGCTGGTGGTCCCGCTTCGATCGAAAGGATAGTCTATACGAGATCCTGAAGCTAAGTCTTAGTCGACCCTTCGTCATGGCCGTCACCGAACCTATCTGGTAAGATATCTCACTACACCCCTTCACCACAATCATTAAAATGAATGCTTGCTAATATTCCACAGTATCTTCTGGGATATCTACGTTGCCATCGTCTACGGTATCCTCTACCTCTGTTTCGTCGCCTACCCCGTCGTATTCGAAGATGACCGCGGCTGGGGCCTCGGCATGTCAGGACTCTCATTCCTAGGCATCGGACTGGGCGTCCTTATAACCATCGGCTGCGAACCACTCATCCGCCGTCTAATTAACAGACACCCAATCGATCCCGAGACAGGAAAAGTCTATCCGGAAGCTGCAGTCTCCTTTATTTGCATTTGCTCAATCCTCATTCCTATCGGTGAACTCTGGTTTGCCTGGACTTGTGTGCCAACCTCAATCCACTGGATCGTCCCCATCCTCGCAGGTATTCCCTTCGGCGCTGGAAACACGGGTGTTTTCATCTACGCTTCGAACTATCTTACCGGTAGCTATGGCATGTACGCTGCGTCTGCACTTGCTGGGAACTCAGTTGTGAGGAGTATCCTTGGTGGTGTTATGCCTATCGCGGGTACGTATATGTACAATAACCTTGGTTCGAATTGGTCGGGTACCTTGCTTGGATTACTGGAAGTGGCTATTGTGCCGATTCCGTTTGTTTTCTACAAGTATGGTCATAAGATTCGGGAGAACAGTAAGATGATTATGCGTCTTCAGGAGGAAAAGAAGAAGTTGGAGGGGAAGAGAGCTGGTGGACGGGCTAATGTTCAAGTGAAGCCGGAGGAGGCTGTCTAGGTTGGTTGATGGATTGCTCTCATTGAAATGGATACCCTGGAGCATTGGAGGTGTTTACAAAAGTTTTGTTGCAGTCATGACTGATTGATTTGAACGACCTAAAAAGATATACATAAGTGACGCATTAATGTAATTGATCATTGTTTCTTTCAACTTGAGGACAATCATTCGAGTCCTTGTAGGAGGCCGTAGATGGGGTATATAATGCAGGACTAGTAGTGACTTTTTCTTGCGAGACAAAAATCCTGGCATTTCCGAGTCTTTTGTTCATCCCAGATAGTGGATTCGGCTTTCCACGTCTTGAACATTCTGAAGAATACGCTCGTATTCACCCAAAGCAATTGCCCCTGCTGGGAAAACCATGATAGCATCCACGTAAACAGGACGAGGTGGAATCTTCATAGGTTGCGCGGGAGAGGATTGAGCAATTGATGGCTGGGAGCCCCGGTCGCTCGAGGAAAAAGACTGTTCTGGCGTAGTGGAGTCTCGAACATAGCCTAGCACATTCAACCATGTGCCAACACGCAGATCCTCCGCCGTTAAGGTTTCTAGAACAGCATTAATATCCACAGAGACTGAGCTCGCCTCAGTCTTGCTGCGTGGATAATTGTGCTCCAAAATCAGGTGGCCCAACGTGACATTATACTGTCTGACACTATTAAAATTGTGAGGAACTCTATAGTATACTAGATGATATGTATACCATATCATCATCTGGGCGAGAACCTCCAATAAAACTCACCATCCAAGAAATCGAATCTTTGAATCTGCAGGTAAACATTGCAGATCGCACAAGAAAGCGCGAGTCGAGGGAGGCGGCCCGTTCATCCCTGGGATGAAGACAAGAGGAAGCTTGAAATCGCTCTGTCAACTGGTATATGAATCAAGCACGTGACTCCGCGTATGTCATAGGCGCAGCGAGGGGAAAGTCCACTCCCCTCCATTTCTCGGACTTCATCACAAGACTACGATCGCCGAATTTCCCAGTCCCCAATCTGACCTAACCCTCGAAGCACGGATTCAGCCTACTTAATTTTGATTCCACCCTCTTTTTTCTCTTTGATTCCGTCTCGGCGTCATTTAATCTCACGTTTTGCTGGTTGCCTACAAAACATATCTACCGCCTCCGCCTCCGTCTGACTGCGATACTTACTGGTGTACCTCGATAAAACCGCCCGGTATCAGTGCTGCCTGATTCCCTCAAATCCAAGCAACATATTACCCATTCTCTCCTTCAATCACCATAACAATGTGGTCCTGGTTCGGCGGCGCAGCCGCTCAGAAACGCAAGGATGCGCCCAAGAACGCTATCTTGATGCTGCGCGGACAGCTGGACATGCTACAGAAGCGAGAGAAGCACCTTGAGGCCCAGATTGCGGAACAAGATGCCGCTGCACGAAAGCACGTCAACACAAATAAGAACGGTATGGTCTAGTCTTACCCGGTCTATAAAACGGAAAGATAAGAGTGTTCGGATTTTCTAACTCGTCACGCCACCATTAGCTGCGAAGGCCGCACTCCGACGGAAGAAGGGCCTCGAGAAGAACCTTGAGCAGACATCCGCACAGATCATGCAGCTTGAACAACAAGTATACTCGATCGAAGCGGCGAATATCAATCACGAGACACTGCAGGCGATGAAACAGGCTGGTGCGGCTATGGAGCAGATTCATGGTGGAATGAGCATTGATAAGGTTGATGAGACTATGTATGTGCTTGACATCACTACGGGACCTCTGGACTCGGGTCTTTATTCTTTGGATTTTCTCTGTGGTTTGGTACTGATAAATTCTCCTGTAGGGACATACTCCGGGAACAACACCAGCTCGCAGACGATATCGGCGCCGCGATTGTCTCTGTCCCGATTGGCGAGCAGGCCGACGAGGACGAGTTGGAGGCCGAGTTGGAGGGACTGGAGCAGGAGGCTATGGACGAGCGGATGCTCAATACCGGTCCTGTCCCAGTTAATGCCCAACTGGACCGTTTACCCGCTGTTGGAACTTCGGATTGTAAGTCTTCGCCGATAGAGGCTCTTGCTTCACCTATCTCTCTCTACACATCGCTAACTACATCCAGTAAGCAAAGACAAGACACCAGCAGTCGAGGAAGACGACGAAGAGGCAGAGCTGGCCAAGTTGCGTGCCGAAATGGCCATCTAATTTTCTCTTGACCCTCTACTAATTCTCTTTTTCATCTTCATGTCGCATACCTGATTTCTGTCTCTGGTTTTGGGCGGGCTCATTATCATCCCCATTCCATCGCCCAACTTGACCTCTCCCTCAGCATTGGATGTCTTATTTCTTTTCTCCCTACAAGCAAGCCTCTGTTTCTTTGAATGTCTCGGCGCTAGTTCTCTCTCTCTATACACCTAAATATGGGTTCTGTTCTTTTCATGTTGCTCTACTTAAGTCTTCTCCTCAATTTGCTTTTTTTGTCCATGGACAATGAATCTGCTAGACTATCTTCAGTGCCTTTTGTCTATTATGTAACTGGAGTACCTGAACTAATGAGTTTAGTATTGGGACTCATATCTTTCAACATCCGGCAGTTCTCCGATTCCTTTCAGTATCCATCATGGAGTGTTTAATAGGATATTTGGAGTTTAATGAATGAAAATTTTCTCCATTATGGAGCAGAAGCTACCTCCCTAGTGGAGGTAGAAAAAAAAACTAAGAGAAAAAAGGAATAAAACACCATGGCTTAAACCCGCCATAACCCCCATACCCATGCTAAACCGAGTACGCCATGACAAAGAAAACAAAATAGAAAATACAACAAATAAACAAACAGATCGCGAGAGAAGCTCATCCGAAGATGAATAAAAAGGGAAGATAAGAAGTGAGAATAGGAAGTAAAAATAAGAGAAATAGGAATTGAAAAAAAGAAAGAAAAAAACACCGCCATAAATCCGTGAAGGGAGGTCGTCAAGTAAGTGGCAAACGGGGTAAATCGTCTTCACTCAACCAAGCAGAACTGAGAGTTCAGCTTAAGGGTACCACGCAAAACTCTTGACCATCTCCGACCGTGCGCCGTCCTCTGCTTCAGTGGACCAGCGCTGCTTCCACTCCAACTCAGCAGCTTGGGCCTCTTCGAGGGCCTTCTTGCTGTCTGGGGAAGGGAGGCCAGGACCTCTGGGGTCATGAATTCGGGGTGGGAAGCCCCGAAGCTGGTAAGCCCGTTAGGGCGGGGATAAGCGGCCAAGTCCCCAGCTGGACCTGGAATACCCATGTTTGAGTATGGAGGGGCCTCGAAAATGATGTCCTGGACCATATAGTTGTCCGAAACGGACTTGGGGACGGGCGGGAAGATGGGAGGTGAGGTCGTGTCGGAAGGAATGGTCGAGGATGAACCTGCATCCTCGGTCGTGGAGGGACCGGGTGCGAGGTTCAGAGAGGAGAGGCCGCCCATCAGATTCTCTCGTGGGTCGATGGAGGGTGGTGGGACATGTTCGTAGCGGACGTGAGTAGGCTGCGTAATCTGAGGATATTGCATGACATTGGTGTGGACCTCATACACGCCTCCCATGTTGGTCTTCCGCATTTGACTCAAGCGAGAGTTGAATGAACTGTATCAATGGTCAGTATATAAGTCTTATGTGGTTTTGATATCGGATTGAATTTTCGTCTTACGTTGCAGCGCGAGCATGGTCAATTTTCCAATTCTCATCCGTAATTGGCACACGACGCTTTTTGGGATCAGCGGGCTTTCCACCAACCATTGGGACCGAAGGAGCACCCGTATGGTAGACACTGCTGGCACCGTGCCAAGCAACATATTGGTTTCGGTTGTACTCTTCTCCTGGGCCAGGAAGCTTATCCTCGGGAACAGCCAATTCGCCCTCCACGTCGCCTCGCTCATGAGCAACATCCTCATCGTAGTCATCGAGAATCTTCTTGCCGCCGACGACAATCTTGGCACCGAACTCACGGAAAACAGAGCGCGCGGTCACAACACCAATAGCTCGACCTTTGTAGGAGTGGGGGATGATGTCTCGTTCAATCAAGTCACGCTTCGCATCGTCATCAATGATAATTTTGTAAAGCATCTTGTGCTTTTGGAAGAAAAGGTAAGAGTCACGGAAACCAATGCATCGAGCTGGTTCCGTCGACAACATGTAGAGTCGGTCACCGCGGTTTTGAATGGTAAATGTACGAACTCGGTATTCGCGCCCTTCGAGCAAATGACCGTTGTCATCGACTTTGGTGACACCTTGAGGGTTAGGGGGGAGAGAGACTTCGTCGTTGATTACATCCATCATGTTTCCTTCTTTGTCAACGGGTACCTGAGTCAAATGAGACGGGCCCCGGTTACGCGCCCAACGGCCTCCACTGGCGGCAGGACGACCTCGACGACGCTTTACAGGAGTAGAAACGCGATTCGGAGTATCAGGTCCGCTCGCGTCCCAGTCTGGGGGACGGTTTTTGGGGGGACGGCCGATACGACGTTTGCGCGGAATGGCTGACTGACGCCCGCCATTAAAAGAGGGTGAACCGTCTCCGGCTTCCAACAGTACAGAATCCTCCGGGGCTGGAGTCGTGGCTGCACCTGCTTCGTCAGTCTTGGAATCCCCAGGAGTGGCGGCATTGGCGTCGGCGTCAGGTTCAGCGTCGCTGATTGCCTCTGGTTCCACGTCCGGGTCGTTCTCGGGTGAGTCGTTGTAGTCTGGAATTGGAGACGATGGTTGAGACGGAGGCGCATCTACCATTTCGTCATCAGAAATGTCAGGGATTTGCGGCGCATTACCTGAGGTTCGAGGGTCAGTAATTGCGACGCGTCCAAGGAACTCCGAACAAGGGTAGCTGTGGAAAAGAAGGTGGGGGGAGGAATTGGAGGAGGGGAAGAAAGTGAGGGGTCACGTACGCATTGACTTGGCAGCCGCTTGCGCGGCAGCCCTCAACTTTCGAGGCATGGCCACAAGGATATTAGATTTGACGCTATAGAGAGAGACAGACATCAAAGACATCTGAAGCTGTTTTGCTATATGCGGATTAGCCATTTTCCGACTTCCGAACCCACGTGATATGGAGTGAATAGCCTCACGTGATGTATATACTTCAATTTCAGCCTCAGGCACCTAAGCCACCTTAGAGCCTCAGCCCTCAGGCAATTTTGGCCCTAAACCCTATATGGCCATTTTGGGACCTTCCCCTCACTGAAATAAAAAATGACATCATATGCTGATCCTTTTGCCATCCTTCTGTCACACTCTATCACAACACATTCTGATTCACCAATCCCCCATTTTTATGTTGTTTTCTTCAGCATTCTAGACCTTTCATTGCCCACTTATCATTTTCGTGTCGAGAATGCTATTCCCTTTGAATATTTCATCTCTTGTAAGCAGCCCAGAGTATACCATGAGCTCATGCGCCCTAAATGCTCACCGGGTCAGGTTGTTCACCGTTCTTTTCCGATGACAGTCCAAAATAGTGAACAGCTGCCTTTTACGGCTAATTAGCACCCGTGTGCTCCCCATTTCCCCGATGAGGTACCCGATGAGGTATTTACTGCTATTATGAGGAGTGATAATATCACATGTATGTAGCTTTGTAAGATTTCTAATCTTTCAACTTTTGACACGAAACCTGCTTTTAAGGCAGAACTGCAGAGGTTTCTCTCCACTTGGGCTTGGACCTATACGAGCTAGCCATCAATGAGAGTATTCAGTACATACGAATGCTACACATGCATTGATGAACAGACACCAATAACGGTGATAAAGGGACATCTGGATTTTCCACTTTATTTCAAGTTTCACCCTTTGATTGACTTTAGCCACCATTGACCATGCAGGCTCTGTGACCATTGTTCCAGAATATCTTAATAAATGCTTCTTATGCACTGATCATGCGGAACAGGTCGCAGGACGGCGAGTCGGCTGCATGGCTGCAGATCGTGGCACAGCTTCACCGCAGCTTGCAGATGACCTACAAATTAGATCGACATGGTAGTATGGAGAAAATACCCGTCAGACCGTGCAGTTTGGGGGAGCTGGGGGGGGGGGGGGGGGGAATATGAAAATATGGAGAAAAGTATAGAGATGTATCGCATTACTGTATGGAGTACTCCGAGAGAATAAATCCGAGTTATACAATGTGCCTAGGTGTACATAGTATAATACTGATCATCACAAGGTTTATCAATCAATAACAGGACAAGGATAAGTAGTATATGCCAGGAATACCCCCTTCATGAACTCATCCCTATAGGAGGTGTTTTCCAGTACCGCGCTTATTTGTTTGAGGGAAAAGCAAGGTGAGGGGGGGGGGATGCAGATCCTCCCCGCCCTCATCATCCCGCAATTCAACTAGGGAATTCAAGGTCATACACAGAGGAGCTTGGGACAGCCTGAGTGTAGCTTGAGTTCAACTTTCAAATGTTATTTTTACAGCTTGATCATATACACCATCATAGGCTGTGTGCGCTCATACCTCCGGCTTTTTAATCCATCAAACCATCTATACCGAAAAAAAAAAAAAGGCAAGGACTCAGGACTCGGATAGCGGACGCCCTATGACGCAGCTGGTGGGGATCCTTCAGTGGAGGGTTAGGGATAAGTACGACCTAGTGGTAGGAGCTTTCGGCCTTTGGTCTGTTTCTGCCCGCTCACGTCCTGGTTGCTTCTCTGTTATCCAATGGTATGTCGATGCAAGGGGAGGACCGGGAGGGAGCTGGGTCGGGCCATATTCAAAGCTGAAAGCTGCACGATCGCGATCTTAGGAGTTGCCGATCGGCCTCGATTTGGATTGTACAGAGAGGATTCCGTGATTTGTTTCTCTGGGAATATTTACCTTATCAAGTAAGTGAGAGTCGAAAAAAGTGGTTTCTTTTACAGAGTACATTATGGAAGTACCTCCTAGAACATATAGGAGGCATGTACTCCGATCCTAAGAATGTACCCCACCCATATGCAGCGGAGATGGCGGAGACCATGCGATTAGAACTCAAGCGCCATAGCCAGGGCTAAAAAAAGGCGCAAAGCGAAAATGCCCGAAGTCAACACATGTCATGTCGATCGTGTCATTATACCTAGTCACGAAGTTCGAATGTTTAGGCTAGTGAGGGATATGTCAATATTGAGGGTGGTTGAGGGGGGGTAAACACTGACATTTGGGGGTGCAGTGTATAGTTCCAAGGGTCGAATATAGTTCTATAGATGATTTAGGTACACTATTGAAGACAAAATGCCCGTTATTGAGTATCGGCCATTCACGGATCAAGCCGCTTGGGTGATTCTCCACATGGTTTCGCCTTCGAGTTCATTGGATGCCCGAGATTTGCCTCTGACTCGGTATTACTCCGGATTTCTGTACAAAGAGTACTGGGGAAATGGAATAGAATTAGAGGGTGGATAGAATATAAAATGATAGAGAATAATATAAAATAAAATAAAATAGCAGAGAGTGATGTTTATGAGAGAATAGAGATTGAAATGCTGGTTCTAAATTAATCCAGATGATGCCCTACGTCAAACCCAGGGACTTTGGGGTATATACTGTAGGAATCTCTCATTCCAACCAAGTGGGGTTAGATAATTCAATTAAAGGAATTAAAGGAATTAATTCTATTAATTTTATTTATTTATTTTACTCTTATATACAAATTAAGTACATAACGGAGTACAGTAGGAACTTGGACCCTCAAGAGAAATCTATTCACTGAGAGAAATGATCTCATATATGATCACCAAAGATTTGAAAGTGAATGTTTGTCCTTTACTTTCATTCACTTAACTCTTTTTTCTTTCTTCACTCTACCCTTTCACCCTCATGTCCTTAATACTTCAAGTTTTGGGGCATTCAAGTGCTACCGAGTGAAGACCCGAAGCCGATCCCGGTTCATCATCCCGCAATCTCCCTTAGCTCATCACCGTCACAAACTTTCTTTTCTTTTTCTTCATCTCTTCAACCCTCTTATTTCTTTCTTCCCCACACTCTTACTCCCTGATTTCTTACAACTTCATTTTGATCTTCTTGATTCTTCGGATTTTACTGGTTTTCTCAGAAGGGCGCGCTGGATGGAAACACAATGGCTGCGCAGAACGGAACCGAGTTGCACGAGGCAGACTTGAAGCTTCCAAGGTGAGTCATCATGATTCTTGTTTCTATTCTGTTATTCGAGAGGTCCAGATCTTCACTGGGTTTTTTTTGGATGGTTTCACTTGGTTTTCCCTGAATAAAGAACAAAAAAACCCTCGTTTATCTATACTGGGTGGTTTCGAGGGTTTTTTGCCCCTCCCGCATTTCGAGTGCCTACATCCTGGTCTCCAATGTGAGACAAACTATGGAGAGGCGCAGATGTTCTCCCCCGAAAGAAAAAAAAGAAAACAAAAAAATACAGACCTCCCGATCCGTTCTTTTTGTGTTTCTTTTCCCTGAATGGTCATTTCTGCTTTACCGGAGTTCTCCCGCTATATCTGCATGATCAACCCGGTCGCACTGCACTTTACCCCCCACCATCGAGATTAAACCCCCCCCATCACCAGCTTGACTTAAATATCCGATATCGCCAATCATGATCCAAAAAGAACATACTAACAGAACTGCTCTTTCAGTGCCACACCTGAAGACGAGAATCCTGATCAGATCGGCTCCAACGGCTCAACTCCTACTGGCATTTCGACTCCTCAACCGGATCCCGCGGACAAGCGTCTGCCCTCCATCATGCACAACTACTTTCAGGTTGGTTCCTTCTCCGGTGATAAATTGAGTCTTCAGCGGTTATGGCCGTGCCTTGCGAAATCCTCGTCCGAACATCCAGGGCTGGACAGTTCTTCCGAATCCTTTGTCGTGTTGGCTAGAGAGGAGGGGATGGAGAAGATCGAGGCGAATTTGCCTACACCTCCCCATTCCCTTTTGCAGTCGGATGAAATGGATCTCAGTTCGAGTCCAGACAAGACTGCGGGGTCGATCTTCAACACCTTGAAAAAATATCTCACTCCTACCCATGAAACACCTTCCCGTCGTCAAACTTCCCTCCCAGTGTCTAGCGTCTCTGACGATCCCGTGCTTGCCTCCCATTTCTCCAACCCATCTCTCTCTCCTGCATCAGATGCGTGTCCCCTTACCGAAGTACCTTTGCTCGACCACGAGAAACCGCATACATCCAAATCTTGCGAGAATCTTGCCAAGCTGACTGGAAACGCACCCGATGTGGTGCGCTTGAAGAATACTCCACCCCTGACCCCCCGCGCTTTGTCGAACGAGGATGATAAGAAGTCCGTAACTTCGGCCCCCGCCGAGAAGGTGGAATCGCGGGAGAGCTCGACCGATGAAATCACCATGAAACTCGACCAGGCTTTTCCCCGCCAGCCTTCGCCCCAGAATGGTCCTCCCGTCGCCCCACTGAAGGGTAAACTTACAGTTAAGATCTCCGAAGGTCGTGGTTTGCGTCCGAGTGTGGATCCTTACTGTGTGTGCGTTTTTGAATGGAATGAGTACATCTCCAAGGGTACCAAGGATGGTGAGGAAGAAGAGGAGCAGAAGCGACGTCAGATCGAATCCGATGCCGAGGCTGGTCGTCCAATGGCGATTCCAATGAAGAGTCGTCAGAGCAGTCACAACAGCTCCCTGGAGGGACTCGACAATAAGGGGAAAGCGCCTGTCACAGACCCCAACTGGGATCACTCCGCCGTCTTGTATGTCCTCTCACAATCTCTAAGAGTGCCTGTCCTCTCTTGACTTGATTTGCTAACCCTCTCATTAATAGTGATGTTCTCGGCGACCAATCCGAAGTCGATGTTACCGTTTATGATCGTCACAACCAAGAGGCTTTCCTCGGCCACGTTCGACTGGGAATTAACCTTAAGGAAGACCACAGTCGGCTAGAGGGCTGGTTCCCCTTGGTGGCTCGTGGAGCTGGGGATAACCAAGTGTCCGGCGAAATTTATCTGACGATGACTTTTGAAATGACTGAGCGCAAGCAGGTTGGCCCGAACGATTTTCAGATCCTCAAGCTGATTGGCAAGGGAACATTCGGTCAGGTCTACCAGGTGAAGAAGAAGGATACTGAGCGTGTCTATGCCATGAAAGTTCTTTCGAAGAAGGTTATCATCCAGAAGAAGGAAGTCGTCCACACACTGGGAGAGCGCAACATCTTGGTGCGCACCGCAATGGCCTCATCCCCCTTCATCGTGGGCCTTAAATTCTCGTTCCAGACTCCGACCGATCTCTACCTGGTGACTGACTACATGTCGGGCGGCGAATTGTTCTGGCATCTGCAGCGCGAGGGCCGCTTCCAGGAGGCACGAGCCAAGTTCTACATCGCTGAACTCATTCTGGCCCTACAGCATCTGCATGATTACGACATTGTGTACCGCGACCTCAAGCCTGAGAATATCTTGCTTGATGCCAATGGACATATTGCGCTCTGTGACTTCGGATTATCCAAGGCCAACCTTACCCAAAACGATACCACCAACACCTTCTGCGGAACCACCGAGTATCTGGCTCCTGAAGTCTTGCTGGATGAACAAGGCTACACCAAGATGGTTGATTTCTGGTCTCTGGGTGTCTTGGTTTTCGAGATGTGCTGTGGATGGAGCCCCTTCTACGCGGAGGATACCCAGCAGATGTACAAGAACATCGCATTCGGCAAGGTGCGATTCCCGCGTGACGCACTCAGCACCGAGGGCAGGAATTTCGTCAAGGGTCTGCTTAACCGCAACCCCAAGCACCGTCTGGGTGCCAATGGTGATGCAGCCGAGCTGAAGGCTCACCCATTCTTCCATGATGTCGACTGGGACGTGCTTTGCAAGAAGCAGGTTATCCCTCCATTCAAGCCCAAACTTAAGTCCGACCTGGATACCTCAAACTTCGATCCCGAATTCACCAACGCCCTTGAGAACAACATGTCCTTGAACGACCGTGCCGCGGCGCTGGCTAACGGGTTCATGCCTGCGGGTACACCGCTTTCGCCTGGCATGCAGGCTAACTTCAAGGGCTTTACATTCGTGAATGAGAGCTCTATTGACCACCATGTTAAGATTGAGCCGAGTGAGGAAGACATGGAAGATGATACCCTTCTTGCCGAAGATTCGTGGCATCGCGGCCACCGACTGACCAACTCAACGGATCAACGTATGAGTGGCGCTCACAAGGTATCCGAGGGCACCGATTCTGGGATTTTTAATGTTGATGAGAACTTTTGATGTGACTACGTTTTCCCTTAGTTTTGTCTCACATTGCATGATCATGGAGTCTTGATCTTGTTCTGTACTTGCTTTACAGGTGCATTTCTGGTTTTAACGAAATCAGTTCATTGTCCCTTTCTTATGCCATGTTCTTTTTTTTTCTTGCCGGGTCGCTCCATGGGTGGTTTCCCACCTCTTAGGGTTTTTTTCTCCTTCACTTGTTACTGCGTTTGGTTTGAGGAGGGGTCCTCACATGTTGTCTTCTGCCTCATTGATCTTGTGTTTCGGCTGTTGTCAGCTACATACCCCCGCCTCCCCGGGGAATCTACCCCTTCCCAGGGAGGCCTGCATATCATGGAATCGGGGTCCTCTGATTTATGACTTTCTCAACACTCATGTACACTGATACCGGAGTGGAGAGGGACGAAGGAAGGGACCATGCCTGAATTTCTTTTTCTTTAACTTCCCTGGAACAATTCCCCTTGTTTATTATGGATTGTATTCGGGTTTCGTGCCTAGCGCTTCTCATACTAAATTTCTCAATCATCCTCCATCAAGTCAAATTCTCTCTTTCTTTCTCTAACTTCCTGAATATGACGATAGGACCTCTTGTGCAATGCACTCTTTTCATTGCGGTCAAGTTTGATTGCAAGCTTCACAGAGGTCAATACTAGCATCCACTTGCGCGGGATATCCATGTCCATTTCATCGTGGCGTTCAGAAGGAGTAGGACAGCATGGCGCATGGCGGTTAGGTTGATACGAACATTCATGATTCGATTTTCATTTTTTCGGATCTATGCAGCATGGTATGATTCCTATGCAGGAAATCGATATATTTATCAAATTCGCATTCTCAACGTAATACTTCCAATCTTCCAAGTGGGTCATGGATCTGGATCTGTCAACTGGTACCTATCTTAACATGTGTTTGGCACTTGCATCTTGTACTTCCAAGGTTCCCTTGCGTTTATCACACGGAACTTCAGATCTCACTGACATCACTGCAGAAATATTGACTGTTATGAGTCAAACCAGGTTGTACCTATATCGTTGAGATCTGGCTGCTGTTTTGAACTGGGAATGTTTCAGCACTTCAGGCTCCAATACGGAATGCCTACTACCTAGGTATTACCCTGACTTACTTGAAAGGCGACCACGACGTACATACTACAGAGCCTGATTTGGACCGGTATACAGTTGAGGTGAATGAAGAACCCTCAGATCTCTACTGGAAACTCGAACGCCTGTTCACTCTGAAGTAGTCCAGATGTGTGCTATTAGTATATGGTACCTAGAAAATCACATGCGAACACTGACCTTGGGATTACTTATATGATTCAAATGTTCTTCGTGTTTACCCTATCGATATAGTTATGAACTTTGCTCTACTCGTTTGGTTCCCAGGGTCATATAGCTCGAATTAAAAAGTCGAGATACACTGTGCTCCTGTAGCTCAATGGCAGAGCGTATGAGTAAGTGACACTGAATTCACTGAAATTAGTGTTTTTTTGACTAACCCACGAAAAGCTTCTATTAAGAACATCCTAAGGTCGTGGGTGCAACCCCCACCTGGAGCTTTTTTTTGAGTACTTTTTCTATTTACTATGAAGTCTATGTATTTCGAAGAATCAAGTCTTTGAATAGATTTTCAAAGTTTCGGGTCCCAGAATACCGATAATTTACTTCTCAGGCGCCGGTGTTAATCTGAATACATCGACCTATTACACCGGGGAATATAGTTGTCCCGGCGAGATATCGACATGTCTTTGGGGACTCGGAGCTCCCTTGCGTGCTTCAAGAGCTACATCCACGAACACCTGGCTTACCCCACAAGTTGGAAATTAAAAAAGCAGAATCTTAACTCGCACTGCCGCAAGCATGGCCTTGATGGAAGAGCAAATTCGGGGTCTTGCTTGGGTTCAAAAGACCTTTAGTCTGGAGCCTCGGTGGACTGTGGAGCCCAATCCTGAAGCCATCAAGCGGACAGTCCAGTTGCTGAAGCCGTCAAGTACGGTGAATTTTCTGGCCCAGGGCGCCTTTAACAAAGTCTATGATGTGGTAATAGACAACGAGGTCTTCATTATGCGAATTTCGTTGCCCGTTGATCCTTACTGCAAAACTATGAGTGAAATATCAACTCTGGATTGGATATCCCGCGCGACAAATATCCCGGTTCCCCGAGTTATCACTTATCAACCTTCCTGAGAAAACCCTGTGGGATTTGAATGGATTTTCATGACCAAAATCCCTGGGAAGCCCTTGAAAGAGATATGGCGTTCTCCATCATTTGATAGAAAGGAATACCTGGTTGGAGAGCTTGCGTCATACGCCCACTGCCTTTTCCAGAACAAATTCTGGGGAATTGGGAATATCTATGGGGTAAAATCTACCCTTGATTCCAAATTAGCTGAAAAGATTTGGCCTGTGGGAAATCCAGTATACCCCAAAAGTTTATCACTATCTGAGAAGGAGAAAATTCCCGACGATTTGCTAGATGTGGGCCGGATTGTTTCTATGGACTTTTTTGGGGGGTCGCGTATCCTCCAGGACGTTGATCGGGGTCGGTTTGGTTCAAGTAGAGACTGGATCATATCGCGTCTTTCTCCAAGTGAGAAAGACAATCAGTTGATATTGGATAATTTACCATCCGGAGATCTCGACAGTGACGATGAAGCCGATGCAGATGATGCTACGAGAACCCTGGATATTATTGAAAAACTGAAAGGACTGCTTCCGTCTGTCTTTCCACCGGGTAGAGATGACCCAGAGGTCTCAATTCTATTTCACGATGATCTCTCTAGCCGGAATATCCTTGTCCAAGACAGCGGAGAGTTGACCGCCGTTTTAGACTGGGAATGTGTCTCGGTGCTTCCTTTGCGGAGTGCCTGCTATTATCCTGCATTATTGAAAGGTCGACCAAAAGGTCGACCACAACGTCTAGAGCCTGATATAGGGCGATACAAACTTGAGACTGAGACAGAACCCTCCGATCTTTACTGGGAACATCTTTTGGAGTATGAGCTCACTCTCCTCCGCGAGGTGTTTATTGATAGGATGAGAATACTGGCGCCGGAATGGGAGGATATTTTTCATAAAAGCCAGCGTCAAAGAGATTTTGATACTGCAGTGCACAATTGCGACAATGAGTTTATTGCCCGGTATATACTTGCATGGATTGACGATATCACTGCCGAGGTAGAGAACCCTCGGAGCCTACGTGACAGAATTGATGAGTATTAAGCAGCTCATACAAACTTGCAGCCCTGGAGCATACGTGGCTAGTGAAATGCGCGAAGCTTATACACATGAGCCTGCCTACTTACATACTAAGTACATGTGTAAGTAGGGCGTCTCCTAGATTTAGAGAGACTTATCATGGATTCCACATCCAGATGCCCATTTTCAATGATTGGCTGAAATCTAACTCAAGTACTACTCGCACATACGTGACTATGTGGTATTGCAGTTTGCTCCGCTTGTGAAAGGACACCTGCTAAAATGTATTCAGTTGAAGGGACAGAACGGCCAAAGGGTAGGGCCGCAAGGACAAGTCACTCGGGGAATCAAAAGAAGTGAATTTGTGGAACCCAGAAGCTAGAATTAACTTATTTCCAAGGTTCTTAATCACTCTGAGATCGTACACAATGCCGAAAAAATCACTCAAAGCCCAAATACACAATCTCTTCCGGTGGAAGCCTAGGTTTACCGGCCTTATTCACGCTCATAGACTCCCCCGCAATGAGAAAATAACAGACAGCCCACAAAAATGCCAACCAATTCCGACTCAGGCGGAGGCTTATAGACATGGGCAGTGCCAGGTGCACGTCGCTCATAACTTTCCATGTATCCGGCATTTTTGCACCAAATTGTACTCTTTTCCCATTCAATGGTGTCGGCACTAGCAGATTTATCAGTAGGATTAGCAGAAGTCTCTATACAGGGGATCGCTTGTTGACCATCTGATTCCATTTCAAATTTGATTCCTCTGATTGTGCCCTTGCCGTGGAGAAAAGACAGGCTAACGACTCTTGAATCCGATGGGAAGGTAAATGTTTCTTGAGACGCAGTCTCACTTTCTCCAGCTCTTACTACTTGTCCTGAAGGGTAGACGAACGCGATTCCAATAATAGAACTGCCTCGCCAGAAAACCTGGATTGCGACAGCTGGTTGCACACAACCACTGCTGTCAGGCACAAAGAAATAAAGCCTTTGGCTATGGTAGAAGGGTACAGAATATGCCGGAAGTATGATCAGAGGCCGATGGATGGAAATAATTGCTCGAACCCGGTCACACCTCCCATCAAAAACCCAAGAAATAGCAGTAAGCTCTTCCCCAAAACCACCCAGGTATCGATTGAACTCTTGCCCATTGAACTTTGAGTTACCAGAGGGAGCACGGAATGTGACCTCACGAGATAATGTAGTTTCGATATGGATAGCTGTGACTCGACACATTCTGAACGGTGGTTGAGAATCGTGCGAGAAATCAAAAGAAGTCAGCCAGATACTCAAAGACCGCACAGTCTCGTCAGATGAAAGCTCCAGCAAAAGTTCCATCTCATCCATCCATTGACCTACTACACTCGGGGACCGATTATCAAAGTATTCGATTTTAAGACCAGTTATACAGCGAGGAGATCTTGATCGCCCTTGGACACCTATCGAAGCCTTGATTCTGTGGACATTCTTGAGTGATGCATAGGTCTGGTAGACATTGTCTCCCGGTATTCTGATCAAATGGGCAAAAGTCTCATCATCTCGGAGCTGATCATCAGAGACTATTCCAGAGTCGTAATTTGGGGTCTCAGTTGGTGCCAGTGTGTCGCCGCATGGCTGAGACTGAATACCGATTCTGGAAAAGCCATCGCTAAGGTCTTGCAGGGGATGATTGAAACTGCTTGATCTATTCCAATTTCCCCTCTCGGCTGCAGTAAAGCCAGTGGTGGAATGTCCAGGTGGTGGTATTGGTAGTGATTTGAGTGATTGATGGATTCTGTATTGAAGAGGGATGAAACTAGCGGCTCTGCCGTAATTCGTAAAAATCTTGACATCGGTTAGCATACATTATAGGGGCCAGTGATTCTCAATTGTGGGAAATTAACCTGGAACCCCCCTAGAGACGTATTTTTCTCACGAGCGTCAACAATCCCCACTTCAAACCGATGGATACGCTCTCCGGCGGGTCCGTTGAGAAAGAAAGATATCTCACAGCCACCTCCCGAGCCGTACAATAGTGAGCCTCTATCTGCATAGAAGAATTCGATTCCAATCAGTGGGTAAGTTATAAATGTCATGTGGCATGTGATTCTTGTTGAGGCTTCAAGACGAATGCCTTGAGGTCCCCCAAAGTCAATGTTGAGCAAGGGTTCAAAGGTTTTGAAAGGCTGGGAAGGTAGGATATCGCTATACTTCAAACCCTTTTGCTTTGGAATACCTGGTGTCCACAAGAGAGACGGGACAGATTGCGTATCGATGTTGGACATTGAATGACCGTTCGTACCGTCAAACCTGACATCCGTGGAAAAGTCTGTTTGCCGTCCGATCCCAAGTGAAACAATCTTGTAGTTATCCAAACCAGCGATAAGATACGGCCAAGCCGTATGCGGAATAAGCAAACTGCCAAATGCGATCCCTCCACTTTCGATATCACCAAAACAAGCTGTTGAGCTTGAGTCTTCAAACTTGAATTTGATACCTGTAAGTCCCTCTGAGCAGAAGGCGACACAGATGTTCTGCAAGTTGGAGGTGCACTGTATTTTTAATCGTCTTTCAGAAGCTGGGATCTGGTAGCCAATACCACGATTGGTTTTATTGTGCTCTGGCCATGGAAATATGTCTATCCCAGATATGAAGACCTGTGAGCCGAGTTGTATGAACGAAATACCAATTTGAGAAGTGTTGAGGGAATGCGAAAGGTTGAATAAATGTGCTCGATGGTGAATTATGCGGCATCCTTCCTCTAACGGGCCACTGGCAACTGTATGTGATTGTATTTGGCCCGAAAATAATGAATCCATCTTCACAAAGACAGATGAGTCGTGTGTGGTACTATCTGAAAGCCTCAATATGTCTTCCGTGTCTTGAATGGGGAATTTGATAGAGCCATGCGGCCCAGTATCTGTATTCAAAACAATGTCCAGACCTAGAAGCTCTGCAATTGGTTCGATCAGGCTTCTAATTCTCTTTCGATTAATCATGGCCAGGTTCCCATCTCGTAGATAGAATCTGGTTCCGAAAAAAAGTTGAGCCCAGTTTTGAATCTTTGAGAGGTTCGGTAAAATAAAGTCCGCCTCCTGACCAATGCAGAACCTACTCCGCCAGTATGACTGTGGAAGCCGCTTGATATGACACCAAAATGCAAAATACCGACATACCAGGCGTAGTTTTAGCACCTGGTCAAAGGGCAAATATGACAGGATTTCATATGTCAATTCCGGAGAAAGCTTATGAAATATATGGGTGATCGAACTTTCCAATGTTCTCTGAGATCCTTTTGTCGTACTCTGACCCGGATAGGATGGAGTTGTTTGATTATGCGATGAAGAAGTGAGGTAAATGGTGTCAAACTGGCTGGAGAGGTCGTCGCTTGTAGTTCGATCTGAATATGCCTGTGGCCTGCGGAATGGAATTCCAGCTGCCTCAACTTCTGCATTGGAGGGAATCCCATAAGGGTCAACGTAGAAATATGAACTCAAGTCCATGTCACTTGGTGGTTCAGTCACTTTGTGCATCTGCGTCGCGCCTCCGTAGTCATGTCCGAATTGAAATATCGATTCAGAGGTACAGGGGATACAGTCAAGTATTTGAAACAGACATTTGGCAATGTCTGTCTCCGTTCGAGTCTTTTCACTCTGCCCAAGACTTATCCTGAGGGAAAATAAATTCCAGCATGAGTTATGAAAAGCAAAGCACCAACGGCGGGAATCACGTGAAGATTCACAGATTTCGAATTCTTCTAGATCCTTGATAAATTTGCCGATATAGGACGATTTGCTCTCAGCTGGTGCATAAAGTATGTTACCGTGGCGAATGAACCCCAGTCCTGTGGGGGTCACAGCGCCCGAAGAATGAGAGGAGTGTATTCCTCGGACGTCGGCATACCAAGGATGACACGGAGCCTGTGAGGATGATGAAAGATGTCTATGATATTGGCAAGGATCTTGGAGCAGGATGATTCCACAAAGGGGACAATAGACGTTTGAATGCATTCAGATAAAGCACATGCAAGACTGATCTCCAGGTGCTTGTTGATCATGTTTCTTCGTGTATAGGGAAGCTCGTCACTAATGCAAACCAAGGTACAGTTCAAGCAAAGACGTTGGACGAGTGGGATTTGGACTATGCCAGAAGCAAACGTCGCAGAGTGATTTGAGACTTCTCAGGCGGTCGATGTCTCCAGCTGGAATAGTGGTCCGCAGCCCGGGGCACCTAGGGTGACGGCGGTATCTTAAAGAACAGAACAAGATGATGAGTAGATAGATACAGGGTAAGTTTCAGAGTGACAATCTTGAAGCTAAGTGAGCAGCTCCCCAGCTTACTGGCTAGTGCAGACGCACTGACCCTCCCAAAGCTGAGCGTGCTGAAACGCGATGGATTGGTGCCCTTATTCAGCACGCACCCCTCCGTGTAAATAATAGCTGACCATGCTAGGGGCCAAACATAGTAACGAGTCGATATAAGAAATGCCGCATTATCCGCTACTTTGTACTATGCATGATCCCTCATGACAAACCCGAAGCCGAACTACAAAATGCGACAGAGACCTTTGCCATTTCTTGTTTCTTGTGACCTCGCACTCCAACGAATTCTCTATCCTATCATCCTATTCTCTGCTATAAGATTGCCAATAATAACCAACTGAACAATGACCGGCGAGAAAAAGTGTGACGGAAGGCTATGCAACAACCCCCAGCAAGTCTACGACACTAGAATATCGCGATGGTGCCGCTACCGTAAGTGTCGGGAATACCCCATAATATACGGATGCAGTCTCCTGTCATTTTATACAGCTTCATTGGGTTCAGCTAGACTAATCATGATTTGTTGCTATTTGACACTAGATACCTGCCCTCAGTGCACTACGCGTGGGAAAGGGTCGCATGATTCTTTGTGTAAAGGGTGCGGCGAGAAAGAGAGGGAGAAAAGAGAGAGAGATAGGAGAGACCGACTAGGGAGAGAGAGACAGAAAAGATATAAAAGAAGATAGGATTGGATTGAAATATTTGAGGGATGTATTGGACAGTGCAAATCTTGAGACTTTAATCTTATACTCCAATTTATGAGACTGGGAGACGGCAGTGTTGCTTATTTGGGGCGGGGAAGAGCGTATGATGCAAGACTTCAGACATTTCATAGCTCAAATTTCTCTTGTTATTGAAAACTGATTTTTGGAAAGATCCATGGTAAGCTAAAGATCATTCACAATACCCCGCTTCTTACATAGGGGGGATTCCTTGCATCCATAACCCGTAGATACTCAGCTAGCCACGGTCGGTACTCTAAAACCAATATTTCCCTCAAAAGAAGCCCCAACCGACCAAAGCTTCACTTTGGGAAACCCGATCCCATCACCATGCCACTTTAACCCGTCTTCTAGCTTATCAGCATATGCCAGCCCCCACGAGCCCTTGAACGATGGCTTTGTCGCCAACCACGGGTTTTCTCGTCCGTTCTGTGGATCATCGGTCGCTATCACCGTATCTTCAATCAGCGGCGATATTGACTTGGCCAATGGGGGCTGAACGACAGGTATCGCCGCTAGCTTTGGTAATGGCAGCTTGATAGTGGAGCTCTTTAGCCGTGCTGTAAAAAACGGCACTGTTGGATCTAACGGAGCAGGTGAGTCTTCGGGGTAATGCACTCTCAACTCAAGATCCGAGTTTGAATTCCCACTCGGTGTAAATTTAAAGATTGCCCGATGCTTGGGGATATCTAGAAAACTCTTAGTCTGATGACTTTCCGCTCAGGGATGCCTGCATGTGGGGACAGCGGAGCGGGGCGGGCGGGAGCGGGAGCGGGAAAGGTGGGCACGAACTCCAATTTCTTCTTCCATTCCAAACACTTGCATCCGTCGAGACGAATATCGTACTTATTCTCATATTTGCCTTGCCTGTATGCGGATTCACAGCTTTTCCCGGGACAAGAATGAGTTCGTCATATGGACCGACATCCGAATCCTCATATCGAATGATAGTGATGCCCTTGAGCCATCCACGACGGTATTGCGGCTCACCCCCAGGCAGCTTCTGCAGAGCTTCGGTGTGAAGGCTCTCAAGTGGGTGATAAGAGCCTAGAGGAAGGACATCTTGCAGAATATCGGGTGTGTTGTTTGGGTTTTGGGGTAGGTACTCGCTTTCCTGGTCGACATCAGAGTAGAGAAAAGTCCAAGCTTTGGCTTTGAGGGTCCAAAGGGGTGGAGCGACTGGAACGCTTTCCGTGGGTGGGAATGACCCTGGTTTCGCGGCCAAGGGAGGGCTAGGGATAAATTCTGCCATTTGAAGGAACGGAGTGATCTTGGTCGCTTTTTCATAAAATGTTCTTTTGTAGTTCGGAGAAGGAATTATTTGTAGCTGTAAGGTTGTGAATAAGAAAACCTCGGAGCTCGAGAGCCGTGTTCGTCTTGAATGAAGAATGGCGCCGGGCCGAGGTTGATCATACGATGATCATCATAACAACATTTTACTATCGATGTGGGGTGTCACATTCCTAGTTTTTGAAGTGGGACGTCTTATCGAAAGCACAGGATTTTATTGACTCGGAACTTCTTGTCGACTACTAGTATCTATGCTGACTTGTACGGAGTACTCCGTACTCCCACGGTCCCACCTCAATACCAGTATTTTAGGCCAATCGATATAATTTCTGGCAGGCCAGATACTGAGCTCCAAATCACTTCACATATGCTAGTGCCACAAGCCCAGATCACAATAGTTCCATTCAGACCCGACCACAAGTTGACGTCTATCTAGAGGACCAATATATGCCCACTCACGAGTGCCACAACCACGATTTGGTTTCTCTTAATTTCTGTGCAATCGACCATGAAAATCCGAGTTAACTCCAACCATCTTAGCGAGCACGCTCTTATTTAGATGTACATTCCATCGATGTCCCGAAGTCATCCATCAAAATGCCAGATCTATCCAAGATTGACTTCCAAAGTACAATCGCATTGATTACGGATTCGGAGAACGGTCCGTGTGTATAGTCTCGCGGTGGTCCGTGCATCCATCTCCTGCTCCTGCTTTCGAACGTTCGAAATGACCAACAAAAGTCAACACCCGGGCAATTCCTGACTTACTCAACTCTCTCAGGTGCTTTGACCATGTACCTGAGAAGTATTCTTCGGTCGGTTCCCTGCAAGCCCCCCCCTAGTTCCCAGGAAAGGTACTCCCTGCGGCTCATTTAGTTGAGGAAGAGCGTACGCCCAATTATAATCCTCAGCATTTTTACCCCGTGCGGCTCTATGAGATATTCAACAGCCGATACCAGATTGCTGCCAAAATAGGCTGGGGCACAAGCTCAACAGTATGGCTAGCACGCGATCTTTACCAGTATGTGAAGAATATCCGATAAGATAACCAATTTCTGTCTCACTGTCTGCTATGCTGTAGGTGGCGGTGGCTCCCGCCCCGATATGTGGCCATCAAAGTTCAAGTTGATGCGAACAGCTATCCATCTTCAGAGTCCGCGGAGAGAGAGCTATGAATTCATGAGCAAGTAACAAAACTAAACTCTCAGCATATAGGTCGCAACTTTGTCACCACATTCTTAGACTCATTTTATGTTGCCAGCCCGAATGGCACCCATAATTGCATGGTCTTTGATGTACTGTGTGAACCACTTTGGATGCTGAAGCGTCGCTTTCAAGGGAACATCATCCCTCTCGATGGCTTGAAACCAGTATCCAAACTCATATTGAAGGGACTACGGTATCTACACAACGAATGTCATGTTGTTCACACAGGTATCAAACACTCCAACGGATCTAATTCTTAAATTATTCACATTGAACAAAAACAAGATCTCAAATCTGACAACATCTTAATGTCCCTGCGCAACCCTTCTATCCTAGAATCGGTGGCTCAGGACGAAATGGACAATCCGTCTCCACGGAAGCATCTATATCATCGGGATATATACCTTTCCCGAAATTACTGGGCACTCTCTCCGAACGAATTGGGTAGATCAGTAATTACTGATTTTGGACTTGCCGTTCGAGGTGATGAAGCCCCTAACAGTCACCCCATCCAGCCAGATGAATATCGGGCGCCGGAAGTTTGTCTCGGATGTGAGTGGAGCTACAGCGTGGACATTTGGAATCTGGGAGTCATGGTGAAGAACTCTGTTACTACAAGCATGATATTGATGGTCACTAATTGTCCATCAGCTTTGGGATCTATTTTATGGTCATAGCGCCTTTGACATGCCACAGGACCTGGACCGCCCAGTCTCTGCAGACAAAGCTTATCTAGGCCAAATTATTTCTCTCTTGGGACCTCCTCCACCTGAGCTTCTCAGCCAGGGAAAGAAAGCATCAAATTATTTTGACGCCCAAGGTATGCTATCTGGTAGCTGGGTCTTCAGTAAACATAGTTAATCTGCTCGATAGGACAATTCAAATTTCCTGAGCTTATCAAGAGAAAAGACCTACTGTCAATAGTGCGGGAAATTGATGATGATAACGGCATACCGGAATTTGTCGACTTTTGTTCTCAAATTCTACGTTGGAAACCCGAAGACCGGAGCACGGCAGAGGACCTACTTTCCCATCCCTGGCTTCCGCAGATGAAAGCATTCAGATAGCCGACATGGCGCTTTGGAACAACACATTGAATCAAGTTGCTAATGAAACCAGTATTCCATGTCCGGTATATGTCAAAAGTTGGCCTTCAAGAACACTCTCATAACCGGAAGGTGAATTGTACGGACTTTGATCATGCAGACATTGTAGGCAAATTAGCTTAGCAGAAAGTCTATAACTCGGAGTTGGGAATTGACACTAAGATGCTAGATGTCATCCCAGTTTCCTGCTTTATCCTATTGATGATTCTTCTCGAGAAGTCTTATCAGACTTGAATGGATTTTGTTCAAGTGTAACCTGGAATTGAACTATCAGGATAGAGACTGAGCCTTGTTGACGTAGGTCCATCATTTTTAATTGGCTAGATTTCAAACTAGCCATCCGTCAAACATATTGCTGTAGGAGCGGTAGGGGAGCAGCTTCATGCCTGAAGGACCCCAGATCTTGGGGGTATGCGGAAAGGATATTGCGGAGGGCTTGGTCGTGCTGGTAACTTCTCTCCATTGCGCTTCTTCATATGCGAAATTAGAGCACAAGTGACGGATCTCTTCCCAAGAGGCATCATATGTCCAGTGATCAAGGTCTTTGAACATCCTAGCCTGTTCCCTTGTATGAGCTCCGGCACCACGTTTGACAACCACCAGTAATTCCTTGGTGTCTTCGTTTCCGGACATCAAGGCGCTATCTTCTCTGGGGTCTGCTGGATTTTCGATATCAAATTCCTGCTTGGAGAACTGGCGAGTATGCTTGTTCATGATAGAGCCTGGGGAGTCAGGCTCAGTAGACCGATAGATAACTAGTTACGGAAGCCCCAGAGTTAATCCCATCACGCCACGAGAGGAGAGTGTTCCAATTTCCTGGTTGAGACCATCGCAGCTGGCGACCTTTCGCAAAAATTCTCTCATTGTCAAAGCCGAGCATCCTCGAATCTGGTGTGATAAACCACAACTCTTGCCATCCATTTCCTTGATCAATAAGACGGTGAAGATTACTGTAGGAAATATCACCTGCAGACGATTCAAATATGGTAAGCCTATGCAGGCGCAACCAGGGAAATAGCTTCAAAAATTCTTCCAAACTGTGATGCCAATAATTTTCATAGTTCTTCCTGTTGGGAAAAATTAGACATCCATTCAGACTCAAATAACGGATTCCCGAAAGAATAGCCGACGGCATTCTAGAGAGCTTGTTGACCATGCACACCGGATTTTGGAAGCTGAGCTCAATCAAGCCTAGCCAAATATGGTCTGTTTCATGCCTGATCTGCCGGCAGGTTCTGAGAATAGCCAGGGAATCACGCACAGGCCTAGCTGTTTCATTGAACTCGAGGTCGTCAGGTTTTTCGTCAAAGATGAGCGTAGTTGACGAAAAAAGGTGTTCGTAGATTATGAGTCGTATTTCAAGAGGAAGGTCCAAAAGTGTCTTTGCGTGTGGATCCATGTTTTGGAGGTTCGCCGTTTCTCTTGGTATGTTTTCTGTGTGAACTTGCCGTGGACTTGAAGAGTGCGTGGCCCGAATGAGTTTCTTGTTTCCAGATCTTGTGAGGTTGTAGAGAATTTTCGCTGTTATCTTTCAGAGGGATCAAAATAGTAGTAGCAAGAGAATCACCATGAAAATTCTGAGAGCAAGGTGTTTGCTAGCATGGAGAGGATCGAGGAGAAGGTGTGTTGGGGAAGGCGCAAGGAAGGGCAGCGCAGTGAGAGATATCAGTCACCAGATACATTGACTCAGATACTCCCATCTGATTTTAATCTTGACTTAATTCTAGTCGCTAGCGAGCAGTGAGAATCAGAGCCTGATACTATGCGCAAGAACTCCGAGTGGCTATCCATCTGTTACCTTGTGAGGCGACCAACACTGAAAACAGCATGTAATCTAAGCGATGGTATCTAATTATGCTGTTGAGTTGACCACGCCTAGGTTAGGTAGCTACCTAGGTAGGTACTGAGGCTCAATAGTAGTGTCATGATGTCTTGAACATGCGGCTTCGCTAAATACCACAACGTCAACCTGGGCATGCACAGTAGTAACAAAGTAACAAATACATGGATACCTTCAAGCTCTAAGTTCGTTATATCTTAGCCTTGGAAGCTCCTCAAAAGTTCACATGGGCAGGGGAGTCCGTATTTCAGCGGTGTTGTCATTTTGAGATATCAATCAATATCATCAACCTTGGAAGCTTTTTCAGATCGCGGATACTAGTGATAGGAACTCCTGAGTGATGTCAATTGTCAATATTTAGGTACCTATTTGAACAGCTTTGAAAATCAGCATTTATATAATGAAAATACCACTTTCCCAACTAACTTTGAGTTAGAAGACTGCTCAAGACAGAAATAGTTGCATTGCACATGTGTCATCTCATAACACAAAGACAAATTGGAAAAGGAAAAAAATGAAATCAAACGCCTATCTCTCTCTTGTAACGACAGATGGACTGATAAAGTCGCGTTATACTACCCAACAAAAGAAACTTGAAGTATTCATAAAAGATAATGATTGTCACTCCATGCAGCGGTGTCATTCACCGTGGAGTCTCCGTCGCACGATGGAAATATCCCTTGGCTGGATCTCCGTTTTCCCCATTATGGCATATGACTCCTTTGAACGTTTTATTCTGGTTGGTGATGGCCCGAAAAGCTCCAGGGCGAGTTTTTGGTTTCGTGTCGAAAGGATAAGCAGGTCCAGTTGGCATGACTGGATATTCACGATACGAAGTAGTCGAGCTATTGGTCCGTCTACGGAATAGACCTTCCTTGTCTGGACCCTCTTCATAATTGAAATATTTATGTGGATAGCCCGATTTCGTCTTCTGGTCCACGTTTCCAAGGTTTAGGTTTGGACCGGGCGCAGCGGCGAGCTGTCTTCGGACTGTCTCCTGGGAGATTTTGTTTTGCTCCTTGGTCAAGCATGTATTCTGAGTGTACCAATATGCCTATGTATTGAAAACACAATTAGTATTGAAAAATTATATGTAACGAATAATAGCACATGTGCAGGAATCTTGAGGGGCTGTCATACTGGTGGAGCCTGTCGGCTCTTGGCCTCCTTCTTCCCCTTGCCCATAGTAGCAGCTAGCACTTGGATTGATGTATGTATAGAAATGATAGGTATGCACAAATGAGGCTGATGTATTCAAATTTGCACACTCAATTGGCATGCGTATATGAAAACTTGATAAAAAAATAAAACAAAATGAGAGACTGCGTCAACTTGAAGTAGCTCGACCTGCGAGATGGGGATGAGAAAGTAACAGGAGATTTGATGATTTCCTAGGGTCATAGAGCATGTTAAATGCAATCTTGAAAACATCCTTGTTGATTCAGAAGTATCTATAGATTTGAGATAAGAGGGTGTTCAAGTGCTATTTTGAACGATGAAACATCATGATATCTCTTGAGCATATCACACTGACACTGGCATGCCGCATGCATGGGCGTTTCGCGCAAAATTAATTTGAAGAACACATCTAACTGTACAAAAACAGGAGATAGTTGGATCTGGTTTAGATCGGGTCTATTTTGACAAAATAATCATGGATAATGCATCTATGAAACAGCCTCACGTCTCATCTACGATAAAAGTTGCGATCATTGGATATTGTTGGTTACTAGCTAAAGCCGCGCATCCGAGTTCTGCGCTTAAAAATACTTCTCATTAGATATTGCCGAAGTCATAGTGGGGAGAGTGTAAGGCTTAGTCCTATTAATTAAACTAATAATAATTCGAAGGTTAGATAGGCGTAGGAGTGATTAGAACCACTCGTTTAGTGTATCTCTAAGCGCGCGGTACCAGACGGGTTGTCGTTTCTCTATGCCTGGGTACCCCGCACTAGCGTAGCGGGTTCCAAGGCTCCTTTTCAAATGTTTTCTTTTTACATAGATCCAAGCAAAGCTCCAGGGCTTTCTAAATTTGAACTTCTTTCATCCCCTACACAAATCAATTAACTCACCTATCTTTTTTTTGATCATGGCTCCAATGCTACATCTTCGTCTCCAGTCTCTTGAAGACGACGACCCATGGATCATCGAGCAGAAAAATTTCGATATCTTGAACGACTTTCTGCAACCAGACAGCAAACTGTCTTCCAAAGAAGCGGCCTTTCAGATAAATGAGCTTACCCCTATGAAGCGGGAAGCTCGGGGTGAAGAGAATGCCGAGCACCCAGAGAGCTATCTGTGGGAAATGTGGTGCTTCTTTATTGAGATATCAAAACAGATTCCCCATGACCATCCATCACAGGGGAAACTAGTATCTCTGATTAAAGAGTTGAAATCGCTGCCGTCGATAGAAGTCGAGATTTGGGGTCCGGTGAGATGTCAGTCCTCACTTCTTATGAAAGCAAATTCACTAATCAACGTACTCCGTAGAAAAAGTTGCGGATCTGGGCAGATTTGCCCTTGATAGGGGCAGCCTGGGCTGAGGGTTGGCAAGGTCAGTAACGATTCTATGTTCATTTGACGCGATGTTCAAGATAGCTAAATCTCCACCAGAGCCTTCGAAACATGATACAGATTTTGATGAAGCATCCAGAAGAGCTGTAAACTGGCATGCATTTTCGGCAGGCCTGCTTCAGTCAGGTATAGCTCCATGGTTTATGTATGTTAACAGAATCTTCCGTCTGGCCTTTGAAAATGAGCCAAACCAGAAAAAAGAGCTCGCAGAGCATCAAATACGTGCAGCCGCGCAGTGGATCGAACATTCCAGACAAGCAATTTTTCAGAAAGTGGACGTTAAATTCTCGAATAGTGATTTAACTCAATTTGGAGAAGGTCCTCTTTTCAAAAGGCAAAAAGGCAAGAGAGGCAAGAAGGGGAAGAAGGGGAAGAAGGGGAAGAAGGGGAAGAAAGGGAAGAAAGGGAAGAAAGGGAAGAAAGACAGGAGAGGCATCTCTCGGGAGAGATGGGACTTTTGGGAAGCCAGTTTCCGGGCATTTGGAGGTGAAAGATCTGGGGAAGTATCAGAAGAAACCGCAGCTGTATGTCGCAGAGCTGCGTTGCAGATGACGGAAACTAGCAGCACAACCATTCCCGAGGTCGTTAATAGCTTTGAGGCTCCAGATTTTTAACATCAAGGCATTACAAGGATGATATCACAAGTAGCTGGGATAACTCTAGGGATGGAGAAGAGACAGGTGGGATCAGCCTGACTGCGCTTGATGCAGTGCCTGAATATCGCGTCTCTTAGATTCTATTTGTATTTCGGGCAATCACTTGGAAACTTTTATTACATTTATTTCATTCTACACACACTTCAAATAATTGAATACCCATAATGCCCTCGCACTTGAAGCTCCTCAGACTTTTTTTACCCTGGTGAGTTGGAGCTATGAGTAGTAGTGTTGTTCAACAATCTCATTCCGAGGAGTCTTCAAGGCCCGAAGCCTCCTCCCCTTCAGGTTCATACACTCCTCCAAGTTCCAATGAGTCACTAACTTGGCATCGCACATAAATACCGACTAGCTTAGACTTGGGAGGCGGCATGAGATTCCCGTTCAGAAATGATGGCCACTGCTGGCTTTTGGTGGCTAGAGCATTCCTCCACCACACCTCTCGCCGATGATAGCCAATTAGTGCCTCAGGTGTTTGATCATTAAGAGCCTCAACACAAAATCTGAGCATCTCGGTCTCGAATTCTGCAACTGACTCGACTTCGAATTCAATGCCTTGAGGCTTGCTCTCTTTGTTGTATCTGACAGCTAAGCTGAAAATTCGACAGTGAGCTTCAAAACAAGCTGTTGCAGAATTTCTCGTTCTGGTGTTCCCTGCCTTTGCTACCTTGCCTGAGGGATAGGTGAAAACAATCCCTACTATCACTCTATTTCGGAAAAAGACCTTGACTGAAACCACAGCTTCTGAAGACCCATCTGACTTCGGCATGAGAAAATAGAGCTTTTGCGCTTGGTCAAAAGGAAGGGAGAGTTCCGGAACCATAATCAAAGATGGGCCATCTCTCTTCGAAAAAACTGGTCGGAACCGATCTGACATGGTGTTCAAAATACACGATAAAGCCACCATTTCTTCTCCCACATCGCACTGATATTGATCAAAATTTTGCTTATGAAGCGATGATTGACTCTTCAAAGCACAGAATGTCATCTCACGACAGTGACTTGTCTGAATGTGTATACCCATGATTTGACATTCCCGAATCCCATCGGATGGGGATGACCTCTTGCCTGGGGTAAGCCAAACAGTGATGGATTTCAGCTTTTCGTCCAAAGAGAATTCAAAAACACTATCTGTTTCTTCCATCCACTGACCTACCACACCTGGAGCCTGATTTTGATCCTCGAAGTACTCAAATTTCAAGCCAGAGATAACATCGGAGGGTCGGGATCGTCCATGATTCCCCACTGAAGCTCTGACTCTACGAACTTTCTGGACTGATGCGTATGTTTGGTAATTGCACGAAGAGTTGCCAAGAAAATGTAAAAATTTCCGATCGTATTCTACCTCACTGTCAGAAACATCAATGAAGTTGTGACCTTCAATCCTCTCTAGCGTGGGTGTTTTATTGTATGCACATGGCTGGGACTGAGTTCCAATTCCAGCAAAACCATCCTGATTTGTCGTCCAGAGTCTCTGTTCAGGGTTAGAGGCCCGTTAAGGTCTTCCACGAGTTTCTCTCAGTTGCAACAAGTCCTGTGATAACGTGGCCCGTTGGCAGAGCTGGCATTTGCTTCACAAGCCCTTTTACTCGACATTGAAGAGGAATAAAGCTAGCCGCTCTGCCATAATTCGTTGAGATCTAAAATTTCATTGCCGTTGTAAGCAAATTACCAAAAGATTTAGGGAATCATCATAGAGTCAAACCTGTAAGCCGTAGAGAAGTGGATGCGTCTTGCCTGGCCGGCCCTGTTCCTCAACAATACCGACTTGATTGATTCGTTCCCCATGTTCGCCATTCACAAAAAATGAAAGTTCGCAGCCAGTTTTTGTGCCAAAGAAAGCAGACTCCCCATCAGAATAGCATACTTCAATTCCTTTGATGGCAAGTCTGAATTTAATATAACAGGTAAACCTTGTCAATATCCCACCTTTCGGGCCCCGAAAGTCGATATTGCACAAAGAGTCGAAAGTTCGAAATGGTTGGGATGGCAAAATTGCACTAACTGTCACGCTTGGATCGCTTGGAAGATTTGGTGTTCACAGTAATGACTGCATGGGCTGCGTATTAGCAGCATTGTTTAAACATGGCTTCGCGTTGATGGATGTCCCAGGATCACTTCTTTGCACTCCAAGACCTAGCGAGACGATCTTGTAATGATCAAGGCCAGCAATCAGGTAGGAACTACATGAGTCGTTATGAAGGGAAAAACTTCCAAATGCGACTCCCGTGTATGCGATGTCACCAAACCAAGCTGTTGAGCTCAAGTCCTCAAAGGTAAATTTGATTCCAGTGATTTCATCGGGGCGAAATGCCACTGTAAAGATTTTGAGGTTAGACTTGTGTGATATCTGAATCTCCGAAGATGGGATATGGTATCCAAGGCCGTGACTGTTGATATTGTACTCCACTCCCGGGGAGATGTTGATTCCCGATATGAATTTTCTAGTCCCCATTTGAATGGTTGACACCAGTATCTTGCGGACTGCGCCATTTGAAGTAGTGGCTAGTGATTGCGCTCTGTGCTGAATTGCCCGGCAACCCTTCCTCAAGATACCTTCCATGCCGGCTTGCATATCCCCTGAGAAAATAGCAGCCACCTTGAGAGACAAAAACTCGCTGTTGAGTACACTCCAAAAGTGTAAAGACCTTTTCCCCTGTGATCCTGAGGAAGAGACGACAGAGCCATGGGGTCCAGCCCGGAAGAAAGAATCTAACCGTAAAGAACCGCGATAGGCTCCAATAGATCCCTAATCCGCTTTCTGTTGAGCATGGAATGATTTTCCCCACGCATAAAACGAAATGTTCCCAAGAATGTTGACTCCCATGCTTGTATCTCTCGGAGGTTTGGAAAAAGAAAATCAGCCTCTTGGCCAATGGAAAATCTACTCCGCCAATATGACTGCGGGAGACCCTGAAGTATAAACGCAAGACGGCGACATACCAAGCGTAGCTTCAGCACCTCAGTGAAAGGTAGGTACGATACTATTTCAAGAATTAGCTCCAAAGGCAGTCGAGTAGCGGGATGAGAAATGGATCTTTCCGATCCGGTAAAATTTTGTCCAGTCCTGCTCTGTGGTGGCTTGATGGGGGACGCCTTGCTTTTCAGAAGGCTCATCTGGTTAGAAATGTTGAATCGAGTAGGAGCAGCTCTCTCCAACTCCTTCAAAGACGGGATTTGATCAGGATTGGCGAAGTAGAGCGAGCCCAACCTAACAGTAATGTTTGGTACCCAGTCCGATCTACCTGTCTGTGTGGCACCATAATAATGCCCAAATTGAAAGACAGATCTTGTAGGGCAAGAGATGCAGCTCAGTTGATTGAAGAAAGACTCAGCAATCTCCATCTCGTCATGGACGGGATTGCTCTGCCCAATTCTAAGAAGGAGGAGGCGCCAGCAGGAGTCATGGAAACCAAAGCACCAAGGACTAGCTGAACTATTGATGGTCCATCTTTTCCACTCGTCGATCGGTTTTTCATGGTATGAAGAAGTTATTTCAAGGGGTGCATAAAGCATGTCACCGTGAATAACCAATCCCACTCCTGTCAGACAGACAGAGGAAGTTGAATCGGAGCGATAAACACCTCGTACATGTTCAAACCAACTAAAACAGCGTGATAGTGATAATAAACCGTTATGAAGATGCTCATAGTGTCGTCCCAGAATGACTCCACACAGGGGACGAAAAACTTCAACGTGATGATCTACATCCAATTGATCATCTGGATCCATTACACAAAGATGCTGAGGGGATCACAGTCTCCTTCTGCAATATCAATACTTGATTATATTCCAAGGTCAAGTAGTTGATTCATCGATAAGAGCAGCCAAGTCATACCTTGAGTACACGTTCTGGATATGGAGGAAGCCAAGTTTTTCTACACCCGTCTGTTTGACAACTAGGTAGTTTATAAGTCACATGAAGATACTACGCCATCATGATAGATAGATCAATCAGCTCTTACTTGAAGTTTGCTGCAATCTCTTTGTCCCTCCTTCAGGGCTTGACACTTACTTTTCATACTGATATCAGATCCCAAACGCCCATGGGCCAGGCAACAGAAAGAACCATGCTGATAAACCTTTCAATTCGCGTGCCTTGCTTGATTCAATTACCTTACATAGTGTTGATGACGACAAGTGTCATTATTTCCTGGAAATTGAAGACACTTATCTGCATATCTGGCCCTAGTCTATGCCAGTGAGTGGTATGAAAGAAATACTGGCCGAATATACTAATATTACGCAAGTGCTGTCTCAGCGAATATTATACAATCGCGCTAAAACATCGATAGATCACAATTTCCGCTTACCACTTGAATGGTTAGAGTTCTTGAACCCTCCCAGTGCCTATCTCACTCGGGCGCTTAGTGAGTGGCTAAGGTACGTCAATTTACTGCATACTAAATTTCTCCATACTGGCCAGATTCCAAGGGTTTTTCGGTGTCCTTGACAGCATTCCAAGGGTTGAAGTTCTCACAATATCCTTTGAATAGAGCGCTATCACTATCCTTAAACAACACTATTTACCTGTGAATCCCTTGGGATTGTCAAAATGACCACTCCCACATCATCCAAGTCTCTATTCAGTAACATCACCATCCGATCTGCCCTGAGCCATATAAATCCAGGAAGCCCCGAGGGAAGAGTCCAAGATTTGTGGAGCGTAATCGTTGTCGATTGGTTTCCTTCTCGCGAAGGCTATAGATACCTCTGGAAAGGCCCCCATAACAATTTGAATGAGCCTGATATTATCCTTGTCCGGCTTGCTGAGCAGCCTCCCATTTTCCAGACTTCGTGCGATTTATATGACCGACCAATCTTTCTTATGAAATGCAGGAGCGCGCCCCTCGATACTCCACCTATTCACGACGAGGAAACACGGATTTTCGATGAGTTGTTGCAAGCTCTGAGCGATAAAGGAAAGATGTTTGGGGCAGTTGCTATCGGCAAGAAAGTACGATTTTACGTTTCGGCGAAGCAAACAGTGATAGTAGCATGTCTCAGCTTCATAATGGTACTATCGACATCGCTAAGCTATATGGTATAGTTCAAATTGAGAAGATTCTTGGCTATATCAAGGACAATACCTGGCAGTGGGCGAGCTTTTGATGATCGGGAATAACGGTGGCACCGGATCTCTGGCTTTATTTTGAGTCTTACTTCGTTATATGAATTATATGCCAGTGTATCACGCTTATCCAGATCATCGCTCAGAAAGGCTACTTAGGAAAACTTGAATCAGACATCGTGATATCCTACAACATGCATGTGAAGTCCTCTCAAAAAGCGTGAAGCGGACTATGTGAAAGATTTCTAGGGCTTCTGCTTTGAAATTTCTTCCAGTATCAGTTTTTATTTTTATTTATTTTTATTTATTTTTATTTATTTTTATTTATTTTTATTTATTTTTATTTATTTTTATTTATTTTTATTTATTTTTATTTATTTTTATTTATTTTTATTTATTTTTATTTATTTTTATTTATTTTTATTTATTTTTATTTATTTTTATTTATTTTTTTGAATGTGGAAGCTTTTCCCATCTTGAGGCTTCACTTGGTACAAGCATCGCGAAGAAATCTTTGGATCGATCCCTCCACACTCCATTAATATTTTTATTCTTTTTCCCACAACTAAGGTTCTCTCTTATTGATACGAACACTCCCACAATTCCAACATGCCGCTCAAGTAAGTAAATCACGGAGGTGGCGGCTCCGCGGAGTCCGACCAAGCTTCCTCAAGCTTTATGAGTGGGGGCTACCAACCTCCCGCTATTAATAGGCAGCATCCATTCCAATGTTGTGATCTTCTTCCTTCCTTCAACACCAGGAACATGACAATCCGAGTAGCCATTATCGGTGCAGGGTAAATAGCCAAATCTATATTCCAAGTTGATTCTCAAATGCTAATCCCTTGCAGCCCTGGTGGCCTGGTGACCCTCAAAACCCTGCTGGAAGCATCCAAGCCCGACCGGCAGATCGAGGCATACCTTTTCGAAGCGTATGTTTTAAAACCTTGGCTGCACGGTCTCCACAAGGGTTTTAATTAATCAACATCATTTACAGTGAGTCCGATGTGGGCGGTACATTCAATTATCGCTCCTATGAGAATGCCGAATTGGTTAGCAGTAAGCAATTGACCACATTCTCGGATCACCGCTTGCCGTTGGAGACTCCCGACCATGTGTCACTACCCGAATACGTCGACTATCTTAGGTCTTATGTTGAGCGATTTAACTTGGCACCGTATATCAAGTTTAACTCCCCCGTGATTCGCGTGTCCCCGCTCGATGATGATTCTAAATGGGCTCATCGAGTACGTTATGTGGACCGGAATGGCGAAGACGAAACCAAGGAGAGCATTTTTGAGTGCTCGCATATTGCGGTTTGCACTGGACTTCATGTTGAGCCGAATATTCCTGATATTCCAGGCATCGAGAATATCAAGGGTGATGTATTCCACTCATCGCTTTACAAGGGCCGTGATCAAGTTGCTGGAAAGAGAGTTCTTGTCTTAGGATGCGGTGAAACAGCCATGGGTGAGTTTATTCAAATTGATCCATCAAAAGCCCATCTAATAGAGTCGAAGATATTGCCTATGAGTCTATCAAAGCCAATGCTGAATCAGTCACCATGTGTTTCCGCACGGGCTTCCTCTTTTCCCCAAGCAGCTCAGCCGATTCCAGGTATTCGGCAAGGTCTTCAGTGGAGGACTTCCAATCGATGGCCTCATTACCAATCTCTTCGAAACTGCATATGTCCATCAGGCCGTCGCTCAAAGCCGCTTACGCTGGTTCATTTCGGACTTTGTGATCAAACGAGTTCTCTGGTTTTTAACTGGAACCCAGGCTGGTATGAACCAGCATGTCGGTGCTCTCCCCAACGACCGACTGGGCAGAGCTTTTGTCTTCCTCAACAAGAGCAGCAAGGCGATGCCTTATCTCAATCGCCCTTATAAGACGCATAACCCGTTTCTAGCATACATCGGTAATCGCTATATTGATCCTCCGGAGGATGCTGCATCCGATCGAGTCGTTGACACTTGCACCTGGCCGGAGTATGTTGATGATACAGGCCGAGTTCATTTCCAGTCAAACCCGAAAAGGAAGGATTGGCAGCGGTTGAAGGATAGAAACATCCAGCCAAACTGTGTGGTTTACTGCTCTGGGTATAGTTCCTTTCATTTGTTTCTGATCTTTCAATCCCATGTTAATAGTGCATTTCAGATACAAACAAACCTTTCCTTACCTCGATCCATCATACCCAACAGCATCAGACGCCCAAATCCGAAACATCATCAATCCCTCACATCCAGACATCTCATTCATCGGCTTCGTCCGTCCCGGCGTTGGGGCAATTCCACCTATAGCCGAACAACAAGCGATGTGGTGGACCACCCTGATCACAGGGCGCATGCAAATTCCCACAGATCCCCCACACTACCATCTCCTCGCAGCCAAGAGTTCTCGAATCCAATACGGCGTCGATCACAGCGCTTACATGAGCACTTTAGCCAAGGACTTCGGCGGTGCGCCCAGTCTACTTGAGCTGTATCGTCGACATGGCCTCCAGATCCTACTAATCTACTGCTTTGGTGCATCTTTTGTTACATTTTACAGATTGATGGGTCCATTTGAGTCATCCGTTGCGCCTGAGATTGCGCGGACGGAATTGGCGGAGACTATTCTTCGACGTGGTTATATTGGAAATCTCTTCTTTGGAGCTATTCCGATGCTGTTCTATGGTGTCGTTAATGCTGTCGCGTATTTGCTTGACAAGGTTGGACTGCTTCCGAGTGAAGCGGAGGTTGATTGTGGTGAAATGTCTAAACGGGTCTAAGTCCTACGGGTAGATACTTTGAATTGAGGCTGTAATCTACTCCATAGATGCTTCATTCAGTAGATATAATCTCATTAGGTAGATACTAGTAGAGTTGGCTTTGACAAATCAATTGGTGAACTTTGACTGTGAATATACGAAAAAAAAAAAACTACTCTACTACAACCCACTATAGTTATGGTATCAATCTGGTTAGTTATTTCAAAGTGTTACTAGATGCATCTGGAGTTTTTCCAAAATGATTCTGTAGGTCCAAGACAGTTCTGTAGATCTAAAACAGTTTTGTAGGTCCAAAGTGATTTTGTAAGCCCAAGATGATTCTATAGCTCCAACACAGTTCTGTAGATCCAACACAGTTCTATAGCTCCAGCACGGTTCTGTAGGTCCAAAATAACTCTATAGGTCCAGCATGGCTCTGTAGCTCCAGCACACTTTATCTACTCCAGCACACTTTACCCACCACAATACAGTTTTTCCACTCCAACACGGTTCTTCGACTCCAGCACAACTTTCTCACTCCAGCACACTTTATCTACTCCACCGCAATTTATCTACTCCAGCACAGTTTTCCCATTTCCATCTTTAAGATATTTTTAGTATCTCAGATATTACAATTGATAAATCTAAAATTCATGTACAATAAGAAGCCAAAGCCTGTAGTCTATACAGCCTCCTCTAGACTCTGCAAACTGACCAATTCAGAATATCTTCCGCGTAGCTTCATCAGCTCTCCATGAGTTCCCGCCTCAACGATCTGACCTTGGTCAAAAACATAGATGATATCAGCATGTTGGATAGTCGACAAACGGTGCGCAACAGCAATAGTTGTGCGACCCTTAGCAGCCTTATCCAACGCAGCTTGCACGACCCGCTCAGACTCTGAGTCCAGAGCACTCGTAGCCTCGTCAAGGAGAAGAACTCTGGGCTTCCGAATAAGAGCACGGGCAATGGCGACTCGTTGCTTTTGACCTCCTGATAACATAGCACCCTTGTTACCAACCACGGTGGAGAAACCTTCTGGTAGTGACATGATGAAGTCGTAAATGTTTGCTTCACGGCACGCAATCTCGACTTCCTCGTCAGAGACTGGGCGACTTGTACCCAAGAGAATGTTTTCTTGGATTGTACCTTGGTATAAAGTAGGTTCCTGGGATACCAGTGCAATGTAAGAGCGGTAGGAAGCTAGATTCAAGGATGAAATATCCTTGTCATCAACGAAAATGCCACCAACAAGTGGATCGTAGAAACGTTCCAGGAGAGCGATTGTGGTGGATTTACCGCAACCTGAAGCACCGACCAAGGCGACATATTGGCCAGGTTTGATGGTAAGATTAAGGCCTCGAAGAACAGGTTGTTCGGGTCGGGATGGGTATCGGAAGTGCACATCGCGGAATTCAATGTGTCCCTCGATCTCATCGACCATCTTTCCCTCAGAGGACCAAGTATCGATTGAGGGCTTGTGGTCGAAAAGGATTTTCAAGTCACGAGCAGACTCTTGAGCTTTACCCATATCTGGGGCGAAGGCGAAAATACTTCCTGCGGATTGAGCACCGAAGATAATGGCAGGGAAACAGATGAAGAATTGTTGGATGGTGTATTCACCGCTTGTGATGAGGGTAGCACCGTACCAGAAACCCAGCGCCATGCAAAGGAAAGTCAAGGATTCAGACGCGGCGTATAGCGTTGATGTACCGAGAACAGAGCGAAGACTCTTTTTAGCCTGTTCGGCTAATGAGGCCTGGTATTGCAAGAGAACATCTTCTTCTCTTGTCAATGAGGCAACGGTGCGGATGGCAGAAGTGGCCTCACAAGCATAAGCAGCTGAGGACTCATACGCCTTCTTAGCGCGAGCTTGGAATTGAGCCAGGATGTGGAATCTGAGGTAACCACATCCGACTAGAACCGGGATAGTAGAGGTAGTTACTAGACCAAGTTTCCAGCCGATAGCGCAAGAGAGAGAGATGGCGGCAATGAGAGTAGTCACACAAGTGAGAATTGAACCCATGGTAGCACCACTGAGTCCAGCAACACTGGTAGTGCCTGTACTCAAGAAAGAGGTAAGAGCACCAGCGGAATTCTCATCCTTGTCGAAAAAGGCAATATCCTGGCGAAGCATAGTCCTGAACGCGAGATCTCTGACGCGATGAACCAGCTTCTCAGAGCACCAAGCGAAGGCCACACCCTGAGAGACGAAAGCGATGAATTGCACAAATGCAAGCATGAAGTACATCCAGCTCCAGAAGTTACTGTTTGATTGAACTTCGCTTGCAGAGGCTGTTGTGCCGAAGGCTGCTAGTGAGATAATCTCCTTTGCAAGAAGAACGGCTGATGTCGGGTTACCGCAACCGCAAATAGCGGCCCAGAAAAGTCCAAAGAGTAAGATGTGCCATTCCTGTTTGTTGAAAGCGATAATGAACTTGAACAGAGTCCACATGGAGTATTTTTGAGAGGCCTCTGGCTGACGACTGCGAAGAACCCGGCTGGATTGTGACTGTTGAGTATTGGTGCGACCCATTCGGAGCTTTTCAGCGGCGATTTTATCAGCTGGATCTTCATCGTAGTTGTCGGCTGCGTTTGAGTGGGTTGAGTCATCGACAGGAGTCTCTCCGTCGGAAGGAGAGTCATTCGAGTCACCGATTTTCTGGGCTTCAACAAGGCTATGGTAAGCACCCTTTTTGGCTAACAATTCATCGTGGTTGCCCTCCTCGATCACGCGACCTTCAGACATGACGAAGATGTTATCCGCGTCTCGGATAGTGGACAATCTGTGTGCGATGATAATTGTGGTTCGTCCCTCTGCAGCGACTTCCAGTGCTGCTTGGACAACGCCTTCAGACTTGGTGTCGAGTGCTGATGTGGCTTCATCAAGCAGAAGAATTTTAGGATCGCTGACCATGGCACGAGCAATGGCAATGCGCTGTTTCTGACCGCCAGAAAGTAAAAATCCCTTAACACCGACATTTGTTTCATATCCCTCCGGTAATGTGCTGATGAAGTCGTGAGCATTTGCCATCTTAGCTGCGTCGATAATTCGTTGCTTTTGAAGATCCGGACTCTCATCTTGGTAAGATGTTCCAATGAGACCATGGGCAATGTTTTGGTAGATTGTCGTTCCGAACAAGGTGGGCTCCTGACCGACTAAGGAGATCTGTTGGCGTAGCCATTTCAAATTCAAAGTCGAAATATCATGGCCATCAAGCAAGATTTCACCGGCGACGGGGTTATAGAAACGCTCGATGAGACCGACGATTGTAGATTTTCCAGATCCAGATGCACCGACCAGCGCAGTCTTCTTACCTGCTGGGATCAACATATCGACATTGCGCATCACACAGACCTCAGGGCGGGATGGGTAGATGTGCTTGATGCCACGGAGTTCGATTCGACCTTCAATATGGTCCAGGCGGTCGCCGGTCTCCAATTCAGGGTTAATAGGTGATACACGGTCGATAGTATCGTAGACTTTCACCGCCGCAGCCAGTCCAGTGGTGAAAGCTTGCACATTAGGAGCCACGTTTGAGAGACTGAATGAGGCAATCAACATGGAGAGAATGATGGTGAGAATCGGGCCAATGCCAAGTTCGCCATCGATCAGGAAATGGGATCCTTGCCAGAATGCTAGACCGTAGCTGAGGTAGACAACCCACATAGCAAATCCCATCATACCTCCAAGGACAGCCTTGTGTCTGAAACCCCATTTCTCGGCTTCGGCTAAGTGCGTATCGTACTGAAGAGCGAGCTTGTCTTGTGTACCGAAAGCGACGGCGTTTCGAATGGATGAAAGGACTTCCTCGGCTACTGTACCTCCCAGGGCATATGATGCTAAGGACTGCTTGTTGTACTTCACCATAAAGCTTCCACATGCTCCCAGCACTACCACGATGGCAACGATGACAGAGCAGAGAATCAAAGCCAATTTCCAGTACTTGACGAAAGCGATAATAAATGCAGCAAAGAAGGTGGCTGTCGCAGCCATTGTCCGAGAGACCTTCTCAGAGATACCTTCCTGAATCAAATTCGTGTCTGCTGTGATTCGAGTGGTAATTTCACCAGCACCAAGCTTGTCGTAAAATCCGATATTTTGGCGAAGACACGCAGCCAGATATTCCTCTCTGATGCGTCCGCTAATTTTCTCTCCCGTGTAGATGAAACCGACTGTGGAGATGTAAACAGTAACGAATTCACCGATGGCCAAGTAAACGAAGTAAAGCACATTGTGAGAGATCTTGTGACGGAAAGCCTCTAATTCGGCCTGGTTTGATGTAAATGAGGAGATCTGACCGGTCAAGTTTCCGAATACAACTGTCATCAAAGGTTGAGCAGCTCCTGCGGCGATGGCGCAAATAGTACAGATTGCGATCAGGATTAGATCTTTGGTGGTCGCATAACGATAAAGTGTCTTGATTCCAACTTTGACAACCGGTATCGTCACTTGTTCTTTGAGAATGGCTGCTTCTCCGGGGGCAAGATGTTTGAATACATCTTCATCTTGGATTGCTTCAACTGGTAGAATATTTGAGTCAAGCTTTTCAAGATCATCATGCTCTTTAGTAGTAGTAGAATGATTGATTGTGAGTTGTTTTTCCTCGACAGACTCAGATCCCCCCGGAAGGGTAGGGGAGCCTGGAGCTTCCTTTGACATTGTCATAGAACTTGAATTCTGAGACAGAATTACTTTTCAACCTGCATAATTCAGTTAGCACGTTCTGAAGTCGTAATGCATGCAGATCGGCGATCAGCGGGATGGTAGTACCTATGACATCCAGCGCATTTGAGGTTTGAGTTGTCGCGTATGATGAGAAATGAAAGAGTCAAGCCTGATCTGGGAAAGATAAACTGAAGTTCTCAGATGAGAGATCAAACATTTGAAAAGGAGATTCTGGATTCGCCTAAAATTCGTCTTGATTATTGCCACGTTTTTTTGGCAGCAATACGTTTACGGATGCGGATGCGAATAAGACCGTGCGGGGCACCTTTTTCACCTTTTCCTTTACGAGACCGTCGGTAATTAATGTAATTGGACAACCAGATTTCTTTATCCCCACTATATCCACTCCAGTGGCTATATAATATCGGTTAGTCAATGTTCCGATTTCATTTTTATGGCGGGGCTCGCATAGAGACTTAATAAGAGATCCAATAGGGGGTAAATATTTTAAACCCCCTATCTATTGGATATCTGGACCTTTAGGCTTCTATTATTAACTATATTTAATGTAGATACCTATCTTCATAATGTTCAACATTTCAAGTTATACATATGTTTGTACTACATTAATGTGATATTAAATCAATATCTCCTGCCTGATTTGGTCAATAGTCCCAAGGGTCTTAAATTTTAAATGTTTCAAATGTTCTAGTTCATCGCTCTCGCTCAAGTACGGAGTACTTCTAGTTCATATAGTTCTTAGCTGCCTACCGGAAGCTGTCTATTCCGGATCCGAGGGTTTGTAATTAGAAATCAACCCTTCCAAGGTTCGAATAATCTTGGATTAACCTTGAGCATTTGAGTAGCCTGAGGTTAGCATTTGCCCCTTTGAGATGATAACCTTGAACTTGAACTACTCAGTAGCACTCACACTCAGCATTTAAGTTCTCATTTCCTATTGTTAATAACTGGGAGCTTTCTTGTGATCAGTCGAACTTTTCCAGATGTCTATAGCTAAATCACAGTGACTCTTCAAGTTCTATCTTTTTATAGACCTAAGTAATATACGACTACTAGTAGTAGAATCCATGAGTGCTGTCGCCCAACCCACTAGATCCATGGATGGTTGTACGAATCACGGAATCAGGCAATGGACTCATTCTGGCGAGTCGATCTATATCAGAGACTCATATTGGACAAGAATAAAAGCCCTTGTAGCCTTTACACCTCCGCCGCCTAATCTGGTAAGCCGAGTTATTCCAAGGTTTATCTGCTCCCATATCTTATCTCTTTTCTCTCCTGTCATAGCTCTGCACATACAGTATCCATATGCGCAGGTATTAATCTAGTTTGGGTTTGACGTGGACGTGATCATCAAACTCCATTTCAACTAACCTGGACATTGAAGGAAATATGGTGTCTCCAAGTGAAGCGCATTGAAGTAGTACTTCAATCTGGAGAAATGACCATGTTTTGTTCTCCATGACCGATGATCGTAGGTAGGACGCGACACGGTCAACTGGTGTAGTAAGAGGTCCCCTCCGGATTTCTTACATATATCCGCATAGTTTCAACACCCTACAATATACCACACATCCAGGGAGCTAGAAGCAGAAACACGTAAACGGGGACACTTCTTCAACCTCTTCGGAGTGCCTAATTGGCCGTTTCGGCAGAGACAATGTATGTAGAAAGCCGAATAAATTCTCATTCAGCCTCGTCCACTGGCAGTCCACTAGAACAAGGCATGACAATCTTGGAAATTCATAAAAGCTCACAGGCTACAAAGAGCACCTCCGCAGTGTGGAATATGTGCCACAAGTTCTCTTCATTATTTGCAAACTACCCATATATCGCGACGTTTCCATTTGATCCACCCATCTCCTATTCAATCTCACGGATCGAATTTAAGCCTTGGGGCCAGCAGCCTGGATCAAAGCAGGAAGCTGATCCTTGATAGCCTGCAGATCGGAGTTACCACCAATGTGCTTCTGGCCAATAAAGATGTTGGGAACGGTGCGCTGGCCGGTGATTTCCTGCAGCGCATCTTGAATAGCCTCTGAATTTGGGAAATGAGTTAGTCGGTTTCAAAATGGAATGTTGTACAGTCGAGACAGTATCAACATGAAGCTCAGGGGTAAGATGACGACAGAGCGGGGTAAAAGTAGCAAAAGCATAAGTATCCCCCGCTCAACAAGAATGCAAACAACACTACGATAACAGTATAAGCAGATCACTTACTCTCCTGATCCAGCTCGAGGACCTTGTACTGAGCACCGACCTCATTCAGCAGCTTCTTGGTGGCTGTGCAGAAAGGGCAGGTGGACTTGGAGAAAACGACGACTCCATTTTCGTTGATGAGCTTCAGGGCTTCGGTCTTAGCGGCGGACATGGCGGCGGGTGAAGGAGCGGCGACGGAGCCAAAGAGGCGCTGGAAGATGAACGAAATGGTGGGCGGGGGAAATGAGAAAAGCAAATGAAACCGGCGGGGTATGCGGTCTCGTTTGCCTTTTATATGGGAAATGAATGTACAAAGAGTGATAGGTAAAAGCTGTTCGGCAAACCGGAAAATCCCATGATTCGGTCATTGCGCGCGATGATGTCAGGTGATGGGCTTTGTCATCTAAGGGGTCGAGATCCATCCATTTTCGAGATCTATGGACATCTATAGAAGCACTATAGAAGAAGCACGCAATTACACTGGAGAGAAAGGGGATTGTTTTTAAAGAAAGCTTATTATTATATCCAAAAAGTCTACCTTACGTTTGGAACTAGTATTCAGTGATATTGATGTCTTTGAGTCCATAGCTGGGCTTAAGTAGAGACCATGCATGTCACGGTCACAACAAATAAGATAAGAAAAGGTCAGAAACGCTTGCGATGGCTTGGGAATATGGCAAAAAGTCGAGAGTAATGAGTAATGCAAGGTCAACAAAAGATAGGCCAGATGGAAACAAAACCAAAGATAACGAGAATGCCAATCGACAAATCAAACGAAACCAACAGAACCAAATGAGATAGAGCTGGGCCAAAAGACAAGCCATACTTTGGTATGGTATGGATCAATGGGTTCGCAATTTTGGGTGGAATTTCCGGCCTTTGCAGCGGAAATATCCATCAGGAAAAAATGATCAACAAGAAAAGAAGAAGGAATGGATGCATGAGATGAGTGCCATGCTCCAGGTAGTAAAAAAAAAAACCGAACTAAGAAAAATTGCTGAGTAGACTCCAAATAACTTGGGATGAGAAGAACAAAAAGACATCAACCCCAGAAAACACCAGTCCGCCGGAGTAATCAGGAGGCAAATCGAAGAAAACAAGATAAACATGGGAAAGACCAGAAAATTTGAAAAATAAAAGGAAATACTGAGGCAAAAGGCAGTGCTGGTTGTATGTATGCAAATAATCAAAGGTATCTCAATATGTGAAGATAGGCAGGGTAGAAACATAGTTGGTAAGGGGACGTTGAGATTAAAAAAATGAGAGGAAGAATGATTAAAAAGGTGCATCACATCACAACACAGCATCCACAGCCCTTTTCCTTCTTGGGCTTCTCTTGAGCGGTGACCACTGGAGGAGTCCAGTTGGGGTTGGGGTTTAGCCCCATCGGGGGCGTGTCTTGCACCTTGGGCATTGTACTATAGCCGGTGCTTGTGTTGGGCCGCGGGGGCTCGGGAGTCTTAGCCTTGGGTGGCTCTGTAATTTGTAGTGATTCTGGGATCTGTGACGGCTGTTCTTCCTCCACTTGCTCATCATTTTTGGGTAACGGCGGAGGCATCTCATTGGGGTACACTGCCAGCGGGGCAAAGTCGCGATCGTATGTATTCGGTGTTCGGCCTTCCTTCTCCCATTGTTCCTGCTGCATCTTCTTGGCAAGAGTAGGAAGCATCTGCTGATCAGGCGGGAGACGAGGGTCCGGCTTGTACATGGTTGCCAACCATGGCGGATCTCCCTCGGGTCGATTGGCTGCAGTGGTAGGCCGGGTTTCGCCTGAACGAGTGGTTGGGCGCTGCGAGGTGTTGCTCGACACTGCCCGTGATCTCACGGTGGAGGTCTTTCTGTTGGTGGGAGGAGCAGAAGTTTTGCGGTTGCTTGACCCTGTGGTCTTGGGTGGAGTCTTTTTAGCAGGAGTATTCGTGTTTGTGCCAAATCCACGGCTGCCAGGGCGACTTCCTGGGGAAGGTGTAGAGGATTCCATCTCAAACGCGAGGGGTTCGCTAGCTCTGCGTCCGCGAGACTCATCCTCTTCATCAGTCGCTGCTCGGCTCCGAGGACCCTGAGAGTCACGGCCCGACCCCTTAGGCAGAGGGCTAGCTGTGCAGATAGGGATTCGAGAGGAGCTCTTACGCAGGCCTGGGTTACTGTAAAAGCCAGCGGCCGCTTCGTCGGCGGCAATCTCTTCTGGTCGGCGAAGATCCCAGTGATTCCGCTCTTCAGTCCGATCATCTCGTCCAGTTTGTTGCAATTGAGGCCACGGTTCGGAATGTTCTACATTTGGCGAACTGACCGATGCCGCGCCACTGTGTTGAGAATCGTGGCTTCTTTCACGTCCTGCACTTGGGTTGCTACCAGCTCTCATCCGCCGCTGAAAGAGTACAGCAGCCTGGTGTAACTCCTCACTCTCAATTTTCGCTAGCTTATCGCGATGAATCCAATTTTCACTATTCATCTCAAAGAGTTCAGTTCCTTCCTGACCATCCACAGGGGATCGAGTGGTCGTTTCTTGTGCCTCCCGCGCGTTGCTGATATCACTTCCATGTCGGTTCAAGCTTTGTTCTCGTCGGCCTCTGCCAGATGCCAAGTATGGAGAGTCGTGGGCGTGGATATTTCGAGAAACGGAAGAGCTTCGCGAGCCATTCGAATTGCGCGTGCGAGTGGACTTAGTACGGGGGCCGCTCGAATCATGGGAGTTTCGTGTTCGTGAGGAATTTTGGGTACCCTGAGCGTGGATTTAAAAAAAGAGATCAGCCAAAAAAAGTTCTTCGTCAATCCCATCAACCACGGCGTGCGCTGCCAAGTATATGGAAAGGAGGAGGGGTGAAAAACGATTGCACAACAAGAATAAAACTCACATCATTGCCAATTGGCACAGAAAACTCCCATTGCGATGAGTTATCAGGCGCTCCAGATGTCAAGGCATCTGATGAATACGCGGTGGCTACGCCCGCCATTCCAATGAGTTTTTTAGGAGAATCGTCTGGACGATCAAGAAGGCCAGGCCAGCTGGAACCCAATTCTTAAAGTTTAAAGAAAAAAACGCAAACGAGAAATGGAAGAAAGTCCAGGTTCGCTTTGAACTTGTTTGGTGTCTCACTCAGCCATGCCAGTCGGTAACCGACGCCTGTCCACGATTCGATGAAAATATTAGAGAGAAGAGTTGAGGGGGGTTGCGGGTTTCTCTCGGTGGTAAGGGGGGCCCGCCGCAGTGGGGAAACCGAAAGAAGTAAATTGTAAATACACTCTGCAGGGGGTGGAGTTTCCAAGTTGATTTTGCTTTCTGCAGCCCTGAGCAAAGACGCCTGTTCGCGAGGGTGTTCTTCCCCGAGCCACGGATGAAGTATGGGACGGTGCGACTTGGTTCCGTGGACCAGAGCAGTGAATCCTTGCCCAGGGTGTTGATAGGGTAAGATTGAAGATCTGGAAAGAACGAACGTCTGTGTTCTACGGTACTCTGCAGCTGGCTCTCTCCCAAGTCTCAGTCAAAAGTGGGAAATCGGTCAAGAAGCCCACGAGGGGAAGAGGGGGTTGGGAAGATCGTGCAGATTGGTCCAAGCTGGGGACCAAAAAAAAAAAGTGGATAGGAAGAGAAAATGGAATGCCAGAGCAGCCGAGGAACCGAATAACAGAGTAGAACACAGTAGACACAAGAGACACCGAGAAAGGAGAGAAACGGGTTGAAGGAGAATCAAGTGACGAGTAACGAGTGAACGGAGTGAACGAGTTTGGAGGGAAACTAGTCACTCCCTAACTGGGATTAGTACGGGCTAGACCACTACGCTATACAATTTCATACTTGATGTATCTACACATAAATATTACTCTATGCTCTATTTAAAAAATTTGAATACTTACTTGATATATAAAAGAGAAATTATTCCGTATTCCTTTATATAAATTTATATATAAACATTATTCAATGTTTCAGAGGATCGAATCAATTATTGCTTAAGACTTGACATGACAGAAATATTTCTTTCTGGACCGTGCACTTGTCTACTTTGCCCCTGAACCATAACGCCGATCAACTAGTTTTACGCTACTTTTTACACTAACGGCTTCTTTTTCTTGTTCAAGACCTCTTATATGGTATCATTGTACATACTCTTGTCCTGGAGAATATCCATGGATCTTAAGATCCTTAAAGAACCCCACCTTCGAAAGTACATAGTTCGAGGATGACTCGTCAGAAACGCCGATCTCCCTCATGATTGTATATGCATAAGCCAGACAGGTTGACAGATTGCATTGTCATACTTCGTATAGCCTCCCGTGACCCAGTACCATGGGTAAATCAATAGTCTATGTGTAGGGAGGAAAAGGTGCCCAGGTGGAAACAGATAAGATAGAAATGGAGAAAAGGGGATAATAAAATGATGAAAAGAAAATATGAATAGGAGAAAAAAAAGAGATTTCTCAAGGTGTTGTATTTCATGAAAATGGAACAGGTCAAGTTCTCCTCCCAAGTGAGTTTATTCGCGGCTCACCTGATCCAGTTGATTCAATGCACTCTGCGCTTCTTTGATCAACGCCTTGCGGGCATTGCGCACATCGACATTTCCATCAGGTTCGATTCCATCCGCTTTCAGCATGATCTGAGCCAAAATAGTCTCGCTCAGTTTACGATATTCAAAATCCCGCTTCTTAGCATCGGCCGGCGGATGAGCCAAATATTCATCACACATGGGGATTAAAACACGTTGAAGGTATTTGGTTAAAGCTGCAACCTGCTCCTGTGCGGAAACCAGAAGCTTAAGATTGGGGGGCAGAGGTGGGTTGGAGGAAGAGGGGGTAGAAGTAGGCAAAGGTTGAGGTGATTCCTGCTGCGCAGCCTTCTTCTTGTTTCGCTTCTTCTTATTCTTCTTCTTGTTCTTCTCGGAGGTCGAGCTAACAACCTCTTCGTCATCGAGCTCGACTCGGGAGGATGAGGACCCGGGTCGACGGTGATCACCTGAGTCTGACAGTTCACCGGGGGTGGTAGCGCCAACTTCAGAGACCACGCAGAGCACCTCAGAGTGCTGCTTAAGTCCCTCCGCCTTGCAGGGACGTTGGTCGTCCTTCAGAAGGTTTCCCTTGTAAAGTAATCGGACTTGATTCGGGTTGGGTGCGCCAGTCTGTCGCGCAGCCTCCTCGCGCAGCGCGCCCACAGTTAAGACCCCGTCGTTGATGGAGTACGCGCGGAACCGTAAGGGGTAGATCGTGCCACGGTGGCGGAGAGCAATAGTATCCGGCTCGTTAGGATCGACGTTTGCATCGTATCGAGTCTGGTTGGCGACTCGGGAGGGTTTGTTAGATGGGGGATCCACGATGTCTCCTGGGGTGATATAGCTGTAATCCGCATCGTTGACCTGCGGGGCAGACCGGCGCCAGAAACTGGAAAGGGGGTTGCTCCAACTCATCGCGGCTATAGTCAGCACACAGATAAGTAAAGCCGCGCAGAGGGCAGTTGTTTGTTCGTCAGCGTCGAATGGCAGCGCCTGCGCGACCGAGCGAAGGTGCGTGGCCGAATATGTGAGCCACGGGGCCAATTGAGGACGGAAGGATTGAAAGAAATCGGGCAGGTTGTCAGTGACGTGGTCCAAATAGAATGCGGCCTTCTCGCCCAATGTGGACTGAGCGAGCGGCGATGGCAGGAGAGTCATGGATCTCTTATATGGACGTGTAAGACCAAAAAGGTGGTTAAGTCATGAGTTGCGATCTGGATGTGAAGGAGGCTGAGAAGGCGGAGAGCTCAGCCTTTTTTTTTGCCAATAACGTGGGGTTTTCTGCCATGGATTAAAATGGCGCTCAACATTTCCAAGGTTGAAAATATCTCTATTTGGAAGTCTTTTTCTGAATTGATTGGAGTGCAAGGTTTCAATATTACCTGCGGAGTAACCGGAAAGAATTGAGACGTTGGGCGCCCAAGATAGTAATGAAGTTATACCGAACATCCTGAACCTAACATTGTATGCGCCATATGCTACTGCGCCACACTTGTTGATCAACATACTTTTGAAGGATTCCAAGGTTCTAGTTACTTTGCAAGGTTTGTTTGAAATTTCCGAGGTTACTCAGGGGATCTGCAGCATCATGATGGCATGCATACATTGTACTAGTATAGAGTCATATACCTATGTATTCAACTTGAACTTGAAGTTGTTGATGTTCCCGGGCCACCGATAGTACTACTAGTGATATATACTAGTAGTACTACTAGGAGTACCCTTCAACATTTGAAGTTCAGATTTATTCAAGTTCCTACCTAGGTAGTAGGTACTGCCTACTGTACGCCCTGACAGCCTCGAGTGGCGATCCACACATCCATGGATGTGCACCTGGCAGCTCCGAGTCCTCCAGGGTTGAGGGGACTTCTAGTATATGATCTGCTAAGCCTCTTTCAAATGTTGGCCAGACCTACCTCCGAGTCTTTCAGCCGCTAATTCAGAGTTCAAATGTTCAAGCCCACCTGGGCAGAGCCTCTTTTCTCACATCTCTTCCAAGCACTTCAAACTTGAACGTTGAGGTTTTATATCCCAAGGCTCAGCCTGAGGTTGTTTGCTATGTATCAGCCTCCGAGGAGCCCGGGTGGTTATCAACCACATATAAACCACTGTCTTCCCTCTAGCCACGCACTTGTATTCTAGTATATGCACGCATACACTGCAGATACTTCCAAGGTTACATAGTATCTTATTGCCACGACCATTTGCTCCATTGATCCTATATAGTTAAGATTTTGCACTTCAATGACCCACACGTATGTTTCTTCTTCAAATGTTGGAAGGTCACCTGGTTTCCAATTTATGGACACCTGCGCATCGTGATGTCGATGATCCATAGTAATACCTTCCGAGGTCCAGATGTCGGTACTACTAGTATGCACGTACTTCCAAGGTTCACAAGCTCAATCTTACCTAGTAGACATCTGGAAGTGCCCGCCTGAAGGAAACCTTGAAGAGGATAACTTGAATGCAATTCCAAGCTATATACAGAATTTATAATTCTATGCTTCATTGCACTTGTGATACTTAGTATTTAGGTTCCAAGGTTAGTTTAGAGCATAGCCTGAGGAGCCCAAGAGAGACCTTGGAGAAAAAAAAGAAATGAATTAACGAAACATTTCGGGGTTTACTAGCATCAGATTCATATGACCAGGGGAATGAGAAAAGAAAAGAAAACCGGGAAAACGTAGCAGCACCCGCGCGCTACGTAAAACAGAAACCCGCCTTTTACGCGAAAAATTTGCGCACACGCTCCTGGCTATCAGGGCTGACACCGGCCAGGATCGACTCAGCGTTCAGCCCTGTAGCAGCCACCAATGACTTGGCAGACTGTGCCACACGAGTGGCGGTTTGGCCTTGCAGGGTAGCAGCTTCAAGGGCCTGCACGATGAATCCAAAGACACGGTCTGCCTTGGCAAAGACGATAGGATTTTGTCTAGAAGATTAAAAGTTAACAAGAGAGAATCACAATAGACAAAAAAAAACTGATAACGTACTGGTCAATTAACTGTGCAATGAAAGAATAAGCGTAGGGTGCAGCCTCCTCATCAAAGGTAATGGGCAGAGTATCAATCCAGTTGGTCAGAATGTCGTCGGCGGCTTGCACCTTGGATGGGTTGTAGTGAAGAATCTTGGCGATACTGGCCGAGGCGTTCTCGGTAGCAAAGACATGCTCCTCAGTGCGGTTCTGTGGGTGCTGTGTCACCTGGAAAAGGCTTGGGATGCTGGCAGCCACAAAGTCGCTCCAAGCAATACCACCCTTCTGAGCGGCCACACCGACACCATAAGCAGCCGCTTGGCGGTTAGCGGCATTCTCATCCTGAAGACCCGCGGCGAGAGGCTGCATGATGTGGTCCTTGTAAGTCCAAGATTCCTCACCACAGAACTCCAGAACATCATCCATGATGCAGAGGGCCCATTGGCGCTGTGTGGGATCCTGGCTGGTGATGAAATTGTCGTAGAACTGGATCAGCTGTTGCCAGGCAGGCAGGAAGGTAGTGCCTTGGGCCTTGAAGATGGTGTGGAATGCCTTGTTCATATCGCTGAGCAGGTTCTGGTCATCCTCAACAGCGTACTCGTAATCCAGGTTCTCCTCATCTCCGTCCTCCAGTTCAGCCTGCTCCTCCAAACGTTGCTTCACACGCATCTGATAGTCTTCCAGAGTAGACTTCGCAGAGTCGATGAATGCTTGCATGTGTTGAGGGGTCAGGCTGTTGCGACCAACGACCTCCACAGACTCATAGAAGCATTGGTACATCTCTGCAAGAGTATCAACGGTGGGCTCGGCGCTCAGAACCTCAATGATCTTCTCAGCAACCTTGTTCCACATCTCAAGGAAGCCGGGGGTTTGCTGGCCATGAGCCTTCTTGTAAGAGTTCAGCAGTTGGGGAATCAACTTAGCAGCTGAGACACGAACGGGGTCGTGGAAGAAGAATGCAAGGCCGGGGACGGCGATCTTCTCCATTGTCTCCAGGACATAAGGCTCAAAGGCTTCCTCCAAGATCTGGGCGTAAATGGTGATCAACTCAATGGCAGTGTTCTTGTCCTCTAGAGCGCTGGTCTTGATACCGATGACCTTGCCCTTGAGAGGCACCAACTCCCAGCCCTCATCCTGTTCCACCTGCTCAATCTGATCCTCGTCATCGAGCAGCTGGATATCAGCCTTGGCGGCAGCCACAGTCAGCAAAGGTGGCATCACACCTGGAAGGTATGGGACGAAGTCGCGGTTAAGCACACGGCACATACGGCCCCAGCAGTGAAGCAGGTATTGTGACTGAGGATCATCGGCATCGACGATGTTCTGTTGAATGTGGCCCAGAATTTGAACCAAGTTCAGGGCGTCTGGGCCCATCTTCTCCTTACCAACAGCCAGAGCAATCAGGGTAGCACACTCCATGGCCTTGGCACGAAGTAAGCGGTACTCCTTACCCTGCTCCTGCTTAAGAACGCTGAGCAACAGCGGCATGAGGTTTTCATAGTACTGTCCGAAAGCGGTCTCGGCGGAGTCAGCGATGGTAGCAATGGTGGAAAGAGCCTGCTCTTGAAGGTAGCGCTTCTCGCTACGCAGAAGCTCCAAGAGACGGCTAAGAAGGTCTCCAAGGTAAGGCTCGAGGATGCTGCGTTCAGCCTCCTCACAGAAGTTGACCAAGGCAGCAGCAGCGTGAGACTGAACACGGGGCTCGGGGGGAGCTCAGGACGGGAATGATGTTGTTGAGGACAATGCCGTGGTACTTCTCCTGCATAGTTCCGGCAAAATCGGTACTCATCTGACCGAGGGCATTGCAACCAGCATAGCGAACACGAGGGTGGGCGTCGCGCAGAGCAGGCACAACAAGAGCAAGGACTTGATCAAGCTCACCAACCATAAGATCCCGACAGCCCTCGGAAATAGCGGAAATGGCCATGAGAGCAGCGTGACGATCACGCCAAGCAGTAGAAGACATCATACGGGGAATCCAGGAGAAAGCAGGCTGGAGAATGGCCTGGCCACCCAGCTTGTTGGCCAGACGGTCCATACATTGCTCACCAGCAATGTGGTTGAGATCGCTCTCCTCAGGTTCGAGCTTTAAAAACCCGCCATTAGTCAAATTCCATGCAAAGCAGCTGGAGAAAACTTACATCCTCAGAAGCATTCCACTCCTCTGCATCCTCGTCATCAGCACCAACATCGGTCATCAGACTCAGACATTGCGTAACCATCTCTTGTGCAAAATTGGGTTCCCTCTTACACATGTTCGGCGCATAGTCGGCGAAGGTGGCCATAAGCTCCAGGGCGTTCTGGCGCACTTGATCACTGAGCTCCTTGTCGGCAATAACACTGATACTGAATTTGACCAGGTCTGTGAAAGAACCCTTGAACATCTTGGGGCTGATTTCGGCAAGCTCGATCAGAGCAAGGAAGGATGAAGATAGCTCATCGCTTTCACTGGATTCCTTGAGCGGGGGCAGGATGTTGAGAAGGTCTCCCGTAAGAGAGAAAAACTTAGGCTGGGATTTCTTGGGGATAGAGCGGAACATAGCGGCGAAAGCTTCCATAGCGGCAATTCTAACCTAGAAACCAACAATTTGTTAGTGGGGGACAAACTTGGCCGGGTCTTCATGATTTTTTTTCCTTAACAAGAAAGACATATCGTGACATACCGCAATGTTCTCATCCTTGAATCCCTTGGTAAAAACGCCCACGACAGCATCTTGGTGTTGCTTCTCAATGATACCAGGTGTGGTTGTGAAGATTCTGAAAGCCGTCTCTCGGAGAGCGGACTCTGGGGATTGACTGGCTTGGAAGAGGATTCCAAGTAATTCGGGCCATTGGTCGCCTGTAAGGATTTCTCCAAATATCAACGGTCAGAATCTGTAGAAAAATGTCGATACGGGTGACAAAAATCAAGGTCGCGTACCATTATCGGTGTATTGCCGCGCCACCTCGGCAACCGCATCACCAATCTTCTTGCGCACATCAGTGATAGACTCGGTTGTAAGGCAGTTCACAAGTTTTTCACGGATAAGCACTCGTTGTTCGTTGGGCAAGCAGAGGAAGACCTCCTTGGCGTCACCGGTCACGGGGTCCTTGCGAGTCTTTGTTGAAATTCTTCGGAAAAGCACAGCGGAGAAAGCACGAGTCTATATTGTGCCAATATTAGCAGTTGAATCGTAGTCGAAAAGAGGTATGCTGCATTCAGATGCTCCGCTTTTATTTGGATCTGCTCTTCTGATCCATTTTATTTTTCTGCATCAAGAACGCCCCTCTATTGCCTCACCGCAGTAAGGTATTGTCTCTCAAGGGAGGAAAGCGGGGACTCACTAATGTGTCTTTAGAACCCTCAAGCTGTTCAGCAAGTCCCATCAACAAGACATCAGGCCTATTCTGGACCCAATCATTGTTCAACTGTTCCTCAGCCTGAGAGCGAACCGCATTATCTGGAGTGCTCAAGGCGGCCAGCAGCTGGGAAAGCGCAGAGTGGACCTCGGGAGGGAGCAGGGACATGATGGGTGATTTCTGTTCCCAAGATCCAACAAACAGAAACAACCCAATACGTTGGGACCCGGTTAAGGTTAGAGTGATTTGAGTGGGAGGTATTGAAAAGAGGGGTGGATGTGAAGAGGAAGGGGAGGAGTTTTGTTTTTGGTGGGGCGGGGAGAAGGGAAAAAAAGATTGATGATTAGGGGAATTGATATGCGATAGCGCTCCGTCGGATCGTCAGTACTTGGGCAGTACCCGGGAAAACTAGACAACCAATATGAAAGGAAATCTTGTCAGTTTAAAGTCAGAAATGATCTGGAGACAATGTGGGTTCTGAAGTATAATGAAGGTGTGAAGTGGAATTTGAGATCGACTATTAGTGACTGTGAACGAAGTCTTTTATCTCCAATGTTCCCTCATTCACCTCATCTATATATAGTCACAAGGCTACTACGGGTTCTACTATGGGGCTTGGGTTTCTTTGATAGTACTTGATACAAAGAACTATTTGCATTGAAGGCTAAACCACTACCGGGCACGACCAATCCTTACTAGAACAGCACTTATCCGATCATGTAAAAAACAAGAAGAGGGAAGAAGAAAGGAATATTGATAATTAGAAAATGGGGTATGCACTCTTTATAAAAAAAAAAGGGAAATTCACATGAGCCAAAATGAGTAGGAGAGATTTGGTCAAGAGTGTGAGAGGATAGTGAGGATAGTGAGAATAAGGACTTGAGGGGGAACGAGGGAAGGAGATATCTAAGAGATGATCAAAGGGAGCAATGGGAGAATGAAGATCATCCCGACCCTAATCATAAGTACACAGAACTTGAAGTTGCCTTAATGGAAGGCCTTTTAACGACCACTAGGGCGGCTGAGAATGAAGACACCGGCAATAACTGCAGCCAATGTCACAATGGCACCAGGAAGGAGCAGGTCATTAGGAACACCAGCAATGAGCTGTTCCTCAGGGCCGTGGCCATGTGAGGGGAATTGTTGGGTACGAGGCTTGACGACAGGGACAGGTTCCTCAGTGGCAGTATCATCAGCAACACTGCTGTGCTCTTCAATGATCGGGGTAGCAGGCTGAACCTGAACTGGCTGGGGTTCAACAGGGGCAGGAGCAGAAGCAGGGGCAGGGATAGGGGGCTGAGCCGGATCATGAACAAAGAGATCGACCTTTTCACGGTGAGTGCGGTGGGACAGGTTGATGGCATCCAACATGTCCTGGTCAGTGGTGATCGAAACAGTGTCGCCCTCATTATCCATGTAGCTGAGGGCGTAGCCAGTGTTGCTTAGGCGACCTTCCTCAACGATTGCCTCACCACCAACAGCTTCAACTTCAGAACCAAGCTTAGCAGTCACCTGCTTCACAAGATCCTCAACTCCAGCAGTAGTCAAAACATTGACCCGGTGCACACGTCCACTAGGAGCCTTGAACTTGAAGGGGAATGGAACATCCTCAGCGGGCTCCTTATGGTGCTGTGATGCGACTTCCGAGTGCTCCTCACCACCGTGGTGTGATGCCGATTCATTTGGAAGTACACTGTTATCGTAGGCTGAGCGAGCCAAGTCGGGGCTCATAACAGAGCGGTTTGCAGCATGGGGCGGGTGGCTCTGACTGCCAGAAACCATTGAGTCTGACTCGTGGTCCATTGAAAGCCAGAACTTGTTCCATGCAGGACCTTCATCATCCTGGGTCTGCATGGTGTTGATCTGCTCCAGAGTGGCGTATGTGAGTTTCAACACATCCACCATACCGACAATCTCACCTCCCTCGTTCATGACAGGCAGGTTAAGGTAGTGACCATCTGAAAAAAGGCCAGAAATTAGCATCCTAGAACCATCAAGCCCTAATATTGAAAGAAAACTTACCGTGCATCTTGCGAAGCGCGGCCTGAATGCTCATATCAGAAGGAGCAAAGTCGGGATGAGGGGTCATAACTCGGACCACACTGCAGGTGGCCGGGTCAAGACCAGGAGCAATGACACGGAGAACAATATCCTTGCTAGTGAAAATACCAGTGATTGAGCCCTGGTCTTGGACAAGGAGAGCGGTGGTGTGGTGCTCTTTCATTAAAGCTGCCGCATCCTTCACCGTGGTACGAACGGATACAGTCACTGGGGGCATACCATCCAGGACAGACTCAAGAGTCGGACCAGACATCTTCTGTCGCAGAGCCTCCACATACTGAATGACCTGCTGGGGCTGGCTGGAGCCAAGCTCGGTTTGCACACCTTCCAAAGCATCGTAGAGTTTCCGAGATGAGCTGTAGGCGCGCTCCAATTTTTCCATCGCATCGTAAAAGCACTTGGTGATATCCAAAACACCCGAAATATCCTGGTTCTCATCCATGACCGGCAGATGTCTGAATCCCTTGCGAACCATCAGGTCGAGCGCGTCGGTAGCGCTGGTGTCAGTTCGCGCACATAGAGGGTTCTTGGTCATAATTTCAGCCACTGAGACCTCACGGGCTTTCAGACCCATTCCGACCACACGGAAAGCCAAATCCTTAGCTGTGAAAATACCCGAAATTCGCTCATCGTCGTCGGTAACCAAGACGCAGTCCTCTCGCTTAGCAGCCATCAACTGAGCAGCCTCAGCGATGCTAAGGATGGGCTTAATCTGAAGAGCCTGGCTGGGCTTCAAAGCCAGCACAGTACCTGGAGGAGCCTTACGCGAGCGGGTAGCCTTGGCCTGATGTTGTTTCTTTTTGTTGAGGTTGGCCTCCATCTTGAGGCGGATTGCCTATAACAATGAAAAAAGCGGTCAGTCAACCGATAAAAGTCGAGTTGAAGCAGTGACTCGAGAAGAAAAAGTTTTGCTCGAAGCTTGTATCCACCGCATAGACACAAAGAGTGAGACAAAGCACATCCTAGGAATAATGTAGCTGGGTTGATCACACACCTCATCACGCTTCGACTGCGTTTGCCGTTGTCTACTACTAGCCGCGCTCATGGTGCCGGTTCCGCTACCAACGTCGCTGGATGGGGGGTGGGAAGAAGGAGGTTCAGGGCGGTCGGGTCGGGGCCGAGGGATGTGAGAAGCGTTGGAACTGGAACCGTCAAAGTCGGGCAGCCTCCCTCTCCCGATGGTCTTATTGGGCGTCCCTCTAAATGTGCCTGTATGCGACATTTTTAAAGAACCACGTAATAAAACAGGAGATTGGTGAGATAGGAGGGAGGGGATGAAATGAAGAAGTGAAACACAGCACAACCAAAAAGCAGTAAGGGCGAGATTTTTTTTTCTTTTTAGCCCTTCTAAAGTGTTAGGAGAAGTAGTCGAACGACGATCTGAACAGGGGTGTTTCTCCCTCTATGTCCTGTTTGTCCCGCAGGTAAACAAGGGATTATGTAATAGGGTAAATGGTCTGACGGTTCGTTCCGGACGCTAGATGGTTTTAGGAATAGTGCATCCCGTGATGTCACACGTGATAACTGCGTCATGTGATGCCTTCAATTCATGCCACATAAATAAGGTGTCAAGGCATCAGTCATCCGTGGGTCTCGCTTAAGGGCTTAGGGCTTCCCACAACACAACCACTATCCATTCCCGATGAGTCTCTGAGTGAGCGAGCTTCGACAACCCACCCTCGACAAGTCAACCGTACGCTGTCCCTACCCTCTACGATTATTTTCAACGTCTAACACGAATCCAGATCAATCCGTCAAAATGGTCAAGAAGCGGGCGAACAAGTAAGACCAGATCCCTCCCCGTCGTCGCGAAATTCCACATCCCAGACTCCCATTCGACTTGAACCTCCGCAATGATGCCGAAGCTACGCCAAAAAATGAAAATGAAAAAAAAAACCGGAAATAAAGTCTCGATGAACCCACAACCAACACAACAAAAATGTCATGAATAAAGCACCAGCCAACGCGCATTGCCGGAACGATCAAGGAGAATGGGAGAGCCACAGGGACCCGGAATGAACGTCCATGAAAATGGAACAGTCAAATTCGCACAACAGGCACAGCATCCACCAAACGAACTGATAACTGATTGATTTTTCTAGCGGTCGCAACAAGAATGGCCGCGGCCACGTCAAGCCGGTGCGCTGCTCCAACTGTGCCCGCTGCGTTCCCAAGGACAAGGCTATCAAGCGTTTCACCATCCGCAACATGGTTGAGTCCGCTGCCATCCGTGATATCTCCGATGCCTCTGTCTTCGCCGAGTACTCCGTCCCCAAGATGTACCTGAAGCTCCAGTACTGCGTTTCCTGCGCTATCCACGGCAAGATCGTTCGGTACGCACCACGTCCACACTCTACACTTGAACACGCAACGAATTTCAGGTGTATTTCGTTATCAATTTACAAGCCATACTAATTATTTCCTTCAGTGTCCGTTCCCGCGTCGGTCGCCGCAACCGTGCTCCTCCTCCTCGTATTCGCTACAACAAGGACGGAAAGAAGCTTACCCCCCCTCAGGCCGGTAAGGCCAACTAAAGGATCGGAGACGGCCCTTTAACGAAACAAAATAAAATGGAACTAGTCTGAAATGAATTCTTTTATTTTGTCTCCTCTTTTCTTTCCGCTTGACCTTGCACCACGCGATTTTGGCTCGGTTCTAGGCGTTCGTTTTCACGACCGTCATGAATCGACCGGCAATGCTGTGACGAACTGATTTAAAAAACTGGAGGTATTCGGCATTCGGTTGTTGGATGAATTGACATGATGGGACACTGGGATTGGAACCCGGGGGGAGTTATAGGAATGTTTTTATTTCTACGGCTTCCTCTGTTGCTCTTTTTTCTACTGTCTTGTCTCGAGTTATGTGTTCCTCGGCGTACTTGAGTTAGGATATTCTTATCGGCTCATGTATGAGAGGACAAGGGTGTGCCCCGCATATTGGGCTTAGAAAATACCAAAAAATTTCTCAAAATTCCATTCTCGATAAGAATTGTAGATTCTCACTATGTCCTTGTATTGAATCTCCACATTAAACAAATTGATATCTATCATCTGGGGATTGCCTGGGCCATTGATTCATGGATACAAGTACCCCTTCTCGAAATAATTTCCATACATATCAACCATCCCGCTACGACCCTTGGGCGTCGGATTTCTCACAATCTTCACCTCTCCTTTCCAATACCCCTCCACAAAATGAGCCATGGAGATCTGCGCCGAAGAAGCGGAGTATATACTTGAGACCCCAGTCCCCGCCGTATTCCTCCGTCCTCGCTCACGTCTAACAAGAGCCTCATACTCTGCCTTCTTCCCTCGTCGAAACGCAGCAAGTTGCGCAACAAGATCTACATCTTGTAGTAATTGCCTCCGCTGAGCTTCAGGTGCTGTTGAAGGTATGCTACGCTGTGGGATATTCCGAGGAGACTCAGTACTAGAACGGGAATTTGCAGAGTCCTCATCTGATGGCATGAGCGAGACTTTCTCATTCAAGACTGCCATAGGGAAATATTTCCCGGGTCATTCTCGGGTATACCGCATTCTTCTTCGCCGAAGAAGCTGAAGTCATCTGTTGCGGCAGACCATAAGGCTTCAGAGTCACGATCTCCTGTACTGGAAACTGTATTTCCGTTGCGCTGGTTGGCGGGTTTCCAGGATGTTAATTTCGCTCGTGAGGTGTCTGTGATCTCAAGGATAATGTGACGAAGCCCGAAGAGGGAGCGAGAGCGTTGCTGCTCGGCTTGGTAGCGGGCTTGGCCTGGTGGGAGGGAATAGTCTGAACCTGCTTGTAGTGTTGCGAGAAGTGCTTCGTTGGAGCATGCTGTGATGAAGCGCGTGAGGGTGTATAGTATTGGAGAGTTTGGAGGTATATGTGAGGGGATGTCGGTAAGAACTAGCGTCTCGCAGTGTGAGATATGTGATGGATGTAAGTATGGGAATCGACTCTCTTTACCATTGCGGAGTGGGAGTGATTTGTTGCGCGGGCGCTTTGCCAGAAGCTCTTGAATTATTTGTGCGCGAGGATCGTCTGATCCAGTGGGAGAGCTGCAGAATGTGGCAGTTGGCGATAGCGTAGTTATTCCACCAGGACTCGCGCAATACGCCGTAGTCGAGATAGACGATAATATTCCTTCGGTTTGCAGTCCCTGTGGGGTCCTAGTAGCTATAGGGCTGAAAGTCGTGGAGTCGATTGAACTTCCACCATTTGACATAGTATGGAGGACTTCTGGAGCGAAAGCAGATCCCCGTCTGGCCGTAGGCAAGGGTTCATCCTCATATGGCATCGGAGGCTTTTGAACTTTCGGGTTACTCGTGGCTACAGTACTTGTGTAACCGGTAGCAGATGTGTCTGCAAGCTCGTAGATAGGTGCCTCGGTTGTAGGAAGCTCATAGATTCGTGCTTCTTGTGAAGCATCAAGCTCTGCCTCCAGGGCCCCTGTGCAGGTTGCCAGCTCCGGCAGCAAGTCTGCGACGTTCCCAACATCTTTCGACGGAGGCTCTGCAGTGAGGACTGCATGATTTGCTCGCAGATAGGTTAATTCATCGCCGGCAAGGTTCCCTAATATAGGGACGAGCTTTTCAGCACCAGGGTATCGCCCATCCTTTGGAGATGACTGATGCTTGTAAATGATATCTGCTGTTTTCACTGTACCAGCATCAAGAGCATGAAGCCGAGAAGAACTCAATAGAGCTGCCACCCCCTCCACACTGATCATATTATTTGCGATATAGAGGTGAGTGATACCAACAGAAGGCATATAATCAACCCAAGGATGACTAGTAACTGGACCCGCTAAGAATTTCAGGTATTGTTCATCTAGATGAGGCGACGTCAAGAAATCTGAACCAAGTCCTCGAAGAGCTGTCTGGGCAACAGGGTCTGGAGAGTATCCAGTACGTCTAAGGTGCTGTGGAAGCTGTAGGGACTGATTTGGTAAAGCAAATGATGCCTGCAGTAATGAGCGAACAGCCATATCTGTGAGCATGTTATTGCGCAGGTCCAGAAATCGAACTCGTTTGCCAATGGCATTGGCCAGGAACTCCGCGTCGGGATCCTTCAGCCCAATGCCCCGAAGCTTCAACACTTGGAGATGTTCTAACTGAGACAAGGCCGAGAGTACGCTCAGATCTCGTGCCGAGGTTGTGTAAGAGAGATCCAGATAGGTCAACAAGGGGAACCTCAGCAGCGTCTCCGCCAGGCCCACAGAAGTAGTGTTTGGTTCATGATCTGCCAATAGAAGACGAACATTATAGTGACTTGACCTCTGCGGACTCTTTAATGCAATCATGCAATTGTGATCGAAGAACGGGAGACGCGAGACCATCAGCGATTGGAGACATGGTAGAGACTCCAGGATATCTCTCAGCCATTCGGGTCGCGGGCCATCATAGATCTCGGATAGAGCCGGTGGCAAATGAAGAGTATGTGTCAAAGCGCGCACCTCTTTTCTTGCATATTTCAGGGTCCTTCGGAACCGCGTGAGAGCGACTGGTATACATTAGTGATGCCTCGACACCTTGAAGCGTCCACTGCGGGGTCTTACCATAGACGGCATCGTTCTCTGTCCCGAAATGAGACGCTGGATCACCCCATAGAAATGGCATGAATAGATCATGCCACCGATGAGATACTAATGAGGCGGCACATAAGTCGCTGGACGGGATGTAGTGGGCGATAATAGCCCATGCATCGCGGTCTGTTGCTGATTTATAGGACGGTGGGATTAGGTCCATTGCCATGACTTTGAATGTTTCTGTGGGTCTTCATGGATGGATATCTTGTATCGGATTTAAACACAGTGATATTCTTGTCAGTGCATGTATGATTGTCGTTAGATTAGGGTCCTGTGAGTTGCCCGACACAGCCACGTTGCACCACTAGGATGCTAGAGGCAAGTCATCAACGCCCCGTTTTGCGAATAGCGGGGATACCTTCAGCCCGACAGCAGTGCTTCAACTTACACCGTCCTGATTTATTATTGGAACCATATTTCAAGTTCGAATTCAAGAGACAAGAATTTATTCCGATCAAAGTTCAAATGTTCTATTTGAGTACCGTGTTGGTCTAAAATAGATGTTGATTATGTATATGATGTCATCGCGCTCAGGGTCTCCATTATGTCTTTGATGTCAACCAGTTGACCTTGCACATACTATACATACTACTACAGTAGTAGGAGAAACATTTGAATGAATTCAAGTTCATTCAAGCTTCAATATGCACCTAGACTCTAACTTCAAATGTTAAGGACCCGGCGGTGTTTCAAATGGTGTTCCTTTTATCCACATATGTTATAGGACTCAACATACTACATAGTAGATAGAGAAAGACGACTCAAGTGCTACTTCAAGTTCAAGCTTGATTGATGATCTCTATTATTCCCTCAAGTACTCTACTCTAACCCCTTCTACTCCGTAGCAACATTTAGATGACATCTTAAATATCTCTCAATCTCTCGGCTACATTTCCAATCACGTCAACATCATGATGATCCGAGTCGTCGGAATGAAGGGAAGAACGGACTTGGAGTACCAACATTCACATTCAGCATCACGCAAAGAAGAGCTCATACCAAGCCAATCAAACACCAACACATCCCGCTGTCTTAGCTAAGATTTGCTTGGCGATTCAAGTTCGGGTATCTCGTGGACGTTCTCTACGTGGAGCCGTACAAAGAATGTGGAGCATTCAAGTTACCCGACCCCTTTATCCTCATACAGAAGGTGTATCGAGTATCTAGTAGTACTGGATTTTCACAAAAAGACTTCAAGTTGAATGTACCAGTCTTCATTTCCATTTTATACCTCCAAGTTGTTGATTGCTTTGATCCGAATCTTTTCTACAGCCTGAGAATGGCCGTTGTGCTACTACAAATTGACCGCTGGAGGTTACTAGCTTTGGCATTACTACGCACTTTGATCATTTTCATCTTCTTGATTGAGAAACTCCTTCTAAAACCTCCACTTTCGACACATCCTCGTTTGATGAATATGACTGTTTCAGGCATTTTGAGGACGAGACAAACGTTATGAGCTGGCGCTCGTAGTCCAACCACTATAATCGAGGCACGAGGTGGATAATTGTTGACCTCGTGTCCCGAAGCATTCATAATTCTAATTCAAAGGTGCAAATATCTTGATTGTGAGTTCTTGTCATAGCGGTTTGGCTTGGCTTTCTAATTTGGGCAAGCACTCCGACCAAAATGATATAGAGTATGCGATGTCTAGGTCTATGTTTGGCGATAATGTGGTCACTGGGAGGTGGAGACGTCGAAGCGATCAATCGAGTGGTGAGATTATCTTTCAATTGAACTCAGATCCCTCAATTCTCTTTCCTAGGCTTACACTTGTCGTCATGCGTCAGCTCGAGAACATGGGCAGTCCGCATTATTGTCGCCAAATGAGCGGATATTATCTAAAAATCAAAAATCAAAAGGACAGTCATTGTCTACAAAGTTATGAAATGAAATGGAAACTTGAATCTTTGTGAAATTTCTCGTTTGTGTCCACGGATGATATTGTTGATATCATGACAGTGAGGTAGCAGGAGGAATGAATATGATGAAGGTATTCTAAATTGAAAATTCATTCCCTGAACATAGGCTCCGCGTCTTTAAATTCCCATTTGTGGCTTCGCCGTGGCTTCATCTCCTCTTGTTACAGGATGTGGCTGTCCTCGTCGAGTTCAAGAATTTGTTTCCGTTTCTGGGTTCGGGTTGAGCCCACCACCCATGACATTGAAAATCTCCCAGACAGGTATTGTCGTTGGCTCTTCCCAGTCTGGCCTGAAAGGATTTGTTGGAGGAAGATCGCTAAAACTTGGCCAGCCCGGTCGAATAAACTCGGTGTCTTCATCGTCAGGACCCTCAAGTTCTTCGAAAACCATTGTCTTTTTTGAAAGCGCGAGGGAGATCATCGGTGCCTCTGTGGCTGGAATACGACAATGACGAAATCCGGCTAGCAAAGGTGCTTCGAGGCCTTGTAGAAGCTTGCTGCGGCTTTGTACTTGTCTCCCGGCGAGATAAAAGTAAGCTTCAATAATAATGAGTCGACGATCATTGAATGACTCCCTGTCAATGAAGAACAAGCGGTGACACTTTGTTCCCAGTCCGTGATACCTGTACACTTTCAAGAGTATTTTCCACATGTCGTCCAAGCCTCCATCCTCCTCATGCTCCCAGGGTATATAGCACACACTCTTCAGATCTTCTTCGACTAGTTGCCTCAGTTTTGAATCCTCTTTCTCTGTGAACCTTTTTGTCAGGTAGAATACTGAGATCCATCGGTCCCGCCTATTGTCAAGAATATCAAATGACCTTGCCCCCCTCCAGAGCGGGGAAACTTCATAACACGGCTGATCTGGATGATGTAAAAGCTCTGCCGTATTAACAGGGTAGGCCTTCCAACTCCAATCCAAGCCTTGTTTTCTTTTCTGTTGCGGCAGGCACATTTCCGTAAAAGTGATGTGCATGATAGCCAGAGGCATATGTCTTAAATCCCGGACAACTGCGAAGGGAGACATTTTGTGATCTTTCAAGTTATCAGTGAAAGAATGTAACAGCAGGTTCATAAATGGACTGTGAAGTCTTTCATCAGGCTCGTGTTGTCGGTATGCTTCCCAAAATGTCCAGATATCACGGCGTGAGATCATCTGATGACAATGCAGCGGGATTAGCTCTGCTGTTTTCGGAGAATCTTCGGGTTGCTGCCGTAGAAGATCATGAATGATCAGACTAGTTTCATGTAGCTCATTTTCTGTTGTGGGAAACGTGAGAAATAGATGCAGATGCTCGTCCGATTGGCGTTTTTCCCACAGAATCTTCTCCGTCAACGGCTCTGCAGCTGTGAAAGAGATAATGTTGCCGACGAGCTCCGCGGGAAGACGTGGTAATAAAGCTCTCCATGTTTCATTTATTGTGGACGAAGTTTCACTTGAAGAAACAACTTGAAATGGCCGCTGATCTGGGTCGTAAATGAACGTACTCCAATGTTTATACCCCCAGGAACCAATACCGCCACTCCAAAAGTCATCCAGATATTCTTCCTCATTACTATAGTCCCGGTGCTCTCCATTTTGGAAATATCCTAGAATATCCAGCAGTCCGTTTTCAGACAAGGTGGAATCATTAGAGAAATCATGACCAGACTCAAAATCGTGCCACAGGCTAAGATCATAACGAGCAACTTCAACGCGCACTCCAACCGGGATAGTGAAGCAATATGGAGGTGTATAATCATCCGTCTCTGATTGCACGTGAACCATGAGTATTGAAATTGTACCTTGCTCGCCGACTTTGTGTGTGTTAGTCCAGCAACGTTTGCTGAGCTCGTCGACAACGATAAAAATTGTAGCAGGTTTTGTTTCGATATCGTTTGAAACCCCCGAGAACTGAAGACCAGATCGATAAGCAAGCATAGCAATGGCATAGATGTTGGCTTGGCTGTCTCGATGAGTACCCTGGACCCCAAGGCTACTCAGCAGGTGTCGAGAAGGCTTCCATGCTTGTATTTCGCGGCCATTTATCATAAAAAGTAGCCTAAAAGCCTCCATGAGAGCATTTTCTTCTTCGTTGGTGAAATCCGTCAGAAAGATAAACAAGAAAGTATTCTTGTTGAAGACAGGAATTTGCTTATTCAAGTGTCGGAGAGCTTGCTCCCGCCCCTTGTTGGCCATCTCTAGATTTGGTCGTGGATAAGAGAGGAAGCAGAAGGAAGAGACGAAGAGCGATTCGGAGATAGTTGCGAGATAACTGTGATAAGATCGGGAAAGAACTGAGGGAACTTGAAGAGGGAGCGTGTTGGAGCGTGTTGAGGAAAGAGGAAGAGAGCACCCGTGTAAGTAAGAGTCAGTCATCAATCAGCTTCAGATGAACTTGTTGACGACTTTGCAGCCTTACGAGTTTGTTTTGCTTGCGGGCTGTCGGACGAAATGTTTCCAAACTTGGTTAGGGGCTCCGGATCAATCGATCCAAAAATCTTTAGCAAAATCCACACTGCACCACTAATCTGATAATGGTAAAACTGGGACTTGACGCTCTTGTTAAAGATAAGGGAGCTGTAACGGTTTGTCTTCCCATCTAGCTTACAGCAGAGTAGCTGTAAACATAGATCAACAGGAGGACCTGCCCGAGTCACTGTCCCAGTGAATGTATGTTGTCAGATATTCCTCATTTGTCTGGTATCTGGTTAATTTATATCCTCGGAAAAGATCGATTCGTACTTACCGAATGCTCAAGGTTCTCTGACTCCGCATGCAGTGCTTTCTGCTCCGAGTCTGCACTAGCGAACTGCGCTCAAACCTCTTTTACTACTAGTATGACCACCTCCAGATGTCATCTGAGACTCTGATTCCCTCAGCCTGGCCTCTCTGGGAAATTTTTGACGTCAATTCTTTGTACCAGCTCTGAAGGTCATTGTCGGTTCTGATTTCATGCCCATAATACTTCAGTTTGTTGGGCCAAACTCCATTTTCCCATATGAATTTTCTAATGTTGACCGCCTACCTACCTCATCACTGGTAGTTTATCATTATGATATAAAAACTTCAACTTCCAGACTTTAATAATATGTATATATATGATTACTATTTAGACAGCCTGATGAAGAATTTAATCCTCACTATAATAAAATCAGCCTGAGCCACTGATTACCTAATTAAGTATTTTGTTTAACGTGATTCCCGGTCGCCCGAGCGACACATTAAAAAAAAGCCCTTCTCCAGCAATCTATGTTTTTAATCATTCACCATGCCACCAATTCGCTCTCAAAGGTCTCAAAAATTAGTACAGCAGGAGGGTGCTCTCTTATTAGCTATCAAAGCTATAAAAGACGGCCAATATCCCGATGCTGCTGCTGCTGCGCGTGCTTTTAGCGTGCCGGTCTCAACTTTGAAGCACCGAATCAAAGGACGACAATTTTGGGATGATTCTCGCCTCTCTGGCCATAGATTTACTATCTTAGAAGAGAAATCTATGGAAAAATGGCTACTTTCAATGGATTCTTGAGCAGCAGCTCTTACACGTACTATGTTACGAGATATGGCCAATTTATTGCTCCGATCGCGTGAATTATCACCTCATGGCACCCCTCCGAAAGTTGGCAAAAATTGGAGTACAGAATTTGTCAAAAGACACCAATCTCTTTCTACTTGTCTTTTTTGTAAATATAATTATGAAAGAGCCCTTTCCGAAGATCCTACAGTGATCCTACCTTGGTTTAAGCTTGTTGAAAACACTATCAAAAAATATGGTATCACTTCTGATGATATCTATAATTTTGCTGAGTCTGGTTTTGTAATGGGAATCAATTCTACTTCAAGAATTACTACTTCTGCTGAATACTATGGAAAAAGAGGTATTCTATAGCCTGGTGATCGAGAATGGGTTACTGTGATTGAATATATTAGGTCTAATGGTATTGCGCTTCCCCTATATATCATTTTTAAGGGTAAGGTCTTTTTGGAACGCTGGTTTCAAAAGCCACCACTTTAGGGTATAAATAAGAGTCCTAATAGATGGATAAGTGATAAGATTAGTATTTATTAGCTACAAAAGCACTTTTTACCTTATCTTTCTATACAGAAAGGGAAATATATGTTACTGATTCTAGATGGATACTTATTATATTTGACACTTGAGTTTGATAAAATCTGTAAAGAGAATAATATTATTTCTCTTTGTATGCCTGCTTATATATCTCATTTATTACAGCCTCTTGATGTTGGATGTTTGTAGTCCTAAAAAGGGTATATGGAGTACTTGTTATGGAAGAGATATGTCTTGGTGTTAATTCTATTGACAAAGATGATTTCCTTGAACTCTACCCTATTGCCCAAGAAGCCGCTTTTAAAGCTTAGACTATACAGAATAGCTTTAAAGGTACTGGTCTAGTACCTTTAGATACTAATTATATACTAGATAAGCTTAATATTCAGCTTGAATCACTTCCATCTCCTAAGCCACTTGAGCCACGCATTGAATTAGTTAAGGCCCTAGCATCCAAAAGCCTAAAGGCCGTAAGGGAAATACCCAAAAATACAACGCCAAAATGCATAATTTATGCAGCAGCAAAGTCTGGGCATGTTTGCTCTGTTTGTGACCCAAATGGGTACCCATGGGTTGGGTCGGGTTGGGTCTTGGGTCGGTTGGGTTTTGAAGAAGTCTACACCCTACGGACATTATTATCCGACATGAATATATCAGCGCAATTTGCAGACTCATTCTCCATTACATATTAATAATATAACAATGTAAGGTAGAAATATAGGATTCATATAATATTGACATTCTGTAAGGGAGAGATAACACTATGAGGGATAAAATGTAAGTACATAGTTTTCCATTCCAAATCTCAAATGTTGTTCTACTGTTTCGAGATGACCAAGAAAGACAACTGGTGAACTGGCAGGTAGCTTAAAGTGCGATATGGTTCGCGGCAACTGGTCTTTTGGCCATGTTAGCGTACTCGGACACGTGACACAGAACAACTCCCTAAATCTTTCACCTTTTAATTCACTCGAGCCTTCAAGGGCCATTTCAACGATCTTAATATATCTTAACGTATCTGAACACATCGAACACATTTTATTAGTCCAACACATATTACCAGTCCAACACACAACACATACAACATATATTGCGTTCAGAAAAAAACATTTTCCATAACATAAAATATATTGACCACACCAGATGTTTTATTCAAGACCAGGTTAAGACGTTTTACCTTCAAAATAGAATACATAATATTACGTGTTTTACCGTCTCCGGTGTGCATATCGTATCAAGACCGTGTTGGAAATTTCCAGTCCTCCCGCATGGTACTAGGGAGGACGACCGTCCCCACTACACTAGGTACGCGGTATTCAAATGTTGTGAACTTGAGATATGTTCGACATTGAAGGTTGCAAGTAGGCCTGTGCAAAGCACGGGGACCTGTGGGATAAGTTGTATATACTTTTCATAGAAAGATATTTATTTATCCAACATTTTTCCACAATGAGAGTCAGGAGGTTGCGAAGTGGAAATTTGACTGGGAAATTTGTACTTGCATACTAGTAGCAGTGGGGGGATTTTTCCCACTGAGGGGAGTTCAGGTAATTGAAGGCAACTTGAATTTCAAAAATGGCGTATATACATAAAAGATTGTTACAATTTCCAAAGTGCTAGCAAGTGCAAGAATCAACGCAATCCGCTCTTGGGCTGTACAGTATACTGGCCCACGAGCCACATTCGTCGAGGCACCTTCCCATTCAAGCATGTAGCTGGGAATATAATGTCGCCATCCTCGACCACCTGCATAGTGTTTTCCAAATTGGGCACCAGTTGAACGAGAGAGTCTGGTCTCGAGTCACTGGTGAGCTTCATACTGACACCAAAGACGGTCGGCAATTTCGTTGTTTTCCACCCATCTTTCTCAACATTGAGATTTAGCCAAACATTGCGAAGATTGACCTCTTGCCCTCGGGCCCAGAATGGCAAGAAATCATTTACATTTCGAATGCGAAATTTGAAATCCGTCTCGTCCCTAGCAGGAGCTGGAAGGGATTTGACTGCCTGACTGAATAGCGTCCATTCCTGGCGCACGTCGTTCAACAGGTCTATAACGAAGAAATTCCCATTATCGTCGCCCTCGGTACCTTGGGCTGCTAGCAAGGTCTTATGATGATTGACAACGGCCTCTGAGGCCTGTTTCTTCCATGCAGCACCGCCTTCGAGAGAGGTGAAGCGGAGAGTGAGAACTACATCACTGATGGTGTCGTAATCAAATTGTGGGTATGGTGCAGGTAGTTCTAGCCTCCATCTGCTGATAACGCCCGCTCCTTCGAACGGCAAATACCTCTCATCTCGAAAGTTGAGCTCGAAGACTCCCGTATCTTGCTGGCCACTACTACTTAGTGCGATGGCAGTTATTGGGATGCGGTCTGTTCGGAAACGATCATCTCCGGACGTATCAGTCTCATAATAGCCAGACGATGAGTCACTGCCTGGTTTCAAGCGATAACGATGCTCAAGGAGGCGTAGGGTCGAGGATATCCCTGTATAAGGACCTACAATACCAGGAATAAGGACAGAGACAGTCTTGATGCGACGGCAATAGTGGCCAGGGAAGTCTTGGTCGAACAGGACTTCCTGGAGCTGAAATTCTGCAAAGCCTTTCCTGCGAAGAGAGAGGAGCGCCATAGGCGCTATTTGTCGAAGCGAGATCACCTTCGTAAGCTCGTAATCATGTGTAGGGGTCTTAATATGATAGGCCTCCATGCGTCGTAAGGAGAGCGCGAGTTGTTGACCAGCCATCAAGCCACTTCGAGAGGCATCCCAATACCCATTACTGGATAGGAACTGGGGGGCTTTCCCAGAGCTATATTCAAAAGCAAACGCTCTCTCGGCCGCCTTTGCCATGTCCATGGCTGCTAGATAGCTCTGGTAGAATAACTGGCGCACTGAAACCTCCATCCAAGCATACAGCTGCTGGGAGGTGTATTTAGTACGCAGGTATTCTTCGACCTCTTGCATATTTTTCGCCTGCTGCTCCTGGGACTTGATCTCTGCTTCGGCAATCTGGATACGTGTCTTCTGTGCCAGGATCTGTTGATCGATACATTTAATGTCGCGGCCGGCCTGGTTGGCTTGGAATCGTCGGTCCTGCAATTGTCGAATCAAATTAGCCTTTCGCGACACCCGGCTCGCCGCATCTGTCGAGGCATGCGCGCCAGCTCGCAGTACACCAGCATTCATCATCATGGCTTTACCAGCAATAGTGGCATCAAGCTTCATTGAGGCGCCGACACCCATAGGTTCGGTTTGGGTAATGATCTCCGGGAGCGCCATCAAACCGGCAGACACATGCTCTAGGGCAGACGCAATGACATTGATACCCATAGCCGCCTCTGTAAAGATCATCTCCTGCCACTCCTGAGGGCTCATGCGAAGTTCATCCTTCATAGGTGCCTCAATAACCTGCTGGATATCTTCCCATTCCTGGGTAGGACTTGGTACTCGCTCGGGGGGGCTCACCGATCAACCGTAGGTAGAATTGGAGACGAGTGACATGGGACTTCCTGGTTTCTGAAAGTGATTGAAGTGTGGAAAGAGACTCTTTCAATTGCATTCTCTTGATTTCAGTGAGCAAGCTCTGCATACCTACGTCCTGCCGTGCGCGAAGAGATGAGAGCTCCTCTGCATCTTGTTTTTCTTTGATAATCAGAAATGAATCTGCAAAGACCTTGAGCTCACCACAAAGTTCGAGTGCCTTTTGTAGTAGGTACATCGAGCGGTAGTTAGGCATAGGCCCATCAATGGCTTCTAAAAGAGCACCAAAGCCGGTACCACCACCGTTCGCTGCGTGAGCCACCAGCTGACCGACGTCCACAGGAGGATCAAACAGTGGAAGCCGACGAGGATTCCCGTAAATGTCAAGCCCGTGGCGTATTTTAAAAAACCGATCATCAATAGCTTCGCGAAGAGCTTGGACTTCAGGATTTGTGGGCACTGAAAAATAGGTTGAATTCACAAACCCCAGCGTGCCGTGACGATATTTTTGTGAGCCAGACTGCTTTTGCGAATTGATGAAATAAGGAAAGAGCAATTCCATGTCCACTCTGCTGTTTGCAAAGGCATCAACAAAATCCTTGATCTGCGCGTACGTACGGGTCGATTTCTCCGTGGGTGAGTCGATGGCTTGCGGCGCTGGTCCAAACAACTCCGAGGCTTCCACATACCGCTGCAGAGCGAGTGGAATGGCCTCGAGGGAATTTTGGCGAAAATGATGATCGCCACTGGCAAGGAGGATCTCGATACACTTGATCACAAATCGTTTCATGTAAATGACTGGCCTCTGCCGCGCCACGGAATGCGCAGAAAAGGGGTTCGCTTCCCACAAGGTAATATCATTCGGCGTAGAATTGGCGTCAAGGCATTTTACAATATCTCGAGTTGAGCCTTTCGTGCGTACTGCGTGGGACTTGAATGGATGGAACCTCCAACAGTAATCGAGCCGAGACATTGGTTCATTTTCGGTGTTAGATTTTACGATATCTTGCCCCTTGGACAAGAATTTATCGTTGCGAGTTGGGTCAAAGACTTGCCGCGATAATTGTATCGCGAGATCAAACTGTTGAGTGGCCAATAACCGCTCGACGAGAAGCAGAATCACATGAAAACCGAGCTCCCAAGTGTAAATAGATGAAGGGGAGGTTAGCTCACGGAACAGTTCCCCATCTTGCCCAAAGGCCAAATGGATCATGTTCTTTGGGATGTTCTCCAATGTTCCGAATATACTCTCCAGGTCATCAGTCGAAGTCGCCTTCTCCATTAGCAGTGGAGCCGTGCCATAGCTGAGTGACGTCGTCAATACTGTTGTTTTAGCCTGGGTATCGAAGGCAGTCGCATCAATTTTAGGCGCCGGAAAACCAAAGAAAGACTCCACCGCTGAGGCTGTATACCTCTCAACAACGAGCCCGGTACCTGCTGCATTCTGAGTATCATCAAAAGCCATCAACCACGACAGATCATAACCTGCTACTTCGCCCGCGACTGGCTTTGGATCTGGAACTGCTAGAAGAGGCATTGGAGGAGAAGTCTCTACCTTGACGAATTTGTCAATGGGTATCTGCTCGTCCTTCCCCAGGTTATTATCAATCGTCAAGCTCTTGGTATACGGAACCTGGACGGTACTTTCAACCTCAGCAACCAGCAAACTAGCATTTTCGCAGGATGAATGGTGTGAGAAGCGGGAGAACGTCGTAAGCCACTGTAATGAGGGGGTTTTCTCCGGGGGAATACTTGTTGTTGAAACTCTCAACCGGACTCCTTGCATCTCAAAGCTACCAATGTAGACAATTTCAGCATGGGTTTGCTTATCTCTCTTCTCCACGGAGTCAAGCTTTAACCACTCGGTGTGAATCATTAAAATTGGCGTGGAATTAGAACCTGGGGTTGAGGTTGAGCTTCGAGATTGCAATCGGAATCTGAAAGATGACACAGACGGCAGGACCCATTTAGGCTCAGGATTGGCCGTAGAGCCCGGTTGAGAATCCGACTCAGATGTTGGCTTGGGCCGCTTAACTTCAATTCCCGTTTGGGTGGTCTGTTTTGCTGACCATTTGCCATTCCGTAACTCTGTCCAGCCCATCTTGATCTCCCAGTAGTCCTGTGCCGAAAGCGCGTCCAGTTTAGTTCCTGGCAGGTCACCAAACTTAACATCTGTCGTCGGACTGGGTAAGGTTTTCTTGATAATCTGTGGGATAAACAGATAAAGACGGTCTTTCAGCAGCGCCGGCATCAGATAGGTTCCGGGCTTGGGTAAAGTAGAGTTGTCGCCATCGACCTCATACGACGGAATATCGACATCCATTTTCATCCAAGGAAACCAATACCACTCCAGCTGCGCTCCGAACACACCGATGACCTCTAACCAACGATAGTAGAATATGTAGGGGGCTGTTCGAGTTCGAGCAAAGATGTGATATTTGCCACGGAAACTCCCACTAGTACCCTCCCATAGGTAGCTTTGGATCTCAAGATCCGCGATCTCATTCACGCTATAGATGTATTCACGAATCATCTGGTTGATGGATTCGAGGTTCAGGCTGTTCTGCAAGACTTTGCCCTGTAGCACTTTGAATGCTTCTGTCTGATTATCACGCAGCGTGGGATCCGTCCAGTTCTCGGGGTAGAGGAAGACCTTCCGATTCGCCTGCCACAGCGTAAATCGACCCATCCAGTCCCACTTGGAGCTATTAATGACATTGGTTTGAATGCCGTTTTTCTTTTCAAGCCCTAGGAGACACCGCTGAACGAAGAGCTGGACTGTAGCAATGGCCTGTCCAATCCGGGTAGTTTGAAGTTCAGAGCCCATCTGAACATCAATCAAAAAGTACTTGAAAAGCCCATCAGGGGTGTTGATTTCCTGATCACGGAAAAAGGGCATCTCCAGAAGATATGCTTGTAGTGCACGTTGCTGGTTGGCATGAGCGGCTGTCGGTAAGGAAGAGGAGGATGACAACGGCATCTTCAGCGAACGTGCGAGCTGGTGATCTTCTTCCCAGGTTGGTATAGAAGGCAGCATACACCATTCAAATAGATTCACCATGCGAAGGCCCAGTGTATCTGCCATGCGTGTTGCAAAAAGCATATTAATTATTTCGCGAGGTGTCCGCAGAATGTTAGCTATCGTCTTCACGCTGCATGTCGGCCATTTGCTTAGCAGATAATCTTCGACTTGACTGATCGTCAGCTTTGTCAGAGAAGCTGTTTCGGCCACCAGCTGCTTCCTGAGCTCCACTCCAGCATCCATGGGGATGGAGTCCAAGTAGCGTAAATAACGCACAGGGGCCGATGTTTCTGTATTTGAGCATTCACGCCGGTAGAGAGTGAACTCGTGGAGTTTGAAGACATCGGAGACCGTAAGTTTGGAAAATATCATACCTTGACTCTGGAAATATCTCACTTCCGAGAGGTCAATTTGGAACAGTTTGACGGCAAGCAACGATCTCTCCAGGCCATTGAAGGCCTGACAGATGTTGGAAGCCAAGGGTTCTGGACATAGGGTTTCCGGAGTGAATAACTGCGGTTCTGCTTGAGAGCTGGAAAATCTCACACTTGTCAAGCTTTTTTCTTCCCCGGCCAGTTCAAGTTGGTAGATACGATCTGGATTGAGAGGCACTGTGCTCGTGAGGTGTTGCAAATCCGATAGGCTGAATGTCAAGATGTGTTTGTCAACAGCCATTTTCTTGCATTTATCATCTGGGGCAATAAAGTAGTAGCCATCTGCAATTGGGGGAAAGAAAAATGCATTCTCAATCCTCTCATCTGATTTCATCTTTTTCGCTGCATCCAGGAGCGTCGGGGTCAGGAGAATATTTTTATTGTCAGAGATAGAAGCCTGGTCAACCTCCAGCAAACACTTTATCACGTCTCCCGATAGACCCGGGAAACAATTCTCTAGCAATTTCATGACCAAGTTGGTGTTTGCTATCTTCTGGACCGCTGGAACAATTCTCTGTATGACAAACTTTCGACGGGAGATAAGGCCGTTTTCCAGAGCGGCATCTTGGTCACTGGCGGATGGAGGGGCCTTTTCCAGAGCGGCATCTTGGTCACTGGCGGATGGAGGGGCCTTTTCCAGAGCGGCATCTTGGTCACCGGCGGATGGAGGGGCTTTTTCCAGAGCGGCATCTTGGTCACTGCCTGATAGTGGGGCATCAGAGACAGAGTCTTCCTTTTCAACTATAAAAGGAAGAGCCGCAGCTGGCTGATGGAGCTTTTGGATTATCTGGTTGGCAGGGACCCCGATCTGTTGAGACAGAAACCCTATGATCTTTCGCGGTGCATCATAGTAACTTTTCACAGCATCTGTCCATTCGACGTTATTGGCAAGACCAAACAACGAAGTTTGCTCCTCATCCAGTAAGATTCCTGAAAAACGAATGAAGTTTGCCTTTGGCTGTGAGCACTTGAATCTATGGGCTTGGGGCACGGTGAACCCCTCTGGGAGTATTACATTCCCTTGCCATGTGAACGTGCCTGCAATACGAACATCAGTATAGGATCAGAGGCGAGTGTATGAGAGCCTGCAATTTATTGGCATACCTTCTATGATGCTCACTAGAGTTTGGGCAATTTCGGCATTAAACATAGCTTCGCAGGTGGTCAAGAAAGCCTCTTGAGAGAAGATCTGATTATCATCTGCGAGTTTAGGATCTGTGTATATCTGGAATTCTTTGTGGATATTGGAGAGCCCTTTCAGTAGGTCTCTGATAAAAGTCAGACTGGACTCTTTTGGCCGTTCTCCTGCAACAAAAGATGGATGCAGTAAATCAACGACAGTCTTAATGGGGATAGAATCATCACGTAGACGGAACCATCGCTCAATAACAGATAAAGTGCTTTGAGGATCCAAGAAAGGATCAGCATCCAGGAGGCAGAGTTGGTACCAATTTTGGTAGTTGGATGAGGTAAGGCCTAAAATGCTACACATCTTGTGGTGTCTGTATAGCTGGGAAAAATGATCGAGTGTCCACTTGGAATCGTAAGAGATCCCAACAATCTCCATGTAAAGATTTGCATCGCGCTGCTCCATACGGAGTGCGCGTAGTAAAGGCTCCATGTTGTCCCGAATAGTCGGCTGCTGCTGTGTGTCCGAGTCATCATCACGCCTGAATGCAAGTGATGGATACAAGTCAACCCACCCAGAGCTCCAGAAAAGTCGCTTATAAATTGAATGGGGTCCAAGTGAATCCATAGGACCCCAGAACGGAATTAATTCGGCAATGGCACACCCGGTAAGGTCAGCGACCTTCTTTGCGGCCGCCAAACGCTCGATGAAATCCCCATCTAGGGTGGGAAAAAGAACTCTGCCTTTGCCTCTCGGCTTGTGCCGGGATAGTCCAATAATCGCGGTATCCGTATCCTCAATTGACCAGCCAAGTTTGTGCCAGAGTCGTATGAAAGCTTGTAGATCTAGCAATGTGGACTCGGATAGTTTGGGAGCGGCCTTAAGGTCTCCGTCGATGGTGAGGGAGTCCTGAATGCGCATACCATCCAGCGAATCGGTATATTTACCATTTTGTTGCACATTGATCACAAGGCGGTTACCCAAGAACCGTGTATTGAGTACACGAAGGAGGTCACTGTGGGATATTCCTGCTCGTGGAAGTAGCTGTAGCTTCACCTGGCTCAGCCGCTTGGATGAACTAGGATCTAGCATATCAAAATTTGCAGACACGGCATCCTCCTTATGATAACCCCAGTATTCGGCCGTCGAGACTGCGCCAATCAACCGGTTGTACGATTTTTCCAGAAGTTCAACATGGTGGATCTTTAATCGTTCTATGAACTCCATAGTCTGGAATGCTTCCTGTGTAATGGCGACAAAGTCCCCCGGCTGCAGTCCCAGATACTCCGCCGCAATTCTCCTATTGTTGGTGATTTTGGCCATGGAAACATCACACGGTGTCATTGAGCTACCGAACGATTTTCCCGATAAAGCGTGATCGCTCCGAAATGTTTGGAGAAGTAAATGTCTTGAGAGGTCCCTAGCCCGCAGATACTCACGACTGCACGCAATGGCATGATTGTAAGGAAATACAGCCATTGGATATACCTTCTTACCGACCTGGTCCTGGTATACAATCTTTTGGGTGAGGTCAGATGCGTGAGGGTCTGCATTTTTCTTTTCTTCAAGCTGTATATCTTGCTTTTCCGTTTCAGCGATATGAGATAGGTTATCATTTGCTTGGCGCTTGATAAACGCTTCCATCACCTCGATGGCTAGGTCCATGTAGCGAACAGGGACTTCAGTGTTTTCCTTAGATAGCTCAATCTCAGATAGGTCCGGCCTGCGTGATAGGAGCACATCCAGCGCATTTTTCGGCGATTCAGCTTCGGGCAAGGATTTGCTTTGCGGTGCTAGGGAGGCACGTTTAAGCAGCTGAAGCAAATCAACGAGATACGCAGCCGGGCTCAGAACCGTCGTACTGCTATCCGTTTGGACTCCATCCAAATCATTAAACAAAGTAGTCAGATTTATCAGATCGATGGATTCTTCTGCAGTCGTAGTCACCGTGGGCTTCGATTTCTCTGGTTCGATTTTCCCACTCACAGCTAGGATGGGGACGTCTTGTCGAGCTCGGATAATATCTGTGAACAGTTGCTCTGCTGATCTGCTGATCTTCAAGGCATTGCTGTAGATGTCGTTGATGGAGTCCTCGGGCGTATTATGCTGGAGAAGCATCTCACTGAATTGTTCGAGTTTCACAGCCGCAATCTCCTGTGCTGATGCAAAGGGGGTATTGAGGAGATACTTCAAGTCTCTAGCATCCATGACCAGGTTTTGAAGTCGTTGCAATCTTTCTAGCGTCCGCCGAACCATAGGTCGATCTTTCACATTTGGGATAAGCTCTTGAAAAGCTTGCTGTGATACCAAATTCCCCAAGGATCCCTTGCTCATATCAAAGTTCTCCTGAATAGCCAGAGAAAGTACTTTCATCAGGGTCGTCTGTAGATCTGGGGCCAAGTTCAGCTGGTTGCCCGATACAACCGCGTAGAGCACGGCAGTGGGCACTTGGGCCAGCAGAGCTGACCGAAAGGATTTAATCCCAGGAGCCTTGATTGCGGCAATGACTCCAGCTCCCCCGGAGCAATAATGCTTGATAGCGACATCTGACAACGATCGGATAGATGAATCGGAGAGTAGAGCTGTGGAAAACTGGACGTGGTCTTGGCACACTTGAACTACGCGCAAAGCGAGCTGCAATTGTTGTCGACTAGTCATATCAGTCGATTCAGCGCCGATTTTGGTAATTGTTTTGGTGAGAATATCGGATAGGGTTGATTGTTCTTGTTCTTTGAATTGTAGTCTAAGTAAGACTTCTGTGCTTTCTGATGCATTCAAGGCTTTTAGAAAAGAATCGAGTCTGACAGACGAGAGGCGGGTGCTGGGTTTGGCCATTTTGATCACCGATCCTAAGTTGAGAATTAGGGTCAAACATGAAGCAGACGTGGTTGATCCTATATATGTTTGTTTCTTATCCCACACCGTTCTGACACAAGAGCCAGCCATGTACATGGGTGTGGGTCTATGTAGGATATGGAGAGCCCTTTCCTGGTTTGTTACGGTAAATACCGCACGTGTATAATTTGTGAATGGTACTAGTCGGTACTAGCCGGTACTAGCCAGTACAGCTGCTGTCTGCTCGCTCAAAATGACTTTTTACCAGCCTGCGAGCACTAGTCAGTGCAAAGCTATCATCAGCCCTCGAGACATCTAGACTTGCTTTGAAGTGATGCTTTACCCTCATCTCGGCCAAGTCCGTGGAAGAGAAATCACATGTGCAGCTAGTCTCGGCAATATGTGCCAAAGTTTATCAGATTACCTACTCCGAGCCTGCAGGTTTACGTGGCTACATACCCCGGTCGTTAGTTATACGGTAGGTAGTGCCTACCGACTAGTGCCTGGGTATACGTCTTGGATGACTATTAAGAGATCGATGCAACACCATTGGCACGAGGAAATATGATAGTTCTTTATACAATTAGGGACGCTGTCGCGTACACTCATAAGTGGAACTTGAAATAGGTTATTTGTTTGATGATGCTTAGAATCCAGTAAAAAAACCACATCGGTACAAGTCCGACTCACCACTGGCAACTGATGCCCTCACTAGTAGTTAATGAGAAAATCCGCAGAAAACACATTTAGACAGCAATAGACTTGAAATATTTACTTCATAATCGTCACTTCCACCGGTTTTTTCAGGTGTCCGTCGACTACCCCAAGTGTCACGCTGAAGTAATCCTCCTCAACGTCAATGTTACACCTTCGGCTGGTGGTCGTTGCGGAACCGACAACACCGAGGATGCAGATTTCAATCCAGTCCCCGGGAGCGAGGGATATGTACTTTCCAGTGGCGTCGCTAGCCTTGACAAGCCAGCCCTTGGTACCTGGCTGTGGTGCGACTGCCGCTTCTACAGAAATCTTGACTTTTGCAAGATCGTCAGAAGTATTCACATGAATGGCTCCCTTTTCATCTTCGTCCTCTTCGTCCTCTAAATTTGTCTCAGCGGACTCAGCGGGCTCAGTGGGCTCAGCAGGCTCAATGGGCTCAGCAGGTTCAATGGGCTCAGCAGGTTCAATGGGCTCAGTGGGCTCAGCAGGTTCAGTGGGCTCAGCAGGTTCAATGGGCTCAGTGGGCTCAGTGGGCTCAGCAGGTTCAGTGGGCTCAGCAGGTTCAATGGGCTCAGTGGGCTCAGTGGGCTCAGCAGGTTCAGTGGGCTCAGCAGGTTCAATGGGCTCAGTGGGCTCAGTGGGCTCAGCAGGTTCAAGGGGTCTGGGCAGCTTCACGCGGAAGTCATGAGAGTGGGCTAAGCATCCAACCCGCTTCCCTGAAACGAAGAAAAATGAGACCATTCCCAGGCGAACATGTTGATCCGTCTCATTCACACCTCGGAACCGAATGGTTTGAAGGCTGTCACTTAAAAGATGGTTGGCATTCCAAGAGAGTTTCAGCTGAGCTGGCGCAGCAACAATGTCACTGATTTTCTCTTTAATAGGCTTTTGGCCTTCCACTTTCTTCGCCGTAGGGATCCTGATGAATTCTCCCTTCTTCAACCTGAATTTCATGGTCAGTAAGGCAATGGAGATTTTAGGTGTACTGAATAAGGGTCTCACTCTTGAAACGTGACCTCTGCGTTGAGATTACCGTATTTCCCAATCTTTGGATTCTTAAACATTAAGACTCCATTGCCAGGGTAGGAGAAACGTCCGGCCACCTCCAACTTCTTTCGAATGTTGCTGATGATGCGGGGAATCTGCTGCCGCATGCGAGCTATCATAAAACCCACGATTTGCTTGTCTCGGCCGTACATTTGCATATAGTGTTCGTTCAGCTTGGGGGTTATCTTGGGATCACAGTCCTCGTTTTTCCCGGCATCGATCTTCAGATGGAGATAGTTATATTCACATTCGCCATCCTCTTTGGCCGGGACGGTTTCCACCACCAATTCGACCTTCAAGGACCAGGTAATGATGTATTCATCACTGTTCAACAAGTCAGAATCATCTTCGCTTTTTAAAACTTGAGAGGTGCCATCTTGAATGAAGGTATGCTTACTAGAAATAAGAGCATTCCGGATTACTAAAATCCTGGGTTCCCTTCATGGACCACACCACATTTTCATGCATGTGGGTGGTTCCGGTCAAGGTGATCTCGGTGGACCCCGGGGTCCATTCTACCGTGGTCTGCATCACATCTTAGAGATCCCACATCCGTTAGCGAGAGGCATTAAGCAAGTGGCTGGTTTGTTTTCTCACCTTCCGTCCACGCCTTTCCCCAGCAGTCAACATTACCGGCCTTCTGCTCCTGCATAACTACCGGCTGGCTGTTTTTTTTTCCCATCTGTACGAAGTCACATTCCACGGGTTATTTTTGTCTGGTATAACAGGGTTAAAGTCATACGTTCCATCATCATCTCGCAGCACTTGATTATCATAGCCAACACTGTATCGCAACGAGATCGTGCTTTCCTGTTGGTCATTGAATTTGAAGAGTGGCGTCATGTGAACTACGTCGCTAGCTCGGTTCAGCGCTCGGAACTCTGGCAAGATGAATTTTTCCAGGAAGATTTCTCTGGTCAAAACATATGTTCCCTGAACACCTTTATCGGTAGGGTCACTGGGGTTGCGTGGCATAGTGGCGAAGTTTCCTGTCCAGGTTAAACGCTGCTCTGTGGGCATCTTACTGCCACCCTCCACCACTTCTAGGTACATGAGGCAATTCCGGTCGCCAGCACCCTGGAGTCCCGTCGCTCCCTTGGGATAGCCATTCTTTGAGCTTTTGTAGTGATGTGTTTGATGAACAACTTCCTTGGGTACTGTACGATTACTCATTAGTCCTTGTCATTCAACGCATACTAGCTGGAAGATCTCACCGAATCTCGCGGTACTTGCAACTATATCTTGGTTAGCAACTTGAGCCGGTATCTGGATAGGGTTCATCGTCAATTTAGAACGATCCACTAACCCTTACGAGGTTTGAATGAAAGTCCAGCATTATTCAACCCAAGTTCGTCCTGCTTGAGTCCCCAAATGTTTAGGAAGAAACCTAGCCGCATCGCAGTCATTGTGTTTGACTCTTCCGCCATCCAGTTGGTAAACGGGATGTCCACATTGTTCCGATCCTTACCTGCCACCGATAGTGTGCCGTAAAGGTTGTTCCAGTTACCTGACAAGCGAATAAATGGTCAGCTGAGGTTCTTTTTCCGTCCAACTAATGGTGCCTCTGTGAAAGGCGGACAGCGCTCACCAGATATGTGGATGTAAAGGCGCTCAATTGAATAGTCTTCTGGAATCTCGAATCGGTCTCTGATCTTGACTTCGACGGCTTGATTCTTCTTCTCGGAAATTTCATTGGCTTGCCCAGAGGACGCCTTGTTCTCAGATGGAGGATCTATAATTTGTGCGACGATTGGAACCGCGAAGGCCAGGGTCCAATTCGCCAAGTTTGGAATAGAAACGTAACCGTGGGGGTCTGAAAGCGAGCCAGACTTGAATCTTCGGATCGTTAAAAAACTTATGAGACTAAAGAGAGCCATGATGGTAGAGAGAAGGTCACTCACCGGAGGAGGTAAATCACATTGGAGATGTTCAAGTTGCCCTTGTCCGCTCCAAGGATCACAATCTGCGGAGCGTCGACTTCCGCATCAATGCTGCCCACATACGGATCCTTGAAATCTATCTTGTGAGTCTCCGGATAGATTTCATAGAATTTCTGGAGATTCTCATTCAAAATCCCCTGCGAGAGCCCGATGGCCTGATCGAAATGACCCGTAGGGGTGTAACAAGTTGTCTCCAAACGGGACTCATAATCCCACACATCTTCTTTGGGCTGGGTGAATACCATTGCAGTCTGCTCTAGAATAGTAGGGATCAAATAAGGAGTCGATTGGTTTGTGAAATTCTGTCGAGATTCTCATTCTCTGTTTCTTAAATGCCCAGAGGTCCGGACCATCGGGGTTCCAGGTACCCAATACAACGCAATACACCCAGGAGACATCACACAGCTCTGGAAATTTCAAGTGGGCCTAGATCCGGTCAACAGCGACAAAACAGACCTAAGAAGCCGACTCGGAGTCACCTCACGAACCTTGGAAGCTTTAGTTTGAAGGTGACGTGGCGGCGCGAACCCAGCTGAAGTCACTTCGCAACATCGGCTATAATGTTCTGCGTCCGCTGGATCCTGCAAGCTTACTTGAATCACTCTAGTAGCTAGTTCCGCATAGTCAAGGGCGGTGCGGCCATGTGGCACACTAAACCGACCATCTAACAACGTCAGCCGTTTCGCCACGTATCATGACCAAGTAAATACAGCCGTGAAACAGCTGACAAAACAGTAATAGGCAATTTCAGGTTTTCTATACAGTGTTTGAACAGCTTTTTGACCAATCGGACAATGTCGACAAGAAATGCCTGGTTAAGCTATGAGGGGAACTAACACCATGCACATCTCAGAGAGCTGAAATGTGGATCTCAACGGCTCACATGGGGAATCAGTTCAATTACACATAGACACTGAAATCCTGGAAGTTCTCCGCTCGTAACATTATGGTCGAATAACAGTTTAAGTGCATGTGAACTCCTTCAGAGGGACTCGGAAATTCATTCACAGCATATTTACTAGTGAATATTATCTCAACTGATATTTCATCAATCTTATCACCAATCAGGGCATGAACAATGAATCGTCCCGGATCTCATCAGGGGTTTGGGACTCAGGGACCAGGCGCGCTCAGGGCTGCTCCAACAGGCTCCATTGGCTCGACAGCATGGGCCTCTGCGGGTTCATATAGAGGCTCGGAATCGTCTCAAGAGGGAGGCTCAGCGAAATCGTCTGCGCCGCAGACCACCTCATTGGCCGCAGCTGCGAAAGGGACAAAGACAACGGAAGCTGCGAGTAACCTTCATGTTGGCACCCCAAATGGGGCTTTAACTCTATCCGTACCGATCTACACCTCTCCTGGTCGAGCCAACGGTCTAGTACCGTCCCTTGCCTTGACATATAACTCCTCACTCGGAAATGGAATCTTCGGGCTCGGTTGGCAGCTGAGCAGTAGCAGTGTTACCAGGAAAACAAGTCCACAGCTGCCACTCTACGATGATAACGAACAGCCATCCGATGAGTTTGCGCTAGCTGAAGGTACCAATCTAGTTCCATCGGATGCAGAACCAAATATTGTCTCTCGCGGCTGTGGCTGGCTGGTTCGGCGATACTATCCTCGCACGCAGCAAGATGATGCGGCCATTCGTGTCGAGCGATGGCAGAGCCGAGAAGATGCATCAGATGTGCACTGGCGTACCATTTCCGGCGCAAACATCACAACGGTGTTTGGGCCAGATGATCAGTCTCGGATTTGCGAACAGCCCTGCGACGAGAATGGTAACTGCAAGAGGATATTCTCTTGGCTGGCTGCAAAACAATACGATGCTCAAGGGAATGTCATTCAATTTCGATATAAATGCGAGGACGGTGTTGGGACCCAGGCCCAGGCCAATGATACGAGTCTTTATAATCCCGCCACACATAGATATCAATACACTCAGCGCTATCTGAAGAGTGTCCTTTACGGGAATCGCGTGCCTAATCGAAGACTAGAGGATTGGACCGTATTTGATGATTGTATTCCGGCAGACAGCTGGATGTTTGAGGTTGTATTCGACTATGGGGAGCATTCACTGCTGAACCCTACGACCGTGGAGCAAAACCCTTGGTTAGTCCGGAAGGACCCTTATTCCAGTGGCGAAGCCGGGTTTGCCATCCACACGATGCGTCTGTGCCAACGGGTCTTAATGTTTCACCATTTCCCAGAGGAACTGGCCGGTGCTCGAGACACATTGGTTTCATCTACGGCGTTGGAGTATGATAACTCACGCCCCGACCGCGTTTCACTGCTATCTAGCGTGACTCAATACGGGCACAAGCCCGGTCTGCAAGATGAGCATCTACCTCCGGAGAGGTTTTTTTACCATGAGGCCCCGGACTTCTCGCAGTGTTCGGTGGTTCAAACCGAGACGGCTCTGCTTTCTAACTCCCAAGCTGAAACTACCCAATGGTTGGATCTTGATGAAGAAGGAATACCAGGGCTTCTATCCAAGTCCAAAGACGCATGGTACTATCAACCGAATGAGAGCGCCGCAGTTCGTCCGCCACGGTGTCAGCTTGGACCTCCCAGGATGATTGATGTCATACCTGGCTCTGTTGCAGAAGATTGGGTATATCTTAATGAGGCCGATGAGTTGGGCACACATCTAAGCACCCTTTCGTTATCTGGTGAAGGTTTCTACTCACGGACACAGAGCGGCGGGTGGACAAATTTTCTGACCTTCCCATCACTCTCAAAGCCAGGCAACAACAATGGTCATGTCCTCACGGGCGACTTAACGCGAAATGGATTTCCCGATACTATTCATATTGGTACACCCGGCATGCCAAGTGTCTGGTATCCGAACCTGGGTAGAGCTGGATCGGGTGAGCCGAGGCAGATCCATATAGACGGTGATGTCTTGCTGGATCTTCCATTCAACGACCCGCAATCAATTGTGGCAATGTCAGACATGACAGGAGACGGGCTGGCCGATATTATAGTCATTCAGAGTAACCGGATTGTTTACTGGCCAAACCAAGGGCACGGTAGATTTGGAAGATGCGTGGAAATGCGGAATACCCCCCGTATAACCGATTTCATTCCTGGAAGACTTAAACTGGTGGACGTAACCTGCTCAGGGAGTGCAGATTTGCTCTATTTCCCTCCAGGAGGGGGTGCCGACGTGTATTACAATTGCACGGGCAATAGTTGGAGCAATAGCTACCATATCGATATTATGCCGGCTCTTGACGATATCACCATATCGACGGTCGAATGTCTTGATCTCCTCGGTCAAGGGACACCATGTATATGTTGGCAACCTCCAGGAGGCAGCACCAATCCAAGACTTCGTTACGTGGACTTAATGGCGGGCCAGCGACCAGGATTGATAAAGGCAAATCACAACAATTGTGGTACGGAGAGAACGTTTGCCTTTTGCTCCTCTACAACCTTCTATCTTGAAGATCGACGGCGCGGGTGCCCTTGGCCAAATCGCCTCCCGTTTCCCAGCATCTGCCTTGAGAAAGTCCTAGTTGTGGATCGGATTGCGCGCACTGCGCATACACTGCGCTATTCGTACCATGATGGGTACTATGATCGGCGGGACAAAGAATTTTGCGGATTCGGAATGGTGGAGGAGTGGCAGGCGGAAACCAGCTGGACGAAGGCCTCCCTTATTTCCCAAGCTGTTGAGGAGTGCCAACCTACGGTGTATCGTAAGGCGTGGTATCACTTGGGCCAATCATCAGACAGAACTTCAACCCCTCCAGGTCAGATTTTAGGCCCGTCGACGTCAGTTCCTACGTCTACGAGAGATTCATACGGAGCATTGAAGGGGTCAGTTTTGCGTACGGAGACCCATGACCTGGTCCCGACAATGACAACAAACTCTACTCTTTTGAAGGTCGAAGAACACCGTTATATTGTGCAGTCGCGACCAGAGACCGCCCAGCACGGTAAAAGACAAGCTTACTTGGTTCAATCCCCAGAATCTCTTACTTCAATCGTCGACAGACAGGACATTGCAGATGCACGGGTGACGCATAATATCAATTTGGAAGTCAACAAGTTTGGTCAAACTACAAAGTCAGCCGCAATTACATACGGATGCAAGAAAACTTCACTCCTCGATGCTAAGGACCGTGAAAAGCAAGAAGAAACAATAATTGTCTATTCCGAAATTGAGTACACAAACAGCTTAGACGAGGTAGCTTCAGAAGGCTTCCGTCCCCCAGCGCCATGTGAAACCCGAAGCTATCGGATACTCTGTGCAAACAAGCAGACCGAATTGTATCGGTATAATGATCTGGTAGCCAGTGATTGCGCATTCTTCACCAATGCCCCGGAGGTCTCCAGGGATTCCACAACTCCGGAACGCGCTCAAACTAGAATTCTTATGGGCAGAGCGAGAACTTACTATCTTTCTAACTGTCTGTTACCATTATTGTTTGGCAAGTTGGAACTTTACTCCTTGCTTGATCGAGAATATCAACTTGCGATGACGCCCGATGACCTGAAGGGTCTTAGCCACATCTTGCCATCTATAGGATCGGCAGAAGCGCATGATCTCATGCGGCAGAAGGGAGGATATTGCAATATTCTTGATGATGAGCAGTGGTGGATTCCATCGACGCGATCTGTATTTGGAACAGGAAATGAAGTCGTATGTAAATCAAATATCCATATATGCCAGCTGCCTCAACGAGCAGGTTTCACCGACACTTACTCACCTCGCATTATTACTACACAGGAACAGCTACGTACTGCTCGCCGCAGTTTTTATCTCCCAACGCTGTCAACCGATGCCTTTGGGAGTAGGAACTATATCGAGTACGATCCGTACCACTTACTAGTTAGAAAAACGACGGATGATCTCGGAAACTTGACACAGTCTATAAACGACTATACTTCACTTGCGGCGACAACTACCATAGATCCGAATGGTAATCTCCAGAGGGTGGTCCTTGATGCTTTACGGCGAACTGTAGGCCTTTCAACAGAAGGCAAAGCAGGAGGACTCCATGAAGGAGACATTCTAGATGGCTTCCAACCTCAGATTACAGAAGCCCAGATTGGAAGTTTCATGGCGACTCCACCCATTGATGCCAATAGCTCCACTGCCTTTCTCCACCAGACGGGGCAACGCATAATCTATGGCACAGGGCGATACTATCAGAGTTCAACCTTGAGCCAGGAATATGCCGAAATCCCCGATTTCAAAGCCACAATCACACGCCATGATAGTGGTCCGTCTAGCGCGGGAATAGAGTCGAAGATCAAGGTTGAGTTCGAGTATTTTGACGGCTCTGGAGCCACAATTCAGGTGGCCTCTCTCGTATCCCCTGGAAAATGGAGATTCAGTGGTTGGCAGCTACTCGGCGTTGACGGAATGAGCGTAAAGGAATGGCAGCCATTTTATAGCACGTCGCATTGCTTCCAATATCAGCCTCTCTCGATGACTGCGGATTGCGATCCCACAACCACATCCATGAACGATGCAGCCGGGAGGACTGTGGCAGTTTTGCATGCCGATCATACTTGGACTAAAAGTCAACATACACCATGGCGTGTTACGACATTCGATATTGGGGATAACATCCACATCGATGATCCAAGATTAGATTCTGATGTTGGGCAATATTTCCAACGCCTCCAGGAGCCAGATTCATACATGCCCTCTTGGTTTTCCCTCCAGTCCCAAGACGCGGACAAATGGGGGCGTGACGCTGCAAAAAAGTCAATGGTATACAGTAACACCCCGTCCGTTACCCACAATGATCCGCTGGGAAGGGTGATAGTCGTTGAGGACAATAATGGGTCCGCCGAGCGGCAAGTTACTCGTCACGAGTATGACCATCTTGGAAACGAGGTGCGGGTGATCAATGCTTTGCAAACAACAATTCGTCAGGTTCGGTTCGACCTAGCGGGTCGAGTTGTATATGAGGCCAGTGTGGATGGTGGAGAGAGCTGGGGCATGTACGACTGTTTATCAAGACCACTCATTCTCCAAGACGGCAAGAAGACCCGAAAACGACTCGTGTATGACTCTCTCAATCGGAACATTGAGGAGCGGCTTCAATTATTGCAAGAAGGGACTTACACAGAGGAGCTCTTGCTCACGAAGATGATTTATGGGGAATCGCACCCAGAGGCCGAGAAATACAACCTTCGGGGGCAAGTACATCAGCAATATGACCAAGCTGGTCTAACCGAGTTCACAAGATACGACTTTCGGGGCAATTCTACTCATTTGTGCACCCAGTTTGCCGAAGATTTCAAATCCATCTTGGACTGGCGCCATTCGCCGACCCTTGAACCTACTGTCTATGAGACCCACGCCCAGTTCGATTCATTGGGGAATGCTTGCACCAGCGTTGCAGCAGATGGGAGTGAGACTAGCCGCACTTACACACACAGTGGACAACTACTGTCGCTTTCACTCAAGCACGGTCATTCAGAGGCAGCGGCCAAGGAGAGCATTGTGAGCATTGATTATACGCCATGGGGCGCCCAGGAGAAGCTCATCTACGGTAACGGCGTGTCTGTGCAGACCAAGTTTTACCGGGAAACCCATATGGTTCGGCGACGCACTGTTCAAAAAGAAAGTACTTCTAGAAGTGCAGGTTCTAATCAGACACTCCGTGATGTTGCTTACACGTACGACTGCAATGGAAAATTGACACATGCCCACGACCACGCGCGACAGGATGCATTCTTCCGTAATTGTCGCATCGAACCCAGTCAAGACTACGAATATGATGCTATTGGACAACTTGTTCGAGCTCGAGGCCGCGAACAAGTGAGTGGGGACCAGTTGCTAGTTCCTACCTCCTTCTCTGGCCCTACTCATAGTGGACTTCCGGCAAATGACTCACAGGTTTGTGAGTACATCGAGAGCTACCAGTACGATTTGGCGGGCAATATATTGAAAGTCCGTCATGAGCCAGCCAACGACACCTCCCTATCTGGCTGGACGAGGACTTATCAGTATGACTCCACAGCTGCTTGTACTGAGCCCTCGGAGACTCGTGGTGGCAACCGGTTGATTTCGACTACTGTGCGAGGCAGCATAGAACAGTACGCGTACGACGAAATGGGCTGCATGACCTCAATGCCCGGGTATTCCGCTCTAGACTGGGATTTCAACCATCGCCTCCGCTCCTCAGCAAAACAGATCACCCGATCAGAAAACACGCCTGAGACGACTTGGTATGTGTACAATGCATCGGGAGCGCGGGTCCGTAAGGTGACGGAGAGGGCAGCCGCGGCCGGCATGATACCGACCAAGTTGAAAGAGACTCGTCAACTCTCGGGATGCCAAATATACCGCACGTTTTCAGGCGACGGTACGACAGTGCAGCAGGAAATACAGACAGCGCTTGTTCTGGAAAGTTGGGCATCAGGACTTGCGGGGGCATCCTCCGCGATAGCCCTGGTAGAAACCTTCAGCGCCTCCCAGATACCTTTGGTCCGTTATCAGGTTGACGAAAACTTGGAGCTGAGCGATGAAGGAGAGATCGTCTCGTATGAGGAATTCTCGCCATTCGGCGTGACCACCATCAACGGGGTCCGGAAGGAAGCCACTGCACCGCGTCGTTATAGATTCGCCCGCTACGAGCGGGATGAAGAAACAGGACTGTTCCATTGTGGGGAGCGATACTATGCCCCCTGGTTAGGCCGGTGGACGTCGCCAGACCCTATTGGGATCCAAGGAGGGCTGAATCTGTATACGTACGCCGGCAACGATCCCGCCAACCTTGAAGACAAAGGTGGCACCACTCCCAAAAATAAGAGCGATCTACTTGGGAAGCGCAGTTTCGAAGATTGGCGAGTCGAAGACCTCGACGATGATCAAAAGCAACATGTTCGGGGAGTTCACCAGACAGACAAATCCAGACTGATACCAAAAGAGAATACAAAATCGGAAGATTTCGAAGATGAAAAGTTCGTCGCCTACACCCATTATCCCGTGAACGAAAGCTACAATAGCGCTCAGTATATCCCCCTTGGAAAGAATCCGGTGACTGTAGGGATGTCCGGGCTCATGGGTTGCACGTCCATGATGCTCGTCTCACCAACGGCCGTCTATATCACCCATTGGTGGGAGAACTTGAATTTTTGGCCGGACAAACAACCGACACCGAAAAATCAAACGAAGAAGCAGAAAGAAAACACTGCATCAGATGATCGGAAGCGGAAAGCAGCGGCAGATCATTTCAAAGAACACCTGCTCAACGCGATGGAGAAGAGCACGACAAACCACGATAGCTTGAGTGACCACGTGAACGATTTTGAGAATGCAGTAGGGTTCCTGATCACGCCCTATAAACATAAAGACGAGAAGGGCAATTCCAAATTACTCAACCCCCTGAAACTGAAGCAGAAGCCTGAGATGTCAGACCTTGTACCTCGTTATCCCACCCAGATTGACGCCGTGAAAAAAAAGGTTAAGGGTCTCGTACCGTCAGTCCGATGGGCTGATGGGATTGGGGATTATTTGCCAATCTTGAGTAATAATGCCACAATTATGCAGCAAGGTCTAGATGCGAATCTCGGGACCGCAGTGTTAGAATACAAACCGAACCTCAGTTCTAAAAGAAAGGGAATTTTCAGGGTCTCCGTGGAAGATCGAAAGGTGGACTTGAATATTTCCAAAAAGTCTTAACTGTGCTAGACAATTCTATTGTCTGGTGCATTTTCAGCTGCAGGTGCCTCACCTGGGCCAAACGTGAAGGAATAACAAACTGAAGAATCATGATGCGCAGGAGAATTCCCAGGATTGGGTTTGCGGGAGGATGGATTTTGAAGGATGGTCACTGGAATTATATGCATTTCCATATTTGGTTGCACTGGCAGTACTAGTACTAGTTTTCACAGAACCGAGCTGGAAGCTCCGGTCCATCATACCATACCCCAATGTCACTTTTTCGAATATTTTCGACTATTATGCTCAAGAACCCCTGTTTCATTCGGATTTGTAGTACCAGATACCCTCTCCACTGCGATGCCGCGATCGACGTTCTGACTGAATAATCGCAACTACCCACGGCCACTTTGTTGCCACCACGTCCGGTGCCCGTATTCCCAGCACCATCTCTTGAGCTTTCGACCGAAGTAAACGATACTGCTGAAATGCCACAAATGCCCGCCCACTATCCAGTGGTCGTCTTGGCCTTTCGAGTCCAGCAAGGTAAGACGCACGGTCGGACGCCTTCTGCACCAGGTTCAAGTCTAGCTGAACCAAAGGCACCGAGAGCCCGCAGATTATTAGAGCCTATAGTGGAACCAAAAAAGACAAATTAATGAGCCACGCTTGTACGTAAAGCCAAAGAGAAGGGGCGTAGTATCCAAATATCAAAACCTACCACGTAACTGTTCGGTGCCTCATCTAGCTCCACAGCGCCGGAGAAAGTAACCCCGTCGGCCTGAAGGGCGTGGACCTGGTCTCTGGCCCACGAAGGATTGATTTCACCCAGGGATATCGTAAGGTATCGGAGAGAAAAGCATTTTCGCAAGCTAGCCGCAGCTGCGGGTCCATAGCACCAGCTGCCTCCATACTTAGGAGTGACGGATAGGGTGGCCAGCGTGGCATAGTGATGGGGAACAACTTCCCCCCAGAATTTTTCACCAGCGCAATCCTCCATTTCCTGGCCGTCCATGACGATATCGGAAATCTCCAATAAGCGTAATCCCGTGTAGGAGGTTAAATAGGCGAAGAGCTCGTCCATGGCGGCTTCCGACCCGGACACTTTAAGTGAAGATAGCCTTGCCCCCGAAACACCCAAGGTGGACCAGAGTGCACCCCAATTACTCTTGATCCCTCGGCCTCCGTTTCGAGTCAACACACTCAACTCCCGCAAGCTGGAGGAGATAACCTGACGCAAACCGCGCCTGGGGAACGGTACATGGTGAATCTGAAGCTTCTCCAAGGCGGTCACGGGTGATGATAAGAAGGCTGAAAGGGAGATACACTGCTTCACATCCGAAAAGAATGGCGTGTCAGTAAGATTGAGGATCTGGAGATTCCTTAGATTCGATGAACGACTGATCGCGACCGCGATTTCTCTTTCACTGTAGGCGGTTAGGAGGTCACCGGGGAAAGTAACACTCAGAGACTCCAGATCATGGAACATGCGCAGAGGAGGGAACTCTGTGAATGAAAGTTCATCTTGATCCCCGATAACCTCGATCTCAAGCTGCTTAAGGGCTGGTAAGTGTGATAGTTGGGACCAGTACTGAAACAACTGCGGTGTGCCGGCCTCATCCAGATCGTATTTCCAGCTAGAATTGAATTATTAGATCGGAGCACAAATCATCCTACATAGACTTACCAAATTTTCTTCACCGAACTCGTGAAAGTGCATAAATTGTTAGCGAGGGCCTCGATCAAATCATAATTCAGCTGAACTGTAGAGAAGACTCGCGGGTTGATCTGGGATAATGCGGTGGAACAAGTCGCTCGTAAAGCAAGGAGTGCCTCTTGCGGTTCAAGATCCAGAATCATATCCTGTATCTCGAGAGGGAGATCAAATATCGACATCGTGGCTACCGAACCTTGAATACAGAAGTGTAGAAAATGAGGGGAAGTCGAACGGATACTAGTGGATTCCGAATTACTGGAGAGAGCGCGCGCATTTTACACTACTTTGGCTCCGCCTCGCTAGAAATTGCATCTCTACCCGTCTACACTATCTTCTAAGCCCCATCATGCCACTGGTAGTCAGAGATGTGTCAAAGGGCCTCGGGAGGTCAGGAACCTAATCGCTATCAAAGACTGGGATATTCCAATGCCACCTACTAGTACACTACAATATTCCACGTTCAACACCAGATGGTTGCTGAGTCGAAGGCTTGTAGAGGGATGTCGAAGTAACATTAAGATTGATCTCAATTTTCATGGTGTATCCTATCTAGACCTTTGGATTTGAGACGTTATTTTTCTTGTACCGCATACCGCACTGCAAAATACCGCAAAATCCCGTACCGCAAAATTCGCAGGATTTTGCGGTAAATACGCTAGCTAGGTTAGTAGATCAAGTTTCTTGGCATTGCATAAACTTGAGGGTGATATTATTGATTCAGCCTGGTACTTAATTATTTTATGCTATATGGCACTAACCCGACTAGGTAAGGTCTATGTTTTTATGCAATATGCGGTAGTTTCTGGGAATTTGCGGGAGTCTCATTGCTATTCTTCAATTTACCGCACCGCAAAATCCCATACCGCAAAATCCCGCATATTTTGTGGTGCGGTATGCGGTATGAAGATTTTGCTGCGGTAATACCATTTCCAAAGGTCTAGTCCTAGGGGCACCAGTCCAAAAGGGGTTGGCGCCTGTCCATTTAGCACTTGTACGGTCGATTTAGTCCATACCTATTTCTGCCTATGATTGAACTTCGAATAGAGGTAATATGAGGGCTGACTTACCATAACAGTAGAGATGTTTTCAGGAACTTCTTTGTCTTCATGAGATTCTAGAATAGTATTATTCACGCCGCCATTCTGGGGATTAGTCATTCTTGGTTTTCAATCGAGGTCATCGGAATCATCGCCTCTGAAATAAGTAGGCGCGGCAACAACGCAGCTGGAGGCAGCTAAGATTGCGTTGAAAACAAAGACGTTCAAGAATTGCATGTTGAAAAAGCCTTGAGGGTTGAAAGCCTTGAGATTGCGAATAATCTCAACAGGATTGTGGATTTCATCTACTATTTCTACCTATACTCACCTCGGCGCCTGGGCGGTGATAACCCATTAGTCTAAAAACAATGGTTTTCCATTCTCTCAGCTCCTCAGCTCCTCAGCACAATCAAGTCGTGGTCAAAATCCACTTGATTTTTCTCGGGCAAGATCTACATATCCAAGATTTCGGGATTCCTACTGTAAGGTATACCTGTGACTGAAGAGGGTCCTGCTGGAGCTTAAGCCTAGTTGAATTGGTACTATGTACCCGCCAGTCCGCCAGTTGGTTATCTGGACTGATGCTGTTGATCGGATAACACTAATATAGGCCATTCCGTATTTTATCCACTTGCAGTTTTCCTACCTGTGAGGTCTAGCTTTAGATATCGATTGGTCTTTCTAATAATAATTGAATGTCAGCTGACTTTGTTGCTAGTGGAATGAATATGCAGGAAAGTCGTAATATTCGCACGATCTAGCCAAGAGACAGATTAGAAGAAGCAGTGGGGGGGGGGGGCGTATGTACTGCCCTCAAGTTTCCAGGTGCAATCAACCGCCTTTCTCTAACACTGAGAAGATACAGTGCAAGCAGGATGGTAAATTCAGTTACTCGGACGTTGCAGAGGAAATGGGGAAGCTGTCTCGGGCTTCCTCTGCGCGTGATACATTCACGAGTCGTTTACGGGCTATATCTGATCCTCACTTGGCTGGTGGCTGGAAGTGCTAGAAATCCACCAAAAAGAACCCAAAAACTCAAAAACATACAACAGTCATACATAAGGTGGTGGTCACCTAACGCCCACGAATCTGGCCTGAGCGGCTCGCCGCCCTATTGAGGCCTCTTCAGGGCAGTCCGGGCAGATATTCACCCACCTAAATATTCTTCACTCGAATACTAAGCCCGTGTTTCATGAAACGTGTGTCAAAATATGCATTTGTACATTTTGAGATCTCAAAGCATTAAATGGCCCTTCTTTTTTCCATTCTATCCTCCGCTATCTCTTATCTCTCTGTCGCTCGATCACTAAAGCAGGATGCATGCTAAGTATATGTACCTTAATGTTCACATATTTGAACCATGTTGTAGACTTTAAGGAGTACAGCAACAGCCAAGAAACCTAGCGGACATTTCTACTATAAACTAAGTCAGGTTACAGAGACAAATTGATTCTGTTCGATACGTGAGCAGCGAATCATCTCTCCTGAAAGAGAAGTCACCGATAAAATGGCCAAAGAAGAGCCCTTGGAAGAAGCTGTGATAAGGTTAGTATCATCGGCTGTGTACTTCTCAGATGAGTAAGACCTGGAGGAAACAAGAATTGCCAATATTTCCGATCGTATCACTTCCAAGCTAAGACCGCTTCTGATCGATATACGATCTTTCGAAGGAAGGCTACAGCAATTGCTACGAAGTTCCTTCGATATATGGAGGGCGGTACAGGAGAGCCCGCGACGAATCGTCGCATTGACCGACGGGAAGGAGAACCTGGACTATCCTGGGTTTGATATTGATGAGGGGATCGTAATGCCGGGAGCTGTAGGAGCCCACATGTCAGGGACATCGATAGTTCTTTTCCCGACCATTTCAGCCATCACTACGTCGAAGCTTCTCCATCCTGACTACGTTATGCGCACATCAAATCCCTTATACATATCCGGGGTAGTTGAAGCAGAGTACCAGGTCAAGAGAGCAAGAGAAAGAGGCTAGGAGGCCGATTGCGCAGGGGTTCTGGTACAATTTTTGGCGTTATATGATGAATTCAGTTGGTCATGTCAGTCCCTAGTGATTGTTAGTTATGTATTTGAATTGAGTTTGAATATTGCAAGGAGAAGGCAAATACACCACGACATCTTTCACGCAAATTGACACCGTTTTACCTACATCAACAAGCTAGAAACCCCGTGTTACTTTCTTTCTGATTGCCCTGGGTATATTCTGGGTACACCCAACCAAACACTTCAGTCAAGTCATAAAAACATTGTATTTAGTCCATATTTAACCAACGTAACCGCTGCTCCGCCATTCATTGGAGTATTGAGTAAGCGTCATCCAAGCCAAGAAAGGGCATATCATGGTGTCGAAGCGAAACACCCTCGCCCTTAAGGCTCGCCTGAGGGGCATGGCAACAGGGCTATGACTTCTGTCTGTAGCTCCGATATCGAGTGTTCGCATCGCCTTACGTCATATCATCTATGTGGCGTACTGTGGAGTCATATATACTGGCCAAGGATATCGCATTTCAGTAGCCTGGCGCCCACTCCAGCCTCCATGGGAGCACCCCGTTCACCTGACGCTGTGAAGCGGGACGGGTACAACGACGGCAGACTTGACATGTCATTCCCGAGATCAGTTCATGCGATATGAAAAAAAAAATTTGGAACCAAATTTCTGCTGAGCGCAACCTCCACTAGTTATGTGCATTGATCGGCACGGCCCTCAAGCCTCATTTAAGCGAAGCCAATAAGCTTTAGAAAATTGCACCATAGCGTTGATGTAAGTGACCCTAAGCCTCATGTCGAGCGACGTTACGCGCCCTGCACTACTAGCGCTATCAGCAATCCTTAGCGGGACTGTGTTACCGTGGAACAAAGGGGGCCCTTGGATTACGGGTGGCTGCCATTGTGCGTTGCTACTTTTCTGCTTTTTCACCAATGACTATGGTGAGTATCTCTTTTTCCAGCCAATTTCTTTCCCTTGGGCCTATAATCGCAACGGCATCCAGTCGGTCAAAATGGACCCTCCGGCTATTTGGTTGGAGGAGGACTTGAATGATTCGAAAAGTTTAGCATCTCGAATGACCAGAAGGACTCATGCTGGAAATCAATGGGCAGAATGGTCATGGCCTTACCCTTCTGGCATTGGCGGCCAAATTTGGACATGCCCCATTGGCCAAGCTGCTTCTGAATTATGAATGCATAGAGATAGATACCCAAGATGTCGATGGAGGGACACCTCTGGGGCAAGCAGCAATATGGGATCAATCGGCCATTCTAGACCTACTTGCTCAGGACGAAGGTGTACGGATTCATTCAAGAGATAAACGCGGAAATACGCCACTGGCTCTCGCCACCGAGGAAGGTCACCAATCTGTGGTTGAGTCTCTTCTTATTCGAGAAGCGGTCGACGCCGATGCGCGAAATAACACACTTGCCACGCCATTAGCACTAGCCGCTGAGCAAGGCCATATGAGAACAGTAGCTCTGCTGCTTGATCGCAATGATGTTGAACCTAACTCAATTGACAATTAAGGCTGTTCACCGCTCACGCGTGCTGCAGCGATGGGACATCAGTGCATTGCTCGCCAGCTCCTTAATCGGTCCTGTGTGGACATCAACGGCAGAGACAACGATGGGTATACACCTTTAGCATGGGCTGCACGGAGAGGTCATACTGGGGTTGTAAGAGCCCTTGTCGAAAGAAAAGAGTTGGACTTAAATCATGGGTGGCGCACTCATATGGTGGTGGGAAGTGTCCATTTTGGCCCCATTGTATACTTATTCCCACACATGAGTCATAAGTAGAAAGATGTGCCTACCTAGTGATGTGGGGATCAGTCGTTTATTCTGTGAGCCACGGGAAAGAGCCTGTTATATAGGCTTATCGTTGAGGTTAGTGAGGTAACACTGGAAAGAAGGAGACCAATTTCGTCATCTATCCTTTTAAAGCTCCCTCCGGTGGCGTGGCGTCGGTAAAAGAATCTACCCAGTTCTTTCTTGGAGATTACTTCACCTGATCTTAACGCTATCGAACACACGCGGGCTCAGCTAAAATGTATGATTGATGAGCTTAATTCGGACCCTAGTAAATTTGAAGGAACCAAATCAGAGCTTATTAGGCATTGTTCTAGCCTAATTCATTACACAGGGGCTGAGATATCACCTAATTTCTTCGACAGGTTGATTCGAAGTATGAATTCTCGTGTAAGGCTATTATCAAGGCTAACGGTTGGTATATGAAATACTAGATCAAACAAGAAATGAAATTGTATTTAGGCGTCATTGGAGAATTCAGCATATATTTTATTATATTTTTATTTAAAAAATTGATTTAATCATGTCGATATAGACATATATTTTGATGGGCTGCGGACCGTACGGAAACTTATGACGGGTAAGTGTATACATATGCGAGTCCAGACCTCGGGAATGATGAAAGAAAGCAACATTGAAAGTTCTCAAAGTCATAGAACTGGAAGTTTCTCAAAAAAGGCTACAGTTTGAGAACAAAATTATAGAGTAGGATTCAATGATCAAAGCCTGATACAGCACCAATATCATATGTGTATAATACCTATATCAGTCTGGCATAATCAATGTTGAATTGTAATCAAATTCCCTGGCAGCCAATTGTTGAAATTGTGAAACCTGAGATTCAACTAGGAGTAACGGGCTCTTTTCTCCTCATGTCTTCGATGCGTTGCGAGGTACGCGGTTGGATGGATTTATATCCTGCTTCACGCTGATGTTTCCGTTTACTCAATGGCTGGGTTGTGCTCCCATGGTGAGGGGTTGCTCATCAACCTTGTCAGGATTTTGTTGAGTATTTATTGGCGTAGGAGCTGTAGAAGCTTGGTTTAATTAGAAAAATTCAACACAATCAATGCAGTAAACGTGGATTACTAACCTGCGGTGCTGTTGCTCTCAATCCCTGATAGAGATATTGAGTGTGAACTTGCCGCCTGTTTGGTTTCCACGGGGGAGCCAGCTGTGTCCTTATGATTGGAGGGACAATTGTGCGTTTCACCATCGGAATGAGCTCTGGCCTTGCCACTTCCATCAAGAGAAGCAAAACGTGGAGTCACATTTTCTTCCTCTATTCCTAATTCTTGATCTTTGGAAGGGCCATCCTTTGTGGGTCCCCCGATATTTGGCATGTTGGATGTTTCGATATTGGAATCGTATTTATCAGTTTCTTTAGACCTATCCTTTTGATCATCATTAGTAGGCCCCAGCTTCGAACTTGAATGAATTGCTGGCTTAAGTTCAGCGTACTGAGGCCACCTCGGGGAAAGAACGCCATCCGACGTTTTGAAATCGACAGAGTCTTTGTCGCAGTTCGATATTATCTCCGCCTCTGTGATATGGATTGTTGGAATATTTTGAAATTTGTGTCCAGGATGTTCAAGCCACTTCTCAAAGTCGTCCGAGGACATAGATTCGGTACTATCTGAGGCATCGTTCTTATCGACTAGATTAGGGTCGGTATCTGTAACCTGCTGAGCAGTACTAATAGCACTAGATGCGATGACTTTAAGTCCGTCCTTAGCTCATTTCGTAAAATGTAGGGTATACGGATGCTCTCACCTCCTTCCTGTAATGAATTGTAGCCTGTTGGCTTGATCTTAGAGTCCATGGTGGATATGATGAAAGAGAGAATGGATGAGAGAATGGATGATGATTTTGGAGTAGATGGTGCGAACAAACCAGCTTTATAGCTTAACCCAAGGCAACAATCCCAAAGTGAACACTGACATCATCTACCTGAATAGCAATGCCACCACTATAAGACTATTTTTGTCGGGGGAAATACGAAAATAGATAGAGATGCGAGCACAGCCCACATACACATCGCCTTTAGCAATATACTAGAGAATGGCTTGTTGGCAATGGTTGTTGGCAATACTGGGAGTCTTGCATGCATTAGTGATTGGTGGTTTCCAACCTAATAGAACATGATCTTGCAGTAGGTATGTTTCAAATCCAGTATAGTATGGGAAAATAATTGGAGGGCAGGTCTTGCTGTGAGTAACTTAGTGAGTCGGAGTTATTGACTTATAATAAGCGCTGGATTTGGTTACCTGCACAGACATCTATCCGGTCATGTTCGAGTACCGGTGAGCAACATCATTCCTAAAAGACTATTTTTAACAATGGGAATAGATCGCCCACTAGCAACTATTTCTAATACAGTGCAGCGGTAGGATTGTTCTAGTCATACGTTATAAACCCAATATGCTTTGCTATCAGCTGTACATCATAGAATGGTTGGCTGACAATTCATTTTGGCGATAACTTACAATCACTAATGCATTAGGGCTGGATACAAGGTACTATACATCATGACTCGGATTAATTATAGCGCATGATCTTTCAATATGTTTCACATCCTCTATAGCATGGCACAATCATTGGCAGGCAGGCTTTGACGCTGATAACTCGGGGAGCCACTGATTAGATGTCTAAAGCGCCAATATCAGTTGGTTATGATATACAAGAAGATTCATCTTGAGCCACACGACCTTATCACAACTGAAAGTCTAGTTTTACCGAGAAAGATACTTTGCCTGCGAGTAACTAAGTTTAGACCAGTCTGGAGTTCTAGAGACATTATTTTTAGTCTGATACCTCAAACTCTCCTAAAATGCTTCACGTTCAGCACTATAGCAGGGAATTGTTGGTTGAAAAAGCCTGTTGGTGATGTAACACTAGCGCATGTAGGATGGCTAAGTTTGTCACAAGATTAAAGGCCTGAATACTTCCAGTCTTTTAGCACTCATTCTGTCAGTATGTTTTAGATTCGCTATAGCATCATATAATCATTGGTGCACGGATCTTACTGTTGATAACTTAAGATGCCACTGGAATAAGCACTAAGCACGATCTAGCCTTGTATCACAGCTAGAATTGATCCTTGTGATCGTACCAGTATCCAATTACCTAAAGAGGCTTTCTCCACCAATGTTGGTTCCCAGGTATATAAATGGCTTTCTTCCCCCAGGTATTTTCATCCTCCAGTCTTTCTTTCTGCTCTTAACAGACTAACTTCTACCGGCTTTTATCGCCTGTCCTCACTCGAGAAGTAACACCCCGATGGCGAGCCATTCCGAAATAATTATTATCAGTGATGATGAGGAGTTGCCTCGTCTCCAACGCCGCGGTTTACGACCTCGAAGAGCTCTTGACTACAGTTACCCGAATTTTGAGAGCCAAATCATTGAATCCATATATGCAAACGATGTGAACCATGCGAATGATACGTGCCGGCCCTGCAAACGAAAAAGAGAGGAAACAGATACGCCCTCCATATTGGTACCGGCTTCTCGCAGGACTATTTTCCCCCACTTTCTAACATGAGATTAGGACAATGCTATCAAGGAGCTTAGAAATACGGTTAATCATGAAATCGAATCGTTAGAAGTGAAAGTCCGAAAGCTTCAAGATGAGCTTCGAAGGGAAATGGAAGAACACCGGAAAACCAAAGAGGAAATTTTGCAGAGACAACGGGGAGTTTTAGAATGCAAGATCTGCTACACGCAACCAGATTGCTGGGTGACTTTTCTCTGTGGACACATGGTTTGCAAGTTATGTACAGATAATCTTGAGCCGAAGGAATGTCCTTTCTGTAGAACTATCATAGGATATTTCAGGTGCTACCCCTTTGCAGGATAAAGCATATATCTCATTTTGATTTCAATTTCCAGTCAAATTCTTATTCCTGGTTGAGCTCTGGCGTAAGTATTTCCTCCACTTTCCATATCCCAGGGCAGCTAATTTCTCCAGACGAGCGATTTCCTGTGACAGGCCACGGTTTTCCATATCCTAAGACAGCTGATTTCTCCAGACGAGCGATTTCCTGCGACAGGCCACGGTTTTCTCTATATGCGGAAACCTTGGCCGATTGAGTCGCTTCTCCATATTTTATTGGCTGTCCGATCATGACTGGGCGCAAGTGCATGATGCGGCGTAACGCTCTACCAAGAAACACTGGGGTCCCTATCAAATATGTTTGCCCAAGCTGTCATTAGACCACAAAATCCGTCAAATTATTCTATGAGCTGATCTAAGAGAGGTAGAGAATCCCAAATATTATTTTGACAGGTTTTACTGCTTCCCGTTTTCATACAGAATCTGTTCTCAAAGATTTTTCTGATGCCTCGTCCCTACCCTGCTCCCCATACGGTTCTGAGTCAATGATATTCAATATGCGAGCGAGCCCTTAATTTCCCTCTGGAAAGCCTGTAAATCCAAATGAGTAGCGTCACTCCAACACCAAGAAGATCAAACACAAGTGCGTCTCCAAAAATGACTACATAGTACGTCCAAGCCAATGAACTCAGCAAAGAGAGAACAGTCACAACGATGGCCCAAGGAAGCATCCAGCATAAGTTTGAGCTGAGTGCTTGGTATAGATACCACCGAGTGAAGCTACGAGTAAAACAGCCCCAAGTTGGTAGTTGAGTCCGTAAAAGATGTAGGTCCAGTCAATGGCCTGTGAAATGTAAGCCAACGGGAAAGGAAACGTCATTCTCTCTGCAGAAAGATACCTTCCATATTCTTTGGGTGACAGCCGTCACATCGTTCAAAGCAGATAAATAAAGAGCGAAAGATTGTATCCCATGTATAGATAGCGCAATACACACGGTAGTTTCGAAAACCATGACAATTCCGCAGGATAAAAGCGCTGGTCGAATAATAGCTTTCGGAATGTTAATAGCTTATCCAGACCTAGTAAGTTTCTGATATACCGAAAACTTCCGCTCTAGTGGCCTTAGGGTATTCTATTTGCTGTGTTGCTCGAAAATAACCCCAATTATACCTGACGAAAGCCAAAGTTGACGCTTCAAGAGCCTGAACAGGGACCATTATGAGCCCCCAGCGGATTGTGGTAAAATTTCCCCAGGCCGTAGCATAGAGATCTCCAAGCTGAACTATTCTGTTGACTAGCTATAAATAGATGGAATTCCTGATTGCCGACTTGCCGAATGTGTATAAACTTGGCCGAACTAATGTTTTCAGTGCATCGAGGCTTATTTTCAAGTTTCCGTGGCCATCGGCTTCTCTTTTCTTGCGCTTCACAACCACACAAACAAAGTAAAGAAGTCCTACCATCACCGACAATATGTCGCAAGTTAATCGAATAATAGCCTGTGTTACAATGGTTGGCGTAAATTTTCCAACACGGAACGTTGATACCAGTAGGAAATCTAACACGATATTGATCAAAAACTTGCTCGCGCTGATTATCAAAGGGATGTCCGGTTTATCCAGCGCTCTGGTTGAGGAAGAGATCGCCGCTTCGGTCGCGGATGTCAGGCCTTGGATAGAGGACCAGCGTATATAGGCAAGCGATGCATGTCGCACTTCAGCCGGGACAAAGATAGCTGTAAGCTTGGTTGATGTTGCAAGAAATATAACGGTCACCAGAAGCCCTTATGCTACACAGACAATGATCATGGTCCAGGCAAGGTTTAGCCGTGAGTGCAGGCTTCGCGATGATTTGTCTCCAATAATCAGCCACGCAGAACGCGGAATACCATCATTCATTACCTCAACAATGATACCGATATATGTGTATATATTAGTTATGACCACCTCGCTGGAGCTTAATTTGGCGACCTATAGCTTGCTTAGGGTGCTGTAAACGGCGGGTGGCGCAAAGGCAAGTAGGTTAAAGATTGCGGAACCAGTAAAACTTTGAAATCTGTAGTCAGTATCTATCTTTGACTTCAATACTGATATACTCACGTCTCTCGGCTCCAGAACGCGCGTGTCCTAGATGAAAGCTCTTCCCCTCCGCTCCTCCTTTGTTGGATTGATGAGCAGCTTCATCTTGGACCGTTGTAGATACTGCGTTAGCCCCTATGTTATTTTCTTCTCTTTTGATGACTTACGTAGCGCGTAAAAATGAAAAGAGGATGGAGAGTTCCTAGGCGGTGCGTTCCCAAGTTATGTTGCCGAGGCGCCAAAGTGAATGCGGGGTCCAAGAAGCGTACATTGATACTGCATAAGACTCCTTTAACTGACCTAAATCTTTCGGCCTGCATTGTAGCTATATCTCAAGGCATGATATGTCACGGAAACTAGAACTTGAAACACTATCGTACTTGGAATCGTAAATGATATAAGTTGGCGGTCCGCTGGTCGGCTAGGTCTGGAGACCACGGTCTCCGGACCTAGCCTGTCTTTAGTACTATACCCTGAAACTTCGGGCTATAGTCACTGTGCATAGGCCCAGTGTCTTAGACTATATGTCTTTAGTATGTATTCCAGCGCTACCATCCCTTGGTCATTATTATAGCCACCTCCATGAACCGGAGAGCATGGCCACATTTCCTAAACGACTATTTGACAACAGACATATTACTAATTAGGACTGGAATCCCCTATGGCCATGTAGATGACTACTAAAGACTAGTGGTGTCATTGGTCTTGCTATATAATTTCATAGAAGTTATTTGCTCTTATAAAGAAAGGCAGGAAAAGTAAATAGATATATTGACAAGTAAAAGAGAAATACAGCCAATTTTCTTATGACCCATCAATCAAAAGGTCGAAAAAACTATGATGGAATTCTATTCCGATAGTTCGAAATAATCGCGACAAATAAGGCTTCAATAAATTAGTCACCAACCTAACTATAACACTACCAATTATCCAAAAAGAGAAAGAAAAAAAGAATCTGACACTCATATTCAAAGGCCAGAACACCCTCGGCATACCTCCGCAAGTACATCTCGTGCAGGACAGACAAATCATAAAGTTGTACATCAAAAAATCAGAGATAATGTTGTTGTAGAATCGCAGAGTATCTATCTCATATGCAAAACTCCGTATACTGATTCACAAGCATTACTGTATGGGTATGATTGCGATACTCTCTACACCAAACAAGGCAGATTTTAGAACCGCAAACTCCAATTATCAAAAGGTTATAAGGCCAAATTGATTAAGCTCACAATCGTTTTGATCGACGCAGCGAAGGCCCTTTAGAAGCTTTTATGCTGTTCAGTCCCTTGTTTTCTTCCTTTCCTCCACATTGTGGCTTCTCTGTATAACGGGTTTTCCGAGATAAGCGCTTCACATGCTGAGTTTGGGACTCCGATTCTTGCGCGGGTGCGTGTTCTGTCCCCTTTGCCGTGCTCCTCGTCGATCGTCTGATTGGAGTTTCGGCCGAGTTGGGAGAAATATCTTTAAATGGTGATCCACCAGAGCAAGAGAGGAGTTTAGTATCTGATTAACTCGGCAAAGCCATCTTAATGGGAAGAGGGGGTACCTCCAAAAGGCACGGATCAATATTTTTCAGCTCGAGGTCGATGGAGGAGGCGGGAGTCTCGGTCTTTTGTCGATTCTCCATCTCCAAAGACACTTCCCTGGATGAAACGTTGCTGCAGCTAGTTGGTGATACCTGTGGGAGATGACACAATTTGATTTTGATATCATATGAATGTTCAGTAGAAGCATGGGCCAAAAATTTGGTGATATCGCTAAACTGAGGGACGTTGCGACAGCTTTCCCAATTGCAGCTTATTCCGTTACGCGCATGGGCCAGATGCATGTCAATCAAGTGGCGACGAAGAGAGTCCTGTCGGTCGTTGGGGAATTTATGCGGAGGAGGATTCGATGCTGATTGGCGAGAGAGACCACAACAAATAATGCATATATTCGTTGGACATTCCATAGTGTCTTCTTCGAGGCATGGCAATTCTTCTAACTGATCAAGTAATTCATCTTCATCATCAATATCCCAATTGACTCGGTTTCCACGCCTGCTCGGCTCGTTTAACTACATCAGTGTAACCATATCTTTAGTAACCTGGATGTGTTAAGCAAGTAATTTGTCCTTGTTGAAGCTCTCTGTATCAGGCCTATAGAAGTTCTCCACCAAGCGTGCCTGTTCGGCAAATACATAATCAGGAATGGGGAATTCCCAGCTTTCATTATTAGTGTTTTTATCGTTAGAGACTTTATCGGACTTGCCGAGAAGTTGTTTTATCTGTCTGTCCACTTCTAGTACAGACGCATTTTGGAAATGGTCTTTCCTAGCTGCCTCTCTCATATCAGTTACTAGCCTTTTTCGGAGCTTAGAGATTTCTTTTTTGACATTCTCATGCTTTTGGTAGAGATTCGGGAAGGGCTCCCGGGCATTTTTGATACTACCTACCAAGGATACCATCTCCGCTCTGAGTTCTCTTATCTCTTGTCGAAACTGTAGAATATCCGGATGTTGGCAAATAGCACGTTTATGCGTTTCGGTGAGCTCGGATAGAGCATTAAGATCCCTTTTCCTGAGTATAATCCCAGTAGAGCGGAGTACCCCTTCCTGAGACGGTCGAAGAAGAACAACATGCTGGAGATCGCGTCTAATAAATTGTGATTGGTAATAATTTTCAAAAACAGCGTCGCCAGACTGACCAAGCACTCTTTACCGCTCCTGACTGGTGAAATTGCCTAATCCTGCTTATTAGCCTCGGTAGAACTTCTTGTTTCTATGATGTTGTGGTTTTCGTTAATTTAATGCGTGAATAACTTACGATTAACTTCGTTTGCCGTCCAACGGCGAAAATTGTAATGTCCAATGTTGTCTTCAAATCTAGCATCTCAACCTAGTTCTTTTAGAGCCTGCCGACTTGATTCGTAAGTCATCGCTAGAGAGCCATGAAGTTCATAACCATACGGAGTGCGCTCAAAGCGTCGTAAGAGAGGTGTATTGAGGACTTCGGGCTTCCACCGGAGGGGGAGGGAGGATTGATGTTTGGGAACTCGCAGCCGCCAAATAAGCTCAGGTGTGAGATCAGAATTGACAAACGCTCCATCGCGGAAAGCAAACGAGACTATCTGAGCAATAGGGCAATCTACTAGTTGGTAATCACCGTGCATGAAAAATTTGGTTCTGGTGTGACTATTAGCATTTCATTTATAGCACATAAATATGTAGAAGAGGGGTTCTCCTACCCATCATCACCCTCCGGTCGACCTTTTAGATTACAAAACTCTATGATGGCACAGAGAACATCACGTTTACTCTGACGGTCTTTCAGGTAGAAAAGTTCAATATCACAATAGCAGACGGATTTGGGAAGGTCTTTTAAGGATATGTACTTCGGAAGATCACTTTGGAAGTTATAAACTTGTTTACGCTTGCCCAGGGATGACAGATCACCAGGCAGAGAAATATTCTGTGACAGCAAGATGCCGGGGCGAGTCCCGGTAATAGCAGACCATAGCTGTACTGTAGCAAATTGGACGATCATACTTCTATGTCGAAAGAACCGCGAATGGACCCAGTGATGCCAGTAGATCACACAGAAGACATCTACATCCAGAGTGTTCTTGTCCTTGGTTCGTCGGGAGATTTTGCGCTCGGCCGGGAAAGGCCCCTCGAGATACTATATCGCGATTAGCTTGGCCTTCCTTAGTATACAAGGAATGCTCGTACTCGTCTCATCTGTTTATGGGCGTTATCGCCGACACGGCGACGGGAAAACAGCTCGAAGTACTGACAAAGGCGGCGCCAGTACTCATCGTAAGTCTGGAGTCCCTTCTTTCGTGATGTTCTGAACATCCAGTCGAAAAAATTCATATAGATCGCTTGGTCCTCTCGAAGAAGGTAGTCCACGTAGTCTTCATTCGACTAAATGCAAAACCTATTATTCTCAGAGGTTATTCGCTACCCACAACGCCTTATCTGGAGAATATCCGCACTCACTTTCGCCAGTAGCACTTCCGCCCGTGATACCAGTGACTCAAAACCCCCTCCTCAAGATTGACCACTGCGGCCCGGATACGACGTTTCCAGACTTCACCAAATACAACAGTGTTGGACATGGCATGGTTAGCAATTTTGTCAGCTATGTCTTGAGCATCCTGACTTGTGTATTGCGTTCTCTTTGGGAATGTCCAAGGCTCATCCAGGTGAAAGAAGACAAAAAAGTAGCACAGGGTAGGAGTCACTGTGTACATGTGCGAATAATTCTTGTTATGCACGATGGTCAAGTCTCGGTCGCCCAACTCTGGAACTGGGTTGGTAGTGACGACAAGACATTTCCAGTCTGCCCGAATGGCTATAAACCTATAGATCAGTAAATGGCAACGGTTGCAAATATGGCAAAGACTTACCGAGTTTCTCCTTCACAGTGATTGATCCCAAAGAGGTCTTATTTGCATGTTCCCATGAAGTTCGTCTCACAAAGCTGTGTACTCCGTCACATCCTACGACCAAGTCACCTCGCTCAAATGAGCCATCACTCAGTCGTACTTCTATTCCATCTTCGTCTTGCCTGATATCCTCTATGACGGAGGAGGTCTTGATGGGCGTTTTGTCCGGCAGGGTATCGTACAGGTCTTGCAAGAACTGCCGTCTTTCGATAAGAAGCAAGCCGGACCCATGACTGCGTTTTCTTGTTTCAACATCAAGATTCGAGACCCGATTGCACCAGGATTCAACTAAAGACCAAGGTGAAAATAGAGACCGACTCACTTTGCTTCAATAACCCGGAATACGCCGTTATTGGCAATCAGCTTACCACTAGGTAGCCGTGCACGCCATCGGTCTGGGGTTGAACTATGCTGCTTGATTGTAGACAGACAGCCAAGTTGATGCAAGATACGTGCCCCATGTGGGTACACGGCAATACTCGCGCCTTCGGCCGGTGCAACAGTATTCCTCCGCTCCAACACAACATGTTCGATCCCGGCTTTCTGAACTAATCATGGAAAATGAATAAATGTTTGGGCCACAACGAATGGAATCCCCATGATGGAAAAAATACAAAGGAAAACATACATGCATGTGAGGCCGCCAGTCCGGATACGCCGCCACCAACAACAATGACACGAAAGGGTCGTTCTTCAGATGCCATTGGAGACTTTGAATTTGTGCCCGGAAGTATGAATTGATGGACAATGATCTGTTGCCTATTTTGTGATCTCTGTGTTTGCAACCCACTTTGCGAGTCTTTATTAAACGATTGCATAGATACGATGAATGCCCTGTACTTCCGGTGAAGTACCCCTACCCCGAACGGAGAGGTACTTACTCGGAGCAGAGATGACAAGCGTCTTTGATTCTTTTCATTTTTCTCGACGACGACCCCCGAGGTTGGGGCCTCTTCAGATAGTGTGCTTGGCGTGCGTGCTCGGAGTCTTCGATCCGGCCGAACCTTACTCGGTCGCTTCGCCCCGAACGCGGTTAATGTATCCCCGAATTAACAATTTACAATGCAAGGGGCCAAAGCGACGGAGTTTCCCCATCTCGAACCGGGAGTTTGCAGGTTGTCAACCTTAAGCAAACGAAGGGGGAAGGTATGATGCCTTCTACTGTGTACGATCACTCGTCCTTTCGGGAATATGAGGATGTTTTTTGTAGTGGAGGATTATCTTTGGAAGCACGGGGGTTTCAATGCAATGAAAATGATCCTAGGGACGAAGACGGCACGAGCATAGGGAGCAGAAGTCATTTGGAAAATGGAGAAGCAAGACGAGAGATATGACGCGCGAAGAATTGGCTGATTACAAGCTGCTCTGATCTCCCACATAATAGTCGCTAGTATTCCGGCATAGAAGGCTGTCAGTAAGACAGGTGGGGAGGCGAGAGCATGGAACGTCGGACATATGATATCGAGAGCGAGACAGAAAGACACATAGAACACTTGAAGAGGTAAATTACTACTATTTGCTCTCAACGGCAGTGAAAGACTTAGATACTAGTGAATATCCCTACTAGTGCTACGAAAAATAGCTAGACATTACATCTGCTGGGACACGGAATTTCGATTCATTCAACATAATCGTGTCTTCTTGCAACTCTATACAAAACCCCCAGACTGGAATCAGGTAAACCTCCTCTTGCCTAGTTTTTGGTTAATGTCTTTCCCGCCTTTTCATTAGTGGGGGTCTGTATCTCCGTTTGGTTGAATAAGATCTCATCTCGCAGCCAGCTAGTGACAATAACAGTTGTACCAGGACCCACTACAAAAGAGAGTAGAAAGGCAACAGTGCCAAGGCCTATCCATCCACGATGCTGAAAGTTGGAAAATCGCAGGGCATTCCGAAGCTGACTTAGAAACACAAGCTGTACTAACGAGAATCCTATAATCTGGTCCCACAGCATAAAGCCATGAATACCATCTCCGACCGTGTCGCCGCCAGCGAGAGAAAGAGGAGGAGTCATCAAAGATAATGGAGTCAGTTCCTTGACGTATTTGCTGTCAAAGAGAGCCGGGAAAAGGGCTGCAGAGGCGGAGATGGTGGTAACGGCAACATGGAGAGCAAGGCCAACTGCGACCGAGACGATGCTCATTAATCTCACCACGCGTAGATGCGCGGCTTGAGAGCTAGACATAGAGATCTTCGGTGACGAGGAAGAGGATCTCAGGCTCAAGATACGCTCGCCTGTCGCAATGATGGTGTACATGATGATGGGAAACGCATTCCAGATAACGATTGTCCATTGTTGGAAATTATTGGAGACGAAGTACGGCGATGGGAGGCCCATAAGCACCATGGGAAGTACGTATCCAATGAAAATGGCTGGAAGCAGTAGAACGGCCGTACTCGTAGAAGAGAGAAGTGAGGCTCGTCGAAGGGAATCTGGAGCGATTGACGACAAAGTTGTTGGCGAAGCTGCTGTATATAAAATTGCCCACCCTGCGCCACTGCATCCGATGGCTGCGGCTCCAAAGATAAGAAACCATAACGACGGTTTCAAAATTGAGGACCCATTTCCACGGCGGAGCCCGTCCAGGTAAATGGCAACTATGATGGGAAAAAGCAGACCGATGAAGTAGATGCCTGTTGTTGTGGCAGCTGGGTGGGAGCCGTCGACAACCTCCCAGAAGAAAACTACTAGTGTCCGTAGTAGGTAGTCAAGTGGCCAGATTCCAGTGAAGTTGTCACGCAGCGTGAAGTCCGTGCCTGGGAGAATGTATTTTCCATCCGTGCCATCCAAAGCCTCTAGGAGATGTGCCAGAGTGCCGTCGCCAATGGTGCGCCCCCATGTCACACCAGTCCCGATAATTCCAAGGACTATAAAGACCTTGCTTAAGACGGAGTCATTTGGACTAGGATTCAAGTTGTTGATCGACATGACAAGTGAATAGACAATTCGTGGCAATTCTGATATTGAGCTCTTTCCAGAGAAGCAGTGTAAATAAAGGCGTGCTGTACGCCGAAAGACGCCGGATCCTCAGTATATGAAAGTCTAGGCTCGAGACCTCGGATTTCCAGACCCATTCGTTCGATGAGCATGCTATTCGGTGAAGCTCGTACTAGTCGATTGTACATTCAAGGTTCCAGAAGAAACCAATCCTCTCAAAATTGTGGGACGAACACTCGGCCCGAAGCTCCCTCGGGGTCCTGTGGTGGCATACAAAAGGTTCGGACTTTCGGGCTACGACCCCGGCTACCTTGCGATCCAGGTATCTCAAGTGCTGCAGCCCATATGTCCGACCTCTCCACATCGACTGCTTCCATGAAGATTGACCAAACGACCGTCTTCGGCCGCCACACACCCGAATCCACCTGGGCACTGAGCAAAATGCCAAGTCCAAGTTCCCGCTCCGTTCCCGTACTAGTAAACCTTAACACTTTATGCTCTGATTCATTAAATTTCTTCTTTTCTTTTTTTTTTTAAAAAAATGTAACCCGGGGAACTTTGCATAGGTAACTCATTTCAGATAACTATGCGTAAGTTATGCGGATAATATCAACTTGAAAACAATTTCAAAGCGCAGACATCTAAAGATTGAGCATGAGGATTGCGTATTGAAAAGAAAACCCTGCACTTCGTGTAAAGCTCACAACATATATACAATGCTAAACATCCACCACAACGAGTCCCACTTTTCGACCCACTGTTACTCTGAGCCTGAAGATTCGTGCGATTCGCTGCGCGAAGCAGGCCCGTGCGGTAGGCTCGATGCTTGTTCCGACATTAATGCACATGCATTATAGCGCATGGAGAAGAATTTTGCCACATCGGCCGATTGCTTGTCCAATTTCTCTTCCAATCCACCCAAGGTATTGTAGACAGGGGCACCAGCCGGGCCAAATTTCTGGATCCCCTCCATCATTTCTCGAAAAGCAGCGCGTGGTTTGGCTTCAGCCATCTCACCCATCTCACGTAGACGCTCCTCAATTGTCTCGAGTAAATTTGAATATATTAAAGTGGTATTGGGCGGGGTCATTCCCGCTGGAACCTTGCGTATCCAGGCAATATATGCGGCGACAGCTGACGATATGCCGGCTATCTCAGCCTGGGTACGAAAGACAGCCGCGGAGAAATTGGCCAGCTGAGCCGCGACACCTTCACTTATATTGTTATCACTGCAAGGTGTCTCCCGCGGCGCGATTGGTACGGACGCAGGAAGGCAAGATGAGGAAGCCTCTGTGATGTCGCTGATATCCGGGGTTAATAACTCCGCTACATCAACATAGCTCTGACCTTGAACGTGGTTGTTGGGATTTTCTGCTTGGAAGATTGGCGGGAATCCGAACCTTCCAGAGTTAGTGAAATCTGGTCTAAGGTGACCTCCAAGCTCTTTCTCCCTGCCAAATTGGGTTGGCTCCATTCTTTCAACTGACATCCTATACTGTGTCTCATTGGCGTGTAGCGAGCGCAGAAAAGCATCGTTCAAGGAAGGTTGCAAGGGAGGATTATAAGGTTGGGGAGATGGAGGCTGGTAACCGTGCTGGGTTTTAGCAGGGAGTGGACACAGAAAAGCCGCGGGTGGTTGACTTTCTGCATTGGTACTTCTATCTGTATTATATGGCGGGTGCGAACTAGTGGCGATGCGAGATAGGCCATTTGATTGACTGGCCATCCCTGAGATACGCGCTTCTGTTTCATCTTGTGTCGGGGTTAGCACAGACGATAATTTAATGTTGTATCAGGGACGCGATAGCATCCAAAAGAAACTGTAGAGGATAGCAAGAGACATCGTCTTACGCAGTCGCTTCTGTAGTGCCGCCACAGTCTGAGTGAGGTCGGCCCTTGTGGGTCGTTGTGCGGGGAGATAGATACACTCCTCGCCGAGCCTGCGGCATTTCTCACATGATGGCTGGCCACCGTCACACCGCACTTTATGGTCTCGACAATATTTGCATGCGCTATGACGGGCTCCACCTCCGCTCATGGTTGTTTCCGACTCTTGGTTGATTGTACAAGGTGGGTTGTGTTATGATGTTGCGTGACAGGCAGTCCCCGCGTGCCAAGCATTCAAAAGCGGCGAGCGAGTTGAACAAGGAAGAAACGGTGGACGTTCCTAACCTTGGAAGCGACTTGGGAGATTTAGAATAGTATTGGAGATTCTCGCCCCTAAATTATAGAAGAATATATTGCAATGATGCAAAATCATTGTAGTTCGCTACCCCTCTCATCTATCCGATCGGAAAAGCAACTCGAGGTTGGTCGAGGGTTGTAACAGTGTCGCTGGGCAAGCCCGCGGAGGAATTGTTTGTATTGAAAGATAAATACTGCATAAAGTGACAAAAGTTAGCAAAAGGACTTGATACTACCTTAACTATTGCCAGCATATGCACATCAATTGGCTACAGTAGCTGTCTGAAATACACAAAGGATTTTGTCCACATGTGTACCGGGCGTTCTACTAGTACTCCAAGTCGGCAAGGTGGCCTGCAAGTGCTTTCAGCCGTTTTGCCATTATATGCAGGAATTCCAGGACTGAATTGATGCAAATAGTGAATATCCTTGCAGCATAAGCATAATCCAGGGAATCGTGAGTGGGAGGGATCAACAGTACATGCATTTGATTTGTCGACTCAGATCACGCAACTTATTCCTGATATAGCGTGGAATCCTTCGAAGTCGCAAGAGGCGAAATAGGCTGAGACAGGGAGTGATAATGAATTATGCCCAGGTGGAGTTTCTATAGTCCGTCGCGGGCAAGGTCCGTATAGATTGAATACAGTAGGCAGTATCACTCACCTGCATGGCCAATATCTTAGTCCTAGAGATCTGCATGCGTGACCGACATACTGTCGAATTAATTAATTTATTCGACACGATTTTTTACCGAAAGTACAATCAGACTAAAGTGAGACACCGAGGGTCTTGCTTCGAGAATGAAGAAAAATGGCCACAGATTGAAATCATCATTTCCAAATGTCCCCACCTCATCTAGTAGCCTGGTTATATCATTCAATTCAGGTGACGAACTTTGCATCTTTCGGCCTTTCAGCCCTCCAGCGCCAGTTGATTTACTGGAGCTGAGTCTATCTGCTATCAAACTAAAAAGACATTCCTCCGTCAATGTTGATGACGGAGCCGCTAATAAACCCGCTTTGAGGGCCTAAAAGGAAAAGTACCAACTCTGCCACCTCCTCAGCATCGCCGAGTCTGCCCAAGGCAGGTGAAGAACCCCCACCAAACATTTCTGCAGAAAGTGAGGTGCCAAGCCCGTTCGCAACTTCCTCCAGCAGTGGCGTATTAATCATGGCGCTGTTCGATATTGTAAAGGATCAGTCAGTTCACGGATGTTAAAGAATGAGAATTGCTCATCGGACTCCCAACTTACGGTGCGATGGCGTTAACACGTATACCCTTTGCACCCTCTTCCTTCGTCGTAGTTCGCGTAATACCAATGACTGCATGTTTACCAGAAACGTACGGGAGGAACCCTGGAAGCCCCACTTGGCCTGACAGGCTAGCAGCGTTGACAATGGCTCCACCTCCACGTCCGCGAATGCCTTCCTGGAGGTACAGCAGCTCAGCCCGCAAACAGTTGATCACTCCCCGTACATTGGCGCCCCAAACAAAATCAAGTTCGGAGTCACTGATATTTCGGCCGGACACGGGAACTTGACTTGTCCCCGTCACACCAGCCATGTTGGCTGCAGCGGTAATTGGCCGACCTTCAAAGTGCGCCACTGTATTGCGAATCCAGTTGCTCACTTGGTCTTGGGAGGAAACGTCAACAACTGAGGTAATACTGTTGCTCTCTGGAGAAAACTGATCAATCTCAGTTTTCACGGTCTTGAGTCGACCAGCATCGATGTCCGAGAGGGAGAGCAAAGCTCCATTCTTAGCGAGAAGCTTAGCTGTTGCTCGGCCAATTCCTGAAGCCGCACCGCTGACAACAATCAATTTGTTTACAAAAAAAGCCATTTCTGCGTGAGATGGTGAATGGTCAGAGGAAGAGAGGCAAACCATGAGTTCGATCCATTTTGTAGTCGGTTCCGTTATCAATATTGTCTATTATTTGGATAGTTTCGATGCTTCATTACCCGATTGAACTCAAAGGCTCTGCCGATGTCTGGAGACTGAGACCGGGGCCTGTTATCGGACTAGGATGGTAGTTTGCCTGTAGTTGGTCCGAGGTCTGTCCTGTACGGATTAGTCTTTAGCTCACGCCGACCGCCTTCTCTCCTTCTCCATGCCACCGTTGCGGCTAGATCCTCTCCCCTATTGGCACCTGTCTGTTCATCGGACCGGCGAATCCCGATGCTGGGCAGGCGTGCAACATCCATACCAGCAGGCATGTCACTCCCGCCCGGGGTGGTTTCAGATGATATCATTCAATCAGATGTCGATTGATATATCAAAGCAGGGAGACTTTCAAGAGAGAGGTATCAATCATCCTTAAGTGGTCAAGACAAGATAACTTACAAGTCACTACATTTGCCCGACATCTCCCTTTCTAGAAACGCATCAATCAACATGGCAACCGACAATGCAGGATTCCCGGCGTTAAAGCCCGCCCTCATCACGAGGATTCACGTTGATCCTACCAAGATCCGCCCTTTTGGTAAGCTCAATGTCTCAAGATCCGCCTTTTATCGAGCGGTGCTAACATTTGATGAACTACCCCAGGCGTTAGCCACACTGGCTCTTCGCTCATCCACTTTGTAAGCCACACTTCCTTTCCCTAAACCTCATATCCCTCACACAGACGCTAAGCTGATATCTTTTGTCCTGCCCTAGGAAGTCCCAAGTGGAACAGTGGAGACAGTACCAGGCTTTGAACCAGAATTCAAGGCCGAGATTGTCTTCGGTGGGGATTGGTTTGTCATGGACGCAGATGGAAAGCATGGTCGTGTGAACTTCCGTGGTATCGCCAAGTAAGCACTCTTCAAACTTCCAACGAAGAGCCCAGAAAACCGACGGCTGTGCCATTTGTTTTTCACGTTCTCGTTGACTGATATTATGTGTTTCTATCAACTACTGAAGAACCGACGATGGCCATGTTATTGATATCCGTACTTTTGGTACTGTCGACATGGTTCCAGCAGCTGCCAAAGTCTTCACTTTACAGCCAGACATGGCGTCCGTTCCATTTGGCCACGCAGGTGAGACCACATACGTTTCAATTAAGGAGATTCCTGTCATTGAAGAATGATATACTAACGATGAAGAAGCGGCCCGGATTGAATACCTGGTCAACGACCCCAAGCCAAAGTTCCTGGAGAATAGCTTTCTTGTTGGAAACGCCCAGGTTATCATCGATGAGACTGGGGTCACAATTGAGAACAGACAGTCTATTGTCCTTACTCCCACAATTCAGGAGTGAAAGGGTAGCAGGTAGTTGAGCTAGACAGGTAGACACACTGAGTCATCCTCTATTTCAAGTTTGAATATATCGCCTTGTAAAGGCTCATTTCTGAGATTGAAACATTGAACACACATCATATCAAAATGTCGCGTTATTCAAATTGAATGTTTAAATTGTCACCGTGGGAGTCTCAGTAGTAATTTTCCTACTAGTATCAAGACTGGTTGGTCGGTCTCTGGGTACGGCCTGGAAACATACAGGTATATTTGGCTTCTTAGTGGCTTTCTAACGCAATGAATGCCTACCTTGGAACATTGTCTCATTTTTTGGATTGATTTTAACAGCGCCGGAAGCATCATTCCCGACTTTCTGAAGTCCGAGGTCGCGAGCAGCTGAGCAGTGCAATTTATGGCAACCGCCAACTTGACCGTAATGATGAATTCATCAAAAGGAAAGAGAGAGTCTAGCCTTATTTCGACCATAGTTCAGGAATTGACTAAATATAGAAAAAATAACATTTGGCAAAAGATCAGCGTTCGGAGTATTGTGCTCCGTTTCTTATGCCAACCAGTTGACTACCAGGCCGTTCCCTCGAAAGATAAATCTGCTACACTTATATGGATCGACATTCCTCCAACCTATCAGGTCCAACCATTGACCCTGTAAGTTCTGGTTTATTCAACCACTTGGACTCCTCTTAGTGCGAGCGAGCGTTTGAACTTATCCACTAAACCCTGATAGTTTCTTGGGTAGGCGGGTAGAAATAATTCCGCTAGGGGATTACCTCTGCGGGTGTTGTTGATTCCCAGATCGCCCAAAAGGGTATCTATATACTAAGTCTTGTCAATATGTTGATTTGCATGAAGAATGAAGATCACGAGAATCCAAATATTGTGACTCACATGAAGAAAGTCGTATATTGCGTATGCATGCTTTCGCCCCTGCGCAAGGTATCGCTTGCGGGTCCACACATTCCACTCAGCCACTTCTTTTTCCATCTCTTCTTGAGATGGGAGATCAACAAGGTCGAGCAGGAATGCGCAGCCCCACAATGCCTGCACTTCTGAAACCAATGGGGTGTAAATGGAGTGAATGAAGCCTGGAAAGTAGATGGAACGGTCCTTCTCAGCGGCGAGTCTCGGCACGATAAGGCGCCGGAAGTGGCGGCTCGGGCCATGGTGGGGCCTTGTCTCGGAACCCATGCCCGATTTAGATCTTGGCTCATGCGGGGATGGTGGAACCGGAGAGTGTTTCAGAGCAGGAAGTAAGTCATTAACGGTTACCTCGGCGCGGGCATCCAGCTCGGACCATTTTGCTTGGTCTTGAGAGTCCGGGTCCGGTTTCAGCCCCAGTTCAATTTGTAACTCCGGCCCGAATGGCTGGTAGGATTTGTCAAAGCCGGTGCAGAGAATGACGAAGTCCGTCTCCAAACAGGTCCCGTTCTCTAGAACGAGCGTGTTACTGCCATTGAACGACTCGATACCGGTTCTATGCACCGAGCAATGGCCTTCATGAAATACTTTCCAAAAGTCTGGGACGCTGGCGCAGCCGAGTCCTGCATTAGCCCAGAATATGCCATTGCCGTGGGGAAGTGGTCGGAGCTTCTTCGCATTGGGAGATTTTGCGTATCCAGCATGGGCATCGGCAATCTTGGTGACTGTACTCCAAAACACCCTCGCGATGGCTCGTCCTAGGCGTGTCTTTTGAAGAAATTGATAAGCCACGCCTTTGGTCTGCATGATGCTGGACCCGAACATAGCCATAGCCTTCGTTGAAATCACATCCATGGAGTTGACAAGGCCGAGAATCGTAGGTGGCATTATAGCTAACGGCCCAGTGCCATCATCACGGATGATCCAGTCTACCTGTATTCCTTTGCTAAGCAGCAAGAAGACAGTATCATACGCGGATTTGGCGCCGCCCAGTACAGTTGCCCGCTGGATCTTATTCAGTGATTCAAGATGCAGTCCTGTTTCTGCAGAATGGATGATTGGAGTCTCAAAGCCTGATTGGTTCGGCCAAGTCGGCATGACAGGATGCGAAGTGGCTCCCGAGGCGTAAATGAGCTTTTCACACTCGATGGGTCGTTTGTCGCCATCCAAGATGAGTTTCCAGGTAGCACCGGTACCATCATCTGGCAGGCGTTCCAACTTGATTACTTTGGTATTCAAGCGGGTTCGTCTAATCAAGTCGTAGTCGCGAGCGAATTCGTTCAGATATGTGTTGATCGTTGCACCTGATATATATCCATCTCCCGTGATGCCTTCTCGGCGCATTGGATAGAAAGAGTATTCAAACAATCCATACTTGATTTGCGCGAAAAGACTGGGATATATCTTCTCCTCGCTCCAGACACCCCCAATGCAGGCTTGCTCATCGATGAGGATGATGTTTGCATCTTCTTTGAGGTCGAGATATGTCTTTGCGGAAATGAGGCCATTCCAGCCTAAAGAAACGAAAATTGATTAGTGCTTTTTTCCAGGAATCCAATCATTCAACAGGTGAAACAAGTACTGGAGTCACGGGATAATATTCCAATAGATGAAATGTGTACATACCAGTCCCCACAACGACAACGTCAACTACTTCAGCAGCCATATCTTGTTTACTGACACTGGAGGAATTTCACAAGGCAAGAACAGAAATATACTAGAGAATTCGACGTTGTCAGATATAGGAGAACAATTTGAAGCTTGCAAATTTCCAAAGTGTTCATACCACATGTCCAATCACTACCATATGAGAGGTGGACTCGGGCTTGTGCCTGTTCAAACCAATCCGCAGTCATGCCACAGCTCTCGTGAGTCGGACTGCTCGGGCCGTAGTAATCCACAAGCGATGGAGCCTCCACACTTACACCGGAAACCAGATCCACATGTACAGAGTGCGAGACCAAAGGCCTCTGATTGATCCCGATCACTTAGAACTGATTATTCAGTTCCTGTAGGAGAGGCCGGACCAAGATAGCCTGCAGTCAGCTGATCCTTTCCAAGCGTAGCGTCTCTCCTCATCGTTCCCATCGTCCTCTCCTCTCCATGCCGATGCATTCTTTACCACAATAACTTGCCTTTTCTCGTGATCTCTGCGTGTCTACGTTTTGCAGCCCCCTGATTGCCTTTACCATGACATTGCCAATCATTACATCGAGAATTCTTTACGGCCTCAGTGCCCTCGCGTTTTCATCAATATGGGGTGTCATGGCGACCAACGGCACACTGAGGGCTTTGTTATATACAGCTTGGTCTAGCACCCTCCCAGATGGAAGGGTTCTGGAGACAAGCTACACCGGAATTTGGCCTCTTGACTTCCCGATTCAAGTTCTCGTTGCATTTTTCTTCGGCCTCCAATCTATGGAAGAATTGGGTGCATTCTTGATTTTAGTTGATCTTGTTGCCGCACTACTCGTCATAAATTTTATGACGATAGTTGAAAGTCGTCGGCCTATGACTTCCAAGTGGTTGAAATCGTACGTGGAGCCCATCTGATTGAGAAAGTTCCCATCAAAAATCCCTGCCAAATTAACGATAATATATAACCAAGCTCCCTGACGTGGCAATATCTTTGGAACTGTACAGGAGTTGCCCTGATCCTCCCACTATACTCACGGCTTCATCTTAAGCAGCAGTATGATAACCTGCCTGGAGAACCCATTCCTCTTGCTGCCAGTGATGCCCAGGCACTTCCGTTCACTGCCATCTTCACCATGTTATTGCCGACTCCTCTTTTAGCACCAGGACTCTTCAATGCAAGCCCCTTCTATATGCAATACGGCTTCATTTGTTATCTCTTGACTCCTGTCACTGCGGTACTATTCTAACATCTGGCTAGCAAAATTGCCTCGAAAGCGGTCTCTCCCAACTGTTTCACTCGACCTGTGAAGACGGGATATTTCATCACTGGCACTGCGAGTGCCCTCATTCACCTCGGAATTGTATGCTATGTTTGCTTTTCAGAGAAATCCGAGTTAAACCTCATCAGCATGTATTTCCCGAATCACAGCCTTGTTGAACGTGAGTAAAACAAAATTTTAACTACAGGCGCGTTTCTCTTTTTCCAGTGGGACTACATTATTATCAATCTTGTCATTATCACTCATGGTGCTTACATTTTCCAGTATGCCAGCGGTGTTAGAGCCAGGTCGGCCGATAGTTTCCAACGATATATGATGAAAGTAGTCGCCTTGGTTGTGATTTTAGGCCCTGGTGCTGGTCTGGCATTTGTTATGGGGAGGACAAAGCCACGCCATTGAAAGGGAGCAAGCTTCCTTTATCGAAGTCCAAGTCTGCAAGATAAGAACCTCTGGAAGAAATGATGGTATAAAGATGTATATAGCATGAGATGAGTTGCTTGACTAGATGGCATTGTGCAATCTCTGCATATGAATTGGAGTAGAGAGGTCCAAGACGTGTTCATTTCCCATTATGTAACCACATTTGGCCCCTGAGGTCGGCTCTATCCCCTTCGTATCAACCTACCTATGGACGTAACCTGATGTGACTTTGCTATCCGTTGGACTCCATAGATTTCTAGTAGTGGCCAATTCGTCATGATTCCTAGAGCGTCTCCTACATGCCTTTCATACTGAGATTCAAATATGTACTGTGAATGCCTAAAAAAGCTTGAAGTCCTCGTACGCTTGTTTATTCTAGACCTTGTAAAGACTAACACTTCTGCTCAAGCTTTAAATACTAAACAATTCCAAGTTTTCCAGCTTAGATGCATGAAGTACCACATATGATTTCCAACCTTCGAAGTTCTCAGACCGATAGTATCCAATGTTCCAACCAGAAGGTCAAATCACCTTGATAAATATTCAAGCAAAAATAGATGGGTCTTGATGATGCAAGGATATTTTTCACGTATGTTGTCATGTAGGAGCGGAGTTAGGGATGGTTGGGGATGTTCAAGCTGCCCACTGGTGATATTTCCAACCCCGGCCCGGGATCAATTGACCGATTGGCTCATTCGAGCTCTGGAGGGAAAGACCTGTTTTTCATTTACTGAGACAAGCCAGAATATGATGACAAGGACTTCACGTTCAGAGCTTTGGAGTTTCGATTGCCGAAATTAATCATGGCCGGTAAAAAGCCCCAAGTGCTGGAGGGGCCGACTGAGCCGTCTCATCCTAAGTCCTGTCGACATGAACGACATGAATCCTTCATCCTTTGATTCCGAACTGACCGATTGTTCAAATTACAGTCAAAGGAGAAAAAAGAAAAAAAAATTAGGGAATGTCGATCGACGCCGGTCCGAGCTTTCCGTGCAATGTACCCTGAAGGCCCTACCAAACAGTCTCAGGCAAGGCCGGTTACTTTCGAGTCTGGAGCTCTTTCCAAAGTTATTAGAGCAGATAAATGAGCAGTGATATGGCTTGAGATGGAAAATTTGATTAGAGAAAGCTTCTTCACTGATCAACCATCTCTTTTCAGTTTATACCAATTACCACGCAGAGGACTTTGATAGTCAGTTTCAATATGCCGGGGCTGCTGAGAGTTTCAGGCTCATCGCCATCTGATGATGGAGGCCAACAATCCCCAGTTTCTCTCGACGATTATCCAGAAAAGCCGCTCGATGAGCAGCTTGAACCAATCGCAGTCATTGGCATGGGTAAGTACTGCCATGTTATTCTATCACTAGTGAATATCGCAGAGTACGCCGTACTCACAGGTGGTAACGGGAAAGAGAGATCGCTAACGGAAATATCATTAAAGGTTGCCGGTTACCAGGAGATGTCAAATCTCCTGCCCATTTTTGGGACATGTTGATCAACAAAAAGACTGGACAGACACCCAAGGTGCCGGCTTCTCGCTTCAACATTGATGCCCATTTTCATCCAAATAACGATCGCCCTGGTAGTTTTGGTGTGCTTGGTGGATACTTCATTAATGATGAGTTAACGGATTTTGACCCTGGACTTTTCAACATAACACCCATTGAGGCGATGTGGATGGATCCACAACAACGGAAGCTACTGGAGGTAGTATATGAAAACATTGAGTCAGCAGGTGTGTCCCTTGAGGGCATCTCGGGTTCGCGAACGGCGGTATTTGCCGCCAGTTTTACAGCAGACTGGCAACAAATGGCCTTCAAGGAGCCCTCATTCCGTCATAGTCTGGCCGCAACGGGAGTGGACCCGGGTATAATTAGTAACCGGATCAGCCATGTCTTCAATCTGAAAGGACCAAGTATCGTGGTGAATACAGCATGCTCTTCATCTGTATATGCTGTTCACAATGCGTGCAACGCATTGCGAAACAACGAGGCCGAAGGCGCGATTGTTGGTGGCGTGAATCTCATCATTACTGTCGACCAACATATGAATACTGCCAAGCTCGGCGTATTGTCTCCCACCTCAACCTGTCACACATTCGATGAAAGCGCGGATGGATATGGGCGGGCCGATGCTGTTGGCGCCGTCTACCTGAAGCGCCTTTCTGACGCTATTCGCGATGGAGATCCAATTCGTGGTGTTATTCGATCGAGTGCAGTCAACTCAAACGGAAAAGTTCCTGCTGTTGGAATCACGCACCCAAATCGTGAGGGCCAGGCCGACGTGATTGCACATGCATACGAGCGTGGTGGCAATCTTGATCCCCGCCTTACGGGCTATTTCGAGTGCCATGGTACGGGTACCGCGGTTGGTGATCCCCTAGAGGTTCACGCGGTCTCGATGGCCATGAACAAAGATCGTGCACCTGAGGAAGATCCGCTGTGGATCGGAGCTGTCAAGACAAATATCGGTCACAGCGGGGCGGCAAGTAGTCTATCGGCACTAATTAAGGCCATCTTAATGGTAGAGCGTGGGATAATTGCCCCGACTCGAGGTCTTGTCAACCCAAGTCCTAGTATCAAATGGGATGAGTGGCAAGTCAAAGTGCCAGCCGAGCCCGTGCCATTTCCACCACATTTACCAGTGAAGCGCGTCTCTATCAATAGTTTCGGTTATCGAGGAACAAATGCGCATCTTATTGTCGAGGGGACTGAGCCATTGCTAAATGGACAAGGGCGACCGTACAAATACCACATCGCCGAGAACCGGGGTGAAAATAGAAGAACAGGGAAGAAGGAGTTTTTCCCTCGCCGTGCCACCTATCGCAAGCAACCGTTCCTGCTTCCTTTCTCAGCACATGACAAGGCACCTTTGCAGCGCAACATCGACGCCCATAGCCAGATTGTCCATAACTATAACTTGTTGGACCTCTCACACACGCTAGCCAACCGCCGTAGTGCATTATCTAGCAGAGCCTTCACTGTCACAACCCCGAGCTCTCTTGCTGACAGCTTTGGGGATATCTCCTCCTCTTTCACGTTCGGCCATCAGAAGCGGAAAGCCGGTGCAGTGGGGTTCATTTTCACCGGCCAAGGTGCACAGTGGCCTCGCATGGGAGCTGAACTCATGCTATACAGCCCACGCTTCCTTGCCTCAATCCGAGCTCTCGATGAGGCCTTGGAGGAGCTGAGTGATGGGCCCGACTGGTCGATTGAGGATGTTCTTCTCGAGGACCCAGCGAAATCCCAAGTCAATGAGGCTGAGTTCTCACAACCTCTATGTACCGCAATTCAAATTGCTCTTGTACAGCTTCTCAACGACTGGAGTGTTCACCCAAAAGTAACCGTCGGCCACTCTTCAGGTGAAATCGCGGCTGCATACGCGGCAGGCCTGATCTCTGCCAGGGAGGCTATCGTTGTTGCGTACTACCGAGGGCGAGTAGTGCGCGATATTATGACAGATGGTGCTATGCTCGCTGTTGGCCTCGGCTCAAGTGATGTCGAGAAATACCTGGATGGGAAAGCCAAAAACAGGGTCATAGTTGCTTGCCACAACTCACCTTCTGGTGTAACGTTGAGTGGTGATTCGGAGGCTGTGGAAGGCATCAAAGCTATTCTTGATGCTGAACAGATCTTTGCACGAAGTGTAAAAACGAACGGGAAGGCATACTCACCATATGGCCGCGGTGGCTGGCGAGTATGAAGAACTTCTTCGAGGGGCAAAGGCGGATCTTTGGGATGATGCATTCGACCTGATACATCCACCTGAGCACACTCGAATGGTCTCTTTGGTAACCAACTCAATTCTGCCACCTACGGCCCAGTTGGATGAAACATAGTGGAGTAGCAATCTGCAATGCCCAGTGCTGTTCAACCAAGCAGTTCAAACGATTCTCACAGCCGACGAATTTTCGGATGTTGATCTCCTCATCGAAATTGGCCCTCACTCAGCTATGGCAGGTCCAATCAAACAGATCAGGGCTGAAGTTCAGGGAGAGAAGCTAGAATATTTGCCCACACTCTTGCGAGGATCTGATAGTGCGGCCCAACTCCTAAAGTTTGCTGGCGAGCTTTTCCTGCGCGATGTTGACGTAAATTGGGAACGCGTTATCAGCACATACAACAAAACTGGCAAAGGTGTCACGAAAGGCTCTACCATCGTTGATCTTCCTCCTTATCAGTGGAACTATACACGCTCGTTCTGGGCTGAGAATCGGACGAGTTACGAGCAGCGGCAGCCAAATTATCCCCGTCATGATCTACTTGGTCAACGTGTTGTCGGGGCCTCACTCGAAGAGCCGACATGGCGAAACCTACTGCGGTTGCGAGATCTCCCATGGCTGAAGGATCACTCATTGGGTGGCGAGGCTGTTTTCCCCGCTGCAAGATATTTTTCTATGGCTGTCGAGGCTATAACGCAGCTACATGAGCTCAGTTATGGGCCCATAGATATCGACGTTCAGAGCTATGTCTTGTGCGACATTTCAATCAAGAAGGCACTCGTGACACCGGACAACGATGATGGCATTGAAGTCGTATTCAATCTTCGCCCCTCAGTTCATCGAGGTAATCAGTGGTGGGACTTCAAGTGTCTCATCCATTGGCACGGACCAGGCTCAGAAGGAGCACATGGCCGGTAGCATCAGCATCAAGTGTGATACTCCTCGAGGATCGAAACCAACGCGTCCCGTGCCTGATTTTCCCCAGCGTACTCGAGGAAAGAGCTGGAATCAAGCCCTGCGTGCCGTCGGCTTTGACTATGGGCCCACCTTCCAAGACATGGACGAAATCCGCTTTGACGGAAAGTGCTATGAGGTCAGCTCTCGCACTGCCATAAAGCAAGTGGTTGATCCATCGCTTGGCGAGTCGCGCCATGTTTTGCATCCAGCGTCGGTGGATTCGGTCTTGCAGCTCAGTATTGCCGCTATTTACGCTGGGCGGACCAACGCCATGGAATACGGTGTTGTACCCATCCAAGTGGATGAAGTCACCATTTGGCCCCCTACCAAGGCACAGGTTGAGATCGGTACGGCCAGCGCCTACGCCTGGGTACCACGACGTGGAATTCGATCCTTCGAGGGTAGTGCCCAGATGTCGGCGAGCGATGGCCAGCTTGTGCTGGAAATTGTGAATGTCCGCACTACAGCCTATGAGGCTGCAGTCCCGCCGAAGATTGAAGCTGGTCATCTGGATGGTGCTACCGGCCCGTACGGCGAAATTTCCTGGCAGCTCGACATTGACAGTCTGATAGGCTCTGAAAACACGATCTCGGCTTCTAAGTTGACCATGGAAGATCTGATCGATCTGGCTTGGTTCAAATACCCAACTTTGAAAGTCCTCGGATTTGGCATAGATTTCCTACTGCAGAATATCTCACGAAGCGCCCAGGTCTCCTATACAGTGGCTCTACCTTCGCACGATGAGGAAAACCTAGATGAGGCCAGAAAACTTGTTCAAGACCATCCAAATTTCAAGGTCATTAAACTAAATCTTGTGGAGATCTTGGAATCTCAGGAGTTCAAGGAAGGAGTACATGATGCTGTCGTGGTGTCTTCTTCGACTTTCCTTTCGTTACCATCAGCCTCGTCTGAGCCGCGCATTCTCTCTGTCCTGCGTGGTCTCCTCGGATCTACAGGCTATATATTTGCTTCTGATTCATCACAGACTGTAGACTGGGAGACGGCTGACTCTATTGGTTTCTCTCGAGTGTTCCAAGCAACCACCGGTGCATCGATCTGGCGGCCTGTGATAACAAACGAACTGTAACCAGCCTCCGAAGAAGACGAAAATCAGATCATTCAACTTGTTTATCGCCATCACCCTACTCCGGAGGTGCTCAATATTGCCAACGCCTTAGAGTCTCTGGGCTGCAAGATCAACCTCGTTAGTCTGAGCAACGCGGAATCCACAGGGAATATCGTGGTGACTACCGACTTTGAAGGCCCTCTCTTGCTAACAATCACCGAGTCGGAGTTCTACGCAATCCAGAGCCTTCTGAACTCTGCTTCAACTCTCCTCTGGGTCACAACCGGTGGTCTGCTCGATGGAAAGAAGCCAGATTATGCACTTGTACAAGGTCTTGCACGCTCAGTGGGATCAGAGTCGGCGTCACTTGATTTCCGGACCCTTGATATTGACTTGGATAGCGCGAGCTCTTCTCAGATTTCTCGAGCAGTGAAGAATATTGTACGCCTTCAAATAGCGGGTGAAGGAAACATTGAGCTTGACCGGAAGCGGGAATCCTGCCTCTCCAACGGCTCCATGTATATCAGTCGATTGGTCCGCAACTCTGACCTGAACAAGGATTTCTCTACTACACTGGAGCCTGAGCCGATATCCTTCAATCCCGGAAGTCGTATTAGTGGCAGAATATGGACTAAAGGCAAGGTTGTCTTTGAGCAGCAGCAGCAGGAACTAGGCTTAGGCCCAGCAGTGCCCAGGCCAGGCCATGTCGAAGTACAAGTCCGGACTAGTCCTTTGACCACGGAAGGCGTTGCAGCTATCACGGGTACTGATTATCCAACCACCTTCAGTCACGCGATCAGTGGCATCGTGGCGAAAGTCGGGGCTGAAGTGACAGATCTGAAGGTGGGTGACAAGGTCGCCGCTTTGCACATTGACAGGTTCTCCAGCTATCAAGAGGTTGATGTCTCGCTGGTACAAAAGCTCGAGGATGAAACCGATCTGACGTCTGCGGTGAGTCTATTGGTACCATATGCTAATGCGGTATATGGCCTTGATGTCTTGGCAAATGTGCAACCCAAAGAGACTGTTCTCGTGCTTCACAACACAGGAATCAGTGGCATCGCCGCAGCCAAGGTTGCGCAGAGAAGGGGTGCAGTCCCCTACATAGTGAGTCAAACAGACAGTGAAGCTGCCTTCCTCCGAAGTCATCTTGGACTCAGCGATGCGCAAATCATTTCCCCTGCGCATGGTCCAGTGGCGGCACGACTCAATCGACTCACCGATGACCACGGAGCGGATGTAGTATTTAGCACAGGCAACAGCGTTGACCCAGATGTTGTCCATGAAGCTTGGCGCAGCATCGCTCGCTTTGGTCGGTTTTTGGACGCGGGTCGCAAGAATTTACTCAGCCGGGATGCGTTAGACACCGTTCCTATCGCTCGCAGTGCCAGCTACCTGCCGTTCGATTTGCTCGATTTGATGGAACACCGCCCCATAACTATTTCATCTCTGTTGAAGAAGATTCTTGAACTCTTCCAGCAAGGGTCTATCAATGCGCCCGGAAATATTCATAAAATCCAGCTTGGCGATATTGAACAGTCTGTGTCGAACTTTTCCGAGTCTTTCGACACACCAATTCCTATCGTTCAGTATGAAGTGTCGGAGATACCCATTCAAGCCTTACTCCCCGGACGTACTCGACCACGCTTCAGCCCCGACCACACATATCTCCTTGTTGGTTGCTTAGGAGGTCTTGGCCGTAGCTTGACTGCGTGGATGATGGATTCTGGCGCTCGGAGATTTACCTTCCTCTCTCGCTCCGCAATAGACGCCCCGTCCGCTACCAGCCTTGTCAGCGATATTACAGCTGCCGGTGGAGTTGTGCAGGTTGTAAGGGGGGATGCAACCTCTCGAGATGATGTTGTCCGAGCTGTGGATGGAGTTCCTGCGGAAAATCCCATCCGAGGCGTGGTACATGCTGCTATGGTTCTACGGGTAAGAAAATAAATAACCCACTCCGGTGGCGTACCACGTGAACAAAAAAGCAGACTATTAACTATCTTTCTAGGATGGCATGTTTCACTCTCAGAGCTACGAAAACTGGAAGCAAGTGATGGATCCGAAAGTCTTGGGTGCGATCAATTTGCATTCAGTCCTTGCAGGAACCCAACTTGATTTCTTCCTTACAACCAGCTCCGTCTCCGGAACACTCGGTACGCCAGGTCAGAGTAACTATGCTGCCGCCAACAGCTTTCTAGACGCCATATCGCGGCATCGTGTGTCTATGGGCATGGCTAGTACATCTGTCATCCTGCCTATGGTCCTTGGCGTTGGTGTCGTCGCGGAGAACACGGAACTTGAGGAAGCCTTGATGCGCAAGGGTATATACGGTATTGATGAAGAGGCTCTTCTTGAGACTTTTGAAGCCGCCATCACGGCTCCCAGCTCAGTTGACCACGTCGTCGCCGGTCTTGACCCCACGAAGCTTGGCAATTCAATCCAAGAGGCAGACGCAGAGGATGTCTTTTGGGCTGAAGACTCACGTTTTAATCACGTCGTTCACGCAATCAATGTGGCTAGAGATGGTGATGAGGCTGGCTTGGCTGGTCAGAGTATTCTAACCGCAATTCGTTCTGCCGACTCCCTTGCTCTCGCTGTTTCAGCCATCGTCGAACATTTTATCGAGAAATTATCGCGCATGCTCTTACTTCCATTAGATGCATTTGATCCATTGAACAACTCCATATCCTCATATGGTATTGACAGTATGATCGGGGCTGAGCTCCGTAACTGGATCTTCAAGGAGTATCGTGTCGATATTCCGTTCCAGCAGCTCTTAGCTGAGACTTTGACCATCTCCAAGTTCGCGGCACAGGTAATTGAGTCTACGGGCGTGGTATTTACAGTATGATCCCCGTCTTGTTTAGCTCTAAATTGGATACACGGTGCTTTCAGTTATTGCCACGCTCTTTATATCTTTCAATTCCAATGTTATCGATTCTCATTCAGATAGATTGTCGAACTTCCTACATTATTCTCAAAAGAGTTCCATGGAATTCCTTCTACAAGTGTTCTACAGAAAATTGAACTACTCTATACAGTAGCCTCCATCTGAATTGGAGCCATGTAGCCGAGATCTCGGGAGTCAACGGTAACTCCACAAATACCTCCTACGCACTAACAGACACGCTCCACACATCAGGAATCTCCATTATCTTACAGCATCCATAGTCTTATCAGACCGAAACAGCAGGTCGTGTGTCGTACTTTCGTTGGATTATCGATTTCTCGCGTCGAATCTACTCCCTTTTCTCATGTCTCCTCCAGCCACACTTCCTCCTAGTAAGTGTTTCGGGACTTGGAATCCCTAATTGCTGCGCTTAATGGTATTAGCTCGCATTCTGACCTATTTCAATTCCTTTGCAATTACTGTTATCCCTGAAGTTGGAAACTCAGGGCTCTCAGCCTGCAAGATTCACCGGAGGGATTATTTCTTTCAAAAAATGCGGTCACGGTGGGCATTCTATCAAGAATATCATTATATCTGACCCCAGAGGCCGGCCCGAGCAGACCGAGTTTAAAGATTGCTCATAACGCCAACCAGTGACGTGAAATTGCGCGATACCCAGAGATATCTGAGATGGAGTATATGAGTATGCAGTTCTCGCAAAATGCTTGACTGGTAGAATCCTGCCAGCGTTCGCACTTTTCAAGGACGCTGTAAAAGTTTCACACAACTTTCTTTCTGATAATGGCTGAGCATATCTTGACAAAGTCATCGTCAGTTGACGGAACCACTACGGAGAAAAAGTTCAGTCCTATCAATGATTTGCACGACACAGATACTCTCCAAGTTTTGGTTGCCGAAGATCTGGACGCTAAGCAAACATGGAGGTCTTTCTTCTGGGATACCTTCGACAAGCCGCCTGAAGAGCGACGCTTTCTGTTCAAGCTTGACGCGATTGTGTTGACTTTAGCTTGTCTTGGGAGCTTTATCAAATATCTTGATCAAGTCAACGTCTCCAATGCCTTCGTGTCCGGGATGGAAGAGGACCTAGGCCTATATGGAGATCAGCTGAACTATATGGTCACATGTTGGACGGTGGGATATACAGTTGGCCAAATCCCAAGCAATTTAATCTTATCTCAGATTCGACCGTCTATCTGGATTCCAGCTTGCGAAGTTGTCTGGGCTGTCCTCACCATACTGATGGTAATATGCAAGAACGTCAACGGCCTGTATGCTTTGCGCTTCTTCATTGGCCTGGCCGATTCAGCTTTCAATCCGGGAATATTTTACCTTCTTGGCTCCTGGTATCGAAAGGACGAACTTGCCAAACGCGCGGCTCTTTTCACGGCAAGCAGCTTTGCCGGCGCGATGTTCTCAGGCTACCTTATGGCAGCCTCTTACAATTTGGATGGTAAGAACGGGCTTCACGGATGGCAATGGTTATTCATTGTCGACGGGATTATCTCACTACCTATTGGTGTTGCTGGATTTTTTCTTCTTCCCGATCTTCCCGACACGACAGGGGCCTGGTGGCTGAGCAAGCAGGACGTCTCAACAGCAAAAGAGCGAGTGAGATTAGAAAATCGGGCTCCAAGGGGGGCTCACAGTTTGGCGAAATTCAAAAGCATATTCCAAAGCTGGCATATATACGCGCTGACCCTGCTCTATGTGTTGTTTAATAACAATGGAAACTATGGCGGACAACCAGGCTTCCAGCTGTGGCTCGAGTCTATTGGGTACCCAACCAAAAAGGTCGATACGTTACCAACAGCTGCTCTTGCAATCGCGTTTGTGTTTGCCCTGATATTCGGCTGGACCTCCGACTCTTTATGGCGTGGCACTCGGTGGCCACCGATTCTCTTTGCCAGTACTGCAAATATCATTATCAACGCTAGTCTCGCGGCCTGGGATATAAACATAGGCTGGAAATGGACTTGCTTTTTCCTTGGTGGACTTCCAAATGGGCTTGGAGCCCTGATTATGGCATGGGCGACTGAGATATGTGGCGGCGACAATGAGGAGCGCGCCGTTGTCATTGCCACTATGAATACGATGGGAGAGGCTGTATCAGCGTGGCTTCCATTGATCATCTGGAAAACGGTTGATGCGCCTCGGTATCACAAGGGCTTCATGACAATGATTTTTATAGCCCTGGCGTTAATTGCTATGACACTTGTTACGCGTTTCTTGCACCAGAGGGAGAAAATGAAGAAGGAGAGGAATGAATCTTCTGATCTTGATTGAGTCGAACTCGAAGCTCATCACCTGGACATATTATTACCGGCATTCTTTCGTGGAGGACGTTTGATCAAAACGACACTGTTATATAATAAAATTTTCAACTTTGATCTATTCTTGGATTACCTAAACACATTCAATGGGCGTGATGCTAGGTAGCGCAATTAAGGGCGGCATAGTGTTCCAAAATTTGCGTCTTGAACCTATGTAGACTAGGTAGTACTATAAATACTTGAAAAGAAAACTATACGACCATCAAAACTGAAGACACTTCCCGGCCGCGAGTCAATTTAAGGATAATACTCAACAGAAAAAAGTCCTACAACCTATATACAGTGATTAAGCTGGACCCAGTAGCTCCACATATTGGTTCGCGACCTGCTTGACCACCTCCTTGAAAGGGGTGACCATGATCCCAAATATCTTCTCCGTATTCGAACCATCGAAGTCAATGGGCTGAGTAGGCTGCTTCCCATCTACACTCAGGTGTCCTTCCTCAACCTCGGCTGCAAACTCGTCGCGAATGACCTCAACAGCATCATCCCAAACGATCGGAATCGATGTTACGAATGCTCGATTTCCAGAAATCTTCTCCGTATTCAAGGCGAGTACTTGAATACGGGCGATATCAGTGACCAACACTGCATTCCCGTTGAAGGGCCAATCGCTCTTGTTTCCTAGAATGAGGCCCACCAAAACCGAGTTGGTGCCACTCGTCTGTAGATCCTTTGCCGAAGTCACTAACTCGTCGCGTCCAAATGCCCACCCGGACAAAGTAGGAACAAGGTCAAAGTTGATATTTGCTTTGTTTTCTGCGATCCATTGCTCGGCTGCGTTCAGTGTCGCTGTCTTCCCAGCTGAGTAGGCTACGATTTCGCTGTCAAATGGTCCCGAGGGCACAGTTTGGCGGGTCCCTGGCCCAAATTGAATACTGTAATCGGCGTCCGGTGAGGCAGCGAAGTATGGGAACGGTATTACAGACACTGCCGAACTAGTCAAGACGATACGTTTGACTTGGCTTCCGGCTGCCGTTGCGCTCTGGAATAAACCTAAAGTACCATCGATGGAGTCTTGCACGAAGTACTTCTCATAATCTTCTTTTTCCACTGTAGGCTTCGCTGTGAAGGAAGGAACCGGTGCGGCTATGTGGATGATGTATGTGACACCCTGAACCGCAGAATCGAATGCGCCCGGGGCAACGAAGTCTGAAACGACCACAAAGGAAAGTGTGTCGGGAGAGAGGCCGAGAGCTTTGACTAGCTTGTGCTCACGTATTTCGTCAATCTTTGTGTCTGAGCGTATAATGGCGCGAACTCGGTAACATGATTTGAGTAGATCGATGAGCGTATGGAAGCCGACGAAGCCAGTTGCGCCGGTGAGCAGGACGAGGGGCTGTATTTCAGCCATCTTCAAGTGTGTTGTATTCGTGTACCAAATCGAACATCATGATGGTCCAAGTTCAAGATTTATTATACTATAATTTTCGACATTGCATGCAAAGAGTGAAAACATCATAATACGCATGTTTTCGCGCTCGCCAAGTCGAACTCGTGATTGGCCTAAGCCACTGCATACATATATCCAATCGGGTACCAGCTCGGTGTGTCCGGTCCGATGTTCTTTCAAGGTCCGAAGAAAGGGTTGCCAGTGAATGGCTTAATGAATTAGTCATAGCAGAATATTCAAATTTATTCGAGGCCTCCCAGGGCCGAAGTTAGGCCAACTCTCCGGCAGGAACTGGTAAAATCCTCACCTGGGCAACTCGGAAGTGCGTTGGTAATCTCGCTTTTCGGGCCGTTCAAATCAGCACCCGTCGCGGCTCACTACCAGAGGTGACTTAGGCAGTATTGAACGCCATCACACTACTCGAGAACGTCCGATGTATAGCCTAGAAATGCCCATCATTATCATCCTAGAAATAATGTACGGTCGTGATTCAAAAATAAAGAATCATTTTCTTGGAAATCATTTTCATCTCAATTTCTTCATTTAATATTTAAACGCTTCAAGTTTGCAAGGAGTAGAAAAGTAACATGGCCTCTAAGCTATACCTCGGCTTTTTATGGGTTATAACACTGTTCAGAGGGCCTCAGGCTAGTAAAATATGCGACTTGGTCGACACTGCTATACCCGATCGGATCTCGTACCCGGCTAGTGCGAGCTATGTTACTGCACAGTCATCATATTATTCCGCCCATGAGAGCGAAATCCGACCAGCATGTATACTTACACCCGAAAGCCCAAAGGAGGTGTCGAGATTTGTGGAGCTTGTTACCAGACAGGCCGCGAATAGCCCCAGAAGCCATCCGGTCGCAAAATTTGCGATTAGGGGTGGTGGACACGCTGTGTTTGCGGGAGCGGCAAACATTGAGAGTGGTATCACAGTTGATATGCGTGCTTTGAGCTCAGTATCACTGAGTGATGACCGCAAAACCGCAACAATCGGTGCTGGTGCTATTTGGAGTGAGATATATCCTCAGCTTGTTCCATACAATGTGACTGTTATGGGCGGCAGAGTGGCGGGTGTAGGAGTCGGGGGGGTTCCTTACTGGAGGTGCGTTTTCCAAATCAAAGCAATTTGTCTGAGTTTCGGAAGTTGAGAGGATGGGCTGACGAGGATGAAGGTGGTATATCCCATTTATCACGACGATACGGTTGGGCCTGCGACAATGTCTTGGGATATGAAGTCGTGCTTGCCAGTGGTGAAATCGTTTATGCAACGGCCAGTTCGCACCCTGATCTTTGGATTGCGCTCAAAGGGGGTTCCATAAATTTCGGCATCGTCGCTCGTGTGGATGTCGTGACTCGTCCACTCGGGGCAATGTGGGGAGGTACCTTGATCTTCGAGTATTCTCCAATACTTCTTGACACACAGGCCAAGGCATTCAGTGAATTTATGTCTCCCGAAAACTTCGATGACGCGGCAGATATGTTTGTTGCTCTATTCTTCATTAATCCCGGTGGTATATATGCCGCTGGCAACGTTTTATACTATGGAGAGCCCATTGCCAATCCACCAGTCTACCAACCATTCTCATCTATTCCGTCTCCGCTTGTCAATACATTGCGCACAACAAATGTCAGCGACCTATCAACGGAGCAGGCAAGTAGACTTCCAGTGGGAAGTGATCGGTGAGTTCTCCAGGAATTCCACGTGATATTGATGTTCTAACAAGTGTATTTACCAATAGTGCCATTAACATGGTCTACTCATTTAAAAATGCTGCCGCCTCCGTGTATTCCGAAATCTTTGAGACATGGGAGTCCGCCACTCGGGATTTAGCCCATATTGAAGGACTACAGTTTGTCTTGTTGCTTCAACCTCATCCAGTCTCAGATGGACGGAACTCCCTTGGGCTGCCTCCCGGTGGAGAGGATATTGTGATGTCAGTCATAATCGTGTCATATTCCAACACAGCGGATGACAAAATCGTCCGAAAACGCCTAAAGGAAGTATTCAACCAACATGAAGACATTTTGCGACGAGGAGGCTATTTTATCCCCTGGAAATATCTGAACTATGCCGACAAGTTGCAGGATCCAATCGGCAGCTACGGCCATGACATTAAATGCCGACTGCAGGGGGTGAGCAAAAAGTATGACCCAAATGGGCTTTTCCAAACGATAGTACCTGGAGGATTTAAGTTGTTTCAAGAGGAAATGGAGGTGATTGAGATTAATGAGAGAGATCATCACTCTGAGCTCTAATTTTGTAATGGGACATGGGTACAGGAAAAACCCGTATTATACTATGACAGACCATTAGTCACTTTATTGTACAACACTTGATATCTCTTCAGAAACCTTAAGTGCTTGCAATAACACCATATTTTTATTTCAAAATAAAAAAAAAGATTGAGAGTCCGAGACTATTTTAGCGCGGGAAGCACGGGACAGATCATAGTGTAAAGTGGAAATCAACATTTGAAGCATAATATCTGGACAATATGCCCTGGCTCAAGGGAGTAGTTCCAAGACAGACAGCGGTGGATTTCCAAGAGAATCGAAACGTAGTGCACTCTACTAGATGTGTACAGGTGTGTACAGGTAGTTAAATCTGATTACATCGTATAGAAAGATCGAGGACTTCCTGACTTGGCGATTTGGAGCTCTCGATATACTGGTTTGCCGTCCTTTGATACACTGCATTCTTGTAAATGGAGATAGATAGGGTACGTAGGTTGTCAATCTGACACGAATGGAGACTCATCAAAAGTGCATAGTACAGAATCTTGCGGTTAGAAGGCTAGAATGAACAATATATGAACTCTGATTGATTTGCAAAAGGAATCGATCATTAAATCTCAACCTACGTAAGCAATTGTCATGCAGATTCTGTGATGGATATCCGGTCTCGATGCGTGCGGTAAGATGCCCAGGTGAGTGGGGTTAGTATTGCTAAGCGGACTGTATGCTCCTAGCATTTTGGCAATTTGTCAACGTTGACCAATGCAACGGCTGATTTATAATATTGAAAGGAGCTCAAAAAGTAGAATTAATAACATTCAAATGTCTCCGAATGCCTTTGGAATTGGCCTTATTGTTTGGGATCAGACCGATTCGGCTCAACCCCGTACCCTATAATTTGGCTAGTCTGTCCAATTATAGAAGCCGCTCGGGCAATCCGGGCCGAGCCCCACACCATTTCGGGAAGATCCATTTATGCCTATGTTAGTTATGGCTTCAGGGGAATAAAGCTATCAGGATCGTATTTAACTTCTCCTTCTTAAGCTTCTTGCAATCTATTCCGATGTGTGCTTCAAGACTGTTGAGAACCAACTTACTAGCAGAATCAGCCCAAAAAATCAGTTTACCTATCGTGATCAAATACCCGGCAGGATGACGGTTGAAAGGAACACGGCCGACGTCGGGCATGAAAAGTTGCAGGGCGAGGAAAGACGAACGTCAGAGACCACTTTGCCAGCAGAGGAGGAAAATGGGAAGGAAATTGCGGAGACTCCGAAAAGTCAGACACCAAGCGACGATTCTGCACCGCCACAAAAAAGATCCATTACAGGCTTGAAGGTATATAAAACACGGCCCGTACTTCGGATGGAACATTCCAAGCTAATTACCTCTTTTTTCAAATGAAATAGTGGGCCCTTGCTTATGCCTCAGTGCTATCTACTGTTTTTCTATTTGCCCTTGATGGAACAATCGTGAGCAGAATACTACAGCCCAAATCGCGTCCTTTTGGGCATTACCCTAACAACACTCATTCTCATTCCAGGTCGCAGCCCTTCAGCCTTCGATCGTTGAGACCTTCAAAACTGAGAGTGATCTATCATGGATTGGAGTGAGTTTCATGTTGGGAGATACAGCTATTCTACCCCTGTAAGCTATAAAATTATCGCCTCGACTCATCAATAATACTAACTCAGAGGATCTCAGTGGGAAAGCCTTCGGGAAGTTTAACATAAAATGGCTATTTATCTCTTGTCTGTTTATTTTTGAAGTTGGAAGTGCAGTCTGTGGTGCAGCACCCACGATGGACGCACTTATTGTCGGTCGCGTCATTGCTGGTGTTGGAGGATGTGGTGTCTACGTGGGTGGACTTACTTTTGTTGCACTGCTTACGACAGACCATGAACGTCCACTCTATTTGGCTGGAATTTATTGTATCTGGGGTATTGGCTGTGTTCTTGGTCCTATCATCGGAGGTGCCTTTGCCCAAAGCAGTGCGACATGGCGTTGGGGCTTTTACATTAACCTCCCCATCGCTGCAGTGTTCGCGCCCGCCCAGCTTTTCTGTCTCCCCGCTATCAGACCTCAACCGGATAAGTCTTTTATGGAGAGAATTCGCTCACTCGATTGGATTGGTACTATTGTGTTTCTCGCTGGAGCCACCTGCTTCAGTATGGCTCTTAGTTTCGGTGGCACAGAATATGCTTGGAGCAGTGGTTCCGAAATCGCTCTCCTCGTCATGACTGGCGTGCTCTTCATTGCGTTTGTTTTGGCGACTATATTCCATCCAGGTGTGGTGGCGGAGAACAAGCTCCTTCCAGTGGGATTTATGCGCACCGCCGACCTTATCACGTTGCCGATTCAAAGTGCCATTGTGGCGGGAGCGATGTATACCTCAATTTACTATGTCCCGCTGCTATTCCAGTTTACCAAGTCCGATAGCGCGCTTGAGGGGGGTGTACGCATGCTTCCGCTCATCTGTGCCCTCGTTTTCTTCGCTCTCTTGAATGCAACCTTTATGCCCAAACTTGGATACTATATGCCGTGGTATGTCTTCGGTAATGCTGCTGTAATTGTTGGTTCTGCTCTTATGTGTAAGTGAAAAACGACGCTTTTTACCGGAAGAAAACTATGGAATCTCCTGCTGATAAATGGAGCTTCCCCTTTCAACAGTCACTATCAACTCGAAAACCTCTGCAGCACATGTCTATGGGTACACATTTCTTATTGGTGTTGGAGTTGGCTGCTTCCAGAGCGCTGGTGTTGCTGTCGCGTCAGCAATTGCTGCACCAGCTGATGTGAATAATGCTGTCAGTCTCATGACTATTGGTAAGTGTCCGATCCCCCTGGTAACTTTTTACTTGCCTTGACTAATAATATCGGATACGAAAAGCCCAAATTTGCGGTGTTCTTGCATCACTCTGTGTTGATGGAGCTGTTTTCCAGAACCTCGCCATCAGTAAAATAAGCAGCGTTCTCCCAGGCTACAGTGAGAGCGACATTAGTTCACTCACCGCTGGTACTAGTGGCTCTGTCTACCAAAATCTGACCTCGGCCCAACAGTCAGCAGTCGTTGACGCAGTCAGTGATTCAATCCGACGTGTGTTCCTTTATCCTCTTGCCGTCTCTGCATCTGGATTTCTGCTTTCATTTACCCTAAGTGTACGTTATCCAACCACATGTCGAACTTCGTGGAACTTTGTTGCTAATTTAAACTGCTCTTTTAGCGCCGGAAGCTATACCTTGCAGAAGGAAAAGTTGCCAAATAATTTTGTCGTCGTGTTGGTAACCGGGCGCCCGGCGCTCCAGGGAGGATGCGAGAAAGGGAAAGGTACGGAGTACAGTACCGGACATTGCGATGGAGTAACTTTTTTTAGACCTTGAGTGTAGGCAGAGATAGTAGGAAGCAAAATTTGATTTGAGTTATTTCATTTTGATATTAAGAAATTGCAAAATGATCTCCAAGATTGTGAAAAATAAAAAAAAAAATAAAAAAAACAAACGAAAGAAAGAAAACCATTGCAAAAATTCGTCCCGTGGACTTAGGTCGAGAGCTGATCATTGGGATTCGCATTCTGGTCCACATTTCCAGTCTCATCATCTTCATCATCAGCCTCCTCATCTGACGCCTCTTAACCCGCATCAGAGTAATCCTCCGGCTTGTTTGGACGCAGAACCATGTGCATCAAGTGATGAAGCTCGTCAAGGCTTTGCGCACTGGCATCGTGATCAGAGGGAAACTCTGATTGCATTCGTGCTGCTGCCGAACCACGTTGTAGACCAGTCATGGGCATCACGGTCTCGGTCGATCGATCTTCCAAACGCTTCTGAGCGCGAAAGACCTCCAGTGTTTGGAAAATGCTGTTGATATCGCTTTCCTTGGACCAAACACCCTTAAGTTTGCGAGTGTTCTGTCTGAGTGCCATATTACAAAGCCATTCAGCCCATGGGCCAGGCGGTTCATTCTCACCACCTGTCCGTAGGGAGACAGGAAGGTAAGTCGCCGGCGCACCCTCAAAATTGGGAACTGGGGGTAAGTGCCTAATCAACATGTTAGAAGTGAAATAGCTAAGAGAAGGGAGACTGACATCTGGCGCGTTCGTGGCGCTTGTCTAGTATCATGAGTCGGAGCCCGTGCCTGAGCATCCGTCATATTCTCATTCGCATAGTCATCGCCATTATCGCCAGCGCGGTCACCAGCATCCTCGTCGGCATGCTCATCTTTCTCAGTCAGGAAAAAATTATTTGCGGCTTCATTGGCTTTCAGTTTAGCATTAGCTTTCACCCTCATACCAGCGTAAGATTGACACCATTATATGATATACAGGCACGGGGGTCGACTTGGGAGGTCGCTGGGGAGGAGAGACCAAATTCCTCATTCTCATTTCCAGGTAAAAAAGACGAAAGCAGCATGAGGTAACGAGTAGCTTAGCCCAAATATTGCGAGTCGCATGTAAATTCAAACCGATCTTTCTTGTCATACTGGCAAAGACGTTTTGAAATTCCAAACCTTTCTCAGAGCTCTAGGTCTTAATCGTATAAATGATCTTCATCTACAGCGCACTTGCATGTTTCTTTCCGCGGGGCTGGAGTCGGCATACTCCCTTGAACAGCGTTGCTGGTTTCTTCACTTCCAATGATGATACCTTCGCATCTGTGCTGCATAATTTCAATTACGAGTCGAAGTGCTGCTTGAGAAGATTTGAAATCATATTAACTGTGCCTAAATAACCGGTAACTTGCTATAGACATTTCATCACATCATCAATAAACTCCACAGAAACTTTATTTGTTCCTTATAATATTCCTTTTTCCTTACCTAAATAAAAGCACCTAGGTTGATTTTAAGAGATTCATTAGGGCACCAATTTTCCCTCGCTCTTCTCAGAGCATCTCCAATACTAAAATCTATAGAAGCTAGATATTCAACATCTCTATCAATCAGTATCAGCTACCTTAAATCGACCAATTTAGTAGCTACAGAAGTAGTAGATAATATAGATATAGAAGTAGGTAGAGTAGATACAAGTTAGTCACTACAGTAATAGTATTCTTTTAGATCCAAAGAGAAGAACCCATCGGGGTAAATCTACCATCATTTAGAAGGGTAGTAATCTATTAGATTAAAATCAAGTCAGTAGATACTAGCTCTTAGGGTATAAAGAAAAGAATTTAAATTACCTACATTATCTTATATCAGGTAGAAAATAAAATATAGTAGCTCTTCCCCTTTTTAAGAGAATTAAAGACCAGCTACATTATTTTAGACTCCTAGTATATCAAGACCAAGAGGGATCATGAAGATATAAGTGGAGGGAGAATAATACTTCAATTTTAGACTTAAGAAAGAGATCCCTTAAGTATACTTTTATCCCCTAAATATTACAAGGTTCAAATTTAATAATAAAAAATAAGGGGTATCATAATACTACAAGGTCACCTAGTTCCCATGAATAATAGGTCACAAGGCTTAATTAACATCTTAATCACCACTATTCATAGCTCCTAGGAGATAAAGATAAATCAGCCATTCCAAGCCATGGAGCTTCCTAGGAGCAACTATAATAGGGCAATTAATTTCTTTTAGCCAGCAAGCAATTCAGTTAGAGCAAGTAGCTTTTAGGAACAAAAATTTACACAGAGCCTAATAGGCCAGAAATCCTGGTTTCACACTACTGATCCTCATAGTGAAACACAAAATACGAAATGCCATAGCCATAGCCATATGCACCAGGCCATCTCTTTCTGGATAGGGGATTGATTTCTAAGTAGGTCCACTCATTTACACTAGCGGCGTACATTTTATTTAGGTGGCTAACTCATACCGTTGGCCCTCTGTGGTGCGATTGGCGGGTGAACTACAGGACTGGGAGCAGGCTCAGTGAGCCGGAAGCCGCGAGTCAGTGAGCACTAATCCGGAAAGAGCAACCAAAATCCGCCGGGGGAAATCCAGTACATAGTGAAGAGGGGAACCGTTAGGCAGTGTATTCTAGATACACGGGTCGATCCAGCTAGCATGAATGGATAACACCAACCAACATGTAGGTTGTGGCCGGACTACCCCGTAGGGGTGGGATGAGAGATGTGTAGGAGTGTGTATTCTAGACTATAACGACGGGCATTCTTGTACGTACAAAGACGGGACTGAAAACATGACAAAACAGAGATGTAACCAAACGGTAATTCTTAGCACGGTACGTGTAGTAGGGGACAGGGTACCCCACTACAATAGGTAGTAGCTGAAGGAAGAGTACTGAGAGATATCTACTAGTACATAAAGTAAAACTTAAAGATAACTGGATTAAGATAGATTATTATACTCTGCGGAGTATATGGAATATAATAGTAGCTTTCTTTCTAAGGGTTTTGTTTTTTTTGCCAGCCATCTAAGTACTACATAATGCTTTTGGCCATATGGCTGTTATAGGCTTATAGTCTTATAGGCCCCTATACCTTTATTACTTCAGATGGTACTAGAGGTCTTTCAAGTTTCTCTAACCATGTGGCAGAATCTCCTTTAGTTGATATCTCAGCTTAAAATCCTGATTATTCATGTCTTTGAATATCTGAGTCACTTAGGTAGCACTCCATTCTGTAACAATCGTCGATCCAATAAGCGATCTGCCCCACAGTCTGCACCATTTCGTGTTGTCCCCCCTCAGTGGAACCAAACAAGCCACTGTTGTATTGTATTTCTCCCACTAATTATGCAGCTTTCAAAGTCGAGACAAAGCTATGACCCAACTGTTTCCCGGCCCTGGAGGGGTTGCATAATGAGGGGCTGGGGTAAAATACTCCGGAGAAAAGCTCACTCAGAGCTGTCATCCCCAAGCACGCCATTACGGAAGATATCATACAATTCAAAATATAAGCTTAATTGAAACCATGGCTGCTCAGCGTCCACAGTATTATGAAAATACATTGTCGTTATTGGAGATCAATGTGACCTCTCTTGCGGAGTCCTTGAAGGAACTGCGTGTTGCTGTTCGACAGGGTGCAGAAGCTATCCAGGCAAATGAACCGCCTCAGGATAAATGGCCTGTTGGTGGAATGCTTAAGGCATTTCCAGGTATGTACTCAAATTTGTTGAGAAGTTCCGCCTTAATTTACCTGTGCATCCAATTTTTTCAAGGCAACATATGGGCGAATCTAACAAATCGCTATAGGTGTCGCCCTTGCCTTCTTGCGCCTCGATTTCCAATCCTCTGTATTGGATGAGGACGGCATCGAGTCTTTGAACTACCGCAAACTGGCTCTAGAAAGAATCCCGGATGGCTTCCCAGATATTCCACTGCGAGCATCTCGATTAGCACCCGCAGGGTCATTCTCGCCCATAGCTGCTGTCACTTTGCGTATCTTCTCGGCACTGGCCAAAGAGAACTGGGAAAGAGATGCTAAGCCAAGCATTTCGCAAGAAGATATCAGTTGCCTTCATGATGCTGCGAACTTGGCTCTGAATAACGGTCCTCTGGTGCCGCATGATGATCGTAACATGGGTGGGGATGAGATGCTGTATGGTCGTGCAGGTCTTCTATTGGTTCTTTTGAATATCCGGGCGCATCAATTTGATGAAAAGACTGAAAGTGCCTTGGAAGCTGTCTACGAGACCATTCCAAGGCTTGTCGACATAATCGTGGACGCAGGACGACAAGGCTCAGAGACCTTTATTGAGAAGAATGGAGCGCAAGAAGCGCACCCGTTGATGTATGCCTGGATGGAAGGATATTATTGCTTTGGAGCGTAAGTGACTTCTTCGATGTTATTCAAGACATAAGAGACTAACAATTCCATAGTGTTCATGGAATCAGTAAGTTTCTTTATTTATCGGTGATGCAAGCAGCATCAATTCCTAATTTTTCCTCTCCTTTTTAGCTGGTATTCTACCGATTCTCCTTTCGGCAAAGCCCGAGGAGATTGAGCAACATCTCCCGATCATTGGTGAAACTGTTACCTCGCTTTGCAAGCTGACCCTTTCAAATAACGGCCATCTCCCCATGACCCTACCTCCATTCTCTTTTGGACAAACCTCAGAGCTAGTTCAACTCTGCCATGGAAGCCCCGGTATTCTCATTCTATTGGCGGCCGCGCTCAAGAACCCGGCCTTGACTAGAGAATCTTGGTGTCCAGACTGGAACCGCGCTACCTACGAAGCCTCTGAGCGAATCTGGGAAGAAGGCCTTATTTCCAAGGGAGGTAGTCTGTGCCATGGTATCAGCGGAAACTCCTGGCCCTGGCTCACACTTCACAATACCTTTGAGTATCATTCGGAGGATCTTGAGGCTGCAAAGAGTGCATACCTGCAGCGCACATTGGCCTCGGCCTTCCAAAACGGAGACATGAGTCCAACCCTGACGCCTGACTTTTTCTTGTCCAAGGCTTTAGCTTTTATGCTGCATGCGCGCGAAACTCGCCCATACAAGAACACAAAATGCGCTGACTGCACCAAAGACTACCGCATGCCTGATGACCCATACTCGTTGTTCGAGGGTCTAGCGGGTAATGTATGTGCTTGGGCGGAAGCGTGTGCTATCATTCAAGCTAGACTGCGCAAGATGGAGCTCACTGGAAGTGGAGCTAGCTTAGAAGAGGACCTTTTATTTCAACAAGCAATGAGGAGTGAGCTTGGGTTTCCACTTATTGGTGGAAATGGCGCTGCTGGGCTTGTTTAGTGATTGGAGAGGTGGTTGGTCTTGATTTTGGGCGCATAAGTTGTATCACCCCGACTCGGAGGTCAGTGTTGGAAAAATCAGATCTAGATTCATTGATATCGTATTCCCATGCAAGTATGAACAAAATGAATATAAACAGTCCCACCCAAATTCGTAAATTATATAGATCCCGCGTGTTCCAGCACAGCTGCTCTATCTAAACTCTATCGTTATGTTCATGTATCAAATGCGTAGACGAAGGCACAGCCAACGGTGGATCCGTATCTTGATCATGGCTTTGATCCTGATCCTGATCAGAAGACTCAGTCTGAGCTTCCAAAACACCCATCTCATGCTGTTGTTCACCCTCCTCGAACCCATCACGCGGTTTCTCATCATAATCCAGCGCCAGTCGTCTTTGCCCGTCGAGTAAGAAAAACTCTCCATACCGATACCTCTGATCCAATTGGTCCAGATGTTCTCGGCGCTTTTTCTCAGTCCAGTTTGCCGTGCCTCGGAAATCGTTGAGCATACGACTGTTCGTGATCAGTGGGATTAAAGCACCGATGGAGCGTGGGATTGGGGGTCCGTTGTAATGTCTGTGTCGGAACCAGAAAACAGCCATTAGGACGGCGAGATCAATTGAGAGGAGGACAAGGATGATAAAGATCGTGACGTAGGATGGTTCTATTCCCCAGTATGTATCGGTTGTTGTACCGTTCACGAAGACAGTGTTAGGCAAAACCGGCTCGAAGTAGATATCTCGCCATAGGGAAAGGTAGGTGCTGAAGGTGGATTGGTAGCCTAGTTGCACGGCACCCCTTAGGAGAGAGAGTTCGATTGAGTCGGGGGAATCAAGGGAGTCATAGACGTCTCGAATAAGCCCGACGGCCCAGTCATATTGATTGGGATGAACGTCTCGTTCGGTGAGCCAAGTTTGGCGAACGAAGGCCTGAGTAAAAGGGACGAGGCATGCGGAAGCATTTTGAAACATTTCGCCGTCTTGAATTTGGCTTCCGGGGACTGGTTCCCAGTCATCGAGGGTGCCTTCGTATTCAAAGTCGATCATGAAGTCTTCAATCTGTATCTGAGGTGCGCATTGGAAAACTGTTGAATTATCATCGGTGGTTGTGTTTAGACTGTCGAAGTCGTCGTAGGTGATTACTATGAAGGACTTTTGACATATGTCGTCTAACTCAATTGGTCCTCGAAAATAGACAGACTCGTTGAAAACATGGTGCTCGGCGACAGGCTGATTGAACTTTGCTGTGCAATTTGTGTCGAGACTTGGGTATGGGCTGTATGTCCAGTACATCGTGTCGGTAGATTCATTGCGCCACGAGTTGCTGGTAGGTATTTCGCTGCATGTGAGGTTGGCACCAACTCCACGCACACGGGAATGGTAGTCTTCCCAGTCGTAGTCTGGATCGTCGCTAATGATGTTGAGTGGGTAGAATGAAGTATTGGGTGTGGTCCAGGCCAAGAGAGAATATCCCATGACCAAGCCGTCCGAGATGAAACTGTTTCCAGTGAACTCTATTCGAACATCAGGCTTCAAAAATCGAGATTCGTTGTATCGTGCGGATAGTGCTGAAGTGGGTTCTGTGTGATTGTAGAGAATGGGCTCGAACATGCCACTGCTGGTGACGGTCATGAACATGTCCAGGAAGCACATGCATGTGAGTAAGATGAGGATTGGAGGTGCGCTCTGACGAAATGTCATCCAGGACACGAAAGGAGTTTGGGACCCATAGTTTGCAGTGATCGACTGTTTCGCGGCAGCCATGCCACTTTGGAGTCGTACCCAGGGCTCAAGATTGCTCAAATGACGATAGATTGAGATGAACAGAGTTCCGATGATAGATGCGATAACAGTGGGACCGTAGATCAGAAAGCCATAGATGAATTGGATACCATCATCATTTGAATCAATCTCATCCAGTCGAACATATTGGAATGCCACACCAAAAGCAGCAAGGACGCCTGCCATCACAGCGCATTCAATCAAGAACCACGGTGGTGTTAAGAAATGAGGTCTAGGATTTCGGCGCATTCCACCCTTGGGTATTTGGAGGGGTCTGAAGCTACCTTCGCTTGGAATAATATCCAACCGTCCTCCCTCAGGATGGCTAATCCATCGACAGGAGAGTGTTCTACCAAAATGACGAAGCTGTCTGGGTGTCGCTTGATCGATTCCAATCTCTGACCGAGCCAAAGAGGTTTGTGGAACGAACATGTCTGCGAGGATGGCGCACTGTGCCGCGATTGAGCCTGGGTCGCCGTGGAGGAAATTCAGGCGACGTGGGTAGACGAGGGCTAGCCATAGAAGCACAACAAAACCCAGCATGAGAAGAGCTTCGGAAATTAAGGCTGACCGATTTGTGACCCGATAGATAACCGTGTCTGTGGTTTGTCTGGCAGTGACGGATACTGGACTGCCACTGGTGTTGAAAAATTGCTTCATCATATTGATGAAATTCTGATTCCACACCTCTCCAATCTCATGTTCATACTCGTTCATTGTGATAGGGGTAAGATCGCTGACCAAACTCCCATTCACACCAGTAGACGTGGTGAGACCTGGAATTCGACGCCAACTTCCGGGGAGGTTCAGATTGCCATTGATATATTTCGTTTTCAGCATGTCCTCGAAACTTGCAATGTTGATGTCAGAAGAGTTCATTGTTTTGTTCACACCAGAAATGAGCTCGGCGGGAACATATGAAGTGTTGACTGGAAAAGAGATCATCGCGCTCCCGTTCCTGTAAGAGCTGGTGCATCCGAACGCCGTCGCATTCGAAGTGTAGTTTTGACTTGCAGGTCCAATGTTGATGCCAAGGCCGAAGAAGGAAAACATCTCACACCCGGTAGAATTCATGGTAGTGGTGTTGAGTAAATTTGACCGATGGCCGAGGGGCTCCCAATGCCGCACTTGATATGACCCTTTCTCAGAAGGCATGTAACTGTTCAGAGCGAAAGATACCAAACAATTCTCGGCGCTACCATGTGGAGCAGAATCGAATTGGATATCGGGGACATCCCATTCGAAAGTGGTCGTACTTGTAGAGTTGTGGACTTTCTTGTCCGGAACAAGATTGGTTAGCGTTACCTCCGCACAGCTCGTATCAGCCCAATATGCCGTTTGATTCATTTGCCATGTTGAAGATTCAGAGTCATCCTCCGGTAATCGTACAATTGGTGGTATGACGTAGTTGTGAGTCTGATAGAAAAAGAAAGTATCCACATGATATACGGAGGAATTTCTTGAGTGAGATGCGTCATCGGCTAGAAGACTGCTTTGTGTCGCTGGATCTACCAGGCTGGGCCATGTATTGATAGGCTTCGAAGAGACAATATTTTTCTCATCAAGGACGATCATGCCCGACATGATAGAAGGCAATGAGGTGCGTAGGAGTAAAGCCACTGCTGAGACAACGAAGACGACCCAATGTCGGTCACGGAAGGACCGAATCGGAGCCAAGAAACCATAGGTGAAACAGTAATTGGTGAACAGTACCGATCCTGAAGTGCCCTCTTGCTTGGCCAGCTGGAAATATGGCTCCAGTCTCAGAACATCGAGGGCGCAAATATTCCATACTGTCACTAAAAGTACAGCGACAGTTGTTGGGATATAACCGAATAGTCCCGAGATCACGCTTAGTGACTGGTATGCGTTCAAGTGGACCAGTCCTTGGTGGTAATAAGAGTACTGGCGTATAACCTCACAGGCTACAGCGACCAACAAGAATACAATGGCCAAACATATCAGAAATGGACTCCGGAGAGAGAATGGAAGCCAGTATTTCTGGGGATCTGTTGAGGTGCTGGCTTCCGGGCTAGTCGGCGGACTGGGGCATTGATCTGCCTCCTCTGGATGAACAACGGGGTCATGAACGGGTGTTTGAACCTGCTCCACCCCGTCCCCTAATGGTGAGCTAGGCGGGGAGATATCATGAGCCATCCCTATCCATGATGTGCTTGACAAAACCTCATGCGATCAATGGACTCAGGAGGCTCAGTGTTCCAGATCGACACGTGATCTCGCCGTTACTGTAAAATCTCCTCATTCGCCACTTGAGTGGGGCTATGCTTGAAGCTGGGGTGAGCCCGCAGTTTCAATGAACTTGAACCCATGGGGGGGGTTCAAAATGCTTAAACCAATTTCAGGAGGGTTTAATTCCTTGAAATCATCCTATTATTTCTTGAATATTTTTCTATCTATTCTGATTGTACCCCTTCATTTCATCTGTATTCAGTGTGTTCCATAAATGTTCCGTCTTCCGTGTCTTCCACGTCAGCAATGAGGGCTCCATTCTTGGCATTTCCAAGACAAATAGTCGAAAACTCTAATAATCAAGTCCTCGAGCCCGGTTTAGTGTCAATGCACTTTCAGATTTATTGAAGGTCATGTATCCGAGCCATGTTAAGGAGTAATACCCTTCCCGAGGCCCTACTATTGATCTATCCTAGTACTTCGTGCATTTAACATGGATTTTTGGTGACTGACTCAATAAAATGGGACATTTTATTGGCTCGTTAGATAGCAGATCCATACTATTAGCAGTTGATGACGCGGCTGGTACGCGGCGGAATCACACAGTTTGATGTAGATCCTAGCCGAGAATTCAGATAAAGAGAATACGAGAATCTGGCGGGAATGATTGATCACATTATTTTTGTTCGAAATGTTGATTATGAGATTTGTACCTAGAAATTGGGCCTAGATAGATAAGTTCCTAGAGCATTTGAACCAAAACTTCCAATGTACCAGCTGCTTACACTGGTCGCTTACCCGCATTATGATCCTGGAAAGAAATTGACTATACGTACGGAGTTCTCCGTACCTAGTCCCAGTCCACGGGTATACTCCAGAATCTATCAAATTTAGTCAATACTTTGAAGTACACCGAATAAGAGATTCATCAATGCTGCACTATCTCACTGGTGGCGATCCTTCTGGCTGGTTTCCAGATAATTTCAAAATTTCACCAGTCTGCTTCTGAAAATCAACCTCATCAACGTGCAGGGCTGTACCGTTCTTATTCGGCCTAGTTCGATTTGAAAACAATTGGAGATTAGTAAACACAATGAACTCGCGCGTATGCACTGAACAGAATTCATCGCGATGATTTTCATTGCCAAGCAGAGCTTTGATACTATTTTTCAATCTAGAACCAGAACGGCCAAGACTTGTCGAGGTGGTGGTGGTCCGTAGATATTCGCAAGATACTGCATGAGCGAGGCCATTCTTTTGATTGAAAGTCTAGAGTGTATGCAGCAGTGACTCATCCATTTACTAGTAGACAACATTGAACAGAGATGAGCGCTGATTTCGCGTCCTGTTTACTGCAACTCATTAACAAAAGATGAGTGATGCTTCCGAGTCCGACCGACAAAGTGGTCTTGTCTTCAAAACTCACGTAGACACTGAAAGAGGGCTCTGATACCCAGGTAGCTTCATTATCTGGAACACTGGAAGCGTCTTATCAATGTCGGTTACAAAGAGGAGGAATTTTCAAGTAACAAAACAGGCTGCGATCTAGAGTAGATCTACAAGTGTATACTCCGTAGTTGAGACAAATTGCGACCGTGTGATATTGAATAATAAGGTCTAAATATTGGCCTTAAATGATCACCGAGTGGAGCAGTATCAGCATTGTAGACCATTCCAAATTAAAGATTTGAAGTGTCCATTTTTAGTTACTGAATTGAAACCTAGGGTGAAGCTTTAGTAGTAGTTCCCCCGCATTGGTTCCGGGGCTACGGCAAGACCCCAGACTTTCCACACTCGCGGCGCCATTTGCGCCTGCCCCGTGTGGAGTCGATATCTATGGTACATGTACTCCGTACCACACCTCTCATCGACCTTAGCTGCAGGCTCAAGCATCATATTGCGTAAAATTCGGGATGAAACTGCAATAATTAATCTAATACACATTTAATAGGTAGGATTTGTATACTTGAGGTGACTCCGACCCGGGGACTCGGATTCTAATCAAATTGGTCGGAAAATCTACATAGCATCGGATCAATCATCAACTTGAAGACTTTGTTGACTTGCCATCTCAGGTTGTCGCTACACTATGTACTTTCAGAGCCCGAGCGACTGATAGGTGACGGACTTATACAGTATTGTTAGATTCAAGTTGGGACCCTTGGTCTACCGTCCGTAGATCATGATATCACGTCACACTCCATATTCTTCTCACCCTTCCCTAGGCACACTTTTCGTTCTGAAAAAGCACGCTATATTTCCACCAGCGGGGATTTTAATCCTTGTCCTCGTTGTTCTTCTCGTCGAAACATATACACAATGCGGCAATTAATGCGGCATCCACTCCTGGCGCCACAGTGACAGCATATGTCTGTTGGCCAAATAAAAGGTCACGGCCAGTGAGCAGCTTTCGATCAATGCGGGCAACACTTTGACCGTTCTTCTGATTGACGATATCGGCGCTGTGGTCAAACCAGCCACCTTTCATAGTGAAAGTCGATACTCGGTCGTTGCGATCCGTGAAAGTGGCGGTAGCTTTGGAGCCGACCACTAAAGAACCATTTTGAATCAGCTCTGTATACAGAATAGAGAGCTTATTTTCTTATCCCAAGGGAATGAAGTACTCACGTTTCAGGGCATTTTTCACCTCAGCAAACTTCTTCTTATGGGTGTCTTCCATCGCGTAGGTTGTATGGAGATGAAAATGCTCCTTAACAATATCAAAGAGATGGGTTCCGGAGGCGTCCTCGACCTTCTTGCGATCGGAGATAGATACCCAGGCCCCATGCACCTTGAGAAGAGTCTGGCCACTAGTCAATTTGACATCAAAGCTATCTCCAGTCACAGAAAGCACTTTCTCTTTCAAAATAAGTGTTTGCGGCTCCTGTGACACAAATTGATCAAAAAGTGCGATAGGCTCGGCAACAGGCTCGAGATTATGGTGAAGAAAACCCATTATGACGTGTTGTTGGAGTGATATATCAGATTAAATGGGAAGTAAAGAGTACTTAAGTAGGCGGGGACTTAGCGGGGCAGAGATACGAGATGCAGATCCTCTGTTTCACCATCACATGACTTTACTTTTTGTGTCTGCCATAATTAAACTTGGGGGGCGTATTCCTTTTTTAGATAGCCTCGTTTGTACTTATTTTAGCATGATTCCCGGGAGCACCCGCCAACCTTGGAACATTGAAAGTTCAAGTTTCAGGTCGCCAGGTAAGCTTGTTAGTCCGACCTATGGAATCTGACTATGCGGACTTCCTCATCATATCGATTCTGGCCGAAATTATTTTGAATAGTATCCTTTGCTTTGAAAAATTATGCTCCATATGTTGTGGAGTCCCCAGCGCGGAGTATTAATTCCTTATAGCGTGGTGGATTGAGCGAGGCTGTATTCCCAGACACTGAGTGGGGCTAAAGGGACATCTGGACGTTTCAAACGTTCCTGAAATAGAAAATTGGGAATGACAACTTGAACTTGAATGGGACGAAAAACAGCTCAATTCTAGATAGGAGGAACCATACCACAGCAAGCTCAGCCTCAGCATCCATTCAGTGATTTTATTCCACATGGTCTTCACTATGGCTGCCCAACAGCACTAACCCCAGTTCAGCTGCATTCGCGCACTACTGACCTGATACTCCAACAACCGCGGCCAAACGTCCTTTGGATCACGAACCTCAGCTAGAATCGACGCATTCTGGGCATTGATAAACCCCTCTTCAACCGCAGTGCAAACCCAGGCCAACAGTCCATCCCAGTATCCTCGAATATTAAGCAAAACCAACCCATTCTTATGAATACTCAACTGATTCCAGGTTGTCATCTCCATAATCTCCTCAATAGTTCCAAACCCACCAGCCAACGAAACAAACCCCGATCCAGGTCCACCTTCCATAACCTTTTCCGCCATTAGCCGTTTGCGGGTATGCATATCCTCCACAATCGTGGTCATCCCATATTCCGATGCAGGAATCTTATCCTCGTCCAGTACATCGTCTTTGACTAAGCGCTCTGCGGCTTTGCCCGCGCTGTCTGTCGCGTCGGTGCTGTTTCCTGCTTTCTTGGCTCTTTTCACAAGTGCACGTGGGATAAACCCATGTACGGATTCTGGACCAGAGAGCGAGACCAGGGTTTTGGCGATCTCGCCCATTAATCCTATAGTGCCGCCGCCATACACGAGTTGCACATTGTGTTTATGAAATTCTTGTGCGAGTGATCTTGCAGCTTCGAGGTGATCGGGTTCTTTACCTGGGTTTGAACCGCAGCTATAAGATCCATCATAATTAATTTGGATATTCTATGAAGATAAATTGAGAAGCGGGGGGATGACTCACAATACACAGACCACAGCTGGTTTATTCTCAGCCATTTTATGTAGAATAAGGAGAAATGATATATGAGATGCAAATAGAAACGGAGATGCTCGATATCTGTACAATGTATTGGAATGATGAGTTGTGTTATACCCCCGGGAATGCGAGATAGGGAAATGACTCATAGAGCATGGACGGATATTTGTAATTAATGTACAAGAAACAAGCACATTAGCGCGGGGCTTATGCACTTTAAAATTCAAATTTTTGTTAAGCATCCTCTGGTTCGATGGATCCATATTGTTTTCAGTAGTTGTGACTGATCAATCTATCCGAGTCAGCGCCGAGTGAACACCGAACGAATATTAACCTTGGAAGGCATCAAAGTATTATTCTCCTATACCCCAGTGATTTTGAGATACCTGAAACTTGAAACAAATAATACATGTAGTAAGACAAGACGGCTCAATATTGCAACTAGAGTCATATCTGTGGGAACGTATGGAAAATTCCGATCGCTTCTCTACCGACTCAGGAGTTAAGTGTTACCATGAGCCGATCAATGTCAAACAGACTTCAAGGCACACATAACAAATCTCTTTTGGTACCTCACTATCATACGAGTCAATATCCCTAGGGCTTGCATCATGATTGACAAGATCGACTTCCAAAGCTCCACTTATGAGCGTAAGGTTCCGTGCATTCATCTTACAGGAGACAAAATTAGCCGGCAAGCAAGGGAGACCGCCAATATAGGCAATTATGGACAAGAAAACTTGAATGACTTCACACTTGGCTTATGCTTTGATAGAGTCTCCTGCATATGGGAATAGGGGATGCTTTCATCTGTACTACACTGGTCTACTCCTGAAAGGTTGAAAGTTTTGCTATCAGAACAGCCCTGGCGGTACTGTTATATGTACTCCGTATCCCGTAACATGTACTACATACTACCTAGGTAGTAGTATTTGCTTTTCCTCGAGTCACCTCGACAACAAAAGGAGCTCCATCTGCTCTCATCATCTGGTCTGATTGGATCTGATTTTTAATGAGTACGAAATCGCCTGGCCATTTTCCTGTCAGCATGCCAGAAGGCAGAGAATACTCTTCAAATATGGAAAAATTTCCATCAACCACCGATGGGACAGGTCAAGTCCCTCAAGTGCCTCAGAAGCTTCACATAACAGAAGTGCCGACAACCATCCACAACTGGCACAAGAAGTTGAACTGGTTGGGCATTATTCTGACCGTCCTAATTCCCCTCTATGGAATGATCGAAGCATCGAGGACGCCTCTGCGATATGAGACAGCAATATGGTCGATCATATATTACTTTTGCACCGGCACTGGAATCACTGCAGGTAAGAAATCCACCGAGCAGAATTAATGTGACCGAGTTAACGCTTGAGACAGGGTACCATCGACTCTGGTCTCATCGATCATATAACGCCTCCGTACCTCTGAAGGTCTACCTGGCCCTCGTCGGAGCAGGTGCAGGCGAAGGATCCGTCAGATGGTGGGCCAAAAACCATCGTGCTCACCATCGTCATACTGATACCGATAAAGATCCTTATTCAGTCAATAAAGGACTCGCATATTCGCATATGGGATGGTTAGTGAACAAGCAGAATCCAAAGCGAATTGGTCAAACAGAGATTACGGATCTCAGGAACGATGCGGTAGTCATGTGGCAGCATCAGAATTATGTGATCCTGATGCTTTGTATGGTCCTTCTGCTACCTACAGCTGTCAGCGGTCTCGGATGGAATGACTGGAAGGGTGGCTTTGTGTATGCTGGGATCTTGAGAATGTTCTTTGTTCACCAGGCTACCTTCTGCGTCAACTCGCTCGCTCACTGGCTAGGTGATCAGCCTTATGAGGACCGCGATTCGCCTCGCGATCATCTTGTCACTGCCTTGATAGCTTTGGGGGAAGGTTATCATAACTTTCATCACGAGTTTCCCTCGGATTACCGCAACGCAGTTCGATGGTTTCAGTATGATCCGACAAAGTGGTTGATTTGGACATGGTGTCAGCTTGGACTTGCATCCGACTTGAAACGATTCCCCAGTGATGAAATCCAGAAGTGTCAGATTCTGCAACAGCAGAAGCATCTAGATCAGGAGAAGGAGAAACATAACTGGGGCCGACCAATTGCTGAGTTGCCGGCAATTGAATGGGATGAGTATACCCAGGCTAAAAGTCAGGGTCGACTGCTTGTTGTTGTTGCTGGTGTTGTGCATGATGTCACTCAGTTTATTGATGAGCATCCTGGAGGAAGACAGCTTTTAGCTAGTGGAATTGGAAAGGATGCCACTGAGATGTTCTATGGGGGTGTCTATAATCACTCTCGAGCTGCACACATCCGACTTGAAGAGCTGAGGGTCGCTGTTATCCGCGGAGGTTGCGAAGTTGAGGTTCGAAAAAAGGTGCATAATGATCAAGGATTGTAAATATCAGTTTTCTCGAGAATAATTCTCGGGAATCATAATTTTGGCTCGTTATCAGGCAGCACTTCAAATGTTTGTCGACTGCGTAATAATAAAAAGAGGAGACATGATAGGGCGATGAGGTGAGTCTTCATCTTTCAGGTGTTGTATGAATAACCCCTTGAACAAAATTGAACAGAGAATAAAAAATCTTTTTTACCCAGCCAAGAATAATCGAATCGATGTTTCTAATGTCCGTAGGTAGTATATGCTCCCCAATATCTCACTGTCCACCAAGCATCTGACTTGTTTTAAAGCCGTGTGCCAAAGCCCAGGAAAAAGAGCTCCCGGTACACATAATCACATCCCAGCTCACACTACTACAGGCGGGATGAATGTATATCGTATCCCACAACTGTTGAACCACCTCGCCATATGAAACATCAGGTCCAAACTCTTGCAGCAGCAAGCCAGTGAAGTACGCCTGCATGGCGACGGATGTGACCGCAATCCATGTCAAAAACACGGCATAGCGACGAGTAGTCTTCTCTCCCTGTACCTTGGTCGCTCTGGAGGAATCTCTAGGGCCCAATAAGCCCGGGACAAACGTCAGGATGTGAGGCACAAGTAAGATGAACATGAAATCTTTCTGGTATGCAAAGATCGGAACGGCCACTGCATCAACAAGTGACAGTACCACCGGTAGTAGCTCGTATACTAGCAATGGAGACCATGTGAAAGAGCTGTCTTTCTCGTTTGGACGTTCAGAGACAGCGATTGTGGCGAAGAAAAGGTTCGCAGCAAATGAGACACTGACACACTGAGCTAGAAGCATGTACACCCAGACACGTGGGATTCGATATCTCCGTCCTATAAGAAGTTAATCAGCCATTCCATTTGAGGGATTGATAAAAGATTGGCAGTTCTTGAACAGAATCGACCCGCACTTCAGTCTCAACCTCACTTACCTGTGATGCCAATAAAAAGTCCCCACCCAATCGTCCATCCGAAGATCTGTCCACTCCACCAGAACCGTCCCAGATCCTCAGAAACCGCTTGCCAGGCCTCTTGAAACAGATACGTATTCTTTAACCATAGGCCCATACGCGTGATGACTGACAATTCCATGCTGGAATAAACCAATCCACTAGAGCTGCTTGCCCAGGTGTCATACGAGTGAAAGAAAAAGGCAATCATGTAGAACCAGGTCGTTCCAATGCTCAGAGTTGCTAGGAAAGAGAACAGGAAGAATTGGACGCGTCGCTGCCCGGTAGCCCAATCATTTCTCTTCTGGCGGGCTTGATACCGCGCATGAATTGTCTTGCAAACGGTGAAAAACAAGACAATTATAAGTGAAAGGTAGCCGAAAAGGATAGAAAGAGAGCGATAATGTGTTGGGACCTCTGATAAGCTCGGATCTGCCATATTGATGGTTTTTCTGGTGCTTGAGCAGAATCTCCCTGACTGTATTTGTAGGACGTTAAGAATGTCCTCGGAAGGTTGAGGGCCTTAGGCCATTGTTTAGCCCCCACTTTGCCTTGTGGGGCTCAACTGCGAGCTGATCTACGGAGTGGGAATTTGAAGAGTCCGTTCTCTTACAGATGGTATCTCGCACTCAAATTTTAGCTTGTTTGTAATTCCTGGAGTAGATCAAAGCAAAGGATCTACCAGACATAGTTTTCACATTCAATTAATCTTGATTTTGGTCCTTTAGGGGTCCTCTCAACGTAGTATTCAAATGTTCGGTGTTGGAATCACCTACGCAACCATTTACGTTGAATCTGCCAGTGCAAAGACTACCCAGATGACAGTCTGGAATA